>NC_136073.1:655424715-657850476 GCF_964261635.1 Lissotriton helveticus | reverse complement strand
AAACCAGAGTAAGTTAGAATATGGCTCTCTGGGGGTAAGTGGCACCACATCAAAGACCCCGTCATTGCGAGGGTGAGGACCTGAGAGGTATTTTTAGGCTCTAAGAAAGAGGACAAGAACCAGGCCAGTGAGGGAAGCAGGCCCAATTTTCAGAGTCTCTGCTCAAAGCACAGAAAATCAAAAAGGTGGACAGTTCCCATGCGTCTGTCTGGAAATATGCAAATTCTTTTCTGTACACACCTCAGCTCATTAGGAGGCGTTGCGGCTGCTGGGCAAGGGGAACGGGAAGCGTGCATCAGGCTTTAGGTGAAGTGACACTGTAGGACTTTTGTCCCCCAGCGATTTTACGCTTTCCACACCATCCTTCCAATCGATAGGCTGTGAGCCACCACTGTGCTCTGCACGTAGCCATGCACTTTAAGTCCCTTTTTCGCACGTACTTTCATTAAACCTGAATATAGAAGTATATATCTGTCTAGGCTAGAGGCACATGAAACAGGACTGGCGTGCCGCTTCAAGTGTACCTGAGAGGAATCTGACTCAGGATTGGCCACCCTCTCAGGGCACCGACTCAGGATTGGCCAACCTCTATGGGGCACCTCTAACGTGCACAAATAATGGGCAAGCCCTATGAAAAGCACAGCGTGAGTCTAGGTGACACCTTGAAAAAGGAGGGTGACGTCTGGCCTCTGACAGCAGGAATATTAAGAGAGGAGAAAACATACTGCCTGCTATCGTGAAATTCCAAGATAGTCACGAAAAGCAATCTCATGCACTGCACAAGCTCTTTCCCATGATGCACCTCTCCTGCACTCTGTCTATGCAAATGAGCAAGCAGAGAGTTCAGGAATAAAACACCTAAGCTCATGTCCCCAAAAAACAGCAGCAGACAACTCGCAGATATATTCACCAATTTCTAATGCTTTTCTTTTAAACACAAGATAAACAGCCTCACCGGTGGTAAGGCTTAAAAAAATTGAATAAACTCGTAAATGTTCCTCTCCACGGAAATCTTTAGTAAAAGGCGAAAGATTTTTTCGTTTTGAAGAGAAACCAGAGTAAGTTAGAATATGGCTCTCTGGGGGTAAGTGGCACCACATCAAAGACCCCGTCATTGCGAGGGTGAGGACCTGAGAGGTATTTTTAGGCTCTAAGAAAGAGGACAAGAACCAGGCCAGTGAGGGAAGCAGGCCCAATTTTCAGAGTCTCTGCTCAAAGCACAGAAAATCAAAAAGGTGGACAGTTCCCATGCGTCTGTCTGGAAATATGCAAATTCTTTTCTGTACACACCTCAGCTCATTAGGAGGCGTTGCGGCTGCTGGGCAAGGGGAACGGGAAGCGTGCATCAGGCTTTATGTGAAGTGACACTGTAGGACTTTTGTCCCCCAGCGATTTTACGCTTTCCACACCATCCTTCCAATCGATAGGCTGTGAGCCACCACTGTGCTCTGCACATAGCCATGCACTTTAAGTCCCTTTTTCGCACGTACTTTCATTAAACCTGAATATAGAAGTATATATCTGTCTAGGCTAGAGGCACATGAAACAGGACTGGCGTGCCGCTTCAAGTGTACCTGAGAGGAATCTGACTCATGATTGGCCACCCTCTCAGGGCACCGACTCAGGATTGGCCAACCTCTATGGGGCACCTCTAACGTGCACAAATAACGGGCAAGCCCTATGAAAAGCACAGCGTGAGTCTAGGTGCCACCTTGAAAAAGGAGGGTGACGTCTGGCCTCTGACAGCAGGAATATTAAGAGAGGAGAAAACATACTGCCTGCTATCGTGAAATTCCAAGATAGTCACGAAAAGCAATCTCATGCACTGCACAAGCTCTTTCCCATGATGCACCTCTCCTGCACTCTGTCTATGCAAATGAGCAAGCAGAGAGTTCAGGAATAAAACACCTAAGCTCATGTCCCCAAAAAACAGCAGCAGACAACTCGCAGATATATTCACCAATTTCTAATGCTTTTCTTTTAAACACAAGATAAACAGCCTCACCGGTGGTAAGGCTTAAAAAAATTGAATAAACTCGTAAATGTTCCTCTCCACGGAAATCTTTAGTAAAAGGCGAAAGATTTTTTCGTTTTGAAGAGAAACCAGAGTAAGTTAGAATATGGCTCTCTGGGGGTAAGTGGCACCACATCAAAGACCCCGTCATTGCGAGGGTGAGGACCTGAGAGGTATTTTTAGGCTCTAAGAAAGAGGACAAGAACCAGGCCAGTGAGGGAAGCAGGCCCAATTTTCAGAGTCTCTGCTCAAAGCACAGAAAATCAAAAAGGTGGACAGTTCCCATGCGTCTGTCTGGAAATATGCAAATTCTTTTCTGTACACACCTCAGCTCATTAGGAGGCGTTGCGGCTGCTGGGCAAGGGGAACGGGAAGCGTGCATCAGGCTTTAGGTGAAGTGACACTGTAGGACTTTTGTCCCCCAGCGATTTTACGCTTTCCACACCATCCTTCCAATCGATAGGCTGTGAGCCAGCACTGTGCTCTGCACATAGCCATGCACTTTAAGTCCCTTTTTCGCACGTACTTTCATTAAACCTGAATATAGAAGTATATATCTGTCTAGGCTAGAGGCACATGAAACAGGACTGGCGTGCCGCTTCAAGTGTACCTGAGAGGAATCTGACTCAGGATTGGCCACCCTCTCAGGGCACCGACTCAGGATTGGCCAACCTCTATGGGGCACCTCTAACGTGCACAAATAACGGGCAAGCCCTATGAAAAGCACAGCGTGAGTCTAGGTGCCACCTTGAAAAAGGAGGGTGACGTCTGGCCTCTGACAGCAGGAATATTAAGAGAGGAGAAAACATACTGCCTGCTATCGTGAAATTCCAAGATAGTCACGAAAAGCAATCTCATGCACTGCACAAGCTCTTTCCCATGATGCACCTCTCCTGCACTCTGTCGATGCAAATGAGCAAGCAGAGAGTTCAGGAATAAAACACCTAAGCTCATGTCCCCAAAAAACAGCAGCAGACAACTCGCAGATATATTCACCAATTTCTAATGCTTTTCTTTTAAACACACGATAAACAGCCTCACCTGTGGTAAGGCTTAAAAAAATTGAATAAACTCGTAAATGTTCCTCTCCACGGAAATCTTTAGTAAAAGGCGAAAGATTTTTTCGTTTTGAAGAGAAACCAGAGTAAGTTAGAATATGGCTCTCTGGGGGTAAGTGGCACCACATCAAAGACCCCGTCATTGCGAGGGTGAGGACCTGAGAGGTATTTTTAGGCTCTAAGAAAGAGGACAAGAACCAGGCCGGTGAGGGAAGCAGGCCCAATTTTCAGAGTCTCTGCTCAAAGCACAGAAAATCAAAAAGGTGGACAGTTCCCATGCGTCTGTCTGGAAATATGCAAATTCTTTATGTACACACCTCAGCTCATTAGGAGGCGTTGCGGCTGCTGGGCAAGGGGAACGGGAAGCGTGCATCAGGCTTTAGGTGAAGTGACACTGTAGGACTTTTGTCCCCCAGCGATTTTACGCTTTCCACACCATCCTTCCAATCGATAGGCTGTGAGCCACCACTGTGCTCTGCACATAGCCATGCACTTTAAGTCCCTTTTTCGTACGTACTTTCATTAAACCTGAATATAGAAGTATATATCTGTCTAGGCTAGAGGCACATGAAACAGGACTGGCGTGCCGCTTCAAGTGTACCTGAGAGGAATCTGACTCAGGATTGGCCACCCTCTCAGGGCACCGACTCAGGATTGGCCAACCTCTATGGGGCACCTCTAACGTGCACAAATAACGGGCAAGCCCTATGAAAAGCACAGCGTGAGTCTAGGTGCCACCTTGAAAAAGGAGGGTGACGTCTGGCCTCTGACAGCAGGAATATTAAGAGAGGAGAAAACATACTGCCTGCTATCGTGAAATTCCAAGATAGTCACAAAAAGCAATCTCATGCACTGCACAAGCTCTTTCCCATGATGCACCTCTCCTGCACTCTGTCTATGCAAATGAGCAAGCAGAGAGTTCAGGAATAAAACACCTAAGCTCATGTCCCCAAAAAACAGCAGCAGACAACTCGCAGATATATTCACCAATTTCTAATGCTTTTCTTTTAAACACAAGATAAACAGCCTCACCGGTGGTAAGGCTTAAAAAAATTGAATAAACTCGTAAATGTTCCTCTCCACGGAAATCTTTAGTAAAAGGCGAAAGATTTTTTCGTTTTGAAGAGAAACCAGAGTAAGTTAGAATATGGCTCTCTGGGGGTAAGTGGCACCACATCAAAGACCCCGTCATTGCGAGGGTGAGGACCTGAGAGGTATTTTTAGGCTCTAAGAAAGAGGACAAGAACCAGGCCAGTGAGGGAAGCAGGCCCAATTTTCAGAGTCTCTGCTCAAAGCACAGAAAATCAAAAAGGTGGACAGTTCCCATGCGTCTGTCTGGAAATATGCAAATTCTTTTCTGTACACACCTCAGCTCATTAGGAGGCGTTGCGGCTGCTGGGCAAGGGGAACGGGAAGCGTGCATCAGGCTTTAGGTGAAGTGACACTGTAGGACTTTTGTCCCCCAGCGATTTTACGCTTTCCACACCATCCTTCCAATCGATAGGCTGTGAGCCACCACTGTGCTCTGCACGTAGCCATGCACTTTAAGTCCCTTTTTCGCACGTACTTTCATTAAACCTGAATATAGAAGTATATATCTGTCTAGGCTAGAGGCACATGAAACAGGACTGGCGTGCCGCTTCAAGTGTACCTGAGAGGAATCTGACTCAGGATTGGCCACCCTCTCAGGGCACCGACTCAGGATTGGCCAACCTCTATGGGGCACCTCTAACGTGCACAAATAATGGGCAAGCCCTATGAAAAGCACAGCGTGAGTCTAGGTGACACCTTGAAAAAGGAGGGTGACGTCTGGCCTCTGACAGCAGGAATATTAAGAGAGGAGAAAACATACTGCCTGCTATCGTGAAATTCCAAGATAGTCACGAAAAGCAATCTCATGCACTGCACAAGCTCTTTCCCATGATGCACCTCTCCTGCACTCTGTCTATGCAAATGAGCAAGCAGAGAGTTCAGGAATAAAACACCTAAGCTCATGTCCCCAAAAAACAGCAGCAGACAACTCGCAGATATATTCACCAATTTCTAATGCTTTTCTTTTAAACACAAGATAAACAGCCTCACCGGTGGTAAGGCTTAAAAAAATTGAATAAACTCGTAAATGTTCCTCTCCACGGAAATCTTTAGTAAAAGGCGAAAGATTTTTTCGTTTTGAAGAGAAACCAGAGTAAGTTAGAATATGGCTCTCTGGGGGTAAGTGGCACCACATCAAAGACCCCGTCATTGCGAGGGTGAGGACCTGAGAGGTATTTTTAGGCTCTAAGAAAGAGGACAAGAACCAGGCCAGTGAGGGAAGCAGGCCCAATTTTCAGAGTCTCTGCTCAAAGCACAGAAAATCAAAAAGGTGGACAGTTCCCATGCGTCTGTCTGGAAATATGCAAATTCTTTTCTGTACACACCTCAGCTCATTAGGAGGCGTTGCGGCTGCTGGGCAAGGGGAACGGGAAGCGTGCATCAGGCTTTAGGTGAAGTGACACTGTAGGACTTTTGTCCCCCAGCGATTTTACGCTTTCCACACCATCCTTCCAATCGATAGGCTGTGAGCCACCACTGTGCTCTGCACATAGCCATGCACTTTAAGTCCCTTTTTCGCACGTACTTTCATTAAACCTGAATATAGAAGTATATATCTGTCTAGGCTAGAGGCACATGAAACAGGACTGGCGTGCCGCCTCAAGTGTACCTGAGAGGAATCTGACTCATGATTGGCCACCCTCTCAGGGCACCGACTCAGGATTGGCCAACCTCTATGGGGCACCTCTAACGTGCACAAATAACGGGCAAGCCCTATGAAAAGCACAGCGTGAGTCTAGGTGCCACCTTGAAAAAGGAGGGTGACGTCTGGCCTCTGACAGCAGGAATATTAAGAGAGGAGAAAACATACTGCCTGCTATCGTGAAATTCCAAGATAGTCACGAAAAGCAATCTCATGCACTGCACAAGCTCTTTCCCATGATGCACCTCTCCTGCACTCTGTCTATGCAAATGAGCAAGCAGAGAGTTCAGGAATAAAACACCTAAGCTCATGTCCCCAAAAAACAGCAGCAGACAACTCGCAGATATATTCACCAATTTCTAATGCTTTTCTTTTAAACACAAGATAAACAGCCTCACCGGTGGTAAGGCTTAAAAAAATTGAATAAACTCGTAAATGTTCCTCTCCACGGAAATCTTTAGTAAAAGGCGAAAGATTTTTTCGTTTTGAAGAGAAACCAGAGTAAGTTAGAATATGGCTCTCTGGGGGTAAGTGGCACCACATCAAAGACCCCGTCATTGCGAGGGTGAGGACCTGAGAGGTATTTTTAGGCTCTAAGAAAGAGGACAAGAACCAGGCCAGTGAGGGAAGCAGGCCCAATTTTCAGAGTCTCTGCTCAAAGCACAGAAAATCAAAAAGGTGGACAGTTCCCACGCGTCTGTCTGGAAATATGCAAATTCTTTTCTGTACACACCTCAGCTCATTAGGAGGCGTTGCGGCTGCTGGGCAAGGGGAACGGGAAGCGTGCATCAGGCTTTAGGTGAAGTGACACTGTAGGACTTTTGTCCCCCAGCGATTTTACGCTTTCCACACCATCCTTCCAATCGATAGGCTGTGAGCCACCACTGTGCTCTGCACATAGCCATGCACTTTAAGTCCCTTTTTCGCACGTACTTTCATTAAACCTGAATATAGAAGTATATATCTGTCTAGGCTAGAGGCACATGAAACAGGACTGGCGTGCCGCTTCAAGTGTACCTGAGAGGAATCTGACTCAGGATTGGCCACCCTCTCAGGGCACCGACTCAGGATTGGCCAACCTCTATGGGGCACCTCTAACGTGCACAAATAACGGGCAAGCCCTATGAAAAGCACAGCGTGAGTCTAGGTGCCACCTTGAAAAAGGAGGGTGACGTCTGGCCTCTGACAGCAGGAATATTAAGAGAGGAGAAAACATACTGCCTGCTATCGTGAAATTCCAAGATAGTCACGAAAAGCAATCTCATGCACTGCACAAGCTCTTTCCCATGATGCACCTCTCCTGCACTCTGTCGATGCAAATGAGCAAGCAGAGAGTTCAGGAATAAAACACCTAAGCTCATGTCCCCAAAAAACAGCAGCAGACAACTCGCAGATATATTCACCAATTTCTAATGCTTTTCTTTTAAACACACGATAAACAGCCTCACCTGTGGTAAGGCTTAAAAAAATTGAATAAACTCGTAAATGTTCCTCTCCACGGAAATCTTTAGTAAAAGGCGAAAGATTTTTTCGTTTTGAAGAGAAACCAGAGTAAGTTAGAATATGGCTCTCTGGGGGTAAGTGGCACCACATCAAAGACCCCGTCATTGCGAGGGTGAGGACCTGAGAGGTATTTTTAGGCTCTAAGAAAGAGGACAAGAACCAGGCCAGTGAGGGAAGCAGGCCCAATTTTCAGAGTCTCTGCTCAAAGCACAGAAAATCAAAAAGGTGGACAGTTCCCATGCGTCTGTCTGGAAATATGCAAATTCTTTTCTGTACACACCTCAGCTCATTAGGAGGCGTTGCGGCTGCTGGGCAAGGGGAACGGGAAGCGTGCATCAGGCTTTAGGTGAAGTGACACTGTAGGACTTTTGTCCCCCAGCGATTTTACGCTTTCCACACCATCCTTCCAATCGATAGGCTGTGAGCCACCACTGTGCTCTGCACATAGCCATGCACTTTAAGTCCCTTTTTCGCACGTACTTTCATTAAACCTGAATATAGAAGTATATATCTGTCTAGGCTAGAGGCACATGAAACAGGACTGGCGTGCCGCTTCAAGTGTACCTGAGAGGAATCTGACTCATGATTGGCCACCCTCTCAGGGCACCGACTCAGGATTGGCCAACCTCTATGGGGCACCTCTAACGTGCACAAATAACGGGCAAGCCCTATGAAAAGCACAGCGTGAGTCTAGGTGCCACCTTGAAAAAGGAGGGTGACGTCTGGCCTCTGACAGCAGGAATATTAAGAGAGGAGAAAACATACTGCCTGCTATCGTGAAATTCCAAGATAGTCACGAAAAGCAATCTCATGCACTGCACAAGCTCTTTCCCATGATGCACCTCTCCTGCACTCTGTCTATGCAAATGAGCAAGCAGAGAGTTCAGGAATAAAACACCTAAGCTCATGTCCCCAAAAAACAGCAGCAGACAACTCGCAGATATATTCACCAATTTCTAATGCTTTTCTTTTAAACACAAGATAAACAGCCTCACCGGTGGTAAGGCTTAAAAAAATTGAATAAACTCGTAAATGTTCCTCTCCACAGAAATCTTTAGTAAAAGGCGAAAGATTTTTTCGTTTTGAAGAGAAACCAGAGTAAGTTAGAATATGGCTCTCTGGGGGTAAGTGGCACCACATCAAAGACCCCGTCATTGCGAGGGTGAGGACCTGAGAGGTATTTTTAGGCTCTAAGAAAGAGGACAAGAACCAGGCCAGTGAGGGAAGCAGGCCCAATTTTCAGAGTCTCTGCTCAAAGCACAGAAAATCAAAAAGGTGGACAGTTCCCATGCGTCTGTCTGGAAATATGCAAATTCTTTTCTGTACACACCTCAGCTCATTAGGAGGCGTTGCGGCTGCTGGGCAAGGGGAACGGGAAGCGTGCATCAGGCTTTAGGTGAAGTGACACTGTAGGACTTTTGTCCCCCAGCGATTTTACGCTTTCCACACCATCCTTCCAATCGATAGGCTGTGAGCCACCACTGTGCTCTGCACATAGCCATGCACTTTAAGTCCC
Source organism: Lissotriton helveticus (assembly GCF_964261635.1). Classification (NCBI taxonomy): domain Eukaryota; kingdom Metazoa; phylum Chordata; class Amphibia; order Caudata; family Salamandridae; genus Lissotriton; species Lissotriton helveticus. Next base: position 657,841,651 of record NC_136073.1, on the reverse strand, counting down.
TTTTTCGTACGTACTTTCATTAAACCTGAATATAGAAGTATATATCTGTCTAGGCTAGAGGCACATGAAACAGGACTGGCGTGCCGCTTCAAGTGTACCTGAGAGGAATCTGACTCATGATTGGCCACCCTCTCAGGGCACCGACTCAGGATTGGCCAACCTCTAACGGGCACAAATAACGGGCAAGCCCTATGAAAAGCACAGCGTGAGTCTAGGTGCCACCTTGAAAAAGGAGGGTGACGTCTGGCCTCTGACAGCAGGAATATTAAGAGAGGAGAAAACATACTGCCTGCTATCGTGAAATTCCAAGATAGTCACGAAAAGCAATCTCATGCACTGCACAAGCTCTTTCCCATGATGCACCTCTCCTGCACTCTGTCTATGCAAATGAGCAAGCAGAGAGTTCAGGAATAAAACACCTAAGCTCATGTCCCCAAAAAACAGCAGCAGACAACTCGCAGATATATTCACCAATTTCTAATGCTTTTCTTTTAAACACAAGATAAACAGCCTCACCGGTGGTAAGGCTTAAAAAAATTGAATAAACTCGTAAATGTTCCTCTCCACGGAAATCTTTAGTAAAAGGCGAAAGATTTTTTCGTTTTGAAGAGAAACCAGAGTAAGTTAGAATATGGCTCTCTGGGGGTAAGTGGCACCACATCAAAGACCCCGTCATTGCGAGGGTGAGGACCTGAGAGGTATTTTTAGGCTCTAAGAAAGAGGACAAGAACCAGGCCGGTGAGGGAAGCAGGCCCAATTTTCAGAGTCTCTGCTCAAAGCACAGAAAATCAAAAAGGTGGACAGTTCCCATGCGTCTGTCTGGAAATATGCAAATTCTTTTCTGTACACACCTCAGCTCATTAGGAGGCGTTGCGGCTGCTGGGCAAGGGGAACGGGAAGCGTGCATCAGGCTTTAGGTGAAGTGACACTGTAGGACTTTTGTCCCCCAGCGATTTTACGCTTTCCACACCATCCTTCCAATCGATAGGCTGTGAGCCACCACTGTGCTCTGCACATAGCCATGCACTTTAAGTCCCTTTTTCGTACGTACTTTCATTAAACCTGAATATAGAAGTATATATCTGTCTAGGCTAGAGGCACATGAAACAGGACTGGCGTGCCGCTTCAAGTGTACCTGAGAGGAATCTGACTCATGATTGGCCACCCTCTCAGGGCACCGACTCAGGATTGGCCAACCTCTATGGGGCACCTCTAACGGGCACAAATAACGGGCAAGCCCTATGAAAAGCACAGCGTGAGTCTAGGTGCCACCTTGAAAAAGGAGGGTGACGTCTGGCCTCTGACAGCAGGAATATTAAGAGAGGAGAAAACATACTGCCTGCTATCGTGAAATTCCAAGATAGTCACGAAAATCAATCTCATGCACTGCACAAGCTCTTTCCCATGATGCACCTCTCCTGCACTCTGTCTATGCAAATGAGCAAGCAGAGAGTTCAGGAATAAAACACCTAAGCTCATGTCCCCAAAAAACAGCAGCAGACAACTCGCAGATATATTCACCAATTTCTAATGCTTTTCTTTTAAACACAAGATAAACAGCCTCACCGGTGGTAAGGCTTAAAAAAATTGAATAAACTCGTAAATGTTCCTCTCCACGGAAATCTTTAGTAAAAGGCGAAAGATTTTTTCGTTTTGAAGAGAAACCAGAGTAAGTTAGAATATGGCTCTCTGGGGGTAAGTGGCACCACATCAAAGACCCCGTCATTGCGAGGGTGAGGCCCTGAGAGGTATTTTTAGGCTCTAAGAAAGAGGACAAGAACCAGGCCAGTGAGGGAAGCAGGCCCAATTTTCAGAGTCTCTGCTCAAAGCACAGAAAATCAAAAAGGTGGACAGTTCCCATGCGTCTGTCTGGAAATATGCAAATTCTTTTCTGTACACACCTCAGCTCATTAGGAGGCGTTGCGGCTGCTGGGCAAGGGGAACGGGAAGCGTGCATCAGGCTTTAGGTGAAGTGACACTGTAGGACTTTTGTCCCCCAGCGATTTTACGCTTTCCACACCATCCTTCCAATCGATAGGCTGTGAGCCACCACTGTGCTCTGCACATAGCCATGCACTTTAAGTCCCTTTTTCGCACGTACTTTCATTAAACCTGAATATAGAAGTATATATCTGTCTAGGCTAGAGGCACATGAAACAGGACTGGCGTGCCGCTTCAAGTGTACCTGAGAGGAATCTGACTCAGGATTGGCCACCCTCTCAGGGCACCGACTCAGGATTGGCCAACCTCTATGGGGCACCTCTAACGTGCACAAATAACGGGCAAGCCCTATGAAAAGCACAGCGTGAGTCTAGGTGCCACCTTGAAAAAGGAGGGTGACGTCTGGCCTCTGACAGCAGGAATATTAAGAGAGGAGAAAACATACTGCCTGCTATCGTGAAATTCCAAGATAGTCACGAAAAGCAATCTCATGCACTGCACAAGCTCTTTCCCATGATGCACCTCTCCTGCACTCTGTCTATGCAAATGAGCAAGCAGAGAGTTCAGGAATAAAACACCTAAGCTCATGTCCCCAAAAAACAGCAGCAGACAACTCGCAGATATATTCACCAATTTCTAATGCTTTTCTTTTAAACACAAAATAAACAGCCTCACCGGTGGTAAGGCTTAAAAAAATTGAATAAACTCGTAAATGTTCCTCTCCACGGAAATCTTTAGTAAAAGGCGAAAGATTTTTTCGTTTTGAAGAGAAACCAGAGTAAGTTAGAATATGGCTCTCTGGGGGTAAGTGGCACCACATCAAAGACCCCGTCATTGCGAGGGTGAGGACCTGAGAGGTATTTTTAGGCTCTAAGAAAGAGGACAAGAACCAGGCCAGTGAGGGAAGCAGGCCCAATTTTCAGAGTCTCTGCTCAAAGCACAGAAAATCAAAAAGGTGGACAGTTCCCATGCGTCTGTCTGGAAATATGCAAATTCTTTTCTGTACACACCTCAGCTCATTAGGAGGCGTTGCGGCTGCTGGGCAAGGGGAACGGGAAGCGTGCATCAGGCTTTAGGTGAAGTGACACTGTAGGACTTTTGTCCCCCAGCGATTTTACGCTTTCCACACCATCCTTCCAATCGATAGGCTGTGAGCCACCACTGTGCTCTGCACATAGCCATGCACTTTAAGTCCCTTTTTCGCACGTACTTTCATTAAACCTGAATATAGAAGTATATATCTGTCTAGGCTAGAGGCACATGAAACAGGACTGGCGTGCCGCTTCAAGTGTACCTGAGAGGAATCTGACTCAGGATTGGCCACCCTCTCAGGGAACCGACTCAGGATTGGCCAACCTCTATGGGGCACCTCTAACGTGCACAAATAACGGGCAAGCCCTATGAAAAGCACAGCGTGAGTCTAGGTGCCACCTTGAAAAAGGAGGGTGACGTCTGGCCTCTGACAGCAGGAATATTAAGAGAGGAGAAAACATACTGCCTGCTATCGTGAAATTCCAAGATAGTCACGAAAAGCAATCTCATGCACTGCACAAGCTCTTTCCCATGATGCACCTCTCCTGCACTCTGTCGATGCAAATGAGCAAGCAGAGAGTTCAGGAATAAAACACCTAAGCTCATGTCCCCAAAAAACAGCAGCAGACAACTCGCAGATATATTCACCAATTTCTAATGCTTTTCTTTTAAACACACGATAAACAGCCTCACCTGTGGTAAGGCTTAAAAAAATTGAATAAACTCGTAAATGTTCCTCTCCACGGAAATCTTTAGTAAAAGGCGAAAGATTTTTTCATTTTGAAGAGAAACCAGAGTAAGTTAGAATATGGCTCTCTGGGGGTAAGTGGCACCACATCAAAGACCCCGTCATTGCGAGGGTGAGGACCTGAGAGGTATTTTCAAAATCTAAGAAAGAGGACAAGAACCAGGCCGGTGAGGGAAGCAGGCCCAATTTTCAGAGTCTCTGCTCAAAGCACAGAAAATCAAAAAGGTGGACAGTTCCCATGCGTCTGTCTGGAAATATGCAAATTCTTTTCTGTACACACCTCAGCTCATTAGGAGGCGTTGCGGCTGCTGGGCAAGGGGAACGGGAAGCGTGCATCAGGCTTTAGGTGAAGTGACACTGTAGGACTTTTGTCCCCCAGCGATTTTACGCTTTCCACACCATCCTTCCAATCGATAGGCTGTGAGCCACCACTGTGCTCTGCACATAGCCATGCACTTTAAGTCCCTTTTTCGCACGTACTTTCATTAAACCTGAATATAGAAGTATATATCTGTCTAGGCTAGAGGCACATGAAACAGGACTGGCGTGCCGCTTCAAGTGTACCTGAGAGGAATCTGACTCATGATTGGCCACCCTCTCAGGGCACCGACTCAGGATTGGCCAACCTCTATGGGGCACCTCTAACGTGCACAAATAACGGGCAAGCCCTATGAAAAGCACAGCGTGAGTCTAGGTGCCACCTTGAAAAAGGAGGGTGACGTCTGGCCTCTGACAGCAGGAATATTAAGAGAGGAGAAAACATACTGCCTGCTATCGTGAAATTCCAAGATAGTCACGAAAATCAATCTCATGCACTGCACAAGCTCTTTCCCATGATGCACCTCTCCTGCACTCTGTCTATGCAAATGAGCAAGCAGAGAGTTCAGGAATAAAACACCTAAGCTCATGTCCCCAAAAAACAGCAGCAGACAACTCGCAGATATATTCACCAATTTCTAATGCTTTTCTTTTAAACACAAGATAAACAGCCTCACCGGTGGTAAGGCTTAAAAAAATTGAATAAACTCGTAAATGTTCCTCTCCACGGAAATCTTTAGTAAAAGGCGAAAGATTTTTTCGTTTTGAAGAGAAACCAGAGTAAGTTAGAATATGGCTCTCTGGGGGTAAGTGGCACCACATCAAAGACCCCGTCATTGCGAGGGTGAGGACCTGAGAGGTATTTTTAGGCTCTAAGAAAGAGGACAAGAACCAGGCCAGTGAGGGAAGCAGGCCCAATTTTCAGAGTCTCTGCTCAAAGCACAGAAAATCAAAAAGGTGGACAGTTCCCATGCGTCTGTCTGGAAATATGCAAATTCTTTTCTGTACACACCTCAGCTCATTAGGAGGCGTTGCGGCTGCTGGGCAAGGGGAACGGGAAGCGTGCATCAGGCTTTAGGTGAAGTGACACTGTAGGACTTTTGTCCCCCAGCGATTTTACGCTTTCCACACCATCCTTCCAATCGATAGGCTGTGAGCCACCACTGTGCTCTGCACATAGCCATGCACTTTAAGTCCCTTTTTCGCACGTACTTTCATTAAACCTGAATATAGAAGTATATATCTGTCTAGGCTAGAGGCACATGAAACAGGACTGGCGTGCCGCTTCAAGTGTACCTGAGAGGAATCTGACTCAGGATTGGCCACCCTCTCAGGGCACCGACTCAGGATTGGCCAACCTCTATGGGGCACCTCTAACGTGCACAAATAACGGGCAAGCCCTATGAAAAGCACAGCGTGAGTCTAGGTGCCACCTTGAAAAAGGAGGGTGACGTCTGGCCTCTGACAGCAGGAATATTAAGAGAGGAGAAAACATACTGCCTGCTATTGTGAAATTCCAAGATAGTCACGAAAAGCAATCTCATGCACTGCACAAGCTCTTTCCCATGATGCACCTCTCCTGCACTCTGTCTATGCAAATGAGCAAGCAGAGAGTTCAGGAATAAAACACCTAAGCTCATGTCCCCAAAAAACAGCAGCAGACAACTCGCAGATATATTCACCAATTTCTAATGCTTTTCTTTTAAACACAAAATAAACAGCCTCACCGGTGGTAAGGCTTAAAAAAATTGAATAAACTCGTAAATGTTCCTCTCCACGGAAATCTTTAGTAAAAGGCGAAAGATTTTTTCGTTTTGAAGAGAAACCAGAGTAAGTTAGAATATGGCTCTCTGGGGGTAAGTGGCACCACATCAAAGACCCCGTCATTGCGAGGGTGAGGACCTGAGAGGTATTTTTAGGCTCTAAGAAAGAGGACAAGAACCAGGCCAGTGAGGGAAGCAGGCCCAATTTTCAGAGTCTCTGCTCAAAGCACAGAAAATCAAAAAGGTGGACAGTTCCCATGCGTCTGTCTGGAAATATGCAAATTCTTTTCTGTACACACCTCAGCTCATTAGGAGGCGTTGCGGCTGCTGGGCAAGGGGAACGGGAAGCGTGCATCAGGCTTTAGGTGAAGTGACACTGTAGGACTTTTGTCCCCCAGCGATTTTACGCTTTCCACACCATCCTTCCAATCGATAGGCTGTGAGCCACCACTGTGCTCTGCACATAGCCATGCACTTTAAGTCCCTTTTTCGCACGTACTTTCATTAAACCTGAATATAGAAGTATATATCTGTCTAGGCTAGAGGCACATGAAACAGGACTGGCGTGCCGCTTCAAGTGTACCTGAGAGGAATCTGACTCAGGATTGGCCACCCTCTCAGGGCACCGACTCAGGATTGGCCAACCTCTATGGGGCACCTCTAACGTGCACAAATAACGGGCAAGCCCTATGAAAAGCACAGCGTGAGTCTAGGTGCCACCTTGAAAAAGGAGGGTGACGTCTGGCCTCTGACAGCAGGAATATTAAGAGAGGAGAAAACATACTGCCTGCTATCGTGAAATTCCAAGATAGTCACGAAAAGCAATCTCATGCACTGCACAAGCTCTTTCCCATGATGCACCTCTCCTGCACTCTGTCGATGCAAATGAGCAAGCAGAGAGTTCAGGAATAAAACACCTAAGCTCATGTCCCCAAAAAACAGCAGCAGACAACTCGCAGATATATTCACCAATTTCTAATGCTTTTCTTTTAAACACACGATAAACAGCCTCACCTGTGGTAAGGCTTAAAAAAACTTGAATAAACTCGTAAATGTTCCTCTCCACGGAAATCTTTAGTAAAAGGCGAAAGATTTTTTCATTTTGAAGAGAAACCAGAGTAAGTTAGAATATGGCTCTCTGGGGGTAAGTGGCACCACATCAAAGACCCCGTCATTGCGAGGGTGAGGACCTGAGAGGTATTTTCAAAATCTAAGAAAGAGGACAAGAACCAGGCCGGTGAGGGAAGCAGGCCCAATTTTCAGAGTCTCTGCTCAAAGCACAGAAAATCAAAAAGGTGGACAGTTCCCATGCGTCTGTCTGGAAATATGCAAATTCTTTTCTGTACACACCTCAGCTCATTAGGAGGCGTTGCGGCTGCTGGGCAAGGGGAACGGGAAGCGTGCATCAGGCTTTAGGTGAAGTGACACTGTAGGACTTTTGTCCCCCAGCGATTTTACGCTTTCCACACCATCCTTCCAATCGATAGGCTGTGAGCCACCACTGTGCTCTGCACATAGCCATGCACTTTAAGTCCCTTTTTCGCACGTACTTTCATTAAACCTGAATATAGAAGTATATATCTGTCTAGGCTAGAGGCACATGAAACAGGACTGGCGTGCCGCTTCAAGTGTACCTGAGAGGAATCTGACTCATGATTGGCCACCCTCTCAGGGCACCGACTCAGGATTGGCCAACCTCTATGGGGCACCTCTAACGTGCACAAATAACGGGCAAGCCCTATGAAAAGCACAGCGTGAGTCTAGGTGCCACCTTGAAAAAGGAGGGTGACGTCTGGCCTCTGACAGCAGGAATATTAAGAGAGGAGAAAACATACTGCCTGCTATCGTGAAATTCCAAGATAGTCACGAAAATCAATCTCATGCACTGCACAAGCTCTTTCCCATGATGCACCTCTCCTGCACTCTGTCTATGCAAATGAGCAAGCAGAGAGTTCAGGAATAAAACACCTAAGCTCATGTCCCCAAAAAACAGCAGCAGACAACTCGCAGATATATTCACCAATTTCTAATGCTTTTCTTTTAAACACAAGATAAACAGCCTCACCGGTGGTAAGGCTTAAAAAAATTGAATAAACTCGTAAATGTTCCTCTCCACGGAAATCTTTAGTAAAAGGCGAAAGATTTTTTCGTTTTGAAGAGAAACCAGAGTAAGTTAGAATATGGCTCTCTGGGGGTAAGTGGCACCACATCAAAGACCCCGTCATTGCGAGGGTGAGGCCCTGAGAGGTATTTTTAGGCTCTAAGAAAGAGGACAAGAACCAGGCCAGTGAGGGAAGCAGGCCCAATTTTCAGAGTCTCTGCTCAAAGCACAGAAAATCAAAAAGGTGGACAGTTCCCATGCGTCTGTCTGGAAATATGCAAATTCTTTTCTGTACACACCTCAGCTCATTAGGAGGCGTTGCGGCTGCTGGGCAAGGGGAACGGGAAGCGTGCATCAGGCTTTAGGTGAAGTGACACTGTAGGACTTTTGTCCCCCAGCGATTTTACGCTTTCCACACCATCCTTCCAATCGATAGGCTGTGAGCCACCACTGTGCTCTGCACATAGCCATGCACTTTAAGTCCCTTTTTCGCACGTACTTTCATTAAACCTGAATATAGAAGTATATATCTGTCTAGGCTAGAGGCACATGAAACAGGACTGGCGTGCCGCTTCAAGTGTACCTGAGAGGAATCTGACTCAGGATTGGCCACCCTCTCAGGGCACCGACTCAGGATTGGCCAACCTCTATGGGGCACCTCTAACGTGCACAAATAACGGGCAAGCCCTATGAAAAGCACAGCGTGAGTCTAGGTGCCACCTTGAAAAAGGAGGGTGACGTCTGGCCTCTGACAGCAGGAATATTAAGAGAGAAGAAAACATACTGCCTGCTATCGTGAAATTCCAAGATAGTCACGAAAAGCAATCTCATGCACTGCACAAGCTCTTTCCCATGATGCACCTCTCCTGCACTCTGTCTATGCAAATGAGCAAGCAGAGAGTTCAGGAATAAAACACCTAAGCTCATGTCCCCAAAAAACAGCAGCAGACAACTCGCAGATATATTCACCAATTTCTAATGCTTTTCTTTTAAACACAAAATAAACAGCCTCACCGGTGGTAAGGCTTAAAAAAATTGAATAAACTCGTAAATGTTCCTCTCCACGGAAATCTTTAGTAAAAGGCGAAAGATTTTTTCGTTTTGAAGAGAAACCAGAGTAAGTTAGAATATGGCTCTCTGGGGGTAAGTGGCACCACATCAAAGACCCCGTCATTGCGAGGGTGAGGACCTGAGAGGTATTTTTAGGCTCTAAGAAAGAGGACAAGAACCAGGCCAGTGAGGGAAGCAGGCCCAATTTTCAGAGTCTCTGCTCAAAGCACAGAAAATCAAAAAGGTGGACAGTTCCCATGCGTCTGTCTGGAAATATGCAAATTCTTTTCTGTACACACCTCAGCTCATTAGGAGGCGTTGCGGCTGCTGGGCAAGGGGAACGGGAAGCGTGCATCAGGCTTTAGGTGAAGTGACACTGTAGGACTTTTGTCCCCCAGCGATTTTACGCTTTCCACACCATCCTTCCAATCGATAGGCTGTGAGCCACCACTGTGCTCTGCACATAGCCATGCACTTTAAGTCCCTTTTTCGCACGTACTTTCATTAAACCTGAATATAGAAGTATATATCTGTCTAGGCTAGAGGCACATGAAACAGGACTGGCGTGCCGCTTCAAGTGTACCTGAGAGGAATCTGACTCAGGATTGGCCACCCTCTCAGGGAACCGACTCAGGATTGGCCAACCTCTATGGGGCACCTCTAACGTGCACAAATAACGGGCAAGCCCTATGAAAAGCACAGCGTGAGTCTAGGTGCCACCTTGAAAAAGGAGGGTGACGTCTGGCCTCTGACAGCAGGAATATTAAGAGAGGAGAAAACATACTGCCTGCTATCGTGAAATTCCAAGATAGTCACGAAAAGCAATCTCATGCACTGCACAAGCTCTTTCCCATGATGCACCTCTCCTGCACTCTGTCGATGCAAATGAGCAAGCAGAGAGTTCAGGAATAAAACACCTAAGCTCATGTCCCCAAAAAACAGCAGCAGACAACTCGCAGATATATTCACCAATTTCTAATGCTTTTCTTTTAAACACACGATAAACAGCCTCACCTGTGGTAAGGCTTAAAAAAATTGAATAAACTCGTAAATGTTCCTCTCCACGGAAATCTTTAGTAAAAGGCGAAAGATTTTTTCATTTTGAAGAGAAACCAGAGTAAGTTAGAATATGGCTCTCTGGGGGTAAGTGGCACCACATCAAAGACCCCGTCATTGCGAGGGTGAGGACCTGAGAGGTATTTTCAAAATCTAAGAAAGAGGACAAGAACCAGGCCGGTGAGGGAAGCAGGCCCAATTTTCAGAGTCTCTGCTCAAAGCACAGAAAATCAAAAAGGTGGACAGTTCCCATGCGTCTGTCTGGAAATATGCAAATTCTTTTCTGTACACACCTCAGCTCATTAGGAGGCGTTGCGGCTGCTGGGCAAGGGGAACGGGAAGCGTGCATCAGGCTTTAGGTGAAGTGACACTGTAGGACTTTTGTCCCCCAGCGATTTTACGCTTTCCACACCATCCTTCCAATCGATAGGCTGTGAGCCACCACTGTGCTCTGCACATAGCCATGCACTTTAAGTCCCTTTTTCGCACGTACTTTCATTAAACCTGAATATAGAAGTATATATCTGTCTAGGCTAGAGGCACATGAAACAGGACTGGCGTGCCGCTTCAAGTGTACCTGAGAGGAATCTGACTCATGATTGGCCACCCTCTCAGGGCACCGACTCAGGATTGGCCAACCTCTATGGGGCACCTCTAACGTGCACAAATAACGGGCAAGCCCTATGAAAAGCACAGCGTGAGTCTAGGTGCCACCTTGAAAAAGGAGGGTGACGTCTGGCCTCTGACAGCAGGAATATTAAGAGAGGAGAAAACATACTGCCTGCTATCGTGAAATTCCAAGATAGTCACGAAAATCAATCTCATGCACTGCACAAGCTCTTTCCCATGATGCACCTCTCCTGCACTCTGTCTATGCAAATGAGCAAGCAGAGAGTTCAGGAATAAAACACCTAAGCTCATGTCCCCAAAAAACAGCAGCAGACAACTCGCAGATATATTCACCAATTTCTAATGCTTTTCTTTTAAACACAAGATAAACAGCCTCACCGGTGGTAAGGCTTAAAAAAATTGAATAAACTCGTAAATGTTCCTCTCCACGGAAATCTTTAGTAAAAGGCGAAAGATTTTTTCGTTTTGAAGAGAAACCAGAGTAAGTTAGAATATGGCTCTCTGGGGGTAAGTGGCACCACATCAAAGACCCCGTCATTGCGAGGGTGAGGACCTGAGAGGTATTTTTAGGCTCTAAGAAAGAGGACAAGAACCAGGCCAGTGAGGGAAGCAGGCCCAATTTTCAGAGTCTCTGCTCAAAGCACAGAAAATCAAAAAGGTGGACAGTTCCCATGCGTCTGTCTGGAAATATGCAAATTCTTTTCTGTACACACCTCAGCTCATTAGGAGGCGTTGCGGCTGCTGGGCAAGGGGAACGGGAAGCGTGCATCAGGCTTTAGGTGAAGTGACACTGTAGGACTTTTGTCCCCCAGCGATTTTACGCTTTCCACACCATCCTTCCAATCGATAGGCTGTGAGCCACCACTGTGCTCTGCACATAGCCATGCACTTTAAGTCCCTTTTTCGCACGTACTTTCATTAAACCTGAATATAGAAGTATATATCTGTCTAGGCTAGAGGCACATGAAACAGGACTGGCGTGCCGCTTCAAGTGTACCTGAGAGGAATCTGACTCAGGATTGGCCACCCTCTCAGGGCACCGACTCAGGATTGGCCAACCTCTATGGGGCACCTCTAACGTGCACAAATAACGGGCAAGCCCTATGAAAAGCACAGCGTGAGTCTAGGTGCCACCTTGAAAAAGGAGGGTGACGTCTGGCCTCTGACAGCAGGAATATTAAGAGAGGAGAAAACATACTGCCTGCTATTGTGAAATTCCAAGATAGTCACGAAAAGCAATCTCATGCACTGCACAAGCTCTTTCCCATGATGCACCTCTCCTGCACTCTGTCTATGCAAATGAGCAAGCAGAGAGTTCAGGAATAAAACACCTAAGCTCATGTCCCCAAAAAACAGCAGCAGACAACTCGCAGATATATTCACCAATTTCTAATGCTTTTCTTTTAAACACAAAATAAACAGCCTCACCGGTGGTAAGGCTTAAAAAAATTGAATAAACTCGTAAATGTTCCTCTCCACGGAAATCTTTAGTAAAAGGCGAAAGATTTTTTCGTTTTGAAGAGAAACCAGAGTAAGTTAGAATATGGCTCTCTGGGGGTAAGTGGCACCACATCAAAGACCCCGTCATTGCGAGGGTGAGGACCTGAGAGGTATTTTTAGGCTCTAAGAAAGAGGACAAGAACCAGGCCAGTGAGGGAAGCAGGCCCAATTTTCAGAGTCTCTGCTCAAAGCACAGAAAATCAAAAAGGTGGACAGTTCCCATGCGTCTGTCTGGAAATATGCAAATTCTTTTCTGTACACACCTCAGCTCATTAGGAGGCGTTGCGGCTGCTGGGCAAGGGGAACGGGAAGCGTGCATCAGGCTTTAGGTGAAGTGACACTGTAGGACTTTTGTCCCCCAGCGATTTTACGCTTTCCACACCATCCTTCCAATCGATAGGCTGTGAGCCACCACTGTGCTCTGCACATAGCCATGCACTTTAAGTCCCTTTTTCGCACGTACTTTCATTAAACCTGAATATAGAAGTATATATCTGTCTAGGCTAGAGGCACATGAAACAGGACTGGCGTGCCGCTTCAAGTGTACCTGAGAGGAATCTGACTCAGGATTGGCCACCCTCTCAGGGCACCGACTCAGGATTGGCCAACCTCTATGGGGCACCTCTAACGTGCACAAATAACGGGCAAGCCCTATGAAAAGCACAGCGTGAGTCTAGGTGCCACCTTGAAAAAGGAGGGTGACGTCTGGCCTCTGACAGCAGGAATATTAAGAGAGGAGAAAACATACTGCCTGCTATCGTGAAATTCCAAGATAGTCACGAAAAGCAATCTCATGCACTGCACAAGCTCTTTCCCATGATGCACCTCTCCTGCACTCTGTCGATGCAAATGAGCAAGCAGAGAGTTCAGGAATAAAACACCTAAGCTCATGTCCCCAAAAAACAGCAGCAGACAACTCGCAGATATATTCACCAATTTCTAATGCTTTTCTTTTAAACACACGATAAACAGCCTCACCTGTGGTAAGGCTTAAAAAAACTTGAATAAACTCGTAAATGTTCCTCTCCACGGAAATCTTTAGTAAAAGGCGAAAGATTTTTTCATTTTGAAGAGAAACCAGAGTAAGTTAGAATATGGCTCTCTGGGGGTAAGTGGCACCACATCAAAGACCCCGTCATTGCGAGGGTGAGGACCTGAGAGGTATTTTCAAAATCTAAGAAAGAGGACAAGAACCAGGCCGGTGAGGGAAGCAGGCCCAATTTTCAGAGTCTCTGCTCAAAGCACAGAAAATCAAAAAGGTGGACAGTTCCCATGCGTCTGTCTGGAAATATGCAAATTCTTTTCTGTACACACCTCAGCTCATTAGGAGGCGTTGCGGCTGCTGGGCAAGGGGAACGGGAAGCGTGCATCAGGCTTTAGGTGAAGTGACACTGTAGGACTTTTGTCCCCCAGCGATTTTACGCTTTCCACACCATCCTTCCAATCGATAGGCTGTGAGCCACCACTGTGCTCTGCACATAGCCATGCACTTTAAGTCCCTTTTTCGCACGTACTTTCATTAAACCTGAATATAGAAGTATATATCTGTCTAGGCTAGAGGCACATGAAACAGGACTGGCGTGCCGCTTCAAGTGTACCTGAGAGGAATCTGACTCATGATTGGCCACCCTCTCAGGGCACCGACTCAGGATTGGCCAACCTCTATGGGGCACCTCTAACGTGCACAAATAACGGGCAAGCCCTATGAAAAGCACAGCGTGAGTCTAGGTGCCACCTTGAAAAAGGAGGGTGACGTCTGGCCTCTGACAGCAGGAATATTAAGAGAGGAGAAAACATACTGCCTGCTATCGTGAAATTCCAAGATAGTCACGAAAATCAATCTCATGCACTGCACAAGCTCTTTCCCATGATGCACCTCTCCTGCACTCTGTCTATGCAAATGAGCAAGCAGAGAGTTCAGGAATAAAACACCTAAGCTCATGTCCCCAAAAAACAGCAGCAGACAACTCGCAGATATATTCACCAATTTCTAATGCTTTTCTTTTAAACACAAGATAAACAGCCTCACCGGTGGTAAGGCTTAAAAAAATTGAATAAACTCGTAAATGTTCCTCTCCACGGAAATCTTTAGTAAAAGGCGAAAGATTTTTTCGTTTTGAAGAGAAACCAGAGTAAGTTAGAATATGGCTCTCTGGGGGTAAGTGGCACCACATCAAAGACCCCGTCATTGCGAGGGTGAGGACCTGAGAGGTATTTTTAGGCTCTAAGAAAGAGGACAAGAACCAGGCCAGTGAGGGAAGCAGGCCCAATTTTCAGAGTCTCTGCTCAAAGCACAGAAAATCAAAAAGGTGGACAGTTCCCATGCGTCTGTCTGGAAATATGCAAATTCTTTTCTGTACACACCTCAGCTCATTAGGAGGCGTTGCGGCTGCTGGGCAAGGGGAACGGGAAGCGTGCATCAGGCTTTAGGTGAAGTGACACTGTAGGACTTTTGTCCCCCAGCGATTTTACGCTTTCCACACCATCCTTCCAATCGATAGGCTGTGAGCCACCACTGTGCTCTGCACATAGCCATGCACTTTAAGTCCCTTTTTCGCACGTACTTTCATTAAACCTGAATATAGAAGTATATATCTGTCTAGGCTAGAGGCACATGAAACAGGACTGGCGTGCCGCTTCAAGTGTACCTGAGAGGAATCTGACTCAGGATTGGCCACCCTCTCAGGGCACCGACTCAGGATTGGCCAACCTCTATGGGGCACCTCTAACGTGCACAAATAACGGGCAAGCCCTATGAAAAGCACAGCGTGAGTCTAGGTGCCACCTTGAAAAAGGAGGGTGACGTCTGGCCTCTGACAGCAGGAATATTAAGAGAGGAGAAAACATACTGCCTGCTATCGTGAAATTCCAAGATAGTCACGAAAAGCAATCTCATGCACTGCACAAGCTCTTTCCCATGATGCACCTCTCCTGCACTCTGTCGATGCAAATGAGCAAGCAGAGAGTTCAGGAATAAAACACCTAAGCTCATGTCCCCAAAAAACAGCAGCAGACAACTCGCAGATATATTCACCAATTTCTAATGCTTTTCTTTTAAACACACGATAAACAGCCTCACCTGTGGTAAGGCTTAAAAAAACTTGAATAAACTCGTAAATGTTCCTCTCCACGGAAATCTTTAGTAAAAGGCGAAAGATTTTTTCATTTTGAAGAGAAACCAGAGTAAGTTAGAATATGGCTCTCTGGGGGTAAGTGGCACCACATCAAAGACCCCGTCATTGCGAGGGTGAGGACCTGAGAGGTATTTTCAAAATCTAAGAAAGAGGACAAGAACCAGGCCGGTGAGGGAAGCAGGCCCAATTTTCAGAGTCTCTGCTCAAAGCACAGAAAATCAAAAAGGTGGACAGTTCCCATGCGTCTGTCTGGAAATATGCAAATTCTTTTCTGTACACACCTCAGCTCATTAGGAGGCGTTGCGGCTGCTGGGCAAGGGGAACGGGAAGCGTGCATCAGGCTTTAGGTGAAGTGACACTGTAGGACTTTTGTCCCCCAGCGATTTTACGCTTTCCACACCATCCTTCCAATCGATAGGCTGTGAGCCACCACTGTGCTCTGCACATAGCCATGCACTTTAAGTCCCTTTTTCGCACGTACTTTCATTAAACCTGAATATAGAAGTATATATCTGTCTAGGCTAGAGGCACATGAAACAGGACTGGCGTGCCGCTTCAAGTGTACCTGAGAGGAATCTGACTCATGATTGGCCACCCTCTCAGGGCACCGACTCAGGATTGGCCAACCTCTATGGGGCACCTCTAACGTGCACAAATAACGGGCAAGCCCTATGAAAAGCACAGCGTGAGTCTAGGTGCCACCTTGAAAAAGGAGGGTGACGTCTGGCCTCTGACAGCAGGAATATTAAGAGAGGAGAAAACATACTGCCTGCTATCGTGAAATTCCAAGATAGTCACGAAAATCAATCTCATGCACTGCACAAGCTCTTTCCCATGATGCACCTCTCCTGCACTCTGTCTATGCAAATGAGCAAGCAGAGAGTTCAGGAATAAAACACCTAAGCTCATGTCCCCAAAAAACAGCAGCAGACAACTCGCAGATATATTCACCAATTTCTAATGCTTTTCTTTTAAACACAAGATAAACAGCCTCACCGGTGGTAAGGCTTAAAAAAATTGAATAAACTCGTAAATGTTCCTCTCCACGGAAATCTTTAGTAAAAGGCGAAAGATTTTTTCGTTTTGAAGAGAAACCAGAGTAAGTTAGAATATGGCTCTCTGGGGGTAAGTGGCACCACATCAAAGACCCCGTCATTGCGAGGGTGAGGACCTGAGAGGTATTTTTAGGCTCTAAGAAAGAGGACAAGAACCAGGCCAGTGAGGGAAGCAGGCCCAATTTTCAGAGTCTCTGCTCAAAGCACAGAAAATCAAAAAGGTGGACAGTTCCCATGCGTCTGTCTGGAAATATGCAAATTCTTTTCTGTACACACCTCAGCTCATTAGGAGGCGTTGCGGCTGCTGGGCAAGGGGAACGGGAAGCGTGCATCAGGCTTTAGGTGAAGTGACACTGTAGGACTTTTGTCCCCCAGCGATTTTACGCTTTCCACACCATCCTTCCAATCGATAGGCTGTGAGCCACCACTGTGCTCTGCACATAGCCATGCACTTTAAGTCCCTTTTTCGCACGTACTTTCATTAAACCTGAATATAGAAGTATATATCTGTCTAGGCTAGAGGCACATGAAACAGGACTGGCGTGCCGCTTCAAGTGTACCTGAGAGGAATCTGACTCAGGATTGGCCACCCTCTCAGGGCACCGACTCAGGATTGGCCAACCTCTATGGGGCACCTCTAACGTGCACAAATAACGGGCAAGCCCTATGAAAAGCACAGCGTGAGTCTAGGTGCCACCTTGAAAAAGGAGGGTGACGTCTGGCCTCTGACAGCAGGAATATTAAGAGAGGAGAAAACATACTGCCTGCTATTGTGAAATTCCAAGATAGTCACGAAAAGCAATCTCATGCACTGCACAAGCTCTTTCCCATGATGCACCTCTCCTGCACTCTGTCTATGCAAATGAGCAAGCAGAGAGTTCAGGAATAAAACACCTAAGCTCATGTCCCCAAAAAACAGCAGCAGACAACTCGCAGATATATTCACCAATTTCTAATGCTTTTCTTTTAAACACAAAATAAACAGCCTCACCGGTGGTAAGGCTTAAAAAAATTGAATAAACTCGTAAATGTTCCTCTCCACGGAAATCTTTAGTAAAAGGCGAAAGATTTTTTCGTTTTGAAGAGAAACCAGAGTAAGTTAGAATATGGCTCTCTGGGGGTAAGTGGCACCACATCAAAGACCCCGTCATTGCGAGGGTGAGGACCTGAGAGGTATTTTTAGGCTCTAAGAAAGAGGACAAGAACCAGGCCAGTGAGGGAAGCAGGCCCAATTTTCAGAGTCTCTGCTCAAAGCACAGAAAATCAAAAAGGTGGACAGTTCCCATGCGTCTGTCTGGAAATATGCAAATTCTTTTCTGTACACACCTCAGCTCATTAGGAGGCGTTGCGGCTGCTGGGCAAGGGGAACGGGAAGCGTGCATCAGGCTTTAGGTGAAGTGACACTGTAGGACTTTTGTCCCCCAGCGATTTTACGCTTTCCACACCATCCTTCCAATCGATAGGCTGTGAGCCACCACTGTGCTCTGCACATAGCCATGCACTTTAAGTCCCTTTTTCGCACGTACTTTCATTAAACCTGAATATAGAAGTATATATCTGTCTAGGCTAGAGGCACATGAAACAGGACTGGCGTGCCGCTTCAAGTGTACCTGAGAGGAATCTGACTCAGGATTGGCCACCCTCTCAGGGCACCGACTCAGGATTGGCCAACCTCTATGGGGCACCTCTAACGTGCACAAATAACGGGCAAGCCCTATGAAAAGCACAGCGTGAGTCTAGGTGCCACCTTGAAAAAGGAGGGTGACGTCTGGCCTCTGACAGCAGGAATATTAAGAGAGGAGAAAACATACTGCCTGCTATCGTGAAATTCCAAGATAGTCACGAAAAGCAATCTCATGCACTGCACAAGCTCTTTCCCATGATGCACCTCTCCTGCACTCTGTCGATGCAAATGAGCAAGCAGAGAGTTCAGGAATAAAACACCTAAGCTCATGTCCCCAAAAAACAGCAGCAGACAACTCGCAGATATATTCACCAATTTCTAATGCTTTTCTTTTAAACACACGATAAACAGCCTCACCTGTGGTAAGGCTTAAAAAAATTGAATAAACTCGTAAATGTTCCTCTCCACGGAAATCTTTAGTAAAAGGCGAAAGATTTTTTCATTTTGAAGAGAAACCAGAGTAAGTTAGAATATGGCTCTCTGGGGGTAAGTGGCACCACATCAAAGACCCCGTCATTGCGAGGGTGAGGACCTGAGAGGTATTTTCAAAATCTAAGAAAGAGGACAAGAACCAGGCCGGTGAGGGAAGCAGGCCCAATTTTCAGAGTCTCTGCTCAAAGCACAGAAAATCAAAAAGGTGGACAGTTCCCATGCGTCTGTCTGGAAATATGCAAATTCTTTTCTGTACACACCTCAGCTCATTAGGAGGCGTTGCGGCTGCTGGGCAAGGGGAACGGGAAGCGTGCATCAGGCTTTAGGTGAAGTGACACTGTAGGACTTTTGTCCCCCAGCGATTTTACGCTTTCCACACCATCCTTCCAATCGATAGGCTGTGAGCCACCACTGTGCTCTGCACATAGCCATGCACTTTAAGTCCCTTTTTCGCACGTACTTTCATTAAACCTGAATATAGAAGTATATATCTGTCTAGGCTAGAGGCACATGAAACAGGACTGGCGTGCCGCTTCAAGTGTACCTGAGAGGAATCTGACTCATGATTGGCCACCCTCTCAGGGCACCGACTCAGGATTGGCCAACCTCTATGGGGCACCTCTAACGTGCACAAATAACGGGCAAGCCCTATGAAAAGCACAGCGTGAGTCTAGGTGCCACCTTGAAAAAGGAGGGTGACGTCTGGCCTCTGACAGCAGGAATATTAAGAGAGGAGAAAACATACTGCCTGCTATCGTGAAATTCCAAGATAGTCACGAAAAGCAATCTCATGCACTGCACAAGCTCTTTCCCATGATGCACCTCTCCTGCACTCTGTCTATGCAAATGAGCAAGCAGAGAGTTCAGGAATAAAACACCTAAGCTCATGTCCCCAAAAAACAGCAGCAGACAACTCGCAGATATATTCACCAATTTCTAATGCTTTTCTTTTAAACACAAAATAAACAGCCTCACCGGTGGTAAGGCTTAAAAAAATTGAATAAACTCGTAAATGTTCCTCTCCACGGAAATCTTTAGTAAAAGGCGAAAGATTTTTTCGTTTTGAAGAGAAACCAGAGTAAGTTAGAATATGGCTCTCTGGGGGTAAGTGGCACCACATCAAAGACCCCGTCATTGCGAGGGTGAGGACCTGAGAGGTATTTTTAGGCTCTAAGAAAGAGGACAAGAACCAGGCCAGTGAGGGAAGCAGGCCCAATTTTCAGAGTCTCTGCTCAAAGCACAGAAAATCAAAAAGGTGGACAGTTCCCATGCGTCTGTCTGGAAATATGCAAATTCTTTTCTGTACACACCTCAGCTCATTAGGAGGCGTTGCGGCTGCTGGGCAAGGGGAACGGGAAGCGTGCATCAGGCTTTAGGTGAAGTGACACTGTAGGACTTTTGTCCCCCAGCGATTTTACGCTTTCCACACCATCCTTCCAATCGATAGGCTGTGAGCCACCACTGTGCTCTGCACATAGCCATGCACTTTAAGTCCCTTTTTCGCACGTACTTTCATTAAACCTGAATATAGAAGTATATATCTGTCTAGGCTAGAGGCACATGAAACAGGACTGGCGTGCCGCTTCAAGTGTACCTGAGAGGAATCTGACTCAGGATTGGCCACCCTCTCAGGGCACCGACTCAGGATTGGCCAACCTCTATGGGGCACCTCTAACGTGCACAAATAACGGGCAAGCCCTATGAAAAGCACAGCGTGAGTCTAGGTGCCACCTTGAAAAAGGAGGGTGACGTCTGGCCTCTGACAGCAGGAATATTAAGAGAGGAGAAAACATACTGCCTGCTATCGTGAAATTCCAAGATAGTCACGAAAAGCAATCTCATGCACTGCACAAGCTCTTTCCCATGATGCACCTCTCCTGCACTCTGTCGATGCAAATGAGCAAGCAGAGAGTTCAGGAATAAAACACCTAAGCTCATGTCCCCAAAAAACAGCAGCAGACAACTCGCAGATATATTCACCAATTTCTAATGTTTTTCTTTTAAACACACGATAAACAGCCTCACCTGTGGTAAGGCTTAAAAAAATTGAATAAACTCGTAAATGTTCCTCTCCACGGAAATCTTTAGTAAAAGGCGAAAGATTTTTTCGTTTTGAAGAGAAACCAGAGTAAGTTAGAATATGGCTCTCTGGGGGTAAGTGGCACCACATCAAAGACCCCGTCATTGCGAGGGTGAGGACCTGAGAGGTATTTTCAAAATCTAAGAAAGAGGACAAGAACCAGGCCAGTGAGGGAAGCAGGCCCAATTTTCAGAGTCTCTGCTCAAAGCACAGAAAATCAAAAAGGTGGACAGTTCCCATGCGTCTGTCTGGAAATATGCAAATTCTTTTCTGTACACACCTCAGCTCATTAGGAGGCGTTGCGGCTGCTGGGCAAGGGGAACGGGAAGCGTGCATCAGGCTTTAGGTGAAGTGACACTGTAGGACTTTTGTCCCCCAGCGATTTTACGCTTTCCACACCATCCTTCCAATCGATAGGCTGTGAGCCACCACTGTGCTCTGCACATAGCCATGCACTTTAAGTCCCTTTTTCGCACGTACTTTCATTAAACCTGAATATAGAAGTATATATCTGTCTAGGCTAGAGGCACATGAAACAGGACTGGCGTGCCGCTTCAAGTGTACCTGAGAGGAATCTGACTCAGGATTGGCCACCCTCTCAGGGCACCGACTCAGGATTGGCCAACCTCTATGGGGCACCTCTAACGTGCACAAATAACGGGCAAGCCCTATGAAAAGCACAGCGTGAGTCTAGGTGCCACCTTGAAAAAGGAGGGTGACGTCTGGCCTCTGACAGCAGGAATATTAAGAGAGGAGAAAACATACTGCCTGCTATCGTGAAATTCCAAGATAGTCACGAAAAGCAATCTCATGCACTGCACAAGCTCTTTCCCATGATGCACCTCTCCTGCACTCTGTCTATGCAAATGAGCAAGCAGAGAGTTCAGGAATAAAACACCTAAGCTCATGTCCCCAAAAAACAGCAGCAGACAACTCGCAGATATATTCACCAATTTCTAATGCTTTTCTTTTAAACACACGATAAACAGCCTCACCTGTGGTAAGGCTTAAAAAAATTGAATAAACTCGTAAATGTTCCTCTCCACGGAAATCTTTAGTAAAAGGCGAAAGATTTTTTCGTTTTGAAGAGAAACCAGAGTAAGTTAGAATATGGCTCTCTGGGGGTAAGTGGCACCACATCAAAGACCCCGTCATTGCGAGGGTGAGGACCTGAGAGGTATTTTTAGGCTCTAAGAAAGAGGACAAGAACCAGGCCAGTGAGGGAAGCAGGCCCAATTTTCAGAGTCTCTGCTCAAAGCACAGAAAATCAAAAAGGTGGACAGTTCCCATGCGTCTGTCTGGAAATATGCAAATTCTTTTCTGTACACACCTCAGCTCATTAGGAGGCGTTGCGGCTGCTGGGCAAGGGGAACGGGAAGCGTGCATCAGGCTTTAGGTGAAGTGACACTGTAGGACTTTTGTCCCCCAGCGATTTTACGCTTTCCACACCATCCTTCCAATCGATAGGCTGTGAGCCACCACTGTGCTCTGCACATAGCCATGCACTTTAAGTCCCTTTTTCGCACGTACTTTCATTAAACCTGAATATAGAAGTATATATCTGTCTAGGCTAGAGGCACATGAAACAGGACTGGCGTGCCGCTTCAAGTGTACCTGAGAGGAATCTGACTCATGATTGGCCACCCTCTCAGGGCACCGACTCAGATTTGATTTGATTTGATTTGATTTGATTTGATTTTGGGTTTTGTAGAGCGCATAGCTACCCTAGGGCATCCCAGCGCTAGTGACCATTGTCCTGTGGGGTGAGGAGTCAGGATGGAGGACTCAGGGGAAGAGTAGGGTCTTTAGTTGTTTCCTGAACCTGAGGAGATTATGTTCTTGCCTCAGGGGGAGAGGAAGGGCATTCCATAGTCTCGGGGCATTGTACGAGAACAGGCGACCGCCTGTTCTGGACTTCCTGATTCTTGGAACGTTTGCGAGGGAAAGGGAGTTTGATCTTAATTGTCTACTCGACTGTTGTTTTGTTACAAGTGGCCTCAGAATGGGAGGGCCTTCGTTGTGCATAATTCTATGGGCTATGCACAGGGATTTAAAGTTGACGCGTTCCTTTACTGGTAGCCAGTGCAAGCTTCTAAGGGCTGGTTTGGCCGAGCTCCTTGCGGCGGTTCCTGTGAGGATTCTGGCGGCCGCATTTTGTGCACATTGAAGTCTGTGGACTACAGAGACTGGGGCCCCCAGATAAAGGACATTACCGTAGTCCAATCTGGAGTTCACCAGCCCCTGCATTAGGAGCTTCCTGGAATGGGGGGGGAGAAGATGTAGGATTTTTCTTGCCATCTTTATAAGGCCGAAGCAGGTTCCCGCGGTTTTCCGAGCTTGAGTCCTAAAACTGAGCTCCTGGTCCAGCCATATCCCGAGGCTCTTTACTTCGGGTTTAGGGGATGGCGCAGTTCCCATGCATGGTGGCCAGGGGAGGGGAGTGGGGATTTTCTTAGGGTTTCCCAGGAGGAGTATTTCTGATTTCTCCCCATTCAGTTTTAGTCGGGAATCGCACATCCATTGGTGAACCTTTTCGAGACAACTGGATAAATTGGGGAGAGCGTTGTCAGACTGGTTGAGGGAGACGACGAGCTGGGTGTCGTCGGCATACATTATTGATTTAATGCCAAAGGGTTTGACAACATCCTCGAGAGGTTCCATGTACACATTAAAAAGTGTGGGGCTCAGGGAGGATCCCTGGGGGACCCCACACTTGAGTGCATGAGCCTTGGAGGTGGAATGCCCTTCTGCTACTTGAAACGACCTGTCTTCCAGGAAGGATGAAATCCAGGTTAATGCGGAGTCCTCCACTCCTATCAGCCCAAGACGGTGAACAAGGGTTGCATGGTCCACCGTGTCGAAGGCGGCACTCAGGTCGAGGAGGATCACTGCCACTGATCCTCCTACGTCCAATATGCCCCTGGCTTCTTCGACTACGGCTAACAGTGCGGTGTCGGTCCCTTGCCCTGGTCTGAATCCTGTCTGGGACTGACGGAGAAGGTGGTTGGTTTCTAAGAACTCAGAGAGATGTTGGTTTGCAATGCGCTCGGCGATTTTACTAATGGCCGGAAGCAGTGAGATCGGTCTGAAATTAGATGGGTCTGTGGGGTCTAGGTGCGGTTTCTTTATGAGAGCCTTGACTGTGGTTTTTTTCCAGTTTGCCGGGACTGAGCCGTTCTGGAAGGAGGCGTTGATCAGGTTGGTGAGAGGCGGGGCTATGGTGGAAGCAACTAACTTTAGTTTACTGATCGGAGCTGGATCTGATGGGGCGCCGCTTTTGACTTTGTGTAGGACGTTAAGAAACGTTTCGATGGTGATTTGAGGGAAGGAGGATAGCCTCGGTGTGTTTTGGCGGGGGAGAGGGTTAGGGCTTCCTAATGTGATTGTGGCAGGCGGGAGGGAAGTCAGGATTTTTTCGATTTTTTGAGAGAAAAAATCAGCCATCTGATTACATTTTGCGCCATCCGGGTCTGGTGGTGATGGTGGGTCCTGAATTTTGGTGAGGAGTTTAACTATCCTGTAGGTCTCTTTTGCGGAATTTGCTGCTGAGGCTATTTGTTCTTCGAAATAGGAGGCCTGGGCTGATTTAAGAGCGTTTTTATAGCGCCTGATGTGGATTTTGTATTCACTTTTGTCTTCCGTGCTCCAGTTCTTTCTCCATTGGCGCTCTAACCTTTTGCCTTTCTTTCTTAATTCGCGTAGTTCGTCGGTGAACCACGGTAGTTTGGAGGATTTCCTGGCGGAAGGGAGGGTTTTGAGTGGCAGGACTGTATTAAGGGAGTCGCTAATCCATTTCTGTAGCTGGATTTCAGCTTTAGACGGATCTGGATCAGGATTGGCCAACCTCTATGGGGCACCTCTAACGGGCACAAATAACGGGCAAGCCCTATGAAAAGCACAGCGTGAGTCTAGGTGCCAACTTGAAAAAGGAGGGTGACGTCTGGCCTCTGACAGCAGGAATATTAAGAGAGGAGAAAACATACTGCCTGCTATCGTGAAATTCCAAGATAGTCACGAAAAGCAATCTCATGCACTGCACAAGCTCTTTCCCATGATGCACCTCTCCTGCACTCTGTCTATGCAAATGAGCAAGCAGAGAGTTCAGGAATAAAACACCTAAGCTCATGTCCCCAAAAAACAGCAGCAGACAACTCGCAGATATATTCACCAATTTCTAATGCTTTTCTTTTAAACACAAGATAAACAGCCTCACCGGTGGTAAGGCTTAAAAAAATTGAATAAACTCGTAAATGTTCCTCTCCACGGAAATCTTTAGTAAAAGGCGAAAGATTTTTTCGTTTTGAAGAGAAACCAGAGTAAGTTAGAATATGGCTCTCTGGGGGTAAGTGGCACCACATCAAAGACCCCGTCATTGCGAGGGTGAGGACCTGAGAGGTATTTTTAGGCTCTAAGAAAGAGGACAAGAACCAGGCCAGTGAGGGAAGCAGGCCCAATTTTCAGAGTCTCTGCTCAAAGCACAGAAAATCAAAAAGGTGGACAGTTCCCATGCGTCTGTCTGGAAATATGCAAATTCTTTTCTGTACACACCTCAGCTCATTAGGAGGCGTTGCGGCTGCTGGGCAAGGGGAACGGGAAGCGTGCATCAGGCTTTAGGTGAAGTGACACTGTAGGACTTTTGTCCCCCAGCGATTTTACGCTATCCACACCATCCTTCCAATCGATAGGCTGTGAGCCACCACTGTGCTCTGCACATAGCCATGCACTTTAAGTCCCTTTTTCGCACGTACTTTCATTAAACCTGAATATAGAAGTATATATCTGTCTAGGCTAGAGGCACATGAAACAGGACTGGCGTGCCGCTTCAAGTGTACCTGAGAGGAATCTGACTCATGATTGGCCACCCTCTCAAGGCACCGACTCAGGATTGGCCAACCTCTATGGGGCACCTCTAACGTGCACAAATAACGGGCAAGCCCTATGAAAAGCACAGCGTGAGTCTAGGTGCCACCTTGAAAAAGGAGGGTGACGTCTGGCCTCTGACAGCAGGAATATTAAGAGAGGAGAAAACATACTGCCTGCTATCGTGAAATTCCAAGATAGTCACGAAAAGCAATCTCATGCACTGCACAAGCTCTTTCCCATGATGCACCTCTCCTGCACTCTGTCTATGCAAATGAGCAAGCAGAGAGTTCAGGAATAAAACACCTAAGCTCATGTCCCCAAAAAACAGCAGCAGACAACTCGCAGATATATTCACCAATTTCTAATGCTTTTCTTTTAAACACAAGATAAACAGCCTCACCGGTGGTAAGGCTTAAAAAAATTGAATAAACTCGTAAATGTTCCTCTCCACGGAAATCTTTAGTAAAAGGCGAAAGATTTTTTCGTTTTGAAGAGAAACTAGAGTAAGTTAGAATATGGCTCTCTGGGGGTAAGTGGCACCACATCAAAGACCCCGTCATTGCGAGGGTGAGGACCTGAGAGGTATTTTTAGGCTCTAAGAAAGAGGACAAGAACCAGGCCAGTGAGGGAAGCAGGCCCAATTTTCAGAGTCTCTGCTCAAAGCACAGAAAATCAAAAAGGTGGACAGTTCCCATGCGTCTGTCTGGAAATATGCAAATTCTTTTCTGTACACACCTCAGCTCATTAGGAGGCGTTGCGGCTGCTGGGCAAGGGGAACGGGAAGCGTGCATCAGGCTTTAGGTGAAGTGACACTGTAGGACTTTTGTCCCCCAGCGATTTTACGCTTTCCACACCATCCTTCCAATCGATAGGCTGTGAGCCACCACTGTGCTCTGCACATAGCCATGCACTTTAAGTCCCTTTTTCGCACGTACTTTCATTAAACCTGAATATAGAAGTATATATCTGTCTAGGCTAGAGGCACATGAAACAGGACTGGCGTGCCGCTTCAAGTGTACCTGAGAGGAATCTGACTCAGGATTGGCCACCCTCTCAGGGCACCGACTCAGGATTGGCCAACCTCTATGGGGCACCTCTAACGTGCACAAATAACGGGCAAGCCCTATGAAAAGCACAGCGTGAGTCTAGGTGCCACCTTGAAAAAGGAGGGTGACGTCTGGCCTCTGACAGCAGGAATATTAAGAGAGGAGAAAACATACTGCCTGCTATCGTGAAATTCCAAGATAGTCACGAAAAGCAATCTCATGCACTGCACAAGCTCTTTCCCATGATGCACCTCTCCTGCACTCTGTCTATGCAAATGAGCAAGCAGAGAGTTCAGGAATAAAACACCTAAGCTCATGTCCCCAAAAAACAGCAGCAGACAACTCGCAGATATATTCACCAATTTCTAATGCTTTTCTTTTAAACACAAGATAAACAGCCTCACCGGTGGTAAGGCTTAAAAAAATTGAATAAACTCGTAAATGTTCCTCTCCACGGAAATCTTTAGTAAAAGGCGAAAGATTTTTTCGTTTTGAAGAGAAACCAGAGTAAGTTAGAATATGGCTCTCTGGGGGTAAGTGGCACCACATCAAAGACCCCGTCATTGCGAGGGTGAGGACCTGAGAGGTATTTTTAGGCTCTAAGAAAGAGGACAAGAACCAGGCCGGTGAGGGAAGCAGGCCCAATTTTCAGAGTCTCTGCTCAAAGCACAGAAAATCAAAAAGGTGGACAGTTCCCATGCGTCTGTCTGGAAATATGCAAATTCTTTTCTGTACACACCTCAGCTCATTAGGAGGCGTTGCGGCTGCTGGGCAAGGGGAACGGGAAGCGTGCATCAGGCTTTAGGTGAAGTGACACTGTAGGACTTTTGTCCCCCAGCGATTTTACGCTTTCCACACCATCCTTCCAATCGATAGGCTGTGAGCCACCACTGTGCTCTGCACATAGCCATGCACTTTAAGTCCCTTTTTCGTACGTACTTTCATTAAACCTGAATATAGAAGTATATATCTGTCTAGGCTAGAGGCACATGAAACAGGACTGGCGTGCCGCTTCAAGTGTACCTGAGAGGAATCTGACTCAGGATTGGCCACCCTCTCAGGGCACCGACTCAGGATTGGCCAACCTCTATGGGGCACCTCTAACGTGCACAAATAACGGGCAAGCCCTATGAAAAGCACAGCGTGAGTCTAGGTGCCACCTTGAAAAAGGAGGGTGACGTCTGGCCTCTGACAGCAGGAATATTAAGAGAGGAGAAAACATACTGCCTGCTATCGTGAAATTCCAAGATAGTCACGAAAAGCAATCTCATGCACTGCACAAGCTCTTTCCCATGATGCACCTCTCCTGCACTCTGTCTATGCAAATGAGCAAGCAGAGAGTTCAGGAATAAAACACCTAAGCTCATGTCCCCAAAAAACAGCAGCAGACAACTCGCAGATATATTCACCAATTTCTAATGCTTTTCTTTTAAACACAAGATAAACAGTCTCACCGGTGGTAAGGCTTAAAAAAATTGAATAAACTCGTAAATGTTCCTCTCCACGGAAATCTTTAGTAAAAGGCGAAAGATTTTTTCGTTTTGAAGAGAAACCAGAGTAAGTTAGAATATGGCTCTCTGGGGGTAAGTGGCACCACATCAAAGACCCCGTCATTGCGAGGGTGAGGACCTGAGAGGTATTTTTAGGCTCTAAGAAAGAGGACAAGAACCAGGCCAGTGAGGGAAGCAGGCCCAATTTTCAGAGTCTCTGCTCAAAGCACAGAAAATCAAAAAGGTGGACAGTTCCCATGCGTCTGTCTGGAAATATGCAAATTCTTTTCTGTACACACCTCAGCTCATTAGGAGGCGTTGCGGCTGCTGGGCAAGGGGAACGGGAAGCGTGCATCAGGCTTTAGGTGAAGTGACACTGTAGGACTTTTGTCCCCCAGCGATTTTACGCTATCCACACCATCCTTCCAATCGATAGGCTGTGAGCCACCACTGTGCTCTGCACATAGCCATGCACTTTAAGTCCCTTTTTCGCACGTACTTTCATTAAACCTGAATATAGAAGTATATATCTGTCTAGGCTAGAGGCACATGAAACAGGACTGGCGTGCCGCTTCAAGTGTACCTGAGAGGAATCTGACTCATGATTGGCCACCCTCTCAAGGCACCGACTCAGGATTGGCCAACCTCTATGGGGCACCTCTAACGTGCACAAATAACGGGCAAGCCCTATGAAAAGCACAGCGTGAGTCTAGGTGCCACCTTGAAAAAGGAGGGTGACGTCTGGCCTCTGACAGCAGGAATATTAAGAGAGGAGAAAACATACTGCCTGCTATCGTGAAATTCCAAGATAGTCACGAAAAGCAATCTCATGCACTGCACAAGCTCTTTCCCATGATGCACCTCTCCTGCACTCTGTCTATGCAAATGAGCAAGCAGAGAGTTCAGGAATAAAACACCTAAGCTCATGTCCCCAAAAAACAGCAGCAGACAACTCGCAGATATATTCACCAATTTCTAATGCTTTTCTTTTAAACACAAGATAAACAGCCTCACCGGTGGTAAGGCTTAAAAAAATTGAATAAACTCGTAAATGTTCCTCTCCACGGAAATCTTTAGTAAAAGGCGAAAGATTTTTTCGTTTTGAAGAGAAACTAGAGTAAGTTAGAATATGGCTCTCTGGGGGTAAGTGGCACCACATCAAAGACCCCGTCATTGCGAGGGTGAGGACCTGAGAGGTATTTTTAGGCTCTAAGAAAGAGGACAAGAACCAGGCCAGTGAGGGAAGCAGGCCCAATTTTCAGAGTCTCTGCTCAAAGCACAGAAAATCAAAAAGGTGGACAGTTCCCATGCGTCTGTCTGGAAATATGCAAATTCTTTTCTGTACACACCTCAGCTCATTAGGAGGCGTTGCGGCTGCTGGGCAAGGGGAACGGGAAGCGTGCATCAGGCTTTAGGTGAAGTGACACTGTAGGACTTTTGTCCCCCAGCGATTTTACGCTTTCCACACCATCCTTCCAATCGATAGGCTGTGAGCCACCACTGTGCTCTGCACATAGCCATGCACTTTAAGTCCCTTTTTCGCACGTACTTTCATTAAACCTGAATATAGAAGTATATATCTGTCTAGGCTAGAGGCACATGAAACAGGACTGGCGTGCCGCTTCAAGTGTACCTGAGAGGAATCTGACTCAGGATTGGCCACCCTCTCAGGGCACCGACTCAGGATTGGCCAACCTCTATGGGGCACCTCTAACGTGCACAAATAACGGGCAAGCCCTATGAAAAGCACAGCGTGAGTCTAGGTGCCACCTTGAAAAAGGAGGGTGACGTCTGGCCTCTGACAGCAGGAATATTAAGAGAGGAGAAAACATACTGCCTGCTATCGTGAAATTCCAAGATAGTCACGAAAAGCAATCTCATGCACTGCACAAGCTCTTTCCCATGATGCACCTCTCCTGCACTCTGTCTATGCAAATGAGCAAGCAGAGAGTTCAGGAATAAAACACCTAAGCTCATGTCCCCAAAAAACAGCAGCAGACAACTCGCAGATATATTCACCAATTTCTAATGCTTTTCTTTTAAACACAAGATAAACAGCCTCACCGGTGGTAAGGCTTAAAAAAATTGAATAAACTCGTAAATGTTCCTCTCCACGGAAATCTTTAGTAAAAGGCGAAAGATTTTTTCGTTTTGAAGAGAAACCAGAGTAAGTTAGAATATGGCTCTCTGGGGGTAAGTGGCACCACATCAAAGACCCCGTCATTGCGAGGGTGAGGACCTGAGAGGTATTTTTAGGCTCTAAGAAAGAGGACAAGAACCAGGCCGGTGAGGGAAGCAGGCCCAATTTTCAGAGTCTCTGCTCAAAGCACAGAAAATCAAAAAGGTGGACAGTTCCCATGCGTCTGTCTGGAAATATGCAAATTCTTTTCTGTACACACCTCAGCTCATTAGGAGGCGTTGCGGCTGCTGGGCAAGGGGAACGGGAAGCGTGCATCAGGCTTTAGGTGAAGTGACACTGTAGGACTTTTGTCCCCCAGCGATTTTACGCTTTCCACACCATCCTTCCAATCGATAGGCTGTGAGCCACCACTGTGCTCTGCACATAGCCATGCACTTTAAGTCCCTTTTTCGTACGTACTTTCATTAAACCTGAATATAGAAGTATATATCTGTCTAGGCTAGAGGCACATGAAACAGGACTGGCGTGCCGCTTCAAGTGTACCTGAGAGGAATCTGACTCAGGATTGGCCACCCTCTCAGGGCACCGACTCAGGATTGGCCAACCTCTATGGGGCACCTCTAACGTGCACAAATAACGGGCAAGCCCTATGAAAAGCACAGCGTGAGTCTAGGTGCCACCTTGAAAAAGGAGGGTGACGTCTGGCCTCTGACAGCAGGAATATTAAGAGAGGAGAAAACATACTGCCTGCTATCGTGAAATTCCAAGATAGTCACGAAAAGCAATCTCATGCACTGCACAAGCTCTTTCCCATGATGCACCTCTCCTGCACTCTGTCTATGCAAATGAGCAAGCAGAGAGTTCAGGAATAAAACACCTAAGCTCATGTCCCCAAAAAACAGCAGCAGACAACTCGCAGATATATTCACCAATTTCTAATGCTTTTCTTTTAAACACAAGATAAACAGCCTCACCGGTGGTAAGGCTTAAAAAAATTGAATAAACTCGTAAATGTTCCTCTCCACGGAAATCTTTAGTAAAAGGCGAAAGATTTTTTCGTTTTGAAGAGAAACCAGAGTAAGTTAGAATATGGCTCTCTGGGGGTAAGTGGCACCACATCAAAGACCCCGTCATTGCGAGGGTGAGGACCTGAGAGGTATTTTTAGGCTCTAAGAAAGAGGACAAGAACCAGGCCAGTGAGGGAAGCAGGCCCAATTTTCAGAGTCTCTGCTCAAAGCACAGAAAATCAAAAAGGTGGACAGTTCCCATGCGTCTGTCTGGAAATATGCAAATTCTTTTCTGTACACACCTCAGCTCATTAGGAGGCGTTGCGGCTGCTGGGCAAGGGGAACGGGAAGCGTGCATCAGGCTTTAGGTGAAGTGACACTGTAGGACTTTTGTCCCCCAGCGATTTTACGCTTTCCACACCATCCTTCCAATCGATAGGCTGTGAGCCACCACTGTGCTCTGCACATAGCCATGCACTTTAAGTCCCTTTTTCGCACGTACTTTCATTAAACCTGAATATAGAAGTATATATCTGTCTAGGCTAGAGGCACATGAAACAGGACTGGCGTGCCGCTTCAAGTGTACCTGAGAGGAATCTGACTCATGATTGGCCACCCTCTCAGGGCACCGACTCAGGATTGGCCAACCTCTATGGGGCACCTCTAACGTGCACAAATAACGGGCAAGCCCTATGAAAAGCACAGCGTGAGTCTAGGTGCCACCTTGAAAAAGGAGGGTGACGTCTGGCCTCTGACAGCAGGAATATTAAGAGAGGAGAAAACATACTGCCTGCTATCGTGAAATTCCAAGATAGTCACGAAAAGCAATCTCATGCACTGCACAAGCTCTTTCCCATGATGCACCTCTCCTGCACTCTGTCTATGCAAATGAGCAAGCAGAGAGTTCAGGAATAAAACACCTAAGCTCATGTCCCCAAAAAACAGCAGCAGACAACTCGCAGATATATTCACCAATTTCTAATGCTTTTCTTTTAAACACAAGATAAACAGCCTCACCGGTGGTAAGGCTTAAAAAAATTGAATAAACTCGTAAATGTTCCTCTCCACGGAAATCTTTAGTAAAAGGCGAAAGATTTTTTCGTTTTGAAGAGAAACCAGAGTAAGTTAGAATATGGCTCTCTGGGGGTAAGTGGCACCACATCAAAGACCCCGTCATTGCGAGGGTGAGGACCTGAGAGGTATTTTTAGGCTCTAAGAAAGAGGACAAGAACCAGGCCAGTGAGGGAAGCAGGCCCAATTTTCAGAGTCTCTGCTCAAAGCACAGAAAATCAAAAAGGTGGACAGTTCCCATGCGTCTGTCTGGAAATATGCAAATTCTTTTCTGTACACACCTCAGCTCATTAGGAGGCGTTGCGGCTGCTGGGCAAGGGGAACGGGAAGCGTGCATCAGGCTTTAGGTGAAGTGACACTGTAGGACTTTTGTCCCCCAGCGATTTTACGCTTTCCACACCATCCTTCCAATCGATAGGCTGTGAGCCACCACTGTGCTCTGCACATAGCCATGCACTTTAAGTCCCTTTTTCGCACGTACTTTCATTAAACCTGAATATAGAAGTATATATCTGTCTAGGCTAGAGGCACATGAAACAGGACTGGCGTGCCGCTTCAAGTGTACCTGAGAGGAATCTGACTCATGATTGGCCACCCTCTCAGGGCACCGACTCAGGATTGGCCAACCTCTATGGGGCACCTCTAACGTGCACAAATAACGGGCAAGCCCTATGAAAAGCACAGCGTGAGTCTAGGTGCCACCTTGAAAAAGGAGGGTGACGTCTGGCCTCTGACAGCAGGAATATTAAGAGAGGAGAAAACATACTGCCTGCTATCGTGAAATTCCAAGATAGTCACGAAAAGCAATCTCATGCACTGCACAAGCTCTTTCCCATGATGCACCTCTCCTGCACTCTGTCTATGCAAATGAGCAAGCAGAGAGTTCAGGAATAAAACACCTAAGCTCATGTCCCCAAAAAACAGCAGCAGACAACTCGCAGATATATTCACCAATTTCTAATGCTTTTCTTTTAAACACAAGATAAACAGCCTCACCGGTGGTAAGGCTTAAAAAAATTGAATAAACTCGTAAATGTTCCTCTCCACGGAAATCTTTAGTAAAAGGCGAAAGATTTTTTCGTTTTGAAGAGAAACCAGAGTAAGTTAGAATATGGCTCTCTGGGGGTAAGTGGCACCACATCAAAGACCCCGTCATTGCGAGGGTGAGGACCTGAGAGGTATTTTTAGGCTCTAAGAAAGAGGACAAGAACCAGGCCGGTGAGGGAAGCAGGCCCAATTTTCAGAGTCTCTGCTCAAAGCACAGAAAATCAAAAAGGTGGACAGTTCCCATGCGTCTGTCTGGAAATATGCAAATTCTTTTCTGTACACACCTCAGCTCATTAGGAGGCGTTGCGGCTGCTGGGCAAGGGGAACGGGAAGCGTGCATCAGGCTTTAGGTGAAGTGACACTGTAGGACTTTTGTCCCCCAGCGATTTTACGCTTTCCACACCATCCTTCCAATCGATAGGCTGTGAGCCACCACTGTGCTCTGCACATAGCCATGCACTTTAAGTCCCTTTTTCGTACGTACTTTCATTAAACCTGAATATAGAAGTATATATCTGTCTAGGCTAGAGGCACATGAAACAGGACTGGCGTGCCGCTTCAAGTGTACCTGAGAGGAATCTGACTCAGGATTGGCCACCCTCTCAGGGCACCGACTCAGGATTGGCCAACCTCTATGGGGCACCTCTAACGTGCACAAATAACGGGCAAGCCCTATGAAAAGCACAGCGTGAGTCTAGGTGCCACCTTGAAAAAGGAGGGTGACGTCTGGCCTCTGACAGCAGGAATATTAAGAGAGGAGAAAACATACTGCCTGCTATCGTGAAATTCCAAGATAGTCACGAAAAGCAATCTCATGCACTGCACAAGCTCTTTCCCATGATGCACCTCTCCTGCACTCTGTCTATGCAAATGAGCAAGCAGAGAGTTCAGGAATAAAACACCTAAGCTCATGTCCCCAAAAAACAGCAGCAGACAACTCGCAGATATATTCACCAATTTCTAATGCTTTTCTTTTAAACACAAGATAAACAGTCTCACCGGTGGTAAGGCTTAAAAAAATTGAATAAACTCGTAAATGTTCCTCTCCACGGAAATCTTTAGTAAAAGGCGAAAGATTTTTTCGTTTTGAAGAGAAACCAGAGTAAGTTAGAATATGGCTCTCTGGGGGTAAGTGGCACCACATCAAAGACCCCGTCATTGCGAGGGTGAGGACCTGAGAGGTATTTTTAGGCTCTAAGAAAGAGGACAAGAACCAGGCCAGTGAGGGAAGCAGGCCCAATTTTCAGAGTCTCTGCTCAAAGCACAGAAAATCAAAAAGGTGGACAGTTCCCATGCGTCTGTCTGGAAATATGCAAATTCTTTTCTGTACACACCTCAGCTCATTAGGAGGCGTTGCGGCTGCTGGGCAAGGGGAACGGGAAGCGTGCATCAGGCTTTAGGTGAAGTGACACTGTAGGACTTTTGTCCCCCAGCGATTTTACGCTATCCACACCATCCTTCCAATCGATAGGCTGTGAGCCACCACTGTGCTCTGCACATAGCCATGCACTTTAAGTCCCTTTTTCGCACGTACTTTCATTAAACCTGAATATAGAAGTATATATCTGTCTAGGCTAGAGGCACATGAAACAGGACTGGCGTGCCGCTTCAAGTGTACCTGAGAGGAATCTGACTCATGATTGGCCACCCTCTCAAGGCACCGACTCAGGATTGGCCAACCTCTATGGGGCACCTCTAACGTGCACAAATAACGGGCAAGCCCTATGAAAAGCACAGCGTGAGTCTAGGTGCCACCTTGAAAAAGGAGGGTGACGTCTGGCCTCTGACAGCAGGAATATTAAGAGAGGAGAAAACATACTGCCTGCTATCGTGAAATTCCAAGATAGTCACGAAAAGCAATCTCATGCACTGCACAAGCTCTTTCCCATGATGCACCTCTCCTGCACTCTGTCTATGCAAATGAGCAAGCAGAGAGTTCAGGAATAAAACACCTAAGCTCATGTCCCCAAAAAACAGCAGCAGACAACTCGCAGATATATTCACCAATTTCTAATGCTTTTCTTTTAAACACAAGATAAACAGCCTCACCGGTGGTAAGGCTTAAAAAAATTGAATAAACTCGTAAATGTTCCTCTCCACGGAAATCTTTAGTAAAAGGCGAAAGATTTTTTCGTTTTGAAGAGAAACTAGAGTAAGTTAGAATATGGCTCTCTGGGGGTAAGTGGCACCACATCAAAGACCCCGTCATTGCGAGGGTGAGGACCTGAGAGGTATTTTTAGGCTCTAAGAAAGAGGACAAGAACCAGGCCAGTGAGGGAAGCAGGCCCAATTTTCAGAGTCTCTGCTCAAAGCACAGAAAATCAAAAAGGTGGACAGTTCCCATGCGTCTGTCTGGAAATATGCAAATTCTTTTCTGTACACACCTCAGCTCATTAGGAGGCGTTGCGGCTGCTGGGCAAGGGGAACGGGAAGCGTGCATCAGGCTTTAGGTGAAGTGACACTGTAGGACTTTTGTCCCCCAGCGATTTTACGCTTTCCACACCATCCTTCCAATCGATAGGCTGTGAGCCACCACTGTGCTCTGCACATAGCCATGCACTTTAAGTCCCTTTTTCGCACGTACTTTCATTAAACCTGAATATAGAAGTATATATCTGTCTAGGCTAGAGGCACATGAAACAGGACTGGCGTGCCGCTTCAAGTGTACCTGAGAGGAATCTGACTCAGGATTGGCCACCCTCTCAGGGCACCGACTCAGGATTGGCCAACCTCTATGGGGCACCTCTAACGTGCACAAATAACGGGCAAGCCCTATGAAAAGCACAGCGTGAGTCTAGGTGCCACCTTGAAAAAGGAGGGTGACGTCTGGCCTCTGACAGCAGGAATATTAAGAGAGGAGAAAACATACTGCCTGCTATCGTGAAATTCCAAGATAGTCACGAAAAGCAATCTCATGCACTGCACAAGCTCTTTCCCATGATGCACCTCTCCTGCACTCTGTCTATGCAAATGAGCAAGCAGAGAGTTCAGGAATAAAACACCTAAGCTCATGTCCCCAAAAAACAGCAGCAGACAACTCGCAGATATATTCACCAATTTCTAATGCTTTTCTTTTAAACACAAGATAAACAGCCTCACCGGTGGTAAGGCTTAAAAAAATTGAATAAACTCGTAAATGTTCCTCTCCACGGAAATCTTTAGTAAAAGGCGAAAGATTTTTTCGTTTTGAAGAGAAACCAGAGTAAGTTAGAATATGGCTCTCTGGGGGTAAGTGGCACCACATCAAAGACCCCGTCATTGCGAGGGTGAGGACCTGAGAGGTATTTTTAGGCTCTAAGAAAGAGGACAAGAACCAGGCCGGTGAGGGAAGCAGGCCCAATTTTCAGAGTCTCTGCTCAAAGCACAGAAAATCAAAAAGGTGGACAGTTCCCATGCGTCTGTCTGGAAATATGCAAATTCTTTTCTGTACACACCTCAGCTCATTAGGAGGCGTTGCGGCTGCTGGGCAAGGGGAACGGGAAGCGTGCATCAGGCTTTAGGTGAAGTGACACTGTAGGACTTTTGTCCCCCAGCGATTTTACGCTTTCCACACCATCCTTCCAATCGATAGGCTGTGAGCCACCACTGTGCTCTGCACATAGCCATGCACTTTAAGTCCCTTTTTCGTACGTACTTTCATTAAACCTGAATATAGAAGTATATATCTGTCTAGGCTAGAGGCACATGAAACAGGACTGGCGTGCCGCTTCAAGTGTACCTGAGAGGAATCTGACTCAGGATTGGCCACCCTCTCAGGGCACCGACTCAGGATTGGCCAACCTCTATGGGGCACCTCTAACGTGCACAAATAACGGGCAAGCCCTATGAAAAGCACAGCGTGAGTCTAGGTGCCACCTTGAAAAAGGAGGGTGACGTCTGGCCTCTGACAGCAGGAATATTAAGAGAGGAGAAAACATACTGCCTGCTATCGTGAAATTCCAAGATAGTCACGAAAAGCAATCTCATGCACTGCACAAGCTCTTTCCCATGATGCACCTCTCCTGCACTCTGTCTATGCAAATGAGCAAGCAGAGAGTTCAGGAATAAAACACCTAAGCTCATGTCCCCAAAAAACAGCAGCAGACAACTCGCAGATATATTCACCAATTTCTAATGCTTTTCTTTTAAACACAAGATAAACAGCCTCACCGGTGGTAAGGCTTAAAAAAATTGAATAAACTCGTAAATGTTCCTCTCCACGGAAATCTTTAGTAAAAGGCGAAAGATTTTTTCGTTTTGAAGAGAAACCAGAGTAAGTTAGAATATGGCTCTCTGGGGGTAAGTGGCACCACATCAAAGACCCCGTCATTGCGAGGGTGAGGACCTGAGAGGTATTTTTAGGCTCTAAGAAAGAGGACAAGAACCAGGCCAGTGAGGGAAGCAGGCCCAATTTTCAGAGTCTCTGCTCAAAGCACAGAAAATCAAAAAGGTGGACAGTTCCCATGCGTCTGTCTGGAAATATGCAAATTCTTTTCTGTACACACCTCAGCTCATTAGGAGGCGTTGCGGCTGCTGGGCAAGGGGAACGGGAAGCGTGCATCAGGCTTTAGGTGAAGTGACACTGTAGGACTTTTGTCCCCCAGCGATTTTACGCTTTCCACACCATCCTTCCAATCGATAGGCTGTGAGCCACCACTGTGCTCTGCACATAGCCATGCACTTTAAGTCCCTTTTTCGCACGTACTTTCATTAAACCTGAATATAGAAGTATATATCTGTCTAGGCTAGAGGCACATGAAACAGGACTGGCGTGCCGCTTCAAGTGTACCTGAGAGGAATCTGACTCATGATTGGCCACCCTCTCAGGGCACCGACTCAGGATTGGCCAACCTCTATGGGGCACCTCTAACGTGCACAAATAACGGGCAAGCCCTATGAAAAGCACAGCGTGAGTCTAGGTGCCACCTTGAAAAAGGAGGGTGACGTCTGGCCTCTGACAGCAGGAATATTAAGAGAGGAGAAAACATACTGCCTGCTATCGTGAAATTCCAAGATAGTCACGAAAAGCAATCTCATGCACTGCACAAGCTCTTTCCCATGATGCACCTCTCCTGCACTCTGTCTATGCAAATGAGCAAGCAGAGAGTTCAGGAATAAAACACCTAAGCTCATGTCCCCAAAAAACAGCAGCAGACAACTCGCAGATATATTCACCAATTTCTAATGCTTTTCTTTTAAACACAAGATAAACAGCCTCACCGGTGGTAAGGCTTAAAAAAATTGAATAAACTCGTAAATGTTCCTCTCCACGGAAATCTTTAGTAAAAGGCGAAAGATTTTTTCGTTTTGAAGAGAAACCAGAGTAAGTTAGAATATGGCTCTCTGGGGGTAAGTGGCACCACATCAAAGACCCCGTCATTGCGAGGGTGAGGACCTGAGAGGTATTTTTAGGCTCTAAGAAAGAGGACAAGAACCAGGCCAGTGAGGGAAGCAGGCCCAATTTTCAGAGTCTCTGCTCAAAGCACAGAAAATCAAAAAGGTGGACAGTTCCCATGCGTCTGTCTGGAAATATGCAAATTCTTTTCTGTACACACCTCAGCTCATTAGGAGGCGTTGCGGCTGCTGGGCAAGGGGAACGGGAAGCGTGCATCAGGCTTTAGGTGAAGTGACACTGTAGGACTTTTGTCCCCCAGCGATTTTACGCTTTCCACACCATCCTTCCAATCGATAGGCTGTGAGCCACCACTGTGCTCTGCACATAGCCATGCACTTTAAGTCCCTTTTTCGCACGTACTTTCATTAAACCTGAATATAGAAGTATATATCTGTCTAGGCTAGAGGCACATGAAACAGGACTGGCGTGCCGCTTCAAGTGTACCTGAGAGGAATCTGACTCATGATTGGCCACCCTCTCAGGGCACCGACTCAGGATTGGCCAACCTCTATGGGGCACCTCTAACGTGCACAAATAACGGGCAAGCCCTATGAAAAGCACAGCGTGAGTCTAGGTGCCACCTTGAAAAAGGAGGGTGACGTCTGGCCTCTGACAGCAGGAATATTAAGAGAGGAGAAAACATACTGCCTGCTATCGTGAAATTCCAAGATAGTCACGAAAAGCAATCTCATGCACTGCACAAGCTCTTTCCCATGATGCACCTCTCCTGCACTCTGTCTATGCAAATGAGCAAGCAGAGAGTTCAGGAATAAAACACCTAAGCTCATGTCCCCAAAAAACAGCAGCAGACAACTCGCAGATATATTCACCAATTTCTAATGCTTTTCTTTTAAACACAAGATAAACAGCCTCACCGGTGGTAAGGCTTAAAAAAATTGAATAAACTCGTAAATGTTCCTCTCCACGGAAATCTTTAGTAAAAGGCGAAAGATTTTTTCGTTTTGAAGAGAAACCAGAGTAAGTTAGAATATGGCTCTCTGGGGGTAAGTGGCACCACATCAAAGACCCCGTCATTGCGAGGGTGAGGACCTGAGAGGTATTTTTAGGCTCTAAGAAAGAGGACAAGAACCAGGCCAGTGAGGGAAGCAGGCCCAATTTTCAGAGTCTCTGCTCAAAGCACAGAAAATCAAAAAGGTGGACAGTTCCCATGCGTCTGTCTGGAAATATGCAAATTCTTTTCTGTACACACCTCAGCTCATTAGGAGGCGTTGCGGCTGCTGGGCAAGGGGAACGGGAAGCGTGCATCAGGCTTTAGGTGAAGTGACACTGTAGGACTTTTGTCCCCCAGCGATTTTACGCTTTCCACACCATCCTTCCAATCGATAGGCTGTGAGCCACCACTGTGCTCTGCACATAGCCATGCACTTTAAGTCCCTTTTTCGTACGTACTTTCATTAAACCTGAATATAGAAGTATATATCTGTCTAGGCTAGAGGCACATGAAACAGGACTGGCGTGCCGCTTCAAGTGTACCTGAGAGGAATCTGACTCATGATTGGCCACCCTCTCAGGGCACCGACTCAGGATTGGCCAACCTCTAACGGGCACAAATAACGGGCAAGCCCTATGAAAAGCACAGCGTGAGTCTAGGTGCCACCTTGAAAAAGGAGGGTGACGTCTGGCCTCTGACAGCAGGAATATTAAGAGAGGAGAAAACATACTGCCTGCTATCGTGAAATTCCAAGATAGTCACGAAAAGCAATCTCATGCACTGCACAAGCTCTTTCCCATGATGCACCTCTCCTGCACTCTGTCTATGCAAATGAGCAAGCAGAGAGTTCAGGAATAAAACACCTAAGCTCATGTCCCCAAAAAACAGCAGCAGACAACTCGCAGATATATTCACCAATTTCTAATGCTTTTCTTTTAAACACAAGATAAACAGCCTCACCGGTGGTAAGGCTTAAAAAAATTGAATAAACTCGTAAATGTTCCTCTCCACGGAAATCTTTAGTAAAAGGCGAAAGATTTTTTCGTTTTGAAGAGAAACCAGAGTAAGTTAGAATATGGCTCTCTGGGGGTAAGTGGCACCACATCAAAGACCCCGTCATTGCGAGGGTGAGGACCTGAGAGGTATTTTTAGGCTCTAAGAAAGAGGACAAGAACCAGGCCGGTGAGGGAAGCAGGCCCAATTTTCAGAGTCTCTGCTCAAAGCACAGAAAATCAAAAAGGTGGACAGTTCCCATGCGTCTGTCTGGAAATATGCAAATTCTTTTCTGTACACACCTCAGCTCATTAGGAGGCGTTGCGGCTGCTGGGCAAGGGGAACGGGAAGCGTGCATCAGGCTTTAGGTGAAGTGACACTGTAGGACTTTTGTCCCCCAGCGATTTTACGCTTTCCACACCATCCTTCCAATCGATAGGCTGTGAGCCACCACTGTGCTCTGCACATAGCCATGCACTTTAAGTCCCTTTTTCGTACGTACTTTCATTAAACCTGAATATAGAAGTATATATCTGTCTAGGCTAGAGGCACATGAAACAGGACTGGCGTGCCGCTTCAAGTGTACCTGAGAGGAATCTGACTCAGGATTGGCCACCCTCTCAGGGCACCGACTCAGGATTGGCCAACCTCTATGGGGCACCTCTAACGTGCACAAATAACGGGCAAGCCCTATGAAAAGCACAGCGTGAGTCTAGGTGCCACCTTGAAAAAGGAGGGTGACGTCTGGCCTCTGACAGCAGGAATATTAAGAGAGGAGAAAACATACTGCCTGCTATCGTGAAATTCCAAGATAGTCACGAAAAGCAATCTCATGCACTGCACAAGCTCTTTCCCATGATGCACCTCTCCTGCACTCTGTCTATGCAAATGAGCAAGCAGAGAGTTCAGGAATAAAACACCTAAGCTCATGTCCCCAAAAAACAGCAGCAGACAACTCGCAGATATATTCACCAATTTCTAATGCTTTTCTTTTAAACACAAGATAAACAGCCTCACCGGTGGTAAGGCTTAAAAAAATTGAATAAACTCGTAAATGTTCCTCTCCACGGAAATCTTTAGTAAAAGGCGAAAGATTTTTTCGTTTTGAAGAGAAACCAGAGTAAGTTAGAATATGGCTCTCTGGGGGTAAGTGGCACCACATCAAAGACCCCGTCATTGCGAGGGTGAGGACCTGAGAGGTATTTTTAGGCTCTAAGAAAGAGGACAAGAACCAGGCCAGTGAGGGAAGCAGGCCCAATTTTCAGAGTCTCTGCTCAAAGCACAGAAAATCAAAAAGGTGGACAGTTCCCATGCGTCTGTCTGGAAATATGCAAATTCTTTTCTGTACACACCTCAGCTCATTAGGAGGCGTTGCGGCTGCTGGGCAAGGGGAACGGGAAGCGTGCATCAGGCTTTAGGTGAAGTGACACTGTAGGACTTTTGTCCCCCAGCGATTTTACGCTTTCCACACCATCCTTCCAATCGATAGGCTGTGAGCCACCACTGTGCTCTGCACATAGCCATGCACTTTAAGTCCCTTTTTCGCACGTACTTTCATTAAACCTGAATATAGAAGTATATATCTGTCTAGGCTAGAGGCACATGAAACAGGACTGGCGTGCCGCTTCAAGTGTACCTGAGAGGAATCTGACTCAGGATTGGCCACCCTCTCAGGGCACCGACTCAGGATTGGCCAACCTCTATGGGGCACCTCTAACGTGCACAAATAACGGGCAAGCCCTATGAAAAGCACAGCGTGAGTCTAGGTGACACCTTGAAAAAGGAGGGTGACGTCTGGCCTCTGACAGCAGGAATATTAAGAGAGGAGAAAACATACTGCCTGCTATCGTGAAATTCCAAGATAGTCACGAAAAGCAATCTCATGCACTGCACAAGCTCTTTCCCATGATGCACCTCTCCTGCACTCTGTCTATGCAAATGAGCAAGCAGAGAGTTCAGGAATAAAACACCTAAGCTCATGTCCCCAAAAAACAGCAGCAGACAACTCGCAGATATATTCACCAATTTCTAATGCTTTTCTTTTAAACACAAGATAAACAGCCTCACCGGTGGTAAGGCTTAAAAAAATTGAATAAACTCGTAAATGTTCCTCTCCACGGAAATCTTTAGTAAAAGGCGAAAGATTTTTTCGTTTTGAAGAGAAACCAGAGTAAGTTAGAATATGGCTCTCTGGGGGTAAGTGGCACCACATCAAAGACCCCGTCATTGCGAGGGTGAGGACCTGAGAGGTATTTTTAGGCTCTAAGAAAGAGGACAAGAACCAGGCCAGTGAGGGAAGCAGGCCCAATTTTCAGAGTCTCTGCTCAAAGCACAGAAAATCAAAAAGGTGGACAGTTCCCATGCGTCTGTCTGGAAATATGCAAATTCTTTTCTGTACACACCTCAGCTCATTAGGAGGCGTTGCGGCTGCTGGGCAAGGGGAACGGGAAGCGTGCATCAGGCTTTAGGTGAAGTGACACTGTAGGACTTTTGTCCCCCAGCGATTTTACGCTTTCCACACCATCCTTCCAATCGATAGGCTGTGAGCCACCACTGTGCTCTGCACATAGCCATGCACTTTAAGTCCCTTTTTCGCACGTACTTTCATTAAACCTGAATATAGAAGTATATATCTGTCTAGGCTAGAGGCACATGAAACAGGACTGGCGTGCCGCTTCAAGTGTACCTGAGAGGAATCTGACTCATGATTGGCCACCCTCTCAGGGCACCGACTCAGGATTGGCCAACCTCTATGGGGCACCTCTAACGTGCACAAATAACGGGCAAGCCCTATGAAAAGCACAGCGTGAGTCTAGGTGCCACCTTGAAAAAGGAGGGTGACGTCTGGCCTCTGACAGCAGGAATATTAAGAGAGGAGAAAACATACTGCCTGCTATCGTGAAATTCCAAGATAGTCACGAAAAGCAATCTCATGCACTGCACAAGCTCTTTCCCATGATGCACCTCTCCTGCACTCTGTCTATGCAAATGAGCAAG
This sequence comes from Lissotriton helveticus, assembly GCF_964261635.1. NCBI lineage: Eukaryota > Metazoa > Chordata > Amphibia > Caudata > Salamandridae > Lissotriton > Lissotriton helveticus. The sequence goes on along the minus strand of NC_136073.1, from coordinate 657,798,147 downwards.
CAGAGAGTTCAGGAATAAAACACCTAAGCTCATGTCCCCAAAAAACAGCAGCAGACAACTCGCAGATATATTCACCAATTTCTAATGCTTTTCTTTTAAACACAAGATAAACAGCCTCACCGGTGGTAAGGCTTAAAAAAATTGAATAAACTCGTAAATGTTCCTCTCCACGGAAATCTTTAGTAAAAGGCGAAAGATTTTTTCGTTTTGAAGAGAAACTAGAGTAAGTTAGAATATGGCTCTCTGGGGGTAAGTGGCACCACATCAAAGACCCCGTCATTGCGAGGGTGAGGACCTGAGAGGTATTTTTAGGCTCTAAGAAAGAGGACAAGAACCAGGCCAGTGAGGGAAGCAGGCCCAATTTTCAGAGTCTCTGCTCAAAGCACAGAAAATCAAAAAGGTGGACAGTTCCCATGCGTCTGTCTGGAAATATGCAAATTCTTTTCTGTACACACCTCAGCTCATTAGGAGGCGTTGCGGCTGCTGGGCAAGGGGAACGGGAAGCGTGCATCAGGCTTTAGGTGAAGTGACACTGTAGGACTTTTGTCCCCCAGCGATTTTACGCTTTCCACACCATCCTTCCAATCGATAGGCTGTGAGCCACCACTGTGCTCTGCACATAGCCATGCACTTTAAGTCCCTTTTTCGCACGTACTTTCATTAAACCTGAATATAGAAGTATATATCTGTCTAGGCTAGAGGCACATGAAACAGGACTGGCGTGCCGCTTCAAGTGTACCTGAGAGGAATCTGACTCAGGATTGGCCACCCTCTCAGGGCACCGACTCAGGATTGGCCAACCTCTATGGGGCACCTCTAACGTGCACAAATAACGGGCAAGCCCTATGAAAAGCACAGCGTGAGTCTAGGTGCCACCTTGAAAAAGGAGGGTGACGTCTGGCCTCTGACAGCAGGAATATTAAGAGAGGAGAAAACATACTGCCTGCTATCGTGAAATTCCAAGATAGTCACGAAAAGCAATCTCATGCACTGCACAAGCTCTTTCCCATGATGCACCTCTCCTGCACTCTGTCGATGCAAATGAGCAAGCAGAGAGTTCAGGAATAAAACACCTAAGCTCATGTCCCCAAAAAACAGCAGCAGACAACTCGCAGATATATTCACCAATTTCTAATGCTTTTCTTTTAAACACACGATAAACAGCCTCACCTGTGGTAAGGCTTAAAAAAATTGAATAAACTCGTAAATGTTCCTCTCCACGGAAATCTTTAGTAAAAGGCGAAAGATTTTTTCGTTTTGAAGAGAAACCAGAGTAAGTTAGAATATGGCTCTCTGGGGGTAAGTGGCACCACATCAAAGACCCCGTCATTGCGAGGGTGAGGACCTGAGAGGTATTTTTAGGCTCTAAGAAAGAGGACAAGAACCAGGCCAGTGAGGGAAGCAGGCCCCATTTTCAGAGTCTCTGCTCAAAGCACAGAAAATCAAAAAGGTGGACAGTTCCCATGCGTCTGTCTGGAAATATGCAAATTCTTTTCTGTACACACCTCAGCTCATTAGGAGGCGTTGCGGCTGCTGGGCAAGGGGAACGGGAAGCGTGCATCAGGCTTTAGGTGAAGTGACACTGTAGGACTTTTGTCCCCCAGCGATTTTACGCTTTCCACACCATCCTTCCAATCGATAGGCTGTGAGCCACCACTGTGCTCTGCACATAGCCATGCACTTTAAGTCCCTTTTTCGCACGTACTTTCATTAAACCTGAATATAGAAGTATATATCTGTCTAGGCTAGAGGCACATGAAACAGGACTGGCGTGCCGCTTCAAGTGTACCTGAGAGGAATCTGACTCATGATTGGCCACCCTCTCAGGGCACCGACTCAGGATTGGCCAACCTCTAACGGGCACAAATAACGGGCAAGCCCTATGAAAAGCACAGCGTGAGTCTAGGTGCCACCTTGAAAAAGGAGGGTGACGTCTGGCCTCTGACAGCAGGAATATTAAGAGAGGAGAAAACATACTGCCTGCTATCGTGAAATTCCAAGATAGTCACGAAAAGCAATCTCATGCACTGCACAAGCTCTTTCCCATGATGCACCTCTCCTGCACTCTGTCTATGCAAATGAGCAAGCAGAGAGTTCAGGAATAAAACACCTAAGCTCATGTCCCCAAAAAACAGCAGCAGACAACTCGCAGATATATTCACCAATTTCTAATGCTTTTCTTTTAAACACAAGATAAACAGCCTCACCGGTGGTAAGGCTTAAAAAAATTGAATAAACTCGTAAATGTTCCTCTCCACGGAAATCTTTAGTAAAAGGCGAAAGATTTTTTCGTTTTGAAGAGAAACCAGAGTAAGTTAGAATATGGCTCTCTGGGGGTAAGTGGCACCACATCAAAGACCCCGTCATTGCGAGGGTGAGGACCTGAGAGGTATTTTTAGGCTCTAAGAAAGAGGACAAGAACCAGGCCGGTGAGGGAAGCAGGCCCAATTTTCAGAGTCTCTGCTCAAAGCACAGAAAATCAAAAAGGTGGACAGTTCCCATGCGTCTGTCTGGAAATATGCAAATTCTTTTCTGTACACACCTCAGCTCATTAGGAGGCGTTGCGGCTGCTGGGCAAGGGGAACGGGAAGCGTGCATCAGGCTTTAGGTGAAGTGACACTGTAGGACTTTTGTCCCCCAGCGATTTTACGCTTTCCACACCATCCTTCCAATCGATAGGCTGTGAGCCACCACTGTGCTCTGCACATAGCCATGCACTTTAAGTCCCTTTTTCGTACGTACTTTCATTAAACCTGAATATAGAAGTATATATCTGTCTAGGCTAGAGGCACATGAAACAGGACTGGCGTGCCGCTTCAAGTGTACCTGAGAGGAATCTGACTCAGGATTGGCCACCCTCTCAGGGCACCGACTCAGGATTGGCCAACCTCTATGGGGCACCTCTAACGTGCACAAATAACGGGCAAGCCCTATGAAAAGCACAGCGTGAGTCTAGGTGCCACCTTGAAAAAGGAGGGTGACGTCTGGCCTCTGACAGCAGGAATATTAAGAGAGGAGAAAACATACTGCCTGCTATCGTGAAATTCCAAGATAGTCACGAAAAGCAATCTCATGCACTGCACAAGCTCTTTCCCATGATGCACCTCTCCTGCACTCTGTCTATGCAAATGAGCAAGCAGAGAGTTCAGGAATAAAACACCTAAGCTCATGTCCCCAAAAAACAGCAGCAGACAACTCGCAGATATATTCACCAATTTCTAATGCTTTTCTTTTAAACACAAGATAAACAGCCTCACCGGTGGTAAGGCTTAAAAAAATTGAATAAACTCGTAAATGTTCCTCTCCACGGAAATCTTTAGTAAAAGGCGAAAGATTTTTTCGTTTTGAAGAGAAACCAGAGTAAGTTAGAATATGGCTCTCTGGGGGTAAGTGGCACCACATCAAAGACCCCGTCATTGCGAGGGTGAGGACCTGAGAGGTATTTTTAGGCTCTAAGAAAGAGGACAAGAACCAGGCCAGTGAGGGAAGCAGGCCCAATTTTCAGAGTCTCTGCTCAAAGCACAGAAAATCAAAAAGGTGGACAGTTCCCATGCGTCTGTCTGGAAATATGCAAATTCTTTTCTGTACACACCTCAGCTCATTAGGAGGCGTTGCGGCTGCTGGGCAAGGGGAACGGGAAGCGTGCATCAGGCTTTAGGTGAAGTGACACTGTAGGACTTTTGTCCCCCAGCGATTTTACGCTTTCCACACCATCCTTCCAATCGATAGGCTGTGAGCCACCACTGTGCTCTGCACATAGCCATGCACTTTAAGTCCCTTTTTCGCACGTACTTTCATTAAACCTGAATATAGAAGTATATATCTGTCTAGGCTAGAGGCACATGAAACAGGACTGGCGTGCCGCTTCAAGTGTACCTGAGAGGAATCTGACTCATGATTGGCCACCCTCTCAGGGCACCGACTCAGGATTGGCCAACCTCTATGGGGCACCTCTAACGTGCACAAATAACGGGCAAGCCCTATGAAAAGCACAGCGTGAGTCTAGGTGCCACCTTGAAAAAGGAGGGTGACGTCTGGCCTCTGACAGCAGGAATATTAAGAGAGGAGAAAACATACTGCCTGCTATCGTGAAATTCCAAGATAGTCACGAAAAGCAATCTCATGCACTGCACAAGCTCTTTCCCATGATGCACCTCTCCTGCACTCTGTCTATGCAAATGAGCAAGCAGAGAGTTCAGGAATAAAACACCTAAGCTCATGTCCCCAAAAAACAGCAGCAGACAACTCGCAGATATATTCACCAATTTCTAATGCTTTTCTTTTAAACACAAGATAAACAGCCTCACCGGTGGTAAGGCTTAAAAAAATTGAATAAACTCGTAAATGTTCCTCTCCACGGAAATCTTTAGTAAAAGGCGAAAGATTTTTTCGTTTTGAAGAGAAACCAGAGTAAGTTAGAATATGGCTCTCTGGGGGTAAGTGGCACCACATCAAAGACCCCGTCATTGCGAGGGTGAGGACCTGAGAGGTATTTTTAGGCTCTAAGAAAGAGGACAAGAACCAGGCCGGTGAGGGAAGCAGGCCCAATTTTCAGAGTCTCTGCTCAAAGCACAGAAAATCAAAAAGGTGGACAGTTCCCATGCGTCTGTCTGGAAATATGCAAATTCTTTTCTGTACACACCTCAGCTCATTAGGAGGCGTTGCGGCTGCTGGGCAAGGGGAACGGGAAGCGTGCATCAGGCTTTAGGTGAAGTGACACTGTAGGACTTTTGTCCCCCAGCGATTTTACGCTTTCCACACCATCCTTCCAATCGATAGGCTGTGAGCCACCACTGTGCTCTGCACATAGCCATGCACTTTAAGTCCCTTTTTCGTACGTACTTTCATTAAACCTGAATATAGAAGTATATATCTGTCTAGGCTAGAGGCACATGAAACAGGACTGGCGTGCCGCTTCAAGTGTACCTGAGAGGAATCTGACTCAGGATTGGCCACCCTCTCAGGGCACCGACTCAGGATTGGCCAACCTCTATGGGGCACCTCTAACGTGCACAAATAACGGGCAAGCCCTATGAAAAGCACAGCGTGAGTCTAGGTGCCACCTTGAAAAAGGAGGGTGACGTCTGGCCTCTGACAGCAGGAATATTAAGAGAGGAGAAAACATACTGCCTGCTATCGTGAAATTCCAAGATAGTCACGAAAAGCAATCTCATGCACTGCACAAGCTCTTTCCCATGATGCACCTCTCCTGCACTCTGTCTATGCAAATGAGCAAGCAGAGAGTTCAGGAATAAAACACCTAAGCTCATGTCCCCAAAAAACAGCAGCAGACAACTCGCAGATATATTCACCAATTTCTAATGCTTTTCTTTTAAACACAAGATAAACAGCCTCACCGGTGGTAAGGCTTAAAAAAATTGAATAAACTCGTAAATGTTCCTCTCCACGGAAATCTTTAGTAAAAGGTGAAAGATTTTTTCGTTTTGAAGAGAAACCAGAGTAAGTTAGAATATGGCTCTCTGGGGGTAAGTGGCACCACATCAAAGACCCCGTCATTGCGAGGGTGAGGACCTGAGAGGTATTTTTAGGCTCTAAGAAAGAGGACAAGAACCAGGCCAGTGAGGGAAGCAGGCCCAATTTTCAGAGTCTCTGCTCAAAGCACAGAAAATCAAAAAGGTGGACAGTTCCCATGCGTCTGTCTGGAAATATGCAAATTCTTTTCTGTACACACCTCAGCTCATTAGGAGGCGTTGCGGCTGCTGGGCAAGGGGAACGGGAAGCGTGCATCAGGCTTTAGGTGAAGTGACACTGTAGGACTTTTGTCCCCCAGCGATTTTACGCTTTCCACACCATCCTTCCAATCGATAGGCTGTGAGCCACCACTGTGCTCTGCACATAGCCATGCACTTTAAGTCCCTTTTTCGCACGTACTTTCATTAAACCTGAATATAGAAGTATATATCTGTCTAGGCTAGAGGCACATGAAACAGGACTGGCGTGCCGCTTCAAGTGTACCTGAGAGGAATCTGACTCATGATTGGCCACCCTCTCAGGGCACCGACTCAGGATTGGCCAACCTCTATGGGGCACCTCTAACGTGCACAAATAACGGGCAAGCCCTATGAAAAGCACAGCGTGAGTCTAGGTGCCACCTTGAAAAAGGAGGGTGACGTCTGGCCTCTGACAGCAGGAATATTAAGAGAGGAGAAAACATACTGCCTGCTATCGTGAAATTCCAAGATAGTCACGAAAAGCAATCTCATGCACTGCACAAGCTCTTTCCCATGATGCACCTCTCCTGCACTCTGTCTATGCAAATGAGCAAGCAGAGAGTTCAGGAATAAAACACCTAAGCTCATGTCCCCAAAAAACAGCAGCAGACAACTCGCAGATATATTCACCAATTTCTAATGCTTTTCTTTTAAACACAAGATAAACAGCCTCACCGGTGGTAAGGCTTAAAAAAATTGAATAAACTCGTAAATGTTCCTCTCCACGGAAATCTTTAGTAAAAGGCGAAAGATTTTTTCGTTTTGAAGAGAAACCAGAGTAAGTTAGAATATGGCTCTCTGGGGGTAAGTGGCACCACATCAAAGACCCCGTCATTGCGAGGGTGAGGACCTGAGAGGTATTTTTAGGCTCTAAGAAAGAGGACAAGAACCAGGCCAGTGAGGGAAGCAGGCCCAATTTTCAGAGTCTCTGCTCAAAGCACAGAAAATCAAAAAGGTGGACAGTTCCCATGCGTCTGTCTGGAAATATGCAAATTCTTTTCTGTACACACCTCAGCTCATTAGGAGGCGTTGCGGCTGCTGGGCAAGGGGAACGGGAAGCGTGCATCAGGCTTTAGGTGAAGTGACACTGTAGGACTTTTGTCCCCCAGCGATTTTACGCTTTCCACACCATCCTTCCAATCGATAGGCTGTGAGCCACCACTGTGCTCTGCACATAGCCATGCACTTTAAGTCCCTTTTTCGCACGTACTTTCATTAAACCTGAATATAGAAGTATATATCTGTCTAGGCTAGAGGCACATGAAACAGGACTGGCGTGCCGCTTCAAGTGTACCTGAGAGGAATCTGACTCATGATTGGCCACCCTCTCAGGGCACCGACTCAGGATTGGCCAACCTCTATGGGGCACCTCTAACGGGCACAAATAACGGGCAAGCCCTATGAAAAGCACAGCGTGAGTCTAGGTGCCACCTTGAAAAAGGAGGGTGACGTCTGGCCTCTGACAGCAGGAATATTAAGAGAGGAGAAAACATACTGCCTGCTATCGTGAAATTCCAAGATAGTCACGAAAAGCAATCTCATGCACTGCACAAGCTCTTTCCCATGATGCACCTCTCCTGCACTCTGTCTATGCAAATGAGCAAGCAGAGAGTTCAGGAATAAAACACCTAAGCTCATGTCCCCAAAAAACAGCAGCAGACAACTCGCAGATATATTCACCAATTTCTAATGCTTTTCTTTTAAACACAAGATAAACAGCCTCACCGGTGGTAAGGCTTAAAAAAATTGAATAAACTCGTAAATGTTCCTCTCCACGGAAATCTTTAGTAAAAGGCGAAAGATTTTTTCGTTTTGAAGAGAAACCAGAGTAAGTTAGAATATGGCTCTCTGGGGGTAAGTGGCACCACATCAAAGACCCCGTCATTGCGAGGGTGAGGACCTGAGAGGTATTTTTAGGCTCTAAGAAAGAGGACAAGAACCAGGCCAGTGAGGGAAGCAGGCCCAATTTTCAGAGTCTCTGCTCAAAGCACAGAAAATCAAAAAGGTGGACAGTTCCCATGCGTCTGTCTGGAAATATGCAAATTCTTTTCTGTACACACCTCAGCTCATTAGGAGGCGTTGCGGCTGCTGGGCAAGGGGAACGGGAAGCGTGCATCAGGCTTTAGGTGAAGTGACACTGTAGGACTTTTGTCCCCCAGCGATTTTACGCTTTCCACACCATCCTTCCAATCGATAGGCTGTGAGCCACCACTGTGCTCTGCACATAGCCATGCACTTTAAGTCCCTTTTTCGCACGTACTTTCATTAAACCTGAATATAGAAGTATATATCTGTCTAGGCTAGAGGCACATGAAACAGGACTGGCGTGCCGCTTCAAGTGTACCTGAGAGGAATCTGACTCAGGATTGGCCACCCTCTCAGGGCACCGACTCAGGATTGGCCAACCTCTATGGGGCACCTCTAACGTGCACAAATAACGGGCAAGCCCTATGAAAAGCACAGCGTGAGTCTAGGTGCCACCTTGAAAAAGGAGGGTGACGTCTGGCCTCTGACAGCAGGAATATTAAGAGAGGAGAAAACATACTGCCTGCTATCGTGAAATTCCAAGATAGTCACGAAAAGCAATCTCATGCACTGCACAAGCTCTTTCCCATGATGCACCTCTCCTGCACTCTGTCGATGCAAATGAGCAAGCAGAGAGTTCAGGAATAAAACACCTAAGCTCATGTCCCCAAAAAACAGCAGCAGACAACTCGCAGATATATTCACCAATTTCTAATGCTTTTCTTTTAAACACACGATAAACAGCCTCACCTGTGGTAAGGCTTAAAAAAATTGAATAAACTCGTAAATGTTCCTCTCCACGGAAATCTTTAGTAAAAGGCGAAAGATTTTTTCGTTTTGAAGAGAAACCAGAGTAAGTTAGAATATGGCTCTCTGGGGGTAAGTGGCACCACATCAAAGACCCCGTCATTGCGAGGGTGAGGACCTGAGAGGTATTTTTAGGCTCTAAGAAAGAGGACAAGAACCAGGCCAGTGAGGGAAGCAGGCCCAATTTTCAGAGTCTCTGCTCAAAGCACAGAAAATCAAAAAGGTGGACAGTTCCCATGCGTCTGTCTGGAAATATGCAAATTCTTTTCTGTACACACCTCAGCTCATTAGGAGGCGTTGCGGCTGCTGGGCAAGGGGAACGGGAAGCGTGCATCAGGCTTTAGGTGAAGTGACACTGTAGGACTTTTGTCCCCCAGCGATTTTACGCTTTCCACACCATCCTTCCAATCGATAGGCTGTGAGCCACCACTGTGCTCTGCACATAGCCATGCACTTTAAGTCCCTTTTTCGCACGTACTTTCATTAAACCTGAATATAGAAGTATATATCTGTCTAGGCTAGAGGCACATGAAACAGGACTGGCGTGCCGCTTCAAGTGTACCTGAGAGGAATCTGACTCATGATTGGCCACCCTCTCAGGGCACCGACTCAGGATTGGCCAACCTCTATGGGGCACCTCTAACGGGCACAAATAACGGGCAAGCCCTATGAAAAGCACAGCGTGAGTCTAGGTGCCACCTTGAAAAAGGAGGGTGACGTCTGGCCTCTGACAGCAGGAATATTAAGAGAGGAGAAAACATACTGCCTGCTATCGTGAAATTCCAAGATAGTCACGAAAAGCAATCTCATGCACTGCACAAGCTCTTTCCCATGATGCACCTCTCCTGCACTCTGTCTATGCAAATGAGCAAGCAGAGAGTTCAGGAATAAAACACCTAAGCTCATGTCCCCAAAAAACAGCAGCAGACAACTCGCAGATATATTCACCAATTTCTAATGCTTTTCTTTTAAACACAAGATAAACAGCCTCACCGGTGGTAAGGCTTAAAAAAATTGAATAAACTCGTAAATGTTCCTCTCCACGGAAATCTTTAGTAAAAGGCGAAAGATTTTTTCGTTTTGAAGAGAAACCAGAGTAAGTTAGAATATGGCTCTCTGGGGGTAAGTGGCACCACATCAAAGACCCCGTCATTGCGAGGGTGAGGACCTGAGAGGTATTTTTAGGCTCTAAGAAAGAGGACAAGAACCAGGCCAGTGAGGGAAGCAGGCCCAATTTTCAGAGTCTCTGCTCAAAGCACAGAAAATCAAAAAGGTGGACAGTTCCCATGCGTCTGTCTGGAAATATGCAAATTCTTTTCTGTACACACCTCAGCTCATTAGGAGGCGTTGCGGCTGCTGGGCAAGGGGAACGGGAAGCGTGCATCAGGCTTTAGGTGAAGTGACACTGTAGGACTTTTGTCCCCCAGCGATTTTACGCTTTCCACACCATCCTTCCAATCGATAGGCTGTGAGCCACCACTGTGCTCTGCACATAGCCATGCACTTTAAGTCCCTTTTTCGCACGTACTTTCATTAAACCTGAATATAGAAGTATATATCTGTCTAGGCTAGAGGCACATGAAACAGGACTGGCGTGCCGCTTCAAGTGTACCTGAGAGGAATCTGACTCAGGATTGGCCACCCTCTCAGGGCACCGACTCAGGATTGGCCAACCTCTATGGGGCACCTCTAACGTGCACAAATAACGGGCAAGCCCTATGAAAAGCACAGCGTGAGTCTAGGTGCCACCTTGAAAAAGGAGGGTGACGTCTGGCCTCTGACAGCAGGAATATTAAGAGAGGAGAAAACATACTGCCTGCTATCGTGAAATTCCAAGATAGTCACGAAAAGCAATCTCATGCACTGCACAAGCTCTTTCCCATGATGCACCTCTCCTGCACTCTGTCGATGCAAATGAGCAAGCAGAGAGTTCAGGAATAAAACACCTAAGCTCATGTCCCCAAAAAACAGCAGCAGACAACTCGCAGATATATTCACCAATTTCTAATGCTTTTCTTTTAAACACACGATAAACAGCCTCACCTGTGGTAAGGCTTAAAAAAATTGAATAAACTCGTAAATGTTCCTCTCCACGGAAATCTTTAGTAAAAGGCGAAAGATTTTTTCGTTTTGAAGAGAAACCAGAGTAAGTTAGAATATGGCTCTCTGGGGGTAAGTGGCACCACATCAAAGACCCCGTCATTGCGAGGGTGAGGACCTGAGAGGTATTTTTAGGCTCTAAGAAAGAGGACAAGAACCAGGCCAGTGAGGGAAGCAGGCCCAATTTTCAGAGTCTCTGCTCAAAGCACAGAAAATCAAAAAGGTGGACAGTTCCCATGCGTCTGTCTGGAAATATGCAAATTCTTTTCTGTACACACCTCAGCTCATTAGGAGGCGTTGCGGCTGCTGGGCAAGGGGAACGGGAAGCGTGCATCAGGCTTTAGGTGAAGTGACACTGTAGGACTTTTGTCCCCCAGCGATTTTACGCTTTCCACACCATCCTTCCAATCGATAGGCTGTGAGCCACCACTGTGCTCTGCACATAGCCATGCACTTTAAGTCCCTTTTTCGCACGTACTTTCATTAAACCTGAATATAGAAGTATATATCTGTCTAGGCTAGAGGCACATGAAACAGGACTGGCGTGCCGCTTCAAGTGTACCTGAGAGGAATCTGACTCATGATTGGCCACCCTCTCAGGGCACCGACTCAGGATTGGCCAACCTCTATGGGGCACCTCTAACGTGCACAAATAACGGGCAAGCCCTATGAAAAGCACAGCGTGAGTCTAGGTGCCACCTTGAAAAAGGAGGGTGACGTCTGGCCTCTGACAGCAGGAATATTAAGAGAGGAGAAAACATACTGCCTGCTATCGTGAAATTCCAAGATAGTCACGAAAAGCAATCTCATGCACTGCACAAGCTCTTTCCCATGATGCACCTCTCCTGCACTCTGTCTATGCAAATGAGCAAGCAGAGAGTTCAGGAATAAAACACCTAAGCTCATGTCCCCAAAAAACAGCAGCAGACAACTCGCAGATATATTCACCAATTTCTAATGCTTTTCTTTTAAACACAAGATAAACAGCCTCACCGGTGGTAAGGCTTAAAAAAATTGAATAAACTCGTAAATGTTCCTCTCCACGGAAATCTTTAGTAAAAGGCGAAAGATTTTTTCGTTTTGAAGAGAAACCAGAGTAAGTTAGAATATGGTTCTCTGGGGGTAAGTGGCACCACATCAAAGACCCCGTCATTGCGAGGGTGAGGACCTGAGAGGTATTTTTAGGCTCTAAGAAAGAGGACAAGAACCAGGCCAGTGAGGGAAGCAGGCCCAATTTTCAGAGTCTCTGCTCAAAGCACAGAAAATCAAAAAGGTGGACAGTTCCCATGCGTCTGTCTGGAAATATGCAAATTCTTTTCTGTACACACCTCAGCTCATTAGGAGGCGTTGCGGCTGCTGGGCAAGGGGAACGGGAAGCGTGCATCAGGCTTTAGGTGAAGTGACACTGTAGGACTTTTGTCCCCCAGCGATTTTACGCTTTCCACACCATCCTTCCAATCGATAGGCTGTGAGCCACCACTGTGCTCTGCACATAGCCATGCACTTTAAGTCCCTTTTTCGTACGTACTTTCATTAAACCTGAATATAGAAGTATATATCTGTCTAGGCTAGAGGCACATGAAACAGGACTGGCGTGCCGCTTCAAGTGTACCTGAGAGGAATCTGACTCATGATTGGCCACCCTCTCAGGGCACCGACTCAGGATTGGCCAACCTCTAACGGGCACAAATAACGGGCAAGCCCTATGAAAAGCACAGCGTGAGTCTAGGTGCCACCTTGAAAAAGGAGGGTGACGTCTGGCCTCTGACAGCAGGAATATTAAGAGAGGAGAAAACATACTGCCTGCTATCGTGAAATTCCAAGATAGTCACGAAAAGCAATCTCATGCACTGCACAAGCTCTTTCCCATGATGCACCTCTCCTGCACTCTGTCTATGCAAATGAGCAAGCAGAGAGTTCAGGAATAAAACACCTAAGCTCATGTCCCCAAAAAACAGCAGCAGACAACTCGCAGATATATTCACCAATTTCTAATGCTTTTCTTTTAAACACAAGATAAACAGCCTCACCGGTGGTAAGGCTTAAAAAAATTGAATAAACTCGTAAATGTTCCTCTCCACGGAAATCTTTAGTAAAAGGCGAAAGATTTTTTCGTTTTGAAGAGAAACCAGAGTAAGTTAGAATATGGCTCTCTGGGGGTAAGTGGCACCACATCAAAGACCCCGTCATTGCGAGGGTGAGGACCTGAGAGGTATTTTTAGGCTCTAAGAAAGAGGACAAGAACCAGGCCAGTGAGGGAAGCAGACCCAATTTTCAGAGTCTCTGCTCAAAGCACAGAAAATCAAAAAGGTGGACAGTTCCCATGCGTCTGTCTGGAAATATGCAAATTCTTTTCTGTACACACCTCAGCTCATTAGGAGGCGTTGCGGCTGCTGGGCAAGGGGAACGGGAAGCGTGCATCAGGCTTTAGGTGAAGTGACACTGTAGGACTTTTGTCCCCCAGCGATTTTACGCTTTCCACACCATCCTTCCAATCGATAGGCTGTGAGCCACCACTGTGCTCTGCACATAGCCATGCACTTTAAGTCCCTTTTTCGCACGTACTTTCATTAAACCTGAATATAGAAGTATATATCTGTCTAGGCTAGAGGCACATGAAACAGGACTGGCGTGCCGCTTCAAGTGTACCTGAGAGGAATCTGACTCATGATTGGCCACCCTCTCAGGGCACCGACTCAGGATTGGCCAACCTCTATGGGGCACCTCTAACGTGCACAAATAACGGGCAAGCCCTATGAAAAGCACAGCGTGAGTCTAGGTGCCACCTTGAAAAAGGAGGGTGACGTCTGGCCTCTGACAGCAGGAATATTAAGAGAGGAGAAAACATACTGCCTGCTATCGTGAAATTCCAAGATAGTCACGAAAAGCAATCTCATGCACTGCACAAGCTCTTTCCCATGATGCACCTCTCCTGCACTCTGTCTATGCAAATGAGCAAGCAGAGAGTTCAGGAATAAAACACCTAAGCTCATGTCCCCAAAAAACAGCAGCAGACAACTCGCAGATATATTCACCAATTTCTAATGCTTTTCTTTTAAACACAAGATAAACAGCCTCACCGGTGGTAAGGCTTAAAAAAATTGAATAAACTCGTAAATGTTCCTCTCCACGGAAATCTTTAGTAAAAGGCGAAAGATTTTTTCGTTTTGAAGAGAAACCAGAGTAAGTTAGAATATGGCTCTCTGGGGGTAAGTGGCACCACATCAAAGACCCCGTCATTGCGAGGGTGAGGACCTGAGAGGTATTTTTAGGCTCTAAGAAAGAGGACAAGAACCAGGCCAGTGAGGGAAGCAGGCCCAATTTTCAGAGTCTCTGCTCAAAGCACAGAAAATCAAAAAGGTGGACAGTTCCCATGCGTCTGTCTGGAAATATGCAAATTCTTTTCTGTACACACCTCAGCTCATTAGGAGGCGTTGCGGCTGCTGGGCAAGGGGAACGGGAAGCGTGCATCAGGCTTTAGGTGAAGTGACACTGTAGGACTTTTGTCCCCCAGCGATTTTACGCTTTCCACACCATCCTTCCAATCGATAGGCTGTGAGCCACCACTGTGCTCTGCACATAGCCATGCACTTTAAGTCCCTTTTTCGCACGTACTTTCATTAAACCTGAATATAGAAGTATATATCTGTCTAGGCTAGAGGCACATGAAACAGGACTGGCGTGCCGCTTCAAGTGTACCTGAGAGGAATCTGACTCAGGATTGGCCACCCTCTCAGGGCACCGACTCAGGATTGGCCAACCTCTATGGGGCACCTCTAACGTGCACAAATAACGGGCAAGCCCTATGAAAAGCACAGCGTGAGTCTAGGTGCCACCTTGAAAAAGGAGGGTGACGTCTGGCCTCTGACAGCAGGAATATTAAGAGAGGAGAAAACATACTGCCTGCTATCGTGAAATTCCAAGATAGTCACGAAAAGCAATCTCATGCACTGCACAAGCTCTTTCCCATGATGCACCTCTCCTGCACTCTGTCGATGCAAATGAGCAAGCAGAGAGTTCAGGAATAAAACACCTAAGCTCATGTCCCCAAAAAACAGCAGCAGACAACTCGCAGATATATTCACCAATTTCTAATGCTTTTCTTTTAAACACACGATAAACAGCCTCACCTGTGGTAAGGCTTAAAAAAATTGAATAAACTCGTAAATGTTCCTCTCCACGGAAATCTTTAGTAAAAGGCGAAAGATTTTTTCGTTTTGAAGAGAAACCAGAGTAAGTTAGAATATGGCTCTCTGGGGGTAAGTGGCACCACATCAAAGACCCCGTCATTGCGAGGGTGAGGACCTGAGAGGTATTTTTAGGCTCTAAGAAAGAGGACAAGAACCAGGCCAGTGAGGGAAGCAGGCCCAATTTTCAGAGTCTCTGCTCAAAGCACAGAAAATCAAAAAGGTGGACAGTTCCCATGCGTCTGTCTGGAAATATGCAAATTCTTTTCTGTACACACCTCAGCTCATTAGGAGGCGTTGCGGCTGCTGGGCAAGGGGAACGGGAAGCGTGCATCAGGCTTTAGGTGAAGTGACACTGTAGGACTTTTGTCCCCCAGCGATTTTACGCTTTCCACACCATCCTTCCAATCGATAGGCTGTGAGCCACCACTGTGCTCTGCACATAGCCATGCACTTTAAGTCCCTTTTTCGCACGTACTTTCATTAAACCTGAATATAGAAGTATATATCTGTCTAGGCTAGAGGCACATGAAACAGGACTGGCGTGCCGCTTCAAGTGTACCTGAGAGGAATCTGACTCATGATTGGCCACCCTCTCAGGGCACCGACTCAGGATTGGCCAACCTCTATGGGGCACCTCTAACGTGCACAAATAACGGGCAAGCCCTATGAAAAGCACAGCGTGAGTCTAGGTGCCACCTTGAAAAAGGAGGGTGACGTCTGGCCTCTGACAGCAGGAATATTAAGAGAGGAGAAAACATACTGCCTGCTATCGTGAAATTCCAAGATAGTCACGAAAAGCAATCTCATGCACTGCACAAGCTCTTTCCCATGATGCACCTCTCCTGCACTCTGTCTATGCAAATGAGCAAGCAGAGAGTTCAGGAATAAAACACCTAAGCTCATGTCCCCAAAAAACAGCAGCAGACAACTCGCAGATATATTCACCAATTTCTAATGCTTTTCTTTTAAACACAAGATAAACAGCCTCACCGGTGGTAAGGCTTAAAAAAATTGAATAAACTCGTAAATGTTCCTCTCCACGGAAATCTTTAGTAAAAGGCGAAAGATTTTTTCGTTTTGAAGAGAAACCAGAGTAAGTTAGAATATGGCTCTCTGGGGGTAAGTGGCACCACATCAAAGACCCCGTCATTGCGAGGGTGAGGACCTGAGAGGTATTTTTAGGCTCTAAGAAAGAGGACAAGAACCAGGCCAGTGAGGGAAGCAGGCCCAATTTTCAGAGTCTCTGCTCAAAGCACAGAAAATCAAAAAGGTGGACAGTTCCCATGCGTCTGTCTGGAAATATGCAAATTCTTTTCTGTACACACCTCAGCTCATTAGGAGGCGTTGCGGCTGCTGGGCAAGGGGAACGGGAAGCGTGCATCAGGCTTTAGGTGAAGTGACACTGTAGGACTTTTGTCCCCCAGCGATTTTACGCTTTCCACACCATCCTTCCAATCGATAGGCTGTGAGCCACCACTGTGCTCTGCACATAGCCATGCACTTTAAGTCCCTTTTTCGTACGTACTTTCATTAAACCTGAATATAGAAGTATATATCTGTCTAGGCTAGAGGCACATGAAACAGGACTGGCGTGCCGCTTCAAGTGTACCTGAGAGGAATCTGACTCATGATTGGCCACCCTCTCAGGGCACCGACTCAGGATTGGCCAACCTCTAACGGGCACAAATAACGGGCAAGCCCTATGAAAAGCACAGCGTGAGTCTAGGTGCCACCTTGAAAAAGGAGGGTGACGTCTGGCCTCTGACAGCAGGAATATTAAGAGAGGAGAAAACATACTGCCTGCTATCGTGAAATTCCAAGATAGTCACGAAAAGCAATCTCATGCACTGCACAAGCTCTTTCCCATGATGCACCTCTCCTGCACTCTGTCTATGCAAATGAGCAAGCAGAGAGTTCAGGAATAAAACACCTAAGCTCATGTCCCCAAAAAACAGCAGCAGACAACTCGCAGATATATTCACCAATTTCTAATGCTTTTCTTTTAAACACAAGATAAACAGCCTCACCGGTGGTAAGGCTTAAAAAAATTGAATAAACTCGTAAATGTTCCTCTCCACGGAAATCTTTAGTAAAAGGCGAAAGATTTTTTCGTTTTGAAGAGAAACCAGAGTAAGTTAGAATATGGCTCTCTGGGGGTAAGTGGCACCACATCAAAGACCCCGTCATTGCGAGGGTGAGGACCTGAGAGGTATTTTTAGGCTCTAAGAAAGAGGACAAGAACCAGGCCAGTGAGGGAAGCAGGCCCAATTTTCAGAGTCTCTGCTCAAAGCACAGAAAATCAAAAAGGTGGACAGTTCCCATGCGTCTGTCTGGAAATATGCAAATTCTTTTCTGTACACACCTCAGCTCATTAGGAGGCGTTGCGGCTGCTGGGCAAGGGGAACGGGAAGCGTGCATCAGGCTTTAGGTGAAGTGACACTGTAGGACTTTTGTCCCCCAGCGATTTTACGCTTTCCACACCATCCTTCCAATCGATAGGCTGTGAGCCACCACTGTGCTCTGCACATAGCCATGCACTTTAAGTCCCTTTTTCGCACGTACTTTCATTAAACCTGAATATAGAAGTATATATCTGTCTAGGCTAGAGGCACATGAAACAGGACTGGCGTGCCGCTTCAAGTGTACCTGAGAGGAATCTGACTCATGATTGGCCACCCTCTCAGGGCACCGACTCAGGATTGGCCAACCTCTATGGGGCACCTCTAACGTGCACAAATAACGGGCAAGCCCTATGAAAAGCACAGCGTGAGTCTAGGTGCCACCTTGAAAAAGGAGGGTGACGTCTGGCCTCTGACAGCAGGAATATTAAGAGAGGAGAAAACATACTGCCTGCTATCGTGAAATTCCAAGATAGTCACGAAAAGCAATCTCATGCACTGCACAAGCTCTTTCCCATGATGCACCTCTCCTGCACTCTGTCTATGCAAATGAGCAAGCAGAGAGTTCAGGAATAAAACACCTAAGCTCATGTCCCCAAAAAACAGCAGCAGACAACTCGCAGATATATTCACCAATTTCTAATGCTTTTCTTTTAAACACAAGATAAACAGCCTCACCGGTGGTAAGGCTTAAAAAAATTGAATAAACTCGTAAATGTTCCTCTCCACGGAAATCTTTAGTAAAAGGCGAAAGATTTTTTCGTTTTGAAGAGAAACCAGAGTAAGTTAGAATATGGCTCTCTGGGGGTAAGTGGCACCACATCAAAGACCCCGTCATTGCGAGGGTGAGGACCTGAGAGGTATTTTTAGGCTCTAAGAAAGAGGACAAGAACCAGGCCAGTGAGGGAAGCAGGCCCAATTTTCAGAGTCTCTGCTCAAAGCACAGAAAATCAAAAAGGTGGACAGTTCCCATGCGTCTGTCTGGAAATATGCAAATTCTTTTCTGTACACACCTCAGCTCATTAGGAGGCGTTGCGGCTGCTGGGCAAGGGGAACGGGAAGCGTGCATCAGGCTTTAGGTGAAGTGACACTGTAGGACTTTTGTCCCCCAGCGATTTTACGCTTTCCACACCATCCTTCCAATCGATAGGCTGTGAGCCACCACTGTGCTCTGCACATAGCCATGCACTTTAAGTCCCTTTTTCGTACGTACTTTCATTAAACCTGAATATAGAAGTATATATCTGTCTAGGCTAGAGGCACATGAAACAGGACTGGCGTGCCGCTTCAAGTGTACCTGAGAGGAATCTGACTCATGATTGGCCACCCTCTCAGGGCACCGACTCAGGATTGGCCAACCTCTAACGGGCAAGCCCTATGAAAAGCACAGCGTGAGTCTAGGTGCCACCTTGAAAAAGGAGGGTGACGTCTGGCCTCTGACAGCAGGAATATTAAGAGAGGAGAAAACATACTGCCTGCTATCGTGAAATTCCAAGATAGTCACGAAAAGCAATCTCATGCACTGCACAAGCTCTTTCCCATGATGCACCTCTCCTGCACTCTGTCTATGCAAATGAGCAAGCAGAGAGTTCAGGAATAAAACACCTAAGCTCATGTCCCCAAAAAACAGCAGCAGACAACTCGCAGATATATTCACCAATTTCTAATGCTTTTCTTTTAAACACAAGATAAACAGCCTCACCGGTGGTAAGGCTTAAAAAAATTGAATAAACTCGTAAATGTTCCTCTCCACGGAAATCTTTAGTAAAAGGCGAAAGATTTTTTCGTTTTGAAGAGAAACCAGAGTAAGTTAGAATATGGCTCTCTGGGGGTAAGTGGCACCACATCAAAGACCCCGTCATTGCGAGGGTGAGGACCTGAGAGGTATTTTTAGGCTCTAAGAAAGAGGACAAGAACCAGGCCGGTGAGGGAAGCAGGCCCAATTTTCAGAGTCTCTGCTCAAAGCACAGAAAATCAAAAAGGTGGACAGTTCCCATGCGTCTGTCTGGAAATATGCAAATTCTTTTCTGTACACACCTCAGCTCATTAGGAGGCGTTGCGGCTGCTGGGCAAGGGGAACGGGAAGCGTGCATCAGGCTTTAGGTGAAGTGACACTGTAGGACTTTTGTCCCCCAGCGATTTTACGCTTTCCACACCATCCTTCCAATCGATAGGCTGTGAGCCAC
This sequence comes from Lissotriton helveticus, assembly GCF_964261635.1. Taxonomy (NCBI): domain Eukaryota; kingdom Metazoa; phylum Chordata; class Amphibia; order Caudata; family Salamandridae; genus Lissotriton; species Lissotriton helveticus. The sequence continues at coordinate 657,778,708 of NC_136073.1, read as the reverse complement.
CACTGTGCTCTGCACATAGCCATGCATTTTAAGTCCCTTTTTCGTACGTACTTTCATTAAACCTGAATATAGAAGTATATATCTGTCTAGGCTAGAGGCACATGAAACAGGACTGGCGTGCCGCTTCAAGTGTACCTGAGAGGAATCTGACTCATGATTGGCCACCCTCTCAGGGCACCGACTCAGGATTGGCCAACCTCTAACGGGCACAAATAACGGGCAAGCCCTATGAAAAGCACAGCGTGAGTCTAGGTGCCACCTTGAAAAAGGAGGGTGACGTCTGGCCTCTGACAGCAGGAATATTAAGAGAGGAGAAAACATACTGCCTGCTATCGTGAAATTCCAAGATAGTCACGAAAAGCAATCTCATGCACTGCACAAGCTCTTTCCCATGATGCACCTCTCCTGCACTCTGTCTATGCAAATGAGCAAGCAGAGAGTTCAGGAATAAAACACCTAAGCTCATGTCCCCAAAAAACAGCAGCAGACAACTCGCAGATATATTCACCAATTTCTAATGCTTTTCTTTTAAACACAAGATAAACAGCCTCACCGGTGGTAAGGCTTAAAAAAATTGAATAAACTCGTAAATGTTCCTCTCCACGGAAATCTTTAGTAAAAGGCGAAAGATTTTTTCGTTTTGAAGAGAAACCAGAGTAAGTTAGAATATGGCTCTCTGGGGGTAAGTGGCACCACATCAAAGACCCCGTCATTGCGAGGGTGAGGACCTGAGAGGTATTTTTAGGCTCTAAGAAAGAGGACAAGAACCAGGCCGGTGAGGGAAGCAGGCCCAATTTTCAGAGTCTCTGCTCAAAGCACAGAAAATCAAAAAGGTGGACAGTTCCCATGCGTCTGTCTGGAAATATGCAAATTCTTTTCTGTACACACCTCAGCTCATTAGGAGGCGTTGCGGCTGCTGGGCAAGGGGAACGGGAAGCGTGCATCAGGCTTTAGGTGAAGTGACACTGTAGGACTTTTGTCCCCCAGCGATTTTACGCTTTCCACACCATCCTTTGAATCGATAGGCTGTGAGCCACCACTGTGCTCTGCACATAGCCATGCACTTTAAGTCCCTTTTTCGTACGTACTTTCATTAAACCTGAATATAGAAGTATATATCTGTCTAGGCTAGAGGCACATGAAACAGGACTGGCGTGCCGCTTCAAGTGTACCTGAGAGGAATCTGACTCAGGATTGGCCACCCTCTCAGGGCACCGACTCAGGATTGGCCAACCTCTATGGGGCACCTCTAACGTGCACAAATAACGGGCAAGCCCTATGAAAAGCACAGCGTGAGTCTAGGTGCCACCTTGAAAAAGGAGGGTGACGTCTGGCCTCTGACAGCAGGAATATTAAGAGAGGAGAAAACATACTGCCTGCTATCGTGAAATTCCAAGATAGTCACGAAAAGCAATCTCATGCACTGCACAAGCTCTTTCCCATGATGCACCTCTCCTGCACTCTGTCTATGCAAATGAGCAAGCAGAGAGTTCAGGAATAAAACACCTAAGCTCATGTCCCCAAAAAACAGCAGCAGACAACTCGCAGATATATTCACCAATTTCTAATGCTTTTCTTTTAAACACAAGATAAACAGCCTCACCGGTGGTAAGGCTTAAAAAAATTGAATAAACTCGTAAATGTTCCTCTCCACGGAAATCTTTAGTAAAAGGCGAAAGATTTTTTCGTTTTGAAGAGAAACCAGAGTAAGTTAGAATATGGCTCTCTGGGGGTAAGTGGCACCACATCAAAGACCCCGTCATTGCGAGGGTGAGGACCTGAGAGGTATTTTTAGGCTCTAAGAAAGAGGACAAGAACCAGGCCAGTGAGGGAAGCAGGCCCAATTTTCAGAGTCTCTGCTCAAAGCACAGAAAATCAAAAAGGTGGACAGTTCCCATGCGTCTGTCTGGAAATATGCAAATTCTTTTCTGTACACACCTCAGCTCATTAGGAGGCGTTGCGGCTGCTGGGCAAGGGGAACGGGAAGCGTGCATCAGGCTTTAGGTGAAGTGACACTGTAGGACTTTTGTCCCCCAGCGATTTTACGCTTTCCACACCATCCTTCCAATCGATAGGCTGTGAGCCACCACTGTGCTCTGCACATAGCCATGCACTTTAAGTCCCTTTTTCGCACGTACTTTCATTAAACCTGAATATAGAAGTATATATCTGTCTAGGCTAGAGGCACATGAAACAGGACTGGCGTGCCGCTTCAAGTGTACCTGAGAGGAATCTGACTCAGGATTGGCCACCCTCTCAGGGCACCGACTCAGGATTGGCCAACCTCTATGGGGCACCTCTAACGTGCACAAATAACGGGCAAGCCCTATGAAAAGCACAGCGTGAGTCTAGGTGACACCTTGAAAAAGGAGGGTGACGTCTGGCCTCTGACAGCAGGAATATTAAGAGAGGAGAAAACATACTGCCTGCTATCGTGAAATTCCAAGATAGTCACGAAAAGCAATCTCATGCACTGCACAAGCTCTTTCCCATGATGCACCTCTCCTGCACTCTGTCTATGCAAATGAGCAAGCAGAGAGTTCAGGAATAAAACACCTAAGCTCATGTCCCCAAAAAACAGCAGCAGACAACTCGCATATATATTCACCAATTTCTAATGCTTTTCTTTTAAACACAAGATAAACAGCCTCACCGGTGGTAAGGCTTAAAAAAATTGAATAAACTCGTAAATGTTCCTCTCCACGGAAATCTTTAGTAAAAGGCGAAAGATTTTTTCGTTTTGAAGAGAAACCAGAGTAAGTTAGAATATGGCTCTCTGGGGGTAAGTGGCACCACATCAAAGACCCCGTCATTGCGAGGGTGAGGACCTGAGAGGTATTTTTAGGCTCTAAGAAAGAGGACAAGAACCAGGCCAGTGAGGGAAGCAGGCCCAATTTTCGGAGTCTCTGCTCAAAGCACAGAAAATCAAAAAGGTGGACAGTTCCCATGCGTCTGTCTGGAAATATGCAAATTCTTTTCTGTACACACCTCAGCTCATTAGGAGGCGTTGCGGCTGCTGGGCAAGGGGAACGGGAAGCGTGCATCAGGCTTTAGGTGAAGTGACACTGTAGGACTTTTGTCCCCCAGCGATTTTACGCTTTCCACACCATCCTTCCAATCGATAGGCTGTGAGCCACCACTGTGCTCTGCACATAGCCATGCACTTTAAGTCCCTTTTTCGCACGTACTTTCATTAAACCTGAATATAGAAGTATATATCTGTCTAGGCTAGAGGCACATGAAACAGGACTGGCGTGCCGCTTCAAGTGTACCTGAGAGGAATCTGACTCAGGATTGGCCACCCTCTCAGGGCACCGACTCAGGATTGGCCAACCTCTATGGGGCACCTCTAACGTGCACAAATAACGGGCAAGCCCTATGAAAAGCACAGCGTGAGTCTAGGTGCCACCTTGAAAAAGGAGGGTGACGTCTGGCCTCTGACAGCAGGAATATTAAGAGAGGAGAAAACATACTGCCTGCTATCGTGAAATTCCAAGATAGTCACGAAAAGCAATCTCATGCACTGCACAAGCTCTTTCCCATGATGCACCTCTCCTGCACTCTGTCGATGCAAATGAGCAAGCAGAGAGTTCAGGAATAAAACACCTAAGCTCATGTCCCCAAAAAACAGCAGCAGACAACTCGCAGATATATTCACCAATTTCTAATGCTTTTCTTTTAAACACACGATAAACAGCCTCACCTGTGGTAAGGCTTAAAAAAATTGAATAAACTCGTAAATGTTCCTCTCCACGGAAATCTTTAGTAAAAGGCAAAAGATTTTTTCGTTTTGAAGAGAAACCAGAGTAAGTTAGAATATGGCTCTCTGGGGGTAAGTGGCACCACATCAAAGACCCCGTCATTGCGAGGGTGAGGACCTGAGAGGTATTTTTAGGCTCTAAGAAAGAGGACAAGAACCAGGCCAGTGAGGGAAGCAGGCCCAATTTTCAGAGTCTCTGCTCAAAGCACAGAAAATCAAAAAGGTGGACAGTTCCCATGCGTCTGTCTGGAAATATGCAAATTCTTTTCTGTACACACCTCAGCTCATTAGGAGGCGTTGCGGCTGCTGGGCAAGGGGAACGGGAAGCGTGCATCAGGCTTTAGGTGAAGTGACACTGTAGGACTTTTGTCCCCCAGCGATTTTACGCTTTCCACACCATCCTTCCAATCGATAGGCTGTGAGCCACCACTGTGCTCTGCACATAGCCATGCACTTTAAGTCCCTTTTTCGCACGTACTTTCATTAAACCTGAATATAGAAGTATATATCTGTCTAGGCTAGAGGCACATGAAACAGGACTGGCGTGCCGCTTCAAGTGTACCTGAGAGGAATCTGACTCAGGATTGGCCACCCTCTCAGGGCACCGACTCAGGATTGGCCAACCTCTATGGGGCACCTCTAACGTGCACAAATAACGGGCAAGCCCTATGAAAAGCACAGCATGAGTCTAGGTGACACCTTGAAAAAGGAGGGTGACGTCTGGCCTCTGACAGCAGGAATATTAAGAGAGGAGAAAACATACTGCCTGCTATCGCGAAATTCCAAGATAGTCACGAAAAGCAATCTCATGCACTGCACAAGCTCTTTCCCATGATGCACCTCTCCTGCACTCTGTCTATGCAAATGAGCAAGCAGAGAGTTCAGGAATAAAACACCTAAGCTCATGTCCCCAAAAAACAGCAGCAGACAACTCGCAGATATATTCACCAATTTCTAATGCTTTTCTTTTAAACACAAGATAAACAGCCTCACTGGTGGTAAGGCTTAAAAAAATTGAATAAACTCGTAAATGTTCCTCTCCACGGAAATCTTTAGTAAAAGGCGAAAGATTTTTTCGTTTTGAAGAGAAACCAGAGTAAGTTAGAATATGGCTCTCTGGGGGTAAGTGGCACCACATCAAAGACCCCGTCATTGCGAGGGTGAGGACCTGAGAGGTATTTTTAGGCTCTAAGAAAGAGGACAAGAACCAGGCCAGTGAGGGAAGCAGGCCCAATTTTCAGAGTCTCTGCTCAAAGCACAGAAAATCAAAAAGGTGGACAGTTCCCATGCGTCTGTCTGGAAATATGCAAATTCTTTTCTGTACACACCTCAGCTCATTAGGAGGCGTTGCGGCTGCTGGGCAAGGGGAACGGGAAGCGTGCATCAGGCTTTAGGTGAAGTGACACTGTAGGACTTTTGTCCCCCAGCGATTTTACGCTTTCCACACCATCCTTCCAATCGATAGGCTGTGAGCCACCACTGTGCTCTGCACATAGCCATGCACTTTAAGTCCCTTTTTCGCACGTACTTTCATTAAACCTGAATATAGAAGTATATATCTGTCTAGGCTAGAGGCACATGAAACAGGACTGGCGTGCCGCTTCAAGTGTACCTGAGAGGAATCTGACTCAGGATTGGCCACCCTCTCAGGGCACCGACTCAGGATTGGCCAACCTCTATGGGGCACCTCTAACGTGCACAAATAACGGGCAAGCCCTATGAAAAGCACAGCGTGAGTCTAGGTGCCACCTTGAAAAAGGAGGGTGACGTCTGGCCTCTGACAGCAGGAATATTAAGAGAGGAGAAAACATACTGCCTGCTATCGTGAAATTCCAAGATAGTCACGAAAAGCAATCTCATGCACTGCACAAGCTCTTTCCCATGATGCACCTCTCCTGCACTCTGTCGATGCAAATGAGCAAGCAGAGAGTTCAGGAATAAAACACCTAAGCTCATGTCCCCAAAAAACAGCAGCAGACAACTCGCAGATATATTCACCAATTTCTAATGCTTTTCTTTTAAACACACGATAAACAGCCTCACCTGTGGTAAGGCTTAAAAAAATTGAATAAACTCGTAAATGTTCCTCTCCACGGAAATCTTTAGTAAAAGGCAAAAGATTTTTTCGTTTTGAAGAGAAACCAGAGTAAGTTAGAATATGGCTCTCTGGGGGTAAGTGGCACCACATCAAAGACCCCGTCATTGCGAGGGTGAGGACCTGAGAGGTATTTTTAGGCTCTAAGAAAGAGGACAAGAACCAGGCCAGTGAGGGAAGCAGGCCCAATTTTCAGAGTCTCTGCTCAAAGCACAGAAAATCAAAAAGGTGGACAGTTCCCATGCGTCTGTCTGGAAATATGCAAATTCTTTTCTGTACACACCTCAGCTCATTAGGAGGCGTTGCGGCTGCTGGGCAAGGGGAACGGGAAGCGTGCATCAGGCTTTAGGTGAAGTGACACTGTAGGACTTTTGTCCCCCAGCGATTTTACGCTTTCCACACCATCCTTCCAATCGATAGGCTGTGAGCCACCACTGTGCTCTGCACATAGCCATGCACTTTAAGTCCCTTTTTCGCACGTACTTTCATTAAACCTGAATATAGAAGTATATATCTGTCTAGGCTAGAGGCACATGAAACAGGACTGGCGTGCCGCTTCAAGTGTACCTGAGAGGAATCTGACTCAGGATTGGCCACCCTCTCAGGGCACCGACTCAGGATTGGCCAACCTCTATGGGGCACCTCTAACGTGCACAAATAACGGGCAAGCCCTATGAAAAGCACAGCGTGAGTCTAGGTGACACCTTGAAAAAGGAGGGTGACGTCTGGCCTCTGACAGCAGGAATATTAAGAGAGGAGAAAACATACTGCCTGCTATCGTGAAATTCCAAGATAGTCACGAAAAGCAATCTCATGCACTGCACAAGCTCTTTCCCATGATGCACCTCTCCTGCACTCTGTCTATGCAAATGAGCAAGCAGAGAGTTCAGGAATAAAACACCTAAGCTCATGTCCCCAAAAAACAGCAGCAGACAACTCGCAGATATATTCACCAATTTCTAATGCTTTTCTTTTAAACACAAGATAAACAGCCTCACCGGTGGTAAGGCTTAAAAAAATTGAATAAACTCGTAAATGTTCCTCTCCACGGAAATCTTTAGTAAAAGGCGAAAGATTTTTTCGTTTTGAAGAGAAACCAGAGTAAGTTAGAATATGGCTCTCTGGGGGTAAGTGGCACCACATCAAAGACCCCGTCATTGCGAGGGTGAGGACCTGAGAGGTATTTTTAGGCTCTAAGAAAGAGGACAAGAACCAGGCCAGTGAGGGAAGCAGGCCCAATTTTCAGAGTCTCTGCTCAAAGCACAGAAAATCAAAAAGGTGGACAGTTCCCATGCGTCTGTCTGGAAATATGCAAATTCTTTTCTGTACACACCTCAGCTCATTAGGAGGCGTTGCAGCTGCTGGGCAAGGGGAACGGGAAGCGTGCATCAGGCTTTAGGTGAAGTGACACTGTAGGACTTTTGTCCCCCAGCGATTTTACGCTTTCCACACCATCCTTCCAATCGATAGGCTGTGAGCCACCACTGTGCTCTGCACATAGCCATGCACTTTAAGTCCCTTTTTCGCACGTACTTTCATTAAACCTGAATATAGAAGTATATATCTGTCTAGGCTAGAGGCACATGAAACAGGACTGGCGTGCCGCTTCAAGTGTACCTGAGAGGAATCTGACTCATGATTGGCCACCCTCTCAGGGCACCGACTCAGGATTGGCCAACCTCTATGGGGCACCTCTAACGTGCACAAATAACGGGCAAGCCCTATGAAAAGCACAGCGTGAGTCTAGGTGCCACCTTGAAAAAGGAGGGTGACGTCTGGCCTCTGACAGCAGGAATATTAAGAGAGGAGAAAACATACTGCCTGCTATCGTGAAATTCCAAGATAGTCACGAAAAGCAATCTCATGCACTGCACAAGCTCTTTCCCATGATGCACCTCTCCTGCACTCTGTCTATGCAAATGAGCAAGCAGAGAGTTCAGGAATAAAACACCTAAGCTCATGTCCCCAAAAAACAGCAGCAGACAACTCGCAGATATATTCACCAATTTCTAATGCTTTTCTTTTAAACACAAGATAAACAGCCTCACCGGTGGTAAGGCTTAAAAAAATTGAATAAACTCGTAAATGTTCCTCTCCACGGAAATCTTTAGTAAAAGGCGAAAGATTTTTTCGTTTTGAAGAGAAACCAGAGTAAGTTAGAATATGGCTCTCTGGGGGTAAGTGGCACCACATCAAAGACCCCGTCATTGCGAGGGTGAGGACCTGAGAGGTATTTTTAGGCTCTAAGAAAGAGGACAAGAACCAGGCCAGTGAGGGAAGCAGGCCCAATTTTCAGAGTCTCTGCTCAAAGCACAGAAAATCAAAAAGGTGGACAGTTCCCATGCGTCTGTCTGGAAATATGCAAATTCTTTTCTGTACACACCTCAGCTCATTAGGAGGCGTTGCGGCTGCTGGGCAAGGGGAACGGGAAGCGTGCATCAGGCTTTAGGTGAAGTGACACTGTAGGACTTTTGTCCCCCAGCGATTTTACGCTTTCCACACCATCCTTCCAATCGATAGGCTGTGAGCCACCACTGTGCTCTGCACATAGCCATGCACTTTAAGTCCCTTTTTCGCACGTACTTTCATTAAACCTGAATATAGAAGTATATATCTGTCTAGGCTAGAGGCACATGAAACAGGACTGGCGTGCCGCTTCAAGTGTACCTGAGAGGAATCTGACTCAGGATTGGCCACCCTCTCAGGGCACCGACTCAGGATTGGCCAACCTCTATGGGGCACCTCTAACGTGCACAAATAACGGGCAAGCCCTATGAAAAGCACAGCGTGAGTCTAGGTGACACCTTGAAAAAGGAGGGTGACGTCTGGCCTCTGACAGCAGGAATATTAAGAGAGGAGAAAACATACTGCCTGCTATCGTGAAATTCCAAGATAGTCACGAAAAGCAATCTCATGCACTGCACAAGCTCTTTCCCATGATGCACCTCTCCTGCACTCTGTCTATGCAAATGAGCAAGCAGAGAGTTCAGGAATAAAACACCTAAGCTCATGTCCCCAAAAAACAGCAGCAGACAACTCGCAGATATATTCACCAATTTCTAATGCTTTTCTTTTAAACACAAGATAAACAGCCTCACCGGTGGTAAGGCTTAAAAAAATTGAATAAACTCGTAAATGTTCCTCTCCACGGAAATCTTTAGTAAAAGGCGAAAGATTTTTTCGTTTTGAAGAGAAACCAGAGTAAGTTAGAATATGGCTCTCTGGGGGTAAGTGGCACCACATCAAAGACCCCGTCATTGCGAGGGTGAGGACCTGAGAGGTATTTTTAGGCTCTAAGAAAGAGGACAAGAACCAGGCCAGTGAGGGAAGCAGGCCCAATTTTCAGAGTCTCTGCTCAAAGCACAGAAAATCAAAAAGGTGGACAGTTCCCATGCGTCTGTCTGGAAATATGCAAATTCTTTTCTGTACACACCTCAGCTCATTAGGAGGCGTTGCGGCTGCTGGGCAAGGGGAACGGGAAGCGTGCATCAGGCTTTAGGTGAAGTGACACTGTAGGACTTTTGTCCCCCAGCGATTTTACGCTTTCCACACCATCCTTCCAATCGATAGGCTGTGAGCCACCACTGTGCTCTGCACATAGCCATGCACTTTAAGTCCCTTTTTCGCACGTACTTTCATTAAACCTGAATATAGAAGTATATATCTGTCTAGGCTAGAGGCACATGAAACAGGACTGGCGTGCCGCTTCAAGTGTACCTGAGAGGAATCTGACTCAGGATTGGCCACCCTCTCAGGGCACCGACTCAGGATTGGCCAACCTCTATGGGGCACCTCTAACGTGCACAAATAACGGGCAAGCCCTATGAAAAGCACAGCGTGAGTCTAGGTGCCACCTTGAAAAAGGAGGGTGACGTCTGGCCTCTGACAGCAGGAATATTAAGAGAGGAGAAAACATACTGCCTGCTATCGTGAAATTCCAAGATAGTCACGAAAAGCAATCTCATGCACTGCACAAGCTCTTTCCCATGATGCACCTCTCCTGCACTCTGTCGATGCAAATGAGCAAGCAGAGAGTTCAGGAATAAAACACCTAAGCTCATGTCCCCAAAAAACAGCAGCAGACAACTCGCAGATATATTCACCAATTTCTAATGCTTTTCTTTTAAACACATGATAAACAGCCTCACCTGTGGTAAGGCTTAAAAAAATTGAATAAACTCGTAAATGTTCCTCTCCACGGAAATCTTTAGTAAAAGGCAAAAGATTTTTTCATTTTGAAGAGAAACCAGAGTAAGTTAGAATATGGCTCTCTGGGGGTAAGTGGCACCACATCAAAGACCCCGTCATTGCGAGGGTGAGGACCTGAGAGGTATTTTTAGGCTCTAAGAAAGAGGACAAGAACCAGGCCAGTGAGGGAAGCAGGCCCAATTTTCAGAGTCTCTGCTCAAAGCACAGAAAATCAAAAAGGTGGACAGTTCCCATGCGTCTGTCTGGAAATATGCAAATTCTTTTCTGTACACACCTCAGCTCATTAGGAGGCGTTGCGGCTGCTGGGCAAGGGGAACGGGAAGCGTGCATCAGGCTTTAGGTGAAGTGACACTGTAGGACTTTTGTCCCCCAGCGATTTTACGCTTTCCACACCATCCTTCCAATCGATAGGCTGTGAGCCACCACTGTGCTCTGCACATAGCCATGCACTTTAAGTCCCTTTTTCGCACGTACTTTCATTAAACCTGAATATAGAAGTATATATCTGTCTAGGCTAGAGGCACATGAAACAGGACTGGCGTGCCGCTTCAAGTGTACCTGAGAGGAATCTGACTCAGGATTGGCCACCCTCTCAGGGCACCGACTCAGGATTGGCCAACCTCTATGGGGCACCTCTAACGTGCACAAATAACGGGCAAGCCCTATGAAAAGCACAGCGTGAGTCTAGGTGACACCTTGAAAAAGGAGGGTGACGTCTGGCCTCTGACAGCAGGAATATTAAGAGAGGAGAAAACATACTGCCTGCTATCGTGAAATTCCAAGATAGTCACGAAAAGCAATCTCATGCACTGCACAAGCTCTTTCCCATGATGCACCTCTCCTGCACTCTGTCTATGCAAATGAGCAAGCAGAGAGTTCAGGAATAAAACACCTAAGCTCATGTCCCCAAAAAACAGCAGCAGACAACTCGCAGATATATTCACCAATTTCTAATGCTTTTCTTTTAAACACAAGATAAACAGCCTCACCGGTGGTAAGGCTTAAAAAAATTGAATAAACTCGTAAATGTTCCTCTCCACGGAAATCTTTAGTAAAAGGCGAAAGATTTTTTCGTTTTGAAGAGAAACCAGAGTAAGTTAGAATATGGCTCTCTGGGGGTAAGTGGCACCACATCAAAGACCCCGTCATTGCGAGGGTGAGGACCTGAGAGGTATTTTTAGGCTCTAAGAAAGAGGACAAGAACCAGGCCAGTGAGGGAAGCAGGCCCAATTTTCAGAGTCTCTGCTCAAAGCACAGAAAATCAAAAAGGTGGACAGTTCCCATGCGTCTGTCTGGAAATATGCAAATTCTTTTCTGTACACACCTCAGCTCATTAGGAGGCGTTGCGGCTGCTGGGCAAGGGGAACGGGAAGCGTGCATCAGGCTTTAGGTGAAGTGACACTGTAGGACTTTTGTCCCCCAGCGATTTTACGCTTTCCACACCATCCTTCCAATCGATAGGCTGTGAGCCACCACTGTGCTCTGCACATAGCCATGCACTTTAAGTCCCTTTTTCGCACGTACTTTCATTAAACCTGAATATAGAAGTATATATCTGTCTAGGCTAGAGGCACATGAAACAGGACTGGCGTGCCGCTTCAAGTGTACCTGAGAGGAATCTGACTCAGGATTGGCCACCCTCTCAGGGCACCGACTCAGGATTGGCCAACCTCTATGGGGCACCTCTAACGTGGACAAATAACGGGCAAGCCCTATGAAAAGCACAGCGTGAGTCTAGGTGACACCTTGAAAAAGGAGGGTGACGTCTGGCCTCTGACAGCAGGAATATTAAGAGAGGAGAAAACATACTGCCTGCTATCGTGAAATTCCAAGATAGTCACGAAAAGCAATCTCATGCACTGCACAAGCTCTTTCCCATGATGCACCTCTCCTGCACTCTGTCTATGCAAATGAGCAAGCAGAGAGTTCAGGAATAAAACACCTAAGCTCATGTCCCCAAAAAACAGCAGCAGACAACTCGCAGATATATTCACCAATTTCTAATGCTTTTCTTTTAAACACAAGATAAACAGCCTCACCGGTGGTAAGGCTTAAAAAAATTGAATAAACTCGTAAATGTTCCTCTCCACGGAAATCTTTAGTAAAAGGCGAAAGATTTTTTCGTTTTGAAGAGAAACCAGAGTAAGTTAGAATATGGCTCTCTGGGGGTAAGTGGCACCACATCAAAGACCCCGTCATTGCGAGGGTGAGGACCTGAGAGGTATTTTTAGGCTCTAAGAAAGAGGACAAGAACCAGGCCAGTGAGGGAAGCAGGCCCAATTTTCAGAGTCTCTGCTCAAAGCACAGAAAATCAAAAAGGTGGACAGTTCCCATGCGTCTGTCTGGAAATATGCAAATTCTTTTCTGTACACACCTCAGCTCATTAGGAGGCGTTGCGGCTGCTGGGCAAGGGGAACGGGAAGCGTGCATCAGGCTTTAGGTGAAGTGACACTGTAGGACTTTTGTCCCCCAGCGATTTTACGCTTTCCACACCATCCTTCCAATCGATAGGCTGTGAGCCACCACTGTGCTCTGCACATAGCCATGCACTTTAAGTCCCTTTTTCGTACGTACTTTCATTAAACCTGAATATAGAAGTATATATCTGTCTAGGCTAGAGGCACATGAAACAGGACTGGCGTGCCGCTTCAAGTGTACCTGAGAGGAATCTGACTCATGATTGGCCACCCTCTCAGGGCACCGACTCAGGATTGGCCAACCTCTATGGGGCACCTCTAACGGGCACAAATAACGGGCAAGCCCTATGAAAAGCACAGCGTGAGTCTAGGTGCCACCTTGAAAAAGGAGGGTGACGTCTGGCCTCTGACAGCAGGAATATTAAGAGAGGAGAAAACATACTGCCTGCTATCGTGAAATTCCAAGATAGTCACGAAAAGCAATCTCATGCACTGCACAAGCTCTTTCCCATGATGCACCTCTCCTGCACTCTGTCGATGCAAATGAGCAAGCAGAGAGTTCAGGAATAAAACACCTAAGCTCATGTCCCCAAAAAACAGCAGCAGACAACTCGCAGATATATTCACCAATTTCTAATGCTTTTCTTTTAAACACACGATAAACAGCCTCACCTGTGGTAAGGCTTAAAAAAATTGAATAAACTCGTAAATGTTCCTCTCCACGGAAATCTTTAGTAAAAGGCGAAAGATTTTTTCGTTTTGAAGAGAAACCAGAGTAAGTTAGAATATGGCTCTCTGGGGGTAAGTGGCACCACATCAAAGACCCCGTCATTGCGAGGGTGAGGACCTGAGAGGTATTTTTAGGCTCTAAGAAAGAGGACAAGAACCAGGCCAGTGAGGGAAGCAGGCCCAATTTTCAGAGTCTCTGCTCAAAGCACAGAAAATCAAAAAGGTGGACAGTTCCCATGCGTCTGTCTGGAAATATGCAAATTCTTTTCTGTACACACCTCAGCTCATTAGGAGGCGTTGCGGCTGCTGGGCAAGGGGAACGGGAAGCGTGCATCAGGCTTTAGGTGAAGTGACACTGTAGGACTTTTGTCCCCCAGCGATTTTACGCTTTCCACACCATCCTTCCAATCGATAGGCTGTGAGCCACCACTGTGCTCTGCACATAGCCATGCACTTTAAGTCCCTTTTTCGCACGTACTTTCATTAAACCTGAATATAGAAGTATATATCTGTCTAGGCTAGAGGCACATGAAACAGGACTGGCGTGCCGCTTCAAGTGTACCTGAGAGGAATCTGACTCATGATTGGCCACCCTCTCAGGGCACCGACTCAGGATTGGCCAACCTCTATGGGGCACCTCTAACGGGCACAAATAACGGGCAAGCCCTATGAAAAGCACAGCGTGAGTCTAGGTGCCACCTTGAAAAAGGAGGGTGACGTCTGGCCTCTGACAGCAGGAATATTAAGAGAGGAGAAAACATACTGCCTGCTATCGTGAAATTCCAAGATAGTCACGAAAAGCAATCTCATGCACTGCACAAGCTCTTTCCCATGATGCACCTCTCCTGCACTCTGTCTATGCAAATGAGCAAGCAGAGAGTTCAGGAATAAAACACCTAAGCTCATGTCCCCAAAAAACAGCAGCAGACAACTCGCAGATATATTCACCAATTTCTAATGCTTTTCTTTTAAACACAAGATAAACAGCCTCACCGGTGGTAAGGCTTAAAAAAATTGAATAAACTCGTAAATGTTCCTCTCCACGGAAATCTTTAGTAAAAGGCGAAAGATTTTTTCGTTTTGAAGAGAAACCAGAGTAAGTTAGAATATGGCTCTCTGGGGGTAAGTGGCACCACATCAAAGACCCCGTCATTGCGAGGGTGAGGACCTGAGAGGTATTTTTAGGCTCTAAGAAAGAGGACAAGAACCAGGCCAGTGAGGGAAGCAGGCCCAATTTTCAGAGTCTCTGCTCAAAGCACAGAAAATCAAAAAGGTGGACAGTTCCCATGCGTCTGTCTGGAAATATGCAAATTCTTTTCTGTACACACCTCAGCTCATTAGGAGGCGTTGCGGCTGCTGGGCAAGGGGAACGGGAAGCGTGCATCAGGCTTTAGGTGAAGTGACACTGTAGGACTTTTGTCCCCCAGCGATTTTACGCTTTCCACACCATCCTTCCAATCGATAGGCTGTGAGCCACCACTGTGCTCTGCACATAGCCATGCACTTTAAGTCCCTTTTTCGCACGTACTTTCATTAAACCTGAATATAGAAGTATATATCTGTCTAGGCTAGAGGCACATGAAACAGGACTGGCGTGCCGCTTCAAGTGTACCTGAGAGGAATCTGACTCAGGATTGGCCACCCTCTCAGGGCACCGACTCAGGATTGGCCAACCTCTATGGGGCACCTCTAACGTGGACAAATAACGGGCAAGCCCTATGAAAAGCACAGCGTGAGTCTAGGTGACACCTTGAAAAAGGAGGGTGACGTCTGGCCTCTGACAGCAGGAATATTAAGAGAGGAGAAAACATACTGCCTGCTATCGTGAAATTCCAAGATAGTCACGAAAAGCAATCTCATGCACTGCACAAGCTCTTTCCCATGATGCACCTCTCCTGCACTCTGTCTATGCAAATGAGCAAGCAGAGAGTTCAGGAATAAAACACCTAAGCTCATGTCCCCAAAAAACAGCAGCAGACAACTCGCAGATATATTCACCAATTTCTAATGCTTTTCTTTTAAACACAAGATAAACAGCCTCACCGGTGGTAAGGCTTAAAAAAAATTGAATAAACTCGTAAATGTTCCTCTCCACGGAAATCTTTAGTAAAAGGCGAAAGATTTTTTCGTTTTGAAGAGAAACCAGAGTAAATTAGAATATGGCTCTCTGGGGGTAAGTGGCACCACATCAAAGACCCCGTCATTGCGAGGGTGAGGACCTGAGAGGTATTTTTAGGCTCTAAGAAAGAGGACAAGAACCAGGCCAGTGAGGGAAGCAGGCCCAATTTTCAGAGTCTCTGCTCAAAGCACAGAAAATCAAAAAGGTGGACAGTTCCCATGCGTCTGTCTGGAAATATGCAAATTCTTTTCTGTACACACCTCAGCTCATTAGGAGGCGTTGCGGCTGCTGGGCAAGGGGAACGGGAAGCGTGCATCAGGCTTTAGGTGAAGTGACACTGTAGGACTTTTGTCCCCCAGCGATTTTACGCTTTCCACACCATCCTTCCAATCGATAGGCTGTGAGCCACCACTGTGCTCTGCACATAGCCATGCACTTTAAGTCCCTTTTTCGTACGTACTTTCATTAAACCTGAATATAGAAGTATATATCTGTCTAGGCTAGAGGCACATGAAACAGGACTGGCGTGCCGCTTCAAGTGTACCTGAGAGGAATCTGACTCATGATTGGCCACCCTCTCAGGGCACCGACTCAGGATTGGCCAACCTCTATGGGGCACCTCTAACGGGCACAAATAACGGGCAAGCCCTATGAAAAGCACAGCGTGAGTCTAGGTGCCACCTTGAAAAAGGAGGGTGACGTCTGGCCTCTGACAGCAGGAATATTAAGAGAGGAGAAAACATACTGCCTGCTATCGTGAAATTCCAAGATAGTCACGAAAAGCAATCTCATGCACTGCACAAGCTCTTTCCCATGATGCACCTCTCCTGCACTCTGTCGATGCAAATGAGCAAGCAGAGAGTTCAGGAATAAAACACCTAAGCTCATGTCCCCAAAAAACAGCAGCAGACAACTCGCAGATATATTCACCAATTTCTAATGCTTTTCTTTTAAACACACGATAAACAGCCTCACCTGTGGTAAGGCTTAAAAAAATTGAATAAACTCGTAAATGTTCCTCTCCACGGAAATCTTTAGTAAAAGGCGAAAGATTTTTTCGTTTTGAAGAGAAACCAGAGTAAGTTAGAATATGGCTCTCTGGGGGTAAGTGGCACCACATCAAAGACCCCGTCATTGCGAGGGTGAGGACCTGAGAGGTATTTTTAGGCTCTAAGAAAGAGGACAAGAACCAGGCCAGTGAGGGAAGCAGGCCCAATTTTCAGAGTCTCTGCTCAAAGCACAGAAAATCAAAAAGGTGGACAGTTCCCATGCGTCTGTCTGGAAATATGCAAATTCTTTTCTGTACACACCTCAGCTCATTAGGAGGCGTTGCGGCTGCTGGGCAAGGGGAACGGGAAGCGTGCATCAGGCTTTAGGTGAAGTGACACTGTAGGACTTTTGTCCCCCAGCGATTTTACGCTTTCCACACCATCCTTCCAATCGATAGGCTGTGAGCCACCACTGTGCTCTGCACATAGCCATGCACTTTAAGTCCCTTTTTCGCACGTACTTTCATTAAACCTGAATATAGAAGTATATATCTGTCTAGGCTAGAGGCACATGAAACAGGACTGGCGTGCCGCTTCAAGTGTACCTGAGAGGAATCTGACTCAGGATTGGCCACCCTCTCAGGGCACCGACTCAGGATTGGCCAACCTCTATGGGGCACCTCTAACGTGGACAAATAACGGGCAAGCCCTATGAAAAGCACAGCGTGAGTCTAGGTGACACCTTGAAAAAGGAGGGTGACGTCTGGCCTCTGACAGCAGGAATATTAAGAGAGGAGAAAACATACTGCCTGCTATCGTGAAATTCCAAGATAGTCACGAAAAGCAATCTCATGCACTGCACAAGCTCTTTCCCATGATGCACCTCTCCTGCACTCTGTCTATGCAAATGAGCAAGCAGAGAGTTCAGGAATAAAACACCTAAGCTCATGTCCCCAAAAAACAGCAGCAGACAACTCGCAGATATATTCACCAATTTCTAATGCTTTTCTTTTAAACACAAGATAAACAGCCTCACCGGTGGTAAGGCTTAAAAAAATTGAATAAACTCGTAAATGTTCCTCTCCACGGAAATCTTTAGTAAAAGGCGAAAGATTTTTTCGTTTTGAAGAGAAACCAGAGTAAGTTAGAATATGGCTCTCTGGGGGTAAGTGGCACCACATCAAAGACCCCGTCATTGCGAGGGTGAGGACCTGAGAGGTATTTTTAGGCTCTAAGAAAGAGGACAAGAACCAGGCCAGTGAGGGAAGCAGGCCCAATTTTCAGAGTCTCTGCTCAAAGCACAGAAAATCAAAAAGGTGGACAGTTCCCATGCGTCTGTCTGGAAATATGCAAATTCTTTTCTGTACACACCTCAGCTCATTAGGAGGCGTTGCGGCTGCTGGGCAAGGGGAACGGGAAGCGTGCATCAGGCTTTAGGTGAAGTGACACTGTAGGACTTTTGTCCCCCAGCGATTTTACGCTTTCCACACCATCCTTCCAATCGATAGGCTGTGAGCCACCACTGTGCTCTGCACATAGCCATGCACTTTAAGTCCCTTTTTCGCACGTACTTTCATTAAACCTGAATATAGAAGTATATATCTGTCTAGGCTAGAGGCACATGAAACAGGACTGGCGTGCCGCTTCAAGTGTACCTGAGAGGAATCTGACTCATGATTGGCCACCCTCTCAGGGCACCGACTCAGGATTGGCCAACCTCTATGGGGCACCTCTAACGTGCACAAATAACGGGCAAGCCCTATGAAAAGCACAGCGTGAGTCTAGGTGCCACCTTGAAAAAGGAGGGTGACGTCTGGCCTCTGACAGCAGGAATATTAAGAGAGGAGAAAACATACTGCCTGCTATCGTGAAATTCCAAGATAGTCACGAAAAGCAATCTCATGCACTGCACAAGCTCTTTCCCATGATGCACCTCTCCTGCACTCTGTCGATGCAAATGAGCAAGCAGAGAGTTCAGGAATAAAACACCTAAGCTCATGTCCCCAAAAAACAGCAGCAGACAACTCGCAGATATATTCACCAATTTCTAATGCTTTTCTTTTAAACACAAGATAAACAGCCTCACCGGTGGTAAGGCTTAAAAAAATTGAATAAACTCGTAAATGTTCCTCTCCACGGAAATCTTTAGTAAAAGGCGAAAGATTTTTTCGTTTTGAAGAGAAACCAGAGTAAGTTAGAATATGGCTCTCTGGGGGTAAGTGGCACCACATCAAAGACCCCGTCATTGCGAGGGTGAGGACCTGAGAGGTATTTTTAGGCTCTAAGAAAGAGGACAAGAACCAGGCCAGTGAGGGAAGCAGGCCCAATTTTCAGAGTCTCTGCTCAAAGCACAGAAAATCAAAAAGGTGGACAGTTCCCATGCGTCTGTCTGGAAATATGCAAATTCTTTTCTGTACACACCTCAGCTCATTAGGAGGCGTTGCGGCTGCTGGGCAAGGGGAACGGGAAGCGTGCATCAGGCTTTAGGTGAAGTGACACTGTAGGACTTTTGTCCCCCAGCGATTTTACGCTTTCCACACCATCCTTCCAATCGATAGGCTGTGAGCCACCACTGTGCTCTGCACATAGCCATGCACTTTAAGTCCCTTTTTCGTACGTACTTTCATTTGTAGTGTAGCTCCTATTTTCCCAATAGGCTCTGCGCATTGGAATAGTACCTACAGCAGTAAAGGCCTAGGCCAGACGTTAACTAGGTCTACTACTGTCGATACTAGACTTAATTTTTGGGTTTGCCAGCTAAGCTCAGAGTTCGCTAGAAACTTTCTCGAATGTTCAAGGAAGGATGAACTCCCCTGATTAGACAAGAAGGGATTTAGTTTCTGACAACCATAGAACATGACAACTTTGCTCTCCCCTAATCAAGAGTCAATCTCGAGAGTCGTGTGAGCACAAGGCAATTATTTTACTCAGTCAGTACGTGCATTCTTAGTCTCATCAGAATGTAGAGAAAAGGAAGAGACGGGCGTGTTCAATAAAAGATGTTATTTATTGATCAGTCTCTTTTCTCGTACAAGAGAAATGGATCGATATTATTGCAATACTTATAGTTAAGTAAAGTGCATACATTAGAAGCAATAGTATAAAATAATACTGTAAAAACATTGATATGGTTTCTGAGCCATATGATGTTTAAAATGATTAAAATATATTTACATACACATATACATTTGACTAAACGTACTCAACTGGTGTTTCTAAATACGCCTACCCCGTGTACCTGACCTAAGTCTAATGCGTGGGCGGGAATAGAAAGTTACAGTTTCGTTTAAGTTTGTTTTTGCCAAGTGAATAACTAAAGAATTCTCTAGGAGGGGTTATTCAGTTCTGTACCTGGAATTTAGGATGAATGAGGAATGGTATCTCTTTCTCTGCTCTCGATATTCCAGGCTGCCTGCGAGGGCTGCCCAGAAGCGCCGGTGCTGGGTCTCTCGGCTTGAGATAGCAGCGCGTCTCTCAGCGCGTCAGGAAGGCGGGGCTGCTGCCTGCGGGGTCTGCTTCTGCTCTCGGCTTCGGCAAGTATGGCTGCTCCGTCTTGTCACCACGCGTGTGTTTGCATAGGGCAAGGTCGGCAATATTTATACCTTAAAGGTGCCGAGATTGACGTAAGGATGGACATAGGTACGTCAATAAAGATGTCATACGACTTGCTCGTTAGCACATTCTTTACTAAAGTTCTCTGTGAAATCAAAACAATGGCCGCACGGATTATCCAGGTTGTCATAGGTTTGATTTGTTATGAGAACGTCGTATGCCTTATCAGGGGCTGGAGGAATGTCGCTTGTCTAATTAGATCTCAAGCGTTATGACCTAATCAGATAACACGTTCCTGTGCCGTAGTGTGACTGCGTCAGATAACGGTATCTGCATCATGGGGGATTTCTTGCCTCATGGGCTGACTGTTAGTTAACTAGCTAGTAAGTTTAACCAGAATAGGGTCAGGAATAGGGGGATCGAATCAGAACCTATAGAAATACACGACACCCACTCCACGCTAACTATGGTCATATCTACTAATCTATGCATAGTATAACATAGTACAACATACTATAGAGTATAGTGTATACCTTACCACCCCAAAATACATAAATGCATTTCGAAATTTTCAAATATACTGAAAAATTGCAGTCATATATATTGTATGCACTTAAGCTATGAATTAAATGCAAAAGTGAACACGCATTGTTATGCATTATTGATTGTTGGTATATGAGAAATACACATGAAATGGCTCTTAATATGGCTATACAGAAAAAAAGTCGAAACCATTTCATCACATAAAATCTATTGCGAACATACCAGCGGGCAGCTAAAGTCTATAAAGTCTATAAAGTATCTAAAATAGAAATCTTAGTTCTCTAGGAATAGTCTCTTACTTTAAGCAGAAAATCAGTGTCCCGGGAAAAAATATATAGAAAAATATTTTAGGGGCTTGCTGAAAAAAGTTGCTGTCCGTGAACTGGATTGTAATTGTTCATGTGACTTTATTTTTAAAGTTGAAGGCCGAATTCAGGGAACGCCGTGTGCGAGTTTACTCAAAAGTCTCTATTTCTGTTCCGGAGAGAACATCATATCATTCAGGCTTTCGAAAAAACTGTCAACAGCTTCATGGGAAAGTTCCTCTAAGTCGGAAATAGGGGTAACCATGCATTCATGCGCATGATTGTCTCCATTGACATTCTGATTTGCATTGCTGACAGAAGGTCGTACCTGTTCGATGCTGCTTTCATCTTGAACTTCACTACTCTTCAATCGCAGTGGTGAAGATTCCAGGAATGCCGTCATCAGAATTGGCAGCCTTTGAGGGCAGCACAGTGCGTGAACCTTGGTAGGAACCAACAGTGTATCTGCATCCACCGGCGCATCCGATTGTAGCGTCAGACAGGTGTCTAACACGCATTCTTCTCCGCATAGCAGACACCTTAGTACAGGTAAAACACACTTTTGCCACATTGGTCGAAATGATAGAAACCAAGTCATGTTTAGGTCTCTAAGCCGGGATAGTCCCAGGATTTTTGATATCCGGTCCCGGTATCCAATGGCTAGGATCGTATCTTCCATTGTCGCGAGAGTTTGATCTGTGACATGGGTTGCCATAACGAAAAATAAGGACTAGGAATAGGATTCCTGCAATTAGTCCTAGGATCAGGGTAAGTCCGCCAAAAATCGAATGGACGAAGTCTGGAAAAATACCCAGTATGGCTTTGAATGGTGTTAATGCCATCGAAAATACTGTCTTAAATACCTTTGAGACCCCTGTGGTATCAGAAATATTTAAGATTTCGCTCAGGATTTCCGCGAAATGTACGGGGGAATTAGTTGATAATAATGTATGTATCTCTGCAGTCGTCCTTGCGACTTGTAGATCATACGTTTCTTTAGATGACGTGAGCCTTGTAGGCGTCTGAAGAAGCACTGTTTTCATTCTGCTTAAAGTGTCTATTCGAATAGAAGTAATTTTCAAACTGGGCCATGCCCTCGCCTCCCTGTCTGGAAAGGAGCTGGGGAACAAAGAACGTCCACAGCACTTGACCTTCGCCGTCGTAGTGACGAGATAAGGAGTCCCGGGCATAAGACTACAGCATCTGCGGTCTACAATAAGAATGTAACTCCCATTATAGAGTCTTTGAAAGAATGGTTCTATTTCAGTTGCAGGTGCGCCTTGCTGGTGACATGAAAGGTTGTATGAATTCCCTTCACAGGCTCCGTGCAAACTAATACCGTTACACAGAAGCGTGCCGCTTAGTGACATAGCACAATTGATGCCACTAAGAAACACTTTCTGTCCTTTGTTACTGATACATGCATGTGAATAGGGCAGGTTCCATGTTGTTTTAAGGTACCCCTTTCCCAATTTCTCGTACATGCCAGCCTGTGTATATTTTTGGCAGTATTGAAACCTGAAGGTTGAGATTGGAATATTTATGATTCCGTGGATTATCCATTCACTGACAGGTCGTTCTGACATTGTCAACGGTAATCTTTCTAGTTTTTCAATGCTCAAGATTGTATAATCAGCACCCTTCTGCGCCATACCGATTTGTCTATCAGTAAGGTTAAAGATTTGAAATAGTGACGTTGTGTTGATTAAACGCCAAGGCACATAGCCTGAACGCAGATTTTGTAACGTCCAGCCAAGCTGTACAATAGAACGCAATTGTGACTGACCATGTTGTAATAACAGTAAGTCTTGCGATAATATATCGATTGCTGAAGACACAATGCTGTCCAATGAAAAAATTCTGGAGGACAGAGTCATTAACCCATTGTCCACTACAGAAAGTGATTTTTCCAAATTAATACGGTCAATTTCCCGTATTCTTTCTGCTGTTTCAATTTGAGTAACCTTCCAGGCCTCATTGTATGCTGCATATACAGAGGCTGCTATGAAACGCTTATGACGCTGTTTGCGTGGTCCCAGTATGAAATCACGCAAGTCAGCACCATCAGTAAGTAAAGTTAGGTGTTGCTTAATTTCAGGCAGTGTGGAAGTTTGTAGCCATTGAAGGCATAATTTGCCCACACTGTAGGTTGTTATTATCCCTGGGTGATGTCTTTGGGGATATCTAGGGTCTGGCCTGTTCATTTTGAAACCCTGTGTTTTATTCAGGAATCTATCTTGACAGTTATTTGTATCTGTGGGCCAGATCAACCATTGTTTCCAATCAGGATGTGTTCTGTTTTGGTTAAGTATATGGTTTATGTCTATTTCTTCATCTGTTTCAGAGTTATTGCTAAACATTGTTGGCTTTGGAATAGACAGGTTATTTAAATCTTTGATTTTGGCTAAGCCAAGACAGGTGGTTTGTTGAACGGTGTCATTTAAAAATATCATTTGTTCTGGGATCATGCAGGCTCTAAACAAAGCTTCTATACCCTGTACTTGCCATTCTTTTGTACCCCAAACACTTTTCAAATCAACATGTTTGTCCCAATAATCAAATCCAAAAGTATTCATTTTTTCAAAGAAAGAATCTGAATATATCAATTTTGTGTTGGTTATCATGGTTTTCATCCCTGTCTTGTTTGACAATTTGTAATAAAATGTTTCAGCATTAGTTATGTTAAAACCTGAAAAATATGAATATTTGCCATACACGGTTCTTGAGCTCCCTTTTGGAGGTGTAGCACAATGTTCCCATTGATTAAAATTTAAAACATTTCTAGGTCGTGCAGATTTATGCAAGAAATGGTTACCATAATGGTTATAGCAGTACATGCTGTCATAATTTGTAGAACCCTGCAAATAATCATGTTTTGTAAATTTAGCAGACATTACTAAGTCAGACATCATATTGTTTATACTTTCAAAGTCCCAATCATCAGCAAATGAGTTTGGTTTTGCAAAGTCACTCAAGGAGATCTTGATTTGGTGTGGATATTTCAGGATCTCGACCGGACCATAAATTTCATAGTCAGTGTTGTCCCAGGCTACCCCACCAGGTATTGGAATTGCTGTGAAATTGGCTGAAGAAAGTTCTGAAGAAAGTTCTCTTTTCTCGACGTGTGAAGATGTGTGTGGTTTGAGGACCAAGTTGATGTTCTGACTTGCTGTGTCCATTTTAGCATATTTTCCCTCAATGAAGCGTCCCAAGGTAAATACCATGATGAGCCAAAGTATGAGGATAAATGCACCAAAACCCACCCAAAATTCAATCCATGGAGAAATCAGATATGTTTCTTTTAGTTGTTTCAAAAGTTCCTTCGCTTTGTCTTTAAAGGATTTTGATGATGGCTGTGTCTTTTGTTCGCTGAAACCGTCAGAGGAATCATCGAAGTTGATGAAGTAACCGGATGCAGTTCTGTCAATTGTTCCAATTGGTTCAGGATTTTTGTTTCTTGCATTTTCACTTGGTACTTCTGTATAGATTGGTGTGTCTCTGCTAAATGTCTTTATTTGGGTTTTCAGAGGTCTAAGTTCTATTGCATTGTTGCATAGTCCTTGTTGTTCTTCTGTAGGCGTTTCGAATGTGATGAGCCTCTTTGATAGGACCTCTGTACTGGTAGCAAACCTTGGTGTTCTGCTACTTATTGGGAGTCCACTTGGCCTACTGTTGGTTATCGGCCACATGTTGTGGTTTTACCAGGTCGATGGATACAACTCGGTTCTCCTTTTTTCCAGCAAGTGGCGGTAGTACAACTGATCTTGTCCCGTTGACAGACAATACAGGAACTGCTTTTCTGTAAGAAGGCCCAAATTCCTTCTTTACCGCGATCTTCTCCCTGACTAGATCCCCGACTTTTGGAATCCAGACAGGTCTTGCTGGGACAGGTGGTGATTCTTCAGTGGTCGTTGGCTGTTCTTTCAACTGTATGTTGCTCAGGTCTTTTCTTGTTTTGTTTAAGTCCTGCAAAATAGCCAAACGGTCTTTGACATCAAAGCTTTTTTCTATTACCACTGAAGTCTGACTATCAAGGTCAGAGATCAACATCCTAGTTCCGAATAATAATTCGTACGGACTGAATCCCTTCAGAGAATTTCTTGGCAGGTTATTTAGACTACGTTGGACACTTATTAGATGTTTGACCCACCCAGCTCCCGAACCTAATATCCTTTCTATTATAGATTGCTTTCTGCCTTGGTTTTTTCTTTACACCATCCCATACCCTCAGGAAGGAAGTGAGAAGATTCCCGCTGGGCTGTGCTCATTTGGCCATTCTTTCCCCCCCCCAGGCTGGATTGCCTGAGTGAGAAAAAAAAAAAATGGTCGAACGTAGCATGCTCTTAGCGTATATGCCATTTAGACTCGCAAATCTTGTATAACAGTCCGGACGTCAGCCGAGTGCTGTGGATCTACATTATAAGTGGAACTAGCCTGTGTATGTTAATCGCAAGCCATTGTTTTTGTAGGTAATATTATCTGCCTTGATACGACGAGGTATTAAACTGCTTCTCTCCCCACTGCGATCTCTGTTGCAGTTTGGGCAGTTTTTTACAAACATGGTGTAGTGCAGGCTCATGCCTGGCCACCAGTACCGTGATTGTAATTCTTCCAGAGAATCTTTTAATTTAAGGTGTCTGAGACCCTCGCCCATGTGTGCGTCTGCGATTAACAAGTGTCTCCTGTCCATGTTTGGAATCACTCTATCCCCCACTCCAGGGATTCGAGCAAAAGGAATGGAGTTTGCATCTATGATGTATGTGTAATTGAGTGGATAGTTGATCGGTAACGCCGAGCAGTCGCCTTTTGATGACGTTTTTACTGCCAGCACTGTTTCGCCGTCAATGTATTTTAATGTACGCTTTTTTCGATCTACGGGAGCCGGTTTACTGGCTGCCGCTGCGGCTGTTTCAGCCAATGAATTCCCTACAACGTGAACGCCATCACGCTGGTGACTCAGTGAGTGTGTCACGTGAGTCTTTGGTAGTTCTTTTTTCAAAAGAGCTACCTGTTCCCAGAGCAGTCTCTGCTTTATTGGTGCATCCGTGTCATCTTTGTAATCGTTCTGAATCCAGGTCTGCAAATCCTTGTTATATGCTTTGACGCAGAAATATGAATCTGACACTATAAGTGTCGGGAATTCGCGATCCGCATTATCTAGCGCCATTTTCAAAGCTAATATTTCAGTTTGTAGTTCTGAATTAGTTTCTACTGAGTGTGATTTTGTTAATAGAGGTCTTAGTTTACCTCCGTGCCACACTTCTTTTGTAATCTCACATGTGGGATTGTATGCATGTTCTCCCCAAACGGAGGGTTGAGCATGTCCGTCTGTATAGATTACACAGGCGTAATGTCGTAGAGGCAGAATGTCGATTGGCAGAGGATACGTTTTTTCATATTTTAGATTTTTTAATTCTTCTAGTTCTTAAAAGACTGTTAACCAGGCAATACTTGATAATTCATATCCTCCGTACTGGATTTTCAGATGGGCAATTCTGGACTTTTTGAAGTTGAATTTGTAACCCTCTGCAGCGAAACCAAGTATTATGGTGTTCACTCTTTTCAAGTGAGTTTCCAAGTCATCATCTGTTAAGTAAATGTCATCGACATAAGATAATGCTTCATCATCATATAGTTGTAGTAATTTTGTTACTCTCGCTGAGAATACCCCCGGGCTGTTCTTGTACCCCTGGGCTAACCGACAGAATTGTTTTTGAGTGCCATTTACTGAAAATGCAGTTAAATATCTGCTCTCTGGTGCTATGTTTTGACAAAAGAATCCGTTGGAGATGTCCAAGGTTGTTTTGTATTTTTTGCGCACTATGTTATTCATTAGTGCAGCACTGTGTGAGTTTTGCACTGCAAAAGTTTTGCAACATGTGTTAAGGTGTCGGTAATCCAAAACTAGACGGTACGAATTGTCTGGTTTGGAGACCGGAAACAAAGGATTGTTCATTTGTGAGGTGCAAGTTTCAATCACCCCCTGGTATTCTAGCTGATCTAGTATTTCATTTACTTGTTTTTTAGCTTCTTGCTTAATTGGGTACTGCCTTTGTGCAGTAGGTTGTGATTTTAACTGGACTTTGTGAGGAGGAGAATCCTCATCCCATCCTACGTGATTTTTATATAAAGCAGGTGCTAAGGCCACTGCCCACTTTCTAGCAAGTGTGTATTTTTTATGAATCGGTATTTGATTCGAGAAGGCAGGCATAATTACTTCTTCGCCATGAGGGCACTCCCTGACAAACTCCGGTGGCCAGTCTTTTT
Organism: Lissotriton helveticus; assembly: GCF_964261635.1. Classification (NCBI taxonomy): domain Eukaryota; kingdom Metazoa; phylum Chordata; class Amphibia; order Caudata; family Salamandridae; genus Lissotriton; species Lissotriton helveticus. The sequence continues at coordinate 657,751,723 of NC_136073.1, read as the reverse complement.
CAGCTAGAAGGATGTCATAGCCCTTGGATAGGTTATCCCAAAATAGTCCCCTTATTTTCCTAGTCTTATCTCCCTCTATACGTAATGTTATCTCGTATATTTTGTGGGGCTTGCTAACTCTGGTATCTGCAGTTTCCACTTGAAGGTATTCATTCGTGTCCACTGTCTCCAGATGATTCATAAGGACTTTGCGAGCTATGCTCACCTCTGCTGCGCTGTCTAGCATTGTCTGAGCCCATTCTCCGTTTTTCAGTTGTGTCCTCAGTATTCTCGGCATTGTTAACTACCTTGATACTGGCTACCTTCTTTTTTGGAAATTGTGATTTCTTTTTCAGTTGAGCAGGTTCCTTGTCTTTGGACTTGGCGTGCTCTTCTGATCGTCCTCTTCTTTCCGATTTCTGCGAGGAATTCTGAAAAGATTGAGACGGACGTGTATCAATGTCTTGATATCTATCAGGTTTTTTAATATTATCCCTATTTCTAAGGTTATATCTATTCCCAGAGGGTTCACTGTGAGGTGACCTTTGTCTCGGGTTTGGAGATTTCTCTCTTCGCCTAGGAGACCTTCCTCTGGACTGGAATTTCTTTTCTTTAGGATTGGATTGTTTATTTCCATCCCAGTTCTTTTTTGGTGAATTATTATTAAAAAATATTTTTTCTGGACTTGTAGTCAGTTGCGGTTTTACTGGTATTCCACCTAGACTATCTCTGCCTAGTTCTTCATAGGATTTTTCTATGATTCTGGCAATTTCAGCTGGTTGGTCTGCTATATCTGTCTCTTTTAACCTCTGGCGGATCGCCACGTTTGCTGCTTCACCCTTTATGTTGGCTAGTAATATAGCCGAGACCTGCTTGAAGTCTTTCAGTAATTTCATACCAAGAGTTAAAGCAGGTTCTGGACCGTATTCATCTTGAATTTGTTTTAGCACATCTGGTATTACCGAAATGGATGGAACACCGTGCGTTTTTGTGTAGATTGAAGCAAAGACCGTACCCCAAGTGTCACAGTCCTCAATGTGTGGTGCGATTCCCATTGGGAGACATATAGTCAGAATCCTGTGCTTTTCTAATGGGGTGGTGTCAGGAAACACCGCCTCTATTTGGGTGATTTTCTGTGCCAACCAGAATGGTATCTGTTCCCGTTTAGCTGGAACTTTACCTAGGCAGGATTGGATGTTCTGTGGTGTGATTTTATTTGTGTTCCCCTGGTGAGGGGTCAGCTGTGGAATTTTAATCGCTGGCTGAATTGTTGAAGTCCGCATTACATACTGAACTAATTGTCTGTGAATTTTTAGTAGTTGTTTTAGCTGTATTAATAGCTCTGGTGCAGTCATCTCGTCGATGTCTGGATGTGGTGTGTATCCGGCTAAGACCGGCCACGTTGCTCCTGGTCTTCCTAAAGGACCGAGCCTTGTAATGTGATTATTATGTTTTAGGGCGCCATCAAATAAGAGCAAATGCTCTTGGAATTTGAGTGGTACTTCCACCTCCTCGAAAGGAGTGTACGTTTCAGGAGGTTCCTCTACTTTGTAATAGTGGAAGTACTTTGTTACAGCATTTGCTGCTGGAAAATGTATCCATGTATAGTATACCTCTGTCTGCCGATATTCGTGTGCCTCAATTACGAATATGACTGTGCCACCTCTAGGTGTCAGTCCATTTTCTATAAGTTTTAAGGTTATAGATCTCCTTTTGGCGACCTGGATGAGTATTATATCCGGGTCTGCTGTTTGCATGGTAGCATCAGCATCTGCTATTTCAGTAGCTAATCTAATTGCCTCTCTTTCTCCATCACTGTCTCCCATTTTACTGACAGGATGGTATTATTTTTATTTGCAGATCAGGTTTCTTTATGGAAACAGAGATTAGGTGCACAATATTTTGGAACTGTTTTATCCTTCAACGTTGACTAGACCAAGAACCATACATAGGAGTTCCCTCCTGCGAGGTTTTGGAGGATATAATAACCTTTCACCCACTCCAGACGTCTTTGGAGTATTTGGGAGAAGGGGTCTGAGTGAGAAAGCACGACTGAGTTACTCTAAATGTCTTACGTTAGTTTTATCGCCCTTTCCAAACGCGTTGGGCGCCATGTAGTGTAGCTCCTATTTTCCCAATAGGCTCTGCGCATTGGAATAGTACCTACAGCAGTAAAGGCCTAGGCCAGACGTTAACTAGGTCTACTACTGTCGATACTAGACTTAATTTTTGGGTTTGCCAGCTAAGCTCAGAGTTCGCTAGAAACTTTCTCGAATGTTCAAGGAAGGATGAACTCCCCTGATTAGACAAGAAGGGATTTAGTTTCTGACAACCATAGAACATGACAACTTTGCTCTCCCCTAATCAAGAGTCAATCTCGAGAGTCGTGTGAGCACAAGGCAATTATTTTACTCAGTCAGTACGTGCATTCTTAGTCTCATCAGAATGTAGAGAAAAGGAAGAGACGGGCGTGTTCAATAAAAGATGTTATTTATTGATCAGTCTCTTTTCTCGTACAAGAGAAATGGATCGATATTATTGCAATACTTATAGTTAAGTAAAGTGCATACATTAGAAGCAATAGTATAAAATAATACTGTAAAAACATTGATATGGTTTCTGAGCCATATGATGTTTAAAATGATTAAAATATATTTACATACACATATACATTTGACTAAACGTACTCAACTGGTGTTTCTAAATACGCCTACCCCGTGTACCTGACCTAAGTCTAATGCGTGGGCGGGAATAGAAAGTTACAGTTTAGTTTAAGTTTGTTTTTGCCAAGTGAATAACTAAAGAATTCTCTAGGAGGGGTTATTCAGTTCTGTACCTGGAATTTAGGATGAATGAGGAATGGTATCTCTTTCTCTGCTCTCGATATTCCAGGCTGCCTGCGAGGGCTGCCCAGAAGCGCCGGTGCTGGGTCTCTCGGCTTGAGATAGCAGCGCGTCTCTCAGCGCGTCAGGAAGGCGGGGCTGCTGCCTGCGGGGTCTGCTTCTGCTCTCGGCTTCGGCAAGTATGGCTGCTCCGTCTTGTCACCACGCGTGTGTTTGCATAGGGCAAGGTCGGCAATATTTATACCTTAAAGGTGCCGAGATTGACGTAAGGATGGACATAGGTACGTCAATAAAGATGTCATACGACTTGCTCGTTAGCACATTCTTTACTAAAGTTCTCTGTGAAATCAAAACAATGGCCGCACGGATTATCCAGGTTGTCATAGGTTTGATTTGTTATGAGAACGTCGTATGCCTTATCAGGGGCTGGAGGAATGTCGCTTGTCTAATTAGATCTCAAGCGTTATGACCTAATCAGATAACACGTTCCTGTGCCGTAGTGTGACTGCGTCAGATAACGGTATCTGCATCATGGGGGATTTCTTGCCTCATGGGCTGACTGTTAGTTAACTAGCTAGTAAGTTTAACCAGAATAGGGTCAGGAATAGGGGGATCGAATCAGAACCTATAGAAATACACGACACATTAAACCTGAATATAGAAGTATATATCTGTCTAGGCTAGAGGCACATGAAACAGGACTGGCGTGCCGCTTCAAGTGTACCTGAGAGGAATCTGACTCATGATTGGCCACCCTCTCAGGGCACCGACTCAGGATTGGCCAACCTCTATGGGGCACCTCTAACGGGCACAAATAACGGGCAAGCCCTATGAAAAGCACAGCGTGAGTCTAGGTGCCACCTTGAAAAAGGAGGGTGACGTCTGGCCTCTGACAGCAGGAATATTAAGAGAGGAGAAAACATACTGCCTGCTATCGTGAAATTCCAAGATAGTCACGAAAAGCAATCTCATGCACTGCACAAGCTCTTTCCCATGATGCACCTCTCCTGCACTCTGTCGATGCAAATGAGCAAGCAGAGAGTTCAGGAATAAAACACCTAAGCTCATGTCCCCAAAAAACAGCAGCAGACAACTCGCAGATATATTCACCAATTTCTAATGCTTTTCTTTTAAACACACGATAAACAGCCTCACCTGTGGTAAGGCTTAAAAAAATTGAATAAACTCGTAAATGTTCCTCTCCACGGAAATCTTTAGTAAAAGGCGAAAGATTTTTTCGTTTTGAAGAGAAACCAGAGTAAATTAGAATATGGCTCTCTGGGGGTAAGTGGCACCACATCAAAGACCCCGTCATTGCGAGGGTGAGGACCTGAGAGGTATTTTTAGGCTCTAAGAAAGAGGACAAGAACCAGGCCGGTGAGGGAAGCAGGCCCAATTTTCAGAGTCTCTGCTCAAAGCACAGAAAATCAAAAAGGTGGACAGTTCCCATGCGTCTGTCTGGAAATATGCAAATTCTTTTCTGTACACACCTCAGCTCATTAGGAGGCGTTGCGGCTGCTGGGCAAGGGGAACGGGAAGCGTGCATCAGGCTTTAGGTGAAGTGACACTGTAGGACTTTTGTCCCCCAGCGATTTTACGCTTTCCACACCATCCTTCCAATCGATAGGCTGTGAGCCACCACTGTGCTCTGCACATAGCCATGCACTTTAAGTCCCTTTTTCGTACGTACTTTCATTAAACCTGAATATAGAAGTATATATCTGTCTAGGCTAGAGGCACATGAAACAGGACTGGCGTGCCGCTTCAAGTGTACCTGAGAGGAATCTGACTCAGGATTGGCCACCCTCTCAGGCCACCGACTCAGGATTGGCCAACCTCTATGGGGCACCTCTAACGTGCACAAATAACGGGCAAGCCCTATGAAAAGCACAGCGTGAGTCTAGGTGCCACCTTGAAAAAGGAGGGTGACGTCTGGCCTCTGACAGCAGGAATATTAAGAGAGGAGAAAACATACTGCCTGCTATCGTGAAATTCCAAGATAGTCACGAAAAGCAATCTCATGCACTGCACAAGCTCTTTCCCATGATGCACCTCTCCTGCACTCTGTCTATGCAAATGAGCAAGCAGAGAGTTCAGGAATAAAACACCTAAGCTCATGTCCCCAAAAAACAGCAGCAGACAACTCGCAGATATATTCACCAATTTCTAATGCTTTTCTTTTAAACACAAGATAAACAGCCTCACCGGTGGTAAGGCTTAAAAAAATTGAATAAACTCGTAAATGTTCCTCTCCACGGAAATCTTTAGTAAAAGGCGAAAGATTTTTTCGTTTTGAAGAGAAACCAGAGTAAGTTAGAATATGGCTCTCTGGGGGTAAGTGGCACCACATCAAAGACCCCGTCATTGCGAGGGTGAGGACCTGAGAGGTATTTTTAGGCTCTAAGAAAGAGGACAAGAACCAGGCCAGTGAGGGAAGCAGGCCCAATTTTCAGAGTCTCTGCTCAAAGCACAGAAAATCAAAAAGGTGGACAGTTCCCATGCGTCTGTCTGGAAATATGCAAATTCTTTTCTGTACACACCTCAGCTCATTAGGAGGCATTGCGGCTGCTGGGCAAGGGGAACGGGAAGCGTGCATCAGGCTTTAGGTGAAGTGACACTGTAGGACTTTTGTCCCCCAGCGATTTTACGCTTTCCACACCATCCTTCCAATCGATAGGCTGTGAGCCACCACTGTGCTCTGCACATAGCCATGCACTTTAAGTCCCTTTTTCGTACGTACTTTCATTAAACCTGAATATAGAAGTATATATCTGTCTAGGCTAGAGGCACATGAAACAGGACTGGCGTGCCGCTTCAAGTGTACCTGAGAGGAATCTGACTCATGATTGGCCACCCTCTCAGGGCACCGACTCAGGATTGGCCAACCTCTATGGGGCACCTCTAACGGGCACAAATAACGGGCAAGCCCTATGAAAAGCACAGCGTGAGTCTAGGTGCCACCTTGAAAAAGGAGGGTGACGTCTGGCCTCTGACAGCAGGAATATTAAGAGAGGAGAAAACATACTGCCTGCTATCGTGAAATTCCAAGATAGTCACGAAAAGCAATCTCATGCACTGCACAAGCTCTTTCCCATGATGCACCTCTCCTGCACTCTGTCTATGCAAATGAGCAAGCAGAGAGTTCAGGAATAAAACACCTAAGCTCATGTCCCCAAAAAACAGCAGCAGACAACTCGCAGATATATTCACCAATTTCTAATGCTTTTCTTTTAAACACAAGATAAACAGCCTCACCGGTGGTAAGGCTTAAAAAAATTGAATAAACTCGTAAATGTTCCTCTCCACGGAAATCTTTAGTAAAAGGCGAAAGATTTTTTCGTTTTGAAGAGAAACCAGAGTAAATTAGAATATGGCTCTCTGGGGGTAAGTGGCACCACATCAAAGACCCCGTCATTGCGAGGGTGAGGACCTGAGAGGTATTTTTAGGCTCTAAGAAAGAGGACAAGAACCAGGCCGGTGAGGGAAGCAGGCCCAATTTTCAGAGTCTCTGCTCAAAGCACAGAAAATCAAAAAGGTGGACAGTTCCCATGCGTCTGTCTGGAAATATGCAAATTCTTTTCTGTACACACCTCAGCTCATTAGGAGGCGTTGCGGCTGCTGGGCAAGGGGAACGGGAAGCGTGCATCAGGCTTTAGGTGAAGTGACACTGTAGGACTTTTGTCCCCCAGCGATTTTACGCTTTCCACACCATCCTTCCAATCGATAGGCTGTGAGCCACCACTGTGCTCTGCACATAGCCATGCACTTTAAGTCCCTTTTTCGTACGTACTTTCATTAAACCTGAATATAGAAGTATATATCTGTCTAGGCTAGAGGCACATGAAACAGGACTGGCGTGCCGCTTCAAGTGTACCTGAGAGGAATCTGACTCAGGATTGGCCACCCTCTCAGGCCACCGACTCAGGATTGGCCAACCTCTATGGGGCACCTCTAACGTGCACAAATAACGGGCAAGCCCTATGAAAAGCACAGCGTGAGTCTAGGTGCCACCTTGAAAAAGGAGGGTGACGTCTGGCCTCTGACAGCAGGAATATTAAGAGAGGAGAAAACATACTGCCTGCTATCGTGAAATTCCAAGATAGTCACGAAAAGCAATCTCATGCACTGCACAAGCTCTTTCCCATGATGCACCTCTCCTGCACTCTGTCTATGCAAATGAGCAAGCAGAGAGTTCAGGAATAAAACACCTAAGCTCATGTCCCCAAAAAACAGCAGCAGACAACTCGCAGATATATTCACCAATTTCTAATGCTTTTCTTTTAAACACAAGATAAACAGCCTCACCGGTGGTAAGGCTTAAAAAAATTGAATAAACTCGTAAATGTTCCTCTCCACGGAAATCTTTAGTAAAAGGCGAAAGATTTTTTCGTTTTGAAGAGAAACCAGAGTAAATTAGAATATGGCTCTCTGGGGGTAAGTGGCACCACATCAAAGACCCCGTCATTGCGAGGGTGAGGACCTGAGAGGTATTTTTAGGCTCTAAGAAAGAGGACAAGAACCAGGCCGGTGAGGGAAGCAGGCCCAATTTTCAGAGTCTCTGCTCAAAGCACAGAAAATCAAAAAGGTGGACAGTTCCCATGCGTCTGTCTGGAAATATGCAAATTCTTTTCTGTACACACCTCAGCTCATTAGGAGGCGTTGCGGCTGCTGGGCAAGGGGAACGGGAAGCGTGCATCAGGCTTTAGGTGAAGTGACACTGTAGGACTTTTGTCCCCCAGCGATTTTACGCTTTCCACACCATCCTTCCAATCGATAGGCTGTGAGCCACCACTGTGCTCTGCACATAGCCATGCACTTTAAGTCCCTTTTTCGTACGTACTTTCATTAAACCTGAATATAGAAGTATATATCTGTCTAGGCTAGAGGCACATGAAACAGGACTGGCGTGCCGCTTCAAGTGTACCTGAGAGGAATCTGACTCAGGATTGGCCACCCTCTCAGGGCACCGACTCAGGATTGGCCAACCTCTATGGGGCACCTCTAACGTGCACAAATAACGGGCAAGCCCTATGAAAAGCACAGCGTGAGTCTAGGTGCCACCTTGAAAAAGGAGGGTGACGTCTGGCCTCTGACAGCAGGAATATTAAGAGAGGAGAAAACATACTGCCTGCTATCGTGAAATTCCAAGATAGTCACGAAAAGCAATCTCATGCACTGCACAAGCTCTTTCCCATGATGCACCTCTCCTGCACTCTGTCTATGCAAATGAGCAAGCAGAGAGTTCAGGAATAAAACACCTAAGCTCATGTCCCCAAAAAACAGCAGCAGACAACTCGCAGATATATTCACCAATTTCTAATGCTTTTCTTTTAAACACAAGATAAACAGCCTCACCGGTGGTAAGGCTTAAAAAAATTGAATAAACTCGTAAATGTTCCTCTCCACGGAAATCTTTAGTAAAAGGCGAAAGATTTTTTCGTTTTGAAGAGAAACCAGAGTAAGTTAGAATATGGCTCTCTGGGGGTAAGTGGCACCACATCAAAGACCCCGTCATTGCGAGGGTGAGGACCTGAGAGGTATTTTTAGGCTCTAAGAAAGAGGACAAGAACCAGGCCAGTGAGGGAAGCAGGCCCAATTTTCAGAGTCTCTGCTCAAAGCACAGAAAATCAAAAAGGTGGACAGTTCCCATGCGTCTGTCTGGAAATATGCAAATTCTTTTCTGTACACACCTCAGCTCATTAGGAGGCGTTGCGGCTGCTGGGCAAGGGGAACGGGAAGCGTGCATCAGGCTTTAGGTGAAGTGACACTGTAGGACTTTTGTCCCCCAGCGATTTTACACTTTCCACACCATCCTTCCAATCGATAGGCTGTGAGCCACCACTGTGCTCTGCACATAGCCATGCACTTTAAGTCCCTTTTTCGCACGTACTTTCATTAAACCTGAATATAGAAGTATATATCTGTCTAGGCTAGAGGCACATGAAACAGGACTGGCGTGCCGCTTCAAGTGTACCTGAGAGGAATCTGACTCAGGATTGGCCACCCTCTCAGGGCACCGACTCAGGATTGGCCAACCTCTATGGGGCACCTCTAACGTGCACAAATAACGGGCAAGCCCTATGAAAAGCACAGCGTGAGTCTAGGTGACACCTTGAAAAAGGAGGGTGACGTCTGGCCTCTGACAGCAGGAATATTAAGAGAGGAGAAAACATACTGCCTGCTATCGTGAAATTCCAAGATAGTCACGAAAAGCAATCTCATGCACTGCACAAGCTCTTTCCCATGATGCACCTCTCCTGCACTCTGTCTATGCAAATGAGCAAGCAGAGAGTTCAGGAATAAAACACCTAAGCTCATGTCCCCAAAAAACAGCAGCAGACAACTCGCAGATATATTCACCAATTTCTAATGCTTTTCTTTTAAACACAAGATAAACAGCCTCACCGGTGGTAAGGCTTAAAAAAATTGAATAAACTCGTAAATGTTCCTCTCCACGGAAATCTTTAGTAAAAGGCGAAAGATTTTTTCGTTTTGAAGAGAAACCAGAGTAAGTTAGAATATGGCTCTCTGGGGGTAAGTGGCACCACATCAAAGACCCCGTCATTGCGAGGGTGAGGACCTGAGAGGTATTTTTAGGCTCTAAGAAAGAGGACAAGAACCAGGCCAGTGAGGGAAGCAGGCCCAATTTTCAGAGTCTCTGCTCAAAGCACAGAAAATCAAAAAGGTGGACAGTTCCCATGCGTCTGTCTGGAAATATGCAAATTCTTTTCTGTACACACCTCAGCTCATTAGGAGGCGTTGCGGCTGCTGGGCAAGGGGAACGGGAAGCGTGCATCAGGCTTTAGGTGAAGTGACACTGTAGGACTTTTGTCCCCCAGCGATTTTACGCTTTCCACACCATCCTTCCAATCGATAGGCTGTGAGCCACCACTGTGCTCTGCACATAGCCATGCACTTTAAGTCCCTTTTTCGCACGTACTTTCATTAAACCTGAATATAGAAGTATATATCTGTCTAGGCTAGAGGCACATGAAACAGGACTGGCGTGCCGCTTCAAGTGTACCTGAGAGGAATCTGACTCAGGATTGGCCACCCTCTCAGGGCACCGACTCAGGATTGGCCAACCTCTATGGGGCACCTCTAACGTGCACAAATAACGGGCAAGCCCTATGAAAAGCACAGCGTGAGTCTAGGTGACACCTTGAAAAAGGAGGGTGACGTCTGGCCTCTGACAGCAGGAATATTAAGAGAGGAGAAAACATACTGCCTGCTATCGTGAAATTCCAAGATAGTCACGAAAAGCAATCTCATGCACTGCACAAGCTCTTTCCCATGATGCACCTCTCCTGCACTCTGTCTATGCAAATGAGCAAGCAAAGAGTTCAGGAATAAAACACCTAAGCTCATGTCCCCAAAAAACAGCAGCAGACAACTCGCAGATATATTCACCAATTTCTAATGCTTTTCTTTTAAACACAAGATAAACAGCCTCACCGGTGGTAAGGCTTAAAAAAATTGAATAAACTCGTAAATGTTCCTCTCCACGGAAATCTTTAGTAAAAGGCGAAAGATTTTTTCGTTTTGAAGAGAAACCAGAGTAAGTTAGAATATGGCTCTCTGGGGGTAAGTGGCACCACATCAAAGACCCCGTCATTGCGAGGGTGAGGACCTGAGAGGTATTTTTAGGCTCTAAGAAAGAGGACAAGAACCAGGCCAGTGAGGGAAGCAGGCCCAATTTTCAGAGTCTCTGCTCAAAGCACAGAAAATCAAAAAGGTGGACAGTTCCCATGCGTCTGTCTGGAAATATGCAAATTCTTTTCTGTACACACCTCAGCTCATTAGGAGGCGTTGCGGCTGCTGGGCAAGGGGAACGGGAAGCGTGCATCAGGCTTTAGGTGAAGTGACACTGTAGGACTTTTGTCCCCCAGCGATTTTACGCTTTCCACACCATCCTTCCAATCGATAGGCTGTGAGCCACCACTGTGCTCTGCACATAGCCATGCACTTTAAGTCCCTTTTTCGCACGTACTTTCATTAAACCTGAATATAGAAGTATATATCTGTCTAGGCTAGAGGCACATGAAACAGGACTGGCGTGCCGCTTCAAGTGTACCTGAGAGGAATCTGACTCATGATTGGCCACCCTCTCAGGGCACCGACTCAGGATTGGCCAACCTCTAACGGGCACAAATAACGGGCAAGCCCTATGAAAAGCACAGCGTGAGTCTAGGTGCCACCTTGAAAAAGGAGGGTGACGTCTGGCCTCTGACAGCAGGAATATTAAGAGAGGAGAAAACATACTGCCTGCTATCGTGAAATTCCAAGATAGTCACGAAAAGCAATCTCATGCACTGCACAAGCTCTTTCCCATGATGCACCTCTCCTGCACTCTGTCTATGCAAATGAGCAAGCAGAGAGTTCAGGAATAAAACACCTAAGCTCATGTCCCCAAAAAACAGCAGCAGACAACTCGCAGATATATTCACCAATTTCTAATGCTTTTCTTTTAAACACAAGATAAACAGCCTCACCGGTGGTAAGGCTTAAAAAAATTGAATAAACTCGTAAATGTTCCTCTCCACGGAAATCTTTAGTAAAAGGCGAAAGATTTTTTCGTTTTGAAGAGAAACCAGAGTAAATTAGAATATGGCTCTCTGGGGGTAAGTGGCACCACATCAAAGACCCCGTCATTGCGAGGGTGAGGACCTGAGAGGTATTTTTAGGCTCTAAGAAAGAGGACAAGAACCAGGCCGGTGAGGGAAGCAGGCCCAATTTTCAGAGTCTCTGCTCAAAGCACAGAAAATCAAAAAGGTGGACAGTTCCCATGCGTCTGTCTGGAAATATGCAAATTCTTTTCTGTACACACCTCAGCTCATTAGGAGGCGTTGCGGCTGCTGGGCAAGGGGAACGGGAAGCGTGCATCAGGCTTTAGGTGAAGTGACACTGTAGGACTTTTGTCCCCCAGCGATTTTACGCTTTCCACACCATCCTTCCAATCGATAGGCTGTGAGCCACCACTGTGCTCTGCACATAGCCATGCACTTTAAGTCCCTTTTTCGTACGTACTTTCATTAAACCTGAATATAGAAGTATATATCTGTCTAGGCTAGAGGCACATGAAACAGGACTGGCGTGCCGCTTCAAGTGTACCTGAGAGGAATCTGACTCAGGATTGGCCACCCTCTCAGGGCACCGACTCAGGATTGGCCAACCTCTATGGGGCACCTCTAACGTGCACAAATAACGGGCAAGCCCTATGAAAAGCACAGCGTGAGTCTAGGTGCCACCTTGAAAAAGGAGGGTGACGTCTGGCCTCTGACAGCAGGAATATTAAGAGAGGAGAAAACATACTGCCTGCTATCGTGAAATTCCAAGATAGTCACGAAAAGCAATCTCATGCACTGCACAAGCTCTTTCCCATGATGCACCTCTCCTGCACTCTGTCTATGCAAATGAGCAAGCAGAGAGTTCAGGAATAAAACACCTAAGCTCATGTCCCCAAAAAACAGCAGCAGACAACTCGCAGATATATTCACCAATTTCTAATGCTTTTCTTTTAAACACAAGATAAACAGCCTCACCGGTGGTAAGGCTTAAAAAAATTTGAATAAACTCGTAAATGTTCCTCTCCACGGAAATCTTTAGTAAAAGGCGAAAGATTTTTTCGTTTTGAAGAGAAACCAGAGTAAGTTAGAATATGGCTCTCTGGGGGTAAGTGGCACCACATCAAAGACCCCGTCATTGCGAGGGTGAGGACCTGAGAGGTATTTTTAGGCTCTAAGAAAGAGGACAAGAACCAGGCCAGTGAGGGAAGCAGGCCCAATTTTCAGAGTCTCTGCTCAAAGCACAGAAAATCAAAAAGGTGGACAGTTCCCATGCGTCTGTCTGGAAATATGCAAATTCTTTTCTGTACACACCTCAGCTCATTAGGAGGCGTTGCGGCTGCTGGGCAAGGGGAACGGGAAGCGTGCATCAGGCTTTAGGTGAAGTGACACTGTAGGACTTTTGTCCCCCAGCGATTTTACGCTTTCCACACCATCCTTCCAATCGATAGGCTGTGAGCCACCACTGTGCTCTGCACATAGCCATGCACTTTAAGTCCCTTTTTCGCACGTACTTTCATTAAACCTGAATATAGAAGTATATATCTGTCTAGGCTAGAGGCACATGAAACAGGACTGGCGTGCCGCTTCAAGTGTACCTGAGAGGAATCTGACTCAGGATTGGCCACCCTCTCAGGGCACCGACTCAGGATTGGCCAACCTCTATGGGGCACCTCTAACGTGCACAAATAACGGGCAAGCCCTATGAAAAGCACAGCGTGAGTCTAGGTGACACCTTGAAAAAGGAGGGTGACGTCTGGCCTCTGACAGCAGGAATATTAAGAGAGGAGAAAACATACTGCCTGCTATCGTGAAATTCCAAGATAGTCACGAAAAGCAATCTCATGCACTGCACAAGCTCTTTCCCATGATGCATCTCTCCTGCACTCTGTCTATGCAAATGAGCAAGCAGAGAGTTCAGGAATAAAACACCTAAGCTCATGTCCCCAAAAAACAGCAGCAGACAACTCGCAGATATATTCACCAATTTCTAATGCTTTTCTTTTAAACACAAGATAAACAGCCTCACCGGTGGTAAGGCTTAAAAAAATTGAATAAACTCGTAAATGTTCCTCTCCACGGAAATCTTTAGTAAAAGGCGAAAGATTTTTTCGTTTTGAAGAGAAACCAGAGTAAGTTAGAATATGGCTCTCTGGGGGTAAGTGGCACCACATCAAAGACCCCGTCATTGCGAGGGTGAGGACCTGAGAGGTATTTTTAGGCTCTAAGAAAGAGGACAAGAACCAGGCCAGTGAGGGAAGCAGGCCCAATTTTCAGAGTCTCTGCTCAAAGCACAGAAAATCAAAAAGGTGGACAGTTCCCATGCGTCTGTCTGGAAATATGCAAATTCTTTTCTGTACACACCTCAGCTCATTAGGAGGCGTTGCGGCTGCTGGGCAAGGGGAACGGGAAGCGTGCATCAGGCTTTAGGTGAAGTGACACTGTAGGACTTTTGTCCCCCAGCGATTTTACGCTTTCCACACCATCCTTCCAATCGATAGGCTGTGAGCCACCACTGTGCTCTGCACATAGCCATGCACTTTAAGTCCCTTTTTCGCACGTACTTTCATTAAACCTGAATATAGAAGTATATATCTGTCTAGGCTAGAGGCACATGAAACAGGACTGGCGTGCCGCTTCAAGTGTACCTGAGAGGAATCTGACTCAGGATTGGCCACCCTCTCAGGGCACCGACTCAGGATTGGCCAACCTCTATGGGGCACCTCTAACGTGCACAAATAACGGGCAAGCCCTATAAAAAGCACAGCGTGAGTCTAGGTGACACCTTGAAAAAGGAGGGTGACGTCTGGCCTCTGACAGCAGGAATATTAAGAGAGGAGAAAACATACTGCCTGCTATCGTGAAATTCCAAGATAGTCACGAAAAGCAATCTCATGCACTGCACAAGCTCTTTCCCATGATGCACCTCTCCTGCACTCTGTCTATGCAAATGAGCAAGCAAAGAGTTCAGGAATAAAACACCTAAGCTCATGTCCCCAAAAAACAGCAGCAGACAACTCGCAGATATATTCACCAATTTCTAATGCTTTTCTTTTAAACACAAGATAAACAGCCTCACCGGTGGTAAGGCTTAAAAAAATTGAATAAACTCGTAAATGTTCCTCTCCACGGAAATCTTTAGTAAAAGGCGAAAGATTTTTTCGTTTTGAAGAGAAACCAGAGTAAGTTAGAATATGGCTCTCTGGGGGTAAGTGGCACCACATCAAAGACCCCGTCATTGCGAGGGTGAGGACCTGAGAGGTATTTTTAGGCTCTAAGAAAGAGGACAAGAACCAGGCCAGTGAGGGAAGCAGGCCCAATTTTCAGAGTCTCTGCTCAAAGCACAGAAAATCAAAAAGGTGGACAGTTCCCATGCGTCTGTCTGGAAATATGCAAATTCTTTTCTGTACACACCTCAGCTCATTAGGAGGCGTTGCGGCTGCTGGGCAAGGGGAACGGGAAGCGTGCATCAGGCTTTAGGTGAAGTGACACTGTAGGACTTTTGTCCCCCAGCGATTTTACGCTTTCCACACCATCCTTCCAATCGATAGGCTGTGAGCCACCACTGTGCTCTGCACATAGCCATGCACTTTAAGTCCCTTTTTCGCACGTACTTTCATTAAACCTGAATATAGAAGTATATATCTGTCTAGGCTAGAGGCACATGAAACAGGACTGGCGTGCCGCTTCAAGTGTACCTGAGAGGAATCTGACTCATGATTGGCCACCCTCTCAGGGCACCGACTCAGGATTGGCCAACCTCTAACGGGCACAAATAACGGGCAAGCCCTATGAAAAGCACAGCGTGAGTCTAGGTGCCACCTTGAAAAAGGAGGGTGACGTCTGGCCTCTGACAGCAGGAATATTAAGAGAGGAGAAAACATACTGCCTGCTATCGTGAAATTCCAAGATAGTCACGAAAAGCAATCTCATGCACTGCACAAGCTCTTTCCCATGATGCACCTCTCCTGCACTCTGTCTATGCAAATGAGCAAGCAGAGAGTTCAGGAATAAAACACCTAAGCTCATGTCCCCAAAAAACAGCAGCAGACAACTCGCAGATATATTCACCAATTTCTAATGCTTTTCTTTTAAACACAAGATAAACAGCCTCACCGGTGGTAAGGCTTAAAAAAATTGAATAAACTCGTAAATGTTCCTCTCCACGGAAATCTTTAGTAAAAGGCGAAAGATTTTTTCGTTTTGAAGAGAAACCAGAGTAAGTTAGAATATGGCTCTCTGGGGGTAAGTGGCACCACATCAAAGACCCCGTCATTGCGAGGGTGAGGACCTGAGAGGTATTTTTAGGCTCTAAGAAAGAGGACAAGAACCAGGCCAGTGAGGGAAGCAGGCCCAATTTTCAGAGTCTCTGCTCAAAGCACAGAAAATCAAAAAGGTGGACAGTTCCCATGCGTCTGTCTGGAAATATGCAAATTCTTTTCTGTACACACCTCAGCTCATTAGGAGGCGTTGCGGCTGCTGGGCAAGGGGAACGGGAAGCGTGCATCAGGCTTTAGGTGAAGTGACACTGTAGGACTTTTGTCCCCCAGCGATTTTACGCTTTCCACACCATCCTTCCAATCGATAGGCTGTGAGCCACCACTGTGCTCTGCACATAGCCATGCACTTTAAGTCCCTTTTTCGCACGTACTTTCATTAAACCTGAATATAGAAGTATATATCTGTCTAGGCTAGAGGCACATGAAACAGGACTGGCGTGCCGCTTCAAGTGTACCTGAGAGGAATCTGACTCAGGATTGGCCACCCTCTCAGGGCACCGACTCAGGATTGGCCAACCTCTATGGGGCACCTCTAACGTGCACAAATAACGGGCAAGCCCTATGAAAAGCACAGCGTGAGTCTAGGTGCCACCTTGAAAAAGGAGGGTGACGTCTGGCCTCTGACAGCAGGAATATTAAGAGAGGAGAAAACATACTGCCTGCTATCGTGAAATTCCAAGATAGTCACGAAAAGCAATCTCATGCACTGCACAAGCTCTTTCCCATGATGCACCTCTCCTGCACTCTGTCGATGCAAATGAGCAAGCAGAGAGTTCAGGAATAAAACACCTAAGCTCATGTCCCCAAAAAACAGCAGCAGACAACTCGCAGATATATTCACCAATTTCTAATGCTTTTCTTTTAAACACACGATAAACAGCCTCACCTGTGGTAAGGCTTAAAAAAATTGAATAAACTCGTAAATGTTCCTCTCCACGGAAATCTTTAGTAAAAGGCGAAAGATTTTTTCGTTTTGAAGAGAAACCAGAGTAAGTTAGAATATGGCTCTCTGGGGGTAAGTGGCACCACATCAAAGACCCCGTCATTGCGAGGGTGAGGACCTGAGAGGTATTTTTAGGCTCTAAGAAAGAGGACAAGAACCAGGCCAGTGAGGGAAGCAGGCCCAATTTTCAGAGTCTCTGCTCAAAGCACAGAAAATCAAAAAGGTGGACAGTTCCCATGCGTCTGTCTGGAAATATGCAAATTCTTTTCTGTACACACCTCAGCTCATTAGGAGGCGTTGCGGCTGCTGGGCAAGGGGAACGGGAAGCGTGCATCAGGCTTTAGGTGAAGTGACACTGTAGGACTTTTGTCCCCCAGCGATTTTACGCTTTCCACACCATCCTTCCAATCGATAGGCTGTGAGCCACCACTGTGCTCTGCACATAGCCATGCACTTTAAGTCCCTTTTTCGCACGTACTTTCATTAAACCTGAATATAGAAGTATATATCTGTCTAGGCTAGAGGCACATGAAACAGGACTGGCGTGCCGCTTCAAGTGTACCTGAGAGGAATCTGACTCATGATTGGCCACCCTCTCAGGGCACCGACTCAGGATTGGCCAACCTCTATGGGGCACCTCCAACGGGCACAAATAACGGGCAAGCCCTATGAAAAGCACAGCGTGAGTCTAGGTGCCACCTTGAAAAAGGAGGGTGACGTCTGGCCTCTGACAGCAGGAATATTAAGAGAGGAGAAAACATACTGCCTGCTATCGTGAAATTCCAAGATAGTCACGAAAAGCAATCTCATGCACTGCAGAAGCTCTTTCCCATGATGCACCGCTCCTGCACTCTGTCTATGCAAATGAGCAAGCAGAGAGTTCAGGAATAAAACACCTAAGCTCATGTCCCCAAAAAACAGCAGCAGACAACTCGCAGATATATTCACCAATTTCTAATGCTTTTCTTTTAAACACAAGATAAACAGCCTCACCGGTGGTAAGGCTTAAAAAAATTGAACAAACTCGTAAATGTTCCTCTCCACGGAAATCTTTAGTAAAAGGCGAAAGATTTTTTCATTTTGAAGAGAAACCAGAGTAAGTTAGAATATGGCTCTCTGGGGGTAAGTGGCACCACATCAAAGACCCCGTCATTGCGAGGGTGAGGACCTGAGAGGTATTTTTAGGCTCTAAGAAAGAGGACAAGAACCAGGCCAGTGAGGGAAGCAGGCCCAATTTTCAGAGTCTCTGCTCAAAGCACAGAAAATCAAAAAGGTGGACAGTTCCCATGCGTCTGTCTGGAAATATGCAAATTCTTTTCTGTACACACCTCAGCTCATTAGGAGGCGTTGCGGCTGCTGGGCAAGGGGAACGGGAAGCGTGCATCAGGCTTTAGGTGAAGTGACACTGTAGGACTTTTGTCCCCCAGCGATTTTACGCTTTCCACACCATCCTTCCAATCGATAGGCTGTGAGCCACCACTGTGCTCTGCACATAGCCATGCACTTTAAGTCCCTTTTTCGCACGTACTTTCATTAAACCTGAATATAGAAGTATATATCTGTCTAGGCTAGAGGCACATGAAACAGGACTGGCGTGCCGCTTCAAGTGTACCTGAGAGGAATCTGACTCAGGATTGGCCACCCTCTCAGGGCACCGACTCAGGATTGGCCAACCTCTATGGGGCACCTCTAACGTGGACAAATAACGGGCAAGCCCTATGAAAAGCACAGCGTGAGTCTAGGTGCCACCTTGAAAAAGGAGGGTGACGTCTGGCCTCTGACAGCAGGAATATTAAGAGAGGAGAAAACATACTGCCTGCTATCGTGAAATTCCAAGATAGTCACGAAAAGCAATCTCATGCACTGCACAAGCTCTTTCCCATGATGCACCTCTCCTGCACTCTGTCTATGCAAATGAGCAAGCAGAGAGTTCAGGAATAAAACACCTAAGCTCATGTCCCCAAAAAACAGCAGCAGACAACTCGCAGATATATTCACCAATTTCTAATGCTTTTCTTTTAAACACAAGATAAACAGCCTCACCGGTGGTAAGGCTTAAAAAAATTGAACAAACTCGTAAATGTTCCTCTCCACGGAAATCTTTAGTAAAAGGCGAAAGATTTTTTCATTTTGAAGAGAAACCAGAGTAAGTTAGAATATGGCTCTCTGGGGGTAAGTGGCACCACATCAAAGACCCCGTCATTGCGAGGGTGAGGACCTGAGAGGTATTTTTAGGCTCTAAGAAAGAGGACAAGAACCAGGCCAGTGAGGGAAGCAGGCCCAATTTTCAGAGTCTCTGCTCAAAGCACAGAAAATCAAAAAGGTGGACAGTTCCCATGCGTCTGTCTGGAAATATGCAAATTCTTTTCTGTACACACCTCAGCTCATTAGGAGGCGTTGCGGCTGCTGGGCAAGGGGAACGGGAAGCGTGCATCAGGCTTTAGGTGAAGTGACACTGTAGGACTTTTGTCCCCCAGCGATTTTACGCTTTCCACACCATCCTTCCAATCAATAGGCTGTGAGCCACCACTGTGCTCTGCACATAGCCATGCACTTTAAGTCCCTTTTTCGCACGTACTTTCATTAAACCTGAATATAGAAGTATATATCTGTCTAGGCTAGAGGCACATGAAACAGGACTGGCGTGCCGCTTCAAGTGTACCTGAGAGGAATCTGACTCAGGATTGGCCACCCTCTCAGGGCACCGACTCAGGATTGGCCAACCTCTATGGGGCACCTCTAACGTGGACAAATAACGGGCAAGCCCTATGAAAAGCACAGCGTGAGTCTAGGTGACACCTTGAAAAAGGAGGGTGACGTCTGGCCTCTGACAGCAGGAATATTAAGAGAGGAGAAAACATACTGCCTGCTATCGTGAAATTCCAAGATAGTCACGAAAAGCAATCTCATGCACTGCACAAGCTCTTTCCCATGATGCACCTCTCCTGCACTCTGTCTATGCAAATGAGCAAGCAGAGAGTTCAGGAATAAAACACCTAAGCTCATGTCCCCAAAAAACAGCAGCAGACAACTCGCAGATATATTCACCAATTTCTAATGCTTTTCTTTTAAACACAAGATAAACAGCCTCACCGGTGGTAAGGCTTAAAAAAATTGAATAAACTCGTAAATGTTCCTCTCCACGGAAATCTTTAGTAAAAGGCGAAAGATTTTTTCGTTTTGAAGAGAAACCAGAGTAAATTAGAATATGGCTCTCTGGGGGTAAGTGGCACCACATCAAAGACCCCGTCATTGCGAGGGTGAGGACCTGAGAGGTATTTTTAGGCTCTAAGAAAGAGGACAAGAACCAGGCCGGTGAGGGAAGCAGGCCCAATTTTCAGAGTCTCTGCTCAAAGCACAGAAAATCAAAAAGGTGGACAGTTCCCATGCGTCTGTCTGGAAATATGCAAATTCTTTTCTGTACACACCTCAGCTCATTAGGAGGCGTTGCGGCTGCTGGGCAAGGGGAACGGGAAGCGTGCATCAGGCTTTAGGTGAAGTGACACTGTAGGACTTTTGTCCCCCAGCGATTTTACGCTTTCCACACCATCCTTCCAATCGATAGGCTGTGAGCCACCACTGTGCTCTGCACATAGCCATGCACTTTAAGTCCCTTTTTCGTACGTACTTTCATTAAACCTGAATATAGAAGTATATATCTGTCTAGGCTAGAGGCACATGAAACAGGACTGGCGTGCCGCTTCAAGTGTACCTGAGAGGAATCTGACTCAGGATTGGCCACCCTCTCAGGGCACCGACTCAGGATTGGCCAACCTCTATGGGGCACCTCTAACGTGCACAAATAACGGGCAAGCCCTATGAAAAGCACAGTGTGAGTCTAGGTGCCACCTTGAAAAAGGAGGGTGACGTCTGGCCTCTGACAGCAGGAATATTAAGAGAGGAGAAAACATACTGCCTGCTATCGTGAAATTCCAAGATAGTCACGAAAAGCAATCTCATGCACTGCACAAGCTCTTTCCCATGATGCACCTCTCCTGCACTCTGTCTATGCAAATGAGCAAGCAGAGAGTTCAGGAATAAAACACCTAAGCTCATGTCCCCAAAAAACAGCAGCAGACAACTCGCAGATATATTCACCAATTTCTAATGCTTTTCTTTTAAACACAAGATAAACAGCCTCACCGGTGGTAAGGCTTAAAAAAATTGAATAAACTCGTAAATGTTCCTCTCCACGGAAATCTTTAGTAAAAGGCGAAAGATTTTTTCGTTTTGAAGAGAAACCAGAGTAAGTTAGAATATGGCTCTCTGGGGGTAAGTGGCACCACATCAAAGACCCCGTCATTGCGAGGGTGAGGACCTGAGAGGTATTTTTAGGCTCTAAGAAAGAGGACAAGAACCAGGCCAGTGAGGGAAGCAGGCCCAATTTTCAGAGTCTCTGCTCAAAGCACAGAAAATCAAAAAGGTGGACAGTTCCCATGCGTCTGTCTGGAAATATGCAAATTCTTTTCTGTACACACCTCAGCTCATTAGGAGGCGTTGCGGCTGCTGGGCAAAGGGAACGGGAAGCGTGCATCAGGCTTTAGGTGAAGTGACACTGTAGGACTTTTGTCCCCCAGCGATTTTACGCTTTCCACACCATCCTTCCAATCGATAGGCTGTGAGCCACCACTGTGCTCTGCACATAGCCATGCACTTTAAGTCCCTTTTTCGCACGTACTTTCATTAAACCTGAATATAGAAGTATATATCTGTCTAGGCTAGAGGCACATGAAACAGGACTGGCGTGCCGCTTCAAGTGTACCTGAGAGGAATCTGACTCAGGATTGGCCACCCTCTCAGGGCACCGACTCAGGATTGGCCAACCTCTATGGGGCACCTCTAACGTGCACAAATAACGGGCAAGCCCTATGAAAAGCACAGCGTGAGTCTAGGTGACACCTTGAAAAAGGAGGGTGACGTCTGGCCTCTGACAGCAGGAATATTAAGAGAGGAGAAAACATACTGCCTGCTATCGTGAAATTCCAAGATAGTCACGAAAAGCAATCTCATGCACTGCACAAGCTCTTTCCCATGATGCACCTCTCCTGCACTCTGTCTATGCAAATGAGCAAGCAGAGAGTTCAGGAATAAAACACCTAAGCTCATGTCCCCAAAAAACAGCAGCAGACAACTCGCAGATATATTCACCAATTTCTAATGCTTTTCTTTTAAACACAAGATAAACAGCCTCACCGGTGGTAAGGCTTAAAAAAATTGAATAAACTCGTAAATGTTCCTCTCCACGGAAATCTTTAGTAAAAGGCGAAAGATTTTTTCGTTTTGAAGAGAAACCAGAGTAAGTTAGAATATGGCTCTCTGGGGGTAAGTGGCACCACATCAAAGACCCCGTCATTGCGAGGGTGAGGACCTGAGAGGTATTTTTAGGCTCTAAGAAAGAGGACAAGAACCAGGCCAGTGAGGGAAGCAGGCCCAATTTTCAGAGTCTCTGCTCAAAGCACAGAAAATCAAAAAGGTGGACAGTTCCCATGCGTCTGTCTGGAAATATGCAAATTCTTTTCTGTACACACCTCAGCTCATTAGGAGGCGTTGCGGCTGCTGGGCAAGGGGAACGGGAAGCGTGCATCAGGCTTTAGGTGAAGTGACACTGTAGGACTTTTGTCCCCCAGCGATTTTACGCTTTCCACACCATCCTTCCAATCGATAGGCTGTGAGCCACCACTGTGCTCTGCACATAGCCATGCACTTTAAGTCCCTTTTTCGCACGTACTTTCATTAAACCTGAATATAGAAGTATATATCTGTCTAGGCTAGAGGCACATGAAACAGGACTGGCGTGCCGCTTCAAGTGTACCTGAGAGGAATCTGACTCAGGATTGGCCACCCTCTCAGGGCACCGACTCAGGATTGGCCAACCTCTATGGGGCACCTCTAACGTGCACAAATAACGGGCAAGCCCTATGAAAAGCACAGCGTGAGTCTAGGTGCCACCTTGAAAAAGGAGGGTGACGTCTGGCCTCTGACAGCAGGAATATTAAGAGAGGAGAAAACATACTGCCTGCTATCGTGAAATTCCAAGATAGTCACGAAAAGCAATCTCATGCACTGCACAAGCTCTTTCCCATGATGCACCTCTCCTGCACTCTGTCTATGCAAATGAGCAAGCAAAGAGTTCAGGAATAAAACACCTAAGCTCATGTCCCCAAAAAACAGCAGCAGACAACTCGCAGATATATTCACCAATTTCTAATGCTTTTCTTTTAAACACAAGATAAACAGCCTCACCGGTGGTAAGGCTTAAAAAAATTGAATAAATTCGTAAATGTTCCTCTCCACGGAAATCTTTAGTAAAAGGCGAAAGATTTTTTCGTTTTGAAGAGAAACCAGAGTAAGTTAGAATATGGCTCTCTGGGGGTAAGTGGCACCACATCAAAGACCCCGTCATTGCGAGGGTGAGGACCTGAGAGGTATTTTTAGGCTCTAAGAAAGAGGACAAGAACCAGGCCAGTGAGGGAAGCAGGCCCAATTTTCAGAGTCTCTGCTCAAAGCACAGAAAATCAAAAAGGTGGACAGTTCCCATGCGTCTGTCTGGAAATATGCAAATTCTTTTCTGTACACACCTCAGCTCATTAGGAGGCGTTGCGGCTGCTGGGCAAGGGGAACGGGAAGCGTGCATCAGGCTTTAGGTGAAGTGACACTGTAGGACTTTTGTCCCCCAGCGATTTTACGCTTTCCACACCATCCTTCCAATCGATAGGCTGTGAGCCACCACTGTGCTCTGCACATAGCCATGCACTTTAAGTCCCTTTTTCGCACGTACTTTCATTAAACCTGAATATAGAAGTATATATCTGTCTAGGCTAGAGGCACATGAAACAGGACTGGCGTGCCGCTTCAAGTGTACCTGAGAGGAATCTGACTCATGATTGGCCACCCTCTCAGGGCACCGACTCAGGATTGGCCAACCTCTAACGGGCACAAATAACGGGCAAGCCCTATGAAAAGCACAGCGTGAGTCTAGGTGCCACCTTGAAAAAGGAGGGTGACGTCTGGCCTCTGACAGCAGGAATATTAAGAGAGGAGAAAACATACTGCCTGCTATCGTGAAATTCCAAGATAGTCACGAAAAGCAATCTCATGCACTGCACAAGCTCTTTCCCATGATGCACCTCTCCTGCACTCTGTCTATGCAAATGAGCAAGCAGAGAGTTCAGGAATAAAACACCTAAGCTCATGTCCCCAAAAAACAGCAGCAGACAACTCGCAGATATATTCACCAATTTCTAATGCTTTTCTTTTAAACACAAGATAAACAGCCTCACCGGTGGTAAGGCTTAAAAAAATTGAATAAACTCGTAAATGTTCCTCTCCACGGAAATCTTTAGTAAAAGGCGAAAGATTTTTTCGTTTTGAAGAGAAACCAGAGTAAGTTAGAATATGGCTCTCTGGGGGTAAGTGGCACCACATCAAAGACCCCGTCATTGCGAGGGTGAGGACCTGAGAGGTATTTTTAGGCTCTAAGAAAGAGGACAAGAACCAGGCCAGTGAGGGAAGCAGGCCCAATTTTCAGAGTCTCTGCTCAAAGCACAGAAAATCAAAAAGGTGGACAGTTCCCATGCGTCTGTCTGGAAATATGCAAATTCTTTTCTGTACACACCTCAGCTCATTAGGAGGCGTTGCGGCTGCTGGGCAAGGGGAACGGGAAGCGTGCATCAGGCTTTAGGTGAAGTGACACTGTAGGACTTTTGTCCCCCAGCGATTTTACGCTTTCCACACCATCCTTCCAATCGATAGGCTGTGAGCCACCACTGTGCTCTGCACATAGCCATGCACTTTAAGTCCCTTTTTCGCACGTACTTTCATTAAACCTGAATATAGAAGTATATATCTGTCTAGGCTAGAGGCACATGAAACAGGACTGGCGTGCCGCTTCAAGTGTACCTGAGAGGAATCTGACTCAGGATTGGCCACCCTCTCAGGGCACCGACTCAGGATTGGCCAACCTCTATGGGGCACCTCTAACGTGCACAAATAACGGGCAAGCCCTATGAAAAGCACAGCGTGAGTCTAGGTGCCACCTTGAAAAAGGAGGGTGACGTCTGGCCTCTGACAGCAGGAATATTAAGAGAGGAGAAAACATACTGCCTGCTATCGTGAAATTCCAAGATAGTCACGAAAAGCAATCTCATGCACTGCACAAGCTCTTTCCCATGATGCACCTCTCCTGCACTCTGTCGATGCAAATGAGCAAGCAGAGAGTTCAGGAATAAAACACCTAAGCTCATGTCCCCAAAAAACAGCAGCAGACAACTCGCAGATATATTCACCAATTTCTAATGCTTTTCTTTTAAACACACGATAAACAGCCTCACCTGTGGTAAGGCTTAAAAAAATTGAATAAACTCATAAATGTTCCTCTCCACGGAAATCTTTAGTAAAAGGCGAAAGATTTTTTCGTTTTGAAGAGAAACCAGAGTAAGTTAGAATATGGCTCTCTGGGGGTAAGTGGCACCACATCAAAGACCCCGTCATTGCGAGGGTGAGGACCTGAGAGGTATTTTTAGGCTCTAAGAAAGAGGACAAGAACCAGGCCAGTGAGGGAAGCAGGCCCAATTTTCAGAGTCTCTGCTCAAAGCACAGAAAATCAAAAAGGTGGACAGTTCCCATGCGTCTGTCTGGAAATATGCAAATTCTTTTCTGTACACACCTCAGCTCATTAGGAGGCGTTGCGGCTGCTGGGCAAGGGGAACGGGAAGCGTGCATCAGGCTTTAGGTGAAGTGACACTGTAGGACTTTTGTCCCCCAGCGATTTTACGCTTTCCACACCATCCTTCCAATCGATAGGCTGTGAGCCACCACTGTGCTCTGCACATAGCCATGCACTTTAAGTCCCTTTTTCGCACGTACTTTCATTAAACCTGAATATAGAAGTATATATCTGTCTAGGCTAGAGGCACATGAAACAGGACTGGCGTGCCGCTTCAAGTGTACCTGAGAGGAATCTGACTCATGATTGGCCACCCTCTCAGGGCACCGACTCAGGATTGGCCAACCTCTATGGGGCACCTCTAACGGGCACAAATAACGGGCAAGCCCTATGAAAAGCACAGCGTGAGTCTAGGTGCCACCTTGAAAAAGGAGGGTGACGTCTGGCCTCTGACAGCAGGAATATTAAGAGAGGAGAAAACATACTGCCTGCTATCGTGAAATTCCAAGATAGTCACGAAAAGCAATCTCATGCACTGCAGAAGCTCTTTCCCATGATGCACCGCTCCTGCACTCTGTCTATGCAAATGAGCAAGCAGAGAGTTCAGGAATAAAACACCTAAGCTCATGTCCCCAAAAAACAGCAGCAGACAACTCGCAGATATATTCACCAATTTCTAATGCTTTTCTTTTAAACACAAGATAAACAGCCTCACCGGTGGTAAGGCTTAAAAAAATTGAACAAACTCGTAAATGTTCCTCTCCACGGAAATCTTTAGTAAAAGGCGAAAGATTTTTTCATTTTGAAGAGAAACCAGAGTAAGTTAGAATATGGCTCTCTGGGGGTAAGTGGCACCACATCAAAGACCCCGTCATTGCGAGGGTGAGGACCTGAGAGGTATTTTTAGGCTCTAAGAAAGAGGACAAGAACCAGGCCAGTGAGGGAAGCAGGCCCAATTTTCAGAGTCTCTGCTCAAAGCACAGAAAATCAAAAAGGTGGACAGTTCCCATGCGTCTGTCTGGAAATATGCAAATTCTTTTCTGTACACACCTCAGCTCATTAGGAGGCGTTGCGGCTGCTGGGCAAGGGGAACGGGAAGCGTGCATCAGGCTTTAGGTGAAGTGACACTGTAGGACTTTTGTCCCCCAGCGATTTTACGCTTTCCACACCATCCTTCCAATCGATAGGCTGTGAGCCACCACTGTGCTCTGCACATAGCCATGCACTTTAAGTCCCTTTTTCGCACGTACTTTCATTAAACCTGAATATAGAAGTATATATCTGTCTAGGCTAGAGGCACATGAAACAGGACTGGCGTGCCGCTTCAAGTGTACCTGAGAGGAATCTGACTCAGGATTGGCCACCCTCTCAGGGCACCGACTCAGGATTGGCCAACCTCTATGGGGCACCTCTAACGTGGACAAATAACGGGCAAGCCCTATGAAAAGCACAGCGTGAGTCTAGGTGCCACCTTGAAAAAGGAGGGTGACGTCTGGCCTCTGACAGCAGGAATATTAAGAGAGGAGAAAACATACTGCCTGCTATCGTGAAATTCCAAGATAGTCACGAAAAGCAATCTCATGCACTGCACAAGCTCTTTCCCATGATGCACCTCTCCTGCACTCTGTCTATGCAAATGAGCAAGCAGAGAGTTCAGGAATAAAACACCTAAGCTCATGTCCCCAAAAAACAGCAGCAGACAACTCGCAGATATATTCACCAATTTCTAATGCTTTTCTTTTAAACACAAGATAAACAGCCTCACCGGTGGTAAGGCTTAAAAAAATTGAACAAACTCGTAAATGTTCCTCTCCACGGAAATCTTTAGTAAAAGGCGAAAGATTTTTTCATTTTGAAGAGAAACCAGAGTAAGTTAGAATATGGCTCTCTGGGGGTAAGTGGCACCACATCAAAGACCCCGTCATTGCGAGGGTGAGGACCTGAGAGGTATTTTTAGGCTCTAAGAAAGAGGACAAGAACCAGGCCAGTGAGGGAAGCAGGCCCAATTTTCAGAGTCTCTGCTCAAAGCACAGAAAATCAAAAAGGTGGACAGTTCCCATGCGTCTGTCTGGAAATATGCAAATTCTTTTCTGTACACACCTCAGCTCATTAGGAGGCGTTGCGGCTGCTGGGCAAGGGGAACGGGAAGCGTGCATCAGGCTTTAGGTGAAGTGACACTGTAGGACTTTTGTCCCCCAGCGATTTTACGCTTTCCACACCATCCTTCCAATCAATAGGCTGTGAGCCACCACTGTGCTCTGCACATAGCCATGCACTTTAAGTCCCTTTTTCGCACGTACTTTCATTAAACCTGAATATAGAAGTATATATCTGTCTAGGCTAGAGGCACATGAAACAGGACTGGCGTGCCGCTTCAAGTGTACCTGAGAGGAATCTGACTCAGGATTGGCCACCCTCTCAGGGCACCGACTCAGGATTGGCCAACCTCTATGGGGCACCTCTAACGTGGACAAATAACGGGCAAGCCCTATGAAAAGCACAGCGTGAGTCTAGGTGACACCTTGAAAAAGGAGGGTGACGTCTGGCCTCTGACAGCAGGAATATTAAGAGAGGAGAAAACATACTGCCTGCTATCGTGAAATTCCAAGATAGTCACGAAAAGCAATCTCATGCACTGCACAAGCTCTTTCCCATGATGCACCTCTCCTGCACTCTGTCTATGCAAATGAGCAAGCAGAGAGTTCAGGAATAAAACACCTAAGCTCATGTCCCCAAAAAACAGCAGCAGACAACTCGCAGATATATTCACCAATTTCTAATGCTTTTCTTTTAAACACAAGATAAACAGCCTCACCGGTGGTAAGGCTTAAAAAAATTGAATAAACTCGTAAATGTTCCTCTCCACGGAAATCTTTAGTAAAAGGCGAAAGATTTTTTCGTTTTGAAGAGAAACCAGAGTAAATTAGAATATGGCTCTCTGGGGGTAAGTGGCACCACATCAAAGACCCCGTCATTGCGAGGGTGAGGACCTGAGAGGTATTTTTAGGCTCTAAGAAAGAGGACAAGAACCAGGCCGGTGAGGGAAGCAGGCCCAATTTTCAGAGTCTCTGCTCAAAGCACAGAAAATCAAAAAGGTGGACAGTTCCCATGCGTCTGTCTGGAAATATGCAAATTCTTTTCTGTACACACCTCAGCTCATTAGGAGGCGTTGCGGCTGCTGGGCAAGGGGAACGGGAAGCGTGCATCAGGCTTTAGGTGAAGTGACACTGTAGGACTTTTGTCCCCCAGCGATTTTACGCTTTCCACACCATCCTTCCAATCGATAGGCTGTGAGCCACCACTGTGCTCTGCACATAGCCATGCACTTTAAGTCCCTTTTTCGTACGTACTTTCATTAAACCTGAATATAGAAGTATATATCTGTCTAGGCTAGAGGCACATGAAACAGGACTGGCGTGCCGCTTCAAGTGTACCTGAGAGGAATCTGACTCAGGATTGGCCACCCTCTCAGGGCACCGACTCAGGATTGGCCAACCTCTATGGGGCACCTCTAACGTGCACAAATAACGGGCAAGCCCTATGAAAAGCACAGCGTGAGTCTAGGTGCCACCTTGAAAAAGGAGGGTGACGTCTGGCCTCTGACAGCAGGAATATTAAGAGAGGAGAAAACATACTGCCTGCTATCGTGAAATTCCAAGATAGTCACGAAAAGCAATCTCATGCACTGCACAAGCTCTTTCCCATGATGCACCTCTCCTGCACTCTGTCTATGCAAATGAGCAAGCAGAGAGTTCAGGAATAAAACACCTAAGCTCATGTCCCCAAAAAACAGCAGCAGACAACTCGCAGATATATTCACCAATTTCTAATGCTTTTCTTTTAAACACAAGATAAACAGCCTCACCGGTGGTAAGGCTTAAAAAAATTGAATAAATTCGTAAATGTTCCTCTCCACGGAAATCTTTAGTAAAAGGCGAAAGATTTTTTCGTTTTGAAGAGAAACCAGAGTAAGTTAGAATATGGCTCTCTGGGGGTAAGTGGCACCACATCAAAGACCCCGTCATTGCGAGGGTGAGGACCTGAGAGGTATTTTTAGGCTCTAAGAAAGAGGACAAGAACCAGGCCAGTGAGGGAAGCAGGCCCAATTTTCAGAGTCTCTGCTCAAAGCACAGAAAATCAAAAAGGTGGACAGTTCCCATGCGTCTGTCTGGAAATATGCAAATTCTTTTCTGTACACACCTCAGCTCATTAGGAGGCGTTGCGGCTGCTGGGCAAGGGGAACGGGAAGCGTGCATCAGGCTTTAGGTGAAGTGACACTGTAGGACTTTTGTCCCCCAGCGATTTTACGCTTTCCACACCATCCTTCCAATCGATAGGCTGTGAGCCACCACTGTGCTCTGCACATAGCCATGCACTTTAAGTCCCTTTTTCGCACGTACTTTCATTAAACCTGAATATAGAAGTATATATCTGTCTAGGCTAGAGGCACATGAAACAGGACTGGCGTGCCGCTTCAAGTGTACCTGAGAGGAATCTGACTCATGATTGGCCACCCTCTCAGGGCACCGACTCAGGATTGGCCAACCTCTAACGGGCACAAATAACGGGCAAGCCCTATGAAAAGCACAGCGTGAGTCTAGGTGCCACCTTGAAAAAGGAGGGTGACGTCTGGCCTCTGACAGCAGGAATATTAAGAGAGGAGAAAACATACTGCCTGCTATCGTGAAATTCCAAGATAGTCACGAAAAGCAATCTCATGCACTGCACAAGCTCTTTCCCATGATGCACCTCTCCTGCACTCTGTCTATGCAAATGAGCAAGCAGAGAGTTCAGGAATAAAACACCTAAGCTCATGTCCCCAAAAAACAGCAGCAGACAACTCGCAGATATATTCACCAATTTCTAATGCTTTTCTTTTAAACACAAGATAAACAGCCTCACCGGTGGTAAGGCTTAAAAAAATTGAATAAACTCGTAAATGTTCCTCTCCACGGAAATCTTTAGTAAAAGGCGAAAGATTTTTTCGTTTTGAAGAGAAACCAGAGTAAGTTAGAATATGGCTCTCTGGGGGTAAGTGGCACCACATCAAAGACCCCGTCATTGCGAGGGTGAGGACCTGAGAGGTATTTTTAGGCTCTAAGAAAGAGGACAAGAACCAGGCCAGTGAGGGAAGCAGGCCCAATTTTCAGAGTCTCTGCTCAAAGCACAGAAAATCAAAAAGGTGGACAGTTCCCATGCGTCTGTCTGGAAATATGCAAATTCTTTTCTGTACACACCTCAGCTCATTAGGAGGCGTTGCGGCTGCTGGGCAAGGGGAACGGGAAGCGTGCATCAGGCTTTAGGTGAAGTGACACTGTAGGACTTTTGTCCCCCAGCGATTTTACGCTTTCCACACCATCCTTCCAATCGATAGGCTGTGAGCCACCACTGTGCTCTGCACATAGCCATGCACTTTAAGTCCCTTTTTCGCACGTACTTTCATTAAACCTGAATATAGAAGTATATATCTGTCTAGGCTAGAGGCACATGAAACAGGACTGGCGTGCCGCTTCAAGTGTACCTGAGAGGAATCTGACTCAGGATTGGCCACCCTCTCAGGGCACCGACTCAGGATTGGCCAACCTCTATGGGGCACCTCTAACGTGCACAAATAACGGGCAAGCCCTATGAAAAGCACAGCGTGAGTCTAGGTGCCACCTTGAAAAAGGAGGGTGACGTCTGGCCTCTGACAGCAGGAATATTAAGAGAGGAGAAAACATACTGCCTGCTATCGTGAAATTCCAAGATAGTCACGAAAAGCAATCTCATGCACTGCACAAGCTCTTTCCCATGATGCACCTCTCCTGCACTCTGTCGATGCAAATGAGCAAGCAGAGAGTTCAGGAATAAAACACCTAAGCTCATGTCCCCAAAAAACAGCAGCAGACAACTCGCAGATATATTCACCAATTTCTAATGCTTTTCTTTTAAACACACGATAAACAGCCTCACCTGTGGTAAGGCTTAAAAAAATTGAATAAACTCGTAAATGTTCCTCTCCACGGAAATCTTTAGTAAAAGGCGAAAGATTTTTTCGTTTTGAAGAGAAACCAGAGTAAGTTAGAATATGGCTCTCTGGGGGTAAGTGGCACCACATCAAAGACCCCGTCATTGCGAGGGTGAGGACCTGAGAGGTATTTTTAGGCTCTAAGAAAGAGGACAAGAACCAGGCCAGTGAGGGAAGCAGGCCCAATTTTCAGAGTCTCTGCTCAAAGCACAGAAAATCAAAAAGGTGGACAGTTCCCATGCGTCTGTCTGGAAATATGCAAATTCTTTTCTGTACACACCTCAGCTCATTAGGAGGCGTTGCGGCTGCTGGGCAAGGGGAACGGGAAGCGTGCATCAGGCTTTAGGTGAAGTGACACTGTAGGACTTTTGTCCCCCAGCGATTTTACGCTTTCCACACCATCCTTCCAATCGATAGGCTGTGAGCCACCACTGTGCTCTGCACATAGCCATGCACTTTAAGTCCCTTTTTCGCACGTACTTTCATTAAACCTGAATATAGAAGTATATATCTGTCTAGGCTAGAGGCACATGAAACAGGACTGGCGTGCCGCTTCAAGTGTACCTGAGAGGAATCTGACTCATGATTGGCCACCCTCTCAGGGCACCGACTCAGGATTGGCCAACCTCTATGGGGCACCTCTAACGGGCACAAATAACGGGCAAGCCCTATGAAAAGCACAGCGTGAGTCTAGGTGCCACCTTGAAAAAGGAGGGTGACGTCTGGCCTCTGACAGCAGGAATATTAAGAGAGGAGAAAACATACTGCCTGCTATCGTGAAATTCCAAGATAGTCACGAAAAGCAATCTCATGCACTGCAGAAGCTCTTTCCCATGATGCACCGCTCCTGCACTCTGTCTATGCAAATGAGCAAGCAGAGAGTTCAGGAATAAAACACCTAAGCTCATGTCCCCAAAAAACAGCAGCAGACAACTCGCAGATATATTCACCAATTTCTAATGCTTTTCTTTTAAACACAAGATAAACAGCCTCACCGGTGGTAAGGCTTAAAAAAATTGAACAAACTCGTAAATGTTCCTCTCCACGGAAATCTTTAGTAAAAGGCGAAAGATTTTTTCATTTTGAAGAGAAACCAGAGTAAGTTAGAATATGGCTCTCTGGGGGTAAGTGGCACCACATCAAAGACCCCGTCATTGCGAGGGTGAGGACCTGAGAGGTATTTTTAGGCTCTAAGAAAGAGGACAAGAACCAGGCCAGTGAGGGAAGCAGGCCCAATTTTCAGAGTCTCTGCTCAAAGCACAGAAAATCAAAAAGGTGGACAGTTCCCATGCGTCTGTCTGGAAATATGCAAATTCTTTTCTGTACACACCTCAGCTCATTAGGAGGCGTTGCGGCTGCTGGGCAAGGGGAACGGGAAGCGTGCATCAGGCTTTAGGTGAAGTGACACTGTAGGACTTTTGTCCCCCAGCGATTTTACGCTTTCCACACCATCCTTCCAATCGATAGGCTGTGAGCCACCACTGTGCTCTGCACATAGCCATGCACTTTAAGTCCCTTTTTCGCACGTACTTTCATTAAACCTGAATATAGAAGTATATATCTGTCTAGGCTAGAGGCACATGAAACAGGACTGGCGTGCCGCTTCAAGTGTACCTGAGAGGAATCTGACTCAGGATTGGCCACCCTCTCAGGGCACCGACTCAGGATTGGCCAACCTCTATGGGGCACCTCTAACGTGGACAAATAACGGGCAAGCCCTATGAAAAGCACAGCGTGAGTCTAGGTGCCACCTTGAAAAAGGAGGGTGACGTCTGGCCTCTGACAGCAGGAATATTAAGAGAGGAGAAAACATACTGCCTGCTATCGTGAAATTCCAAGATAGTCACGAAAAGCAATCTCATGCACTGCACAAGCTCTTTCCCATGATGCACCTCTCCTGCACTCTGTCTATGCAAATGAGCAAGCAGAGAGTTCAGGAATAAAACACCTAAGCTCATGTCCCCAAAAAACAGCAGCAGACAACTCGCAGATATATTCACCAATTTCTAATGCTTTTCTTTTAAACACAAGATAAACAGCCTCACCGGTGGTAAGGCTTAAAAAAATTGAACAAACTCGTAAATGTTCCTCTCCACGGAAATCTTTAGTAAAAGGCGAAAGATTTTTTCATTTTGAAGAGAAACCAGAGTAAGTTAGAATATGGCTCTCTGGGGGTAAGTGGCACCACATCAAAGACCCCGTCATTGCGAGGGTGAGGACCTGAGAGGTATTTTTAGGCTCTAAGAAAGAGGACAAGAACCAGGCCAGTGAGGGAAGCAGGCCCAATTTTCAGAGTCTCTGCTCAAAGCACAGAAAATCAAAAAGGTGGACAGTTCCCATGCGTCTGTCTGGAAATATGCAAATTCTTTTCTGTACACACCTCAGCTCATTAGGAGGCGTTGCGGCTGCTGGGCAAGGGGAACGGGAAGCGTGCATCAGGCTTTAGGTGAAGTGACACTGTAGGACTTTTGTCCCCCAGCGATTTTACGCTTTCCACACCATCCTTCCAATCAATAGGCTGTGAGCCACCACTGTGCTCTGCACATAGCCATGCACTTTAAGTCCCTTTTTCGCACGTACTTTCATTAAACCTGAATATAGAAGTATATATCTGTCTAGGCTAGAGGCACATGAAACAGGACTGGCGTGCCGCTTCAAGTGTACCTGAGAGGAATCTGACTCAGGATTGGCCACCCTCTCAGGGCACCGACTCAGGATTGGCCAACCTCTATGGGGCACCTCTAACGTGGACAAATAACGGGCAAGCCCTATGAAAAGCACAGCGTGAGTCTAGGTGACACCTTGAAAAAGGAGGGTGACGTCTGGCCTCTGACAGCAGGAATATTAAGAGAGGAGAAAACATACTGCCTGCTATCGTGAAATTCCAAGATAGTCACGAAAAGCAATCTCATGCACTGCAGAAGCTCTTTCCCATGATGCACCGCTCCTGCACTCTGTCTATGCAAATGAGCAAGCAGAGAGTTCAGGAATAAAACACCTAAGCTCATGTCCCCAAAAAACAGCAGCAGACAACTCGCAGATATATTCACCAATTTCTAATGCTTTTCTTTTAAACACAAGATAAACAGCCTCACCGGTGGTAAGGCTTAAAAAAATTGAACAAACTCGTAAATGTTCCTCTCCACGGAAATCTTTAGTAAAAGGCGAAAGATTTTTTCATTTTGAAGAGAAACCAGAGTAAGTTAGAATATGGCTCTCTGGGGGTAAGTGGCACCACATCAAAGACCCCGTCATTGCGAGGGTGAGGACCTGAGAGGTATTTTTAGGCTCTAAGAAAGAGGACAAGAACCAGGCCAGTGAGGGAAGCAGGCCCAATTTTCAGAGTCTCTGCTCAAAGCACAGAAAATCAAAAAGGTGGACAGTTCCCATGCGTCTGTCTGGAAATATGCAAATTCTTTTCTGTACACACCTCAGCTCATTAGGAGGCGTTGCGGCTGCTGGGCAAGGGGAACGGGAAGCGTGCATCAGGCTTTAGGTGAAGTGACACTGTAGGACTTTTGTCCCCCAGCGATTTTACGCTTTCCACACCATCCTTCCAATCGATAGGCTGTGAGCCACCACTGTGCTCTGCACATAGCCATGCACTTTAAGTCCCTTTTTCGCACGTACTTTCATTAAACCTGAATATAGAAGTATATATCTGTCTAGGCTAGAGGCACATGAAACAGGACTGGCGTGCCGCTTCAAGTGTACCTGAGAGGAATCTGACTCAGGATTGGCCACCCTCTCAGGGCACCGACTCAGGATTGGCCAACCTCTATGGGGCACCTCTAACGTGGACAAATAACGGGCAAGCCCTATGAAAAGCACAGCGTGAGTCTAGGTGCCACCTTGAAAAAGGAGGGTGACGTCTGGCCTCTGACAGCAGGAATATTAAGAGAGGAGAAAACATACTGCCTGCTATCGTGAAATTCCAAGATAGTCACGAAAAGCAATCTCATGCACTGCACAAGCTCTTTCCCATGATGCACCTCTCCTGCACTCTGTCTATGCAAATGAGCAAGCAGAGAGTTCAGGAATAAAACACCTAAGCTCATGTCCCCAAAAAACAGCAGCAGACAACTCGCAGATATATTCACCAATTTCTAATGCTTTTCTTTTAAACACAAGATAAACAGCCTCACCGGTGGTAAGGCTTAAAAAAATTGAACAAACTCGTAAATGTTCCTCTCCACGGAAATCTTTAGTAAAAGGCGAAAGATTTTTTCATTTTGAAGAGAAACCAGAGTAAGTTAGAATATGGCTCTCTGGGGGTAAGTGGCACCACATCAAAGACCCCGTCATTGCGAGGGTGAGGACCTGAGAGGTATTTTTAGGCTCTAAGAAAGAGGACAAGAACCAGGCCAGTGAGGGAAGCAGGCCCAATTTTCAGAGTCTCTGCTCAAAGCACAGAAAATCAAAAAGGTGGACAGTTCCCATGCGTCTGTCTGGAAATATGCAAATTCTTTTCTGTACACACCTCAGCTCATTAGGAGGCGTTGCGGCTGCTGGGCAAGGGGAACGGGAAGCGTGCATCAGGCTTTAGGTGAAGTGACACTGTAGGACTTTTGTCCCCCAGCGATTTTACGCTTTCCACACCATCCTTCCAATCAATAGGCTGTGAGCCACCACTGTGCTCTGCACATAGCCATGCACTTTAAGTCCCTTTTTCGCACGTACTTTCATTAAACCTGAATATAGAAGTATATATCTGTCTAGGCTAGAGGCACATGAAACAGGACTGGCGTGCCGCTTCAAGTGTACCTGAGAGGAATCTGACTCAGGATTGGCCACCCTCTCAGGGCACCGACTCAGGATTGGCCAACCTCTATGGGGCACCTCTAACGTGGACAAATAACGGGCAAGCCCTATGAAAAGCACAGCGTGAGTCTAGGTGACACCTTGAAAAAGGAGGGTGACGTCTGGCCTCTGACAGCAGGAATATTAAGAGAGGAGAAAACATACTGCCTGCTATCGTGAAATTCCAAGATAGTCACGAAAAGCAATCTCATGCACTGCACAAGCTCTTTCCCATGATGCACCTCTCCTGCACTCTGTCTATGCAAATGAGCAAGCAGAGAGTTCAGGAATAAAACACCTAAGCTCATGTCCCCAAAAAACAGCAGCAGACAACTCGCAGATATATTCACCAATTTCTAATGCTTTTCTTTTAAACACAAGATAAACAGCCTCACCGGTGGTAAGGCTTAAAAAAATTGAATAAACTCGTAAATGTTCCTCTCCACGGAAATCTTTAGTAAAAGGCGAAAGATTTTTTCGTTTTGAAGAGAAACCAGAGTAAATTAGAATATGGCTCTCTGGGGGTAAGTGGCACCACATCAAAGACCCCGTCATTGCGAGGGTGAGGACCTGAGAGGTATTTTTAGGCTCTAAGAAAGAGGACAAGAACCAGGCCGGTGAGGGAAGCAGGCCCAATTTTCAGAGTCTCTGCTCAAAGCACAGAAAATCAAAAAGGTGGACAGTTCCCATGCGTCTGTCTGGAAATATGCAAATTCTTTTCTGTACACACCTCAGCTCATTAGGAGGCGTTGCGGCTGCTGGGCAAGGGGAACGGGAAGCGTGCATCAGGCTTTAGGTGAAGTGACACTGTAGGACTTTTGTCCCCCAGCGATTTTACGCTTTCCACACCATCCTTCCAATCGATAGGCTGTGAGCCACCACTGTGCTCTGCACATAGCCATGCACTTTAAGTCCCTTTTTCGTACGTACTTTCATTAAACCTGAATATAGAAGTATATATCTGTCTAGGCTAGAGGCACATGAAACAGGACTGGCGTGCCGCTTCAAGTGTACCTGAGAGGAATCTGACTCAGGATTGGCCACCCTCTCAGGGCACCGACTCAGGATTGGCCAACCTCTATGGGGCACCTCTAACGTGCACAAATAACGGGCAAGCCCTATGAAAAGCACAGCGTGAGTCTAGGTGCCACCTTGAAAAAGGAGGGTGACGTCTGGCCTCTGACAGCAGGAATATTAAGAGAGGAGAAAACATACTGCCTGCTATCGTGAAATTCCAAGATAGTCACGAAAAGCAATCTCATGCACTGCACAAGCTCTTTCCCATGATGCACCTCTCCTGCACTCTGTCTATGCAAATGAGCAAGCAGAGAGTTCAGGAATAAAACACCTAAGCTCATGTCCCCAAAAAACAGCAGCAGACAACTCGCAGATATATTCACCAATTTCTAATGCTTTTCTTTTAAACACAAGATAAACAGCCTCACCGGTGGTAAGGCTTAAAAAAATTGAATAAACTCGTAAATGTTCCTCTCCACGGAAATCTTTAGTAAAAGGCGAAAGATTTTTTCGTTTTGAAGAGAAACCAGAGTAAGTTAGAATATGGCTCTCTGGGGGTAAGTGGCACCACATCAAAGACCCCGTCATTGCGAGGGTGAGGACCTGAGAGGTATTTTTAGGCTCTAAGAAAGAGGACAAGAACCAGGCCAGTGAGGGAAGCAGGCCCAATTTTCAGAGTCTCTGCTCAAAGCACAGAAAATCAAAAAGGTGGACAGTTCCCATGCGTCTGTCTGGAAATATGCAAATTCTTTTCTGTACACACCTCAGCTCATTAGGAGGCGTTGCGGCTGCTGGGCAAAGGGAACGGGAAGCGTGCATCAGGCTTTAGGTGAAGTGACACTGTAGGACTTTTGTCCCCCAGCGATTTTACGCTTTCCACACCATCCTTCCAATCGATAGGCTGTGAGCCACCACTGTGCTCTGCACATAGCCATGCACTTTAAGTCCCTTTTTCGCACGTACTTTCATTAAACCTGAATATAGAAGTATATATCTGTCTAGGCTAGAGGCACATGAAACAGGACTGGCGTGCCGCTTCAAGTGTACCTGAGAGGAATCTGACTCAGGATTGGCCACCCTCTCAGGGCACCGACTCAGGATTGGCCAACCTCTATGGGGCACCTCTAACGTGCACAAATAACGGGCAAGCCCTATGAAAAGCACAGCGTGAGTCTAGGTGACACCTTGAAAAAGGAGGGTGACGTCTGGCCTCTGACAGCAGGAATATTAAGAGAGGAGAAAACATACTGCCTGCTATCGTGAAATTCCAAGATAGTCACGAAAAGCAATCTCATGCACTGCACAAGCTCTTTCCCATGATGCACCTCTCCTGCACTCTGTCTATGCAAATGAGCAAGCAGAGAGTTCAGGAATAAAACACCTAAGCTCATGTCCCCAAAAAACAGCAGCAGACAACTCGCAGATATATTCACCAATTTCTAATGCTTTTCTTTTAAACACAAGATAAACAGCCTCACCGGTGGTAAGGCTTAAAAAAATTGAATAAACTCGTAAATGTTCCTCTCCACGGAAATCTTTAGTAAAAGGCGAAAGATTTTTTCGTTTTGAAGAGAAACCAGAGTAAGTTAGAATATGGCTCTCTGGGGGTAAGTGGCACCACATCAAAGACCCCGTCATTGCGAGGGTGAGGACCTGAGAGGTATTTTTAGGCTCTAAGAAAGAGGACAAGAACCAGGCCAGTGAGGGAAGCAGGCCCAATTTTCAGAGTCTCTGCTCAAAGCACAGAAAATCAAAAAGGTGGACAGTTCCCATGCGTCTGTCTGGAAATATGCAAATTCTTTTCTGTACACACCTCAGCTCATTAGGAGGCGTTGCGGCTGCTGGGCAAGGGGAACGGGAAGCGTGCATCAGGCTTTAGGTG
Source organism: Lissotriton helveticus (assembly GCF_964261635.1). Lineage (NCBI taxonomy): Eukaryota > Metazoa > Chordata > Amphibia > Caudata > Salamandridae > Lissotriton > Lissotriton helveticus. The sequence continues at coordinate 657,712,743 of NC_136073.1, read as the reverse complement.
AAGTGACACTGTAGGACTTTTGTCCCCCAGCGATTTTACGCTTTCCACACCATCCTTCCAATCGATAGGCTGTGAGCCACCACTGTGCTCTGCACATAGCCATGCACTTTAAGTCCCTTTTTCGCACGTACTTTCATTAAACCTGAATATAGAAGTATATATCTGTCTAGGCTAGAGGCACATGAAACAGGACTGGCGTGCCGCTTCAAGTGTACCTGAGAGGAATCTGACTCAGGATTGGCCACCCTCTCAGGGCACCGACTCAGGATTGGCCAACCTCTATGGGGCACCTCTAACGTGCACAAATAACGGGCAAGCCCTATGAAAAGCACAGCGTGAGTCTAGGTGCCACCTTGAAAAAGGAGGGTGACGTCTGGCCTCTGACAGCAGGAATATTAAGAGAGGAGAAAACATACTGCCTGCTATCGTGAAATTCCAAGATAGTCACGAAAAGCAATCTCATGCACTGCACAAGCTCTTTCCCATGATGCACCTCTCCTGCACTCTGTCTATGCAAATGAGCAAGCAAAGAGTTCAGGAATAAAACACCTAAGCTCATGTCCCCAAAAAACAGCAGCAGACAACTCGCAGATATATTCACCAATTTCTAATGCTTTTCTTTTAAACACAAGATAAACAGCCTCACCGGTGGTAAGGCTTAAAAAAATTGAATAAATTCGTAAATGTTCCTCTCCACGGAAATCTTTAGTAAAAGGCGAAAGATTTTTTCGTTTTGAAGAGAAACCAGAGTAAGTTAGAATATGGCTCTCTGGGGGTAAGTGGCACCACATCAAAGACCCCGTCATTGCGAGGGTGAGGACCTGAGAGGTATTTTTAGGCTCTAAGAAAGAGGACAAGAACCAGGCCAGTGAGGGAAGCAGGCCCAATTTTCAGAGTCTCTGCTCAAAGCACAGAAAATCAAAAAGGTGGACAGTTCCCATGCGTCTGTCTGGAAATATGCAAATTCTTTTCTGTACACACCTCAGCTCATTAGGAGGCGTTGCGGCTGCTGGGCAAGGGGAACGGGAAGCGTGCATCAGGCTTTAGGTGAAGTGACACTGTAGGACTTTTGTCCCCCAGCGATTTTACGCTTTCCACACCATCCTTCCAATCGATAGGCTGTGAGCCACCACTGTGCTCTGCACATAGCCATGCACTTTAAGTCCCTTTTTCGCACGTACTTTCATTAAACCTGAATATAGAAGTATATATCTGTCTAGGCTAGAGGCACATGAAACAGGACTGGCGTGCCGCTTCAAGTGTACCTGAGAGGAATCTGACTCATGATTGGCCACCCTCTCAGGGCACCGACTCAGGATTGGCCAACCTCTAACGGGCACAAATAACGGGCAAGCCCTATGAAAAGCACAGCGTGAGTCTAGGTGCCACCTTGAAAAAGGAGGGTGACGTCTGGCCTCTGACAGCAGGAATATTAAGAGAGGAGAAAACATACTGCCTGCTATCGTGAAATTCCAAGATAGTCACGAAAAGCAATCTCATGCACTGCACAAGCTCTTTCCCATGATGCACCTCTCCTGCACTCTGTCTATGCAAATGAGCAAGCAGAGAGTTCAGGAATAAAACACCTAAGCTCATGTCCCCAAAAAACAGCAGCAGACAACTCGCAGATATATTCACCAATTTCTAATGCTTTTCTTTTAAACACAAGATAAACAGCCTCACCGGTGGTAAGGCTTAAAAAAATTGAATAAACTCGTAAATGTTCCTCTCCACGGAAATCTTTAGTAAAAGGCGAAAGATTTTTTCGTTTTGAAGAGAAACCAGAGTAAGTTAGAATATGGCTCTCTGGGGGTAAGTGGCACCACATCAAAGACCCCGTCATTGCGAGGGTGAGGACCTGAGAGGTATTTTTAGGCTCTAAGAAAGAGGACAAGAACCAGGCCAGTGAGGGAAGCAGGCCCAATTTTCAGAGTCTCTGCTCAAAGCACAGAAAATCAAAAAGGTGGACAGTTCCCATGCGTCTGTCTGGAAATATGCAAATTCTTTTCTGTACACACCTCAGCTCATTAGGAGGCGTTGCGGCTGCTGGGCAAGGGGTACGGGAAGCGTGCATCAGGCTTTAGGTGAAGTGACACTGTAGGACTTTTGTCCCCCAGCGATTTTACGCTTTCCACACCATCCTTCCAATCGATAGGCTGTGAGCCACCACTGTGCTCTGCACATAGCCATGCACTTTAAGTCCCTTTTTCGCACGTACTTTCATTAAACCTGAATATAGAAGTATATATCTGTCTAGGCTAGAGGCACATGAAACAGGACTGGCGTGCCGCTTCAAGTGTACCTGAGAGGAATCTGACTCAGGATTGGCCACCCTCTCAGGGCACCGACTCAGGATTGGCCAACCTCTATGGGGCACCTCTAACGTGCACAAATAACGGGCAAGCCCTATGAAAAGCACAGCGTGAGTCTAGGTGCCACCTTGAAAAAGGAGGGTGACGTCTGGCCTCTGACAGCAGGAATATTAAGAGAGGAGAAAACATACTGCCTGCTATCGTGAAATTCCAAGATAGTCACGAAAAGCAATCTCATGCACTGCACAAGCTCTTTCCCATGATGCACCTCTCCTGCACTCTGTCGATGCAAATGAGCAAGCAGAGAGTTCAGGAATAAAACACCTAAGCTCATGTCCCCAAAAAACAGCAGCAGACAACTCGCAGATATATTCACCAATTTCTAATGCTTTTCTTTTAAACACACGATAAACAGCCTCACCTGTGGTAAGGCTTAAAAAAATTGAATAAACTCGTAAATGTTCCTCTCCACGGAAATCTTTAGTAAAAGGCGAAAGATTTTTTCGTTTTGAAGAGAAACCAGAGTAAGTTAGAATATGGCTCTCTGGGGGTAAGTGGCACCACATCAAAGACCCCGTCATTGCGAGGGTGAGGACCTGAGAGGTATTTTTAGGCTCTAAGAAAGAGGACAAGAACCAGGCCAGTGAGGGAAGCAGGCCCAATTTTCAGAGTCTCTGCTCAAAGCACAGAAAATCAAAAAGGTGGACAGTTCCCATGCGTCTGTCTGGAAATATGCAAATTCTTTTCTGTACACACCTCAGCTCATTAGGAGGCGTTGCGGCTGCTGGGCAAGGGGAACGGGAAGCGTGCATCAGGCTTTAGGTGAAGTGACACTGTAGGACTTTTGTCCCCCAGCGATTTTACGCTTTCCACACCATCCTTCCAATCGATAGGCTGTGAGCCACCACTGTGCTCTGCACATAGCCATGCACTTTAAGTCCCTTTTTCGCACGTACTTTCATTAAACCTGAATATAGAAGTATATATCTGTCTAGGCTAGAGGCACATGAAACAGGACTGGCGTGCCGCTTCAAGTGTACCTGAGAGGAATCTGACTCATGATTGGCCACCCTCTCAGGGCACCGACTCAGGATTGGCCAACCTCTAACGGGCACAAATAACGGGCAAGCCCTATGAAAAGCACAGCGTGAGTCTAGGTGCCACCTTGAAAAAGGAGGGTGACGTCTGGCCTCTGACAGCAGGAATATTAAGAGAGGAGAAAACATACTGCCTGCTATCGTGAAATTCCAAGATAGTCACGAAAAGCAATCTCATGCACTGCACAAGCTCTTTCCCATGATGCACCTCTCCTGCACTCTGTCTATGCAAATGAGCAAGCAGAGAGTTCAGGAATAAAACACCTAAGCTCATGTCCCCAAAAAACAGCAGCAGACAACTCGCAGATATATTCACCAATTTCTAATGCTTTTCTTTTAAACACAAGATAAACAGCCTCACCGGTGGTAAGGCTTAAAAAAATTGAATAAACTCGTAAATGTTCCTCTCCACGGAAATCTTTAGTAAAAGGCGAAAGATTTTTTCGTTTTGAAGAGAAACCAGAGTAAGTTAGAATATGGCTCTCTGGGGGTAAGTGGCACCACATCAAAGACCCCGTCATTGCGAGGGTGAGGACCTGAGAGGTATTTTTAGGCTCTAAGAAAGAGGACAAGAACCAGGCCAGTGAGGGAAGCAGGCCCAATTTTCAGAGTCTCTGCTCAAAGCACAGAAAATCAAAAAGGTGGACAGTTCCCATGCGTCTGTCTGGAAATATGCAAATTCTTTTCTGTACACACCTCAGCTCATTAGGAGGCGTTGCGGCTGCTGGGCAAGGGGAACGGGAAGCGTGCATCAGGCTTTAGGTGAAGTGACACTGTAGGACTTTTGTCCCCCAGCGATTTTACGCTTTCCACACCATCCTTCCAATCGATAGGCTGTGAGCCACCACTGTGCTCTGCACATAGCCATGCACTTTAAGTCCCTTTTTCGCACGTACTTTCATTAAACCTGAATATAGAAGTATATATCTGTCTAGGCTAGAGGCACATGAAACAGGACTGGCGTGCCGCTTCAAGTGTACCTGAGAGGAATCTGACTCAGGATTGGCCACCCTCTCAGGGCACCGACTCAGGATTGGCCAACCTCTATGGGGCACCTCTAACGTGCACAAATAACGGGCAAGCCCTATGAAAAGCACAGCGTGAGTCTAGGTGCCACCTTGAAAAAGGAGGGTGACGTCTGGCCTCTGACAGCAGGAATATTAAGAGAGGAGAAAACATACTGCCTGCTATCGTGAAATTCCAAGATAGTCACGAAAAGCAATCTCATGCACTGCACAAGCTCTTTCCCATGATGCACCTCTCCTGCACTCTGTCTATGCAAATGAGCAAGCAAAGAGTTCAGGAATAAAACACCTAAGCTCATGTCCCCAAAAAACAGCAGCAGACAACTCGCAGATATATTCACCAATTTCTAATGCTTTTCTTTTAAACACAAGATAAACAGCCTCACCGGTGGTAAGGCTTAAAAAAATTGAATAAATTCGTAAATGTTCCTCTCCACGGAAATCTTTAGTAAAAGGCGAAAGATTTTTTCGTTTTGAAGAGAAACCAGAGTAAGTTAGAATATGGCTCTCTGGGGGTAAGTGGCACCACATCAAAGACCCCGTCATTGCGAGGGTGAGGACCTGAGAGGTATTTTTAGGCTCTAAGAAAGAGGACAAGAACCAGGCCAGTGAGGGAAGCAGGCCCAATTTTCAGAGTCTCTGCTCAAAGCACAGAAAATCAAAAAGGTGGACAGTTCCCATGCGTCTGTCTGGAAATATGCAAATTCTTTTCTGTACACACCTCAGCTCATTAGGAGGCGTTGCGGCTGCTGGGCAAGGGGAACGGGAAGCGTGCATCAGGCTTTAGGTGAAGTGACACTGTAGGACTTTTGTCCCCCAGCGATTTTACGCTTTCCACACCATCCTTCCAATCGATAGGCTGTGAGCCACCACTGTGCTCTGCACATAGCCATGCACTTTAAGTCCCTTTTTCGCACGTACTTTCATTAAACCTGAATATAGAAGTATATATCTGTCTAGGCTAGAGGCACATGAAACAGGACTGGCGTGCCGCTTCAAGTGTACCTGAGAGGAATCTGACTCATGATTGGCCACCCTCTCAGGGCACCGACTCAGGATTGGCCAACCTCTAACGGGCACAAATAACGGGCAAGCCCTATGAAAAGCACAGCGTGAGTCTAGGTGCCACCTTGAAAAAGGAGGGTGACGTCTGGCCTCTGACAGCAGGAATATTAAGAGAGGAGAAAACATACTGCCTGCTATCGTGAAATTCCAAGATAGTCACGAAAAGCAATCTCATGCACTGCACAAGCTCTTTCCCATGATGCACCTCTCCTGCACTCTGTCTATGCAAATGAGCAAGCAGAGAGTTCAGGAATAAAACACCTAAGCTCATGTCCCCAAAAAACAGCAGCAGACAACTCGCAGATATATTCACCAATTTCTAATGCTTTTCTTTTAAACACAAGATAAACAGCCTCACCGGTGGTAAGGCTTAAAAAAATTGAATAAACTCGTAAATGTTCCTCTCCACGGAAATCTTTAGTAAAAGGCGAAAGATTTTTTCGTTTTGAAGAGAAACCAGAGTAAGTTAGAATATGGCTCTCTGGGGGTAAGTGGCACCACATCAAAGACCCCGTCATTGCGAGGGTGAGGACCTGAGAGGTATTTTTAGGCTCTAAGAAAGAGGACAAGAACCAGGCCAGTGAGGGAAGCAGGCCCAATTTTCAGAGTCTCTGCTCAAAGCACAGAAAATCAAAAAGGTGGACAGTTCCCATGCGTCTGTCTGGAAATATGCAAATTCTTTTCTGTACACACCTCAGCTCATTAGGAGGCGTTGCGGCTGCTGGGCAAGGGGAACGGGAAGCGTGCATCAGGCTTTAGGTGAAGTGACACTGTAGGACTTTTGTCCCCCAGCGATTTTACGCTTTCCACACCATCCTTCCAATCGATAGGCTGTGAGCCACCACTGTGCTCTGCACATAGCCATGCACTTTAAGTCCCTTTTTCGCACGTACTTTCATTAAACCTGAATATAGAAGTATATATCTGTCTAGGCTAGAGGCACATGAAACAGGACTGGCGTGCCGCTTCAAGTGTACCTGAGAGGAATCTGACTCAGGATTGGCCACCCTCTCAGGGCACCGACTCAGGATTGGCCAACCTCTATGGGGCACCTCTAACGTGCACAAATAACGGGCAAGCCCTATGAAAAGCACAGCGTGAGTCTAGGTGCCACCTTGAAAAAGGAGGGTGACGTCTGGCCTCTGACAGCAGGAATATTAAGAGAGGAGAAAACATACTGCCTGCTATCGTGAAATTCCAAGATAGTCACGAAAAGCAATCTCATGCACTGCACAAGCTCTTTCCCATGATGCACCTCTCCTGCACTCTGTCGATGCAAATGAGCAAGCAGAGAGTTCAGGAATAAAACACCTAAGCTCATGTCCCCAAAAAACAGCAGCAGACAACTCGCAGATATATTCACCAATTTCTAATGCTTTTCTTTTAAACACACGATAAACAGCCTCACCTGTGGTAAGGCTTAAAAAAATTGAATAAACTCGTAAATGTTCCTCTCCACGGAAATCTTTAGTAAAAGGCGAAAGATTTTTTCGTTTTGAAGAGAAACCAGAGTAAGTTAGAATATGGCTCTCTGGGGGTAAGTGGCACCACATCAAAGACCCCGTCATTGCGAGGGTGAGGACCTGAGAGGTATTTTTAGGCTCTAAGAAAGAGGACAAGAACCAGGCCAGTGAGGGAAGCAGGCCCAATTTTCAGAGTCTCTGCTCAAAGCACAGAAAATCAAAAAGGTGGACAGTTCCCATGCGTCTGTCTGGAAATATGCAAATTCTTTTCTGTACACACCTCAGCTCATTAGGAGGCGTTGCGGCTGCTGGGCAAGGGGAACGGGAAGCGTGCATCAGGCTTTAGGTGAAGTGACACTGTAGGACTTTTGTCCCCCAGCGATTTTACGCTTTCCACACCATCCTTCCAATCGATAGGCTGTGAGCCACCACTGTGCTCTGCACATAGCCATGCACTTTAAGTCCCTTTTTCGCACGTACTTTCATTAAACCTGAATATAGAAGTATATATCTGTCTAGGCTAGAGGCACATGAAACAGGACTGGCGTGCCGCTTCAAGTGTACCTGAGAGGAATCTGACTCAGGATTGGCCACCCTCTCAGGGCACCGACTCAGGATTGGCCAACCTCTATGGGGCACCTCTAACGTGGACAAATAACGGGCAAGCCCTATGAAAAGCACAGCGTGAGTCTAGGTGACACCTTGAAAAAGGAGGGTGACGTCTGGCCTCTGACAGCAGGAATATTAAGAGAGGAGAAAACATACTGCCTGCTATCGTGAAATTCCAAGATAGTCACGAAAAGCAATCTCATGCACTGCAGAAGCTCTTTCCCATGATGCACCGCTCCTGCACTCTGTCTATGCAAATGAGCAAGCAGAGAGTTCAGGAATAAAACACCTAAGCTCATGTCCCCAAAAAACAGCAGCAGACAACTCGCAGATATATTCACCAATTTCTAATGCTTTTCTTTTAAACACAAGATAAACAGCCTCACCGGTGGTAAGGCTTAAAAAAATTGAACAAACTCGTAAATGTTCCTCTCCACGGAAATCTTTAGTAAAAGGCGAAAGATTTTTTCATTTTGAAGAGAAACCAGAGTAAGTTAGAATATGGCTCTCTGGGGGTAAGTGGCACCACATCAAAGACCCCGTCATTGCGAGGGTGAGGACCTGAGAGGTATTTTTAGGCTCTAAGAAAGAGGACAAGAACCAGGCCAGTGAGGGAAGCAGGCCCAATTTTCAGAGTCTCTGCTCAAAGCACAGAAAATCAAAAAGGTGGACAGTTCCCATGCGTCTGTCTGGAAATATGCAAATTCTTTTCTGTACACACCTCAGCTCATTAGGAGGCGTTGCGGCTGCTGGGCAAGGGGAACGGGAAGCGTGCATCAGGCTTTAGGTGAAGTGACACTGTAGGACTTTTGTCCCCCAGCGATTTTACGCTTTCCACACCATCCTTCCAATCGATAGGCTGTGAGCCACCACTGTGCTCTGCACATAGCCATGCACTTTAAGTCCCTTTTTCGCACGTACTTTCATTAAACCTGAATATAGAAGTATATATCTGTCTAGGCTAGAGGCACATGAAACAGGACTGGCGTGCCGCTTCAAGTGTACCTGAGAGGAATCTGACTCAGGATTGGCCACCCTCTCAGGGCACCGACTCAGGATTGGCCAACCTCTATGGGGCACCTCTAACGTGGACAAATAACGGGCAAGCCCTATGAAAAGCACAGCGTGAGTCTAGGTGCCACCTTGAAAAAGGAGGGTGACGTCTGGCCTCTGACAGCAGGAATATTAAGAGAGGAGAAAACATACTGCCTGCTATCGTGAAATTCCAAGATAGTCACGAAAAGCAATCTCATGCACTGCACAAGCTCTTTCCCATGATGCACCTCTCCTGCACTCTGTCTATGCAAATGAGCAAGCAGAGAGTTCAGGAATAAAACACCTAAGCTCATGTCCCCAAAAAACAGCAGCAGACAACTCGCAGATATATTCACCAATTTCTAATGCTTTTCTTTTAAACACAAGATAAACAGCCTCACCGGTGGTAAGGCTTAAAAAAATTGAACAAACTCGTAAATGTTCCTCTCCACGGAAATCTTTAGTAAAAGGCGAAAGATTTTTTCATTTTGAAGAGAAACCAGAGTAAGTTAGAATATGGCTCTCTGGGGGTAAGTGGCACCACATCAAAGACCCCGTCATTGCGAGGGTGAGGACCTGAGAGGTATTTTTAGGCTCTAAGAAAGAGGACAAGAACCAGGCCAGTGAGGGAAGCAGGCCCAATTTTCAGAGTCTCTGCTCAAAGCACAGAAAATCAAAAAGGTGGACAGTTCCCATGCGTCTGTCTGGAAATATGCAAATTCTTTTCTGTACACACCTCAGCTCATTAGGAGGCGTTGCGGCTGCTGGGCAAGGGGAACGGGAAGCGTGCATCAGGCTTTAGGTGAAGTGACACTGTAGGACTTTTGTCCCCCAGCGATTTTACGCTTTCCACACCATCCTTCCAATCAATAGGCTGTGAGCCACCACTGTGCTCTGCACATAGCCATGCACTTTAAGTCCCTTTTTCGCACGTACTTTCATTAAACCTGAATATAGAAGTATATATCTGTCTAGGCTAGAGGCACATGAAACAGGACTGGCGTGCCGCTTCAAGTGTACCTGAGAGGAATCTGACTCAGGATTGGCCACCCTCTCAGGGCACCGACTCAGGATTGGCCAACCTCTATGGGGCACCTCTAACGTGGACAAATAACGGGCAAGCCCTATGAAAAGCACAGCGTGAGTCTAGGTGACACCTTGAAAAAGGAGGGTGACGTCTGGCCTCTGACAGCAGGAATATTAAGAGAGGAGAAAACATACTGCCTGCTATCGTGAAATTCCAAGATAGTCACGAAAAGCAATCTCATGCACTGCACAAGCTCTTTCCCATGATGCACCTCTCCTGCACTCTGTCTATGCAAATGAGCAAGCAGAGAGTTCAGGAATAAAACACCTAAGCTCATGTCCCCAAAAAACAGCAGCAGACAACTCGCAGATATATTCACCAATTTCTAATGCTTTTCTTTTAAACACAAGATAAACAGCCTCACCGGTGGTAAGGCTTAAAAAAATTGAATAAACTCGTAAATGTTCCTCTCCACGGAAATCTTTAGTAAAAGGCGAAAGATTTTTTCGTTTTGAAGAGAAACCAGAGTAAATTAGAATATGGCTCTCTGGGGGTAAGTGGCACCACATCAAAGACCCCGTCATTGCGAGGGTGAGGACCTGAGAGGTATTTTTAGGCTCTAAGAAAGAGGACAAGAACCAGGCCGGTGAGGGAAGCAGGCCCAATTTTCAGAGTCTCTGCTCAAAGCACAGAAAATCAAAAAGGTGGACAGTTCCCATGCGTCTGTCTGGAAATATGCAAATTCTTTTCTGTACACACCTCAGCTCATTAGGAGGCGTTGCGGCTGCTGGGCAAGGGGAACGGGAAGCGTGCATCAGGCTTTAGGTGAAGTGACACTGTAGGACTTTTGTCCCCCAGCGATTTTACGCTTTCCACACCATCCTTCCAATCGATAGGCTGTGAGCCACCACTGTGCTCTGCACATAGCCATGCACTTTAAGTCCCTTTTTCGTACGTACTTTCATTAAACCTGAATATAGAAGTATATATCTGTCTAGGCTAGAGGCACATGAAACAGGACTGGCGTGCCGCTTCAAGTGTACCTGAGAGGAATCTGACTCAGGATTGGCCACCCTCTCAGGGCACCGACTCAGGATTGGCCAACCTCTATGGGGCACCTCTAACGTGCACAAATAACGGGCAAGCCCTATGAAAAGCACAGCGTGAGTCTAGGTGCCACCTTGAAAAAGGAGGGTGACGTCTGGCCTCTGACAGCAGGAATATTAAGAGAGGAGAAAACATACTGCCTGCTATCGTGAAATTCCAAGATAGTCACGAAAAGCAATCTCATGCACTGCACAAGCTCTTTCCCATGATGCACCTCTCCTGCACTCTGTCTATGCAAATGAGCAAGCAGAGAGTTCAGGAATAAAACACCTAAGCTCATGTCCCCAAAAAACAGCAGCAGACAACTCGCAGATATATTCACCAATTTCTAATGCTTTTCTTTTAAACACAAGATAAACAGCCTCACCGGTGGTAAGGCTTAAAAAAATTGAATAAACTCGTAAATGTTCCTCTCCACGGAAATCTTTAGTAAAAGGCGAAAGATTTTTTCGTTTTGAAGAGAAACCAGAGTAAGTTAGAATATGGCTCTCTGGGGGTAAGTGGCACCACATCAAAGACCCCGTCATTGCGAGGGTGAGGACCTGAGAGGTATTTTTAGGCTCTAAGAAAGAGGACAAGAACCAGGCCAGTGAGGGAAGCAGGCCCAATTTTCAGAGTCTCTGCTCAAAGCACAGAAAATCAAAAAGGTGGACAGTTCCCATGCGTCTGTCTGGAAATATGCAAATTCTTTTCTGTACACACCTCAGCTCATTAGGAGGCGTTGCGGCTGCTGGGCAAAGGGAACGGGAAGCGTGCATCAGGCTTTAGGTGAAGTGACACTGTAGGACTTTTGTCCCCCAGCGATTTTACGCTTTCCACACCATCCTTCCAATCGATAGGCTGTGAGCCACCACTGTGCTCTGCACATAGCCATGCACTTTAAGTCCCTTTTTCGCACGTACTTTCATTAAACCTGAATATAGAAGTATATATCTGTCTAGGCTAGAGGCACATGAAACAGGACTGGCGTGCCGCTTCAAGTGTACCTGAGAGGAATCTGACTCAGGATTGGCCACCCTCTCAGGGCACCGACTCAGGATTGGCCAACCTCTATGGGGCACCTCTAACGTGCACAAATAACGGGCAAGCCCTATGAAAAGCACAGCGTGAGTCTAGGTGACACCTTGAAAAAGGAGGGTGACGTCTGGCCTCTGACAGCAGGAATATTAAGAGAGGAGAAAACATACTGCCTGCTATCGTGAAATTCCAAGATAGTCACGAAAAGCAATCTCATGCACTGCACAAGCTCTTTCCCATGATGCACCTCTCCTGCACTCTGTCTATGCAAATGAGCAAGCAGAGAGTTCAGGAATAAAACACCTAAGCTCATGTCCCCAAAAAACAGCAGCAGACAACTCGCAGATATATTCACCAATTTCTAATGCTTTTCTTTTAAACACAAGATAAACAGCCTCACCGGTGGTAAGGCTTAAAAAAATTGAATAAACTCGTAAATGTTCCTCTCCACGGAAATCTTTAGTAAAAGGCGAAAGATTTTTTCGTTTTGAAGAGAAACCAGAGTAAGTTAGAATATGGCTCTCTGGGGGTAAGTGGCACCACATCAAAGACCCCGTCATTGCGAGGGTGAGGACCTGAGAGGTATTTTTAGGCTCTAAGAAAGAGGACAAGAACCAGGCCAGTGAGGGAAGCAGGCCCAATTTTCAGAGTCTCTGCTCAAAGCACAGAAAATCAAAAAGGTGGACAGTTCCCATGCGTCTGTCTGGAAATATGCAAATTCTTTTCTGTACACACCTCAGCTCATTAGGAGGCGTTGCGGCTGCTGGGCAAGGGGAACGGGAAGCGTGCATCAGGCTTTAGGTGAAGTGACACTGTAGGACTTTTGTCCCCCAGCGATTTTACGCTTTCCACACCATCCTTCCAATCGATAGGCTGTGAGCCACCACTGTGCTCTGCACATAGCCATGCACTTTAAGTCCCTTTTTCGCACGTACTTTCATTAAACCTGAATATAGAAGTATATATCTGTCTAGGCTAGAGGCACATGAAACAGGACTGGCGTGCCGCTTCAAGTGTACCTGAGAGGAATCTGACTCAGGATTGGCCACCCTCTCAGGGCACCGACTCAGGATTGGCCAACCTCTATGGGGCACCTCTAACGTGCACAAATAACGGGCAAGCCCTATGAAAAGCACAGCGTGAGTCTAGGTGCCACCTTGAAAAAGGAGGGTGACGTCTGGCCTCTGACAGCAGGAATATTAAGAGAGGAGAAAACATACTGCCTGCTATCGTGAAATTCCAAGATAGTCACGAAAAGCAATCTCATGCACTGCACAAGCTCTTTCCCATGATGCACCTCTCCTGCACTCTGTCTATGCAAATGAGCAAGCAAAGAGTTCAGGAATAAAACACCTAAGCTCATGTCCCCAAAAAACAGCAGCAGACAACTCGCAGATATATTCACCAATTTCTAATGCTTTTCTTTTAAACACAAGATAAACAGCCTCACCGGTGGTAAGGCTTAAAAAAATTGAATAAATTCGTAAATGTTCCTCTCCACGGAAATCTTTAGTAAAAGGCGAAAGATTTTTTCGTTTTGAAGAGAAACCAGAGTAAGTTAGAATATGGCTCTCTGGGGGTAAGTGGCACCACATCAAAGACCCCGTCATTGCGAGGGTGAGGACCTGAGAGGTATTTTTAGGCTCTAAGAAAGAGGACAAGAACCAGGCCAGTGAGGGAAGCAGGCCCAATTTTCAGAGTCTCTGCTCAAAGCACAGAAAATCAAAAAGGTGGACAGTTCCCATGCGTCTGTCTGGAAATATGCAAATTCTTTTCTGTACACACCTCAGCTCATTAGGAGGCGTTGCGGCTGCTGGGCAAGGGGAACGGGAAGCGTGCATCAGGCTTTAGGTGAAGTGACACTGTAGGACTTTTGTCCCCCAGCGATTTTACGCTTTCCACACCATCCTTCCAATCGATAGGCTGTGAGCCACCACTGTGCTCTGCACATAGCCATGCACTTTAAGTCCCTTTTTCGCACGTACTTTCATTAAACCTGAATATAGAAGTATATATCTGTCTAGGCTAGAGGCACATGAAACAGGACTGGCGTGCCGCTTCAAGTGTACCTGAGAGGAATCTGACTCATGATTGGCCACCCTCTCAGGGCACCGACTCAGGATTGGCCAACCTCTAACGGGCACAAATAACGGGCAAGCCCTATGAAAAGCACAGCGTGAGTCTAGGTGCCACCTTGAAAAAGGAGGGTGACGTCTGGCCTCTGACAGCAGGAATATTAAGAGAGGAGAAAACATACTGCCTGCTATCGTGAAATTCCAAGATAGTCACGAAAAGCAATCTCATGCACTGCACAAGCTCTTTCCCATGATGCACCTCTCCTGCACTCTGTCTATGCAAATGAGCAAGCAGAGAGTTCAGGAATAAAACACCTAAGCTCATGTCCCCAAAAAACAGCAGCAGACAACTCGCAGATATATTCACCAATTTCTAATGCTTTTCTTTTAAACACAAGATAAACAGCCTCACCGGTGGTAAGGCTTAAAAAAATTGAATAAACTCGTAAATGTTCCTCTCCACGGAAATCTTTAGTAAAAGGCGAAAGATTTTTTCGTTTTGAAGAGAAACCAGAGTAAGTTAGAATATGGCTCTCTGGGGGTAAGTGGCACCACATCAAAGACCCCGTCATTGCGAGGGTGAGGACCTGAGAGGTATTTTTAGGCTCTAAGAAAGAGGACAAGAACCAGGCCAGTGAGGGAAGCAGGCCCAATTTTCAGAGTCTCTGCTCAAAGCACAGAAAATCAAAAAGGTGGACAGTTCCCATGCGTCTGTCTGGAAATATGCAAATTCTTTTCTGTACACACCTCAGCTCATTAGGAGGCGTTGCGGCTGCTGGGCAAGGGGAACGGGAAGCGTGCATCAGGCTTTAGGTGAAGTGACACTGTAGGACTTTTGTCCCCCAGCGATTTTACGCTTTCCACACCATCCTTCCAATCGATAGGCTGTGAGCCACCACTGTGCTCTGCACATAGCCATGCACTTTAAGTCCCTTTTTCGCACGTACTTTCATTAAACCTGAATATAGAAGTATATATCTGTCTAGGCTAGAGGCACATGAAACAGGACTGGCGTGCCGCTTCAAGTGTACCTGAGAGGAATCTGACTCAGGATTGGCCACCCTCTCAGGGCACCGACTCAGGATTGGCCAACCTCTATGGGGCACCTCTAACGTGCACAAATAACGGGCAAGCCCTATGAAAAGCACAGCGTGAGTCTAGGTGCCACCTTGAAAAAGGAGGGTGACGTCTGGCCTCTGACAGCAGGAATATTAAGAGAGGAGAAAACATACTGCCTGCTATCGTGAAATTCCAAGATAGTCACGAAAAGCAATCTCATGCACTGCACAAGCTCTTTCCCATGATGCACCTCTCCTGCACTCTGTCGATGCAAATGAGCAAGCAGAGAGTTCAGGAATAAAACACCTAAGCTCATGTCCCCAAAAAACAGCAGCAGACAACTCGCAGATATATTCACCAATTTCTAATGCTTTTCTTTTAAACACACGATAAACAGCCTCACCTGTGGTAAGGCTTAAAAAAATTGAATAAACTCGTAAATGTTCCTCTCCACGGAAATCTTTAGTAAAAGGCGAAAGATTTTTTCGTTTTGAAGAGAAACCAGAGTAAGTTAGAATATGGCTCTCTGGGGGTAAGTGGCACCACATCAAAGACCCCGTCATTGCGAGGGTGAGGACCTGAGAGGTATTTTTAGGCTCTAAGAAAGAGGACAAGAACCAGGCCAGTGAGGGAAGCAGGCCCAATTTTCAGAGTCTCTGCTCAAAGCACAGAAAATCAAAAAGGTGGACAGTTCCCATGCGTCTGTCTGGAAATATGCAAATTCTTTTCTGTACACACCTCAGCTCATTAGGAGGCGTTGCGGCTGCTGGGCAAGGGGAACGGGAAGCGTGCATCAGGCTTTAGGTGAAGTGACACTGTAGGACTTTTGTCCCCCAGCGATTTTACGCTTTCCACACCATCCTTCCAATCGATAGGCTGTGAGCCACCACTGTGCTCTGCACATAGCCATGCACTTTAAGTCCCTTTTTCGCACGTACTTTCATTAAACCTGAATATAGAAGTATATATCTGTCTAGGCTAGAGGCACATGAAACAGGACTGGCGTGCCGCTTCAAGTGTACCTGAGAGGAATCTGACTCATGATTGGCCACCCTCTCAGGGCACCGACTCAGGATTGGCCAACCTCTAACGGGCACAAATAACGGGCAAGCCCTATGAAAAGCACAGCGTGAGTCTAGGTGCCACCTTGAAAAAGGAGGGTGACGTCTGGCCTCTGACAGCAGGAATATTAAGAGAGGAGAAAACATACTGCCTGCTATCGTGAAATTCCAAGATAGTCACGAAAAGCAATCTCATGCACTGCACAAGCTCTTTCCCATGATGCACCTCTCCTGCACTCTGTCTATGCAAATGAGCAAGCAGAGAGTTCAGGAATAAAACACCTAAGCTCATGTCCCCAAAAAACAGCAGCAGACAACTCGCAGATATATTCACCAATTTCTAATGCTTTTCTTTTAAACACAAGATAAACAGCCTCACCGGTGGTAAGGCTTAAAAAAATTGAATAAACTCGTAAATGTTCCTCTCCACGGAAATCTTTAGTAAAAGGCGAAAGATTTTTTCGTTTTGAAGAGAAACCAGAGTAAGTTAGAATATGGCTCTCTGGGGGTAAGTGGCACCACATCAAAGACCCCGTCATTGCGAGGGTGAGGACCTGAGAGGTATTTTTAGGCTCTAAGAAAGAGGACAAGAACCAGGCCAGTGAGGGAAGCAGGCCCAATTTTCAGAGTCTCTGCTCAAAGCACAGAAAATCAAAAAGGTGGACAGTTCCCATGCGTCTGTCTGGAAATATGCAAATTCTTTTCTGTACACACCTCAGCTCATTAGGAGGCGTTGCGGCTGCTGGGCAAGGGGAACGGGAAGCGTGCATCAGGCTTTAGGTGAAGTGACACTGTAGGACTTTTGTCCCCCAGCGATTTTACGCTTTCCACACCATCCTTCCAATCGATAGGCTGTGAGCCACCACTGTGCTCTGCACATAGCCATGCACTTTAAGTCCCTTTTTCGCACGTACTTTCATTAAACCTGAATATAGAAGTATATATCTGTCTAGGCTAGAGGCACATGAAACAGGACTGGCGTGCCGCTTCAAGTGTACCTGAGAGGAATCTGACTCAGGATTGGCCACCCTCTCAGGGCACCGACTCAGGATTGGCCAACCTCTATGGGGCACCTCTAACGTGCACAAATAACGGGCAAGCCCTATGAAAAGCACAGCGTGAGTCTAGGTGCCACCTTGAAAAAGGAGGGTGACGTCTGGCCTCTGACAGCAGGAATATTAAGAGAGGAGAAAACATACTGCCTGCTATCGTGAAATTCCAAGATAGTCACGAAAAGCAATCTCATGCACTGCACAAGCTCTTTCCCATGATGCACCTCTCCTGCACTCTGTCTATGCAAATGAGCAAGCAAAGAGTTCAGGAATAAAACACCTAAGCTCATGTCCCCAAAAAACAGCAGCAGACAACTCGCAGATATATTCACCAATTTCTAATGCTTTTCTTTTAAACACAAGATAAACAGCCTCACCGGTGGTAAGGCTTAAAAAAATTGAATAAATTCGTAAATGTTCCTCTCCACGGAAATCTTTAGTAAAAGGCGAAAGATTTTTTCGTTTTGAAGAGAAACCAGAGTAAGTTAGAATATGGCTCTCTGGGGGTAAGTGGCACCACATCAAAGACCCCGTCATTGCGAGGGTGAGGACCTGAGAGGTATTTTTAGGCTCTAAGAAAGAGGACAAGAACCAGGCCAGTGAGGGAAGCAGGCCCAATTTTCAGAGTCTCTGCTCAAAGCACAGAAAATCAAAAAGGTGGACAGTTCCCATGCGTCTGTCTGGAAATATGCAAATTCTTTTCTGTACACACCTCAGCTCATTAGGAGGCGTTGCGGCTGCTGGGCAAGGGGAACGGGAAGCGTGCATCAGGCTTTAGGTGAAGTGACACTGTAGGACTTTTGTCCCCCAGCGATTTTACGCTTTCCACACCATCCTTCCAATCGATAGGCTGTGAGCCACCACTGTGCTCTGCACATAGCCATGCACTTTAAGTCCCTTTTTCGCACGTACTTTCATTAAACCTGAATATAGAAGTATATATCTGTCTAGGCTAGAGGCACATGAAACAGGACTGGCGTGCCGCTTCAAGTGTACCTGAGAGGAATCTGACTCATGATTGGCCACCCTCTCAGGGCACCGACTCAGGATTGGCCAACCTCTAACGGGCACAAATAACGGGCAAGCCCTATGAAAAGCACAGCGTGAGTCTAGGTGCCACCTTGAAAAAGGAGGGTGACGTCTGGCCTCTGACAGCAGGAATATTAAGAGAGGAGAAAACATACTGCCTGCTATCGTGAAATTCCAAGATAGTCACGAAAAGCAATCTCATGCACTGCACAAGCTCTTTCCCATGATGCACCTCTCCTGCACTCTGTCTATGCAAATGAGCAAGCAGAGAGTTCAGGAATAAAACACCTAAGCTCATGTCCCCAAAAAACAGCAGCAGACAACTCGCAGATATATTCACCAATTTCTAATGCTTTTCTTTTAAACACAAGATAAACAGCCTCACCGGTGGTAAGGCTTAAAAAAATTGAATAAACTCGTAAATGTTCCTCTCCACGGAAATCTTTAGTAAAAGGCGAAAGATTTTTTCGTTTTGAAGAGAAACCAGAGTAAGTTAGAATATGGCTCTCTGGGGGTAAGTGGCACCACATCAAAGACCCCGTCATTGCGAGGGTGAGGACCTGAGAGGTATTTTTAGGCTCTAAGAAAGAGGACAAGAACCAGGCCAGTGAGGGAAGCAGGCCCAATTTTCAGAGTCTCTGCTCAAAGCACAGAAAATCAAAAAGGTGGACAGTTCCCATGCGTCTGTCTGGAAATATGCAAATTCTTTTCTGTACACACCTCAGCTCATTAGGAGGCGTTGCGGCTGCTGGGCAAGGGGAACGGGAAGCGTGCATCAGGCTTTAGGTGAAGTGACACTGTAGGACTTTTGTCCCCCAGCGATTTTACGCTTTCCACACCATCCTTCCAATCGATAGGCTGTGAGCCACCACTGTGCTCTGCACATAGCCATGCACTTTAAGTCCCTTTTTCGCACGTACTTTCATTAAACCTGAATATAGAAGTATATATCTGTCTAGGCTAGAGGCACATGAAACAGGACTGGCGTGCCGCTTCAAGTGTACCTGAGAGGAATCTGACTCAGGATTGGCCACCCTCTCAGGGCACCGACTCAGGATTGGCCAACCTCTATGGGGCACCTCTAACGTGCACAAATAACGGGCAAGCCCTATGAAAAGCACAGCGTGAGTCTAGGTGCCACCTTGAAAAAGGAGGGTGACGTCTGGCCTCTGACAGCAGGAATATTAAGAGAGGAGAAAACATACTGCCTGCTATCGTGAAATTCCAAGATAGTCACGAAAAGCAATCTCATGCACTGCACAAGCTCTTTCCCATGATGCACCTCTCCTGCACTCTGTCGATGCAAATGAGCAAGCAGAGAGTTCAGGAATAAAACACCTAAGCTCATGTCCCCAAAAAACAGCAGCAGACAACTCGCAGATATATTCACCAATTTCTAATGCTTTTCTTTTAAACACACGATAAACAGCCTCACCTGTGGTAAGGCTTAAAAAAATTGAATAAACTCGTAAATGTTCCTCTCCACGGAAATCTTTAGTAAAAGGCGAAAGATTTTTTCGTTTTGAAGAGAAACCAGAGTAAGTTAGAATATGGCTCTCTGGGGGTAAGTGGCACCACATCAAAGACCCCGTCATTGCGAGGGTGAGGACCTGAGAGGTATTTTTAGGCTCTAAGAAAGAGGACAAGAACCAGGCCAGTGAGGGAAGCAGGCCCAATTTTCAGAGTCTCTGCTCAAAGCACAGAAAATCAAAAAGGTGGACAGTTCCCATGCGTCTGTCTGGAAATATGCAAATTCTTTTCTGTACACACCTCAGCTCATTAGGAGGCGTTGCGGCTGCTGGGCAAGGGGAACGGGAAGCGTGCATCAGGCTTTAGGTGAAGTGACACTGTAGGACTTTTGTCCCCCAGCGATTTTACGCTTTCCACACCATCCTTCCAATCGATAGGCTGTGAGCCACCACTGTGCTCTGCACATAGCCATGCACTTTAAGTCCCTTTTTCGCACGTACTTTCATTAAACCTGAATATAGAAGTATATATCTGTCTAGGCTAGAGGCACATGAAACAGGACTGGCGTGCCGCTTCAAGTGTACCTGAGAGGAATCTGACTCAGGATTGGCCACCCTCTCAGGGCACCGACTCAGGATTGGCCAACCTCTATGGGGCACCTCTAACGTGGACAAATAACGGGCAAGCCCTATGAAAAGCACAGCGTGAGTCTAGGTGACACCTTGAAAAAGGAGGGTGACGTCTGGCCTCTGACAGCAGGAATATTAAGAGAGGAGAAAACATACTGCCTGCTATCGTGAAATTCCAAGATAGTCACGAAAAGCAATCTCATGCACTGCAGAAGCTCTTTCCCATGATGCACCGCTCCTGCACTCTGTCTATGCAAATGAGCAAGCAGAGAGTTCAGGAATAAAACACCTAAGCTCATGTCCCCAAAAAACAGCAGCAGACAACTCGCAGATATATTCACCAATTTCTAATGCTTTTCTTTTAAACACAAGATAAACAGCCTCACCGGTGGTAAGGCTTAAAAAAATTGAACAAACTCGTAAATGTTCCTCTCCACGGAAATCTTTAGTAAAAGGCGAAAGATTTTTTCATTTTGAAGAGAAACCAGAGTAAGTTAGAATATGGCTCTCTGGGGGTAAGTGGCACCACATCAAAGACCCCGTCATTGCGAGGGTGAGGACCTGAGAGGTATTTTTAGGCTCTAAGAAAGAGGACAAGAACCAGGCCAGTGAGGGAAGCAGGCCCAATTTTCAGAGTCTCTGCTCAAAGCACAGAAAATCAAAAAGGTGGACAGTTCCCATGCGTCTGTCTGGAAATATGCAAATTCTTTTCTGTACACACCTCAGCTCATTAGGAGGCGTTGCGGCTGCTGGGCAAGGGGAACGGGAAGCGTGCATCAGGCTTTAGGTGAAGTGACACTGTAGGACTTTTGTCCCCCAGCGATTTTACGCTTTCCACACCATCCTTCCAATCGATAGGCTGTGAGCCACCACTGTGCTCTGCACATAGCCATGCACTTTAAGTCCCTTTTTCGCACGTACTTTCATTAAACCTGAATATAGAAGTATATATCTGTCTAGGCTAGAGGCACATGAAACAGGACTGGCGTGCCGCTTCAAGTGTACCTGAGAGGAATCTGACTCAGGATTGGCCACCCTCTCAGGGCACCGACTCAGGATTGGCCAACCTCTATGGGGCACCTCTAACGTGGACAAATAACGGGCAAGCCCTATGAAAAGCACAGCGTGAGTCTAGGTGCCACCTTGAAAAAGGAGGGTGACGTCTGGCCTCTGACAGCAGGAATATTAAGAGAGGAGAAAACATACTGCCTGCTATCGTGAAATTCCAAGATAGTCACGAAAAGCAATCTCATGCACTGCACAAGCTCTTTCCCATGATGCACCTCTCCTGCACTCTGTCTATGCAAATGAGCAAGCAGAGAGTTCAGGAATAAAACACCTAAGCTCATGTCCCCAAAAAACAGCAGCAGACAACTCGCAGATATATTCACCAATTTCTAATGCTTTTCTTTTAAACACAAGATAAACAGCCTCACCGGTGGTAAGGCTTAAAAAAATTGAACAAACTCGTAAATGTTCCTCTCCACGGAAATCTTTAGTAAAAGGCGAAAGATTTTTTCATTTTGAAGAGAAACCAGAGTAAGTTAGAATATGGCTCTCTGGGGGTAAGTGGCACCACATCAAAGACCCCGTCATTGCGAGGGTGAGGACCTGAGAGGTATTTTTAGGCTCTAAGAAAGAGGACAAGAACCAGGCCAGTGAGGGAAGCAGGCCCAATTTTCAGAGTCTCTGCTCAAAGCACAGAAAATCAAAAAGGTGGACAGTTCCCATGCGTCTGTCTGGAAATATGCAAATTCTTTTCTGTACACACCTCAGCTCATTAGGAGGCGTTGCGGCTGCTGGGCAAGGGGAACGGGAAGCGTGCATCAGGCTTTAGGTGAAGTGACACTGTAGGACTTTTGTCCCCCAGCGATTTTACGCTTTCCACACCATCCTTCCAATCAATAGGCTGTGAGCCACCACTGTGCTCTGCACATAGCCATGCACTTTAAGTCCCTTTTTCGCACGTACTTTCATTAAACCTGAATATAGAAGTATATATCTGTCTAGGCTAGAGGCACATGAAACAGGACTGGCGTGCCGCTTCAAGTGTACCTGAGAGGAATCTGACTCAGGATTGGCCACCCTCTCAGGGCACCGACTCAGGATTGGCCAACCTCTATGGGGCACCTCTAACGTGGACAAATAACGGGCAAGCCCTATGAAAAGCACAGCGTGAGTCTAGGTGACACCTTGAAAAAGGAGGGTGACGTCTGGCCTCTGACAGCAGGAATATTAAGAGAGGAGAAAACATACTGCCTGCTATCGTGAAATTCCAAGATAGTCACGAAAAGCAATCTCATGCACTGCACAAGCTCTTTCCCATGATGCACCTCTCCTGCACTCTGTCTATGCAAATGAGCAAGCAGAGAGTTCAGGAATAAAACACCTAAGCTCATGTCCCCAAAAAACAGCAGCAGACAACTCGCAGATATATTCACCAATTTCTAATGCTTTTCTTTTAAACACAAGATAAACAGCCTCACCGGTGGTAAGGCTTAAAAAAATTGAATAAACTCGTAAATGTTCCTCTCCACGGAAATCTTTAGTAAAAGGCGAAAGATTTTTTCGTTTTGAAGAGAAACCAGAGTAAATTAGAATATGGCTCTCTGGGGGTAAGTGGCACCACATCAAAGACCCCGTCATTGCGAGGGTGAGGACCTGAGAGGTATTTTTAGGCTCTAAGAAAGAGGACAAGAACCAGGCCGGTGAGGGAAGCAGGCCCAATTTTCAGAGTCTCTGCTCAAAGCACAGAAAATCAAAAAGGTGGACAGTTCCCATGCGTCTGTCTGGAAATATGCAAATTCTTTTCTGTACACACCTCAGCTCATTAGGAGGCGTTGCGGCTGCTGGGCAAGGGGAACGGGAAGCGTGCATCAGGCTTTAGGTGAAGTGACACTGTAGGACTTTTGTCCCCCAGCGATTTTACGCTTTCCACACCATCCTTCCAATCGATAGGCTGTGAGCCACCACTGTGCTCTGCACATAGCCATGCACTTTAAGTCCCTTTTTCGTACGTACTTTCATTAAACCTGAATATAGAAGTATATATCTGTCTAGGCTAGAGGCACATGAAACAGGACTGGCGTGCCGCTTCAAGTGTACCTGAGAGGAATCTGACTCAGGATTGGCCACCCTCTCAGGGCACCGACTCAGGATTGGCCAACCTCTATGGGGCACCTCTAACGTGCACAAATAACGGGCAAGCCCTATGAAAAGCACAGCGTGAGTCTAGGTGCCACCTTGAAAAAGGAGGGTGACGTCTGGCCTCTGACAGCAGGAATATTAAGAGAGGAGAAAACATACTGCCTGCTATCGTGAAATTCCAAGATAGTCACGAAAAGCAATCTCATGCACTGCACAAGCTCTTTCCCATGATGCACCTCTCCTGCACTCTGTCTATGCAAATGAGCAAGCAGAGAGTTCAGGAATAAAACACCTAAGCTCATGTCCCCAAAAAACAGCAGCAGACAACTCGCAGATATATTCACCAATTTCTAATGCTTTTCTTTTAAACACAAGATAAACAGCCTCACCGGTGGTAAGGCTTAAAAAAATTGAATAAACTCGTAAATGTTCCTCTCCACGGAAATCTTTAGTAAAAGGCGAAAGATTTTTTCGTTTTGAAGAGAAACCAGAGTAAGTTAGAATATGGCTCTCTGGGGGTAAGTGGCACCACATCAAAGACCCCGTCATTGCGAGGGTGAGGACCTGAGAGGTATTTTTAGGCTCTAAGAAAGAGGACAAGAACCAGGCCAGTGAGGGAAGCAGGCCCAATTTTCAGAGTCTCTGCTCAAAGCACAGAAAATCAAAAAGGTGGACAGTTCCCATGCGTCTGTCTGGAAATATGCAAATTCTTTTCTGTACACACCTCAGCTCATTAGGAGGCGTTGCGGCTGCTGGGCAAAGGGAACGGGAAGCGTGCATCAGGCTTTAGGTGAAGTGACACTGTAGGACTTTTGTCCCCCAGCGATTTTACGCTTTCCACACCATCCTTCCAATCGATAGGCTGTGAGCCACCACTGTGCTCTGCACATAGCCATGCACTTTAAGTCCCTTTTTCGCACGTACTTTCATTAAACCTGAATATAGAAGTATATATCTGTCTAGGCTAGAGGCACATGAAACAGGACTGGCGTGCCGCTTCAAGTGTACCTGAGAGGAATCTGACTCAGGATTGGCCACCCTCTCAGGGCACCGACTCAGGATTGGCCAACCTCTATGGGGCACCTCTAACGTGCACAAATAACGGGCAAGCCCTATGAAAAGCACAGCGTGAGTCTAGGTGACACCTTGAAAAAGGAGGGTGACGTCTGGCCTCTGACAGCAGGAATATTAAGAGAGGAGAAAACATACTGCCTGCTATCGTGAAATTCCAAGATAGTCACGAAAAGCAATCTCATGCACTGCACAAGCTCTTTCCCATGATGCACCTCTCCTGCACTCTGTCTATGCAAATGAGCAAGCAGAGAGTTCAGGAATAAAACACCTAAGCTCATGTCCCCAAAAAACAGCAGCAGACAACTCGCAGATATATTCACCAATTTCTAATGCTTTTCTTTTAAACACAAGATAAACAGCCTCACCGGTGGTAAGGCTTAAAAAAATTGAATAAACTCGTAAATGTTCCTCTCCACGGAAATCTTTAGTAAAAGGCGAAAGATTTTTTCGTTTTGAAGAGAAACCAGAGTAAGTTAGAATATGGCTCTCTGGGGGTAAGTGGCACCACATCAAAGACCCCGTCATTGCGAGGGTGAGGACCTGAGAGGTATTTTTAGGCTCTAAGAAAGAGGACAAGAACCAGGCCAGTGAGGGAAGCAGGCCCAATTTTCAGAGTCTCTGCTCAAAGCACAGAAAATCAAAAAGGTGGACAGTTCCCATGCGTCTGTCTGGAAATATGCAAATTCTTTTCTGTACACACCTCAGCTCATTAGGAGGCGTTGCGGCTGCTGGGCAAGGGGAACGGGAAGCGTGCATCAGGCTTTAGGTGAAGTGACACTGTAGGACTTTTGTCCCCCAGCGATTTTACGCTTTCCACACCATCCTTCCAATCGATAGGCTGTGAGCCACCACTGTGCTCTGCACATAGCCATGCACTTTAAGTCCCTTTTTCGCACGTACTTTCATTAAACCTGAATATAGAAGTATATATCTGTCTAGGCTAGAGGCACATGAAACAGGACTGGCGTGCCGCTTCAAGTGTACCTGAGAGGAATCTGACTCAGGATTGGCCACCCTCTCAGGGCACCGACTCAGGATTGGCCAACCTCTATGGGGCACCTCTAACGTGCACAAATAACGGGAAAGCCCTATGAAAAGCACAGCGTGAGTCTAGGTGCCACCTTGAAAAAGGAGGGTGACGTCTGGCCTCTGACAGCAGGAATATTAAGAGAGGAGAAAACATACTGCCTGCTATCGTGAAATTCCAAGATAGTCACGAAAAGCAATCTCATGCACTGCACAAGCTCTTTCCCATGATGCACCTCTCCTGCACTCTGTCTATGCAAATGAGCAAGCAAAGAGTTCAGGAATAAAACACCTAAGCTCATGTCCCCAAAAAACAGCAGCAGACAACTCGCAGATATATTCACCAATTTCTAATGCTTTTCTTTTAAACACAAGATAAACAGCCTCACCGGTGGTAAGGCTTAAAAAAATTGAATAAATTCGTAAATGTTCCTCTCCACGGAAATCTTTAGTAAAAGGCGAAAGATTTTTTCGTTTTGAAGAGAAACCAGAGTAAGTTAGAATATGGCTCTCTGGGGGTAAGTGGCACCACATCAAAGACCCCGTCATTGCGAGGGTGAGGACCTGAGAGGTATTTTTAGGCTCTAAGAAAGAGGACAAGAACCAGGCCAGTGAGGGAAGCAGGCCCAATTTTCAGAGTCTCTGCTCAAAGCACAGAAAATCAAAAAGGTGGACAGTTCCCATGCGTCTGTCTGGAAATATGCAAATTCTTTTCTGTACACACCTCAGCTCATTAGGAGGCGTTGCGGCTGCTGGGCAAGGGGAACGGGAAGCGTGCATCAGGCTTTAGGTGAAGTGACACTGTAGGACTTTTGTCCCCCAGCGATTTTACGCTTTCCACACCATCCTTCCAATCGATAGGCTGTGAGCCACCACTGTGCTCTGCACATAGCCATGCACTTTAAGTCCCTTTTTCGCACGTACTTTCATTAAACCTGAATATAGAAGTATATATCTGTCTAGGCTAGAGGCACATGAAACAGGACTGGCGTGCCGCTTCAAGTGTACCTGAGAGGAATCTGACTCATGATTGGCCACCCTCTCAGGGCACCGACTCAGGATTGGCCAACCTCTAACGGGCACAAATAACGGGCAAGCCCTATGAAAAGCACAGCGTGAGTCTAGGTGCCACCTTGAAAAAGGAGGGTGACGTCTGGCCTCTGACAGCAGGAATATTAAGAGAGGAGAAAACATACTGCCTGCTATCGTGAAATTCCAAGATAGTCACGAAAAGCAATCTCATGCACTGCACAAGCTCTTTCCCATGATGCACCTCTCCTGCACTCTGTCTATGCAAATGAGCAAGCAGAGAGTTCAGGAATAAAACACCTAAGCTCATGTCCCCAAAAAACAGCAGCAGACAACTCGCAGATATATTCACCAATTTCTAATGCTTTTCTTTTAAACACAAGATAAACAGCCTCACCGGTGGTAAGGCTTAAAAAAATTGAATAAACTCGTAAATGTTCCTCTCCACGGAAATCTTTAGTAAAAGGCGAAAGATTTTTTCGTTTTGAAGAGAAACCAGAGTAAGTTAGAATATGGCTCTCTGGGGGTAAGTGGCACCACATCAAAGACCCCGTCATTGCGAGGGTGAGGACCTGAGAGGTATTTTTAGGCTCTAAGAAAGAGGACAAGAACCAGGCCAGTGAGGGAAGCAGGCCCAATTTTCAGAGTCTCTGCTCAAAGCACAGAAAATCAAAAAGGTGGACAGTTCCCATGCGTCTGTCTGGAAATATGCAAATTCTTTTCTGTACACACCTCAGCTCATTAGGAGGCGTTGCGGCTGCTGGGCAAGGGGAACGGGAAGCGTGCATCAGGCTTTAGGTGAAGTGACACTGTAGGACTTTTGTCCCCCAGCGATTTTACGCTTTCCACACCATCCTTCCAATCGATAGGCTGTGAGCCACCACTGTGCTCTGCACATAGCCATGCACTTTAAGTCCCTTTTTCGCACGTACTTTCATTAAACCTGAATATAGAAGTATATATCTGTCTAGGCTAGAGGCACATGAAACAGGACTGGCGTGCCGCTTCAAGTGTACCTGAGAGGAATCTGACTCAGGATTGGCCACCCTCTCAGGGCACCGACTCAGGATTGGCCAACCTCTATGGGGCACCTCTAACGTGCACAAATAACGGGCAAGCCCTATGAAAAGCACAGCGTGAGTCTAGGTGCCACCTTGAAAAAGGAGGGTGACGTCTGGCCTCTGACAGCAGGAATATTAAGAGAGGAGAAAACATACTGCCTGCTATCGTGAAATTCCAAGATAGTCACGAAAAGCAATCTCATGCACTGCACAAGCTCTTTCCCATGATGCACCTCTCCTGCACTCTGTCGATGCAAATGAGCAAGCAGAGAGTTCAGGAATAAAACACCTAAGCTCATGTCCCCAAAAAACAGCAGCAGACAACTCGCAGATATATTCACCAATTTCTAATGCTTTTCTTTTAAACACACGATAAACAGCCTCACCTGTGGTAAGGCTTAAAAAAATTGAATAAACTCGTAAATGTTCCTCTCCACGGAAATCTTTAGTAAAAGGCGAAAGATTTTTTCGTTTTGAAGAGAAACCAGAGTAAGTTAGAATATGGCTCTCTGGGGGTAAGTGGCACCACATCAAAGACCCCGTCATTGCGAGGGTGAGGACCTGAGAGGTATTTTTAGGCTCTAAGAAAGAGGACAAGAACCAGGCCAGTGAGGGAAGCAGGCCCAATTTTCAGAGTCTCTGCTCAAAGCACAGAAAATCAAAAAGGTGGACAGTTCCCATGCGTCTGTCTGGAAATATGCAAATTCTTTTCTGTACACACCTCAGCTCATTAGGAGGCGTTGCGGCTGCTGGGCAAGGGGAACGGGAAGCGTGCATCAGGCTTTAGGTGAAGTGACACTGTAGGACTTTTGTCCCCCAGCGATTTTACGCTTTCCACACCATCCTTCCAATCGATAGGCTGTGAGCCACCACTGTGCTCTGCACATAGCCATGCACTTTAAGTCCCTTTTTCGCACGTACTTTCATTAAACCTGAATATAGAAGTATATATCTGTCTAGGCTAGAGGCACATGAAACAGGACTGGCGTGCCGCTTCAAGTGTACCTGAGAGGAATCTGACTCATGATTGGCCACCCTCTCAGGGCACCGACTCAGGATTGGCCAACCTCTAACGGGCACAAATAACGGGCAAGCCCTATGAAAAGCACAGCGTGAGTCTAGGTGCCACCTTGAAAAAGGAGGGTGACGTCTGGCCTCTGACAGCAGGAATATTAAGAGAGGAGAAAACATACTGCCTGCTATCGTGAAATTCCAAGATAGTCACGAAAAGCAATCTCATGCACTGCACAAGCTCTTTCCCATGATGCACCTCTCCTGCACTCTGTCTATGCAAATGAGCAAGCAGAGAGTTCAGGAATAAAACACCTAAGCTCATGTCCCCAAAAAACAGCAGCAGACAACTCGCAGATATATTCACCAATTTCTAATGCTTTTCTTTTAAACACAAGATAAACAGCCTCACCGGTGGTAAGGCTTAAAAAAATTGAATAAACTCGTAAATGTTCCTCTCCACGGAAATCTTTAGTAAAAGGCGAAAGATTTTTTCGTTTTGAAGAGAAACCAGAGTAAGTTAGAATATGGCTCTCTGGGGGTAAGTGGCACCACATCAAAGACCCCGTCATTGCGAGGGTGAGGACCTGAGAGGTATTTTTAGGCTCTAAGAAAGAGGACAAGAACCAGGCCAGTGAGGGAAGCAGGCCCAATTTTCAGAGTCTCTGCTCAAAGCACAGAAAATCAAAAAGGTGGACAGTTCCCATGCGTCTGTCTGGAAATATGCAAATTCTTTTCTGTACACACCTCAGCTCATTAGGAGGCGTTGCGGCTGCTGGGCAAGGGGAACGGGAAGCGTGCATCAGGCTTTAGGTGAAGTGACACTGTAGGACTTTTGTCCCCCAGCGATTTTACGCTTTCCACACCATCCTTCCAATCGATAGGCTGTGAGCCACCACTGTGCTCTGCACATAGCCATGCACTTTAAGTCCCTTTTTCGCACGTACTTTCATTAAACCTGAATATAGAAGTATATATCTGTCTAGGCTAGAGGCACATGAAACAGGACTGGCGTGCCGCTTCAAGTGTACCTGAGAGGAATCTGACTCAGGATTGGCCACCCTCTCAGGGCACCGACTCAGGATTGGCCAACCTCTATGGGGCACCTCTAACGTGCACAAATAACGGGCAAGCCCTATGAAAAGCACAGCGTGAGTCTAGGTGCCACCTTGAAAAAGGAGGGTGACGTCTGGCCTCTGACAGCAGGAATATTAAGAGAGGAGAAAACATACTGCCTGCTATCGTGAAATTCCAAGATAGTCACGAAAAGCAATCTCATGCACTGCACAAGCTCTTTCCCATGATGCACCTCTCCTGCACTCTGTCTATGCAAATGAGCAAGCAAAGAGTTCAGGAATAAAACACCTAAGCTCATGTCCCCAAAAAACAGCAGCAGACAACTCGCAGATATATTCACCAATTTCTAATGCTTTTCTTTTAAACACAAGATAAACAGCCTCACCGGTGGTAAGGCTTAAAAAAATTGAATAAATTCGTAAATGTTCCTCTCCACGGAAATCTTTAGTAAAAGGCGAAAGATTTTTTCGTTTTGAAGAGAAACCAGAGTAAGTTAGAATATGGCTCTCTGGGGGTAAGTGGCACCACATCAAAGACCCCGTCATTGCGAGGGTGAGGACCTGAGAGGTATTTTTAGGCTCTAAGAAAGAGGACAAGAACCAGGCCAGTGAGGGAAGCAGGCCCAATTTTCAGAGTCTCTGCTCAAAGCACAGAAAATCAAAAAGGTGGACAGTTCCCATGCGTCTGTCTGGAAATATGCAAATTCTTTTCTGTACACACCTCAGCTCATTAGGAGGCGTTGCGGCTGCTGGGCAAGGGGAACGGGAAGCGTGCATCAGGCTTTAGGTGAAGTGACACTGTAGGACTTTTGTCCCCCAGCGATTTTACGCTTTCCACACCATCCTTCCAATCGATAGGCTGTGAGCCACCACTGTGCTCTGCACATAGCCATGCACTTTAAGTCCCTTTTTCGCACGTACTTTCATTAAACCTGAATATAGAAGTATATATCTGTCTAGGCTAGAGGCACATGAAACAGGACTGGCGTGCCGCTTCAAGTGTACCTGAGAGGAATCTGACTCATGATTGGCCACCCTCTCAGGGCACCGACTCAGGATTGGCCAACCTCTAACGGGCACAAATAACGGGCAAGCCCTATGAAAAGCACAGCGTGAGTCTAGGTGCCACCTTGAAAAAGGAGGGTGACGTCTGGCCTCTGACAGCAGGAATATTAAGAGAGGAGAAAACATACTGCCTGCTATCGTGAAATTCCAAGATAGTCACGAAAAGCAATCTCATGCACTGCACAAGCTCTTTCCCATGATGCACCTCTCCTGCACTCTGTCTATGCAAATGAGCAAGCAGAGAGTTCAGGAATAAAACACCTAAGCTCATGTCCCCAAAAAACAGCAGCAGACAACTCGCAGATATATTCACCAATTTCTAATGCTTTTCTTTTAAACACAAGATAAACAGCCTCACCGGTGGTAAGGCTTAAAAAAATTGAATAAACTCGTAAATGTTCCTCTCCACGGAAATCTTTAGTAAAAGGCGAAAGATTTTTTCGTTTTGAAGAGAAACCAGAGTAAGTTAGAATATGGCTCTCTGGGGGTAAGTGGCACCACATCAAAGACCCCGTCATTGCGAGGGTGAGGACCTGAGAGGTATTTTTAGGCTCTAAGAAAGAGGACAAGAACCAGGCCAGTGAGGGAAGCAGGCCCAATTTTCAGAGTCTCTGCTCAAAGCACAGAAAATCAAAAAGGTGGACAGTTCCCATGCGTCTGTCTGGAAATATGCAAATTCTTTTCTGTACACACCTCAGCTCATTAGGAGGCGTTGCGGCTGCTGGGCAAGGGGAACGGGAAGCGTGCATCAGGCTTTAGGTGAAGTGACACTGTAGGACTTTTGTCCCCCAGCGATTTTACGCTTTCCACACCATCCTTCCAATCGATAGGCTGTGAGCCACCACTGTGCTCTGCACATAGCCATGCACTTTAAGTCCCTTTTTCGCACGTACTTTCATTAAACCTGAATATAGAAGTATATATCTGTCTAGGCTAGAGGCACATGAAACAGGACTGGCGTGCCGCTTCAAGTGTACCTGAGAGGAATCTGACTCAGGATTGGCCACCCTCTCAGGGCACCGACTCAGGATTGGCCAACCTCTATGGGGCACCTCTAACGTGCACAAATAACGGGCAAGCCCTATGAAAAGCACAGCGTGAGTCTAGGTGCCACCTTGAAAAAGGAGGGTGACGTCTGGCCTCTGACAGCAGGAATATTAAGAGAGGAGAAAACATACTGCCTGCTATCGTGAAATTCCAAGATAGTCACGAAAAGCAATCTCATGCACTGCACAAGCTCTTTCCCATGATGCACCTCTCCTGCACTCTGTCGATGCAAATGAGCAAGCAGAGAGTTCAGGAATAAAACACCTAAGCTCATGTCCCCAAAAAACAGCAGCAGACAACTCGCAGATATATTCACCAATTTCTAATGCTTTTCTTTTAAACACACGATAAACAGCCTCACCTGTGGTAAGGCTTAAAAAAATTGACTAAACTCGTAAATGTTCCTCTCCACGGAAATCTTTAGTAAAAGGCGAAAGATTTTTTCGTTTTGAAGAGAAACCAGAGTAAGTTAGAATATGGCTCTCTGGGGGTAAGTGGCACCACATCAAAGACCCCGTCATTGCGAGGGTGAGGACCTGAGAGGTATTTTTAGGCTCTAAGAAAGAGGACAAGAACCAGGCCAGTGAGGGAAGCAGGCCCAATTTTCAGAGTCTCTGCTCAAAGCACAGAAAATCAAAAAGGTGGACAGTTCCCATGCGTCTGTCTGGAAATATGCAAATTCTTTTCTGTACACACCTCAGCTCATTAGGAGGCGTTGCGGCTGCTGGGCAAGGGGAACGGGAAGCGTGCATCAGGCTTTAGGTGAAGTGACACTGTAGGACTTTTGTCCCCCAGCGATTTTACGCTTTCCACACCATCCTTCCAATCGATAGGCTGTGAGCCACCACTGTGCTCTGCACATAGCCATGCACTTTAAGTCCCTTTTTCGCACGTACTTTCATTAAACCTGAATATAGAAGTATATATCTGTCTAGGCTAGAGGCACATGAAACAGGACTGGCGTGCCGCTTCAAGTGTACCTGAGAGGAATCTGACTCATGATTGGCCACCCTCTCAGGGCACCGACTCAGGATTGGCCAACCTCTATGGGGCACCTCTAACGGGCACAAATAACGGGCAAGCCCTATGAAAAGCACAGCGTGAGTCTAGGTGCCACCTTGAAAAAGGAGGGTGACGTCTGGCCTCTGACAGCAGGAATATTAAGAGAGGAGAAAACATACTGCCTGCTATCGTGAAATTCCAAGATAGTCACGAAAATCAATCTCATGCACTGCACAAGCTCTTTCCCATGATGCACCTCTCCTGCACTCTGTCTATGCAAATGAGCAAGCAGAGAGTTCAGGAATAAAACACCTAAGCTCATGTCCCCAAAAAACAGCAGCAGACAACTCGCAGATATATTCACCAATTTCTAATGCTTTTCTTTTAAACACAAGATAAACAGCCTCACCGGTGGTAAGGCTTAAAAAAATTGAATAAATTCGTAAATGTTCCTCTCCACGGAAATCTTTAGTAAAAGGCGAAAGATTTTTTCGTTTTGAAGAGAAACCAGAGTAAGTTAGAATATGGCTCTCTGGGGGTAAGTGGCACCACATCAAAGACCCCGTCATTGCGAGGGTGAGGACCTGAGAGGTATTTTTAGGCTCTAAGAAAGAGGACAAGAACCAGGCCAGTGAGGGAAGCAGGCCCAATTTTCAGAGTCTCTGCTCAAAGCACAGAAAATCAAAAAGGTGGACAGTTCCCATGCGTCTGTCTGGAAATATGCAAATTCTTTTCTGTACACACCTCAGCTCATTAGGAGGCGTTGCGGCTGCTGGGCAAGGGGAACGGGAAGCGTGCATCAGGCTTTAGGTGAAGTGACACTGTAGGACTTTTGTCCCCCAGCGATTTTACGCTTTCCACACCATCCTTCCAATCGATAGGCTGTGAGCCACCACTGTGCTCTGCACATAGCCATGCACTTTAAGTCCCTTTTTCGCACGTACTTTCATTAAACCTGAATATAGAAGTATATATCTGTCTAGGCTAGAGGCACATGAAACAGGACTGGCGTGCCGCTTCAAGTGTACCTGAGAGGAATCTGACTCATGATTGGCCACCCTCTCAGGGCACCGACTCAGGATTGGCCAACCTCTAACGGGCACAAATAACGGGCAAGCCCTATGAAAAGCACAGCGTGAGTCTAGGTGCCACCTTGAAAAAGGAGGGTGACGTCTGGCCTCTGACAGCAGGAATATTAAGAGAGGAGAAAACATACTGCCTGCTATCGTGAAATTCCAAGATAGTCACGAAAAGCAATCTCATGCACTGCACAAGCTCTTTCCCATGATGCACCTCTCCTGCACTCTGTCTATGCAAATGAGCAAGCAGAGAGTTCAGGAATAAAACACCTAAGCTCATGTCCCCAAAAAACAGCAGCAGACAACTCGCAGATATATTCACCAATTTCTAATGCTTTTCTTTTAAACACAAGATAAACAGCCTCACCGGTGGTAAGGCTTAAAAAAATTGAATAAACTCGTAAATGTTCCTCTCCACGGAAATCTTTAGTAAAAGGCGAAAGATTTTTTCGTTTTGAAGAGAAACCAGAGTAAGTTAGAATATGGCTCTCTGGGGGTAAGTGGCACCACATCAAAGACCCCGTCATTGCGAGGGTGAGGACCTGAGAGGTATTTTTAGGCTCTAAGAAAGAGGACAAGAACCAGGCCAGTGAGGGAAGCAGGCCCAATTTTCAGAGTCTCTGCTCAAAGCACAGAAAATCAAAAAGGTGGACAGTTCCCATGCGTCTGTCTGGAAATATGCAAATTCTTTTCTGTACACACCTCAGCTCATTAGGAGGCGTTGCGGCTGCTGGGCAAGGGGAACGGGAAGCGTGCATCAGGCTTTAGGTGAAGTGACACTGTAGGACTTTTGTCCCCCAGCGATTTTACGCTTTCCACACCATCCTTCCAATCGATAGGCTGTGAGCCACCACTGTGCTCTGCACATAGCCATGCACTTTAAGTCCCTTTTTCGCACGTACTTTCATTAAACCTGAATATAGAAGTATATATCTGTCTAGGCTAGAGGCACATGAAACAGGACTGGCGTGCCGCTTCAAGTGTACCTGAGAGGAATCTGACTCAGGATTGGCCACCCTCTCAGGGCACCGACTCAGGATTGGCCAACCTCTATGGGGCACCTCTAACGTGCACAAATAACGGGCAAGCCCTATGAAAAGCACAGCGTGAGTCTAGGTGCCACCTTGAAAAAGGAGGGTGACGTCTGGCCTCTGACAGCAGGAATATTAAGAGAGGAGAAAACATACTGCCTGCTATCGTGAAATTCCAAGATAGTCACGAAAAGCAATCTCATGCACTGCACAAGCTCTTTCCCATGATGCACCTCTCCTGCACTCTGTCGATGCAAATGAGCAAGCAGAGAGTTCAGGAATAAAACACCTAAGCTCATGTCCCCAAAAAACAGCAGCAGACAACTCGCAGATATATTCACCAATTTCTAATGCTTTTCTTTTAAACACACGATAAACAGCCTCACCTGTGGTAAGGCTTAAAAAAATTGAATAAACTCGTAAATGTTCCTCTCCACGGAAATCTTTAGTAAAAGGCGAAAGATTTTTTCGTTTTGAAGAGAAACCAGAGTAAGTTAGAATATGGCTCTCTGGGGGTAAGTGGCACCACATCAAAGACCCCGTCATTGCGAGGGTGAGGACCTGAGAGGTATTTTTAGGCTCTAAGAAAGAGGACAAGAACCAGGCCAGTGAGGGAAGCAGGCCCAATTTTCAGAGTCTCTGCTCAAAGCACAGAAAATCAAAAAGGTGGACAGTTCCCATGCGTCTGTCTGGAAATATGCAAATTCTTTTCTGTACACACCTCAGCTCATTAGGAGGCGTTGCGGCTGCTGGGCAAGGGGAACGGGAAGCGTGCATCAGGCTTTAGGTGAAGTGACACTGTAGGACTTTTGTCCCCCAGCGATTTTACGCTTTCCACACCATCCTTCCAATCGATAGGCTGTGAGCCACCACTGTGCTCTGCACATAGCCATGCACTTTAAGTCCCTTTTTCGCACGTACTTTCATTAAACCTGAATATAGAAGTATATATCTGTCTAGGCTAGAGGCACATGAAACAGGACTGGCGTGCCGCTTCAAGTGTACCTGAGAGGAATCTGACTCATGATTGGCCACCCTCTCAGGGCACCGACTCAGGATTGGCCAACCTCTAACGGGCACAAATAACGGGCAAGCCCTATGAAAAGCACAGCGTGAGTCTAGGTGCCACCTTGAAAAAGGAGGGTGACGTCTGGCCTCTGACAGCAGGAATATTAAGAGAGGAGAAAACATACTGCCTGCTATCGTGAAATTCCAAGATAGTCACGAAAAGCAATCTCATGCACTGCACAAGCTCTTTCCCATGATGCACCTCTCCTGCACTCTGTCTATGCAAATGAGCAAGCAGAGAGTTCAGGAATAAAACACCTAAGCTCATGTCCCCAAAAAACAGCAGCAGACAACTCGCAGATATATTCACCAATTTCTAATGCTTTTCTTTTAAACACAAGATAAACAGCCTCACCGGTGGTAAGGCTTAAAAAAATTGAATAAACTCGTAAATGTTCCTCTCCACGGAAATCTTTAGTAAAAGGCGAAAGATTTTTTCGTTTTGAAGAGAAACCAGAGTAAGTTAGAATATGGCTCTCTGGGGGTAAGTGGCACCACATCAAAGACCCCGTCATTGCGAGGGTGAGGACCTGAGAGGTATTTTTAGGCTCTAAGAAAGAGGACAAGAACCAGGCCAGTGAGGGAAGCAGGCCCAATTTTCAGAGTCTCTGCTCAAAGCACAGAAAATCAAAAAGGTGGACAGTTCCCATGCGTCTGTCTGGAAATATGCAAATTCTTTTCTGTACACACCTCAGCTCATTAGGAGGCGTTGCGGCTGCTGGGCAAGGGGAACGGGAAGCGTGCATCAGGCTTTAGGTGAAGTGACACTGTAGGACTTTTGTCCCCCAGCGATTTTACGCTTTCCACACCATCCTTCCAATCGATAGGCTGTGAGCCACCACTGTGCTCTGCACATAGCCATGCACTTTAAGTCCCTTTTTCGCACGTACTTTCATTAAACCTGAATATAGAAGTATATATCTGTCTAGGCTAGAGGCACATGAAACAGGACTGGCGTGCCGCTTCAAGTGTACCTGAGAGGAATCTGACTCAGGATTGGCCACCCTCTCAGGGCACCGACTCAGGATTGGCCAACCTCTATGGGGCACCTCTAACGTGCACAAATAACGGGCAAGCCCTATGAAAAGCACAGCGTGAGTCTAGGTGCCACCTTGAAAAAGGAGGGTGACGTCTGGCCTCTGACAGCAGGAATATTAAGAGAGGAGAAAACATACTGCCTGCTATCGTGAAATTCCAAGATAGTCACGAAAAGCAATCTCATGCACTGCACAAGCTCTTTCCCATGATGCACCTCTCCTGCACTCTGTCTATGCAAATGAGCAAGCAAAGAGTTCAGGAATAAAACACCTAAGCTCATGTCCCCAAAAAACAGCAGCAGACAACTCGCAGATATATTCACCAATTTCTAATGCTTTTCTTTTAAACACAAGATAAACAGCCTCACCGGTGGTAAGGCTTAAAAAAATTGAATAAATTCGTAAATGTTCCTCTCCACGGAAATCTTTAGTAAAAGGCGAAAGATTTTTTCGTTTTGAAGAGAAACCAGAGTAAGTTAGAATATGGCTCTCTGGGGGTAAGTGGCACCACATCAAAGACCCCGTCATTGCGAGGGTGAGGACCTGAGAGGTATTTTTAGGCTCTAAGAAAGAGGACAAGAACCAGGCCAGTGAGGGAAGCAGGCCCAATTTTCAGAGTCTCTGCTCAAAGCACAGAAAATCAAAAAGGTGGACAGTTCCCATGCGTCTGTCTGGAAATATGCAAATTCTTTTCTGTACACACCTCAGCTCATTAGGAGGCGTTGCGGCTGCTGGGCAAGGGGAACGGGAAGCGTGCATCAGGCTTTAGGTGAAGTGACACTGTAGGACTTTTGTCCCCCAGCGATTTTACGCTTTCCACACCATCCTTCCAATCGATAGGCTGTGAGCCACCACTGTGCTCTGCACATAGCCATGCACTTTAAGTCCCTTTTTCGCACGTACTTTCATTAAACCTGAATATAGAAGTATATATCTGTCTAGGCTAGAGGCACATGAAACAGGACTGGCGTGCCGCTTCAAGTGTACCTGAGAGGAATCTGACTCATGATTGGCCACCCTCTCAGGGCACCGACTCAGGATTGGCCAACCTCTAACGGGCACAAATAACGGGCAAGCCCTATGAAAAGCACAGCGTGAGTCTAGGTGCCACCTTGAAAAAGGAGGGTGACGTCTGGCCTCTGACAGCAGGAATATTAAGAGAGGAGAAAACATACTGCCTGCTATCGTGAAATTCCAAGATAGTCACGAAAAGCAATCTCATGCACTGCACAAGCTCTTTCCCATGATGCACCTCTCCTGCACTCTGTCTATGCAAATGAGCAAGCAGAGAGTTCAGGAATAAAACACCTAAGCTCATGTCCCCAAAAAACAGCAGCAGACAACTCGCAGATATATTCACCAATTTCTAATGCTTTTCTTTTAAACACAAGATAAACAGCCTCACCGGTGGTAAGGCTTAAAAAAATTGAATAAACTCGTAAATGTTCCTCTCCACGGAAATCTTTAGTAAAAGGCGAAAGATTTTTTCGTTTTGAAGAGAAACCAGAGTAAGTTAGAATATGGCTCTCTGGGGGTAAGTGGCACCACATCAAAGACCCCGTCATTGCGAGGGTGAGGACCTGAGAGGTATTTTTAGGCTCTAAGAAAGAGGACAAGAACCAGGCCAGTGAGGGAAGCAGGCCCAATTTTCAGAGTCTCTGCTCAAAGCACAGAAAATCAAAAAGGTGGACAGTTCCCATGCGTCTGTCTGGAAATATGCAAATTCTTTTCTGTACACACCTCAGCTCATTAGGAGGCGTTGCGGCTGCTGGGCAAGGGGAACGGGAAGCGTGCATCAGGCTTTAGGTGAAGTGACACTGTAGGACTTTTGTCCCCCAGCGATTTTACGCTTTCCACACCATCCTTCCAATCGATAGGCTGTGAGCCACCACTGTGCTCTGCACATAGCCATGCACTTTAAGTCCCTTTTTCGCACGTACTTTCATTAAACCTGAATATAGAAGTATATATCTGTCTAGGCTAGAGGCACATGAAACAGGACTGGCGTGCCGCTTCAAGTGTACCTGAGAGGAATCTGACTCAGGATTGGCCACCCTCTCAGGGCACCGACTCAGGATTGGCCAACCTCTATGGGGCACCTCTAACGTGCACAAATAACGGGCAAGCCCTATGAAAAGCACAGCGTGAGTCTAGGTGCCACCTTGAAAAAGGAGGGTGACGTCTGGCCTCTGACAGCAGGAATATTAAGAGAGGAGAAAACATACTGCCTGCTATCGTGAAATTCCAAGATAGTCACGAAAAGCAATCTCATGCACTGCACAAGCTCTTTCCCATGATGCACCTCTCCTGCACTCTGTCGATGCAAATGAGCAAGCAGAGAGTTCAGGAATAAAACACCTAAGCTCATGTCCCCAAAAAACAGCAGCAGACAACTCGCAGATATATTCACCAATTTCTAATGCTTTTCTTTTAAACACACGATAAACAGCCTCACCTGTGGTAAGGCTTAAAAAAATTGAATAAACTCGTAAATGTTCCTCTCCACGGAAATCTTTAGTAAAAGGCGAAAGATTTTTTCGTTTTGAAGAGAAACCAGAGTAAGTTAGAATATGGCTCTCTGGGGGTAAGTGGCACCACATCAAAGACCCCGTCATTGCGAGGGTGAGGACCTGAGAGGTATTTTTAGGCTCTAAGAAAGAGGACAAGAACCAGGCCAGTGAGGGAAGCAGGCCCAATTTTCAGAGTCTCTGCTCAAAGCACAGAAAATCAAAAAGGTGGACAGTTCCCATGCGTCTGTCTGGAAATATGCAAATTCTTTTCTGTACACACCTCAGCTCATTAGGAGGCGTTGCGGCTGCTGGGCAAGGGGAACGGGAAGCGTGCATCAGGCTTTAGGTGAAGTGACACTGTAGGACTTTTGTCCCCCAGCGATTTTACGCTTTCCACACCATCCTTCCAATCGATAGGCTGTGAGCCACCACTGTGCTCTGCACATAGCCATGCACTTTAAGTCCCTTTTTCGCACGTACTTTCATTAAACCTGAATATAGAAGTATATATCTGTCTAGGCTAGAGGCACATGAAACAGGACTGGCGTGCCGCTTCAAGTGTACCTGAGAGGAATCTGACTCATGATTGGCCACCCTCTCAGGGCACCGACTCAGGATTGGCCAACCTCTATGGGGCACCTCTAACGGGCACAAATAACGGGCAAGCCCTATGAAAAGCACAGCGTGAGTCTAGGTGCCACCTTGAAAAAGGAGGGTGACGTCTGGCCTCTGACAGCAGGAATATTAAGAGAGGAGAAAACATACTGCCTGCTATCGTGAAATTCCAAGATAGTCACGAAAAGCAATCTCATGCACTGCA
Source organism: Lissotriton helveticus (assembly GCF_964261635.1). Lineage (NCBI taxonomy): Eukaryota > Metazoa > Chordata > Amphibia > Caudata > Salamandridae > Lissotriton > Lissotriton helveticus. The sequence goes on along the minus strand of NC_136073.1, from coordinate 657,672,528 downwards.
GAAGCTCTTTCCCATGATGCACCGCTCCTGCACTCTGTCTATGCAAATGAGCAAGCAGAGAGTTCAGGAATAAAACACCTAAGCTCATGTCCCCAAAAAACAGCAGCAGACAACTCGCAGATATATTCACCAATTTCTAATGCTTTTCTTTTAAACACAAGATAAACAGCCTCACCGGTGGTAAGGCTTAAAAAAATTGAACAAACTCGTAAATGTTCCTCTCCACGGAAATCTTTAGTAAAAGGCGAAAGATTTTTTCATTTTGAAGAGAAACCAGAGTAAGTTAGAATATGGCTCTCTGGGGGTAAGTGGCACCACATCAAAGACCCCGTCATTGCGAGGGTGAGGACCTGAGAGGTATTTTTAGGCTCTAAGAAAGAGGACAAGAACCAGGCCAGTGAGGGAAGCAGGCCCAATTTTCAGAGTCTCTGCTCAAAGCACAGAAAATCAAAAAGGTGGACAGTTCCCATGCGTCTGTCTGGAAATATGCAAATTCTTTTCTGTACACACCTCAGCTCATTAGGAGGCGTTGCGGCTGCTGGGCAAGGGGAACGGGAAGCGTGCATCAGGCTTTAGGTGAAGTGACACTGTAGGACTTTTGTCCCCCAGCGATTTTACGCTTTCCACACCATCCTTCCAATCGATAGGCTGTGAGCCACCACTGTGCTCTGCACATAGCCATGCACTTTAAGTCCCTTTTTCGCACGTACTTTCATTAAACCTGAATATAGAAGTATATATCTGTCTAGGCTAGAGGCACATGAAACAGGACTGGCGTGCCGCTTCAAGTGTACCTGAGAGGAATCTGACTCAGGATTGGCCACCCTCTCAGGGCACCGACTCAGGATTGGCCAACCTCTATGGGGCACCTCTAACGTGGACAAATAACGGGCAAGCCCTATGAAAAGCACAGCGTGAGTCTAGGTGCCACCTTGAAAAAGGAGGGTGACGTCTGGCCTCTGACAGCAGGAATATTAAGAGAGGAGAAAACATACTGCCTGCTATCGTGAAATTCCAAGATAGTCACGAAAAGCAATCTCATGCACTGCACAAGCTCTTTCCCATGATGCACCTCTCCTGCACTCTGTCTATGCAAATGAGCAAGCAGAGAGTTCAGGAATAAAACACCTAAGCTCATGTCCCCAAAAAACAGCAGCAGACAACTCGCAGATATATTCACCAATTTCTAATGCTTTTCTTTTAAACACAAGATAAACAGCCTCACCGGTGGTAAGGCTTAAAAAAATTGAACAAACTCGTAAATGTTCCTCTCCACGGAAATCTTTAGTAAAAGGCGAAAGATTTTTTCATTTTGAAGAGAAACCAGAGTAAGTTAGAATATGGCTCTCTGGGGGTAAGTGGCACCACATCAAAGACCCCGTCATTGCGAGGGTGAGGACCTGAGAGGTATTTTTAGGCTCTAAGAAAGAGGACAAGAACCAGGCCAGTGAGGGAAGCAGGCCCAATTTTCAGAGTCTCTGCTCAAAGCACAGAAAATCAAAAAGGTGGACAGTTCCCATGCGTCTGTCTGGAAATATGCAAATTCTTTTCTGTACACACCTCAGCTCATTAGGAGGCGTTGCGGCTGCTGGGCAAGGGGAACGGGAAGCGTGCATCAGGCTTTAGGTGAAGTGACACTGTAGGACTTTTGTCCCCCAGCGATTTTACGCTTTCCACACCATCCTTCCAATCAATAGGCTGTGAGCCACCACTGTGCTCTGCACATAGCCATGCACTTTAAGTCCCTTTTTCGCACGTACTTTCATTAAACCTGAATATAGAAGTATATATCTGTCTAGGCTAGAGGCACATGAAACAGGACTGGCGTGCCGCTTCAAGTGTACCTGAGAGGAATCTGACTCAGGATTGGCCACCCTCTCAGGGCACCGACTCAGGATTGGCCAACCTCTATGGGGCACCTCTAACGTGGACAAATAACGGGCAAGCCCTATGAAAAGCACAGCGTGAGTCTAGGTGACACCTTGAAAAAGGAGGGTGACGTCTGGCCTCTGACAGCAGGAATATTAAGAGAGGAGAAAACATACTGCCTGCTATCGTGAAATTCCAAGATAGTCACGAAAAGCAATCTCATGCACTGCACAAGCTCTTTCCCATGATGCACCTCTCCTGCACTCTGTCTATGCAAATGAGCAAGCAGAGAGTTCAGGAATAAAACACCTAAGCTCATGTCCCCAAAAAACAGCAGCAGACAACTCGCAGATATATTCACCAATTTCTAATGCTTTTCTTTTAAACACAAGATAAACAGCCTCACCGGTGGTAAGGCTTAAAAAAATTGAATAAACTCGTAAATGTTCCTCTCCACGGAAATCTTTAGTAAAAGGCGAAAGATTTTTTCGTTTTGAAGAGAAACCAGAGTAAATTAGAATATGGCTCTCTGGGGGTAAGTGGCACCACATCAAAGACCCCGTCATTGCGAGGGTGAGGACCTGAGAGGTATTTTTAGGCTCTAAGAAAGAGGACAAGAACCAGGCCGGTGAGGGAAGCAGGCCCAATTTTCAGAGTCTCTGCTCAAAGCACAGAAAATCAAAAAGGTGGACAGTTCCCATGCGTCTGTCTGGAAATATGCAAATTCTTTTCTGTACACACCTCAGCTCATTAGGAGGCGTTGCGGCTGCTGGGCAAGGGGAACGGGAAGCGTGCATCAGGCTTTAGGTGAAGTGACACTGTAGGACTTTTGTCCCCCAGCGATTTTACGCTTTCCACACCATCCTTCCAATCGATAGGCTGTGAGCCACCACTGTGCTCTGCACATAGCCATGCACTTTAAGTCCCTTTTTCGTACGTACTTTCATTAAACCTGAATATAGAAGTATATATCTGTCTAGGCTAGAGGCACATGAAACAGGACTGGCGTGCCGCTTCAAGTGTACCTGAGAGGAATCTGACTCAGGATTGGCCACCCTCTCAGGGCACCGACTCAGGATTGGCCAACCTCTATGGGGCACCTCTAACGTGCACAAATAACGGGCAAGCCCTATGAAAAGCACAGCGTGAGTCTAGGTGCCACCTTGAAAAAGGAGGGTGACGTCTGGCCTCTGACAGCAGGAATATTAAGAGAGGAGAAAACATACTGCCTGCTATCGTGAAATTCCAAGATAGTCACGAAAAGCAATCTCATGCACTGCACAAGCTCTTTCCCATGATGCACCTCTCCTGCACTCTGTCTATGCAAATGAGCAAGCAGAGAGTTCAGGAATAAAACACCTAAGCTCATGTCCCCAAAAAACAGCAGCAGACAACTCGCAGATATATTCACCAATTTCTAATGCTTTTCTTTTAAACACAAGATAAACAGCCTCACCGGTGGTAAGGCTTAAAAAAATTGAATAAATTCGTAAATGTTCCTCTCCACGGAAATCTTTAGTAAAAGGCGAAAGATTTTTTCGTTTTGAAGAGAAACCAGAGTAAGTTAGAATATGGCTCTCTGGGGGTAAGTGGCACCACATCAAAGACCCCGTCATTGCGAGGGTGAGGACCTGAGAGGTATTTTTAGGCTCTAAGAAAGAGGACAAGAACCAGGCCAGTGAGGGAAGCAGGCCCAATTTTCAGAGTCTCTGCTCAAAGCACAGAAAATCAAAAAGGTGGACAGTTCCCATGCGTCTGTCTGGAAATATGCAAATTCTTTTCTGTACACACCTCAGCTCATTAGGAGGCGTTGCGGCTGCTGGGCAAGGGGAACGGGAAGCGTGCATCAGGCTTTAGGTGAAGTGACACTGTAGGACTTTTGTCCCCCAGCGATTTTACGCTTTCCACACCATCCTTCCAATCGATAGGCTGTGAGCCACCACTGTGCTCTGCACATAGCCATGCACTTTAAGTCCCTTTTTCGCACGTACTTTCATTAAACCTGAATATAGAAGTATATATCTGTCTAGGCTAGAGGCACATGAAACAGGACTGGCGTGCCGCTTCAAGTGTACCTGAGAGGAATCTGACTCATGATTGGCCACCCTCTCAGGGCACTGACTCAGGATTGGCCAACCTCTAACGTGCACAAATAACGGGCAAGCCCTATGAAAAGCACAGCGTGAGTCTAGGTGCCACCTTGAAAAAGGAGGGTGACGTCTGGCCTCTGACAGCAGGAATATTAAGAGAGGAGAAAACATACTGCCTGCTATCGTGAAATTCCAAGATAGTCACGAAAAGCAATCTCATGCACTGCAGAAGCTCTTTCCCATGATGCACCGCTCCTGCACTCTGTCTATGCAAATGAGCAAGCAGAGAGTTCAGGAATAAAACACCTAAGCTCATGTCCCCAAAAAACAGCAGCAGACAACTCGCAGATATATTCACCAATTTCTAATGCTTTTCTTTTAAACACAAGATAAACAGCCTCACCGGTGGTAAGGCTTAAAAAAATTGAACAAACTCGTAAATGTTCCTCTCCACGGAAATCTTTAGTAAAAGGCGAAAGATTTTTTCATTTTGAAGAGAAACCAGAGTAAGTTAGAATATGGCTCTCTGGGGGTAAGTGGCACCACATCAAAGACCCCGTCATTGCGAGGGTGAGGACCTGAGAGGTATTTTTAGGCTCTAAGAAAGAGGACAAGAACCAGGCCAGTGAGGGAAGCAGGCCCAATTTTCAGAGTCTCTGCTCAAAGCACAGAAAATCAAAAAGGTGGACAGTTCCCATGCGTCTGTCTGGAAATATGCAAATTCTTTTCTGTACACACCTCAGCTCATTAGGAGGCGTTGCGGCTGCTGGGCAAGGGGAACGGGAAGCGTGCATCAGGCTTTAGGTGAAGTGACACTGTAGGACTTTTGTCCCCCAGCGATTTTACGCTTTCCACACCATCCTTCCAATCGATAGGCTGTGAGCCACCACTGTGCTCTGCACATAGCCATGCACTTTAAGTCCCTTTTTCGCACGTACTTTCATTAAACCTGAATATAGAAGTATATATCTGTCTAGGCTAGAGGCACATGAAACAGGACTGGCGTGCCGCTTCAAGTGTACCTGAGAGGAATCTGACTCAGGATTGGCCACCCTCTCAGGGCACCGACTCAGGATTGGCCAACCTCTATGGGGCACCTCTAACGTGGACAAATAACGGGCAAGCCCTATGAAAAGCACAGCGTGAGTCTAGGTGCCACCTTGAAAAAGGAGGGTGACGTCTGGCCTCTGACAGCAGGAATATTAAGAGAGGAGAAAACATACTGCCTGCTATCGTGAAATTCCAAGATAGTCACGAAAAGCAATCTCATGCACTGCACAAGCTCTTTCCCATGATGCACCTCTCCTGCACTCTGTCTATGCAAATGAGCAAGCAGAGAGTTCAGGAATAAAACACCTAAGCTCATGTCCCCAAAAAACAGCAGCAGACAACTCGCAGATATATTCACCAATTTCTAATGCTTTTCTTTTAAACACAAGATAAACAGCCTCACCGGTGGTAAGGCTTAAAAAAATTGAACAAACTCGTAAATGTTCCTCTCCACGGAAATCTTTAGTAAAAGGCGAAAGATTTTTTCATTTTGAAGAGAAACCAGAGTAAGTTAGAATATGGCTCTCTGGGGGTAAGTGGCACCACATCAAAGACCCCGTCATTGCGAGGGTGAGGACCTGAGAGGTATTTTTAGGCTCTAAGAAAGAGGACAAGAACCAGGCCAGTGAGGGAAGCAGGCCCAATTTTCAGAGTCTCTGCTCAAAGCACAGAAAATCAAAAAGGTGGACAGTTCCCATGCGTCTGTCTGGAAATATGCAAATTCTTTTCTGTACACACCTCAGCTCATTAGGAGGCGTTGCGGCTGCTGGGCAAGGGGAACGGGAAGCGTGCATCAGGCTTTAGGTGAAGTGACACTGTAGGACTTTTGTCCCCCAGCGATTTTACGCTTTCCACACCATCCTTCCAATCAATAGGCTGTGAGCCACCACTGTGCTCTGCACATAGCCATGCACTTTAAGTCCCTTTTTCGCACGTACTTTCATTAAACCTGAATATAGAAGTATATATCTGTCTAGGCTAGAGGCACATGAAACAGGACTGGCGTGCCGCTTCAAGTGTACCTGAGAGGAATCTGACTCAGGATTGGCCACCCTCTCAGGGCACCGACTCAGGATTGGCCAACCTCTATGGGGCACCTCTAACGTGGACAAATAACGGGCAAGCCCTATGAAAAGCACAGCGTGAGTCTAGGTGACACCTTGAAAAAGGAGGGTGACGTCTGGCCTCTGACAGCAGGAATATTAAGAGAGGAGAAAACATACTGCCTGCTATCGTGAAATTCCAAGATAGTCACGAAAAGCAATCTCATGCACTGCACAAGCTCTTTCCCATGATGCACCTCTCCTGCACTCTGTCTATGCAAATGAGCAAGCAGAGAGTTCAGGAATAAAACACCTAAGCTCATGTCCCCAAAAAACAGCAGCAGACAACTCGCAGATATATTCACCAATTTCTAATGCTTTTCTTTTAAACACAAGATAAACAGCCTCACCGGTGGTAAGGCTTAAAAAAATTGAATAAACTCGTAAATGTTCCTCTCCACGGAAATCTTTAGTAAAAGGCGAAAGATTTTTTCGTTTTGAAGAGAAACCAGAGTAAATTAGAATATGGCTCTCTGGGGGTAAGTGGCACCACATCAAAGACCCCGTCATTGCGAGGGTGAGGACCTGAGAGGTATTTTTAGGCTCTAAGAAAGAGGACAAGAACCAGGCCGGTGAGGGAAGCAGGCCCAATTTTCAGAGTCTCTGCTCAAAGCACAGAAAATCAAAAAGGTGGACAGTTCCCATGCGTCTGTCTGGAAATATGCAAATTCTTTTCTGTACACACCTCAGCTCATTAGGAGGCGTTGCGGCTGCTGGGCAAGGGGAACGGGAAGCGTGCATCAGGCTTTAGGTGAAGTGACACTGTAGGACTTTTGTCCCCCAGCGATTTTACGCTTTCCACACCATCCTTCCAATCGATAGGCTGTGAGCCACCACTGTGCTCTGCACATAGCCATGCACTTTAAGTCCCTTTTTCGTACGTACTTTCATTAAACCTGAATATAGAAGTATATATCTGTCTAGGCTAGAGGCACATGAAACAGGACTGGCGTGCCGCTTCAAGTGTACCTGAGAGGAATCTGACTCAGGATTGGCCACCCTCTCAGGGCACCGACTCAGGATTGGCCAACCTCTATGGGGCACCTCTAACGTGCACAAATAACGGGCAAGCCCTATGAAAAGCACAGCGTGAGTCTAGGTGCCACCTTGAAAAAGGAGGGTGACGTCTGGCCTCTGACAGCAGGAATATTAAGAGAGGAGAAAACATACTGCCTGCTATCGTGAAATTCCAAGATAGTCACGAAAAGCAATCTCATGCACTGCACAAGCTCTTTCCCATGATGCACCTCTCCTGCACTCTGTCTATGCAAATGAGCAAGCAGAGAGTTCAGGAATAAAACACCTAAGCTCATGTCCCCAAAAAACAGCAGCAGACAACTCGCAGATATATTCACCAATTTCTAATGCTTTTCTTTTAAACACAAGATAAACAGCCTCACCGGTGGTAAGGCTTAAAAAAATTGAATAAATTCGTAAATGTTCCTCTCCACGGAAATCTTTAGTAAAAGGCGAAAGATTTTTTCGTTTTGAAGAGAAACCAGAGTAAGTTAGAATATGGCTCTCTGGGGGTAAGTGGCACCACATCAAAGACCCCGTCATTGCGAGGGTGAGGACCTGAGAGGTATTTTTAGGCTCTAAGAAAGAGGACAAGAACCAGGCCAGTGAGGGAAGCAGGCCCAATTTTCAGAGTCTCTGCTCAAAGCACAGAAAATCAAAAAGGTGGACAGTTCCCATGCGTCTGTCTGGAAATATGCAAATTCTTTTCTGTACACACCTCAGCTCATTAGGAGGCGTTGCGGCTGCTGGGCAAGGGGAACGGGAAGCGTGCATCAGGCTTTAGGTGAAGTGACACTGTAGGACTTTTGTCCCCCAGCGATTTTACGCTTTCCACACCATCCTTCCAATCGATAGGCTGTGAGCCACCACTGTGCTCTGCACATAGCCATGCACTTTAAGTCCCTTTTTCGCACGTACTTTCATTAAACCTGAATATAGAAGTATATATCTGTCTAGGCTAGAGGCACATGAAACAGGACTGGCGTGCCGCTTCAAGTGTACCTGAGAGGAATCTGACTCATGATTGGCCACCCTCTCAGGGCACTGACTCAGGATTGGCCAACCTCTAACGGGCACAAATAACGGGCAAGCCCTATGAAAAGCACAGCGTGAGTCTAGGTGCCACCTTGAAAAAGGAGGGTGACGTCTGGCCTCTGACAGCAGGAATATTAAGAGAGGAGAAAACATACTGCCTGCTATCGTGAAATTCCAAGATAGTCACGAAAAGCAATCTCATGCACTGCACAAGCTCTTTCCCATGATGCACCTCTCCTGCACTCTGTCTATGCAAATGAGCAAGCAGAGAGTTCAGGAATAAAACACCTAAGCTCATGTCCCCAAAAAACAGCAGCAGACAACTCGCAGATATATTCACCAATTTCTAATGCTTTTCTTTTAAACACAAGATAAACAGCCTCACCGGTGGTAAGGCTTAAAAAAATTGAATAAACTCGTAAATGTTCCTCTCCACGGAAATCTTTAGTAAAAGGCGAAAGATTTTTTCGTTTTGAAGAGAAACCAGAGTAAGTTAGAATATGGCTCTCTGGGGGTAAGTGGCACCACATCAAAGACCCCGTCATTGCGAGGGTGAGGACCTGAGAGGTATTTTTAGGCTCTAAGAAAGAGGACAAGAACCAGGCCAGTGAGGGAAGCAGGCCCAATTTTCAGAGTCTCTGCTCAAAGCACAGAAAATCAAAAAGGTGGACAGTTCCCATGCGTCTGTCTGGAAATATGCAAATTCTTTTCTGTACACACCTCAGCTCATTAGGAGGCGTTGCGGCTGCTGGGCAAGGGGAACGGGAAGCGTGCATCAGGCTTTAGGTGAAGTGACACTGTAGGACTTTTGTCCCCCAGCGATTTTACGCTTTCCACACCATCCTTCCAATCGATAGGCTGTGAGCCACCACTGTGCTCTGCACATAGCCATGCACTTTAAGTCCCTTTTTCGCACGTACTTTCATTAAACCTGAATATAGAAGTATATATCTGTCTAGGCTAGAGGCACATGAAACAGGACTGGCGTGCCGCTTCAAGTGTACCTGAGAGGAATCTGACTCAGGATTGGCCACCCTCTCAGGGCACCGACTCAGGATTGGCCAACCTCTATGGGGCACCTCTAACGTGCACAAATAACGGGCAAGCCCTATGAAAAGCACAGCGTGAGTCTAGGTGCCACCTTGAAAAAGGAGGGTGACGTCTGGCCTCTGACAGCAGGAATATTAAGAGAGGAGAAAACATACTGCCTGCTATCGTGAAATTCCAAGATAGTCACGAAAAGCAATCTCATGCACTGCACAAGCTCTTTCCCATGATGCACCTCTCCTGCACTCTGTCGATGCAAATGAGCAAGCAGAGAGTTCAGGAATAAAACACCTAAGCTCATGTCCCCAAAAAACAGCAGCAGACAACTCGCAGATATATTCACCAATTTCTAATGCTTTTCTTTTAAACACACGATAAACAGCCTCACCTGTGGTAAGGCTTAAAAAAATTGAATAAACTCGTAAATGTTCCTCTCCACGGAAATCTTTAGTAAAAGGCGAAAGATTTTTTCGTTTTGAAGAGAAACCAGAGTAAGTTAGAATATGGCTCTCTGGGGGTAAGTGGCACCACATCAAAGACCCCGTCATTGCGAGGGTGAGGACCTGAGAGGTATTTTTAGGCTCTAAGAAAGAGGACAAGAACCAGGCCAGTGAGGGAAGCAGGCCCAATTTTCAGAGTCTCTGCTCAAAGCACAGAAAATCAAAAAGGTGGACAGTTCCCATGCGTCTGTCTGGAAATATGCAAATTCTTTTCTGTACACACCTCAGCTCATTAGGAGGCGTTGCGGCTGCTGGGCAAGGGGAACGGGAAGCGTGCATCAGGCTTTAGGTGAAGTGACACTGTAGGACTTTTGTCCCCCAGCGATTTTACGCTTTCCACACCATCCTTCCAATCGATAGGCTGTGAGCCACCACTGTGCTCTGCACATAGCCATGCACTTTAAGTCCCTTTTTCGCACGTACTTTCATTAAACCTGAATATAGAAGTATATATCTGTCTAGGCTAGAGGCACATGAAACAGGACTGGCGTGCCGCTTCAAGTGTACCTGAGAGGAATCTGACTCAGGATTGGCCACCCTCTCAGGGCACCGACTCAGGATTGGCCAACCTCTATGGGGCACCTCTAACGTGCACAAATAACGGGCAAGCCCTATGAAAAGCACAGCGTGAGTCTAGGTGCCACCTTGAAAAAGGAGGGTGACGTCTGGCCTCTGACAGCAGGAATATTAAGAGAGGAGAAAACATACTGCCTGCTATCGTGAAATTCCAAGATAGTCACGAAAAGCAATCTCATGCACTGCACAAGCTCTTTCCCATGATGCACCTCTCCTGCACTCTGTCGATGCAAATGAGCAAGCAGAGAGTTCAGGAATAAAACACCTAAGCTCATGTCCCCAAAAAACAGCAGCAGACAACTCGCAGATATATTCACCAATTTCTAATGCTTTTCTTTTAAACACACGATAAACAGCCTCACCTGTGGTAAGGCTTAAAAAAATTGAATAAACTCGTAAATGTTCCTCTCCACGGAAATCTTTAGTAAAAGGCGAAAGATTTTTTCGTTTTGAAGAGAAACCAGAGTAAGTTAGAATATGGCTCTCTGGGGGTAAGTGGCACCACATCAAAGACCCCGTCATTGCGAGGGTGAGGACCTGAGAGGTATTTTTAGGCTCTAAGAAAGAGGACAAGAACCAGGCCAGTGAGGGAAGCAGGCCCAATTTTCAGAGTCTCTGCTCAAAGCACAGAAAATCAAAAAGGTGGACAGTTCCCATGCGTCTGTCTGGAAATATGCAAATTCTTTTCTGTACACACCTCAGCTCATTAGGAGGCGTTGCGGCTGCTGGGCAAGGGGAACGGGAAGCGTGCATCAGGCTTTAGGTGAAGTGACACTGTAGAACTTTTGTCCCCCAGCGATTTTACGCTTTCCACACCATCCTTCCAATCGATAGGCTGTGAGCCACCACTGTGCTCTGCACATAGCCATGCACTTTAAGTCCCTTTTTCGCACGTACTTTCATTAAACCTGAATATAGAAGTATATATCTGTCTAGGCTAGAGGCACATGAAACAGGACTGGCGTGCCGCTTCAAGTGTACCTGAGAGGAATCTGACTCATGATTGGCCACCCTCTCAGGGCACCGACTCAGGATTGGCCAACCTCTAACGGGCACAAATAACGGGCAAGCCCTATGAAAAGCACAGCGTGAGTCTAGGTGCCACCTTGAAAAAGGAGGGTGACGTCTGGCCTCTGACAGCAGGAATATTAAGAGAGGAGAAAACATACTGCCTGCTATCGTGAAATTCCAAGATAGTCACGAAAAGCAATCTCATGCACTGCACAAGCTCTTTCCCATGATGCACCTCTCCTGCACTCTGTCTATGCAAATGAGCAAGCAGAGAGTTCAGGAATAAAACACCTAAGCTCATGTCCCCAAAAAACAGCAGCAGACAACTCGCAGATATATTCACCAATTTCTAATGCTTTTCTTTTAAACACAAGATAAACAGCCTCACCGGTGGTAAGGCTTAAAAAAATTGAATAAACTCGTAAATGTTCCTCTCCACGGAAATCTTTAGTAAAAGGCGAAAGATTTTTTCGTTTTGAAGAGAAACCAGAGTAAGTTAGAATATGGCTCTCTGGGGGTAAGTGGCACCACATCAAAGACCCCGTCATTGCGAGGGTGAGGACCTGAGAGGTATTTTTAGGCTCTAAGAAAGAGGACAAGAACCAGGCCAGTGAGGGAAGCAGGCCCAATTTTCAGAGTCTCTGCTCAAAGCACAGAAAATCAAAAAGGTGGACAGTTCCCATGCGTCTGTCTGGAAATATGCAAATTCTTTTCTGTACACACCTCAGCTCATTAGGAGGCGTTGCGGCTGCTGGGCAAGGGGAACGGGAAGCGTGCATCAGGCTTTAGGTGAAGTGACACTGTAGGACTTTTGTCCCCCAGCGATTTTACGCTTTCCACACCATCCTTCCAATCGATAGGCTGTGAGCCACCACTGTGCTCTGCACATAGCCATGCACTTTAAGTCCCTTTTTCGCACGTACTTTCATTAAACCTGAATATAGAAGTATATATCTGTCTAGGCTAGAGGCACATGAAACAGGACTGGCGTGCCGCTTCAAGTGTACCTGAGAGGAATCTGACTCAGGATTGGCCACCCTCTCAGGGCACCGACTCAGGATTGGCCAACCTCTATGGGGCACCTCTAACGTGCACAAATAACGGGCAAGCCCTATGAAAAGCACAGCGTGAGTCTAGGTGCCACCTTGAAAAAGGAGGGTGACGTCTGGCCTCTGACAGCAGGAATATTAAGAGAGGAGAAAACATACTGCCTGCTATCGTGAAATTCCAAGATAGTCACGAAAAGCAATCTCATGCACTGCACAAGCTCTTTCCCATGATGCACCTCTCCTGCACTCTGTCTATGCAAATGAGCAAGCAAAGAGTTCAGGAATAAAACACCTAAGCTCATGTCCCCAAAAAACAGCAGCAGACAACTCGCAGATATATTCACCAATTTCTAATGCTTTTCTTTTAAACACAAGATAAACAGCCTCACCGGTGGTAAGGCTTAAAAAAATTGAATAAATTCGTAAATGTTCCTCTCCACGGAAATCTTTAGTAAAAGGCGAAAGATTTTTTCGTTTTGAAGAGAAACCAGAGTAAGTTAGAATATGGCTCTCTGGGGGTAAGTGGCACCACATCAAAGACCCCGTCATTGCGAGGGTGAGGACCTGAGAGGTATTTTTAGGCTCTAAGAAAGAGGACAAGAACCAGGCCAGTGAGGGAAGCAGGCCCAATTTTCAGAGTCTCTGCTCAAAGCACAGAAAATCAAAAAGGTGGACAGTTCCCATGCGTCTGTCTGGAAATATGCAAATTCTTTTCTGTACACACCTCAGCTCATTAGGAGGCGTTGCGGCTGCTGGGCAAGGGGAACGGGAAGCGTGCATCAGGCTTTAGGTGAAGTGACACTGTAGGACTTTTGTCCCCCAGCGATTTTACGCTTTCCACACCATCCTTCCAATCGATAGGCTGTGAGCCACCACTGTGCTCTGCACATAGCCATGCACTTTAAGTCCCTTTTTCGCACGTACTTTCATTAAACCTGAATATAGAAGTATATATCTGTCTAGGCTAGAGGCACATGAAACAGGACTGGCGTGCCGCTTCAAGTGTACCTGAGAGGAATCTGACTCATGATTGGCCACCCTCTCAGGGCACCGACTCAGGATTGGCCAACCTCTAACGGGCACAAATAACGGGCAAGCCCTATGAAAAGCACAGCGTGAGTCTAGGTGCCACCTTGAAAAAGGAGGGTGACGTCTGGCCTCTGACAGCAGGAATATTAAGAGAGGAGAAAACATACTGCCTGCTATCGTGAAATTCCAAGATAGTCACGAAAAGCAATCTCATGCACTGCACAAGCTCTTTCCCATGATGCACCTCTCCTGCACTCTGTCTATGCAAATGAGCAAGCAGAGAGTTCAGGAATAAAACACCTAAGCTCATGTCCCCAAAAAACAGCAGCAGACAACTCGCAGATATATTCACCAATTTCTAATGCTTTTCTTTTAAACACAAGATAAACAGCCTCACCGGTGGTAAGGCTTAAAAAAATTGAATAAACTCGTAAATGTTCCTCTCCACGGAAATCTTTAGTAAAAGGCGAAAGATTTTTTCGTTTTGAAGAGAAACCAGAGTAAGTTAGAATATGGCTCTCTGGGGGTAAGTGGCACCACATCAAAGACCCCGTCATTGCGAGGGTGAGGACCTGAGAGGTATTTTTAGGCTCTAAGAAAGAGGACAAGAACCAGGCCAGTGAGGGAAGCAGGCCCAATTTTCAGAGTCTCTGCTCAAAGCACAGAAAATCAAAAAGGTGGACAGTTCCCATGCGTCTGTCTGGAAATATGCAAATTCTTTTCTGTACACACCTCAGCTCATTAGGAGGCGTGGCGGCTGCTGGGCAAGGGGAACGGGAAGCGTGCATCAGGCTTTAGGTGAAGTGACACTGTAGGACTTTTGTCCCCCAGCGATTTTACGCTTTCCACACCATCCTTCCAATCGATAGGCTGTGAGCCACCACTGTGCTCTGCACATAGCCATGCACTTTAAGTCCCTTTTTCGCACGTACTTTCATTAAACCTGAATATAGAAGTATATATCTGTCTAGGCTAGAGGCACATGAAACAGGACTGGCGTGCCGCTTCAAGTGTACCTGAGAGGAATCTGACTCAGGATTGGCCACCCTCTCAGGGCACCGACTCAGGATTGGCCAACCTCTATGGGGCACCTCTAACGTGCACAAATAACGGGCAAGCCCTATGAAAAGCACAGCGTGAGTCTAGGTGCCACCTTGAAAAAGGAGGGTGACGTCTGGCCTCTGACAGCAGGAATATTAAGAGAGGAGAAAACATACTGCCTGCTATCGTGAAATTCCAAGATAGTCACGAAAAGCAATCTCATGCACTGCACAAGCTCTTTCCCATGATGCACCTCTCCTGCACTCTGTCGATGCAAATGAGCAAGCAGAGAGTTCAGGAATAAAACACCTAAGCTCATGTCCCCAAAAAACAGCAGCAGACAACTCGCAGATATATTCACCAATTTCTAATGCTTTTCTTTTAAACACACGATAAACAGCCTCACCTGTGGTAAGGCTTAAAAAAATTGAATAAACTCGTAAATGTTCCTCTCCACGGAAATCTTTAGTAAAAGGCGAAAGATTTTTTCGTTTTGAAGAGAAACCAGAGTAAGTTAGAATATGGCTCTCTGGGGGTAAGTGGCACCACATCAAAGACCCCGTCATTGCGAGGGTGAGGACCTGAGAGGTATTTTTAGGCTCTAAGAAAGAGGACAAGAACCAGGCCAGTGAGGGAAGCAGGCCCAATTTTCAGAGTCTCTGCTCAAAGCACAGAAAATCAAAAAGGTGGACAGTTCCCATGCGTCTGTCTGGAAATATGCAAATTCTTTTCTGTACACACCTCAGCTCATTAGGAGGCGTTGCGGCTGCTGGGCAAGGGGAACGGGAAGCGTGCATCAGGCTTTAGGTGAAGTGACACTGTAGGACTTTTGTCCCCCAGCGATTTTACGCTTTCCACACCATCCTTCCAATCGATAGGCTGTGAGCCACCACTGTGCTCTGCACATAGCCATGCACTTTAAGTCCCTTTTTCGCACGTACTTTCATTAAACCTGAATATAGAAGTATATATCTGTCTAGGCTAGAGGCACATGAAACAGGACTGGCGTGCCGCTTCAAGTGTACCTGAGAGGAATCTGACTCATGATTGGCCACCCTCTCAGGGCACCGACTCAGGATTGGCCAACCTCTATGGGGCACCTCTAACGGGCACAAATAACGGGCAAGCCCTATGAAAAGCACAGCGTGAGTCTAGGTGCCACCTTGAAAAAGGAGGGTGACGTCTGGCCTCTGACAGCAGGAATATTAAGAGAGGAGAAAACATACTGCCTGCTATCGTGAAATTCCAAGATAGTCACGAAAAGCAATCTCATGCACTGCAGAAGCTCTTTCCCATGATGCACCGCTCCTGCACTCTGTCTATGCAAATGAGCAAGCAGAGAGTTCAGGAATAAAACACCTAAGCTCATGTCCCCAAAAAACAGCAGCAGACAACTCGCAGATATATTCACCAATTTCTAATGCTTTTCTTTTAAACACAAGATAAACAGCCTCACCGGTGGTAAGGCTTAAAAAAATTGAACAAACTCGTAAATGTTCCTCTCCACGGAAATCTTTAGTAAAAGGCGAAAGATTTTTTCATTTTGAAGAGAAACCAGAGTAAGTTAGAATATGGCTCTCTGGGGGTAAGTGGCACCACATCAAAGACCCCGTCATTGCGAGGGTGAGGACCTGAGAGGTATTTTTAGGCTCTAAGAAAGAGGACAAGAACCAGGCCAGTGAGGGAAGCAGGCCCAATTTTCAGAGTCTCTGCTCAAAGCACAGAAAATCAAAAAGGTGGACAGTTCCCATGCGTCTGTCTGGAAATATGCAAATTCTTTTCTGTACACACCTCAGCTCATTAGGAGGCGTTGCGGCTGCTGGGCAAGGGGAACGGGAAGCGTGCATCAGGCTTTAGGTGAAGTGACACTGTAGGACTTTTGTCCCCCAGCGATTTTACGCTTTCCACACCATCCTTCCAATCGATAGGCTGTGAGCCACCACTGTGCTCTGCACATAGCCATGCACTTTAAGTCCCTTTTTCGCACGTACTTTCATTAAACCTGAATATAGAAGTATATATCTGTCTAGGCTAGAGGCACATGAAACAGGACTGGCGTGCCGCTTCAAGTGTACCTGAGAGGAATCTGACTCAGGATTGGCCACCCTCTCAGGGCACCGACTCAGGATTGGCCAACCTCTATGGGGCACCTCTAACGTGGACAAATAACGGGCAAGCCCTATGAAAAGCACAGCGTGAGTCTAGGTGCCACCTTGAAAAAGGAGGGTGACGTCTGGCCTCTGACAGCAGGAATATTAAGAGAGGAGAAAACATACTGCCTGCTATCGTGAAATTCCAAGATAGTCACGAAAAGCAATCTCATGCACTGCACAAGCTCTTTCCCATGATGCACCTCTCCTGCACTCTGTCTATGCAAATGAGCAAGCAGAGAGTTCAGGAATAAAACACCTAAGCTCATGTCCCCAAAAAACAGCAGCAGACAACTCGCAGATATATTCACCAATTTCTAATGCTTTTCTTTTAAACACAAGATAAACAGCCTCACCGGTGGTAAGGCTTAAAAAAATTGAACAAACTCGTAAATGTTCCTCTCCACGGAAATCTTTAGTAAAAGGCGAAAGATTTTTTCATTTTGAAGAGAAACCAGAGTAAGTTAGAATATGGCTCTCTGGGGGTAAGTGGCACCACATCAAAGACCCCGTCATTGCGAGGGTGAGGACCTGAGAGGTATTTTTAGGCTCTAAGAAAGAGGACAAGAACCAGGCCAGTGAGGGAAGCAGGCCCAATTTTCAGAGTCTCTGCTCAAAGCACAGAAAATCAAAAAGGTGGACAGTTCCCATGCGTCTGTCTGGAAATATGCAAATTCTTTTCTGTACACACCTCAGCTCATTAGGAGGCGTTGCGGCTGCTGGGCAAGGGGAACGGGAAGCGTGCATCAGGCTTTAGGTGAAGTGACACTGTAGGACTTTTGTCCCCCAGCGATTTTACGCTTTCCACACCATCCTTCCAATCAATAGGCTGTGAGCCACCACTGTGCTCTGCACATAGCCATGCACTTTAAGTCCCTTTTTCGCACGTACTTTCATTAAACCTGAATATAGAAGTATATATCTGTCTAGGCTAGAGGCACATGAAACAGGACTGGCGTGCCGCTTCAAGTGTACCTGAGAGGAATCTGACTCAGGATTGGCCACCCTCTCAGGGCACCGACTCAGGATTGGCCAACCTCTATGGGGCACCTCTAACGTGGACAAATAACGGGCAAGCCCTATGAAAAGCACAGCGTGAGTCTAGGTGACACCTTGAAAAAGGAGGGTGACGTCTGGCCTCTGACAGCAGGAATATTAAGAGAGGAGAAAACATACTGCCTGCTATCGTGAAATTCCAAGATAGTCACGAAAAGCAATCTCATGCACTGCACAAGCTCTTTCCCATGATGCACCTCTCCTGCACTCTGTCTATGCAAATGAGCAAGCAGAGAGTTCAGGAATAAAACACCTAAGCTCATGTCCCCAAAAAACAGCAGCAGACAACTCGCAGATATATTCACCAATTTCTAATGCTTTTCTTTTAAACACAAGATAAACAGCCTCACCGGTGGTAAGGCTTAAAAAAATTGAATAAACTCGTAAATGTTCCTCTCCACGGAAATCTTTAGTAAAAGGCGAAAGATTTTTTCGTTTTGAAGAGAAACCAGAGTAAATTAGAATATGGCTCTCTGGGGGTAAGTGGCACCACATCAAAGACCCCGTCATTGCGAGGGTGAGGACCTGAGAGGTATTTTTAGGCTCTAAGAAAGAGGACAAGAACCAGGCCGGTGAGGGAAGCAGGCCCAATTTTCAGAGTCTCTGCTCAAAGCACAGAAAATCAAAAAGGTGGACAGTTCCCATGCGTCTGTCTGGAAATATGCAAATTCTTTTCTGTACACACCTCAGCTCATTAGGAGGCGTTGCGGCTGCTGGGCAAGGGGAACGGGAAGCGTGCATCAGGCTTTAGGTGAAGTGACACTGTAGGACTTTTGTCCCCCAGCGATTTTACGCTTTCCACACCATCCTTCCAATCGATAGGCTGTGAGCCACCACTGTGCTCTGCACATAGCCATGCACTTTAAGTCCCTTTTTCGTACGTACTTTCATTAAACCTGAATATAGAAGTATATATCTGTCTAGGCTAGAGGCACATGAAACAGGACTGGCGTGCCGCTTCAAGTGTACCTGAGAGGAATCTGACTCAGGATTGGCCACCCTCTCAGGGCACCGACTCAGGATTGGCCAACCTCTATGGGGCACCTCTAACGTGCACAAATAACGGGCAAGCCCTATGAAAAGCACAGCGTGAGTCTAGGTGCCACCTTGAAAAAGGAGGGTGACGTCTGGCCTCTGACAGCAGGAATATTAAGAGAGGAGAAAACATACTGCCTGCTATCGTGAAATTCCAAGATAGTCACGAAAAGCAATCTCATGCACTGCACAAGCTCTTTCCCATGATGCACCTCTCCTGCACTCTGTCTATGCAAATGAGCAAGCAGAGAGTTCAGGAATAAAACACCTAAGCTCATGTCCCCAAAAAACAGCAGCAGACAACTCGCAGATATATTCACCAATTTCTAATGCTTTTCTTTTAAACACAAGATAAACAGCCTCACCGGTGGTAAGGCTTAAAAAAATTGAATAAATTCGTAAATGTTCCTCTCCACGGAAATCTTTAGTAAAAGGCGAAAGATTTTTTCGTTTTGAAGAGAAACCAGAGTAAGTTAGAATATGGCTCTCTGGGGGTAAGTGGCACCACATCAAAGACCCCGTCATTGCGAGGGTGAGGACCTGAGAGGTATTTTTAGGCTCTAAGAAAGAGGACAAGAACCAGGCCAGTGAGGGAAGCAGGCCCAATTTTCAGAGTCTCTGCTCAAAGCACAGAAAATCAAAAAGGTGGACAGTTCCCATGCGTCTGTCTGGAAATATGCAAATTCTTTTCTGTACACACCTCAGCTCATTAGGAGGCGTTGCGGCTGCTGGGCAAGGGGAACGGGAAGCGTGCATCAGGCTTTAGGTGAAGTGACACTGTAGGACTTTTGTCCCCCAGCGATTTTACGCTTTCCACACCATCCTTCCAATCGATAGGCTGTGAGCCACCACTGTGCTCTGCACATAGCCATGCACTTTAAGTCCCTTTTTCGCACGTACTTTCATTAAACCTGAATATAGAAGTATATATCTGTCTAGGCTAGAGGCACATGAAACAGGACTGGCGTGCCGCTTCAAGTGTACCTGAGAGGAATCTGACTCATGATTGGCCACCCTCTCAGGGCACTGACTCAGGATTGGCCAACCTCTAACGTGCACAAATAACGGGCAAGCCCTATGAAAAGCACAGCGTGAGTCTAGGTGCCACCTTGAAAAAGGAGGGTGACGTCTGGCCTCTGACAGCAGGAATATTAAGAGAGGAGAAAACATACTGCCTGCTATCGTGAAATTCCAAGATAGTCACGAAAAGCAATCTCATGCACTGCAGAAGCTCTTTCCCATGATGCACCGCTCCTGCACTCTGTCTATGCAAATGAGCAAGCAGAGAGTTCAGGAATAAAACACCTAAGCTCATGTCCCCAAAAAACAGCAGCAGACAACTCGCAGATATATTCACCAATTTCTAATGCTTTTCTTTTAAACACAAGATAAACAGCCTCACCGGTGGTAAGGCTTAAAAAAATTGAACAAACTCGTAAATGTTCCTCTCCACGGAAATCTTTAGTAAAAGGCGAAAGATTTTTTCATTTTGAAGAGAAACCAGAGTAAGTTAGAATATGGCTCTCTGGGGGTAAGTGGCACCACATCAAAGACCCCGTCATTGCGAGGGTGAGGACCTGAGAGGTATTTTTAGGCTCTAAGAAAGAGGACAAGAACCAGGCCAGTGAGGGAAGCAGGCCCAATTTTCAGAGTCTCTGCTCAAAGCACAGAAAATCAAAAAGGTGGACAGTTCCCATGCGTCTGTCTGGAAATATGCAAATTCTTTTCTGTACACACCTCAGCTCATTAGGAGGCGTTGCGGCTGCTGGGCAAGGGGAACGGGAAGCGTGCATCAGGCTTTAGGTGAAGTGACACTGTAGGACTTTTGTCCCCCAGCGATTTTACGCTTTCCACACCATCCTTCCAATCGATAGGCTGTGAGCCACCACTGTGCTCTGCACATAGCCATGCACTTTAAGTCCCTTTTTCGCACGTACTTTCATTAAACCTGAATATAGAAGTATATATCTGTCTAGGCTAGAGGCACATGAAACAGGACTGGCGTGCCGCTTCAAGTGTACCTGAGAGGAATCTGACTCAGGATTGGCCACCCTCTCAGGGCACCGACTCAGGATTGGCCAACCTCTATGGGGCACCTCTAACGTGGACAAATAACGGGCAAGCCCTATGAAAAGCACAGCGTGAGTCTAGGTGCCACCTTGAAAAAGGAGGGTGACGTCTGGCCTCTGACAGCAGGAATATTAAGAGAGGAGAAAACATACTGCCTGCTATCGTGAAATTCCAAGATAGTCACGAAAAGCAATCTCATGCACTGCACAAGCTCTTTCCCATGATGCACCTCTCCTGCACTCTGTCTATGCAAATGAGCAAGCAGAGAGTTCAGGAATAAAACACCTAAGCTCATGTCCCCAAAAAACAGCAGCAGACAACTCGCAGATATATTCACCAATTTCTAATGCTTTTCTTTTAAACACAAGATAAACAGCCTCACCGGTGGTAAGGCTTAAAAAAATTGAACAAACTCGTAAATGTTCCTCTCCACGGAAATCTTTAGTAAAAGGCGAAAGATTTTTTCATTTTGAAGAGAAACCAGAGTAAGTTAGAATATGGCTCTCTGGGGGTAAGTGGCACCACATCAAAGACCCCGTCATTGCGAGGGTGAGGACCTGAGAGGTATTTTTAGGCTCTAAGAAAGAGGACAAGAACCAGGCCAGTGAGGGAAGCAGGCCCAATTTTCAGAGTCTCTGCTCAAAGCACAGAAAATCAAAAAGGTGGACAGTTCCCATGCGTCTGTCTGGAAATATGCAAATTCTTTTCTGTACACACCTCAGCTCATTAGGAGGCGTTGCGGCTGCTGGGCAAGGGGAACGGGAAGCGTGCATCAGGCTTTAGGTGAAGTGACACTGTAGGACTTTTGTCCCCCAGCGATTTTACGCTTTCCACACCATCCTTCCAATCAATAGGCTGTGAGCCACCACTGTGCTCTGCACATAGCCATGCACTTTAAGTCCCTTTTTCGCACGTACTTTCATTAAACCTGAATATAGAAGTATATATCTGTCTAGGCTAGAGGCACATGAAACAGGACTGGCGTGCCGCTTCAAGTGTACCTGAGAGGAATCTGACTCAGGATTGGCCACCCTCTCAGGGCACCGACTCAGGATTGGCCAACCTCTATGGGGCACCTCTAACGTGGACAAATAACGGGCAAGCCCTATGAAAAGCACAGCGTGAGTCTAGGTGACACCTTGAAAAAGGAGGGTGACGTCTGGCCTCTGACAGCAGGAATATTAAGAGAGGAGAAAACATACTGCCTGCTATCGTGAAATTCCAAGATAGTCACGAAAAGCAATCTCATGCACTGCACAAGCTCTTTCCCATGATGCACCTCTCCTGCACTCTGTCTATGCAAATGAGCAAGCAGAGAGTTCAGGAATAAAACACCTAAGCTCATGTCCCCAAAAAACAGCAGCAGACAACTCGCAGATATATTCACCAATTTCTAATGCTTTTCTTTTAAACACAAGATAAACAGCCTCACCGGTGGTAAGGCTTAAAAAAATTGAATAAACTCGTAAATGTTCCTCTCCACGGAAATCTTTAGTAAAAGGCGAAAGATTTTTTCGTTTTGAAGAGAAACCAGAGTAAATTAGAATATGGCTCTCTGGGGGTAAGTGGCACCACATCAAAGACCCCGTCATTGCGAGGGTGAGGACCTGAGAGGTATTTTTAGGCTCTAAGAAAGAGGACAAGAACCAGGCCGGTGAGGGAAGCAGGCCCAATTTTCAGAGTCTCTGCTCAAAGCACAGAAAATCAAAAAGGTGGACAGTTCCCATGCGTCTGTCTGGAAATATGCAAATTCTTTTCTGTACACACCTCAGCTCATTAGGAGGCGTTGCGGCTGCTGGGCAAGGGGAACGGGAAGCGTGCATCAGGCTTTAGGTGAAGTGACACTGTAGGACTTTTGTCCCCCAGCGATTTTACGCTTTCCACACCATCCTTCCAATCGATAGGCTGTGAGCCACCACTGTGCTCTGCACATAGCCATGCACTTTAAGTCCCTTTTTCGTACGTACTTTCATTAAACCTGAATATAGAAGTATATATCTGTCTAGGCTAGAGGCACATGAAACAGGACTGGCGTGCCGCTTCAAGTGTACCTGAGAGGAATCTGACTCAGGATTGGCCACCCTCTCAGGGCACCGACTCAGGATTGGCCAACCTCTATGGGGCACCTCTAACGTGCACAAATAACGGGCAAGCCCTATGAAAAGCACAGCGTGAGTCTAGGTGCCACCTTGAAAAAGGAGGGTGACGTCTGGCCTCTGACAGCAGGAATATTAAGAGAGGAGAAAACATACTGCCTGCTATCGTGAAATTCCAAGATAGTCACGAAAAGCAATCTCATGCACTGCACAAGCTCTTTCCCATGATGCACCTCTCCTGCACTCTGTCTATGCAAATGAGCAAGCAGAGAGTTCAGGAATAAAACACCTAAGCTCATGTCCCCAAAAAACAGCAGCAGACAACTCGCAGATATATTCACCAATTTCTAATGCTTTTCTTTTAAACACAAGATAAACAGCCTCACCGGTGGTAAGGCTTAAAAAAATTGAATAAATTCGTAAATGTTCCTCTCCACGGAAATCTTTAGTAAAAGGCGAAAGATTTTTTCGTTTTGAAGAGAAACCAGAGTAAGTTAGAATATGGCTCTCTGGGGGTAAGTGGCACCACATCAAAGACCCCGTCATTGCGAGGGTGAGGACCTGAGAGGTATTTTTAGGCTCTAAGAAAGAGGACAAGAACCAGGCCAGTGAGGGAAGCAGGCCCAATTTTCAGAGTCTCTGCTCAAAGCACAGAAAATCAAAAAGGTGGACAGTTCCCATGCGTCTGTCTGGAAATATGCAAATTCTTTTCTGTACACACCTCAGCTCATTAGGAGGCGTTGCGGCTGCTGGGCAAGGGGAACGGGAAGCGTGCATCAGGCTTTAGGTGAAGTGACACTGTAGGACTTTTGTCCCCCAGCGATTTTACGCTTTCCACACCATCCTTCCAATCGATAGGCTGTGAGCCACCACTGTGCTCTGCACATAGCCATGCACTTTAAGTCCCTTTTTCGCACGTACTTTCATTAAACCTGAATATAGAAGTATATATCTGTCTAGGCTAGAGGCACATGAAACAGGACTGGCGTGCCGCTTCAAGTGTACCTGAGAGGAATCTGACTCATGATTGGCCACCCTCTCAGGGCACTGACTCAGGATTGGCCAACCTCTAACGGGCACAAATAACGGGCAAGCCCTATGAAAAGCACAGCGTGAGTCTAGGTGCCACCTTGAAAAAGGAGGGTGACGTCTGGCCTCTGACAGCAGGAATATTAAGAGAGGAGAAAACATACTGCCTGCTATCGTGAAATTCCAAGATAGTCACGAAAAGCAATCTCATGCACTGCACAAGCTCTTTCCCATGATGCACCTCTCCTGCACTCTGTCTATGCAAATGAGCAAGCAGAGAGTTCAGGAATAAAACACCTAAGCTCATGTCCCCAAAAAACAGCAGCAGACAACTCGCAGATATATTCACCAATTTCTAATGCTTTTCTTTTAAACACAAGATAAACAGCCTCACCGGTGGTAAGGCTTAAAAAAATTGAATAAACTCGTAAATGTTCCTCTCCACGGAAATCTTTAGTAAAAGGCGAAAGATTTTTTCGTTTTGAAGAGAAACCAGAGTAAGTTAGAATATGGCTCTCTGGGGGTAAGTGGCACCACATCAAAGACCCCGTCATTGCGAGGGTGAGGACCTGAGAGGTATTTTTAGGCTCTAAGAAAGAGGACAAGAACCAGGCCAGTGAGGGAAGCAGGCCCAATTTTCAGAGTCTCTGCTCAAAGCACAGAAAATCAAAAAGGTGGACAGTTCCCATGCGTCTGTCTGGAAATATGCAAATTCTTTTCTGTACACACCTCAGCTCATTAGGAGGCGTTGCGGCTGCTGGGCAAGGGGAACGGGAAGCGTGCATCAGGCTTTAGGTGAAGTGACACTGTAGGACTTTTGTCCCCCAGCGATTTTACGCTTTCCACACCATCCTTCCAATCGATAGGCTGTGAGCCACCACTGTGCTCTGCACATAGCCATGCACTTTAAGTCCCTTTTTCGCACGTACTTTCATTAAACCTGAATATAGAAGTATATATCTGTCTAGGCTAGAGGCACATGAAACAGGACTGGCGTGCCGCTTCAAGTGTACCTGAGAGGAATCTGACTCAGGATTGGCCACCCTCTCAGGGCACCGACTCAGGATTGGCCAACCTCTATGGGGCACCTCTAACGTGCACAAATAACGGGCAAGCCCTATGAAAAGCACAGCGTGAGTCTAGGTGCCACCTTGAAAAAGGAGGGTGACGTCTGGCCTCTGACAGCAGGAATATTAAGAGAGGAGAAAACATACTGCCTGCTATCGTGAAATTCCAAGATAGTCACGAAAAGCAATCTCATGCACTGCACAAGCTCTTTCCCATGATGCACCTCTCCTGCACTCTGTCGATGCAAATGAGCAAGCAGAGAGTTCAGGAATAAAACACCTAAGCTCATGTCCCCAAAAAACAGCAGCAGACAACTCGCAGATATATTCACCAATTTCTAATGCTTTTCTTTTAAACACACGATAAACAGCCTCACCTGTGGTAAGGCTTAAAAAAATTGAATAAACTCGTAAATGTTCCTCTCCACGGAAATCTTTAGTAAAAGGCGAAAGATTTTTTCGTTTTGAAGAGAAACCAGAGTAAGTTAGAATATGGCTCTCTGGGGGTAAGTGGCACCACATCAAAGACCCCGTCATTGCGAGGGTGAGGACCTGAGAGGTATTTTTAGGCTCTAAGAAAGAGGACAAGAACCAGGCCAGTGAGGGAAGCAGGCCCAATTTTCAGAGTCTCTGCTCAAAGCACAGAAAATCAAAAAGGTGGACAGTTCCCATGCGTCTGTCTGGAAATATGCAAATTCTTTTCTGTACACACCTCAGCTCATTAGGAGGCGTTGCGGCTGCTGGGCAAGGGGAACGGGAAGCGTGCATCAGGCTTTAGGTGAAGTGACACTGTAGGACTTTTGTCCCCCAGCGATTTTACGCTTTCCACACCATCCTTCCAATCGATAGGCTGTGAGCCACCACTGTGCTCTGCACATAGCCATGCACTTTAAGTCCCTTTTTCGCACGTACTTTCATTAAACCTGAATATAGAAGTATATATCTGTCTAGGCTAGAGGCACATGAAACAGGACTGGCGTGCCGCTTCAAGTGTACCTGAGAGGAATCTGACTCATGATTGGCCACCCTCTCAGGGCACCGACTCAGGATTGGCCAACCTCTATGGGGCACCTCTAACGTGGACAAATAACGGGCAAGCCCTATGAAAAGCACAGCGTGAGTCTAGGTGCCACCTTGAAAAAGGAGGGTGACGTCTGGCCTCTGACAGCAGGAATATTAAGAGAGGAGAAAACATACTGCCTGCTATCGTGAAATTCCAAGATAGTCACGAAAAGCAATCTCATGCACTGCACAAGCTCTTTCCCATGATGCACCTCTCCTGCACTCTGTCTATGCAAATGAGCAAGCAGAGAGTTCAGGAATAAAACACCTAAGCTCATGTCCCCAAAAAACAGCAGCAGACAACTCGCAGATATATTCACCAATTTCTAATGCTTTTCTTTTAAACACAAGATAAACAGCCTCACCGGTGGTAAGGCTTAAAAAAATTGAACAAACTCGTAAATGTTCCTCTCCACGGAAATCTTTAGTAAAAGGCGAAAGATTTTTTCATTTTGAAGAGAAACCAGAGTAAGTTAGAATATGGCTCTCTGGGGGTAAGTGGCACCACATCAAAGACCCCGTCATTGCGAGGGTGAGGACCTGAGAGGTATTTTTAGGCTCTAAGAAAGAGGACAAGAACCAGGCCAGTGAGGGAAGCAGGCCCAATTTTCAGAGTCTCTGCTCAAAGCACAGAAAATCAAAAAGGTGGACAGTTCCCATGCGTC
Source organism: Lissotriton helveticus (assembly GCF_964261635.1). Classification (NCBI taxonomy): domain Eukaryota; kingdom Metazoa; phylum Chordata; class Amphibia; order Caudata; family Salamandridae; genus Lissotriton; species Lissotriton helveticus. The sequence continues at coordinate 657,645,881 of NC_136073.1, read as the reverse complement.
TGTCTGGAAATATGCAAATTCTTTTCTGTACACACCTCAGCTCATTAGGAGGCGTTGCGGCTGCTGGGCAAGGGGAACGGGAAGCGTGCATCAGGCTTTAGGTGAAGTGACACTGTAGGACTTTTGTCCCCCAGCGATTTTACGCTTTCCACACCATCCTTCCAATCAATAGGCTGTGAGCCACCACTGTGCTCTGCACATAGCCATGCACTTTAAGTCCCTTTTTCGCACGTACTTTCATTAAACCTGAATATAGAAGTATATATCTGTCTAGGCTAGAGGCACATGAAACAGGACTGGCGTGCCGCTTCAAGTGTACCTGAGAGGAATCTGACTCAGGATTGGCCACCCTCTCAGGGCACCGACTCAGGATTGGCCAACCTCTATGGGGCACCTCTAACGTGGACAAATAACGGGCAAGCCCTATGAAAAGCACAGCGTGAGTCTAGGTGACACCTTGAAAAAGGAGGGTGACGTCTGGCCTCTGACAGCAGGAATATTAAGAGAGGAGAAAACATACTGCCTGCTATCGTGAAATTCCAAGATAGTCACGAAAAGCAATCTCATGCACTGCACAAGCTCTTTCCCATGATGCACCTCTCCTGCACTCTGTCTATGCAAATGAGCAAGCAGAGAGTTCAGGAATAAAACACCTAAGCTCATGTCCCCAAAAAACAGCAGCAGACAACTCGCAGATATATTCACCAATTTCTAATGCTTTTCTTTTAAACACAAGATAAACAGCCTCACCGGTGGTAAGGCTTAAAAAAATTGAATAAACTCGTAAATGTTCCTCTCCACGGAAATCTTTAGTAAAAGGCGAAAGATTTTTTCGTTTTGAAGAGAAACCAGAGTAAATTAGAATATGGCTCTCTGGGGGTAAGTGGCACCACATCAAAGACCCCGTCATTGCGAGGGTGAGGACCTGAGAGGTATTTTTAGGCTCTAAGAAAGAGGACAAGAACCAGGCCGGTGAGGGAAGCAGGCCCAATTTTCAGAGTCTCTGCTCAAAGCACAGAAAATCAAAAAGGTGGACAGTTCCCATGCGTCTGTCTGGAAATATGCAAATTCTTTTCTGTACACACCTCAGCTCATTAGGAGGCGTTGCGGCTGCTGGGCAAGGGGAACGGGAAGCGTGCATCAGGCTTTAGGTGAAGTGACACTGTAGGACTTTTGTCCCCCAGCGATTTTACGCTTTCCACACCATCCTTCCAATCGATAGGCTGTGAGCCACCACTGTTCTCTGCACATAGCCATGCACTTTAAGTCCCTTTTTCGTACGTACTTTCATTAAACCTGAATATAGAAGTATATATCTGTCTAGGCTAGAGGCACATGAAACAGGACTGGCGTGCCGCTTCAAGTGTACCTGAGAGGAATCTGACTCAGGATTGGCCACCCTCTCAGGGCACCGACTCAGGATTGGCCAACCTCTATGGGGCACCTCTAACGTGCACAAATAACGGGCAAGCCCTATGAAAAGCACAGCGTGAGTCTAGGTGCCACCTTGAAAAAGGAGGGTGACGTCTGGCCTCTGACAGCAGGAATATTAAGAGAGGAGAAAACATACTGCCTGCTATCGTGAAATTCCAAGATAGTCACGAAAAGCAATCTCATGCACTGCACAAGCTCTTTCCCATGATGCACCTCTCCTGCACTCTGTCTATGCAAATGAGCAAGCAGAGAGTTCAGGAATAAAACACCTAAGCTCATGTCCCCAAAAAACAGCAGCAGACAACTCGCAGATATATTCACCAATTTCTAATGCTTTTCTTTTAAACACAAGATAAACAGCCTCACCGGTGGTAAGGCTTAAAAAAATTGAATAAACTCGTAAATGTTCCTCTCCACGGAAATCTTTAGTAAAAGGCGAAAGATTTTTTCGTTTTGAAGAGAAACCAGAGTAAGTTAGAATATGGCTCTCTGGGGGTAAGTGGCACCACATCAAAGACCCCGTCATTGCGAGGGTGAGGACCTGAGAGGTATTTTTAGGCTCTAAGAAAGAGGACAAGAACCAGGCCAGTGAGGGAAGCAGGCCCAATTTTCAGAGTCTCTGCTCAAAGCACAGAAAATCAAAAAGGTGGACAGTTCCCATGCGTCTGTCTGGAAATATGCAAATTCTTTTCTGTACACACCTCAGCTCATTAGGAGGCGTTGCGGCTGCTGGGCAAAGGGAACGGGAAGCGTGCATCAGGCTTTAGGTGAAGTGACACTGTAGGACTTTTGTCCCCCAGCGATTTTACGCTTTCCACACCATCCTTCCAATCGATAGGCTGTGAGCCACCACTGTGCTCTGCACATAGCCATGCACTTTAAGTCCCTTTTTCGCACGTACTTTCATTAAACCTGAATATAGAAGTATATATCTGTCTAGGCTAGAGGCACATGAAACAGGACTGGCGTGCCGCTTCTAGTGTACCTGAGAGGAATCTGACTCAGGATTGGCCACCCTCTCAGGGCACCGACTCAGGATTGGCCAACCTCTATGGGGCACCTCTAACGTGCACAAATAACGGGCAAGCCCTATGAAAAGCACAGCGTGAGTCTAGGTGACACCTTGAAAAAGGAGGGTGACGTCTGGCCTCTGACAGCAGGAATATTAAGAGAGGAGAAAACATACTGCCTGCTATCGTGAAATTCCAAGATAGTCACGAAAAGCAATCTCATGCACTGCACAAGCTCTTTCCCATGATGCACCTCTCCTGCACTCTGTCTATGCAAATGAGCAAGCAGAGAGTTCAGGAATAAAACACCTAAGCTCATGTCCCCAAAAAACAGCAGCAGACAACTCGCAGATATATTCACCAATTTCTAATGCTTTTCTTTTAAACACAAGATAAACAGCCTCACCGGTGGTAAGGCTTAAAAAAATTGAATAAACTCGTAAATGTTCCTCTCCACGGAAATCTTTAGTAAAAGGCGAAAGATTTTTTCGTTTTGAAGAGAAACCAGAGTAAGTTAGAATATGGCTCTCTGGGGGTAAGTGGCACCACATCAAAGACCCCGTCATTGCGAGGGTGAGGACCTGAGAGGTATTTTTAGGCTCTAAGAAAGAGGACAAGAACCAGGCCAGTGAGGGAAGCAGGCCCAATTTTCAGAGTCTCTGCTCAAAGCACAGAAAATCAAAAAGGTGGACAGTTCCCATGCGTCTGTCTGGAAATATGCAAATTCTTTTCTGTACACACCTCAGCTCATTAGGAGGCGTTGCGGCTGCTGGGCAAGGGGAACGGGAAGCGTGCATCAGGCTTTAGGTGAAGTGACACTGTAGGACTTTTGTCCCCCAGCGATTTTACGCTTTCCACACCATCCTTCCAATCGATAGGCTGTGAGCCACCACTGTGCTCTGCACATAGCCATGCACTTTAAGTCCCTTTTTCGCACGTACTTTCATTAAACCTGAATATAGAAGTATATATCTGTCTAGGCTAGAGGCACATGAAACAGGACTGGCGTGCCGCTTCAAGTGTACCTGAGAGGAATCTGACTCAGGATTGGCCACCCTCTCAGGGCACCGACTCAGGATTGGCCAACCTCTATGGGGCACCTCTAACGTGCACAAATAACGGGCAAGCCCTATGAAAAGCACAGCGTGAGTCTAGGTGCCACCTTGAAAAAGGAGGGTGACGTCTGGCCTCTGACAGCAGGAATATTAAGAGAGGAGAAAACATACTGCCTGCTATCGTGAAATTCCAAGATAGTCACGAAAAGCAATCTCATGCACTGCACAAGCTCTTTCCCATGATGCACCTCTCCTGCACTCTGTCTATGCAAATGAGCAAGCAAAGAGTTCAGGAATAAAACACCTAAGCTCATGTCCCCAAAAAACAGCAGCAGACAACTCGCAGATATATTCACCAATTTCTAATGCTTTTCTTTTAAACACAAGATAAACAGCCTCACCGGTGGTAAGGCTTAAAAAAATTGAATAAATTCGTAAATGTTCCTCTCCACGGAAATCTTTAGTAAAAGGCGAAAGATTTTTTCGTTTTGAAGAGAAACCAGAGTAAGTTAGAATATGGCTCTCTGGGGGTAAGTGGCACCACATCAAAGACCCCGTCATTGCGAGGGTGAGGACCTGAGAGGTATTTTTAGGCTCTAAGAAAGAGGACAAGAACCAGGCCAGTGAGGGAAGCAGGCCCAATTTTCAGAGTCTCTGCTCAAAGCACAGAAAATCAAAAAGGTGGACAGTTCCCATGCGTCTGTCTGGAAATATGCAAATTCTTTTCTGTACACACCTCAGCTCATTAGGAGGCGTTGCGGCTGCTGGGCAAGGGGAACGGGAAGCGTGCATCAGGCTTTAGGTGAAGTGACACTGTAGGACTTTTGTCCCCCAGCGATTTTACGCTTTCCACACCATCCTTCCAATCGATAGGCTGTGAGCCACCACTGTGCTCTGCACATAGCCATGCACTTTAAGTCCCTTTTTCGCACGTACTTTCATTAAACCTGAATATAGAAGTATATATCTGTCTAGGCTAGAGGCACATGAAACAGGACTGGCGTGCCGCTTCAAGTGTACCTGAGAGGAATCTGACTCATGATTGGCCACCCTCTCAGGGCACCGACTCAGGATTGGCCAACCTCTAACGGGCACAAATAACGGGCAAGCCCTATGAAAAGCACAGCGTGAGTCTAGGTGCCACCTTGAAAAAGGAGGGTGACGTCTGGCCTCTGACAGCAGGAATATTAAGAGAGGAGAAAACATACTGCCTGCTATCGTGAAATTCCAAGATAGTCACGAAAAGCAATCTCATGCACTGCACAAGCTCTTTCCCATGATGCACCTCTCCTGCACTCTGTCTATGCAAATGAGCAAGCAGAGAGTTCAGGAATAAAACACCTAAGCTCATGTCCCCAAAAAACAGCAGCAGACAACTCGCAGATATATTCACCAATTTCTAATGCTTTTCTTTTAAACACAAGATAAACAGCCTCACCGGTGGTAAGGCTTAAAAAAATTGAATAAACTCGTAAATGTTCCTCTCCACGGAAATCTTTAGTAAAAGGCGAAAGATTTTTTCGTTTTGAAGAGAAACCAGAGTAAGTTAGAATATGGCTCTCTGGGGGTAAGTGGCACCACATCAAAGACCCCGTCATTGCGAGGGTGAGGACCTGAGAGGTATTTTTAGGCTCTAAGAAAGAGGACAAGAACCAGGCCAGTGAGGGAAGCAGGCCCAATTTTCAGAGTCTCTGCTCAAAGCACAGAAAATCAAAAAGGTGGACAGTTCCCATGCGTCTGTCTGGAAATATGCAAATTCTTTTCTGTACACACCTCAGCTCATTAGGAGGCGTTGCGGCTGCTGGGCAAGGGGAACGGGAAGCGTGCATCAGGCTTTAGGTGAAGTGACACTGTAGGACTTTTGTCCCCCAGCGATTTTACGCTTTCCACACCATCCTTCCAATCGATAGGCTGTGAGCCACCACTGTGCTCTGCACATAGCCATGCACTTTAAGTCCCTTTTTCGCACGTACTTTCATTAAACCTGAATATAGAAGTATATATCTGTCTAGGCTAGAGGCACATGAAACAGGACTGGCGTGCCGCTTCAAGTGTACCTGAGAGGAATCTGACTCATGATTGGCCACCCTCTCAGGGCACCGACTCAGGATTGGCCAACCTCTATGGGGCACCTCTAACGGGCACAAATAACGGACAAGCCCTATGAAAAGCACAGCGTGAGTCTAGGTGCCACCTTGAAAAAGGAGGGTGACGTCTGGCCTCTGACAGCAGGAATATTAAGAGAGGAGAAAACATACTGCCTGCTATCGTGAAATTCCAAGATAGTCACGAAAAGCAATCTCATGCACTGCACAAGCTCTTTCCCATGATGCACCTCTCCTGCACTCTGTCGATGCAAATGAGCAAGCAGAGAGTTCAGGAATAAAACACCTAAGCTCATGTCCCCAAAAAACAGCAGCAGACAACTCGCAGATATATTCACCAATTTCTAATGCTTTTCTTTTAAACACAAGATAAACAGCCTCACCGGTGGTAAGGCTTAAAAATAATTGAATAAACTCGTAAATGTTCCTCTCCACGGAAATCTTTAGTAAAAGGCGAAAGATTTTTTCGTTTTGAAGAGAAACCAGAGTAAGTTAGAATATGGCTCTCTGGGGGTAAGTGGCACCACATCAAAGACCCCGTCATTGCGAGGGTGAGGACCTGAGAGGTATTTTTAGGCTCTAAGAAAGAGGACAAGAACCAGGCCAGTGAGGGAAGCAGGCCCAATTTTCAGAGTCTCTGCTCAAAGCACAGAAAATCAAAAAGGTGGACAGTTCCCATGCGTCTGTCTGGAAATATGCAAATTCTTTTCTGTACACACCTCAGCTCATTAGGAGGCGTTGCGGCTGCTGGGCAAGGGGAACGGGAAGCGTGCATCAGGCTTTAGGTGAAGTGACACTGTAGGACTTTTGTCCCCCAGCGATTTTACGCTTTCCACACCATCCTTCCAATCGATAGGCTGTGAGCCACCACTGTGCTCTGCACATAGCCATGCACTTTAAGTCCCTTTTTCGCACGTACTTTCATTAAACCTGAATATAGAAGTATATATCTGTCTAGGCTAGAGGCACATGAAACAGGACTGGCGTGCCGCTTCAAGTGTACCTGAGAGGAATCTGACTCAGGATTGGCCACCCTCTCAGGGCACCGACTCAGGATTGGCCAACCTCTATGGGGCACCTCTAACGTGGACAAATAACGGACAATCCCTATGAAAAGCACAGCGTGAGTCTAGGTGACACCTTGAAAAAGGAGGGTGACGTCTGGCCTCTGACAGCAGGAATATTAAGAGAGGAGAAAACATACTGCCTGCTATCGTGAAATTCCAAGATAGTCACGAAAAGCAATCTCATGCACTGCACAAGCTCTTTCCCATGATGCACCTCTCCTGCACTCTGTCTATGCAAATGAGCAAGCAGAGAGTTCAGGAATAAAACACCTAAGCTCATGTCCCCAAAAAACAGCAGCAGACAACTCGCAGATATATTCACCAATTTCTAATGCTTTTCTTTTAAACACAAGATAAACAGCCTCACCGGTGGTAAGGCTTAAAAAAATTGAATAAACTCGTAAATGTTCCTCTCCACGGAAATCTTTAGTAAAAGGCGAAAGATTTTTTCGTTTTGAAGAGAAACCAGAGTAAGTTAGAATATGGCTCTCTGGGGGTAAGTGGCACCACATCAAAGACCCCGTCATTGCGAGGGTGAGGACCTGAGAGGTATTTTTAGGCTCTAAGAAAGAGGACAAGAACCAGGCCAGTGAGGGAAGCAGGCCCAATTTTCAGAGTCTCTGCTCAAAGCACAGAAAATCAAAAAGGTGGACAGTTCCCATGCGTCTGTCTGGAAATATGCAAATTCTTTTCTGTACACACCTCAGCTCATTAGGAGGCGTTGCGGCTGCTGGGCAAGGGGAACGGGAAGCGTGCATCAGGCTTTAGGTGAAGTGACACTGTAGGACTTTTGTCCCCCAGCGATTTTACGCTTTCCACACCATCCTTCCAATCGATAGGCTGTGAGCCACCACTGTGCTCTGCACATAGCCATGCACTTTAAGTCCCTTTTTCGCACGTACTTTCATTAAACCTGAATATAGAAGTATATATCTGTCTAGGCTAGAGGCACATGAAACAGGACTGGCGTGCCGCTTCAAGTGTACCTGAGAGGAATCTGACTCATGATTGGCCACCCTCTCAGGGCACCGACTCAGGATTGGCCAACCTCTATGGGGCACCTCTAACGTGCACAAATAACGGGCAAGCCCTATGAAAAGCACAGCGTGAGTCTAGGTGCCACCTTGAAAAAGGAGGGTGACGTCTGGCCTCTGACAGCAGGAATATTAAGAGAGGAGAAAACATACTGCCTGCTATCGTGAAATTCCAAGATAGTCACGAAAAGCAATCTCATGCACTGCACAAGCTCTTTCCCATGATGCACCTCTCCTGCACTCTGTCGATGCAAATGAGCAAGCAGAGAGTTCAGGAATAAAACACCTAAGCTCATGTCCCCAAAAAACAGCAGCAGACAACTCGCAGATATATTCACCAATTTCTAATGCTTTTCTTTTAAACACAAGATAAACAGCCTCACCGGTGGTAAGGCTTAAAAAAATTGAATAAACTCGTAAATGTTCCTCTCCACGGAAATCTTTAGTAAAAGGCGAAAGATTTTTTCGTTTTGAAGAGAAACCAGAGTAAGTTAGAATATGGCTCTCTGGGGGTAAGTGGCACCACATCAAAGACCCCGTCATTGCGAGGGTGAGGACCTGAGAGGTATTTTTAGGCTCTAAGAAAGAGGACAAGAACCAGGCCAGTGAGGGAAGCAGGCCCAATTTTCAGAGTCTCTGCTCAAAGCACAGAAAATCAAAAAGGTGGACAGTTCCCATGCGTCTGTCTGGAAATATGCAAATTCTTTTCTGTACACACCTCAGCTCATTAGGAGGCGTTGCGGCTGCTGGGCAAGGGGAACGGGAAGCGTGCATCAGGCTTTAGGTGAAGTGACACTGTAGGACTTTTGTCCCCCAGCGATTTTACGCTTTCCACACCATCCTTCCAATCGATAGGCTGTGAGCCACCACTGTGCTCTGCACATAGCCATGCACTTTAAGTCCCTTTTTCGCACGTACTTTCATTAAACCTGAATATAGAAGTATATATCTGTCTAGGCTAGAGGCACATGAAACAGGACTGGCGTGCCGCTTCAAGTGTACCTGAGAGGAATCTGACTCATGATTGGCCACCCTCTCAGGGCACCGACTCAGGATTGGCCAACCTCTATGGGGCACCTCTAACGGGCACAAATAACGGACAAGCCCTATGAAAAGCACAGCGTGAGTCTAGGTGCCACCTTGAAAAAGGAGGGTGACGTCTGGCCTCTGACAGCAGGAATATTAAGAGAGGAGAAAACATACTGCCTGCTATCGTGAAATTCCAAGATAGTCACGAAAAGCAATCTCATGCACTGCACAAGCTCTTTCCCATGATGCACCTCTCCTGCACTCTGTCGATGCAAATGAGCAAGCAGAGAGTTCAGGAATAAAACACCTAAGCTCATGTCCCCAAAAAACAGCAGCAGACAACTCGCAGATATATTCACCAATTTCTAATGCTTTTCTTTTAAACACAAGATAAACAGCCTCACCGGTGGTAAGGCTTAAAAAAATTGAATAAACTCGTAAATGTTCCTCTCCACGGAAATCTTTAGTAAAAGGCGAAAAATTTTTTCGTTTTGAAGAGAAACCAGAGTAAATTAGAATATGGCTCTCTGGGGGTAAGTGGCACCACATCAAAGACCCCGTCATTGCGAGGGTGAGGACCTGAGAGGTATTTTTAGGCTCTAAGAAAGAGGACAAGAACCAGGCCGGTGAGGGAAGCAGGCCCAATTTTCAGAGTCTCTGCTCAAAGCACAGAAAATCAAAAAGGTGGACAGTTCCCATGCGTCTGTCTGGAAATATGCAAATTCTTTTCTGTACACACCTCAGCTCATTAGGAGGCGTTGCGGCTGCTGGGCAAGGGGAACGGGAAGCGTGCATCAGGCTTTAGGTGAAGTGACACTGTAGGACTTTTGTCCCCCAGCGATTTTACGCTTTCCACACCATCCTTCCAATCGATAGGCTGTGAGCCACCACTGTGCTCCGCACATAGCCATGCACTTTAAGTCCCTTTTTCGTACGTACTTTCATTAAACCTGAATATAGAAGTATATATCTGTCTAGGCTAGAGGCACATGAAACAGGACTGGCGTGCCGCTTCAAGTGTACCTGAGAGGAATCTGACTCAGGATTGGCCACCCTCTCAGGGCACCGACTCATGATTGGCCAACCTCTATGGGGCACCTCTAACGTGCACAAATAACGGGCAAGCCCTATGAAAAGCACAGCGTGAGTCTAGGTGCCACCTTGAAAAAGGAGGGTGACGTCTGGCCTCTGACAGCAGGAATATTAAGAGAGGAGAAAACATACTGCCTGCTATCGTGAAATTCCAAGATAGTCACGAAAAGCAATCTCATGCACTGCACAAGCTCTTTCCCATGATGCACCTCTCCTGCACTCTGTCTATGCAAATGAGCAAGCAGAGAGTTCAGGAATAAAACACCTAAGCTCATGTCCCCAAAAAACAGCAGCAGACAACTCGCAGATATATTCACCAATTTCTAATGCTTTTCTTTTAAACACAAGATAAACAGCCTCACCGGTGGTAAGGCTTAAAAAAATTGAATAAACTCGTAAATGTTCCTCTCCACGGAAATCTTTAGTAAAAGGCGAAAGATTTTTTCGTTTTGAAGAGAAACCAGAGTAAGTTAGAATATGGCTCTCTGGGGGTAAGTGGCACCACATCAAAGACCCCGTCATTGCGAGGGTGAGGACCTGAGAGGTATTTTTAGGCTCTAAGAAAGAGGACAAGAACCAGGCCAGTGAGGGAAGCAGGCCCAATTTTCAGAGTCTCTGCTCAAAGCACAGAAAATCAAAAAGGTGGACAGTTCCCATGCGTCTGTCTGGAAATATGCAAATTCTTTTCTGTACACACCTCAGCTCATTAGGAGGCGTTGCGGCTGCTGGGCAAGGGGAACGGGAAGCGTGCATCAGGCTTTAGGTGAAGTGACACTGTAGGACTTTTGTCCCCCAGCGATTTTACGCTTTCCACACCATCCTTCCAATCGATAGGCTGTGAGCCACCACTGTGCTCTGCACATAGCCATGCACTTTAAGTCCCTTTTTCGCACGTACTTTCATTAAACCTCAATATAGAAGTATATATCTGTCTAGGCTAGAGGCACATGAAACAGGACTGGCGTGCCGCTTCAAGTGTACCTGAGAGGAATCTGACTCAGGATTGGCCACCCTCTCAGGGCACCGACTCAGGATTGGCCAACCTCTATGGGGCACCTCTAACGTGGACAAATAACGGGCAAGCCCTATGAAAAGCACAGCGTGAGTCTAGGTGACACCTTGAAAAAGGAGGGTGACGTCTGGCCTCTGACAGCAGGAATATTAAGAGAGGAGAAAACATACTGCCTGCTATCGTGAAATTCCAAGATAGTCACGAAAAGCAATCTCATGCACTGCACAAGCTCTTTCCCATGATGCACCTCTCCTGCACTCTGTCTATGCAAATGAGCAAGCAGAGAGTTCAGGAATAAAACACCTAAGCTCATGTCCCCAAAAAACAGCAGCAGACAACTCGCAGATATATTCACCAATTTCTAATGCTTTTCTTTTAAACACAAGATAAACAGCCTCACCGGTGGTAAGGCTTAAAAAAATTGAATAAACTCGTAAATGTTCCTCTCCACGGAAATCTTTAGTAAAAGGCGAAAGATTTTTTCGTTTTGAAGAGAAACCAGAGTAAGTTAGAATATGGCTCTCTGGGGGTAAGTGGCACCACATCAAAGACCCCGTCATTGCGAGGGTGAGGACCTGAGAGGTATTTTTAGGCTCTAAGAAAGAGGACAAGAACCAGGCCAGTGAGGGAAGCAGGCCCAATTTTCAGAGTCTCTGCTCAAAGCACAGAAAATCAAAAAGGTGGACAGTTCCCATGCGTCTGTCTGGAAATATGCAAATTCTTTTCTGTACACACCTCAGCTCATTAGGAGGCGTTGCGGCTGCTGGGCAAGGGGAACGGGAAGCGTGCATCAGGCTTTAGGTGAAGTGACACTGTAGGACTTTTGTCCCCCAGCGATTTTACGCTTTCCACACCATCCTTCCAATCGATAGGCTGTGAGCCACCACTGTGCTCTGCACACAGCCATGCACTTTAAGTCCCTTTTTCGCACGTACTTTCATTAAACCTGAATATAGAAGTATATATCTGTCTAGGCTAGAGGCACATGAAACAGGACTGGCGTGCCGCTTCAAGTGTACCTGAGAGGAATCTGACTCATGATTGGCCACCCTCTCAGGGCACCGACTCAGGATTGGCCAACCTCTATGGGGCACCTCTAACGTGCACAAATAACGGGCAAGCCCTATGAAAAGCACAGCGTGAGTCTAGGTGCCACCTTGAAAAAGGAGGGTGACGTCTGGCCTCTGACAGCAGGAATATTAAGAGAGGAGAAAACATACTGCCTGCTATCGTGAAATTCCAAGATAGTCACGAAAAGCAATCTCATGCACTGCACAAGCTCTTTCCCATGATGCACCTCTCCTGCACTCTGTCGATGCAAATGAGCAAGCAGAGAGTTCAGGAATAAAACACCTAAGCTCATGTCCCCAAAAAACAGCAGCAGACAACTCGCAGATATATTCACCAATTTCTAATGCTTTTCTTTTAAACACAAGATAAACAGCCTCACCGGTGGTAAGGCTTAAAAAAATTGAATAAACTCGTAAATGTTCCTCTCCACGGAAATCTTTAGTAAAAGGCGAAAGATTTTTTCGTTTTGAAGAGAAACCAGAGTAAGTTAGAATATGGCTCTCTGGGGGTAAGTGGCACCACATCAAAGACCCCGTCATTGCGAGGGTGAGGACCTGAGAGGTATTTTTAGGCTCTAAGAAAGAGGACAAGAACCAGGCCAGTGAGGGAAGCAGGCCCAATTTTCAGAGTCTCTGCTCAAAGCACAGAAAATCAAAAAGGTGGACAGTTCCCATGCGTCTGTCTGGAAATATGCAAATTCTTTTCTGTACACACCTCAGCTCATTAGGAGGCGTTGCGGCTGCTGGGCAAGGGGAACGGGAAGCGTGCATCAGGCTTTAGGTGAAGTGACACTGTAGGACTTTTGTCCCCCAGCGATTTTACGCTTTCCACACCATCCTTCCAATCGATAGGCTGTGAGCCACCACTGTGCTCTGCACATAGCCATGCACTTTAAGTCCCTTTTTCGCACGTACTTTCATTAAACCTGAATATAGAAGTATATATCTGTCTAGGCTAGAGGCACATGAAACAGGACTGGCGTGCCGCTTCAAGTGTACCTGAGAGGAATCTGACTCAGGATTGGCCACCCTCTCAGGGCACCGACTCAGGATTGGCCAACCTCTATGGGGCACCTCTAACGTGCACAAATAACGGGCAAGCCCTATGAAAAGCACAGCGTGAGTCTAGGTGCCACCTTGAAAAAGGAGGGTGACGTCTGGCCTCTGACAGCAGGAATATTAAGAGAGGAGAAAACATACTGCCTGCTATCGTGAAATTCCAAGATAGTCACGAAAAGCAATCTCATGCACTGCACAAGCTCTTTCCCATGATGCACCTCTCCTGCACTCTGTCTATGCAAATGAGCAAGCAGAGAGTTCAGGAATAAAACACCTAAGCTCATGTCCCCAAAAAACAGCAGCAGACAACTCGCAGATATATTCACCAATTTCTAATGCTTTTCTTTTAAACACAAGATAAACAGCCTCACCGGTGGTAAGGCTTAAAAAAATTGAATAAACTCGTAAATGTTCCTCTCCACGGAAATCTTTAGTAAAAGGCGAAAGATTTTTTCGTTTTGAAGAGAAACCAGAGTAAGTTAGAATATGGCTCTCTGGGGGTAAGTGGCACCACATCAAAGACCCCGTCATTGCGAGGGTGAGGACCTGAGAGGTATTTTTAGGCTCTAAGAAAGAGGACAAGAACCAGGCCAGTGAGGGAAGCAGGCCCAATTTTCAGAGTCTCTGCTCAAAGCACAGAAAATCAAAAAGGTGGACAGTTCCCATGCGTCTGTCTGGAAATATGCAAATTCTTTTCTGTACACACCTCAGCTCATTAGGAGGCGTTGCGGCTGCTGGGCAAGGGGAACGGGAAGCGTGCATCAGGCTTTAGGTGAAGTGACACTGTAGGACTTTTGTCCCCCAGCGATTTTACGCTTTCCACACCATCCTTCCAATCGATAGGCTGTGAGCCACCACTGTGCTCTGCACATAGCCATGCACTTTAAGTCCCTTTTTCGCACGTACTTTCATTAAACCTGAATATAGAAGTATATATCTGTCTAGGCTAGAGGCACATGAAACAGGACTGGCGTGCCGCTTCAAGTGTACCTGAGAGGAATCTGACTCATGATTGGCCACCCTCTCAGGGCACCGACTCAGGATTGGCCAACCTCTATGGGGCACCTCTAACGTGCACAAATAACGGGCAAGCCCTATGAAAAGCACAGCGTGAGTCTAGGTGCCACCTTGAAAAAGGAGGGTGACGTCTGGCCTCTGACAGCAGGAATATTAAGAGAGGAGAAAACATACTGCCTGCTATCGTGAAATTCCAAGATAGTCACGAAAAGCAATCTCATGCACTGCACAAGCTCTTTCCCATGATGCACCTCTCCTGCACTCTGTCTATGCAAATGAGCAAGCAGAGAGTTCAGGAATAAAACACCTAAGCTCATGTCCCCAAAAAACAGCAGCAGACAACTCGCAGATATATTCACCAATTTCTAATGCTTTTCTTTTAAACACAAGATAAACAGCCTCACCGGTGGTAAGGCTTAAAAATAATTGAATAAACTCGTAAATGTTCCTCTCCACGGAAATCTTTAGTAAAAGGCGAAAGATTTTTTCGTTTTGAAGAGAAACCAGAGTAAGTTAGAATATGGCTCTCTGGGGGTAAGTGGCACCACATCAAAGACCCCGTCATTGCGAGGGTGAGGACCTGAGAGGTATTTTTAGGCTCTAAGAAAGAGGACAAGAACCAGGCCAGTGAGGGAAGCAGGCCCAATTTTCAGAGTCTCTGCTCAAAGCACAGAAAATCAAAAAGGTGGACAGTTCCCATGCGTCTGTCTGGAAATATGCAAATTCTTTTCTGTACACACCTCAGCTCATTAGGAGGCGTTGCGGCTGCTGGGCAAGGGGAACGGGAAGCGTGCATCAGGCTTTAGGTGAAGTGACACTGTAGGACTTTTGTCCCCCAGCGATTTTACGCTTTCCACACCATCCTTCCAATCGATAGGCTGTGAGCCACCACTGTGCTCTGCACATAGCCATGCACTTTAAGTCCCTTTTTCGCACGTACTTTCATTAAACCTGAATATAGAAGTATATATCTGTCTAGGCTAGAGGCACATGAAACAGGACTGGCGTGCCGCTTCAAGTGTACCTGAGAGGAATCTGACTCAGGATTGGCCACCCTCTCAGGGCACCGACTCAGGATTGGCCAACCTCTATGGGGCACCTCTAACGTGGACAAATAACGGGCAAGCCCTATGAAAAGCACAGCGTGAGTCTAGGTGACACCTTGAAAAAGGAGGGTGACGTCTGGCCTCTGACAGCAGGAATATTAAGAGAGGAGAAAACATACTGCCTGCTATCGTGAAATTCCAAGATAGTCACGAAAAGCAATCTCATGCACTGCACAAGCTCTTTCCCATGATGCACCTCTCCTGCACTCTGTCTATGCAAATGAGCAAGCAGAGAGTTCAGGAATAAAACACCTAAGCTCATGTCCCCAAAAAACAGCAGCAGACAACTCGCAGATATATTCACCAATTTCTAATGCTTTTCTTTTAAACACAAGATAAACAGCCTCACCGGTGGTAAGGCTTAAAAAAATTGAATAAACTCGTAAATGTTCCTCTCCATGGAAATCTTTAGTAAAAGGCGAAAGATTTTTTCGTTTTGAAGAGAAACCAGAGTAAGTTAGAATATGGCTCTCTGGGGGTAAGTGGCACCACATCAAAGACCCCGTCATTGCGAGGGTGAGGACCTGAGAGGTATTTTTAGGCTCTAAGAAAGAGGACAAGAACCAGGCCAGTGAGGGAAGCAGGCCCAATTTTCAGAGTCTCTGCTCAAAGCACAGAAAATCAAAAAGGTGGACAGTTCCCATGCGTCTGTCTGGAAATATGCAAATTCTTTTCTGTACACACCTCAGCTCATTAGGAGGCGTTGCGGCTGCTGGGCAAGGGGAACGGGAAGCGTGCATCAGGCTTTAGGTGAAGTGACACTGTAGGACTTTTGTCCCCCAGCGATTTTACGCTTTCCACACCATCCTTCCAATCGATAGGCTGTGAGCCACCACTGTGCTCTGCACATAGCCATGCACTTTAAGTCCCTTTTTCGTACGTACTTTCATTAAACCTGAATATAGAAGTATATATCTGTCTAGGCTAGAGGCACATGAAACAGGACTGGCGTGCCGCTTCAAGTGTACCTGAGAGGAATCTGACTCAGGATTGGCCACCCTCTCAGGCCACCGACTCAGGATTGGCCAACCTCTATGGGGCACCTCTAACGTGCACAAATAACGGGCAAGCCCTATGAAAAGCACAGCGTGAGTCTAGGTGCCACCTTGAAAAAGGAGGGTGACGTCTGGCCTCTGACAGCAGGAATATTAAGAGAGGAGAAAACATACTGCCTGCTATCGTGAAATTCCAAGATAGTCACGAAAAGCAATCTCATGCACTGCACAAGCTCTTTCCCATGATGCACCTCTCCTGCACTCTGTCTATGCAAATGAGCAAGCAGAGAGTTCAGGAATAAAACACCTAAGCTCATGTCCCCAAAAAACAGCAGCAGACAACTCGCAGATATATTCACCAATTTCTAATGCTTTTCTTTTAAACACAAGATAAACAGCCTCACCGGTGGTAAGGCTTAAAAAAATTGAATAAACTCGTAAATGTTCCTCTCCACGGAAATCTTTAGTAAAAGGCGAAAGATTTTTTCGTTTTGAAGAGAAACCAGAGTAAGTTAGAATATGGCTCTCTGGGGGTAAGTGGCATAACATCAAAGACCCCGTCATTGCGAGGGTGAGGACCTGAGAGGTATTTTTAGGCTCTAAGAAAGAGGACAAGAACCAGGCCAGTGAGGGAAGCAGGCCCAATTTTCAGAGTCTCTGCTCAAAGCACAGAAAATCAAAAAGGTGGACAGTTCCCATGCGTCTGTCTGGAAATATGCAAATTCTTTTCTGTACACACCTCAGCTCATTAGGAGGCGTTGCGGCTGCTGGGCAAGGGGAACGGGAAGCGTGCATCAGGCTTTAGGTGAAGTGACACTGTAGGACTTTTGTCCCCCAGCGATTTTACGCTTTCCACACCATCCTTCCAATCGATAGGCTGTGAGCCACCACTGTGCTCTGCACATAGCCATGCACTTTAAGTCCCTTTTTCGCACGTACTTTCATTAAACCTCAATATAGAAGTATATATCTGTCTAGGCTAGAGGCACATGAAACAGGACTGGCGTGCCGCTTCAAGTGTACCTGAGAGGAATCTGACTCAGGATTGGCCACCCTCTCAGGGCACCGACTCAGGATTGGCCAACCTCTATGGGGCACCTCTAACGTGGACAAATAACGGGCAAGCCCTATGAAAAGCACAGCGTGAGTCTAGGTGACACCTTGAAAAAGGAGGGTGACGTCTGGCCTCTGACAGCAGGAATATTAAGAGAGGAGAAAACATACTGCCTGCTATCGTGAAATTCCAAGATAGTCACGAAAAGCAATCTCATGCACTGCACAAGCTCTTTCCCATGATGCACCTCTCCTGCACTCTGTCTATGCAAATGAGCAAGCAGAGAGTTCAGGAATAAAACACCTAAGCTCATGTCCCCAAAAAACAGCAGCAGACAACTCGCAGATATATTCACCAATTTCTAATGCTTTTCTTTTAAACACAAGATAAACAGCCTCACCGGTGGTAAGGCTTAAAAAAATTGAATAAACTCGTAAATGTTCCTCTCCACGGAAATCTTTAGTAAAAGGCGAAAGATTTTTTCGTTTTGAAGAGAAACCAGAGTAAGTTAGAATATGGCTCTCTGGGGGTAAGTGGCACCACATCAAAGACCCCGTCATTGCGAGGGTGAGGACCTGAGAGGTATTTTTAGGCTCTAAGAAAGAGGACAAGAACCAGGCCAGTGAGGGAAGCAGGCCCAATTTTCAGAGTCTCTGCTCAAAGCACAGAAAATCAAAAAGGTGGACAGTTCCCATGCGTCTGTCTGGAAATATGCAAATTCTTTTCTGTACACACCTCAGCTCATTAGGAGGCGTTGCGGCTGCTGGGCAAGGGGAACGGGAAGCGTGCATCAGGCTTTAGGTGAAGTGACACTGTAGGACTTTTGTCCCCCAGCGATTTTACGCTTTCCACACCATCCTTCCAATCGATAGGCTGTGAGCCACCACTGTGCTCTGCACATAGCCATGCACTTTAAGTCCCTTTTTCGCACGTACTTTCATTAAACCTGAATATAGAAGTATATATCTGTCTAGGCTAGAGGCACATGAAACAGGACTGGCGTGCCGCTTCAAGTGTACCTGAGAGGAATCTGACTCATGATTGGCCACCCTCTCAGGGCACCGACTCAGGATTGGCCAACCTCTATGGGGCACCTCTAACGTGCACAAATAACGGGCAAGCCCTATGAAAAGCACAGCGTGAGTCTAGGTGCCACCTTGAAAAAGGAGGGTGACGTCTGGCCTCTGACAGCAGGAATATTAAGAGAGGAGAAAACATACTGCCTGCTATCGTGAAATTCCAAGATAGTCACGAAAAGCAATCTCATGCACTGCACAAGCTCTTTCCCATGATGCACCTCTCCTGCACTCTGTCGATGCAAATGAGCAAGCAGAGAGTTCAGGAATAAAACACCTAAGCTCATGTCCCCAAAAAACAGCAGCAGACAACTCGCAGATATATTCACCAATTTCTAATGCTTTTCTTTTAAACACAAGATAAACAGCCTCACCGGTGGTAAGGCTTAAAAAAATTGAATAAACTCGTAAATGTTCCTCTCCACGGAAATCTTTAGTAAAAGGCGAAAGATTTTTTCGTTTTGAAGAGAAACCAGAGTAAGTTAGAATATGGCTCTCTGGGGGTAAGTGGCACCACATCAAAGACCCCGTCATTGCGAGGGTGAGGACCTGAGAGGTATTTTTAGGCTCTAAGAAAGAGGACAAGAACCAGGCCAGTGAGGGAAGCAGGCCCAATTTTCAGAGTCTCTGCTCAAAGCACAGAAAATCAAAAAGGTGGACAGTTCCCATGCGTCTGTCTGGAAATATGCAAATTCTTTTCTGTACACACCTCAGCTCATTAGGAGGCGTTGCGGCTGCTGGGCAAGGGGAACGGGAAGCGTGCATCAGGCTTTAGGTGAAGTGACACTGTAGGACTTTTGTCCCCCAGCGATTTTACGCTTTCCACACCATCCTTCCAATCGATAGGCTGTGAGCCACCACTGTGCTCTGCACATAGCCATGCACTTTAAGTCCCTTTTTCGCACGTACTTTCATTAAACCTGAATATAGAAGTATATATCTGTCTAGGCTAGAGGCACATGAAACAGGACTGGCGTGCCGCTTCAAGTGTACCTGAGAGGAATCTGACTCAGGATTGGCCACCCTCTCAGGGCACCGACTCAGGATTGGCCAACCTCTATGGGGCACCTCTAACGTGCACAAATAACGGGCAAGCCCTATGAAAAGCACAGCGTGAGTCTAGGTGCCACCTTGAAAAAGGAGGGTGACGTCTGGCCTCTGACAGCAGGAATATTAAGAGAGGAGAAAACATACTGCCTGCTATCGTGAAATTCCAAGATAGTCACGAAAAGCAATCTCATGCACTGCACAAGCTCTTTCCCATGATGCACCTCTCCTGCACTCTGTCTATGCAAATGAGCAAGCAGAGAGTTCAGGAATAAAACACCTAAGCTCATGTCCCCAAAAAACAGCAGCAGACAACTCGCAGATATATTCACCAATTTCTAATGCTTTTCTTTTAAACACAAGATAAACAGCCTCACCGGTGGTAAGGCTTAAAAAAATTGAATAAACTCGTAAATGTTCCTCTCCACGGAAATCTTTAGTAAAAGGCGAAAGATTTTTTCGTTTTGAAGAGAAACCAGAGTAAGTTAGAATATGGCTCTCTGGGGGTAAGTGGCACCACATCAAAGACCCCGTCATTGCGAGGGTGAGGACCTGAGAGGTATTTTTAGGCTCTAAGAAAGAGGACAAGAACCAGGCCAGTGAGGGAAGCAGGCCCAATTTTCAGAGTCTCTGCTCAAAGCACAGAAAATCAAAAAGGTGGACAGTTCCCATGCGTCTGTCTGGAAATATGCAAATTCTTTTCTGTACACACCTCAGCTCATTAGGAGGCGTTGCGGCTGCTGGGCAAGGGGAACGGGAAGCATGCATCAGGCTTTAGGTGAAGTGACACTGTAGGACTTTTGTCCCCCAGCGATTTTACGCTTTCCACACCATCCTTCCAATCGATAGGCTGTGAGCCACCACTGTGCTCTGCACATAGCCATGCACTTTAAGTCCCTTTTTCGCACGTACTTTCATTAAACCTGAATATAGAAGTATATATCTGTCTAGGCTAGAGGCACATGAAACAGGACTGGCGTGCCGCTTCAAGTGTACCTGAGAGGAATCTGACTCATGATTGGCCACCCTCTCAGGGCACCGACTCAGGATTGGCCAACCTCTATGGGGCACCTCTAACGTGCACAAATAACGGGCAAGCCCTATGAAAAGCACAGCGTGAGTCTAGGTGCCACCTTGAAAAAGGAGGGTGACGTCTGGCCTCTGACAGCAGGAATATTAAGAGAGGAGAAAACATACTGCCTGCTATCGTGAAATTCCAAGATAGTCACGAAAAGCAATCTCATGCACTGCACAAGCTCTTTCCCATGATGCACCTCTCCTGCACTCTGTCTATGCAAATGAGCAAGCAGAGAGTTCAGGAATAAAACACCTAAGCTCATGTCCCCAAAAAACAGCAGCAGACAACTCGCAGATATATTCACCAATTTCTAATGCTTTTCTTTTAAACACAAGATAAACAGCCTCACCGGTGGTAAGGCTTAAAAATAATTGAATAAACTCGTAAATGTTCCTCTCCACGGAAATCTTTAGTAAAAGGCGAAAGATTTTTTCGTTTTGAAGAGAAACCAGAGTAAGTTAGAATATGGCTCTCTGGGGGTAAGTGGCACCACATCAAAGACCCCGTCATTGCGAGGGTGAGGACCTGAGAGGTATTTTTAGGCTCTAAGAAAGAGGACAAGAACCAGGCCAGTGAGGGAAGCAGGCCCAATTTTCAGAGTCTCTGCTCAAAGCACAGAAAATCAAAAAGGTGGACAGTTCCCATGCGTCTGTCTGGAAATATGCAAATTCTTTTCTGTACACACCTCAGCTCATTAGGAGGCGTTGCGGCTGCTGGGCAAGGGGAACGGGAAGCGTGCATCAGGCTTTAGGTGAAGTGACACTGTAGGACTTTTGTCCCCCAGCGATTTTACGCTTTCCACACCATCCTTCCAATCGATAGGCTGTGAGCCACCACTGTGCTCTGCACATAGCCATGCACTTTAAGTCCCTTTTTCGCACGTACTTTCATTAAACCTGAATATAGAAGTATATATCTGTCTAGGCTAGAGGCACATGAAACAGGACTGGCGTGCCGCTTCAAGTGTACCTGAGAGGAATCTGACTCAGGATTGGCCACCCTCTCAGGGCACCGACTCAGGATTGGCCAACCTCTATGGGGCACCTCTAACGTGGACAAATAACGGGCAAGCCCTATGAAAAGCACAGCGTGAGTCTAGGTGACACCTTGAAAAAGGAGGGTGACGTCTGGCCTCTGACAGCAGGAATATTAAGAGAGGAGAAAACATACTGCCTGCTATCGTGAAATTCCAAGATAGTCACGAAAAGCAATCTCATGCACTGCACAAGCTCTTTCCCATGATGCACCTCTCCTGCACTCTGTCTATGCAAATGAGCAAGCAGAGAGTTCAGGAATAAAACACCTAAGCTCATGTCCCCAAAAAACAGCAGCAGACAACTCGCAGATATATTCACCAATTTCTAATGCTTTTCTTTTAAACACAAGATAAACAGCCTCACCGGTGGTAAGGCTTAAAAAAATTGAATAAACTCGTAAATGTTCCTCTCCACGGAAATCTTTAGTAAAAGGCGAAAGATTTTTTCGTTTTGAAGAGAAACCAGAGTAAGTTAGAATATGGCTCTCTGGGGGTAAGTGGCACCACATCAAAGACCCCGTCATTGCGAGGGTGAGGACCTGAGAGGTATTTTTAGGCTCTAAGAAAGAGGACAAGAACCAGGCCAGTGAGGGAAGCAGGCCCAATTTTCAGAGTCTCTGCTCAAAGCACAGAAAATCAAAAAGGTGGACAGTTCCCATGCGTCTGTCTGGAAATATGCAAATTCTTTTCTGTACACACCTCAGCTCATTAGGAGGCGTTGCGGCTGCTGGGCAAGGGGAACGGGAAGCGTGCATCAGGCTTTAGGTGAAGTGACACTGTAGGACTTTTGTCCCCCAGCGATTTTACGCTTTCCACACCATCCTTCCAATCGATAGGCTGTGAGCCACCACTGTGCTCTGCACATAGCCATGCACTTTAAGTCCCTTTTTCGTACGTACTTTCATTAAACCTGAATATAGAAGTATATATCTGTCTAGGCTAGAGGCACATGAAACAGGACTGGCGTGCCGCTTCAAGTGTACCTGAGAGGAATCTGACTCAGGATTGGCCACCCTCTCAGGCCACCGACTCAGGATTGGCCAACCTCTATGGGGCACCTCTAACGTGCACAAATAACGGGCAAGCCCTATGAAAAGCACAGCGTGAGTCTAGGTGCCACCTTGAAAAAGGAGGGTGACGTCTGGCCTCTGACAGCAGGAATATTAAGAGAGGAGAAAACATACTGCCTGCTATCGTGAAATTCCAAGATAGTCACGAAAAGCAATCTCATGCACTGCACAAGCTCTTTCCCATGATGCACCTCTCCTGCACTCTGTCTATGCAAATGAGCAAGCAGAGAGTTCAGGAATAAAACACCTAAGCTCATGTCCCCAAAAAACAGCAGCAGACAACTCGCAGATATATTCACCAATTTCTAATGCTTTTCTTTTAAACACAAGATAAACAGCCTCACCGGTGGTAAGGCTTAAAAAAATTGAATAAACTCGTAAATGTTCCTCTCCACGGAAATCTTTAGTAAAAGGCGAAAGATTTTTTCGTTTTGAAGAGAAACCAGAGTAAATTAGAATATGGCTCTCTGGGGGTAAGTGGCACCACATCAAAGACCCCGTCATTGCGAGGGTGAGGACCTGAGAGGTATTTTTAGGCTCTAAGAAAGAGGACAAGAACCAGGCCGGTGAGGGAAGCAGGCCCAATTTTCAGAGTCTCTGCTCAAAGCACAGAAAATCAAAAAGGTGGACAGTTCCCATGCGTCTGTCTGGAAATATGCAAATTCTTTTCTGTACACACCTCAGCTCATTAGGAGGCGTTGCGGCTGCTGGGCAAGGGGAACGGGAAGCGTGCATCAGGCTTTAGGTGAAGTGACACTGTAGGACTTTTGTCCCCCAGCGATTTTACGCTTTCCACACCATCCTTCCAATCGATAGGCTGTGAGCCACCACTGTGCTCTGCACATAGCCATGCACTTTAAGTCCCTTTTTCGTACGTACTTTCATTAAACCTGAATATAGAAGTATATATCTGTCTAGGCTAGAGGCACATGAAACAGGACTGGCGTGCCGCTTCAAGTGTACCTGAGAGGAATCTGACTCAGGATTGGCCACCCTCTCAGGGCACCGACTCAGGATTGGCCAACCTCTATGGGGCACCTCTAACGTGCACAAATAACGGGCAAGCCCTATGAAAAGCACAGCGTGAGTCTAGGTGCCACCTTGAAAAAGGAGGGTGACGTCTGGCCTCTGACAGCAGGAATATTAAGAGAGGAGAAAACATACTGCCTGCTATCGTGAAATTCCAAGATAGTCACGAAAAGCAATCTCATGCACTGCACAAGCTCTTTCCCATGATGCACCTCTCCTGCACTCTGTCTATGCAAATGAGCAAGCAGAGAGTTCAGGAATAAAACACCTAAGCTCATGTCCCCAAAAAACAGCAGCAGACAACTCGCAGATATATTCACCAATTTCTAATGCTTTTCTTTTAAACACAAGATAAACAGCCTCACCGGTGGTAAGGCTTAAAAAAATTGAATAAACTCGTAAATGTTCCTCTCCACGGAAATCTTTAGTAAAAGGCGAAAGATTTTTTCGTTTTGAAGAGAAACCAGAGTAAGTTAGAATATGGCTCTCTGGGGGTAAGTGGCACCACATCAAAGACCCCGTCATTGCGAGGGTGAGGACCTGAGAGGTATTTTTAGGCTCTAAGAAAGAGGACAAGAACCAGGCCAGTGAGGGAAGCAGGCCCAATTTTCAGAGTCTCTGCTCAAAGCACAGAAAATCAAAAAGGTGGACAGTTCCCATGCGTCTGTCTGGAAATATGCAAATTCTTTTCTGTACACACCTCAGCTCATTAGGAGGCGTTGTGGCTGCTGGGCAAGGGGAACGGGAAGCGTGCATCAGGCTTTAGGTGAAGTGACACTGTAGGACTTTTGTCCCCCAGCGATTTTACGCTTTCCACACCATCCTTCCAATCGATAGGCTGTGAGCCACCACTGTGCTCTGCACATAGCCATGCACTTTAAGTCCCTTTTTCGCACGTACTTTCATTAAACCTGAATATAGAAGTATATATCTGTCTAGGCTAGAGGCACATGAAACAGGACTGGCGTGCCGCTTCAAGTGTACCTGAGAGGAATCTGACTCAGGATTGGCCACCCTCTCAGGGCACCGACTCAGGATTGGCCAACCTCTATGGGGCACCTCTAACGTGCACAAATAACGGGCAAGCCCTATGAAAAGCACAGCGTGAGTCTAGGTGACACCTTGAAAAAGGAGGGTGACGTCTGGCCTCTGACAGCAGGAATATTAAGAGAGGAGAAAACATACTGCCTGCTATCGTGAAATTCCAAGATAGTCACGAAAAGCAATCTCATGCACTGCACAAGCTCTTTCCCATGATGCACCTCTCCTGCACTCTGTCTATGCAAATGAGCAAGCAGAGAGTTCAGGAATAAAACACCTAAGCTCATGTCCCCAAAAAACAGCAGCAGACAACTCGCAGATATATTCACCAATTTCTAATGCTTTTCTTTTAAACACAAGATAAACAGCCTCACCGGTGGTAAGGCTTAAAAAAATTGAATAAACTCGTAAATGTTCCTCTCCACGGAAATCTTTAGTAAAAGGCGAAAGATTTTTTCGTTTTGAAGAGAAACCAGAGTAAGTTAGAATATGGCTCTCTGGGGGTAAGTGGCACCACATCAAAGACCCCGTCATTGCGAGGGTGAGGACCTGAGAGGTATTTTTAGGCTCTAAGAAAGAGGACAAGAACCAGGCCAGTGAGGGAAGCAGGCCCAATTTTCAGAGTCTCTGCTCAAAGCACAGAAAATCAAAAAGGTGGACAGTTCCCATGCGTCTGTCTGGAAATATGCAAATTCTTTTCTGTACACACCTCAGCTCATTAGGAGGCGTTGCGGCTGCTGGGCAAGGGGAACGGGAAGCGTGCATCAGGCTTTAGGTGAAGTGACACTGTAGGACTTTTGTCCCCCAGCGATTTTACGCTTTCCACACCATCCTTCCAATCGATAGGCTGTGAGCCACCACTGTGCTCTGCACATAGCCATGCACTTTAAGTCCCTTTTTCGCACGTACTTTCATTAAACCTGAATATAGAAGTATATATCTGTCTAGGCTAGAGGCACATGAAACAGGACTGGCGTGCCGCTTCAAGTGTACCTGAGAGGAATCTGACTCAGGATTGGCCACCCTCTCAGGGCACCGACTCAGGATTGGCCAACCTCTATGGGGCACCTCTAACGTGGACAAATAACGGGCAAGCCCTATGAAAAGCACAGCGTGAGTCTAGGTGACACCTTGAAAAAGGAGGGTGACGTCTGGCCTCTGACAGCAGGAATATTAAGAGAGGAGAAAACATACTGCCTGCTATCGTGAAATTCCAAGATAGTCACGAAAAGCAATCTCATGCACTGCACAAGCTCTTTCCCATGATGCACCTCTCCTGCACTCTGTCTATGCAAATGAGCAAGCAGAGAGTTCAGGAATAAAACACCTAAGCTCATGTCCCCAAAAAACAGCAGCAGACAACTCGCAGATATATTCACCAATTTCTAATGCTTTTCTTTTAAACACAAGATAAACAGCCTCACCGGTGGTAAGGCTTAAAAAAATTGAATAAACTCGTAAATGTTCCTCTCCACGGAAATCTTTAGTAAAAGGCGAAAGATTTTTTCGTTTTGAAGAGAAACCAGAGTAAGTTAGAATATGGCTCTCTGGGGGTAAGTGGCACCACATCAAAGACCCCGTCATTGCGAGGGTGAGGACCTGAGAGGTATTTTTAGGCTCTAAGAAAGAGGACAAGAACCAGGCCAGTGAGGGAAGCAGGCCCAATTTTCAGAGTCTCTGCTCAAAGCACAGAAAATCAAAAAGGTGGACAGTTCCCATGCGTCTGTCTGGAAATATGCAAATTCTTTTCTGTACACACCTCAGCTCATTAGGAGGCGTTGTGGCTGCTGGGCAAGGGGAACGGGAAGCGTGCATCAGGCTTTAGGTGAAGTGACACTGTAGGACTTTTGTCCCCCAGCGATTTTACGCTTTCCACACCATCCTTCCAATCGATAGGCTGTGAGCCACCACTGTGCTCTGCACATAGCCATGCACTTTAAGTCCCTTTTTCGCACGTACTTTCATTAAACCTGAATATAGAAGTATATATCTGTCTAGGCTAGAGGCACATGAAACAGGACTGGCGTGCCGCTTCAAGTGTACCTGAGAGGAATCTGACTCAGGATTGGCCACCCTCTCAGGGCACCGACTCAGGATTGGCCAACCTCTATGGGGCACCTCTAACGTGCACAAATAACGGGCAAGCCCTATGAAAAGCACAGCGTGAGTCTAGGTGACACCTTGAAAAAGGAGGGTGACGTCTGGCCTCTGACAGCAGGAATATTAAGAGAGGAGAAAACATACTGCCTGCTATCGTGAAATTCCAAGATAGTCACGAAAAGCAATCTCATGCACTGCACAAGCTCTTTCCCATGATGCACCTCTCCTGCACTCTGTCTATGCAAATGAGCAAGCAGAGAGTTCAGGAATAAAACACCTAAGCTCATGTCCCCAAAAAACAGCAGCAGACAACTCGCAGATATATTCACCAATTTCTAATGCTTTTCTTTTAAACACAAGATAAACAGCCTCACCGGTGGTAAGGCTTAAAAAAATTGAATAAACTCGTAAATGTTCCTCTCCACGGAAATCTTTAGTAAAAGGCGAAAGATTTTTTCGTTTTGAAGAGAAACCAGAGTAAGTTAGAATATGGCTCTCTGGGGGTAAGTGGCACCACATCAAAGACCCCGTCATTGCGAGGGTGAGGACCTGAGAGGTATTTTTAGGCTCTAAGAAAGAGGACAAGAACCAGGCCAGTGAGGGAAGCAGGCCCAATTTTCAGAGTCTCTGCTCAAAGCACAGAAAATCAAAAAGGTGGACAGTTCCCATGCGTCTGTCTGGAAATATGCAAATTCTTTTCTGTACACACCTCAGCTCATTAGGAGGCGTTGCGGCTGCTGGGCAAGGGGAACGGGAAGCGTGCATCAGGCTTTAGGTGAAGTGACACTGTAGGACTTTTGTCCCCCAGCGATTTTACGCTTTCCACACCATCCTTCCAATCGATAGGCTGTGAGCCACCACTGTGCTCTGCACATAGCCATGCACTTTAAGTCCCTTTTTCGCACGTACTTTCATTAAACCTGAATATAGAAGTATATATCTGTCTAGGCTAGAGGCACATGAAACAGGACTGGCGTGCCGCTTCAAGTGTACCTGAGAGGAATCTGACTCATGATTGGCCACCCTCTCAGGGCACCGACTCAGGATTGGCAACCTCTATGGGGCACCTCTAACGTGCACAAATAACGGGCAAGCCCTATGAAAAGCACAGCGTGAGTCTAGGTGCCACCTTGAAAAAGGAGGGTGACGTCTGGCCTCTGACAGCAGGAATATTAAGAGAGGAGAAAACATACTGCCTGCTATCGTGAAATTCCAAGATAGTCACGAAAAGCAATCTCATGCACTGCACAAGCTCTTTCCCATGATGCACCTCTCCTGCACTCTGTCGATGCAAATGAGCAAGCAGAGAGTTCAGGAATAAAACACCTAAGCTCATGTCCCCAAAAAACAGCAGCAGACAACTCGCAGATATATTCACCAATTTCTAATGCTTTTCTTTTAAACACAAGATAAACAGCCTCACCGGTGGTAAGGCTTAAAAAAATTGAATAAACTCGTAAATGTTCCTCTCCACGGAAATCTTTAGTAAAAGGCGAAAGATTTTTTCGTTTTGAAGAGAAACCAGAGTAAGTTAGAATATGGCTCTCTGGGGGTAAGTGGCACCACATCAAAGACCCCGTCATTGCGAGGGTGAGGACCTGAGAGGTATTTTTAGGCTCTAAGAAAGAGGACAAGAACCAGGCCAGTGAGGGAAGCAGGCCCAATTTTCAGAGTCTCTGCTCAAAGCACAGAAAATCAAAAAGGTGGACAGTTCCCATGCGTCTGTCTGGAAATATGCAAATTCTTTTCTGTACACACCTCAGCTCATTAGGAGGCGTTGCGGCTGCTGGGCAAGGGGAACGGGAAGCGTGCATCAGGCTTTAGGTGAAGTGACACTGTAGGACTTTTGTCCCCCAGCGATTTTACGCTTTCCACACCATCCTTCCAATCGATAGGCTGTGAGCCACCACTGTGCTCTGCACATAGCCATGCACTTTAAGTCCCTTTTTCGCACGTACTTTCATTAAACCTGAATATAGAAGTATATATCTGTCTAGGCTAGAGGCACATGAAACAGGACTGGCGTGCCGCTTCAAGTGTACCTGAGAGGAATCTGACTCAGGATTGGCCACCCTCTCAGGGCACCGACTCAGGATTGGCCAACCTCTATGGGGCACCTCTAACGTGCACAAATAACGGGCAAGCCCTATGAAAAGCACAGCGTGAGTCTAGGTGCCACCTTGAAAAAGGAGGGTGACGTCTGGCCTCTGACAGCAGGAATATTAAGAGAGGAGAAAACATACTGCCTGCTATCGTGAAATTCCAAGATAGTCACGAAAAGCAATCTCATGCACTGCACAAGCTCTTTCCCATGATGCACCTCTCCTGCACTCTGTCTATGCAAATGAGCAAGCAGAGAGTTCAGGAATAAAACACCTAAGCTCATGTCCCCAAAAAACAGCAGCAGACAACTCGCAGATATATTCACCAATTTCTAATGCTTTTCTTTTAAACACAAGATAAACAGCCTCACCGGTGGTAAGGCTTAAAAAAATTGAATAAACTCGTAAATGTTCCTCTCCACGGAAATCTTTAGTAAAAGGCGAAAGATTTTTTCGTTTTGAAGAGAAACCAGAGTAAGTTAGAATATGGCTCTCTGGGGGTAAGTGGCACCACATCAAAGACCCCGTCATTGCGAGGGTGAGGACCTGAGAGGTATTTTTAGGCTCTAAGAAAGAGGACAAGAACCAGGCCAGTGAGGGAAGCAGGCCCAATTTTCAGAGTCTCTGCTCAAAGCACAGAAAATCAAAAAGGTGGACAGTTCCCATGCGTCTGTCTGGAAATATGCAAATTCTTTTCTGTACACACCTCAGCTCATTAGGAGGCGTTGCGGCTGCTGGGCAAGGGGAACGGGAAGCGTGCATCAGGCTTTAGGTGAAGTGACACTGTAGGACTTTTGTCCCCCAGCGATTTTACGCTTTCCACACCATCCTTCCAATCGATAGGCTGTGAGCCACCACTGTGCTCTGCACATAGCCATGCACTTTAAGTCCCTTTTTCGCACGTACTTTCATTAAACCTGAATATAGAAGTATATATCTGTCTAGGCTAGAGGCACATGAAACAGGACTGGCGTGCCGCTTCAAGTGTACCTGAGAGGAATCTGACTCATGATTGGCCACCCTCTCAGGGCACCGACTCAGGATTGGCAACCTCTATGGGGCACCTCTAACGTGCACAAATAACGGGCAAGCCCTATGAAAAGCACAGCGTGAGTCTAGGTGCCACCTTGAAAAAGGAGGGTGACGTCTGGCCTCTGACAGCAGGAATATTAAGAGAGGAGAAAACATACTGCCTGCTATCGTGAAATTCCAAGATAGTCACGAAAAGCAATCTCATGCACTGCACAAGCTCTTTCCCATGATGCACCTCTCCTGCACTCTGTCGATGCAAATGAGCAAGCAGAGAGTTCAGGAATAAAACACCTAAGCTCATGTCCCCAAAAAACAGCAGCAGACAACTCGCAGATATATTCACCAATTTCTAATGCTTTTCTTTTAAACACAAGATAAACAGCCTCACCGGTGGTAAGGCTTAAAAAAATTGAATAAACTCGTAAATGTTCCTCTCCACGGAAATCTTTAGTAAAAGGCGAAAGATTTTTTCATTTTGAAGAGAAACCAGAGTAAGTTAGAATATGGCTCTCTGGGGGTAAGTGGCACCACATCAAAGACCCCGTCATTGCGAGGGTGAGGACCTGAGAGGTATTTTTAGGCTCTAAGAAAGAGGACAAGAACCAGGCCAGTGAGGGAAGCAGGCCCAATTTTCAGAGTCTCTGCTCAAAGCACAGAAAATCAAAAAGGTGGACAGTTCCCATGCGTCTGTCTGGAAATATGCAAATTCTTTTCTGTACACACCTCAGCTCATTAGGAGGCGTTGCGGCTGCTGGGCAAGGGGAACGGGAAGCGTGCATCAGGCTTTAGGTGAAGTGACACTGTAGGACTTTTGTCCCCCAGCGATTTTACGCTTTCCACACCATCCTTCCAATCGATAGGCTGTGAGCCACCACTGTGCTCTGCACATAGCCATGCACTTTAAGTCCCTTTTTCGCACGTACTTTCATTAAACCTGAATATAGAAGTATATATCTGTCTAGGCTAGAGGCACATGAAACAGGACTGGCGTGCCGCTTCAAGTGTACCTGAGAGGAATCTGACTCAGGATTGGCCACCCTCTCAGGGCACCGACTCAGGATTGGCCAACCTCTATGGGGCACCTCTAACGTGCACAAATAACGGGCAAGCCCTATGAAAAGCACAGCGTGAGTCTAGGTGCCACCTTGAAAAAGGAGGGTGACGTCTGGCCTCTGACAGCAGGAATATTAAGAGAGGAGAAAACATACTGCCTGCTATCGTGAAATTCCAAGATAGTCACGAAAAGCAATCTCATGCACTGCACAAGCTCTTTCCCATGATGCACCTCTCCTGCACTCTGTCTATGCAAATGAGCAAGCAGAGAGTTCAGGAATAAAACACCTAAGCTCATGTCCCCAAAAAACAGCAGCAGACAACTCGCAGATATATTCACCAATTTCTAATGCTTTTCTTTTAAACACAAGATAAACAGCCTCACCGGTGGTAAGGCTTAAAAAAATTGAATAAACTCGTAAATGTTCCTCTCCACGGAAATCTTTAGTAAAAGGCGAAAGATTTTTTCGTTTTGAAGAGAAACCAGAGTAAGTTAGAATATGGCTCTCTGGGGGTAAGTGGCACCACATCAAAGACCCCGTCATTGCGAGGGTGAGGACCTGAGAGGTATTTTTAGGCTCTAAGAAAGAGGACAAGAACCAGGCCAGTGAGGGAAGCAGGCCCAATTTTCAGAGTCTCTGCTCAAAGCACAGAAAATCAAAAAGGTGGACAGTTCCCATGCGTCTGTCTGGAAATATGCAAATTCTTTTCTGTACACACCTCAGCTCATTAGGAGGCGTTGCGGCTGCTGGGCAAGGGGAACGGGAAGCGTGCATCAGGCTTTAGGTGAAGTGACACTGTAGGACTTTTGTCCCCCAGCGATTTTACGCTTTCCACACCATCCTTCCAATCGATAGGCTGTGAGCCACCACTGTGCTCTGCACATAGCCATGCACTTTAAGTCCCTTTTTCGCACGTACTTTCATTAAACCTGAATATAGAAGTATATATCTGTCTAGGCTAGAGGCACATGAAACAGGACTGGCGTGCCGCTTCAAGTGTACCTGAGAGGAATCTGACTCATGATTGGCCACCCTCTCAGGGCACCGACTCAGGATTGGCCAACCTCTATGGGGCACCTCTAACGTGCACAAATAACGGGCAAGCCCTATGAAAAGCACAGCGTGAGTCTAGGTGCCACCTTGAAAAAGGAGGGTGACGTCTGGCCTCTGACAGCAGGAATATTAAGAGAGGAGAAAACATACTGCCTGCTATCGTGAAATTCCAAGATAGTCACGAAAAGCAATCTCATGCACTGCACAAGCTCTTTCCCATGATGCACCTCTCCTGCACTCTGTCTATGCAAATGAGCAAGCAGAGAGTTCAGGAATAAAACACCTAAGCTCATGTCCCCAAAAAACAGCAGCAGACAACTCGCAGATATATTCACCAATTTCTAATGCTTTTCTTTTAAACACAAGATAAACAGCCTCACCGGTGGTAAGGCTTAAAAAAATTGAATAAACTCGTAAATGTTCCTCTCCACGGAAATCTTTAGTAAAAGGCGAAAGATTTTTTCGTTTTGAAGAGAAACCAGAGTAAGTTAGAATATGGCTCTCTGGGGGTAAGTGGCACCACATCAAAGACCCCGTCATTGCGAGGGTGAGGACCTGAGAGGTATTTTTAGGCTCTAAGAAAGAGGACAAGAACCAGGCCAGTGAGGGAAGCAGGCCCAATTTTCAGAGTCTCTGCTCAAAGCACAGAAAATCAAAAAGGTGGACAGTTCCCATGCGTCTGTCTGGAAATATGCAAATTCTTTTCTGTACACACCTCAGCTCATTAGGAGGCGTTGCGGCTGCTGGGCAAGGGGAACGGGAAGCGTGCATCAGGCTTTAGGTGAAGTGACACTGTAGGACTTTTGTCCCCCAGCGATTTTACGCTTTCCACACCATCCTTCCAATCGATAGGCTGTGAGCCACCACTGTGCTCTGCACATAGCCATGCACTTTAAGTCCCTTTTTCGCACGTACTTTCATTAAACCTGAATATAGAAGTATATATCTGTCTAGGCTAGAGGCACATGAAACAGGACTGGCGTGCCGCTTCAAGTGTACCTGAGAGGAATCTGACTCATGATTGGCCACCCTCTCAGGGCACCGACTCAGGATTGGCCAACCTCTATGGGGCACCTCTAACGTGCACAAATAACGGGCAAGCCCTATGAAAAGCACAGCGTGAGTCTAGGTGCCACCTTGAAAAAGGAGGGTGACGTCTGGCCTCTGACAGCAGGAATATTAAGAAAGGAGAAAACATACTGCCTGCTATCGTGAAATTCCAAGATAGTCACGAAAAGCAATCTCATGCACTGCACAAGCTCTTTCCCATGATGCACCTCTCCTGCACTCTGTCTATGCAAATGAGCAAGCAGAGAGTTCAGGAATAAAACACCTAAGCTCATGTCCCCAAAAAACAGCAGCAGACAACTCGCAGATATATTCACCAATTTCTAATGCTTTTCTTTTAAACACAAGATAAACAGCCTCACCGGTGGTAAGGCTTAAAAAAATTGAATAAACTCGTAAATGTTCCTCTCCACGGAAATCTTTAGTAAAAGGCGAAAGATTTTTTCGTTTTGAAGAGAAACCAGAGTAAGTTAGAATATGGCTCTCTGGGGGTAAGTGGCACCACATCAAAGACCCCGTCATTGCGAGGGTGAGGACCTGAGAGGTATTTTTAGGCTCTAAGAAAGAGGACAAGAACCAGGCCAGTGAGGGAAGCAGGCCCAATTTTCAGAGTCTCTGCTCAAAGCACAGAAAATCAAAAAGGTGGACAGTTCCCATGCGTCTGTCTGGAAATATGCAAATTCTTTTCTGTACACACCTCAGCTCATTAGGAGGCGTTGCGGCTGCTGGGCAAGGGGAACGGGAAGCGTGCATCAGGCTTTAGGTGAAGTGACACTGTAGGACTTTTGTCCCCCAGCGATTTTACGCTTTCCACACCATCCTTCCAATCGATAGGCTGTGAGCCACCACTGTGCTCTGCACATAGCCATGCACTTTAAGTCCCTTTTTCGCACGTACTTTCATTAAACCTGAATATAGAAGTATATATCTGTCTAGGCTAGAGGCACATGAAACAGGACTGGCGTGCCGCTTCAAGTGTACCTGAGAGGAATCTGACTCATGATTGGCCACCCTCTCAGGGCACCGACTCAGGATTGGCCAACCTCTATGGGGCACCTCTAACGTGGACAAATAACGGGCAAGCCCTATGAAAAGCACAGCGTGAGTCTAGGTGACACCTTGAAAAAGGAGGGTGACGTCTGGCCTCTGACAGCAGGAATATTAAGAGAGGAGAAAACATACTGCCTGCTATCGTGAAATTCCAAGATAGTCACGAAAAGCAATCTCATGCACTGCACAAGCTCTTTCCCATGATGCACCTCTCCTGCACTCTGTCTATGCAAATGAGCAAGCAGAGAGTTCAGGAATAAAACCCCTAAGCTCATGTCCCCAAAAAACAGCAGCAGACAACTCGCAGATATATTTACCAATTTCTAATGCTTTTCTTTTAAACACAAGATAAACAGCCTCACCGGTGGTAAGGCTTAAAAAAATTGAATAAACTCGTAAATGTTCCTCTCCACGGAAATCTTTAGTAAAAGGCGAAAGATTTTTTCATTTTGAAGAGAAACCAGAGTAAGTTAGAATATGGCTCTCTGGGGGTAAGTGGCACCACATCAAAGACCCCGTCATTGCGAGGGTGAGGACCTGAGAGGTATTTTTAGGCTCTAAGAAAGAGGACAAGAACCAGGCCAGTGAGGGAAGCAGGCCCAATTTTCAGAGTCTCTGCTCAAAGCACAGAAAATCAAAAAGGTGGACAGTTCCCATGCGTCTGTCTGGAAATATGCAAATTCTTTTCTGTACACACCTCAGCTCATTAGGAGGCGTTGCGGCTGCTGGGCAAGGGGAACGGGAAGCGTGCATCAGGCTTTAGGTGAAGTGACACTGTAGGACTTTTGTCCCCCAGCGATTTTACGCTTTCCACACCATCCTTCCAATCGATAGGCTGTGAGCCACCACTGTGCTCTGCACATAGCCATGCACTTTAAGTCCCTTTTTCGTACGTACTTTCATTAAACCTGAATATAGAAGTATATATCTGTCTAGGCTAGAGGCACATGAAACAGGACTGGCGTGCCGCTTCAAGTGTACCTGAGAGGAATCTGACTCAGGATTGGCCACCCTCTCAGGGCACCGACTCAGGATTGGCCAACCTCTATGGGGCACCTCTAACGTGCACAAATAACAGGCAAGCCCTATGAAAAGCACAGCGTGAGTCTAGGTGCCACCTTGAAAAAGGAGGGTGACGTCTGGCCTCTGACAGCAGGAATATTAAGAGAGGAGAAAACATACTGCCTGCTATCGTGAAATTCCAAGATAGTCACGAAAAGCAATCTCATGCACTGCACAAGCTCTTTCCCATGATGCACCTATCCTGCACTCTGTCTATGCAAATGAGCAAGCAGAGAGTTCAGGAATAAAACACCTAAGCTCATGTCCCCAAAAAACAGCAGCAGACAACTCGCAGATATATTCACCAATTTCTAATGCTTTTCTTTTAAACACAAGATAAACAGCCTCACCGGTGGTAAGGCTTAAAAAAATTGAATAAACTCGTAAATGTTCCTCTCCACGGAAATCTTTAGTAAAAGGCGAAAGATTTTTTCGTTTTGAAGAGAAACCAGAGTAAGTTAGAATATGGCTCTCTGGGGGTAAGTGGCACCACATCAAAGACCCCGTCATTGCGAGGGTGAGGACCTGAGAGGTATTTTTAGGCTCTAAGAAAGAGGACAAGAACCAGGCCAGTGAGGGAAGCAGGCCCAATTTTCAGAGTCTCTGCTCAAAGCACAGAAAATCAAAAAGGTGGACAGTTCCCATGCGTCTGTCTGGAAATATGCAAATTCTTTTCTGTACACACCTCAGCTCATTAGGAGGCGTTGCGGCTGCTGGGCAAGGGGAACGGGAAGCGTGCATCAGGCTTTAGGTGAAGTGACACTGTAGGACTTTTGTCCCCCAGCGATTTTACGCTTTCCACACCATCCTTCCAATCGATAGGCTGTGAGCCACCACTGTGCTCTGCACATAGCCATGCACTTTAAGTCCCTTTTTCGCACGTACTTTCATTAAACCTGAATATAGAAGTATATATCTGTCTAGGCTAGAGGCACATGAAACAGGACTGGCGTGCCGCTTCAAGTGTACCTGAGAGGAATCTGACTCAGGATTGGCCACCCTCTCAGGGCACCGACTCAGGATTGGCCAACCTCTATGGGGCACCTCTAACATGCACAAATAACGGGCAAGCCCTATGAAAAGCACAGCGTGAGTCTAGGTGACACCTTGAAAAAGGAGGGTGACGTCTGGCCTCTGACAGCAGGAATATTAAGAGAGGAGAAAACATACTGCCTGCTATCGTGAAATTCCAAGATAGTCACGAAAAGCAATCTCATGCACTGCACAAGCTCTTTCCCATGATGCACCTCTCCTGCACTCTGTCTATGCAAATGAGCAAGCAGAGAGTTCAGGAATAAAACCCCTAAGCTCATGTCCCCAAAAAACAGCAGCAGACAACTCGCAGATATATTTACCAATTTCTAATGCTTTTCTTTTAAACACAAGATAAACAGCCTCACCGGTGGTAAGGCTTAAAAAAATTGAATAAACTCGTAAATGTTCCTCTCCACGGAAATCTTTAGTAAAAGGCGAAAGATTTTTTCGTTTTGAAGAGAAACCAGAGTAAGTTAGAATATGGCTCTCTGGGGGTAAGTGGCACCACATCAAAGACCCCGTCATTGCGAGGGTGAGGACCTGAGAGGTATTTTTAGGCTCTAAGAAAGAGGACAAGAACCAGGCCAGTGAGGGAAGCAGGCCCAATTTTCAGAGTCTCTGCTCAAAGCACAGAAAATCAAAAAGGTGGACAGTTCCCATGCGTCTGTCTGGAAATATGCAAATTCTTTTCTGTACACACCTCAGCTCATTAGGAGGCGTTGCGGCTGCTGGGCAAGGGGAACGGGAAGCGTGCATCAGGCTTTAGGTGAAGTGACACTGTAGGACTTTTGTCCCCCAGCGATTTTACGCTTTCCACACCATCCTTCCAATCGATAGGCTGTGAGCCACCACTGTGCTCTGCACATAGCCATGCACTTTAAGTCCCTTTTTCGCACGTACTTTCATTAAACCTGAATATAGAAGTATATATCTGTCTAGGCTAGAGGCACATGAAACAGGACTGGCGTGCCGCTTCAAGTGTACCTGAGAGGAATCTGACTCATGATTGGCCACCCTCTCAGGGCACCGACTCAGGATTGGCCAACCTCTATGGGGCACCTCTAACGTGCACAAATAACGGGCAAGCCCTATGAAAAGCACAGCGTGAGTCTAGGTGCCACCTTGAAAAAGGAGGGTGACGTCTGGCCTCTGACAGCAGGAATATTAAGAGAGGAGAAAACATACTGCCTGCTATCGTGAAATTCCAAGATAGTCACGAAAAGCAATCTCATGCACTGCACAAGCTCTTTCCCATGATGCACCTCTCCTGCACTCTGTCTATGCAAATGAGCAAGCAGAGAGTTCAGGAATAAAACACCTAAGCTCATGTCCCCAAAAAACAGCAGCAGACAACTCGCAGATATATTCACCAATTTCTAATGCTTTTCTTTTAAACACAAGATAAACAGCCTCACCGGTGGTAAGGCTTAAAAAAATTGAATAAACTCGTAAATGTTCCTCTCCACGGAAATCTTTAGTAAAAGGCGAAAGATTTTTTCGTTTTGAAGAGAAACCAGAGTAAGTTAGAATATGGCTCTCTGGGGGTAAGTGGCACCACATCAAAGACCCCGTCATTGCGAGGGTGAGGACCTGAGAGGTATTTTTAGGCTCTAAGAAAGAGGACAAGAACCAGGCCAGTGAGGGAAGCAGGCCCAATTTTCAGAGTCTCTGCTCAAAGCACAGAAAATCAAAAAGGTGGACAGTTCCCATGCGTCTGTCTGGAAATATGCAAATTCTTTTCTGTACACACCTCAGCTCATTAGGAGGCGTTGCGGCTGCTGGGCAAGGGGAACGGGAAGCGTGCATCAGGCTTTAGGTGAAGTGACACTGTAGGACTTTTGTCCCCCAGCGATTTTACGCTTTCCACACCATCCTTCCAATCGATAGGCTGTGAGCCACCACTGTGCTCTGCACATAGCCATGCACTTTAAGTCCCTTTTTCGCACGTACTTTCATTAAACCTGAATATAGAAGTATATATCTGTCTAGGCTAGAGGCACATGAAACAGGACTGGCGTGCCGCTTCAAGTGTACCTGAGAGGAATCTGACTCAGGATTGGCCACCCTCTCAGGGCACCGACTCAGGATTGGCCAACCTCTATGGGGCACCTCTAACGTGGACAAATAACGGGCAAGCCCTATGAAAAGCACAGCGTGAGTCTAGGTGACACCTTGAAAAAGGAGGGTGACGTCTGGCCTCTGACAGCAGGAATATTAAGAGAGGAGAAAACATACTGCCTGCTATCGTGAAATTCCAAGATAGTCACGAAAAGCAATCTCATGCACTGCACAAGCTCTTTCCCATGATGCACCTCTCCTGCACTCTGTCTATGCAAATGAGCAAGCAGAGAGTTCAGGAATAAAACACCTAAGCTCATGTCCCCAAAAAACAGCAGCAGACAACTCGCAGATATATTCACCAATTTCTAATGCTTTTCTTTTAAACACAAGATAAACAGCCTCACCGGTGGTAAGGCTTAAAAAAATTGAATAAACTCGTAAATGTTCCTCTCCACGGAAATCTTT
Source organism: Lissotriton helveticus (assembly GCF_964261635.1). NCBI lineage: Eukaryota > Metazoa > Chordata > Amphibia > Caudata > Salamandridae > Lissotriton > Lissotriton helveticus. Next base: position 657,607,282 of record NC_136073.1, on the reverse strand, counting down.
AGTAAAAGGCGAAAGATTTTTTCGTTTTGAAGAGAAACCAGAGTAAGTTAGAATATGGCTCTCTGGGGGTAAGTGGCACCACATCAAAGACCCCGTCATTGCGAGGGTGAGGACCTGAGAGGTATTTTTAGGCTCTAAGAAAGAGGACAAGAACCAGGCCAGTGAGGGAAGCAGGCCCAATTTTCAGAGTCTCTGCTCAAAGCACAGAAAATCAAAAAGGTGGACAGTTCCCATGCGTCTGTCTGGAAATATGCAAATTCTTTTCTGTACACACCTCAGCTCATTAGGAGGCGTTGCGGCTGCTGGGCAAGGGGAACGGGAAGCGTGCATCAGGCTTTAGGTGAAGTGACACTGTAGGACTTTTGTCCCCCAGCGATTTTACGCTTTCCACACCATCCTTCCAATCGATAGGCTGTGAGCCACCACTGTGCTCTGCACATAGCCATGCACTTTAAGTCCCTTTTTCGCACGTACTTTCATTAAACCTGAATATAGAAGTATATATCTGTCTAGGCTAGAGGCACATGAAACAGGACTGGCGTGCCGCTTCAAGTGTACCTGAGAGGAATCTGACTCAGGATTGGCCACCCTCTCAGGGCACCGACTCAGGATTGGCCAACCTCTATGGGGCACCTCTAACGTGCACAAATAACGGGCAAGCCCTATGAAAAGCACAGCGTGAGTCTAGGTGCCACCTTGAAAAAGGAGGGTGACGTCTGGCCTCTGACAGCAGGAATATTAAGAGAGGAGAAAACATACTGCCTGCTATCGTGAAATTCCAAGATAGTCACGAAAAGCAATCTCATGCACTGCACAAGCTCTTTCCCATGATGCACCTCTCCTGCACTCTGTCGATGCAAATGAGCAAGCAGAGAGTTCAGGAATAAAACACCTAAGCTCATGTCCCCAAAAAACAGCAGCAGACAACTCGCAGATATATTCACCAATTTCTAATGCTTTTCTTTTAAACACACGATAAACAGCCTCACCTGTGGTAAGGCTTAAAAAAATTGAATAAACTTGTAAATGTTCCTCTCCACGGAAATCTTTAGTAAAAGGCGAAAGATTTTTTCATTTTGAAGAGAAACCAGAGTAAGTTAGAATATGGCTCTATGGGGGTAAGTGGCACCACATCAAAGACCCCGTCATTGCGAGGGTGAGGACCTGAGAGGTATTTTTAGGCTCTAAGAAAGAGGACAAGAACCAGGCCAGTGAGGGAAGCAGGCCCAATTTTCAGAGTCTCTGCTCAAAGCACAGAAAATCAAAAAGGTGGACAGTTCCCATGCGTCTGTCTGGAAATATGCAAATTCTTTTCTGTACACACCTCAGCTCATTAGGAGGCGTTGCGGCTGCTGGGCAAGGGGAACGGGAAGCGTGCATCAGGCTTTAGGTGAAGTGACACTGTAGGACTTTTGTCCCCCAGCGATTTTACGCTTTCCACACCATCCTTCCAATCGATAGGCTGTGAGCCACCACTGTGCTCTGCACATAGCCATGCACTTTAAGTCCCTTTTTCGCACGTACTTTCATTAAACCTGAATATAGAAGTATATATCTGTCTAGGCTAGAGGCACATGAAACAGGACTGGCGTGCCGCTTCAAGTGTACCTGAGAGGAATCTGACTCAGGATTGGCCACCCTCTCAGGGCACCGACTCAGGATTGGCCAACCTCTATGGGGCACCTCTAACGTGCACAAATAACGGGCAAGCCCTATGAAAAGCACAGCGTGAGTCTAGGTGCCACCTTGAAAAAGGAGGGTGACGTCTGGCCTCTGACAGCAGGAATATTAAGAGAGGAGAAAACATACTGCCTGCTATCGTGAAATTCCAAGATAGTCACGAAAAGCAATCTCATGCACTGCACAAGCTCTTTCCCATGATGCACCTCTCCTGCACTCTGTCTATGCAAATGAGCAAGCAGAGAGTTCAGGAATAAAACACCTAAGCTCATGTCCCCAAAAAACAGCAGCAGACAACTCGCAGATATATTCACCAATTTCTAATGCTTTTCTTTTAAACACAAGATAAACAGCCTCACCGGTGGTAAGGCTTAAAAAAATTGAATAAACTCGTAAATGTTCCTCTCCACGGAAATCTTTAGTAAAAGGCGAAAGATTTTTTCGTTTTGAAGAGAAACCAGAGTAAGTTAGAATATGGCTCTCTGGGGGTAAGTGGCACCACATCAAAGACCCCGTCATTGCGAGGGTGAGGACCTGAGAGGTATTTTTAGGCTCTAAGAAAGAGGACAAGAACCAGGCCAGTGAGGGAAGCAGGCCCAATTTTCAGAGTCTCTGCTCAAAGCACAGAAAATCAAAAAGGTGGACAGTTCCCATGCGTCTGTCTGGAAATATGCAAATTCTTTTCTGTACACACCTCAGCTCATTAGGAGGCGTTGCGGCTGCTGGGCAAGGGGAACGGGAAGCGTGCATCAGGCTTTAGGTGAAGTGACACTGTAGGACTTTTGTCCCCCAGCGATTTTACGCTTTCCACACCATCCTTCCAATCGATAGGCTGTGAGCCACCACTGTGCTCTGCACATAGCCATGCACTTTAAGTCCCTTTTTCGCACGTACTTTCATTAAACCTGAATATAGAAGTATATATCTGTCTAGGCTAGAGGCACATGAAACAGGACTGGCGTGCCGCTTCAAGTGTACCTGAGAGGAATCTGACTCAGGATTGGCCACCCTCTCAGGGCACCGACTCAGGATTGGCCAACCTCTATGGGGCACCTCTAACGTGCACAAATAACGGGCAAGCCCTATGAAAAGCACAGCGTGAGTCTAGGTGCCACCTTGAAAAAGGAGGGTGACGTCTGGCCTCTGACAGCAGGAATATTAAGAGAGGAGAAAACATACTGCCTGCTATCGTGAAATTCCAAGATAGTCACGAAAAGCAATCTCATGCACTGCACAAGCTCTTTCCCATGATGCACCTCTCCTGCACTCTGTCTATGCAAATGAGCAAGCAGAGAGTTCAGGAATAAAACACCTAAGCTCATGTCCCCAAAAAACAGCAGCAGACAACTCGCAGATATATTCACCAATTTCTAATGCTTTTCTTTTAAACACAAGATAAACAGCCTCACCGGTGGTAAGGCTTAAAAAAATTGAATAAACTCGTAAATGTTCCTCTCCACGGAAATCTTTAGTAAAAGGCGAAAGATTTTTTCGTTTTGAAGAGAAACCAGAGTAAGTTAGAATATGGCTCTCTGGGGGTAAGTGGCACCACATCAAAGACCCCGTCATTGCGAGGGTGAGGACCTGAGAGGTATTTTTAGGCTCTAAGAAAGAGGACAAGAACCAGGCCAGTGAGGGAAGCAGGCCCAATTTTCAGAGTCTCTGCTCAAAGCACAGAAAATCAAAAAGGTGGACAGTTCCCATGCGTCTGTCTGGAAATATGCAAATTCTTTTCTGTACACACCTCAGCTCATTAGGAGGCGTTGCGGCTGCTGGGCAAGGGGAACGGGAAGCGTGCATCAGGCTTTAGGTGAAGTGACACTGTAGGACTTTTGTCCCCCAGCGATTTTACGCTTTCCACACCATCCTTCCAATCGATAGGCTGTGAGCCACCACTGTGCTCTGCACATAGCCATGCACTTTAAGTCCCTTTTTCGCACGTACTTTCATTAAACCTGAATATAGAAGTATATATCTGTCTAGGCTAGAGGCACATGAAACAGGACTGGCGTGCCGCTTCAAGTGTACCTGAGAGGAATCTGACTCAGGATTGGCCACCCTCTCAGGGCACCGACTCAGGATTGGCCAACCTCTATGGGGCACCTCTAACATGCACAAATAACGGGCAATCCCTATGAAAAGCACAGCGTGAGTCTAGGTGACACCTTGAAAAAGGAGGGTGACGTCTGGCCTCTGACAGCAGGAATATTAAGAGAGGAGAAAACATACTGCCTGCTATCGTGAAATTCCAAGATAGTCACGAAAAGCAATCTCATGCACTGCACAAGCTCTTTCCCATGATGCACCTCTCCTGCACTCTGTCTATGCAAATGAGCAAGCAGAGAGTTCAGGAATAAAACACCTAAGCTCATGTCCCCAAAAAACAGCAGCAGACAACTCGCAGATATATTCACCAATTTCTAATGCTTTTCTTTTAAACACAAGATAAACAGCCTCACCGGTGGTAAGGCTTAAAAAAATTGAATAAACTCGTAAATGTTCCTCTCCACGGAAATCTTTAGTAAAAGGCGAAAGATTTTTTCGTTTTGAAGAGAAACCAGAGTAAGTTAGAATATGGCTCTCTGGGGGTAAGTGGCACCACATCAAAGACCCCGTCATTGCGAGGGTGAGGACCTGAGAGGTATTTTTAGGCTCTAAGAAAGAGGACAAGAACCAGGCCAGTGAGGGAAGCAGGCCCAATTTTCAGAGTCTCTGCTCAAAGCACAGAAAATCAAAAAGGTGGACAGTTCCCATGCGTCTGTCTGGAAATATGCAAATTCTTTTCTGTACACACCTCAGCTCATTAGGAGGCGTTGCGGCTGCTGGGCAAGGGGAACGGGAAGCGTGCATCAGGCTTTAGGTGAAGTGACACTGTAGGACTTTTGTCCCCCAGCGATTTTACGCTTTCCACACCATCCTTCCAATCGATAGGCTGTGAGCCACCACTGTGCTCTGCACATAGCCATGCACTTTAAGTCCCTTTTTCACACGTACTTTCATTAAACCTGAATATAGAAGTATATATCTGTCTAGGCTAGAGGCACATGAAACAGGACTGGCGTGCCGCTTCAAGTGTACCTGAGAGGAATCTGACTCAGGATTGGCCACCTTCTCAGGGCACCGACTCAGGATTGGCCAACCTCTATGGGGCACCTCTAACGTGCACAAATAACGGGCAAGCCCTATGAAAAGCACAGCGTGAGTCTAGGTGCCACCTTGAAAAAGGAGGGTGACGTCTGGCCTCTGACAGCAGGAATATTAAGAGAGGAGAAAACATACTGCCTGCTATCGTGAAATTCCAAGATAGTCACGAAAAGCAATCTCATGCACTGCACAAGCTCTTTCCCATGATGCACCTCTCCTGCACTCTGTCTATGCAAATGAGCAAGCAGAGAGTTCAGGAATAAAACACCTAAGCTCATGTCCCCAAAAAACAGCAGCAGACAACTCGCAGATATATTCACCAATTTCTAATGCTTTTCTTTTAAACACAAGATAAACAGCCTCACCGGTGGTAAGGCTTAAAAAAATTGAATAAACTCGTAAATGTTCCTCTCCACGGAACTCTTTAGTAAAAGGCGAAAGATTTTTTCGTTTTGAAGAGAAACCAGAGTAAGTTAGAATATGGCTCTCTGGGGGTAAGTGGCACCACATCAAAGACCCCGTCATTGCGAGGGTGAGGACCTGAGAGGTATTTTTAGGCTCTAAGAAAGAGGACAAGAACCAGGCCAGTGAGGGAAGCAGGCCCAATTTTCAGAGTCTCTGCTCAAAGCACAGAAAATCAAAAAGGTGGACAGTTCCCATGCGTCTGTCTGGAAATATGCAAATTCTTTTCTGTACACACCTCAGCTCATTAGGAGGCGTTGCGGCTGCTGGGCAAGGGGAACGGGAAGCGTGCATCAGGCTTTAGGTGAAGTGACACTGTAGGACTTTTGTCCCACAGCGATTTTACGCTTTCCACACCATCCTTCCAATCGATAGGCTGTGAGCCACCACTGTGCTCTGCACATAGCCATGCACTTTAAGTCCCTTTTTCGCACGTACTTTCATTAAACCTGAATATAGAAGTATATATCTGTCTAGGCTAGAGGCACATGAAACAGGACTGGCGTGCCGCTTCAAGTGTACCTGAGAGGAATCTGACTCAGGATTGGCCACCCTCTCAGGGCACCGACTCAGGATTGGCCAACCTCTATGGGGCACCTCTAACGTGCACAAATAACGGGCAAGCCCTATGAAAAGCACAGCGTGAGTCTAGGTGCCACCTTGAAAAAGGAGGGTGACGTCTGGCCTCTGACAGCAGGAATATTAAGAGAGGAGAAAACATACTGCCTGCTATCGTGAAATTCCAAGATAGTCACGAAAAGCAATCTCATGCACTGCACAAGCTCTTTCCCATGATGCACCTCTCCTGCACTCTGTCGATGCAAATGAGCAAGCAGAGAGTTCATGAATAAAACACCTAAGCTCATGTCCCCAAAAAACAGCAGCAGACAACTCGCAGATATATTCACCAATTTCTAATGCTTTTCTTTTAAACACACGATAAACAGCCTCACCTGTGGTAAGGCTTAAAAAAATTGAATAAACTCGTAAATGTTCCTCTCCACGGAAATCTTTAGTAAAAGGCGAAAGATTTTTTCGTTTTGAAGAGAAACCAGAGTAAGTTAGAATATGGCTCTCTGGGGGTAAGTGGCACCACATCAAAGACCCCGTCATTGCGAGGGTGAGGACCTGAGAGGTATTTTCAAAATCTAAGAAAGAGGACAAGAACCAGGCCGGTGAGGGAAGCAGGCCCAAATTTCAGAGTCTCTGCTCAAAGCACAGAAAATCAAAATGGTGGACAGTTCCCATGCGTCTGTCTGGGAATATGCAAATTCTTTTCTGTACACACCTCAGCTCATTAGGAGGCATTGCGGCTGCTGGGCAAGGGGAACGGGAAGCGTGCATCAGGCTTTAGGTGAAGTGGCACTGTAGGACTTTTGTCCCCCAGCGATTTTACGCTTTCCACACCATCCTTCCAATCGTTAGGCTGTGAGCCACCACTGTGCTCTGCACATAGCCATGCACTTTAAGTCCCTTTTTCGCACGTACTTTCATTAAACCTGAATATAGAAGTATATATCTGTCTAGGCTAGAGGCACATGAAACAGGACTGGCGTGCCGCTTCAAGTGTACCTGAGAGGAATCTGACTCATGATTGGCCACCCTCTCAGGGCACCGACTCAGGATTGGCCAACCTCTATGGGGCACCTCTAACGGGCACAAATAACGGGCAAGCCCTATGAAAAGCACAGCGTGAGTCTAGGTGCCACCTTGAAAAAGGAGGGTGACGTCTGGCCTCTGACAGCAGGAATATTAAGAGAGGAGAAAACATACTGCCTGCTATCGTGAAATTCCAAGATAGTCACGAAAAGCAATCTCATGCACTGCACAAGCTCTTTCCCATGATGCACCTCTCCTGCACTCTGTCTATGCAAATGAGCAAGCAGAGAGTTCAGGAATAAAACACCTAAGCTCATGTCCCCAAAAAACAGCAGCAGACAACTCGCAGATATATTCACCAATTTCTAATGCTTTTCTTTTAAACACAAGATAAACAGCCTCACCGGTGGTAAGGCTTAAAAAAATTGAATAAACTCGTAAATGTTCCTCTCCACGGAAATCTTTAGTAAAAGGCGAAAGATTTTTTCGTTTTGAAGAGAAACCAGAGTAAGTTAGAATATGGCTCTCTGGGGGTAAGTGGCACCACATCAAAGACCCCGTCATTGCGAGGGTGAGGACCTGAGAGGTATTTTTAGGCTCTAAGAAAGAGGACAAGAACCAGGCCAGTGAGGGAAGCAGGCCCAATTTTCAGAGTCTCTGCTCAAAGCACAGAAAATCAAAAAGGTGGACAGTTCCCATGCGTCTGTCTGGAAATATGCAAATTCTTTTCTGTACACACCTCAGCTCATTAGGAGGCGTTGCGGCTGCTGGGCAAGGGGAACGGGAAGCGTGCATCAGGCTTTAGGTGAAGTGACACTGTAGGACTTTTGTCCCCCAGCGATTTTACGCTTTCCACACCATCCTTCCAATCGATAGGCTGTGAGCCACCACTGTGCTCTGCACATAGCCATGCACTTTAAGTCCCTTTTTCGCACGTACTTTCATTAAACCTGAATATAGAAGTATATATCTGTCTAGGCTAGAGGCACATGAAACAGGACTGGCGTGCCGCTTCAAGTGTACCTGAGAGGAATCTGACTCAGGATTGGCCACCCTCTCAGGGCACCGACTCAGGATTGGCCAACCTCTATGGGGCACCTCTAACATGCACAAATAACGGGCAAGCCCTATGAAAAGCACAGCGTGAGTCTAGGTGACACCTTGAAAAAGGAGGGTGACGTCTGGCCTCTGACAGCAGGAATATTAAGAGAGGAGAAAACATACTGCCTGCTATCGTGAAATTCCAAGATAGTCACGAAAAGCAATCTCATGCACTGCACAAGCTCTTTCCCATGATGCACCTCTCCTGCACTCTGTCTATGCAAATGAGCAAGCAGAGAGTTCAGGAATAAAACCCCTAAGCTCATGTCCCCAAAAAACAGCAGCAGACAACTCGCAGATATATTTACCAATTTCTAATGCTTTTCTTTTAAACACAAGATAAACAGCCTCACCGGTGGTAAGGCTTAAAAAAATTGAATAAACTCGTAAATGTTCCTCACCACGGAAATCTTTAGTAAAAGGCGAAAGATTTTTTCGTTTTGAAGAGAAACCAGAGTAAGTTAGAATATGGCTCTCTGGGGGTAAGTGGCACCACATCAAAGACCCCGTCATTGCGAGGGTGAGGACCTGAGAGGTATTTTTAGGCTCTAAGAAAGAGGACAAGAACCAGGCCAGTGAGGGAAGCAGGCCCAATTTTCAGAGTCTCTGCTCAAAGCACAGAAAATCAAAAAGGTGGACAGTTCCCATGCGTCTGTCTGGAAATATGCAAATTCTTTTCTGTACACACCTCAGCTCATTAGGAGGCGTTGCGGCTGCTGGGCAAGGGGAACGGGAAGCGTGCATCAGGCTTTAGGTGAAGTGACACTGTAGGACTTTTGTCCCCCAGCGATTTTACGCTTTCCACACCATCCTTCCAATCGATAGGCTGTGAGCCACCACTGTGCTCTGCACATAGCCATGCACTTTAAGTCCCTTTTTCGCACGTACTTTCATTAAACCTGAATATAGAAGTATATATCTGTCTAGGCTAGAGGCACATGAAACAGGACTGGCGTGCCGCTTCAAGTGTACCTGAGAGGAATCTGACTCATGATTGGCCACCCTCTCAGGGCACCGACTCAGGATTGGCCAACCTCTATGGGGCACCTCTAACGTGCACAAATAACGGGCAAGCCCTATGAAAAGCACAGCGTGAGTCTAGGTGCCACCTTGAAAAAGGAGGGTGACGTCTGGCCTCTGACAGCAGGAATATTAAGAGAGGAGAAAACATACTGCCTGCTATCGTGAAATTCCAAGATAGTCACGAAAAGCAATCTCATGCACTGCACAAGCTCTTTCCCATGATGCACCTCTCCTGCACTCTGTCTATGCAAATGAGCAAGCAGAGAGTTCAGGAATAAAACACCTAAGCTCATGTCCCCAAAAAACAGCAGCAGACAACTCGCAGATATATTCACCAATTTCTAATGCTTTTCTTTTAAACACAAGATAAACAGCCTCACCGGTGGTAAGGCTTAAAAAAATTGAATAAACTCGTAAATGTTCCTCTCCACGGAAATCTTTAGTAAAAGGCGAAAGATTTTTTCGTTTTGAAGAGAAACCAGAGTAAGTTAGAATATGGCTCTCTGGGGGTAAGTGGCACCACATCAAAGACCCCGTCATTGCGAGGGTGAGGACCTGAGAGGTATTTTTAGGCTCTAAGAAAGAGGACAAGAACCAGGCCAGTGAGGGAAGCAGGCCCAATTTTCAGAGTCTCTGCTCAAAGCACAGAAAATCAAAAAGGTGGACAGTTCCCATGCGTCTGTCTGGAAATATGCAAATTCTTTTCTGTACACACCTCAGCTCATTAGGAGGCGTTGCGGCTGCTGGGCAAGGGGAACGGGAAGCGTGCATCAGGCTTTAGGTGAAGTGACACTGTAGGACTTTTGTCCCCCAGCGATTTTACGCTTTCCACACCATCCTTCCAATCGATAGGCTGTGAGCCACCACTGTGCTCTGCACATAGCCATGCACTTTAAGTCCCTTTTTCGCACGTACTTTCATTAAACCTGAATATAGAAGTATATATCTGTCTAGGCTAGAGGCACATGAAACAGGACTGGCGTGCCGCTTCAAGTGTACCTGAGAGGAATCTGACTCAGGATTGGCCACCCTCTCAGGGCACCGACTCAGGATTGGCCAACCTCTATGGGGCACCTCTAACGTGGACAAATAACGGGCAAGCCCTATGAAAAGCACAGCGTGAGTCTAGGTGACACCTTGAAAAAGGAGGGTGACGTCTGGCCTCTGACAGCAGGAATATTAAGAGAGGAGAAAACATACTGCCTGCTATCGTGAAATTCCAAGATAGTCACGAAAAGCAATCTCATGCACTGCACAAGCTCTTTCCCATGATGCACCTCTCCTGCACTCTGTCTATGCAAATGAGCAAGCAGAGAGTTCAGGAATAAAACACCTAAGCTCATGTCCCCAAAAAACAGCAGCAGACAACTCGCAGATATATTCACCAATTTCTAATGCTTTTCTTTTAAACACAAGATAAACAGCCTCACCGGTGGTAAGGCTTAAAAAAATTGAATAAACTCGTAAATGTTCCTCTCCACGGAAATCTTTAGTAAAAGGCGAAAGATTTTTTCGTTTTGAAGAGAAACCAGAGTAAGTTAGAATATGGCTCTCTGGGGGTAAGTGGCACCACATCAAAGACCCCGTCATTGCGAGGGTGAGGACCTGAGAGGTATTTTTAGGCTCTAAGAAAGAGGACAAGAACCAGGCCAGTGAGGGAAGCAGGCCCAATTTTCAGAGTCTCTGCTCAAAGCACAGAAAATCAAAAAGGTGGACAGTTCCCATGCGTCTGTCTGGAAATATGCAAATTCTTTTCTGTACACACCTCAGCTCATTAGGAGGCGTTGCGGCTGCTGGGCAAGGGGAACGGGAAGCGTGCATCAGGCTTTAGGTGAAGTGACACTGTAGGACTTTTGTCCCCCAGCGATTTTACGCTTTCCACACCATCCTTCCAATCGATAGGCTGTGAGCCACCACTGTGCTCTGCACATAGCCATGCACTTTAAGTCCCTTTTTCGCACGTACTTTCATTAAACCTGAATATAGAAGTATATATCTGTCTAGGCTAGAGGCACATGAAACAGGACTGGCGTGCCGCTTCAAGTGTACCTGAGAGGAATCTGACTCAGGATTGGCCACCTTCTCAGGGCACCGACTCAGGATTGGCCAACCTCTATGGGGCACCTCTAACGTGCACAAATAACGGGCAAGCCCTATGAAAAGCACAGCGTGAGTCTAGGTGCCACCTTGAAAAAGGAGGGTGACGTCTGGCCTCTGACAGCAGGAATATTAAGAGAGGAGAAAACATACTGCCTGCTATCGTGAAATTCCAAGATAGTCACGAAAAGCAATCTCATGCACTGCACAAGCTCTTTCCCATGATGCACCTCTCCTGCACTCTGTCTATGCAAATGAGCAAGCAGAGAGTTCAGGAATAAAACACCTAAGCTCATGTCCCCAAAAAACAGCAGCAGACAACTCGCAGATATATTCACCAATTTCTAATGCTTTTCTTTTAAACACAAGATAAACAGCCTCACCGGTGGTAAGGCTTAAAAAAATTGAATAAACTCGTAAATGTTCCTCTCCACGGAAATCTTTAGTAAAAGGCGAAAGATTTTTTCGTTTTGAAGAGAAACCAGAGTAAGTTAGAATATGGCTCTCTGGGGGTAAGTGGCACCACATCAAAGACCCCGTCATTGCGAGGGTGAGGACCTGAGAGGTATTTTTAGGCTCTAAGAAAGAGGACAAGAACCAGGCCAGTGAGGGAAGCAGGCCCAATTTTCAGAGTCTCTGCTCAAAGCACAGAAAATCAAAAAGGTGGACAGTTCCCATGCGTCTGTCTGGAAATATGCAAATTCTTTTCTGTACACACCTCAGCTCATTAGGAGGCGTTGCGGCTGCTGGGCAAGGGGAACGGGAAGCGTGCATCAGGCTTTAGGTGAAGTGACACTGTAGGACTTTTGTCCCCCAGCGATTTTACGCTTTCCACACCATCCTTCCAATCGATAGGCTGTGAGCCACCACTGTGCTCTGCACATAGCCATGCACTTTAAGTCCCTTTTTCGCACGTACTTTCATTAAACCTGAATATAGAAGTATATATCTGTCTAGGCTAGAGGCACATGAAACAGGACTGGCGTGCCGCTTCAAGTGTACCTGAGAGGAATCTGACTCAGGATTGGCCACCCTCTCAGGGCACCGACTCAGGATTGGCCAACCTCTATGGGGCACCTCTAACGTGCACAAATAACGGGCAAGCCCTATGAAAAGCACAGCGTGAGTCTAGGTGCCACCTTGAAAAAGGAGGGTGACGTCTGGCCTCTGACAGCAGGAATATTAAGAGAGGAGAAAACATACTGCCTGCTATCGTGAAATTCCAAGATAGTCACGAAAAGCAATCTCATGCACTGCACAAGCTCTTTCCCATGATGCACCTCTCCTGCACTCTGTCTATGCAAATGAGCAAGCAGAGAGTTCAGGAATAAAACACCTAAGCTCATGTCCCCAAAAAACAGCAGCAGACAACTCGCAGATATATTCACCAATTTCTAATGCTTTTCTTTTAAACACAAGATAAACAGCCTCACCGGTGGTAAGGCTTAAAAAAATTGAATAAACTCGTAAATGTTCCTCTCCACGGAAATCTTTAGTAAAAGGCGAAAGATTTTTTCGTTTTGAAGAGAAACCAGAGTAAGTTAGAATATGGCTCTCTGGGGGTAAGTGGCACCACATCAAAGACCCCGTCATTGCGAGGGTGAGGACCTGAGAGGTATTTTTAGGCTCTAAGAAAGAGGACAAGAACCAGGCCAGTGAGGGAAGCAGGCCCAATTTTCAGAGTCTCTGCTCAAAGCACAGAAAATCAAAAAGGTGGACAGTTCCCATGCGTCTGTCTGGAAATATGCAAATTCTTTTCTGTACACACCTCAGCTCATTAGGAGGCGTTGCGGCTGCTGGGCAAGGGGAACGGGAAGCGTGCATCAGGCTTTAGGTGAAGTGACACTGTAGGACTTTTGTCCCCCAGCGATTTTACGCTTTCCACACCATCCTTCCAATCGATAGGCTGTGAGCCACCACTGTGCTCTGCACATAGCCATGCACTTTAAGTCCCTTTTTCGCACGTACTTTCATTAAACCTCAATATAGAAGTATATATCTGTCTAGGCTAGAGGCACATGAAACAGGACTGGCGTGCCGCTTCAAGTGTACCTGAGAGGAATCTGACTCATGATTGGCCACCCTCTCAGGGCACCGACTCAGGATTGGCCAACCTCTATGGGGCACCCCTAACGTGCACAAATAACGGGCAAGCCCTATGAAAAGCACAGCGTGAGTCTAGGTGCCACCTTGAAAAAGGAGGGTGACGTCTGGCCTCTGACAGCAGGAATATTAAGAGAGGAGAAAACATACTGCCTGCTATCGTGAAATTCCAAGATAGTCACGAAAAGCAATCTCATGCACTGCACAAGCTCTTTCCCATGATGCACCTCTCCTGCACTCTGTCTATGCAAATGAGCAAGCAGAGAGTTCAGGAATAAAACACCTAAGCTCATGTCCCCAAAAAACAGCAGCAGACAACTCGCAGATATATTCACCAATTTCTAATGCTTTTCTTTTAAACACAAGATAAACAGCCTCACCGGTGGTAAGGCTTAAAAAAATTGAATAAACTCGTAAATGTTCCTCTCCACGGAAATCTTTAGTAAAAGGCGAAAGATTTTTTCATTTTGAAGAGAAACCAGAGTAAGTTAGAATATGGCTCTCTGGGGGTAAGTGGCACCACATCAAAGACCCCGTCATTGCGAGGGTGAGGACCTGAGAGGTATTTTTAGGCTCTAAGAAAGAGGACAAGAACCAGGCCAGTGAGGGAAGCAGGCCCAATTTTCAGAGTCTCTGCTCAAAGCACAGAAAATCAAAAAGGTGGACAGTTCCCATGCGTCTGTCTGGAAATATGCAAATTCTTTTCTGTACACACCTCAGCTCATTAGGAGGCGTTGCGGCTGCTGGGCAAGGGGAACGGGAAGCGTGCATCAGGCTTTAGGTGAAGTGACACTGTAGGACTTTTGTCCCCCAGCGATTTTACGCTTTCCACACCATCCTTCCAATCGATAGGCTGTGAGCCACCACTGTGCTCTGCACATAGCCATGCACTTTAAGTCCCTTTTTCGCACGTACTTTCATTAAACCTGAATATAGAAGTATATATCTGTCTAGGCTAGAGGCACATGAAACAGGACTGGCGTGCCGCTTCAAGTGTACCTGAGAGGAATCTGACTCAGGATTGGCCACCCTCTCAGGGCACCGACTCAGGATTGGCCAACCTCTATGGGGCACCTCTAACGTGCACAAATAACGGGCAAGCCCTATGAAAAGCACAGCGTGAGTCTAGGTGCCACCTTGAAAAAGGAGGGTGACGTCTGGCCTCTGACAGCAGGAATATTAAGAGAGGAGAAAACATACTGCCTGCTATCGTGAAATTCCAAGATAGTCACGAAAAGCAATCTCATGCACTGCACAAGCTCTTTCCCATGATGCACCTCTCCTGCACTCTGTCGATGCAAATGAGCAAGCAGAGAGTTCATGAATAAAACACCTAAGCTCATGTCCCCAAAAAACAGCAGCAGACAACTCGCAGATATATTCACCAATTTCTAATGCTTTTCTTTTAAACACACGATAAACAGCCTCACCTGTGGTAAGGCTTAAAAAAATTGAATAAACTCGTAAATGTTCCTCTCCACGGAAATCTTTAGTAAAAGGCGAAAGATTTTTTCGTTTTGAAGAGAAACCAGAGTAAGTTAGAATATGGCTCTCTGGGGGTAAGTGGCACCACATCAAAGACCCCGTCATTGCGAGGGTGAGGACCTGAGAGGTATTTTCAAAATCTAAGAAAGAGGACAAGAACCAGGCCGGTGAGGGAAGCAGGCCCAAATTTCAGAGTCTCTGCTCAAAGCACAGAAAATCAAAATGGTGGACAGTTCCCATGCGTCTGTCTGGGAATATGCAAATTCTTTTCTGTACACACCTCAGCTCATTAGGAGGCATTGCGGCTGCTGGGCAAGGGGAACGGGAAGCGTGCATCAGGCTTTAGGTGAAGTGGCACTGTAGGACTTTTGTCCCCCAGCGATTTTACGCTTTCCACACCATCCTTCCAATCGTTAGGCTGTGAGCCACCACTGTGCTCTGCACATAGCCATGCACTTTAAGTCCCTTTTTCGCACGTACTTTCATTAAACCTGAATATAGAAGTATATATCTGTCTAGGCTAGAGGCACATGAAACAGGACTGGCGTGCCGCTTCAAGTGTACCTGAGAGGAATCTGACTCAGGATTGGCCACCTTCTCAGGGCACCGACTCAGGATTGGCCAACCTCTATGGGGCACCTCTAACGTGCACAAATAACGGGCAAGCCCTATGAAAAGCACAGCGTGAGTCTAGGTGCCACCTTGAAAAAGGAGGGTGACGTCTGGCCTCTGACAGCAGGAATATTAAGAGAGGAGAAAACATACTGCCTGCTATCGTGAAATTCCAAGATAGTCACGAAAAGCAATCTCATGCACTGCACAAGCTCTTTCCCATGATGCACCTCTCCTGCACTCTGTCTATGCAAATGAGCAAGCAGAGAGTTCAGGAATAAAACACCTAAGCTCATGTCCCCAAAAAACAGCAGCAGACAACTCGCAGATATATTCACCAATTTCTAATGCTTTTCTTTTAAACACAAGATAAACAGCCTCACCGGTGGTAAGGCTTAAAAAAATTGAATAAACTCGTAAATGTTCCTCTCCACGGAAATCTTTAGTAAAAGGCGAAAGATTTTTTCGTTTTGAAGAGAAACCAGAGTAAGTTAGAATATGGCTCTCTGGGGGTAAGTGGCACCACATCAAAGACCCCGTCATTGCGAGGGTGAGGACCTGAGAGGTATTTTTAGGCTCTAAGAAAGAGGACAAGAACCAGGCCAGTGAGGGAAGCAGGCCCAATTTTCAGAGTCTCTGCTCAAAGCACAGAAAATCAAAAAGGTGGACAGTTCCCATGCGTCTGTCTGGAAATATGCAAATTCTTTTCTGTACACACCTCAGCTCATTAGGAGGCGTTGCGGCTGCTGGGCAAGGGGAACGGGAAGCGTGCATCAGGCTTTAGGTGAAGTGACACTGTAGGACTTTTGTCCCCCAGCGATTTTACGCTTTCCACACCATCCTTCCAATCGATAGGCTGTGAGCCACCACTGTGCTCTGCACATAGCCATGCACTTTAAGTCCCTTTTTCGCACGTACTTTCATTAAACCTGAATATAGAAGTATATATCTGTCTAGGCTAGAGGCACATGAAACAGGACTGGCGTGCCGCTTCAAGTGTACCTGAGAGGAATCTGACTCAGGATTGGCCACCCTCTCAGGGCACCGACTCAGGATTGGCCAACCTCTATGGGGCACCTCTAACATGCACAAATAACGGGCAAGCCCTATGAAAAGCACAGCGTGAGTCTAGGTGACACCTTGAAAAAGGAGGGTGACGTCTGGCCTCTGACAGCAGGAATATTAAGAGAGGAGAAAACATACTGCCTGCTATCGTGAAATTCCAAGATAGTCACGAAAAGCAATCTCATGCACTGCACAAGCTCTTTCCCATGATGCACCTCTCCTGCACTCTGTCTATGCAAATGAGCAAGCAGAGAGTTCAGGAATAAAACCCCTAAGCTCATGTCCCCAAAAAACAGCAGCAGACAACTCGCAGATATATTTACCAATTTCTAATGCTTTTCTTTTAAACACAAGATAAACAGCCTCACCGGTGGTAAGGCTTAAAAAAATTGAATAAACTCGTAAATGTTCCTCTCCACGGAAATCTTTAGTAAAAGGCGAAAGATTTTTTTGTTTTGAAGAGAAACCAGAGTAAGTTAGAATATGGCTCTCTGGGGGTAAGTGGCACCACATCAAAGACCCCGTCATTGCGAGGGTGAGGACCTGAGAGGTATTTTTAGGCTCTAAGAAAGAGGACAAGAACCAGGCCAGTGAGGGAAGCAGGCCCAATTTTCAGAGTCTCTGCTCAAAGCACAGAAAATCAAAAAGGTGGACAGTTCCCATGCGTCTGTCTGGAAATATGCAAATTCTTTTCTGTACACACCTCAGCTCATTAGGAGGCGTTGCGGCTGCTGGGCAAGGGGAACGGGAAGCGTGCATCAGGCTTTAGGTGAAGTGACACTGTAGGACTTTTGTCCCCCAGCGATTTTACGCTTTCCACACCATCCTTCCAATCGATAGGCTGTGAGCCACCACTGTGCTCTGCACATAGCCATGCACTTTAAGTCCCTTTTTCGCACGTACTTTCATTAAACCTGAATATAGAAGTATATATCTGTCTAGGCTAGAGGCACATGAAACAGGACTGGCGTGCCGCTTCAAGTGTACCTGAGAGGAATCTGACTCATGATTGGCCACCCTCTCAGGGCACCGACTCAGGATTGGCCAACCTCTATGGGGCACCTCTAACGTGCACAAATAACGGGCAAGCCCTATGAAAAGCACAGCGTGAGTCTAGGTGCCACCTTGAAAAAGGAGGGTGACGTCTGGCCTCTGACAGCAGGAATATTAAGAGAGGAGAAAACATACTGCCTGCTATCGTGAAATTCCAAGATAGTCACGAAAAGCAATCTCATGCACTGCACAAGCTCTTTCCCATGATGCACCTCTCCTGCACTCTGTCTATGCAAATGAGCAAGCAGAGAGTTCAGGAATAAAACACCTAAGCTCATGTCCCCAAAAAACAGCAGCAGACAACTCGCAGATATATTCACCAATTTCTAATGCTTTTCTTTTAAACACAAGATAAACAGCCTCACCGGTGGTAAGGCTTAAAAAAATTGAATAAACTCGTAAATGTTCCTCTCCACGGAAATCTTTAGTAAAAGGCGAAAGATTTTTTCGTTTTGAAGAGAAACCAGAGTAAGTTAGAATATGGCTCTCTGGGGGTAAGTGGCACCACATCAAAGACCCCGTCATTGCGAGGGTGAGGACCTGAGAGGTATTTTTAGGCTCTAAGAAAGAGGACAAGAACCAGGCCAGTGAGGGAAGCAGGCCCAATTTTCAGAGTCTCTGCTCAAAGCACAGAAAATCAAAAAGGTGGACAGTTCCCATGCGTCTGTCTGGAAATATGCAAATTCTTTTCTGTACACACCTCAGCTCATTAGGAGGCGTTGCGGCTGCTGGGCAAGGGGAACGGGAAGCGTGCATCAGGCTTTAGGTGAAGTGACACTGTAGGACTTTTGTCCCCCAGCGATTTTACGCTTTCCACACCATCCTTCCAATCGATAGGCTGTGAGCCACCACTGTGCTCTGCACATAGCCATGCACTTTAAGTCCCTTTTTCGCACGTACTTTCATTAAACCTGAATATAGAAGTATATATCTGTCTAGGCTAGAGGCACATGAAACAGGACTGGCGTGCCGCTTCAAGTGTACCTGAGAGGAATCTGACTCAGGATTGGCCACCCTCTCAGGGCACCGACTCAGGATTGGCCAACCTCTATGGGGCACCTCTAACGTGGACAAATAACGGGCAAGCCCTATGAAAAGCACAGCGTGAGTCTAGGTGACACCTTGAAAAAGGAGGGTGACGTCTGGCCTCTGACAGCAGGAATATTAAGAGAGGAGAAAACATACTGCCTGCTATCGTGAAATTCCAAGATAGTCACGAAAAGCAATCTCATGCACTGCACAAGCTCTTTCCCATGATGCACCTCTCCTGCACTCTGTCTATGCAAATGAGCAAGCAGAGAGTTCAGGAATAAAACACCTAAGCTCATGTCCCCAAAAAACAGCAGCAGACAACTCGCAGATATATTCACCAATTTCTAATGCTTTTCTTTTAAACACAAGATAAACAGCCTCACCGGTGGTAAGGCTTAAAAAAATTGAATAAACTCGTAAATGTTCCTCTCCACGGAAATCTTTAGTAAAAGGCGAAAGATTTTTTCGTTTTGAAGAGAAACCAGAGTAAGTTAGAATATGGCTCTCTGGGGGTAAGTGGCACCACATCAAAGACCCCGTCATTGCGAGGGTGAGGACCTGAGAGGTATTTTTAGGCTCTAAGAAAGAGGACAAGAACCAGGCCAGTGAGGGAAGCAGGCCCAATTTTCAGAGTCTCTGCTCAAAGCACAGAAAATCAAAAAGGTGGACAGTTCCCATGCGTCTGTCTGGAAATATGCAAATTCTTTTCTGTACACACCTCAGCTCATTAGGAGGCGTTGCGGCTGCTGGGCAAGGGGAACGGGAAGCGTGCATCAGGCTTTAGGTGAAGTGACACTGTAGGACTTTTGTCCCCCAGCGATTTTACGCTTTCCACACCATCCTTCCAATCGATAGGCTGTGAGCCACCACTGTGCTCTGCACATAGCCATGCACTTTAAGTCCCTTTTTCGCACGTACTTTCATTAAACCTGAATATAGAAGTATATATCTGTCTAGGCTAGAGGCACATGAAACAGGACTGGCGTGCCGCTTCAAGTGTACCTGAGAGGAATCTGACTCAGGATTGGCCACCTTCTCAGGGCACCGACTCAGGATTGGCCAACCTCTATGGGGCACCTCTAACGTGCACAAATAACGGGCAAGCCCTATGAAAAGCACAGCGTGAGTCTAGGTGCCACCTTGAAAAAGGAGGGTGACGTCTGGCCTCTGACAGCAGGAATATTAAGAGAGGAGAAAACATACTGCCTGCTATCGTGAAATTCCAAGATAGTCACGAAAAGCAATCTCATGCACTGCACAAGCTCTTTCCCATGATGCACCTCTCCTGCACTCTGTCTATGCAAATGAGCAAGCAGAGAGTTCAGGAATAAAACACCTAAGCTCATGTCCCCAAAAAACAGCAGCAGACAACTCGCAGATATATTCACCAATTTCTAATGCTTTTCTTTTAAACACAAGATAAACAGCCTCACCGGTGGTAAGGCTTAAAAAAATTGAATAAACTCGTAAATGTTCCTCTCCACGGAAATCTTTAGTAAAAGGCGAAAGATTTTTTCGTTTTGAAGAGAAACCAGAGTAAGTTAGAATATGGCTCTCTGGGGGTAAGTGGCACCACATCAAAGACCCCGTCATTGCGAGGGTGAGGACCTGAGAGGTATTTTTAGGCTCTAAGAAAGAGGACAAGAACCAGGCCAGTGAGGGAAGCAGGCCCAATTTTCAGAGTCTCTGCTCAAAGCACAGAAAATCAAAAAGGTGGACAGTTCCCATGCGTCTGTCTGGAAATATGCAAATTCTTTTCTGTACACACCTCAGCTCATTAGGAGGCGTTGCGGCTGCTGGGCAAGGGGAACGGGAAGCGTGCATCAGGCTTTAGGTGAAGTGACACTGTAGGACTTTTGTCCCCCAGCGATTTTACGCTTTCCACACCATCCTTCCAATCGATAGGCTGTGAGCCACCACTGTGCTCTGCACATAGCCATGCACTTTAAGTCCCTTTTTCGCACGTACTTTCATTAAACCTGAATATAGAAGTATATATCTGTCTAGGCTAGAGGCACATGAAACAGGACTGGCGTGCCGCTTCAAGTGTACCTGAGAGGAATCTGACTCAGGATTGGCCACCCTCTCAGGGCACCGACTCAGGATTGGCCAACCTCTATGGGGCACCTCTAACGTGCACAAATAACGGGCAAGCCCTATGAAAAGCACAGCGTGAGTCTAGGTGCCACCTTGAAAAAGGAGGGTGACGTCTGGCCTCTGACAGCAGGAATATTAAGAGAGGAGAAAACATACTGCCTGCTATCGTGAAATTCCAAGATAGTCACGAAAAGCAATCTCATGCACTGCACAAGCTCTTTCCCATGATGCACCTCTCCTGCACTCTGTCTATGCAAATGAGCAAGCAGAGAGTTCAGGAATAAAACACCTAAGCTCATGTCCCCAAAAAACAGCAGCAGACAACTCGCAGATATATTCACCAATTTCTAATGCTTTTCTTTTAAACACAAGATAAACAGCCTCACCGGTGGTAAGGCTTAAAAAAATTGAATAAACTCGTAAATGTTCCTCTCCACGGAAATCTTTAGTAAAAGGCGAAAGATTTTTTCGTTTTGAAGAGAAACCAGAGTAAGTTAGAATATGGCTCTCTGGGGGTAAGTGGCACCACATCAAAGACCCCGTCATTGCGAGGGTGAGGACCTGAGAGGTATTTTTAGGCTCTAAGAAAGAGGACAAGAACCAGGCCAGTGAGGGAAGCAGGCCCAATTTTCAGAGTCTCTGCTCAAAGCACAGAAAATCAAAAAGGTGGACAGTTCCCATGCGTCTGTCTGGAAATATGCAAATTCTTTTCTGTACACACCTCAGCTCATTAGGAGGCGTTGCGGCTGCTGGGCAAGGGGAACGGGAAGCGTGCATCAGGCTTTAGGTGAAGTGACACTGTAGGACTTTTGTCCCCCAGCGATTTTACGCTTTCCACACCATCCTTCCAATCGATAGGCTGTGAGCCACCACTGTGCTCTGCACATAGCCATGCACTTTAAGTCCCTTTTTCGCACGTACTTTCATTAAACCTGAATATAGAAGTATATATCTGTCTAGGCTAGAGGCACATGAAACAGGACTGGCGTGCCGCTTCAAGTGTACCTGAGAGGAATCTGACTCATGATTGGCCACCCTCTCAGGGCACCGACTCAGGATTGGCCAACCTCTATGGGGCACCCCTAACGTGCACAAATAACGGGCAAGCCCTATGAAAAGCACAGCGTGAGTCTAGGTGCCACCTTGAAAAAGGAGGGTGACGTCTGGCCTCTGACAGCAGGAATATTAAGAGAGGAGAAAACATACTGCCTGCTATCGTGAAATTCCAAGATAGTCACGAAAAGCAATCTCATGCACTGCACAAGCTCTTTCCCATGATGCACCTCTCCTGCACTCTGTCGATGCAAATGAGCAAGCAGAGAGTTCAGGAATAAAACACCTAAGCTCATGTCCCCAAAAAACAGCAGCAGACAACTCGCAGATATATTCACCAATTTCTAATGCTTTTCTTTTAAACACACGATAAACAGCCTCACCTGTGGTAAGGCTTAAAAAAATTGAATAAACTCGTAAATGTTCCTCTCCACGGAAATCTTTAGTAAAAGGCGAAAGATTTTTTCGTTTTGAAGAGAAACCAGAGTAAGTTAGAATATGGCTCTCTGGGGGTAAGTGGCACCACATCAAAGACCCCGTCATTGCGAGGGTGAGGACCTGAGAGGTATTTTTAGGCTCTAAGAAAGAGGACAAGAACCAGGCCAGTGAGGGAAGCAGGCCCAATTTTCAGAGTCTCTGCTCAAAGCACAGAAAATCAAAAAGGTGGACAGTTCCCATGCGTCTGTCTGGAAATATGCAAATTCTTTTCTGTACACACCTCAGCTCATTAGGAGGCGTTGCGGCTGCTGGGCAAGGGGAACGGGAAGCGTGCATCAGGCTTTAGGTGAAGTGACACTGTAGGACTTTTGTCCCCCAGCGATTTTACGCTTTCCACACCATCCTTCCAATCGATAGGCTGTGAGCCACCACTGTGCTCTGCACATAGCCATGCACTTTAAGTCCCTTTTTCGCACGTACTTTCATTAAACCTGAATATAGAAGTATATATCTGTCTAGGCTAGAGGCACATGAAACAGGACTGGCGTGCCGCTTCAAGTGTACCTGAGAGGAATCTGACTCAGGATTGGCCACCCTCTCAGGGCACCGACTCAGGATTGGCCAACCTCTATGGGGCACCTCTAACGTGGACAAATAACGGGCAAGCCCTATGAAAAGCACAGCGTGAGTCTAGGTGACACCTTGAAAAAGGAGGGTGACGTCTGGCCTCTGACAGCAGGAATATTAAGAGAGGAGAAAACATACTGCCTGCTATCGTGAAATTCCAAGATAGTCACGAAAAGCAATCTCATGCACTGCACAAGCTCTTTCCCATGATGCACCTCTCCTGCACTCTGTCTATGCAAATGAGCAAGCAGAGAGTTCAGGAATAAAACACCTAAGCTCATGTCCCCAAAAAACAGCAGCAGACAACTCGCAGATATATTCACCAATTTCTAATGCTTTTCTTTTAAACACAAGATAAACAGCCTCACCGGTGGTAAGGCTTAAAAAAATTGAATAAACTCGTAAATGTTCCTCTCCACGGAAATCTTTAGTAAAAGGCGAAAGATTTTTTCGTTTTGAAGAGAAACCAGAGTAAGTTAGAATATGGCTCTCTGGGGGTAAGTGGCACCACATCAAAGACCCCGTCATTGCGAGGGTGAGGACCTGAGAGGTATTTTTAGGCTCTAAGAAAGAGGACAAGAACCAGGCCAGTGAGGGAAGCAGGCCCAATTTTCAGAGTCTCTGCTCAAAGCACAGAAAATCAAAAAGGTGGACAGTTCCCATGCGTCTGTCTGGAAATATGCAAATTCTTTTCTGTACACACCTCAGCTCATTAGGAGGCGTTGCGGCTGCTGGGCAAGGGGAACGGGAAGCGTGCATCAGGCTTTAGGTGAAGTGACACTGTAGGACTTTTGTCCCCCAGCGATTTTACGCTTTCCACACCATCCTTCCAATCGATAGGCTGTGAGCCACCACTGTGCTCTGCACATAGCCATGCACTTTAAGTCCCTTTTTCGCACGTACTTTCATTAAACCTGAATATAGAAGTATATATCTGTCTAGGCTAGAGGCACATGAAACAGGACTGGCGTGCCGCTTCAAGTGTACCTGAGAGGAATCTGACTCAGGATTGGCCACCCTCTCAGGGCACCGACTCAGGATTGGCCAACCTCTATGGGGCACCTCTAACGTGCACAAATAACGGGCAAGCCCTATGAAAAGCACAGCGTGAGTCTAGGTGCCACCTTGAAAAAGGAGGGTGACGTCTGGCCTCTGACAGCAGGAATATTAAGAGAGGAGAAAACATACTGCCTGCTATCGTGAAATTCCAAGATAGTCACGAAAAGCAATCTCATGCACTGCACAAGCTCTTTCCCATGATGCACCTCTCCTGCACTCTGTCTATGCAAATGAGCAAGCAGAGAGTTCAGGAATAAAACACCTAAGCTCATGTCCCCAAAAAACAGCAGCAGACAACTCGCAGATATATTCACCAATTTCTAATGCTTTTCTTTTAAACACAAGATAAACAGCCTCACCGGTGGTAAGGCTTAAAAAAATTGAATAAACTCGTAAATGTTCCTCTCCACGGAAATCTTTAGTAAAAGGCGAAAGATTTTTTCGTTTTGAAGAGAAACCAGAGTAAGTTAGAATATGGCTCTCTGGGGGTAAGTGGCACCACATCAAAGACCCCGTCATTGCGAGGGTGAGGACCTGAGAGGTATTTTTAGGCTCTAAGAAAGAGGACAAGAACCAGGCCAGTGAGGGAAGCAGGCCCAATTTTCAGAGTCTCTGCTCAAAGCACAGAAAATCAAAAAGGTGGACAGTTCCCATGCGTCTGTCTGGAAATATGCAAATTCTTTTCTGTACACACCTCAGCTCATTAGGAGGCGTTGCGGCTGCTGGGCAAGGGGAACGGGAAGCGTGCATCAGGCTTTAGGTGAAGTGACACTGTAGGACTTTTGTCCCCCAGCGATTTTACGCTTTCCACACCATCCTTCCAATCGATAGGCTGTGAGCCACCACTGTGCTCTGCACATAGCCATGCACTTTAAGTCCCTTTTTCGCACGTACTTTCATTAAACCTGAATATAGAAGTATATATCTGTCTAGGCTAGAGGCACATGAAACAGGACTGGCGTGCCGCTTCAAGTGTACCTGAGAGGAATCTGACTCAGGATTGGCCACCCTCTCAGGGCACCGACTCAGGATTGGCCAACCTCTATGGGGCACCTCTAACGTGCACAAATAACGGGCAAGCCCTATGAAAAGCACAGCGTGAGTCTAGGTGCCACCTTGAAAAAGGAGGGTGACGTCTGGCCTCTGACAGCAGGAATATTAAGAGAGGAGAAAACATACTGCCTGCTATCGTGAAATTCCAAGATAGTCACGAAAAGCAATCTCATGCACTGCACAAGCTCTTTCCCATGATGCACCTCTCCTGCACTCTGTCTATGCAAATGAGCAAGCAGAGAGTTCAGGAATAAAACACCTAAGCTCATGTCCCCAAAAAACAGCAGCAGACAACTCGCAGATATATTCACCAATTTCTAATGCTTTTCTTTTAAACACAAGATAAACAGCCTCACCGGTGGTAAGGCTTAAAAAAATTGAATAAACTCGTAAATGTTCCTCTCCACGGAAATCTTTAGTAAAAGGCGAAAGATTTTTTCGTTTTGAAGAGAAACCAGAGTAAGTTAGAATATGGCTCTCTGGGGGTAAGTGGCACCACATCAAAGACCCCGTCATTGCGAGGGTGAGGACCTGAGAGGTATTTTTAGGCTCTAAGAAAGAGGACAAGAACCAGGCCAGTGAGGGAAGCAGGCCCAATTTTCAGAGTCTCTGCTCAAAGCACAGAAAATCAAAAAGGTGGACAGTTCCCATGCGTCTGTCTGGAAATATGCAAATTCTTTTCTGTACACACCTCAGCTCATTAGGAGGCGTTGCGGCTGCTGGGCAAGGGGAACGGGAAGCGTGCATCAGGCTTTAGGTGAAGTGACACTGTAGGACTTTTGTCCCCCAGCGATTTTACGCTTTCCACACCATCCTTCCAATCGATAGGCTGTGAGCCACCACTGTGCTCTGCACATAGCCATGCACTTTAAGTCCCTTTTTCGCACGTACTTTCATTAAACCTGAATATAGAAGTATATATCTGTCTAGGCTAGAGGCACATGAAACAGGACTGGCGTGCCGCTTCAAGTGTACCTGAGAGGAATCTGACTCATGATTGGCCACCCTCTCAGGGCACCGACTCAGGATTGGCCAACCTCTATGGGGCACCCCTAACGTGCACAAATAACGGGCAAGCCCTATGAAAAGCACAGCGTGAGTCTAGGTGCCACCTTGAAAAAGGAGGGTGACGTCTGGCCTCTGACAGCAGGAATATTAAGAGAGGAGAAAACATACTGCCTGCTATCGTGAAATTCCAAGATAGTCACGAAAAGCAATCTCATGCACTGCACAAGCTCTTTCCCATGATGCACCTCTCCTGCACTCTGTCTATGCAAATGAGCAAGCAGAGAGTTCAGGAATAAAACACCTAAGCTCATGTCCCCAAAAAACAGCAGCAGACAACTCGCAGATATATTCACCAATTTCTAATGCTTTTCTTTTAAACACAAGATAAACAGCCTCACCGGTGGTAAGGCTTAAAAAAATTGAATAAACTCGTAAATGTTCCTCTCCACGGAAATCTTTAGTAAAAGGCGAAAGATTTTTTCATTTTGAAGAGAAACCAGAGTAAGTTAGAATATGGCTCTCTGGGGGTAAGTGGCACCACATCAAAGACCCCGTCATTGCGAGGGTGAGGACCTGAGAGGTATTTTTAGGCTCTAAGAAAGAGGACAAGAACCAGGCCAGTGAGGGAAGCAGGCCCAATTTTCAGAGTCTCTGCTCAAAGCACAGAAAATCAAAAAGGTGGACAGTTCCCATGCGTCTGTCTGGAAATATGCAAATTCTTTTCTGTACACACCTCAGCTCATTAGGAGGCGTTGCGGCTGCTGGGCAAGGGGAACGGGAAGCGTGCATCAGGCTTTAGGTGAAGTGACACTGTAGGACTTTTGTCCCCCAGCGATTTTACGCTTTCCACACCATCCTTCCAATCGATAGGCTGTGAGCCACCACTGTGCTCTGCACATAGCCATGCACTTTAAGTCCCTTTTTCGCACGTACTTTCATTAAACCTGAATATAGAAGTATATATCTGTCTAGGCTAGAGGCACATGAAACAGGACTGGCGTGCCGCTTCAAGTGTACCTGAGAGGAATCTGACTCAGGATTGGCCACCTTCTCAGGGCACCGACTCAGGATTGGCCAACCTCTATGGGGCACCTCTAACGTGCACAAATAACGGGCAAGCCCTATGAAAAGCACAGCGTGAGTCTAGGTGCCACCTTGAAAAAGGAGGGTGACGTCTGGCCTCTGACAGCAGGAATATTAAGAGAGGAGAAAACATACTGCCTGCTATCGTGAAATTCCAAGATAGTCACGAAAAGCAATCTCATGCACTGCACAAGCTCTTTCCCATGATGCACCTCTCCTGCACTCTGTCTATGCAAATGAGCAAGCAGAGAGTTCAGGAATAAAACACCTAAGCTCATGTCCCCAAAAAACTGCAGCAGACAACTCGCAGATATATTCACCAATTTCTAATGCTTTTCTTTTAAACACAAGATAAACAGCCTCACCGGTGGTAAGGCTTAAAAAAATTGAATAAACTCGTAAATGTTCCTCTCCACGGAAATCTTTAGTAAAAGGCGAAAGATTTTTTCGTTTTGAAGAGAAACCAGAGTAAGTTAGAATATGGCTCTCTGGGGGTAAGTGGCACCACATCAAAGACCCCGTCATTGCGAGGGTGAGGACCTGAGAGGTATTTTTAGGCTCTAAGAAAGAGGACAAGAACCAGGCCAGTGAGGGAAGCAGGCCCAATTTTCAGAGTCTCTGCTCAAAGCACAGAAAATCAAAAAGGTGGACAGTTCCCATGCGTCTGTCTGGAAATATGCAAATTCTTTTCTGTACACACCTCAGCTCATTAGGAGGCGTTGCGGCTGCTGGGCAAGGGGAACGGGAAGCGTGCATCAGGCTTTAGGTGAAGTGACACTGTAGGACTTTTGTCCCCCAGCGATTTTACGCTTTCCACACCATCCTTCCAATCGATAGGCTGTGAGCCACCACTGTGCTCTGCACATAGCCATGCACTTTAAGTCCCTTTTTCGCACGTACTTTCATTAAACCTGAATATAGAAGTATATATCTGTCTAGGCTAGAGGCACATGAAACAGGACTGGCGTGCCGCTTCAAGTGTACCTGAGAGGAATCTGACTCAGGATTGGCCACCCTCTCAGGGCACCGACTCAGGATTGGCCAACCTCTATGGGGCACCTCTAACGTGCACAAATAACGGGCAAGCCCTATGAAAAGCACAGCGTGAGTCTAGGTGCCACCTTGAAAAAGGAGGGTGACGTCTGGCCTCTGACAGCAGGAATATTAAGAGAGGAGAAAACATACTGCCTGCTATCGTGAAATTCCAAGATAGTCACGAAAAGCAATCTCATGCACTGCACAAGCTCTTTCCCATGATGCACCTCTCCTGCACTCTGTCGATGCAAATGAGCAAGCAGAGAGTTCATGAATAAAACACCTAAGCTCATGTCCCCAAAAAACAGCAGCAGACAACTCGCAGATATATTCACCAATTTCTAATGCTTTTCTTTTAAACACACGATAAACAGCCTCACCTGTGGTAAGGCTTAAAAAAATTGAATAAACTCGTAAATGTTCCTCTCCACGGAAATCTTTAGTAAAAGGCGAAAGATTTTTTCGTTTTGAAGAGAAACCAGAGTAAGTTAGAATATGGCTCTCTGGGGGTAAGTGGCACCACATCAAAGACCCCGTCATTGCGAGGGTGAGGACCTGAGAGGTATTTTCAAAATCTAAGAAAGAGGACAAGAACCAGGCCGGTGAGGGAAGCAGGCCCAAATTTCAGAGTCTCTGCTCAAAGCACAGAAAATCAAAAAGGTGGACAGTTCCCATGCGTCTGTCTGGGAATATGCAAATTCTTTTCTGTACACACCTCAGCTCATTAGGAGGCGTTGCGGCTGCTGGGCAAGGGGAACGGGAAGCGTGCATCAGGCTTTAGGTGAAGTGGCACTGTAGGACTTTTGTCCCCCAGCGATTTTACGCTTTCCACACCATCCTTCCAATCGTTAGGCTGTGAGCCACCACTGTGCTCTGCACATAGCCATGCACTTTAAGTCCCTTTTTCGCACGTACTTTCATTAAACCTGAATATAGAAGTATATATCTGTCTAGGCTAGAGGCACATGAAACAGGACTGGCGTGCCGCTTCAAGTGTACCTGAGAGGAATCTGACTCAGGATTGGCCACCCTCTCAGGGCACCGACTCAGGATTGGCCAACCTCTATGGGGCACCTCTAACGTGCACAAATAACGGGCAAGCCCTATGAAAAGCACAGCGTGAGTCTAGGTGCCACCTTGAAAAAGGAGGGTGACGTCTGGCCTCTGACAGCAGGAATATTAAGAGAGGAGAAAACATACTGCCTGCTATCGTGAAATTCCAAGATAGTCACGAAAAGCAATCTCATGCACTGCACAAGCTCTTTCCCATGATGCACCTCTCCTGCACTCTGTCGATGCAAATGAGCAAGCAGAGAGTTCAGGAATAAAACACCTAAGCTCATGTCCCCAAAAAACAGCAGCAGACAACTCGCAGATATATTCACCAATTTCTAATGCTTTTCTTTTAAACACAAGATAAACAGCCTCACCTGTGGTAAAGCTTAAAAAAATTGAATAAACTCGTAAATGTTCCTCTCCACGGAAATCTTTAGTAAAAGGCGAAAGATTTTTTCGTTTTGAAGAGAAACCAGAGTAAGTTAGAATATGGCTCTCTGGGGGTAAGTGGCACCACATCAAAGACCCCGTCATTGCGAGGGTGAGGACCTGAGAGGTATTTTTAGGCTCTAAGAAAGAGGACAAGAACCAGGCCAGTGAGGGAAGCAGGCCCAATTTTCAGAGTCTCTGCTCAAAGCACAGAAAATCAAAAAGGTGGACAGTTCCCATGCGTCTGTCTGGGAATATGCAAATTCTTTTCTGTACACACCTCAGCTCATTAGGAGGCGTTGCGGCTGCTGGGCAAGGGGAACGGGAAGCGTGCATCAGGCTTTAGGTGAAGTGGCACTGTAGGACTTTTGTCCCCCAGCGATTTTACGCTTTCCACACCATCCTTCCAATCGTTAGGCTGTGAGCCACCACTGTGCTCTGCACATAGCCATGCACTTTTAGTCCCTTTTTCGCACGTACTTTCATTAAACCTGAATATAGAAGTATATATCTGTCTAGGCTAGAGGCACATGAAACAGGACTGACGTGCCGCTTCAAGTGTACCTGAGAGGAATCTGACTCATGATTGGCCACCCTCTCAGGGCACCGACTCAGGATTGGCCAACCTCTAACGGGCACAAATAACGGGCAAGCCCTATGAAAAGCACAGCGTGAGTCTAGGTGCCACCTTGAAAAAGGAGGGTGACGTCTTGCCTCTGACAGCAGGAATATTAAGAGAGGAGAAAACATACTGCCTGCTATCATGAAATTCCAAGATAGTCACGAAAAGCAATCTCATGCACTGCACAAGCTCTTTCCCATGATGCACCTCTCCTGCACTCTGTCTATGCAAATGAGCAAGCAGAGAGTTCAGGAATAAAACACCTAAGCTCATGTCCCCAAAAAACAGCAGCAGACAACTCGCAGATATATTCACCAATTTCTAATGCTTTTCTTTTAAACACAAGATAAACAGCCTCACCGGTGGTAAGGCTTAAAAAAATTGAATAAACTCGTAAATGTTCCTCTCCACGGAAATCTTTAGTAAAAGGCGAAAGATTTTTTCGTTTTGAAGAGAAACCAGAGTAAGTTAGAATATGGCTCTCTGGGGGTAAGTGGCACCACATCAAAGACCCCGTCATTGCGAGGGTGAGGACCTGAGAGGTATTTTTAGGCTCTAAGAAAGAGGACAAGAACCAGGCCAGTGAGGGAAGCAGGCCCAATTTTCAGAGTCTCTGCTCAAAGCACAGAAAATCAAAAAGGTGGACAGTTCCCATGCGTCTGTCTGGAAATATGCAAAGTCTTTTCTGTACACACCTCAGCTCATTAGGAGGCGTTGCGGCTGCTGGGCAAGGGGAACGGGAAGCGTGCATCAGGATTTAGGTGAAGTGACACTGTAGGACTTTTGTCCCCCAGCGATTTTACGCTTTCCACACCATCCTTCAATCGATAGGCTGTGAGCCACCACTGTGCTCTGCACATAGCCATGCACTTTAAGTCCCTTTTTCGTACGTACTTTCATTAAACCTGAATATAGAAGTATATATCTGTCTAGGCTAGAGGCACATGAAACAGGACTGGCGTGCCGCTTCAAGTGTACCTGAGAGGAATCTGACTCAGGATTGGCCACCCTCTCAGGGCACCGACTCAGGATTGGCCAACCTCTATGGGGCACCTCTAACGTGCACAAATAACGGGCAAGCCCTATGAAAAGCACAGCGTGAGTCTAGGTGCCACCTTGAAAAAGGAGGGTGACGTCTGGCCTCTGACAGCAGGAATATTAAGAGAGGAGAAAACATACTGCCTGCTATCGTGAAATTCCAAGATAGTCACGAAAAGCAATCTCATGCACTGCACAAGCTCTTTCCCATGATGCACCTCTCCTGCACTCTGTCTATGCAAATGAGCAAGCAGAGAGTTCAGGAATAAAACACCTAAGCTCATGTCCCCAAAAAACAGCAGCAGACAACTCGCAGATATATTCACCAATTTCTAATGCTTTTCTTTTAAACACAAGATAAACAGCCTCACCGGTGGTAAGGCTTAAAAAAATTGAATAAACTCGTAAATGTTCCTCTCCACGGAAATCTTTAGTAAAAGGCGAAAGATTTTTTCGTTTTGAAGAGAAACCAGAGTAAGTTAGAATATGGCTCTCTGGGGGTAAGTGGCACCACATCAAAGACCCCGTCATTGCGAGGGTGAGGACCTGAGAGGTATTTTTAGGCTCTAAGAAAGAGGACAAGAACCAGGCCGGTGAGGGAAGCAGGCCCAATTTTCAGAGTCTCTGCTCAAAGCACAGAAAATCAAAAAGGTGGACAGTTCCCATGCGTCTGTCTGGAAATATGCAAAGTCTTTTCTGTACACACCTCAGCTCATTAGGAGGCGTTGCGGCTGCTGGGCAAGGGGAACGGGAAGCGTGCATCAGGCTTTAGGTGAAGTGACACTGTAGGACTTTTGTCCCCCAGCGATTTTACGCTTTCCACACCAACCTTCCAATCGATAGGCTGTGAGCCACCACTGTGCTCTGCACATAGCCATGCACTTTAAGTCCCTTTTTCGTACGTACTTTCATTAAACCTGAATATAGAAGTATATATCTGTCTAGGCTAGAGGCACATGAAACAGGACTGGCGTGCCGCTTCAAGTGTACCTGAGAGGAATCTGACTCAGGATTGGCCACCCTCTCAGGGCACCGACTCAGGATTGGCCAACCTCTATGGGGCACCTCTAACGTGCACAAATAACGGGCAAGCCCTATGAAAAGCACAGCGTGAGTCTAGGTGCCACCTTGAAAAAGGAGGGTGACGTCTGGCCTCTGACAGCAGGAATATTAAGAGAGGAGAAAACATACTGCCTGCTATCGTGAAATTCCAAGATAGTCACGAAAAGCAATCTCATGCACTGCACAAGCTCTTTCCCATGATGCACCTCTCCTGCACTCTGTCTATGCAAATGAGCAAGCAGAGAGTTCAGGAATAAAACACCTAAGCTCATGTCCCCAAAAAACAGCAGCAGACAACTCGCAGATATATTCACCAATTTCTAATGCTTTTCTTTTAAACACAAGATAAACAGCCTCACCGGTGGTAAGGCTTAAAAAAATTGAATAAACTCGTAAATGTTCCTCTCCACGGAAATCTTTAGTAAAAGGCGAAAGATTTTTTCGTTTTGAAGAGAAACCAGAGTAAGTTAGAATATGGCTCTCTGGGGGTAAGTGGCACCACATCAAAGACCCCGTCATTGCGAGGGTGAGGACCTGAGAGGTATTTTTAGGCTCTAAGAAAGAGGACAAGAACCAGGCCAGTGAGGGAAGCAGGCCCAATTTTCAGAGTCTCTGCTCAAAGCACAGAAAATCAAAAAGGTGGACAGTTCCCATGCGTCTGTCTGGAAATATGCAAATTCTTTTCTGTACACACCTCAGCTCATTAGGAGGCGTTGCGGCTGCTGGGCAAGGGGAACGGGAAGCGTACATCAGGCTTTAGGTGAAGTGACACTGTAGGACTTTTGTCCCCCAGCGATTTTACGCTTTCCACACCATCCTTCCAATCGATAGGCTGTGAGCCACCACTGTGCTCTGCACATAGCCATGCACTTTAAGTCCCTTTTTCGCACGTACTTTCATTAAACCTGAATATAGAAGTATATATCTGTCTAGGCTAGAGGCACATGAAACAGGACTGGCGTGCCGCTTCAAGTGTACCTGAGAGGAATCTGACTCAGGATTGGCCACCCTCTCAGGGCACCGACTCAGGATTGGCCAACCTCTATGGGGCACCTCTAACGTGCACAAATAACGGGCAAGCCCTATGAAAAGCACAGCGTGAGTCTAGGTGCCACCT
The DNA here is from genome assembly GCF_964261635.1 of Lissotriton helveticus. NCBI lineage: Eukaryota > Metazoa > Chordata > Amphibia > Caudata > Salamandridae > Lissotriton > Lissotriton helveticus. Next base: position 657,574,049 of record NC_136073.1, on the reverse strand, counting down.
TGAAAAAGGAGGGTGACGTCTGGCCTCTGACAGCAGGAATATTAAGAGAGGAGAAAACATACTGCCTGCTATCGTGAAATTCCAAGATAGTCACGAAAAGCAATCTCATGCACTGCACAAGCTCTTTCCCATGATGCACCTCTCCTGCACTCTGTCGATGCAAATGAGCAAGCAGAGAGTTCATGAATAAAACACCTAAGCTCATGTCCCCAAAAAACAGCAGCAGACAACTCGCAGATATATTCACCAATTTCTAATGCTTTTCTTTTAAACACACGATAAACAGCCTCACCTGTGATAAGGCTTAAAAAAATTGAATAAACTCGTAAATGTTCCTCTCCACGGAAATCTTTAGTAAAAGGCGAAAGATTTTTTCGTTTTGAAGAGAAACCAGAGTAAGTTAGAATATGGCTCTCTGGGGGTAAGTGGCACCACATCAAAGACCCCGTCATTGCGAGGGTGAGGACCTGAGAGGTATTTTCAAAATCTAAGAAAGAGGACAACAACCAGGCCGGTGAGGGAAGCAGGCCCAAATTTCAGAGTCTCTGCTCAAAGCACAGAAAATCAAAATGGTGGACAGTTCCCATGCGTCTGTCTGGGAATATGCAAATTCTTTTCTGTACACACCTCAGCTCATTAGGAGGCATTGCGGCTGCTGGGCAAGGGGAACGGGAAGCGTGCATCAGGCTTTAGGTGAAGTGGCACTGTAGGACTTTTGTCCCCCAGCGATTTTACGCTTTCCACACCATCCTTCCAATCGTTAGGCTGTGAGCCACCACTGTGCTCTGCACATAGCCATGCACTTTAAGTCCCTTTTTCGCACGTACTTTCATTAAACCTGAATATAGAAGTATATATCTGTCTAGGCTAGAGACACATGAAACAGGACTGGCGTGCCGCTTCAAGTGTACCTGAGAGGAATCTGACTCATGATTGGCCACCCTCTCAGGGCACCGACTCAGGATTGGCCAACCTCTATGGGGCACCTCTAACGGGCACAAATAACGGGCAAGCCCTATGAAAAGCACAGCGTGAGTCTAGGTGCCACCTTGAAAAAGGAGGGTGACGTCTTGCCTCTGACAGCAGGAATATTAAGAGAGGAGAAAACATACTGCCTGCTATCATGAAATTCCAAGATAGTCACGAAAAGCAATCTCATGCACTGCACAAGCTCTTTCCCATGATGCACCTCTCCTGCACTCTGTCTATGCAAATGAGCAAGCAGAGAGTTCAGGAATAAAACACCTAAGCTCATGTCCCCAAAAAACAGCAGCAGACAACTCGCAGATATATTCACCAATTTCTAATGCTTTTCTTTTAAACACAAGATAAACAGCCTCACCGGTGGTAAGGCTTAAAAAAATTGAATAAACTCGTAAATGTTCCTCTCCACGGAAATCTTTAGTAAAAGGCGAAAGATTTTTTCGTTTTGAAGAGAAACCAGAGTAAGTTAGAATATGGCTCTCTGGGGGTAAGTGGCACCACATCAAAGACCCCGTCATTGCGAGGGTGAGGACCTGAGAGGTATTTTTAGGCTCTAAGAAAGAGGACAAGAACCAGGCCAGTGAGGGAAGCAGGCCCAATTTTCAGAGTCTCTGCTCAAAGCACAGAAAATCAAAAAGGTGGACAGTTCCCATGCGTCTGTCTGGAAATATGCAAAGTCTTTTCTGTACACACCTCAGCTCATTAGGAGGCGTTGCGGCTGCTGGGCAAGGGGAACGGGAAGCGTGCATCAGGATTTAGGTGAAGTGACACTGTAGGACTTTTGTCCCCCAGCGATTTTACGCTTTCCACACCATCCTTCAATCGATAGGCTGTGAGCCACCACTGTGCTCTGCACATAGCCATGCACTTTAAGTCCCTTTTTCGTACGTACTTTCATTAAACCTGAATATAGAAGTATATATCTGTCTAGGCTAGAGGCACATGAAACAGGACTGGCGTGCCGCTTCAAGTGTACCTGAGAGGAATCTGACTCAGGATTGGCCACCCTCTCAGGGCACCGACTCAGGATTGGCCAACCTCTATGGGGCACCTCTAACGTGCACAAATAACGGGCAAGCCCTATGAAAAGCACAGCGTGAGTCTAGGTGCCACCTTGAAAAAGGAGGGTGACGTCTGGCCTCTGACAGCAGGAATATTAAGAGAGGAGAAAACATACTGCCTGCTATCGTGAAATTCCAAGATAGTCACGAAAAGCAATCTCATGCACTGCACAAGCTCTTTCCCATGATGCACCTCTCCTGCACTCTGTCTATGCAAATGAGCAAGCAGAGAGTTCAGGAATAAAACACCTAAGCTCATGTCCCCAAAAAACAGCAGCAGACAACTCGCAGATATATTCACCAATTTCTAATGCTTTTCTTTTAAACACAAGATAAACAGCCTCACCGGTGGTAAGGCTTAAAAAAATTGAATAAACTCGTAAATGTTCCTCTCCACGGAAATCTTTAGTAAAAGGCGAAAGATTTTTTCGTTTTGAAGAGAAACCAGAGTAAGTTAGAATATGGCTCTCTGGGGGTAAGTGGCACCACATCAAAGACCCCGTCATTGCGAGGGTGAGGACCTGAGAGGTATTTTTAGGCTCTAAGAAAGAGGACAAGAACCAGGCCGGTGAGGGAAGCAGGCCCAATTTTCAGAGTCTCTGCTCAAAGCACAGAAAATAAAAAAGGTGGACAGTTCCCATGCGTCTGTCTGGAAATATGCAAAGTCTTTTCTGTACACACCTCAGCTCATTAGGAGGCGTTGCGGCTGCTGGGCAAGGGGAACGGGAAGCGTGCATCAGGCTTTAGGTGAAGTGACACTGTAGGACTTTTGTCCCCCAGCGATTTTACGCTTTCCACACCAACCTTCCAATCGATAGGCTGTGAGCCACCACTGTGCTCTGCACATAGCCATGCACTTTAAGTCCCTTTTTCGTACGTACTTTCATTAAACCTGAATATAGAAGTATATATCTGTCTAGGCTAGAGGCACATGAAACAGGACTGGCGTGCCGCTTCAAGTGTACCTGAGAGGAATCTGACTCAGGATTGGCCACCCTCTCAGGGCACCGACTCAGGATTGGCCAACCTCTATGGGGCACCTCTAACGTGCACAAATAACGGGCAAGCCCTATGAAAAGCACAGCGTGAGTCTAGGTGCCACCTTGAAAAAGGAGGGTGACGTCTGGCCTCTGACAGCAGGAATATTAAGAGAGGAGAAAACATACTGCCTGCTATCGTGAAATTCCAAGATAGTCACGAAAAGCAATCTCATGCACTGCACAAGCTCTTTCCCATGATGCACCTCTCCTGCACTCTGTCTATGCAAATGAGCAAGCAGAGAGTTCAGGAATAAAACACCTAAGCTCATGTCCCCAAAAAACAGCAGCAGACAACTCGCAGATATATTCACCAATTTCTAATGCTTTTCTTTTAAACACAAGATAAACAGCCTCACCGGTGGTAAGGCTTAAAAAAATTGAATAAACTCGTAAATGTTCCTCTCCACGGAAATCTTTAGTAAAAGGCGAAAGATTTTTTCGTTTTGAAGAGAAACCAGAGTAAGTTAGAATATGGCTCTCTGGGGGTAAGTGGCACCACATCAAAGACCCCGTCATTGCGAGGGTGAGGACCTGAGAGGTATTTTTAGGCTCTAAGAAAGAGGACAAGAACCAGGCCAGTGAGGGAAGCAGGCCCAATTTTCAGAGTCTCTGCTCAAAGCACAGAAAATCAAAAAGGTGGACAGTTCCCATGCGTCTGTCTGGAAATATGCAAATTCTTTTCTGTACACACCTCAGCTCATTAGGAGGCGTTGCGGCTGCTGGGCAAGGGGAACGGGAAGCGTACATCAGGCTTTAGGTGAAGTGACACTGTAGGACTTTTGTCCCCCAGCGATTTTACGCTTTCCACACCATCCTTCCAATCGATAGGCTGTGAGCCACCACTGTGCTCTGCACATAGCCATGCACTTTAAGTCCCTTTTTCGCACGTACTTTCATTAAACCTGAATATAGAAGTATATATCTGTCTAGGCTAGAGGCACATGAAACAGGACTGGCGTGCCGCTTCAAGTGTACCTGAGAGGAATCTGACTCAGGATTGGCCACCCTCTCAGGGCACCGACTCAGGATTGGCCAACCTCTATGGGGCACCTCTAACGTGCACAAATAACGGGCAAGCCCTATGAAAAGCACAGCGTGAGTCTAGGTGCCACCTTGAAAAAGGAGGGTGACGTCTGGCCTCTGACAGCAGGAATATTAAGAGAGGAGAAAACATACTGCCTGCTATCGTGAAATTCCAAGATAGTCACGAAAAGCAATCTCATGCACTGCACAAGCTCTTTCCCATGATGCACCTCTCCTGCACTCTGTCGATGCAAATGAGCAAGCAGAGAGTTCATGAATAAAACACCTAAGCTCATGTCCCCAAAAAACAGCAGCAGACAACTCGCAGATATATTCACCAATTTCTAATGCTTTTCTTTTAAACACACGATAAACAGCCTCACCTGTGATAAGGCTTAAAAAAATTGAATAAACTCGTAAATGTTCCTCTCCACGGAAATCTTTAGTAAAAGGCGAAAGATTTTTTCGTTTTGAAGAGAAACCAGAGTAAGTTAGAATATGGCTCTCTGGGGGTAAGTGGCACCACATCAAAGACCCCGTCATTGCGAGGGTGAGGACCTGAGAGGTATTTTCAAAATCTAAGAAAGAGGACAACAACCAGGCCGGTGAGGGAAGCAGGCCCAAATTTCAGAGTCTCTGCTCAAAGCACAGAAAATCAAAATGGTGGACAGTTCCCATGCGTCTGTCTGGGAATATGCAAATTCTTTTCTGTACACACCTCAGCTCATTAGGAGGCATTGCGGCTGCTGGGCAAGGGGAACGGGAAGCGTGCATCAGGCTTTAGGTGAAGTGGCACTGTAGGACTTTTGTCCCCCAGCGATTTTACGCTTTCCACACCATCCTTCCAATCGTTAGGCTGTGAGCCACCACTGTGCTCTGCACATAGCCATGCACTTTAAGTCCCTTTTTCGCACGTACTTTCATTAAACCTGAATATAGAAGTATATATCTGTCTAGGCTAGAGGCACATGAAACAGGACTGGCGTGCCGCTTCAAGTGTACCTGAGAGGAATCTGACTCATGATTGGCCACCCTCTCAGGGCACCGACTCAGGATTGGCCAACCTCTATGGGGCACCTCTAACGGGCACAAATAACGGGCAAGCCCTATGAAAAGCACAGCGTGAGTCTAGGTGCCACCTTGAAAAAGGAGGGTGACGTCTTGCCTCTGACAGCAGGAATATTAAGAGAGGAGAAAACATACTGCCTGCTATCGTGAAATTCCAAGATAGTCACGAAAAGCAATCTCATGCACTGCACAAGCTCTTTCCCATGATGCACCTCTCCTGCACTCTGTCTATGCAAATGAGCAAGCAGAGAGTTCAGGAATAAAACACCTAAGCTCATGTCCCCAAAAAACAGCAGCAGACAACTCACAGATATATTCACCAATTTCTAATGCTTTTCTTTTAAACACAAGATAAACAGCCTCACCGGTGGTAAGGCTTAAAAAAATTGAATAAACTCGTAAATGTTCCTCTCCACGGAAATCTTTAGTAAAAGGCGAAAGATTTTTTCGTTTTGAAGAGAAACCAGAGTAAGTTAGAATATGGCTCTCTGGGGGTAAGTGGCACCACATCAAAGACCCCGTCATTGCGAGGGTGAGGACCTGAGAGGTATTTTTAGGCTCTAAGAAAGAGGACAAGAACCAGGCCAGTGAGGGAAGCAGGCCCAATTTTCAGAGTCTCTGCTCAAAGCACAGAAAATCAAAAAGGTGGACAGTTCCCATGCATCTGTCTGGAAATATGCAAATTCTTTTCTGTACACACCTCAGCTCATTAGGAGGCGTTGCGGCTGCTGGGCAAGGGGAACGGGAAGCGTGCATCAGGCTTTAGGTGAAGTGACACTGTAGGACTTTTGTCCCCCAGCGATTTTACGCTTTCCACACCATCCTTCCAATCGATAGGCTGTGAGCCACCACTGTGATCTGCACATAGCCATGCACTTTAAGTCCCTTTTTCGCACGTACTTTCATTAAACCTGAATATAGAAGTATATATCTGTCTAGGCTAGAGGCACATGAAACAGGACTGGCGTGCCGCTTCAAGTGTACCTGAGAGGAATCTGACTCAGGATTGGCCACCCTCTCAGGGCACCGACTCAGGATTGGCCAACCTCTATGGGGCACCTCTAACGTGCACAAATAACGGGCAAGCCCTATGAAAAGCACAGCGTGAGTCTAGGTGCCACCTTGAAAAAGGAGGGTGACGTCTGGCCTCTGACAGCAGGAATATTAAGAGAGGAGAAAACATACTGCCTGCTATCGTGAAATTCCAAGATAGTCACGAAAAGCAATCTCATGCACTGCACAAGCTCTTTCCCATGATGCACCTCTCCTGCACTCTGTCTATGCAAATGAGCAAGCAGAGAGTTCAGGAATAAAACACCTAAGCTCATGTCCCCAAAAAACAGCAGCAGACAACTCGCAGATATATTCACCAATTTCTAATGCTTTTCTTTTAAACACAAGATAAACAGCCTCACCGGTGGTAAGGCTTAAAAAAATTGAATAAACTCGTAAATGTTCCTCTCCACGGAAATCTTTAGTAAAAGGCGAAAGATTTTTCTCGTTTTGAAGAGAAAACCAAAGTAAGTTAGAATATGGCTCTCTGGGGGTAAGTAGCACCACATCAAAGACCCCGTCATTGCGAGGGTGAGGACCTGAGAGGTATTTTCAAAATCTAAGAAAGAGGACAAGAACCAGGCCGGTGAGGGAAGCAGGCCCAAATTTCAGAGTCTCTGCTCAAAGCACAGAAAATCAAAAAGGTGGACAGTTCCCATGCGTCTGTCTGGGAATATGCAAATTCTTTTCTGTACACACCTCAGCTCATTAGGAGGCGTTGCGGCTGCTGGGCAAGGGGAACGGGAAGCGTGCATCAGGCTTTAGGTGAAGTGGCACTGTAGGACTTTTGTCCCCCAGCGATTTTACGCTTTCCACACCATCCTTCCAATCGTTAGGCTGTGAGCCACCACTGTGCTCTGCACATAGCCATGCACTTTAAGTCCCTTTTTCGCACGTACTTTCATTAAACCTGAATATAGAAGTATATATCTGTCTAGGCTAGAGGCACATGAAACAGGACTGGCGTGCCGCTTCAAGTGTACCTGAGAGGAATCTGACTCAGGATTGGCCACCCTCTCAGGGCACCGACTCAGGATTGGCCAACCTCTATGGGGCACCTCTAACGTGCACAAATAACGGGCAAGCCCTATGAAAAGCACAGCGTGAGTCTAGGTGCCACCTTGAAAAAGGAGGGTGACGTCTGGCCTCTGACAGCAGGAATATTAAGAGAGGAGAAAACATACTGCCTGCTATCGTGAAATTCCAAGATAGTCACGAAAAGCAATCTCATGCACTGCACAAGCTCTTTCCCATGATGCACCTCTCCTGCACTCTGTCGATGCAAATGAGCAAGCAGAGAGTTCAGGAATAAAACACCTAAGCTCATGTCCCCAAAAAACAGCAGCAGACAACTCGCAGATATATTCACCAATTTCTAATGCTTTTCTTTTAAACACAAGATAAACAGCCTCACCTGTGGTAAAGCTTAAAAAAATTGAATAAACTCGTAAATGTTCCTCTCCACGGAAATCTTTAGTAAAAGGCGAAAGATTTTTTCGTTTTGAAGAGAAACCAGAGTAAGTTAGAATATGGCTCACTGGGGGTAAGTGGCACCACATCAAAGACCCCGTCATTGCGAGGGTGAGGACCTGAGAGGTATTTTTAGGCTCTAAGAAAGAGGACAAGAACCAGGCCAGTGAGGGAAGCAGGCCCAATTTTCAGAGTCTCTGCTCAAAGCACAGAAAATCAAAAAGGTGGACAGTTCCCATGCGTCTGTCTGGAAATATGCAAATTCTTTTCTGTACACACCTCAGCTCATTAGGAGGCGTTGCGGCTGCTGGGCAAGGGGAACGGGAAGCGTGCATCAGGCTTTAGGTGAAGTGACACTGTAGGACTTTTGTCCCCCAGCGATTTTACGCATTCCACACCATCCTTCCAATCGATAGGCTGTGAGCCACCACTGTGCTCTGCACATAGCCATGCACTTTAAGTCCCTTTTTCGTACGTACTTTCATTAAACCTGAATATAGAAGTATATATCTGTCTAGGCTAGAGGCACATGAAACAGGACTGGCGTGCCGCTTCAAGTGTACCTGAGAGGAATCTGACTCATGATTGGCCACCCTCTCAGGGCACCGACTCAGGATTGGCCAACCTCTATGGGGCACCTCGAACGGGCACAAATAACGGGCAAGCCCTATGAAAAGCACAGCGTGAGTCTAGGTGCCACCTTGAAAAAGGAGGGTGACGTCTGGCCTCTGACAGCAGGAATATTAAGAGAGGAGAAAACATACTGCCTGCTATCGTGAAATTCCAAGATAGTCACGAAAAGCAATCTCATGCACTGCACAAGCTCTTTCCCATGATGCACCTCTCCTGCACTCTGTCTATGCAAATGAGCAAGCAGAGAGTTCAGGAATAAAACACGTAAGCTCATGTCCCCAAAAAACAGCAGCAGACAACTCGCAGATATATTCACCAATTTCTAATGCTTTTCTTTTAAACACAAGATAAACAGCCTCACCGGTGGTAAGGCTTAAAAAAATTGAATAAACTCGTAAATGTTCCTCTCCACGGAAATCTTTAGTAAAAGGCGAAAGATTTTTTCGTTTTGAAGAGAAACCAGAGTAAGTTAGAATATGGCTCTCTGGGGGTAAGTGGCACCACATCAAAGACCCCGTCATTGCGAGGGTGAGGACCTGAGAGGTATTTTTAGGCTCTAAGAAAGAGGACAAGAACCAGGCCAGTGAGGGAAGCAGGCCCAATTTTCAGAGTCTCTGCTCAAAGCACAGAAAATCAAAAAGGTGGACAGTTCCCATGCATCTGTCTGGAAATATGCAAATTCTTTTCTGTACACACCTCAGCTCATTAGGAGGCGTTGCGGCTGCTGGGCAAGGGGAACGGGAAGCGTGCATCAGGCTTTAGGTGAAGTGACACTGTAGGACTTTTGTCCCCCAGCGATTTTACGCTTTCCACACCATCCTTCCAATCGATAGGCTGTGAGCCACCACTGTGCTCTGCACATAGCCATGCACTTTAAGTCCCTTTTTCGCACGTACTTTCATTAAACCTGAATATAGAAGTATATATCTGTCTAGGCTAGAGGCACATGAAACAGGACTGGCGTGCCGCTTCAAGTGTACCTGAGAGGAATCTGACTCAGGATTGGCCACCCTCTCAGGGCACCGACTCAGGATTGGCCAACCTCTATGGGGCACCTCTAACGTGCACAAATAACGGGCAAGCCCTATGAAAAGCACAGCGTGAGTCTAGGTGCCACCTTGAAAAAGGAGGGTGACGTCTGGCCTCTGACAGCAGGAATATTAAGAGAGGAGAAAACATACTGCCTGCTATCGTGAAATTCCAAGATAGTCACGAAAAGCAATCTCATGCACTGCACAAGCTCTTTCCCATGATGCACCTCTCCTGCACTCTGTCTATGCAAATGAGCAAGCAGAGAGTTCAGGAATAAAACACCTAAGCTCATGTCCCCAAAAAACAGCAGCAGACAACTCGCAGATATATTCACCAATTTCTAATGCTTTTCTTTTAAACACAAGATAAACAGCCTCACCGGTGGTAAGGCTTAAAAAAATTGAATAAACTCATAAATGTTCCTCTCCACGGAAATCTTTAGTAAAAGGCGAAAGATTTTTTCGTTTTGAAGAGAAACCAGAGTAAGTTAGAATATGGCTCTCTGGGGGTAAGTGGCACCACATCAAAGACCCCGTCATTGCGAGGGTGAGGACCTGAGAGGTATTTTTAGGCTCTAAGAAAGAGGACAAGAACCAGGCCAGTGAGGGAAGCAGGCCCAATTTTCAGAGTCTATGCTCAAAGCACAGAAAATCAAAAAGGTGGACAGTTCCCATGCGTCTGCCTGGAAATATGCAAATTCTTTTCTGTACACACCTCAGCTCATTAGGAGGCGTTGCGGCTGCTGGGCAAGGGGAACGGGAAGCGTGCATCAGGCTTTAGGTGAAGTGACACTGTAGGACTTTTGTCCCCCAGCGATTTTACGCTTTCCACACCATCCTTCCAATCGATAGGCTGTGAGCCACCACTGTGATCTGCACATAGCCATGCACTTTAAGTCCCTTTTTCGCACGTACTTTCATTAAACCTGAATATAGAAGTATATATCTGTCTAGGCTAGAGGCACATGAAACAGGACTGGCGTGCCGCTTCAAGTGTACCTGAGAGGAATCTGACTCAGGATTGGCCACCCTCTCAGGGCACCGACTCAGGATTGGCCAACCTCTATGGGGCACCTCTAACGTGCACAAATAACGGGCAAGCCCTATGAAAAGCACAGCGTGAGTCTAGGTGCCACCTTGAAAAAGGAGGGTGACGTCTGGCCTCTGACAGCAGGAATATTAAGAGAGGAGAAAACATACTGCCTGCTATCGTGAAATTCCAAGATAGTCACGAAAAGCAATCTCATGCACTGCACAAGCTCTTTCCCATGATGCACCTCTCCTGCACTCTGTCTATGCAAATGAGCAAGCAGAGAGTTCAGGAATAAAACACCTAAGCTCATGTCCCCAAAAAACAGCAGCAGACAACTCGCGGATATATTCACCAATTTCTAATGCTTTTCTTTTAAACACAAGATAAACAGCCTCACCGGTGGTAAGGCTTAAAAAAATTGAATAAACTCGTAAATGTTCCTCTCCACGGAAATCTTTAGTAAAAGGCGAAAGATTTTTCTCGTTTTGAAGAGAAAACCAAAGTAAGTTAGAATATGGCTCTCTGGGGGTAAGTAGCACCACATCAAAGACCCCGTCATTGCGAGGGTGAGGACCTGAGAGGTATTTTCAAAATCTAAGAAAGAGGACAAGAACCAGGCCGGTGAGGGAAGCAGGCCCAAATTTCAGAGTCTCTGCTCAAAGCACAGAAAATCAAAAAGGTGGACAGTTCCCATGCGTCTGTCTGGGAATATGCAAATTCTTTTCTGTACACACCTCAGCTCATTAGGAGGCGTTGCGGCTGCTGGGCAAGGGGAACGGGAAGCGTGCATCAGGCTTTAGGTGAAGTGGCACTGTAGGACTTTTGTCCCCCAGCGATTTTACGCTTTCCACACCATCCTTCCAATCGTTAGGCTGTGAGCCACCACTGTGCTCTGCACATAGCCATGCACTTTAAGTCCCTTTTTCGCACGTACTTTCATTAAACCTGAATATAGAAATATATATCTGTCTAGGCTAGAGGCACATGAAACAGGACTGGCGTGCCGCTTCAAGTGTACCTGAGAGGAATCTGACTCAGGATTGGCCACCCTCTCAGGGCACCGACTCAGGATTGGCCAACCTCTATGGGGCACCTCTAACGTGCACAAATAACGGGCAAGCCCTATGAAAAGCACAGCGTGAGTCTAGGTGCCACCTTGAAAAAGGAGGGTGACGTCTGGCCTCTGACAGCAGGAATATTAAGAGAGGAGAAAACATACTGCCTGCTATCGTGAAATTCCAAGATAGTCACGAAAAGCAATCTCATGCACTGCACAAGCTCTTTCCCATGATGCACCTCTCCTGCACTCTGTCGATGCAAATGAGCAAGCAGAGAGTTCAGGAATAAAACACCTAAGCTCATGTCCCCAAAAAACAGCAGCAGACAACTCGCAGATATATTCACCAATTTCTAATGCTTTTCTTTTAAACACAAGATAAACAGCCTCACCTGTGGTAAAGCTTAAAAAAATTGAATAAACTCGTAAATGTTCCTCTCCACGGAAATCTTTAGTAAAAGGCGAAAGATTTTTTCGTTTTGAAGAGAAACCAGAGTAAGTTAGAATATGGCTCTCTGGGGGTAAGTGGCACCACATCAAAGACCCCGTCATTGCGAGGGTGAGGACCTGAGAGGTATTTTTAGGCTCTAAGAAAGAGGACAAGAACCAGGCCAGTGAGGGAAGCAGGCCCAATTTTCAGAGTCTCTGCTCAAAGCACAGAAAATCAAAAAGGTGGACAGTTCCCATGCGTCTGTCTGGGAATATGCAAATTCTTTTCTGTACACACCTCAGCTCATTAGGAGGCGTTGCGGCTGCTGGGCAAGGGGAACGGGAAGCGTGCATCAGGCTTTAGGTGAAGTGGCACTGTAGGACTTTTGTCCCCCAGCGATTTTACGCTTTCCACACCATCCTTCCAATCGTTAGGCTGTGAGCCACCACTGTGCTCTGCACATAGCCATGCACTTTTAGTCCCTTTTTCGCACGTACTTTCATTAAACCTGAATATAGAAGTATATATCTGTCTAGGCTAGAGGCACATGAAACAGGACTGACGTGCCGCTTCAAGTGTACCTGAGAGGAATCTGACTCATGATTGGCCACCCTCTCAGGGCACCGACTCAGGATTGGCCAACCTCTATGGGGCACCTCTAACGTGCACAAATAACGGGCAAGCCCTATGAAAAGCACAGCGTGAGTCTAGGTGCCACCTTGAAAAAGGAGGGTGACGTCTGGCCTCTGACAGCAGGAATATTAAGAGAGGAGAAAACATACTGCCTGCTAGCGTGAAATTCCAAGATAGTCACGAAAAGCAATCTCATGCACTGCACAAGCTCTTTCCCATGATGCACCTCTCCTGCACTCTGTCTATGCAAATGAGCAAGCAGAGAGTTCAGGAATAAAACACCTAAGCTCATGTCCCCAAAAAACAGCAGCAGACAACTCGCAGATATATTCACCAATTTCTAATGCTTTTCTTTTAAACACAAGATAAACAGCCTCACCGGTGGTAAGGCTTAAAAAAATTGAATAAACTCGTAAATGTTCCTCTCCACGGAAATCTTTAGTAAAAGGCGAAAGATTTTTTCGTTTTGAAGAGAAACCAGAGTAAGTTAGAATATGGCTCTCTGGGGGTAAGTGGCACCACATCAAAGACCCCGTCATTGCGAGGGTGAGGACCTGAGAGGTATTTTTAGGCTCTAAGAAAGAGGACAAGAACCAGGCCAGTGAGGGAAGCAGGCCCAATTTTCAGAGTCTCTGCTCAAAGCACAGAAAATCAAAAAGGTGGACAGTTCCCATGCATCTGTCTGGAAATATGCAAATTCTTTTCTGTACACACCTCAGCTCATTAGGAGGCGTTGCGGCTGCTGGGCAAGGGGAACGGGAAGCGTGCATCAGGCTTTAGGTGAAGTGACACTGTAGGACTTTTGTCCCCCAGCGATTTTACGCTTTCCACACCATCCTTCCAATCGATAGGCTGTGAGCCACCACTGTGCTCTGCACATAGCCATGCACTTTAAGTCCCTTTTTCGCACGTACTTTCATTAAACCTGAATATAGAAGTATATATCTGTCTAGGCTAGAGGCACATGAAACAGGACTGGCGTGCCGCTTCAAGTGTACCTGAGAGGAATCTGACTCAGGATTGGCCACCCTCTCAGGGCACCGACTCAGGATTGGCCAACCTCTATGGGGCACCTCTAACGTGCACAAATAACGGGCAAGCCCTATGAAAAGCACAGCGTGAGTCTAGGTGCCACCTTGAAAAAGGAGGGTGACGTCTGGCCTCTGACAGCAGGAATATTAAGAGAGGAGAAAACATACTGCCTGCTATCGTGAAATTCCAAGATAGTCACGAAAAGCAATCTCATGCACTGCACAAGCTCTTTCCCATGATGCACCTCTCCTGCACTCTGTCTATGCAAATGAGCAAGCAGAGAGTTCAGGAATAAAACACCTAAGCTCATGTCCCCAAAAAACAGCAGCAGACAACTCGCAGATATATTCACCAATTTCTAATGCTTTTCTTTTAAACACAAGATAAACAGCCTCACCGGTGGTAAGGCTTAAAAAAATTGAATAAACTCATAAATGTTCCTCTCCACGGAAATCTTTAGTAAAAGGCGAAAGATTTTTTCGTTTTGAAGAGAAACCAGAGTAAGTTAGAATATGGCTCTCTGGGGGTAAGTGGCACCACATCAAAGACCCCGTCATTGCGAGGGTGAGGACCTGAGAGGTATTTTTAGGCTCTAAGAAAGAGGACAAGAACCAGGCCAGTGAGGGAAGCAGGCCCAATTTTCAGAGTCTATGCTCAAAGCACAGAAAATCAAAAAGGTGGACAGTTCCCATGCGTCTGCCTGGAAATATGCAAATTCTTTTCTGTACACACCTCAGCTCATTAGGAGGCGTTGCGGCTGCTGGGCAAGGGGAACGGGAAGCGTGCATCAGGCTTTAGGTGAAGTGACACTGTAGGACTTTTGTCCCCCAGCGATTTTACGCTTTCCACACCATCCTTCCAATCGATAGGCTGTGAGCCACCACTGTGATCTGCACATAGCCATGCACTTTAAGTCCCTTTTTCGCACGTACTTTCATTAAACCTGAATATAGAAGTATATATCTGTCTAGGCTAGAGGCACATGAAACAGGACTGGCGTGCCGCTTCAAGTGTACCTGAGAGGAATCTGACTCAGGATTGGCCACCCTCTCAGGGCACCGACTCAGGATTGGCCAACCTCTATGGGGCACCTCTAACGTGCACAAATAACGGGCAAGCCCTATGAAAAGCACAGCGTGAGTCTAGGTGCCACCTTGAAAAAGGAGGGTGACGTCTGGCCTCTGACAGCAGGAATATTAAGAGAGGAGAAAACATACTGCCTGCTATCGTGAAATTCCAAGATAGTCACGAAAAGCAATCTCATGCACTGCACAAGCTCTTTCCCATGATGCACCTCTCCTGCACTCTGTCTATGCAAATGAGCAAGCAGAGAGTTCAGGAATAAAACACCTAAGCTCATGTCCCCAAAAAACAGCAGCAGACAACTCGCAGATATATTCACCAATTTCTAATGCTTTTCTTTTAAACACAAGATAAACAGCCTCACCGGTGGTAAGGCTTAAAAAAATTGAATAAACTCGTAAATGTTCCTCTCCACGGAAATCTTTAGTAAAAGGCGAAAGATTTTTCTCGTTTTGAAGAGAAAACCAAAGTAAGTTAGAATATGGCTCTCTGGGGGTAAGTAGCACCACATCAAAGACCCCGTCATTGCGAGGGTGAGGACCTGAGAGGTATTTTCAAAATCTAAGAAAGAGGACAAGAACCAGGCCGGTGAGGGAAGCAGGCCCAAATTTCAGAGTCTCTGCTCAAAGCACAGAAAATCAAAAAGGTGGACAGTTCCCATGCGTCTGTCTGGGAATATGCAAATTCTTTTCTGTACACACCTCAGCTCATTAGGAGGCGTTGCGGCTGCTGGGCAAGGGGAACGGGAAGCGTGCATCAGGCTTTAGGTGAAGTGGCACTGTAGGACTTTTGTCCCCCAGCGATTTTACGCTTTCCACACCATCCTTCCAATCGTTAGGCTGTGAGCCACCACTGTGCTCTGCACATAGCCATGCACTTTAAGTCCCTTTTTCGCACGTACTTTCATTAAACCTGAATATAGAAATATATATCTGTCTAGGCTAGAGGCACATGAAACAGGACTGGCGTGCCGCTTCAAGTGTACCTGAGAGGAATCTGACTCAGGATTGGCCACCCTCTCAGGGCACCGACTCAGGATTGGCCAACCTCTATGGGGCACCTCTAACGTGCACAAATAACGGGCAAGCCCTATGAAAAGCACAGCGTGAGTCTAGGTGCCACCTTGAAAAAGGAGGGTGACGTCTGGCCTCTGACAGCAGGAATATTAAGAGAGGAGAAAACATACTGCCTGCTATCGTGAAATTCCAAGATAGTCACGAAAAGCAATCTCATGCACTGCACAAGCTCTTTCCCATGATGCACCTCTCCTGCACTCTGTCGATGCAAATGAGCAAGCAGAGAGTTCAGGAATAAAACACCTAAGCTCATGTCCCCAAAAAACAGCAGCAGACAACTCGCAGATATATTCACCAATTTCTAATGCTTTTCTTTTAAACACAAGATAAACAGCCTCACCTGTGGTAAAGCTTAAAAAAATTGAATAAACTCGTAAATGTTCCTCTCCACGGAAATCTTTAGTAAAAGGCGAAAGATTTTTTCGTTTTGAAGAGAAACCAGAGTAAGTTAGAATATGGCTCTCTGGGGGTAAGTGGCACCACATCAAAGACCCCGTCATTGCGAGGGTGAGGACCTGAGAGGTATTTTTAGGCTCTAAGAAAGAGGACAAGAACCAGGCCAGTGAGGGAAGCAGGCCCAATTTTCAGAGTCTCTGCTCAAAGCACAGAAAATCAAAAAGGTGGACAGTTCCCATGCGTCTGTCTGGGAATATGCAAATTCTTTTCTGTACACACCTCAGCTCATTAGGAGGCGTTGCGGCTGCTGGGCAAGGGGAACGGGAAGCGTGCATCAGGCTTTAGGTGAAGTGGCACTGTAGGACTTTTGTCCCCCAGCGATTTTACGCTTTCCACACCATCCTTCCAATCGTTAGGCTGTGAGCCACCACTGTGCTCTGCACATAGCCATGCACTTTTAGTCCCTTTTTCGCACGTACTTTCATTAAACCTGAATATAGAAGTATATATCTGTCTAGGCTAGAGGCACATGAAACAGGACTGACGTGCCGCTTCAAGTGTACCTGAGAGGAATCTGACTCATGATTGGCCACCCTCTCAGGGCACCGACTCAGGATTGGCCAACCTCTATGGGGCACCTCTAACGGGCACAAATAACGGGCAAGCCCTATGAAAAGCACAGCGTGAGTCTAGGTGCCACCTTGAAAAAGGAGGGTGACGTCTGGCCTCTGACAGCAGGAATATTAAGAGAGGAGAAAACATCCTGCATGCTATCGTGAAATTCCAAGATAGTCACGAAAAGCAATCTCATGCACTGCACAAGCTCTTTCCCATGATGCACCTCTCCTGCACTCTGTCGATGCAAATGAGCAAGCAGAGAGTTCAGGAATAAAACACCTAAGCTCATGTCCCCAAAAAACAGCAGCAGACAACTCGCAGATATATTCACCAATTTCTAATGCTTTTCTTTTAAACACACGATAAACAGCCTCACCTGTGGTAAGGCTTAAAAAAATTGAATAAACTCGTAAATGTTCCTCTCCACGGAAATCTTTAGTAAAAGGCGAAAGATTTTTTCGTTTTGAAGAGAAACCAGAGTAAGTTAGAATATGGCTCACTGGGGGTAAGTGGCACCACATCAAAGACCCCGTCATTGCGAGGGTGAGGACCTGAGAGGTATTTTTAGGCTCTAAGAAAGAGGACAAGAACCAGGCCAGTGAGGGAAGCAGGCCCAATTTTCAGAGTCTCTGCTCAAAGCACAGAAAATCAAAAAGGTGGACAGTTCCCATGCGTCTGTCTGGAAATATGCAAATTCTTTTCTGTACACACCTCAGCTCATTAGGAGGCGTTGCGGCTGCTGGGCAAGGGGAACGGGAAGCGTGCATCAGGCTTTAGGTGAAGTGACACTGTAGGACTTTTGTCCCCCAGCGATTTTACGCATTCCACACCATCCTTCCAATCGATAGGCTGTGAGCCACCACTGTGCTCTGCACATAGCCATGCACTTTAAGTCCCTTTTTCGTACGTACTTTCATTAAACCTGAATATAGAAGTATATATCTGTCTAGGCTAGAGGCACATGAAACAGGACTGGCGTGCCGCTTCAAGTGTACCTGAGAGGAATCTGACTCATGATTGGCCACCCTCTCAGGGCACCGACTCAGGATTGGCCAACCTCTATGGGGCACCTCGAACGGGCACAAATAACGGGCAAGCCCTATGAAAAGCACAGCGTGAGTCTAGGTGCCACCTTGAAAAAGGAGGGTGACGTCTGGCCTCTGACAGCAGGAATATTAAGAGAGGAGAAAACATACTGCCTGCTATCGTGAAATTCCAAGATAGTCACGAAAAGCAATCTCATGCACTGCACAAGCTCTTTCCCATGATGCACCTCTCCTGCACTCTGTCTATGCAAATGAGCAAGCAGAGAGTTCAGGAATAAAACACGTAAGCTCATGTCCCCAAAAAACAGCAGCAGACAACTCGCAGATATATTCACCAATTTCTAATGCTTTTCTTTTAAACACAAGATAAACAGCCTCACCGGTGGTAAGGCTTAAAAAAATTGAATAAACTCGTAAATGTTCCTCTCCACGGAAATCTTTAGTAAAAGGCGAAAGATTTTTTCGTTTTGAAGAGAAACCAGAGTAAGTTAGAATATGGCTCTCTGGGGGTAAGTGGCACCACATCAAAGACCCCGTCATTGCGAGGGTGAGGACCTGAGAGGTATTTTTAGGCTCTAAGAAAGAGGACAAGAACCAGGCCAGTGAGGGAAGCAGGCCCAATTTTCAGAGTCTCTGCTCAAAGCACAGAAAATCAAAAAGGTGGACAGTTCCCATGCGTCTGTCTGGAAATATGCAAATTCTTTTCTGTACACACCTCAGCTCATTAGGAGGCGTTGCGGCTGCTGGGCAAGGGGAACGGGAAGCGTGCATCAGGCTTTAGGTGAAGTGACACTGTAGGACTTTTGTCCCCCAGCGATTTTACGCTTTCCACACCATCCTTCCAATCGATAGGCTGTGAGCCACCACTGTGCTCTGCACATAGCCATGCACTTTAAGTCCCTTTTTCGTACGTACTTTCATTAAACCTGAATATAGAAGTATATATCTGTCTAGGCTAGAGGCACATGAAACAGGACTGGCGTGCCGCTTCAAGTGTACCTGAGAGGAATCTGACTCAGGATTGGCCACCCTCTCAGGGCACCGACTCAGGATTGGCCAACCTCTATGGGGCACCTCTAACGTGCACAAATAACGGGCAAGCCCTATGAAAAGCACAGCGTGAGTCTAGGTGCCACCTTGAAAAAGGAGGGTGACGTCTGGCCTCTGACAGCAGGAATATTAAGAGAGGAGAAAACATACTGCCTGCTAGCGTGAAATTCCAAGATAGTCACGAAAAGCAATCTCATGCACTGCACAAGCTCTTTCCCATGATGCACCTCTCCTGCACTCTGTCTATGCAAATGAGCAAGCAGAGAGTTCAGGAATAAAACACCTAAGCTCATGTCCCCAAAAAACAGCAGCAGACAACTCGCAGATATATTCACCAATTTCTAATGCTTTTCTTTTAAACACAAGATAAACAGCCTCACCGGTGGTAAGGCTTAAAAAAATTGAATAAACTCGTAAATGTTCCTCTCCACGGAAATCTTTAGTAAAAGGCGAAAGATTTTTTCGTTTTGAAGAGAAACCAGAGTAAGTTAGAATATGGCTCTCTGGGGGTAAGTGGCACCACATCAAAGACCCCGTCATTGCGAGGGTGAGGACCTGAGAGGTATTTTTAGGCTCTAAGAAAGAGGACAAGAACCAGGCCAGTGAGGGAAGCAGGCCCAATTTTCAGAGTCTCTGCTCAAAGCACAGAAAATCAAAAAGGTGGACAGTTCCCATGCATCTGTCTGGAAATATGCAAATTCTTTTCTGTACACACCTCAGCTCATTAGGAGGCGTTGCGGCTGCTGGGCAAGGGGAACGGGAAGCGTGCATCAGGCTTTAGGTGAAGTGACACTGTAGGACTTTTGTCCCCCAGCGATTTTACGCTTTCCACACCATCCTTCCAATCGATAGGCTGTGAGCCACCACTGTGCTCTGCACATAGCCATGCACTTTAAGTCCCTTTTTCGCACGTACTTTCATTAAACCTGAATATAGAAGTATATATCTGTCTAGGCTAGAGGCACATGAAACAGGACTGGCGTGCCGCTTCAAGTGTACCTGAGAGGAATCTGACTCAGGATTGGCCACCCTCTCAGGGCACCGACTCAGGATTGGCCAACCTCTATGGGGCACCTCTAACGTGCACAAATAACGGGCAAGCCCTATGAAAAGCACAGCGTGAGTCTAGGTGCCACCTTGAAAAAGGAGGGTGACGTCTGGCCTCTGACAGCAGGAATATTAAGAGAGGAGAAAACATACTGCCTGCTATCGTGAAATTCCAAGATAGTCACGAAAAGCAATCTCATGCACTGCACAAGCTCTTTCCCATGATGCACCTCTCCTGCACTCTGTCTATGCAAATGAGCAAGCAGAGAGTTCAGGAATAAAACACCTAAGCTCATGTCCCCAAAAAACAGCAGCAGACAACTCGCAGATATATTCACCAATTTCTAATGCTTTTCTTTTAAACACAAGATAAACAGCCTCACCGGTGGTAAGGCTTAAAAAAATTGAATAAACTCATAAATGTTCCTCTCCACGGAAATCTTTAGTAAAAGGCGAAAGATTTTTTCGTTTTGAAGAGAAACCAGAGTAAGTTAGAATATGGCTCTCTGGGGGTAAGTGGCACCACATCAAAGACCCCGTCATTGCGAGGGTGAGGACCTGAGAGGTATTTTTAGGCTCTAAGAAAGAGGACAAGAACCAGGCCAGTGAGGGAAGCAGGCCCAATTTTCAGAGTCTATGCTCAAAGCACAGAAAATCAAAAAGGTGGACAGTTCCCATGCGTCTGCCTGGAAATATGCAAATTCTTTTCTGTACACACCTCAGCTCATTAGGAGGCGTTGCGGCTGCTGGGCAAGGGGAACGGGAAGCGTGCATCAGGCTTTAGGTGAAGTGACACTGTAGGACTTTTGTCCCCCAGCGATTTTACGCTTTCCACACCATCCTTCCAATCGATAGGCTGTGAGCCACCACTGTGATCTGCACATAGCCATGCACTTTAAGTCCCTTTTTCGCACGTACTTTCATTAAACCTGAATATAGAAGTATATATCTGTCTAGGCTAGAGGCACATGAAACAGGACTGGCGTGCCGCTTCAAGTGTACCTGAGAGGAATCTGACTCAGGATTGGCCACCCTCTCAGGGCACCGACTCAGGATTGGCCAACCTCTATGGGGCACCTCTAACGTGCACAAATAACGGGCAAGCCCTATGAAAAGCACAGCGTGAGTCTAGGTGCCACCTTGAAAAAGGAGGGTGACGTCTGGCCTCTGACAGCAGGAATATTAAGAGAGGAGAAAACATACTGCCTGCTATCGTGAAATTCCAAGATAGTCACGAAAAGCAATCTCATGCACTGCACAAGCTCTTTCCCATGATGCACCTCTCCTGCACTCTGTCTATGCAAATGAGCAAGCAGAGAGTTCAGGAATAAAACACCTAAGCTCATGTCCCCAAAAAACAGCAGCAGACAACTCGCAGATATATTCACCAATTTCTAATGCTTTTCTTTTAAACACAAGATAAACAGCCTCACCGGTGGTAAGGCTTAAAAAAATTGAATAAACTCGTAAATGTTCCTCTCCACGGAAATCTTTAGTAAAAGGCGAAAGATTTTTCTCGTTTTGAAGAGAAAACCAAAGTAAGTTAGAATATGGCTCTCTGGGGGTAAGTAGCACCACATCAAAGACCCCGTCATTGCGAGGGTGAGGACCTGAGAGGTATTTTCAAAATCTAAGAAAGAGGACAAGAACCAGGCCGGTGAGGGAAGCAGGCCCAAATTTCAGAGTCTCTGCTCAAAGCACAGAAAATCAAAAAGGTGGACAGTTCCCATGCGTCTGTCTGGGAATATGCAAATTCTTTTCTGTACACACCTCAGCTCATTAGGAGGCGTTGCGGCTGCTGGGCAAGGGGAACGGGAAGCGTGCATCAGGCTTTAGGTGAAGTGGCACTGTAGGACTTTTGTCCCCCAGCGATTTTACGCTTTCCACACCATCCTTCCAATCGTTAGGCTGTGAGCCACCACTGTGCTCTGCACATAGCCATGCACTTTAAGTCCCTTTTTCGCACGTACTTTCATTAAACCTGAATATAGAAATATATATCTGTCTAGGCTAGAGGCACATGAAACAGGACTGGCGTGCCGCTTCAAGTGTACCTGAGAGGAATCTGACTCAGGATTGGCCACCCTCTCAGGGCACCGACTCAGGATTGGCCAACCTCTATGGGGCACCTCTAACGTGCACAAATAACGGGCAAGCCCTATGAAAAGCACAGCGTGAGTCTAGGTGCCACCTTGAAAAAGGAGGGTGACGTCTGGCCTCTGACAGCAGGAATATTAAGAGAGGAGAAAACATACTGCCTGCTATCGTGAAATTCCAAGATAGTCACGAAAAGCAATCTCATGCACTGCACAAGCTCTTTCCCATGATGCACCTCTCCTGCACTCTGTCGATGCAAATGAGCAAGCAGAGAGTTCAGGAATAAAACACCTAAGCTCATGTCCCCAAAAAACAGCAGCAGACAACTCGCAGATATATTCACCAATTTCTAATGCTTTTCTTTTAAACACAAGATAAACAGCCTCACCTGTGGTAAAGCTTAAAAAAATTGAATTAAATCGTAAATGTTCCTCTCCACGGAAATCTTTAGTAAAAGGCGAAAGATTTTTTCGTTTTGAAGAGAAACCAGAGTAAGTTAGAATATGGCTCTCTGGGGGTAAGTGGCACCACATCAAAGACCCCGTCATTGCGAGGGTGAGGACCTGAGAGGTATTTTTAGGCTCTAAGAAAGAGGACAAGAACCAGGCCAGTGAGGGAAGCAGGCCCAATTTTCAGAGTCTCTGCTCAAAGCACAGAAAATCAAAAAGGTGGACAGTTCCCATGCGTCTGTCTGGGAATATGCAAATTCTTTTCTGTACACACCTCAGCTCATTAGGAGGCGTTGCGGCTGCTGGGCAAGGGGAACGGGAAGCGTGCATCAGGCTTTAGGTGAAGTGGCACTGTAGGACTTTTGTCCCCCAGCGATTTTACGCTTTCCACACCATCCTTCCAATCGTTAGGCTGTGAGCCACCACTGTGCTCTGCACATAGCCATGCACTTTTAGTCCCTTTTTCGCACGTACTTTCATTAAACCTGAATATAGAAGTATATATCTGTCTAGGCTAGAGGCACATGAAACAGGACTGACGTGCCGCTTCAAGTGTACCTGAGAGGAATCTGACTCATGATTGGCCACCCTCTCAGGGCACCGACTCAGGATTGGCCAACCTCTATGGGGCACCTCTAACGGGCACAAATAACGGGCAAGCCCTATGAAAAGCACAGCGTGAGTCTAGGTGCCACCTTGAAAAAGGAGGGTGACGTCTGGCCTCTGACAGCAGGAATATTAAGAGAGGAGAAAACATCCTGCATGCTATCGTGAAATTCCAAGATAGTCACGAAAAGCAATCTCATGCACTGCACAAGCTCTTTCCCATGATGCACCTCTCCTGCACTCTGTCGATGCAAATGAGCAAGCAGAGAGTTCAGGAATAAAACACCTAAGCTCATGTCCCCAAAAAACAGCAGCAGACAACTCGCAGATATATTCACCAATTTCTAATGCTTTTCTTTTAAACACACGATAAACAGCCTCACCTGTGGTAAGGCTTAAAAAAATTGAATAAACTCGTAAATGTTCCTCTCCACGGAAATCTTTAGTAAAAGGCGAAAGATTTTTTCGTTTTGAAGAGAAACCAGAGTAAGTTAGAATATGGCTCACTGGGGGTAAGTGGCACCACATCAAAGACCCCGTCATTGCGAGGGTGAGGACCTGAGAGGTATTTTTAGGCTCTAAGAAAGAGGACAAGAACCAGGCCAGTGAGGGAAGCAGGCCCAATTTTCAGAGTCTCTGCTCAAAGCACAGAAAATCAAAAAGGTGGACAGTTCCCATGCGTCTGTCTGGAAATATGCAAATTCTTTTCTGTACACACCTCAGCTCATTAGGAGGCGTTGCGGCTGCTGGGCAAGGGGAACGGGAAGCGTGCATCAGGCTTTAGGTGAAGTGACACTGTAGGACTTTTGTCCCCCAGCGATTTTACGCATTCCACACCATCCTTCCAATCGATAGGCTGTGAGCCACCACTGTGCTCTGCACATAGCCATGCACTTTAAGTCCCTTTTTCGTACGTACTTTCATTAAACCTGAATATAGAAGTATATATCTGTCTAGGCTAGAGGCACATGAAACAGGACTGGCGTGCCGCTTCAAGTGTACCTGAGAGGAATCTGACTCATGATTGGCCACCCTCTCAGGGCACCGACTCAGGATTGGCCAACCTCTATGGGGCACCTCGAACGGGCACAAATAACGGGCAAGCCCTATGAAAAGCACAGCGTGAGTCTAGGTGCCACCTTGAAAAAGGAGGGTGACGTCTGGCCTCTGACAGCAGGAATATTAAGAGAGGAGAAAACATACTGCCTGCTATCGTGAAATTCCAAGATAGTCACGAAAAGCAATCTCATGCACTGCACAAGCTCTTTCCCATGATGCACCTCTCCTGCACTCTGTCTATGCAAATGAGCAAGCAGAGAGTTCAGGAATAAAACACGTAAGCTCATGTCCCCAAAAAACAGCAGCAGACAACTCGCAGGTATATTCACCAATTTCTAATGCTTTTCTTTTAAACACAAGATAAACAGCCTCACCGGTGGTAAGGCTTAAAAAAATTGAATAAACTCGTAAATGTTCCTCTCCACGGAAATCTTTAGTAAAAGGCGAAAGATTTTTTCGTTTTGAAGAGAAACCAGAGTAAGTTAGAATATGGCTCTCTGGGGGTAAGTGGCACCACATCAAAGACCCCGTCATTGCGAGGGTGAGGACCTGAGAGGTATTTTTAGGCTCTAAGAAAGAGGACAAGAACCAGGCCAGTGAGGGAAGCAGGCCCAATTTTCAGAGTCTCTGCTCAAAGCACAGAAAATCAAAAAGGTGGACAGTTCCCATGCGTCTGTCTGGAAATATGCAAATTCTTTTCTGTACACACCTCAGCTCATTAGGAGGCGTTGCGGCTGCTGGGCAAGGGGAACGGGAAGCGTGCATCAGGCTTTAGGTGAAGTGACACTGTAGGACTTTTGTCCCCCAGCGATTTTACGCTTTCCACACCATCCTTCCAATCGATAGGCTGTGAGCCACCACTGTGCTCTGCACATAGCCATGCACTTTAAGTCCCTTTTTCGTACGTACTTTCATTAAACCTGAATATAGAAGTATATATCTGTCTAGGCTAGAGGCACATGAAACAGGACTGGCGTGCCGCTTCAAGTGTACCTGAGAGGAATCTGACTCAGGATTGGCCACCCTCTCAGGGCACCGACTCAGGATTGGCCAACCTCTATGGGGCACCTCTAACGTGCACAAATAACGGGCAAGCCCTATGAAAAGCACAGCGTGAGTCTAGGTGC
Source organism: Lissotriton helveticus (assembly GCF_964261635.1). Taxonomy (NCBI): domain Eukaryota; kingdom Metazoa; phylum Chordata; class Amphibia; order Caudata; family Salamandridae; genus Lissotriton; species Lissotriton helveticus. Next base: position 657,548,847 of record NC_136073.1, on the reverse strand, counting down.
CACCTTGAAAAAGGAGGGTGACGTCTGGCCTCTGACAGCAGGAATATTAAGAGAGGAGAAAACATACTGCCTGCTAGCGTGAAATTCCAAGATAGTCACGAAAAGCAATCTCATGCACTGCACAAGCTCTTTCCCATGATGCACCTCTCCTGCACTCTGTCTATGCAAATGAGCAAGCAGAGAGTTCAGGAATAAAACACCTAAGCTCATGTCCCCAAAAAACAGCAGCAGACAACTCGCAGATATATTCACCAATTTCTAATGCTTTTCTTTTAAACACAAGATAAACAGCCTCACCGGTGGTAAGGCTTAAAAAAATTGAATAAACTCGTAAATGTTCCTCTCCACGGAAATCTTTAGTAAAAGGCGAAAGATTTTTTCGTTTTGAAGAGAAACCAGAGTAAGTTAGAATATGGCTCTCTGGGGGTAAGTGGCACCACATCAAAGACCCCGTCATTGCGAGGGTGAGGACCTGAGAGGTATTTTTAGGCTCTAAGAAAGAGGACAAGAACCAGGCCAGTGAGGGAAGCAGGCCCAATTTTCAGAGTCTCTGCTCAAAGCACAGAAAATCAAAAAGGTGGACAGTTCCCATGCATCTGTCTGGAAATATGCAAATTCTTTTCTGTACACACCTCAGCTCATTAGGAGGCGTTGCGGCTGCTGGGCAAGGGGAACGGGAAGCGTGCATCAGGCTTTAGGTGAAGTGACACTGTAGGACTTTTGTCCCCCAGCGATTTTACGCTTTCCACACCATCCTTCCAATCGATAGGCTGTGAGCCACCACTGTGCTCTGCACATAGCCATGCACTTTAAGTCCCTTTTTCGCACGTACTTTCATTAAACCTGAATATAGAAGTATATATCTGTCTAGGCTAGAGGCACATGAAACAGGACTGGCGTGCCGCTTCAAGTGTACCTGAGAGGAATCTGACTCAGGATTGGCCACCCTCTCAGGGCACCGACTCAGGATTGGCCAACCTCTATGGGGCACCTCTAACGTGCACAAATAACGGGCAAGCCCTATGAAAAGCACAGCGTGAGTCTAGGTGCCACCTTGAAAAAGGAGGGTGACGTCTGGCCTCTGACAGCAGGAATATTAAGAGAGGAGAAAACATACTGCCTGCTATCGTGAAATTCCAAGATAGTCACGAAAAGCAATCTCATGCACTGCACAAGCTCTTTCCCATGATGCACCTCTCCTGCACTCTGTCTATGCAAATGAGCAAGCAGAGAGTTCAGGAATAAAACACCTAAGCTCATGTCCCCAAAAAACAGCAGCAGACAACTCGCAGATATATTCACCAATTTCTAATGCTTTTCTTTTAAACACAAGATAAACAGCCTCACCGGTGGTAAGGCTTAAAAAAATTGAATAAACTCATAAATGTTCCTCTCCACGGAAATCTTTAGTAAAAGGCGAAAGATTTTTTCGTTTTGAAGAGAAACCAGAGTAAGTTAGAATATGGCTCTCTGGGGGTAAGTGGCACCACATCAAAGACCCCGTCATTGCGAGGGTGAGGACCTGAGAGGTATTTTTAGGCTCTAAGAAAGAGGACAAGAACCAGGCCAGTGAGGGAAGCAGGCCCAATTTTCAGAGTCTATGCTCAAAGCACAGAAAATCAAAAAGGTGGACAGTTCCCATGCGTCTGCCTGGAAATATGCAAATTCTTTTCTGTACACACCTCAGCTCATTAGGAGGCGTTGCGGCTGCTGGGCAAGGGGAACGGGAAGCGTGCATCAGGCTTTAGGTGAAGTGACACTGTAGGACTTTTGTCCCCCAGCGATTTTACGCTTTCCACACCATCCTTCCAATCGATAGGCTGTGAGCCACCACTGTGATCTGCACATAGCCATGCACTTTAAGTCCCTTTTTCGCACGTACTTTCATTAAACCTGAATATAGAAGTATATATCTGTCTAGGCTAGAGGCACATGAAACAGGACTGGCGTGCCGCTTCAAGTGTACCTGAGAGGAATCTGACTCAGGATTGGCCACCCTCTCAGGGCACCGACTCAGGATTGGCCAACCTCTATGGGGCACCTCTAACGTGCACAAATAACGGGCAAGCCCTATGAAAAGCACAGCGTGAGTCTAGGTGCCACCTTGAAAAAGGAGGGTGACGTCTGGCCTCTGACAGCAGGAATATTAAGAGAGGAGAAAACATACTGCCTGCTATCGTGAAATTCCAAGATAGTCACGAAAAGCAATCTCATGCACTGCACAAGCTCTTTCCCATGATGCACCTCTCCTGCACTCTGTCTATGCAAATGAGCAAGCAGAGAGTTCAGGAATAAAACACCTAAGCTCATGTCCCCAAAAAACAGCAGCAGACAACTCGCAGATATATTCACCAATTTCTAATGCTTTTCTTTTAAACACAAGATAAACAGCCTCACCGGTGGTAAGGCTTAAAAAAATTGAATAAACTCGTAAATGTTCCTCTCCACGGAAATCTTTAGTAAAAGGCGAAAGATTTTTCTCGTTTTGAAGAGAAAACCAAAGTAAGTTAGAATATGGCTCTCTGGGGGTAAGTAGCACCACATCAAAGACCCCGTCATTGCGAGGGTGAGGACCTGAGAGGTATTTTCAAAATCTAAGAAAGAGGACAAGAACCAGGCCGGTGAGGGAAGCAGGCCCAAATTTCAGAGTCTCTGCTCAAAGCACAGAAAATCAAAAAGGTGGACAGTTCCCATGCGTCTGTCTGGGAATATGCAAATTCTTTTCTGTACACACCTCAGCTCATTAGGAGGCGTTGCGGCTGCTGGGCAAGGGGAACGGGAAGCGTGCATCAGGCTTTAGGTGAAGTGGCACTGTAGGACTTTTGTCCCCCAGCGATTTTACGCTTTCCACACCATCCTTCCAATCGTTAGGCTGTGAGCCACCACTGTGCTCTGCACATAGCCATGCACTTTAAGTCCCTTTTTCGCACGTACTTTCATTAAACCTGAATATAGAAGTATATATCTGTCTAGGCTAGAGGCACATGAAACAGGACTGGCGTGCCGCTTCAAGTGTACCTGAGAGGAATCTGACTCAGGATTGGCCACCCTCTCAGGGCACCGACTCAGGATTGGCCAACCTCTATGGGGCACCTCTAACGTGCACAAATAACGGGCAAGCCCTATGAAAAGCACAGCGTGAGTCTAGGTGCCACCTTGAAAAAGGAGGGTGACGTCTGGCCTCTGACAGCAGGAATATTAAGAGAGGAGAAAACATACTGCCTGCTATCGTGAAATTCCAAGATAGTCACGAAAAGCAATCTCATGCACTGCACAAGCTCTTTCCCATGATGCACCTCTCCTGCACTCTGTCGATGCAAATGAGCAAGCAGAGAGTTCAGGAATAAAACACCTAAGCTCATGTCCCCAAAAAACAGCAGCAGACAACTCGCAGATATATTCACCAATTTCTAATGCTTTTCTTTTAAACACAAGATAAACAGCCTCACCTGTGGTAAAGCTTAAAAAAATTGAATAAACTCGTAAATGTTCCTCTCCACGGAAATCTTTAGTAAAAGGCGAAAGATTTTTTCGTTTTGAAGAGAAACCAGAGTAAGTTAGAATATGGCTCTCTGGGGGTAAGTGGCACCACATCAAAGACCCCGTCATTGCGAGGGTGAGGACCTGAGAGGTATTTTTAGGCTCTAAGAAAGAGGACAAGAACCAGGCCAGTGAGGGAAGCAGGCCCAATTTTCAGAGTCTCTGCTCAAAGCACAGAAAATCAAAAAGGTGGACAGTTCCCATGCGTCTGTCTGGGAATATGCAAATTCTTTTCTGTACACACCTCAGCTCATTAGGAGGCGTTGCGGCTGCTGGGCAAGGGGAACGGGAAGCGTGCATCAGGCTTTAGGTGAAGTGGCACTGTAGGACTTTTGTCCCCCAGCGATTTTACGCTTTCCACACCATCCTTCCAATCGTTAGGCTGTGAGCCACCACTGTGCTCTGCACATAGCCATGCACTTTTAGTCCCTTTTTCGCACGTACTTTCATTAAACCTGAATATAGAAGTATATATCTGTCTAGGCTAGAGGCACATGAAACAGGACTGACGTGCCGCTTCAAGTGTACCTGAGAGGAATCTGACTCATGATTGGCCACCCTCTCAGGGCACCGACTCAGGATTGGCCAACCTCTATGGGGCACCTCTAACGGGCACAAATAACGGGCAAGCCCTATGAAAAGCACAGCGTGAGTCTAGGTGCCACCTTGAAAAAGGAGGGTGACGTCTGGCCTCTGACAGCAGGAATATTAAGAGAGGAGAAAACATACTGCCTGCTATCGTGAAATTCCAAGATAGTCACGAAAAGCAATCTCATGCACTGCACAAGCTCTTTCCCATGATGCACCTCTCCTGCACTCTGTCGATGCAAATGAGCAAGCAGAGAGTTCAGGAATAAAACACCTAAGCTCATGTCCCCAAAAAACAGCAGCAGACAACTCGCAGATATATTCACCAATTTCTAATGCTTTTCTTTTAAACACACGATAAACAGCCTCACCTGTGGTAAGGCTTAAAAAAATTGAATAAACTCGTAAATGTTCCTCTCCACGGAAATCTTTAGTAAAAGGCGAAAGATTTTTTCGTTTTGAAGAGAAACCAGAGTAAGTTAGAATATGGCTCACTGGGGGTAAGTGGCACCACATCAAAGACCCCGTCATTGCGAGGGTGAGGACCTGAGAGGTATTTTTAGGCTCTAAGAAAGAGGACAAGAACCAGGCCAGTGAGGGAAGCAGGCCCAATTTTCAGAGTCTCTGCTCAAAGCACAGAAAATCAAAAAGGTGGACAGTTCCCATGCGTCTGTCTGGAAATATGCAAATTCTTTTCTGTACACACCTCAGCTCATTAGGAGGCGTTGCGGCTGCTGGGCAAGGGGAACGGGAAGCGTGCATCAGGCTTTAGGTGAAGTGACACTGTAGGACTTTTGTCCCCCAGCGATTTTACGCATTCCACACCATCCTTCCAATCGATAGGCTGTGAGCCACCACTGTGCTCTGCACATAGCCATGCACTTTAAGTCCCTTTTTCGTACGTACTTTCATTAAACCTGAATATAGAAGTATATATCTGTCTAGGCTAGAGGCACATGAAACAGGACTGGCGTGCCGCTTCAAGTGTACCTGAGAGGAATCTGACTCATGATTGGCCACCCTCTCAGGGCACCGACTCAGGATTGGCCAACCTCTATGGGGCACCTCGAACGGGCACAAATAACGGGCAAGCCCTATGAAAAGCACAGCGTGAGTCTAGGTGCCACCTTGAAAAAGGAGGGTGACGTCTGGCCTCTGACAGCAGGAATATTAAGAGAGGAGAAAACATACTGCCTGCTATCGTGAAATTCCAAGATAGTCACGAAAAGCAATCTCATGCACTGCACAAGCTCTTTCCCATGATGCACCTCTCCTGCACTCTGTCTATGCAAATGAGCAAGCAGAGAGTTCAGGAATAAAACACGTAAGCTCATGTCCCCAAAAAACAGCAGCAGACAACTCGCAGATATATTCACCAATTTCTAATGCTTTTCTTTTAAACACAAGATAAACAGCCTCACCGGTGGTAAGGCTTAAAAAAATTGAATAAACTCGTAAATGTTCCTCTCCACGGAAATCTTTAGTAAAAGGCGAAAGATTTTTTCGTTTTGAAGAGAAACCAGAGTAAGTTAGAATATGGCTCTCTGGGGGTAAGTGGCACCACATCAAAGACCCCGTCATTGCGAGGGTGAGGACCTGAGAGGTATTTTTAGGCTCTAAGAAAGAGGACAAGAACCAGGCCAGTGAGGGAAGCAGGCCCAATTTTCAGAGTCTCTGCTCAAAGCACAGAAAATCAAAAAGGTGGACAGTTCCCATGCGTCTGTCTGGAAATATGCAAATTCTTTTCTGTACACACCTCAGCTCATTAGGAGGCGTTGCGGCTGCTGGGCAAGGGGAACGGGAAGCGTGCATCAGGCTTTAGGTGAAGTGACACTGTAGGACTTTTGTCCCCCAGCGATTTTACGCTTTCCACACCATCCTTCCAATCGATAGGCTGTGAGCCACCACTGTGCTCTGCACATAGCCATGCACTTTAAGTCCCTTTTTCGTACGTACTTTCATTAAACCTGAATATAGAAGTATATATCTGTCTAGGCTAGAGGCACATGAAACAGGACTGGCGTGCCGCTTCAAGTGTACCTGAGAGGAATCTGACTCAGGATTGGCCACCCTCTCAGGGCACCGACTCAGGATTGGCCAACCTCTATGGGGCACCTCTAACGTGCACAAATAACGGGCAAGCCCTATGAAAAGCACAGCGTGAGTCTAGGTGCCACCTTGAAAAAGGAGGGTGACGTCTGGCCTCTGACAGCAGGAATATTAAGAGAGGAGAAAACATACTGCCTGCTAGCGTGAAATTCCAAGATAGTCACGAAAAGCAATCTCATGCACTGCACAAGCTCTTTCCCATGATGCACCTCTCCTGCACTCTGTCTATGCAAATGAGCAAGCAGAGAGTTCAGGAATAAAACACCTAAGCTCATGTCCCCAAAAAACAGCAGCAGACAACTCGCAGATATATTCACCAATTTCTAATGCTTTTCTTTTAAACACAAGATAAACAGCCTTACCGGTGGTAAGGCTTAAAAAAATTGAATAAACTCGTAAATGTTCCTCTCCACGGAAATCTTTAGTAAAAGGCGAAAGATTTTTTCGTTTTGAAGAGAAACCAGAGTAAGTTAGAATATGGCTCTCTGGGGGTAAGTGGCACCACATCAAAGACCCCGTCATTGCGAGGGTGAGGACCTGAGAGGTATTTTTAGGCTCTAAGAAAGAGGACAAGAACCAGGCCAGTGAGGGAAGCAGGCCCAATTTTCAGAGTCTCTGCTCAAAGCACAGAAAATCAAAAAGGTGGACAGTTCCCATGCGTCTGTCTGGAAATATGCAAATTCTTTTCTGTACACACCTCAGCTCATTAGGAGGCGTTGCGGCTGCTGGGCAAGGGGAACGGGAAGCGTGCATCAGGCTTTAGGTGAAGTGACACTGTAGGACTTTTGTCCCCCAGCGATTTTACGCTTTCCACACCATCCTTCCAATCGATAGGCTGTGAGCCACCACTGTGCTCTGCACATAGCCATGCACTTTAAGTCCCTTTTTCGCACGTACTTTCATTAAACCTGAATATAGAAGTATATATCTGTCTAGGCTAGAGGCACATGAAACAGGACTGGCGTGCCGCTTCAAGTGTACCTGAGAGGAATCTGACTCAGGATTGGCCACCCTCTCAGGGCACCGACTCAGGATTGGCCAACCTCTATGGGGCACCTCTAACGTGCACAAATAACGGGCAAGCCCTATGAAAAGCACAGCGTGAGTCTAGGTGCCACCTTGAAAAAGGAGGGTGACGTCTGGCCTCTGACAGCAGGAATATTAAGAGAGGAGAAAACATACTGCCTGCTATCGTGAAATTCCAAGATAGTCACGAAAAGCAATCTCATGCACTGCACAAGCTCTTTCCCATGATGCACCTCTCCTGCACTCTGTCTATGCAAATGAGCAAGCAGAGAGTTCAGGAATAAAACACCTAAGCTCATGTCCCCAAAAAACAGCAGCAGACAACTCGCAGATATATTCACCAATTTCTAATGCTTTTCTTTTAAACACAAGATAAACAGCCTCACCGGTGGTAAGGCTTAAAAAAATTGAATAAACTCATAAATGTTCCTCTCCACGGAAATCTTTAGTAAAAGGCGAAAGATTTTTTCGTTTTGAAGAGAAACCAGAGTAAGTTAGAATATGGCTCTCTGGGGGTAAGTGGCACCACATCAAAGACCCCGTCATTGCGAGGGTGAGGACCTGAGAGGTATTTTTAGGCTCTAAGAAAGAGGACAAGAACCAGGCCAGTGAGGGAAGCAGGCCCAATTTTCAGAGTCTCTGCTCAAAGCACAGAAAATCAAAAAGGTGGACAGTTCCCATGCGTCTGTCTGGAAATATGCAAATTCTTTTCTGTACACACCTCAGCTCATTAGGAGGCGTTGCGGCTGCTGGGCAAGGGGAACGGGAAGCGTGCATCAGGCTTTAGGTGAAGTGACACTGTAGGACTTTTGTCCCCCAGCGATTTTACGCTTTCCACACCATCCTTCCAATCGATAGGCTGTGAGCCACCACTGTGATCTGCACATAGCCATGCACTTTAAGTCCCTTTTTTGCACGTACTTTCATTAAACCTGAATATAGAAGTATATATCTGTCTAGGCTAGAGGCACATGAAACAGGACTGGCGTGCCGCTTCAAGTGTACCTGAGAGGAATCTGACTCAGGATTGGCCACCCTCTCAGGGCACCGACTCAGGATTGGCCAACCTCTATGGGGCACCTCTAACGTGCACAAATAACGGGCAAGCCCTATGAAAAGCACAGCGTGAGTCTAGGTGCCACCTTGAAAAAGGAGGGTGACGTCTGGCCTCTGACAGCAGGAATATTAAGAGAGGAGAAAACATACTGCCTGCTATCGTGAAATTCCAAGATAGTCACGAAAAGCAATCTCATGCACTGCACAAGCTCTTTCCCATGATGCACCTCTCCTGCACTCTGTCTAGGCAAATGAGCAAGCAGAGAGTTCAGGAATAAAACACCTAAGCTCATGTCCCCAAAAAACAGCAGCAGACAACTCGCAGATATATTCACCAATTTCTAATGCTTTTCTTTTAAACACAAGATAAACAGCCTCACCGGTGGTAAGGCTTAAAAAAATTGAATAAACTCGTAAATGTTCCTCTCCACGGAAATCTTTAGTAAAAGGCGAAAGATTTTTTCGTTTTGAAGAGAAACCAGAGTAAGTTAGAATATGGCTCTCTGGGGGTAAGTGGCACCACATCAAAGACCCCGTCATTGCGAGGGTGAGGACCTGAGAGGTATTTTTAGGCTCTAAGAAAGAGGACAAGAACCAGGCCAGTGAGGGAAGCAGGCCCAATTTTCAGAGTCTCTGCTCAAAGCACAGAAAATCAAAAAGGTGGACAGTTCCCATGCGTCTGTCTGGAAATATGCAAATTCTTTTCTGTACACACCTCAGCTCATTAGGAGGCGTTGCGGCTGCTGGGCAAGGGGAACGGGAAGCGTGCATCAGGCTTTAGGTGAAGTGACACTGTAGGACTTTTGTCCCCCAGCGATTTTACGCTTTCCACACCATCCTTCCAATCGATAGGCTGTGAGCCACCACTGTGCTCTGCACATAGCCATGCACTTTAAGTCCCTTTTTCGTACGTACTTTCATTAAACCTGAATATAGAAGTATATATCTGTCTAGGCTAGAGGCACATGAAACAGGACTGGCGTGCCGCTTCAAGTGTACCTGAGAGGAATCTGACTCAGGATTGGCCACCCTCTCAGGGCACCGACTCAGGATTGGCCAACCTCTATGGGGCACCTCTAACGTGCACAAATAACGGGCAAGCCCTATGAAAAGCACAGCGTGAGTCTAGGTGCCACCTTGAAAAAGGAGGGTGACGTCTGGCCTCTGACAGCAGGAATATTAAGAGAGGAGAAAACATACTGCCTGCTAGCGTGAAATTCCAAGATAGTCACGAAAAGCAATCTCATGCACTGCACAAGCTCTTTCCCATGATGCACCTCTCCTGCACTCTGTCTATGCAAATGAGCAAGCAGAGAGTTCAGGAATAAAACACCTAAGCTCATGTCCCCAAAAAACAGCAGCAGACAACTCGCAGATATATTCACCAATTTCTAATGCTTTTCTTTTAAACACAAGATAAACAGCCTCACCGGTGGTAAGGCTTAAAAAAATTGAATAAACTCGTAAATGTTCCTCTCCACGGAAATCTTTAGTAAAAGGCGAAAGATTTTTTCGTTTTGAAGAGAAACCAGAGTAAGTTAGAATATGGCTCTCTGGGGGTAAGTGGCACCACATCAAAGACCCCGTCATTGCGAGGGTGAGGACCTGAGAGGTATTTTTAGGCTCTAAGAAAGAGGACAAGAACCAGGCCAGTGAGGGAAGCAGGCCCAATTTTCAGAGTCTCTGCTCAAAGCACAGAAAATCAAAAAGGTGGACAGTTCCCATGCATCTGTCTGGAAATATGCAAATTCTTTTCTGTACACACCTCAGCTCATTAGGAGGCGTTGCGGCTGCTGGGCAAGGGGAACGGGAAGCGTGCATCAGGCTTTAGGTGAAGTGACACTGTAGGACTTTTGTCCCCCAGCGATTTTACGCTTTCCACACCATCCTTCCAATCGATAGGCTGTGAGCCACCACTGTGCTCTGCACATAGCCATGCACTTTAAGTCCCTTTTTCGCACGTACTTTCATTAAACCTGAATATAGAAGTATATATCTGTCTAGGCTAGAGGCACATGAAACAGGACTGGCGTGCCGCTTCAAGTGTACCTGAGAGGAATCTGACTCAGGATTGGCCACCCTCTCAGGGCACCGACTCAGGATTGGCCAACCTCTATGGGGCACCTCTAACGTGCACAAATAACGGGCAAGCCCTATGAAAAGCACAGCGTGAGTCTAGGTGCCACCTTGAAAAAGGAGGGTGACGTCTGGCCTCTGACAGCAGGAATATTAAGAGAGGAGAAAACATACTGCCTGCTATCGTGAAATTCCAAGATAGTCACGAAAAGCAGTCTCATGCACTGCACAAGCTCTTTCCCATGATGCACCTCTCCTGCACTCTGTCTATGCAAATGAGCAAGCAGAGAGTTCAGGAATAAAACACCTAAGCTCATGTCCCCAAAAAACAGCAGCAGACAACTCGCAGATATATTCACCAATTTCTAATGCTTTTCTTTTAAACACAAGATAAACAGCCTCACCGGTGGTAAGGCTTAAAAAAATTGAATAAACTCATAAATGTTCCTCTCCACGGAAATCTTTAGTAAAAGGCGAAAGATTTTTTCATTTTGAAGAGAAACCAGAGTAAGTTAGAATATGGCTCTCTGGGGGTAAGTGGCACCACATCAAAGACCCCGTCATTGCGAGGGTGAGGACCTGAGAGGTATTTTTAGGCTCTAAGAAAGAGGACAAGAACCAGGCCAGTGAGGGAAGCAGGCCCAATTTTCAGAGTCTATGCTCAAAGCACAGAAAATCAAAAAGGTGGACAGTTCCCATGCGTCTGCCTGGAAATATGCAAATTCTTTTCTGTACACACCTCAGCTCATTAGGAGGCGTTGCGGCTGCTGGGCAAGGGGAACGGGAAGCGTGCATCAGGCTTTAGGTGAAGTGACACTGTAGGACTTTTGTCCCCCAGCGATTTTACGCTTTCCACACCATCCTTCCAATCGATAGGCTGTGAGCCACCACTGTGATCTGCACATAGCCATGCACTTTAAGTCCCTTTTTCGCACGTACTTTCATTAAACCTGAATATAGAAGTATATATCTGTCTAGGCTAGAGGCACATGAAACAGGACTGGCGTGCCGCTTCAAGTGTACCTGAGAGGAATCTGACTCAGGATTGGCCACCCTCTCAGGGCACCGACTCAGGATTGGCCAACCTCTATGGGGCACCTCTAACGTGCACAAATAACGGGCAAGCCCTATGAAAAGCACAGCGTGAGTCTAGGTGCCACCTTGAAAAAGGAGGGTGACGTCTGGCCTCTGACAGCAGGAATATTGAGAGAGGAGAAAACATACTGCCTGCTATCGTGAAATTCCAAGATAGTCACGAAAAGCAATCTCATGCACTGCACAAGCTCTTTCCCATGATGCACCTCTCCTGCACTCTGTCTATGCAAATGAGCAAGCAGAGAGTTCAGGAATAAAACACCTAAGCTCATGTCCCCAAAAAACAGCAGCAGACAACTCGCAGATATATTCACCAATTTCTAATGCTTTTCTTTTAAACACAAGATAAACAGCCTCACCGGTGGTAAGGCTTAAAAAAATTGAATAAACTCGTAAATGTTCCTCTCCACGGAAATCTTTAGTAAAAGGCGAAAGATTTTTCTCGTTTTGAAGAGAAAACCAAAGTAAGTTAGAATATGGCTCTCTGGGGGTAAGTAGCACCACATCAAAGACCCCGTCATTGCGAGGGTGAGGACCTGAGAGGTATTTTCAAAATCTAAGAAAGAGGACAAGAACCAGGCCGGTGAGGGAAGCAGGCCCAAATTTCAGAGTCTCTGCTCAAAGCACAGAAAATCAAAAAGGTGGACAGTTCCCATGCGTCTGTCTGGGAATATGCAAATTCTTTTCTGTACACACCTCAGCTCATTAGGAGGCGTTGCGGCTGCTGGGCAAGGGGAACGGGAAGCGTGCATCAGGCTTTAGGTGAAGTGGCACTGTAGGACTTTTGTCCCCCAGCGATTTTACGCTTTCCACACCATCCTTCCAATCGTTAGGCTGTGAGCCACCACTGTGCTCTGCACATAGCCATGCACTTTAAGTCCCTTTTTCGCACGTACTTTCATTAAACCTGAATATAGAAGTATATATCTGTCTAGGCTAGAGGCACATGAAACAGGACTGGCGTGCCGCTTCAAGTGTACCTGAGAGGAATCTGACTCAGGATTGGCCACCCTCTCAGGGCACCGACTCAGGATTGGCCAACCTCTATGGGGCACCTCTAACGTGCACAAATAACGGGCAAGCCCTATGAAAAGCACAGCGTGAGTCTAGGTGCCACCTTGAAAAAGGAGGGTGACGTCTGGCCTCTGACAGCAGGAATATTAAGAGAGGAGAAAACATACTGCCTGCTATCGTGAAATTCCAAGATAGTCACGAAAAGCAATCTCATGCACTGCACAAGCTCTTTCCCATGATGCACCTCTCCTGCACTCTGTCGATGCAAATGAGCAAGCAGAGAGTTCAGGAATAAAACACCTAAGCTCATGTCCCCAAAAAACAGCAGCAGACAACTCGCAGATATATTCACCAATTTCTAATGCTTTTCTTTTAAACACAAGATAAACAGCCTCACCTGTGGTAAAGCTTAAAAAAATTGAATAAACTCGTAAATGTTCCTCTCCACGGAAATCTTTAGTAAAAGGCGAAAGATTTTTTCGTTTTGAAGAGAAACCAGAGTAAGTTAGAATATGGCTCTCTGGGGGTAAGTGGCACCACATCAAAGACCCCGTCATTGCGAGGGTGAGGACCTGAGAGGTATTTTTAGGCTCTAAGAAAGAGGACAAGAACCAGGCCAGTGAGGGAAGCAGGCCCAATTTTCAGAGTCTCTGCTCAAAGCACAGAAAATCAAAAAGGTGGACAGTTCCCATGCGTCTGTCTGGGAATATGCAAATTCTTTTCTGTACACACCTCAGCTCATTAGGAGGCGTTGCGGCTGCTGGGCAAGGGGAACGGGAAGCGTGCATCAGGCTTTAGGTGAAGTGGCACTGTAGGACTTTTGTCCCCCAGCGATTTTACGCTTTCCACACCATCCTTCCAATCGTTAGGCTGTGAGCCACCACTGTGCTCTGCACATAGCCATGCACTTTTAGTCCCTTTTTCGCACGTACTTTCATTAAACCTGAATATAGAAGTATATATCTGTCTAGGCTAGAGGCACATGAAACAGGACTGACGTGCCGCTTCAAGTGTACCTGAGAGGAATCTGACTCATGATTGGCCACCCTCTCAGGGCACCGACTCAGGATTGGCCAACCTCTATGGGGCACCTCTAACGGGCACAAATAACGGGCAAGCCCTATGAAAAGCACAGCGTGAGTCTAGGTGCCACCTTGAAAAAGGAGGGTGACGTCTGGCCTCTGACAGCAGGAATATTAAGAGAGGAGAAAACATACTGCCTGCTATCGTGAAATTCCAAGATAGTCACGAAAAGCAATCTCATGCACTGCACAAGCTCTTTCCCATGATGCACCTCTCCTGCACTCTGTCGATGCAAATGAGCAAGCAGAGAGTTCAGGAATAAAACACCTAAGCTCATGTCCCCAAAAAACAGCAGCAGACAACTCGCAGATATATTCACCAATTTCTAATGCTTTTCTTTTAAACACACGATAAACAGCCTCACCTGTGGTAAGGCTTAAAAAAATTGAATAAACTCGTAAATGTTCCTCTCCACGGAAATCTTTAGTAAAAGGCGAAAGATTTTTTCGTTTTGAAGAGAAACCAGAGTAAGTTAGAATATGGCTCACTGGGGGTAAGTGGCACCACATCAAAGACCCCGTCATTGCGAGGGTGAGGACCTGAGAGGTATTTTTAGGCTCTAAGAAAGAGGACAAGAACCAGGCCAGTGAGGGAAGCAGGCCCAATTTTCAGAGTCTCTGCTCAAAGCACAGAAAATCAAAAAGGTGGACAGTTCCCATGCGTCTGTCTGGAAATATGCAAATTCTTTTCTGTACACACCTCAGCTCATTAGGAGGCGTTGCGGCTGCTGGGCAAGGGGAACGGGAAGCGTGCATCAGGCTTTAGGTGAAGTGACACTGTAGGACTTTTGTCCCCCAGCGATTTTACGCATTCCACACCATCCTTCCAATCGATAGGCTGTGAGCCACCACTGTGCTCTGCACATAGCCATGCACTTTAAGTCCCTTTTTCGTACGTACTTTCATTAAACCTGAATATAGAAGTATATATCTGTCTAGGCTAGAGGCACATGAAACAGGACTGGCGTGCCGCTTCAAGTGTACCTGAGAGGAATCTGACTCATGATTGGCCACCCTCTCAGGGCACCGACTCAGGATTGGCCAACCTCTATGGGGCACCTCGAACGGGCACAAATAACGGGCAAGCCCTATGAAAAGCACAGCGTGAGTCTAGGTGCCACCTTGAAAAAGGAGGGTGACGTCTGGCCTCTGACAGCAGGAATATTAAGAGAGGAGAAAACATACTGCCTGCTATCGTGAAATTCCAAGATAGTCACGAAAAGCAATCTCATGCACTGCACAAGCTCTTTCCCATGATGCACCTCTCCTGCACTCTGTCTATGCAAATGAGCAAGCAGAGAGTTCAGGAATAAAACACGTAAGCTCATGTCCCCAAAAAACAGCAGCAGACAACTCGCAGATATATTCACCAATTTCTAATGCTTTTCTTTTAAACACAAGATAAACAGCCTCACCGGTGGTAAGGCTTAAAAAAATTGAATAAACTCGTAAATGTTCCTCTCCACGGAAATCTTTAGTAAAAGGCGAAAGATTTTTTCGTTTTGAAGAGAAACCAGAGTAAGTTAGAATATGGCTCTCTGGGGGTAAGTGGCACCACATCAAAGACCCCGTCATTGCGAGGGTGAGGACCTGAGAGGTATTTTTAGGCTCTAAGAAAGAGGACAAGAACCAGGCCAGTGAGGGAAGCAGGCCCAATTTTCAGAGTCTCTGCTCAAAGCACAGAAAATCAAAAAGGTGGACAGTTCCCATGCGTCTGTCTGGAAATATGCAAATTCTTTTCTGTACACACCTCAGCTCATTAGGAGGCGTTGCGGCTGCTGGGCAAGGGGAACGGGAAGCGTGCATCAGGCTTTAGGTGAAGTGACACTGTAGGACTTTTGTCCCCCAGCGATTTTACGCTTTCCACACCATCCTTCCAATCGATAGGCTGTGAGCCACCACTGTGCTCTGCACATAGCCATGCACTTTAAGTCCCTTTTTCGTACGTACTTTCATTAAACCTGAATATAGAAGTATATATCTGTCTAGGCTAGAGGCACATGAAACAGGACTGGCGTGCCGCTTCAAGTGTACCTGAGAGGAATCTGACTCAGGATTGGCCACCCTCTCAGGGCACCGACTCAGGATTGGCCAACCTCTATGGGGCACCTCTAACGTGCACAAATAACGGGCAAGCCCTATGAAAAGCACAGCGTGAGTCTAGGTGCCACCTTGAAAAAGGAGGGTGACGTCTGGCCTCTGACAGCAGGAATATTAAGAGAGGAGAAAACATACTGCCTGCTAGCGTGAAATTCCAAGATAGTCACGAAAAGCAATCTCATGCACTGCACAAGCTCTTTCCCATGATGCACCTCTCCTGCACTCTGTCTATGCAAATGAGCAAGCAGAGAGTTCAGGAATAAAACACCTAAGCTCATGTCCCCAAAAAACAGCAGCAGACAACTCGCAGATATATTCACCAATTTCTAATGCTTTTCTTTTAAACACAAGATAAACAGCCTTACCGGTGGTAAGGCTTAAAAAAATTGAATAAACTCGTAAATGTTCCTCTCCACGGAAATCTTTAGTAAAAGGCGAAAGATTTTTTCGTTTTGAAGAGAAACCAGAGTAAGTTAGAATATGGCTCTCTGGGGGTAAGTGGCACCACATCAAAGACCCCGTCATTGCGAGGGTGAGGACCTGAGAGGTATTTTTAGGCTCTAAGAAAGAGGACAAGAACCAGGCCAGTGAGGGAAGCAGGCCCAATTTTCAGAGTCTCTGCTCAAAGCACAGAAAATCAAAAAGGTGGACAGTTCCCATGCGTCTGTCTGGAAATATGCAAATTCTTTTCTGTACACACCTCAGCTCATTAGGAGGCGTTGCGGCTGCTGGGCAAGGGGAACGGGAAGCGTGCATCAGGCTTTAGGTGAAGTGACACTGTAGGACTTTTGTCCCCCAGCGATTTTACGCTTTCCACACCATCCTTCCAATCGATAGGCTGTGAGCCACCACTGTGCTCTGCACATAGCCATGCACTTTAAGTCCCTTTTTCGCACGTACTTTCATTAAACCTGAATATAGAAGTATATATCTGTCTAGGCTAGAGGCACATGAAACAGGACTGGCGTGCCGCTTCAAGTGTACCTGAGAGGAATCTGACTCAGGATTGGCCACCCTCTCAGGGCACCGACTCAGGATTGGCCAACCTCTATGGGGCACCTCTAACGTGCACAAATAACGGGCAAGCCCTATGAAAAGCACAGCGTGAGTCTAGGTGCCACCTTGAAAAAGGAGGGTGACGTCTGGCCTCTGACAGCAGGAATATTAAGAGAGGAGAAAACATACTGCCTGCTATCGTGAAATTCCAAGATAGTCACGAAAAGCAATCTCATGCACTGCACAAGCTCTTTCCCATGATGCACCTCTCCTGCACTCTGTCTATGCAAATGAGCAAGCAGAGAGTTCAGGAATAAAACACCTAAGCTCATGTCCCCAAAAAACAGCAGCAGACAACTCGCAGATATATTCACCAATTTCTAATGCTTTTCTTTTAAACACAAGATAAACAGCCTCACCGGTGGTAAGGCTTAAAAAAATTGAATAAACTCATAAATGTTCCTCTCCACGGAAATCTTTAGTAAAAGGCGAAAGATTTTTTCGTTTTGAAGAGAAACCAGAGTAAGTTAGAATATGGCTCTCTGGGGGTAAGTGGCACCACATCAAAGACCCCGTCATTGCGAGGGTGAGGACCTGAGAGGTATTTTTAGGCTCTAAGAAAGAGGACAAGAACCAGGCCAGTGAGGGAAGCAGGCCCAATTTTCAGAGTCTCTGCTCAAAGCACAGAAAATCAAAAAGGTGGACAGTTCCCATGCGTCTGTCTGGAAATATGCAAATTCTTTTCTGTACACACCTCAGCTCATTAGGAGGCGTTGCGGCTGCTGGGCAAGGGGAACGGGAAGCGTGCATCAGGCTTTAGGTGAAGTGACACTGTAGGACTTTTGTCCCCCAGCGATTTTACGCTTTCCACACCATCCTTCCAATCGATAGGCTGTGAGCCACCACTGTGATCTGCACATAGCCATGCACTTTAAGTCCCTTTTTTGCACGTACTTTCATTAAACCTGAATATAGAAGTATATATCTGTCTAGGCTAGAGGCACATGAAACAGGACTGGCGTGCCGCTTCAAGTGTACCTGAGAGGAATCTGACTCAGGATTGGCCACCCTCTCAGGGCACCGACTCAGGATTGGCCAACCTCTATGGGGCACCTCTAACGTGCACAAATAACGGGCAAGCCCTATGAAAAGCACAGCGTGAGTCTAGGTGCCACCTTGAAAAAGGAGGGTGACGTCTGGCCTCTGACAGCAGGAATATTAAGAGAGGAGAAAACATACTGCCTGCTATCGTGAAATTCCAAGATAGTCACGAAAAGCAATCTCATGCACTGCACAAGCTCTTTCCCATGATGCACCTCTCCTGCACTCTGTCTAGGCAAATGAGCAAGCAGAGAGTTCAGGAATAAAACACCTAAGCTCATGTCCCCAAAAAACAGCAGCAGACAACTCGCAGATATATTCACCAATTTCTAATGCTTTTCTTTTAAACACAAGATAAACAGCCTCACCGGTGGTAAGGCTTAAAAAAATTGAATAAACTCGTAAATGTTCCTCTCCACGGAAATCTTTAGTAAAAGGCGAAAGATTTTTTCGTTTTGAAGAGAAACCAGAGTAAGTTAGAATATGGCTCTCTGGGGGTAAGTGGCACCACATCAAAGACCCCGTCATTGCGAGGGTGAGGACCTGAGAGGTATTTTTAGGCTCTAAGAAAGAGGACAAGAACCAGGCCAGTGAGGGAAGCAGGCCCAATTTTCAGAGTCTCTGCTCAAAGCACAGAAAATCAAAAAGGTGGACAGTTCCCATGCGTCTGTCTGGAAATATGCAAATTCTTTTCTGTACACACCTCAGCTCATTAGGAGGCGTTGCGGCTGCTGGGCAAGGGGAACGGGAAGCGTGCATCAGGCTTTAGGTGAAGTGACACTGTAGGACTTTTGTCCCCCAGCGATTTTACGCTTTCCACACCATCCTTCCAATCGATAGGCTGTGAGCCACCACTGTGCTCTGCACATAGCCATGCACTTTAAGTCCCTTTTTCGTACGTACTTTCATTAAACCTGAATATAGAAGTATATATCTGTCTAGGCTAGAGGCACATGAAACAGGACTGGCGTGCCGCTTCAAGTGTACCTGAGAGGAATCTGACTCAGGATTGGCCACCCTCTCAGGGCACCGACTCAGGATTGGCCAACCTCTATGGGGCACCTCTAACGTGCACAAATAACGGGCAAGCCCTATGAAAAGCACAGCGTGAGTCTAGGTGCCACCTTGAAAAAGGAGGGTGACGTCTGGCCTCTGACAGCAGGAATATTAAGAGAGGAGAAAACATACTGCCTGCTATCGTGAAATTCCAAGATAGTCACGAAAAGCAATCTCATGCACTGCACAAGCTCTTTCCCATGATGCACCTCTCCTGCACTCTGTCGATGCAAATGAGCAAGCAGAGAGTTCAGGAATAAAACACCTAAGCTCATGTCCCCAAAAAACAGCAGCAGACAACTCGCAGATATATTCACCAATTTCTAATGCTTTTCTTTTAAACACAAGATAAACAGCCTCACCTGTGGTAAAGCTTAAAAAAATTGAATAAACTCGTAAATGTTCCTCTCCACGGAAATCTTTAGTAAAAGGCGAAAGAATTTTTCGTTTTGAAGAGAAACCAGAGTAAGTTAGAATATGGCTCTCTGGGGGTAAGTGGCACCACATCAAAGACCCCGTCATTGCGAGGGTGAGGACCTGAGAGGTATTTTTAGGCTCTAAGAAAGAGGACAAGAACCAGGCCAGTGAGGGAAGCAGGCCCAATTTTCAGAGTCTCTGCTCAAAGCACAGAAAATCAAAAAGGTGGACAGTTCCCATGCGTCTGTCTGGGAATATGCAAATTCTTTTCTGTACACACCTCAGCTCATTAGGAGGCGTTGCGGCTGCTGGGCAAGGGGAACGGGAAGCGTGCATCAGGCTTTAGGTGAAGTGGCACTGTAGGACTTTTGTCCCCCAGCGATTTTACGCTTTCCACACCATCCTTCCAATCGTTAGGCTGTGAGCCACCACTGTGCTCTGCACATAGCCATGCACTTTTAGTCCCTTTTTCGCACGTACTTTCATTAAACCTGAATATAGAAGTATATATCTGTCTAGGCTAGAGGCACATGAAACAGGACTGACGTGCCGCTTCAAGTGTACCTGAGAGGAATCTGACTCATGATTGGCCACCCTCTCAGGGCACCGACTCAGGATTGGCCAACCTCTATGGGGCACCTCTAACGGGCACAAATAACGGGCAAGCCCTATGAAAAGCACAGCGTGAGTCTAGGTGCCACCTTGAAAAAGGAGGGTGACGTCTGGCCTCTGACAGCAGGAATATTAAGAGAGGAGAAAACATACTGCCTGCTATCGTGAAATTCCAAGATAGTCACGAAAAGCAATCTCATGCACTGCACAAGCTCTTTCCCATGATGCACCTCTCCTGCACTCTGTCGATGCAAATGAGCAAGCAGAGAGTTCAGGAATAAAACACCTAAGCTCATGTCCCCAAAAAACAGCAGCAGACAACTCGCAGATATATTCACCAATTTCTAATGCTTTTCTTTTAAACACACGATAAACAGCCTCACCTGTGGTAAGGCTTAAAAAAATTGAATAAACTCGTAAATGTTCCTCTCCACGGAAATCTTTAGTAAAAGGCGAAAGATTTTTTCGTTTTGAAGAGAAACCAGAGTAAGTTAGAATATGGCTCACTGGGGGTAAGTGGCACCACATCAAAGACCCCGTCATTGCGAGGGTGAGGACCTGAGAGGTATTTTCAAAATCTAAGAAAGAGGACAAGAACCAGGCCGGTGAGGGAAGCAGGCCTAAATTTCAGAGTCTCTGCTCAAAGCACAGAAAATCAAAAAGGTGGACAGTTCCCATGTGTCTGTCTGGGAATATGCAAATTCTTTTCTGTACACACCTCAGCTCATTAGGAGGCATTGCGGCTGCTGGGCAAGGGGAACGGGAAGCGTGCATCAGGCTTTAGGTGAAGTGGCACTGTAGGACTTTTGTCCCCCAGCGATTTTACGCTTTCCACACCATCCTTCCAATCGTTAGGCTGTGAGCCACCACTGTGCTCTGCACATAGCCATGCACTTTAAGTCCCTTTTTCGCACGTACTTTCATTAAACCTGAATATAGAAGTATATATCTGTCTAGGCTAGAGGCACATGAAACAGGACTGGCGTGCCGCTTCAAGTGTACCTGAGAGGAATATGACTCATGATTGGCCACCCTCTCAGGGCACCGACTCAGGATTGGCCAACCTCTATGGGGCACCTCGAACGGGCACAAATAACGGGCAAGCCCTATGAAAAGCACAGCGTGAGTCTAGGTGCCACCTTGAAAAAGGAGGGTGACGTCTGGCCTCTGACAGCAGGAATATTAAGAGAGGAGAAAACATACTGCCTGCTATCGTGAAATTCCAAGATAGTCACGAAAAGCAATCTCATGCACTGCACAAGCTCTTTCCCATGATGCACCTCTCCTGCACTCTGTCTATGCAAATGAGCAAGCAGAGAGTTCAGGAATAAAACACCTAAGCTCATGTCCCCAAAAAACAGCAGCAGACAACTCGCAGATATATTCACCAATTTCTAATGCTTTTCTTTTAAACACAAGATAAACAGCCTCACCGGTGGTAAGGCTTAAAAAAATTGAATAAACTCGTAAATGTTCCTCTCCACGGAAATCTTTAGTAAAAGGCGAAAGATTTTTTCGTTTTGAAGAGAAACCAGAGTAAGTTAGAATATGGCTCTCTGGGGGTAAGTGGCACCACATCAAAGACCCCGTCATTGCGAGGGTGAGGACCTGAGAGGTATTTTCAAAATCTAAGAAAGAGGACAAGAACCAGGCCGGTGAGGGAAGCAGGCCCAAATTTCAGAGTCTCTGCTCAAAGCACAGAAAATCAAAAAGGTGGACAGTTCCCATGCGTCTGTCTGGGAATATGCAAATTCTTTTCTGTACACACCTCAGCTCATTAGGAGGCATTGCGGCTGCTGGGCAAGGGGAACGGGAAGCGTGCATCAGGCTTTAGGTGAAGTGGCACTGTAGGACTTTTGTCCCCCAGCGATTTTACGCTTTCCACACCATCCTTCCAATCGTTAGGCTGTGAGCCACCACTGTGCTCTGCACATAGCCATGCACTTTAAGTCCCTTTTTCGCACGTACTTTCATTAAACCTGAATATAGAAGTATATATCTGTCTAGGCTAGAGGCACAAGAAACAGGACTGGCGTGCCGCTTCAAGTGTACCTGAGAGGAATCTGACTCAGGATTGGCCACCCTCTCAGGGCACCGACTCAGGATTGGCCAACCTCTATGGGGCACCTCTAACGGGCACAAATAATGGGCAAGCCCTATGAAAAGCACAGCGTGAGTCTAGGTGCCACCTTGAAAAAGGAGGGTGACGTCTGGCCTCTGACAGCAGGAATATTAAGAGAGGAGAAAACATACTGCCTGCTATCGTGAAATTCCAAGATAGTCACGAAAAGCAATCTCATGCACTGCACAAGCTCTTTCCCATGATGCACCTCTCCTGCACTCTGTCGATGCAAATGAGCAAGCAGAGAGTTCAGGAATAAAACACCTAAGGTCATGTCCCCAAAAAACAGCAGCAGACAACTCGCAGATATATTCACCAATTTCTAATGCTTTTCTTTTAAACACAAGATAAACAGCCTCACCGGTGGTAAGGCTTAAAAAAATTGAATAAACTCGTAAATGTTCCTCTCCACGGAAATCTTTAGTAAAAGGCGAAAGATTTTTCTCGTTTTGAAGAGAAAACCAAAGTAAGTTAGAATATGGCTCTCTGGGGGTAAGTAGCACCACATCAAAGACCCCGTCATTGCGAGGGTGAGGACCTGAGAGGTATTTTCAAAATCTAAGAAAGAGGACAAGAACCAGGCCGGTGAGGGAAGCAGGCCCAAATTTCAGAGTCTCTGCTCAAAGCACAGAAAATCAAAAAGGTGGACAGTTCCCATGCGTCTGTCTGGGAATATGCAAATTCTTTTCTGTACACACCTCAGCTCATTAGGAGGCGTTGCAGCTGCTGGGCAAGGGGAACGGGAAGCGTGCATCAGGCTTTAGGTGAAGTGACACTGTAGGACTTTTGTCCCCCAGCGATTTTACGCATTCCACACCATCCTTCCAATCGATAGGCTGTGAGCCACCACTGTGCTCTGCACATAGCCATGCACTTTAAGTCCCTTTTTCGTACGTACTTTCATTAAACCTGAATATAGAAGTATATATCTGTCTAGGCTAGAGGCACATGAAACAGGACTGGCGTGCCGCTTCAAGTGTACCTGAGAGGAATCTGACTCATGATTGGCCACCCTCTCAGGGCACCGACTCAGGATTGGCCAACCTCTATGGGGCACCTCGAACGGGCACAAATAACGGGCAAGCCCTATGAAAAGCACAGCGTGAGTCTAGGTGCCACCTTGAAAAAGGAGGGTGACGTCTGGCCTCTGACAGCAGGAATATTAAGAGAGGAGAAAACATACTGCCTGCTATCGTGAAATTCCAAGATAGTCACGAAAAGCAATCTCATGCACTGCACAAGCTCTTTCCCATGATGCACCTCTCCTGCACTCTGTCTATGCAAATGAGCAAGCAGAGAGTTCAGGAATAAAACACCTAAGCTCATGTCCCCAAAAAACAGCAGCAGACAACTCGCAGATATATTCACCAATTTCTAATGCTTTTCTTTTAAACACAAGATAAACAGCCTCAACGGTGGTAAGGCTTAAAAAAATTGAATAAACTCGTAAATGTTCCTCTCCACGGAAATCTTTAGTAAAAGGCGAAAGATTTTTTCGTTTTGAAGAGAAACCAGAGTAAGTTAGAATATGGCTCTCTGGGGGTAAGTGGCACCACATCAAAGACCCCGTCATTGCGAGGGTGAGGACCTGAGAGGTATTTTCAAAATCTAAGAAAGAGGACAAGAACCAGGCCGGTGAGGGAAGCAGGCCCAAATTTCAGAGTCTCTGCTCAAAGCACAGAAAATCAAAAAGGTGGACAGTTCCCATGTGTCTGTCTGGGAATATGCAAATTCTTTTCTGTACACACCTCAGCTCATTAGGAGGCATTGCGGCTGCTGGGCAAGGGGAACGGGAAGCGTGCATCAGGCTTTAGGTGAAGTGGCACTGTAGGACTTTTGTCCCCCAGCGATTTTACGCTTTCCACACCATCCTTCCAATCGTTAGGCTGTGAGCCACCACTGTGCTCTGCACATAGCCATGCACTTTAAGTCCCTTTTTCGCACGTACTTTCATTAAACCTGAATATAGAAGTATATATCTGTCTAGGCTAGAGGCACATGAAACAGGACTGGCGTGCCGCTTCAAGTGTACCTGAGTGGAATCTGACTCAGGATTGGCCACCCTCTCAGGGCACCGACTCAGGATTGGCCAACCTCTATGGGGCACCTCTAACGGGCACAAATAATGGGCAAGCCCTATGAAAAGCACAGCGTGAGTCTAGGTGCCACCTTGAAAAAGGAGGGTGACGTCTGGCCTCTGACAGCAGGAATATTAAGAGAGGAGAAAACATACTGCCTGCTATCGTGAAATTCCAAGATAGTCACGAAAAGCAATCTCATGCACTGCACAAGCTCTTTCCCATGATGCACCTCTCCTGCACTCTGTCTATGCAAATGAGCAAGCAGAGAGTTCAGGAATAAAACACCTAAGCTCATGTCCCCAAAAAACAGCAGCAGACAACTCGCAGATATATTCACCAATTTCTAATGTTTTTCTTTTAAACACAAGATAAACAGCCTCACCGGTGGTAAGGCTTAAAAAAATTGAATAAACTCGTAAATGTTCCTCTCCACGGAAATCTTTAGTAAAAGGCGAAAGATTTTTCTCGTTTTGAAGAGAAAACCAAAGTAAGTTAGAATATGGCTCTCTGGGGGTAAGTAGCACCACATCAAAGACCCCGTCATTGCGAGGGTGAGGACCTGAGAGGTATTTTCAAAATCTAAGAAAGAGGACAAGAACCAGGCCGGTGAGGGAAGCAGGCCCAAATTTCAGAGTCTCTGCTCAAAGCACAGAAAATCAAAAAGGTGGACAGTTCCCATGCGTCTGTCTGGGAATATGCAAATTCTTTTCTGTACACACCTCAGCTCATTAGGAGGCGTTGCGGCTGCTGGGCAAGGGGAACGGGAAGCGTGCATCAGGCTTTAGGTGAAGTGGCACTGTAGGACTTTTGTCCCCCAGCGATTTTACGCTTTCCACACCATCCTTCCAATCGTTAGGCTGTGAGCCACCACTGTGCTCTGCACATAGCCATGCACTTTAAGTCCCTTTTTCGCATGTACTTTCATTAAACCTGAATATAGAAGTATATATCTGTCTAGGCTAGAGGCACATGAAACAGGACTGGCGTGCCGCTTCAAATGTACCTGAGAGGAATCTGACTCAGGATTGGCCACCCTCTCAGGGCACCGACTCAGGATTGGCCAACCTCTATGGGGCACCTCTAACGTGCACAAATAACGGGCAAGCCCTATGAAAAGCACAGCGTGAGTCTAGGTGCCACCTTGAAAAAGGAGGGTGACGTCTGGCCTCTGACAGCAGGAATATTAAGAGAGGAGAAAACATACTGCCTGCTATCGTGAAATTCCAAGATAGTCACGAAAAGCAATCTCATGCACTGCACAAGCTCTTTCCCATGATGCACCTCTCCTGCACTCTGTCGATGCAAATGAGCAAGCAGAGAGTTCAGGAATAAAACACCTAAGCTCATGTCCCCAAAAAACAGCAGCAGACAACTCGCAGATATATTCACCAATTTCTAATGCTTTTCTTTTAAACACACGATAAACAGCCTCACCTGTGGTAAGGCTTAAAAAAATTGAATAAACTCGTAAATGTTCCTCTCCACGGAAATCTTTAGTAAAAGGCGAAAGATTTTTTCGTTTTGAAGAGAAACCAGAGTAAGTTAGAATATGGCTCTCTGGGGGTAAGTGGCACCACATCAAAGACCCCGTCATTGCGAGGGTGAGGACCTGAGAGGTATTTTTAGGCTCTAAGAAAGAGGACAAGAACCAGGCCAGTGAGGGAAGCAGGCCCAATTTTCAGAGTCTCTGCTCAAAGCACAGAAAATCAAAAAGGTGGACAGTTCCCATGCGTCTGTCTGGAAATATGCAAATTCTTTTCTGTACACACCTCAGCTCATTAGGAGGCGTTGCGGCTGCTGGGCAAGGGGAACGGGAAGCGTGCATCAGGCTTTAGGTGAAGTGACACTGTAGGACTTTTGTCCCCCAGCGATTTTACGCTTTCCACACCATCCTTCCAATCGATAGGCTGTGAGCCACCACTGTGCTCTGCACATAGCCATGCACTTTAAGTCCCTTTTTCGCACGTACTTTCATTAAACCTGAATATAGAAGTATATATCTGTCTAGGCTAGAGGCACATGAAACAGGACTGGCGTGCCGCTTCAAGTGTACCTGAGAGGAATCTGACTCAGGATTGGCCACCCTCTCAGGGCACCGACTCAGGATTGGCCAACCTCTATGGGGCACCTCTAACGTGCACAAATAACGGGCAAGCCCTATGAAAAGCACAGCGTGAGTCTAGGTGCCACCTTGAAAAAGGAGGGTGACGTCTGGCCTCTGACAGCAGGAATATTAAGAGAGGAGAAAACATACTGCCTGCTATCGTGAAATTCCAAGATAGTCACGAAAAGCAATCTCATGCACTGCACAAGCTCTTTCCCATGATGCACCTCTCCTGCACTCTGTCGATGCAAATGAGCAAGCAGAGAGTTCAGGAATAAAACACCTAAGCTCATGTCCCCAAAAAACAGCAGCAGACAACTCGCAGATATATTCACCAATTTCTAATGCTTTTCTTTTAAACACACGATAAACAGCCTCACCTGTGGTAAGGCTTAAAAAAATTGAATAAACTCGTAAATGTTCCTCTCCACGGAAATCTTTAGTAAAAGGCGAAAGATTTTTTCGTTTTGAAGAGAAACCAGAGTAAGTTAGAATATGGCTCTCTGGGGGTAAGTGGCACCACATCAAAGACCCCGTCATTGCGAGGGTGAGGACCTGAGAGGTATTTTTAGGCTCTAAGAAAGAGGACAAGAACCAGGCCAGTGAGGGAAGCAGGCCCAATTTTCAGAGTCTCTGCTCAAAGCACAGAAAATCAAAAAGGTGGACAGTTCCCATGCGTCTGTCTGGAAATATGCAAATTCTTTTCTGTACACACCTCAGCTCATTAGGAGGCGTTGCGGCTGCTGGGCAAGGAGAACGGGAAGCGTGCATCAGGCTTTAGGTGAAGTGACACTGTAGGACTTTTGTCCCCCAGCGATTTTACGCATTCCACACCATCCTTCCAATCGATAGGCTGTGAGCCACCACTGTGCTCTGCACATAGCCATGCACTTTAAGTCCCTTTTTCGTACGTACTTTCATTAAACCTGAATATAGAAGTATATATCTGTCTAGGCTAGAGGCACATGAAACAGGACTGGCGTGCCGCTTCAAGTGTACCTGAGAGGAATCTGACTCATGATTGGCCACCCTCTCAGGGCACCGACTCAGGATTGGCCAACCTCTATGGGGCACCTCGAACGGGCACAAATAACGGGCAAGCCCTATGAAAAGCACAGCGTGAGTCTAGGTGCCACCTTGAAAAAGGAGGGTGACGTCTGGCCTCTGACAGCAGGAATATTAAGAGAGGAGAAAACATACTGCCTGCTATCGTGAAATTCCAAGATAGTCACGAAAAGCAATCTCATGCACTGCACAAGCTCTTTTCCATGATGCACCTCTCCTGCACTCTGTCTATGCAAATGAGCAAGCAGCGAGTTCAGGAATAAAACACCTAAGCTCATGTCCCCAAAAAACAGCAGCAGACAACTCGCAGATATATTCACCAATTTCTAATGCTTTTCTTTTAAACACAAGATAAACAGCCTCACCGGTGGTAAGGCTTAAAAAAATTGAATAAACTCGTAAATGTTCCTCTCCACGGAAATCTTTAGTAAAAGGCGAAAGATTTTTTCGTTTTGAAGAGAAACCAGAGTAAGTTAGAATATGCCTCTCTGGGGGTAAGTGGCACCACATCAAAGACCCCGTCATTGCGAGGGTGAGGACCTGAGAGGTATTTTCAAAATCTAAGAAAGAGGACAAGAACCAGGCCGGTGAGGGAAGCAGGCCCAAATTTCAGAGTCTCTGCTCAAAGCACAGAAAATCAAAAAGGTGGACAGTTCCCATGCGTCTGTCTGGGAATATGCAAATTCTTTTCTGTACAC
The DNA here is from genome assembly GCF_964261635.1 of Lissotriton helveticus. Taxonomy (NCBI): domain Eukaryota; kingdom Metazoa; phylum Chordata; class Amphibia; order Caudata; family Salamandridae; genus Lissotriton; species Lissotriton helveticus. The sequence continues at coordinate 657,520,909 of NC_136073.1, read as the reverse complement.
ACCTCAGCTCATTAGGAGGCATTGCGGCTGCTGGGCAAGGGGAACGGGAAGCGTGCATCAGGCTTTAGGTGAAGTGGCACTGTAGGACTTTTGTCCCCCAGCGATTTTACGCTTTCCACACCATCCTTCCAATCGTTAGGCTGTGAGCCACCACTGTGCTCTGCACATAGCCATGCACTTTAAGTCCCTTTTTCGCACGTACTTTCATTAAACCTGAATATAGAAGTATATATCTGTCTAGGCTAGAAGCACATGAAACAGGACTGGCGTGCCGCTTCAAGTGTACCTGAGAGGAATCTGACTCAGGATTGGCCACCCTCTCAGGGCACCGACTCAGGATTGGCCAACCTCTATGGGGCACCTCTAACGTGCACAAATAACGGGCAAGCCCTATGAAAAGCACAGCGTGAGTCTAGGTGCCACCTTGAAAAAGGAGGGTGACGTCTGGCCTCTGACAGCAGGAATATTAAGAGAGGAGAAAACATACTGCCTGCTATCGTGAAATTCCAAGATAGTCACGAAAAGCAATCTCATGCACTGCACAAGCTCTTTCCCATGATGCACCTCTCCTGCACTCTGTCTATGCAAATGAGCAAGCAGAGAGTTCAGGAATAAAACACCTAAGCTCATGTCCCCAAAAAACAGCAGCAGACAACTCGCAGATATATTCACCAATTTCTAATGCTTTTCTTTTAAACACAAGATAAACAGCCTCACCGGTGGTAAGGCTTAAAAAAATTGAATAAACTCGTAAATGTTCCTCTCCACGGAAATCTTTAGTAAAAGGCGAAAGATTTTTTCGTTTTGAAGAGAAACCAGAGTAAGTTAGAATATGGCTCTCTGGGGGTAAGTGGCACCACATCAAAGACCCCGTCATTGCGAGGGTGAGGACCTGAGAGGTATTTTCAAAATCTAAGAAAGAGGACAAGAACCAGGCCGGTGAGGGAAGCAGGCCCAAATTTCAGAGTCTCTGCTCAAAGCACAGAAAATCAAAAAGGTGGACAGTTCCCATGCGTCTGTCTGGGAATATGCAAATTCTTTTCTGTACACACCTCAGCTCATTAGGAGGCATTGCGGCTGCTGGGCAAGGGGAACGGGAAGCGTGCATCAGGCTTTAGGTGAAGTGGCACTGTAGGACTTTTGTCCCCCAGCGATTTTACGCTTTCCACACCATCCTTCCAATCGTTAGGCTGTGAGCCACCACTGTGCTCTGCACATAGCCATGCACTTTAAGTCCCTTTTTCGCACGTACTTTCATTAAACCTGAATATAGAAGTATATATCTGTCTAGGCTAGAGGCACAAGAAACAGGACTGGCGTGCCGCTTCAAGTGTACCTGAGAGGAATCTGACTCAGGATTTGCCACCCTCTCAGGGCACCGACTCAGGATTGGCCAACCTCTATGGGGCACCTCTAACGGGCACAAATAATGGGCAAGCCCTATGAAAAGCACAGCGTGAGTCTAGGTGCCACCTTGAAAAAGGAGGGTGACGTCTGGCCTCTGACAGCAGGAATATTAAGAGAGGAGAAAACATACTGCCTGCTATCGTGAAATTCCAAGATAGTCACGAAAAGCAATCTCATGCACTGCACAAGCTCTTTCCCATGATGCACCTCTCCTGCACTCTGTCTATGCAAATGAGCAAGCAGAGAGTTCAGGAATAAAACACCTAAGCTCATGTCCCCAAAAAACAGCAGCAGACAACTCGCAGATATATTCACCAATTTCTAATGCTTTTCTTTTAAACACACGATAAACAGCCTCACCTGTGGTAAGGCTTAAAAAAATTGAATAAACTCGTAAATGTTCCTCTCCACGGAAATTTTTAGTAAAAGGCGAAAGATTTTTTCGTTTTGAAGAGAAACCAGAGTAAGTTAGAATATGGCTCTCTGGGGGTAAGTGGCCCACATCAAAGACCCCGTCATTGCGAGGGTGAGGACCTGAGAGGTATTTTCAAAATCTGAGAAAGAGGACAAGAACCAGGCCGGTGAGGGAAGCAGGCCCAAATTTCAGAGTCTCTGCTCAAAGCACAGAAAATCAAAAAGGTGGACAGTTCCCATGCGTCTGTCTGGAAATATGCAAATTCTTTTCTGTACACACCTCAGCTCATTAGGAGGCGTTACGGCTGCTGGGCAAGGGGAACGGGAAGCGTGCATCAGGCTTTAGGTGAAGTGACACTGTAGGACTTTTGTCCCCCAGCGATTTTACGCTTTCCACACCATCCTTCCAATCGATAGGCTGTGAGCCACCACTGTGCTCTGCACATAGCCATGCACTTTAAGTCCCTTTTTCGCATGTACTTTCATTAAACCTGAATATAGAAGTATATATCTGTCTAGGCTAGAGGCACATGAAACAGGACTGGCGTGCCGCTTCAAGTGTACCTGAGAGGAATCTGACTCAGGATTGGCCACCCTCTCAGGGCACCGACTCAGGATTGGCCAACCTCTATGGGGCACCTCTAACGTGCACAAATAACGGGCAAGCCCTATGAAAAGCACAGCGTGAGTCTAGGTGCCACCTTGAAAAAGGAGGGTGACGTCTGGCCTCTGACAGCAGGAATATTAAGAGAGGAGAAAACATACTGCCTGCTATCGTGAAATTCCAAGATAGTCACGAAAAGCAATCTCATGCACTGCACAAGCTCTTTCCCATGATGCACCTCTCCTGCACTCTGTCGATGCAAATGAGCAAGCAGAGAGTTCAGGAATAAAACACCTAAGCTCATGTCCCCAAAAAACAGCAGCAGACAACTCGCAGATATATTCACCAATTTCTAATGCTTTTCTTTTAAACACACGATAAACAGCCTCACCTGTGGTAAGGCTTAAAAAAATTGAATAAACTCGTAAATGTTCCTCTCCACGGAAATCTTTAGTAAAAGGCGAAAGATTTTTTCGTTTTGAAGAGAAACCAGAGTAAGTTAGAATATGGCTCTCTGGGGGTAAGTGGCACCACATCAAAGACCCCGTCATTGCAAGGGTGAGGACCTGAGAGGTATTTTTAGGCTCTAAGAAAGAGGACAAGAACCAGGCCAGTGAGGGAAGCAGGCCCAATTTTCAGAGTCTCTGCTCAAAGCACAGAAAATCAAAAAGGTGGACAGTTCCCATGCGTCTGTCTGGAAATATGCAAATTCTTTTCTGTACACACCTCAGCTCATTAGGAGGCGTTGCGGCTGCTGGGCAAGGGGAACGGGAAGCGTGCATCATGCTTTAGTTGAAGTGGCACTGTAGGACTTTTGTCCCCCAGCGATTTTACGCTTTCCACACCATCCTTCCAATCGTTAGGCTGTGAGCCACCACTGTGCTCTGCACATAGCCATGCACTTTAAGTCCCTTTTTCGCACGTACTTTCATTAAACCTGAATATAGAAGTATATATCTGTCTAGGCTAGAGGCACATGAAACAGGACTGGCGTGCCGCTTCAAGTGTACCTGAGAGGAATCTGACTCAGGATTGGCCACCCTCTCAGGGCACCGACTCAGGATTGGCCAACCTCTATGGGGCACCTCTAACGTGCACAAATAACGGGCAAGCCCTATGAAAAGCACAGCGTGAGTCTAGGTGCCACCTTGAAAAAGGAGGGTGACGTCTGGCCTCTGACAGCAGGAATATTAAGAGAGGAGAAAACATACTGCCTGCTATCGTGAAATTCCAAGATAGTCACGAAAAGCAATCTCATGCACTGCACAAGCCCTTTCCCATGATGCACCTCTCCTGCACTCTGTCGATGCAAATGAGCAAGCAGAGAGTTCAGGAATAAAACACCTAAGCTCATGTCCCCAAAAAACAGCAGCAGACAACTCGCAGATATATTCACCAATTTCTAATGCTTTTCTTTTAAACACACGATAAACAGCCTCACCTGTGGTAAGGCTTAAAAAAATTGAATAAACTCGTAAATGTTCCTCTCCACGGAAATCTTTAGTAAAAGGCGAAAGATTTTTACGTTTTGAAGAGAAACCAGAGTAAGTTAGAATATGGCTCTCTGGGGGTAAGTGGCACCACATCAAAGACCCCGTCATTGCGAGGGTGAGGACCTGAGAGGTATTTTTAGGCTCTAAGAAAGAGGACAAGAACCAGGCCAGTGAGGGAAGCAGGCCCAATATTCAGAGTCTCTGCTCAAAGCACAGAAAATCAAAAAGGTGGACAGTTCCCATGCGTCTGTCTGGAAATATGCAAATTCTTTTCTGTACACACCTCAGCTCATTAGGAGGCGTTGCGGCTGCTGGGCAAGGGGAACGGGAAGCGTGCATCAGGCTTTAGGTGAAGTGACACTGTAGGACTTTTGTCCCCCAGCGATTTTACGCTTTCCACACCATCCTTCCAATCGATAGGCTGTGAGCCACCACTGTGCTCTGCACATAGCCATGCACTTTAAGTCCCTTTTTCGCACGTACTTTCATTAAACCTGAATATAGAAGTATATATCTGTCTAGGCTAGAGGCACATGAAACAGGACTGGCGTGCCGCTTCAAGTGTACCTGAGAGGAATCTGACTCAGGATTGGCCACCCTCTCAGGGCACCGACTCAGGATTGGCCAACCTCTATGGGGCACCTCTAACGTGCACAAATAACGGGCAAGCCCTATGAAAAGCACAGCGTGAGTCTAGGTGCCACCTTGAAAAAGGAGGGTGACGTCTGGCCTCTGACAGCAGGAATATTAAGAGAGGAGAAAACATACTGCCTGCTATCGTGAAATTCCAAGATAGTCACGAAAAGCAATCTCATGCACTGCACAAGCTCTTTCCCATGATGCACCTCTCCTGCACTCTGTCGATGCAAATGAGCAAGCAGAGAGTTCAGGAATAAAACACCTAAGCTCATGTCCCCAAAAAACAGCAGCAGACAACTCGCAGATATATTCACCAATTTCTAATGCTTTTCTTTTAAACACACGATAAACAGCCTCACCTGTGGTAAGGCTTAAAAAAATTGAATAAACTCGTAAATGTTCCTCTCCACGGAAATCTTTAGTAAAAGGCGAAAGATTTTTTCGTTTTGAAGAGAAACCAGAGTAAGTTAGAATATGGCTCTCTGGGGGTAAGTGGCACCACATCAAAGACCCCGTCATTGCGAGGGTGAGGACCTGAGAGGTATTTTTAGGCTCTAAGAAAGAGGACAAGAACCAGGCCAGTGAGGGAAGCAGGCCCAATTTTCAGAGTCTCTGCTCAAAGCACAGAAAATCAAAAAGGTGGACAGTTCCCATGCGTCTGTCTGGAAATATGCAAATTCTTTTCTGTACACACCTCAGCTCATTAGGAGGCGTTGCGGCTGCTGGGCAAGGAGAACGGGAAGCGTGCATCAGGCTTTAGGTGAAGTGACACTGTAGGACTTTTGTCCCCCAGCGATTTTACGCATTCCACACCATCCTTCCAATCGATAGGCTGTGAGCCACCACTGTGCTCTGCACATAGCCATGCACTTTAAGTCCCTTTTTCGTACGTACTTTCATTAAACCTGAATATAGAAGTATATATCTGTCTAGGCTAGAGGCACATGAAACAGGACTGGCGTGCCGCTTCAAGTGTACCTGAGAGGAATCTGACTCATGATTGGCCACCCTCTCAGGGCACCGACTCAGGATTGGCCAACCTCTATGGGGCACCTCGAACGGGCACAAATAACGGGCAAGCCCTATGAAAAGCACAGCGTGAGTCTAGGTGCCACCTTGAAAAAGGAGGGTGACGTCTGGCCTCTGACAGCAGGAATATTAAGAGAGGAGAAAACATACTGCCTGCTATCGTGAAATTCCAAGATAGTCACGAAAAGCAATCTCATGCACTGCACAAGCTCTTTCCCATGATGCACCTCTCCTGCACTCTGTCTATGCAAATGAGCAAGCAGCGAGTTCAGGAATAAAACACCTAAGCTCATGTCCCCAAAAAACAGCAGCAGACAACTCGCAGATATATTCACCAATTTCTAATGCTTTTCTTTTAAACACAAGATAAACAGCCTCACCGGTGGTAAGGCTTAAAAAAATTGAATAAACTCGTAAATGTTCCTCTCCACGGAAATCTTTAGTAAAAGGCGAAAGATTTTTTCGTTTTGAAGAGAAACCAGAGTAAGTTAGAATATGCCTCTCTGGGGGTAAGTGGCACCACATCAAAGACCCCGTCATTGCGAGGGTGAGGACCTGAGAGGTATTTTCAAAATCTAAGAAAGAGGACAAGAACCAGGCCGGTGAGGGAAGCAGGCCCAAATTTCAGAGTCTCTGCTCAAAGCACAGAAAATCAAAAAGGTGGACAGTTCCCATGCGTCTGTCTGGGAATATGCAAATTCTTTTCTGTACACACCTCAGCTCATTAGGAGGCATTGCGGCTGCTGGGCAAGGGGAACGGGAAGCGTGCATCAGGCTTTAGGTGAAGTGGCACTGTAGGACTTTTGTCCCCCAGCGATTTTACGCTTTCCACACCATCCTTCCAATCGTTAGGCTGTGAGCCACCACTGTGCTCTGCACATAGCCATGCACTTTAAGTCCCTTTTTCGCACGTACTTTCATTAAACCTGAATATAGAAGTATATATCTGTCTAGGCTAGAGGCACATGAAACAGGACTGGCGTGCCGCTTCAAGTGTACCTGAGAGGAATCTGACTCAGGATTGGCCACCCTCTCAGGGCACCGACTCAGGATTGGCCAACCTCTATGGGGCACCTCTAACGTGCACAAATAACGGGCAAGCCCTATGAAAAGCACAGCGTGAGTCTAGGTGCCACCTTGAAAAAGGAGGGTGACGTCTGGCCTCTGACAGCAGGAATATTAAGAGAGGAGAAAACATACTGCCTGCTATCGTGAAATTCCAAGATAGTCACGAAAAGCAATCTCATGCACTGCACAAGCTCTTTCCCATGATGCACCTCTCCTGCACTCTGTCTATGCAAATGAGCAAGCAGAGAGTTCAGGAATAAAACACCTAAGCTCATGTCCCCAAAAAACAGCAGCAGACAACTCGCAGATATATTCACCAATTTCTAATGCTTTTCTTTTAAACACAAGATAAACAGCCTCACCGGTGGTAAGGCTTAAAAAAATTGAATAAACTCGTAAATGTTCCTCTCCACGGAAATCTTTAGTAAAAGGCGAAAGATTTTTCTCGTTTTGAAGAGAAAACCAAAGTAAGTTAGAATATGGCTCTCTGGGGGTAAGTAGCACCACATCAAAGACCCCGTCATTGCGAGGGTGAGGACCTGAGAGGTATTTTCAAAATCTAAGAAAGAGGACAAGAACCAGGCCGGTGAGGGAAGCAGGCCCAAATTTCAGAGTCTCTGCTCAAAGCACAAAAAATCAAAAAGGTGGACAGTTCCCATGCGTCTGTCTGGAAATATGCAAATTCTTTTCTGTACACACCTCAGCTCATTAGGAGGCGTTGCGGCTGCTGGGCAAGGGGAACGGGAAGCGTGCATCAGGCTTTAGGTGAAGTGACACTGTAGGACTTTTGTCCCCCAGCGATTTTACGCTTTCCACACCATCCTTCCAATCGATAGGCTGTGAGCCACCACTGTGCTCTGCACATAGCCATGCACTTTAAGTCCCTTTTTCGCACGTACTTTCATTAAACCTGAATATAGAAGTATATATCTGTCTAGGCTAGAGGCACATGAAACAGGACTGGCGTGCCGCTCCAAGTGTACCTGAGAGGAATCTGACTCAGGATTGGCCACCCTCTCAGGGCACCGACTCAGGATTGGCCAACCTCTATGGGGCACCTCTAACGTGCACAAATAACGGGCAAGCCCTATGAAAAGCACAGCGTGAGTCTAGGTGCCACCTTGAAAAAGGAGGGTGACGTCTGGCCTCTGACAGCAGGAATATTAAGAGAGGAGAAAACATACTGCCTGCTATCGTGAAATTCCAAGATAGTCACGAAAAGCAATCTCATTTACTGCACAAGCTCTTTCCCATGATGCACCTCTCCTGCACTCTGTCGATGCAAATGAGCAAGCAGAGAGTTCAGGAATAAAACACCTAAGCTCATGTCCCCAAAAAACAGCAGCAGACAACTCGCAGATATATTCACCAATTTCTAATGCTTTTCTTTTAAACACACGATAAACAGCCTCACCTGTGGTAAGGCTTAAAAAAATTGAATAAACTCGTAAATGTTCCTCTCCACGGAAATCTTTAGTAAAAGGCGAAAGATTTTTTCGTTTTGAAGAGAAACCAGAGTAAGTTAGAATATGGCTCTCTGGGGGTAAGTGGCACCACATCAAAGACCCCGTCATTGCGATGGTGAGGACCTGAGAGGTATTTTTAGGCTCTAAGAAAGAGGACAAGAACCAGGCCAGTGAGGGAAGCAGGCCCAATTTTCAGAGTCTCTGCTCAAAGCACAGAAAATCAAAAAGGTGGACAGTTCCCATGCGTCTGTCTGGAAATATGCAAATTCTTTTCTGTACACACCTCAGCTCATTAGGAGGCGTTGCGGCTGCTGGGCAAGGGGAACGGGAAGCGTGCATCAGGCTTTAGGTGAAGTGGCACTGTAGGACTTTTGTCCCCCAGCGATTTTACGCTTTCCACACCATCCTTCCAATCGTTAGGCTGTGAGCCACCACTGTGCTCTGCACATAGCCATGCACTTTAAGTCCCTTTTTCGCACGTACTTTCATTAAACCTGAATATAGAAGTATATATCTGTCTAGGCTAGAGGCACATGAAACAGGACTGGCGTGCCGCTTCAAGTGTACCTGAGAGGAATCTGACTCAGGATTGGCCACCCTCTCAGGGCACCGACTCAGGATTGGCCAACCTCTATGGGGCACCTCTAACGTGCACAAATAACGGGCAAGCCCTATGAAAAGCACAGCGTGAGTCTAGGTGCCACCTTGAAAAAGGAGAGTGACGTCTGGCCTCTGACAGCAGGAATATTAAGAGAGGAGAAAACATACTGCCTGCTATCGTGAAATTCCAAGATAGTCACGAAAAGCAATCTCATGCACTGCACAAGCTCTTTCCCATGATGCACCTCTCCTGCACTCTGTCGATGCAAATGAGCAAGCAGAGAGTTCAGGAATAAAACACCTAAGCTCATGTCCCCAAAAAACAGCAGCAGACAACTCGCAGATATATTCACCAATTTCTAATGCTTTTCTTTTAAACACACGATAAACAGCCTCACCTGTGGTAAGGCTTAAAAAAATTGAATAAACTCGTAAATGTTCCTCTCCACGGAAATCTTTAGTAAAAGGCGAAAGATTTTTTCGTTTTGAAGAGAAACCAGAGTAAGTTAGAATATGGCTCTCTGGGGGTAAGTGGCCCACATCAAAGACCCCGTCATTGCGAGGGTGAGGACCTGAGAGGTATTTTCAAAATCTAAGAAAGAGGACAAGAACCAGGCCGGTGAGGGAAGCAGGCCCAAATTTCAGAGTCTCTGCTCAAAGCACAGAAAATCAAAAAGGTGGACAGTTCCCATGCGTCTGTCTGGAAATATGCAAATTCTTTTCTGTACACACCTCAGCTCATTAGGAGGTGTTGCGGCTGCTGGGCAAGGAGAACGGGAAGCGTGCATCAGGCTTTAGGTGAAGTGACACTGTAGGACTTTTGTCCCCCAGCGATTTTACGCATTCCACACCATCCTTCCAATCGATAGGCTGTGAGCCACCACTGTGCTCTGCACATAGCCATGCACTTTAAGTCCCTTTTTCGTACGTACTTTCATTAAACCTGAATATAGAAGTATATATCTGTCTAGGCTAGAGGCACATGAAACAGGACTGGCGTGCCGCTTCAAGTGTACCTGAGAGGAATCTGACTCATGATTGGCCACCCTCTCAGGGCACCGACTCAGGATTGGCCAACCTCTATGGGGCACCTCGAACGGGCACAAATAACGGGCAAGCCCTATGAAAAGCACAGCGTGAGTCTAGGTGCCACCTTGAAAAAGGAGGGTGACGTCTGGCCTCTGACAGCAGGAATATTAAGAGTGGAGAAAACATACTGCCTGCTATCGTGAAATTCCAAGATAGTCACGAAAAGCAATCTCATGCACTGCACAAGCTCTTTCCCATGATGCACCTCTCCTGCACTCTGTCTATGCAAATGAGCAAGCAGAGAGTTCAGGAATAAAACACCTAAGCTCATGTCCCCAAAAAACAGCAGCAGACAACTCGCAGATATATTCACCAATTTCTAATGCTTTTCTTTTAAACACAAGATAAACAGCCTCACCGGTGGTAAGGCTTAAAAAAATTGAATAAACTCGTAAATGTTCCTCTCCACGGAAATCTTTAGTAAAAGGCGAAAGATTTTTTCGTTTTGAAGAGAAACCAGAGTAAGTTAGAATATGGCTCTCTGGGGGTAAGTGGCACCACATCAAAGACCCCGTCATTGCGAGGGTGAGGACCTGAGAGGTATTTTCAAAATCTAAGAAAGAGGACAAGAACCAGGCCGGTGAGGGAAGCAGGCCAAATTTCAGAGTCTCTGCTCAAAGCACAGAAAATCAAAAAGGTGGACAGTTCCCATGCGTCTGTCTGGGAATATGCAAATTCTTTTCTGTACACACCTCAGCTCATTAGGAGGCATTGCGGCTGCTGGGCAAGGGGAACGGGAAGCGTGCATCAGGCTTTAGGTGAAGTGGCACTGTAGGACTTTTGTCCCCCAGCGATTTTACGCTTTCCACACCATCCTTCCAATCGTTAGGCTGTGAGCCACCACTGTGCTCTGCACATAGCCATGCACTTTAAGTCCCTTTTTCGCACGTACTTTCATTAAACCTGAATATAGAAGTATATATCTGTCTAGGCTAGAGGCACATGAAACAGGACTGGCGTGCCGCTTCAAGTGTACCTGAGAGGAATCTGACTCAGGATTGGCCACCCTCTCAGGGCACCGACTCAGGATTGGCCAACCTCTATGGGGCACCTCTAACGTGCACAAATAACGGGCAAGCCCTATGAAAAGCACAGCGTGAGTCTAGGTGCCACCTTGAAAAAGGAGGGTGACGTCTGGCCTCTGACAGCAGGAATATTAAGAGAGGAGAAAACATACTGCCTGCTATCGTGAAATTCCAAGATAGTCACGAAAAGCAATCTCATGCACTGCACAAGCTCTGTCCCATGATGCACCTCTCCTGCACTCTGTCGATGCAAATGAGCAAGCAGAGAGTTCAGGAATAAAACACCTAAGCTCATGTCCCCAAAAAACAGCAGCAGACAACTCGCAGATATATTCACCAATTTTTAATGCTTTTCTTTTAAACACACGATAAACAGCCTCACCTGTGGTAAGGCTTAAAAAAATTGAATAAACTCGTAAATGTTCCTCTCCACGGAAATCTTTAGTAAAAGGCGAAAGATTTTTTCGTTTTGAAGAGAAACCAGAGTAAGTTAGAATATGGCTCTCTGGGGGTAAGTGGCACCACATCAAAGACCCCGTCATTGCGAGGGTGAGGACCTGAGAGGTATTTTCAAAATCTAAGAAAGAGGACAAGAACCAGGCCGGTGAGGGAAGCAGGCCAAATTTCAGAGTCTCTGCTCAAAGCACAGAAAATCAAAAAGGTGGACAGTTCCCATGCGTCTGTCTGGGAATATGCAAATTCTTTTCTGTACACACCTCAGCTCATTAGGAGGCATTGCGGCTGCTGGGCAAGGGGAACGGGAAGCGTGCATCAGGCTTTAGGTGAAGTGGCACTGTAGGACTTTTGTCCCCCAGCGATTTTACGCTTTCCACACCATCCTTCCAATCGTTAGGCTGTGAGCCACCACTGTGCTCTGCACATAGCCATGCACTTTAAGTCCCTTTTTCGCACGTACTTTCATTAAACCTGAATATAGAAGTATATATCTGTCTAGGCTAGAGGCACATGAAACAGGACTGGCGTGCCGCTTCAAGTGTACCTGAGAGGAATCTGACTCAGGATTGGCCACCCTCTCAGGGCACCGACTCAGGATTGGCCAACCTCTATGGGGCACCTCTAACGGGCACAAATAATGGGCAAGCCCTATGAAAAGCACAGCGTGAGTCTAGGTGCCACCTTGAAAAAGGAGGGTGACGTCTGGCCTCTGACAGCAGGAATATTAAGAGAGGAGAAAACATACTGCCTGCTATCGTGAAATTCCAAGATAGTCACGAAAAGCAATCTCATGCACTGCACAAGCTCTTTCCCATGATGCACCTCTCCTGCACTCTGTCTATGCAAATGAGCAAGCAGAGAGTTCAGGAATAAAACACCTAAGCTCATGTCCCCAAAAAACAGCAGCAGACAACTCGCAGATATATTCACCAATTTCTAATGCTTTTCTTTTAAACACAAGATAAACAGCCTCACCGGTGGTAAGGCTTAAAAAAATTGAATAAACTCGTAAATGTTCCTCTCCACGGAAATCTTTAGTAAAAGGCGAAAGATTTTTCTCGTTTTGAAGAGAAAACCAAAGTAAGTTAGAATATGGCTCTCTGGGGGTAAGTAGCACCACATCAAAGACCCCGTCATTGCGAGGGTGAGGACCTGAGAGGTATTTTCAAGATCTAAGAAAGAGGACAAGAACCAGGCCGGTGAGGGAAGCAGGCCCAAATTTCAGAGTCTCTGCTCAAAGCACAGAAAATCAAAAAGGTGGACAGTTCCCATGCGTCTGTCTGGAAATATGCAAATTCTTTTCTGTACACACCTCAGCTCATTAGGAGGCGTTGCGGCTGCTGGGCAAGGGGAACGGGAAGCGTGCATCAGGCTTTAGGTGAAGTGACACTGTTGGACTTTTGTCCCCCAGCGATTTTACGCTTTCCACACCATCCTTCCAATCGATAGGCTGTGAGCCACCACTGTGCTCTGCACATAGCCATGCACTTTAAGTCCCTTTTTCGCACGTACTTTCATTAAACCTGAATATAGAAGTATATATCTGTCTAGGCTAGAGGCACATGAAACAGGACTGGCGTGCCGCTTCAAGTGTACCTGAGAGGAATCTGACTCAGGATTGGCCACCCTCTCAGGGCACCGACTCAGGATTGGCCAACCTCTATGGGGCACCTCTAACGTGCACAAATAACGGGCAAGCCCTATGAAAAGCACAGCGTGAGTCTAGGTGCCACCTTGAAAAAGGAGGGTGACGTCTGGCCTCTGACAGCAGGAATATTAAGAGAGGAGAAAACATACTGCCTGCTATCGTGAAATTCCAAGATAGTCACGAAAAGCAATCTCATGCACTGCACAAGCTCTTTCCCATGATGCACCTCTCCTGCACTCTGTCGATGCAAATGAGCAAGCAGAGAGTTCAGGAATAAAACACCTAAGCTCATGTCCCCAAAAAACAGCAGCAGACAACTCGCAGATATATTCACCAATTTCTAATGCTTTTCTTTTAAACACACGATAAACAGCCTCACCTCTGGTAAGGCTTAAAAAAACTTGAATAAACTCGTAAATGTTCCTCTCCACGGAAATCTTTAGTAAAAGGCGAAAGATTTTTTCGTTTTGAAGAGAAACCAGAGTAAGTTAGAATATGGCTCTCTGGGGGTAAGTGGCACCACATCAAAGACCCCGTCATTGCGAGGGTGAGGACCTGAGAGGTATTTTTAGGCTCTAAGAAAGAGGACAAGAACCAGGCCAGTGAGGGAAGCAGGCCCAATTTTCAGAGTCTCTGCTCAAAGCACAGAAAATCAAAAAGGTGGACAGTTCCCATGCGTCTGTCTGGAAATATGCAAATTCTTTTCTGTACACACCTCAGCTCATTAGGAGGCGTTGCGGCTGCTGGGCAAGGGGAACGGGAAGCGTGCATCAGGCTTTAGGTGAAGTGTCACTGTAGGACTTTTGTCCCCCAGCGATTTTACGCTTTCCACACCATCCTTCCAATCGTTAGGCTGTGAGCCACCACTGTGCTCTGCACATAGCCATGCACTTTAAGTCCCTTTTTCGCACGTACTTTCATTAAACCTGAATATAGAAGTATATATCTGTCTAGGCTAGAGGCACATGAAACAGGACTGGCGTGCCGCTTCAAGTGTACCTGAGAGGAATCTGACTCAGGATTGGCCACCCTCTCAGGGCACCGACTCAGGATTGGCCAACCTCTATGGGGCACCTCTAACGTGCACAAATAACGGGCAAGCCCTATGAAAAGCACAGCGTGAGTCTAGGTGCCACCTTGAAAAAGGAGGGTGACGTCTGGCCTCTGACAGCAGGAATATTAAGAGAGGAGAAAACATACTGCCTGCTATCGTGAAATTCCAAGATAGTCACGAAAAGCAATCTCATGCACTGCACAAGCTCTTTCCCATGATGCACCTCTCCTGCACTCTGTCGATGCAAATGAGCAAGCAGAGAGTTCAGGAATAAAACACCTAAGCTCATGTCCCCAAAAAACAGCAGCAGACAACTCGCAGATATATTCACCAATTTCTAATGCTTTTCTTTTAAACACAAGATAAACAGCCTCACCGGTGGTAACGCTTAAAAAAATTGAATAAACTCGTAAATGTTCCTCTCCATGGAAATCTTTAGTAAAAGGCGAAAGATTTTTCTCGTTTTCAAGAGAAAACCAAAGTAAGTTAGAATATGGCTCTCTGGGGGTAAGTAGCACCACATCAAAGACCCCGTCATTGCGAGGGTGAGGACCTGAGAGGTATTTTCAAAATCTAAGAAAGAGGACAAGAACCAGGCCGGTGAGGGAAGCAGGCCCAAATTTCAGAGTCTCTGCTCAAAGCACAGAAAATCAAAAAGGTGGACAGTTCCCATGCGTCTGTCTGGGAATATGCAAATTCTTTTCTGTACACACCTCAGCTCATTAGGAGGCGTTGCGGCTGCTGGGCAAGGGGAACGGGAAGCGTGCATCAGGCTTTAGGTGAAGTGGCACTGTAGGACTTTTGTCCCCCAGCGATTTTACGCTTTCCACACCATCCTTCCAATCGTTAGGCTGTGAGCCACCACTGTGCTCTGCACATAGCCATGCACTTTAAGTCCCTTTTTCGCACGTACTTTCATTAAACCTGAATATAGAAGTATATATCTGTCTAGGCTAGAGGCACATGAAACAGGACTGGCGTGCCGCTTCAAGTGTACCTGAGAGGAATCTGACTCAGGATTGGCCACCCTCTCAGGGCACCGACTCAGGATTGGCCAACCTCTATGGGGCACCTCTAACGTGCACAAATAACGGGCAAGCCCTATGAAAAGCACAGCGTGAGTCTAGGTGCCACCTTGAAAAAGGAGGGTGACGTCTGGCCTCTGACAGCAGGAATATTAAGAGAGGAGAAAACATACTGCCTGCTATCGTGAAATTCCAAGATAGTCACGAAAAGCAATCTCATGCACTGCACAAGCTCTTTCCCATGATGCACCTCTCCTGCACTCTGTCGATGCAAATGAGCAAGCAGAGAGTTCAGGAATAAAACACCTAAGCTCATGTCCCCAAAAAACAGCAGCAGACAACTCGCAGATATATTCACCAATTTCTAATGCTTTTCTTTTAAACACACGATAAACAGCCTCACCTGTGGTAAGGCTTAAAAAAATTGAATAAACTCGTAAATGTTCCTCTCCACGGAAATCTTTAGTAAAAGGCGAAAGATTTTTTCGTTTTGAAGAGAAACCAGAGTAAGTTAGAATATGGCTCTCTGGGGGTAAGTGGCACCACATCAAAGACCCCGTCATTGCGAGGGTGAGGACCTGAGAGGTATTTTTAGGCTCTAAGAAAGAGGACAAGAACCAGGCCAGTGAGGGAAGCAGGCCCAATTTTCAGAGTCTCTGCTCAAAGCACAGAAAATCAAAAAGGTGGACAGTTCCCATGCGTCTGTCTGGAAATATGCAAATTCTTTTCTGTACACACCTCAGCTCATTAGGAGGCGTTGCGGCTGCTGGGCAAGGAGAACGGGAAGCGTGCATCAGGCTTTAGGTGAAGTGACACTGTAGGACTTTTGTCCCCCAGCGATTTTACGCATTCCACACCATCCTTCCAATCGATAGGCTGTGAGCCACCACTGTGCTCTGCACATAGCCATGCACTTTAAGTCCCTTTTTCGTACGTACTTTCATTAAACCTGAATATAGAAGTATATATCTGTCTAGGCTAGAGGCACATGAAACAGGACTGGCGTGCCGCTTCAAGTGTACCTGAGAGGAATCTGACTCATGATTGGCCACCCTCTCAGGGCACCGACTCAGGATTGGCCAACCTCTATGGGGCACCTCGAACGGGCACAAATAACGGGCAAGCCCTATGAAAAGCACAGCGTGAGTCTAGGTGCCACCTTGAAAAAGGAGGGTGACGTCTGGCCTCTGACAGCAGGAATATTAAGAGAGGAGAAAACATACTGCCTGCTATCGTGAAATTCCAAGATAGTCACGAAAAGCAATCTCATGCACTGCACAAGCTCTTTCCCATGATGCACCTCTCCTGCACTCTGTCGATGCAAATGAGCAAGCAGAGAGTTCAGGAATAAAACACCTAAGCTCATGTCCCCAAAAAACAGCAGCAGACAACTCGCAGATATATTCACCAATTTCTAATGCTTTTCTTTTAAACACAAGATAAACAGCCTCACCGGTGGTAAGGCTTAAAAAAATTGAATAAACTCGTAAATGTTCCTCTCCACGGAAATCTTTAGTAAAAGGCGAAAGATTTTTCTCGTTTTGAAGAGAAAACCAAAGTAAGTTAGAATATGGCTCTCTGGGGGTAAGTAGCACCACATCAAAGACCCCGTCATTGCGAGGGTGAGGACCTGAGAGGTATTTTCAAAATCTAAGAAAGAGGACAAGAACCAGGCCGGTGAGGGAAGCAGGCCCAAATTTCAGAGTCTCTGCTCAAAGCACAGAAAATCAAAAAGGTGGACAGTTCCCATGCGTCTGTCTGGGAATATGCAAATTCTTTTCTGTACACACCTCAGCTCATTAGGAGGCGTTGCGGCTGCTGGGCAAGGGGAACGGGAAGCGTGCATCAGGCTTTAGGTGAAGTGGCACTGTAGGACTTTTGTCCCCCAGCGATTTTACGCTTTCCACACCATCCTTCCAATCGTTAGGCTGTGAGCCACCACTGTGCTCTGCACATAGCCATGCACTTTAAGTCCCTTTTTCGCACGTACTTTCATTAAACCTGAATATAGAAGTATATATCTGTCTAGGCTAGAGGCACATGAAACAGGACTGGCGTGCCGCTTCAAGTGTACCTGAGAGGAATCTGACTCAGGATTGGCCACCCTCTCAGGGCACCGACTCAGGATTGGCCAACCTCTATGGGGCACCTCTAACGTGCACAAATAATGGGCAAGCCCTATGAAAAGCACAGCGTGAGTCTAGGTGCCACCTTGAAAAAGGAGGGTGACGTCTGGCCTCTGACAGCAGGAATATTAAGAGAGGAGAAAACATACTGCCTGCTATCGTGAAATTCCAAGATAGTCACGAAAAGCAATCTCATGCACTGCACAAGCTCTTTCCCATGATGCACCTCTCCTGCACTCTGTCGATGCAAATGAGCAAGCAGAGAGTTCAGGAATAAAACACCTAAGCTCATGTCCCCAAAAAACAGCAGCAGACAACTCGCAGATATATTCACCAATTTCTAATGCTTTTCTTTTAAACACACGATAAACAGCCTCACCTGTGGTAAGGCTTAAAAAAATTGAATAAACTCGTAAATGTTCCTCTCCACGGAAATCTTTAGTAAAAGGCGAAAGATTTTTTCGTTTTGAAGAGAAACCAGAGTAAGTTAGAATATGGCTCTCTGGGGGTAAGTGGCACCACATCAAAGACCCCGTCATTGCGAGGGTGAGGACCTGAGAGGTATTTTTAGGCTCTAAGAAAGAGGACAAGAACCAGGCCAGTGAGGGAAGCAGGCCCAATTTTCAGAGTCTCTGCTCAAAGCACAGAAAATCAAAAAGGTGGACAGTTCCCATGCGTCTGTCTGGAAATATGCAAATTCTTTTCTGTACACACCTCAGCTCATTAGGAGGCGTTGCGGCTGCTGGGCAAGGGGAACGGGAAGCGTGCATCAGGCTTTAGGTGAAGTGACACTGTAGGACTTTTGTCCCCCAGCGATTTTACGCTTTCCACACCATCCTTCCAATCGATAGGCTGTGAGCCACCACTGTGCTCTGCACATAGCCATGCACTTTAAGTCCCTTTTTCGCACGTACTTTCATTAAACCTGAATATAGAAGTATATATCTGTCTAGGCTAGAGGCACATGAAACAGGACTGGCGTGCCGCTTCAAGTGTACCTGAGAGGAATCTGACTCAGGATTGGCCACCCTCTCAGGGCACCGACTCAGGATTGGCCAACCTCTATGGGGCACCTCTAACGTGCACAAATAACGGGCAAGCCCTATGAAAAGCACAGCGTGAGTCTAGGTGCCACCTTGAAAAAGGAGGGTGACGTCTGGCCTCTGACAGCAGGAATATTAAGAGAGGAGAAAACATACTGCCTGCTATCGTGAAATTCCAAGATAGTCACGAAAAGCAATCTCATGCACTGCACAAGCTCTTTCCCATGATGCACCTCTCCTGCACTCTGTCGATGCAAATGAGCAAGCAGAGAGTTCAGGAATAAAACACCTAAGCTCATGTCCCCAAAAAACAGCAGCAGACAACTCGCAGATATATTCACCAATTTCTAATGCTTTTCTTTTAAACACACGATAAACAGCCTCACCTGTGGTAAAGCTTAAAAAAATTGAATAAACTCGTAAATGTTCCTCTCCACGGAAATCTTTAGTAAAAGGCGAAAGATTTTTTCGTTTTGAAGAGAAACCAGAGTAAGTTAGAATATGGCTCTCTGGGGGTAAGTGGCACCACATCAAAGACCCCGTCATTGCGAGGGTGAGGACCTGAGAGGTATTTTTAGGCTCTAAGAAAGAGGACAAGAACCAGGCCAGTGAGGGAAGCAGGCCCAATTTTCAGAGTCTCTGCTCAAAGCACAGAAAATCAAAAAGGTGGACAGTTCCCATGCGTCTGTCTGGAAATATGCAAATTCTTTTCTGTACACACCTCAGCTCATTAGGAGGCGTTGCGGCTGCTGGGCAAGGAGAACGGGAAGCGTGCATCAGGCTTTAGGTGAAGTGACACTGTAGGACTTTTGTCCCCCAGCGATTTTACGCATTCCACACCATCCTTCCAATCGATAGGCTGTGAGCCACCACTGTGCTCTGCACATAGCCATGCACTTTAAGTCCCTTTTTCGTACGTACTTTCATTAAACCTGAATATAGAAGTATATATCTGTCTAGGCTAGAGGCACATGAAACAGGACTGGCGTGCCGCTTCAAGTGTACCTGAGAGGAATCTGACTCATGATTGGCCACCCTCTCAGGGCACCGACTCAGGATTGGCCAACCTCTATGGGGCACCTCTAACGTGCACAAATAACGGGCAAGCCCTATGAAAAGCACAGCGTGAGTCTAGGTGCCACCTTGAAAAAGGAGGGTGATGTCTGGCCTCTGACAGCAGGAATATTAAGAGATGAGAAAACATACTGCCTGCTATCGTGAAATTCCAAGATAGTCACGAAAAGCAATCTCATGCACTGCACAAGCTCTTTCCCATGATGCACCTCTCCTGCACTCTGTCGATGCAAATGAGCAAGCAGAGAGTTCAGGAATAAAACACCTAAGCTCATGTCCCCAAAAAACAGCAGCAGACAACTCGCAGATATATTCACCAATTTCTAATGCTTTTCTTTTAAACACAAGATAAACAGCCTCACCGGTGGTAACGCTTAAAAAAATTGAATAAACTCGTAAATGTTCCTCTCCATGGAAATCTTTAGTAAAAGGCGAAAGATTTTTCTCGTTTTCAAGAGAAAACCAAAGTAAGTTAGAATATGGCTCTCTGGGGGTAAGTAGCACCACATCAAAGACCCCGTCATTGCGAGGGTGAGGACCTGAGAGGTATTTTCAAAATCTAAGAAAGAGGACAAGAACCAGGCCGGTGAGGGAAGCAGGCCCAAATTTCAGAGTCTCTGCTCAAAGCACAGAAAATCAAAAAGGTGGACAGTTCCCATGCGTCTGTCTGGGAATATGCAAATTCTTTTCTGTACACACCTCAGCTCATTAGGAGGCGTTGCGGCTGCTGGGCAAGGGGAACGGGAAGCGTGCATCAGGCTTTAGGTGAAGTGGCACTGTAGGACTTTTGTCCCCCAGCGATTTTACGCTTTCCACACCATCCTTCCAATCGTTAGGCTGTGAGCCACCACTGTGCTCTGCACATAGCCATGCACTTTAAGTCCCTTTTTCGCACGTACTTTCATTAAACCTGAATATAGAAGTATATATCTGTCTAGGCTAGAGGCACATGAAACAGGACTGGCGTGCCGCTTCAAGTGTACCTGAGAGGAATCTGACTCAGGATTGGCCACCCTCTCAGGGCACCGACTCAGGATTGGCCAACCTCTATGGGGCACCTCTAACGTGCACAAATAATGGGCAAGCCCTATGAAAAGCACAGCGTGAGTCTAGGTGCCACCTTGAAAAAGGAGGGTGACGTCTGGCCTCTGACAGCAGGAATATTAAGAGAGGAGAAAACATACTGCCTGCTATCGTGAAATTCCAAGATAGTCACGAAAAGCAATCTCATGCACTGCACAAGCTCTTTCCCATGATGCACCTCTCCTGCACTCTGTCGATGCAAATGAGCAAGCAGAGAGTTCAGGAATAAAACACCTAAGCTCATGTCCCCAAAAAACAGCAGCAGACAACTCGCAGATATATTCACCAATTTCTAATGCTTTTCTTTTAAACACACGATAAACAGCCTCACCTGTGGTAAGGCTTAAAAAAATTGAATAAACTCGTAAATGTTCCTCTCCACGGAAATCTTTAGTAAAAGGCGAAAGATTTTTTCGTTTTGAAGAGAAACCAGAGTAAGTTAGAATATGGCTCTCTGGGGGTAAGTGGCACCACATCAAAGACCCCGTCATTGCGAGGGTGAGGACCTGAGAGGTATTTTTAGGCTCTAAGAAAGAGGACAAGAACCAGGCCAGTGAGGGAAGCAGGCCCAATTTTCAGAGTCTCTGCTCAAAGCACAGAAAATCAAAAAGGTGGACAGTTCCCATGCGTCTGTCTGGAAATATGCAAATTCTTTTCTGTACACACCTCAGCTCATTAGGAGGCGTTGCGGCTGCTGGGCAAGGGGAACGGGAAGCGTGCATCAGGCTTTAGGTGAAGTGACACTGTAGGACTTTTGTCCCCCAGCGATTTTACGCTTTCCACACCATCCTTCCAATCGATAGGCTGTGAGCCACCACTGTGCTCTGCACATAGCCATGCACTTTAAGTCCCTTTTTCGCACGTACTTTCATTAAACCTGAATATAGAAGTATATATCTGTCTAGGCTAGAGGCACATGAAACAGGACTGGCGTGCCGCTTCAAGTGTACCTGAGAGGAATCTGACTCAGGATTGGCCACCCTCTCAGGGCACCGACTCAGGATTGGCCAACCTCTATGGGGCACCTCTAACGTGCACAAATAACGGGCAAGCCCTATGAAAAGCACAGCGTGAGTCTAGGTGCCACCTTGAAAAAGGAGGGTGACGTCTGGCCTCTGACAGCAGGAATATTAAGAGAGGAGAAAACATACTGCCTGCTATCGTGAAATTCCAAGATAGTCACGAAAAGCAATCTCATGCACTGCACAAGCTCTTTCCCATGATGCACCTCTCCTGCACTCTGTCGATGCAAATGAGCAAGCAGAGAGTTCAGGAATAAAACACCTAAGCTCATGTCCCCAAAAAACAGCAGCAGACAACTCGCAGATATATTCACCAATTTCTAATGCTTTTCTTTTAAACACACGATAAACAGCCTCACCTGTGGTAAAGCTTAAAAAAATTGAATAAACTCGTAAATGTTCCTCTCCACGGAAATCTTTAGTAAAAGGCGAAAGATTTTTTCGTTTTGAAGAGAAACCAGAGTAAGTTAGAATATGGCTCTCTGGGGGTAAGTGGCACCACATCAAAGACCCCGTCATTGCGAGGGTGAGGACCTGAGAGGTATTTTTAGGCTCTAAGAAAGAGGACAAGAACCAGGCCAGTGAGGGAAGCAGGCCCAATTTTCAGAGTCTCTGCTCAAAGCACAGAAAATCAAAAAGGTGGACAGTTCCCATGCGTCTGTCTGGAAATATGCAAATTCTTTTCTGTACACACCTCAGCTCATTAGGAGGCGTTGCGGCTGCTGGGCAAGGAGAACGGGAAGCGTGCATCAGGCTTTAGGTGAAGTGACACTGTAGGACTTTTGTCCCCCAGCGATTTTACGCATTCCACACCATCCTTCCAATCGATAGGCTGTGAGCCACCACTGTGCTCTGCACATAGCCATGCACTTTAAGTCCCTTTTTCGTACGTACTTTCATTAAACCTGAATATAGAAGTATATATCTGTCTAGGCTAGAGGCACATGAAACAGGACTGGCGTGCCGCTTCAAGTGTACCTGAGAGGAATCTGACTCATGATTGGCCACCCTCTCAGGGCACCGACTCAGGATTGGCCAACCTCTATGGGGCACCTCGAACGGGCACAAATAACGGGCAAGCCCTATGAAAAGCACAGCGTGAGTCTAGGTGCCACCTTGAAAAAGGAGGGTGACGTCTGGCCTCTGACAGCAGGAATATTAAGAGAGGAGAAAACATACTGCCTGCTATCGTGAAATTCCAAGATAGTCACGAAAAGCAATCTCATGCACTGCACAAGCTCTTTCCCATGATGCACCTCTCCTGCACTCTGTCTATGCAAATGAGCAAGCAGAGAGTTCAGGAATAAAACACCTAAGCTCATGTCCCCAAAAAACAGCAGCAGACAACTCGCAGATATATTCACCAATTTCTAATGCTTTTCTTTTAAACACAAGATAAACAGCCTCACCGGTGGTAAGGCTTAAAAAAATTGAATAAACTCGTAAATGTTCCTCTCCACGGAAATCTTTAGTAAAAGGCTAAAGATTTTTTCGTTTTGAAGAGAAACCAGAGTAAGTTAGAATATGGCTCTCTGGGGGTAAGTGGCACCACATCAAAGACCCCGTCATTGCGAGGGTGAGGACCTGAGAGGTATTTTCAAAATCTAAGAAAGAGTACAAGAACCAGGCCGGTGAGGGAAGCAGGCCCAAATTTCAGAGTCTCTGCTCAAAGCACAGAAAATCAAAAAGGTGGACAGTTCCCATGCGTCTGTCTGGGAATATGCAAATTCTTTTCTGTACACACCTCAGCTCATTGGGAGGCATTGCGGCTGCTGGGCAAGGGGAACGGGAAGCGTGCATCAGGCTTTAGGTGAAGTGGCACTGTAGGACTTTTGTCCCCCAGCGATTTTACGCTTTCCACACCATCCTTCCAATCGTTAGGCTGTGAGCCACCACTGTGCTCTGCACATAGCCATGCACTTTAAGTCCCTTTTTCGCACGTACTTTCATTAAACCTGAATATAGAAGTATATATCTGTCTAGGCTAGAGGCACATGAAACAGGACTGGCGTGCCGCTTCAAGTGTACCTGAGAGGAATCTGACTCAGGATTGGCCACCCTCTCAGGGCACCGACTCAGGATTGGCCAACCTCTATGGGGCACCTCTAACGGGCACAAATAATGGGCAAGCCCTATGAAAAGCACAGCGTGAGTCTAGGTGCCACCTTGAAAAAGGAGGGTGACGTCTGGCCTCTGACAGCAGGAATATTAAGAGAGGAGAAAACATACTGCCTGCTATCGTGAAATTCCAAGATAGTCACGAAAAGCAATCTCATGCACTGCACAAGCTCTTTCCCATGATGCACCTCTCCTGCACTCTGTCTATGCAAATGAGCAAGCAGAGAGTTCAGGAATAAAACACCTAAGCTCATGTCCCCAAAAAACAGCAGCAGACAACTCGCAGATATATTCACCAATTTCTAATGCTTTTCTTTTAAACACAAGATAAACAGCCTCACCGGTGGTAAGGCTTAAAAAAATTGAATAAACTCGTAAATGTTCCTCTCCACGGAAATCTTTAGTAAAAGGCGAAAGATTTTTCTCGTTTTGAAGAGAAAACCAAAGTAAGTTAGAATATGGCTCTCTGGGGGTAAGTAGCACCACATCAAAGACCCCGTCATTGCGAGGGTGAGGACCTGAGAGGTATTTTCAAAATCTAAGAAAGAGGACAAGAACCAGGCCGGTGAGGGAAGCAGGCCCAAATTTCAGAGTCTCTGCTCAAAGCACAGAAAATCAAAAAGGTGGACAGTTCCCATGCGTCTGTCTGGGAATATGCAAATTCTTTTCTGTACACACCTCAGCTCATTAGGAGGCGTTGCGGCTGCTAGGCAAGGGGAACGGGAAGCGTGCATCAGGCTTTAGGTGAAGTGGCACTGTAGGACTTTTGTCCCCCAGCGATTTTACGCTTTCCACACCATCCTTCCAATCGTTAGGCTGTGAGCCACCACTGTGCTCTGCACATAGCCATGCACTTTAAGTCCCTTTTTCGCACGTACTTTCCTTAAACCTGAATATAGAAGTATATATCTGTCTAGGCTAGAGGCACATGAAACAGGACTGGCGTGCCGCTTCAAGTGTACCTGAGAGGAATCTGACTCAGGATTGGCCACCCTCTCAGGGCACCGACTCAGGATTGGCCAACCTCTATGGGGCACCTCTAACGGGCACAAATAATGGGCAAGCCCTATGAAAAGCACAGCGTGAGTCTAGGTGCCACCTTGAAAAAGGAGGGTGACGTCTGGCCTCTGACAGCAGGAATATTAAGAGAGGAGAAAACATACTGCCTGCTATCGTGAAATTCCAAGATAGTCACGAAAAGCAATCTCATGCACTGCACAAGCTCTTTCCCATGATGCACCTCTCCTGCACTCTGTCGATGCAAATGAGCAAGCAGAGAGTTCAGGAATAAAACACCTAAGCTCATGTCCCCAAAAAACAGCAGCAGACAACTCGCAGATATATTCACCAATTTCTAATGCTTTTCTTTTAAACACACGATAAACAGCCTCACCTGTGATAAGGCTTAAAAAAATTGAATAAACTCGTAAATGTTCCTCTCCACGGAAATCTTTAGTAAAAGGCGAAAGATTTTTTCGTTTTGAAGAGAAACCAGAGTAAGTTAGAATATGGCTCTCTGGGGGTAAGTGGCACCACATCAAAGACCCCGTCATTGCGAGGGTGAGGACCTGAGAGGTATTTTTAGGCTCTAAGAAAGAGGACAAGAACCAGGCCAGTGAGGGAAGCAGGCCCAATTTTCAGAGTCTCTGCTCAAAGCACAGAAAATCAAAAAGGTGGACAGTTCCCATGCGTCTGTCTGGAAATATGCAAATTCTTTTCTGTACACACCTCAGCTCATTAGGAGGCGTTGCGGCTGCTGGGCAAGGGGAACGGGAAGCGTGCATCAGGCTTTAGGTGAAGTGACACTGTAGGACTTTTGTCCCCCAGCGATTTTACGCTTTCCACACCATCCTTCCAATCGATAGGCTGTGAGCCACCACTGTGCTCTGCACATAGCCATGCACTTTAAGTCCCTTTTTCGCACGTACTTTCATTAAACCTGAATATAGAAGTATATATCTGTCTAGGCTAGAGGCACATGAAACAGGACTGGCGTGCCGCTTCAAGTGTACCTGAGAGGAATCTGACTCAGGATTGGCCACCCTCTCAGGGCACCGACTCAGGATTGGCCAACCTCTATGGGGCACCTCTAACGTGCACAAATAACGGGCAAGCCCTATGAAAAGCACAGCGTGAGTCTAGGTGCCACCTTGAAAAAGGAGGGTGACGTCTGGCCTCTGACAGCAGGAATATTAAGAGAGGAGAAAACATACTGCCTGCTATCGTGAAATTCCAAGATAGTCACGAAAAGCAATCTCATGCACTGCACAAGCTCTTTCCCATGATGCACCTCTCCTGCACTCTGTCGATGCAAATGAGCAAGCAGAGAGTTCAGGAATAAAACACCTAAGCTCATGTCCCCAAAAAACAGCAGCAGACAACTCGCAGATATATTCACCAATTTCTAATGCTTTTCTTTTAAACACACGATAAACAGCCTCACCTGTGGTAAGGCTTAAAAAAATTGAATAAACTCGTAAATGTTCCTCTCCACGGAAATCTTTAGTAAAAGGCGAAAGATTTTTTCGTTTTGAAGAGAAACCAGAGTAAGTTTGAATATGGCTCTCTGGGGGTAAGTGGCACCACATCAAAGACCCCGTCATTGCGAGGGTGAGGACCTGAGAGGTATTTTTAGGCTCTAAGAAAGAGGACAAGAACCAGGCCAGTGAGGGAAGCAGGCCCAATTTTCAGAGTCTCTGCTCAAAGCACAGAAAATCAAAAAGGTGGACAGTTCCCATGCGTCTGTCTGGAAATATGCAAATTCTTTTCTGTACACACCTCAGCTCATTAGGAGGCGTTGCGGCTGCTGGGCAAGGGGAACGGGAAGCGTGCATCAGGCTTTAGGTGAAGTGACACTGTAGGACTTTTGTCCCCCAGCGATTTTACGCATTCCACACCATCCTTCCAATCGATAGGCTGTGAGCCATCACTGTGCTCTGCACATAGCCATGCACTTTAAGTCCCTTTTTCGTACGTACTTTCATTAAACCTGAATATAGAAGTATATATCTGTCTAGGCTAGAGGCACATGAAACAGGACTGGCGTGCCGCTTCAAGTGTACCTGAGAGGAATCTGACTCATGATTGGCCACCCTCTCAGGGCACCGACTCAGGATTGGCCAACCTCTATGGGGCACCTCGAACGGGCACAAATAACGGGCAAGCCCTATGAAAAGCACAGCGTGAGTCTAGGTGCCACCTTGAAAAAGGAGGGTGACGTCTGGCCTCTGACAGCAGGAATATTAAGAGAGGAGAAAACATACTGCCTGCTATCGTGAAATTCCAAGATAGTCACGAAAAGCAATCTCATGCACTGCACAAGCTCTTTCCCATGATGCACCTCTCCTGCACTCTGTCTATGCAAATGAGCAAGCAGAGAGTTCAGGAATAAAACACCTAAGCTCATGTCCCCAAAAAACAGCAGCAGACAACTCGCAGATATATTCACCAATTTCTAATGCTTTTCTTTTAAACACAAGATAAACAGCCTCACCGGTGGTAAGGCTTAAAAAAATTGAATAAACTCGTAAATGTTCCTCTCCACGGAAATCTTTAGTAAAAGGCGAAAGATTTTTTCGTTTTGAAGAGAAACCAGAGTAAGTTAGAATATGGCTCTCTGGGGGTAAGTGGCACCACATCAAAGACCCCGTCATTGCGAGGGTGAGGACCTGAGAGGTATTTTCAAAATCTAAGAAAGAGGACAAGAACCAGGCCGGTGAGGGAAGCAGGCCCAAATTTCAGAGTCTCTGCTCAAAGCACAGAAAATCAAAAAGGTGGACAGTTCCCATGCGTCTGTCTGGGAATATGCAAATTCTTTTCTGTACACACCTCAGCTCATTAGGAGGCGTTGCGGCTGCTGGGCAAGGGGAACGCGAAGCGTGCATCAGGCTTTAGGTGAAGTGGCACTGTAGGACTTTTGTACCCCAGCGATTTTACGCTTTCCACACCATCCTTCCAATCGTTAGGCTGTGAGCCACCACTGTGCTCTGCACATAGCCATGCACTTTAAGTCCCTTTTTCGCACGTACTTTCATTAAACCTGAATATAGAAGTATATATCTGTCTAGGCTAGAGGCACATGAAACAGGTCTGGCGTGCCGCTTCAAGTGTACCTGAGAGGAATCTGACTCAGGATTGGCCACCCTCTCAGGGCACCGACTCAGGATTGGCCAACCTCTATGGGGCACCTCTAACATGCACAAATAACGGGCAAGCCCTATGAAAAGCACAGCGTGAGTCTAGGTGCCACCTTGAAAAAGGAGGGTGACGTCTGGCCTCTGACAGCAGGAATATTAAGAGAGGAGAAAACATACTGCCTGCTATCGTGAAATTCCAAGATAGTCACGAAAAGCAATCTCATGCACTGCACAAGCTCTTTCCCATGATGCACCTCTCCTGCACTCTGTCTATGCAAATGAGCAAGCAGAGAGTTCAGGAATAAAACACCTAAGCTCATGTCCCCAAAAAACAGCAGCAGACAACTCGCAGATATATTCACCAATTTCTAATGCTTTTCTTTTAAACACAAGATAAACAGCCTCACCGGTGGTAAGGCTTAAAAAAATTGAATAAACTCGTAAATGTTCCTCTCCACGGAAATCTTTAGTAAAAGGCGAAAGATTTTTTCGTTTTGAAGAGAAACCAGAGTAAGTTAGAATATGGCTCTCTGGGGGTAAGTGGCACCACATCAAAGACCCCGTCATTGCGAGGGTGAGGACCTGAGAGGTATTTTCAAAATCTAAGAAAGAGGACAAGAACCAGGCCGGTGAGGGAAGCAGGCCCAAATTTCAGAGTCTCTGCTCAAAGCACAGAAAATCAAAAAGGTGGACAGTTCCCATGCGTCTGTCTGGGAATATGCAAATTCTTTTCTGTACACACCTCAGCTCATTAGGAGGCATTGCGGCTGCTGGGCAAGGGGAACGGGAAGCGTGCATCAGGCTTTAGGTGAAGTGGCACTGTAGGACTTTTGTCCCCCAGCGATTTTACGCTTTCCACACCATCCTTCCAATCGTTAGGCTGTGAGCCACCACTGTGCTCTGCACATAGCCATGCACTTTAAGTCCCTTTTTCGCACGTACTTTCATTAAACCTGAATATAGAAGTGTATATCTGTCTAGGCTAGAGGCACATGAAACAGGACTGGCGTGCCGCTTCAAGTGTACCTGAGAGGAATCTGACTCAGGATTGGCCACCCTCTCAGGGCACCGACTCAGGATTGGCCAACCTCTATGGGGCACCTCTAACGGGCACAAATAATGGGCAAGCCCTATGAAAAGCACAGCGTGAGTCTAGGTGCCACCTTGAAAAAGGAGGGTGACGTCTGGCCTCTGACAGCAGGAATATTAAGAGAGGAGAAAACATACTGCCTGCTATCGTGAAATTCCAAGATAGTCACGAAAAGCAATCTCATGCACTGCACAAGCTCTTTCCCATGATGCACCTCTCCTGCACTCTGTCTATGCAAATGAGCAAGCAGAGAGTTCAGGAATAAAACACCTAAGCTCATGTCCCCAAAAAACAGCAGCAGACAACTCGCAGATATATTCACCAATTTCTAATGCTTTTCTTTTAAACACAAGATAAACAGCCTCACCGGTGGTAAGGCTTAAAAAAATTGAATAAACTCGTAAATGTTCCTCTCCACGGAAATCTTTAGTAAAAGGCGAAAGATTTTTTCATTTTGAAGAGAAACCAGAGTAAGTTAGAATATGGCTCTCTGGGGGTAAGTGGCACCACATCAAAGACCCCGTCATTGCGAGGGTGAGGACCTGAGAGGTATTTTCAAAATCTAAGAAAGAGGACAAGAACCAGGCCGGTGAGGGAAGCAGGCCCAAATTTCAGAGTCTCTGCTCAAAGCACAGAAAATCAAAAAGGTGGACAGTTCCCATGCGTCTGTCTGGGAATATGCAAATTCTTTTCTGTACACACCTCAGCTCATTAGGAGGCGTTGCGGCTGCTGGGCAAGGGGAACGGGAAGCGTGCATCAGGCTTTAGGTGAAGTGGCACTGTAGGACTTTTGTACCCCAGCGATTTTACGCTTTCCACACCATCCTTCCAATCGTTAGGCTGTGAGCCACCACTGTGCTCTGCACATAGCCATGCACTTTAAGTCCCTTTTTCGCACGTACTTTCATTAAACCTGAATATAGAAGTATATATCTGTCTAGGCTAGAGGCACATGAAACAGGACTGGCGTGCCGCTTCAAGTGTACCTGAGAGGAATCTGACTCAGGATTGGCCACCCTCTCAGGGCACCGACTCAGGATTGGCCAACCTCTATGGGGCACCTCTAACGTGCACAAATAACGGGCAAGCCCTATGAAAAGCACAGCGTGAGTCTAGGTGCCACCTTGAAAAAGGAGGGTGACGTCTGGCCTCTGACAGCAGGAATATTAAGAGAGGAGAAAACATACTGCCTGCTATCGTGAAATTCCAAGATAGTCACGAAAAGCAATCTCATGCACTGCACAAGCTCTTTCCCATGATGCACCTCTCCTGCACTCTGTCGATGCAAATGAGCAAGCAGAGAGTTCAGGAATAAAACACCTAAGCTCATGTCCCCAAAAAACAGCAGCAGACAACTCGCAGATATATTCACCAATTTCTAATGCTTTTCTTTTAAACACAAGATAAACAGCCTCACCGGTGGTAAGGCTTAAAAAAATTGAATAAACTCGTAAATGTTCCTCTCCACGGAAATCTTTAGTAAAAGGCGAAAGATTTTTTCGTTTTGAAGAGAAACCAGAGTAAGTTAGAATATGGCTCTCTGGGGGTAAGTGGCACCACATCAAAGACCCCGTCATTGCGAGGGTGAGGACCTGAGAGGTATTTTCAAAATCTAAGAAAGAGGACAAGAACCAGGCCGGTGAGGGAAGCAGGCCCAAATTTCAGAGTCTCTGCTCAAAGCACAGAAAATCAAAAAGGTGGACAGTTCCTATGCGTCTGTCTGGGAATATGCAAATTCTTTTCTGTACACACCTCAGCTCATTAGGAGGCATTGCGGCTGCTGGGCAAGGGGAACGGGAAGCGTGCATCAGGCTTTAGGTGAAGTGGCACTGTAGGACTTTTGTCCCCCAGCGATTTTACGCTTTCCACACCATCCTTCCAATCGTTAGGCTGTGAGCCACCACTGTGCTCTGCACATAGCCATGCACTTTAAGTCCCTTTTTCGCACGTACTTTCATTAAACCTGAATATAGAAGTATATATCTGTCTAGGCTAGAGGCACATGAAACAGGACTGGCGTGCCGCTTCAAGTGTACCTGAGAGGAATCTGACTCAGGATTGGCCACCCTCTCAGGGCACCGACTCAGGATTGGCCAACCTCTATGGGGCACCTCTAACGGGCACAAATAATGGGCAAGCCCTATGAAAAGCACAGCGTGAGTCTAGGTGCCACCTTGAAAAAGGAGGGTGACGTCTGGCCTCTGACAGCAGGAATATTAAGAGAGGAGAAAACATACTGCCTGCTATCGTGAAATTCCAAGATAGTCACGAAAAGCAATCTCATGCACTGCACAAGCTCTTTCCCATGATGCACCTCTCCTGCACTCTGTCTATGCAAATGAGCAAGCAGAGAGTTCAGGAATAAAACACCTAAGCTCATGTCCCCAAAAAACAGCAGCAGACAACTCGCAGATATATTCACCAATTTCTAATGCTTTTCTTTTAAACACAAGATAAACAGCCTCACCGGTGGTAAGGCTTAAAAAAATTGAATAAACTCGTAAATGTTCCTCTCCACGGAAATCTTTAGTAAAAGGCGAAAGATTTTTCTCGTTTTGAAGAGAAAACCAAAGTAAGTTAGAATATGGCTCTCTGGGGGTAAGTAGCACCACATCAAAGACCCCGTCATTGCGAGGGTGAGGACCTGAGAGGTATTTTCAAAATCTAAGAAAGAGGACAAGAACCAGGCCGGTGAGGGAAGCAGGCCCAAATTTCAGAGTTTCTGCTCAAAGCACAGAAAATCAAAAAGGTGGACAGTTCCCATGCGTCTGTCTGGGAATATGCAAATTCTTTTCTGTACACACCTCAGCTCATTAGGAGGCGTTGCGGCTGCTGGGCAAGGGGAACGGGAAGCGTGCATCAGGCTTTAGGTGAAGTGGCACTGTAGGACTTTTGTCCCCCAGCGATTTTACGCTTTCCACACCATCCTTCCAATCGTTAGGCTGTGAGCCACCACTGTGCTCTGCACATAGCCATGCACTTTAAGTCCCTTTTTCGCACGTACTTTCCTTAAACCTGAATATAGAAGTATATATCTGTCTAGGTTAGAGGCACATGAAACAGGACTGGCGTGCCGCTTCAAGTGTACCTGAGAGGAATCTGACTCAGGATTGGCCACCCTCTCAGGGCACCGACTCAGGATTGGCCAACCTCTATGGGGCACCTCTAACGTGCACAAATAACGGGCAAGCCCTATGAAAAGCACAGCGTGAGTCTAGGTGCCACCTTGAAAAAGGAGGGTGACGTCTGGCCTCTGACAGCAGGAATATTAAGAGAGGAGAAAACATACTGCCTGCTATCGTGAAATTCCAAGATAGTCACGAAAAGCAATCTCATGCACTGCACAAGCTCTTTCCCATGATGCACCTCTCCTGCACTCTGTCGATGCAAATGAGCAAGCAGAGAGTTCAGGAATAAAACACCTAAGCTCATGTCCCCAAAAAACAGCAGCAGACAACTCGCAGATATATTCACCAATTTCTAATGCTTTTCTTTTAAACACACGATAAACAGCCTCACCTGTGGTAAGGCTTAAAAAAATTGAATAAACTCGTAAATGTTCCTCTCCACGGAAATCTTTAGTAAAAGGCGAAAGATTTTTTCGTTTTGAAGAGAAACCAGAGTAAGTTAGAATATGGCTCACTGGGGGTAAGTGGCACCACATCAAAGACCCCGTCATTGCGAGGGTGAGGACCTGAGAGGTATTTTTAGGCTCTAAGAAAGAGGACAAGAACCAGGCCAGTGAGGGAAGCAGGCCCAATTTTCAGAGTCTCTGCTCAAAGCACAGAAAATCAAAAAGGTGGACAGTTCCCATGCGTCTGTCTGGAAATATGCAAATTCTTTTCTGTACACACCTCAGCTCATTAGGAGGCGTTGCGGCTGCTGGGCAAGGGGAACGGGAAGCGTGCATCAGGCTTTAGGTGAAGTGACACTGTAGGACTTTTGTCCCCCAGCGATTTTACGCTTTCCACACCATCCTTCCAATCGATAGGCTGTGAGCCACCACTGTGCTCTGCACATAGCCATGCACTTTAAGTCCCTTTTTCGCACGTACTTTCATTAAACCTGAATATAGAAGTATATATCTGTCTAGGCTAGAGGCACATGAAACAGGACTGGCGTGCCGCTTCAAGTGTACCTGAGAGGAATCTGACTCAGGATTGGCCACCCTCTCAGGGCACCGACTCAGGATTGGCCAACCTCTATGGGGCACCTCTAACGTGCACAAATAACGGGCAAGCCCTATGAAAAGCACAGCGTGAGTCTAGGTGCCACCTTGAAAAAGGAGGGTGACGTCTGGCCTCTGACAGCAGGAATATTAAGAGAGGAGAAAACATACTGCCTGCTATCGTGAAATTCCAAGATAGTCACGAAAAGCAATCTCATGCACTGCACAAGCTCTTTCCCATGATGCACCTCTCCTGCACTCTGTCGATGCAAATGAGCAAGCAGAGAGTTCAGGAATAAAACACCTAAGCTCATGTCCCCAAAAAACAGCAGCAGACAACTCGCAGATATATTCACCAATTTCTAATGCTTTTCTTTTAAACACACGATAAACAGCCTCACCTGTGGTAAGGCTTAAAAAAATTGAATAAACTCGTAAATGTTCCTCTCCACGGAAATCTTTAGTAAAAGGCGAAAGATTTTTTCGTTTTGAAGAGAAACCAGAGTAAGTTAGAATATGGCTCTCTGGGGGTAAGTGGCACCACATCAAAGACCCCGTCATTGCGAGGGTGAGGACCTGAGAGGTATTTTCAAAATCTAAGAAAGAGGACAAGAACCAGGCCGGTGAGGGAAGCAGGCCCAAATTTCAGAGTCTCTGCTCAAAGCACAGAAAATCAAAAAGGTGGACAGTTCCCATGCGTCTGTCTGGGAATATGCAAATTCTTTTCTGTACACACCTCAGCTCATTAGGAGGCGTTGCGGCTGCTGGGCAAGGGGAACGGGAAGCGTGCATCAGGCTTTAGGTGAAGTGGCACTGTAGGACTTTTGTACCCCAGCGATTTTACGCTTTCCACACCATCCTTCCAATCGTTAGGCTGTGAGCCACCACTGTGCTCTGCACATAGCCATGCACTTTAAGTCCCTTTTTCGCACGTACTTTCATTAAACCTGAATATAGAAGTATATATCTGTCTAGGCTAGAGGCACATGAAACAGGACTGGCGTGCCGCTTCAAGTGTACCTGAGAGGAATCTGACTCAGGATTGGCCACCCTCTCAGGGCACCGACTCAGGATTGGCCAACCTCTATGGGGCACCTCTAACGTGCACAAATAACGGGCAAGCCCTATGAAAAGCACAGCGTGAGTCTAGGTGCCACCTTGAAAAAGGAGGGTGACGTCTGGCCTCTGACAGCAGGAATATTAAGAGAGGAGAAAACATACTGCCTGCTATCGTGAAATTCCAAGATAGTCACGAAAAGCAATCTCATGCACTGCACAAGCTCTTTCCCATGATGCACCTCTCCTGCACTCTGTCTATGCAAATGAGCAAGCAGAGAGTTCAGGAATAAAACACCTAAGCTCATGTCCCCAAAAAACAGCAGCAGACAACTCGCAGATATATTCACCAATTTCTAATGCTTTTCTTTTAAACACACGATAAACAGCCTCACCTGTGGTAAGGCTTAAAAAAATTGAATAAACTCGTAAATGTTCCTCTCCACGGCAATCTTTAGTAAAAGGCAAAAGATTTTTTCGTTTTGGAGAGAAACCAGAGTAAGTTAGAATATGGCTCTCTGGGGGTAAGTGGCACCACATCAAAGACCCCGTCATTGCGAGGGTGAGGACCTGAGAGGTATTTTTAGGCTCTAAGAAAGAGGACAAGAACCAGGCCAGTGAGGGAAGCAGGCCCAATTTTCAGAGTCTCTGCTCAAAGCACAGAAAATCAAAAAGGTGGACAGTTCCCATGCGTCTGTCTGGAAATATGCAAATTCTTTTCTGTACACACCTCAGCTCATTAGGAGGCGTTGCGGCTGCTGGGCAAGGGGAACGGGAAGCGTGCATCAGGCTTTAGGTGAAGTGACACTGTAGGACTTTTGTCCCCCAGCGATTTTACGCTTTCCACACCATCCTTCCAATCGATAGGCTGTGAGCCACCACTGTGCTCTGCACATAGCCATGCACTTTAAGTCCCTTTTTCGTACGTACTTTCATTAAACCTGAATATAGAAGTATATATCTGTCTAGGCTAGAGGCACATGAAACAGGACTGGCGTGCCGCTTCAAGTGTACCTGAGAGGAATCTGACTCAGGATTGGCCACCCTCTCAGGGCACCGACTCAGGATTGGCCAACCTCTATGGGGCACCTCTAACGTGCACAAATAACGGGCAAGCCCTATGAAAAGCACAGCGTGAGTCTAGGTGCCACCTTGAAAAAGGAGGGTGACGTCTGGCCTCTGAAAGCAGGAATATTAAGAGAGGAGAAAACATACTGCCTGCTATCATGAAATTCCAAGATAGTCACGAAAAGCAATCTCATGCACTGCACAAGCTCTTTCCCATGATGCACCTCTCCTGCACTCTGTCGATGCAAATGAGCAAGCAGAGAGTTCAGGAATAAAACACCTAAGCTCATGTCCCCAAAAAACAGCAGCAGACAACTCGCAGATATATTCACCAATTTCTAATGCTTTTCTTTTAAACACACGATAAACAGCCTCACCTGTGGTAAGGCTTAAAAAAATTGAATAAACTCGTAAATGTTCCTCTCCACGGAAATCTTTAGTAAAAGGCGAAAGATTTTTTCGTTTTGAAGAGAAACCAGAGTAAGTTAGAATATGGCTCTCTGGGGGTAAGTGGCACCACATCAAAGACCCCGTCATTGCGAGGGTGAGGACCTGAGAGGTATTTTTAGGCTCTAAGAAAGAGGACAAGAACCAGGCCAGTGAGGGAAGCAGGCCCAAATTTCAGAGTCTCTGCTCAAAGCACAGAAAATCAAAAAGGTGGACAGTTCCCATGCGTCTGTCTGGGAATATGCAAATTCTTTTCTGTACACACCTCAGCTCATTAGGAGGCGTTGCGGCTGCTGGGCAAGGGGAACGGGAAGAGTGCATCAGGCTTTAGGTGAAGTGGCACTGTAGGACTTTTGTACCCCAGCGATTTTACGCTTTCCACACCATCCTTACAATCGTTAGGCTGTGAGCCACCACTGTGCTCTGCACATAGCCATGCACTTTAAGTCCCTTTTTCGCACGTACTTTCATTAAACCTGAATATAGAAGTATATATCTGTCTAGGCTAGAGGCACATGAAACAGGACTGGCGTGCCGCTTCAAGTGTACCTGAGAGGAATCTGACTCAGGATTGGCCACCCTCTCAGGGCACCGACTCAGGATTGGCCAACCTCTATGGGGCACCTCTAACGTGCACAAATAACGGGCAAGCCCTATGAAAAGCACAGCGTGAGTCTAGGTGCCACCTTGAAAAAGGAGGGTGACGTCTGGCCTCTGACAGCAGGAATATTAAGAGAGGAGAAAACATACTGCCTGCTATCGTGAAATTCCAAGATAGTCACGAAAAGCAATCTCATGCACTGCACAAGCTCTGTCCCATGATGCACCTCTCCTGCACTCTGTCGATGCAAATGAGCAAGCAGAGAGTTCAGGAATAAAACACCTAAGCTCATGTCCCCAAAAAACAGCAGCAGACAACTCGCAGATATATTCACCAATTTCTAATGCTTTTCTTTTAAACACACGATAAACAGCCTCACCTGTGGTAAGGCTTAAAAAAATTGAATAAACTCGTAAATGTTCCTATCCACGGAAATCTTTAGTAAAAAGCGAAAGATTTTTTCATTTTGAAGAGAAACCAGAGTAAGTTAGAATATGGCTCTCTGGGGGTAAGTGGCACCACATCAAAGACCCCGTCATTGCGAGGGTGAGGACCTGAGAGGTATTTTTAGGCTCTAAGAAAGAGGACAAGAACCAGGCCAGTGAGGGAAGCAGGCCCAATTTTCAGAGTCTCTGCTCAAAGCACAGAAAATCAAAAAGGTGGACAGTTCCCATGCGTCTGTCTGGAAATATGCAAATTCTTTTCTGTACACACCTCAGCTCATTAGGAGGCGTTGCGGCTGCTGGGCAAGGGGAACGGGAAGCGTGCATCAGGCTTTAGGTGAAGTGACACTGTAGGACTTTTGTCCCCCAGCGATTTTACGCTTTCCACACCATCCTTCCAATCGATAGGCTGTGAGCCACCACTGTGCTCTGCACATAGCCATGCACTTTAAGTCCCTTTTTCGCACGTACTTTCATTAAACCTGAATATAGAAGTATATATCTGTCTAGGCTAGAGGCACAAGAAACAGGACTGGCGTGCCGCTTCAAGTGTACCTGAGAGGAATCTGACTCATGATTGGCCACCCTCTCAGGGCACCGACTCAGGATTGGCCAACCTCTATGGGGCACCTCTAACGGGCACAAATAACGGGCAAGCCCTTTGAAAAGCACAGCGTGAGTCTAGGTGCCACCTTGAAAATGGAGGGTGACGTCTGGCCTCTGACAGCAGGAATATTAAGAGAGGAGAAAACATACTGCCTGCTATCGTGAAATTCCAAGATAGTCACGAAAAGCAATCTCATGCACTGCACAAGCTCTTTCCCATGATGCACCTCTCCTGCACTCTGTCTATGCAAATGAGCAAGCAGAGAGTTCAGGAATAAAACACCTAAGCTCATGTCCCCAAAAAACAGCAGCAGACAACTAGCAGATATATTCACCAATTTCTAATGCTTTTCTTTTAAACACAAGATAAACAGCCTCACCGGTGGTAAGGCTTAAAAAAATTGAATAAACTCGTAAATGTTCCTCTCCACGGAAATCTTTAGTAAAAGGCGAAAGATTTTTTCGTTTTGAAGAGAAACCAGAGTAAGTTAGAATATGGCTCTCTGGGGGTAAGTGGCACCACATCAAAGACCCCGTCATTGCGAGGGTGAGGACCTGAGAGGTATTTTCAAAATCTAAGAAAGAGGACAAGAACCAGGCCGGTGAGGGAAGCAGGCCCAAATTTCAGAGTCTCTGCTCAAAGCACAGAAAATCAAAAAGGTGGTCAGTTCCCATGCGTCTGTCTGGGAATATGCAAATTCTTTTCTGTACACACCTCAGCTCATTAGGAGGCGTTGCGGCTGCTGGGCAAGGGGAACGGGAAGCGTGCATCAGGCTTTAGGTGAAGTGGCACTGTAGGACTTTTGTACCCCAGCGATTTTACGCTTTCCACACCATCCTTCCAATCGTTAGGCTGTGAGCCACCACTGTGCTCTGCACATAGCCATGCACTTTAAGTCCCTTTTTCGCACGTACTTTCATTAAACCTGAATATAGAAGTATATATCTGTCTAGGCTAGAGGCACATGAAACAGGACTGGCGTGCCGCTTCAAGTGTACCTGAGAGGAATCTGACTCAGGATTGGCCACCCTCTCAGGGCACCGACTCAGGATTGGCCAACCTCTATGGGGCACCTCTAACGTGCACAAATAACGGGCAAGCCCTATGAAAAGCACAGCGTGAGTCTAGGTGCCACCTTGAAAAAGGAGGGTGACGTCTGGCCTCTGACAGCAGGAATATTAAGAGAGGAGAAAACATACTGCCTGCTATCGTGAAATTCCAAGATAGTCACGAAAAGCAATCTCATGCACTGCACAAGCTCTTTCCCATGATGCACCTCTCCTGCACTCTGTCGATGCAAATGAGCAAGCAGAGAGTTCAGGAATAAAACACCTAAGCTCATGTCCCCAAAAAACAGCAGCAGACAACTCGCAGATATATTCACCAATTTCTAATGCTTTTCTTTTAAACACACGATAAACAGCCTCACCTGTGGTAAGGCTTAAAAAAATTGAATAAACTCGTAAATGTTCCTCTCCACGGAAATCTTTAGTAAAAGGCGAAAGATTTTTTCTTTTTGAAGAGAAACCAGAGTAAGTTAGAATATGGCTCTCTGGGGGTGAGTGGCACCACATCAAAGACCCCGTCATTGCGAGGGTGAGGACCTGAGAGGTATTTTCAAAATCTAAGAAAGAGGACAAGAACCAGGCCGGTGAGGGAAGCAGGCCCAAATTTCAGAGTCTCTGCTCAAAGCACAGAAAATCAAAAAGGTGGACAGTTCCCATGCGTCTGTCTGGGAATATGCAAATTCTTTTCTGTACACACCTCAGCTCATTAGGAGGCATTGCGGCTGCTGGGCAAGGGGAACGGGAAGCGTGCATCAGGCTTTAGGTGAAGTGGCACTGTAGGACTTTTGTCCCCAAGCGATTTTACGCTTTCCACACCATCCTTCCAATCGTTAGGCTGTGAGCCACCACTGTGCTCTGCACATAGCCATGCACTTTAAGTCCCTTTTTCGCACGTACTTTCATTAAACCTGAATATAGAAGTATATATCTGTCTAGGCTAGAGGCACATGAAACAGGACTGGCGTGCCGCTTCAAGTGTACCTGAGAGGAATCTGACTCAGGATTGGCCACCCTCTCAGGGCACCGACTCAGGATTGGCCAACCTCTATGGGGCACCTCTAACGGGCACAAATAATGGGCAAGCCCTATGAAAAGCACAGCGTGAGTCTAGGTGCCACCTTGAAAAAGGAGGGTGACGTCTGGCCTCTGACAGCAGGAATATTAAGAGAGGAGAAAACATACTGCCTGCTATCGTGAAATTCCAAGATAGTCACGAAAAGCAATCTCATGCACTGCACAAGCTCTTTCCCATGATGCACCTCTCCTGCACTCTGTCTATGCAAATGAGCAAGCAGAGAGTTCAGGAATAAAACACCTAAGCTCATGTCCCCAAAAAACAGCAGCAGACAACTCGCAGATATATTCACCAATTTCTAATGCTTTTCTTTTAAACACAAGATAAACAGCCTCACCGGTGGTAAGGCTTAAAAAAATTGAATAAACTCGTAAATATTCCTCTCCACGGAAATCTTTAGTAAAAGGCGAAAGATTTTATCGTTTTGAAGAGAAACCAGAGTAAGTTAGAATATGGCTCTCTGGGGGTAAGTGGCACCACATCAAAGACCCCGTCATTGCGAGGGTGAGGACCTGAGAGGTATTTTCAAAATCTAAGAAAGAGGACAAGAACCAGGCCGGTGAGGGAAGCAGGCCCAAATTTCAGAGTCTCTGCTCAAAGCACAGAAAATCAAAAAGGTGGACAGTTCCCATGCGTCTGTCTGGGAATATGCAAATTCTTTTCTGTACACACCTCAGCTCATTAGGAGGCGTTGCGGCTGCTGGGCAAGGGGAACGGGAAGCGTGCATCAGGCTTTAGGTGAAGTGGCACTGTAGGACTTTTGTACCCCAGCGATTTTACGCTTTCCACACCATCCTTCCAATCGTTAGGCTGTGAGCCACCACTGTGCTCTGCACATAGCCATGCACTTTAAGTCCCTTTTTCGCACGTACTTTCATTAAACCTG
Source organism: Lissotriton helveticus (assembly GCF_964261635.1). Lineage (NCBI taxonomy): Eukaryota > Metazoa > Chordata > Amphibia > Caudata > Salamandridae > Lissotriton > Lissotriton helveticus. The sequence continues at coordinate 657,480,782 of NC_136073.1, read as the reverse complement.
AATATAGAAGTATATATCTGTCTAGGCTAGAGGCACATGAAACAGGACTGGCGTGCCGCTTCAAGTGTACCTGAGAGGAATCTGACTCAGGATTGGCCACCCTCTCAGGGCACTGACTCAGGATTGGCCAACCTCTATGGGGCACCTCTAACGTGCACAAATAACGGGCAAGCCCTATGAAAAGCACAGCGTGAGTCTAGGTGCCACCTTGAAAAAGGAGGGTGACGTCTGGCCTCTGACAGCAGGAATATTAAGAGAGGAGAAAACATACTGCCTGCTATCGTGAAATTCCAAGATAGTCAGGAAAAGCAATCTCATGCACTGCACAAGCTCTTTCCCATGATGCACCTCTCCTGCACTCTGTCTATGCAAATGAGCAAGCAGAGAGTTCAGGAATAAAACACCTAAGCTCATGTCCCCAAAAAACAGCAGCAGACAACTCGCAGATATATTCACCAATTTCTAATGCTTTTCTTTTAAACACAAGATAAACAGCCTCACCGGTGGTAAGGCTTAAAAAAATTGAATAAACTCGTAAATGTTCCTCTCCACGGAAATCTTTAGTAAAAGGCGAAAGATTTTTTCGTTTTGAAGAGAAACCAGAGTAAGTTAGAATATGGCTCTCTGGGGGTAAGTGGCACCACATCAAAGACCCCGTCATTGCGAGGGTGAGGACCTGAGAGGTATTTTCAAAATCTAAGAAAGAGGACAAGAACCAGGCCGGTGAGGGAAGCAGGCCCAAATTTCAGAGTCTCTGCTCAAAGCACAGAAAATCAAAAAGGTGGACAGTTCCCATGCGTCTGTCTGGAAATATGCAAATTCTTTTCTGTACACACCTCAGCTCATTAGGAGGCGTTGTGGCTGCTGGGCAAGGGGAACGGGAAGCGTGCATCAGGCTTTAGGTGAAGTGACACTGTAGGACTTTTGTCCCCCAGCGATTTTACGCTTTCCACACCATCCTTCCAATCGATAGGCTGTGAGCCACCACTGTGCTCTGCACATAGCCATGCACTTTAAGTCCCTTTTTCGCACGTACTTTCATTAAACCTGAATATAGAAGTATATATCTGTCTAGGCTAGAGGCACATGAAACAGGACTGGCGTGCCGCTTCAAGTGTACCTGAGAGGAATCTGACTCATGATTGGCCACCCTCTCAGGGCACCGACTCAGGATTGGCCAACCTCTAACGGGCACAAATAACGGGCAAGCCCTATGAAAAGCACAGCGTGAGTCTAGGTGCCACCTTGAAAAAGGAGGGTGACGTCTGGCCTCTGACAGCAGGAATATTAAGAGAGAAGAAAACATACTGCCTGCTATCGTGAAATTCCAAGATAGTCACGAAAAGCAATCTCATGCACTGCACAAGCTCTTGCCCATGATGCACCTCTCCTGCACTCTGTCTATACAAATGAGCAAGCAGAGAGTTCAGGAATAAAACACCTAAGCTCATGTCCCCAAAAAACAGCAGCAGACAACTCGCAGATATATTCACCAATTTCTAATGCTTTTCTTTTAAACACAAGATAAACAGCCTCACCGGTGGTAAGGCTTAAAAAAATTGAATAAACTCGTAAATGTTCCTCTCCACGGAAATCTTTAGTAAAAGGCGAAAGATTTTTCTCGTTTTGAAGAGAAAACCAAAGTAAGTTAGAATATGGCTCTCTGGGGGTAAGTAGCACCACATCAAAGACCCCGTCATTGCGAGGGTGAGGACCTGAGAGGTATTTTCAAAATCTAAGAAAGAGGACAAGAACCAGGCCGGTGAGGGAAGCAGGCCCAAATTTCAGAGTCTCTGCTCAAAGCACAGAAAATCAAAAAGGTGGACAGTTCCCATGCGTCTGTCTGGGAATATGCAAATTCTTTTCTGTACACACCTCAGCTCATTAGGAGGCGTTGCGGCTGCTGGGCAAGGGGAACGGGAAGCGTGCATCAGGCTTTAGGTGAAGTGGCACTGTAGGACTTTTGTCCCCCAGCGATTTTACGCTTTCCACACCATCCTTCCAATCGTTAGGCTGTGAGCCACCACTGTGCTCTGCACATAGCCATGCACTTTAAGTCCCTTTTTCGCACGTACTTTCATTAAACCTGAATATAGAAGTATATATCTGTCTAGGCTAGAGGCACATGAAACAGGACTGGCGTGCCGCTTCAAGTGTACCTGAGAGGAATCTGACTCAGGATTGGCCACCCTCTCAGGGCACCGACTCAGGATTGGCCAACCTCTATGGGGCACCTCTAACGTGCACAAATAACGGGCAAGCCCTATGAAAAGCACAGCGTGAGTCTAGGTGCCACCTTGAAAAAGGAGGGTGACGTCTGGCCTCTGACAGCAGGAATATTAAGAGAGGAGAAAACATACTGCCTGCTATCGTGAAATTCCAAGATAGTCACGAAAAGCAATCTCATGCACTGCACAAGCTCTTTCCCATGATGCACCTCTCCTGCACTCTGTCGATGCAAATGAGCAAGCAGAGAGTTCAGGAATAAAACACCTAAGCTCATGTCCCCAAAAAACAGCAGCAGACAACTCGCAGATATATTCACCAATTTCTAAAGCTTTTCTTTTAAACACACGATAAACAGCCTCACCTGTGGTAAGGCTTAAAAAAATTGAATAAACTCGTAAATGTTCCTCTCCACGGAAATCTTTAGTAAAAGGCGAAAGATTTTTTCGTTTTGAAGAGAAACCAGAGTAAGTTAGAATATGGCTCTCTGGGGGTGAGTGGCACCACATCAAAGACCCCGTCATTGCGAGGGTGAGGACCTGAGAGGTATTTTCAAAATCTAAGAAAGAGGACAAGAACCAGGCCGGTGAGGGAAGCAGGCCCAAATTTCAGAGTCTCTGCTCAAAGCACAGAAAATCAAAAAGGTGGACAGTTCCCATGCGTCTGTCTGGGAATATGCAAATTCTTTTCTGTACACACCTCAGCTCATTAGGAGGCATTGCGGCTGCTGGGCAAGGGGAACGGGAAGCGTGCATCAGGCTTTAGGTGAAGTGGCACTGTAGGACTTTTGTCCCCCAGCGATTTTACGCTTTCCACACCATCCTTCCAATCGTTAGGCTGTGAGCCACCACTGTGCTCTGCACATAGCCATGCACTTTAAGTCCCTTTTTCGCACGTACTTTCATTAAACCTGAATATAGAAGTATATATCTGTCTAGGCTAGAGGCACATGAAACAGGACTGGCGTGCCGCTTCAAGTGTACCTGAGAGGAATCTGACTCAGGATTGGCCACCCTCTCAGGGCACCGACTCAGGATTGGCCAACCTCTATGGGGCACCTCTAACGGGCACAAATAATGGGCAAGCCCTATGAAAAGCACAGCGTGAGTCTAGGTGCCACCTTGAAAAAGGAGGGTGACGTCTGGCCTCTGACAGCAGGAATATTAAGAGAGGAGAAAACATACTGCCTGCTATCGTGAAATTCCAAGATAGTCACGAAAAGCAATCTCATGCACTGCACAAGCTCTTTCCCATGATGCACCTCTCCTGCACTCTGTCTATGCAAATGAGCAAGCAGAGAGTTCAGGAATAAAACACCTAAGCTCATGTCCCCAAAAAACAGCAGCAGACAACTCGCAGATATATTCACCAATTTCTAATGCTTTTCTTTTAAACACAAGATAAACAGCCTCACCGGTGGTAAGGCTTAAAAAAATTGAATAAACTCGTAAATATTCCTCTCCACGGAAATCTTTAGTAAAAGGCGAAAGATTTTATCGTTTTGAAGAGAAACCAGAGTAAGTTAGAATATGGCTCTCTGGGGGTAAGTGGCACCACATCAAAGACCCCGTCATTGCGAGGGTGAGGACCTGAGAGGTATTTTCAAAATCTAAGAAAGAGGACAAGAACCAGGCCGGTGAGGGAAGCAGGCCCAAATTTCAGAGTCTCTGCTCAAAGCACAGAAAATCAAAAAGGTGGACAGTTCCCATGCGTCTGTCTGGGAATATGCAAATTCTTTTCTGTACACACCTCAGCTCATTAGGAGGCGTTGCGGCTGCTGGGCAAGGGGAACGGGAAGCGTGCATCAGGCTTTAGGTGAAGTGGCACTGTAGGACTTTTGTACCCCAGCGATTTTACGCTTTCCACACCATCCTTCCAATCGTTAGGCTGTGAGCCACCACTGTGCTCTGCACATAGCCATGCACTTTAAGTCCCTTTTTCGCACGTACTTTCATTAAACCTGAATATAGAAGTATATATCTGTCTAGGCTAGAGGCACATGAAACAGGACTGGCGTGCCGCTTCAAGTGTACCTGAGAGGAATCTGACTCAGGATTGGCCACCCTCTCAGGGCACTGACTCAGGATTGGCCAACCTCTATGGGGCACCTCTAACGTGCACAAATAACGGGCAAGCCCTATGAAAAGCACAGCGTGAGTCTAGGTGCCACCTTGAAAAAGGAGGGTGACGTCTGGCCTCTGACAGCAGGAATATTAAGAGAGGAGAAAACATACTGCCTGCTATCGTGAAATTCCAAGATAGTCAGGAAAAGCAATCTCATGCACTGCACAAGCTCTTTCCCATGATGCACCTCTCCTGCACTCTGTCTATGCAAATGAGCAAGCAGAGAGTTCAGGAATAAAACACCTAAGCTCATGTCCCCAAAAAACAGCAGCAGACAACTAGCAGATATATTCACCAATTTCTAATGCTTTTCTTTTAAACACAAGATAAACAGCCTCACCGGTGGTAAGGCTTAAAAAAATTGAATAAACTCGTAAATGTTCCTCTCCACGGAAATCTTTAGTAAAAGGCGAAAGATTTTTTCGTTTTGAAGAGAAACCAGAGTAAGTTAGAATATGGCTCTCTGGGGGTAAGTGGCACCACATCAAAGACCCCGTCATTGCGAGGGTGAGGACCTGAGAGGTATTTTCAAAATCTAAGAAAGAGGACAAGAACCAGGCCGGTGAGGGAAGCAGGCCCAAATTTCAGAGTCTCTGCTCAAAGCACAGAAAATCAAAAAGGTGGTCAGTTCCCATGCGTCTGTCTGGGAATATGCAAATTCTTTTCTGTACACACCTCAGCTCATTAGGAGGCGTTGCGGCTGCTGGGCAAGGGGAACGGGAAGCGTGCATCAGGCTTTAGGTGAAGTGGCACTGTAGGACTTTTGTACCCCAGCGATTTTACGCTTTCCACACCATCCTTCCAATCGTTAGGCTGTGAGCCACCACTGTGCTCTGCACATAGCCATGCACTTTAAGTCCCTTTTTCGCACGTACTTTCATTAAACCTGAATATAGAAGTATATATCTGTCTAGGCTAGAGGCACATGAAACAGGACTGGCGTGCCGCTTCAAGTGTACCTGAGAGGAATCTGACTCAGGATTGGCCACCCTCTCAGGGCACCGACTCAGGATTGGCCAACCTCTATGGGGCACCTCTAACGTGCACAAATAACGGGCAAGCCCTATGAAAAGCACAGCGTGAGTCTAGGTGCCACCTTGAAAAAGGAGGGTGACGTCTGGCCTCTGACAGCAGGAATATTAAGAGAGGAGAAAACATACTGCCTGCTATCGTGAAATTCCAAGATAGTCACGAAAAGCAATCTCATGCACTGCACAAGCTCTTTCCCATGATGCACCTCTCCTGCACTCTGTCGATGCAAATGAGCAAGCAGAGAGTTCAGGAATAAAACACCTAAGCTCATGTCCCCAAAAAACAGCAGCAGACAACTCGCAGATATATTCACCAATTTCTAATGCTTTTCTTTTAAACACACGATAAACAGCCTCACCTGTGGTAAGGCTTAAAAAAATTGAATAAACTCGTAAATGTTCCTCTCCACGGAAATCTTTAGTAAAAGGCGAAAGATTTTTTCTTTTTGAAGAGAAACCAGAGTAAGTTAGAATATGGCTCTCTGGGGGTGAGTGGCACCACATCAAAGACCCCGTCATTGCGAGGGTGAGGACCTGAGAGGTATTTTCAAAATCTAAGAAAGAGGACAAGAACCAGGCCGGTGAGGGAAGCAGGCCCAAATTTCAGAGTCTCTGCTCAAAGCACAGAAAATCAAAAAGGTGGACAGTTCCCATGCGTCTGTCTGGGAATATGCAAATTCTTTTCTGTACACACCTCAGCTCATTAGGAGGCATTGCGGCTGCTGGGCAAGGGGAACGGGAAGCGTGCATCAGGCTTTAGGTGAAGTGGCACTGTAGGACTTTTGTCCCCAAGCGATTTTACGCTTTCCACACCATCCTTCCAATCGTTAGGCTGTGAGCCACCACTGTGCTCTGCACATAGCCATGCACTTTAAGTCCCTTTTTCGCACGTACTTTCATTAAACCTGAATATAGAAGTATATATCTGTCTAGGCTAGAGGCACATGAAACAGGACTGGCGTGCCGCTTCAAGTGTACCTGAGAGGAATCTGACTCAGGATTGGCCACCCTCTCAGGGCACCGACTCAGGATTGGCCAACCTCTATGGGGCACCTCTAACGGGCACAAATAATGGGCAAGCCCTATGAAAAGCACAGCGTGAGTCTAGGTGCCACCTTGAAAAAGGAGGGTGACGTCTGGCCTCTGACAGCAGGAATATTAAGAGAGGAGAAAACATACTGCCTGCTATCGTGAAATTCCAAGATAGTCACGAAAAGCAATCTCATGCACTGCACAAGCTCTTTCCCATGATGCACCTCTCCTGCACTCTGTCTATGCAAATGAGCAAGCAGAGAGTTCAGGAATAAAACACCTAAGCTCATGTCCCCAAAAAACAGCAGCAGACAACTCGCAGATATATTCACCAATTTCTAATGCTTTTCTTTTAAACACAAGATAAACAGCCTCACCGGTGGTAAGGCTTAAAAAAATTGAATAAACTCGTAAATATTCCTCTCCACGGAAATCTTTAGTAAAAGGCGAAAGATTTTATCGTTTTGAAGAGAAACCAGAGTAAGTTAGAATATGGCTCTCTGGGGGTAAGTGGCACCACATCAAAGACCCCGTCATTGCGAGGGTGAGGACCTGAGAGGTATTTTCAAAATCTAAGAAAGAGGACAAGAACCAGGCCGGTGAGGGAAGCAGGCCCAAATTTCAGAGTCTCTGCTCAAAGCACAGAAAATCAAAAAGGTGGACAGTTCCCATGCGTCTGTCTGGGAATATGCAAATTCTTTTCTGTACACACCTCAGCTCATTAGGAGGCGTTGCGGCTGCTGGGCAAGGGGAACGGGAAGCGTGCATCAGGCTTTAGGTGAAGTGGCACTGTAGGACTTTTGTACCCCAGCGATTTTACGCTTTCCACACCATCCTTCCAATCGTTAGGCTGTGAGCCACCACTGTGCTCTGCACATAGCCATGCACTTTAAGTCCCTTTTTCGCACGTACTTTCATTAAACCTGAATATAGAAGTATATATCTGTCTAGGCTAGAGGCACATGAAACAGGACTGGCGTGCCGCTTCAAGTGTACCTGAGAGGAATCTGACTCAGGATTGGCCACCCTCTCAGGGCACTGACTCAGGATTGGCCAACCTCTATGGGGCACCTCTAACGTGCACAAATAACGGGCAAGCCCTATGAAAAGCACAGCGTGAGTCTAGGTGCCACCTTGAAAAAGGAGGGTGACGTCTGGCCTCTGACAGCAGGAATATTAAGAGAGGAGAAAACATACTGCCTGCTATCGTGAAATTCCAAGATAGTCAGGAAAAGCAATCTCATGCACTGCACAAGCTCTTTCCCATGATGCACCTCTCCTGCACTCTGTCTATGCAAATGAGCAAGCAGAGAGTTCAGGAATAAAACACCTAAGCTCATGTCCCCAAAAAACAGCAGCAGACAACTCGCAGATATATTCACCAATTTCTAATGCTTTTCTTTTAAACACAAGATAAACAGCCTCACCGGTGGTAAGGCTTAAAAAAATTGAATAAACTCGTAAATGTTCCTCTCCACGGAAATCTTTAGTAAAAGGCGAAAGATTTTTTCGTTTTGAAGAGAAACCAGAGTAAGTTAGAATATGGCTCTCTGGGGGTAAGTGGCACCACATCAAAGACCCCGTCATTGCGAGGGTGAGGACCTGAGAGGTATTTTCAAAATCTAAGAAAGAGGACAAGAACCAGGCCGGTGAGGGAAGCAGGCCCAAATTTCAGAGTCTCTGCTCAAAGCACAGAAAATCAAAAAGGTGGACAGTTCCCATGCGTCTGTCTGGAAATATGCAAATTCTTTTCTGTACACACCTCAGCTCATTAGGAGGCGTTGTGGCTGCTGGGCAAGGGGAACGGGAAGCGTGCATCAGGCTTTAGGTGAAGTGACACTGTAGGACTTTTGTCCCCCAGCGATTTTACGCTTTCCACACCATCCTTCCAATCGATAGGCTGTGAGCCACCACTGTGCTCTGCACATAGCCATGCACTTTAAGTCCCTTTTTCGCACGTACTTTCATTAAACCTGAATATAGAAGTATATATCTGTCTAGGCTAGAGGCACATGAAACAGGACTGGCGTGCCGCTTCAAGTGTACCTGAGAGGAATCTGACTCATGATTGGCCACCCTCTCAGGGCACCGACTCAGGATTGGCCAACCTCTAACGGGCACAAATAACGGGCAAGCCCTATGAAAAGCACAGCGTGAGTCTAGGTGCCACCTTGAAAAAGGAGGGTGACGTCTGGCCTCTGACAGCAGGAATATTAAGAGAGAAGAAAACATACTGCCTGCTATCGTGAAATTCCAAGATAGTCACGAAAAGCAATCTCATGCACTGCACAAGCTCTTGCCCATGATGCACCTCTCCTGCACTCTGTCTATACAAATGAGCAAGCAGAGAGTTCAGGAATAAAACACCTAAGCTCATGTCCCCAAAAAACAGCAGCAGACAACTCGCAGATATATTCACCAATTTCTAATGCTTTTCTTTTAAACACAAGATAAACAGCCTCACCGGTGGTAAGGCTTAAAAAAATTGAATAAACTCGTAAATGTTCCTCTCCACGGAAATCTTTAGTAAAAGGCGAAAGATTTTTCTCGTTTTGAAGAGAAAACCAAAGTAAGTTAGAATATGGCTCTCTGGGGGTAAGTAGCACCACATCAAAGACCCCGTCATTGCGAGGGTGAGGACCTGAGAGGTATTTTCAAAATCTAAGAAAGAGGACAAGAACCAGGCCGGTGAGGGAAGCAGGCCCAAATTTCAGAGTCTCTGCTCAAAGCACAGAAAATCAAAAAGGTGGACAGTTCCCATGCGTCTGTCTGGGAATATGCAAATTCTTTTCTGTACACACCTCAGCTCATTAGGAGGCGTTGCGGCTGCTGGGCAAGGGGAACGGGAAGCGTGCATCAGGCTTTAGGTGAAGTGGCACTGTAGGACTTTTGTCCCCCAGCGATTTTACGCTTTCCACACCATCCTTCCAATCGTTAGGCTGTGAGCCACCACTGTGCTCTGCACATAGCCATGCACTTTAAGTCCCTTTTTCGCACGTACTTTCATTAAACCTGAATATAGAAGTATATATCTGTCTAGGCTAGAGGCACATGAAACAGGACTGGCGTGCCGCTTCAAGTGTACCTGAGAGGAATCTGACTCAGGATTGGCCACCCTCTCAGGGCACCGACTCAGGATTGGCCAACCTCTATGGGGCACCTCTAACGTGCACAAATAACGGGCAAGCCCTATGAAAAGCACAGCGTGAGTCTAGGTGCCACCTTGAAAAAGGAGGGTGACGTCTGGCCTCTGACAGCAGGAATATTAAGAGAGGAGAAAACATACTGCCTGCTATCGTGAAATTCCAAGATAGTCACGAAAAGCAATCTCATGCACTGCACAAGCTCTTTCCCATGATGCACCTCTCCTGCACTCTGTCGATGCAAATGAGCAAGCAGAGAGTTCAGGAATAAAACACCTAAGCTCATGTCCCCAAAAAACAGCAGCAGACAACTCGCAGATATATTCACCAATTTCTAAAGCTTTTCTTTTAAACACACGATAAACAGCCTCACCTGTGGTAAGGCTTAAAAAAATTGAATAAACTCGTAAATGTTCCTCTCCACGGAAATCTTTAGTAAAAGGCGAAAGATTTTTTCGTTTTGAAGAGAAACCAGAGTAAGTTAGAATATGGCTCTCTGGGGGTGAGTGGCACCACATCAAAGACCCCGTCATTGCGAGGGTGAGGACCTGAGAGGTATTTTCAAAATCTAAGAAAGAGGACAAGAACCAGGCCGGTGAGGGAAGCAGGCCCAAATTTCAGAGTCTCTGCTCAAAGCACAGAAAATCAAAAAGGTGGACAGTTCCCATGCGTCTGTCTGGGAATATGCAAATTCTTTTCTGTACACACCTCAGCTCATTAGGAGGCATTGCGGCTGCTGGGCAAGGGGAACGGGAAGCGTGCATCAGGCTTTAGGTGAAGTGGCACTGTAGGACTTTTGTCCCCCAGCGATTTTACGCTTTCCACACCATCCTTCCAATCGTTAGGCTGTGAGCCACCACTGTGCTCTGCACATAGCCATGCACTTTAAGTCCCTTTTTCGCACGTACTTTCATTAAACCTGAATATAGAAGTATATATCTGTCTAGGCTAGAGGCACATGAAACAGGACTGGCGTGCCGCTTCAAGTGTACCTGAGAGGAATCTGACTCAGGATTGGCCACCCTCTCAGGGCACCGACTCAGGATTGGCCAACCTCTATGGGGCACCTCTAACGGGCACAAATAATGGGCAAGCCCTATGAAAAGCACAGCGTGAGTCTAGGTGCCACCTTGAAAAAGGAGGGTGACGTCTGGCCTCTGACAGCAGGAATATTAAGAGAGGAGAAAACATACTGCCTGCTATCGTGAAATTCCAAGATAGTCACGAAAAGCAATCTCATGCACTGCACAAGCTCTTTCCCATGATGCACCTCTCCTGCACTCTGTCTATGCAAATGAGCAAGCAGAGAGTTCAGGAATAAAACACCTAAGCTCATGTCCCCAAAAAACAGCAGCAGACAACTCGCAGATATATTCACCAATTTCTAATGCTTTTCTTTTAAACACAAGATAAACAGCCTCACCGGTGGTAAGGCTTAAAAAAATTGAATAAACTCGTAAATATTCCTCTCCACGGAAATCTTTAGTAAAAGGCGAAAGATTTTATCGTTTTGAAGAGAAACCAGAGTAAGTTAGAATATGGCTCTCTGGGGGTAAGTGGCACCACATCAAAGACCCCGTCATTGCGAGGGTGAGGACCTGAGAGGTATTTTCAAAATCTAAGAAAGAGGACAAGAACCAGGCCGGTGAGGGAAGCAGGCCCAAATTTCAGAGTCTCTGCTCAAAGCACAGAAAATCAAAAAGGTGGACAGTTCCCATGCGTCTGTCTGGGAATATGCAAATTCTTTTCTGTACACACCTCAGCTCATTAGGAGGCGTTGCGGCTGCTGGGCAAGGGGAACGGGAAGCGTGCATCAGGCTTTAGGTGAAGTGGCACTGTAGGACTTTTGTACCCCAGCGATTTTACGCTTTCCACACCATCCTTCCAATCGTTAGGCTGTGAGCCACCACTGTGCTCTGCACATAGCCATGCACTTTAAGTCCCTTTTTCGCACGTACTTTCATTAAACCTGAATATAGAAGTATATATCTGTCTAGGCTAGAGGCACATGAAACAGGACTGGCGTGCCGCTTCAAGTGTACCTGAGAGGAATCTGACTCAGGATTGGCCACCCTCTCAGGGCACTGACTCAGGATTGGCCAACCTCTATGGGGCACCTCTAACGTGCACAAATAACGGGCAAGCCCTATGAAAAGCACAGCGTGAGTCTAGGTGCCACCTTGAAAAAGGAGGGTGACGTCTGGCCTCTGACAGCAGGAATATTAAGAGAGGAGAAAACATACTGCCTGCTATCGTGAAATTCCAAGATAGTCAGGAAAAGCAATCTCATGCACTGCACAAGCTCTTTCCCATGATGCACCTCTCCTGCACTCTGTCTATGCAAATGAGCAAGCAGAGAGTTCAGGAATAAAACACCTAAGCTCATGTCCCCAAAAAACAGCAGCAGACAACTCGCAGATATATTCACCAATTTCTAATGCTTTTCTTTTAAACACAAGATAAACAGCCTCACCGGTGGTAAGGCTTAAAAAAATTGAATAAACTCGTAAATGTTCCTCTCCACGGAAATCTTTAGTAAAAGGCGAAAGATTTTTTCGTTTTGAAGAGAAACCAGAGTAAGTTAGAATATGGCTCTCTGGGGGTAAGTGGCACCACATCAAAGACCCCGTCATTGCGAGGGTGAGGACCTGAGAGGTATTTTCAAAATCTAAGAAAGAGGACAAGAACCAGGCCGGTGAGGGAAGCAGGCCCAAATTTCAGAGTCTCTGCTCAAAGCACAGAAAATCAAAAAGGTGGACAGTTCCCATGCGTCTGTCTGGAAATATGCAAATTCTTTTCTGTACACACCTCAGCTCATTAGGAGGCGTTGTGGCTGCTGGGCAAGGGGAACGGGAAGCGTGCATCAGGCTTTAGGTGAAGTGACACTGTAGGACTTTTGTCCCCCAGCGATTTTACGCTTTCCACACCATCCTTCCAATCGATAGGCTGTGAGCCACCACTGTGCTCTGCACATAGCCATGCACTTTAAGTCCCTTTTTCGCACGTACTTTCATTAAACCTGAATATAGAAGTATATATCTGTCTAGGCTAGAGGCACATGAAACAGGACTGGCGTGCCGCTTCAAGTGTACCTGAGAGGAATCTGACTCATGATTGGCCACCCTCTCAGGGCACCGACTCAGGATTGGCCAACCTCTAACGGGCACAAATAACGGGCAAGCCCTATGAAAAGCACAGCGTGAGTCTAGGTGCCACCTTGAAAAAGGAGGGTGACGTCTGGCCTCTGACAGCAGGAATATTAAGAGAGAAGAAAACATACTGCCTGCTATCGTGAAATTCCAAGATAGTCACGAAAAGCAATCTCATGCACTGCACAAGCTCTTGCCCATGATGCACCTCTCCTGCACTCTGTCTATACAAATGAGCAAGCAGAGAGTTCAGGAATAAAACACCTAAGCTCATGTCCCCAAAAAACAGCAGCAGACAACTCGCAGATATATTCACCAATTTCTAATGCTTTTCTTTTAAACACAAGATAAACAGCCTCACCGGTGGTAAGGCTTAAAAAAATTGAATAAACTCGTAAATGTTCCTCTCCACGGAAATCTTTAGTAAAAGGCGAAAGATTTTTCTCGTTTTGAAGAGAAAACCAAAGTAAGTTAGAATATGGCTCTCTGGGGGTAAGTAGCACCACATCAAAGACCCCGTCATTGCGAGGGTGAGGACCTGAGAGGTATTTTCAAAATCTAAGAAAGAGGACAAGAACCAGGCCGGTGAGGGAAGCAGGCCCAAATTTCAGAGTCTCTGCTCAAAGCACAGAAAATCAAAAAGGTGGACAGTTCCCATGCGTCTGTCTGGGAATATGCAAATTCTTTTCTGTACACACCTCAGCTCATTAGGAGGCGTTGCGGCTGCTGGGCAAGGGGAACGGGAAGCGTGCATTAGGCTTTAGGTGAAGTGGCACTGTAGGACTTTTGTCCCCCAGCGATTTTACGCTTTCCACACCATCCTTCCAATCGTTAGGCTGTGAGCCACCACTGTGCTCTGCACATAGCCATGCACTTTAAGTCCCTTTTTCGCACGTACTTTCATTAAACCTGAATATAGAAGTATATATCTGTCTAGGCTAGAGGCACATGAAACAGGACTGGCGTGCCGCTTCAAGTGTACCTGAGAGGAATCTGACTCAGGATTGGCCACCCTCTCAGGGCACCGACTCAGGATTGGCCAACCTCTATGGGGCACCTCTAACGTGCACAAATAACGGGCAAGCCCTATGAAAAGCACAGCGTGAGTCTAGGTGCCACCTTGAAAAAGGAGGGTGACGTCTGGCCTCTGACAGCAGGAATATTAAGAGAGGAGAAAACATACTGCCTGCTATCGTGAAATTCCAAGATAGTCACGAAAAGCAATCTCATGCACTGCACAAGCTCTTTCCCATGATGCACCTCTCCTGCACTCTGTCGATGCAAATGAGCAAGCAGAGAGTTCAGGAATAAAACACCTAAGCTCATGTCCCCAAAAAACAGCAGCAGACAACTCGCAGATATATTCACCAATTTCTAATGCTTTTCTTTTAAACACACGATAAACAGCCTCACCTGTGGTAAGGCTTAAAAAAATTGAATAAACTCGTAAATGTTCCTCTCCACGGAAATCTTTAGTAAAAGGCGAAAGATTTTTTCGTTTTGAAGAGAAACCAGAGTAAGTTAGAATATGGCTCTCTGGGGGTGAGTGGCACCACATCAAAGACCCCGTCATTGCGAGGGTGAGGACCTGAGAGGTATTTTCAAAATCTAAGAAAGAGGACAAGAACCAGGCCGGTGAGGGAAGCAGGCCCAAATTTCAGAGTCTCTGCTCAAAGCACAGAAAATCAAAAAGGTGGACAGTTCCCATGCGTCTGTCTGGGAATATGCAAATTCTTTTCTGTACACACCTCAGCTCATTAGGAGGCATTGCGGCTGCTGGGCAAGGGGAACGGGAAGCGTGCATCAGGCTTTAGGTGAAGTGGCACTGTAGGACTTTTGTCCCCCAGCGATTTTACGCTTTCCACACCATCCTTCCAATCGTTAGGCTGTGAGCCACCACTGTGCTCTGCACATAGCCATGCACTTTAAGTCCCTTTTTCGCACGTACTTTCATTAAACCTGAATATAGAAGTATATATCTGTCTAGGCTAGAGGCACATGAAACAGGACTGGCGTGCCGCTTCAAGTGTACCTGAGAGGAATCTGACTCAGGATTGGCCACCCTCTCAGGGCACCGACTCAGGATTGGCCAACCTCTATGGGGCACCTCTAACGGGCACAAATAATGGGCAAGCCCTATGAAAAGCACAGCGTGAGTCTAGGTGCCACCTTGAAAAAGGAGGGTGACGTCTGGCCTCTGACAGCAGGAATATTAAGAGAGGAGAAAACATACTGCCTGCTATCGTGAAATTCCAAGATAGTCACGAAAAGCAATCTCATGCACTGCACAAGCTCTTTCCCATGATGCACCTCTCCTGCACTCTGTCTATGCAAATGAGCAAGCAGAGAGTTCAGGAATAAAACACCTAAGCTCATGTCCCCAAAAAACAGCAGCAGACAACTCGCAGATATATTCACCAATTTCTAATGCTTTTCTTTTAAACACAAGATAAACAGCCTCACCGGTGGTAAGGCTTAAAAAAATTGAATAAACTCGTAAATATTCCTCTCCACGGAAATCTTTAGTAAAAGGCGAAAGATTTTATCGTTTTGAAGAGAAACCAGAGTAAGTTAGAATATGGCTCTCTGGGGGTAAGTGGCACCACATCAAAGACCCCGTCATTGCGAGGGTGAGGACCTGAGAGGTATTTTCAAAATCTAAGAAAGAGGACAAGAACCAGGCCGGTGAGGGAAGCAGGCCCAAATTTCAGAGTCTCTGCTCAAAGCACAGAAAATCAAAAAGGTGGACAGTTCCCATGCGTCTGTCTGGGAATATGCAAATTCTTTTCTGTACACACCTCAGCTCATTAGGAGGCGTTGCGGCTGCTGGGCAAGGGGAACGGGAAGCGTGCATCAGGCTTTAGGTGAAGTGGCACTGTAGGACTTTTGTACCCCAGCGATTTTACGCTTTCCACATCATCCTTCCAATCGTTAGGCTGTGAGCCACCACTGTGCTCTGCACATAGCCATGCACTTTAAGTCCCTTTTTCGCACGTACTTTCATTAAACCTGAATATAGAAGTATATATCTGTCTAGGCTAGAGGCACATGAAACAGGACTGGCGTGCCGCTTCAAGTGTACCTGAGAGGAATCTGACTCAGGATTGGCCACCCTCTCAGGGCACTGACTCAGGATTGGCCAACGTCTATGGGGCACCTCTAACGTGCACAAATAACGGGCAAGCCCTATGAAAAGCACAGCGTGAGTCTAGGTGCCACCTTGAAAAAGGAGGGTGACGTCTGGCCTCTGACAGCAGGAATATTAAGAGAGGAGAAAACATACTGCCTGCTATCGTGAAATTCCAAGATAGTCAGGAAAAGCAATCTCATGCACTGCACAAGCTCTTTCCCATGATGCACCTCTCCTGCACTCTGTCTATGCAAATGAGCAAGCAGAGAGTTCAGGAATAAAACACCTAAGCTCATGTCCCCAAAAAACAGCAGCAGACAACTCGCAGATATATTCACCAATTTCTAATGCTTTTCTTTTAAACACAAGATAAACAGCCTCACCGGTGGTAAGGCTTAAAAAAATTGAATAAACTCGTAAATGTTCCTCTCCACGGAAATCTTTAGTAAAAGGCGAAAGATTTTTTCGTTTTGAAGAGAAACCAGAGTAAGTTAGAATATGGCTCTCTGGGGGTAAGTGGCACCACATCAAAGACCCCGTCATTGCGAGGGTGAGGACCTGAGAGGTATTTTCAAAATCTAAGAAAGAGGACAAGAACCAGGCCGGTGAGGGAAGCAGGCCCAAATTTCAGAGTCTCTGCTCAAAGCACAGAAAATCAAAAAGGTGGACAGTTCCCATGCGTCTGTCTGGAAATATGCAAATTCTTTTCTGTACACACCTCAGCTCATTAGGAGGCGTTGCGGCTGCTGGGCAAGGGGAACGGGAAGCGTGCATCAGGCTTTAGGTGAAGTGACACTGTAGGACTTTTGTCCCCCAGCGATTTTACGCTTTCCACACCATCCTTCCAATCGATAGGCTGTGAGCCACCACTGTGCTCTGCACATAGCCATGCACTTTAAGTCCCTTTTTCGCACGTACTTTCATTAAACCTGAATATAGAAGTATATATCTGTCTAGGCTAGAGGCACATGAAACAGGACTGGCGTGCCGCTTCAAGTGTACCTGAGAGGAATCTGACTCATGATTGGCCACCCTCTCAGGGCACCGACTCAGGATTGGCCAACCTCTAACGGGCACAAATAACGGGCAAGCCCTATGAAAAGCACAGCGTGAGTCTAGGTGCCACCTTGAAAAAGGAGGGTGACGTCTGGCCTCTGACAGCAGGAATATTAAGAGAGAAGAAAACATACTGCCTGCTATCGTGAAATTCCAAGATAGTCACGAAAAGCAATCTCATGCACTGCACAAGCTCTTGCCCATGATGCACCTCTCCTGCACTCTGTCTATACAAATGAGCAAGCAGAGAGTTCAGGAATAAAACACCTAAGCTCATGTCCCCAAAAAACAGCAGCAGACAACTCGCAGATATATTCACCAATTTCTAATGCTTTTCTTTTAAACACAAGATAAACAGCCTCACCGGTGGTAAGGCTTAAAAAAATTGAATAAACTCGTAAATGTTCCTCTCCACGGAAATCTTTAGTAAAAGGCGAAAGATTTTTCTCGTTTTGAAGAGAAAACCAAAGTAAGTTAGAATATGGCTCTCTGGGGGTAAGTAGCACCACATCAAAGACCCCGTCATTGCGAGGGTGAGGACCTGAGAGGTATTTTCAAAATCTAAGAAAGAGGACAAGAACCAGGCCGGTGAGGGAAGCAGGCCCAAATTTCAGAGTCTCTGCTCAAAGCACAGAAAATCAAAAAGGTGGACAGTTCCCATGCGTCTGTCTGGGAATATGCAAATTCTTTTCTGTACACACCTCAGCTCATTAGGAGGCGTTGCGGCTGCTGGGCAAGGGGAACGGGAAGCGTGCATCAGGCTTTAGGTGAAGTGGCACTGTAGGACTTTTGTCCCCCAGCGATTTTACGCTTTCCACACCATCCTTCCAATCGTTAGGCTGTGAGCCACCACTGTGCTCTGCACATAGCCATGCACTTTAAGTCCCTTTTTCGCACGTACTTTCATTAAACCTGAATATAGAAGTATATATCTGTCTAGGCTAGAGGCACATGAAACAGGACTGGCGTGCCGCTTCAAGTGTACCTGAGAGGAATCTGACTCAGGATTGGCCACCCTCTCAGGGCACCGACTCAGGATTGGCCAACCTCTATGGGGCACCTCTAACGTGCACAAATAACGGGCAAGCCCTATGAAAAGCACAGCGTGAGTCTAGGTGCCACCTTGAAAAAGGAGGGTGACGTCTGGCCTCTGACAGCAGGAATATTAAGAGAGGAGAAAACATACTGCCTGCTATCGTGAAATTCCAAGATAGTCACGAAAAGCAATCTCATGCACTGCACAAGCTCTTTCCCATGATGCACCTCTCCTGCACTCTGTCGATGCAAATGAGCAAGCAGAGAGTTCAGGAATAAAACACCTAAGCTCATGTCCCCAAAAAACAGCAGCAGACAACTCGCAGATATATTCACCAATTTCTAATGCTTTTCTTTTAAACACACGATAAACAGCCTCACCTGTGGTAAGGCTTAAAAAAAGTTGAATAAACTCGTAAATGTTCCTCTCCACGGAAATCTTTAGTAAAAGGCGAAAGATTTTTTCATTTTGAAGAGAAACCAGAGTAAGTTAGAATATGGCTCTCTGGGGGTAAGTGGCACCACATCAAAGACCCCGTCATTGCGAGGGTGAGGACCTGAGAGGTATTTTTAGGCTCTAAGAAAGAGGACAAGAACCAGGCCAGTGAGGGAAGCAGGCCCAATTTTCAGAGTCTCTGCTCAAAGCACAGAAAATCAAAAAGGTGGACAGTTCCCATGCGTCTGTCTGGAAATATGCAAATTCTTTTCTGTACACACCTCAGCTCATTAGGAGGCGTTGCGGCTGCTGGGCAAGGGGAACGGGAAGCGTGCATCAGGCTTTAGGTGAAGTGACACTGTAGGACTTTTGTCCCCCAGCGATTTTACGCTTTCCACACCATCCTTCCAATCGATAGGCTGTGAGCCACCACTGTGCTCTGCACATAGCCATGCACTTTAAGTCCCTTTTTCGCACGTACTTTCATTAAACCTGAATATAGAAGTATATATCTGTCTAGGCTAGAGGCACATGAAACAGGACTGGCGTGCCGCTTCAAGTGTACCTGAGAGGAATCTGACTCAGGATTGGCCACCCTCTCAGGGCACCGACTCAGGATTGGCCAACCTCTATGGGGCACCTCTAACGTGCACAAATAACGGGCAAGCCCTATGAAAAGCACAGCATGAGTCTAGGTGCCACCTTGAAAAAGGAGGGTGACGTCTGGCCTCTGACAGCAGGAATATTAAGAGAGGAGAAAACATACTGCCTGCTATCGTGAAATTCCAAGATAGTCACGAAAAGCAATCTCATGCACTGCACAAGCTCTTTCCCATGATGCACCTCTCCTGCACTCTGTCGATGCAAATGAGCAAGCAGAGAGTTCAGGAATAAAACACCTAAGCTCATGTCCCCAAAAAACAGCAGCAGACAACTCGCAGATATATTCACCAATTTCTAATGCTTTTCTTTTAAACACACGATAAACAGCCTCACCTGTGGTAAGGCTTAAAAAAATTGAATAAACTCGTAAATGTTCCTCTCCACGGAAATCTTTAGTAAAAGGCGAAAGATTTTTTCGTTTTGAAGAGAAACCAGAGTAAGTTAGAATATGGCTCTCTGGGGGTGAGTGGCACCACATCAAAGACCCCGTCATTGCGAGGGTGAGGACCTGAGAGGTATTTTCAAAATCTAAGAAAGAGGACAAGAACCAGGCCGGTGAGGGAAGCAGGCCCAAATTTCAGAGTCTCTGCTCAAAGCACAGAAAATCAAAAAGGTGGACAGTTCCCATGCGTCTGTCTGGGAATATGCAAATTCTTTTCTGTACACACCTCAGCTCATTAGGAGGCATTGCGGCTGCTGGGCAAGGGGAACGGGAAGCGTGCATCAGGCTTTAGGTGAAGTGGCACTGTAGGACTTTTGTCCCCCAGCGATTTTACGCTTTCCACACCATCCTTCCAATCGTTAGGCTGTGAGCCACCACTGTGCTCTGCACATAGCCATGCACTTTAAGTCCCTTTTTCGCACGTACTTTCATTAAACCTGAATATAGAAGTATATATCTGTCTAGGCTAGAGGCACATGAAACAGGACTGGCGTGCCGCTTCAAGTGTACCTGAGAGGAATCTGACTCAGGATTGGCCACCCTCTCAGGGCACCGACTCAGGATTGGCCAACCTCTATGGGGCACCTCTAACGGGCACAAATAATGGGCAAGCCCTATGAAAAGCACAGCGTGAGTCTAGGTGCCACCTTGAAAAAGGAGGGTGACGTCTGGCCTCTGACAGCAGGAATATTAAGAGAGGAGAAAACATACTGCCTGCTATCGTGAAATTCCAAGATAGTCAGGAAAAGCAATCTCATGCACTGCACAAGCTCTTTCCCATGATGCACCTCTCCTGCACTCTGTCTATGCAAATGAGCAAGCAGAGAGTTCAGGAATAAAACACCTAAGCTCATGTCCCCAAAAAACAGCAGCAGACAACTCGCAGATATATTCACCAATTTCTAATGCTTTTCTTTTAAACACAAGATAAACAGCCTCACCGGTGGTAAGGCTTAAAAAAATTGAATAAACTCGTAAATGTTCCTCTCCACGGAAATCTTTAGTAAAAGGCGAAAGATTTTTTCGTTTTGAAGAGAAACCAGAGTAAGTTAGAATATGGCTCTCTGGGGGTAAGTGGCACCACATCAAAGACCCCGTCATTGCGAGGGTGAGGACCTGAGAGGTATTTTCAAAATCTAAGAAAGAGGACAAGAACCAGGCCGGTGAGGGAAGCAGGCCCAAATTTCAGAGTCTCTGCTCAAAGCACAGAAAATCAAAAAGGTGGACAGTTCCCATGCGTCTGTCTGGGAATATGCAAATTCTTTTCTGTACACACCTCAGCTCATTAGGAGGCGTTGCGGCTGCTGGGCAAGGGGAACGGGAAGCGTGCATCAGGCTTTAGGTGAAGTGGCACTGTAGGACTTTTGTACCCCAGCGATTTTACGCTTTCCACACCATCCTTCCAATCGTTAGGCTGTGAGCCACCACTGTGCTCTGCACATAGCCATGCACTTTAAGTCCCTTTTTCGCACGTACTTTCATTAAACCTGAATATAGAAGTATATATCTGTCTAGGCTAGAGGCACATGAAACAGGACTGGCGTGCCGCTTCAAGTGTACCTGAGAGGAATCTGACTCAGGATTGGCCACCCTCTCAGGGCACCGACTCAGGATTGGCCAACCTCTATGGGGCACCTCTAACGTGCACAAATAACGGGCAAGCCCTATGAAAAGCACAGCGTGAGTCTAGGTGCCACCTTGAAAAAGGAGGGTGACGTCTGGCCTCTGACAGCAGGAATATTAAGAGAGGAGAAAACATACTGCCTGCTATCGTGAAATTCCAAGATAGTCAGGAAAAGCAATCTCATGCACTGCACAAGCTCTTTCCCATGATGCACCTCTCCTGCACTCTGTCTATGCAAATGAGCAAGCAGAGAGTTCAGGAATAAAACACCTAAGCTCATGTCCCCAAAAAACAGCAGCAGACAACTCGCAGATATATTCACCAATTTCTAATGCTTTTCTTTTAAACACAAGATAAACAGCCTCACCGGTGGTAAGGCTTAAAAAAATTGAATAAACTCGTAAATGTTCCTCTCCACGGAAATCTTTAGTAAAAGGCGAAAGATTTTTTCGTTTTGAAGAGAAACCAGAGTAAGTTAGAATATGGCTCTCTGGGGGTAAGTAGCACCACATCAAAGACCCCGTCATTGCGAGGGAGAGGACCTGAGAGGTATTTTCAAAATCTAAGAAAGAGGACAAGAACCAGGCCGGTGAGGGAAGCAGGCCCAAATTTCAGAGTCTCTGCTCAAAGCACAGAAAATCAAAAAGGTGGACAGTTCCCATGCGTCTGTCTGGGAATATGCAAATTCTTTTCTGTACACACCTCAGCTCATTAGGAGGCGTTGCGGCTGCTGGGCAAGGGGAACGGGAAGCGTGCATCAGGCTTTAGGTGAAGTGGCACTGTAGGACTTTTGTCCCCCAGCGATTTTACGCTTTCCACACCATCCTTCCAATCGTTAGGCTGTGAGCCACCACTGTGCTCTGCACATAGCCATGCACTTTAAGTCCCTTTTTCGCACGTACTTTCATTAAACCTGAATATAGAAGTATATATCTGTCTAGGCTAGAGGCACATGAAACAGGACTGGCGTGCCGCTTCAAGTGTACCTGAGAGGAATCTGACTCAGGATTGGCCACCCTCTCAGGGCACCGACTCAGGATTGGCCAACCTCTATGGGGCACCTCTAACGTGCACAAATAACGGGCAAGCCCTATGAAAAGCACAGCGTGAGTCTAGGTGCCACCTTGAAAAAGGAGGGTGACGTCTGGCCTCTGACAGCAGGAATATTAAGAGAGGAGAAAACATACTGCCTGCTATCGTGAAATTCCAAGATAGTCACGAAAAGCAATCTCATGCACTGCACAAGCTCTTTCCCATGATGCACCTCTCCTGCACTCTGTCGATGCAAATGAGCAAGCAGAGAGTTCAGGAATAAAACACCTAAGCTCATGTCCCCAAAAAACAGCAGCAGACAACTCGCAGATATATTCACCAATTTCTAATGCTTTTCTTTTAAACACACGATAAACAGCCTCACCTGTGGTAAGGCTTAAAAAAAGTTGAATAAACTCGTAAATGTTCCTCTCCACGGAAATCTTTAGTAAAAGGCGAAAGATTTTTTCGTTTTGAAGAGAAACCAGAGTAAGTTAGAATATGGCTCTCTGGGGGTAAGTGGCACCACATCAAAGACCCCGTCATTGCGAGGGTGAGGACCTGAGAGGTATTTTTAGGCTCTAAGAAAGAGGACAAGAACCAGGCCAGTGAGGGAAGCAGGCCCAATTTTCAGAGTCTCTGCTCAAAGCACAGAAAATCAAAAAGGTGGACAGTTCCCATGCGTCTGTCTGGAAATATGCAAATTCTTTTCTGTACACACCTCAGCTCATTAGGAGGCGTTGCGGCTGCTGGGCAAGGGGAACGGGAAGCGTGCATCAGGCTTTAGGTGAAGTGACACTGTAGGACTTTTGTCCCCCAGCGATTTTACGCTTTCCACACCATCCTTCCAATCGATAGGCTGTGAGCCACCACTGTGCTCTGCACATAGCCATGCACTTTAAGTCCCTTTTTCGCACGTACTTTCATTAAACCTGAATATAGAAGTATATATCTGTCTAGGCTAGAGGCACATGAAACAGGACTGGCGTGCCGCTTCAAGTGTACCTGAGAGGAATCTGACTCAGGATTGGCCACCCTCTCAGGGCACCGACTCAGGATTGGCCAACCTCTATGGGGCACCTCTAACGTGCACAAATAACGGGCAAGCCCTATGAAAAGCACAGCGTGAGTCTAGGTGCCACCTTGAAAAAGGAGGGTGACGTCTGGCCTCTGATAGCAGGAATATTAAGAGAGGAGAAAACATACTGCCTGCTATCGTGAAATTCCAAGATAGTCACGAAAAGCAATCTCATGCACTGCACAAGCTCTTTCCCATGATGCACCTCTCCTGCACTCTGTCGATGCAAATGAGCAAGCAGAGAGTTCAGGAATAAAACACCTAAGCTCATGTCCCCAAAAAACAGCAGCAGACAACTCGCAGATATATTCACCAATTTCTAATGCTTTTCTTTTAAACACACGATAAACAGCCTCACCTGTGGTAAGGCTTAAAAAAATTGAATAAACTCGTAAATGTTCCTCTCCACGGAAATCTTTAGTAAAAGGCGAAAGACTTTTTTCGTTTTGAAGAGAAACCAGAGTAAGTTAGAATATGGCTCTCTGGGGGTGAGTGGCACCACATCAAAGACCCCGTCATTGCGAGGGTGAGGACCTGAGAGGTATTTTCAAAATCTAAGAAAGAGGACAAGAACCAGGCCGGTGAGGGAAGCAGGCCCAAATTTCAGAGTCTCTGCTCAAAGCACAGAAAATCAAAAAGGTGGACAGTTCCCATGCGTCTGTCTGGGAATATGCAAATTCTTTTCTGTACACACCTCAGCTCATTAGGAGGCATTGCGGCTGCTGGGCAAGGGGAACGGGAAGCGTGCATCAGGCTTTAGGTGAAGTGGCACTGTAGGACTTTTGTCCCCCAGCGATTTTACGCTTTCCACACCATCCTTCCAATCGTTAGGCTGTGAGCCACCACTGTGCTCTGCACATAGCCATGCACTTTAAGTCCCTTTTTCGCACGTACTTTCATTAAACCTGAATATAGAAGTATATATCTGTCTAGGCTAGAGGCACATGAAACAGGACTGGCGTGCCGCTTCAAGTGTACCTGAGAGGAATCTGACTCAGGATTGGCCACCCTCTCAGGGCACCGACTCAGGATTGGCCAACCTCTATGGGGCAGCTCTAACGGGCACAAATAATGGGCAAGCCCTATGAAAAGCACAGCGTGAGTCTAGGTGCCACCTTGAAAAAGGAGGGTGACGTCTGGCCTCTGACAGCAGGAATATTAAGAGAGGAGAAAACATACTGCCTGCTATCGTGAAATTCCAAGATAGTCACGAAAAGCAATCTCATGCACTGCACAAGCTCTTTCCCATGATGCACCTCTCCTGCACTCTGTCTATGCAAATGTGCAAGCAGAGAGTTCAGGAATAAAACACCTAAGCTCATGTCCCCAAAAAACAGCAGCAGACAACTCGCAGATATATTCACCAATTTCTAATGCTTTTCTTTTAAACACAAGATAAACAGCCTCACCGGTGGTAAGGCTTAAAAAAATTGAATAAACTCGTAAATATTCCTCTCCACGGAAATCTTTAGTAAAAGGCGAAAGATTTTATCGTTTTGAAGAGAAACCAGAGTAAGTTAGAATATGGCTCTCTGGGGGTAAGTGGCACCACATCAAAGACCCCGTCATTGCGAGGGTGAGGACCTGAGAGGTATTTTTAGGCTCTAAGAAAGAGGACAAGAACCAGGCCAGTGAGGGAAGCAGGCCCAATTTTCAGAGTCTCTGCTCAAAGCACAGAAAATCAAAAAGGTGGACAGTTCCCATGCGTCTGTCTGGAAATATGCAAATTCTTTTCTGTACACACCTCAGCTCATTAGGAGGCGTTGCGGCTGCTGGGCAAGGGGAACGGGAAGCGTGCATCAGGCTTTAGGTGAAGTGACACTGTAGGACTTTTGTCCCCCAGCGATTTTACGCTTTCCACACCATCCTTCCAATCGATAGGCTGTGAGCCACCACTGTGCTCTGCACATAGCCATGCACTTTAAGTCCCTTTTTCGCACGTACTTTCATTAAACCTGAATATAGAAGTATATATCTGTCTAGGCTAGAGGCACATGAAACAGGACTGGCGTGCCGCTTCAAGTGTACCTGAGAGGAATCTGACTCAGGATTGGCCACCCTCTCAGGGCACCGACTCAGGATTGGCCAACCTCTATGGGGCACCTCTAACGTGCACAAATAACGGGCAAGCCCTATGAAAAGCACAGCGTGAGTCTAGGTGCCACCTTGAAAAAGGAGGGTGACGTCTGGCCTCTGACAGCAGGAATATTAAGAGAGGAGAAAACATACTGCCTGCTATCGTGAAATTCCAAGATAGTTACGAAAAGCAATCTCATGCACTGCACAAGCTCTTTCCCATGATGCACCTCTCCTGCACTCTGTCGATGCAAATGAGCAAGCAGAGAGTTCAGGAATAAAACACCTAAGCTCATGTCCCCAAAAAACAGCAGCAGACAACTCGCAGATATATTCACCAATTTCTAATGCTTTTCTTTTAAACACACGATAAACAGCCTCACCTGTGGTAAGGCTTAAAAAAATTGAATAAACTCGTAAATGTTCCTCTCCACGGAAATCTTTAGTAAAAGGCGAAAGATTTTTTCGTTTTGAAGAGAAACCAGAGTAAGTTAGAATATGGCTCTCTGGGGGTAAGTGGCACCACATCAAAGACCCCGTCATTGCGAGGGTGAGGACCTGAGAGGTATTTTCAAAATCTAAGAAAGAGGACAAGAACCAGGCCGGTGAGGGAAGCAGGCCCAAATTTCAGAGTCTCTGCTCAAAGCACAGAAAATCAAAAAGGTGGACAGTTCCCATGCGTCTGTCTGGGAATATGCAAATTCTTTTCTGTACACACCTCAGCTCATTAGGAGGCGTTGCGGCTGCTGGGCAAGGGGAACGGGAAGCGTGCATCAGGCTTTAGGTGAAGTGGCACTGTAGGACTTTTGTACCCCAGCGATTTTACGCTTTCCACACCATCCTTCCAATCGTTAGGCTGTGAGCCACCACTGTGCTCTGCACATAGCCATGCACTTTAAGTCCCTTTTTCGCACGTACTTTCATTAAACCTGAATATAGAAGTATATATCTGTCTAGGCTAGAGGCACATGAAACAGGACTGGCGTGCCGCTTCAAGTGTACCTGAGAGGAATCTGACTCAGGATTGGCCACCCTCTCAGGGCACCGACTCAGGATTGGCCAACCTCTATGGGGCACCTCTAACGTGCACAAATAACGGGCAAGCCCTATGAAAAGCACAGCGTGAGTCTAGGTGCCACCTTGAAAAAGGAGGGTGACGTCTGGCCTCTGACAGCAGGAATATTAAGAGAGGAGAAAACATACTGCCTGCTATCGTGAAATTCCAAGATAGTCAGGAAAAGCAATCTCATGCACTGCACAAGCTCTTTCCCATGATGCACCTCTCCTGCACTCTGTCTATGCAAATGAGCAAGCAGAGAGTTGAGGAATAAAACACCTAAGCTCATGTCCCCAAAAAACAGCAGCAGACAACTCGCAGATATATTCACCAATTTCTAATGCTTTTCTTTTAAACACAAGATAAACAGCCTCACCGGTGGTAAGGCTTAAAAAAAATTGAATAAACTCGTAAATGTTCCTCTCCACGGAAATCTTTAGTAAAAGGCGAAAGATTTTTTCGTTTTGAAGAGAAACCAGAGTAAGTTAGAATATGGCTCTCTGGGGGTAAGTGGCACCACATCAAAGACCCCGTCATTGCGAGGGTGAGGACCTGAGAGGTATTTTCAAAATCTAAGAAAGAGGACAAGAACGAGGCCGGTGAGGGAAGCAGGCCCAAATTTCAGAGTCTCTGCTCAAAGCACAGAAAATCAAAAAGGTGGACAGTTCCCATGCGTCTGTCTGGGAATATGCAAATTCTTTTCTGTACACACCTCAGCTCATTAGGAGGCGTTGCGGCTGCTGGGCAAGGGGAACGGGAAGCGTGCATCAGGCTTTAGGTGAAGTGGCACTGTAGGACTTTTGTACCCCAGCGATTTTACGCTTTCCACACCATCCTTCCAATCGTTAGGCTGTGAGCCACCACTGTGCTCTGCACATAGCCATGCACTTTAAGTCCCTTTTTCCCACGTACTTTCATTAAACCTGAATATAGAAGTATATATCTGTCTAGGCTAGAGGCACATGAAACAGGACTGGCGTGCCGCTTCAAGTGTACCTGAGAGGAATCTGACTCAGGATTGGCCACCCTCTCAGGGCACCGACTCAGGATTGCCCAACCTCTATGGGGCACCTCTAACGTGCACAAATAACGGGCAAGCCCTATGAAAAGCACAGCGTGAGTCTAGGTGCCACCTTGAAAAAGGAGGGTGACGTCTGGCCTCTGACAGCAGGAATATTAAGAGAGGAGAAAACATACTGCCTGCTATCGTGAAATTCCAAGATAGTCAGGAAAAGCAATCTCATGCACTGCACAAGCTCTTTCCCATGATGCACCTCTCCTGCACTCTGTCTATGCAAATGAGCAAGCAGAGAGTTGAGGAATAAAACACCTAAGCTCATGTCCCCAAAAAACAGCAGCAGACAACTCGCAGATATATTCACCAATTTCTAATGCTTTTCTTTTAAACACAAGATAAACAGCCTCACCGGTGGTAAGGCTTAAAAAAAATTGAATAAACTCGTAAATGTTCCTCTCCACGGAAATCTTTAGTAAAAGGCGAAAGATTTTTTCGTTTTGAAGAGAAACCAGAGTAAGTTAGAATATGGCTCTCTGGGGGTAAGTGGCACCACATCAAAGACCCCGTCATTGCGAGGGTGAGGACCTGAGAGGTATTTTCAAAATCTAAGAAAGAGGACAAGAACCAGGCCGGTGAGGGAAGCAGGCCCAAATTTCAGAGTCTCTGCTCAAAGCACAGAAAATCAAAAAGGTGGACAGTTCCCATGCGTCTGTCTGGAAATATGCAAATTCTTTTCTGTACACACCTCAGCTCATTAGGAGGCGTTGCGGCTGCTGGGCAAGGGGAACGGGAAGCGTGCATCAGGCTTTAGGTGAAGTGACACTGTAGGACTTTTGTCCCCCAGCGATTTTACGCTTTCCACACCATCCTTCCAATCGATAGGCTGTGAGCCACCACTGTGCTCTGCACATAGCCATGCACTTTAAGTCCCTTTTTCGCACGTACTTTCATTAAACCTGAATATAGAAGTATATATCTGTCTAGGCTAGAGGCACATGAAACAGGACTGGCGTGCCGCTTCAAGTGTACCTGAGAGGAATCTGACTCATGATTGGCCACCCTCTCAGGGCACCGACTCAGGATTGGCCAACCTCTATGGGGCACCTCTAACGGGCACAAATAACGGGCAAGCCCTATGAAAAGCACAGCGTGAGTCTAGGTGCCACCTTGAAAAAGGAGGGTGACGTCTGGCCTCTGACAGCAGGAATATTAAGAGAGGAGAAAACATACTGCCTGCTATCGTGAAATTCCAAGATAGTCACGAAAAGCAATCTCATGCACTGCACAAGCTCTTTCCCATGATGCACCTCTCCTGCACTCTAACTATACAAATGAGCAAGCAGAGAGTTCAGGAATAAAACATCTAAGCTCATGTCCCCAAAAAACAGCAGCAGACAACTCGCAGATATATTCACCAATTTCTAATGCTTTTCTTTTAAACACAAAATAAACAGCCTCACCGGTGGTAAGGCTTAAAAAAATTGAATAAACTCGTAAATGTTCCTCTCCACGGAAATCTTTAGTAAAAGGCGAAAGATTTTTTCGTTTTGAAGAGAAACCAGAGTAAGTTAGAATATGGCTCTCTGGGGTAAGTGGCACCACATCAAAGACCCCGTCATTGCGAGGGTGAGGACCTGAGAGGTATTTTCAAAATCTAAGAAAGAGGACAAGAACCAGGCCGGTGAGGGAAGCAGGCCCAAATTTCAGAGTCTCTGCTCAAAGCACAGAAAATCAAAAAGGTGGACAGTTCCCATGCGTCTGTCTGGGAATATGCAAATTCTTTTCTGTACACACCTCAGCTCATTAGGAGGCGTTGCGGCTGCTGGGCAAGGGGAACGGGAAGCGTGCATCAGGCTTTAGGTGAAGTGGCACTGTAGGACTTTTGTACCCCAGCGATTTTACGCTTTCCACACCATCCTTCCAATCGTTAGGCTGTGAGCCACCACTGTGCTCTGCACATAGCCATGCACTTTAAGTCCCTTTTTCGCACGTACTTTCATTAAACCTGAATATAGAAGTATATATCTGTCTAGGCTAGAGGGACATGAAACAGGACTGGCGTGCCGCTTCAAGTGTACCTGAGAGGAATCTGACTCAGGATTGGCCACCCTCTCAGGGCACCGACTCAGGATTGGCCAACCTCTATGGGGCACCTCTAACGTGCACAAATAACGGGCAAGCCCTATGAAAAGCACAGCGTGAGTCTAGGTGCCACCTTGAAAAAGGAGGGTGACGTCTGGCCTCTGACAGCAGGAATATTAAGAGAGGAGAAAACATACTGCCTGCTATCGTGAAATTCCAAGATAGTCACGAAAAGCAATCTCATGCACTGCACAAGCTCTGTCCCATGATGCACCTCTCCTGCACTCTGTCGATGCAAATGAGCAAGCAGAGAGTTCAGGAATAAAACACCTAAGCTCATGTCCCCAAAAAACAGCAGCAGACAACTCGCAGATATATTCACCAATTTCTAATGCTTTTCTTTTAAACACACGATAAAAAGCCTCACCTGTGGTAAGGCTTAAAAAAATTGAATAAACTCGTAAATGTTCCTATCCACGGAAATCTTTAGTAAAAAGCGAAAGATTTTTTCATTTTGAAGAGAAACCAGAGTAAGTTAGAATATGGCTCTCTGGGGGTAAGTGGCACCACATCAAAGACCCCGTCATTGCGAGGGTGAGGACCTGAGAGGTATTTTTAGGCTCTAAGAAAGAGGACAAGAACCAGGCCAGTGAGGGAAGCAGGCCCAATTTTCAGAGTCTCTGCTCAAAGCACAGAAAATCAAAAAGGTGGACAGTTCCCATGCGTCTGTCTGGGAATATGCAAATTCTTTTCTGTACACACCTGAGCTCATTAGGAGGCGTTGCGGCTGCTGTGCAAGGGGAACGGGAAGCGTGCATCAGGCTTTAGGTGAAGTGGCACTGTAGGACTTTTGTACCCCAGCGATTTTACGCTTTCCACACCATCCTTCCAATCGTTAGGCTGTGAGCCACCACTGTGCTCTGCACATAGCCATGCACTTTAAGTCCCTTTTTCGCACGTACTTTCATTAAACCTGAATATAGAAGTATATATCTGTCTAGGCTAGAGGCACATGAAACAGGACTGGCGTGCCGCTTCAAGTGTACCTGAGAGGAATCTGACTCAGGATTGGCCACCCTCTCAGGGCACCGACTCAGGATTGGCCAACCTCTATGGGGCACCTCTAACGTGCACAAATAACGGGCAAGCCCTATGAAAAGCACAGCGTGAGTCTAGGTGCCACCTTGAAAAAGGAGGGTGACGTCTGGCCTCTGACAGCAGGAATATTAAGAGAGGAGAAAACATACTGCCTGCTATCGTGAAATTCCAAGATAGTCACGAAAAGCAATCTCATGCACTGCACAAGCTCTTTCCCATGATGCACCTCTCCTGCACTCTAACTATACAAATGAGCAAGCAGAGAGTTCAGGAATAAAACATCTAAGCTCATGTCCCCAAAAAACAGCAGCAGACAACTCGCAGATATATTCACCAATTTCTAATGCTTTTCTTTTAAACACAAAATAAACAGCCTCACCGGTGGTAAGGCTTAAAAAAATTGAATAAACTCGTAAATGTTCCTCTCCACGGAAATCTTTAGTAAAAGGCGAAAGATTTTTTCGTTTTGAAGAGAAACCAGAGTAAGTTAGAATATGGCTCTCTGGGGGTAAGTGGCACCACATCAAAGACCCCGTCATTGCGAGGGTGAGGACCTGAGAGGTATTTTCAAAATCTAAGAAAGAGGACAAGAACCAGGCCGGTGAGGGAAGCAGGCCCAAATTTCAGAGTCTCTGCTCAAAGCACAGAAAATCAAAAAGGTGGACAGTTCCCATGCGTCTGTCTGGGAATATGCAAATTCTTTTCTGTACACACCTCAGCTCATTAGGAGGCGTTGCGGCTGCTGGGCAAGGGGAACGGGAAGCGTGCATCAGGCTTTAGGTGAAGTGGCACTGTAGGACTTTTGTACCCCAGCGATTTTACGCTTTCCACACCATCCTTCCAATCGTTAGGCTGTGAGCCACCACTGTGCTCTGCACATAGCCATGCACTTTAAGTCCCTTTTTCGCACGTACTTTCATTAAACCTGAATATAGAAGTATATATCTGTCTAGGCTAGAGGGACATGAAACAGGACTGGCGTGCCGCTTCAAGTGTACCTGAGAGGAATCTGACTCAGGATTGGCCACCCTCTCAGGGCACCGACTCAGGATTGGCCAACCTCTATGGGGCACCTCTAACGTGCACAAATAACGGGCAAGCCCTATGAAAAGCACAGCGTGAGTCTAGGTGCCACCTTGAAAAAGGAGGGTGACGTCTGGCCTCTGACAGCAGGAATATTAAGAGAGGAGAAAACATACTGCCTGCTATCGTGAAATTCCAAGATAGTCACGAAAAGCAATCTCATGCACTGCACAAGCTCTGTCCCATGATGCACCTCTCCTGCACTCTGTCGATGCAAATGAGCAAGCAGAGAGTTCAGGAATAAAACACCTAAGCTCATGTCCCCAAAAAACAGCAGCAGACAACTCGCAGATATATTCACCAATTTCTAATGCTTTTCTTTTAAACACACGATAAACAGCCTCACCTGTGGTAAGGCTTAAAAAAATTGAATAAACTCGTAAATGTTCCTATCCACGGAAATCTTTAGTAAAAAGCGAAAGATTTTTTCATTTTGAAGAGAAACCAGAGTAAGTTAGAATATGGCTCTCTGGGGGTAAGTGGCACCACATCAAAGACCCCGTCATTGCGAGGGTGAGGACCTGAGAGGTATTTTTAGGCTCTAAGAAAGAGGACAAGAACCAGGCCAGTGAGGGAAGCAGGCCCAATTTTCAGAGTCTCTGCTCAAAGCACAGAAAATCAAAAAGGTGGACAGTTCCCATGCGTCTGTCTGGGAATATGCAAATTCTTTTCTGTACACACCTGAGCTCATTAGGAGGCGTTGCGGCTGCTGTGCAAGGGGAACGGGAAGCGTGCATCAGGCTTTAGGTGAAGTGGCACTGTAGGACTTTTGTACCCCAGCGATTTTACGCTTTCCACACCATCCTTCCAATCGTTAGGCTGTGAGCCACCACTGTGCTCTGCACATAGCCATGCACTTTAAGTCCCTTTTTCGCACGTACTTTCATTAAACCTGAATATAGAAGTATATATCTGTCTAGGCTAGAGGCACATGAAACAGGACTGGCGTGCCGCTTCAAGTGTACCTGAGAGGAATCTGACTCAGGATTGGCCACCCTCTCAGGGCACCGACTCAGGATTGGCCAACCTCTATGGGGCACCTCTAACGTGCACAAATAACGGGCAAGCCCTATGAAAAGCACAGCGTGAGTCTAGGTGCCACCTTGAAAAAGGAGGGTGACGTCTGGCCTCTGACAGCAGGAATATTAAGAGAGGAGAAAACATACTGCCTGCTATCGTGAAATTCCAAGATAGTCAGGAAAAGCAATCTCATGCACTGCACAAGCTCTTTCCCATGATGCACCTCTCCTGCACTCTGTCTATGCAAATGAGCAAGCAGAGAGTTCAGGAATAAAACACCTAAGCTCATGTCCCCAAAAAACAGCAGCAGACAACTCGCAGATATATTCACCAATTTCTAATGCTTTTCTTTTAAACACAAGATAAACAGCCTCACCGGTGGTAAGGCTTAAAAAAATTGAATAAACTCGTAAATGTTCCTCTCCACGGAAATCTTTAGTAAAAGACGAAAGATTTTTTCGTTTTGAAGAGAAACCAGAGTAAGTTAGAATATGGCTCTCTGGGGGTAAGTGGCACCACATCAAAGACCCCGTCATTGCGAGGGTGAGGACCTGAGAGGTATTTTCAAAATCTAAGAAAGAGGACAAGAACCAGGCCGGTGAGGGAAGCAGGCCCAAATTTCAGAGTCTCTGCTCAAAGCACAGAAAATCAAAAAGGTGGACAGTTCCCATGCGTCTGTCTGGAAATATGCAAATTCTTTTCTGTACACACCTCAGCTCATTAGGAGGCGTTGCGGCTGCTGGGCAAGGGGAACGGGAAGCGTGCATCAGGCTTTAGGTGAAGTGACACTGTAGGACTTTTGTCCCCCAGCGATTTTACGCTTTCCACACCATCCTTCCAATCGATAGGCTGTGAGCCACCACTGTGCTCTGCACATAGCCATGCACTTTAAGTCCCTTTTTCGCACGTACTTTCATTAAACCTGAATATAGAAGTATATCTCTGTCTAGGCTAGAGGCACATGAAACAGGACTGGCGTGCCGCTTCAAGTGTACCTGAGAGGAATCTGACTCAGGATTGGCCACCCTCTCAGGGCACCGACTCAGGATTGGCCAACCTCTATGGGGCACCTCTAACGTGCACAAATAATGGGCAAGCCCTATGAAAAGCACAGCGTGAGTCTAGGTGCCACCTTGAAAAAGGAGGGTGACGTCTGGCCTCTGACAGCAGGAATATTAAGAGAGGAGAAAACATACTGCCTGCTATCGTGAAATTCCAAGATAGTCACGAAAAGCAATCTCATGCACTGCACAAGCTCTTTCCCATGATGCACCTCTCCTGCACTCTAACTATACAAATGAGCAAGCAGAGAGTTCAGGAATAAAACATCTAAGCTCATGTCCCCAAAAAACAGCAGCAGACAACTCGCAGATATATTCACCAATTTCTAATGCTTTTCTTTTAAACACAAAATAAACAGCCTCACCGGTGGTAAGGCTTAAAAAAATTGAATAAACTCGTAAATGTTCCTCTCCACGGAAATCTTTAGTAAAAGGCGAAAGATTTTTTCGTTTTGAAGAGAAACCAGAGTAAGTTAGAATATGGCTCTCTGGGGGTAAGTGGCACCACATCAAAGACCCCGTCATTGCGAGGGTGAGGACCTGAGAGGTATTTTTAGGCTCTAAGAAAGAGGACAAGAACCAGGCCAGTGAGGGAAGCAGGCCCAATTTTCAGAGTCTCTGCTCAAAGCACAGAAAATCAAAAAGGTGGACAGTTCCCATGCGTCTGTCTGGAAATATGCAAATTCTTTTCTGTACACACCTCAGCTCATTAGGAGGCGTTGCGGCTGCTGGGCAAGGGGAACGGGAAGCGTGCATCAGGCTTTAGGTGAAGTGACACTGTAGGACTTTTGTCCCCCAGCGATTTTACGCTTTCCACACCATCCTTCCAATCGATAGGCTGTGAGCCACCACTGTGCTCTGCACATAGCCATGCACTTTAAGTCCCTTTTTCGCACGTACTTTCATTAAACCTGAATATAGAAGTATATCTCTGTCTAGGCTAGAGGCACATGAAACAGGACTGGCGTGCCGCTTCAAGTGTACCTGAGAGGAATCTGACTCAGGATTGGCCACCCTCTCAGGGCACCGACTCAGGATTGGCCAACCTCTATGGGGCACCTCTAACGGGCACAAATAACGGGCAAGCCCTATGAAAAGCACAGCGTGAGTCTAGGTGCCACCTTGAAAAAGGAGGGTGACGTCTGGCCTCTGACAGCAGGAATATTAAGAGAGGAGAAAACATACTGCCTGCTATCGTGAAATTCCAAGATAGTCACGAAAAGCAATCTCATGCACTGCACAAGCTCTTTCCCATGATGCACCTCTCCTGCACTCTGTCGATGCAAATGAGCAAGCAGAGAGTTCAGGAATAAAACACCTAAGCTCATGTCCCCAAAAAACAGCAGCAGACAACTCGCAGATATATTCACCAATTTCAAAT
Organism: Lissotriton helveticus; assembly: GCF_964261635.1. Classification (NCBI taxonomy): domain Eukaryota; kingdom Metazoa; phylum Chordata; class Amphibia; order Caudata; family Salamandridae; genus Lissotriton; species Lissotriton helveticus. The sequence goes on along the minus strand of NC_136073.1, from coordinate 657,445,705 downwards.
GCTTTTCTTTTAAACACACGATAAACAGCCTCACCTGTGGTAAGGCTTAAAAAAATTGAATAAACTCGTAAATGTTCCTCTCCACGGAAATCTTTAGTAAAAGGCGAAAGATTTTTTCGTTTTGAAGAGAAACCAGAGTAAGTTAGAATATGGCTCTCTGGGGGTGAGTGGCACCACATCAAAGACCCCGTCATTGCGAGGGTGAGGACCTGAGAGGTGTTTTCAAAATCTAAGAAAGAGGACAAGAACCAGGCCGGTGAGGGAAGCAGGCCCAAATTTCAGAGTCTCTGCTCAAAGCACAGAAAATCAAAAAGGTGGACAGTTCCCATGCGTCTGTCTGGGAATATGCAAATTCTTTTCTGTACACACCTCAGCTCATTAGGAGGCATTGCGGCTGCTGGGCAAGGGGAACGGGAAGCGTGCATCAGGCTTTAGGTGAAGTGGCACTGTAGGACTTTTGTCCCCCAGCGATTTTACGCTTTCCACACCATCCTTCCAATCGTTAGGCTGTGAGCCACCACTGTGCTCTGCACATAGCCATGCACTTTAAGTCCCTTTTTCGCACGTACTTTCATTAAACCTGAATATAGAAGTATATATCTGTCTAGGCTAGAGGCACATGAAACAGGACTGGCGTGCCGCTTCAAGTGTACCTGAGAGGAATCTGACTCAGGATTGGCCACCCTCTCAGGGCACCGACTCAGGATTGGCCAACCTCTATGGGGCACCTCTAACGGGCACAAATAATGGGCAAGCCCTATGAAAAGCACAGCGTGAGTCTAGGTGCCACCTTGAAAAAGGAGGGTGACGTCTGGCCTCTGACAGCAGGAATATTAAGAGAGGAGAAAACATACTGCCTGCTATCGTGAAATTCCAAGATAGTCACGAAAAGCAATCTCATGCACTGCACAAGCTCTTTCCCATGATGCACCTCTCCTGCACTCTGTCTATGCAAATGAGCAAGCAGAGAGTTCAGGAATAAAACACCTAAGCTCATGTCCCCAAAAAACAGCAGCAGACAACTCGCAGATATATTCACCAATTTCTAATGCTTTTCTTTTAAACACAAGATAAACAGCCTCACCGGTGGTAAGGCTTAAAAAAATTGAATAAACTCGTAAATATTCCTCTCCACGGAAATCTTTAGTAAAAGGCGAAAGATTTTTTCGTTTTGAAGAGAAACCAGAGTAAGTTAGAATATGGCTCTCTGGGGGTAAGTGGCACCACATCAAAGACCCCGTCATTGCGAGGGTGAGGACCTGAGAGGTATTTTCAAAATCTAAGAAAGAGGACAAGAACCAGGCCGGTGAGGGAAGCAGGCCCAAATTTCAGAGTCTCTGCTCAAAGCACAGAAAATCAAAAAGGTGGACAGTTCCCATGCGTCTGTCTGGGAATATGCAAATTCTTTTCTGTACACACCTCAGCTCATTAGGAGGCGTTGCGGCTGCTGGGCAAGGGGAACGGGAAGCGTGCATCAGGCTTTAGGTGAAGTGGCACTGTAGGACTTTTGTACCCCAGCGATTTTACGCTTTCCACACCATCCTTCCAATCGTTAGGCTGTGAGCCACCACTGTGCTCTGCACATAGCCATGCACTTTAAGTCCCTTTTTCGCACGTACTTTCATTAAACCTGAATATAGAAGTATATATCTGTCTAGGCTAGAGGCACATGAAACAGGACTGGCGTGCCGCTTCAAGTGTACCTGAGAGGAATCTGACTCAGGATTGGCCACCCTCTCAGGGCACCGACTCAGGATTGGCCAACCTCTATGGGGCACCTCTAACGTGCACAAATAACGGGCAAGCCCTATGAAAAGCACAGCGTGAGTCTAGGTGCCACCTTGAAAAAGGAGGGTGACGTCTGGCCTCTGACAGCAGGAATATTAAGAGAGGAGAAAACATACTGCCTGCTATCGTGAAATTCCAAGATAGTCAGGAAAAGCAATCTCATGCACTGCACAAGCTCTTTCCCATGATGCACCTCTCCTGCACTCTGTCTATGCAAATGAGCAAGCAGAGAGTTCAGGAATAAAACACCTAAGCTCATGTACCCAAAAAACAGCAGCAGACAACTCGCAGATATATTCACCAATTTCTAATGCTTTTCTTTTAAACACAAGATAAACAGCCTCACCGGTGGTAAGGCTTAAAAAAATTGAATAAACTCGTAAATGTTCCTCTCCACGGAAATCTTTAGTAAAAGGCGAAAGATTTTTTCGTTTTGAAGAGAAACCAGAGTAAGTTAGAATATGGCTCTCTGGGGGTAAGTGGCACCACATCAAAGACCCCGTCATTGCGAGGGTGAGGACCTGAGAGGTATTTTCAAAATCTAAGAAAGAGGACAAGAACCAGGCCGGTGAGGGAAGCAGGCCCAAATTTCAGAGTCTCTGCTCAAAGCACAGAAAATCAAAAAGGTGGACAGTTCCCATGCGTCTGTCTGGAAATATGCAAATTCTTTTCTGTACACACCTCAGCTCATTAGGAGGCGTTGCGGCTGCTGGGCAAGGGGAACGGGAAGCGTGCATCAGGCTTTAGGTGAAGTGACACTGTAGGACTTTTGTCCCCCAGCGATTTTACGCTTTCCACACCATCCTTCCAATCGATAGGCTGTGAGCCACCACTGTGCTCTGCACATAGCCATGCACTTTAAGTCCCTTTTTCGCACGTACTTTCATTAAACCTGAATATAGAAGTATATATCTGTCTAGGCTAGAGGCACATGAAACAGGACTGGCGTGCCGCTTCAAGTGTACCTGAGAGGAATCTGACTCAGGATTGGCCACCCTCTCAGGGCACCGACTCAGGATTGGCCAACCTCTATGGGGCACCTCTAACGTGCACAAATAACGGGCAAGCCCTATGAAAAGCACAGCGTGAGTCTAGGTGCCACCTTGAAAAAGGAGGGTGACGTCTGGCCTCTGACAGCAGGAATATTAAGAGAGGAGAAAACATACTGCCTGCTATCGTGAAATTCCAAGATAGTCACGAAAAGCAATCTCATGCACTGCACAAGCTCTTTCCCATGATGCACCTCTCCTGCACTCTGTCGATGCAAATGAGCAAGCAGAGAGTTCAGGAATAAAACACCTAAGCTCATGTCCCCAAAAAACAGCAGCAGACAACTCGCAGATATATTCACCAATTTCTAATGCTTTTCTTTTAAACACACGATAAACAGCCTCACCTGTGGTAAGGCTTAAAAAAATTGAATAAACTCGTAAATGTTCCTCTCCACGGAAATCTTTAGTAAAAGGCGAAAGATTTTTTCGTTTTGAAGAGAAACCAGAGTAAGTTAGAATATGGCTCTCTGGGGGTGAGTGGCACCACATCAAAGACCCCGTCATTGCGAGGGTGAGGACCTGAGAGGTATTTTCAAAATCTAAGAAAGAGGACAAGAACCAGGCCGGTGAGGGAAGCAGGCCCAAATTTCAGAGTCTCTGCTCAAAGCACAGAAAATCAAAAAGGTGGACAGTTCCCATGCGTCTGTCTGGGAATATGCAAATTCTTTTCTGTACACACCTCAGCTCATTAGGAGGCATTGCGGCTGCTGGGCAAGGGGAACGGGAAGCGTGCATCAGGCTTTAGGTGAAGTGGCACTGTAGGACTTTTGTCCCCCAGCGATTTTACGCTTTCCACACCATCCTTCCAATCGTTAGGCTGTGAGCCACCACTGTGCTCTGCACATAGCCATGCACTTTAAGTCCCTTTTTCGCACGTACTTTCATTAAACCTGAATATAGAAGTATATATCTGTCTAGGCTAGAGGCACATGAAACAGGACTGGCGTGCCGCTTCAAGTGTACCTGAGAGGAATCTGACTCAGGATTGGCCACCCTCTCAGGGCACCGACTCAGGATTGGCCAACCTCTATGGGGCACCTCTAACGTGCACAAATAACGGGCAAGCCCTATGAAAAGCACAGCGTGAGTCTAGGTGCCACCTTGAAAAAGGAGGGTGACGTCTGGCCTCTGACAGCAGGAATATTAAGAGAGGAGAAAACATACTGCCTGCTATCGTGAAATTCCAAGATAGTCACGAAAAGCAATCTCATGCACTGCACAAGCTCTGTCCCATGATGCACCTCTCCTGCACTCTGTCGATGCAAATGAGCAAGCAGAGAGTTCAGGAATAAAACACCTAAGCTCATGTCCCCAAAAAACAGCAGCAGACAACTCGCAGATATATTCACCAATTTCTAATGCTTTTCTTTTAAACACACGATAAACAGCCTCACCTGTGGTAAGGCTTAAAAAAATTGAATAAACTCGTAAATGTTCCTATCCACGGAAATCTTTAGTAAAAAGCGAAAGATTTTTTCATTTTGAAGAGAAACCAGAGTAAGTTAGAATATGGCTCTCTGGGGGTAAGTGGCACCACATCAAAGACCCCGTCATTGCGAGGGTGAGGACCTGAGAGGTATTTTTAGGCTCTAAGAAAGAGGACAAGAACCAGGCCAGTGAGGGAAGCAGGCCCAATTTTCAGAGTCTCTGCTCAAAGCACAGAAAATCAAAAAGGTGGACAGTTCCCATGCGTCTGTCTGGGAATATGCAAATTCTTTTCTGTACACACCTCAGCTCATTAGGAGGCGTTGCGGCTGCTGTGCAAGGGGAACGGGAAGCGTGCATCAGGCTTTAGGTGAAGTGGCACTGTAGGACTTTTGTACCCCAGCGATTTTACGCTTTCCACACCATCCTTCCAATCGTTAGGCTGTGAGCCACCACTGTGCTCTGCACATAGCCATGCATTTTAAGTCCCTTTTTCGCACGTACTTTCATTAAACCTGAATATAGAAGTATATATCTGTCTAGGCTAGAGGCACATGAAACAGGACTGGCGTGCCGCTTCAAGTGTACCTGAGAGGAATCTGACTCAGGATTGGCCACCCTCTCAGGGCACCGACTCAGGATTGGCCAACCTCTATGGGGCACCTCTAACGTGCACAAATAACGGGCAAGCCCTATGAAAAGCACAGCGTGAGTCTAGGTGCCACCTTGAAAAAGGAGGGTGACGTCTGGCCTCTGACAGCAGGAATATTAAGAGAGGAGAAAACATACTGCCTGCTATCGTGAAATTCCAAGATAGTCAGGAAAAGCAATCTCATGCACTGCACAAGCTCTTTCCCATGATGCACCTCTCCTGCACTCTGTCTATGCAAATGAGCAAGCAGAGAGTTCAGGAATAAAACACCTAAGCTCATGTCCCCAAAAAACAGCAGCAGACAACTCGCAGATATATTCACCAATTTCTAATGCTTTTCTTTTAACCACAAGATAAACAGCCTCACCGGTGGTAAGGCTTAAAAAAATTGAATAAACTCGTAAATGTTCCTCTCCACGGAAATCTTTAGTAAAAGACGAAAGATTTTTTCGTTTTGAAGAGAAACCAGAGTAAGTTAGAATATGGCTCTCTGGGGGTAAGTGGCACCACATCAAAGACCCCGTCATTGCGAGGGTGAGGACCTGAGAGGTATTTTCAAAATCTAAGAAAGAGGACAAGAACCAGGCCGGTGAGGGAAGCAGGCCCAAATTTCAGAGTCTCTGCTCAAAGCACAGAAAATCAAAAAGGTGGACAGTTCCCATGCGTCTGTCTGGAAATATGCAAATTCTTTTCTGTACACACCTCAGCTCATTAGGAGGCGTTGCGGCTGCTGGGCAAGGGGAACGGGAAGCGTGCATCAGGCTTTAGGTGAAGTGACACTGTAGGACTTTTGTCCCCCAGCGATTTTACGCTTTCCACTCCATCCTTCCAATCGATAGGCTGTGAGCCACCACTGTGCTCTGCACATAGCCATGCACTTTAAGTCCCTTTTTCGCACGTACTTTCATTAAACCTGAATATAGAAGTATATCTCTGTCTAGGCTAGAGGCACATGAAACAGGACTGGCGTGCCGCTTCAAGTGTACCTGAGAGGAATCTGACTCAGGATTGGCCACCCTCTCAGGGCACCGACTCAGGATTGGCCAACCTCTATGGGGCACCTCTAACGTGCACAAATAACGGGCAAGCCCTATGAAAAGCACAGCGTGAGTCTAGGTGCCACCTTGAAAAAGGAGGGTGACGTCTGGCCTCTGACAGCAGGAATATTAAGAGAGGAGAAAACATACTGCCTGCTATCGTGAAATTCCAAGATAGTCACGAAAAGCAATCTCATGCACTGCACAAGCTCTTTCCCATGATGCACCTCTCCTGCACTCTAACTATACAAATGAGCAAGCAGAGAGTTCAGGAATAAAACATCTAAGCTCATGTCCCCAAAAAACAGCAGCAGACAACTCGCAGATATATTCACCAATTTCTAATGCTTTTCTTTTAAACACAAAATAAACAGCCTCACCGGTGATAAGGCTTAAAAAAATTGAATAAACTCGTAAATGTTCCTCTCCACGGAAATCTTTAGTAAAAGGCGAAAGATTTTTTCGTTTTGAAGAGAAACCAGAGTAAGTTAGAATATGGCTCTCTGGGGGTAAGTGGCACCACATCAAAGACCCCGTCATTGCGAGGGTGAGGACCTGAGAGGTATTTTCAAAATCTAAGAAAGAGGACAAGAACCAGGCCGGTGAGGGAAGCAGGCCCAAATTTCAGAGTCTCTGCTCAAAGCACAGAAAATCAAAAAGGTGGACAGTTCCCATGCGTCTGTCTGGGAATATGCAAATTCTTTTCTGTACACACCTCAGCTCATTAGGAGGCGTTGCGGCTGCTGGGCAAGGGGAACGGGAAGCGTGCATCAGGCTTTAGGTGAAGTGGCACTGTAGGACTTTTGTACCCCAGCGATTTTACGCTTTCCACACCATCCTTCCAATCGTTAGGCTGTGAGCCACCACTGTGCTCTGCACATAGCCATGCACTTTAAGTCCCTTTTTCGCACGTACTTTCATTAAACCTGAATATAGAAGTATATATCTGTCTAGGCTAGAGGGACATGAAACAGGACTGGCGTGCCGCTTCAAGTGTACCTGAGAGGAATCTGACTCAGGATTGGCCACCCTCTCAGGGCACCGACTCAGGATTGGCCAACCTCTATGGGGCACCTCTAACGTGCACAAATAACGGGCAAGCCCTATGAAAAGCACAGCGTGAGTCTAGGTGCCACCTTGAAAAAGGAGGGTGACGTCTGGCCTCTGACAGCAGGAATATTAAGAGAGGAGAAAACATACTGCCTGCTATCGTGAAATTCCAAGATAGTCACGAAAAGCAATCTCATGCACTGCACAAGCTCTGTCCCATGATGCACCTCTCCTGCACTCTGTCGATGCAAATGAGCAAGCAGAGAGTTCAGGAATAAAACACCTAAGCTCATGTCCCCAAAAAACAGCAGCAGACAACTCGCAGATATATTCACCAATTTCTAATGCTTTTCTTTTAAACACACAATAAACAGCCTCACCTGTGGTAAGGCTTAAAAAAATTGAATAAACTCGTAAATGTTCCTATCCACGGAAATCTTTAGTAAAAAGCGAAAGATTTTTTCATTTTGAAGAGAAACCAGAGTAAGTTAGAATATGGCTCTATGGGGGTAAGTGGCACCACATCAAAGACCCCGTCATTGCGAGGGTGAGGACCTGAGAGGTATTTTTAGGCTCTAAGAAAGAGGACAAGAACCAGGCCAGTGAGGGAAGCAGGCCCAATTTTCAGAGTCTCTGCTCAAAGCACAGAAAATCAAAAAGGTGGACAGTTCCCATGCGTCTGTCTGGAAATATGCAAATTCTTTTCTGTACACACCTCAGCTCATTAGGAGGCGTTGCGGCTGCTGGGCAAGGGGAACGGGAAGCGTGCATCAGGCTTTAGGTGAAGTGACACTGTAGGACTTTTGTCCCCCAGCGATTTTACGCTTTCCACACCATCCTTCCAATCGATAGGCTGTGAGCCACCACTGTGCTCTGCACATAGCCATGCACTTTAAGTCCCTTTTTCGCACGTACTTTCATTAAACCTGAATATAGAAGTATATCTCTGTCTAGGCTAGAGGCACATGAAACAGGACTGGCGTGCCGCTTCAAGTGTACCTGAGAGGAATCTGACTCAGGATTGGCCACCCTCTCAGGGCACCGACTCAGGATTGGCCAACCTCTATGGGGCACCTCTAACGGGCACAAATAACGGGCAAGCCCTATGAAAAGCACAGCGTGAGTCTAGGTGCCACCTTGAAAAAGGAGGGTGACGTCTGGCCTCTGACAGCAGGAATATTAAAAGAGGAGAAAACATACTGCCTGCTATCGTGAAATTCCAAGATAGTCACGAAAAGCAATCTCATGCACTGCACAAGCTCTTTCCCATGATGCACCTCTCCTGCACTCTGTCGATGCAAATGAGCAAGCAGAGAGTTCAGGAATAAAACACCTAAGCTCATGTCCCCAAAAAACAGCAGCAGACAACTCGCAGATATATTCACCAATTTCTAATGCTTTTCTTTTAAACACACGATAAACAGCCTCACCTGTGGTAAGGCTTAAAAAAATTGAATAAACTTGTAAATGTTCCTCTCCACGGAAATCTTTAGTAAAAGGCGAAAGATTTTTTCGTTTTGAAGAGAAACCAGAGTAAGTTAGAATATGGCTCTCTGGGGGTGAGTGGCACCACATCAAAGACCCCGTCATTGCGAGGGTGAGGACCTGAGAGGTGTTTTCAAAATCTAAGAAAGAGGACAAGAACCAGGCCGGTGAGGGAAGCAGGCCCAAATTTCAGAGTCTCTGCTCAAAGCACAGAAAATCAAAAAGGTGGACAGTTCCCATGCGTCTGTCTGGGAATATGCAAATTCTTTTCTGTACACACCTCAGCTCATTAGGAGGCATTGCGGCTGCTGGGCAAGGGGAACGGGAAGCGTGCATCAGGCTTTAGGTGAAGTGGCACTGTAGGACTTTTGTCCCCCAGCGATTTTACGCTTTCCACACCATCCTTCCAATCGTTAGGCTGTGAGCCACCACTGTGCTCTGCACATAGCCATGCACTTTAAGTCCCTTTTTCGCACGTACTTTCTTTAAACCTGAATATAGAAGTATATATCTGTCTAGGCTAGAGGCACATGAAACAGGACTGGCGTGCCGCTTCAAGTGTACCTGAGAGGAATCTGACTCAGGATTGGCCACCCTCTCAGGGCACCGACTCAGGATTGGCCAACCTCTATGGGGCACCTCTAACGGGCACAAATAATGGGCAAGCCCTATGAAAAGCACAGCGTGAGTCTAGGTGCCACCTTGAAAAAGGAGGGTGACGTCTGGCCTCTGACAGCAGGAATATTAAGAGAGGAGAAAACATACTGCCTGCTATCGTGAAATTCCAAGATAGTCACGAAAAGCAATCTCATGCACTGCACAAGCTCTTTCCCATGATGCACCTCTCCTGCACTCTGTCTATGCAAATGAGCAAGCAGAGAGTTCAGGAATAAAACACCTAAGCTCATGTCCCCAAAAAACAGCAGCAGACAACTCGCAGATATATTCACCAATTTCTAATGCTTTTCTTTTAAACACAAGATAAACAGCCTCACCGGTGGTAAGGCTTAAAAAAATTGAATAAACTCGTAAATATTCCTCTCCACGGAAATCTTTAGTAAAAGGCGAAAGATTTTTTCGTTTTGAAGAGAAACCAGAGTAAGTTAGAATATGGCTCTCTGGGGGTAAGTGGCACCACATCAAAGACCCCGTCATTGCGAGGGTGAGGACCTGAGAGGTATTTTCAAAATCTAAGAAAGAGGACAAGAACCAGGCCGGTGAGGGAAGCAGGCCCAAATTTCAGAGTCTCTGCTCAAAGCACAGAAAATCAAAAAGGTGGACAGTTCCCATGCGTCTGTCTGGGAATATGCAAATTCTTTTCTGTACACACCTCAGCTCATTAGGAGGCGTTGCGGCTGCTGGGCAAGGGGAACGGGAAGCGTGCATCAGGCTTTAGGTGAAGTGGCACTGTAGGACTTTTGTACCCCAGCGATTTTACGCTTTCCACACCATCCTTCCAATCGTTAGGCTGTGAGCCACCACTGTGCTCTGCACATAGCCATGCACTTTAAGTCCCTTTTTCGCACGTACTTTCATTAAACCTGAATATAGAAGTATATATCTGTCTAGGCTAGAGGCACATGAAACAGGACTGGCGTGCCGCTTCAAGTGTACCTGAGAGGAATCTGACTCAGGATTGGCCACCCTCTCAGGGCACCGACTCAGGATTGGCCAACCTCTATGGGGCACCTCTAACGTGCACAAATAACGGGCAAGCCCTATGAAAAGCACAGCGTGAGTCTAGGTGCCACCTTGAAAAAGGAGGGTGACGTCTGGCCTCTGACAGCAGGAATATTAAGAGAGGAGAAAACATACTGCCTGCTATCGTGAAATTCCAAGATAGTCAGGAAAAGCAATCTCATGCACTGCACAAGCTCTTTCCCATGATGCACCTCTCCTGCACTCTGTCTATGCAAATGAGCAAGCAGAGAGTTCAGGAATAAAACACCTAAGCTCATGTCCCCAAAAAACAGCAGCAGACAACTCGCAGATATATTCACCAATTTCTAATGCTTTTCTTTTAAACACAAGATAAACAGCCTCACCGGTGGTAAGGCTTAAAAAAATTGAATAAACTCGTAAATGTTCCTCTCCACGGAAATCTTTAGTAAAAGGCGAAAGATTTTTTCGTTTTGAAGAGAAACCAGAGTAAGTTAGAATATGGCTCTCTGGGGGTAAGTGGCACCACATCAAAGACCCCGTCATTGCGAGGGTGAGGACCTGAGAGGTATTTTCAAAATCTAAGAAAGAGGACAAGAACCAGGCCGGTGAGGGAAGCAGGCCCAAATTTCAGAGTCTCTGCTCAAAGCACAGAAAATCAAAAAGGTGGACAGTTCCCATGCGTCTGTCTGGAAATATGCAAATTCTTTTCTGTACACACCTCAGCTCATTAGGAGGCGTTGCGGCTGCTGGGCAAGGGGAACGGGAAGCGTGCATCAGGCTTTAGGTGAAGTGACACTGTAGGACTTTTGTCCCCCAGCGATTTTACGCTTTCCACACCATCCTTCCAATCGATAGGCTGTGAGCCACCACTGTGCTCTGCACATAGCCATGCACTTTAAGTCCCTTTTTCGCACGTACTTTCATTAAACCTGAATATAGAAGTATATATCTGTCTAGGCTAGAGGCACATGAAACAGGACTGGCGTGCCGCTTCAAGTGTACCTGAGAGGAATCTGACTCAGGATTGGCCACCCTCTCAGGGCACCGACTCAGGATTGGCCAACCTCTATGGGGCACCTCTAACGTGCACAAATAACGGGCAAGCCCTATGAAAAGCACAGCGTGAGTCTAGGTGCCACCTTGAAAAAGGAGGGTGACGTCTGGCCTCTGACAGCAGGAATATTAAGAGAGGAGAAAACATACTGCCTGCTATCGTGAAATTCCAAGATAGTCACGAAAAGCAATCTCATGCACTGCACAAGCTCTTTCCCATGATGCACCTCTCCTGCACTCTGTCGATGCAAATGAGCAAGCAGAGAGTTCAGGAATAAAACACCTAAGCTCATGTCCCCAAAAAACAGCAGCAGACAACTCGCAGATATATTCACCAATTTCTAATGCTTTTCTTTTAAACACACGATAAACAGCCTCACCTGTGGTAAGGCTTAAAAAAATTGAATAAACTCGTAAATGTTCCTCTCCACGGAAATCTTTAGTAAAAGGCGAAAGATTTTTTCGTTTTGAAGAGAAACCAGAGTAAGTTAGAATATGGCTCTCTGGGGGTGAGTGGCACCACATCAAAGACCCCGTCATTGCGAGGGTGAGGACCTGAGAGGTATTTTCAAAATCTAAGAAAGAGGACAAGAACCAGGCCGGTGAGGGAAGCAGGCCCAAATTTCAGAGTCTCTGCTCAAAGCACAGAAAATCAAAAAGGTGGACAGTTCCCATGCGTCTGTCTGGGAATATGCAAATTCTTTTCTGTACACACCTCAGCTCATTAGGAGGCATTGCGGCTGCTGGGCAAGGGGAACGGGAAGCGTGCATCAGGCTTTAGGTGAAGTGGCACTGTAGGACTTTTGTCCCCCAGCGATTTTACGCTTTCCACACCATCCTTCCAATCGTTAGGCTGTGAGCCACCACTGTGCTCTGCACATAGCCATGCACTTTAAGTCCCTTTTTCGCACGTACTTTCATTAAACCTGAATATAGAAGTATATATCTGTCTAGGCTAGAGGCACATGAAACAGGACTGGCGTGCCGCTTCAAGTGTACCTGAGAGGAATCTGACTCAGGATTGGCCACCCTCTCAGGGCACCGACTCAGGATTGGCCAACCTCTATGGGGCACCTCTAACGTGCACAAATAACGGGCAAGCCCTATGAAAAGCACAGCGTGAGTCTAGGTGCCACCTTGAAAAAGGAGGGTGACGTCTGGCCTCTGACAGCAGGAATATTAAGAGAGGAGAAAACATACTGCCTGCTATCGTGAAATTCCAAGATAGTCAGGAAAAGCAATCTCATGCACTGCACAAGCTCTTTCCCATGATGCACCTCTCCTGCACTCTGTCTATGCAAATGAGCAAGCAGAGAGTTCAGGAATAAAACACCTAAGCTCATGTCCCCAAAAAACAGCAGCAGACAACTCGCAGATATATTCACCAATTTCTAATGCTTTTCTTTTAAACACAAGATAAACAGCCTCACCGGTGGTAAGGCTTAAAAAAATTGAATAAACTCGTAAATGTTCCTCTCCACGGAAATCTTTAGTAAAAGGCGAAAGATTTTTCTCGTTTTGAAGAGAAAACCAAAGTAAGTTAGAATATGGCTCTCTGGGGGTAAGTAGCACCACATCAAAGACCCCGTCATTGCGAGGGTGAGGACCTGAGAGGTATTTTCAAAATCTAAGAAAGAGGACAAGAACCAGGCCGGTGAGGGAAGCAGGCCCAAATTTCAGAGTCTCTGCTCAAAGCACAGAAAATCAAAAAGGTGGACAGTTCCCATGCGTCTGTCTGGGAATATGCAAATTCTTTTCTGTACACACCTCAGCTCATTAGGAGGCGTTGCGGCTGCTGGGCAAGGGGAACGGGAAGCGTGCATCAGGCTTTAGGTGAAGTGGCACTGTAGGACTTTTGTCCCCCAGCGATTTTACGCTTTCCACACCATCCTTCCAATCGTTAGGCTGTGAGCCACCACTGTGCTCTGCACATAGCCATGCACTTTAAGTCCCTTTTTCGCACGTACTTTCATTAAACCTGAATATAGAAGTATATATCTGTCTAGGCTAGAGGCACATGAAACAGGACTGGCGTGCCGCTTCAAGTGTACCTGAGAGGAATCTGACTCAGGATTGGCCACCCTCTCAGGGCACCGACTCAGGATTGGCCAACCTCTATGGGGCACCTCTAACGTGCACAAATAACGGGCAAGCCCTATGAAAAGCACAGCGTGAGTCTAGGTGCCACCTTGAAAAAGGAGGGTGACGTCTGGCCTCTGACAGCAGGAATATTAAGAGAGGAGAAAACATACTGCCTGCTATCGTGAAATTCCAAGATAGTCACGAAAAGCAATCTCATGCACTGCACAAGCTCTTTCCCATGATGCACCTCTCCTGCACTCTGTCTATGCAAATGAGCAAGCAGAGAGTTCAGGAATAAAACACCTAAGCTCATGTCCCCAAAAAACAGCAGCAGACAACTCGCAGATATATTCACCAATTTCTAATGCTTTTCTTTTAAACACAAGATAAACAGCCTCACCGGTGGTAAGGCTTAAAAAAATTGAATAAACTCGTAAATGTTCCTCTCCACGGAAATCTTTAGTAAAAGGCGAAAGATTTTTCTCGTTTTGAAGAGAAAACCAAAGTAAGTTAGAATATGGCTCTCTGGGGGTAAGTAGCACCACATCAAAGACCCCGTCATTGCGAGGGTGAGGACCTGAGAGGTATTTTTAGGCTCTAAGAAAGAGGACAAGAACCAGGCCAGTGAGGGAAGCAGGCCCAATTTTCAGAGTCTCTGCTCAAAGCACAGAAAATCAAAAAGGTGGACAGTTCCCATGCGTCTGTCTGGAAATATGCAAATTCTTTTCTGTACACACCTCAGCTCATTAGGAGGCGTTGCGGCTGCTGGGCAAGGGGAACGGGAAGCGTGCATCAGGCTTTAGGTGAAGTGACACTGTAGGACTTTTGTCCCCCAGCGATTTTACGCTTTCCACACCATCCTTCCAATCGATAGGCTGTGAGCCACCACTGTGCTCTGCACATAGCCATGCACTTTAAGTCCCTTTTTCGTACGTACTTTCATTAAACCTGAATATAGAAGTATATATCTGTCTAGGCTAGAGGCACATGAAACAGGACTGGCGTGCCGCTTCAAGTGTACCTGAGAGGAATCTGACTCAGGATTGGCCACCCTCTCAGGGCACCGACTCAGGATTGGCCAACCTCTATGGGGCACCTCTAACGTGCACAAATAACGGGCAAGCCCTATGAAAAGCACAGCGTGAGTCTAGGTGCCACCTTGAAAAAGGAGGGTGACGTCTGGCCTCTGACAGCAGGAATATTAAGAGAGGAGAAAACATACTGCCTGCTATCGTGAAATTCCAAGATAGTCACGAAAAGCAATCTCATGCACTGCACAAGCTCTTTCCCATGATGCACCTCTCCTGCACTCTGTCGATGCAAATGAGCAAGCAGAGAGTTCAGGAATAAAACACCTAAGCTCATGTCCCCAAAAAACAGCAGCAGACAACTCGCAGATATATTCACCAATTTCTAATGCTTTTCTTTTAAACACACGATAAACAGCCTCACCTGTGGTAAGGCTTAAAAAAATTGAATAAACTCGTAAATGTTCCTCTCCACGGAAATCTTTAGTAAAAGGCGAAAGATTTTTTCGTTTTGAAGAGAAACCAGAGTAAGTTAGAATATGGCTCTCTGGGGGTAAGTGGCACCATATCAAAGACCCCGTCATTGCGAGGGTGAGGACCTGAGAGGTATTTTCAAAATCTAAGAAAGAGGACAAGAACCAGGCCGGTGAGGGAAGCAGGCCCAAATTTCAGAGTCTCTGCTCAAAGCACAGAAAATCAAAAAGGTGGACAGTTCCCATGCGTCTGTCTGGGAATATGCAAATTCTTTTCTGTACACACCTCAGCTCATTAGGAGGCATTGCGGCTGCTGGGCAAGGGGAACGGGAAGCGTGCATCAGGCTTTAGGTGAAGTGGCACTGTAGGACTTTTGTCCCCCAGCGATTTTACGCTTTCCACACCATCCTTCCAATCGTTAGGCTGTGAGCCACCACTGTGCTCTGCACATAGCCATGCACTTTAAGTCCCTTTTTCGCACGTACTTTCATTAAACCTGAATATAGAAGTATATATCTGTCTAGGCTAGAGGCACATGAAACAGGACTGGCGTGCCGCTTCAAGTGTACCTGAGAGGAATCTGACTCAGGATTGGCCACCCTCTCAGGGCACCGACTCAGGATTGGCCAACCTCTATGGGGCACCTCTAACGTGCACAAATAACGGGCAAGCCCTATGAAAAGCACAGCGTGAGTCTAGGTGCCACCTTGAAAAAGGAGGGTGACGTCTGGCCTGTGACAGCAGGAATATTAAGAGAGGAGAAAACATACTGCCTGCTATCGTGAAATTCCAAGATAGTCACGAAAAGCAATCTCATGCACTGCACAAGCTCTTTCCCATGATGCACCTCTCCTGCACTCTGTCGATGCAAATGAGCAAGCAGAGAGTTCAGGAATAAAACACCCAAGCTCATGTCCCCAAAAAACAGCAGCAGACAACTCGCAGATATATTCACCAATTTCTAATGCTTTTCTTTTAAACACACGATAAACAGCCTCACCTGTGGTAAGGCTTAAAAAAAGTTGAATAAACTCGTAAATGTTCCTCTCCACGGAAATCTTTAGTAAAAGGCGAAAGATTTTTTCGTTTTGAAGAGAAACCAGAGTAAGTTAGAATATGGCTCTCTGGGGGTAAGTGGCACCACATCAAAGACCCCGTCATTGCGAGGGTGAGGACCTGAGAGGTATTTTTAGGCTCTAAGAAAGAGGACAAGAACCAGGCCAGTGAGGGAAGCAGGCCCAATTTTCAGAGTCTCTGCTCAAAGCACAGAAAATCAAAAAGGTGGACAGTTCCCATGCGTCTGTCTGGAAATATGCAAATTCTTTTCTGTACACACCTCAGCTCATTAGGAGGCGTTGCGGCTGCTGGGCAAGGGGAACGGGAAGCGTGCATCAGGCTTTAGGTGAAGTGACACTGTAGGACTTTTGTCCCCCAGCGATTTTACGCTTTCCACACCATCCTTCCAATCGATAGGCTGTGAGCCACCACTGTGCTCTGCACATAGCCATGCACTTTAAGTCCCTTTTTCGCACGTACTTTCATTAAACCTGAATATAGAAGTATATATCTGTCTAGGCTAGAGGCACATGAAACAGGACTGGCGTGCCGCTTCAAGTATACCTGAGAGGAATCTGACTCAGGATTGGCCACCCTCTCAGGGCACCGACTCAGGATTGGCCAACCTCTATGGGGCACCTCTAACGTGCACAAATAACGGGCAAGCCCTATGAAAAGCACAGCGTGAGTCTAGGTGCCACCTTGAAAAAGGAGGGTGACGTCTGGCCTCTGACAGCAGGAATATTAAGAGAGGAGAAAACATACTGCCTGCTATCGTGAAATTCCAAGATAGTCACGAAAAGCAATCTCATGCACTGCACAAGCTCTTTCCCATGATGCACCTCTCCTGCACTCTGTCGATGCAAATGAGCCAGCAGAGAGTTCAGGAATAAAACACCTAAGCTCATGTCCCCAAAAAACAGCAGCAGACAACTCGCAGAGATATTCACCAATTTCTAATGCTTTTCTTTTAAACACACGATAAACAGCCTCACCTGTGGTAAGGCTTAAAAAAATTGAATAAACTCGTAAATGTTCCTCTCCACGGAAATCTTTAGTAAAAGGCGAAAGATTTTTTCGTTTTGAAGAGAAACCAGAGTAAGTTAGAATATGGCTCTCTGGGGGTAAGTGGCACCACATCAAAGACCCCGTCATTGCGAGGGTGAGGACCTGAGAGGTATTTTCAAAATCTAAGAAAGAGGACAAGAACCAGGCCGGTGAGGGAAGCAGGCCCAAATTTCAGAGTCTCTGCTCAAAGCACAGAAAATCAAAAAGGTGGACAGTTCCCATGCGTCTGTCTGGGAATATGCAAATTCTTTTCTGTACACACCTCAGCTCATTAGGAGGCATTGCGGCTGCTGGGCAAGGGGAACGGGAAGCGTGCATCAGGCTTTAGGTGAAGTGGCACTGTAGGACTTTTGTCCCCCAGCGATTTTACGCTTTCCACACCATCCTTCCAATCGTTAGGCTGTGAGCCACCACTGTGCTCTGCACATAGCCATGCACTTTAAGTCCCTTTTTCGCACGTACTTTCATTAAACCTGAATATAGAAGTATATATCTGTCTAGGCTAGAGGCACATGAAACAGGACTGGCGTGCCGCTTCAAGTGTACCTGAGAGGAATCTGACTCAGGATTGGCCACCCTCTCAGGGCACCGACTCAGGATTGGCCAACCTCTATGGGGCACCTCTAACGGGCACAAATAATGGGCAAGCCCTATGAAAAGCACAGCGTGAGTCTAGGTGCCACCTTGAAAAAGGAGGGTGACGTCTGGCCTCTGACAGCAGGAATATTAAGAGAGGAGAAAACATACCGCCTGCTATCGTGAAATTCCAAGATAGTCACGAAAAGCAATCTCATGCACTGCACAAGCTCTTTCCCATGATGCACCTCTCCTGCACTCTGTCTATGCAAATGAGCAAGCAGAGAGTTCAGGAATAAAACACCTAAGCTCATGTCCCCAAAAAACAGCAGCAGACAACTCGCAGATATATTCACCAATTTCTAATGCTTTTCTTTTAAACACAAGATAAACAGCCTCACCGGTGGTAAGGCTTAAAAAAATTGAATAAACTCGTAAATATTCCTCTCCACGGAAATCTTTAGTAAAAGGCGAAAGATTTTTTCGTTTTGAAGAGAAACCAGAGTAAGTTAGAATATGGCTCTCTGGGGGTAAGTGGCACCACATCAAAGACCCCGTCATTGCGAGGGTGAGGACCTGAGAGGTATTTTCAAAATCTAAGAAAGAGGACAAGAACCAGGCCGGTGAGGGAAGCAGGCCCAAATTTCAGAGTCTCTGCTCAAAGCACAGAAAATCAAAAAGGTGGACAGTTCCCATGCGTCTGTCTGGGAATATGCAAATTCTTTTCTGTACACACCTCAGCTCATTAGGAGGCGTTGCGGCTGCTGGGCAAGGGGAACGGGAAGCGTGCATCAGGCTTTAGGTGAAGTGGCACTGTAGGACTTTTGTACCCCAGCGATTTTACGCTTTCCACACCATCCTTCCAATCGTTAGGCTGTGAGCCACCACTGTGCTCTGCACATAGCCATGCACTTTAAGTCCCTTTTTCGCACGTACTTTCATTAAACCTGAATATAGAAGTATATATCTGTCTAGGCTAGAGGCACATGAAACAGGACTGGCGTGCGGCTTCAAGTGTACCTGAGAGGAATCTGACTCAGGATTGGCCACCCTCTCAGGGCACCGACTCAGGATTGGCCAACCTCTATGGGGCACCTCTAACGTGCACAAATAACGGGCAAGCCCTATGAAAAGCACAGCGTGAGTCTAGGTGCCACCTTGAAAAAGGAGGGTGACGTCTGGCCTCTGACAGCAGGAATATTAAGAGAGGAGAAAACATACTGCCTGCTATCGTGAAATTCCAAGATAGTCACGAAAAGCAATCTCATGCACTGCACAAGCTCTTTCCCATGATGCACCTCTCCTGCACTCTGTCGATGCAAATGAGCAAGCAGAGAGTTCAGGAATAAAACACCTAAGCTCATGTCCCCAAAAAACAGCAGCAGACAACTCGCAGATATATTCACCAATTTCTAATGCTTTTCTTTTAAACACACGATAAACAGCCTCACCTGTGGTAAGGCTTAAAAAAAGTTGAATAAACTCGTAAATGTTCCTCTCCACGGAAATCTTTAGTAAAAGGCGAAAGATTTTTTCGTTTTGAAGAGAAACCAGAGTAAGTTAGAATATGGCTCTCTGGGGGTAAGTGGCACCACATCAAAGACCCCGTCATTGCGAGGGTGAGGACCTGAGAGGTATTTTTAGGCTCTAAGAAAGAGGACAAGAACCAGGCCAGTGAGGGAAGCAGGCCCAATTTTCAGAGTCTCTGCTCAAAGCACAGAAAATCAAAAAGGTGGACAGTTCCCATGCGTCTGTCTGGAAATATGCAAATTCTTTTCTGTACACACCTCAGCTCATTAGGAGGCGTTGCGGCTGCTGGGCAAGGGGAACGGGAAGCGTGCATCAGGCTTTAGGTGAAGTGACACTGTAGGACTTTTGTCCCCCAGCGATTTTACGCTTTCCACACCATCCTTCCAATCGATAGGCTGTGAGCCACCACTGTGCTCTGCACATAGCCATGCACTTTAAGTCCCTTTTTCGCACGTACTTTCATTAAACCTGAATATAGAAGTATATATCTGTCTAGGCTAGAGGCACATGAAACAGGACTGGCGTGCCGCTTCAAGTGTACCTGAGAGGAATCTGACTCAGGATTGGCCACCCTCTCAGGGCACCGACTCAGGATTGGCCAACCTCTATGGGGCACCTCTAACGTGCACAAATAACGGGCAAGCCCTATGAAAAGCACAGCGTGAGTCTAGGTGCCACCTTGAAAAAGGAGGGTGACGTCTGGCCTCTGACAGCAGGAATATTAAGAGAGGAGAAAACATACTGCCTGCTATCGTGAAATTCCAAGATAGTCACGAAAAGCAATCTCATGCACTGCACAAGCTCTTTCCCATGATGCACCTCTCCTGCACTCTGTCGATGCAAATGAGCAAGCAGAGAGTTCAGGAATAAAACACCTAAGCTCATGTCCCCAAAAAACAGCAGCAGACAACTCGCAGATATATTCACCAATTTCTAATGCTTTTCTTTTAAACACACAATAAACAGCCTCACCTGTGGTAAGGCTTAAAAAAATTGAATAAACTCGTAAATGTTCCTCTCCACGGAAATCTTTAGTAAAAGGCGAAAGATTTTTTCGTTTTGAAGAGAAACCAGAGTAAGTTAGAATATGGCTCTCTGGGGGTAAGTGGCACCACATCAAAGACCCCGTCATTGCGAGGGTGAGGACCTGAGAGGTATTTTCAAAATCTAAGAAAGAGGACAAGAACCAGGCCGGTGAGGGAAGCAGGCCCAAATTTCAGAGTCTCTGCTCAAAGCACAGAAAATTAAAAAGGTGGACAGTTCCCATGCGTCTGTCTGGGAATATGCAAATTCTTTTCTGTACACACCTCAGCTCATTAGGAGGCATTGCGGCTGCTGGGCAAGGGGAACGGGAAGCGTGCATCAGGCTTTAGGTGAAGTGGCACTGTAGGACTTTTGTCCCCCAGCGATTTTACGCTTTCCACACCATCCTTCCAATCGTTAGGCTGTGAGCCACCACTGTGCTCTGCACATAGCCATGCACTTTAAGTCCCTTTTTCGCACGTACTTTCATTAAACCTGAATATAGAAGTATATATCTGTCTAGGCTAGAGGCACATGAAACAGGACTGGCGTGCCGCTTCAAGTGTACCTGAGAGGAATCTGACTCAGGATTGGCCACCCTCTCAGGGCACCGACTCAGGATTGGCCAACCTCTATGGGGCACCTCTAACGGGCACAAATAATGGGCAAGCCCTATGAAAAGCACAGCGTGAGTCTAGGTGCCACCTTGAAAAAGGAGGGTGACGTCTGGCCTCTGACAGCAGGAATATTAAGAGAGGAGAAAACATACTGCCTGCTATCGTGAAATTCCAAGATAGTCACGAAAAGCAATCTCATGCACTGCACAAGCTCTTTCCCATGATGCACCTCTCCTGCACTCTGTCTATGCAAATGAGCAAGCAGAGAGTTCAGGAATAAAACACCTAAGCTCATGTCCCCAAAAAACAGCAGCAGACAACTCGCAGATATATTCACCAATTTCTAATGCTTTTCTTTTAAACACAAGATAAACAGCCTCACCGGTGGTAAGGCTTAAAAAAGTTGAATAAACTCGTAAATATTCCTCTCCACGGAAATCTTTAGTAAAAGGCGAAAGATTTTTTCGTTTTGAAGAGAAACCAGAGTAAGTTAGAATATGGCTCTCTGGGGGTAAGTGGCACCACATCAAAGACCCCGTCATTGCGAGGGTGAGGACCTGAGAGGTATTTTCAAAATCTAAGAAAGAGGGCAAGAACCAGGCCGGTGAGGGAAGCAGGCCCAAATTTCAGAGTCTCTGCTCAAAGCACAGAAAATCAAAAAGGTGGACAGTTCCCATGCGTCTGTCTGGGAATATGCAAATTCTTTTCTGTACACACCTCAGCTCATTAGGAGGCGTTGCGGCTGCTGGGCAAGGGGAACGGGAAGCGTGCATCAGGCTTTAGGTGAAGTGGCACTGTAGGACTTTTGTACCCCAGCGATTTTACGCTTTCCACACCATCCTTCCAATCGTTAGGCTGTGAGCCACCACTGTGCTCTGCACATAGCCATGCACTTTAAGTCCCTTTTTCGCACGTACTTTCATTAAACCTGAATATAGAAGTATATATCTGTCTAGGCTAGAGGCACATGAAACAGTACTGGCGTGCGGCTTCAAGTGTACCTGAGAGGAATCTGACTCAGGATTGGCCACCCTCTCAGGGCACCGACTCAGGATTGGCCAACCTCTATGGGGCACCTCTAACGTGCACAAATAACGGGCAAGCCCTATGAAAAGCACAGCGTGAGTCTAGGTGCCACCTTGAAAAAGGAGGGTGACGTCTGGCCTCTGACAGCAGGAATATTAAGAGAGGAGAAAACATACTGCCTGCTATCGTGAAATTCCAAGATAGTCACGAAAAGCAATCTCATGCACTGCACAAGCTCTTTCCCATGATGCACCTCTCCTGCACTCTGTCTATGCAAATGAGCAAGCAGAGAGTTCAGGAATAAAACACCTAAGCTCATGTCCCCAAAAAACAGCAGCAGACAACTCGCAGATATATTCACCAATTTCTAATGCTTTTCTTTTAAACACAAGATAAACAGCCTCACCGGTGGTAAGGCTTAAAAAAATTGAATAAACTCGTAAATGTTCCTCTCCACAGAAATCTTTAGTAAAAGGCGAAAAAATTTTCTCGTTTTGAAGAGAAAACCAAAGTAAGTTAGAATATGGCTCTCTGGGGGTAAGTAGCACCACATCAAAGACCCCGTCATTGCGAGGGTGAGGACCTGAGAGGTATTTTCAAAATCTAAGAAAGAGGACAAGAACCAGGCCGGTGAGGGAAGCAGGCCCAAATTTCAGAGTCTCTGCTCAAAGCACAGAAAATCAAAAAGGTGGACAGTTCCCATGCGTCTGTCTGGGAATATGCAAATTCTTTTCTGTACACACCTCAGCTCATTAGGAGGCGTTGCGGCTGCTGGGCAAGGGGAACGGGAAGCGTGCATCAGGCTTTAGGTGAAGTGGCACTGTAGGACTTTTGTCCCCCAGCGATTTTACGCTTTCCACACCATCCTTCCAATCGTTAGGCTGTGAGCCACCACTGTGCTCTGCACATAGCCATGCACTTTAAGTCCCTTTTTCGCACGTACTTTCATTAAACCTGAATATAGAAGTATATATCTGTCTAGGCTAGAGGCACATGAAACAGGACTGGCGTGCCGCTTCAAGTGTACCTGAGAGGAATCTGACTCAGGATTGGCCACCCTCTCAGGGCACCGACTCAGGATTGGCCAACCTCTATGGGGCACCTCTAACGTGCACAAATAACGGGCAAGCCCTATGAAAAGCACAGCGTGAGTCTAGGTGCCACCTTGAAAAAGGAGGGTGACGTCTGACCTCTGACAGCAGGAATATTAAGAGAGGAGAAAACATACTGCCTGCTATCGTGAAATTCCAAGATAGTCACGAAAAGCAATCTCATGCACTGCACAAGCTCTTTCCCATGATGCACCTCTCCTGCACTCTGTCGATGCAAATGAGCAAGCAGAGAGTTCAGGAATAAAACACCTAAGCTCATGTCCCCAAAAAACAGCAGCAGACAACTCGCAGATATATTCACCAATTTCTAATGCTTTTCTTTTAAACACACGATAAACAGCCTCACCTGTGGTAAGGCTTAAAAAAAGTTGAATAAACTCGTAAATGTTCCTCTCCACGGAAATCTTTAGTAAAAGGCGAAAGATTTTTTCGTTTTGAAGAGAAACCAGAGTAAGTTAGAATATGGCTCTCTGGGGGTAAGTGGCACCACATCAAAGACCCCGTCATTGCGAGGGTGAGGACCTGAGAGGTATTTTTAGGCTCTAAGAAAGAGGACAAGAACCAGGCCAGTGAGGGAAGCAGGCCCAATTTTCAGAGTCTCTGCTCAAAGCACAGAAAATCAAAAAGGTGGACAGTTCCCATGCGTCTGTCTGGAAATATGCAAATTCTTTTCTGTACACACCTCAGCTCATTAGGAGGCGTTGCGGCTGCTGGGCAAGGGGAACGGGAAGCGTGCATCAGGCTTTAGGTGAAGTGACACTGTAGGACTTTTGTCCCCCAGCGATTTTACGCTTTCCACACCATCCTTCCAATCGATAGGCTGTGAGCCACCACTGTGCTCTGCACATAGCCATGCACTTTAAGTCCCTTTTTCGCACGTACTTTCATTAAACCTGAATATAGAAGTATATATCTGTCTAGGCTAGAGGCACATAAAACAGGACTGGCGTGCCGCTTCAAGTGTACCTGAGAGGAATCTGACTCAGGATTGGCCACCCTCTCAGGGCACCGACTCAGGATTGGCCAACCTCTATGGGGCACCTCTAACGTGCACAAATAACGGGCAAGCCCTATGAAAAGCACAGCGTGAGTCTAGGTGCCACCTTGAAAAAGGAGGGTGACGTCTGGCCTCTGACAGCAGGAATATTAAGAGAGGAGAAAACATACTGCCTGCTATCGTGAAATTCCAAGATAGTCACGAAAAGCAATCTCATGCACGGCACAAGCTCTTTCCCATGATGCACCTCTCCTGCACTCTGTCGATGCAAATGAGCAAGCAGAGAGTTCAGGAATAAAACACCTAAGCTCATGTCCCCAAAAAACAGCAGCAGACAACTCGCAGATATATTCACCAATTTCTAATGCTTTTCTTTTAAACACACGATAAACAGCCTCACCTGTGGTAAGGCTTAAAAAAATTGAATAAACTCATAAATGTTCCTCTCCACGGAAATCTTTAGTAAAAGGCGAAAGATTTTTTCGTTTTGAAGAGAAACCAGAGTAAGTTAGAATATGGCTCTCTGGGGGTAAGTGGCACCACATCAAAGACCCCGTCATTGCGAGGGTGAGGACCTGAGAGGTATTTTCAAAATCTAAGAAAGAGGACAAGAACCAGGCCGGTGAGGGAAGCAGGCCCAAATTTCAGAGTCTCTGCTCAAAGCACAGAAAATCAAAAAGGTGGACAGTTCCCATGCGTCTGTCTGGGAATATGCAAATTCTTTTCTGTACACACCTCAGCTCATTAGGAGGCATTGCGGCTGCTGGGCAAGGGGAACGGGAAGCGTGCATCAGGCTTTAGGTGAAGTGGCACTGTAGGACTTTTGTCCCCCAGCGATTTTACGCTTTCCACACCATCCTTCCAATCGTTAGGCTGTGAGCCACCACTGTGCTCTGCACATAGCCATGCACTTTAAGTCCCTTTTTCGCACGTACTTTCATTAAACCTGAATATAGAAGTATATATCTGTCTAGGCTAGAGGCACATGAAACAGGACTGGCGTGCCGCTTCAAGTGTACCTGAGAGGAATCTGACTCAGGATTGGCCACCCTCTCAGGGCACCGACTCAGGATTGGCCAACCTCTATGGGGCACCTCTAACGGGCACAAATAATGGGCAAGCCCTATGAAAAGCACAGCGTGAGTCTAGGTGCCACCTTGAAAAAGGAGGGTGACGTCTGGCCTCTGACAGCAGGAATATTAAGAGAGGAGAAAACATACTGCCTGCTATCGTGAAATTCCAAGATAGTCACGAAAAGCAATCTCATGCACTGCACAAGCTCTTTCCCATGATGCACCTCTCCTGCACTCTGTCTATGCAAATGAGCAAGCAGAGAGTTCAGGAATAAAACACCTAAGCTCATGTCCCCAAAAAACAGCAGCAGACAACTCGCAGATATATTCACCAATTTCTAATGCTTTTCTTTTAAACACAAGATAAACAGCCTCACCGGTGGTAAGGCTTAAAAAAATTGAATAAACTCGTAAATATTCCTCTCCACGGAAATCTTTAGTAAAAGGCGAAAGATTTTTTCGTTTTGAAGAGAAACCAGAGTAAGTTAGAATATGGCTCTCTGGGGGTAAGTGGCACCACATCAAAGACCCCGTCATTGCGAGGGTGAGGACCTGAGAGGTATTTTCAAAATCTAAGAAAGAGGACAAGAACCAGGCCGGTGAGGGAAGCAGGCCCAAATTTCAGAGTCTCTGCTCAAAGCACAGAAAATCAAAAAGGTGGACAGTTCCCATGCGTCTGTCTGGGAATATGCAAATTCTTTTCTGTACACACCTCAGCTCATTAGGAGGCGTTGCGGCTGCTGGGCAAGGGGAACGGGAAGCGTGCATCAGGCTTTAGGTGAAGTGGCACTGTAGGACTTTTGTACCCCAGCGATTTTACGCTTTCCACACCATCCTTCCAATCGTTAGGCTGTGAGCCACCACTGTGCTCTGCACATAGCCATGCACTTTAAGTCCCTTTTTCGCACGTACTTTCATTAAACCTGAATATAGAAGTATATATCTGTCTAGGCTAGAGGCACATGAAACAGGACTGGCGTGCGGCTTCAAGTGTACCTGAGAGGAATCTGACTCAGGATTGGCCACCCTCTCAGGGCACCGACTCAGGATTGGCCAACCTCTATGGGGCACCTCTAACGTGCACAAATAACGGGCAAGCCCTATGAAAAGCACAGCGTGAGTCTAGGTGCCACCTTGAAAAAGGAGGGTGACGTCTGGCCTCTGACAGCAGGAATATTAAGAGAGGAGAAAACATACTGCCTGCTATCGTGAAATTCCAAGATAGTCACGAAAAGCAATCTCATGCACTGCACAAGCTCTTTCCCATGATGCACCTCTCCTGCACTCTGTCGATGCAAATGAGCAAGCAGAGAGTTCAGGAATAAAACACCTAAGCTCATGTCCCCAAAAAACAGCAGCAGACAACTCGCAGATATATTCACCAATTTCTAATGCTTTTCTTTTAGACACACGATAAACAGCCTCACCTGTGGTAAGGCTTAAAAAAATTGAATAAACTCGTAAATGTTCCTCTCCACGGAAATCTTTAGTAAAAGGCGAAAGATTTTTTCGTTTTGAAGAGAAACCAGAGTAAGTTAGAATATGGCTCTCTGGGGGTAAGTGGCACCACATCAAAGACCCCGTCATTGCGAGGGTGAGGACCTGAGAGGTATTTTTAGGCTCTAAGAAAGAGGACAAGAACCAGGCCAGTGAGGGAAGCAGGCCCAATTTTCAGAGTCTCTGCTCAAAGCACAGAAAATCAAAAAGGTGGACAGTTCCCATGCGTCTGTCTGGAAATATGCAAATTCTTTTCTGTACACACCTCAGCTCATTAGGAGGCGTTGCGGCTGCTGGGCAAGGGGAACGGGAAGCGTGCATCAGGCTTTAGGTGAAGTGACACTGTAGGACTTTTGTCCCCCAGCGATTTTACGCTTTCCACACCATCCTTCCAATCGATAGGCTGTGAGCCACCACTGTGCTCTGCACATAGCCATGCACTTTAAGTCCCTTTTTCGTACGTACTTTCATTAAACCTGAATATAGAAGTATATATCTGTCTAGGCTAGAGGCACATGAAACAGGACTGGCGTGCCGCTTCAAGTGTACCTGAGAGGAATCTGACTCAGGATTGGCCACCCTCTCAGGGCACCGACTCAGGATTGGCCAACCTCTATGGGGCACCTCTAACGTGCACAAATAACGGGCAAGCCCTATGAAAAGCACAGCGTGAGTCTAGGTGCCACCTTGAAAAAAGAGGGTGACGTCTGGCCTCTGACAGCAGGAATATTAAGAGAGGAGAAAACATACTGCCTGCTATCGTGAAATTCCAAGATAGTCACGAAAAGCAATCTCATGCACTGCACAAGCTCTTTCCCATGATGCACCTCTCCTGCACTCTGTCTATGCAAATGAGCAAGCAGAGAGTTCAGGAATAAAACACCTAAGCTCATGTCCCCAAAAAACACCAGCAGACAACTCGCAGATATATTCACCAATTTCTAATGCTTTTCTTTTAAACACAAGATAAACAGCCTCACCGGTGGTAAGGCTTAAAAAAATTGAATAAACTCGTAAATGTTCCTCTCCACGGAAATCTTTAGTAAAAGGCGAAAGATTTTTTCATTTTGAAGAGAAAACCAGAGTAAGTTAGAATATGGCTCTCTGGGGGTAAGTGGCACCACATCAAAGACCCCGTCATTGCGAGGGTGAGGACCTGAGAGGTATTTTCAAAATCTAAGAAAGAGGACAAGAACCAGGCCGGTGAGGGAAGCAGGCCCAAATTTCAGAGTCTCTGCTCAAAGCACAGAAAATCAAAAAGGTGGACAGTTCCCATGCGTCTGTCTGGGAATATGCAAATTCTTTTCTGTACACACCTCAGCTCATTAGGAGGCGTTGCGGCTGCTGGGCAAGAGGAACGGGAAGCGTGCATCAGGCTTTAGGTGAAGCGGCACTGTAGGACTTTTGTCCCCCAGCGATTTTACGCTTTCCACACCATCCTTCCAATCGTTAGGCTGTGAGCCACCACTGTGCTCTGCACATAGCCATGCACTTTAAGTCCCTTTTTCGCACGTACTTTCATTAAACCTGAATATAGAAGTATATATCTGTCTAGGCTAGAGGCACATGAAACAGGACTGGCGTGCCGCTTCAAGTGTACCTGAGAGGAATCTGACTCATGATTGGCCACCCTCTCAGGGCACCGACTCAGGATTGGCCAACCTCTATGGGGCACCTCTTACGGGCACAAATAATGGGCAAGCCCTATGAAAAGCACAGCGTGAGTCTAGGTGCCACCTTGAAAAAGGAGGGCGACGTCTGGCCTCTGACAGCAGGAATATTAAGAGAGGAGAAAACATACTGCCTGCTATCGTGAAATTCCAAGATAGTCACGAAAAGCAATCTCATGCACTGTACAAGCTCTTTCCCATGATGCACCTCTCCTGCACTCTGTCTATGCAAATGAGCAAGCAGAGAGTTCAGGAATAAAACACCTAAGCTCATGTCCCCAAAAAACAGCAGCAGACAACTGGCAGATATTCCCCAATTTCTAATGCTTTTCTTTTAAACACACGATAAACAGCCTCACCTGTGGTAAGGCTTAAAAAAATGAATAAACTCGTAAATGTTCCTCTCCACGGAAATCTTTAGTAAAAGGCGAAAGATTTTTTCGTTTTGAAGAGAAACCAGAGTAAGTTAGAATATGGCTCTCTGGGGGTAAGTGGCACCACATCAAAGACCCCGTCATTGCGAGGGTGAGGACCTGAGAGGTATTTTCAAAATCTAAGAAAGAGGACAAGAACCAGGCCGGTGAGGGAAGCAGGCCCAAATTTCAGAGTCTCTGCTCAAAGCACAGAAAATCAAAAAGGTGGACAGTTCCCATGCGTCTGTCTGGGAATATGCAAATTCTTTTCTGTACACACCTCAGCTTATTAGGAGGCGTTGCGGCTGCTGGGCAAGGGGAACGGGAAGCGTGCATCAGGCTTTAGGTGAAGTGGCACTGTAGGACTTTTGTCCCCCAGCGATTTTACGCTTTCCACACCATCCTTCCAATCGTTAGGCTGTGAGCCACCACTGTGCTCTGCACATAGCCATGCACTTTAAGTCCCTTTTTCGCACGTACTTTCATTAAACCTGAATATAGAAGTATATATCTGTCTAGGCTAGAGGCACATGAAACAGGACTGGCGTGCCGCTTCAAGTGTACCTGAGAGGAATCTGACTCAGGATTGGCCACCCTCTCAGGGCACCGACTCAGGATTGGCCAACCTCTATGGGGCACCTCTAACGGGCACAAATAATGGGCAAGCCCTATGAAAAGCACAGCGTGAGTCTAGGTGCCACCTTGAAAAAGGAGGGCGACGTCTGGCCTCTGACAGCAGGAATATTAAGAGAGGAGAAAACATACTGCCTGCTATCGTGAAATTCCAAGATAGTCACGAAAAGCAATCTCATGCACTGTACAAGCTCTTTCCCATGATGCACCTCTCCTGCACTCTGTCTATGCAAATGAGCAAGCAGAGAGTTCAGGAATAAAACACCTAAGCTCATGTCCCCAAAAAACAGCAGCAGACAACTGGCAGATATTCCCCAATTTCTAATGCTTTTCTTTTAAACACACGATAAACAGCCTCACCTGTGGTAAGGCTTAAAAAAATTGAATAAACTCGTAAATGTTCCTCTCCACGGAAATCTTTAGTAAAAGGCGAAAGATTTTTTAGTTTTGAAGAGAAACCAGAGTAAGTTAGAATACGGCTCTCTGGGGGTAAGTGGCACCACATCAAAGACCCCGTCATTGCGAGGGTGAGGACCTGAGAGGTATTTTTAGGCTCTAAGAAAGAGGACAAGAACCAGGCCAGTGAGGGAAGCAGGCCCAATTTTCAGAGTCTCTGCTCAAAGCACAGAAAATCAAAAAGGTGGACAGTTCCCATGCGTCTGTCTGGGAATATGCAAATTCTTTTCTGTACACACCTCAGCTCATTAGGAGGCGTTGCGGCTGCTGGGCAAGGGGAACGGGAAGCGTGCATCAGGCTTTAGGTGAAGTGACACTGTAGGACTTTTGTCCCCCAGCGATTTTACGCTTTCCACACCATCCTTCCAATCGATAGGCTGTGAGCCACCACTGTGCTCTGCACATAGCCATGCACTTTAAGGGGCAGATTTATGAGGCCGTTGCGCCACGTTTACGCCGCTGTTGCGTCACGCAAGGCGGCGTAAACGTGGCGCATTCCTACGAACGATTTACAACGTGACGCATCTAGGCAGATGCGTCACGTTGTAAAGCCCTGCGCCGCTTGTGGGCGTTCCGGCTCAGGGGGGGGGCGTTCCGGGGCAGGTGCGCCTCGCAAAAGTGGCTGAGTGAAATCTATGAGATTCCACTCAGTCACTTTCAGGCCAATGCTGCGCCAAAAGCCTGCGCCTGCTTGAAGCAGGCGTAGGTCTAGATGCAGCATTGTTAAGATGGGCACCCCCGAGCCTTGCTGGAGCTGCGTCGCGCTTGCGACACAACTCCAGCAATGCGCCACCTTTACGGCACAGATGCGTCACGCATCTGTGCCGTTTTTGCCCCATGGTGCGCCGCATCATAAATGCGGCGCACCATGGGTGGCGGAGCAGTGGCGCACTGTGGCGCATGTTAACTGGCGCATCCCTCGGGATGCGCCAGTGAACATAAATCTGCCCCTCAGTCCCTTTTTCGCACGTACTTTCATTAAACCTGAATATAGAAGTATATATCTGTCTAGGCTAGAGGCACATAAAACAGGACTGGCGTGCAGCTTCAAGTGTACCTGAGAGGAGTCTGACTCAGGATTGGCCACCCTCTCAGGGCACCGACTCAGGATTGGCCAACCTCTATAGGGCACCTCTAACGGGCACAAATAATGGGCAAGCCCTATGAAAAGCACAGCGTGAGTCTAGGTGCCACCTTGAAAAAGGAGGGTGACGTCTGGCCTCTGACAGCAGGAATATTAAGAGCGGAGAAAACATACTGCCTGCTATCGTGAAATTTCAAGATAGTCACGAAAAGCAATCTCATGCACTGCACAAGCTCTTTCCCATGATGCACCTCTCCTGCACTCTGTCTATGCAAATGAGCAAGCAGAGAGTTCAGGAATAAAACACCTAAGCTCATGTCCCCAAAAAACAGCAGCAGACAACTCGCAGATATATTCACCAATTTCTAATGCTTTTCTTTTAAACACAAGATAAACAGCCTCACCGGTGGTAAGGCTTAAAAAAATTGAATAAACTCGTAAATGTTCCTCTCCACGGAAATCTTTAGTAAAAGGCGAAAGATTTTTTCATTTTGAAGAGAAAACCAGAGTAAGTTAGAATATGGCTCTCTGGGGGTAAGTGGCACCACATCAAAGACCCCGTCATTGCGAGGGTGAGGACCTGAGAGGTATTTTCAAAATCTAAGAAAGAGGACAAGAACCAGGCCGGTGAGGGAAGCAGGCCCAAATTTCAGAGTCTCTGCTCAAAGCACAGAAAATCAAAAAGGTGGACAGTTCCCATGCGTCTGTCTGGGAATATGCAAATTATTTTCTGTACACACCTCAGCTCATTAGGAGGCGTTGCGGCTGCTGGGCAAGGGGAACGGGAAGCGTGCATCAGGCTTTAGGTGAAGTGGCACTGTAGGACTTTTGTCCCCCAGCGATTTTACGCTTTCCACACCATCCTTCCAATCGTTAGGCTGTGAGCCACCACTGTGCTCTGCACATAGCCATGCACTTTAAGTCCCTTTTTCGCACGTACTTTCATTAAACCTGAATATAGAAGTATATATCTGTCTAGGCTAGAGGCACATGAAACAGGACTGGCGTGCCGCTTCAAGTGTACCTGAGAGGAATCTGACTCAGGATTGGCCACCCTCTCAGGGCACCGACTCAGGATTGGCCAACCTCTATGGGGCACCTCTAACATGCACAAATAACGGGCAAGCCCTATGAAAAGCACAGCGTGAGTCTAGGTGCCACCTTGAAAAAGGAGGGTGACGTCTGGCCTCTGACAGCAGGAATATTAAGAGAGGAGAAAACATACTGCCTGCTATCGTGAAATTCCAAGATAGTCACGAAAAGCAATCTCATGCACTGCACAAGCTCTTTCCCATGATGCACCTCTCCTGCACTCTGTCGATGCAAATGAGCAAGCAGAGAGTTCAGGAATAAAACACCTAAGCTCATGTCCCCAAAAAACAGCAGCAGACAACTCGCAGATATATTCACCAATTTCTAATGCTTTTCTTTTAAACACACGATAAACAGCCTCACCTGTGGTAAGGCTTAAAAAAATTGAATAAACTCGTAAATGTTCCTCTCCACGAAAATCTTTAGTAAAAGGCAAAAGATTTTTTCGTTTTGAAGAGAAACCAGAGTAAGTTAGAATATGGCTCTCTGGGGGTAAGTGGCACCACATCAAAGACCCCGTCATTGCGAGGGTGAGGACCTGAGAGGTATTTTTAGGCTCTAAGAAAGAGGACAAGAACCAGGCCAGTGAGGGAAGCAGGCCCAATTTTCAGAGTCTCTGCTCAAAGCACAGAAAATCAAAAAGGTGGACAGTTCCCATGCGTCTGTCTGGAAATATGCAAATTCTTTTCTGTACACACCTCAGCTCATTAGGAAGCGTTGCGGCTGCTGGGCAAGGGGAACGGGAAGCGTGCATCAGGCTTTAGGTGAAGTGACACTGTAGGACTTTTGTCCCCCAGCGATTTTACGCTTTCCACACCATCCTTCCAATCGATAGGCTGTGAGCCACCACTGTGCTCTGCACATAGCCATGCACTTTAAGTACCTTTTTCGCACGTACTTTCATTAAACCTGAATATAGAAGTATATATCTGTCTAGGCTAGAGGCACATGAAACAGGACTGGCGTGCCGCTTCAAGTGTACCTGAGAGGAATCTGACTCATGATTGGCCACCCTCTCAGGGCACCGACTCAGGATTGGCCAACCTCTATGGGGCACCTCTAACGGGCAAGCCCTATGAAAAGCACAAGGTGAGTCTAGGTGCCACCTTGAAAAAGGAGGGTGACGTCTGGCCTCTGACAGCAGGAATATTAAGAGAGGAGAAAACATACTGCCTGCTATCGTGAAATTCCAAGATAGTCACGAAAAGCAATCTCATGCACTGCACAAGCTCTTTCCCATGATGCACCTCTCCTGCACTCTGTCTATGCAAATGAGCAAGCAGAGAGTTCAGGAATAAAACACCTAAGCTCATGTCCCCAAAAAACAGCAGCAGACAACTCGCAGATATATTCACCAATTTCTAATGCTTTTCTTTTAAACACAAGATAAACAGCCTCACCGGTGGTAAGGCTTAAAAAAATTGAATAAACTCGTAAATGTTCCGCTCCACGGAAATCTTTAGTAAAAGGCGAAATATTTTTTCGTTTTGAAGAGAAAACTAGAGTAAGTTAGAATATGGCTCTCTGGGGGTAAGTAGCACCACATCAAAGACCCCGTCATTGCGAGGGTGAGGACCTGAGAGGTATTTTCAAAATCTAAGAAAGAGGACAAGAACCAGGCCGGTGAGGGAAGCAGGCCCAAATTTCAGAGTCTCTGCTCAAAGCACAGAAAATCAAAAAGGTGGACAGTTCCCATGCGTCTGTCTGGGAATATGCAAATTCTTTTCTGTACATACCTCAGCTCATTAGGAGGCGTTGCGGCTGCTGGGCAAGGGGAACGGGAAGCGTGCATCAGGCTTTAGGTGAAGTGGCACTGTAGGACTTTTGTCCCCCAGCGATTTTACGCTTTCCACACCATCCTTCCAATCGTTAGGCTGTGAGCCACCACTGTGCTCTGCACATAGCCATGCACTTTAAGTCCCTTTTTCGCACGTACTTTCATTAAACCTGAATATAGAAGTATATATCTGTCTAGGCTAGAGGCACATGAAACAGGACTGGCGTGCCGCTTCAAGTGTACCTGAGAGGAATCTGACTCAGGATTGGCCACCCTCTCAGGGCACCGACTCAGGATTGGCCAACCTCTATGGGGCACCTCTAACGTGCACAAATAACGGGCAAGCCCTATGAAAAGCAGAGCGTGAGTCTAGGTGCCACCTTGAAAAAGGAGGGTGACGTCTGGCCTCTGACAGCAGGAATATTAAGAGAGGAGAAAACATACTGCCTGCTATCGTGAAATTCCAAGATAGTCACGAAAAGCAATCTCATGCACTGCACAAGCTCTTTCCCATGATGCACCTCTCCTGCACTCTGTCGATGCAAATGAGCAAGCAGAGAGTTCAGGAATAAAACACCTAAGCTCATGTCCCCAAAAAACAGCAGCAGACAACTCGCAGATATATTCACCAATTTCTAATGCTTTTCTTTTAAACACACGATAAACAGCCTCACCTGTGGTAAGGCTTAAAAAAATTGAATGAACTCGTAAATGTTCCTCTCCACGGAAATCTTTAGTAAAAGGCGAAAGATTTTTTCGTTTTGAAGAGAAACCAGAGTAAGTTAGAATATGGCTCTCTGGGGGTAAGTGGCACCACATCAAAGACCCCGTCATTGCGAGGGTGAGGACCTGAGAGGTATTTTTAGGCTCTAAGAAAGAGGACAAGAACCAGGCCAGTGAGGGAAGCAGGCCCAATTTTCAGAGTCTCTGCTCAAAGCACAGAAAATCAAAAAGGTGGACAGTTCCCATGCGTCTGTCTGGAAATATGCAAATTCTTTTCTGTACACACCTCAGCTCATTAGGAGGCGTTGCGGCTGCTGGGCAAGGGGAACGGGAAGCGTGCATCAGGCTTTAGGTGAAGTGACACTGTAGGACTTTTGTCCCCCAGCGATTTTACGCTTTCCACACCATCCTTCCAATCGATAGGCTGTGAGCCACCACTGTGCTCTGCACATAGCCATGCACTTTAAGTCCCTTTTTCGTACGTACTTTCATTAAACCTGAATATAGAAGTATATATCTGTCTAGGCTAGAGGCACATGAAACAGGACTGGCGTGCCGCTTCAAGTGTACCTGAGAGGAATCTGACTCAGGATTGGCCACCCTCTCAGGGCACCGACTCAGGATTGGCCAACCTCTATGGGGCACCTCTAACGTGCACAAATAACGGGCAAGCCCTATGAAAAGCACAGCGTGAGTCTAGGTGCCACCTTGAAAAAGGAGGGTGACGTCTGGCCTCTGACAGCAGGAATATTAAGAGAGGAGAAAACATACTGCCTGCTATCGTGAAATTCCAAGATAGTCACGAAAAGCAATCTCATGCACTGCACAAGCTCTTTCCCATGATGCACCTCTCCTGCACTCTGTCGATGCAAATGAGCAAGCAGAGAGTTCAGGAATAAAACACCTAAGCTCATGTCCCCAAAAAACAGCAGCAGACAACTCGCAGATATATTCACCAATTTCTAATGCTTTTCTTTTAAACACACGATAAACAGCCTCACCTGTGGTAAGGCTTAAAAAAATTGAATAAACTCGTAAATGTTCCTCTCCACGGCAATCTTTAGTAAAAGGCGAAAGATTTTTTCGTTTTGAAGAGAAACCAGAGTAAGTTAGCATATGGCTCTCTGGGGGTAAGTGGCACCACATCAAAGACCCCGTCATTGCGAGGGTGAGGACCTGAGAGGTATTTTTAGGCTCTAAGAAAGAGGACAAGAACCAGGCCAGTGAGGGAAGCAGGCCCAATTTTCAGAGTCTCTGCTCAAAGCACAGAAAATCAAAAAGGTGGACAGTTCCCATGCGTCTGTCTGGAAATATGCAAATTCTTTTCTGTACACACCTCAGCTCATTAGGAGGCGTTGCGGCTGCTGGGCAAGGGGAACGGGAAGCGTGCATCAGGCTTTAGGTGAAGTGACACTGTAGGACTTTTGTCCCCCAGCGATTTTACGCTTTCCACACCATCCTTCCAATCGATAGGCTGTGAGCCACCACTGTGCTCTGCACATAGCCATGCACTTTAAGTCCCTTTTTCGTACGTACTTTCATTAAACCTGAATATAGAAGTATATATCTGTCTAGGCTAGAGGCACATGAAACAGGACTGGCGTGCCGCTTCAAGTGTACCTGAGAGGAATCTGACTCAGGATTGGCCATCCTCTCAGGGCACCGACTCAGGATTGGCCAACCTCTATGGGGCACCTCTAACGTGCACAAATAACGGGCAAGCCCTATGAAAAGCACAGCGTGAGTCTAGGTGCCACCTTGAAAAAGGAGGGTGACGTCTGGCCTCTGACAGCAGGAATATTAAGAGAGGAGAAAACATACTGCCTGCTATCATGAAATTCCAAGATAGTCACGAAAAGCAATCTCATGCACTGCACAAGCTCTTTCCCATGATGCACCTCTCCTGCACTCTGTCGATGCAAATGAGCAAGCAGAGAGTTCAGGAATAAAACACCTAAGCTCATGTCCCCAAAAAACAGCAGCAGACAACTCGCAGATATATTCACCAATTTCTAATGCTTTTCTTTTAAACACACGATAAACAGCCTCACCTGTGGTAAGGCTTAAAAAAATTGAATAAACTCGTAAATGTTCCTCTCCACGGAAATCTTTAGTAAAAGGCGAAAGATTTTTTCGTTTTGAAGAGAAACCAGAGTAAGTTAGAATATGGCTCTCTGGGGGTAAGTGGCACCACATCAAAGACCCCGTCATTGCGAGGGTGAGGACCTGAGAGGTATTTTTAGGCTCTAAGAAAGAGGACAAGAACCAGGCCAGTGAGAGAAGCAGGCCCAATTTTCAGAGTCTCTGCTCAAAGCACAGAAAATCAGAAAAGGTGGACAGTTCCCATGCGTCTGTCTGGGAATATGCAAATTCTTTTCTGTACACACCTCAGCTCATTAGGAGGCGTTGCGGCTGCTGGGCAAGGGGAACGGGAAGCGTGCATCAGGCTTTAGGTGAAGTGGCACTGTAGGACTTTTGTACCCCAGCGATTTTACGCTTTCCACACCATCCTTCCAATCGTTAGGCTGTGAGCCACCACTGTGCTCTGCACAAAGCCATGCACTTTAAGTCCCTTTTTCGCACGTACTTTCATTAAACCTGAATATAGAAGTATATATCTGTCTAGGCTAGAGGCACATGAAACAGGACTGGCGTGCCGCTTCAAGTGTACCTGAGAGGAATCTGACTCAGGATTGGCCACCCTCTCAGGGCACCAACTCAGGATTGGCCAACCTCTATGGGGCACCTCTAACGGGCACAAATAATGGGCAAGCCCTATGAAAAGCACAGCGTGAGTCTAGGTGCCACCTTGAAAAAGGAGGGTGACGTCTGGCCTCTGACAGCAGGAATATTAAGAGAGGAGAAAACATACTGCCTGCTATCGTGAAATTCCAAGATAGTCACGAAA
Organism: Lissotriton helveticus; assembly: GCF_964261635.1. Lineage (NCBI taxonomy): Eukaryota > Metazoa > Chordata > Amphibia > Caudata > Salamandridae > Lissotriton > Lissotriton helveticus. The sequence continues at coordinate 657,408,586 of NC_136073.1, read as the reverse complement.
AGCAATCTCATGCACTGCACAAGCTCTTTCCCATGATGCACCTCTCCTGCACTCTGTCTATGCAAATGAGCAAGCAGAGAGTTCAGGAATAAAACACCTAAGCTCATGTCCCCAAAAAACAGCAGCAGACAACTCGCAGGTATATTCACCAATTTCTAATGCTTTTCTTTTAAACACAAGATAAACAGCCTCACCGGTGGTAAGGCTTAAAAAAATTGAATAAACTCGTAAATGTTCCTCTCCACGGAAATCTTTAGTAAAAGGCGAAAGATTTTTTCGTTTTGAAGAGAAACCAGAGTAAGTTAGAATATGGCTCTCTGGGGGTAAGTGGCACCACATCAAAGACCCCGTCATTGCGAGGGTGAGGACCTGAGAGGTATTTTCAAAATCTAAGAAAGAGGACAAGAACCAGGCCGGTGAGGGAAGCAGGCCCAAATTTCAGAGTCTCTGCTCAAAGCACAGAAAATCAAAAAGGTGGACAGTTCCCATGCGTCTGTCTGGGAATATGCAAATTCTTTTCTGTACACACCTCAGCTCATTAGGAGGCGTTGCGGCTGCTGGGCAAGGGGAACGGGAAGCGTGCATCAGGCTTTAGGTGAAGTGGCACTGTAGGACTTTTGTACCCCAGCGATTTTACGCTTTCCACACCATCCTTCCAATCGTTAGGCTGTGAGCCACCACTGTGCTCTGCACATAGCCATGCACTTTAAGTCCCTTTTTCGCACGTACTTTCATTAAACCTGAATATAGAAGTATATATCTGTCTAGGCTAGAGGCACATGAAACAGGACTGGCGTGCCGCTTCAAGTGTACCTGAGAGGAATCTGACTCAGGATTGGCCATCCTCTCAGGGCACCGACTCAGGATTGGCCAACCTCTATGGGGCACCTCTAACGTGCACAAATAACGGGCAAGCCCTATGAAAAGCACAGCGTGAGTCTAGGTGCCACCTTGAAAAAGGAGGGTGACGTCTGGCCTCTGACAGCAGGAATATTAAGAGAGGAGAAAACATACTGCCTGCTATCATGAAATTCCAAGATAGTCACGAAAAGCAATCTCATGCACTGCACAAGCTCTTTCCCATGATGCACCTCTCCTGCACTCTGTCGATGCAAATGAGCAAGCAGAGAGTTCAGGAATAAAACACCTAAGCTCATGTCCCCAAAAAACAGCAGCAGACAACTCGCAGATATATTCACCAATTTCTAATGCTTTTCTTTTAAACACACGATAAACAGCCTCACCTGTGGTAAGGCTTAAAAAAATTGAATAAACTCGTAAATGTTCCTCTCCACGGAAATCTTTAGTAAAAGGCGAAAGATTTTTTCGTTTTGAAGAGAAACCAGAGTAAGTTAGAATATGGCTCTCTGGGGGTAAGTGGCACCACATCAAAGACCCCGTCATTGCGAGGGTGAGGACCTGAGAGGTATTTTCAAAATCTAAGAAAGAGGACAAGAACCAGGCCGGTGAGGGAAGCAGGCCCAAATTTCAGAGTCTCTGCTCAAAGCACAGAAAATCAAAAAGGTGGACAGTTCCCATGCGTCTGTCTGGGAATATGCAAATTCTTTTCTGTACACACCTCAGCTCATTAGGAGGCGTTGCGGCTGCTGGGCAAGGGGAACGGGAAGCGTGCATCAGGCTTTAGGTGAAGTGGCACTGTAGGACTTTTGTACCCCAGCGATTTTACGCTTTCCACACCATCCTTCCAATCGTTAGGCTGTGAGCCACCACTGTGCTCTGCACATAGCCATGCACTTTAAGTCCCTTTTTCGCACGTACTTTCATTAAACCTGAATATAGAAGTATATATCTGTCTAGGCTAGAGGCACATGAAACAGGACTGGCGTGCCGCTTCAAGTGTACCTGAGAGGAATCTGACTCAGGATTGGCCATCCTCTCAGGGCACCGACTCAGGATTGGCCAACCTCTATGGGGCACCTCTAACGTGCACAAATAACGGGCAAGCCCTATGAAAAGCACAGCGTGAGTCTAGGTGCCACCTTGAAAAAGGAGGGTGACGTCTGGCCTCTGACAGCAGGAATATTAAGAGAGGAGAAAACATACTGCCTGCTATCATGAAATTCCAAGATAGTCACGAAAAGCAATCTCATGCACTGCACAAGCTCTTTCCCATGATGCACCTCTCCTGCACTCTGTCGATGCAAATGAGCAAGCAGAGAGTTCAGGAATAAAACACCTAAGCTCATGTCCCCAAAAAACAGCAGCAGACAACTCGCAGATATATTCACCAATTTCTAATGCTTTTCTTTTAAACACACGATAAACAGCCTCACCTGTGGTAAGGCTTAAAAAAATTGAATAAACTCGTAAATGTTCCTCTCCACGGAAATCTTTAGTAAAAGGCGAAAGATTTTTTCGTTTTGAAGAGAAACCAGAGTAAGTTAGAATATGGCTCTCTGGGGGTAAGTGGCACCACATCAAAGACCCCGTCATTGCGAGGGTGAGGACCTGAGAGGTATTTTTAGGCTCTAAGAAAGAGGACAAGAACCAGGCCAGTGAGGGAAGCAGGCCCAATTTTCAGAGTCTCTGCTCAAAGCACAGAAAATCAAAAAGGTGGACAGTTCCCATGCGTCTGTCTGGGAATATGCAAATTCTTTTCTGTACACACCTCAGCTCATTAGGAGGCGTTGCGGCTGCTGGGCAAGGGGAACGGGAAGCGTGCATCAGGCTTTAGGTGAAGTGGCACTGTAGGACTTTTGTACCCCAGCGATTTTACGCTTTCCACACCATCCTTCCAATCGTTAGGCTGTGAGCCACCACTGTGCTCTGCACATAGCCATGCACTTTAAGTCCCTTTTTCGTACGTACTTTCATTAAACCTGAATATAGAAGTATATATCTGTCTAGGCTAGAGGCACATGAAACAGGACTGGCGTGCCGCTTCAAGTGTACCTGAGAGGAATCTGACTCAGGATTGGCCATCCTCTCAGGGCACCGACTCAGGATTGGCCAACCTCTATGGGGCACCTCTAACGTGCACAAATAACGGGCAAGCCCTATGAAAAGCACAGCGTGAGTCTAGGTGCCACCTTGAAAAAGGAGGGTGACGTCTGGCCTCTGACAGCAGGAATATTAAGAGAGGAGAAAACATACTGCCTGCTATCATGAAATTCCAAGATAGTCACGAAAAGCAATCTCATGCACTGCACAAGCTCTTTCCCATGATGCACCTCTCCTGCACTCTGTCGATGCAAATGAGCAAGCAGAGAGTTCAGGAATAAAACACCTAAGCTCATGTCCCCAAAAAACAGCAGCAGACAACTCGCAGATATATTCACCAATTTCTAATGCTTTTCTTTTAAACACACGATAAACAGCCTCACCTGTGGTAAGGCTTAAAAAAATTGAATAAACTCGTAAATGTTCCTCTCCACGGAAATCTTTAGTAAAAGGCGAAAGATTTTTTCGTTTTGAAGAGAAACCAGAGTAAGTTAGAATATGGCTCTCTGGGGGTAAGTGGCACCACATCAAAGACCCCGTCATTGCGAGGGTGAGGACCTGAGAGGTATTTTTAGGCTCTAAGAAAGAGGACAAGAACCAGGCCAGTGAGAGAAGCAGGCCCAATTTTCAGAGTCTCTGCTCAAAGCACAGAAAATCAGAAAAGGTGGACAGTTCCCATGCGTCTGTCTGGGAATATGCAAATTCTTTTCTGTACACACCTCAGCTCATTAGGAGGCGTTGCGGCTGCTGGGCAAGGGGAACGGGAAGCGTGCATCAGGCTTTAGGTGAAGTGGCACTGTAGGACTTTTGTACCCCAGCGATTTTACGCTTTCCACACCATCCTTCCAATCGTTAGGCTGTGAGCCACCACTGTGCTCTGCACAAAGCCATGCACTTTAAGTCCCTTTTTCGCACGTACTTTCATTAAACCTGAATATAGAAGTATATATCTGTCTAGGCTAGAGGCACATGAAACAGGACTGGCGTGCCGCTTCAAGTGTACCTGAGAGGAATCTGACTCAGGATTGGCCACCCTCTCAGGGCACCGACTCAGGATTGGCCAACCTCTATGGGGCACCTCTAACGGGCACAAATAATGGGCAAGCCCTATGAAAAGCACAGCGTGAGTCTAGGTGCCACCTTGAAAAAGGAGGGTGACGTCTGGCCTCTGACAGCAGGAATATTAAGAGAGGAGAAAACATACTGCCTGCTATCGTGAAATTCCAAGATAGTCACGAAAAGCAATCTCATGCACTGCACAAGCTCTTTCCCATGATGCACCTCTCCTGCACTCTGTCTATGCAAATGAGCAAGCAGAGAGTTCAGGAATAAAACACCTAAGCTCATGTCCCCAAAAAACAGCAGCAGACAACTCGCAGGTATATTCACCAATTTCTAATGCTTTTCTTTTAAACACAAGATAAACAGCCTCACCGGTGGTAAGGCTTAAAAAAATTGAATAAACTCGTAAATGTTCCTCTCCACGGAAATCTTTAGTAAAAGGCGAAAGATTTTTTCGTTTTGAAGAGAAACCAGAGTAAGTTAGAATATGGCTCTCTGGGGGTAAGTGGCACCACATCAAAGACCCCGTCATTGCGAGGGTGAGGACCTGAGAGGTATTTTCAAAATCTAAGAAAGAGGACAAGAACCAGGCCGGTGAGGGAAGCAGGCCCAAATTTCAGAGTCTCTGCTCAAAGCACAGAAAATCAAAAAGGTGGACAGTTCCCATGCGTCTGTCTGGGAATATGCAAATTCTTTTCTGTACACACCTCAGCTCATTAGGAGGCGTTGCGGCTGCTGGGCAAGGGGAACGGGAAGCGTGCATCAGGCTTTAGGTGAAGTGGCACTGTAGGACTTTTGTACCCCAGCGATTTTACGCTTTCCACACCATCCTTCCAATCGTTAGGCTGTGAGCCACCACTGTGCTCTGCACATAGCCATGCACTTTAAGTCCCTTTTTCGCACGTACTTTCATTAAACCTGAATATAGAAGTATATATCTGTCTAGGCTAGAGGCACATGAAACAGGACTGGCGTGCCGCTTCAAGTGTACCTGAGAGGAATCTGACTCAGGATTGGCCATCCTCTCAGGGCACCGACTCAGGATTGGCCAACCTCTATGGGGCACCTCTAACGTGCACAAATAACGGGCAAGCCCTATGAAAAGCACAGCGTGAGTCTAGGTGCCACCTTGAAAAAGGAGGGTGACGTCTGGCCTCTGACAGCAGGAATATTAAGAGAGGAGAAAACATACTGCCTGCTATCATGAAATTCCAAGATAGTCACGAAAAGCAATCTCATGCACTGCACAAGCTCTTTCCCATGATGCACCTCTCCTGCACTCTGTCGATGCAAATGAGCAAGCAGAGAGTTCAGGAATAAAACACCTAAGCTCATGTCCCCAAAAAACAGCAGCAGACAACTCGCAGATATATTCACCAATTTCTAATGCTTTTCTTTTAAACACACGATAAACAGCCTCACCTGTGGTAAGGCTTAAAAAAATTGAATAAACTCGTAAATGTTCCTCTCCACGGAAATCTTTAGTAAAAGGCGAAAGATTTTTTCGTTTTGAAGAGAAACCAGAGTAAGTTAGAATATGGCTCTCTGGGGGTAAGTGGCACCACATCAAAGACCCCGTCATTGCGAGGGTGAGGACCTGAGAGGTATTTTTAGGCTCTAAGAAAGAGGACAAGAACCAGGCCAGTGAGGGAAGCAGGCCCAATTTTCAGAGTCTCTGCTCAAAGCACAGAAAATCAAAAAGGTGGACAGTTCCCATGCGTCTGTCTGGGAATATGCAAATTCTTTTCTGTACACACCTCAGCTCATTAGGAGGCGTTGCGGCTGCTGGGCAAGGGGAACGGGAAGCGTGCATCAGGCTTTAGGTGAAGTGGCACTGTAGGACTTTTGTACCCCAGCGATTTTACGCTTTCCACACCATCCTTCCAATCGTTAGGCTGTGAGCCACCACTGTGCTCTGCACATAGCCATGCACTTTAAGTCCCTTTTTCGCACGTACTTTCATTAAACCTGAATATAGAAGTATATATCTGTCTAGGCTAGAGGCACATGAAACAGGACTGGCGTGCCGCTTCAAGTGTACCTGAGAGGAATCTGACTCAGGATTGGCCACCCTCTCAGGGCACCGACTCAGGATTGGCCAACCTCTATGGGGCACCTCTAACGTGCACAAATAACGGGCAAGCCCTATGAAAAGCACAGCGTGAGTCTAGGTGCCACCTTGAAAAAGGAGGGTGACGTCTGGCCTCTGACAGCAGGAATATTAAGAGAGGAGAAAACATACTGCCTGCTATCGTGAAATTCCAAGATAGTCACGAAAAGCAATCTCATGCACTGCACAAGCTCTTTCCCATGATGCACCTCTCCTGCACTCTGTCAATGCAAATGAGCAAGCAGAGAGTTCAGGAATAAAACACCTAAGCTCATGTCCCCAAAAAACAGCAGCAGACAACTCGCAGATATATTCACCAATTTCTAATGCTTTTCTTTTAAACACACGATAAACAGCCTCACCTGTGGTAAGGCTTAAAAAAATTGAATAAACTCGTAAATGTTCCTCTCCATGGAAATCTTTAGTAAAAGGCGAAAGATTTTTTCGTTTTGAAGAGAAACCAGAGTAAGTTAGAATATGGCTCTCTGGGGGTAAGTGGCACCACATCAAAGACCCCGTCATTGCGAGGGTGAGGACCTGAGAGGTATTTTTAGGCTCTAAGAAAGAGGACAAGAACCAGGCCAGTGAGGGAAGCAGGCCCAAATTTCAGAGTCTCTGCTCAAAGCACAGAAAATCAAAAAGGTGGACAGTTCCCATGCGTCTGTCTGGGAATATGCAAATTCTTTTCTGTACACACCTCAGCTCATTAGGAGGCGTTGCGGCTGCTGGGCAAGGGGAACGGGAAGCGTGCATCAGGCTTTAGGTGAAGTGGCACTGTAGGACTTTTGTCCCCCAGCGATTTTACGCTTTCCACACCATCCTTCCAATCGTTAGGCTGTGAGCCACCACTGTGCTCTGCACATAGCCATGCACTTTAAGTCCCTTTTTCGCACGTACTTTCATTAAACCTGAATATGGAAGTATATATCTGTCTAGGCTAGAGGCACATGAAACAGGACTGGCGTGCCGCTTCAAGTGTACCTGAGAGGAATCTGACTCAGGATTGGCCACCCTCTCAGGGCACCGACTCAGGATTGGCCAACCTCTATGGGGCACCTCTAACGTGCACAAATAACAGGCAAGCCCTATGAAAAGCACAGCGTGAGTCTAGGTGCCACCTTGAAAAAGGAGGGTGACGTCTGGCCTCTGACAGCAGGAATATTAAGAGAGGAGAAAACATACTGCCTGCTATCGTGAAATTCCAAGATAGTCACGAAAAGCAATCTCATGCACTGCACAAGCTCTTTCCCATGATGCACCTCTCCTGCACTCTGTCTATGCAAATGAGCAAGCAGAGAGTTCAGGAATAAAACACCTAAGCTCATGTCCCCAAAAAACAGCAGCAGACAACTCGCAGATATATTCACCAATTTCTAATGCTTTTCTTTTAAACACAAGATAAACAGCCTCACCGGTGGTAAGGCTTAAAAAAATTGAATAAACTCGTAAATGTTCCTCTCCACGGCAATCTTTAGTAAAAGGCGAAAGATTTTTTCGTTTTGAAGAGAAACCAGAGTAAGTTAGAATATGGCTCTCTGGGGGTAAGTGGCACCACATCAAAGACCCCGTCATTGCGAGGGTGAGGACCTGAGAGGTATTTTCAAAATCTAAGAAAGAGGACAAGAACCAGGCCAGTGAGGGAAGCAGGCCCAATTTTCAGGGTCTCTGCTCAAAGCACAGAAAATCAAAAAGGTGGACAGTTCCCATGCGTCTGTCTGGAAATATGCAAATTCTTTTCTGTACACACCTCAGCTCATTAGGAGGCGTTGCGGCTGCTGGGCAAGGGGAACGGGAAGCGTGCATCAGGCTTTAGGTGAAGTGACACTGTAGGACTTTTGTCCCCCAGCGATTTTACGCTTTCCACACCATCCTTCCAATCGATAGGCTGTGAGCCACCACTGTGCTCTGCACATAGCCATGCACTTTAAGTCCCTTTTTCGCACGTACTTTCATTAAACCTGAATATAGAAGTATATATCTGTCTAGGCTAGAGGCACATGAAACAGGACTGGTTTGCCGCTTCAAGTGTACCTGAGAGGAATCTGACTCATGATTGGCCACCCTCTCAGGGCACCGACTCAGGATTGGCCAACCTCTATGGGGCACCTCTAACGGGCACAAATAATGGGCAAGCCCTATGAAAAGCACAGCGTGAGTCTAGGTGCCACCTTGAAAAAGGAGGGTGACGTCTGGCCTCTGACAGCAGGAATATTAAGAGAGGAGAAAACATACTGCCTGCTATCGTGAAATTCCAAGATAGTCACGAAAAGCAATCTCATGCACTGCACAAGCTCTTTCCCATGATGCACCTCTCCTGCACTCTGTCTATGCAAATGAGCAAGCAGAGAGTTCAGGAATAAAACACCTAAGCTCATGTCCCCAAAAAACAGCAGCAGACAACTCGCAGATATATTCACCAATTTCTAATGCTTTTCTTTTAAACACAAGATAAACAGCCTCACCGGTGGTAAGGCTTAAAAAAATTGAATAAACTCGTAAATGTTCCTCTCCACGGAAATCTTTAGTAAAAGGCGAAAGATTTTTTCGTTTTGAAGAGAAACCAGAGTAAGTTAGAATATGGCTCTCTGGGGGTAAGTGGCACCACATCAAAGACCCCGTCATTGCGAGGGTGAGGACCTGAGAGGTATTTTCAAAATCTAAGAAAGAGGACAAGAACCAGGCCGGTGAGGGAAGCAGGCCCAAATTTCAGAGTCTCTGCTCAAAGCACAGAAAATCAAAAAGGTGGACAGTTCCCATGCGTCTGTCTGGGAATATGCAAATTCTTTTCTGTACACACCTCAGCTCATTAGGAGGCGTTGCGGCTGCTGGGCAAGGGGAACGGGAAGCGTGCATCAGGCTTTAGGTGAAGTGGCACTGTAGGACTTTTGTACCCCAACGATTTTACGCTTTCCACACCATCCTTCCAATCGTTAGGCTGTGAGCCACCACTGTGCTCTGCACATAGCCATGCACTTTAAGTCCCTTTTTCGCACGTACTTTCATTAAACCTGAATATGGAAGTATATATCTGTCTAGGCTAGAGGCACATGAAACAGGACTGGCGTGCCGCTTCAAGTGTACCTGAGAGGAATCTGACTCGGGATTGGCCACCCTCTCAGAGCACCGACTCAGGATTGGCCAACCTCTATGGGGCACCTCTAACGTGCACAAATAACAGGCAAGCCCTATGAAAAGCACAGCGTGAGTCTAGGTGCCACCTTGAAAAAGGAGGGTGACGTCTGGCCTCTGACAGCAGGAATATTAAGAGAGGAGAAAACATACTGCCTGCTATCGTGAAATTCCAAGATAGTCACGAAAAGCAATCTCATGCACTGCACAAGCTCTTTCCCATGATGCACCTCTCCTGCACTCTGTCTATGCAAATGAGCAAGCAGAGAGTTCAGGAATAAAACACCTAAGCTCATGTCCCCAAAAAACAGCAGCAGACAACTCGCAGATATATTCACCAATTTCTAATGCTTTTCTTTTAAACACAAGATAAACAGCCTCACCGGTGGTAAGGCTTAAAAAAATTGAATAAACTCGTAAATGTTCCTCTCCACGGCAATCTTTAGTAAAAGGCGAAAGATTTTTTCGTTTTGAAGAGAAACCAGAGTAAGTTAGAATATGGCTCTCTGGGGGTAAGTGGCACCACATCAAAGACCCCGTCATTGCGAGGGTGAGGACCTGAGAGGTATTTTCAAAATCTAAGAAAGAGGACAAGAACCAGGCCAGTGAGGGAAGCAGGCCCAATTTTCAGAGTCTCTGCTCAAAGCACAGAAAATCAAAAAGGTGGACAGTTCCCATGCGTCTGTCTGGAAATATGCAAATTCTTTTCTGTACACACCTCAGCTCATTAGGAGGCGTTGCGGCTGCTGGGCAAGGGGAACGGGAAGCGTGCATCAGGCTTTAGGTGAAGTGACACTGTAGGACTTTTGTCCCCCAGCGATTTTACGCTTTCCACACCATCCTTCCAATCGATAGGCTGTGAGCCACCACTGTGCTCTGCACATAGCCATGCACTTTAAGTCCCTTTTTCGCACGTACTTTCATTAAACCTGAATATAGAAGTATATATCTGTCTAGGCTAGAGGCACATGAAACAGGACTGGCGTGCCGCTTCAAGTGTACCTGAGAGGAATCTGACTCATGATTGGCCACCCTCTCAGGGCACCGACTCAGGATTGGCCAACCTCTATGGGGCACCTCTAACGGGCACAAATAACGGGCAAGCCCTATGAAAAGCACAGCGTGAGTCTAGGTGCCACCTTGAAAAAGGAGGGTGACGTCTGGCCTCTGACAGCAGGAATATTAAGAGAGGAGAAAACATACTGCCTGCTATCGTGAAATTCCAAGATAGTCACGAAAAGCAATCTCATGCACTGCACAAGCTCTTTCCCATGATGCACCTCTCCTGCACTCTGTCTATACAAATGAGCAAGCAGAGAGTTCAGGAATAAAACACCTAAGCTCATGTCCCCAAAAAACAGCAGCAGACAACTCGCAGATATATTCACCAATTTCTAATGCTTTTCTTTTAAACACAAAATAAACAGCCTCACCGGTGGTAAGGCTTAAAAAAATTGAATAAACTCGTAAATGTTCCTCTCCACGGAAATCTTTAGTAAAAGGCGAAAGATTTTTTCGTTTTGAAGAGAAACCAGAGTAAGTTAGAATATGGCTCTCTGGGGGTAAGTGGCACCACATCAAAGACCCCGTCATTGCGAGGGTGAGGACCTGAGAGGTATTTTTAGGCTCTAAGAAAGAGGACAAGAACCAGGCCAGTGAGGGAAGCAGGCCCAAATGTCAGAGTCTCTGCTCAAAGCACAGAAAATCAAAAAGGTGGACAGTTCCCATGCGTCTGTCTGGGAATATGCAAATTCTTTTCTGTACACACCTCAGCTCATTAGGAGGCGTTGCGGCTGCTGGGCAAGGGGAACGGGAAGCGTGCATCAGGCTTTAGGTGAAGTGGCACTGTAGGACTTTTGTCCCCCAGCGATTTTACGCTTTCCACACCATCCTTCCAATCGTTAGGCTGTGAGCCACCACTGTGCTCTGCACATAGCCATGCACTTTAAGTCCCTTTTTCGCACATACTTTCATTAAACCTGAATATGGAAGTATATATCTGTCTAGGCTAGAGGCACATGAAACAGGACTGGCGTGCCGCTTCAAGTGTACCTGAGAGGAATCTGACTCAGGATTGGCCACCCTCTCAGGGCACCGACTCAGGATTGGCCAACCTCTATGGGGCACCTCTAACGTGCACAAATAACAGGCAAGCCCTATGAAAAGCACAGCGTGAGTCTAGGTGCCACCTTGAAAAAGGAGGGTGACGTCTGGCCTCTGACAGCAGGAATATTAAGAGAGGAGAAAACATACTGCCTGCTATCGTGAAATTCCAAGATAGTCACGAAAAGCAATCTCATGCACTGCACAAGCTCTTTCCCATGATGCACCTCTCCTGCACTCTGTCTATGCAAATGAGCAAGCAGAGAGTTCAGGAATAAAACACCTAAGCTCATGTCCCCAAAAAACAGCAGCAGACAACTCGCAGATATATTCACCAATTTCTAATGCTTTTCTTTTAAACACAAGATAAACAGCCTCACCGGTGGTAAGGCTTAAAAAAATTGAATAAACTCGTAAATGTTCCTCTCCACGGCAATCTTTAGTAAAAGGCGAAAGATTTTTTCGTTTTGAAGAGAAACCAGAGTAAGTTAGAATATGGCTCTCTGGGGGTAAGTGGCACCACATCAAAGACCCCGTCATTGCGAGGGTGAGGACCTGAGAGGTATTTTCAAAATCTAAGAAAGAGGACAAGAACCAGGCCAGTGAGGGAAGCAGGCCCAATTTTCAGAGTCTCTGCTCAAAGCACAGAAAATCAAAAAGGTGGACAGTTCCCATGCGTCTGTCTGGAAATATGCAAATTCTTTTCTGTACACACCTCAGCTCATTAGGAGGCGTTGCGGCTGCTGGGCAAGGGGAACGGGAAGCGTGCATCAGGCTTTAGGTGAAGTGACACTGTAGGACTTTTGTCCCCCAGCGATTTTACGCTTTCCACACCATCCTTCCAATCGATAGGCTGTGAGCCACCACTGTGCTCTGCACATAGCCATGCACTTTAAGTCCCTTTTTCGCACGTACTTTCATTAAACCTGAATATAGAAGTATATATCTGTCTAGGCTAGAGGCATATGAAACAGGACTGGCGTGCCGCTTCAAGTGTACCTGAGAGGAATCTGACTCATGATTGGCCACCCTCTCAGGGCACCGACTCAGGATTGGCCAACCTCTATGGGGCACCTCTAACGGGCACAAATAACGGGCAAGCCCTATGAAAAGCACAGCGTGAGTCTAGGTGCCACCTTGAAAAAGGAGGGTGACGTCTGGCCTCTGACAGCAGGAATATTAAGAGAGGAGAAAACATACTGCCTGCTATCGTGAAATTCCAAGATAGTCACGAAAAGCAATCTCATGCACTGCACAAGCTCTTTCCCATGATGCACCTCTCCTGCACTCTGTCTATACAAATGAGCAAGCAGAGAGTTCAGGAATAAAACACCTAAGCTCATGTCCCCAAAAAACAGCAGCAGACAACTCGCAGATATATTCACCAATTTCTAATGCTTTTCTTTTAAACACAAAATAAACAGCCTCACCGGTGGTAAGGCTTAAAAAAATTGAATAAACTCGTAAATGTTCCTCTCCACGGAAATCTTTAGTAAAAGGCGAAAGATTTTTTCGTTTTGAAGAGAAACCAGAGTAAGTTAGAATATGGCTCTCTGGGGGTAAGTGGCACCACATCAAAGACCCCGTCATTGCGAGGGTGAGGACCTGAGAGGTATTTTCAAAATCTAAGAAAGAGGACAAGAACCAGGCCGGTGAGGGAAGCAGGCCCAAATTTCAGAGTCTCTGCTCAAAGCACAGAAAATCAAAAAGGTGGACAGTTCCCATGCGTCTGTCTGGGAATATGCAAATTCTTTTCTGTACACACCTCAGCTCATTAGGAGGCGTTGCGGCTGCTGGGCAAGGGGAACGGGAAGCGTGCATCAGGCTTTAGATGAAGTGGCACTGTAGGACTTTTGTACCCCAACGATTTTACGCTTTCCACACCATCCTTCCAATCGTTAGGCTGTGAGCCACCACTGTGCTCTGCACATAGCCATGCACTTTAAGTCCCTTTTTCGCACGTACTTTCATTAAACCTGAATATGGAAGTATATATCTGTCTAGGCTAGAGGCACATGAAACAGGACTGGCGTGCCGCTTCAAGTGTACCTGAGAGGAATCTGACTCGGGATTGGCCACCCTCTCAGAGCACCGACTCAGGATTGGCCAACCTCTATGGGGCACCTCTAACGTGCACAAATAACAGGCAAGCCCTATGAAAAGCACAGCGTGAGTCTAGGTGCCACCTTGAAAAAGGAGGGTGACGTCTGGCCTCTGACAGCAGGAATATTAAGAGAGGAGAAAACATACTGCCTGCTATCGTGAAATTCCAAGATAGTCACGAAAAGCAATCTCATGCACTGCACAAGCTCTTTCCCATGATGCACCTCTCCTGCACTCTGTCTATGCAAATGAGCAAGCAGAGAGTTCAGGAATAAAACACCTAAGCTCATGTCCCCAAAAAACAGCAGCAGACAACTCGCAGATATATTCACCAATTTCTAATGCTTTTCTTTTAAACACAAGATAAACAGCCTCACCGGTGGTAAGGCTTAAAAAAATTGAATAAACTCGTAAATGTTCCTCTCCACGGCAATCTTTAGGAAAAGGCGAAAGATTTTTTCGTTTTGAAGAGAAACCAGAGTAAGTTAGAATATGGCTCTCTGGGGGTAAGTGGCACCACATCAAAGACCCCGTCATTGCGAGGGTGAGGACCTGAGAGGTATTTTCAAAATCTAAGAAAGAGGACAAGAACCAGGCCAGTGAGGGAAGCAGGCCCAATTTTCAGAGTCTCTGCTCAAAGCACAGAAAATCAAAAAGGTGGACAGTTCCCATGCGTCTGTCTGGAAATATGCAAATTCTTTTCTGTACACACCTCAGCTCATTAGGAGGCGTTGCGGCTGCTGGGCAAGGGGAACGGGAAGCGTGCATCAGGCTTTAGGTGAAGTGACACTGTAGGACTTTTGTCCCCCAGCGATTTTACGCTTTCCACACCATCCTTCCAATCGATAGGCTGTGAGCCACCACTGTGCTCTGCACATAGCCATGCACTTTAAGTCCCTTTTTCGCACGTACTTTCATTAAACCTGAATATAGAAGTATATATCTGTCTAGGCTAGAGGCACATGAAACAGGACTGGCGTGCCGCTTCAAGTGTACCTGAGAGGAATCTGACTCATGATTGGCCACCCTCTCAGGGCACCGACTCAGGATTGGCCAACCTCTATGGGGCACCTCTAACGGGCACAAATAACGGGCAAGCCCTATGAAAAGCACAGCGTGAGTCTAGGTGCCACCTTGAAAAAGGAGGGTGACGTCTGGCCTCTGACAGCAGGAATATTAAGAGAGGAGAAAACATACTGCCTGCTATCGTGAAATTCCAAGATAGTCACGAAAAGCAATCTCATGCACTGCACAAGCTCTTTCCCATGATGCACCTCTCCTGCACTCTGTCTATACAAATGAGCAAGCAGAGAGTTCAGGAATAAAACACCTAAGCTCATGTCCCCAAAAAACAGCAGCAGACAACTCGCAGATATATTCACCAATTTCTAATGCTTTTCTTTTAAACACAAAATAAACAGCCTCACCGGTGGTAAGGCTTAAAAAAATTGAATAAACTCGTAAATGTTCCTCTCCACGGAAATCTTTAGTAAAAGGCGAAAGATTTTTTCGTTTTGAAGAGAAACCAGAGTAAGTTAGAATATGGCTCTCTGGGGGTAAGTGGCACCACATCAAAGACCCCGTCATTGCGAGGGTGAGGACCTGAGAGGTATTTTTAGGCTCTAAGAAAGAGGACAAGAACCAGGCCAGTGAGGGAAGCAGGCCCAAATGTCAGAGTCTCTGCTCAAAGCACAGAAAATCAAAAAGGTGGACAGTTCCCATGCGTCTGTCTGGGAATATGCAAATTCTTTTCTGTACACACCTCAGCTCATTAGGAGGCGTTGCGGCTGCTGGGCAAGGGGAACGGGAAGCGTGCATCAGGCTTTAGGTGAAGTGGCACTGTAGGACTTTTGTCCCCCAGCGATTTTACGCTTTCCACACCATCCTTCCAATCGTTAGGCTGTGAGCCACCACTGTGCTCTGCACATAGCCATGCACTTTAAGTCCCTTTTTCGCACGTACTTTCATTAAACCTGAATATGGAAGTATATATCTGTCTAGGCTAGAGGCACATGAAACAGGACTGGCGTGCCGCTTCAAGTGTACCTGAGAGGAATCTGACTCAGGATTGGCCACCCTCTCAGGGCACCGACTCAGGATTGGCCAACCTCTATGGGGCACCTCTAACGTGCACAAATAACAGGCAAGCCCTATGAAAAGCACAGCGTGAGTCTAGGTGCCACCTTGAAAAAGGAGGGTGACGTCTGGCCTCTGACAGCAGGAATATTAAGAGAGGAGAAAACATACTGCCTGCTATCGTGAAATTCCAAGATAGTCACGAAAAGCAATCTCATGCACTGCACAAGCTCTTTCCCATGATGCACCTCTCCTGCACTCTGTCTATGCAAATGAGCAAGCAGAGAGTTCAGGAATAAAACACCTAAGCTCATGTCCCCAAAAAACAGCAGCAGACAACTCGCAGATATATTCACCAATTTCTAATGCTTTTCTTTTAAACACAAGATAAACAGCCTCACCGGTGGTAAGGCTTAAAAAAATTGAATAAACTCGTAAATGTTCCTCTCCACGGCAATCTTTAGTAAAAGGCGAAAGATTTTTTCGTTTTGAAGAGAAACCAGAGTAAGTTAGAATATGGCTCTCTGGGGGTAAGTGGCACCACATCAAAGACCCCGTCATTGCGAGGGTGAGGACCTGAGAGGTATTTTCAAAATCTAAGAAAGAGGACAAGAACCAGGCCAGTGAGGGAAGCAGGCCCAATTTTCAGAGTCTCTGCTCAAAGCACAGAAAATCAAAAAGGTGGACAGTTCCCATGCGTCTGTCTGGAAATATGCAAATTCTTTTCTGTACACACCTCAGCTCATTAGGAGGCGTTGCGGCTGCTGGGCAAGGGGAACGGGAAGCGTGCATCAGGCTTTAGGTGAAGTGACACTGTAGGACTTTTGTCCCCCAGCGATTTTACGCTTTCCACACCATCCTTCCAATCGATAGGCTGTGAGCCACCACTGTGCTCTGCACATAGCCATGCACTTTAAGTCCCTTTTTCGCACGTACTTTCATTAAACCTGAATATAGAAGTATATATCTGTCTAGGCTAGAGGCACATGAAACAGGACTGGCGTGCCGCTTCAAGTGTACCTGAGAGGAATCTGACTCATGATTGGCCACCCTCTCAGGGCACCGACTCAGGATTGGCCAACCTCTATGGGGCACCTCTAACGGGCACAAATAACGGGCAAGCCCTATGAAAAGCACAGCGTGAGTCTAGGTGCCACCTTGAAAAAGGAGGGTGACGTCTGGCCTCTGACAGCAGGAATATTAAGAGAGGAGAAAACATACTGCCTGCTATCGTGAAATTCCAAGATAGTCACGAAAAGCAATCTCATGCACTGCACAAGCTCTTTCCCATGATGCACCTCTCCTGCACTCTGTCTATACAAATGAGCAAGCAGAGAGTTCAGGAATAAAACACCTAAGCTCATGTCCCCAAAAAACAGCAGCAGACAACTCGCAGATATATTCACCAATTTCTAATGCTTTTCTTTTAAACACAAAATAAACAGCCTCACCGGTGGTAAGGCTTAAAAAAATTGAATAAACTCGTAAATGTTCCTCTCCACGGAAATCTTTAGTAAAAGGCGAAAGATTTTTTCGTTTTGAAGAGAAACCAGAGTAAGTTAGAATATGGCTCTCTGGGGGTAAGTGGCACCACATCAAAGACCCCGTCATTGCGAGGGTGAGGACCTGAGAGGTATTTTCAAAATCTAAGAAAGAGGACAAGAACCAGGCCGGTGAGGGAAGCAGGCCCAAATTTCAGAGTCTCTGCTCAAAGCACAGAAAATCAAAAAGGTGGACAGTTCCCATGCGTCTGTCTGGGAATATGCAAATTCTTTTCTGTACACACCTCAGCTCATTAGGAGGCATTGCGGCTGCTGGGCAAGGGGAACGGGAAGCGTGCATCAGGCTTTAGGTGAAGTGGCACTGTAGGACTTTTGTACCCCAGCGATTTTACGCTTTCCACACCATCCTTCCAATCGTTAGGCTGTGAGCCACCACTGTGCTCTGCACATAGCCATGCACTTTAAGTCCCTTTTTCGCACGTACTTTCATTAAACCTGAATATAGAAGTATATATCTGTCTAGGCTAGAGGCACATGAAACAGGACTGGCGTGCCGCTTCAAGTGTACCTGAGAGGAATCTGACTCAGGATTGGCCACCCTCTCAGGGCACCGACTCAGGATTGGCCAACCTCTATGGGGCACCTCTAACGTGCACAAATAACGGGCAAGCCCTATGAAAAGCACAGCGTGAGTCTAGGTGCCACCTTGAAAAAGGAGGGTGACGTCTGGCCTCTGACAGCAGGAATATTAAGAGAGGAGAAAACATACTGCCTGCTATCGTGAAATTCCAAGATAGTCACGAAAAGCAATCTCATGCACTGCACAAGCTCTGTCCCATGATGCACCTCTCCTGCACTCTGTCGATGCAAATGAGCAAGCAGAGAGTTCAGGAATAAAACACCTAAGCTCATGTCCCCAAAAAACAGCAGCAGACAACTCGCAGATATATTCACCAATTTCTAATGCTTTTCTTTTAAACACACGATAAACAGCCTCACCTGTGGTAAGGCTTAAAAAAATTGAATAAACTCGTAAATGTTCCTCTCCACGGAAATCTTTAGTAAAAGGCGAAAGATTTTTTCGTTTTGAAGAGAAACCAGAGTAAGTTAGAATATGGTTCTCTGGGGGTAAGTGGCACCACATCAAAGACCCCGTCATTGCGAGGGTGAGGACCTGAGAGGTATTTTTAGGCTCTAAGAAAGAGGACAAGAACCAGGCCAGTGAGGGAAGCAGGCCCAATTTTCAGAGTCTCTGCTCAAAGCACAGAAAATCAAAAAGGTGGACAGTTCCCATGCGTCTGTCTGGAAATATGCAAATTCTTTTCTGTACACACCTCAGCTCATTAGGAGGCGTTGCGGCTGCTGGGCAAGGGGAACGGGAAGCGTGCATCAGGCTTTAGGTGAAGTGACACTGTAGGACTTTTGTCCCCCAGCGATTTTACGCTTTCCACACCATCCTTCCAATCGTTAGGCTGTGAGCCACCACTGTGCTCTGCACATAGCCATGCACTTTAAGTCCCTTTTTCGCACGTACTTTCATTAAACCTGAATATGGAAGTATATATCTGTCTAGGCTAGAGGCACATGAAACAGGACTGGCGTGCCGCTTCAAGTGTACCTGAGAGGAATCTGACTCAGGATTGGCCACCCTCTCAGGGCACCGACTCAGGATTGGCCAACCTCTATGGGGCACCTCTAACGTGCACAAATAACAGGCAAGCCCTATGAAAAGCACAGCGTGAGTCTAGGTGCCACCTTGAAAAAGGAGGGTGACGTCTGGCCTCTGACAGCAGGAATATTAAGAGAGGAGAAAACATACTGCCTGCTATCGTGAAATTCCAAGATAGTCACGAAAAGCAATCTCATGCACTGCACAAGCTCTTTCCCATGATGCACCTCTCCTGCACTCTGTCTATGCAAATGAGCAAGCAGAGAGTTCAGGAATAAAACACCTAAGCTCATGTCCCCAAAAAACAGCAGCAGACAACTCGCAGATATATTCACCAATTTCTAATGCTTTTCTTTTAAACACAAAATAAACAGCCTCACCGGTGGTAAGGCTTAAAAAAATTGAATAAACTCGTAAATGTTCCTCTCCACGGAAATCTTTAGTAAAAGGCGAAAGATTTTTTCGTTTTGAAGAGAAACCAGAGTAAGTTAGAATATGGCTCTCTGGGGTAAGTGGCACCACATCAAAGACCCCGTCATTGCGAGGGTGAGGACCTGAGAGGTATTTTCAAAATCTAAGAAAGAGGACAAGAACCAGGCCGGTGAGGGAAGCAGGCCCAAATTTCAGAGTCTCTGCTCAAAGCACAGAAAATCAAAAAGGTGGACAGTTCCCATGCGTCTGTCTGGGAATATGCAAATTCTTTTCTGTACACACCTCAGCTCATTAGGAGGCGTTGCGGCTGCTGGGCAAGGGGAACGGGAAGCGTGCATCAGGCTTTAGGTGAAGTGGCACTGTAGGACTTTTGTACCCCAGCGATTTTACGCTTTCCACACCATCCTTCCAATCGTTAGGCTGTGAGCCACCACTGTGCTCTGCACATAGCCATGCACTTTAAGTCCCTTTTTCGCACGTACTTTCATTAAACCTGAATATAGAAGTATATATCTGTCTAGGCTAGAGGCACATGAAACAGGACTGGCGTGCCGCTTCAAGTGTACCTGAGAGGAATCTGACTCAGGATTGGCCACCCTCTCAGGGCACCGACTCAGGATTGGCCAACCTCTATGGGGCACCTCTAACGTGCACAAATAACGGGCAAGCCCTATGAAAAGCACAGCGTGAGTCTAGGTGCCACCTTGAAAAAGGAGGGTGACGTCTGGCCTCTGACAGCAGGAATATTAAGAGAGGAGAAAACATACTGCCTGCTATCGTGAAATTCCAAGATAGTCACGAAAAGCAATCTCATGCACTGCACAAGCTCTGTCCCATGATGCACCTCTCCTGCACTCTGTCGATGCAAATGAGCAAGCAGAGAGTTCAGGAATAAAACACCTAAGCTCATGTCCCCAAAAAACAGCAGCAGACAACTCGCAGATATATTCACCAATTTCTAATGCTTTTCTTTTAAACACACGATAAACAGCCTCACCTGTGGTAAGGCTTAAAAAAATTGAATAAACTCGTAAATGTTCCTCTCCACGGAAATCTTTAGTAAAAGGCGAAAGATTTTTTCGTTTTGAAGAGAAACCAGAGTAAGTTAGAATATGGCTCTCTGGGGGTAAGTGGCACCACATCAAAGACCCCGTCATTGCGAGGGTGAGGACCTGAGAGGTATTTTTAGGCTCTAAGAAAGAGGACAAGAACCAGGCCAGTGAGGGAAGCAGGCCCAATTTTCAGAGTCTCTGCTCAAAGCACAGAAAATCAAAAAGGTGGACAGTTCCCATGCGTCTGTCTGGAAATATGCAAATTCTTTTCTGTACACACCTCAGCTCATTAGGAGGCGTTGCGGCTGCTGGGCAAGGGGAACGGGAAGCGTGCATCAGGCTTTAGGTGAAGTGACACTGTAGGACTTTTGTCCCCCAGCGATTTTACGCTTTCCACACCATCCTTCCAATCGATAGGCTGTGAGCCACCACTGTGCTCTGCACATAGCCATGCACTTTAAGTCCCTTTTTCGCACGTACTTTCATTAAACCTGAATATAGAAGTATATATCTGTCTAGGCTAGAGGCACATGAAACAGGACTGGCGTGCCGCTTCAAGTGTACCTGAGAGGAATCTGACTCAGGATTGGCCACCCTCTCAGGGCACCGACTCAGGATTGGCCAACCTCTATGGGGCACCTCTAACGGGCACAAATAACGGGCAAGCCCTATGAAAAGCACAGCGTGAGTCTAGGTGCCACCTTGAAAAAGGAGGGTGACGTCTGGCCTCTGACAGCAGGAATATTAAGAGAGGAGAAAACATACTGCCTGCTATCGTGAAATTCCAAGATAGTCACGAAAAGCAATCTCATGCACTGCACAAGCTCTTTCCCATGATGCACCTCTCCTGCACTCTGTCTATACAAATGAGCAAGCAGAGAGTTCAGGAATAAAACACCTAAGCTCATGTCCCCAAAAAACAGCAGCAGACAACTCGCAGATATATTCACCAATTTCTAATGCTTTTCTTTTAAACACAAAATAAACAGCCTCACCGGTGGTAAGGCTCAAAAAAATTGAATAAACTCGTAAATGTTCCTCTCCACGGAAATCTTTAGTAAAAGGCGAAAGATTTTTTCGTTTTGAAGAGAAACCAGAGTAAGTTAGAATATGGCTCTCTGGGGGTAAGTGGCACCACATCAAAGACCCCGTCATTGCGAGGGTGAGGACCTGAGAGGTATTTTCAAAATCTAAGAAAGAGGACAAGAACCAGGCCGGTGAGGGAAGCAGGCCCAAATTTCAGAGTCTCTGCTCAAAGCACAGAAAATCAAAAAGGTGGACAGTTCCCATGCGTCTGTCTGGGAATATGCAAATTCTTTTCTGTACACACCTCAGCTCATTAGGAGGCGTTGCGGCTGCTGGGCAAGGGGAACGGGAAGCGTGCATCAGGCTTTAGGTGAAGTGGCACTGTAGGACTTTTGTACCCCAGCGATTTTACGCTTTCCACACCATCCTTCCAATCGTTAGGCTGTGAGCCACCACTGTGCTCTGCACATAGCCATGCACTTTAAGTCCCTTTTTCGCACGTACTTTCATTAAACCTGAATATAGAAGTATATATCTGTCTAGGCTAGAGGCACATGAAACAGGACTGGCGTGCCGCTTCAAGTGTACCTGAGAGGAATCTGACTCAGGATTGGCCACCCTCTCAGGGCACCGACTCAGGATTGGCCAACCTCTATGGGGCACCTCTAACGTGCACAAATAACGGGCAAGCCCTATGAAAAGCACAGCGTGAGTCTAGGTGCCACCTTGAAAAAGGAGGGTGACGTCTGGCCTCTGACAGCAGGAATATTAAGAGAGGAGAAAACATACTGCCTGCTATCGTGAAATTCCAAGATAGTCACGAAAAGCAATCTCATGCACTGCACAAGCTCTGTCCCATGATGCACCTCTCCTGCACTCTGTCGATGCAAATGAGCAAGCAGAGAGTTCAGGAATAAAACACCTAAGCTCATGTCCCCAAAAAACAGCAGCAGACAACTCGCAGATATATTCACCAATTTCTAATGCTTTTCTTTTAAACACACGATAAACAGCCTCACCTGTGGTAAGGCTTAAAAAAATTGAATAAACTCGTAAATGTTCCTCTCCACGGAAATCTTTAGTAAAAGGCGAAAGATTTTTTCGTTTTGAAGAGAAACCAGAGTAAGTTAGAATATGGCTCTCTGGGGGTAAGTGGCACCACATCAAAGACCCCGTCATTGCGAGGGTGAGGACCTGAGAGGTATTTTTAGGCTCTAAGAAAGAGGACAAGAACCAGGCCAGTGAGGGAAGCAGGCCCAATTTTCAGAGTCTCTGCTCAAAGCACAGAAAATCAAAAAGGTGGACAGTTCCCATCTGTCTGTCTGGAAATATGCAAATTCTTTTCTGTACACACCTCAGCTCATTAGGAGGCGTTGCGGCTGCTGGGCAAGGGGAACGGGAAGCGTGCATCAGGCTTTAGGTGAAGTGACACTGTAGGACTTTTGTCCCCCAGCGATTTTACGCTTTCCACACCATCCTTCCAATCGATAGGCTGTGAGCCACCACTGTGCTCTGCACATAGCCATGCACTTTAAGTCCCTTTTTCGCACGTACTTTCATTAAACCTGAATATAGAAGTATATATCTGTCTAGGCTAGAGGCACATGAAACAGGACTGGCGTGCCGCTTCAAGTGTACCTGAGAGGAATCTGACTCAGGATTGGCCACCCTCTCAGGGCACCGACTCAGGATTGGCCAACCTCTATGGGGCACCTCTAACGTGCACAAATAACGGGCAAGCCCTATGAAAAGCACAGCGTGAGTCTAGGTGCCACCTTGAAAAAGGAGGGTGACGTCTGGCCTCTGACAGCAGGAATATTAAGAGAGGAGAAAACATACTGCCTGCTATCGTGAAATTCCAAGATAGTCACGAAAAGCAATCTCATGCACTGCACAAGCTCTTTCCCATGATGCACCTCTCCTGCACTCTGTCAATGCAAATGAGCAAGCAGAGAGTTCAGGAATAAAACACCTAAGCTCATGTCCCCAAAAAACAGCAGCAGACAACTCGCAGATATATTCACCAATTTCTAATGCTTTTCTTTTAAACACACGATAAACAGCCTCACCTGTGGTAAGGCTTAAAAAAATTGAATAAACTCGTAAATGTTCCTCTCCACGGAAATCTTTAGTAAAAGGCGAAAGATTTTTTCGTTTTGAAGAGAAACCAGAGTAAGTTAGAATATGGCTCTCTGGGGGTAAGTGGCACCACATCAAAGACCCCGTCATTGCGAGGGTGAGGACCTGAGAGGTATTTTTAGGCTCTAAGAAAGAGGACAAGAACCAGGCCAGTGAGGGAAGCAGGCCCAATTTTCAGAGTCTCTGCTCAAAGCACAGAAAATCAAAAAGGTGGACAGTTCCCATGCGTCTGTCTGGAAATATGCAAATTCTTTTCTGTACACACCTCAGCTCATTAGGAGGCGTTGCGGCTGCTGGGCAAGGGGAACGGGAAGCGTGCATCAGGCTTTAGGTGAAGTGACACTGTAGGACTTTTGTCCCCCAGCGATTTTACGCTTTCCACACCATCCTTCCAATCGTTAGGCTGTGAGCCACCACTGTGCTCTGCACATAGCCATGCACTTTAAGTCCCTTTTTCGCACGTACTTTCATTAAACCTGAATATGGAAGTATATATCTGTCTAGGCTAGAGGCACATGAAACAGGACTGGCGTGCCGCTTCAAGTGTACCTGAGAGGAATCTGACTCAGGATTGGCCACCCTCTCAGGGCACCGACTCAGGATTGGCCAACCTCTATGGGGCACCTCTAACGTGCACAAATAACAGGCAAGCCCTATGAAAAGCACAGCGTGAGTCTAGGTGCCACCTTGAAAAAGGAGGGTGACGTCTGGCCTCTGACAGCAGGAATATTAAGAGAGGAGAAAACATACTGCCTGCTATCGTGAAATTCCAAGATAGTCACGAAAAGCAATCTCATGCACTGCACAAGCTCTTTCCCATGATGCACCTCTCCTGCACTCTGTCTATGCAAATGAGCAAGCAGAGAGTTCAGGAATAAAACACCTAAGCTCATGTCCCCAAAAAACAGCAGCAGACAACTCGCAGATATATTCACCAATTTCTAATGCTTTTCTTTTAAACACAAAATAAACAGCCTCACCGGTGGTAAGGCTTAAAAAAATTGAATAAACTCGTAAATGTTCCTCTCCACGGAAATCTTTAGTAAAAGGCGAAAGATTTTTTCGTTTTGAAGAGAAACCAGAGTAAGTTAGAATATGGCTCTCTGGGGGTAAGTGGCACCACATCAAAGACCCCGTCATTGCGAGGGTGAGGACCTGAGAGGTATTTTCAAAATCTAAGAAAGAGGACAAGAACCAGGCCGGTGAGGGAAGCAGGCCCAAATTTCAGAGTCTCTGCTCAAAGCACAGAAAATCAAAAAGGTGGACAGTTCCCATGCGTCTGTCTGGGAATATGCAAATTCTTTTCTGTACACACCTCAGCTCATTAGGAGGCGTTGCGGCTGCTGGGCAAGGGGAACGGGAAGCGTGCATCAGGCTTTAGGTGAAGTGGCACTGTAGGACTTTTGTACCCCAGCGATTTTACGCTTTCCACACCATCCTTCCAATCGTTAGGCTGTGAGCCACCACTGTGCTCTGCACATAGCCATGCACTTTAAGTCCCTTTTTCGCACGTACTTTCATTAAACCTGAATATAGAAGTATATATCTGTCTAGGCTAGAGGCACATGAAACAGGACTGGCGTGCCGCTTCAAGTGTACCTGAGAGGAATCTGACTCAGGATTGGCCACCCTCTCAGGGCACCGACTCAGGATTGGCCAACCTCTATGGGGCACCTCTAACGTGCACAAATAACGGGCAAGCCCTATGAAAAGCACAGCGTGAGTCTAGGTGCCACCTTGAAAAAGGAGGGTGACGTCTGGCCTCTGACAGCAGGAATATTAAGAGAGGAGAAAACATACTGCCTGCTATCGTGAAATTCCAAGATAGTCACGAAAAGCAATCTCATGCACTGCACAAGCTCTGTCCCATGATGCACCTCTCCTGCACTCTGTCGATGCAAATGAGCAAGCAGAGAGTTCAGGAATAAAACACCTAAGCTCATGTCCCCAAAAAACAGCAGCAGACAACTCGCAGATATATTCACCAATTTCTAATGCTTTTCTTTTAAACACACGATAAACAGCCTCACCTGTGGTAAGGCTTAAAAAAATTGAATAAACTCGTAAATGTTCCTCTCCACGGAAATCTTTAGTAAAAGGCGAAAGATTTTTTCGTTTTGAAGAGAAACCAGAGTAAGTTAGAATATGGCTCTCTGGGGGTAAGTGGCACCACATCAAAGACCCCGTCATTGCGAGGGTGAGGACCTGAGAGGTATTTTTAGGCTCTAAGAAAGAGGACAAGAACCAGGCCAGTGAGGGAAGCAGGCCCAATTTTCAGAGTCTCTGCTCAAAGCACAGAAAATCAAAAAGGTGGACAGTTCCCATGCGTCTGTCTGGAAATATGCAAATTCTTTTCTGTACACACCTCAGCTCATTAGGAGGCGTTGCGGCTGCTGGGCAAGGGGAACGGGAAGCGTGCATCAGGCTTTAGGTGAAGTGACACTGTAGGACTTTTGTCCCCCAGCGATTTTACGCTTTCCACACCATCCTTCCAATCGATAGGCTGTGAGCCACCACTGTGCTCTGCACATAGCCATGCACTTTAAGTCCCTTTTTCGCACGTACTTTCATTAAACCTGAATATAGAAGTATATATCTGTCTAGGCTAGAGGCACATGAAACAGGACTGGCGTGCCGCTTCAAGTGTACCTGAGAGGAATCTGACTCAGGATTGGCCACCCTCTCAGGGCACCGACTCAGGATTGGCCAACCTCTATGGGGCACCTCTAACGGGCACAAATAACGGGCAAGCCCTATGAAAAGCACAGCGTGAGTCTAGGTGCCACCTTGAAAAAGGAGGGTGACGTCTGGCCTCTGACAGCAGGAATATTAAGAGAGGAGAAAACATACTGCCTGCTATCGTGAAATTCCAAGATAGTCACGAAAAGCAATCTCATGCACTGCACAAGCTCTTTCCCATGATGCACCTCTCCTGCACTCTGTCTATACAAATGAGCAAGCAGAGAGTTCAGGAATAAAACACCTAAGCTCATGTCCCCAAAAAACAGCAGCAGACAACTCGCAGATATATTCACCAATTTCTAATGCTTTTCTTTTAAACACAAAATAAACAGCCTCACCGGTGGTAAGGCTCAAAAAAATTGAATAAACTCGTAAATGTTCCTCTCCACGGAAATCTTTAGTAAAAGGCGAAAGATTTTTTCGTTTTGAAGAGAAACCAGAGTAAGTTAGAATATGGCTCTCTGGGGGTAAGTGGCACCACATCAAAGACCCCGTCATTGCGAGGGTGAGGACCTGAGAGGTATTTTCAAAATCTAAGAAAGAGGACAAGAACCAGGCCGGTGAGGGAAGCAGGCCCAAATTTCAGAGTCTCTGCTCAAAGCACAGAAAATCAAAAAGGTGGACAGTTCCCATGCGTCTGTCTGGGAATATGCAAATTCTTTTCTGTACACACCTCAGCTCATTAGGAGGCGTTGCGGCTGCTGGGCAAGGGGAACGGGAAGCGTGCATCAGGCTTTAGGTGAAGTGGCACTGTAGGACTTTTGTACCCCAGCGATTTTACGCTTTCCACACCATCCTTCCAATCGTTAGGCTGTGAGCCACCACTGTGCTCTGCACATAGCCATGCACTTTAAGTCCCTTTTTCGCACGTACTTTCATTAAACCTGAATATAGAAGTATATATCTGTCTAGGCTAGAGGCACATGAAACAGGACTGGCGTGCCGCTTCAAGTGTACCTGAGAGGAATCTGACTCAGGATTGGCCACCCTCTCAGGGCACCGACTCAGGATTGGCCAACCTCTATGGGGCACCTCTAACGTGCACAAATAACGGGCAAGCCCTATGAAAAGCACAGCGTGAGTCTAGGTGCCACCTTGAAAAAGGAGGGTGACGTCTGGCCTCTGACAGCAGGAATATTAAGAGAGGAGAAAACATACTGCCTGCTATCGTGAAATTCCAAGATAGTCACGAAAAGCAATCTCATGCACTGCACAAGCTCTGTCCCATGATGCACCTCTCCTGCACTCTGTCGATGCAAATGAGCAAGCAGAGAGTTCAGGAATAAAACACCTAAGCTCATGTCCCCAAAAAACAGCAGCAGACAACTCGCAGATATATTCACCAATTTCTAATGCTTTTCTTTTAAACACACGATAAACAGCCTCACCTGTGGTAAGGCTTAAAAAAATTGAATAAACTCGTAAATGTTCCTCTCCACGGAAATCTTTAGTAAAAGGCGAAAGATTTTTTCGTTTTGAAGAGAAACCAGAGTAAGTTAGAATATGGCTCTCTGGGGGTAAGTGGCACCACATCAAAGACCCCGTCATTGCGAGGGTGAGGACCTGAGAGGTATTTTTAGGCTCTAAGAAAGAGGACAAGAACCAGGCCAGTGAGGGAAGCAGGCCCAATTTTCAGAGTCTCTGCTCAAAGCACAGAAAATCAAAAAGGTGGACAGTTCCCATGCGTCTGTCTGGAAATATGCAAATTCTTTTCTGTACACACCTCAGCTCATTAGGAGGCGTTGCGGCTGCTGGGCAAGGGGAACGGGAAGCGTGCATCAGGCTTTAGGTGAAGTGACACTGTAGGACTTTTGTCCCCCAGCGATTTTACGCTTTCCACACCATCCTTCCAATCGATAGGCTGTGAGCCACCACTGTGCTCTGCACATAGCCATGCACTTTAAGTCCCTTTTTCGCATGTACTTTCATTAAACCTGAATATAGAAGTATATATCTGTCTAGGCTAGAGGCACATGAAACAGGACTGGCGTGCCGCTTCAAGTGTACCTGAGAGGAATCTGACTCAGGATTGGCCACCCTCTCAGGGCACCGACTCAGGATTGGCCAACCTCTATGGGGCACCTCTAACGTGCACAAATAACGGGCAAGCCCTATGAAAAGCACAGCGTGAGTCTAGGTGCCACCTTGAAAAATGAGGGTGACGTCTGGCCTCTGACAGCAGGAATATTAAGAGAGGAGAAAACATACTGCCTGCTATCGTGAAATTCCAAGATAGTCACGAAAAGCAATCTCATGCACTGCACAAGCTCTTTCCCATGATGCACCTCTCCTGCACTCTGTCAATGCAAATGAGCAAGCAGAGAGTTCAGGAATAAAACACCTAAGCTCATGTCCCCAAAAAACAGCAGCAGACAACTCGCAGATATATTCACCAATTTCTAATGCTTTTCTTTTAAACACACGATAAACAGCCTCACCTGTGGTAAGGCTTAAAAAAATTGAATAAACTCGTAAATGTTCCTCTCCACGGAAATCTTTAGTAAAAGGCGAAAGCTTTTTTCGTTTTGAAGAGAAACCAGAGTAAGTTAGAATATGGCTCTCTGGGGGTAAGTGGCACCACATCAAAGACCCCGTCATTGCGAGGGTGAGGACCTGAGAGGTATTTTTAGGCTCTAAGAAAGAGGACAAGAACCAGGCCAGTAAGGGAAGCAGGCCCAAATTTCAGAGTCTCTGCTCAAAGCACAGAAAATCAAAAAGGTGGACAGTTCCCATGCGTCTGTCTGGGAATATGCAAATTCTTTTCTGTACACACCTAAGCTCATTAGGAGGCGTTGCGGCTGCTGGGCAAGGGGAACGGGAAGCGTGCATCAGGCTTTAGGTGAAGTGGCACTGTAGGACTTTTGTCCCCCAGCGATTTTACGCTTTCCACACCATCCTTCCAATCGTTAGGCTGTGAGCCACCACTGTGCTCTGCACATAGCCATGCACTTTAAGTCCCTTTTTCGCACGTACTTTCATTAAACCTGAATATGGAAGTATATATCTGTCTAGGCTAGAGGCACATGAAACAGGACTGGCGTGCCGCTTCAAGTGTACCTGAGAGGAATCTGACTCAGGATTGGCCACCCTCTCAGGGCACCGACTCAGGATTGGCCAACCTCTATGGGGCACCTCTAACGTGCACAAATAACAGGCAAGCCCTATGAAAAGCACAGCGTGAGTTTAGGTGCCACCTTGAAAAAGGAGGGTGACGTCTGGCCTCTGACAGCAGGAATATTAAGAGAGGAGAAAACATACTGCCTGCTATCGTGAAATTCCAAGATAGTCACGAAAAGCAATCTCATGCACTGCACAAGCTCTTTCCCATGATGCACCTCTCCTGCACTCTGTCTATGCAAATGAGCAAGCAGAGAGTTCAGGAATAAAACACCTAAGCTCATGTCCCCAAAAAACAGCAGCAGACAACTCGCAGATATATTCACCAATTTCTAATGCTTTTCTTTTAAACACAAGATAAACAGCCTCACCGGTGGTAAGGCTTAAAAAAATTGAATAAACTCGTAAATGTTCCTCTCCACGGCAATCTTTAGTAAAAGGCGAAAGATTTTTTCGTTTTGAAGAGAAACCAGAGTAAGTTAGAATATGGCTCTCTGGGGGTAAGTGGCACCACATCAAAGACCCCGTCATTGCGAGGGTGAGGACCTGAGAGGTATTTTCAAAATCTAAGAAAGAGGACAAGAACCAGGCCAGTAAGGGAAGCAGGCCCAATTTTCAGAGTCTCTGCTCAAAGCACAGAAAATCAAAAAGGTGGACAGTTCCCATGCGTCTGTCTGGAAATATGCAAATTCTTTTCTGTACACACCTCAGCTCATTAGGAGGCGTTGCGGCTGCTGGGCAAGGGGAACGGGAAGCGTGCATCAGGCTTTAGGTGAAGTGACACTGTAGGACTTTTGTCCCCCAGCGATTTTACGCTTTCCACACCATCCTTCCAATCGATAGGCTGTGAGCCACCACTGTGCTCTGCACATAGCCATGCACTTTAAGTCCCTTTTTCGCACGTACTTTCATTAAACCTGAATATAGAAGTATATATCTGTCTAGGCTAGAGGCACATGAAACAGGACTGGCGTGCCGCTTCAAGTGTACCTGAGAGGAATCTGACTCAGGATTGGCCACCCTCTCAGGGCACCGACTCAGGATTGGCCAACCTCTATGGGGCACCTCTAACGTGCACAAATAACGGGCAAGCCCTATGAAAAGCACAGCGTGAGTCTAGGTGCCACCTTGAAAAAGGAGGGTGACGTCTGGCCTCTGACAGCAGGAATATTAAGAGAGGAGAAAACATACTGCCTGCTATCGTGAAATTCCAAGATAGTCACGAAAAGCAATCTCATGCACTGCACAAGCTCTGTCCCATGATGCACCTCTCCTGCACTCTGTCGATGCAAATGAGCAAGCAGAGAGTTCAGGAATAAAACACCTAAGCTCATGTCCCCAAAAAACAGCAGCAGACAACTCGCAGATATATTCACCAATTTCTAATGCTTTTCTTTTAAACACACGATAAACAGCCTCACCTGTGGTAAGGCTTAAAAAAATTGAATAAACTCGTAAATGTTCCTCTCCACGGAAATCTTTAGTAAAAGGCGAAAGATTTTTTCGTTTTGAAGAGAAACCAGAGTAAGTTAGAATATGGCTCTCTGGGGGTAAGTGGCACCACATCAAAGACCCCGTCATTGCGAGGGTGAGGACCTGAGAGGTATTTTTAGGCTCTAAGAAAGAGGACAAGAACCAGGCCAGTGAGGGAAGCAGGCCCAATTTTCAGAGTCTCTGCTCAAAGCACAGAAAATCAAAAAGGTGGACAGTTCCCATGCGTCTGTCTGGAAATATGCAAATTCTTTTCTGTACACACCTCAGCTCATTAGGAGGCGTTGCGGCTGCTGGGCAAGGGGAACGGGAAGCGTGCATCAGGCTTTAGGTGAAGTGACACTGTAGGACTTTTGTCCCCCAGCGATTTTACGCTTTCCACACCATCCTTCCAATCGTTAGGCTGTGAGCCACCACTGTGCTCTGCACATAGCCATGCACTTTAAGTCCCTTTTTTGCACGTACTTTCATTAAACCTGAATATGGAAGTATATATCTGTCTAGGCTAGAGGCACATGAAACAGGACTGGCGTGCCGCTTCAAGTGTACCTGAGAGGAATCTGACTCAGGATTGGCCACCCTCTCAGGGCACCGACTCAGGATTGGCCAACCTCTATGGGGCACCTCTAACGGGCACAAATAACGGGCAAGCCCTATGAAAAGCACAGCGTGAGTCTAGGTGCCACCTTGAAAAATGAGGGTGACGTCTGGCCTCTGACAGCAGGAATATTAAGAGAGGAGAAAACATACTGCCTGCTATCGTGAAATTCCAAGATAGTCACGAAAAGCAATCTCATGCACTGCACAAGCTCTTTCCCATGATGCACCTCTCCTGCACTCTGTCTATACAAATGAGCAAGCAGAGAGTTCAGGAATAAAACACCTAAGCTCATGTCCCCAAAAAACAGCAGCAGACAACTCGCAGATATATTCACCAATTTCTAATGCTTTTCTTTTAAACACAAAATAAACAGCCTCACCGGTGGTAAGGCTCAAAAAAATTGAATAAACTCGTAAATGTTCCTCTCCACGGAAATCTTTAGTAAAAGGCGAAAGATTTTTTCGTTTTGAAGAGAAACCAGAGTAAGTTAGAATATGGCTCTCTGGGGGTAAGTGGCACCACATCAAAGACCCCGTCATTGCGAGGGTGAGGACCTGAGAGGTATTTTCAAAATCTAAGAAAGAGGACAAGAACCAGGCCGGTGAGGGAAGCAGGCCCAAATTTCAGAGTCTCTGCTCAAAGCACAGAAAATCAAAAAGGTGGACAGTTCCCATGCGTCTGTCTGGGAATATGCAAATTCTTTTCTGTACACACCTCAGCTCATTAGGAGGCGTTGCGGCTGCTGGGCAAGGGGAACGGGAAGCGTGCATCAGGCTTTAGGTGAAGTGGCACTGTAGGACTTTTGTACCCCAGCGATTTTACGCTTTCCACACCATCCTTCCAATCGTTAGGCTGTGAGCCACCACTGTGCTCTGCACATAGCCATGCACTTTAAGTCCCTTTTTCGCACGTACTTTCATTAAACCTGAATATAGAAGTATATATCTGTCTAGGCTAGAGGCACATGAAACAGGACTGGCGTGCCGCTTCAAGTGTACCTGAGAGGAATCTGACTCAGGATTGGCCACCCTCTCAGGGCACCGACTCAGGATTGGCCAACCTCTATGGGGCACCTCTAACGTGCACAAATAACGGGCAAGCCCTATGAAAAGCACAGCGTGAGTCTAGGTGCCACCTTGAAAAAGGAGGGTGACGTCTGGCCTCTGACAGCAGGAATATTAAGAGAGGAGAAAACATACTGCCTGCTATCGTGAAATTCCAAGATAGTCACGAAAAGCAATCTCATGCACTGCACAAGCTCTGTCCCATGATGCACCTCTCCTGCACTCTGTCGATGCAAATGAGCAAGCAGAGAGTTCAGGAATAAAACACCTAAGCTCATGTCCCCAAAAAACAGCAGCAGACAACTCGCAGATATATTCACCAATTTCTAATGCTTTTCTTTTAAACACACGATAAACAGCCTCACCTGTGGTAAGGCTTAAAAAAATTGAATAAACTCGTAAATGTTCCTCTCCACGGAAATCTTTAGTAAAAGGCGAAAGATTTTTTCGTTTTGAAGAGAAACCAGAGTAAGTTAGAATATGGCTCTCTGGGGGTAAGTGGCACCACATCAAAGACCCCGTCATTGCGAGGGTGAGGACCTGAGAGGTATTTTTAGGCTCTAAGAAAGAGGACAAGAACCAGGCCAGTGAGGGAAGCAGGCCCAATTTTCAGAGTCTCTGCTCAAAGCACAGAAAATCAAAAAGGTGGACAGTTCCCATGCGTCTGTCTGGAAATATGCAAATTCTTTTCTGTACACACCTCAGCTCATTAGGAGGCGTTGCGGCTGCTGGGCAAGGGGAACGGGAAGCGTGCATCAGGCTTTAGGTGAAGTGACACTGTAGGACTTTTGTCCCCCAGCGATTTTACGCTTTCCACACCATCCTTCCAATCGTTAGGCTGTGAGCCACCACTGTGCTCTGCACATAGCCATGCACTTTAAGTCCCTTTTTTGCACGTACTTTCATTAAACCTGAATATGGAAGTATATATCTGTCTAGGCTAGAGGCACATGAAACAGGACTGGCGTGCCGCTTCAAGTGTACCTGAGAGGAATCTGACTCAGGATTGGCCACCCTCTCAGGGCACCGACTCAGGATTGGCCAACCTCTATGGGGCACCTCTAACGGGCACAAATAACGGGCAAGCCCTATGAAAAGCACAGCGTGAGTCTAGGTGCCACCTTGAAAAAGGAGGGTGACGTCTGGCCTCTGACAGCAGGAATATTAAGAGAGGAGAAAACATACTGCCTGCTATCGTGAAATTCCAAGATAGTCACGAAAAGCAATCTCATGCACTGCACAAGCTCTTTCCCATGATGCACCTCTCCTGCACTCTGTCTATACAAATGAGCAAGCAGAGAGTTCAGGAATAAAACACCTAAGCTCATGTCCCCAAAAAACAGCAGCAGACAACTCGCAGATATATTCACCAATTTCTAATGCTTTTCTTTTAAACACAAAATAAACAGCCTCACCGGTGGTAAGGCTCAAAAAAATTGAATAAACTCGTAAATGTTCCTCTCCACGGAAATCTTTAGTAAAAGGCGAAAGATTTTTTCGTTTTGAAGAGAAACCAGAGTAAGTTAGAATATGGCTCTCTGGGGGTAAGTGGCACCACATCAAAGACCCCGTCATTGCGAGGGTGAGGACCTGAGAGGTATTTTCAAAATCTAAGAAAGAGGACAAGAACCAGGCCGGTGAGGGAAGCAGGCCCAAATTTCAGAGTCTCTGCTCAAAGCACAGAAAATCAAAAAGGTGGACAGTTCCCATGCGTCTGTCTGGGAATATGCAAATTCTTTTCTGTACACACCTCAGCTCATTAGGAGGCGTTGCGGCTGCTGGGCAAGGGGAACGGGAAGCGTGCATCAGGCTTTAGGTGAAGTGGCACTGTAGGACTTTTGTACCCCAGCGATTTTACGCTTTCCACACCATCCTTCCAATCGTTAGGCTGTGAGCCACCACTGTGCTCTGCACATAGCCATGCACTTTAAGTCCCTTTTTCGCACGTACTTTCATTAAACCTGAATATAGAAGTATATATCTGTCTAGGCTAGAGGCACATGAAACAGGACTGGCGTGCCGCTTCAAGTGTACCTGAGAGGAATCTGACTCAGGATTGGCCACCCTCTCAGGGCACCGACTCAGGATTGGCCAACCTCTATGGGGCACCTCTAACGTGCACAAATAACGGGCAAGCCCTATGAAAAGCACAGCGTGAGTCTAGGTGCCACCTTGAAAAAGGAGGGTGACGTCTGGCCTCTGACAGCAGGAATATTAAGAGAGGAGAAAACATACTGCCTGCTATCGTGAAATTCCAAGATAGTCACGAAAAGCAATCTCATGCACTGCACAAGCTCTGTCCCATGATGCACCTCTCCTGCACTCTGTCGATGCAAATGAGCAAGCAGAGAGTTCAGGAATAAAACACCTAAGCTCATGTCCCCAAAAAACAGCAGCAGACAACTCGCAGATATATTCACCAATTTCTAATGCTTTTCTTTTAAACACACGATAAACAGCCTCACCTGTGGTAAGGCTTAAAAAAATTGAATAAACTCGTAAATGTTCCTCTCCACGGAAATCTTTAGTAAAAGGCGAAAGATTTTTTCGTTTTGAAGAGAAACCAGAGTAAGTTAGAATATGGCTCTCTGGGGGTAAGTGGCACCACATCAAAGACCCCGTCATTGCGAGGGTGAGGACCTGAGAGGTATTTTTAGGCTCTAAGAAAGAGGACAAGAACCAGGCCAG
Source organism: Lissotriton helveticus (assembly GCF_964261635.1). NCBI lineage: Eukaryota > Metazoa > Chordata > Amphibia > Caudata > Salamandridae > Lissotriton > Lissotriton helveticus. Next base: position 657,373,519 of record NC_136073.1, on the reverse strand, counting down.
TGAGGGAAGCAGGCCCAATTTTCAGAGTCTCTGCTCAAAGCACAGAAAATCAAAAAGGTGGACAGTTCCCATGCGTCTGTCTGGAAATATGCAAATTCTTTTCTGTACACACCTCAGCTCATTAGGAGGCGTTGCGGCTGCTGGGCAAGGGGAACGGGAAGCGTGCATCAGGCTTTAGGTGAAGTGACACTGTAGGACTTTTGTCCCCCAGCGATTTTACGCTTTCCACACCATCCTTCCAATCGATAGGCTGTGAGCCACCACTGTGCTCTGCACATAGCCATGCACTTTAAGTCCCTTTTTCGCACGTACTTTCATTAAACCTGAATATAGAAGTATATATCTGTCTAGGCTAGAGGCACATGAAACAGGACTGGCGTGCCGCTTCAAGTGTACCTGAGAGGAATCTGACTCAGGATTGGCCACCCTCTCAGGGCACCGACTCAGGATTGGCCAACCTCTATGGGGCACCTCTAACGTGCACAAATAACGGGCAAGCCCTATGAAAAGCACAGCGTGAGTCTAGGTGCCACCTTGAAAAAGGAGGGTGACGTCTGGCCTCTGACAGCAGGAATATTAAGAGAGGAGAAAACATACTGCCTGCTATCGTGAAATTCCAAGATAGTCACGAAAAGCAATCTCATGCACTGCACAAGCTCTTTCCCATGATGCACCTCTCCTGCACTCTGTCAATGCAAATGAGCAAGCAGAGAGTTCAGGAATAAAACACCTAAGCTCATGTCCCCAAAAAACAGCAGCAGACAACTCGCAGATATATTCACCAATTTCTAATGCTTTTCTTTTAAACACACGATAAACAGCCTCACCTGTGGTAAGGCTTAAAAAAATTGAATAAACTCGTAAATGTTCCTCTCCACAGAAATCTTTAGTAAAAGGCGAAAGATTTTTTCGTTTTGAAGAGAAACCAGAGTAAGTTAGAATATGGCTCTCTGGGGGTAAGTGGCACCACATCAAAGACCCCGTCATTGCGAGGGTGAGGACCTGAGAGGTATTTTTAGGCTCTAAGAAAGAGGACAAGAACCAGGCCAGTAAGGGAAGCAGGCCCAAATTTCAGAGTCTCTGCTCAAAGCACAGAAAATCAAAAAGGTGGACAGTTCCCATGCGTCTGTCTGGGAATATGCAAATTCTTTTCTGTACACACCTCAGCTCATTAGGAGGCGTTGCGGCTGCTGGGCAAGGGGAACGGGAAGCGTGCATCAGGCTTTAGGTGAAGTGGCACTGTAGGACTTTTGTCCCCCAGCGATTTTACGCTTTCCACACCATCCTTCCAATCGTTAGGCTGTGAGCCACCACTGTGCTCTGCACATAGCCATGCACTTTAAGTCCCTTTTTCGCACGTACTTTCATTAAACCTGAATATGGAAGTATATATCTGTCTAGGCTAGAGGCACATGAAACAGGACTGGCGTGCCGCTTCAAGTGTACCTGAGAGGAATCTGACTCAGGATTGGCCACCCTCTCAGGGCACCGACTCAGGATTGGCCAACCTCTATGGGGCACCTCTAACGTGCACAAATAACAGGCAAGCCCTATGAAAAGCACAGCGTGAGTTTAGGTGCCACCTTGAAAAAGGAGGGTGACGTCTGGCCTCTGACAGCAGGAATATTAAGAGAGGAGAAAACATACTGCCTGCTATCGTGAAATTCCAAGATAGTCACGAAAAGCAATCTCATGCACTGCACAAGCTCTTTCCCATGATGCACCTCTCCTGCACTCTGTCTATGCAAATGAGCAAGCAGAGAGTTCAGGAATAAAACACCTAAGCTCATGTCCCCAAAAAACAGCAGCAGACAACTCGCAGATATATTCACCAATTTCTAATGCTTTTCTTTTAAACACAAGATAAACAGCCTCACCGGTGGTAAGGCTTAAAAAAATTGAATAAACTCGTAAATGTTCCTCTCCACGGCAATCTTTAGTAAAAGGCGAAAGATTTTTTCGTTTTGAAGAGAAACCAGAGTAAGTTAGAATATGGCTCTCTGGGGGTAAGTGGCACCACATCAAAGACCCCGTCATTGCGAGGGTGAGGACCTGAGAGGTATTTTCAAAATCTAAGAAAGAGGACAAGAACCAGGCCAGTGAGGGAAGCAGGCCCAATTTTCAGAGTCTCTGCTCAAAGCACAGAAAATCAAAAAGGTGGACAGTTCCCATGCGTCTGTCTGGAAATATGCAAATTCTTTTCTGTACACACCTCAGCTCATTAGGAGGCGTTGCGGCTGCTGGGCAAGGGGAACGGGAAGCGTGCATCAGGCTTTAGGTGAAGTGACACTGTAGGACTTTTGTCCCCCAGCGATTTTACGCTTTCCACACCATCCTTCCAATCGATAGGCTGTGAGCCACCACTGTGCTCTGCACATAGCCATGCACTTTAAGTCCCTTTTTCGCACGTACTTTCATTAAACCTGAATATAGAAGTATATATCTGTCTAGGCTAGAGGCACATGAAACAGGACTGGCGTGCCGCTTCAAGTGTACCTGAGAGGAATCTGACTCATGATTGGCCACCCTCTCAGGGCACCGACTCAGGATTGGCCAACCTCTATGGGGCACCTCTAACGGGCACAAATAACGGGCAAGCCCTATGAAAAGCACAGCGTGAGTCTAGGTGCCACCTTGAAAAAGGAGGGTGACGTCTGGCCTCTGACAGCAGGAATATTAAGAGAGGAGAAAACATACTGCCTGCTATCGTGAAATTCCAAGATAGTCACGAAAAGCAATCTCATGCACTGCACAAGCTCTTTCCCATGATGCACCTCTCCTGCACTCTGTCTATACAAATGAGCAAGCAGAGAGTTCAGGAATAAAACACCTAAGCTCATGTCCCCAAAAAACAGCAGCAGACAACTCGCAGATATATTCACCAATTTCTAATGCTTTTCTTTTAAACACAAAATAAACAGCCTCACCGGTGGTAAGGCTTAAAAAAATTGAATAAACTCGTAAATGTTCCTCTCCACGGAAATCTTTAGTAAAAGGCGAAAGATTTTTTCGTTTTGAAAAGAAACCAGAGTAAGTTAGAATATGGCTCTCTGGGGGTAAGTGGCACCACATCAAAGACCCCGTCATTGCGAGGGTGAGGACCTGAGAGGTATTTTCAAAATCTAAGAAAGAGGACAAGAACCAGGCCGGTGAGGAAAGCAGGCCCAAATTTCAGAGTCTCTGCTCAAAGCACAGAAAATCAAAAAGGTGGACAGTTCCCATGCGTCTGTCTGGGAATATGCAAATTCTTTTCTGCACACACCTCAGCTCATTAGGAGGCATTGCGGCTGCTGGGCAAGGGGAACGGGAAGCGTGCATCAGGCTTTAGGTGAAGTGGCACTGTAGGACTTTTGTACCCCAGCGATTTTACGCTTTCCACACCATCCTTCCAATCGTTAGGCTGTGAGCCACCACTGTGCTCTGCACATAGCCATGCACTTTAAGTCCCTTTTTCGCACGTACTTTCATTAAACCTGAATATAGAAGTATATATCTGTCTAGGCTAGAGGCACATGAAACAGGACTGGCGTGCCGCTTCAAGTGTACCTGAGAGGAATCTGACTCAGGATTGGCCACCCTCTCAGAGCACCGACTCAGGATTGGCCAACCTCTATGGGGCACCTCTAACGTGCACAAATAACGGGCAAGCCCTATGAAAAGCACAGCGTGAGTCTAGGTGCCACCTTGAAAAAGGAGGGTGACGTCTGGCCTCTGACAGCAGGAATATTAAGAGAGGAGAAAACATACTGCCTGCTATCGTGAAATTCCAAGATAGTCACGAAAAGCAATCTCATGCACTGCACAAGCTCTGTCCCATGATGCACCTCTCCTGCACTCTGTCGATGCAAATGAGCAAGCAGAGAGTTCAGGAATAAAACACCTAAGCTCATGTCCCCAAAAAACAGCAGCAGACAACTCGCAGATATATTCACCAATTTCTAATGCTTTTCTTTTAAACACACGATAAACAGCCTCACCTGTGGTAAGGCTTAAAAAAATTGAATAAACTCGTAAATGTTCCTCTCCACGGAAATCTTTAGTAAAAGGCGAAAGATTTTTTCGTTTTGAAGAGAAACCAGAGTAAGTTAGAATATGGCTCTCTGGGGGTAAGTGGCACCACATCAAAGACCCCGTCATTGCGAGGGTGAGGACCTGAGAGGTATTTTTAGGCTCTAAGAAAGAGGACAAGAACCAGGCCAGTGAGGGAAGCAGGCCCAATTTTCAGAGTCTCTGCTCAAAGCACAGAAAATCAAAAAGGTGGACAGTTCCCATGCGTCTGTCTGGAAATATGCAAATTCTTTTCTGTACACACCTCAGCTCATTAGGAGGCGTTGCGGCTGCTGGGCAAGGGGAACGGGAAGCGTGCATCAGGCTTTAGGTGAAGTGACACTGTAGGACTTTTGTCCCCCAGCGATTTTACGCTTTCCACACCATCCTTCCAATCGTTAGGCTGTGAGCCACCACTGTGCTCTGCACATAGCCATGCACTTTAAGTCCCTTTTTTGCACGTACTTTCATTAAACCTGAATATGGAAGTATATATCTGTCTAGGCTAGAGGCACATGAAACAGGACTGGCGTGCCGCTTCAAGTGTACCTGAGAGGAATCTGACTCAGGATTGGCCACCCTCTCAGGGCACCGACTCAGGATTGGCCAACCTCTATGGGGCACCTCTAACGTGCACAAATAACAGGCAAGCCCTATGAAAAGCACAGCGTGAGTCTAGGTGCCACCTTGAAAAAGGAGGGTGACGTCTGGCCTCTGACAGCAGGAATATTAAGAGAGGAGAAAACATACTGCCTGCTATCGTGAAATTCCAAGATAGTCACGAAAAGCAATCTCATGCACTGCACAAGCTCTTTCCCATGATGCACCTCTCCTGCACTCTGTCTATGCAAATGAGCAAGCAGAGAGTTCAGGAATAAAACACCTAAGCTCATGTCCCCAAAAAACAGCAGCAGACAACTCGCAGATATATTCACCAATTTCTAATGCTTTTCTTTTAAACACAAAATAAACAGCCTCACCGGTGGTAAGGCTTAAAAAAATTGAATAAACTCGTAAATGTTCCTCTCCACGGAAATCTTTAGTAAAAGGCGAAAGATTTTTTCGTTTTGAAGAGAAACCAGAGTAAGTTAGAATATGGCTCTCTGGGGGTAAGTGGCACCACATCAAAGACCCCGTCATTGCGAGGGTGAGGACCTGAGAGGTATTTTTAGGCTCTAAGAAAGAGGACAAGAACCAGGCCAGTGAGGGAAGCAGGCCCAATTTTCAGAGTCTCTGCTCAAAGCACAGAAAATCAAAAAGGTGGACAGTTCCCATGCGTCTGTCTGGAAATATGCAAATTCTTTTCTGTACACACCTCAGCTCATTAGGAGGCGTTGCGGCTGCTGGGCAAGGGGAACGGGAAGCGTGCATCAGGCTTTAGGTGAAGTGACACTGTAGGACTTTTGTCCCCCAGCGATTTTACGCTTTCCACACCATCCTTCCAATCGATAGGCTGTGAGCCACCACTGTGCTCTGCACATAGCCATGCACTTTAAGTCCCTTTTTCGCACGTACTTTCATTAAACCTGAATATAGAAGTATATATCTGTCTAGGCTAGAGGCACATGAAACAGGACTGGCGTGCCGCTTCAAGTGTACCTGAGAGGAATCTGACTCAGGATTGGCCACCCTCTCAGGGCACCGACTCAGGATTGGCCAACCTCTATGGGGCACCTCTAACGGGCACAAATAACGGGCAAGCCCTATGAAAAGCACAGCGTGAGTCTAGGTGCCACCTTGAAAAAGGAGGGTGACGTCTGGCCTCTGACAGCAGGAATATTAAGAGAGGAGAAAACATACTGCCTGCTATCGTGAAATTCCAAGATAGTCACGAAAAGCAATCTCATGCACTGCACAAGCTCTTTCCCATGATGCACCTCTCCTGCACTCTGTCTATACAAATGAGCAAGCAGAGAGTTCAGGAATAAAACACCTAAGCTCATGTCGCCAAAAAACAGCAGCAGACAACTCGCAGATATATTCACCAATTTCTAATGCTTTTCTTTTAAACACAAAATAAACAGCCTCACCGGTGGTAAGGCTTAAAAAAATTGAATAAACTCGTAAATGTTCCTCTCCACGGAAATCTTTAGTAAAAGGCGAAAGATTTTTTCGTTTTGAAGAGAAACCAGAGTAAGTTAGAATATGGCTCTCTGGGGGTAAGTGGCACCACATCAAAGACCCCGTCATTGCGAGGGTGAGGACCTGAGAGGTATTTTCAAAATCTAAGAAAGAGGACAAGAACCAGGCCGGTGAGGGAAGCAGGCCCAAATTTCAGAGTCTCTGCTCAAAGCACAGAAAATCAAAAAGGTGGACAGTTCCCATGCGTCTGTCTGGGAATATGCAAATTCTTTTCTGTACACACCTCAGCTCATTAGGAGGCGTTGCGGCTGCTGGGCAAGGGGAACGGGAAGCGTGCATCAGGCTTTAGGTGAAGTGGCACTGTAGGACTTTTGTACCCCAGCGATTTTACGCTTTCCACACCATCCTTCCAATCGTTAGGCTGTGAGCCACCACTGTGCTCTGCACATAGCCATGCACTTTAAGTCCCTTTTTCGCACGTACTTTCATTAAACCTGAATATAGAAGTATATATCTGTCTAGGCTAGAGGCACATGAAACAGGACTGGCGTGCCGCTTCAAGTGTACCTGAGAGGAATCTGACTCAGGATTGGCCACCCTCTCAGGGCACCGACTCAGGATTGGCCAACCTCTATGGGGCACCTCTAACGTGCACAAATAACGGGCAAGCCCTATGAAAAGCACAGCGTGAGTCTAGGTGCCACCTTGAAAAAGGAGGGTGACGTCTGGCCTCTGACAGCAGGAATATTAAGAGAGGAGAAAACATACTGCCTGCTATCGTGAAATTCCAAGATAGTCACGAAAAGCAATCTCATGCACTGCACAAGCTCTGTCCCATGATGCACCTCTCCTGCACTCTGTCGATGCAAATGAGCAAGCAGAGAGTTCAGGAATAAAACACCTAAGCTCATGTCCCCAAAAAACAGCAGCAGACAACTCGCAGATATATTCACCAATTTCTAATGCTTTTCTTTTAAACACACGATAAACAGCCTCACCTGTGGTAAGGCTTAAAAAAATTGAATAAACTCGTAAATGTTCCTCTCCACGGAAATCTTTAGTAAAAGGCGAAAGATTTTTTCGTTTTGAAGAGAAACCAGAGTAAGTTAGAATATGGCTCTCTGGGGGTAAGTGGCACCACATCAAAGACCCCGTCATTGCGAGGGTGAGGACCTGAGAGGTATTTTTAGGCTCTAAGAAAGAGGACAAGAACCAGGCCAGTGAGGGAAGCAGGCCCAATTTTCAGAGTCTCTGCTCAAAGCACAGAAAATCAAAAAGGTGGACAGTTCCCATGCGTCTGTCTGGAAATATGCAAATTCTTTTCTGTACACACCTCAGCTCATTAGGAGGCGTTGCGGCTGCTGGGCAAGGGGAACGGGAAGCGTGCATCAGGCTTTAGGTGAAGTGACACTGTAGGACTTTTGTCCCCCAGCGATTTTACGCTTTCCACACCATCCTTCCAATCGATAGGCTGTGAGCCACCACTGTGCTCTGCACATAGCCATGCACTTTAAGTCCCTTTTTCGCACGTACTTTCATTAAACCTGAATATAGAAGTATATATCTGTCTAGGCTAGAGGCACATGAAACAGGACTGGCGTGCCGCTTCAAGTGTACCTGAGAGGAATCTGACTCAGGATTGGCCACCCTCTCAGGGCACCGACTCAGGATTGGCCAACCTCTATGGGGCACCTCTAACGTGCACAAATAACGGGCAAGCCCTATGAAAAGCACAGCGTGAGTGTAGGTGCCACCTTGAAAAAGGAGGGTGACGTCTGGCCTCTGACAGCAGGAATATTAAGAGAGGAGAAAACATACTGCCTGCTATCGTGAAATTCCAAGATAGTCACGAAAAGCAATCTCATGCACTGCACAAGCTCTTTCCCATGATGCACCTCTCCTGCACTCTGTCAATGCAAATGAGCAAGCAGAGAGTTCAGGAATAAAACACCTAAGCTCATGTCCCCAAAAAACAGCAGCAGACAACTCGCAGATATATTCACCAATTTCTAATGCTTTTCTTTTAAACACACGATAAACAGCCTCACCTGTGGTAAGGCTTAAAAAAATTGAATAAACTCGTAAATGTTCCTCTCCACGGAAATCTTTAGTAAAAGGCGAAAGATTTTTTCATTTTGAAGAGAAACCAGAGTAAGTTAGAATATGGCTCTCTGGGGGTAAGTGGCACCACATCAAAGACCCCGTCATTGCGAGGGTGAGGACCTGAGAGGTATTTTTAGGCTCTAAGAAAGAGGACAAGAACCAGGCCAGTGAGGGAAGCAGGCCCAAATTTCAGAGTCTCTGCTCAAAGCACAGAAAATCAAAAAGGTGGACAGTTCCCATGCGTCTGTCTGGGAATATGCAAATTCTTTTCTGTACACACCTCAGCTCATTAGGAGGCGTTGCGGCTGCTGGGCAAGGGGAACGGGAAGCGTGCATCAGGCTTTAGGTGAAGTGGCACTGTAGGACTTTTGTCCCCCAGCGATTTTACGCTTTCCACACCATCCTTCCAATCGTTAGGCTGTGAGCCACCACTGTGCTCTGCACATAGCCATGCACTTTAAGTCCCTTTTTCGCACGTACTTTCATTAAACCTGAATATGGAAGTATATATCTGTCTAGGCTAGAGGCACATGAAACAGGACTGGCGTGCCGCTTCAAGTGTACCTGAGAGGAATCTGACTCAGGATTGGCCATCCTCTCAGGGCACCGACTCAGGATTGGCCAACCTCTATGGGGCACCTCTAACGTGCACAAATAACGGGCAAGCCCTATGAAAAGCACAGCGTGAGTCTAGGTGCCACCTTGAAAAAGGAGGGTGACGTCTGGCCTCTGACAGCAGGAATATTAAGAGAGGAGAAAACATACTGCCTGCTATCGTGAAATTCCAAGATAGTCACGAAAAGCAATCTCATGCACTGCACAAGCTCTTTCCCATGATGCACCTCTCCTGCACTCTGTCTATACAAATGAGCAAGCAGAGAGTTCAGGAATAAAACACCTAAGCTCATGTCCCCAAAAAACAGCAGCAGACAACTCGCAGATATATTCACCAATTTCTAATGCTTTTCTTTTAAACACAAAATAAACAGCCTCACCGGTGGTAAGGCTTAAAAAAATTGAATAAACTCGTAAATGTTCCTCTCCACAGAAATCTTTAGTAAAAGGCGAAAGATTTTTTCGTTTTGAAAAGAAACCAGAGTAAGTTAGAATATGGCTCTCTGGGGGTAAGTGGCACCACATCAAAGACCCCGTCATTGCGAGGGTGAGGACCTGAGAGGTATTTTCAAAATCTAAGAAAGAGGACAAGAACCAGGCCGGTGAGGGAAGCAGGCCCAAATTTCAGAGTCTCTGCTCAAAGCACAGAAAATCAAAAAGGTGGACAGTTCCCATGCGTCTGTCTGGGAATATGCAAATTCTTTTCTGTACACACCTCAGCTCATTAGGAGGCATTGCGGCTGCTGGGCAAGGGGAACGGGAAGCGTGCATCAGGCTTTAGGTGAAGTGGCACTGTAGGACTTTTGTACCCCAGCGATTTTACGCTTTCCACACCATCCTTCCAATCGTTAGGCTGTGAGCCACCACTGTGCTCTGCACATAGCCATGCACTTTAAGTCCCTTTTTCGCACGTACTTTCATTAAACCTGAATATAGAAGTATATATCTGTCTAGGCTAGAGGCACATGAAACAGGACTGGCGTGCCGCTTCAAGTGTACCTGAGAGGAATCTGACTCAGGATTGGCAACCCTCTCAGGGCACCGACTCAGGATTGGCCAACCTCTATGGGGCACCTCTAACGTGCACAAATAACGGGCAAGCCCTATGAAAAGCACAGCGTGAGTCTAGGTGCCACCTTGAAAAAGGAGGGTGACGTCTGGCCTCTGACAGCAGGAATATTAAGAGAGGAGAAAACATACTGCCTGCTATCGTGAAATTCCAAGATAGTCACGAAAAGCAATCTCATGCACTGCACAAGCTCTGTCCCATGATGCACCTCTCCTGCACTCTGTCGATGCAAATGAGCAAGCAGAGAGTTCAGGAATAAAACACCTAAGCTCATGTCCCCAAAAAACAGCAGCAGACAACTCGCAGATATATTCACCAATTTCTAATGCTTTTCTTTTAAACACACGATAAACAGCCTCACCTGTGGTAAGGCTTAAAAAAATTGAATAAACTCGTAAATGTTCCTCTCCACGGAAATCTTTAGTAAAAGGCGAAAGATTTTTTCGTTTTGAAGAGAAACCAGAGTAAGTTAGAATATGGCTCTCTGGGGGTAAGTGGCACCACATCAAAGACCCCGTCATTGCGAGGGTGAGGACCTGAGAGGTATTTTTAGGCTCTAAGAAAGAGGACAAGAACCAGGCCAGTGAGGGAAGCAGGCCCAATTTTCAGAGTCTCTGCTCAAAGCACAGAAAATCAAAAAGGTGGACAGTTCCCATGCGTCTGTCTGGAAATATGCAAATTCTTTTCTGTACACACCTCAGCTCATTAGGAGGCGTTGCGGCTGCTGGGCAAGGGGAACGGGAAGCGTGCATCAGGCTTTAGGTGAAGTGACACTGTAGGACTTTTGTCCCCCAGCGATTTTACGCTTTCCACACCATCCTTCCAATCGTTAGGCTGTGAGCCACCACTGTGCTCTGCACATAGCCATGCACTTTAAGTCCCTTTTTCGCACGTACTTTCATTAAACCTGAATATGGAAGTATATATCTGTCTAGGCTAGAGGCACATGAAACAGGACTGGCGTGCCGCTTCAAGTGTACCTGAGAGGAATCTGACTCAGGATTGGCCACCCTCTCAGGGCACCGACTCAGGATTGGCCAACCTCTATGGGGCACCTCTAACGTGCACAAATAACAGGCAAGCCCTATGAAAAGCACAGCGTGAGTCTAGGTGCCACCTTGAAAAAGGAGGGTGACGTCTGGCCTCTGACAGCAGGAATATTAAGAGAGGAGAAAACATACTGCCTGCTATCGTGAAATTCCAAGATAGTCACGAAAAGCAATCTCATGCACTGCACAAGCTCTTTCCCATGATGCACCTCTCCTGCACTCTGTCTATGCAAATGAGCAAGCAGAGAGTTCAGGAATAAAACACCTAAGCTCATGTCCCCAAAAAACAGCAGCAGACAACTCGCAGATATATTCACCAATTTCTAATGCTTTTCTTTTAAACACAAAATAAACAGCCTCACCGGTGGTAAGGCTTAAAAAAATTGAATAAACTCGTAAATGTTCCTCTCCACGGAAATCTTTAGTAAAAGGCGAAAGATTTTTTCGTTTTGAAGAGAAACCAGAGTAAGTTAGAATATGGCTCTCTGGGGGTAAGTGGCACCACATCAAAGACCCCGTCATTGCGAGGGTGAGGACCTGAGAGGTATTTTCAAAATCTAAGAAAGAGGACAAGAACCAGGCCGGTGAGGGAAGCAGGCCCAAATTTCAGAGTCTCTGCTCAAAGCACAGAAAATCAAAAAGGTGGACAGTTCCCATGCGTCTGTCTGGGAATATGCAAATTCTTTTCTGTACACACCTCAGCTCATTAGGAGGCGTTGCGGCTGCTGGGCAAGGGGAACGGGAAGCGTGCATCAGGCTTTAGGTGAAGTGGCACTGTAGGACTTTTGTACCCCAGCGATTTTACGCTTTCCACACCATCCTTCCAATCGTTAGGCTGTGAGCCACCACTGTGCTCTGCACATAGCCATGCACTTTAAGTCCCTTTTTCGCACGTACTTTCATTAAACCTGAATATAGAAGTATATATCTGTCTAGGCTAGAGGCACATGAAACAGGACTGGCGTGCCGCTTCAAGTGTACCTGAGAGGAATCTGACTCAGGATTGGCCACCCTCTCAGGGCACCGACTCAGGATTGGCCAACCTCTATGGGGCACCTCTAACGTGCACAAATAACGGGCAAGCCCTATGAAAAGCACAGCGTGAGTCTAGGTGCCACCTTGAAAAAGGAGGGTGACGTCTGGCCTCTGACAGCAGGAATATTAAGAGAGGAGAAAACATACTGCCTGCTATCGTGAAATTCCAAGATAGTCACGAAAAGCAATCTCATGCACTGCACAAGCTCTTTCCCATGATGCACCTCTCCTGCACTCTGTCTATACAAATGAGCAAGCAGAGAGTTCAGGAATAAAACACCTAAGCTCATGTCCCCAAAAAACAGCAGCAGACAACTCGCAGATATATTCACCAATTTCTAATGCTTTTCTTTTAAACACAAAATAAACAGCCTCACCGGTGGTAAGGCTTAAAAAAATTGAATAAACTCGTAAATGTTCCTCTCCACGGAAATCTTTAGTAAAAGGCGAAAGATTTTTTCGTTTTGAAGAGAAACCAGAGTAAGTTAGAATATGGCTCTCTGGGGGTAAGTGGCACCACATCAAAGACCCCGTCATTGCGAGGGTGAGGACCTGAGAGGTATTTTCAAAATCTAAGAAAGAGGACAAGAACCAGGCCGGTGAGGGAAGCAGGCCCAAATTTCAGAGTCTCTGCTCAAAGCACAGAAAATCAAAAAGGTGGACAGTTCCCATGCGTCTGTCTGGGAATATGCAAATTCTTTTCTGTACACACCTCAGCTCATTAGGAGGCGTTGCGGCTGCTGGGCAAGGGGAACGGGAAGCGTGCATCAGGCTTTAGGTGAAGTGGCACTGTAGGACTTTTGTACCCCAGCGATTTTACGCTTTCCACACCATCCTTCCAATCGTTAGGCTGTGAGCCACCACTGTGCTCTGCACATAGCCATGCACTTTAAGTCCCTTTTTCGCACGTACTTTCATTAAACCTGAATATAGAAGTATATATCTGTCTAGGCTAGAGGCACATGAAACAGGACTGGCGTGCCGCTTCAAGTGTACCTGAGAGGAATCTGACTCAGGATTGGCCACCCTCTCAGGGCACCGACTCAGGATTGGCCAACCTCTATGGGGCACCTCTAACGTGCACAAATAACGGGCAAGCCCTATGAAAAGCACAGCGTGAGTCTAGGTGCCACCTTGAAAAAGGAGGGTGACGTCTGGCCTCTGACAGCAGGAATATTAAGAGAGGAGAAAACATACTGCCTGCTATCGTGAAATTCCAAGATAGTCACGAAAAGCAATCTCATGCACTGCACAAGCTCTGTCCCATGATGCACCTCTCCTGCACTCTGTCGATGCAAATGAGCAAGCAGAGAGTTCAGGAATAAAACACCTAAGCTCATGTCCCCAAAAAACAGCAGCAGACAACTCGCAGATATATTCACCAATTTCTAATGCTTTTCTTTTAAACACACGATAAACAGCCTCACCTGTGGTAAGGCTTAAAAAAATTGAATAAACTCGTAAATGTTCCTCTCCACGGAAATCTTTAGTAAAAGGCGAAAGATTTTTTCGTTTTGAAGAGAAACCAGAGTAAGTTAGAATATGGCTCTCTGGGGGTAAGTGGCACCACATCAAAGACCCCGTCATTGCGAGGGTGAGGACCTGAGAGGTATTTTTAGGCTCTAAGAAAGAGGACAAGAACCAGGCCAGTGAGGGAAGCAGGCCCAATTTTCAGAGTCTCTGCTCAAAGCACAGAAAATCAAAAAGGTGGACAGTTCCCATGCGTCTGTCTGGAAATATGCAAATTCTTTTCTGTACACACCTCAGCTCATTAGGAGGCGTTGCGGCTGCTGGGCAAGGGGAACGGGAAGCGTGCATCAGGCTTTAGGTGAAGTGACACTGTAGGACTTTTGTCCCCCAGCGATTTTACGCTTTCCACACCATCCTTCCAATCGATAGGCTGTGAGCCACCACTGTGCTCTGCACATAGCCATGCACTTTAAGTCCCTTTTTCGCACGTACTTTCATTAAACCTGAATATAGAAGTATATATCTGTCTAGGCTAGAGGCACATGAAACAGGACTGGCGTGCCGCTTCAAGTGTACCTGAGAGGAATCTGACTCAGGATTGGCCACCCTCTCAGGGCACCGACTCAGGATTGGCCAACCTCTATGGGGCACCTCTAACGTGCACAAATAACGGGCAAGCCCTATGAAAAGCACAGCGTGAGTGTAGGTGCCACCTTGAAAAAGGAGGGTGACGTCTGGCCTCTGACAGCAGGAATATTAAGAGAGGAGAAAACATACTGCCTGCTATCGTGAAATTCCAAGATAGTCACGAAAAGCAATCTCATGCACTGCACAAGCTCTTTCCCATGATGCACCTCTCCTGCACTCTGTCAATGCAAATGAGCAAGCAGAGAGTTCAGGAATAAAACACCTAAGCTCATGTCCCCAAAAAACAGCAGCAGACAACTCGCAGATATATTCACCAATTTCTAATGCTTTTCTTTTAAACACACGATAAACAGCCTCACCTGTGGTAAGGCTTAAAAAAATTGAATAAACTCGTAAATGTTCCTCTCCACGGAAATCTTTAGTAAAAGGCGAAAGATTTTTTCGTTTTGAAGAGAAACCAGAGTAAGTTAGAATATGGCTCTCTGGGGGTAAGTGGCACCACATCAAAGACCCCGTCATTGCGAGGGTGAGGACCTGAGAGGTATTTTTAGGCTCTAAGAAAGAGGACAAGAACCAGGCCAGTGAGGGAAGCAGGCCCAAATTTCAGAGTCTCTGCTCAAAGCACAGAAAATCAAAAAGGTGGACAGTTCCCATGCGTCTGTCTGGGAATATGCAAATTCTTTTCTGTACACACCTCAGCTCATTAGGAGGCGTTGCGGCTGCTGGGAAAGGGGAACGGGAAGCGTGCATCAGGCTTTAGGTGAAGTGGCACTGTAGGACTTTTGTCCCCCAGCGATTTTACGCTTTCCACACCATCCTTCCAATCGTTAGGCTGTGAGCCACCACTGTGCTCTGCACATAGCCATGCACTTTAAGTCCCTTTTTCGCACGTACTTTCATTAAACCTGAATATGGAAGTATATATCTGTCTAGGCTAGAGGCACATGAAACAGGACTGGCGTGCCGCTTCAAGTGTACCTGAGAGGAATCTGACTCAGGATTGGCCATCCTCTCAGGGCACCGACTCAGGATTGGCCAACCTCTATGGGGCACCTCTAACGTGCACAAATAACGGGCAAGCCCTATGAAAAGCACAGCGTGAGTCTAGGTGCCACCTTGAAAAAGGAGGGTGACGTCTGGCCTCTGACAGCAGGAATATTAAGAGAGGAGAAAACATACTGCCTGCTATCGTGAAATTCCAAGATAGTCACGAAAAGCAATCTCATGCACTGCACAAGCTCTTTCCCATGATGCACCTCTCCTGCACTCTGTCTATACAAATGAGCAAGCAGAGAGTTCAGGAATAAAACACCTAAGCTCATGTCCCCAAAAAACAGCAGCAGACAACTCGCAGATATATTCACCAATTTCTAATGCTTTTCTTTTAAACACAAAATAAACAGCCTCACCGGTGGTAAGGCTTAAAAAAATTTGAATAAACTCGTAAATGTTCCTCTCCACGGAAATCTTTAGTAAAAGGCGAAAGATTTTTTCGTTTTGAAAAGAAACCAGAGTAAGTTAGAATATGCCTCTCTGGGGGTAAGTGGCACCACATCAAAGACCCCGTCATTGCGAGGGTGAGGACCTGAGAGGTATTTTCAAAATCTAAGAAAGAGGACAAGAACCAGGCCGGTGAGGGAAGCAGGCCCAAATTTCAGAGTCTCTGCTCAAAGCACAGAAAATCAAAAAGGTGGACAGTTCCCATGCGTCTGTCTGGGAATATGCAAATTCTTTTCTGTACACACCTCAGCTCATTAGGAGGCATTGCGGCTGCTGGGCAAGGGGAACGGGAAGCGTGCATCAGGCTTTAGGTGAAGTGGCACTGTAGGACTTTTGTACCCCAGCGATTTTACGCTTTCCACACCATCCTTCCAATCGTTAGGCTGTGAGCCACCACTGTGCTCTGCACATAGCCATGCACTTTAAGTCCCTTTTTCGCACGTACTTTCATTAAACCTGAATATAGAAGTATATATCTGTCTAGGCTAGAGGCACATGAAACAGGACTGGCGTGCCGTTTCAAGTGTACCTGAGAGGAATCTGACTCAGGATTGGCAACCCTCTCAGGGCACCGACTCAGGATTGGCCAACCTCTATGGGGCACCTCTAACGTGCACAAATAACGGGCAAGCCCTATGAAAAGCACAGCGTGAGTCTAGGTGCCACCTTGAAAAAGGAGGGTGACGTCTGGCCTCTGACAGCAGGAATATTAAGAGAGGAGAAAACATACTGCCTGCTATCGTGAAATTCCAAGATAGTCACGAAAAGCAATCTCATGCACTGCACAAGCTCTGTCCCATGATGCACCTCTCCTGCACTCTGTCGATGCAAATGAGCAAGCAGAGAGTTCAGGAATAAAACACCTAAGCTCATGTCCCCAAAAAACAGCAGCAGACAACTCGCAGATATATTCACCAATTTCTAATGCTTTTCTTTTAAACACACGATAAACAGCCTCACCTGTGGTAAGGCTTAAAAAAATTGAATAAACTCGTAAATGTTCCTCTCCACGGAAATCTTTAGTAAAAGGCGAAAGATTTTTTCGTTTTGAAGAGAAACCAGAGTAAGTTAGAATATGGCTCTCTGGGGGTAAGTGGCACCACATCAAAGACCCCGTCATTGCGAGGGTGAGGACCTGAGAGGTATTTTTAGGCTCTAAGAAAGAGGACAAGAACCAGGCCAGTGAGGGAAGCAGGCCCAATTTTCAGAGTCTCTGCTCAAAGCACAGAAAATCAAAAAGGTGGACAGTTCCCATGCGTCTGTCTGGAAATATGCAAATTCTTTTCTGTACACACCTCAGCTCATTAGGAGGCGTTGCGGCTGCTGGGCAAGGGGAACGGGAAGCGTGCATCAGGCTTTAGGTGAAGTGACACTGTAGGACTTTTGTCCCCCAGCGATTTTACGCTTTCCACACCATCCTTCCAATCGTTAGGCTGTGAGCCACCACTGTGCTCTGCACATAGCCATGCACTTTAAGTCCCTTTTTCGCACGTACTTTCATTAAACCTGAATATGGAAGTATATATCTGTCTAGGCTAGAGGCACATGAAACAGGACTGGCGTGCCGCTTCAAGTGTACCTGAGAGGAATCTGACTCAGGATTGGCCACCCTCTCAGGGCACCGACTCAGGATTGGCCAACCTCTATGGGGCACCTCTAACGTGCACAAATAACAGGCAAGCCCTATGAAAAGCACAGCGTGAGTCTAGGTGCCACCTTGAAAAAGGAGGGTGACGTCTGGCCTCTGACAGCAGGAATATTAAGAGAGGAGAAAACATACTGCCTGCTATCGTGAAATTCCAAGATAGTCACGAAAAGCAATCTCATGCACTGCACAAGCTCTTTCCCATGATGCACCTCTCCTGCACTCTGTCTATGCAAATGAGCAAGCAGAGAGTTCAGGAATAAAACACCTAAGCTCATGTCCCCAAAAAACAGCAGCAGACAACTCGCAGATATATTCACCAATTTCTAATGCTTTTCTTTTAAACACAAAATAAACAGCCTCACCGGTGGTAAGGCTTAAAAAAATTGAATAAACTCGTAAATGTTCCTCTCCACGGAAATCTTTAGTAAAAGGCGAAAGATTTTTTCGTTTTGAAGAGAAACCAGAGTAAGTTAGAATATGGCTCTCTGGGGGTAAGTGGCACCACATCAAAGACCCCGTCATTGCGAGGGTGAGGACCTGAGAGGTATTTTCAAAATCTAAGAAAGAGGACAAGAACCAGGCCGGTGAGGGAAGCAGGCCCAAATTTCAGAGTCTCTGCTCAAAGCACAGAAAATCAAAAAGGTGGACAGTTCCCATGCGTCTGTCTGGGAATATGCAAATTCTTTTCTGTACACACCTCAGCTCATTAGGAGGCGTTGCGGCTGCTGGGCAAGGGGAACGGGAAGCGTGCATCAGGCTTTAGGTGAAGTGGCACTGTAGGACTTTTGTACCCCAGCGATTTTACGCTTTCCACACCATCCTTCCAATCGTTAGGCTGTGAGCCACCACTGTGCTCTGCACATAGCCATGCACTTTAAGTCCCTTTTTCGCACGTACTTTCATTAAACCTGAATATAGAAGTATATATCTGTCTAGGCTAGAGGCACATGAAACAGGACTGGCGTGCCGCTTCAAGTGTACCTGAGAGGAATCTGACTCAGGATTGGCCACCCTCTCAGGGCACCGACTCAGGATTGGCCAACCTCTATGGGGCACCTCTAACGTGCACAAATAACGGGCAAGCCCTATGAAAAGCACAGCGTGAGTCTAGGTGCCACCTTGAAAAAGGAGGGTGACGTCTGGCCTCTGACAGCAGGAATATTAAGAGAGGAGAAAACATACTGCCTGCTATCGTGAAATTCCAAGATAGTCACGAAAAGCAATCTCATGCACTGCACAAGCTCTGTCCCATGATGCACCTCTCCTGCACTCTGTCGATGCAAATGAGCAAGCAGAGAGTTCAGGAATAAAACACCTAAGCTCATGTCCCCAAAAAACAGCAGCAGACAACTCGCAGATATATTCACCAATTTTTAATGCTTTTCTTTTAAACACACGATAAACAGCCTCACCTGTGGTAAGGCTTAAAAAAATTGAATAAACTCGTAAATGTTCCTCTCCACGGAAATCTTTAGTAAAAGGCGAAAGATTTTTTCGTTTTGAAGAGAAACCAGAGTAAGTTAGAATATGGCTCTCTGGGGGTAAGTGGCACCACATCAAAGACCCCGTCATTGCGAGGGTGAGGACCTGAGAGGTATTTTTAGGCTCTAAGAAAGAGGACAAGAACCAGGCCAGTGAGGGAAGCAGGCCCAATTTTCAGAGTCTCTGCTCAAAGCACAGAAAATCAAAAAGGTGGACAGTTCCCATGCGTCTGTCTGGAAATATGCAAATTCTTTTCTGTACACACCTCAGCTCATTAGGAGGCGTTGCGGCTGCTGGGCAAGGGGAACGGGAAGCGTGCATCAGGCTTTAGGTGAAGTGACACTGTAGGACTTTTGTCCCCCAGCGATTTTACGCTTTCCACACCATCCTTCCAATCGATAGGCTGTGAGCCACCACTGTGCTCTGCACATAGCCATGCACTTTAAGTCCCTTTTTCGCACGTACTTTCATTAAACCTGAATATAGAAGTATATATCTGTCTAGGCTAGAGGCACATGAAACAGGACTGGCGTGCCGCTTCAAGTGTACCTGAGAGGAATCTGACTCAGGATTGGCCACCCTCTCAGGGCACCGACTCAGGATTGGCCAACCTCTATGGGGCACCTCTAACGTGCACAAATAACGGGCAAGCCCTATGAAAAGCACAGCGTGAGTCTAGGTGCCACCTTGAAAAAGGAGGGTGACGTCTGGCCTCTGACAGCAGGAATATTAAGAGAGGAGAAAACATACTGCCTGCTATCGTGAAATTCCAAGATAGTCACGAAAAGCAATCTCATGCACTGCACAAGCTCTTTCCCATGATGCACCTCTCCTGCACTCTGTCAATGCAAATGAGCAAGCAGAGAGTTCAGGAATAAAACACCTAAGCTCATGTCCCCAAAAAACAGCAGCAGACAACTCGCAGATATATTCACCAATTTCTAATGCTTTTCTTTTAAACACACGATAAACAGCCTCACCTGTGGTAAGGCTTAAAAAAATTGAATAAACTCGTAAATGTTCCTCTCCACGGAAATCTTTAGTAAAAGGCGAAAGATTTTTTCGTTTTGAAGAGAAACCAGAGTAAGTTAGAATATGGCTCTCTGGGGGTAAGTGGCACCACATCAAAGACCCCGTCATTGCGAGGGTGAGGACCTGAGAGGTATTTTTAGGCTCTAAGAAAGAGGACAAGAACCAGGCCAGTGAGGGAAGCAGGCCCAAATTTCAGAGTCTCTGCTCAAAGCACAGAAAATCAAAAAGGTGGACAGTTCCCATGCGTCTGTCTGGGAATATGCAAATTCTTTTCTGTACACACCTCAGCTCATTAGGAGGCGTTGCGGCTGCTGGGCAAGGGGAACGGGAAGCGTGCATCAGGCTTTAGGTGAAGTGGCACTGTAGGACTTTTGTCCCCCAGCGATTTTACGCTTTCCACACCATCCTTCCAATCGTTAGGCTGTGAGCCACCACTGTGCTCTGCACATAGCCATGCACTTTAAGTCCCTTTTTCGCACGTACTTTCATTAAACCTGAATATGGAAGTATATATCTGTCTAGGCTAGAGGCACATGAAACAGGACTGGCGTTCCGCTTCAAGTGTACCTGAGAGGAATCTGACTCAGGATTGGCCACCCTCTCAGGGCACCGACTCAGGATTGGCCAACCTCTATGGGGCACCTCTAACGTGCACAAATAACAGGCAAGCCCTATGAAAAGCACAGCGTGAGTTTAGGTGCCACCTTGAAAAAGGAGGGTGACGTCTGGCCTCTGACAGCAGGAATATTAAGAGAGGAGAAAACATACTGCCTGCTATCGTGAAATTCCAAGATAGTCACGAAAAGCAATCTCATGCACTGCACAAGCTCTTTCCCATGATGCACCTCTCCTGCACTCTGTCTATGCAAATGAGCAAGCAGAGAGTTCAGGAATAAAACACCTAAGCTCATGTCCCCAAAAAACAGCAGCAGACAACTCGCAGATATATTCACCAATTTCTAATGCTTTTCTTTTAAACACAAGATAAACAGCCTCACCGGTGGTAAGGCTTAAAAAAATTGAATAAACTCGTAAATGTTCCTCTCCACGGCAATCTTTAGTAAAAGGCGAAAGATTTTTTCGTTTTGAAGAGAAACCAGAGTAAGTTAGAATATGGCTCTCTGGGGGTAAGTGGCACCACATCAAAGACCCCGTCATTGCGAGGGTGAGGACCTGAGAGGTATTTTCAAAATCTAAGAAAGAGGACAAGAACCAGGCCAGTGAGGGAAGCAGGCCCAATTTTCAGAGTCTCTGCTCAAAGCACAGAAAATCAAAAAGGTGGACAGTTCCCATGCGTCTGTCTGGGAATATGCAAATTCTTTTCTGTACACACCTCAGCTCATTAGGAGGCGTTGCGGCTGCTGGGCAAGGGGAACGGGAAGCGTGCATCAGGCTTTAGGTGAAGTGGCACTGTAGGACTTTTGTACCCCAGCGATTTTACGCTTTCCACACCATCCTTCCAATCGTTAGGCTGTGAGCCACCACTGTGCTCTGCACATAGCCATGCACTTTAAGTCCCTTTTTCGCACGTACTTTCATTAAACCTGAATATAGAAGTATATATCTGTCTAGGCTAGAGGCACATGAAACAGGACTGGCGTGCCGCTTCAAGTGTACCTGAGAGGAATCTGACTCAGGATTGGCCACCCTCTCAGGGCACCGACTCAGGATTGGCCAACCTCTATGGGGCACCTCTAACGTGCACAAATAACGGGCAAGCCCTATGAAAAGCACAGCGTGAGTCTAGGTGCCACCTTGAAAAAGGAGGGTGACGTCTGGCCTCTGACAGCAGGAATATTAAGAGAGGAGAAAACATACTGCCTGCTATCGTGAAATTCCAAGATAGTCACGAAAAGCAATCTCATGCACTGCACAAGCTCTGTCCCATGATGCACCTCTCCTGCACTCTGTCGATGCAAATGAGCAAGCAGAGAGTTCAGGAATAAAACACCTAAGCTCATGTCCCCAAAAAACAGCAGCAGACAACTCGCAGATATATTCACCAATTTCTAATGCTTTTCTTTTAAACACACGATAAACAGCCTCACCTGTGGTAAGGCTTAAAAAAATTGAATAAACTCGTAAATGTTCCTCTCCACGGAAATCTTTAGTAAAAGGCGAAAGATTTTTTCGTTTTGAAGAGAAACCAGAGTAAGTTAGAATATGGCTCTCTGGGGGTAAGTGGCACCACATCAAAGACCCCGTCATTGCGAGGGTGAGGACCTGAGAGGTATTTTTAGGCTCTAAGAAAGAGGACAAGAACCAGGCCAGTGAGGGAAGCAGGCCCAATTTTCAGAGTCTCTGCTCAAAGCACAGAAAATCAAAAAGGTGGACAGTTCCCATGCGTCTGTCTGGAAATATGCAAATTCTTTTCTGTACACACCTCAGCTCATTAGGAGGCGTTGCGGCTGCTGGGCAAGGGGAACGGGAAGCGTGCATCAGGCTTTAGGTGAAGTGACACTGTAGGACTTTTGTCCCCCAGAGATTTTACGCTTTCCACACCATCCTTCCAATCGATAGGCTGTGAGCCACCACTGTGCTCCCCACATAGCCATGCACTTTAAGTCCCTTTTTCGCACGTACTTTCATTAAACCTGAATATAGAAGTATATATCTGTCTAGGCTAGAGGCACATGAAACAGGACTGGCGTGCCGCTTCAAGTGTACCTGAGAGGAATCTGACTCAGGATTGGCCACCCTCTCAGGGCACCGACTCAGGATTGGCCAACCTCTATGGGGCACCTCTAACGTGCACAAATAACGGGCAAGCCCTATGAAAAGCACAGCGTGAGTCTAGGTGCCACCTTGAAAAAGGAGGGTGACGTCTGGCCTCTGACAGCAGGAATATTAAGAGAGGAGAAAACATACTGCCTGCTATCGTGAAATTCCAAGATAGTCACGAAAAGCAATCTCATGCACTGCACAAGCTCTGTCCCATGATGCACCTCTCCTGCACTCTGTCGATGCAAATGAGCAAGCAGAGAGTTCAGGAATAAAACACCTAAGCTCATGTCCCCAAAAAACAGCAGCAGACAACTCGCAGATATATTCACCAATTTCTAATGCTTTTCTTTTAAACACACGATAAACAGCCTCACCTGTGGTAAGGCTTAAAAAAATTGAATAAACTCGTAAATGTTCCTCTCCACGGAAATCTTTAGTAAAAGGCGAAAGATTTTTTCGTTTTGAAGAGAAACCAGAGTAAGTTAGAATATGGCTCTCTGGGGGTAAGTGGCACCACATCAAAGACCCCGTCATTGCGAGGGTGAGGACCTGAGAGGTATTTTTAGGCTCTAAGAAAGAGGACAAGAACCAGGCCAGTGAGGGAAGCAGGCCCAATTTTCAGAGTCTCTGCTCAAAGCACAGAAAATCAAAAAGGTGGACAGTTCCCATGCGTCTGTCTGGAAATATGCAAATTCTTTTCTGTACACACCTCAGCTCATTAGGAGGCGTTGCGGCTGCTGGGCAAGGGGAACGGGAAGCGTGCATCAGGCTTTAGGTGAAGTGACACTGTAGGACTTTTGTCCCCCAGCGATTTTACGCTTTCCACACCATCCTTCCAATCGTTAGGCTGTGAGCCACCACTGTGCTCTGCACATAGCCATGCACTTTAAGTCCCTTTTTTGCACGTACTTTCATTAAACCTGAATATGGAAGTATATATCTGTCTAGGCTAGAGGCACATGAAACAGGACTGGCGTGCCGCTTCAAGTGTACCTGAGAGGAATCTGACTCAGGATTGGCCACCCTCTCAGGGCACCGACTCAGGATTGGCCAACCTCTATGGGGCACCTCTAACGTGCACAAATAACAGGCAAGCCCTATGAAAAGCACAGCGTGAGTCTAGGTGCCACCTTGAAAAAGGAGGGTGACGTCTGGCCTCTGACAGCAGGAATATTAAGAGAGGAGAAAACATACTGCCTGCTATCGTGAAATTCCAAGATAGTCACGAAAAGCAATCTCATGCACTGCACAAGCTCTTTCCCATGATGCACCTCTCCTGCACTCTGTCTATGCAAATGAGCAAGCAGAGAGTTCAGGAATAAAACACCTAAGCTCATGTCCCCAAAAAACAGCAGCAGACAACTCGCAGATATATTCACCAATTTCTAATGCTTTTCTTTTAAACACAAAATAAACAGCCTCACCGGTGGTAAGGCTTAAAAAAATTGAATAAACTCGTAAATGTTCCTCTCCACGGAAATCTTTAGTAAAAGGCGAAAGATTTTTTCGTTTTGATGAGAAACCAGAGTAAGTTAGAATATGGCTCTCTGGGGGTAAGTGGCACCACATCAAAGACCCCGTCATTGCGAGGGTGAGGACCTGAGAGGTATTTTTAGGCTCTAAGAAAGAGGACAAGAACCAGGCCAGTGAGGGAAGCAGGCCCAATTTTCAGAGTCTCTGCTCAAAGCACAGAAAATCAAAAAGGTGGACAGTTCCCATGCGTCTGTCTGGAAATATGCAAATTCTTTTCTGTACACACCTCAGCTCATTAGGAGGCGTTGCGGCTGCTGGGCAAGGGGAACGGGAAGCGTGCATCAGGCTTTAGGTGAAGTGACACTGTAGGACTTTTGTCCCCCAGCGATTTTACGCTTTCCACACCATCCTTCCAATCGATAGGCTGTGAGCCACCACTGTGCTCTGCACATAGCCATGCACTTTAAGTCCCTTTTTCGCACGTACTTTCATTAAACCTGAATATAGAAGTATATATCTGTCTAGGCTAGAGGCACATGAAACAGGACTGGCGTGCCGCTTCAAGTGTACCTGAGAGGAATCTGACTCAGGATTGGCCACCCTCTCAGGGCACCGACTCAGGATTGGCCAACCTCTATGGGGCACCTCTAACGGGCACAAATAACGGGCAAGCCCTATGAAAAGCACAGCGTGAGTCTAGGTGCCACCTTGAAAAAGGAGGGTGACGTCTGGCCTCTGACAGCAGGAATATTAAGAGAGGAGAAAACATACTGCCTGCTATCGTGAAATTCCAAGATAGTCACGAAAAGCAATCTCATGCACTGCACAAGCTCTTTCCCATGATGCACCTCTCCTGCACTCTGTCTATACAAATGAGCAAGCAGAGAGTTCAGGAATAAAACACCTAAGCTCATGTCGCCAAAAAACAGCAGCAGACAACTCGCAGATATATTCACCAATTTCTAATGCTTTTCTTTTAAACACAAAATAAACAGCCTCACCGGTGGTAAGGCTTAAAAAAATTGAATAAACTCGTAAATGTTCCTCTCCACGGAAATCTTTAGTAAAAGGCGAAAGATTTTTTCGTTTTGAAGAGAAACCAGAGTAAGTTAGAATATGGCTCTCTGGGGGTAAGTGGCACCACATCAAAGACCCCGTCATTGCGAGGGTGAGGACCTGAGAGGTATTTTCAAAATCTAAGAAAGAGGACAAGAACCAGGCCGGTGAGGGAAGCAGGCCCAAATTTCAGAGTCTCTGCTCAAAGCACAGAAAATCAAAAAGGTGGACAGTTCCCATGCGTCTGTCTGGGAATATGCAAATTCTTTTCTGTACACACCTCAGCTCATTAGGAGGCGTTGCGGCTGCTGGGCAAGGGGAACGGGAAGCGTGCATCAGGCTTTAGGTGAAGTGGCACTGTAGGACTTTTGTACCCCAGCGATTTTACGCTTTCCACACCATCCTTCCAATCGTTAGGCTGTGAGCCACCACTGTGCTCTGCACATAGCCATGCACTTTAAGTCCCTTTTTCGCACGTACTTTCATTAAACCTGAATATAGAAGTATATATCTGTCTAGGCTAGAGGCACATGAAACAGGACTGGCGTGCCGCTTCAAGTGTACCTGAGAGGAATCTGACTCAGGATTGGCCACCCTCTCAGGGCACCGACTCAGGATTGGCCAACCTCTATGGGGCACCTCTAACGTGCACAAATAACGGGCAAGCCCTATGAAAAGCACAGCGTGAGTCTAGGTGCCACCTTGAAAAAGGAGGGTGACGTCTGGCCTCTGACAGCAGGAATATTAAGAGAGGAGAAAACATACTGCCTGCTATCGTGAAATTCCAAGATAGTCACGAAAAGCAATCTCATGCACTGCACAAGCTCTGTCCCATGATGCACCTCTCCTGCACTCTGTCGATGCAAATGAGCAAGCAGAGAGTTCAGGAATAAAACACCTAAGCTCATGTCCCCAAAAAACAGCAGCAGACAACTCGCAGATATATTCACCAATTTCTAATGCTTTTCTTTTAAACACACGATAAACAGCCTCACCTGTGGTAAGGCTTAAAAAAATTGAATAAACTCGTAAATGTTCCTCTCCACGGAAATCTTTAGTAAAAGGCGAAAGATGTTTTCGTTTTGAAGAGAAACCAGAGTAAGTTAGAATATGGCTCTCTGGGGGTAAGTGGCACCACATCAAAGACCCCGTCATTGCGAGGGTGAGGACCTGAGAGGTATTTTTAGGCTCTAAGAAAGAGGACAAGAACCAGGCCAGTGAGGGAAGCAGGCCCAATTTTCAGAGTCTCTGCTCAAAGCACAGAAAATCAAAAAGGTGGACAGTTCCCATGCGTCTGTCTGGAAATATGCAAATTCTTTTCTGTACACACCTCAGCTCATTAGGAGGCGTTGCGGCTGCTGGGCAAGGGGAACGGGAAGCGTGCATCAGGCTTTAGGTGAAGTGACACTGTAGGACTTTTGTCCCCCAGCGATTTTACGCTTTCCACACCATCCTTCCAATCGATAGGCTGTGAGCCACCACTGTGCTCTGCACATAGCCATGCACTTTAAGTCCCTTTTTCGCACGTACTTTCATTAAACCTGAATATAGAAGTATATATCTGTCTAGGCTAGAGGCACATGAAACAGGACTGGCGTGCCGCTTCAAGTGTACCTGAGAGGAATCTGACTCAGGATTGGCCACCCTCTCAGGGCACCGACTCAGGATTGGCCAACCTCTATGGGGCACCTCTAACGTGCACAAATAACGGGCAAGCCCTATGAAAAGCACAGCGTGAGTGTAGGTGCCACCTTGAAAAAGGAGGGTGACGTCTGGCCTCTGACAGCAGGAATATTAAGAGAGGAGAAAACATACTGCCTGCTATCGTGAAATTCCAAGATAGTCACGAAAAGCAATCTCATGCACTGCACAAGCTCTTTCCCATGATGCACCTCTCCTGCACTCTGTCAATGCAAATGAGCAAGCAGAGAGTTCAGGAATAAAACACCTAAGCTCATGTCCCCAAAAAACAGCAGCAGACAACTCGCAGATATATTCACCAATTTCTAATGCTTTTCTTTTAAACACACGATAAACAGCCTCACCTGTGGTAAGGCTTAAAAAAATTGAATAAACTCGTAAATGTTCCTCTCCACGGAAATCTTTAGTAAAAGGCGAAAGATTTTTTCATTTTGAAGAGAAACCAGAGTAAGTTAGAATATGGCTCTCTGGGGGTAAGTGGCACCACATCAAAGACCCCGTCATTGCGAGGGTGAGGACCTGAGAGGTATTTTTAGGCTCTAAGAAAGAGGACAAGAACCAGGCCAGTGAGGGAAGCAGGCCCAAATTTCAGAGTCTCTGCTCAAAGCACAGAAAATCAAAAAGGTGGACAGTTCCCATGCGTCTGTCTGGGAATATGCAAATTCTTTTCTGTACACACCTCAGCTCATTAGGAGGCGTTGCGGCTGCTGGGCAAGGGGAACGGGAAGCGTGCATCAGGCTTTAGGTGAAGTGGCACTGTAGGACTTTTGTCCCCCAGCGATTTTACGCTTTCCACACCATCCTTCCAATCGTTAGGCTGTGAGCCACCACTGTGCTCTGCACATAGCCATGCACTTTAAGTCCCTTTTTCGCACGTACTTTCATTAAACCTGAATATGGAAGTATATATCTGTCTAGGCTAGAGGCACATGAAACAGGACTGGCGTGCCGCTTCAAGTGTACCTGAGAGGAATCTGACTCAGGATTGGCCATCCTCTCAGGGCACCGACTCAGGATTGGCCAACCTCTATGGGGCACCTCTAACGTGCACAAATAACGGGCAAGCCCTATGAAAAGCACAGCGTGAGTCTAGGTGCCACCTTGAAAAAGGAGGGTGACGTCTGGCCTCTGACAGCAGGAATATTAAGAGAGGAGAAAACATACTGCCTGCTATCGTGAAATTCCAAGATAGTCACGAAAAGCAATCTCATGCACTGCACAAGCTCTTTCCCATGATGCACCTCTCCTGCACTCTGTCTATACAAATGAGCAAGCAGAGAGTTCAGGAATAAAACACCTAAGCTCATGTCCCCAAAAAACAGCAGCAGACAACTCGCAGATATATTCACCAATTTCTAATGCTTTTCTTTTAAA
This sequence comes from Lissotriton helveticus, assembly GCF_964261635.1. NCBI lineage: Eukaryota > Metazoa > Chordata > Amphibia > Caudata > Salamandridae > Lissotriton > Lissotriton helveticus. The sequence goes on along the minus strand of NC_136073.1, from coordinate 657,345,411 downwards.
CACAAAATAAACAGCCTCACCGGTGGTAAGGCTTAAAAAAATTGAATAAACTCGTAAATGTTCCTCTCCACGGAAATCTTTAGTAAAAGGCGAAAGATTTTTTCGTTTTGAAAAGAAACCAGAGTAAGTTAGAATATGGCTCTCTGGGGGTAAGTGGCACCACATCAAAGACCCCGTCATTGCGAGGGTGAGGACCTGAGAGGTATTTTCAAAATCTAAGAAAGAGGACAAGAACCAGGCCGGTGAGGGAAGCAGGCCCAAATTTCAGAGTCTCTGCTCAAAGCACAGAAAATCAAAAAGGTGGACAGTTCCCATGCGTCTGTCTGGGAATATGCAAATTCTTTTCTGTACACACCTCAGCTCATTAGGAGGCATTGCGGCTGCTGGGCAAGGGGAACGGGAAGCGTGCATCAGGCTTTAGGTGAAGTGGCACTGTAGGACTTTTGTACCCCAGCGATTTTACGCTTTCCACACCATCCTTCCAATCGTTAGGCTGTGAGCCACCACTGTGCTCTGCACATAGCCATGCACTTTAAGTCCCTTTTTCGCACGTACTTTCATTAAACCTGAATATAGAAGTATATATCTGTCTAGGCTAGAGGCACATGAAACAGGACTGGCGTGCCGCTTCAAGTGTACCTGAGAGGAATCTGACTCAGGATTGGCAACCCTCTCAGGGCACCGACTCAGGATTGGCCAACCTCTATGGGGCACCTCTAACGTGCACAAATAACGGGCAAGCCCTATGAAAAGCACAGCGTGAGTCTAGGTGCCACCTTGAAAAAGGAGGGTGACGTCTGGCCTCTGACAGCAGGAATATTAAGAGAGGAGAAAACATACTGCCTGCTATCGTGAAATTCCAAGATAGTCACGAAAAGCAATCTCATGCACTGCACAAGCTCTGTCCCATGATGCACCTCTCCTGCACTCTGTCGATGCAAATGAGCAAGCAGAGAGTTCAGGAATAAAACACCTAAGCTCATGTCCCCAAAAAACAGCAGCAGACAACTCGCAGATATATTCACCAATTTCTAATGCTTTTCTTTTAAACACACGATAAACAGCCTCACCTGTGGTAAGGCTTAAAAAAATTGAATAAACTCGTAAATGTTCCTCTCCACGGAAATCTTTAGTAAAAGGCGAAAGATTTTTTCGTTTTGAAGAGAAACCAGAGTAAGTTAGAATATGGCTCTCTGGGGGTAAGTGGCACCACATCAAAGACCCCGTCATTGCGAGGGTGAGGACCTGAGAGGTATTTTTAGGCTCTAAGAAAGAGGACAAGAACCAGGCCAGTGAGGGAAGCAGGCCCAATTTTCAGAGTCTCTGCTCAAAGCACAGAAAATCAAAAAGGTGGACAGTTCCCATGCGTCTGTCTGGAAATATGCAAATTCTTTTCTGTACACACCTCAGCTCATTAGGAGGCGTTGCGGCTGCTGGGCAAGGGGAACGGGAAGCGTGCATCAGGCTTTAGGTGAAGTGACACTGTAGGACTTTTGTCCCCCAGCGATTTTACGCTTTCCACACCATCCTTCCAATCGTTAGGCTGTGAGCCACCACTGTGCTCTGCACATAGCCATGCACTTTAAGTCCCTTTTTCGCACGTACTTTCATTAAACCTGAATATGGAAGTATATATCTGTCTAGGCTAGAGGCACATGAAACAGGACTGGCGTGCCGCTTCAAGTGTACCTGAGAGGAATCTGACTCAGGATTGGCCACCCTCTCAGGGCACCGACTCAGGATTGGCCAACCTCTATGGGGCACCTCTAACGTGCACAAATAACAGGCAAGCCCTATGAAAAGCACAGCGTGAGTCTAGGTGCCACCTTGAAAAAGGAGGGTGACGTCTGGCCTCTGACAGCAGGAATATTAAGAGAGGAGAAAACATACTGCCTGCTATCGTGAAATTCCAAGATAGTCACGAAAAGCAATCTCATGCACTGCACAAGCTCTTTCCCATGATGCACCTCTCCTGCACTCTGTCTATGCAAATGAGCAAGCAGAGAGTTCAGGAATAAAACACCTAAGCTCATGTCCCCAAAAAACAGCAGCAGACAACTCGCAGATATATTCACCAATTTCTAATGCTTTTCTTTTAAACACAAAATAAACAGCCTCACCGGTGGTAAGGCTTAAAAAAATTGAATAAACTCGTAAATGTTCCTCTCCACGGAAATCTTTAGTAAAAGGCGAAAGATTTTTTCGTTTTGAAGAGAAACCAGAGTAAGTTAGAATATGGCTCTCTGGGGGTAAGTGGCACCACATCAAAGACCCCGTCATTGCGAGGGTGAGGACCTGAGAGGTATTTTCAAAATCTAAGAAAGAGGACAAGAACCAGGCCGGTGAGGGAAGCAGGCCCAAATTTCAGAGTCTCTGCTCAAAGCACAGAAAATCAAAAAGGTGGACAGTTCCCATGCGTCTGTCTGGGAATATGCAAATTCTTTTCTGTACACACCTCAGCTCATTAGGAGGCGTTGCGGCTGCTGGGCAAGGGGAACGGGAAGCGTGCATCAGGCTTTAGGTGAAGTGGCACTGTAGGACTTTTGTACCCCAGCGATTTTACGCTTTCCACACCATCCTTCCAATCGTTAGGCTGTGAGCCACCACTGTGCTCTGCACATAGCCATGCACTTTAAGTCCCTTTTTCGCACGTACTTTCATTAAACCTGAATATAGAAGTATATATCTGTCTAGGCTAGAGGCACATGAAACAGGACTGGCGTGCCGCTTCAAGTGTACCTGAGAGGAATCTGACTCAGGATTGGCCACCCTCTCAGGGCACCGACTCAGGATTGGCCAACCTCTATGGGGCACCTCTAACGTGCACAAATACCGGGCAAGCCCTATGAAAAGCACAGCGTGAGTCTAGGTGCCACCTTGAAAAAGGAGGGTGACGTCTGGCCTCTGACAGCAGGAATATTAAGAGAGGAGAAAACATACTGCCTGCTATCGTGAAATTCCAAGATAGTCACGAAAAGCAATCTCATGCACTGCACAAGCTCTTTCCCATGATGCACCTCTCCTGCACTCTGTCTATACAAATGAGCAAGCAGAGAGTTCAGGAATAAAACACCTAAGCTCATGTCCCCAAAAAACAGCAGCAGACAACTCGCAGATATATTCACCAATTTCTAATGCTTTTCTTTTAAACACAAAATAAACAGCCTCACCGGTGGTAAGGCTTAAAAAAATTGAATAAACTCGTAAATGTTCCTCTCCACGGAAATCTTTAGTAAAAGGCGAAAGATTTTTTCGTTTTGAAGAGAAACCAGAGTAAGTTAGAATATGGCTCTCTGGGGGTAAGTGGCACCACATCAAAGACCCCGTCATTGCGAGGGTGAGGACCTGAGAGGTATTTTCAAAATCTAAGAAAGAGGACAAGAACCAGGCCGGTGAGGGAAGCAGGCCCAAATTTCAGAGTCTCTGCTCAAAGCACAGAAAATCAAAAAGGTGGACAGTTCCCATGCGTCTGTCTGGGAATATGCAAATTCTTTTCTGTACACACCTCAGCTCATTAGGAGGCGTTGCGGCTGCTGGGCAAGGGGAACGGGAAGCGTGCATCAGGCTTTAGGTGAAGTGGCACTGTAGGACTTTTGTACCCCAGCGATTTTACGCTTTCCACACCATCCTTCCAATCGTTAGGCTGTGAGCCACCACTGTGCTCTGCACATAGCCATGCACTTTAAGTCCCTTTTTCGCACGTACTTTCATTAAACCTGAATATAGAAGTATATATCTGTCTAGGCTAGAGGCACATGAAACAGGACTGGCGTGCCGCTTCAAGTGTACCTGAGAGGAATCTGACTCAGGATTGGCCACCCTCTCAGGGCACCGACTCAGGATTGGCCAACCTCTATGGGGCACCTCTAACGTGCACAAATAACGGGCAAGCCCTATGAAAAGCACAGCGTGAGTCTAGGTGCCACCTTGAAAAAGGAGGGTGACGTCTGGCCTCTGACAGCAGGAATATTAAGAGAGTAGAAAACATACTGCCTGCTATCGTGAAATTCCAAGATAGTCACGAAAAGCAATCTCATGCACTGCACAAGCTCTGTCCCATGATGCACCTCTCCTGCACTCTGTCGATGCAAATGAGCAAGCAGAGAGTTCAGGAATAAAACACCTAAGCTCATGTCCCCAAAAAACAGCAGCAGACAACTCGCAGATATATTCACCAATTTCTAATGCTTTTCTTTTAAACACACGATAAACAGCCTCACCTGTGGTAAGGCTTAAAAAAATTGAATAAACTCGTAAATGTTCCTCTCCACGGAAATCTTTAGTAAAAGGCGAAAGATTTTTTCGTTTTGAAGAGAAACCAGAGTAAGTTAGAATATGGCTCTCTGGGGGTAAGTGGCACCACATCAAAGACCCCGTCATTGCGAGGGTGAGGACCTGAGAGGTATTTTTAGGCTCTAAGAAAGAGGACAAGAACCAGGCCAGTGAGGGAAGCAGGCCCAATTTTCAGAGTCTCTGCTCAAAGCACAGAAAATCAAAAAGGTGGACAGTTCCCATGCGTCTGTCTGGAAATATGCAAATTCTTTTCTGTACACACCTCAGCTCATTAGGAGGCGTTGCGGCTGCTGGGCAAGGGGAACGGGAAGCGTGCATCAGGCTTTAGGTGAAGTGACACTGTAGGACTTTTGTCCCCCAGCGATTTTACGCTTTCCACACCATCCTTCCAATCGATAGGCTGTGAGCCACCACTGTGCTCTGCACATAGCCATGCACTTTAAGTCCCTTTTTCGCACGTACTTTCATTAAACCTGAATATAGAAGTATATATCTGTCTAGGCTAGAGGCACATGAAACAGGACTGGCGTGCCGCTTCAAGTGTACCTGAGAGGAATCTGACTCAGGATTGGCCACCCTCTCAGGGCACCGACTCAGGATTGGCCAACCTCTATGGGGCACCTCTAACGTGCACAAATAACGGGCAAGCCCTATGAAAAGCACAGCGTGAGTGTAGGTGCCACCTTGAAAAAGGAGGGTGACGTCTGGCCTCTGAGAGCAGGAATATTAAGAGAGGAGAAAACATACTGCCTGCTATCGTGAAATTCCAAGATAGTCACGAAAAGCAATCTCATGCACTGCACAAGCTCTTTCCCATGATGCACCTCTCCTGCACTCTGTCAATGCAAATGAGCAAGCAGAGAGTTCAGGAATAAAACACCTAAGCTCATGTCCCCAAAAAACAGCAGCAGACAACTCGCAGATATATTCACCAATTTCTAATGCTTTTCTTTTAAACACACGATAAACAGCCTCACCTGTGGTAAGGCTTAAAAAAATTGAATAAACTCGTAAATGTTCCTCTCCACGGAAATCTTTAGTAAAAGGCGAAAGATTTTTTCGTTTTGAAGAGAAACCAGAGTAAGTTAGAATATGGCTCTCTGGGGGTAAGTGGCACCACATCAAAGACCCCGTCATTGCGAGGGTGAGGACCTGAGAGGTATTTTTAGGCTCTAAGAAAGAGGACAAGAACCAGGCCAGTGAGGGAAGCAGGCCCAAATTTCAGAGTCTCTGCTCAAAGCACAGAAAATCAAAAAGGTGGACAGTTCCCATGCGTCTGTCTGGGAATATGCAAATTCTTTTCTGTACACACCTCAGCTCATTAGGAGGCGTTGCGGCTGCTGGGCAAGGGGAACGGGAAGCGTGCATCAGGCTTTAGGTGAAGTGGCACTGTAGGACTTTTGTCCCCCAGCGATTTTACGCTTTCCACACCATCCTTCCAATCGTTAGGCTGTGAGCCACCACTGTGCTCTGCACATAGCCATGCACTTTAAGTCCCTTTTTCGCACGTACTTTCATTAAACCTGAATATGGAAGTATATATCTGTCTAGGCTAGAGGCACATGAAACAGGACTGGCGTGCCGCTTCAAGTGTACCTGAGAGGAATCTGACTCAGGATTGGCCATCCTCTCAGGGCACCGACTCAGGATTGGCCAACCTCTATGGGGCACCTCTAACGTGCACAAATAACGGGCAAGCCCTATGAAAAGCACAGCGTGAGTCTAGGTGCCACCTTGAAAAAGGAGGGTGACGTCTGGCCTCTGACAGCAGGAATATTAAGAGAGGAGAAAACATACTGCCTGCTATCGTGAAATTCCAAGATAGTCACGAAAAGCAATCTCATGCACTGCACAAGCTCTTTCCCATGATGCACCTCTCCTGCACTCTGTCTATACAAATGAGCAAGCAGAGAGTTCAGGAATAAAACACCTAAGCTCATGTCCCCAAAAAACAGCAGCAGACAACTCGCAGATATATTCACCAATTTCTAATGCTTTTCTTTTAAACACAAAATAAACAGCCTCACCGGTGGTAAGGCTTAAAAAAATTGAATAAACTCGTAAATGTTCCTCTCCACGGAAATCTTTAGTAAAAGGCGAAAGATTTTTTCGTTTTGAAAAGAAACCAGAGTAAGTTAGAATATGGCTCTCTGGGGGTAAGTGGCACCACATCAAAGACCCCGTCATTGCGAGGGTGAGGACCTGAGAGGTATTTTCAAAATCTAAGAAAGAGGACAAGAACCAGGCCGGTGAGGGAAGCAGGCCCAAATTTCAGAGTCTCTGCTCAAAGCACAGAAAATCAAAAAGGTGGACAGTTCCCATGCGTCTGTCTGGGAATATGCAAATTCTTTTCTGTACACACCTCAGCTCATTAGGAGGCATTGCGGCTGCTGGGCAAGGGGAACGGGAAGCGTGCATCAGGCTTTAGGTGAAGTGGCACTGTAGGACTTTTGTACCCCAGCGATTTTACGCTTTCCACACCATCCTTCCAATCGTTAGGCTGTGAGCCACCACTGTGCTCTGCACATAGCCATGCACTTTAAGTCCCTTTTTCGCACGTACTTTCATTAAACCTGAATATAGAAGTATATATCTGTCTAGGCTAGAGGCACATGAAACAGGACTGGCGTGCCGTTTCAAGTGTACCTGAGAGGAATCTGACTCAGGATTGGCAACCCTCTCAGGGCACCGACTCAGGATTGGCCAACCTCTATGGGGCACCTCTAACGTGCACAAATAACGGGCAAGCCCTATGAAAAGCACAGCGTGAGTCTAGGTGCCACCTTGAAAAAGGAGGGTGACGTCTGGCCTCTGACAGCAGGAATATTAAGAGAGGAGAAAACATACTGCCTGCTATCGTGAAATTCCAAGATAGTCACGAAAAGCAATCTCATGCACTGCACAAGCTCTGTCCCATGATGCACCTCTCCTGCACTCTGTCGATGCAAATGAGCAAGCAGAGAGTTCAGGAATAAAACACCTAAGCTCATGTCCCCAAAAAACAGCAGCAGACAACTCGCAGATATATTCACCAATTTCTAATGCTTTTCTTTTAAACACACGATAAACAGCCTCACCTGTGGTAAGGCTTAAAAAAATTGAATAAACTCGTAAATGTTCCTCTCCACGGAAATCTTTAGTAAAAGGCGAAAGATTTTTTCGTTTTGAAGAGAAACCAGAGTAAGTTAGAATATGGCTCTCTGGGGGTAAGTGGCACCACATCAAAGACCCCGTCATTGCGAGGGTGAGGACCTGAGAGGTATTTTTAGGCTCTAAGAAAGAGGACAAGAACCAGGCCAGTGAGGGAAGCAGGCCCAATTTTCAGAGTCTCTGCTCAAAGCACAGAAAATCAAAAAGGTGGACAGTTCCCATGCGTCTGTCTGGAAATATGCAAATTCTTTTCTGTACACACCTCAGCTCATTAGGAGGCGTTGCGGCTGCTGGGCAAGGGGAACGGGAAGCGTGCATCAGGCTTTAGGTGAAGTGACACTGTAGGACTTTTGTCCCCCAGCGATTTTACGCTTTCCACACCATCCTTCCAATCGTTAGGCTGTGAGCCACCACTGTGCTCTGCACATAGCCATGCACTTTAAGTCCCTTTTTCGCACGTACTTTCATTAAACCTGAATATGGAAGTATATATCTGTCTAGGCTAGAGGCACATGAAACAGGACTGGCGTGCCGCTTCAAGTGTACCTGAGAGGAATCTGACTCAGGATTGGCCACCCTCTCAGGGCACCGACTCAGGATTGGCCAACCTCTATGGGGCACCTGTAACGTGCACAAATAACAGGCAAGCCCTATGAAAAGCACAGCGTGAGTCTAGGTGCCACCTTGAAAAAGGAGGGTGACGTCTGGCCTCTGACAGCAGGAATATTAAGAGAGGAGAAAACATACTGCCTGCTATCGTGAAATTCCAAGATAGTCACGAAAAGCAATCTCATGCACTGCACAAGCTCTTTCCCATGATGCACCTCTCCTGCACTCTGTCTATGCAAATGAGCAAGCAGAGAGTTCAGGAATAAAACACCTAAGCTCATGTCCCCAAAAAACAGCAGCAGACAACTCGCAGATATATTCACCAATTTCTAATGCTTTTCTTTTAAACACAAAATAAACAGCCTCACCGGTGGTAAGGCTTAAAAAAATTGAATAAACTCGTAAATGTTCCTCTCCACGGAAATCTTTAGTAAAAGGCGAAAGATTTTTTCGTTTTGAAGAGAAACCAGAGTAAGTTAGAATATGGCTCTCTGGGGGTAAGTGGCACCACATCAAAGACCCCGTCATTGCGAGGGTGAGGACCTGAGAGGTATTTTCAAAATCTAAGAAAGAGGACAAGAACCAGGCCGGTGAGGGAAGCAGGCCCAAATTTCAGAGTCTCTGCTCAAAGCACAGAAAATCAAAAAGGTGGACAGTTCCCATGCGTCTGTCTGGGAATATGCAAATTCTTTTCTGTACACACCTCAGCTCATTAGGAGGCGTTGCGGCTGCTGGGCAAGGGGAACGGGAAGCGTGCATCAGGCTTTAGGTGAAGTGGCACTGTAGGACTTTTGTACCCCAGCGATTTTACGCTTTCCACACCATCCTTCCAATCGTTAGGCTGTGAGCCACCACTGTGCTCTGCACATAGCCATGCACTTTAAGTCCCTTTTTCGCACGTACTTTCATTAAACCTGAATATAGAAGTATATATCTGTCTAGGCTAGAGGCACATGAAACAGGACTGGCGTGCCGCTTCAAGTGTACCTGAGAGGAATCTGACTCAGGATTGGCCACCCTCTCAGGGCACCGACTCAGGATTGGCCAACCTCTATGGGGCACCTCTAACGTGCACAAATAACGGGCAAGCCCTATGAAAAGCACAGCGTGAGTCTAGGTGCCACCTTGAAAAAGGAGGGTGACGTCTGGCCTCTGACAGCAGGAATATTAAGAGAGGAGAAAACATACTGCCTGCTATCGTGAAATTCCAAGATAGTCACGAAAAGCAATCTCATGCACTGCACAAGCTCTGTCCCATGATGCACCTCTCCTGCACTCTGTCGATGCAAATGAGCAAGCAGAGAGTTCAGGAATAAAACACCTAAGCTCATGTCCCCAAAAAACAGCAGCAGACAACTCGCAGATATATTCACCAATTTTTAATGCTTTTCTTTTAAACACACGATAAACAGCCTCACCTGTGGTAAGGCTTAAAAAAATTGAATAAACTCGTAAATGTTCCTCTCCACGGAAATCTTTAGTAAAAGGCGAAAGATTTTTTCGTTTTGAAGAGAAACCAGAGTAAGTTAGAATATGGCTCTCTGGGGGTAAGTGGCACCACATCAAAGACCCCGTCATTGCGAGGGTGAGGACCTGAGAGGTATTTTTAGGCTCTAAGAAAGAGGACAAGAACCAGGCCAGTGAGGGAAGCAGGCCCAATTTTCAGAGTCTCTGCTCAAAGCACAGAAAATCAAAAAGGTGGACAGTTCCCATGCGTCTGTCTGGAAATATGCAAATTCTTTTCTGTACACACCTCAGCTCATTAGGAGGCGTTGCGGCTGCTGGGCAAGGGGAACGGGAAGCGTGCATCAGGCTTTAGGTGAAGTGACACTGTAGGACTTTTGTCCCCCAGCGATTTTACGCTTTCCACACCATCCTTCCAATCGATAGGCTGTGAGCCACCACTGTGCTCTGCACATAGCCATGCACTTTAAGTCCCTTTTTCGCACGTACTTTCATTAAACCTGAATATAGAAGTATATATCTGTCTAGGCTAGAGGCACATGAAACAGGACTGGCGTGCCGCTTCAAGTGTACCTGAGAGGAATCTGACTCAGGATTGGCCACCCTCTCAGGGCACCGACTCAGGATTGGCCAACCTCTATGGGGCACCTCTAACGTGCACAAATAACGGGCAAGCCCTATGAAAAGCACAGCGTGAGTCTAGGTGCCACCTTGAAAAAGGAGGGTGACGTCTGGCCTCTGACAGCAGGAATATTAAGAGAGGAGAAAACATACTGCCTGCTATCGTGAAATTCCAAGATAGTCACGAAAAGCAATCTCATGCACTGCACAAGCTCTTTCCCATGATGCACCTCTCCTGCACTCTGTCAATGCAAATGAGCAAGCAGAGAGTTCAGGAATAAAACACCTAAGCTCATGTCCCCAAAAAACAGCAGCAGACAACTCGCAGATATATTCACCAATTTCTAATGCTTTTCTTTTAAACACACGATAAACAGCCTCACCTGTGGTAAGGCTTAAAAAAATTGAATAAACTCGTAAATGTTCCTCTCCACGGAAATCTTTAGTAAAAGGCGAAAGATTTTTTCGTTTTGAAGAGAAACCAGAGTAAGTTAGAATATGGCTCTCTGGGGGTAAGTGGCACCACATCAAAGACCCCGTCATTGCGAGGGTGAGGACCTGAGAGGTATTTTTAGGCTCTAAGAAAGAGGACAAGAACCAGGCCAGTGAGGGAAGCAGGCCCAAATTTCAGAGTCTCTGCTCAAAGCACAGAAAATCAAAAAGGTGGACAGTTCCCATGCGTCTGTCTGGGAATATGCAAATTCTTTTCTGTACACACCTCAGCTCATTAGGAGGCGTTGCGGCTGCTGGGCAAGGGGAACGGGAAGCGTGCATCAGGCTTTAGGTGAAGTGGCACTGTAGGACTTTTGTCCCCCAGCGATTTTACGCTTTCCACACCATCCTTCCAATCGTTAGGCTGTGAGCCACCACTGTGCTCTGCACATAGCCATGCACTTTAAGTCCCTTTTTCGCACGTACTTTCATTAAACCTGAATATGGAAGTATATATCTGTCTAGGCTAGAGGCACATGAAACAGGACTGGCGTTCCGCTTCAAGTGTACCTGAGAGGAATCTGACTCAGGATTGGCCACCCTCTCAGGGCACCGACTCAGGATTGGCCAACCTCTATGGGGCACCTCTAACGTGCACAAATAACAGGCAAGCCCTATGAAAAGCACAGCGTGAGTCTAGGTGCCACCTTGAAAAAGGAGGGTGACGTCTGGCCTCTGACAGCAGGAATATTAAGAGAGGAGAAAACATACTGCCTGCTATCGTGAAATTCCAAGATAGTCACGAAAAGCAATCTCATGCACTGCACAAGCTCTTTCCCATGATGCACCTCTCCTGCACTCTGTCTATGCAAATGAGCAAGCAGAGAGTTCAGGAATAAAACACCTAAGCTCATGTCCCCAAAAAACAGCAGCAGACAACTCGCAGATATATTCACCAATTTCTAATGCTTTTCTTTTAAACACAAAATAAACAGCCTCACCGGTGGTAAGGCTTAAAAAAATTGAATAAACTCGTAAATGTTCCTCTCCACGGAAATCTTTAGTAAAAGGCGAAAGATTTTTTCGTTTTGAAGAGAAACCAGAGTAAGTTAGAATATGGCTCTCTGGGGGTAAGTGGCACCACATCAAAGACCCCGTCATTGCGAGGGTGAGGACCTGAGAGGTATTTTCAAAATCTAAGAAAGAGGACAAGAACCAGGCCGGTGAGGGAAGCAGGCCCAAATTTCAGAGTCTCTGCTCAAAGCACAGAAAATCAAAAAGGTGGACAGTTCCCATGCGTCTGTCTGGGAATATGCAAATTCTTTTCTGTACACACCTCAGCTCATTAGGAGGCGTTGCGGCTGCTGGGCAAGGGGAACGGGAAGCGTGCATCAGGCTTTAGGTGAAGTGGCACTGTAGGACTTTTGTACCCCAGCGATTTTACGCTTTCCACACCATCCTTCCAATCGTTAGGCTGTGAGCCACCACTGTGCTCTGCACATAGCCATGCACTTTAAGTCCCTTTTTCGCACGTACTTTCATTAAACCTGAATATAGAAGTATATATCTGTCTAGGCTAGAGGCACATGAAACAGGACTGGCGTGCCGCTTCAAGTGTACCTGAGAGGAATCTGACTCAGGATTGGCCACCCTCTCAGGGCACCGACTCAGGATTGGCCAACCTCTATGGGGCACCTCTAACGTGCACAAATAACGGGCAAGCCCTATGAAAAGCACAGCGTGAGTCTAGGTGCCACCTTGAAAAAGGAGGGTGACGTCTGGCCTCTGACAGCAGGAATATTAAGAGAGGAGAAAACATACTGCCTGCTATCGTGAAATTCCAAGATAGTCACGAAAAGCAATCTCATGCACTGCACAAGCTCTTTCCCATGATGCACCTCTCCTGCACTCTGTCTATACAAATGAGCAAGCAGAGAGTTCAGGAATAAAACACCTAAGCTCATGTCCCCAAAAAACAGCAGCAGACAACTCGCAGATATATTCACCAATTTCTAATGCTTTTCTTTTAAACACAAAATAAACAGCCTCACCGGTGGTAAGGCTTAAAAAAATTGAATAAACTCGTAAATGTTCCTCTCCACGGAAATCTTTAGTAAAAGGCGAAAGATTTTTTCGTTTTGAAGAGAAACCAGAGTAAGTTAGAATATGGCTCTCTGGGGGTAAGTGGCACCACATCAAAGACCCCGTCATTGCGAGGGTGAGGACCTGAGAGGTATTTTCAAAATCTAAGAAAGAGGACAAGAACCAGGCCGGTGAGGGAAGCAGGCCCAAATTTCAGAGTCTCTGCTCAAAGCACAGAAAATCAAAAAGGTGGACAGTTCCCATGCGTCTGTCTGGGAATATGCAAATTCTTTTCTGTACACACCTCAGCTCATTAGGAGGCGTTGCGGCTGCTGGGCAAGGGGAACGGGAAGCGTGCATCAGGCTTTAGGTGAAGTGGCACTGTAGGACTTTTGTACCCCAGCGATTTTACGCTTTCCACACCATCCTTCCAATCGTTAGGCTGTGAGCCACCACTGTGCTCTGCACATAGCCATGCACTTTAAGTCCCTTTTTCGCACGTACTTTCATTAAACCTGAATATAGAAGTATATATCTGTCTAGGCTAGAGGCACATGAAACAGGACTGGCGTGCCGCTTCAAGTGTACCTGAGAGGAATCTGACTCAGGATTGGCCACCCTCTCAGGGCACCGACTCAGGATTGGCCAACCTCTATGGGGCACCTCTAACGTGCACAAATAACGGGCAAGCCCTATGAAAAGCACAGCGTGAGTCTAGGTGCCACCTTGAAAAAGGAGGGTGACGTCTGGCCTCTGACAGCAGGAATATTAAGAGAGGAGAAAACATACTGCCTGCTATCGTGAAATTCCAAGATAGTCACGAAAAGCAATCTCATGCACTGCACAAGCTCTGTCCCATGATGCACCTCTCCTGCACTCTGTCGATGCAAATGAGCAAGCAGAGAGTTCAGGAATAAAACACCTAAGCTCATGTCCCCAAAAAACAGCAGCAGACAACTCGCAGATATATTCACCAATTTCTAATGCTTTTCTTTTAAACACACGATAAACAGCCTCACCTGTGGTAAGGCTTAAAAAAATTGAATAAACTCGTAAATGTTCCTCTCCACGGAAATCTTTAGTAAAAGGCGAAAGATTTTTTCGTTTTGAAGAGAAACCAGAGTAAGTTAGAATATGGCTCTCTGGGGGTAAGTGGCACCACATCAAAGACCCCGTCATTGCGAGGGTGAGGACCTGAGAGGTATTTTTAGGCTCTAAGAAAGAGGACAAGAACCAGGCCAGTGAGGGAAGCAGGCCCAATTTTCAGAGTCTCTGCTCAAAGCACAGAAAATCAAAAAGGTGGACAGTTCCCATGCGTCTGTCTGGAAATATGCAAATTCTTTTCTGTACACACCTCAGCTCATTAGGAGGCGTTGCGGCTGCTGGGCAAGGGGAACGGGAAGCGTGCATCAGGCTTTAGGTGAAGTGACACTGTAGGACTTTTGTCCCCCAGCGATTTTACGCTTTCCACACCATCCTTCCAATCGATAGGCTGTGAGCCACCACTGTGCTCTGCACATAGCCATGCACTTTAAGTCCCTTTTTCGCACGTACTTTCATTAAACCTGAATATAGAAGTATATATCTGTCTAGGCTAGAGGCACATGAAACAGGACTGGCGTGCCGCTTCAAGTGTACCTGAGAGGAATCTGACTCAGGATTGGCCACCCTCTCAGGGCACCGACTCAGGATTGGCCAACCTCTATGGGGCACCTCTAACGTGCACAAATAACGGGCAAGCCCTATGAAAAGCACAGCGTGAGTGTAGGTGCCACCTTGAAAAAGGAGGGTGACGTCTGGCCTCTGAGAGCAGGAATATTAAGAGAGGAGAAAACATACTGCCTGCTATCGTGAAATTCCAAGATAGTCACGAAAAGCAATCTCATGCACTGCACAAGCTCTTTCCCATGATGCACCTCTCCTGCACTCTGTCAATGCAAATGAGCAAGCAGAGAGTTCAGGAATAAAACACCTAAGCTCATGTCCCCAAAAAACAGCAGGAGACAACTCGCAGATATATTCACCAATTTCTAATGCTTTTCTTTTAAACACACGATAAACAGCCTCACCTGTGGTAAGGCTTAAAAAAATTGAATAAACTCGTAAATGTTCCTCTCCACGGAAATCTTTAGTAAAAGGCGAAAGATTTTTTCGTTTTGAAGAGAAACCAGAGTAAGTTAGAATATGGCTCTCTGGGGGTAAGTGGCACCACATCAAAGACCCCGTCATTGCGAGGGTGAGGACCTGAGAGGTATTTTTAGGCTCTAAGAAAGAGGACAAGAACCAGGCCAGTGAGGGAAGCAGGCCCAAATTTCAGAGTCTCTGCTCAAAGCACAGAAAATCAAAAAGGTGGACAGTTCCCATGCGTCTGTCTGGGAATATGCAAATTCTTTTCTGTACACACCTCAGCTCATTAGGAGGCGTTGCGGCTGCTGGGCAAGGGGAACGGGAAGCGTGCATCAGGCTTTAGGTGAAGTGGCACTGTAGGACTTTTGTCCCCCAGCGATTTTACGCTTTCCACACCATCCTTCCAATCGTTAGGCTGTGAGCCACCACTGTGCTCTGCACATAGCCATGCACTTTAAGTCCCTTTTTCGCACGTACTTTCATTAAACCTGAATATGGAAGTATATATCTGTCTAGGCTAGAGGCACATGAAACAGGACTGGCGTGCCGCTTCAAGTGTACCTGAGAGGAATCTGACTCAGGATTGGCCATCCTCTCAGGGCACCGACTCAGGATTGGCCAACCTCTATGGGGCACCTCTAACGTGCACAAATAACGGGCAAGCCCTATGAAAAGCACAGCGTGAGTCTAGGTGCCACCTTGAAAAAGGAGGGTGACGTCTGGCCTCTGACAGCAGGAATATTAAGAGAGGAGAAAACATACTGCCTGCTATCGTGAAATTCCAAGATAGTCACGAAAAGCAATCTCATGCACTGCACAAGCTCTTTCCCATGATGCACCTCTCCTGCACTCTGTCTATACAAATGAGCAAGCAGAGAGTTCAGGAATAAAACACCTAAGCTCATGTCCCCAAAAAACAGCAGCAGACAACTCGCAGATATATTCACCAATTTCTAATGCTTTTCTTTTAAACACAAAATAAACAGCCTCACCGGTGGTAAGGCTTAAAAAAATTGAATAAACTCGTAAATGTTCCTCTCCACGGAAATCTTTAGTAAAAGGCGAAAGATTTTTTCGTTTTGAAAAGAAACCAGAGTAAGTTAGAATATGGCTCTCTGGGGGTAAGTGGCACCACATCAAAGACCCCGTCATTGCGAGGGTGAGGACCTGAGAGGTATTTTCAAAATCTAAGAAAGAGGACAAGAACCAGGCCGGTGAGGGAAGCAGGCCCAAATTTCAGAGTCTCTGCTCAAAGCACAGAAAATCAAAAAGGTGGACAGTTCCCATGCGTCTGTCTGGGAATATGCAAATTCTTTTCTGTACACACCTCAGCTCATTAGGAGGCATTGCGGCTGCTGGGCAAGGGGAACGGGAAGCGTGCATCAGGCTTTAGGTGAAGTGGCACTGTAGGACTTTTGTACCCCAGCGATTTTACGCTTTCCACACCATCCTTCCAATCGTTAGGCTGTGAGCCACCACTGTGCTCTGCACATAGCCATGCACTTTAAGTCCCTTTTTCGCACGTACTTTCATTAAACCTGAATATAGAAGTATATATCTGTCTAGGCTAGAGGCACATGAAACAGGACTGGCGTGCCGTTTCAAGTGTACCTGAGAGGAATCTGACTCAGGATTGGCAACCCTCTCAGGGCACCGACTCAGGATTGGCCAACCTCTATGGGGCACCTCTAACGTGCACAAATAACGGGCAAGCCCTATGAAAAGCACAGCGTGAGTCTAGGTGCCACCTTGAAAAAGGAGGGTGACGTCTGGCCTCTGACAGCAGGAATATTAAGAGAGGAGAAAACATACTGCCTGCTATCGTGAAATTCCAAGATAGTCACGAAAAGCAATCTCATGCACTGCACAAGCTCTGTCCCATGATGCACCTCTCCTGCACTCTGTCGATGCAAATGAGCAAGCAGAGAGTTCAGGAATAAAACACCTAAGCTCATGTCCCCAAAAAACAGCAGCAGACAACTCGCAGATATATTCACCAATTTCTAATGCTTTTCTTTTAAACACACGATAAACAGCCTCACCTGTGGTAAGGCTTAAAAAAATTGAATAAACTCGTAAATGTTCCTCTCCACGGAAATCTTTAGTAAAAGGCGAAAGATTTTTTCGTTTTGAAGAGAAACCAGAGTAAGTTAGAATATGGCTCTCTGGGGGTAAGTGGCACCACATCAAAGACCCCGTCATTGCGAGGGTGAGGACCTGAGAGGTATTTTTAGGCTCTAAGAAAGAGGACAAGAACCAGGCCAGTGAGGGAAGCAGGCCCAATTTTCAGAGTCTCTGCTCAAAGCACAGAAAATCAAAAAGGTGGACAGTTCCCATGCGTCTGTCTGGAAATATGCAAATTCTTTTCTGTACACACCTCAGCTCATTAGGAGGCGTTGCGGCTGCTGGGCAAGGGGAACGGGAAGCGTGCATCAGGCTTTAGGTGAAGTGACACTGTAGGACTTTTGTCCCCCAGCGATTTTACGCTTTCCACACCATCCTTCCAATCGTTAGGCTGTGAGCCACCACTGTGCTCTGCACATAGCCATGCACTTTAAGTCCCTTTTTCGCACGTACTTTCATTAAACCTGAATATGGAAGTATATATCTGTCTAGGCTAGAGGCACATGAAACAGGACTGGCGTGCCGCTTCAAGTGTACCTGAGAGGAATCTGACTCAGGATTGGCCACCCTCTCAGGGCACCGACTCAGGATTGGCCAACCTCTATGGGGCACCTCTAACGTGCACAAATAACAGGCAAGCCCTATGAAAAGCACAGCGTGAGTCTAGGTGCCACCTTGAAAAAGGAGGGTGACGTCTGGCCTCTGACAGCAGGAATATTAAGAGAGGAGAAAACATACTGCCTGCTATCGTGAAATTCCAAGATAGTCACGAAAAGCAATCTCATGCACTGCACAAGCTCTTTCCCATGATGCACCTCTCCTGCACTCTGTCTATGCAAATGAGCAAGCAGAGAGTTCAGGAATAAAACACCTAAGCTCATGTCCCCAAAAAACAGCAGCAGACAACTCGCAGATATATTCACCAATTTCTAATGCTTTTCTTTTAAACACAAAATAAACAGCCTCACCGGTGGTAAGGCTTAAAAAAATTGAATAAACTCGTAAATGTTCCTCTCCACGGAAATCTTTAGTAAAAGGCGAAAGATTTTTTCGTTTTGAAGAGAAACCAGAGTAAGTTAGAATATGGCTCTCTGGGGGTAAGTGGCACCACATCAAAGACCCCGTCATTGCGAGGGTGAGGACCTGAGAGGTATTTTCAAAATCTAAGAAAGAGGACAAGAACCAGGCCGGTGAGGGAAGCAGGCCCAAATTTCAGAGTCTCTGCTCAAAGCACAGAAAATCAAAAAGGTGGACAGTTCCCATGCGTCTGTCTGGGAATATGCAAATTCTTTTCTGTACACACCTCAGCTCATTAGGAGGCGTTGCGGCTGCTGGGCAAGGGGAACGGGAAGCGTGCATCAGGCTTTAGGTGAAGTGGCACTGTAGGACTTTTGTACCCCAGCGATTTTACGCTTTCCACACCATCCTTCCAATCGTTAGGCTGTGAGCCACCACTGTGCTCTGCACATAGCCATGCACTTTAAGTCCCTTTTTCGCACGTACTTTCATTAAACCTGAATATAGAAGTATATATCTGTCTAGGCTAGAGGCACATGAAACAGGACTGGCGTGCCGCTTCAAGTGTACCTGAGAGGAATCTGACTCAGGATTGGCCACCCTCTCAGGGCACCGACTCAGGATTGGCCAACCTCTATGGGGCACCTCTAACGTGCACAAATAACGGGCAAGCCCTATGAAAAGCACAGCGTGAGTCTAGGTGCCACCTTGAAAAAGGAGGGTGACGTCTGGCCTCTGACAGCAGGAATATTAAGAGAGGAGAAAACATACTGCCTGCTATCGTGAAATTCCAAGATAGTCACGAAAAGCAATCTCATGCACTGCACAAGCTCTGTCCCATGATGCACCTCTCCTGCACTCTGTCGATGCAAATGAGCAAGCAGAGAGTTCAGGAATAAAACACCTAAGCTCATGTCCCCAAAAAACAGCAGCAGACAACTCGCAGATATATTCACCAATTTTTAATGCTTTTCTTTTAAACACACGATAAACAGCCTCACCTGTGGTAAGGCTTAAAAAAATTGAATAAACTCGTAAATGTTCCTCTCCACGGAAATCTTTAGTAAAAGGCGAAAGATTTTTTCGTTTTGAAGAGAAACCAGAGTAAGTTAGAATATGGCTCTCTGGGGGTAAGTGGCACCACATCAAAGACCCCGTCATTGCGAGGGTGAGGACCTGAGAGGTATTTTTAGGCTCTAAGAAAGAGGACAAGAACCAGGCCAGTGAGGGAAGCAGGCCCAATTTTCAGAGTCTCTGCTCAAAGCACAGAAAATCAAAAAGGTGGACAGTTCCCATGCGTCTGTCTGGAAATATGCAAATTCTTTTCTGTACACACCTCAGCTCATTAGGAGGCGTTGCGGCTGCTGGGCAAGGGGAACGGGAAGCGTGCATCAGGCTTTAGGTGAAGTGACACTGTAGGACTTTTGTCCCCCAGCGATTTTACGCTTTCCACACCATCCTTCCAATCGATAGGCTGTGAGCCACCACTGTGCTCTGCACATAGCCATGCACTTTAAGTCCCTTTTTCGCACGTACTTTCATTAAACCTGAATATAGAAGTATATATCTGTCTAGGCTAGAGGCACATGAAACAGGACTGGCGTGCCGCTTCAAGTGTACCTGAGAGGAATCTGACTCAGGATTGGCCACCCTCTCAGGGCACCGACTCAGGATTGGCCAACCTCTATGGGGCACCTCTAACGTGCACAAATAACGGGCAAGCCCTATGAAAAGCACAGCGTGAGTCTAGGTGCCACCTTGAAAAAGGAGGGTGACGTCTGGCCTCTGACAGCAGGAATATTAAGAGAGGAGAAAACATACTGCCTGCTATCGTGAAATTCCAAGATAGTCACGAAAAGCAATCTCATGCACTGCACAAGCTCTTTCCCATGATGCACCTCTCCTGCACTCTGTCAATGCAAATGAGCAAGCAGAGAGTTCAGGAATAAAACACCTAAGCTCATGTCCCCAAAAAACAGCAGCAGACAACTCGCAGATATATTCACCAATTTCTAATGCTTTTCTTTTAAACACACGATAAACAGCCTCACCTGTGGTAAGGCTTAAAAAAATTGAATAAACTCGTAAATGTTCCTCTCCACGGAAATCTTTAGTAAAAGGCGAAAGATTTTTTCGTTTTGAAGAGAAACCAGAGTAAGTTAGAATATGGCTCTCTGGGGGTAAGTGGCACCACATCAAAGACCCCGTCATTGCGAGGGTGAGGACCTGAGAGGTATTTTTAGGCTCTAAGAAAGAGGACAAGAACCAGGCCAGTGAGGGAAGCAGGCCCAAATTTCAGAGTCTCTGCTCAAAGCACAGAAAATCAAAAAGGTGGACAGTTCCCATGCGTCTGTCTGGGAATATGCAAATTCTTTTCTGTACACACCTCAGCTCATTAGGAGGCGTTGCGGCTGCTGGGCAAGGGGAACGGGAAGCGTGCATCAGGCTTTAGGTGAAGTGGCACTGTAGGACTTTTGTCCCCCAGCGATTTTACGCTTTCCACACCATCCTTCCAATCGTTAGGCTGTGAGCCACCACTGTGCTCTGCACATAGCCATGCACTTTAAGTCCCTTTTTCGCACGTACTTTCATTAAACCTGAATATGGAAGTATATATCTGTCTAGGCTAGAGGCACATGAAACAGGACTGGCGTTCCGCTTCAAGTGTACCTGAGAGGAATCTGACTCAGGATTGGCCACCCTCTCAGGGCACCGACTCAGGATTGGCCAACCTCTATGGGGCACCTCTAACGTGCACAAATAACAGGCAAGCCCTATGAAAAGCACAGCGTGAGTTTAGGTGCCACCTTGAAAAAGGAGGGTGACGTCTGGCCTCTGACAGCAGGAATATTAAGAGAGGAGAAAACATACTGCCTGCTATCGTGAAATTCCAAGATAGTCACGAAAAGCAATCTCATGCACTGCACAAGCTCTTTCCCATGATGCACCTCTCCTGCACTCTGTCTATGCAAATGAGCAAGCAGAGAGTTCAGGAATAAAACACCTAAGCTCATGTCCCCAAAAAACAGCAGCAGACAACTCGCAGATATATTCACCAATTTCTAATGCTTTTCTTTTAAACACAAGATAAACAGCCTCACCGGTGGTAAGGCTTAAAAAAATTGAATAAACTCGTAAATGTTCCTCTCCACGGCAATCTTTAGTAAAAGGCGAAAGATTTTTTCGTTTTGAAGAGAAACCAGAGTAAGTTAGAATATGGCTCTCTGGGGGTAAGTGGCACCACATCAAAGAACCCGTCATTGCGAGGGTGAGGACCTGAGAGGTATTTTCAAAATCTAAGAAAGAGGACAAGAACCAGGCCAGTGAGGGAAGCAGGCCCAATTTTCAGAGTCTCTGCTCAAAGCACAGAAAATCAAAAAGGTGGACAGTTCCCATGCGTCTGTCTGGGAATATGCAAATTCTTTTCTGTACACACCTCAGCTCATTAGGAGGCGTTGCGGCTGCTGGGCAAGGGGAACGGGAAGCGTGCATCAGGCTTTAGGTGAAGTGGCACTGTAGGACTTTTGTACCCCAGCGATTTTACGCTTTCCACACCATCCTTCCAATCGTTAGGCTGTGAGCCACCACTGTGCTCTGCACATAGCCATGCACTTTAAGTCCCTTTTTCGCACGTACTTTCATTAAACCTGAATATAGAAGTATATATCTGTCTAGGCTAGAGGCACATGAAACAGGACTGGCGTGCCGCTTCAAGTGTACCTGAGAGGAATCTGACTCAGGATTGGCCACCCTCTCAGGGCACCGACTCAGGATTGGCCAACCTCTATGGGGCACCTCTAACGTGCACAAATAACGGGCAAGCCCTATGAAAAGCACAGCGTGAGTCTAGGTGCCACCTTGAAAAAGGAGGGTGACGTCTGGCCTCTGACAGCAGGAATATTAAGAGAGGAGAAAACATACTGCCTGCTATCGTGAAATTCCAAGATAGTCACGAAAAGCAATCTCATGCACTGCACAAGCTCTGTCCCATGATGCACCTCTCCTGCACTCTGTCGATGCAAATGAGCAAGCAGAGAGTTCAGGAATAAAACACCTAAGCTCATGTCCCCAAAAAACAGCAGCAGACAACTCGCAGATATATTCACCAATTTCTAATGCTTTTCTTTTAAACACACGATAAACAGCCTCACCTGTGGTAAGGCTTAAAAAAATTGAATAAACTCGTAAATGTTCCTCTCCACGGAAATCTTTAGTAAAAGGCGAAAGATTTTTTCGTTTTGAAGAGAAACCAGAGTAAGTTAGAATATGGCTCTCTGGGGGTAAGTGGCACCACATCAAAGACCCCGTCATTGCGAGGGTGAGGACCTGAGAGGTATTTTTAGGCTCTAAGAAAGAGGACAAGAACCAGGCCA
This sequence comes from Lissotriton helveticus, assembly GCF_964261635.1. Taxonomy (NCBI): domain Eukaryota; kingdom Metazoa; phylum Chordata; class Amphibia; order Caudata; family Salamandridae; genus Lissotriton; species Lissotriton helveticus. The sequence goes on along the minus strand of NC_136073.1, from coordinate 657,323,119 downwards.
GTGAGGGAAGCAGGCCCAATTTTCAGAGTCTCTGCTCAAAGCACAGAAAATCAAAAAGGTGGACAGTTCCCATGCGTCTGTCTGGAAATATGCAAATTCTTTTCTGTACACACCTCAGCTCATTAGGAGGCGTTGCGGCTGCTGGGCAAGGGGAACGGGAAGCGTGCATCAGGCTTTAGGTGAAGTGACACTGTAGGACTTTTGTCCCCCAGAGATTTTACGCTTTCCACACCATCCTTCCAATCGATAGGCTGTGAGCCACCACTGTGCTCTGCACATAGCCATGCACTTTAAGTCCCTTTTTCGCACGTACTTTCATTAAACCTGAATATAGAAGTATATATCTGTCTAGGCTAGAGGCACATGAAACAGGACTGGCGTGCCGCTTCAAGTGTACCTGAGAGGAATCTGACTCAGGATTGGCCACCCTCTCAGGGCACCGACTCAGGATTGGCCAACCTCTATGGGGCACCTCTAACGGGCACAAATAACGGGCAAGCCCTATGAAAAGCACAGCGTGAGTCTAGGTGCCACCTTGAAAAAGGAGGGTGACGTCTGGCCTCTGACAGCAGGAATATTAAGAGAGGAGAAAACATACTGCCTGCTATCGTGAAATTCCAAGATAGTCACGAAAAGCAATCTCATGCACTGCACAAGCTCTTTCCCATGATGCACCTCTCCTGCACTCTGTCTATACAAATGAGCAAGCAGAGAGTTCAGGAATAAAACACCTAAGCTCATGTCCCCAAAAAACAGCAGCAGACAACTCGCAGATATATTCACCAATTTCTAATGCTTTTCTTTTAAACACAAAATAAACAGCCTCACCGGTGGTAAGGCTTAAAAAAATTGAATAAACTCGTAAATGTTCCTCTCCACGGAAATCTTTAGTAAAAGGCGAAAGATTTTTTCGTTTTGAAGAGAAACCAGAATAAGTTAGAATATGGCTCTCTGGGGGTAAGTGGCACCACATCAAAGAACCCGTCATTGCGAGGGTGAGGACCTGAGAGGTATTTTCAAAATCTAAGAAAGAGGACAAGAACCAGGCCGGTGAGGGAAGCAGGCCCAAATTTCAGAGTCTCTGCTCAAAGCACAGAAAATCAAAAAGGTGGACAGTTCCCATGCGTCTGTCTGGGAATATGCAAATTCTTTTCTGTACACACCTCAGCTCATTAGGAGGCGTTGCGGCTGCTGGGCAAGGGGAACGGGAAGCGTGCATCAGGCTTTAGGTGAAGTGGCACTGTAGGACTTTTGTACCCCAGCGATTTTACGCTTTCCACACCATCCTTCCAATCGTTAGGCTGTGAGCCACCACTGTGCTCTGCACATAGCCATGCACTTTAAGTCCCTTTTTCGCACGTACTTTCATTAAACCTGAATATAGAAGTATATATCTGTCTAGGCTAGAGGCACATGAAACAGGACTGGCGTGCCGCTTCAAGTGTACCTGAGAGGAATCTGACTCAGGATTGGCCACCCTCTCAGGGCACCGACTCAGGATTGGCCAACCTCTATGGGGCACCTCTAACGTGCACAAATAACGGGCAAGCCCTATGAAAAGCACAGCGTGAGTCTAGGTGCCACCTTGAAAAAGGAGGGTGACGTCTGGCCTCTGACAGCAGGAATATTAAGAGAGGAGAAAACATACTGCCTGCTATCGTGAAATTCCAAGATAGTCACGAAAAGCAATCTCATGCACTGCACAAGCTCTGTCCCATGATGCACCTCTCCTGCACTCTGTCGATGCAAATGAGCAAGCAGAGAGTTCAGGAATAAAACACCTAAGCTCATGTCCCCAAAAAACAGCAGCAGACAACTCGCAGATATATTCACCAATTTCTAATGCTTTTCTTTTAAACACACGATAAACAGCCTCACCTGTGGTAAGGCTTAAAAAAATTGAATAAACTCGTAAATGTTCCTCTCCACGGAAATCTTTAGTAAAAGGCGAAAGATTTTTTCGTTTTGAAGAGAAACCAGAGTAAGTTAGAATATGGCTCTCTGGGGGTAAGTGGCACCACATCAAAGACCCCGTCATTGCGAGGGTGAGGACCTGAGAGGTATTTTTAGGCTCTAAGAAAGAGGACAAGAACCAGGCCAGTGAGGGAAGCAGGCCCAATTTTCAGAGTCTCTGCTCAAAGCACAGAAAATCAAAAAGGTGGACAGTTCCCATGCGTCTGTCTGGAAATATGCAAATTCTTTTCTGTACACACCTCAGCTCATTAGGAGGCATTGCGGCTGCTGGGCAAGGGGAACGGGAAGCGTGCATCAGGCTTTAGGTGAAGTGACACTGTAGGACTTTTGTCCCCCAGCGATTTTACGCTTTCCACACCATCCTTCCAATCGATAGGCTGTGAGCCACCACTGTGCTCTGCACATAGCCATGCACTTTAAGTCCCTTTTTCGCACGTACTTTCATTAAACCTGAATATAGAAGTATATATCTGTCTAGGCTAGAGGCACATGAAACAGGACTGGCGTGCCGCTTCAAGTGTACCTGAGAGGAATCTGACTCAGGATTGGCCACCCTCTCAGGGCACCGACTCAGGATTGGCCAACCTCTATGGGGCACCTCTAACGTGCACAAATAACGGGCAAGCCCTATGAAAAGCACAGCGTGAGTCTAGGTGCCACCTTGAAAAAGGAGGGTGACGTCTGGCCTCTGACAGCAGGAATATTAAGAGAGGAGAAAACATACTGCCTGCTATCGTGAAATTCCAAGATAGTCACGAAAAGCAATCTCATGCACTGCACAAGCTCTTTCCCATGATGCACCTCTCCTGCACTCTGTCAATGCAAATGAGCAAGCAGAGAGTTCAGGAATAAAACACCTAAGCTCATGTCCCCAAAAAACAGCAGCAGACAACTCGCAGATATATTCACCAATTTCTAATGCTTTTCTTTTAAACACACGATAAACAGCCTCACCTGTGGTAAGGCTTAAAAAAATTGAATAAACTCGTAAATGTTCCTCTCCACGGAAATCTTTAGTAAAAGGCGAAAGATTTTTTCGTTTTGAAGAGAAACCAGAGTAAGTTAGAATATGGCTCTCTGGGGGTAAGTGGCACCACATCAAAGACCCCGTCATTGCGAGGGTGAGGACCTGAGAGGTATTTTTAGGCTCTAAGAAAGAGGACAAGAACCAGGCCAGTGAGGGAAGCAGGCCCAAATTTCAGAGTCTCTGCTCAAAGCACAGAAAATCAAAAAGGTGGACAGTTCCCATGCGTCTGTCTGGGAATATGCAAATTCTTTTCTGTACACACCTCAGCTCATTAGGAGGCGTTGCGGCTGCTGGGCAAGGGGAACGGGAAGCGTGCATCAGGCTTTAGGTGAAGTGGCACTGTAGGACTTTTGTCCCCCAGCGATTTTACGCTTTCCACACCATCCTTCCAATCGTTAGGCTGTGAGCCACCACTGTGCTCTGCACATAGCCATGCACTTTAAGTCCCTTTTTCGCACGTACTTTCATTAAACCTGAATATGGAAGTATATATCTGTCTAGGCTAGAGGCACATGAAACAGGACTGGCGTGCCGCTTCAAGTGTACCTGAGAGGAATCTGACTCAGGATTGGCCACCCTCTCAGGGCACCGACTCAGGATTGGCCAACCTCTATGGGGCACCTCTAACGTGCACAAATAACAGGCAAGCCCTATGAAAAGCACAGCGTGAGTTTAGGTGCCACCTTGAAAAAGGAGGGTGACGTCTGGCCTCTGACAGCAGGAATATTAAGAGAGGAGAAAACATACTGCCTGCTATCGTGAAATTCCAAGATAGTCACGAAAAGCAATCTCATGCACTGCACAAGCTCTTTCCCATGATGCACCTCTCCTGCACTCTGTCTATGCAAATGAGCAAGCAGAGAGTTCAGGAATAAAACACCTAAGCTCATGTCCCCAAAAAACAGCAGCAGACAACTCGCAGATATATTCACCAATTTCTAATGCTTTTCTTTTAAACACAAGATAAACAGCCTCACCGGTGGTAAGGCTTAAAAAAATTGAATAAACTCGTAAATGTTCCTCTCCACGGCAATCTTTAGTAAAAGGCGAAAGATTTTTTCGTTTTGAAGAGAAACCAGAGTAAGTTAGAATATGGCTCTCTGGGGGTAAGTGGCACCACATCAAAGACCCCGTCATTGCGAGGGTGAGGACCTGAGAGGTATTTTCAAAATCTAAGAAAGAGGACAAGAACCAGGCCAGTGAGGGAAGCAGGCCCAATTTTCAGAGTCTCTGCTCAAAGCACAGAAAATCAAAAAGGTGGACAGTTCCCATGCGTCTGTCTGGAAATATGCAAATTCTTTTCTGTACACACCTCAGCTCATTAGGAGGCGTTGCGGCTGCTGGGCAAGGGGAACGGGAAGCGTGCATCAGGCTTTAGGTGAAGTGACACAGTAGGAGTTTTGTCCCCCAGCGATTTTACGCTTTCCACACCATCCTTCCAATCGATAGGCTGTGAGCCACCACTGTGCTCTGCACATAGCCATGCACTTTAAGTCCCTTTTTCGCACGTACTTTCATTAAACCTGAATATAGAAGTATATATCTGTCTAGGCTAGAGGCACATGAAACAGGACTGGCGTGCCGCTTCAAGTGTACCTGAGAGGAATCTGACTCAGGATTGGCCATCCTCTCAGGGCACCGACTCAGGATTGGCCAACCTCTATGGGGCACCTCTAACGTGCACAAATAACGGGCAAGCCCTATGAAAAGCACAGCGTGAGTCTAGGTGCTACCTTGAAAAAGGAGGGTGACGTCTGGCCTCTGACAGCAGGAATATTAAGAGAGGAGAAAACATACTGCCTGCTATCGTGAAATTCCAAGATAGTCACGAAAAGCAATCTCATGCACTGCACAAGCTCTTTCCCATGATGCACCTCTCCTGCACTCTGTCTATACAAATGAGCAAGCAGAGAGTTCAGGAATAAAACACCTAAGCTCATGTCCCCAAAAAACAGCAGCAGACAACTCGCAGATATATTCACCAATTTCTAATGCTTTTCTTTTAAACACAAAATAAACAGCCTCACCGGTGGTAAGGCTTAAAAAAATTGAATAAACTCGTAAATGTTCCTCTCCACGGAAATCTTTAGTAAAAGGCGAAAGATTTTTTCGTTTTGAAAAGAAACCAGAGTAAGTTAGAATATGGCTCTCTGGGGGTAAGTGGCACCACATCAAAGACCCCGTCATTGCGAGGGTGAGGACCTGAGAGGTATTTTCAAAATCTAAGAAAGAGGACAAGAACCAGGCCGGTGAGGGAAGCAGGCCCAAATTTCAGAGTCTCTGCTCAAAGCACAGAAAATCAAAAAGGTGGACAGTTCCCATGCGTCTGTCTGGGAATATGCAAATTCTTTTCTGTACACACCTCAGCTCATTAGGAGGCATTGCGGCTGCTGGGCAAGGGGAACGGGAAGCGTGCATCAGGCTTTAGGTGAAGTGGCACTGTAGGACTTTTGTACCCCAGCGATTTTACGCTTTCCACACCATCCTTCCAATCGTTAGGCTGTGAGCCACCACTGTGCTCTGCACATAGCCATGCACTTTAAGTCCCTTTTTCGCACGTACTTTCATTAAACCTGAATATAGAAGTATATATCTGTCTAGGCTAGAGGCACATGAAACAGGACTGGCGTGCCGCTTCAAGTGTACCTGAGAGGAATCTGACTCAGGATTGGCAACCCTCTCAGGGCACCGACTCAGGATTGGCCAACCTCTATGGGGCACCTCTAACGTGCACAAATAACGGGCAAGCCCTATGAAAAGCACAGCGTGAGTCTAGGTGCCACCTTGAAAAAGGAGGGTGACGTCTGGCCTCTGACAGCAGGAATATTAAGAGAGGAGAAAACATACTGCCTGCTATCGTGAAATTCCAAGATAGTCACGAAAAGCAATCTCATGCACTGCACAAGCTCTGTCCCATGATGCACCTCTCCTGCACTCTGTCGATGCAAATGAGCAAGCAGAGAGTTCAGGAATAAAACACCTAAGCTCATGTCCCCAAAAAACAGCAGCAGACAACTCGCAGATATATTCACCAATTTCTAATGCTTTTCTTTTAAACACACGATAAACAGCCTCACCTGTGGTAAGGCTTAAAAAAATTGAATAAACTCGTAAATGTTCCTCTCCACGGAAATCTTTAGTAAAAGGCGAAAGATTTTTTCGTTTTGAAGAGAAACCAGAGTAAGTTAGAATATGGCTCTCTGGGGGTAAGTGGCACCACATCAAAGACCCCGTCATTGCGAGGGTGAGGACCTGAGAGGTATTTTTAGGCTCTAAGAAAGAGGACAAGAACCAGGCCAGTGAGGGAAGCAGGCCCAATTTTCAGAGTCTCTGCTCAAAGCACAGAAAATCAAAAAGGTGGACAGTTCCCATGCGTCTGTCTGGAAATATGCAAATTCTTTTCTGTACACACCTCAGCTCATTAGGAGGCGTTGCGGCTGCTGGGCAAGGGGAACGGGAAGCGTGCATCAGGCTTTAGGTGAAGTGACACTGTAGGACTTTTGTCCCCCAGCGATTTTACGCTTTCCACACCATCCTTCCAATCGTTAGGCTGTGAGCCACCACTGTGCTCTGCACATAGCCATGCACTTTAAGTCCCTTTTTCGCACGTACTTTCATTAAACCTGAATATGGAAGTATATATCTGTCTAGGCTAGAGGCACATGAAACAGGACTGGCGTGCCGCTTCAAGTGTACCTGAGAGGAATCTGACTCAGGATTGGCCACCCTCTCAGGGCACCGACTCAGGATTGGCCAACCTCTATGGGGCACCTCTAACGTGCACAAATAACAGGCAAGCCCTATGAAAAGCACAGCGTGAGTCTAGGTGCCACCTTGAAAAAGGAGGGTGACGTCTGGCCTCTGACAGCAGGAATATTAAGAGAGGAGAAAACATACTGCCTGCTATCGTGAAATTCTAAGATAGTCACGAAAAGCAATCTCATGCACTGCACAAGCTCTTTCCCATGATGCACCTCTCCTGCACTCTGTCTATGCAAATGAGCAAGCAGAGAGTTCAGGAATAAAACACCTAAGCTCATGTCCCCAAAAAACAGCAGCAGACAACTCGCAGATATATTCACCAATTTCTAATGCTTTTCTTTTAAACACAAAATAAACAGCCTCACCGGTGGTAAGGCTTAAAAAAATTGAATAAACTCGTAAATGTTCCTCTCCACGGAAATCTTTAGTAAAAGGCGAAAGATTTTTTCGTTTTGAAGAGAAACCAGAGTAAGTTAGAATATGGCTCTCTGGGGGTAAGTGGCACCACATCAAAGACCCCGTCATTGCGAGGGTGAGGACCTGAGAGGTATTTTCAAAATCTAAGAAAGAGGACAAGAACCAGGCCGGTGAGGGAAGCAGGCCCAAATTTCAGAGTCTCTGCTCAAAGCACAGAAAATCAAAAAGGTGGACAGTTCCCATGCGTCTGTCTGGGAATATGCAAATTCTTTTCTGTACACACCTCAGCTCATTAGGAGGCGTTGCGGCTGCTGGGCAAGGGGAACGGGAAGCGTGCATCAGGCTTTAGGTGAAGTGGCACTGTAGGACTTTTGTCCCCCAGCGATTTTACGCTTTCCACACCATCCTTCCAATCGTTAGGCTGTGAGCCACCACTGTGCTCTGCACATAGCCATGCACTTTAAGTCCCTTTTTCGCACGTACTTTCATTAAACCTGAATATAGAAGTATATATCTGTCTAGGCTAGAGGCACATGAAACAGGACTGGCGTGCCGCTTCAAGTGTACCTGAGAGGAATCTGACTCAGGATTGGCCACCCTCTCAGGGCACCGACTCAGGATTGGCCAACCTCTATGGGACACCTCTAACGTGCACAAATAACGGGCAAGCCCTATGAAAAGCACAGCGTGAGTCTAGGTGCCACCTTGAAAAAGGAGGGTGACGTCTGGCCTCTGACAGCAGGAATATTAAGAGAGGAGAAAACATACTGCCTGCTATCGTGAAATTCCAAGATAGTCACGAAAAGCAATCTCATGCACTGCACAAGCTCTTTCCCATGATGCACCTCTCCTGCACTCTGTCTATGCAAATGAGCAATCAGAGAGTTCAGGAATAAAACACCTAAGCTCATGTCCCCAAAAAACAGCAGCAGACAACTCGCAGATATATTCACCAATTTCTAATGCTTTTCTTTTAAACACAAGATAAACAGCCTCACCGGTGGTAAGGCTTAAAAAAATTGAATAAACTCGTAAATGTTCCTCTCCACGGCAATCTTTAGTAAAAGGCGAAAGATTTTTTCGTTTTGAAGAGAAACCAGAGTAAGTTAGAATATGGCTCTCTGGGGGTAAGTGGCACCACATCAAAGACCCCGTCATTGCGAGGGTGAGGACCTGAGAGGTATTTTCAAAATCTAAGAAAGAGGACAAGAACCAGGCCAGTGAGGGAAGCAGGCCCAATTTTCAGAGTCTCTGCTCAAAGCACAGAAAATCAAAAAGGTGGACAGTTCCCATGCGTCTGTCTGGAAATATGCAAATTCTTTTCTGTACACACCTCAGCTCATTAGGAGGCGTTGCGGCTTCTGGGCAAGGGGAACGGGAAGCGTGCATCAGGCTTTAGGTGAAGTGACACAGTAGGAGTTTTGTCCCCCAGCGATTTTACGCTTTCCACACCATCCTTCCAATCGATAGGCTGTGAGCCACCACTGTGCTCTGCACATAGCCATGCACTTTAAGTCCCTTTTTCGCACGTACTTTCATTAAACCTGAATATAGAAGTATATATCTGTCTAGGCTAGAGGCACATGAAACAGGACTGGCGTGCCGCTTCAAGTGTACCTGAGAGGAATCTGACTCAGGATTGGCCACCCTCTCAGGGCACCGACTCAGGATTGGCCAACCTCTATGGGGCACCTCTAACGTGCACAAATAACAGGCAAGCCCTATGAAAAGCACAGCGTGAGTCTAGGTGCCACCTTGAAAAAGGAGGGTGACGTCTGGCCTCTGACAGCAGGAATATTAAGAGAGGAGAAAACATACTGCCTGCTATCGTGAAATTCCAAGATAGTCACGAAAAGCAATCTCATGCACTGCACAAGCTCTTTCCCATGATGCACCTCTCCTGCACTCTGTCTATGCAAATGAGCAAGCAGAGAGTTCAGGAATAAAACACCTAAGCTCATGTCCCCAAAAAACAGCAGCAGACAACTCGCAGATATATTCACCAATTTCTAATGCTTTTCTTTTAAACACAAAATAAACAGCCTCACCGGTGGTAAGGCTTAAAAAAATTGAATAAACTCGTAAATGTTCCTCTCCACGGAAATCTTTAGTAAAAGGCGAAAGATTTTTTCGTTTTGAAGAGAAACCAGAGTAAGTTAGAATATGGCTCTCTGGGGGTAAGTGGCACCACATCAAAGACCCCGTCATTGCGAGGGTGAGGACCTGAGAGGTATTTTCAAAATCTAAGAAAGAGGACAAGAACCAGGCCGGTGAGGGAAGCAGGCCCAAATTTCAGAGTCTCTGCTCAAAGCACAGAAAATCAAAAAGGTGGACAGTTCCCATGCGTCTGTCTGGGAATATGCAAATTCTTTTCTGTACACACCTCAGCTCATTAGGAGGCGTTGCGGCTGCTGGGCAAGGGGAACGGGAAGCGTGCATCAGGCTTTAGGTGAAGTGGCACTGTAGGACTTTTGTCCCCCAGCGATTTTACGCTTTCCACACCATCCTTCCAATCGTTAGGCTGTGAGCCACCACTGTGCTCTGCACATAGCCATGCACTTTAAGTCCCTTTTTCGCACGTACTTTCATTAAACCTGAATATAGAAGTATATATCTGTCTAGGCTAGAGGCACATGAAACAGGACTGGCGTGCCGCTTCAAGTGTACCTGAGAGGAATCTGACTCAGGATTGGCCACCCTCTCAGGGCACCGACTCAGGATTGGCCAACCTCTATGGGGCACCTCTAACGTGCACAAATAACGGGCAAGCCCTATGAAAAGCACAGCGTGAGTCTAGGTGCCACCTTGAAAAAGGAGGGTGACGTCTGGCCTCTGACAGCAGGAATATTAAGAGAGGAGAAAACATACTGCCTGCTATCGTGAAATTCCAAGATAGTCACGAAAAGCAATCTCATGCACTGCACAAGCTCTTTCCCATGATGCACCTCTCCTGCACTCTGTCTATGCAAATGAGCAAGCAGAGAGTTCAGGAATAAAACACCTAAGCTCATGTCCCCAAAAAACAGCAGCAGACAACTCGCAGATATATTCACCAATTTCTAATGCTTTTCTTTTAAACACAAGATAAACAGCCTCACCGGTGGTAAGGCTTAAAAAAATTGAATAAACTCGTAAATGTTCCTCTCCACGGCAATCTTTAGTAAAAGGCGAAAGATTTTTTCGTTTTGAAGAGAAACCAGAGTAAGTTAGAATATGGCTCTCTGGGGGTAAGTGGCACCACATCAAAGACCCCGTCATTGCGAGGGTGAGGACCTGAGAGGTATTTTCAAAATCTAAGAAAGAGGACAAGAACCAGGCCAGTGAGGGAAGCAGGCCCAATTTTCAGAGTCTCTGCTCAAAGCACAGAAAATCAAAAAGGTGGACAGTTCCCATGCGTCTGTCTGGAAATATGCAAATTCTTTTCTGTACACACCTCAGCTCATTAGGAGGCGTTGCGGCTGCTGGGCAAGGGGAACGGGAAGCGTGCATCAGGCTTTAGGTGAAGTGACACAGTAGGAGTTTTGTCCCCCAGCGATTTTACGCTTTCCACACCATCCTTCCAATCGATAGGCTGTGAGCCACCACTGTGCTCTGCACATAGCCATGCACTTTAAGTCCCTTTTTCGCACGTACTTTCATTAAACCTGAATATAGAAGTATATATCTGTCTAGGCTAGAGGCACATGAAACAGGACTGGCGTGCCGCTTCAAGTGTACCTGAGAGGAATCTGACTCAGGATTGGCCATCCTCTCAGGGCACCGACTCAGGATTGGCCAACCTCTATGGGGCACCTCTAACGTGCACAAATAACGGGCAAGCCCTATGAAAAGCACAGCGTGAGTCTAGGTGCCACCTTGAAAAAGGAGGGTGACGTCTGGCCTCTGACAGCAGGAATATTAAGAGAGGAGAAAACATACTGCCTGCTATCGTGAAATTCCAAGATAGTCACGAAAAGCAATCTCATGCACTGCACAAGCTCTTTCCCATGATGCACCTCTCCTGCACTCTGTCTATACAAATGAGCAAGCAGAGAGTTCAGGAATAAAACACCTAAGCTCATGTCCCCAAAAAACAGCAGCAGACAACTCGCAGATATATTCACCAATTTCTAATGCTTTTCTTTTAAACACAAAATAAACAGCCTCACCGGTGGTAAGGCTTAAAAAAATTGAATAAACTCGTAAATGTTCCTCTCCATGGAAATCTTTAGTATAAGGCGAAAGATTTTTTCGTTTTGAAAAGAAACCAGAGTAAGTTAGAATATGGCTCTCTGGGGGTAAGTGGCACCACATCAAAGACCCCGTCATTGCGAGGGTGAGGACCTGAGAGGTATTTTCAAAATCTAAGAAAGAGGACAAGAACCAGGCCGGTGAGGGAAGCAGGCCCAAATTTCAGAGTCTCTGCTCAAAGCACAGAAAATCAAAAAGGTGGACAGTTCCCATGCGTCTGTCTGGGAATATGCAAATTCTTTTCTGTACACACCTCAGCTCATTAGGAGGCATTGCGGCTGCTGGGCAAGGGGAACGGGAAGCGTGCATCAGGCTTTAGGTGAAGTGGCACTGTAGGACTTTTGTACCCCAGCGATTTTACGCTTTCCACACCATCCTTCCAATCGTTAGGCTGTGAGCCACCACTGTGCTCTGCACATAGCCATGCACTTTAAGTCCCTTTTTCGCACGTACTTTCATTAAACCTGAATATAGAAGTATATATCTGTCTAGGCTAGAGGCACATGAAACAGGACTGGCGTGCCGCTTCAAGTGTACCTGAGAGGAATCTGACTCAGGATTGGCAACCCTCTCAGGGCACCGACTCAGGATTGGCCAACCTCTATGGGGCACCTCTAACGTGCACAAATAACGGGCAAGCCCTATGAAAAGCACAGCGTGAGTCTAGGTGCCACCTTGAAAAAGGAGGGTGACGTCTGGCCTCTGACAGCAGGAATATTAAGAGAGGAGAAAACATACTGCCTGCTATCGTGAAATTCCAAGATAGTCACGAAAAGCAATCTCATGCACTGCACAAGCTCTGTCCCATGATGCACCTCTCCTGCACTCTGTCGATGCAAATGAGCAAGCAGAGAGTTCAGGAATAAAACACCTAAGCTCATGTCCCCAAAAAACAGCAGCAGACAACTCGCAGATATATTCACCAATTTCTAATGCTTTTCTTTTAAACACACGATAAACAGCCTCACCTGTGGTAAGGCTTAAAAAAATTGAATAAACTCGTAAATGTTCCTCTCCACGGAAATCTTTAGTAAAAGGCGAAAGATTTTTTCGTTTTGAAGAGAAACCAGAGTAAGTTAGAATATGGCTCTCTGGGGGTAAGTGGCACCACATCAAAGACCCCGTCATTGCGAGGGTGAGGACCTGAGAGGTATTTTTAGGCTCTAAGAAAGAGGACAAGAACCAGGCCAGTGAGGGAAGCAGGCCCAATTTTCAGAGTCTCTGCTCAAAGCACAGAAAATCAAAAAGGTGGACAGTTCCCATGCGTCTGTCTGGAAATATGCAAATTCTTTTCTGTACACACCTCAGCTCATTAGGAGGCGTTGCGGCTGCTGGGCAAGGGGAACGGGAAGCGTGCATCAGGCTTTAGGTGAAGTGACACTGTAGGACTTTTGTCCCCCAGCGATTTTACGCTTTCCACACCATCCTTCCAATCGTTAGGCTGTGAGCCACCACTGTGCTCTGCACATAGCCATGCACTTTAAGTCCCTTTTTCGCACGTACTTTCATTAAACCTGAATATGGAAGTATATATCTGTCTAGGCTAGAGGCACATGAAACAGGACTGGCGTGCCGCTTCAAGTGTACCTGAGAGGAATCTGACTCAGGATTGGCCACCCTCTCAGGGCACCGACTCAGGATTGGCCAACCTCTATGGGGCACCTCTAACGTGCACAAATAACAGGCAAGCCCTATGAAAAGCACAGCGTGAGTCTAGGTGCCACCTTGAAAAAGGAGGGTGACGTCTGGCCTCTGACAGCAGGAATATTAAGAGAGGAGAAAACATACTGCCTGCTATCGTGAAATTCTAAGATAGTCACGAAAAGCAATCTCATGCACTGCACAAGCTCTTTCCCATGATGCACCTCTCCTGCACTCTGTCTATGCAAATGAGCAAGCAGAGAGTTCAGGAATAAAACACCTAAGCTCATGTCCCCAAAAAACAGCAGCAGACAACTCGCAGATATATTCACCAATTTCTAATGCTTTTCTTTTAAACACAAAATAAACAGCCTCACCGGTGGTAAGGCTTAAAAAAATTGAATAAACTCGTAAATGTTCCTCTCCACGGAAATCTTTAGTAAAAGGCGAAAGATTTTTTCGTTTTGAAGAGAAACCAGAGTAAGTTAGAATATGGCTCTCTGGGGGTAAGTGGCACCACATCAAAGACCCCGTCATTGCGAGGGTGAGGACCTGAGAGGTATTTTCAAAATCTAAGAAAGAGGACAAGAACCAGGCCGGTGAGGGAAGCAGGCCCAAATTTCAGAGTCTCTGCTCAAAGCACAGAAAATCAAAAAGGTGGACAGTTCCCATGCGTCTGTCTGGGAATATGCAAATTCTTTTCTGTACACACCTCAGCTCATTAGGAGGCGTTGCGGCTGCTGGGCAAGGGGAACGGGAAGCGTGCATCAGGCTTTAGGTGAAGTGGCACTGTAGGACTTTTGTCCCCCAGCGATTTTACGCTTTCCACACCATCCTTCCAATCGTTAGGCTGTGAGCCACCACTGTGCTCTGCACATAGCCATGCACTTTAAGTCCCTTTTTCGCACGTACTTTCATTAAACCTGAATATAGAAGTATATATCTGTCTAGGCTAGAGGCACATGAAACAGGACTGGCGTGCCGCTTCAAGTGTACCTGAGAGGAATCTGACTCAGGATTGGCCACCCTCTCAGGGCACCGACTCAGGATTGGCCAACCTCTATGGGACACCTCTAACGTGCACAAATAACGGGCAAGCCCTATGAAAAGCACAGCGTGAGTCTAGGTGCCACCTTGAAAAAGGAGGGTGACGTCTGGCCTCTGACAGCAGGAATATTAAGAGAGGAGAAAACATACTGCCTGCTATCGTGAAATTCCAAGATAGTCACGAAAAGCAATCTCATGCACTGCACAAGCTCTTTCCCATGATGCACCTCTCCTGCACTCTGTCTATGCAAATGAGCAATCAGAGAGTTCAGGAATAAAACACCTAAGCTCATGTCCCCAAAAAACAGCAGCAGACAACTCGCAGATATATTCACCAATTTCTAATGCTTTTCTTTTAAACACAAGATAAACAGCCTCACCGGTGGTAAGGCTTAAAAAAATTGAATAAACTCGTAAATGTTCCTCTCCACGGCAATCTTTAGTAAAAGGCGAAAGATTTTTTCGTTTTGAAGAGAAACCAGAGTAAGTTAGAATATGGCTCTCTGGGGGTAAGTGGCACCACATCAAAGACCCCGTCATTGCGAGGGTGAGGACCTGAGAGGTATTTTCAAAATCTAAGAAAGAGGACAAGAACCAGGCCAGTGAGGGAAGCAGGCCCAATTTTCAGAGTCTCTGCTCAAAGCACAGAAAATCAAAAAGGTGGACAGTTCCCATGCGTCTGTCTGGAAATATGCAAATTCTTTTCTGTACACACCTCAGCTCATTAGGAGGCGTTGCGGCTTCTGGGCAAGGGGAACGGGAAGCGTGCATCAGGCTTTAGGTGAAGTGACACAGTAGGAGTTTTGTCCCCCAGCGATTTTACGCTTTCCACACCATCCTTCCAATCGATAGGCTGTGAGCCACCACTGTGCTCTGCACATAGCCATGCACTTTAAGTCCCTTTTTCGCACGTACTTTCATTAAACCTGAATATAGAAGTATATATCTGTCTAGGCTAGAGGCACATGAAACAGGACTGGCGTGCCGCTTCAAGTGTACCTGAGAGGAATCTGACTCAGGATTGGCCACCCTCTCAGGGCACCGACTCAGGATTGGCCAACCTCTATGGGGCACCTCTAACGTGCACAAATAACAGGCAAGCCCTATGAAAAGCACAGCGTGAGTCTAGGTGCCACCTTGAAAAAGGAGGGTGACGTCTGGCCTCTGACAGCAGGAATATTAAGAGAGGAGAAAACATACTGCCTGCTATCGTGAAATTCCAAGATAGTCACGAAAAGCAATCTCATGCACTGCACAAGCTCTTTCCCATGATGCACCTCTCCTGCACTCTGTCTATGCAAATGAGCAAGCAGAGAGTTCAGGAATAAAACACCTAAGCTCATGTCCCCAAAAAACAGCAGCAGACAACTCGCAGATATATTCACCAATTTCTAATGCTTTTCTTTTAAACACAAAATAAACAGCCTCACCGGTGGTAAGGCTTAAAAAAATTGAATAAACTCGTAAATGTTCCTCTCCACGGAAATCTTTAGTAAAAGGCGAAAGATTTTTTCGTTTTGAAGAGAAACCAGAGTAAGTTAGAATATGGCTCTCTGGGGGTAAGTGGCACCACATCAAAGACCCCGTCATTGCGAGGGTGAGGACCTGAGAGGTATTTTCAAAATCTAAGAAAGAGGACAAGAACCAGGCCAGTGAGGGAAGCAGGCCCAATTTTCAGAGTCTCTGCTCAAAGCACAGAAAATCAAAAAGGTGGACAGTTCCCATGCGTCTGTCTGGAAATATGCAAATTCTTTTCTGTACACACCTCAGCTCATTAGGAGGCGTTGCGGCTGCTGGGCAAGGGGAACGGGAAGCGTGCATCAGGCTTTAGGTGAAGTGACACAGTAGGAGTTTTGTCCCCCAGCGATTTTACGCTTTCCACACCATCCTTCCAATCGATAGGCTGTGAGCCACCACTGTGCTCTGCACATAGCCATGCACTTTAAGTCCCTTTTTCGCACGTACTTTCATTAAACCTGAATATAGAAGTATATATCTGTCTAGGCTAGAGGCACATGAAACAGGACTGGCGTGCCGCTTCAAGTGTACCTGAGAGGAATCTGACTCAGGATTGGCCATCCTCTCAGGGCACCGACTCAGGATTGGCCAACCTCTATGGGGCACCTCTAACGTGCACAAATAACGGGCAAGCCCTATGAAAAGCACAGCGTGAGTCTAGGTGCCACCTTGAAAAAGGAGGGTGACGTCTGGCCTCTGACAGCAGGAATATTAAGAGAGGAGAAAACATACTGCCTGCTATCGTGAAATTCCAAGATAGTCACGAAAAGCAATCTCATGCACTGCACAAGCTCTTTCCCATGATGCACCTCTCCTGCACTCTGTCTATACAAATGAGCAAGCAGAGAGTTCAGGAATAAAACACCTAAGCTCATGTCCCCAAAAAACAGCAGCAGACAACTCGCAGATATATTCACCAATTTCTAATGCTTTTCTTTTAAACACAAAATAAACAGCCTCACCGGTGGTAAGGCTTAAAAAAATTGAATAAACTCGTAAATGTTCCTCTCCATGGAAATCTTTAGTATAAGGCGAAAGATTTTTTCGTTTTGAAAAGAAACCAGAGTAAGTTAGAATATGGCTCTCTGGGGGTAAGTGGCACCACATCAAAGACCCCGTCATTGCGAGGGTGAGGACCTGAGAGGTATTTTCAAAATCTAAGAAAGAGGACAAGAACCAGGCCGGTGAGGGAAGCAGGCCCAAATTTCAGAGTCTCTGCTCAAAGCACAGAAAATCAAAAAGGTGGACAGTTCCCATGCGTCTGTCTGGGAATATGCAAATTCTTTTCTGTACACACCTCAGCTCATTAGGAGGCATTGCGGCTGCTGGGCAAGGGGAACGGGAAGCGTGCATCAGGCTTTAGGTGAAGTGGCACTGTAGGACTTTTGTACCCCAGCGATTTTACGCTTTCCACACCATCCTTCCAATCGTTAGGCTGTGAGCCACCACTGTGCTCTGCACATAGCCATGCACTTTAAGTCCCTTTTTCGCACGTACTTTCATTAAACCTGAATATAGAAGTATATATCTGTCTAGGCTAGAGGCACATGAAACAGGACTGGCGTGCCGCTTCAAGTGTACCTGAGAGGAATCTGACTCAGGATTGGCAACCCTCTCAGGGCACCGACTCAGGATTGGCCAACCTCTATGGGGCACCTCTAACGTGCACAAATAACGGGCAAGCCCTATGAAAAGCACAGCGTGAGTCTAGGTGCCACCTTGAAAAAGGAGGGTGACGTCTGGCCTCTGACAGCAGGAATATTAAGAGAGGAGAAAACATACTGCCTGCTATCGTGAAATTCCAAGATAGTCACGAAAAGCAATCTCATGCACTGCACAAGCTCTGTCCCATGATGCACCTCTCCTGCACTCTGTCGATGCAAATGAGCAAGCAGAGAGTTCAGGAATAAAACACCTAAGCTCATGTCCCCAAAAAACAGCAGCAGACAACTCGCAGATATATTCACCAATTTCTAATGCTTTTCTTTTAAACACACGATAAACAGCCTCACCTGTGGTAAGGCTTAAAAAAATTGAATAAACTCGTAAATGTTCCTCTCCACGGAAATCTTTAGTAAAAGGCGAAAGATTTTTTCGTTTTGAAGAGAAACCAGAGTAAGTTAGAATATGGCTCTCTGGGGGTAAGTGGCACCACATCAAAGACCCCGTCATTGCGAGGGTGAGGACCTGAGAGGTATTTTTAGGCTCTAAGAAAGAGGACAAGAACCAGGCCAGTGAGGGAAGCAGGCCCAATTTTCAGAGTCTCTGCTCAAAGCACAGAAAATCAAAAAGGTGGACAGTTCCCATGCGTCTGTCTGGAAATATGCAAATTCTTTTCTGTACACACCTCAGCTCATTAGGAGGCGTTGCGGCTGCTGGGCAAGGGGAACGGGAAGCGTGCATCAGGCTTTAGGTGAAGTGACACTGTAGGACTTTTGTCCCCCAGCGATTTTACGCTTTCCACACCATCCTTCCAATCGTTAGGCTGTGAGCCACCACTGTGCTCTGCACATAGCCATGCACTTTAAGTCCCTTTTTCGCACGTACTTTCATTAAACCTGAATATAGAAGTATATATCTGTCTAGGCTAGAGGCACATGAAACAGGACTGGCGTGCAGCTTCAAGTGTACCTGAGAGGAATTTGACTCAGGATTGGCCACCCTCTCAGGGCACCGACTCAGGATTGGCCAACCTCTATGGGGCACCTCTAACGTGCACAAATAACGGGCAAGCCCTATGAAAAGCACAGCGTGAGTCTAGGTGCCACCTTGAAAAAGGAGGGTGACGTCTGGCCTCTGACAGCAGGAATATTAAGAGAGGAGAAAACATACTGCCTGCTATCGTGAAATTCCAAGATAGTCACGAAAAGCAATCTCATGCACTGCACAAGCTCTGTCCCATGATGCACCTCTCCTGCACTCTGTCGATGCAAATGAGCAAGCAGAGAGTTCAGGAATAAAACACCTAAGCTCATGTCCCCAAAAAACAGCAGCAGACAACTCGCAGATATATTCACCAATTTTTAATGCTTTTCTTTTAAACACACGATAAACAGCCTCACCTGTGGTAAGGCTTAAAAAAATTGAATAAACTCGTAAATGTTCCTCTCCACGGAAATCTTTAGTAAAAGGCGAAAGATTTTTTCGTTTTGAAGAGAAACCAGAGTAAGTTAGAATATGGCTCTCTGGGGGTAAGTGGCACCACATCAAAGACCCCGTCATTGCGAGGGTGAGGACCTGAGAGGTATTTTTAGGCTCTAAGAAAGAGGACAAGAACCAGGCCAGTGAGGGAAGCAGGCCCAATTTTCAGAGTCTCTGCTCAAAGCACAGAAAATCAAAAAGGTGGACAGTTCCCATGCGTCTGTCTGGAAATATGCAAATTCTTTTCTGTACACACCTCAGCTCATTAGGAGGCGTTGCGGCTGCTGGGCAAGGGGAACGGGAAGCGTGCATCAGGCTTTAGGTGAAGTGACACTGTAGGACTTTTGTCCCCCAGCGATTTTACGCTTTCCACACCATCCTTCCAATCGATAGGCTGTGAGCCACCACTGTGCTCTGCACATAGCCATGCACTTTAAGTCCCTTTTTCGCACGTACTTTCATTAAACCTGAATATAGAAGTATATATCTGTCTAGGCTAGAGGCACATGAAACAGGACTGGCGTGCCGCTTCAAGTGTACCTGAGAGGAATCTGACTCAGGATTGGCCACCCTCTCAGGGCACCGACTCAGGATTGGCCAACCTCTATGGGGCACCTCTAACGTGCACAAATAACGGGCAAGCCCTATGAAAAGCACAGCGTGAGTCTAGGTGCCACCTTGAAAAAGGAGGGTGACGTCTGGCCTCTGACAGCAGGAATATTAAGAGAGGAGAAAACATACTGCCTGCTATCGTGAAATTCCAAGATAGTCACGAAAAGCAATCTCATGCACTGCACAAGCTCTTTCCCATGATGCACCTCTCCTGCACTCTGTCAATGCAAATGAGCAAGCAGAGAGTTCAGGAATAAAACACCTAAGCTCATGTCCCCAAAAAACAGCAGCAGACAACTCGCAGATATATTCACCAATTTCTAATGCTTTTCTTTTAAACACACGATAAACAGCCTCACCTGTGGTAAGGCTTAAAAAAATTGAATAAACTCGTAAATGTTCCTCTCCACGGAAATCTTTAGTAAAAGGCGAAAGATTTTTTCGTTTTGAAGAGAAACCAGAGTAAGTTAGAATATGGCTCTCTGGGGGTAAGTGGCACCACATCAAAGACCCCGTCATTGCGAGGGTGAGGACCTGAGAGGTATTTTTAGGCTCTAAGAAAGAGGACAAGAACCAGGCCAGTGAGGGAAGCAGGCCCAAATTTCAGAGTCTCTGCTCAAAGCACAGAAAATCAAAAAGGTGGACAGTTCCCATGCGTCTGTCTGGGAATATGCAAATTCTTTTCTGTACACACCTCAGCTCATTAGGAGGCGTTGCGGCTGCTGGGCAAGGGGAACGGGAAGCGTGCATCAGGCTTTAGGTGAAGTGGCACTGTAGGACTTTTGTCCCCCAGCGATTTTACGCTTTCCACACCATCCTTCCAATCGTTAGGCTGTGAGCCACCACTGTGCTCTGCACATAGCCATGCACTTTAAGTCCCTTTTTCGCACGTACTTTCATTAAACCTGAATATGGAAGTATATATCTGTCTAGGCTAGAGGCACATGAAACAGGACTGGCGTGCCGCTTCAAGTGTACCTGAGAGGAATCTGACTCAGGATTGGCCACCCTCTCAGGGCACCGACTCAGGATTGGCCAACCTCTATGGGGCACCTCTAACGTGCACAAATAACAGGCAAGCCCTATGAAAAGCACAGCGTGAGTTTAGGTGCCACCTTGAAAAAGGAGGGTGACGTCTGGCCTCTGACAGCAGGAATATTAAGAGAGGAGAAAACATACTGCCTGCTATCGTGAAATTCCAAGATAGTCACGAAAAGCAATCTCATGCACTGCACAAGCTCTTTCCCATGATGCACCTCTCCTGCACTCTGTCTATGCAAATGAGCAAGCAGAGAGTTCAGGAATAAAACACCTAAGCTCATGTCCCCAAAAAACAGCAGCAGACAACTCGCAGATATATTCACCAATTTCGAATGCTTTTCTTTTAAACACAAGATAAACAGCCTCACCGGTGGAAAGGCTTAAAAAAATTGAATAAACTCGTAAATGTTCCTCTCCACGGCAATCTTTAGTAAAAGGCGAAAGATTTTTTTGTTTTGAAGAGAAACCAGAGTAAGTTAGAATATGGCTCTCTGGGGGTAAGTGGCACCACATCAAAGACCCCGTCATTGCGAGGGTGAGGACCTGAGAGGTATTTTCAAAATCTAAGAAAGAGGACAAGAACCAGGCCAGTGAGGGAAGCAGGCCCAATTTTCAGAGTCTCTGCTCAAAGCACAGAAAATAAAAAAGGTGGACAGTTCCCATGCGTCTGTCTGGGAATATGCAAATTCTTTTCTGTACACACCTCAGCTCATTAGGAGGCGTTGCGGCTGCTGGGCAAGGGGAACGGGAAGCGTGCATCAGGCTTTAGGTGAAGTGGCACTGTAGGACTTTTGTACCCCAGCGATTTTACGCTTTCCACACCATCCTTCCAATCGTTAGGCTGTGAGCCACCACTGTGCTCTGCACATAGCCATGCACTTTAAGTCCCTTTTTCGCACGTACTTTCATTAAACCTGAATATAGAAGTATATATCTGTCTAGGCTAGAGGCACATGAAACAGGACTGGCGTGCCGCTTCAAGTGTACCTGAGAGGAATCTGACTCAGGATTGGCCACCCTCTCAGGGCACCGACTCAGGATTGGCCAACCTCTATGGGGCACCTCTAACGTGCACAAATAACGGGCAAGCCCTATGAAAAGCACAGCGTGAGTCTAGGTGCCACCTTGAAAAAGGAGGGTGACGTCTGGCCTCTGACAGCAGGAATATTAAGAGAGGAGAAAACATACTGCCTGCTATCGTGAAATTCCAAGATAGTCACGAAAAGCAATCTCATGCACTGCACAAGCTCTGTCCCATGATGCACCTCTCCTGCACTCTGTCGATGCAAATGAGCAAGCAGAGAGTTCAGGAATAAAACACCTAAGCTCATGTCCCCAAAAAACAGCAGCAGACAACTCGCAGATATATTCACCAATTTCTAATGCTTTTCTTTTAAACACACGATAAACAGCCTCACCTGTGGTAAGGCTTAAAAAAATTGAATAAACTCGTAAATGTTCCTCTCCACGGAAATCTTTAGTAAAAGGCGAAAGATTTTTTCGTTTTGAAGAGAAACCAGAGTAAGTTAGAATATGGCTCTCTGGGGGTAAGTGGCACCACATCAAAGACCCCGTCATTGCGAGGGTGAGGACCTGAGAGGTATTTTTAGGCTCTAAGAAAGAGGACAAGAACCAGGCCAGTGAGGGAAGCAGGCCCAATTTTCAGAGTCTCTGCTCAAAGCACAGAAAATCAAAAAGGTGGACAGTTCCCATGCGTCTGTCTGGAAATATGCAAATTCTTTTCTGTACACACCTCAGCTCATTAGGAGGCGTTGCGGCTGCTGGGCAAGGGGAACGGGAAGCGTGCATCAGGCTTTAGGTGAAGTGACACTGTAGGACTTTTGTCCCCCAGCGATTTTACGCTTTCCACACCATCCTTCCAATCGTTAGGCTGTGAGCCACCACTGTGCTCTGCACATAGCCATGCACTTTAAGTCCCTTTTTCGCACGTACTTTCATTAAACCTGAATATGGAAGTATATATCTGTCTAGGCTAGAGGCACATGAAACAGGACTGGCGTGCCGCTTCAAGTGTACCTGAGAGGAATCTGACTCAGGATTGGCCACCCTCTCAGGGCACCGACTCAGGATTGGCCAACCTCTATGGGGCACCTCTAACGTGCACAAATAACAGGCAAGCCCTATGAAAAGCACAGCGTGAGTCTAGGTGCCACCTTGAAAAAGGAGGGTGACGTCTGGCCTCTGACAGCAGGAATATTAAGAGAGGAGAAAACATACTGCCTGCTATCGTGAAATTCCAAGATAGTCACGAAAAGCAATCTCATGCACTGCACAAGCTCTTTCCCATGATGCACCTCTCCTGCACTCTGTCTATGCAAATGAGCAAGCAGAGAGTTCAGGAATAAAACACCTAAGCTCATGTCCCCAAAAAACAGCAGCAGACAACTCGCAGATATATTCACCAATTTCTAATGCTTTTCTTTTAAACACAAAATAAACAGCCTCACCGGTGGTAAGGCTTAAAAAAATTGAATAAACTCATAAATGTTCCTCTCCACGGAAATCTTTAGTAAAAGGCGAAAGATTTTTTCGTTTTGAAGAGAAACCAGAGTAAGTTAGAATATGGCTCTCTGGGGGTAAGTGGCACCACATCAAAGACCCCGTCATTGCGAGGGTGAGGACCTGAGAGGTATTTTCAAAATCTAAGAAAGAGGACAAGAACCAGGCCGGTGAGGGAAGCAGGCCCAAATTTCAGAGTCTCTGCTCAAAGCACAGAAAATCAAAAAGGTGGACAGTTCCCATGCGTCTGTCTGGGAATATGCAAATTCTTTTCTGTACACACCTCAGCTCATTAGGAGGCGTTGCGGCTGCTGGGCAAGGGGAACGGGAAGCGTGCATCAGGCTTTAGGTGAAGTGGCACTGTAGGACTTTTGTACCCCAGCGATTTTACGCTTTCCACACCATCCTTCCAATCGTTAGGCTGTGAGCCACCACTGTGCTCTGCACATAGCCATGCACTTTAAGTCCCTTTTTCGCACGTACTTTCATTAAACCTGAATATAGAAGTATATATCTGTCTAGGCTAGAGGCACATGAAACAGGACTGGCGTGCCGCTTCAAGTGTACCTGAGAGGAATCTGACTCAGGATTGGCCACCCTCTCAGGGCACCGACTCAGGATTGGCCAACCTCTATGGGGCACCTCTAACGTGCACAAATAACGGGCAAGCCCTATGAAAAGCACAGCGTGAGTCTAGGTGCCACCTTGAAAAAGGAGGGTGACGTCTGGCCTCTGACAGCAGGAATATTAAGAGAGGAGAAAACATACTGCCTGCTATCGTGAAATTCCAAGATAGTCACGAAAAGCAATCTCATGCACTGCACAAGCTCTGTCCCATGATGCACCTCTCCTGCACTCTGTCGATGCAAATGAGCAAGCAGAGAGTTCAGGAATAAAACACCTAAGCTCATGTCCCCAAAAAACAGCAGCAGACAACTCGCAGATATATTCACCAATTTTTAATGCTTTTCTTTTAAACACACGATAAACAGCCTCACCTGTGGTAAGGCTTAAAAAAATTGAATAAACTCGTAAATGTTCCTCTCCACGGAAATCTTTAGTAAAAGGCGAAAGATTTTTTCGTTTTGAAGAGAAACCAGAGTAAGTTAGAATATGGCTCTCTGGGGGTAAGTGGCACCACATCAAAGACCCCGTCATTGCGAGGGTGAGGACCTGAGAGGTATTTTTAGGCTCTAAGAAAGAGGACAAGAACCAGGCCAGTGAGGGAAGCAGGCCCAATTTTCAGAGTCTCTGCTCAAAGCACAGAAAATCAAAAAGGTGGACAGTTCCCATGCGTCTGTCTGGAAATATGCAAATTCTTTTCTGTACACACCTCAGCTCATTAGGAGGCGTTGCGGCTGCTGGGCAAGGGGAACGGGAAGCGTGCATCAGGCTTTAGGTGAAGTGACACTGTAGGACTTTTGTCCCCCAGCGATTTTACGCTTTCCACACCATCCTTCCAATCGTTAGGCTGTGAGCCACCACTGTGCTCTGCACATAGCCATGCACTTTAAGTCCCTTTTTCGCACGTACTTTCATTAAACCTGAATATGGAAGTATATATCTGTCTAGGCTAGAGGCACATGAAACAGGACTGGCGTGCCGCTTCAAGTGTACCTGAGAGGAATCTGACTCAGGATTGGCCACCCTCTCAGGGCACCGACTCAGGATTGGCCAACCTCTATGGGGCACCTCTAACGTGCACAAATAACAGGCAAGCCCTATGAAAAGCACAGCGTGAGTCTAGGTGCCACCTTGAAAAAGGAGGGTGACGTCTGGCCTCTGACAGCAGGAATATTAAGAGAGGAGAAAACATACTGCCTGCTATCGTGAAATTCCAAGATAGTCACGAAAAGCAATCTCATGCACTGCACAAGCTCTTTCCCATGATGCACCTCTCCTGCACTCTGTCTATGCAAATGAGCAAGCAGAGAGTTCAGGAATAAAACACCTAAGCTCATGTCCCCAAAAAACAGCAGCAGACAACTCGCAGATATATTCACCAATTTCTAATGCTTTTCTTTTAAACACAAAATAAACAGCCTCACCGGTGGTAAGGCTTAAAAAAATTGAATAAACTCATAAATGTTCCTCTCCACGGAAATCTTTAGTAAAAGGCGAAAGATTTTTTCGTTTTGAAGAGAAACCAGAGTAAGTTAGAATATGGCTCTCTGGGGGTAAGTGGCACCACATCAAAGACCCCGTCATTGCGAGGGTGAGGACCTGAGAGGTATTTTCAAAATCTAAGAAAGAGGACAAGAACCAGGCCGGTGAGGGAAGCAGGCCCAAATTTCAGAGTCTCTGCTCAAAGCACAGAAAATCAAAAAGGTGGACAGTTCCCATGCGTCTGTCTGGGAATATGCAAATTCTTTTCTGTACACACCTCAGCTCATTAGGAGGCGTTGCGGCTGCTGGGCAAGGGGAACGGGAAGCGTGCATCAGGCTTTAGGTGAAGTGGCACTGTAGGACTTTTGTACCCCAGCGATTTTACGCTTTCCACACCATCCTTCCAATCGTTAGGCTGTGAGCCACCACTGTGCTCTGCACATAGCCATGCACTTTAAGTCCCTTTTTCGCACGTACTTTCATTAAACCTGAATATAGAAGTATATATCTGTCTAGGCTAGAGGCACATGAAACAGGACTGGCGTGCCGCTTCAAGTGTACCTGAGAGGAATCTGACTCAGGATTGGCCACCCTCTCAGGGCACCGACTCAGGATTGGCCAACCTCTATGGGGCACCTCTAACGTGCACAAATAACGGGCAAGCCCTATGAAAAGCACAGCGTGAGTCTAGGTGCCACCTTGAAAAAGGAGGGTGACGTCTGGCCTCTGACAGCAGGAATATTAAGAGAGGAGAAAACATACTTCCTGCTATCGTGAAATTCCAAGATAGTCACGAAAAGCAATCTCATGCACTGCACAAGCTCTGTCCCATGATGCACCTCTCCTGCACTCTGTCGATGCAAATGAGCAAGCAGAGAGTTCAGGAATAAAACACCTAAGCTCATGTCCCCAAAAAACAGCAGCAGACAACTCGCAGATATATTCACCAATTTTTAATGCTTTTCTTTTAAACACACGATAAACAGCCTCACCTGTGGTAAGGCTTAAAAAAATTGAATAAACTCGTAAATGTTCCTCTCCACGGAAATCTTTAGTAAAAGGCGAAAGATTTTTTCGTTTTGAAGAGAAACCAGAGTAAGTTAGAATATGGCTCTCTGGGGGTAAGTGGCACCACATCAAAGACCCCGTCATTGCGAGGGTGAGGACCTGAGAGGTATTTTTAGGCTCTAAGAAAGAGGACAAGAACCAGGCCAGTGAGGGAAGCAGGCCCAATTTTCAGAGTCTCTGCTCAAAGCACAGAAAATCAAAAAGGTGGACAGTTCCCATGCGTCTGTCTGGAAATATGCAAATTCTTTTCTGTACACACCTCAGCTCATTAGGAGGCGTTGCGGCTGCTGGGCAAGGGGAACGGGAAGCGTGCATCAGGCTTTAGGTGAAGTGACACTGTAGGACTTTTGTCCCCCAGCGATTTTACGCTTTCCACACCATCCTTCCAATCGATAGGCTGTGAGCCACCACTGTGCTCTGCACATAGCCATGCACTTTAAGTCCCTTTTTCGCACGTACTTTCATTAAACCTGAATATAGAAGTATATATCTGTCTAGGCTAGAGGCACATGAAACAGGACTGGCGTGCCGCTTCAAGTGTACCTGAGAGGAATCTGACTCAGGATTGGCCACCCTCTCAGGGCACCGACTCAGGATTGGCCAACCTCTATGGGGCACCTCTAACGTGCACAAATAACGGGCAAGCCCTATGAAAAGCACAGCGTGAGTCTAGGTGCCACCTTGAAAAAGGAGGGTGACGTCTGGCCTCTGACAGCAGGAATATTAAGAGAGGAGAAAACATACTGCCTGCTATCGTGAAATTCCAAGATAGTCACGAAAAGCAATCTCATGCACTGCACAAGCTCTTTCCCATGATGCACCTCTCCTGCACTCTGTCAATGCAAATGAGCAAGCAGAGAGTTCAGGAATAAAACACCTAAGCTCATGTCCCCAAAAAACAGCAGCAGACAACTCGCAGATATATTCACCAATTTCTAATGCTTTTCTTTTAAACACACGATAAACAGCCTCACCTGTGGTAAGGCTTAAAAAAATTGAATAAACTCGTAAATGTTCCTCTCCACGGAAATCTTTAGTAAAAGGCGAAAGATTTTTTCGTTTTGAAGAGAAACCAGAGTAAGTTAGAATATGGCTCTCTGGGGGTAAGTGGCACCACATCAAAGACCCCGTCATTGCGAGGGTGAGGACCTGAGAGGTATTTTTAGGCTCTAAGAAAGAGGACAAGAACCAGGCCAGTGAGGGAAGCAGGCCCAAATTTCAGAGTCTCTGCTCAAAGCACAGAAAATCAAAAAGGTGGACAGTTCCCATGCGTCTGTCTGGGAATATGCAAATTCTTTTCTGTACACACCTCAGCTCATTAGGAGGCGTTGCGGCTGCTGGGCAAGGGGAACGGGAAGCGTGCATCAGGCTTTAGGTGAAGTGGCACTGTAGGACTTTTGTCCCCCAGCGATTTTACGCTTTCCACACCATCCTTCCAATCGTTAGGCTGTGAGCCACCACTGTGCTCTGCACATAGCCATGCACTTTAAGTCCCTTTTTCGCACGTACTTTCATTAAACCTGAATATGGAAGTATATATCTGTCTAGGCTAGAGGCACATGAAACAGGACTGGCGTGCCGCTTCAAGTGTACCTGAGAGGAATCTGACTCAGGATTGGCCACCCTCTCAGGGCACCGACTCAGGATTGGCCAACCTCTATGGGGCACCTCTAACGTGCACAAATAACAGGCAAGCCCTATGAAAAGCACAGCGTGAGTTTAGGTGCCACCTTGAAAAAGGAGGGTGACGTCTGGCCTCTGACAGCAGGAATATTAAGAGAGGAGAAAACATACTGCCTGCTATCGTGAAATTCCAAGATAGTCACGAAAAGCAATCTCATGCACTGCACAAGCTCTTTCCCATGATGCACCTCTCTTGCACTCTGTCTATGCAAATGAGCAAGCAGAGAGTTCAGGAATAAAACACCTAAGCTCATGTCCCCAAAAAACAGCAGCAGACAACTCGCAGATATATTCACCAATTTCTAATGCTTTTCTTTTAAACACAAGATAAACAGCCTCACCGGTGGAAAGGCTTAAAAAAATTGAATAAACTCGTAAATGTTCCTCTCCACGGCAATCTTTAGTAAAAGGCGAAAGATTTTTTTGTTTTGAAGAGAAACCAGAGTAAGTTAGAATATGGCTCTCTGGGGGTAAGTGGCACCACATCAAAGACCCCGTCATTGCGAGGGTGAGGACCTGAGAGGTATTTTCAAAATCTAAGAAAGAGGACAAGAACCAGGCCAGTGAGGGAAGCAGGCCCAATTTTCAGAGTCTCTGCTCAAAGCACAGAAAATAAAAAAGGTGGACAGTTCCCATGCGTCTGTCTGGGAATATGCAAATTCTTTTCTGTACACACCTCAGCTCATTAGGAGGCGTTGCGGCTGCTGGGCAAGGGGAACGGGAAGCGTGCATCAGGCTTTAGGTGAAGTGGCACTGTAGGACTTTTGTACCCCAGCGATTTTACGCTTTCCACACCATCCTTCCAATCGTTAGGCTGTGAGCCACCACTGTGCTCTGCACATAGCCATGCACTTTAAGTCCCTTTTTCGCACGTACTTTCATTAAACCTGAATATAGAAGTATATATCTGTCTAGGCTAGAGGCACATGAAACAGGACTGGCGTGCCGCTTCAAGTGTACCTGAGAGGAATCTGACTCAGGATTGGCCACCCTCTCAGGGCACCGACTCAGGATTGGCCAACCTCTATGGGGCACCTCTAACGTGCACAAATAACGGGCAAGCCCTATGAAAAGCACAGCGTGAGTCTAGGTGCCACCTTGAAAAAGGAGGGTGACGTCTGGCCTCTGACAGCAGGAATATTAAGAGAGGAGAAAACATACTGCCTGCTATCGTGAAATTCCAAGATAGTCACGAAAAGCAATCTCATGCACTGCACAAGCTCTGTCCCATGATGCACCTCTCCTGCACTCTGTCGATGCAAATGAGCAAGCAGAGAGTTCAGGAATAAAACACCTAAGCTCATGTCCCCAAAAAACAGCAGCAGACAACTCGCAGATATATTCACCAATTTCTAATGCTTTTCTTTTAAACACACGATAAACAGCCTCACCTGTGGTAAGGCTTAAAAAAATTGAATAAACTCGTAAATGTTCCTCTCCACGGAAATCTTTAGTAAAAGGCGAAAGATTTTTTCGTTTTGAAGAGAAACCAGAGTAAGTTAGAATATGGCTCTCTGGGGGTAAGTGGCACCACATCAAAGACCCCGTCATTGCGAGGGTGAGGACCTGAGAGGTATTTTTAGGCTCTAAGAAAGAGGACAAGAACCAGGCCAGTGAGGGAAGCAGGCCCAATTTTCAGAGTCTCTGCTCAAAGCACAGAAAATCAAAAAGGTGGACAGTTCCCATGCGTCTGTCTGGAAATATGCAAATTCTTTTCTGTACACACCTCAGCTCATTAGGAGGCGTTGCGGCTGCTGGGCAAGGGGAACGGGAAGCGTGCATCAGGCTTTAGGTGAAGTGACACTGTAGGACTTTTGTCCCCCAGCGATTTTACGCTTTCCACACCATCCTTCCAATCGTTAGGCTGTGAGCCACCACTGTGCTCTGCACATAGCCATGCACTTTAAGTCCCTTTTTCGCACGTACTTTCATTAAACCTGAATATGGAAGTATATATCTGTCTAGGCTAGAGGCACATGAAACAGGACTGGCGTGCCGCTTCAAGTGTACCTGAGAGGAATCTGACTCAGGATTGGCCACCCTCTCAGGGCACCGACTCAGGATTGGCCAACCTCTATGGGGCACCTCTAACGTGCACAAATAACAGGCAAGCCCTATGAAAAGCACAGCGTGAGTCTAGGTGCCACCTTGAAAAAGGAGGGTGACGTCTGGCCTCTGACAGCAGGAATATTAAGAGAGGAGAAAACATACTGCCTGCTATCGTGAAATTCCAAGATAGTCACGAAAAGCAATCTCATGCACTGCACAAGCTCTTTCCCATGATGCACCTCTCCTGCACTCTGTCTATGCAAATGAGCAAGCAGAGAGTTCAGGAATAAAACACCTAAGCTCATGTCCCCAAAAAACAGCAGCAGACAACTCGCAGATATATTCACCAATTTCTAATGCTTTTCTTTTAAACACAAAATAAACAGCCTCACCGGTGGTAAGGCTTAAAAAAATTGAATAAACTCATAAATGTTCCTCTCCACGGAAATCTTTAGTAAAAGGCGAAAGATTTTTTCGTTTTGAAGAGAAACCAGAGTAAGTTAGAATATGGCTCTCTGGGGGTAAGTGGCACCACATCAAAGACCCCGTCATTGCGAGGGTGAGGACCTGAGAGGTATTTTCAAAATCTAAGAAAGAGGACAAGAACCAGGCCGGTGAGGGAAGCAGGCCCAAATTTCAGAGTCTCTGCTCAAAGCACAGAAAATCAAAAAGGTGGACAGTTCCCATGCGTCTGTCTGGGAATATGCAAATTCTTTTCTGTACACACCTCAGCTCATTAGGAGGCGTTGCGGCTGCTGGGCAAGGGGAACGGGAAGCGTGCATCAGGCTTTAGGTGAAGTGGCACTGTAGGACTTTTGTACCCCAGCGATTTTACGCTTTCCACACCATCCTTCCAATCGTTAGGCTGTGAGCCACCACTGTGCTCTGCACATAGCCATGCACTTTAAGTCCCTTTTTCGCACGTACTTTCATTAAACCTGAATATAGAAGTATATATCTGTCTAGGCTAGAGGCACATGAAACAGGACTGGCGTGCCGCTTCAAGTGTACCTGAGAGGAATCTGACTCAGGATTGGCCACCCTCTCAGGGCACCGACTCAGGATTGGCCAACCTCTATGGGGCACCTCTAACGTGCACAAATAACGGGCAAGCCCTATGAAAAGCACAGCGTGAGTCTAGGTGCCACCTTGAAAAAGGAGGGTGACGTCTGGCCTCTGACAGCAGGAATATTAAGAGAGGAGAAAACATACTGCCTGCTATCGTGAAATTCCAAGATAGTCACGAAAAGCAATCTCATGCACTGCACAAGCTCTGTCCCATGATGCACCTCTCCTGCACTCTGTCGATGCAAATGAGCAAGCAGAGAGTTCAGGAATAAAACACCTAAGCTCATGTCCCCAAAAAACAGCAGCAGACAACTCGCAGATATATTCACCAATTTTTAATGCTTTTCTTTTAAACACACGATAAACAGCCTCACCTGTGGTAAGGCTTAAAAAAATTGAATAAACTCGTAAATGTTCCTCTCCACGGAAATCTTTAGTAAAAGGCGAAAGATTTTTTCGTTTTGAAGAGAAACCAGAGTAAGTTAGAATATGGCTCTCTGGGGGTAAGTGGCACCACATCAAAGACCCCGTCATTGCGAGGGTGAGGACCTGAGAGGTATTTTTAGGCTCTAAGAAAGAGGACAAGAACCAGGCCAGTGAGGGAAGCAGGCCCAATTTTCAGAGTCTCTGCTCAAAGCACAGAAAATCAAAAAGGTGGACAGTTCCCATGCGTCTGTCTGGAAATATGCAAATTCTTTTCTGTACACACCTCAGCTCATTAGGAGGCGTTGCGGCTGCTGGGCAAGGGGAACGGGAAGCGTGCATCAGGCTTTAGGTGAAGTGACACTGTAGGACTTTTGTCCCCCAGCGATTTTACGCTTTCCACACCATCCTTCCAATCGTTAGGCTGTGAGCCACCACTGTGCTCTGCACATAGCCATGCACTTTAAGTCCCTTTTTCGCACGTACTTTCATTAAACCTGAATATGGAAGTATATATCTGTCTAGGCTAGAGGCACATGAAACAGGACTGGCGTGCCGCTTCAAGTGTACCTGAGAGGAATCTGACTCAGGATTGGCCACCCTCTCAGGGCACCGACTCAGGATTGGCCAACCTCTATGGGGCACCTCTAACGTGCACAAATAACAGGCAAGCCCTATGAAAAGCACAGCGTGAGTCTAGGTGCCACCTTGAAAAAGGAGGGTGACGTCTGGCCTCTGACAGCAGGAATATTAAGAGAGGAGAAAACATACTGCCTGCTATCGTGAAATTCCAAGATAGTCACGAAAAGCAATCTCATGCACTGCACAAGCTCTTTCCCATGATGCACCTCTCCTGCACTCTGTCTATGCAAATGAGCAAGCAGAGAGTTCAGGAATAAAACACCTAAGCTCATGTCCCCAAAAAACAGCAGCAGACAACTCGCAGATATATTCACCAATTTCTAATGCTTTTCTTTTAAACACAAAATAAA
The DNA here is from genome assembly GCF_964261635.1 of Lissotriton helveticus. Taxonomy (NCBI): domain Eukaryota; kingdom Metazoa; phylum Chordata; class Amphibia; order Caudata; family Salamandridae; genus Lissotriton; species Lissotriton helveticus. The sequence goes on along the minus strand of NC_136073.1, from coordinate 657,290,800 downwards.
CAGCCTCACCGGTGGTAAGGCTTAAAAAAATTGAATAAACTCATAAATGTTCCTCTCCACGGAAATCTTTAGTAAAAGGCGAAAGATTTTTTCGTTTTGAAGAGAAACCAGAGTAAGTTAGAATATGGCTCTCTGGGGGTAAGTGGCACCACATCAAAGACCCCGTCATTGCGAGGGTGAGGACCTGAGAGGTATTTTCAAAATCTAAGAAAGAGGACAAGAACCAGGCCGGTGAGGGAAGCAGGCCCAAATTTCAGAGTCTCTGCTCAAAGCACAGAAAATCAAAAAGGTGGACAGTTCCCATGCGTCTGTCTGGGAATATGCAAATTCTTTTCTGTACACACCTCAGCTCATTAGGAGGCGTTGCGGCTGCTGGGCAAGGGGAACGGGAAGCGTGCATCAGGCTTTAGGTGAAGTGGCACTGTAGGACTTTTGTACCCCAGCGATTTTACGCTTTCCACACCATCCTTCCAATCGTTAGGCTGTGAGCCACCACTGTGCTCTGCACATAGCCATGCACTTTAAGTCCCTTTTTCGCACGTACTTTCATTAAACCTGAATATAGAAGTATATATCTGTCTAGGCTAGAGGCACATGAAACAGGACTGGCGTGCCGCTTCAAGTGTACCTGAGAGGAATCTGACTCAGGATTGGCCACCCTCTCAGGGCACCGACTCAGGATTGGCCAACCTCTATGGGGCACCTCTAACGTGCACAAATAACGGGCAAGCCCTATGAAAAGCACAGCGTGAGTCTAGGTGCCACCTTGAAAAAGGAGGGTGACGTCTGGCCTCTGACAGCAGGAATATTAAGAGAGGAGAAAACATACTGCCTGCTATCGTGAAATTCCAAGATAGTCACGAAAAGCAATCTCATGCACTGCACAAGCTCTGTCCCATGATGCACCTCTCCTGCACTCTGTCGATGCAAATGAGCAAGCAGAGAGTTCAGGAATAAAACACCTAAGCTCATGTCCCCAAAAAACAGCAGCAGACAACTCGCAGATATATTCACCAATTTTTAATGCTTTTCTTTTAAACACACGATAAACAGCCTCACCTGTGGTAAGGCTTAAAAAAATTGAATAAACTCGTAAATGTTCCTCTCCACGGAAATCTTTAGTAAAAGGCGAAAGATTTTTTCGTTTTGAAGAGAAACCAGAGTAAGTTAGAATATGGCTCTCTGGGGGTAAGTGGCACCACATCAAAGACCCCGTCATTGCGAGGGTGAGGACCTGAGAGGTATTTTTAGGCTCTAAGAAAGAGGACAAGAACCAGGCCAGTGAGGGAAGCAGGCCCAATTTTCAGAGTCTCTGCTCAAAGCACAGAAAATCAAAAAGGTGGACAGTTCCCATGCGTCTGTCTGGAAATATGCAAATTCTTTTCTGTACACACCTCAGCTCATTAGGAGGCGTTGCGGCTGCTGGGCAAGGGGAACGGGAAGCGTGCATCAGGCTTTAGGTGAAGTGACACTGTAGGACTTTTGTCCCCCAGCGATTTTACGCTTTCCACACCATCCTTCCAATCGATAGGCTGTGAGCCACCACTGTGCTCTGCACATAGCCATGCACTTTAAGTCCCTTTTTCGCACGTACTTTCATTAAACCTGAATATAGAAGTATATATCTGTCTAGGCTAGAGGCACATGAAACAGGACTGGCGTGCCGCTTCAAGTGTACCTGAGAGGAATCTGACTCAGGATTGGCCACCCTCTCAGGGCACCGACTCAGGATTGGCCAACCTCTATGGGGCACCTCTAACGTGCACAAATAACGGGCAAGCCCTATGAAAAGCACAGCGTGAGTCTAGGTGCCACCTTGAAAAAGGAGGGTGACGTCTGGCCTCTGACAGCAGGAATATTAAGAGAGGAGAAAACATACTGCCTGCTATCGTGAAATTCCAAGATAGTCACGAAAAGCAATCTCATGCACTGCACAAGCTCTTTCCCATGATGCACCTCTCCTGCACTCTGTCAATGCAAATGAGCAAGCAGAGAGTTCAGGAATAAAACACCTAAGCTCATGTCCCCAAAAAACAGCAGCAGACAACTCGCAGATATATTCACCAATTTCTAATGCTTTTCTTTTAAACACACGATAAACAGCCTCACCTGTGGTAAGGCTTAAAAAAATTGAATAAACTCGTAAATGTTCCTCTCCACGGAAATCTTTAGTAAAAGGCGAAAGATTTTTTCGTTTTGAAGAGAAACCAGAGTAAGTTAGAATATGGCTCTCTGGGGGTAAGTGGCACCACATCAAAGACCCCGTCATTGCGAGGGTGAGGACCTGAGAGGTATTTTTAGGCTCTAAGAAAGAGGACAAGAACCAGGCCAGTGAGGGAAGCAGGCCCAAATTTCAGAGTCTCTGCTCAAAGCACAGAAAATCAAAAAGGTGGACAGTTCCCATGCGTCTGTCTGGGAATATGCAAATTCTTTTCTGTACACACCTCAGCTCATTAGGAGGCGTTGCGGCTGCTGGGCAAGGGGAACGGGAAGCGTGCATCAGGCTTTAGGTGAAGTGGCACTGTAGGACTTTTGTCCCCCAGCGATTTTACGCTTTCCACACCATCCTTCCAATCGTTAGGCTGTGAGCCACCACTGTGCTCTGCACATAGCCATGCACTTTAAGTCCCTTTTTCGCACGTACTTTCATTAAACCTGAATATGGAAGTATATATCTGTCTAGGCTAGAGGCACATGAAACAGGACTGGCGTGCCGCTTCAAGTGTACCTGAGAGGAATCTGACTCAGGATTGGCCACCCTCTCAGGGCACCGACTCAGGATTGGCCAACCTCTATGGGGCACCTCTAACGTGCACAAATAACAGGCAAGCCCTATGAAAAGCACAGCGTGAGTTTAGGTGCCACCTTGAAAAAGGAGGGTGACGTCTGGCCTCTGACAGCAGGAATATTAAGAGAGGAGAAAACATACTGCCTGCTATCGTGAAATTCCAAGATAGTCACGAAAAGCAATCTCATGCACTGCACAAGCTCTTTCCCATGATGCACCTCTCCTGCACTCTGTCTATGCAAATGAGCAAGCAGAGAGTTCAGGAATAAAACACCTAAGCTCATGTCCCCAAAAAACAGCAGCAGACAACTCGCAGATATATTCACCAATTTCTAATGCTTTTCTTTTAAACACAAGATAAACAGCCTCACCGGTGGTAAGGCTTAAAAAAATTGAATAAACTCGTAAATGTTCCTCTCCACGGCAATCTTTAGTAAAAGGCGAAAGATTTTTTCATTTTGAAGAGAAACCAGAGTAAGTTAGAATATGGCTCTCTGGGGGTAAGTGGCACCACATCAAAGACCCCGTCATTGCGAGGGTGAGGACCTGAGAGGTATTTTCAAAATCTAAGAAAGAGGACAAGAACCAGGCCAGTGAGGGAAGCAGGCCCAATTTTCAGAGTCTCTGCTCAAAGCACAGAAAATCAAAAAGATGGACAGTTCCCATGCGTCTGTCTGGGAATATGCAAATTCTTTTCTGTACACACCTCAGCTCATTAGGAGGCGTTGCGGCTGCTGGGCAAGGGGAACGGGAAGCGTGCATCAGGCTTTAGGTGAAGTGGCACTGTAGGACTTTTGTACCCCAGCGATTTTACGCTTTCCACACCATCCTTCCAATCGTTAGGCTGTGAGCCACCACTGTGCTCTGCACATAGCCATGCACTTTAAGTCCCTTTTTCGCACGTACTTTCATTAAACCTGAATATAGAAGTATATATCTGTCTAGGCTAGAGGCACATGAAACAGGACTGGCGTGCCGCTTCAAGTGTACCTGAGAGGAATCTGACTCAGGATTGGCCACCCTCTCAGGGCACCGACTCAGGATTGGCCAACCTCTATGGGGCACCTCTAACGTGCACAAATAACGGGCAAGCCCTATGAAAAGCACAGCGTGAGTCTAGGTGCCACCTTGAAAAAGGAGGGTGACGTCTGGCCTCTGACAGCAGGAATATTAAGAGAGGAGAAAACATACTGCCTGCTATCGTGAAATTCCAAGATAGTCACGAAAAGCAATCTCATGCACTGCACAAGCTCTGTCCCATGATGCACCTCTCCTGCACTCTGTCGATGCAAATGAGCAAGCAGAGAGTTCAGGAATAAAACACCTAAGCTCATGTCCCCAAAAAACAGCAGCAGACAACTCGCAGATATATTCACCAATTTCTAATGCTTTTCTTTTAAACACACGATAAACAGCCTCACCTGTGGTAAGGCTTAAAAAAATTGAATAAACTCGTAAATGTTCCTCTCCACGGAAATCTTTAGTAAAAGGCGAAAGATTTTTTCGTTTTGAAGAGAAACCAGAGTAAGTTAGAATATGGCTCTCTGGGGGTAAGTGGCACCACATCAAAGACCCCGTCATTGCGAGGGTGAGGACCTGAGAGGTATTTTTAGGCTCTAAGAAAGAGGACAAGAACCAGGCCAGTGAGGGAAGCAGGCCCAATTTTCAGAGTCTCTGCTCAAAGCACAGAAAATCAAAAAGGTGGACAGTTCCCATGCGTCTGTCTGGAAATATGCAAATTCTTTTCTGTACACACCTCAGCTCATTAGGAGGCGTTGCGGCTGCTGGGCAAGGGGAACGGGAAGCGTGCATCAGGCTTTAGGTGAAGTGACACTGTAGGACTTTTGTCCCCCAGAGATTTTAAGCTTTCCACACCATCCTTCCAATCGATAGGCTGTGAGCCACCACTGTGCTCTGCACATAGCCATGCACTTTAAGTCCCTTTTTCGCACGTACTTTCATTAAACCTGAATATAGAAGTATATATCTGTCTAGGCTAGAGGCACATGAAACAGGACTGGCGTGCCGCTTCAAGTGTACCTGAGAGGAATCTGACTCAGGATTGGCCACCCTCTCAGGGCACCGACTCAGGATTGGCCAACCTCTATGGGGCACCTCTAACGGGCACAAATAACGGGCAAGCCCTATGAAAAGCACAGCGTGAGTCTAGGTGCCACCTTGAAAAAGGAGGGTGACGTCTGGCCTCTGACAGCAGGAATATTAAGAGAGGAGAAAACATACTGCCTGCTATCGTAAAATTCCAAGATAGTCACGAAAAGCAATCTCATGCACTGCACAAGCTCTTTCCCATGATGCACCTCTCCTGCACTCTGTCTATACAAATGAGCAAGCAGAGAGTTCAGGAATAAAACACCTAAGCTCATGTCCCCAAAAAACAGCAGCAGACAACTCGCAGATATATTCACCAATTTCTAATGCTTTTCTTTTAAACACAAAATAAACAGCCTCACCGGTGGTAAGGCTTAAAAAAATTGAATAAACTCGTAAATGTTCCTCTCCACGGAAATCTTTAGTAAAAGGCGAAAGATTTTTTCGTTTTGAAGAGAAACCAGAGTAAGTTAGAATATGGCTCTCTGGGGGTAAGTGGCACCACATCAAAGAACCCGTCATTGCGAGGGTGAGGACCTGAGAGGTATTTTCAAAATCTAAGAAAGAGGACAAGAACCAGGCCGGTGAGGGAAGCAGGCCCAAATTTCAGAGTCTCTGCTCAAAGCACAGAAAATCAAAAAGGTGGACAGTTCCCATGCGTCTGTCTGGGAATATGCAAATTCTTTTCTGTACACACCTCAGCTCATTAGGAGGCGTTGCGGCTGCTGGGCAAGGGGAACGGGAAGCGTGCATCAGGCTTTAGGTGAAGTGGCACTGTAGGACTTTTGTACCCCAGCGATTTTACGCTTTCCACACCATCCTTCCAATCGTTAGGCTGTGAGCCACCACTGTGCTCTGCACATAGCCATGCACTTTAAGTCCCTTTTTCGCACGTACTTTCATTAAACCTGAATATAGAAGTATATATCTGTCTAGGCTAGAGGCACATGAAACAGGACTGGCGTGCCGCTTCAAGTGTACCTGAGAGGAATCTGACTCAGGATTGGCCACCCTCTCAGGGCACCGACTCAGGATTGGCCAACCTCTATGGGGCACCTCTAACGTGCACAAATAACGGGCAAGCCCTATGAAAAGCACAGCGTGAGTCTAGGTGCCACCTTGAAAAAGGAGGGTGACGTCTGGCCTCTGACAGCAGGAATATTAAGAGAGGAGAAAACATACTGCCTGCTATCGTGAAATTCCAAGATAGTCACGAAAAGCAATCTCATGCACTGCACAAGCTCTGTCCCATGATGCACCTCTCCTGCACTCTGTCGATGCAAATGAGCAAGCAGAGAGTTCAGGAATAAAACACCTAAGCTCATGTCCCCAAAAAACAGCAGCAGACAACTCGCAGATATATTCACCAATTTCTAATGCTTTTCTTTTAAACACACGATAAACAGCCTCACCTGTGGTAAGGCTTAAAAAAATTGAATAAACTCGTAAATGTTCCTCTCCACGGAAATCTTTAGTAAAAGGCGAAAGATTTTTTCGTTTTGAAGAGAAACCAGAGTAAGTTAGAATATGGCTCTCTGGGGGTAAGTGGCACCACATCAAAGACCCCGTCATTGCGAGGGTGAGGACCTGAGAGGTATTTTTAGGCTCTAAGAAAGAGGACAAGAACCAGGCCAGTGAGGGAAGCAGGCCCAATTTTCAGAGTCTCTGCTCAAAGCACAGAAAATCAAAAAGGTGGACAGTTCCCATGCGTCTGTCTGGAAATATGCAAATTCTTTTCTGTACACACCTCAGCTCATTAGGAGGCGTTGCGGCTGCTGGGCAAGGGGAACGGGAAGCGTGCATCAGGCTTTAGGTGAAGTGACACTGTAGGACTTTTGTCCCCCAGCGATTTTACGCTTTCCACACCATCCTTCCAATCGATAGGCTGTGAGCCACCACTGTGCTCTGCACATAGCCATGCACTTTAAGTCCCTTTTTCGCATGTACTTTCATTAAACCTGAATATAGAAGTATATATCTGTCTAGGCTAGAGGCACATGAAACAGGACTGGCGTGCCGCTTCAAGTGTACCTGAGAGGAATCTGACTCAGGATTGGCCACCCTCTCAGGGCACCGACTCAGGATTGGCCAACCTCTATGGGGCACCTCTAACGTGCACAAATAACGGGCAAGCCCTATGAAAAGCACAGCGTGAGTCTAGGTGCCACCTTGAAAAAGGAGGGTGACGTCTGGCCTCTGACAGCAGGAATATTAAGAGAGGAGAAAACATACTGCCTGCTATCGTGAAATTCCAAGATAGTCACGAAAAGCAATCTCATGCACTGCACAAGCTCTTTCCCATGATGCACCTCTCCTGCACTCTGTCAATGCAAATGAGCAAGCAGAGAGTTCAGGAATAAAACACCTAAGCTCATGTCCCCAAAAAACAGCAGCAGACAACTCGCAGATATATTCACCAATTTCTAATGCTTTTCTTTTAAACACACGATAAACAGCCTCACCTGTGGTAAGGCTTAAAAAAATTGAATAAACTCGTAAATGTTCCTCTCCACGGAAATCTTTAGTAAAAGGCGAAAGATTTTTTCGTTTTGAAGAGAAACCAGAGTAAGTTAGAATATGGCTCTCTGGGGGTAAGTGGCACCACATCAAAGACCCCGTCATTGCGAGGGTGAGGACCTGAGAGGTATTTTTAGGCTCTAAGAAAGAGGACAAGAACCAGGCCAGTGAGGGAAGCAGGCCCAAATTTCAGAGTCTCTGCTCAAAGCACAGAAAATCAAAAAGGTGGACAGTTCCCATGCGTCTGTCTGGGAATATGCAAATTCTTTTCTGTACACACCTCAGCTCATTAGGAGGCGTTGCGGCTGCTGGGCAAGGGGAACGGGAAGCGTGCATCAGGCTTTAGGTGAAGTGGCACTGTAGGACTTTTGTCCCCCAGCGATTTTACGCTTTCCACACCATCCTTCCAATCGTTAGGCTGTGAGCCACCACTGTGCTCTGCACATAGCCATGCACTTTAAGTCCCTTTTTCGCACGTACTTTCATTAAACCTGAATATGGAAGTATATATCTGTCTAGGCTAGAGGCACATGAAACAGGACTGGCGTGCCGCTTCAAGTGTACCTGAGAGGAATCTGACTCAGGATTGGCCACCCTCTCAGGTCACCGACTCAGGATTGGCCAACCTCTATGGGGCACCTCTAACGTGCACAAATAACGGGCAAGCCCTATGAAAAGCACAGCGTGAGTTTAGGTGCCACCTTGAAAAAGGAGGGTGACGTCTGGCCTCTGACAGCAGGAATATTAAGAGAGGAGAAAACATACTGCCTGCTATCGTGAAATTCCAAGATAGTCACGAAAAGCAATCTCATGCACTGCACAAGCTCTTTCCCATGATGCACCTCTCCTGCACTCTGTCTATGCAAATGAGCAAGCAGAGAGTTCAGGAATAAAACACCTAAGCTCATGTCCCCAAAAAACAGCAGCAGACAACTCGCAGATATATTCACCAATTTCTAATGCTTTTCTTTTAAACACAAGATAAACAGCCTCACCGGTGGTAAGGCTTAAAAAAATTGAATAAACTCGTAAATGTTCCTCTCCACGGCAATCTTTAGTAAAAGGCGAAAGATTTTTTCGTTTTGAAGAGAAACCAGAGTAAGTTAGAATATGGCTCTCTGGGGGTAAGTGGCACCACATCAAAGACCCCGTCATTGCGAGGGTGAGGACCTGAGAGGTATTTTCAAAATCTAAGAAAGAGGACAAGAACCAGGCCAGTGAGGGAAGCAGGCCCAATTTTCAGAGTCTCTGCTCAAAGCACAGAAAATCAAAAAGGTGGACAGTTCCCATGCGTCTGTCTGGAAATATGCAAATTCTTTTCTGTACACACCTCAGCTCATTAGGAGGCGTTGCGGCTGCTGGGCAAGGGGAACGGGAAGCGTGCATCAGGCTTTAGGTGAAGTGACACTGTAGGACTTTTGTCCCCCAGCGATTTTACGCTTTCCACACCATCCTTCCAATCGTTAGGCTGTGAGCCACCACTGTGCTCTGCACATAGCCATGCACTTTAAGTCCCTTTTTCGCACGTACTTTCATTAAACCTGAATATAGAAGTATATATCTGTCTAGGCTAGAGGCACATGAAACAGGACTGGCGTGCCGCTTCAAGTGTACCTGAGAGGAATCTGACTCAGGATTGGCCACCCTCTCAGGGCACCGACTCAGGATTGGCCAACCTCTATGGGGCACCTCTAACGTGCACAAATAACGGGCAAGCCCTATGAAAAGCACAGCGTGAGTCTAGGTGCCACCTTGAAAAAGGAGGGTGACGTCTGGCCTCTGACAGCAGGAATATTAAGAGAGGAGAAAACATACTGCCTGCTATCGTGAAATTCCAAGATAGTCACGAAAAGCAATCTCATGCACTGCACAAGCTCTGTCCCATGATGCACCTCTCCTGCACTCTGTCGATGTAAATGAGCAAGCAGAGAGTTCAGGAATAAAACACCTAAGCTCATGTCCCCAAAAAACAGCAGCAGACAACTCGCAGATATATTCACCAATTTCTAATGCTTTTCTTTTAAACACACGATAAACAGCCTCACCTGTGGTAAGGCTTAAAAAAATTGAATAAACTCGTAAATGTTCCTCTCCACGGAAATCTTTAGTAAAAGGCGAAAGATTTTTTCGTTTTGAAGAGAAACCAGAGTAAGTTAGAATATGGCTCTCTGGGGGTAAGTGGCACCACATCAAAGACCCCGTCATTGCGAGGGTGAGGACCTGAGAGGTATTTTTAGGCTCTAAGAAAGAGGACAAGAACCAGGCCAGTGAGGGAAGCAGGCCCAATTTTCAGAGTCTCTGCTCAAAGCACAGAAAATCAAAAAGGTGGACAGTTCCCATGCGTCTGTCTGGAAATATGCAAATTCTTTTCTGTACACACCTCAGCTCATTAGGAGGCGTTGCGGCTGCTGGGCAAGGGGAACGGGAAGCGTGCATCAGGCTTTAGGTGAAGTGACACTGTAGGACTTTTGTCCCCCAGCGATTTTACGCTTTCCACACCATCCTTCCAATCGTTAGGCTGTGAGCCACCACTGTGCTCTGCACATAGCCATGCACTTTAAGTCCCTTTTTCGCACGTACTTTCATTAAACCTGAATATGGAAGTATATATCTGTCTAGGCTAGAGGCACATGAAACAGGACTGGCGTGCCGCTTCAAGTGTACCTGAGAGGAATCTGACTCAGGATTGGCCACCCTCTCAGGGCACCGACTCAGGATTGGCCAACCTCTATGGGGCACCTCTAACGTGCACAAATAACAGGCAAGCCCTATGAAAAGCACAGCGTGAGTCTAGGTGCCACCTTGAAAAAGGAGGGTGACGTCTGGCCTCTGACAGCAGGAATATTAAGAGAGGAGAAAACATACTGCCTGCTATCGTGAAATTCCAAGATAGTCACGAAAAGCAATCTCATGCACTGCACAAGCTCTTTCCCATGATGCACCTCTCCTGCACTCTGTCTATGCAAATGAGCAAGCAGAGAGTTCAGGAATAAAACACCTAAGCTCATGTCCCCAAAAAACAGCAGCAGACAACTCGCAGATATATTCACCAATTTCTAATGCTTTTCTTTTAAACACAAAATAAACAGCCTCACCGGTGGTAAGGCTTAAAAAAATTGAATAAACTCGTAAATGTTCCTCTCCACGGAAATCTTTAGTAAAAGGCGAAAGATTTTTTCGTTTTGAAGAGAAACCAGAGTAAGTTAGAATATGGCTCTCTGGGGGTAAGTGGCACCACATCAAAGACCCCGTCATTGCGAGGGTGAGGACCTGAGAGGTATTTTCAAAATCTAAGAAAGAGGAGAAGAACCAGGCCGGTGAGGGAAGCAGGCCCAAATTTCAGAGTCTCTGCTCAAAGCACAGAAAATCAAAAAGGTGGACAGTTCCCATGCGTCTGTCTGGGAATATGCAAATTCTTTTCTGTACACACCTCAGCTCATTAGGAGGCGTTGCGGCTGCTGGGCAAGGGGAACGGGAAGCGTGCATCAGGCTTTAGGTGAAGTGGCACTGTAGGACTTTTGTACCCCAGCGATTTTACGCTTTCCACACCATCCTTCCAATCGTTAGGCTGTGAGCCACCACTGTGCTCTGCACATAGCCATGCACTTTAAGTCCCTTTTTCGCACGTACTTTCATTAAACCTGAATATAGAAGTATATATCTGTCTAGGCTAGAGGCACATGAAACAGGACTGGCGTGCCGCTTCAAGTGTACCTGAGAGGAATCTGACTCAGGATTGGCCACCCTCTCAGGGCACCGACTCAGGATTGGCCAACCTCTATGGGGCACCTCTAACGTGCACAAATAACGGGCAAGCCCTATGAAAAGCACAGCGTGAGTCTAGGTGCCACCTTGAAAAAGGACGGTGACGTCTGGCCTCTGACAGCAGGAATATTAAGAGAGGAGAAAACAACCTGCCTGCTATCGTGAAATTCCAAGATAGTCACGAAAAGCAATCTCATGCACTGCACAAGCTCTGTCCCATGATGCACCTCTCCTGCACTCTGTCGATGCAAATGAGCAAGCAGAGAGTTCAGGAATAAAACACCTAAGCTCATGTCCCCAAAAAACAGCAGCAGACAACTCGCAGATATATTCACCAATTTCTAATGCTTTTCTTTTAAACACACGATAAACAGCCTCACCTGTGGTAAGGCTTAAAAAAATTGAATAAACTCGTAAATGTTCCTCTCCACGGAAATCTTTAGTAAAAGGCGAAAGATTTTTTCGTTTTGAAGAGAAACCAGAGTAAGTTAGAATATAGCTCTCTGGGGGTAAGTGGCACCACATCAAAGACCCCGTCATTGCGAGGGTGAGGACCTGAGAGGTATTTTTAGGCTCTAAGAAAGAGGACAAGAACCAGGCCAGTGAGGGAAGCAGGCCCAATTTTCAGAGTCTCTGCTCAAAGCACAGAAAATCAAAAAGGTGGACAGTTCCCATGCGTCTGTCTGGAAATATGCAAATTCTTTTCTGTACACACCTCAGCTCATTAGGAGGCGTTGCGGCTGCTGGGCAAGGGGAACGGGAAGCGTGCATTAGGCTTTAGGTGAAGTGACACTGTAGGACTTTTGTCCCCCAGCGATTTTACGCTTTCCACACCATCCTTCCAATCGATAGGCTGTGAGCCACCACTGTGCTCTGCACATAGCCATGCACTTTAAGTCCCTTTTTCGCACGTACTTTCATTAAACCTGAATATAGAAGTATATATCTGTCTAGGCTAGAGGCACATGAAACAGGACTGGCGTGCCGCTTCAAGTGTACCTGAGAGGAATCTGACTCAGGATTGGCCACCCTCTCAGGGCACCGACTCAGGATTGGCCAACCTCTATGGGGCACCTCCAACGGGCACAAATAACGGGCAAGCCCTATGAAAAGCACAGCGTGAGTCTAGGTGCCACCTTGAAAAAGGAGGGTGACGTCTGGCCTCTGACAGCAGGAATATTAAGAGAGGAGAAAACATACTGCCTGCTATCGTGAAATTCCAAGATAGTCACGAAAAGCAATCTCATGCACTGCACAAGCTCTTTCCCATGATGCACCTCTCCTGCACTCTGTCTATACAAATGAGCAAGCAGAGAGTTCAGGAATAAAACACCTAAGCTCATGTCCCCAAAAAACAGCAGCAGACAACTCGCAGATATATTCACCAATTTCTAATGCTTTTCTTTTAAACACAAAATAAACAGCCTCACCGGTGGTAAGGCTTAAAAAAATTGAATAAACTCGTAAATGTTCCTCTCCACGGAAATCTTTAGTAAAAGGCGAAAGATTTTTTCGTTTTGAAGAGAAACCAGAGTAAGTTAGAATATGTTTCTCTGGGGGTAAGTGGCACCACATCAAAGACCCCGTCATTGCGAGGGTGAGGACCTGAGAGGTATTTTCAAAATCTAAGAAAGAGGACAAGAACCAGGCCGGTGAGGGAAGCAGGCCCAAATTTCAGAGTCTCTGCTCAAAGCACAGAAAATCAAAAAGGTGGACAGTTCCCATGCGTCTGTCTGGGAATATGCAAATTCTTTTCTGTACACACCTCAGCTCATTAGGAGGCGTTGCGGCTGCTGGGCAAGGGGAACGGGAAGCGTGCATCAGGCTTTAGGTGAAGTGGCACTGTAGGACTTTTGTACCCCAGCGATTTTACGCTTTCCACACCATCCTTCCAATCGTTAGGCTGTGAGCCACCACTGTGCTCTGCACATAGCCATGCACTTTAAGTCCCTTTTTCGCACGTACTTTCATTAAACCTGAATATAGAAGTATATATCTGTCTAGGCTAGAGGCACATGAAACAGGACTGGCGTGCCGCTTCAAGTGTACCTGAGAGGAATCTGACTCAGGATTGGCCACCCTCTCAGGGCACTGACTCAGGATTGGCCAACCTCTATGGGGCACCTCTAACGTGCACAAATAACGGGCAAGCCCTATGAAAAGCACAGCGTGAGTCTAGGTGCCACCTTGAAAAAGGAGGGTGACGTCTGGCCTCTGACAGCAGGAATATTAAGAGAGGAGAAAACATACTGCCTGCTATCGTGAAATTCCAAGATAGTCACGAAAAGCAATCTCATGCACTGCACAAGCTCTGTCCCATGATGCACCTCTCCTGCACTCTGTCGATGCAAATGAACAAGCAGAGAGTTCAGGAATAAAACACCTAAGCTCATGTCCCCAAAAAACAGCAGCAGACAACTCGCAGATATATTCACCAATTTCTAATGCTTTTCTTTTAAACACACGATAAACAGCCTCACCTGTGGTAAGGCTTAAAAAAATTGAATAAACTCGTAAATGTTCCTCTCCACGGAAATCTTTAGTAAAAGGCGAAAGATTTTTTCGTTTTGAAGAGAAACCAGAGTAAGTTAGAATATGGCTCTCTGGGGGTAAGTGGCACCACATCAAAGACCCCGTCATTGCGAGGGTGAGGACCTGAGAGGTATTTTTAGGCTCTAAGAAAGAGGACAAGAACCAGGCCAGTGAGGGAAGCAGGCCCAATTTTCAGAGTCTCTGCTCAAAGCACAGAAAATCAAAAAGGTGGACAGTTCCCATGCGTCTGTCTGGAAATATGCAAATTCTTTTCTGTACACACCTCAGCTCATTAGGAGGCGTTGCGGCTGCTGGGCAAGGGGAACGGGAAGCGTGCATCAGGTTTTAGGTGAAGTGACACTGTAGGACTTTTGTCCCCCAGCGATTTTACGCTTTCCACACCATCCTTCCAATCGATAGGCTGTGAGCCACCACTGTGCTCTGCACATAGCCATGCACTTTAAGTCCCTTTTTCGCACGTACTTTCATTAAACCTGAATATAGAAGTATATATCTGTCTAGGCTAGAGGCACATGAAACAGGACTGGCGTGCCGCTTCAAGTGTACCTGAGAGGAATCTGACTCAGGATTGGCCACCCTCTCAGGGCACCGACTCAGGATTGGCCAACCTCTATGGGGCACCTCTAACGTGCACAAATAACGGGCAAGCCCTATGAAAAGCACAGCGTGAGTCTAGGTGCCACCTTGAAAAAGGAGGGTGACGTCTGGCCTCTGACAGCAGGAATATTAAGAGAGGAGAAAACATACTGCCTGCTATCGTGAAATTCCAAGATAGTCACGAAAAGCAATCTCATGCACTGCACAAGCTCTTTCCCATGATGCACCTCTCCTGCACTCTGTCAATGCAAATGAGCAAGCAGAGAGTTCAGGAATAAAACACCTAAGCTCATGTCCCCAAAAAACAGCAGCAGACAACTCGCAGATATATTCACCAATTTCTAATGCTTTTCTTTTAAACACACGATAAACAGCCTCACCTGTGGTAAGGCTTAAAAAAATTGAATAAACTCGTAAATGTTCCTCTCCACGGAAATCTTTAGTAAAAGGCGAAAGATTTTTTCGTTTTGAAGAGAAACCAGAGTAAGTTAGAATATGGCTCTCTGGGGGTAAGTGGCACCACATCAAAGACCCCGTCATTGCGAGGGTGAGGACCTGAGAGGTATTTTTAGGCTCTAAGAAAGAGGACAAGAACCAGGCCAGTGAGGGAAGCAGGCCCAAATTTCAGAGTCTCTGCTCAAAGCACAGAAAATCAAAAAGGTGGACAGTTCCCATGCGTCTGTCTGGGAATATGCAAATTCTTTTCTGTACACACCTCAGCTCATTAGGAGGCGTTGCGGCTGCTGGGCAAGGGGAACGGGAAGCGTGCATCAGGCTTTAGGTGAAGTGGCACTGTAGGACTTTTGTCCCCCAGCGATTTTACGCTTTCCACACCATCCTTCCAATCGTTAGGCTGTGAGCCACCACTGTGCTCTGCACATAGCCATGCACTTTAAGTCCCTTTTTCGCACGTACTTTCATTAAACCTGAATATGGAAGTATATATCTGTCTAGGCTAGAGGCACATGAAACAGGACTGGCGTGCCGCTTCAAGTGTACCTGAGAGGAATCTGACTCAGGATTGGCCACCCTCTCAGGGCACCGACTCAGGATTGGCCAACCTCTATGGGGCACCTCTAACGTGCACAAATAACAGGCAAGCCCTATGAAAAGCACAGCGTGAGTCTAGGTGCCACCTTGAAAAAGGAGGGTGACGTCTGGCCTCTGACAGCAGGAATATTAAGAGAGGAGAAAACATACTGCCTGCTATCGTGAAATTCCAAGATAGTCACGAAAAGCAATCTCATGCACTGCACAAGCTCTTTCCCATGATGCACCTCTCCTGCACTCTGTCTATGCAAATGAGCAAGCAGAGAGTTCAGGAATAAAACACCTAAGCTCATGTCCCCAAAAAACAGCAGCAGACAACTCGCAGATATATTCACCAATTTCTAATGCTTTTCTTTTAAACACAAGATAAACAGCCTCACCGGTGGTAAGGCTTAAAAAAATTGAATAAACTCGTAAATGTTCCTCTCCACGGCAATCTTTAGTAAAAGGCGAAAGATTTTTTTCGTTTTGAAGAGAAACCAGAGTAAGTTAGAATATGGCTCTCTGGGGGTAAGTGGCACCACATCAAAGACCCCGTCATTGCGAGGGTGAGGACCTGAGAGGTATTTTCAAAATCTAAGAAAGAGGACAAGAACCAGGCCAGTGAGGGAAGCAGGCCCAATTTTCAGAGTCTCTGCTCAAAGCACAGAAAATCAAAAAGGTGGACAGTTCCCATGCGTCTGTCTGGAAATATGCAAATTCTTTTCTGTACACACCTCAGCTCATTAGGAGGCGTTGCGGCTGCTGGGCAAGGGGAACGGGAAGCGTGCATCAGACTTTAGGTGAAGTGACACTGTAGGACTTTTGTCCCCCAGCGATTTTACGCTTTCCACACCATCCTTCCAATCGATAGGCTGTGAGCCACCACTGTGCTCTGCACATAGCCATGCACTTTAAGTCCCTTTTTCGCACGTACTTTCATTAAACCTGAATATAGAAGTATATATCTGTCTAGGCTAGAGGCACATGAAACAGGACTGGCGTGCCGCTTCAAGTGTACCTGAGAGGAATCTGACTCAGGATTGGCCACCCTCTCAGGGCACCGACTCAGGATTGGCCAACCTCTATGGGGCACCTCTAACGTGCACAAATAACGGGCAAGCCCTATGAAAAGCACAGCGTGAGTCTAGGTGCCACCTTGAAAAAGGAGGGTGACGTCTGGCCTCTGACAGCAGGAATATTAAGAGAGGAGAAAACATACTGCCTGCTATCGTGAAATTCCAAGATAGTCACGAAAAGCAATCTCATGCACTGCACAAGCTCTGTCCCATGATGCACCTCTCCTGCACTCTGTCGATGCAAATGAGCAAGCAGAGAGTTCAGGAATAAAACACCTAAGCTCATGTCCCCAAAAAACAGCAGCAGACAACTCGCAGATATATTCACCAATTTCTAATGCTTTTCTTTTAAACACACGATAAACAGCCTCACCTGTGGTAAGGCTTAAAAAAATTGAATAAACTCGTAAATGTTCCTCTCCACGGAAATCTTTAGTAAAAGGCGAAAGATTTTTTCGTTTTGAAGAGAAACCAGAGTAAGTTAGAATATGGCTCTCTGGGGGTAAGTGGCACCACATCAAAGACCCCGTCATTGCGAGGGTGAGGACCTGAGAGGTATTTTCAAAATCTAAGAAAGAGGACAAGAACCAGGCCGGTGAGGGAAGCAGGCCCAAATTTCAGAGTCTCTGCTCAAAGCACAGAAAATCAAAAAGGTGGACAGTTCCCATGCGTCTGTCTGGGAATATGCAAATTCTTTTCTGTACACACCTCAGCTCATTAGGAGGCATTGCGGCTGCTGGGCAAGGGGAACGGGAAGCGTGCATCAGGCTTTAGGTGAAGTGGCACTGTAGGACTTTTGTACCCCAGCGATTTTACGCTTTCCACACCATCCTTCCAATCGTTAGGCTGTGAGCCACCACTGTGCTCTGCACATAGCCATGCACTTTAAGTCCCTTTTTCGCACGTACTTTCATTAAACCTGAATATAGAAGTATATATCTGTCTAGGCTAGAGGCACATGAAACAGGACTGGCGTGCCGCTTCAAGTGTACCTGAGAGGAATCTGACTCAGGATTGGCCACCCTCTCAGGGCACCGACTCAGGATTGGCCAACCTCTATGGGGCACCTCTAACGTGCACAAATAACGGGCAAGCCCTATGAAAAGCACAGCGTGAGTCTAGGTGCCACCTTGAAAAAGGAGGTTGACGTCTGGCCTCTGACAGCAGGAATATTAAGAGAGGAGAAAACATACTGCCTGCTATCGTGAAATTCCAAGATAGTCACGAAAAGCAATCTCATGCACTGCACAAGCTCTGTCCCATGATGCACCTCTCCTGCACTCTGTCGATGTAAATGAGCAAGCAGAGAGTTCAGGAATAAAACACCTAAGCTCATGTCCCCAAAAAACAGCAGCAGACAACTCGCAGATATATTCACCAATTTCTAATGCTTTTCTTTTAAACACACGATAAACAGCCTCACCTGTGGTAAGGCTTAAAAAAATTGAATAAACTCGTAAATGTTCCTCTCCACGGAAATCTTTAGTAAAAGGCGAAAGATTTTTTCGTTTTGAAGAGAAACCAGAGTAAGTTAGAATATGGCTCTCTGGGGGTAAGTGGCACCACATCAAAGACCCCGTCATTGCGAGGGTGAGGACCTGAGAGGTATTTTTAGGCTCTAAGAAAGAGGACAAGAACCAGGCCAGTGAGGGAAGCAGGCCCAATTTTCAGAGTCTCTGCTCAAAGCACAGAAAATCAAAAAGGTGGACAGTTCCCATGCGTCTGTCTGGAAATATGCAAATTCTTTTCTGTACACACCTCAGCTCATTAGGAGGCGTTGCGGCTGCTGGGCAAGGGGAACGGGAAGCGTGCATCAGGCTTTAGGTGAAGTGACACTGTAGGACTTTTGTCCCCCAGCGATTTTACGCTTTCCACACCATCCTTCCAATCGTTAGGCTGTGAGCCACCACTGTGCTCTGCACATAGCCATGCACTTTAAGTCCCTTTTTCGCACGTACTTTCATTAAACCTGAATATGGAAGTATATATCTGTCTAGGCTAGAGGCACATGAAACAGGACTGGCGTGCCGCTTCAAGTGTACCTGAGAGGAATCTGACTCAGGATTGGCCACCCTCTCAGGGCACCGACTCAGGATTGGCCAACCTCTATGGGGCACCTCTAACGTGCACAAATAACAGGCAAGCCCTATGAAAAGCACAGCGTGAGTCTAGGTGCCACCTTGAAAAAGGAGGGTGACGTCTGGCCTCTGACAGCAGGAATATTAAGAGAGGAGAAAACATACTGCCTGCTATCGTGAAATTCCAAGATAGTCACGAAAAGCAATCTCATGCACTGCACAAGCTCTTTCCCATGATGCACCTCTCCTGCACTCTGTCTATGCAAATGAGCAAGCAGAGAGTTCAGGAATAAAACACCTAAGCTCATGTCCCCAAAAAACAGCAGCAGACAACTCGCAGATATATTCACCAATTTCTAATGCTTTTCTTTTAAACACAAAATAAACAGCCTCACCGGTGGTAAGGCTTAAAAAAATTGAATAAACTCGTAAATGTTCCTCTCCACGGAAATCTTTAGTAAAAGGCGAAAGATTTTTTCGTTTTGAAGAGAAACCAGAGTAAGTTAGAATATGGCTCTCTGGGGGTAAGTGGCACCACATCAAAGACCCCGTCATTGCGAGGGTGAGGACCTGAGAGGTATTTTCAAAATCTAAGAAAGAGGAGAAGAACCAGGCCGGTGAGGGAAGCAGGCCCAAATTTCAGAGTCTCTGCTCAAAACACAGAAAATCAAAAAGGTGGACAGTTCCCATGCGTCTGTCTGGGAATATGCAAATTCTTTTCTGTACACACCTCAGCTCATTAGGAGGCGTTGCGGCTGCTGGGCAAGGGGAACGGGAAGCGTGCATCAGACTTTAGGTGAAGTGACACTGTAGGACTTTTGTCCCCCAGCGATTTTACGCTTTCCACACCATCCTTCCAATCGATAGGCTGTGAGCCACCACTGTGCTCTGCACATAGCCATGCACTTTAAGTCCCTTTTTCGCACGTACTTTCATTAAACCTGAATATAGAAGTATATATCTGTCTAGGCTAGAGGCACATGAAACAGGACTGGCGTGCCGCTTCAAGTGTACCTGAGAGGAATCTGACTCAGGATTGGCCACCCTCTCAGGGCACCGACTCAGGATTGGCCAACCTCTATGGGGCACCTCTAACGTGCACAAATAACGGGCAAGCCCTATGAAAAGCACAGCGTGAGTCTAGGTGCCACCTTGAAAAAGGAGGGTGACGTCTGGCCTCTGACAGCAGGAATATTAAGAGAGGAGAAAACATACTGCCTGCTATCGTGAAATTCCAAGATAGTCACGAAAAGCAATCTCATGCACTGCACAAGCTCTGTCCCATGATGCACCTCTCCTGCACTCTGTCGATGCAAATGAGCAAGCAGAGAGTTCAGGAATAAAACACCTAAGCTCATGTCCCCAAAAAACAGCAGCAGACAACTCGCAGATATATTCACCAATTTCTAATGCTTTTCTTTTAAACACACGATAAACAGCCTCACCTGTGGTAAGGCTTAAAAAAATTGAATAAACTCGTAAATGTTCCTCTCCACGGAAATCTTTAGTAAAAGGCGAAAGATTTTTTCGTTTTGAAGAGAAACCAGAGTAAGTTAGAATATGGCTCTCTGGGGGTAAGTGGCACCACATCAAAGACCCCGTCATTGCGAGGGTGAGGACCTGAGAGGTATTTTCAAAATCTAAGAAAGAGGACAAGAACCAGGCCGGTGAGGGAAGCAGGCCCAAATTTCAGAGTCTCTGCTCAAAGCACAGAAAATCAAAAAGGTGGACAGTTCCCATGCGTCTGTCTGGGAATATGCAAATTCTTTTCTGTACACACCTCAGCTCATTAGGAGGCATTGCGGCTGCTGGGCAAGGGGAACGGGAAGCGTGCATCAGGCTTTAGGTGAAGTGGCACTGTAGGACTTTTGTACCCCAGCGATTTTACGCTTTCCACACCATCCTTCCAATCGTTAGGCTGTGAGCCACCACTGTGCTCTGCACATAGCCATGCACTTTAAGTCCCTTTTTCGCACGTACTTTCATTAAACCTGAATATAGAAGTATATATCTGTCTAGGCTAGAGGCACATGAAACAGGACTGGCGTGCCGCTTCAAGTGTACCTGAGAGGAATCTGACTCAGGATTGGCCACCCTCTCAGGGCACCGACTCAGGATTGGCCAACCTCTATGGGGCACCTCTAACGTGCACAAATAACGGGCAAGCCCTATGAAAAGCACAGCGTGAGTCTAGGTGCCACCTTGAAAAAGGAGGTTGACGTCTGGCCTCTGACAGCAGGAATATTAAGAGAGGAGAAAACATACTGCCTGCTATCGTGAAATTCCAAGATAGTCACGAAAAGCAATCTCATGCACTGCACAAGCTCTGTCCCATGATGCACCTCTCCTGCACTCTGTCGATGTAAATGAGCAAGCAGAGAGTTCAGGAATAAAACACCTAAGCTCATGTCCCCAAAAAACAGCAGCAGACAACTCGCAGATATATTCACCAATTTCTAATGCTTTTCTTTTAAACACACGATAAACAGCCTCACCTGTGGTAAGGCTTAAAAAAATTGAATAAACTCGTAAATGTTCCTCTCCACGGAAATCTTTAGTAAAAGGCGAAAGATTTTTTCGTTTTGAAGAGAAACCAGAGTAAGTTAGAATATGGCTCTCTGGGGGTAAGTGGCACCACATCAAAGACCCCGTCATTGCGAGGGTGAGGACCTGAGAGGTATTTTTAGGCTCTAAGAAAGAGGACAAGAACCAGGCCAGTGAGGGAAGCAGGCCCAATTTTCAGAGTCTCTGCTCAAAGCACAGAAAATCAAAAAGGTGGACAGTTCCCATGCGTCTGTCTGGAAATATGCAAATTCTTTTCTGTACACACCTCAGCTCATTAGGAGGCGTTGCGGCTGCTGGGCAAGGGGAACGGGAAGCGTGCATCAGGCTTTAGGTGAAGTGGCACTGTAGGACTTTTGTACCCCAGCGATTTTACGCTTTCCACACCATCCTTCCAATCGTTAGGCTGTGAGCCACCACTGTGCTCTGCACATAGCCATGCACTTTAAGTCCCTTTTTCGCACGTACTTTCATTAAACCTGAATATAGAAGTATATATCTGTCTAGGCTAGAGGCACATGAAACAGGACTGGCGTGCCGCTTCAAGTGTACCTGAGAGGAATCTGACTCAGGATTGGCCACCCTCTCAGGGCACTGACTCAGGATTGGCCAACCTCTATGGGGCACCTCTAACGTGCACAAATAACGGGCAAGCCCTATGAAAAGCACAGCGTGAGTCTAGGTGCCACCTTGAAAAAGGAGGGTGACGTCTGGCCTCTGACAGCAGGAATATTAAGAGAGGAGAAAACATACTGCCTGCTATCGTGAAATTCCAAGATAGTCACGAAAAGCAATCTCATGCACTGCACAAGCTCTGTCCCATGATGCACCTCTCCTGCACTCTGTCGATGCAAATGAACAAGCAGAGAGTTCAGGAATAAAACACCTAAGCTCATGTCCCCAAAAAACAGCAGCAGACAACTCGCAGATATATTCACCAATTTCTAATGCTTTTCTTTTAAACACACGATAAACAGCCTCACCTGTGGTAAGGCTTAAAAAAATTGAATAAACTCGTAAATGTTCCTCTCCACGGAAAACTTTAGTAAAAGGCGAAAGATTTTTTCGTTTTGAAGAGAAACCAGAGTAAGTTAGAATATGGCTCTCTGGGGGTAAGTGGCACCACATCAAAGACCCCGTCATTGCGAGGGTGAGGACCTGAGAGGTATTTTTAGGCTCTAAGAAAGAGGACAAGAACCAGGCCAGTGAGGGAAGCAGGCCCAATTTTCAGAGTCTCTGCTCAAAGCACAGAAAATCAAAAAGGTGGACAGTTCCCATGCGTCTGTCTGGAAATATGCAAATTCTTTTCTGTACACACCTCAGCTCATTAGGAGGCGTTGCGGCTGCTGGGCAAGGGGAACGGGAAGCGTGCATCAGGTTTTAGGTGAAGTGACACTGTAGGACTTTTGTCCCCCAGCGATTTTACGCTTTCCACACCATCCTTCCAATCGATAGGCTGTGAGCCACCACTGTGCTCTGCACATAGCCATGCACTTTAAGTCCCTTTTTCGCACGTACTTTCATTAAACCTGAATATAGAAGTATATATCTGTCTAGGCTAGAGGCACATGAAACAGGACTGGCGTGCCGCTTCAAGTGTACCTGAGAGGAATCTGACTCAGGATTGGCCACCCTCTCAGGGCACCGACTCAGGATTGGCCAACCTCTATGGGGCACCTCTAACGTGCACAAATAACGGGCAAGCCCTATGAAAAGCACAGCGTGAGTCTAGGTGCCACCTTGAAAAAGGAGGGTGACGTCTGGCCTCTGACAGCAGGAATATTAAGAGAGGAGAAAACATACTGCCTGCTATCGTGAAATTCCAAGATAGTCACGAAAAGCAATCTCATGCACTGCACAAGCTCTTTCCCATGATGCACCTCTCCTGCACTCTGTCAATGCAAATGAGCAAGCAGAGAGTTCAGGAATAAAACACCTAAGCTCATGTCCCCAAAAAACAGCAGCAGACAACTCGCAGATATATTCACCAATTTCTAATGCTTTTCTTTTAAACACACGATAAACAGCCTCACCTGTGGTAAGGCTTAAAAAAATTGAATAAACTCGTAAATGTTCCTCTCCACGGAAATCTTTAGTAAAAGGCGAAAGATTTTTTCGTTTTGAAGAGAAACCAGAGTAAGTTAGAATATGGCTCTCTGGGGGTAAGTGGCACCACATCAAAGACCCCGTCATTGCGAGGGTGAGGACCTGAGAGGTATTTTTAGGCTCTAAGAAAGAGGACAAGAACCAGGCCAGTGAGGGAAGCAGGCCCAAATTTCAGAGTCTCTGCTCAAAGCACAGAAAATCAAAAAGGTGGACAGTTCCCATGCGTCTGTCTGGGAATATGCAAATTCTTTTCTGTACACACCTCAGCTCATTAGGAGGCGTTGCGGCTGCTGGGCAAGGGGAACGGGAAGCGTGCATCAGGCTTTAGGTGAAGTGGCACTGTAGGACTTTTGTCCCCCAGCGATTTTACGCTTTCCACACCATCCTTCCAATCGTTAGGCTGTGAGCCACCACTGTGCTCTGCACATAGCCATGCACTTTAAGTCCCTTTTTCGCACGTACTTTCATTAAACCTGAATATGGAAGTATATATCTGTCTAGGCTAGAGGCACATGAAACAGGACTGGCGTGCCGCTTCAAGTGTACCTGAGAGGAATCTGACTCAGGATTGGCCACCCTCTCAGGGCACCGACTCAGGATTGGCCAACCTCTATGGGGCACCTCTAACGTGCACAAATAACAGGCAAGCCCTATGAAAAGCACAGCGTGAGTTTAGGTGCCACCTTGAAAAAGGAGGGTGACGTCTGGCCTCTGACAGCAGGAATATTAAGAGAGGAGAAAACATACTGCCTGCTATCGTGAAATTCCAAGATAGTCACGAAAAGCAATCTCATGCACTGCACAAGCTCTTTCCCATGATGCACCTCTCCTGCACTCTGTCTATGCAAATGAGCAAGCAGAGAGTTCAGGAATAAAACACCTAAGCTCATGTCCCCAAAAAACAGCAGCAGACAACTCGCAGATATATTCACCAATTTCTAATGCTTTTCTTTTAAACACAAGATAAACAGCCTCACCGGTGGTAAGGCTTAAAAAAATTGAATAAACTCGTAAATGTTCCTCTCCACGGCAATCTTTAGTAAAAGGCGAAAGATTTTTTCGTTTTGAAGAGAAACCAGAGTAAGTTAGAATATGGCTCTCTGGGGGTAAGTGGCACCACATCAAAGACCCCGTCATTGCGAGGGTGAGGACCTGAGAGGTATTTTCAAAATCTAAGAAAGAGGACAAGAACCAGGCCAGTGAGGGAAGCAGGCCCAATTTTCAGAGTCTCTGCTCAAAGCACAGAAAATCAAAAAGGTGGACAGTTCCCATGCGTCTGTCTGGAAATATGCAAATTCTTTTCTGTACACACCTCAGCTCATTAGGAGGCGTTGCGGCTGCTGGGCAAGGGGAACGGGAAGCGTGCATCAGGCTTTAGGTGAAGTGACACTGTAGGACTTTTGTCCCCCAGCGATTTTACGCTTTCCACACCATCCTTCCAATCGATAGGCTGTGAGCCACCACTGTGCTCCCCACATAGCCATGCACTTTAAGTCCCTTTTTCGCACGTACTTTCATTAAACCTGAATATAGAAGTATATATCTGTCTAGGCTAGAGGCACATGAAACAGGACTGGCGTGCCGCTTCAAGTGTACCTGAGAGGAATCTGACTCAGGATTGGCCACCCTCTCAGGGCACCGACTCAGGATTGGCCAACCTCTATGGGGCACCTCTAACGTGCACAAATAACGGGCAAGCCCTATGAAAAGCACAGCGTGAGTCTAGGTGCCACCTTGAAAAAGGAGGGTGACGTCTGGCCTCTGACAGCAGGAATATTAAGAGAGGAGAAAACATACTGCCTGCTATCGTGAAATTCCAAGATAGTCACGAAAAGCAATCTCATGCACTGCACAAGCTCTGTCCCATGATGCACCTCTCCTGCACTCTGTCGATGCAAATGAGCAAGCAGAGAGTTCAGGAATAAAACACCTAAGCTCATGTCCCCAAAAAACAGCAGCAGACAACTCGCAGATATATTCACCAATTTCTAATGCTTTTCTTTTAAACACACGATAAACAGCCTCACCTGTGGTAAGGCTTAAAAAAATTGAATAAACTCGTAAATGTTCCTCTCCACGGAAATCTTTAGTAAAAGGCGAAAGATTTTTTCGTTTTGAAGAGAAACCAGAGTAAGTTAGAATATGGCTCTCTGGGGGTAAGTGGCACCACATCAAAGACCCCGTCATTGCGAGGGTGAGGACCTGAGAGGTATTTTTAGGCTCTAAGAAAGAGGACAAGAACCAGGCCAGTGAGGGAAGCAGGCCCAATTTTCAGAGTCTCTGCTCAAAGCACAGAAAATCAAAAAGGTGGACAGTTCCCATGCGTCTGTCTGGAAATATGCAAATTCTTTTCTGTACACACCTCAGCTCATTAGGAGGCGTTGCGGCTGCTGGGCAAGGGGAACGGGAAGCGTGCATCAGGCTTTAGGTGAAGTGACACTGTAGGACTTTTGTCCCCCAGCGATTTTACGCTTTCCACACCATCCTTCCAATCGATAGGCTGTGAGCCACCACTGTGCTCTGCACATAGCCATGCACTTTAAGTCCCTTTTTCGCACGTACTTTCATTAAACCTGAATATAGAAGTATATATCTGTCTAGGCTAGAGGCACATGAAACAGGACTGGCGTGCCGCTTCAAGTGTACCTGAGAGGAATCTGACTCAGGATTGGCCACCCTCTCAGGGCACCGACTCAGGATTGGCCAACCTCTATGGGGCACCTCTAACGTGCACAAATAACAGGCAAGCCCTATGAAAAGCACAGCGTGAGTCTAGGTGCCACCTTGAAAAAGGAGGGTGACGTCTGGCCTCTGACAGCAGGAATATTAAGAGAGGAGAAAACATACTGCCTGCTATCGTGAAATTCCAAGATAGTCACGAAAAGCAATCTCATGCACTGCACAAGCTCTTTCCCATGATGCACCTCTCCTGCACTCTGTCTATGCAAATGAGCAAGCAGAGAGTTCAGGAATAAAACACCTAAGCTCATGTCCCCAAAAAACAGCAGCAGACAACTCGCAGATATATTCACCAATTTCTAATGCTTTTCTTTTAAACACAAGATAAACAGCCTCACCGGTGGTAAGGCTTAAAAAAATTGATTAAACTCGTAAATGTTCCTCTCCACGGCAATCTTTAGTAAAAGGCGAAAGATTTTTTCGTTTTGAAGAGAAACCAGAGTAAGTTAGAATATGGCTCTCTGGGGGTAAGTGGCACCACATCAAAGACCCCGTCATTGCGAGGGTGAGGACCTGAGAGGTATTTTCAAAATCTAAGAAAGAGGACAAGAACCAGGCCAGTGAGGGAAGCAGGCCCAATTTTCAGAGTCTCTGCTCAAAGCACAGAAAATCAAAAAGGTGGACAGTTCCCATGCGTCTGTCTGGAAATATGCAAATTCTTTTCTGTACACACCTCAGCTCATTAGGAGGCGTTGCGGCTGCTGGGCAAGGGGAACGGGAAGCGTGCATCAGACTTTAGGTGAAGTGACACTGTAGGACTTTTGTCCCCCAGCGATTTTACGCTTTCCACACCATCCTTCCAATCGATAGGCTGTGAGCCACCACTGTGCTCTGCACATAGCCATGCACTTTAAGTCCCTTTTTCGCACGTACTTTCATTAAACCTGAATATAGAAGTATATATCTGTCTAGGCTAGAGGCACATGAAACAGGACTGGCGTGCCGCTTCAAGTGTACCTGAGAGGAATCTGACTCATGATTGGCCACCCTCTCAGGGCACCGACTCAGGATTGGCAAACCTCTATGGGGCACCTCTAACGGGCACAAATAACGGGCAAGCCCTATGAAAAGCACAGCGTGAGTCTAGGTGCCACCTTGAAAAAGGAGGGTGACGTCTGGCCTCTGACAGCAGGAATATTAAGAGAGGAGAAAACATACTGCCTGCTATCGTGAAATTCCAAGATAGTCACGAAAAGCAATCTCATGCACTGCACAAGCTCTTTCCCATGATGCACCTCTCCTGCACTCTGTCTATACAAATGAGCAAGCAGAGAGTTCAGGAATAAAACACCTAAGCTCATGTCCCCAAAAAACAGCAGCAGACAACTCGCAGATATATTCACCAATTTCTAATGCTTTTCTTTTAAACACAAAATAAACAGCCTCACCGGTGGTAAGGCTTAAAAAAATTGAATAAACTCGTAAATGTTCCTCTCCACGGAAATCTTTAGTAAAAGGCGAAAGATTTTTTCGTTTTGAAGAGAAACCAGAGTAAGTTAGAATATGGCTCTCTGGGGGTAAGTGGCACCACATCAAAGACCCCGTCATTGCGAGGGTGAGGACCTGAGAGGTATTTTCAAAATCTAAGAAAGAGGACAAGAACCAGGCCGGTGAGGGAAGCAGGCCCAAATTTCAGAGTCTCTGCTCAAAGCACAGAAAATCAAAAAGGTGGACAGTTCCCATGCGTCTGTCTGGGAATATGCAAATTCTTTTCTGTACACACCTCAGCTCATTAGGAGGCATTGCGGCTGCTGGGCAAGGGGAACGGGAAGCGTGCATCAGGCTTTAGGTGAAGTGGCACTGTAGGACTTTTGTACCCCAGCGATTTTACGCTTTCCACACCATCCTTCCAATCGTTAGGCTGTGAGCCACCACTGTGCTCTGCACATAGCCATGCACTTTAAGTCCCTTTTTCGCACGTACTTTCATTAAACCTGAATATAGAAGTATATATCTGTCTAGGCTAGAGGCACATGAAACAGGACTGGCGTGCCGCTTCAAGTGTACCTGAGAGGAATCTGACTCAGGATTGGCCACCCTCTCAGGGCACCGACTCAGGATTGGCCAACCTCTATGGGGCACCTCTAACGTGCACAAATAACGGGCAAGCCCTATGAAAAGCACAGCGTGAGTCTAGGTGCCACCTTGAAAAAGGAGGGTGACGTC
This sequence comes from Lissotriton helveticus, assembly GCF_964261635.1. NCBI lineage: Eukaryota > Metazoa > Chordata > Amphibia > Caudata > Salamandridae > Lissotriton > Lissotriton helveticus. The sequence continues at coordinate 657,262,712 of NC_136073.1, read as the reverse complement.
TGGCCTCTGACAGCAGGAATATTAAGAGAGGAGAAAACATACTGCCTGCTATCGTGAAATTCCAAGATAGTCACGAAAAGCAATCTCATGCACTGCACAAGCTCTGTCCCATGATGCACCTCTCCTGCACTCTGTCGATGCAAATGAGCAAGCAGAGAGTTCAGGAATAAAACACCTAAGCTCATGTCCCCAAAAAACAGCAGCAGACAACTCGCAGATATATTCACCAATTTCTAATGCTTTTCTTTTAAACACACGATAAACAGCCTCACCTGTGGTAAGGCTTAAAAAAATTGAATAAACTCGTAAATGTTCCTCTCCACGGAAATCTTTAGTAAAAGGCGAAAGATTTTTTCGTTTTGAAGAGAAACCAGAGTAAGTTAGAATATGGCTCTCTGGGGGTAAGTGGCACCACATCAAAGACCCCGTCATTGCGAGGGTGAGGACCTGAGAGGTATTTTTAGGCTCTAAGAAAGAGGACAAGAACCAGGCCAGTGAGGGAAGCAGGCCCAATTTTCAGAGTCTCTGCTCAAAGCACAGAAAATCAAAAAGGTGGACAGTTCCCATGCGTCTGTCTGGAAATATGCAAATTCTTTTCTGTACACACCTCAGCTCATTAGGAGGCGTTGCGGCTGCTGGGCAAGGGGAACGGGAAGCGTGCATCAGGCTTTAGGTGAAGTGACACTGTAGGACTTTTGTCCCCCAGCGATTTTACGCTTTCCACACCATCCTTCCAATCGATAGGCTGTGAGCCACCACTGTGCTCTGCACATAGCCATGCACTTTAAGTCCCTTTTTCGCACGTACTTTCATTAAACCTGAATATAGAAGTATATATCTGTCTAGGCTAGAGGCACATGAAACAGGACTGGGGTGCCGCTTCAAGTGTACCTGAGAGGAATCTGACTCATGATTGGCCACCCTCTCAGGGCACCGACTCAGGATTGGCCAACCTCTAACGGGCACAAATAACGGGCAAGCCCTATGAAAAGCACAGCGTGAGTCTAGGTGCCACCTTGAAAAAGGAGGGTGACGTCTGGCCTCTGACAGCAGGAATATTAAGAGAGGAGAAAACATACTGCCTGCTATCGTGAAATTCCAAGATAGTCACGAAAAGCAATCTCATGCACTGCACAAGCTCTTTCCCATGATGCACCTCTCCTGCACTCTGTCTATGCAAATGAGTAAGCAGAGAGTTCAGGAATAAAACACCTAAGCTCATGTCCCCAAAAAACAGCAGCAGACAACTCGCAGATATATTCACCAATTTCTAATGCTTTTCTTTTAAACACAAGATAAACAGCCTCACCGGTGGTAAGGCTTAAAAAAATTGAATAAACTCGTAAATGTTCCTCTCCACGGAAATCCTTAGTAAAAGGCGAAAGATTTTTTCGTTTTGAAGAGAAAACCAGAGTAAGTTAGAATATGGCTCTCTGGGGGTAAGTGGCACCACATCAAAGACCCCGTCATTGCGAGGGTGAGGACCTGAGAGGTATTTTCAAAATCTAAGAAAGAGGACAAGAACCAGGCCGGTGAGGGAAGCAGGCCCAAATTTCAGAGTCTCTGCTCAAAGCACAGAAAATCAAAAAGGTGGACAGTTCCCATGCGTCTGTCTGGGAATATGCAAATTCTTTTCTGTACACACCTCAGCTCATTAGGAGGCGTTGCGGCTGCTGGGCAAGGGGAACGGGAAGCGTGCATCAGGCTTTAGGTGAAGTGGCACTGTAGGACTTTTGTCCCCCAGCGATTTTACGCTTTCCACACCATCCTTCCAATCGTTAGGCTGTGAGCCACCACTGTGCTCTGCACATAGCCATGCACTTTAAGTCCCTTTTTCGCACGTACTTTCATTAAACCTGAATATGGAAGTATATATCTGTCTAGGCTAGAGGCACATGAAACAGGACTGGCGTGCCGCTTCAAGTGTACCTGAGAGGAATCTGACTCAGGATTGGCCACCCTCTCAGGGCACCGACTCAGGATTGGCCAACCTCTATGGGGCACCTCTAACGTGCACAAATAACAGGCAAGCCCTATGAAAAGCACAGCGTGAGTCTAGGTGCCACCTTGAAAAAGGAGGGTGACGTCTGGCCTCTGACAGCAGGAATATTAAGAGAGGAGAAAACATACTGCCTGCTATCGTGAAATTCCAAGATAGTCACGAAAAGCAATCTCATGCACTGCACAAGCTCTTTCCCATGATGCACCTCTCCTGCACTCTGTCTATGCAAATGAGCAAGCAGAGAGTTCAGGAATAAAACACCTAAGCTCATGTCCCCAAAAAACAGCAGCAGACAACTCGCAGATATATTCACCAATTTCTAATGCTTTTCTTTTAAACACAAGATAAACAGCCTCACCGGTGGTAAGGCTTAAAAAAATTGAATAAACTCGTAAATGTTCCTCTCCACGGCAATCTTTAGTAAAAGGCGAAAGATTTTTTCGTTTTGAAGAGAAACCAGAGTAAGTTAGAATATGGCTCTCTGGGGGTAAGTGGCACCACATCAAAGACCCCGTCATTGCGAGGGTGAGGACCTGAGAGGTATTTTCAAAATCTAAGAAAGAGGACAAGAACCAGGCCAGTGAGGGAAGCAGGCCCAATTTTCAGAGTCTCTGCTCAAAGCACAGAAAATCAAAAAGGTGGACAGTTCCCATGCGTCTGTCTGGGAATATGCAAATTCTTTTCTGTACACACCTCAGCTCATTAGGAGGCGTTGCGGCTGCTGGGCAAGGGGAACGGGAAGCGTGCATCAGGCTTTAGGTGAAGTGGCACTGTAGGACTTTTGTACCCCAGCGATTTTACGCTTTCCACACCATCCTTCCAATCGTTAGGCTGTGAGCCACCACTGTGCTCTGCACATAGCCATGCACTTTAAGTCCCTTTTTCGCACGTACTTTCATTAAACCTGAATATAGAAGTATATATCTGTCTAGGCTAGAGGCACATGAAACAGGACTGGCGTGCCGCTTCAAGTGTACCTGAGAGGAATCTGACTCAGGATTGGCCACCCTCTCAGGGCACCGACTCAGGATTGGCCAACCTCTATGGGGCACCTCTAACGTGCACAAATAACGGGCAAGCCCTATGAAAAGCACAGCGTGAGTCTAGGTGCCACCTTGAAAAAGGAGGGTGACGTCTGGCCTCTGACAGCAGGAATATTAAGAGAGGAGAAAACATACTGCCTGCTATCGTGAAATTCCAAGATAGTCACGAAAAGCAATCTCATGCACTGCACAAGCTCTGTCCCATGATGCACCTCTCCTGCACTCTGTCGATGCAAATGAGCAAGCAGAGAGTTCAGGAATAAAACACCTAAGCTCATGTCCCCAAAAAACAGCAGCAGACAACTCGCAGATATATTCACCAATTTCTAATGCTTTTCTTTTAAACACACGATAAACAGCCTCACCTCTGGTAAGGCTTAAAAAAATTGAATAAACTCGTAAATGTTCCTCTCCACGGAAATCTTTAGTAAAAGGCGAAAGATTTTTTCGTTTTGAAGAGAAACCAGAGTAAGTTAGAATATAGCTCTCTGGGGGTAAGTGGCACCACATCAAAGACCCCGTCATTGCGAGGGTGAGGACCTGAGAGGTATTTTTAGGCTCTAAGAAAGAGGACAAGAACCAGGCCAGTGAGGGAAGCAGGCCCAATTTTCAGAGTCTCTGCTCAAAGCACAGAAAATCAAAAAGGTGGACAGTTCCCATGCGTCTGTCTGGAAATATGCAAATTCTTTTCTGTACACACCTCAGCTCATTAGGAGGCGTTGCGGCTGCTGGGCAAGGGGAACGGGAAGCGTGCATCAGGCTTTAGGTGAAGTGACACTGTAGGACTTTTGTCCCCCAGCGATTTTACGCTTTCCACACCATCCTTCCAATCGATAGGCTGTGAGCCACCACTGTGCTCTGCACATAGCCATGCACTTTAAGTCCCTTTTTCGCACGTACTTTCATTAAACCTGAATATAGAAGTATATATCTGTCTAGGCTAGAGGCACATGAAACAGGACTGGCGTGCCGCTTCAAGTGTACCTGAGAGGAATCTGACTCAGGATTGGCCACCCTCTCAGGGCACCGACTCAGGATTGGCCAACCTCTATGGGGCACCTCTAACGGGCACAAATAACGGGCAAGCCCTATGAAAAGCACAGCGTGAGTCTAGGTGCCACCTTGAAAAAGGAGGGTGACGTCTGGTCTCTGACAGCAGGAATATTAAGAGAGGAGAAAACATACTGCCTGCTATCGTGAAATTCCAAGATAGTCACGAAAAGCAATCTCATGCACTGCACAAGCTCTTTCCCATGATGCACCTCTCCTGCACTCTGTCTATACAAATGAGCAAGCAGAGAGTTCAGGAATAAAACACCTAAGCTCATGTCCCCAAAAAACAGCAGCAGACAACTCGCAGATATATTCACCAATTTCTAATGCTTTTCTTTTAAACACAAAATAAACAGCCTCACCGGTGGTAAGGCTTAAAAAAATTGAATAAACTCGTAAATGTTCCTCTCCACGGAAATCTTTAGTAAAAGGCAAAAGATTTTTTCGTTTTGAAGAGAAACCAGAGTAAGTTAGAATATGGCTCTCTGGGGGTAAGTGGCACCACATCAAAGACCCCGTCATTGCGAGGGTGAGGACCTGAGAGGTATTTTCAAAATCTAAGAAAGAGGACAAGAACCAGGCCGGTGAGGGAAGCAGGCCCAAATTTCAGAGTCTCTGCTCAAAGCACAGAAAATCAAAAAGGTGGACAGTTCCCATGCGTCTGTCTGGGAATATGCAAATTCTTTTCTGTACACACCTCAGCTCATTAGGAGGCATTGCGGCTGCTGGGCAAGGGGAACGGGAAGCGTGCATCAGGCTTTAGGTGAAGTGGCACTGTAGGACTTTTGTACCCCAGCGATTTTACGCTTTCCACACCATCCTTCCAATCGTTAGGCTGTGAGCCACCACTGTGCTCTGCACATAGCCATGCACTTTAAGTCCCTTTTTCGCACGTACTTTCATTAAACCTGAATATAGAAGTATATATCTGTCTAGGCTAGAGGCACATGAAACAGGACTGGCGTGCCGCTTCAAGTGTACCTGAGAGGAATCTGACTCAGGATTGGCCACCCTCTCAGGGCACCGACTCAGGATTGGCCAACCTCTATGGGGCACCTCTAACGTGCACAAATAACGGGCAAGCCCTATGAAAAGCACAGCGTCAGTCTAGGTGCCACCTTGAAAAAGGAGGGTGACGTCTGGCCTCTGACAGCAGGAATATTAAGAGAGGAGAAAACATACTGCCTGCTATCGTGAAATTCCAAGATAGTCACGAAAAGCAATCTCATGCACTGCACAAGCTCTGTCCCATGATGCACCTCTCCTGCACTCTGTCGATGCAAATGAGCAAGCAGAGAGTTCAGGAATAAAACACCTAAGCTCATGTCCCCAAAAAACAGCAGCAGACAACTCGCAGATATATTCACCAATTTCTAATGCTTTTCTTTTAAACACACGATAAACAGCCTCACCTGTGGTAAGGCTTAAAAAAATTGAATAAACTCGTAAATGTTCCTCTCCACGGAAATCTTTAGTAAAAGGCGAAAGATTTTTTCGTTTTGAAGAGAAACCAGAGTAAGTTAGAATATGGCTCTCTGGGGGTAAGTGGCACCACATCAAAGACCCCGTCATTGCGAGGGTGAGGACCTGAGAGGTATTTTTAGGCTCTAAGAAAGAGGACAAGAACCAGGCCAGTGAGGGAAGCAGGCCCAATTTTCAGAGTCTCTGCTCAAAGCACAGAAAATCAAAAAGGTGGACAGTTCCCATGCGTCTGTCTGGAAATATGCAAATTCTTTTCTGTACACACCTCAGCTCATTAGGAGGCGTTGCGGCTGCTGGGCAAGGGGAACGGGAAGCGTGCATCAGGCTTTAGGTGAAGTGACACTGTAGGACTTTTGTCCCCCAGCGATTTTACGCTTTCCACACCATCCTTCCAATCGATAGGCTGTGAGCCACCACTGTGCTCTGCACATAGCCATGCACTTTAAGTCCCTTTTTCGCACGTACTTTCATTAAACCTGAATATAGAAGTATATATCTGTCTAGGCTAGAGGCACATGAAACAGGACTGGCGTGCCGCTTCAAGTGTACCTGAGAGGAATCTGACTCATGATTGGCCACCCTCTCAGGGCACCGACTCAGGATTGGCCAACCTCTAACGGGCACAAATAACGGGCAAGCCCTATGAAAAGCACAGCGTGAGTCTAGGTGCCACCTTGAAAAAGGAGGGTGACGTCTGGCCTCTGACAGCAGGAATATTAAGAGAGGAGAAAACATACTGCCTGCTATCGTGAAATTCCAAGATAGTCACGAAAAGCAATCTCATGCACTGCACAAGCTCTTTCCCATGATGCACCTCTCCTGCACTCTGTCTATGCAAATGAGTAAGCAGAGAGTTCAGGAATAAAACACCTAAGCTCATGTCCCCAAAAAACAGCAGCAGACAACTCGCAGATATATTCACCAATTTCTAATGCTTTTCTTTTAAACACAAGATAAACAGCCTCACCGGTGGTAAGGCTTAAAAAAATTGAATAAACTCGTAAATGTTCCTCTCCACGGAAATCCTTAGTAAAAGGCGAAAGATTTTTTCGTTTTGAAGAGAAAACCAGAGTAAGTTAGAATATGGCTCTCTGGGGGTAAGTGGCACCACATCAAAGACCCCGTCATTGCGAGGGTGAGGACCTGAGAGGTATTTTCAAAATCTAAGAAAGAGGACAAGAACCAGGCCGGTGAGGGAAGCAGGCCCAAATTTCAGAGTCTCTGCTCAAAGCACAGAAAATCAAAAAGGTGGACAGTTCCCATGCGTCTGTCTGGGAATATGCAAATTCTTTTCTGTACACACCTCAGCTCATTAGGAGGCGTTGCGGCTGCTGGGCAAGGGGAACGGGAAGCGTGCATCAGGCTTTAGGTGAAGTGGCACTGTAGGACTTTTGTCCCCCAGCGATTTTACGCTTTCCACACCATCCTTCCAATCGTTAGGCTGTGAGCCACCACTGTGCTCTGCACATAGCCATGCACTTTAAGTCCCTTTTTCGCACGTACTTTCATTAAACCTGAATATGGAAGTATATATCTGTCTAGGCTAGAGGCACATGAAACAGGACTGGCGTGCCGCTTCAAGTGTACCTGAGAGGAATCTGACTCAGGATTGGCCACCCTCTCAGGGCACCGACTCAGGATTGGCCAACCTCTATGGGGCACCTCTAACGTGCACAAATAACAGGCAAGCCCTATGAAAAGCACAGCGTGAGTCTAGGTGCCACCTTGAAAAAGGAGGGTGACGTCTGGCCTCTGACAGCAGGAATATTAAGAGAGGAGAAAACATACTGCCTGCTATCGTGAAATTCCAAGATAGTCACGAAAAGCAATCTCATGCACTGCACAAGCTCTTTCCCATGATGCACCTCTCCTGCACTCTGTCTATGCAAATGAGCAAGCAGAGAGTTCAGGAATAAAACACCTAAGCTCATGTCCCCAAAAAACAGCAGCAGACAACTCGCAGATATATTCACCAATTTCTAATGCTTTTCTTTTAAACACAAGATAAACAGCCTCACCGGTGGTAAGGCTTAAAAAAATTGAATAAACTCGTAAATGTTCCTCTCCACGGCAATCTTTAGTAAAAGGCGAAAGATTTTTTCGTTTTGAAGAGAAACCAGAGTAAGTTAGAATATGGCTCTCTGGGGGTAAGTGGCACCACATCAAAGACCCCGTCATTGCGAGGGTGAGGACCTGAGAGGTATTTTCAAAATCTAAGAAAGAGGACAAGAACCAGGCCAGTGAGGGAAGCAGGCCCAATTTTCAGAGTCTCTGCTCAAAGCACAGAAAATCAAAAAGGTGGACAGTTCCCATGCGTCTGTCTGGGAATATGCAAATTCTTTTCTGTACACACCTCAGCTCATTAGGAGGCGTTGCGGCTGCTGGGCAAGGGGAACGGGAAGCGTGCATCAGGCTTTAGGTGAAGTGGCACTGTAGGACTTTTGTACCCCAGCGATTTTACGCTTTCCACACCATCCTTCCAATCGTTAGGCTGTGAGCCACCACTGTGCTCTGCACATAGCCATGCACTTTAAGTCCCTTTTTCGCACGTACTTTCATTAAACCTGAATATAGAAGTATATATCTGTCTAGGCTAGAGGCACATGAAACAGGACTGGCGTGCCGCTTCAAGTGTACCTGAGAGGAATCTGACTCAGGATTGGCCACCCTCTCAGGGCACCGACTCAGGATTGGCCAACCTCTATGGGGCACCTCTAACGTGCACAAATAACGGGCAAGCCCTATGAAAAGCACAGCGTGAGTCTAGGTGCCACCTTGAAAAAGGAGGGTGACGTCTGGCCTCTGACAGCAGGAATATTAAGAGAGGAGAAAACATACTGCCTGCTATCGTGAAATTCCAAGATAGTCACGAAAAGCAATCTCATGCACTGCACAAGCTCTGTCCCATGATGCACCTCTCCTGCACTCTGTCGATGCAAATGAGCAAGCAGAGAGTTCAGGAATAAAACACCTAAGCTCATGTCCCCAAAAAACAGCAGCAGACAACTCGCAGATATATTCACCAATTTCTAATGCTTTTCTTTTAAACACACGATAAACAGCCTCACCTGTGGTAAGGCTTAAAAAAATTGAATAAACTCGTAAATGTTCCTCTCCACGGAAATCTTTAGTAAAAGGCGAAAGATTTTTTCGTTTTGAAGAGAAACCAGAGTAAGTTAGAATATAGCTCTCTGGGGGTAAGTGGCACCACATCAAAGACCCCGTCATTGCGAGGGTGAGGACCTGAGAGGTATTTTTAGGCTCTAAGAAAGAGGACAAGAACCAGGCCAGTGAGGGAAGCAGGCCCAATTTTCAGAGTCTCTGCTCAAAGCACAGAAAATCAAAAAGGTGGACAGTTCCCATGCGTCTGTCTGGAAATATGCAAATTCTTTTCTGTACACACCTCAGCTCATTAGGAGGCGTTGCGGCTGCTGGGCAAGGGGAACGGGAAGCGTGCATCAGGCTTTAGGTGAAGTGACACTGTAGGACTTTTGTCCCCCAGCGATTTTACGCTTTCCACACCATCCTTCCAATCGATAGGCTGTGAGCCACCACTGTGCTCTGCACATAGCCATGCACTTTAAGTCCCTTTTTCGCACGTACTTTCATTAAACCTGAATATAGAAGTATATATCTGTCTAGGCTAGAGGCACATGAAACAGGACTGGCGTGCCGCTTCAAGTGTACCTGAGAGGAATCTGACTCAGGATTGGCCACCCTCTCAGGGCACCGACTCAGGATTGGCCAACCTCTATGGGGCACCTCTAACGGGCACAAATAACGGGCAAGCCCTATGAAAAGCACAGCGTGAGTCTAGGTGCCACCTTGAAAAAGGAGGGTGACGTCTGGTCTCTGACAGCAGGAATATTAAGAGAGGAGAAAACATACTGCCTGCTATCGTGAAATTCCAAGATAGTCACGAAAAGCAATCTCATGCACTGCACAAGCTCTTTCCCATGATGCACCTCTCCTGCACTCTGTCTATACAAATGAGCAAGCAGAGAGTTCAGGAATAAAACACCTAAGCTCATGTCCCCAAAAAACAGCAGCAGACAACTCGCAGATATATTCACCAATTTCTAATGCTTTTCTTTTAAACACAAAATAAACAGCCTCACCGGTGGTAAGGCTTAAAAAAATTGAATAAACTCGTAAATGTTCCTCTCCTCGGAAATCTTTAGTAAAAGGCAAAAGATTTTTTCGTTTTGAAGAGAAACCAGAGTAAGTTAGAATATGTTTCTCTGGGGGTAAGTGGCACCACATCAAAGACCCCGTCATTGCGAGGGTGAGGACCTGAGAGGTATTTTCAAAATCTAAGAAAGAGGACAAGAACCAGGCCGGTGAGGGAAGCAGGCCCAAATTTCAGAGTCTCTGCTCAAAGCACAGAAAATCAAAAAGGTGGACAGTTCCCATGCGTCTGTCTGGGAATATGCAAATTCTTTTCTGTACACACCTCAGCTCATTAGGAGGCGTTGCGGCTGCTGGGCAAGGGGAACGGGAAGCGTGCATCAGGCTTTAGGTGAAGTGGCACTGTAGGACTTTTGTACCCCAGCGATTTTACGCTTTCCACACCATCCTTCCAATCGTTAGGCTGTGAGCCACCACTGTGCTCTGCACATAGCCATGCACTTTAAGTCCCTTTTTCGCACGTACTTTCATTAAACCTGAATATAGAAGTATATATCTGTCTAGGCTAGAGGCACATGAAACAGGACTGGCGTGCCGCTTCAAGTGTACCTGAGAGGAATCTGACTCAGGATTGGCCACCCTCTCAGGGCACTGACTCAGGATTGGCCAACCTCTATGGGGCACCTCTAACGTGCACAAATAACGGGCAAGCCCTATGAAAAGCACAGCGTGAGTCTAGGTGCCACCTTGAAAAAGGAGGGTGACGTCTGGCCTCTGACAGCAGGAATATTAAGAGAGGAGAAAACATACTGCCTGCTATCGTGAAATTCCAAGATAGTCACGAAAAGCAATCTCATGCACTGCACAAGCTCTGTCCCATGATGCACCTCTCCTGCACTCTGTCGATGCAAATGAACAAGCAGAGAGTTCAGGAATAAAACACCTAAGCTCATGTCCCCAAAAAACAGCAGCAGACAACTCGCAGATATATTCACCAATTTCTAATGCTTTTCTTTTAAACACACGATAAACAGCCTCACCTGTGGTAAGGCTTAAAAAAATTGAATAAACTCGTAAATGTTCCTCTCCACGGAAATCTTTAGTAAAAGGCGAAAGATTTTTTCGTTTTGAAGAGAAACCAGAGTAAGTTAGAATATGGCTCTCTGGGGGTAAGTGGCACCACATCAAAGACCCCGTCATTGCGAGGGTGAGGACCTGAGAGGTATTTTTAGGCTCTAAGAAAGAGGACAAGAACCAGGCCAGTGAGGGAAGCAGGCCCAATTTTCAGAGTCTCTGCTCAAAGCACAGAAAATCAAAAAGGTGGACAGTTCCCATGCGTCTGTCTGGAAATATGCAAATTCTTTTCTGTACACACCTCAGCTCATTAGGAGGCGTTGCGGCTGCTGGGCAAGGGGAACGGGAAGCGTGCATCAGGCTTTAGGTGAAGTGACACTGTAGGACTTTTGTCCCCCAGCGATTTTACGCTTTCCACACCATCCTTCCAATCGATAGGCTGTGAGCCACCACTGTGCTCTGCACATAGCCATGCACTTTAAGTCCCTTTTTCGCACGTACTTTCATTAAACCTGAATATAGAAGTATATATCTGTCTAGGCTAGAGGCACATGAAACAGGACTGGCGTGCCGCTTCAAGTGTACCTGAGAGGAATCTGACTCAGGATTGGCCACCCTCTCAGGGCACCGACTCAGGATTGGCCAACCTCTATGGGGCACCTCTAACGTGCACAAATAACGGGCAAGCCCTATGAAAAGCACAGCGTGAGTCTAGGTGCCACCTTGAAAAAGGAGGGTGACGTCTGGCCTCTGACAGCAGGAATATTAAGAGAGGAGAAAACATACTGCCTGCTATCGTGAAATTCCAAGATAGTCACGAAAAGCAATCTCATGCACTGCACAAGCTCTTTCCCATGATGCACCTCTCCTGCACTCTGTCAATGCAAATGAGCAAGCAGAGAGTTCAGGAATAAAACACCTAAGCTCATGTCCCCAAACAACAGCAGCAGACAACTCGCAGATATATTCACCAATTTCTAATGCTTTTCTTTTAAACACACGATAAACAGCCTCACCTGTGGTAAGGCTTAAAAAAATTGAATAAACTCGTAAATGTTCCTCTCCACGGAAATCTTTAGTAAAAGGCGAAAGATTTTTTCGTTTTGAAGAGAAACCAGAGTAAGTTAGAATATGGCTCTCTGGGGGTAAGTGGCACCACATCAAAGACCCCGTCATTGCGAGGGTGAGGACCTGAGAGGTATTTTTAGGCTCTAAGAAAGAGGACAAGAACCAGGCCAGTGAGGGAAGCAGGCCCAAATTTCAGAGTCTCTGCTCAAAGCACAGAAAATCAAAAAGGTGGACAGTTCCCATGCGTCTGTCTGGGAATATGCAAATTCTTTTCTGTACACACCTCAGCTCATTAGGAGGCGTTGCGGCTGCTGGGCAAGGGGAACGGGAAGCGTGCATCAGGCTTTAGGTGAAGTGGCACTGTAGGACTTTTGTCCCCCAGCGATTTTACGCTTTCCACACCATCCTTCCAATCGTTAGGCTGTGAGCCACCACTGTGCTCTGCACATAGCCATGCACTTTAAGTCCCTTTTTCGCACGTACTTTCATTAAACCTGAATATGGAAGTATATATCTGTCTAGGCTAGAGGCACATGAAACAGGACTGGCGTGCCGCTTCAAGTGTACCTGAGAGGAATCTGACTCAGGATTGGCCACCCTCTCAGGGCACCGACTCAGGATTGGCCAACCTCTATGGGGCACCTCTAACGTGCACAAATAACAGGCAAGCCCTATGAAAAGCACAGCGTGAGTTTAGGTGCCACCTTGAAAAAGGAGGGTGACGTCTGGCCTCTGACAGCAGGAATATTAAGAGAGGAGAAAACATACTGCCTGCTATCGTGAAATTCCAAGATAGTCACGAAAAGCAATCTCATGCACTGCACAAGCTCTTTCCCATGATGCACCTCTCCTGCACTCTGTCTATGCAAATGAGCAAGCAGAGAGTTCAGGAATAAAACACCTAAGCTCATGTCCCCAAAAAACAGCAGCAGACAACTCGCAGATATATTCACCAATTTCTAATGCTTTTCTTTTAAACACAAGATAAACAGCCTCACCGGTGGTAAGGCTTAAAAAAATTGAATAAACTCGTAAATGTTCCTCTCCACGGCAAACTTTAGTAAAAGGCGAAAGATTTTTTCGTTTTGAAGAGAAACCAGAGTAAGTTAGAATATGGCTCTCTGGGGGTAAGTGGCACCACATCAAAGACCCCGTCATTGCGAGGGTGAGGACCTGAGAGGTATTTTCAAAATCTAAGAAAGAGGACAAGAACCAGGCCAGTGAGGGAAGCAGGCCCAATTTTCAGAGTCTCTGCTCAAAGCACAGAAAATCAAAAAGGTGGACAGTTCCCATGCGTCTGTCTGGGAATATGCAAATTCTTTTCTGTACACACCTCAGCTCATTAGGAGGCGTTGCGGCTGCTGGGCAAGGGGAACGGGAAGCGTGCATCAGGCTTTAGGTGAAGTGGCACTGTAGGACTTTTGTACCCCAGCGATTTTACGCTTTCCACACCATCCTTCCAATCGTTAGGCTGTGAGCCACCACTGTGCTCTGCACATAGCCATGCACTTTAAGTCCCTTTTTCGCACGTACTTTCATTAAACCTGAATATAGAAGTATATATCTGTCTAGGCTAGAGGCACATGAAACAGGACTGGCGTGCCGCTTCAAGTGTACCTGAGAGGAATCTGACTCAGGATTGGCCACCCTCTCAGGGCACCGACTCAGGATTGGCCAACCTCTATGGGGCACCTCTAACGTGCACAAATAACGGGCAAGCCCTATGAAAAGCACAGCGTGAGTCTAGGTGCCACCTTGAAAAAGGAGGGTGACGTCTGGCCTCTGACAGCAGGAATATTAAGAGAGGAGAAAACATACTGCCTGCTATCGTGAAATTCCAAGATAGTCACGAAAAGCAATCTCATGCACTGCACAAGCTCTGTCCCATGATGCACCTCTCCTGCACTCTGTCGATGCAAATGAGCAAGCAGAGAGTTCAGGAATAAAACACCTAAGCTCATGTCCCCAAAAAACAGCAGCAGACAACTCGCAGATATATTCACCAATTTCTAATGCTTTTCTTTTAAACACACGATAAACAGCCTCACCTGTGGTAAGGCTTAAAAAAATTGAATAAACTCGTAAATGTTCCTCTCCACGGAAATCTTTAGTAAAAGGCGAAAGATTTTTTCGTTTTGAAGAGAAACCAGAGTAAGTTAGAATATGGCTCTCTGGGGGTAAGTGGCACCACATCAAAGACCCCGTCATTGCGAGGGTGAGGACCTGAGAGGTATTTTTAGGCTCTAAGAAAGAGGACAAGAACCAGGCCAGTGAGGGAAGCAGGCCCAATTTTCAGAGTCTCTGCTCAAAGCACAGAAAATCAAAAAGGTGGACAGTTCCCATGCGTCTGTCTGGAAATATGCAAATTCTTTTCTGTACACACCTCAGCTCATTAGGAGGCGTTGCGGCTGCTGGGCAAGGGGAACGGGAAGCGTGCATCAGGCTTTAGGTGAAGTGACACTGTAGGACTTTTGTCCCCCAGCGATTTTACGCTTTCCACACCATCCTTCCAATCGATAGGCTGTGAGCCACCACTGTGCTCTGCACATAGCCATGCACTTTAAGTCCCTTTTTCGCACGTACTTTCATTAAACCTGAATATAGAAGTATATATCTGTCTAGGCTAGAGGCACATGAAACAGGACTGGCGTGCCGCTTCAAGTGTACCTGAGAGGAATCTGACTCATGATTGGCCACCCTCTCAGGGCACCGACTCAGGATTGGCCAACCTCTAACGGGCACAAATAACGGGCAAGCCCTATGAAAAGCACAGCGTGAGTCTAGGTGCCACCTTGAAAAAGGAGGGTGACGTCTGGCCTCTGACAGCAGGAATATTAAGAGAGGAGAAAACATACTGCCTGCTATCGTGAAATTCCAAGATAGTCACGAAAAGCAATCTCATGCACTGCACAAGCTCTTTCCCATGATGCACCTCTCCTGCACTCTGTCTATGCAAATGAGTAAGCAGAGAGTTCAGGAATAAAACACCTAAGCTCATGTCCCCAAAAAACAGCAGCAGACAACTCGCAGATATATTCACCAATTTCTAATGCTTTTCTTTTAAACACAAGATAAACAGCCTCACCGGTGGTAAGGCTTAAAAAAATTGAATAAACTCGTAAATGTTCCTCTCCACGGAAATCCTTAGTAAAAGGCGAAAGATTTTTTCGTTTTGAAGAGAAAACCAGAGTAAGTTAGAATATGGCTCTCTGGGGGTAAGTGGCACCACATCAAAGACCCCGTCATTGCGAGGGTGAGGACCTGAGAGGTATTTTCAAAATCTAAGAAAGAGGACAAGAACCAGGCCGGTGAGGGAAGCAGGCCCAAATTTCAGAGTCTCTGCTCAAAGCACAGAAAATCAAAAAGGTGGACAGTTCCCATGCGTCTGTCTGGGAATATGCAAATTCTTTTCTGTACACACCTCAGCTCATTAGGAGGCGTTGCGGCTGCTGGGCAAGGGGAACGGGAAGCGTGCATCAGGCTTTAGGTGAAGTGGCACTGTAGGACTTTTGTCCCCCAGCGATTTTACGCTTTCCACACCATCCTTCCAATCGTTAGGCTGTGAGCCACCACTGTGCTCTGCACATAGCCATGCACTTTAAGTCCCTTTTTCGCACGTACTTTCATTAAACCTGAATATGGAAGTATATATCTGTCTAGGCTAGAGGCACATGAAACAGGACTGGCGTGCCGCTTCAAGTGTACCTGAGAGGAATCTGACTCAGGATTGGCCACCCTCTCAGGGCACCGACTCAGGATTGGCCAACCTCTATGGGGCACCTCTAACGTGCACAAATAACAGGCAAGCCCTATGAAAAGCACAGCGTGAGTCTAGGTGCCACCTTGAAAAAGGAGGGTGACGTCTGGCCTCTGACAGCAGGAATATTAAGAGAGGAGAAAACATACTGCCTGCTATCGTGAAATTCCAAGATAGTCACGAAAAGCAATCTCATGCACTGCACAAGCTCTTTCCCATGATGCACCTCTCCTGCACTCTGTCTATGCAAATGAGCAAGCAGAGAGTTCAGGAATAAAACACCTAAGCTCATGTCCCCAAAAAACAGCAGCAGACAACTCGCAGATATATTCACCAATTTCTAATGCTTTTCTTTTAAACACAAGATAAACAGCCTCACCGGTGGTAAGGCTTAAAAAAATTGAATAAACTCGTAAATGTTCCTCTCCACGGCAATCTTTAGTAAAAGGCGAAAGATTTTTTCGTTTTGAAGAGAAACCAGAGTAAGTTAGAATATGGCTCTCTGGGGGTAAGTGGCACCACATCAAAGACCCCGTCATTGCGAGGGTGAGGACCTGAGAGGTATTTTCAAAATCTAAGAAAGAGGACAAGAACCAGGCCAGTGAGGGAAGCAGGCCCAATTTTCAGAGTCTCTGCTCAAAGCACAGAAAATCAAAAAGGTGGACAGTTCCCATGCGTCTGTCTGGGAATATGCAAATTCTTTTCTGTACACACCTCAGCTCATTAGGAGGCGTTGCGGCTGCTGGGCAAGGGGAACGGGAAGCGTGCATCAGGCTTTAGGTGAAGTGGCACTGTAGGACTTTTGTACCCCAGCGATTTTACGCTTTCCACACCATCCTTCCAATCGTTAGGCTGTGAGCCACCACTGTGCTCTGCACATAGCCATGCACTTTAAGTCCCTTTTTCGCACGTACTTTCATTAAACCTGAATATAGAAGTATATATCTGTCTAGGCTAGAGGCACATGAAACAGGACTGGCGTGCCGCTTCAAGTGTACCTGAGAGGAATCTGACTCAGGATTGGCCACCCTCTCAGGGCACCGACTCAGGATTGGCCAACCTCTATGGGGCACCTCTAACGTGCACAAATAACGGGCAAGCCCTATGAAAAGCACAGCGTGAGTCTAGGTGCCACCTTGAAAAAGGAGGGTGACGTCTGGCCTCTGACAGCAGGAATATTAAGAGAGGAGAAAACATACTGCCTGCTATCGTGAAATTCCAAGATAGTCACGAAAAGCAATCTCATGCACTGCACAAGCTCTGTCCCATGATGCACCTCTCCTGCACTCTGTCGATGCAAATGAGCAAGCAGAGAGTTCAGGAATAAAACACCTAAGCTCATGTCCCCAAAAAACAGCAGCAGACAACTCGCAGATATATTCACCAATTTCTAATGCTTTTCTTTTAAACACACGATAAACAGCCTCACCTGTGGTAAGGCTTAAAAAAATTGAATAAACTCGTAAATGTTCCTCTCCACGGAAATCTTTAGTAAAAGGCGAAAGATTTTTTCGTTTTGAAGAGAAACCAGAGTAAGTTAGAATATAGCTCTCTGGGGGTAAGTGGCACCACATCAAAGACCCCGTCATTGCGAGGGTGAGGACCTGAGAGGTATTTTTAGGCTCTAAGAAAGAGGACAAGAACCAGGCCAGTGAGGGAAGCAGGCCCAATTTTCAGAGTCTCTGCTCAAAGCACAGAAAATCAAAAAGGTGGACAGTTCCCATGCGTCTGTCTGGAAATATGCAAATTCTTTTCTGTACACACCTCAGCTCATTAGGAGGCGTTGCGGCTGCTGGGCAAGGGGAACGGGAAGCGTGCATCAGGCTTTAGGTGAAGTGACACTGTAGGACTTTTGTCCCCCAGCGATTTTACGCTTTCCACACCATCCTTCCAATCGATAGGCTGTGAGCCACCACTGTGCTCTGCACATAGCCATGCACTTTAAGTCCCTTTTTCGCACGTACTTTCATTAAACCTGAATATAGAAGTATATATCTGTCTAGGCTAGAGGCACATGAAACAGGACTGGCGTGCCGCTTCAAGTGTACCTGAGAGGAATCTGACTCAGGATTGGCCACCCTCTCAGGGCACCGACTCAGGATTGGCCAACCTCTATGGGGCACCTCTAACGGGCACAAATAACGGGCAAGCCCTATGAAAAGCACAGCGTGAGTCTAGGTGCCACCTTGAAAAAGGAGGGTGACGTCTGGTCTCTGACAGCAGGAATATTAAGAGAGGAGAAAACATACTGCCTGCTATCGTGAAATTCCAAGATAGTCACGAAAAGCAATCTCATGCACTGCACAAGCTCTTTCCCATGATGCACCTCTCCTGCACTCTGTCTATACAAATGAGCAAGCAGAGAGTTCAGGAATAAAACACCTAAGCTCATGTCCCCAAAAAACAGCAGCAGACAACTCGCAGATATATTCACCAATTTCTAATGCTTTTCTTTTAAACACAAAATAAACAGCCTCACCGGTGGTAAGGCTTAAAAAAATTGAATAAACTCGTAAATGTTCCTCTCCACGGAAATCTTTAGTAAAAGGCAAAAGATTTTTTCGTTTTGAAGAGAAACCAGAGTAAGTTAGAATATGTTTCTCTGGGGGTAAGTGGCACCACATCAAAGACCCCGTCATTGCGAGGGTGAGGACCTGAGAGGTATTTTCAAAATCTAAGAAAGAGGACAAGAACCAGGCCGGTGAGGGAAGCAGGCCCAAATTTCAGAGTCTCTGCTCAAAGCACAGAAAATCAAAAAGGTGGACAGTTCCCATGCGTCTGTCTGGGAATATGCAAATTCTTTTCTGTACACACCTCAGCTCATTAGGAGGCGTTGCGGCTGCTGGGCAAGGGGAACGGGAAGCGTGCATCAGGCTTTAGGTGAAGTGGCACTGTATGACTTTTGTACCCCAGCGATTTTACGCTTTCCACACCATCCTTCCAATCGTTAGGCTGTGAGCCACCACTGTGCTCTGCACATAGCCATGCACTTTAAGTCCCTTTTTCGCACGTACTTTCATTAAACCTGAATATAGAAGTATATATCTGTCTAGGCTAGAGGCACATGAAACAGGACTGGCGTGCCGCTTCAAGTGTACCTGAGAGGAATCTGACTCAGGATTGGCCACCCTCTCAGGGCACTGACTCAGGATTGGCCAACCTCTATGGGGCACCTCTAACGTGCACAAATAACGGGCAAGCCCTATGAAAAGCACAGCGTGAGTCTAGGTGCCACCTTGAAAAAGGAGGGTGACGTCTGGCCTCTGACAGCAGGAATATTAAGAGAGGAGAAAACATACTGCCTGCTATCGTGAAATTCCAAGATAGTCACGAAAAGCAATCTCATGCACTGCACAAGCTCTGTCCCATGATGCACCTCTCCTGCACTCTGTCGATGCAAATGAACAAGCAGAGAGTTCAGGAATAAAACACCTAAGCTCATGTCCCCAAAAAACAGCAGCAGACAACTCGCAGATATATTCACCAATTTCTAATGCTTTTCTTTTAAACACACGATAAACAGCCTCACCTGTGGTAAGGCTTAAAAAAATTGAATAAACTCGTAAATGTTCCTCTCCACGGAAATCTTTAGTAAAAGGCGAAAGATTTTTTCGTTTTGAAGAGAAACCAGAGTAAGTTAGAATATGGCTCTCTGGGGGTAAGTGGCACCACATCAAAGACCCCGTCATTGCGAGGGTGAGGACCTGAGAGGTATTTTTAGGCTCTAAGAAAGAGGACAAGAACCAGGCCAGTGAGGGAAGCAGGCCCAATTTTCAGAGTCTCTGCTCAAAGCACAGAAAATCAAAAAGGTGGACAGTTCCCATGCGTCTGTCTGGAAATATGCAAATTCTTTTCTGTACACACCTCAGCTCATTAGGAGGCGTTGCGGCTGCTGGGCAAGGGGAACGGGAAGCGTGCATCAGGCTTTAGGTGAAGTGACACTGTAGGACTTTTGTCCCCCAGCGATTTTACGCTTTCCACACCATCCTTCCAATCGATAGGCTGTGAGCCACCACTGTGCTCTGCACATAGCCATGCACTTTAAGTCCCTTTTTCGCACGTACTTTCATTAAACCTGAATATAGAAGTATATATCTGTCTAGGCTAGAGGCACATGAAACAGGACTGGCGTGCCGCTTCAAGTGTACCTGAGAGGAATCTGACTCAGGATTGGCCACCCTCTCAGGGCACCGACTCAGGATTGGCCAACCTCTATGGGGCACCTCTAACGTGCACAAATAACGGGCAAGCCCTATGAAAAGCACAGCGTGAGTCTAGGTGCCACCTTGAAAAAGGAGGGTGACGTCTGGCCTCTGACAGCAGGAATATTAAGAGAGGAGAAAACATACTGCCTGCTATCGTGAAATTCCAAGATAGTCACGAAAAGCAATCTCATGCACTGCACAAGCTCTTTCCCATGATGCACCTCTCCTGCACTCTGTCAATGCAAATGAGCAAGCAGAGAGTTCAGGAATAAAACACCTAAGCTCATGTCCCCAAAAAACAGCAGCAGACAACTCGCAGATATATTCACCAATTTCTAATGCTTTTCTTTTAAACACACGATAAACAGCCTCACCTGTGGTAAGGCTTAAAAAAATTGAATAAACTCGTAAATGTTCCTCTCCACGGAAATCTTTAGTAAAAGGCGAAAGATTTTTTCGTTTTGAAGAGAAACCAGAGTAAGTTAGAATATGGCTCTCTGGGGGTAAGTGGCACCACATCAAAGACCCCGTCATTGCGAGGGTGAGGACCTGAGAGGTATTTTTAGGCTCTAAGAAAGAGGACAAGAACCAGGCCAGTGAGGGAAGCAGGCCCAAATTTCAGAGTCTCTGCTCAAAGCACAGAAAATCAAAAAGGTGGACAGTTCCCATGCGTCTGTCTGGGAATATGCAAATTCTTTTCTGTACACACCTCAGCTCATTAGGAGGCGTTGCGGCTGCTGGGCAAGGGGAACGGGAAGCGTGCATCAGGCTTTAGGTGAAGTGGCACTGTAGGACTTTTGTCCCCCAGCGATTTTACGCTTTCCACACCATCCTTCCAATCGTTAGGCTGTGAGCCACCACTGTGCTCTGCACATAGCCATGCACTTTAAGTCCCTTTTTCGCACGTACTTTCATTAAACCTGAATATGGAAGTATATATCTGTCTAGGCTAGAGGCACATGAAACAGGACTGGCGTGCCGCTTCAAGTGTACCTGAGAGGAATCTGACTCAGGATTGGCCACCCTCTCAGGGCACCGACTCAGGATTGGCCAACCTCTATGGGGCACCTCTAACGTGCACAAATAACAGGCAAGCCCTATGAAAAGCACAGCGTGAGTTTAGGTGCCACCTTGAAAAAGGAGGGTGACGTCTGGCCTCTGACAGCAGGAATATTAAGAGAGGAGAAAACATACTGCCTGCTATCGTGAAATTCCAAGATAGTCACGAAAAGCAATCTCATGCACTGCACAAGCTCTTTCCCATGATGCACCTCTCCTGCACTCTGTCTATGCAAATGAGCAAGCAGAGAGTTCAGGAATAAAACACCTAAGCTCATGTCCCCAAAAAACAGCAGCAGACAACTCGCAGATATATTCACCAATTTCTAATGCTTTTCTTTTAAACACAAGATAAACAGCCTCACCGGTGGTAAGGCTTAAAAAAATTGAATAAACTCGTAAATGTTCCTCTCCACGGCAAACTTTAGTAAAAGGCGAAAGATTTTTTCGTTTTGAAGAGAAACCAGAGTAAGTTAGAATATGGCTCTCTGGGGGTAAGTGGCACCACATCAAAGACCCCGTCATTGCGAGGGTGAGGACCTGAGAGGTATTTTCAAAATCTAAGAAAGAGGACAAGAACCAGGCCAGTGAGGGAAGCAGGCCCAATTTTCAGAGTCTCTGCTCAAAGCACAGAAAATCAAAAAGGTGGACAGTTCCCATGCGTCTGTCTGGAAATATGCAAATTCTTTTCTGTACACACCTCAGCTCATTAGGAGGCGTTGCGGCTGCTGGGCAAGGGGAACGGGAAGCGTGCATCAGGCTTTAGGTGAAGTGACACTGTAGGACTTTTGTCCCCCAGCGATTTTACGCTTTCCACACCATCCTTCCAATCGATAGGCTGTGAGCCACCACTGTGCTCCCCACATAGCAATGCACTTTAAGTCCCTTTTTCGCACGTACTTTCATTAAACCTGAATATAGAAGTATATATCTGTCTAGGCTAGAGGCACATGAAACAGGACTGGCGTGCCGCTTCAAGTGTACCTGAGAGGAATCTGACTCAGGATTGGCCACCCTCTCAGGGCACCGACTCAGGATTGGCCAACCTCTATGGGGCACCTCTAACGTGCACAAATAACGGGCAAGCCCTATGAAAAGTACAGCGTGAGTCTAGGTGCCACCTTGAAAAAGGAGGGTGACGTCTGGCCTCTGACAGCAGGAATATTAAGAGAGGAGAAAACATACTGCCTGCTATCGTGAAATTCCAAGATAGTCACGAAAAGCAATCTCATGCACTGCACAAGCTCTGTCCCATGATGCACCTCTCCTGCACTCTGTCGATGCAAATGAGCAAGCAGAGAGTTCAGGAATAAAACACCTAAGCTCATGTCCCCAAAAAACAGCAGCAGACAACTCGCAGATACATTCACCAATTTCTAATGCTTTTCTTTTAAACACAAGATAAACAGCCTCACCGGTGGTAAGGCTTAAAAAAATTGAATAAACTCGTAAATGTTCCTCTCCACGGCAATCTTTAGTAAAAGGCGAAAGATTTTTTCGTTTTGAAGAGAAACCAGAGTAAGTTAGAATATGGCTCTCTGGGGGTAAGTGGCACCACATCAAAGACCCCGTCATTGCGAGGGTGAGGACCTGAGAGGTATTTTCAAAATCTAAGAAAGAGGACAAGAACCAGGCCAGTGAGGGAAGCAGGCCCAATTTTCAGAGTCTCTGCTCAAAGCACAGAAAATCAAAAAGGTGGACAGTTCCCATGCGTCTGTCTGGAAATATGCAAATTCTTTTCTGTACACACCTCAGCTCATTAGGAGGCGTTGCGGCTGCTGGGCAAGGGGAACGGGAAGCGTGCATCAGGCTTTAGGTGAAGTGACACTGTAGGACTTTTGTCCCCCAGCGATTTTACGCTTTCCACACCATCCTTCCAATCGATAGGCTGTGAGCCACCACTGTGCTCTGCACATAGCCATGCACTTTAAGTCCCTTTTTCGCACGTACTTTCATTAAACCTGAATATAGAAGTATATATCTGTCTAGGCTAGAGGCACATGAAACAGGACTGGCGTGCCGCTTCAAGTGTACCTGAGAGGAATCTGACTCATGATTGGCCACCCTCTCAGGGCACCGACTCAGGATTGGCCAACCTCTATGGGGCACCTCTAACGGGCACAAATAACGGGCAAGCCCTATGAAAAGCACAGCGTGAGTCTAGGTGCCACCTTGAAAAAGGAGGGTGACGTCTGGCCTCTGACAGCAGGAATATTAAGAGAGGAGAAAACATACTGCCTGCTATCGTGAAATTCCAAGATAGTCACGAAAAGCAATCTCATGCACTGCACAAGCTCTTTCCCATGATGCACCTCTCCTGCACTCTGTCTATACAAATGAGCAAGCAGAGAGTTCAGGAATAAAACACCTAAGCTCATGTCCCCAAAAAACAGCAGCAGACAACTCGCAGATATATTCACCAATTTCTAATGCTTTTCTTTTAAACACAAAATAAACAGCCTCACCGGTGGTAAGGCTTAAAAAAATTGAATAAACTCGTAAATGTTCCTCTCCACGGAAATCTTTAGTAAAAGGCGAAAGATTTTTTCGTTTTGAAGAGAAACCAGAGTAAGTTAGAATATGGCTCTCTGGGGGTAAGTGGCACCACATCAAAGACCCCGTCATTGCGAGGGTGAGGACCTGAGAGGTATTTTCAAAATCTAAGAAAGAGGACAAGAACCAGGCCGGTGAGGGAAGCAGGCCCAAATTTCAGAGTCTCTGCTCAAAGCACAGAAAATCAAAAAGGTGGACAGTTCCCATGCGTCTGTCTGGGAATATGCAAATTCTTTTCTGTACACACCTCAGCTCATTAGGAGGCATTGCGGCTGCTGGGCAAGGGGAACGGGAAGCGTGCATCAGGCTTTAGGTGAAGTGGCACTGTAGGACTTTTGTACCCCAGCGATTTTACGCTTTCCACACCATCCTTCCAATCGTTAGGCTGTGAGCCACCACTGTGCTCTGCACATAGCCATGCACTTTAAGTCCCTTTTTCGCACGTACTTTCATTAAACCTGAATATAGAAGTATATATCTGTCTAGGCTAGAGGCACATGAAACAGGACTGGCGTGCCGCTTCAAGTGTACCTGAGAGGAATCTGACTCAGGATTGGCCACCCTCTCAGGGCACCGACTCAGGATTGGCCAACCTCTATGGGGCACCTCTAACGTGCACAAATAACGGGCAAGCCCTATGAAAAGCACAGCGTGAGTCTAGGTGCCACCTTGAAAAAGGAGGGTGACGTCTGGCCTCTGACAGCAGGAATATTAAGAGAGGAGAAAACATACTGCCTGCTATCGTGAAATTCCAAGATAGTCACGAAAAGCAATCTCATGCACTGCACAAGCTCTGTCCCATGATGCACCTCTCCTGCACTCTGTCGATGCAAATGAGCAAGCAGAGAGTTCAGGAATAAAACACCTAAGCTCATGTCCCCAAAAAACAGCAGCAGACAACTCGCAGATATATTCACCAATTTCTAATGCTTTTCTTTTAAACACACGATAAACAGCCTCACCTGTGGTAAGGCTTAAAAAAATTGAATAAACTCGTAAATGTTCCTCTCCACGGAAATCTTTAGTAAAAGGCGAAAGATTTTTTCGTTTTGAAGAGAAACCAGAGTAAGTTAGAATATGGCTCTCTGGGGGTAAGTGGCACCACATCAAAGACCCCGTCATTGCGAGGGTGAGGACCTGAGAGGTATTTTTAGGCTCTAAGAAAGAGGACAAGAACCAGGCCAGTGAGGGAAGCAGGCCCAATTTTCAGAGTCTCTGCTCAAAGCACAGAAAATCAAAAAGGTGGACAGTTCCCATGCGTCTGTCTGGAAATATGCAAATTCTTTTCTGTACACACCTCAGCTCATTAGGAGGCGTTGCGGCTGCTGGGCAAGGGGAACGGGAAGCGTGCATCAGGCTTTAGGTGAAGTGACACTGTAGGACTTTTGTCCCCCAGCGATTTTACGCTTTCCACACCATCCTTCCAATCGATAGGCTGTGAGCCACCACTGTGCTCTGCACATAGCCATGCACTTTAAGTCCCTTTTTCGCACGTACTTTCATTAAACCTGAATATAGAAGTATATATCTGTCTAGGCTAGAGGCACATGAAACAGGACTGGCGTGCCGCTTCAAGTGTACCTGAGAGGAATCTGACTCATGATTGGCCACCCTCTCAGGGCACCGACTCAGGATTGGCCAACCTCTAACGGGCACAAATAACGGGCAAGCCCTATGAAAAGCACAGCGTGAGTCTAGGTGCCACCTTGAAAAAGGAGGGTGACGTCTGGCCTCTGACAGCAGGAATATTAAGAGAGGAGAAAACATACTGCCTGCTATCGTGAAATTCCAAGATAGTCACGAAAAGCAATCTCATGCACTGCACAAGCTCTTTCCCATGATGCACCTCTCCTGCACTCTGTCTATGCAAATGAGTAAGCAGAGAGTTCAGGAATAAAACACCTAAGCTCATGTCCCCAAAAAACAGCAGCAGACAACTCGCAGATATATTCACCAATTTCTAATGCTTTTCTTTTAAACACAAGATAAACAGCCTCACCGGTGGTAAGGCTTAAAAAAATTGAATAAACTCGTAAATGTTCCTCTCCACGGAAATCCTTAGTAAAAGGCGAAAGATTTTTTCGTTTTGAAGAGAAAACCAGAGTAAGTTAGAATATGGCTCTCTGGGGGTAAGTGGCACCACATCAAAGACCCCGTCATTGCGAGGGTGAGGACCTGAGAGGTATTTTCAAAATCTAAGAAAGAGGACAAGAACCAGGCCGGTGAGGGAAGCAGGCCCAAATTTCAGAGTCTCTGCTCAAAGCACAGAAAATCAAAAAGGTGGACAGTTCCCATGCGTCTGTCTGGGAATATGCAAATTCTTTTCTGTACACACCTCAGCTCATTAGGAGGCGTTGCGGCTGCTGGGCAAGGGGAACGGGAAGCGTGCATCAGGCTTTAGGTGAAGTGGCACTGTAGGACTTTTGTCCCCCAGCGATTTTACGCTTTCCACACCATCCTTCCAATCGTTAGGCTGTGAGCCACCACTGTGCTCTGCACATAGCCATGCACTTTAAGTCCCTTTTTCGCACGTACTTTCATTAAACCTGAATATGGAAGTATATATCTGTCTAGGCTAGAGGCACATGAAACAGGACTGGCGTGCCGCTTCAAGTGTACCTGAGAGGAATCTGACTCAGGATTGGCCACCCTCTCAGGGCACCGACTCAGGATTGGCCAACCTCTATGGGGCACCTCTAACGTGCACAAATAACAGGCAAGCCCTATGAAAAGCACAGCGTGAGTCTAGGTGCCACCTTGAAAAAGGAGGGTGACGTCTGGCCTCTGACAGCAGGAATATTAAGAGAGGAGAAAACATACTGCCTGCTATCGTGAAATTCCAAGATAGTCACGAAAAGCAATCTCATGCACTGCACAAGCTCTTTCCCATGATGCACCTCTCCTGCACTCTGTCTATGCAAATGAGCAAGCAGAGAGTTCAGGAATAAAACACCTAAGCTCATGTCCCCAAAAAACAGCAGCAGACAACTCGCAGATATATTCACCAATTTCTAATGCTTTTCTTTTAAACACAAGATAAACAGCCTCACCGGTGGTAAGGCTTAAAAAAATTGAATAAACTCGTAAATGTTCCTCTCCACGGCAATCTTTAGTAAAAGGCGAAAGATTTTTTCGTTTTGAAGAGAAACCAGAGTAAGTTAGAATATGGCTCTCTGGGGGTAAGTGGCACCACATCAAAGACCCCGTCATTGCGAGGGTGAGGACCTGAGAGGTATTTTCAAAATCTAAGAAAGAGGACAAGAACCAGGCCAGTGAGGGAAGCAGGCCCAATTTTCAGAGTCTCTGCTCAAAGCACAGAAAATCAAAAAGGTGGACAGTTCCCATGCGTCTGTCTGGGAATATGCAAATTCTTTTCTGTACACACCTCAGCTCATTAGGAGGCGTTGCGGCTGCTGGGCAAGGGGAACGGGAAGCGTGCATCAGGCTTTAGGTGAAGTGGCACTGTAGGACTTTTGTACCCCAGCGATTTTACGCTTTCCACACCATCCTTCCAATCGTTAGGCTGTGAGCCACCACTGTGCTCTGCACATAGCCATGCACTTTAAGTCCCTTTTTCGCACGTACTTTCATTAAACCTGAATATAGAAGTATATATCTGTCTAGGCTAGAGGCACATGAAACAGGACTGGCGTGCCGCTTCAAGTGTACCTGAGAGGAATCTGACTCAGGATTGGCCACCCTCTCAGGGCACCGACTCAGGATTGGCCAACCTCTATGGGGCACCTCTAACGTGCACAAATAACGGGCAAGCCCTATGAAAAGCACAGCGTGAGTCTAGGTGCCACCTTGAAAAAGGAGGGTGACGTCTGGCCTCTGACAGCAGGAATATTAAGAGAGGAGAAAACATACTGCCTGCTATCGTGAAATTCCAAGATAGTCACGAAAAGCAATCTCATGCACTGCACAAGCTCTGTCCCATGATGCACCTCTCCTGCACTCTGTCGATGCAAATGAGCAAGCAGAGAGTTCAGGAATAAAACACCTAAGCTCATGTCCCCAAAAAACAGCAGCAGACAACTCGCAGATATATTCACCAATTTCTAATGCTTTTCTTTTAAACACACGATAAACAGCCTCACCTGTGGTAAGGCTTAAAAAAATTGAATAAACTCGTAAATGTTCCTCTCCACGGAAATCTTTAGTAAAAGGCGAAAGATTTTTTCGTTTTGAAGAGAAACCAGAGTAAGTTAGAATATAGCTCTCTGGGGGTAAGTGGCACCACATCAAAGACCCCGTCATTGCGAGGGTGAGGACCTGAGAGGTATTTTTAGGCTCTAAGAAAGAGGACAAGAACCAGGCCAGTGAGGGAAGCAGGCCCAATTTTCAGAGTCTCTGCTCAAAGCACAGAAAATCAAAAAGGTGGACAGTTCCCATGCGTCTGTCTGGAAATATGCAAATTCTTTTCTGTACACACCTCAGCTCATTAGGAGGCGTTGCGGCTGCTGGGCAAGGGGAACGGGAAGCGTGCATCAGGCTTTAGGTGAAGTGACACTGTAGGACTTTTGTCCCCCAGCGATTTTACGCTTTCCACACCATCCTTCCAATCGATAGGCTGTGAGCCACCACTGTGCTCTGCACATAGCCATGCACTTTAAGTCCCTTTTTCGCACGTACTTTCATTAAACCTGAATATAGAAGTATATATCTGTCTAGGCTAGAGGCACATGAAACAGGACTGGCGTGCCGCTTCAAGTGTACCTGAGAGGAATCTGACTCAGGATTGGCCACCCTCTCAGGGCACCGACTCAGGATTGGCCAACCTCTATGGGGCACCTCTAACGGGCACAAATAACGGGCAAGCCCTATGAAAAGCACAGCGTGAGTCTAGGTGCCACCTTGAAAAAGGAGGGTGACGTCTGGTCTCTGACAGCAGGAATATTAAGAGAGGAGAAAACATACTGCCTGCTATCGTGAAATTCCAAGATAGTCACGAAAAGCAATCTCATGCACTGCACAAGCTCTTTCCCATGATGCACCTCTCCTGCACTCTGTCTATACAAATGAGCAAGCAGAGAGTTCAGGAATAAAACACCTAAGCTCATGTCCCCAAAAAACAGCAGCAGACAACTCGCAGATATATTCACCAATTTCTAATGCTTTTCTTTTAAACACAAAATAAACAGCCTCACCGGTGGTAAGGCTTAAAAAAATTGAATAAACTCGTAAATGTTCCTCTCCACGGAAATCTTTAGTAAAAGGCAAAAGATTTTTTCGTTTTGAAGAGAAACCAGAGTAAGTTAGAATATGTTTCTCTGGGGGTAAGTGGCACCACATCAAAGACCCCGTCATTGCGAGGGTGAGGACCTGAGAGGTATTTTCAAAATCTAAGAAAGAGGACAAGAACCAGGCCGGTGAGGGAAGCAGGCCCAAATTTCAGAGTCTCTGCTCAAAGCACAGAAAATCAAAAAGGTGGACAGTTCCCATGCGTCTGTCTGGGAATATGCAAATTCTTTTCTGTACACACCTCAGCTCATTAGGAGGCGTTGCGGCTGCTGGGCAAGGGGAACGGGAAGCGTGCATCAGGCTTTAGGTGAAGTGGCACTGTAG
Source organism: Lissotriton helveticus (assembly GCF_964261635.1). Classification (NCBI taxonomy): domain Eukaryota; kingdom Metazoa; phylum Chordata; class Amphibia; order Caudata; family Salamandridae; genus Lissotriton; species Lissotriton helveticus. The sequence continues at coordinate 657,233,720 of NC_136073.1, read as the reverse complement.
GACTTTTGTACCCCAGCGATTTTACGCTTTCCACACCATCCTTCCAATCGTTAGGCTGTGAGCCACCACTGTGCTCTGCACATAGCCATGCACTTTAAGTCCCTTTTTCGCACGTACTTTCATTAAACCTGAATATAGAAGTATATATCTGTCTAGGCTAGAGGCACATGAAACAGGACTGGCGTGCCGCTTCAAGTGTACCTGAGAGGAATCTGACTCAGGATTGGCCACCCTCTCAGGGCACTGACTCAGGATTGGCCAACCTCTATGGGGCACCTCTAACGTGCACAAATAACGGGCAAGCCCTATGAAAAGCACAGCGTGAGTCTAGGTGCCACCTTGAAAAAGGAGGGTGACGTCTGGCCTCTGACAGCAGGAATATTAAGAGAGGAGAAAACATACTGCCTGCTATCGTGAAATTCCAAGATAGTCACGAAAAGCAATCTCATGCACTGCACAAGCTCTGTCCCATGATGCACCTCTCCTGCACTCTGTCGATGCAAATGAACAAGCAGAGAGTTCAGGAATAAAACACCTAAGCTCATGTCCCCAAAAAACAGCAGCAGACAACTCGCAGATATATTCACCAATTTCTAATGCTTTTCTTTTAAACACACGATAAACAGCCTCACCTGTGGTAAGGCTTAAAAAAATTGAATAAACTCGTAAATGTTCCTCTCCACGGAAATCTTTAGTAAAAGGCGAAAGATTTTTTCGTTTTGAAGAGAAACCAGAGTAAGTTAGAATATAGCTCTCTGGGGGTAAGTGGCACCACATCAAAGACCCCGTCATTGCGAGGGTGAGGACCTGAGAGGTATTTTTAGGCTCTAAGAAAGAGGACAAGAACCAGGCCAGTGAGGGAAGCAGGCCCAATTTTCAGAGTCTCTGCTCAAAGCACAGAAAATCAAAAAGGTGGACAGTTCCCATGCGTCTGTCTGGAAATATGCAAATTCTTTTCTGTACACACCTCAGCTCATTAGGAGGCGTTGCGGCTGCTGGGCAAGGGGAACGGGAAGCGTGCATCAGGCTTTAGGTGAAGTGACACTGTAGGACTTTTGTCCCCCAGCGATTTTACGCTTTCCACACCATCCTTCCAATCGATAGGCTGTGAGCCACCACTGTGCTCTGCACATAGCCATGCACTTTAAGTCCCTTTTTCGCACGTACTTTCATTAAACCTGAATATAGAAGTATATATCTGTCTAGGCTAGAGGCACATGAAACAGGACTGGCGTGCCGCTTCAAGTGTACCTGAGAGGAATCTGACTCAGGATTGGCCACCCTCTCAGGGCACCGACTCAGGATTGGCCAACCTCTATGGGGCACCTCTAACGGGCACAAATAATGGGCAAGCCCTATGAAAAGCACAGCGTGAGTCTAGGTGCCACCTTGAAAAAGGAGGGTGACGTCTGGTCTCTGACAGCAGGAATATTAAGAGAGGAGAAAACATACTGCCTGCTATCGTGAAATTCCAAGATAGTCACGAAAAGCAATCTCATGCACTGCACAAGCTCTTTCCCATGATGCACCTCTCCTGCACTCTGTCTATACAAATGAGCAAGCAGAGAGTTCAGGAATAAAACACCTAAGCTCATGTCCCCAAAAAACAGCAGCAGACAACTCGCAGATATATTCACCAATTTCTAATGCTTTTCTTTTAAACACAAAATAAACAGCCTCACCGGTGGTAAGGCTTAAAAAAATTGAATAAACTCGTAAATGTTCCTCTCCACGGAAATCTTTAGTAAAAGGCAAAAGATTTTTTCGTTTTGAAGAGAAACCAGAGTAAGTTAGAATATGTTTCTCTGGGGGTAAGTGGCACCACATCAAAGACCCCGTCATTGCGAGGGTGAGGACCTGAGAGGTATTTTCAAAATCTAAGAAAGAGGACAAGAACCAGGCCGGTGAGGGAAGCAGGCCCAAATTTCAGAGTCTCTGCTCAAAGCACAGAAAATCAAAAAGGTGGACAGTTCCCATGCGTCTGTCTGGGAATATGCAAATTCTTTTCTGTACACACCTCAGCTCATTAGGAGGCGTTGCGGCTGCTGGGCAAGGGGAACGGGAAGCGTGCATCAGGCTTTAGGTGAAGTGGCACTGTAGGACTTTTGTACCCCAGCGATTTTACGCTTTCCACACCATCCTTCCAATCGTTAGGCTGTGAGCCACCACTGTGCTCTGCACATAGCCATGCACTTTAAGTCCCTTTTTCGCACGTACTTTCATTAAACCTGAATATAGAAGTATATATCTGTCTAGGCTAGAGGCACATGAAACAGGACTGGCGTGCCGCTTCAAGTGTACCTGAGAGGAATCTGACTCAGGATTGGCCACCCTCTCAGGGCACCGACTCAGGATTGGCCAACCTCTATGGGGCACCTCTAACGTGCACAAATAACGGGCAAGCCCTATGAAAAGCACAGCGTGAGTCTAGGTGCCACCTTGAAAAAGGAGGGTGACGTCTGGCCTCTGACAGCAGGAATATTAAGAGAGGAGAAAACATACTGCCTGCTATCGTGAAATTCCAAGATAGTCACGAAAAGCAATCTCATGCACTGCACAAGCTCTGTCCCATGATGCACCTCTCCTGCACTCTGTCGATGCAAATGAACAAGCAGAGAGTTCAGGAATAAAACACCTAAGCTCATGTCCCCAAAAAACAGCAGCAGACAACTCGCAGATATATTCACCAATTTCTAATGCTTTTCTTTTAAACACACGATAAACAGCCTCACCTGTGGTAAGGCTTAAAAAAATTGAATAAACTCGTAAATGTTCCTCTCCACGGAAATCTTTAGTAAAAGGCGAAAGATTTTTTCGTTTTGAAGAGAAACCAGAGTAAGTTAGAATATGGCTCTCTGGGGGTAAGTGGCACCACATCAAAGACCCCGTCATTGCGAGGGTGAGGACCTGAGAGGTATTTTTAGGCTCTAAGAAAGAGGACAAGAACCAGGCCAGTGAGGGAAGCAGGCCCAATTTTCAGAGTCTCTGCTCAAAGCACAGAAAATCAAAAAGGTGGACAGTTCCCATGCGTCTGTCTGGAAATATGCAAATTCTTTTCTGTACACACCTCAGCTCATTAGGAGGCGTTGCGGCTGCTGGGCAAGGGGAACGGGAAGCGTGCATCAGGCTTTAGGTGAAGTGACACTGTAGGACTTTTGTCCCCCAGCGATTTTACGCTTTCCACACCATCCTTCCAATCGATAGGCTGTGAGCCACCACTGTGCTCTGCACATAGCCATGCACTTTAAGTCCCTTTTTCGCACGTACTTTCATTAAACCTGAATATAGAAGTATATATCTGTCTAGGCTAGAGGCACATGAAACAGGACTGGCGTGCCGCTTCAAGTGTACCTGAGAGGAATCTGACTCAGGATTGGCCACCCTCTCAGGGCACCGACTCAGGATTGGCCAACCTCTATGGGGCACCTCTAACGTGCACAAATAACGGGCAAGCCCTATGAAAAGCACAGCGTGAGTCTAGGTGCCACCTTGAAAAAGGAGGGTGACGTCTGGCCTCTGACAGCAGGAATATTAAGAGAGGAGAAAACATACTGCCTGCTATCGTGAAATTCCAAGATAGTCACGAAAAGCAATCTCATGCACTGCACAAGCTCTTTCCCATGATGCACCTCTCCTGCACTCTGTCAATGCAAATGAGCAAGCAGAGAGTTCAGGAATAAAACACCTAAGCTCATGTCCCCAAAAAACAGCAGCAGACAACTCGCAGATATATTCACCAATTTCTAATGCTTTTCTTTTAAACACACGATAAACAGCCTCACCTGTGGTAAGGCTTAAAAAAATTGAATAAACTCGTAAATGTTCCTCTCCACGGAAATCTTTAGTAAAAGGCGAAAGATTTTTTCGTTTTGAAGAGAAACCAGAGTAAGTTAGAATATGGCTCTCTGGGGGTAAGTGGCACCACATCAAAGACCCCGTCATTGCGAGGGTGAGGACCTGAGAGGTATTTTTAGGCTCTAAGAAAGAGGACAAGAACCAGGCCAGTGAGGGAAGCAGGCCCAAATTTCAGAGTCTCTGCTCAAAGCACAGAAAATCAAAAAGGTGGACAGTTCCCATGCGTCTGTCTGGGAATATGCAAATTCTTTTCTGTACACACCTCAGCTCATTAGGAGGCGTTGCGGCTGCTGGGCAAGGGGAACGGGAAGCGTGCATCAGGCTTTAGGTGAAGTGGCACTGTAGGACTTTTGTCCCCCAGCGATTTTACGCTTTCCACACCATCCTTCCAATCGTTAGGCTGTGAGCCACCACTGTGCTCTGCACATAGCCATGCACTTTAAGTCCCTTTTTCGCACGTACTTTCATTAAACCTGAATATGGAAGTATATATCTGTCTAGGCTAGAGGCACATGAAACAGGACTGGCGTGCCGCTTCAAGTGTACCTGAGAGGAATCTGACTCAGGATTGGCCACCCTCTCAGGGCACCGACTCAGGATTGGCCAACCTCTATGGGGCACCTCTAACGTGCACAAATAACAGGCAAGCCCTATGAAAAGCACAGCGTGAGTTTAGGTGCCACCTTGAAAAAGGAGGGTGACGTCTGGCCTCTGACAGCAGGAATATTAAGAGAGGAGAAAACATACTGCCTGCTATCGTGAAATTCCAAGATAGTCACGAAAAGCAATCTCATGCACTGCACAAGCTCTTTCCCATGATGCACCTCTCCTGCACTCTGTCTATGCAAATGAGCAAGCAGAGAGTTCAGGAATAAAACACCTAAGCTCATGTCCCCAAAAAACAGCAGCAGACAACTCGCAGATATATTCACCAATTTCTAATGCTTTTCTTTTAAACACAAGATAAACAGCCTCACCGGTGGTAAGGCTTAAAAAAATTGAATAAACTCGTAAATGTTCCTCTCCACGGCAATCTTTAGTAAAAGGCGAAAGATTTTTTCGTTTTGAAGAGAAACCAGAGTAAGTTAGAATATGGCTCTCTGGGGGTAAGTGGCACCACATCAAAGACCCCGTCATTGCGAGGGTGAGGACCTGAGAGGTATTTTCAAAATCTAAGAAAGAGGACAAGAACCAGGCCAGTGAGGGAAGCAGGCCCAATTTTCAGAGTCTCTGCTCAAAGCACAGAAAATCAAAAAGTTGGACAGTTCCCATGCGTCTGTCTGGAAATATGCAAATTCTTTTCTGTACACACCTCAGCTCATTAGGAGGCGTTGCGGCTGCTGGGCAAGGGGAACGGGAAGCGTGCATCAGGCTTTAGGTGAAGTGACACTGTAGGACTTTTGTCCCCCAGCGATTTTACGCTTTCCACACCATCCTTCCAATCGATAGGCTGTGAGCCACCACTGTGCTCCCCACATAGCCATGCACTTTAAGTCCCTTTTTCGCACGTACTTTCATTAAACCTGAATATAGAAGTATATATCTGTCTAGGCTAGAGGCACATGAAACAGGACTGGCGTGCCGCTTCAAGTGTACCTGAGAGGAATCTGACTCAGGATTGGCCACCCTCTCAGGGCACCGACTCAGGATTGGCCAACCTCTATGGGGCACCTCTAACGTGCACAAATAACGGGCAAGCCCTATGAAAAGCACAGCGTGAGTCTAGGTGCCACCTTGAAAAAGGAGGGTGACGTCTGGCCTCTGACAGCAGGAATATTAAGAGAGGAGAAAACATACTGCCTGCTATCGTGAAATTCCAAGATAGTCACGAAAAGCAATCTCATGCACTGCACAAGCTCTTTCCCATGATGCACCTCTCCTGCACTCTGTCTATACAAATGAGCAAGCAGAGAGTTCAGGAATAAAACACCTAAGCTCATGTCCCCAAAAAACAGCAGCAGACAACTCGCAGATATATTCACCAATTTCTAATGCTTTTCTTTTAAACACAAAATAAACAGCCTCACCGGTGGTAAGGCTTAAAAAAATTGAATAAACTCGTAAATGTTCCTCTCCACGGAAATCTTTAGTAAAAGGCAAAAGATTTTTTCGTTTTGAAGAGAAACCAGAGTAAGTTAGAATATGTTTCTCTGGGGGTAAGTGGCACCACATCAAAGACCCCGTCATTGCGAGGGTGAGGACCTGAGAGGTATTTTCAAAATCTAAGAAAGAGGACAAGAACCAGGCCGGTGAGGGAAGCAGGCCCAAATTTCAGAGTCTCTGCTCAAAGCACAGAAAATCAAAAAGGTGGACAGTTCCCATGCGTCTGTCTGGGAATATGCAAATTCTTTTCTGTACACACCTCAGCTCATTAGGAGGCGTTGCGGCTGCTGGGCAAGGGGAACGGGAAGCGTGCATCAGGCTTTAGGTGAAGTGGCACTGTAGGACTTTTGTACCCCAGCGATTTTACGCTTTCCACACCATCCTTCCAATCGTTAGGCTGTGAGCCACCACTGTGCTCTGCACATAGCCATGCACTTTAAGTCCCTTTTTCGCACGTACTTTCATTAAACCTGAATATAGAAGTATATATCTGTCTAGGCTAGAGGCACATGAAACAGGACTGGCGTGCCGCTTCAAGTGTACCTGAGAGGAATCTGACTCAGGATTGGCCACCCTCTCAGGGCACTGACTCAGGATTGGCCAACCTCTATGGGGCACCTCTAACGTGCACAAATAACGGGCAAGCCCTATGAAAAGCACAGCGTGAGTCTAGGTGCCACCTTGAAAAAGGAGGGTGACGTCTGGCCTCTGACAGCAGGAATATTAAGAGAGGAGAAAACATACTGCCTGCTATCGTGAAATTCCAAGATAGTCACGAAAAGCAATCTCATGCACTGCACAAGCTCTGTCCCATGATGCACCTCTCCTGCACTCTGTCGATGCAAATGAACAAGCAGAGAGTTCAGGAATAAAACACCTAAGCTCATGTCCCCAAAAAACAGCAGCAGACAACTCGCAGATATATTCACCAATTTCTAATGCTTTTCTTTTAAACACACGATAAACAGCCTCACCTGTGGTAAGGCTTAAAAAAATTGAATAAACTCGTAAATGTTCCTCTCCACGGAAATCTTTAGTAAAAGGCGAAAGATTTTTTCGTTTTGAAGAGAAACCAGAGTAAGTTAGAATATAGCTCTCTGGGGGTAAGTGGCACCACATCAAAGACCCCGTCATTGCGAGGGTGAGGACCTGAGAGGTATTTTTAGGCTCTAAGAAAGAGGACAAGAACCAGGCCAGTGAGGGAAGCAGGCCCAATTTTCAGAGTCTCTGCTCAAAGCACAGAAAATCAAAAAGGTGGACAGTTCCCATGCGTCTGTCTGGAAATATGCAAATTCTTTTCTGTACACACCTCAGCTCATTAGGAGGCGTTGCGGCTGCTGGGCAAGGGGAACGGGAAGCGTGCATCAGGCTTTAGGTGAAGTGACACTGTAGGACTTTTGTCCCCCAGCGATTTTACGCTTTCCACACCATCCTTCCAATCGATAGGCTGTGAGCCACCACTGTGCTCTGCACATAGCCATGCACTTTAAGTCCCTTTTTCGCACGTACTTTCATTAAACCTGAATATAGAAGTATATATCTGTCTAGGCTAGAGGCACATGAAACAGGACTGGCGTGCCGCTTCAAGTGTACCTGAGAGGAATCTGACTCAGGATTGGCCACCCTCTCAGGGCACCGACTCAGGATTGGCCAACCTCTATGGGGCACCTCTAACGGGCACAAATAATGGGCAAGCCCTATGAAAAGCACAGCGTGAGTCTAGGTGCCACCTTGAAAAAGGAGGGTGACGTCTGGTCTCTGACAGCAGGAATATTAAGAGAGGAGAAAACATACTGCCTGCTATCGTGAAATTCCAAGATAGTCACGAAAAGCAATCTCATGCACTGCACAAGCTCTTTCCCATGATGCACCTCTCCTGCACTCTGTCTATACAAATGAGCAAGCAGAGAGTTCAGGAATAAAACACCTAAGCTCATGTCCCCAAAAAACAGCAGCAGACAACTCGCAGATATATTCACCAATTTCTAATGCTTTTCTTTTAAACACAAAATAAACAGCCTCACCGGTGGTAAGGCTTAAAAAAATTGAATAAACTCGTAAATGTTCCTCTCCACGGAAATCTTTAGTAAAAGGCAAAAGATTTTTTCGTTTTGAAGAGAAACCAGAGTAAGTTAGAATATGTTTCTCTGGGGGTAAGTGGCACCACATCAAAGACCCCGTCATTGCGAGGGTGAGGACCTGAGAGGTATTTTCAAAATCTAAGAAAGAGGACAAGAACCAGGCCGGTGAGGGAAGCAGGCCCAAATTTCAGAGTCTCTGCTCAAAGCACAGAAAATCAAAAAGGTGGACAGTTCCCATGCGTCTGTCTGGGAATATGCAAATTCTTTTCTGTACACACCTCAGCTCATTAGGAGGCGTTGCGGCTGCTGGGCAAGGGGAACGGGAAGCGTGCATCAGGCTTTAGGTGAAGTGGCACTGTAGGACTTTTGTACCCCAGCGATTTTACGCTTTCCACACCATCCTTCCAATCGTTAGGCTGTGAGCCACCACTGTGCTCTGCACATAGCCATGCACTTTAAGTCCCTTTTTCGCACGTACTTTCATTAAACCTGAATATAGAAGTATATATCTGTCTAGGCTAGAGGCACATGAAACAGGACTGGCGTGCCGCTTCAAGTGTACCTGAGAGGAATCTGACTCAGGATTGGCCACCCTCTCAGGGCACCGACTCAGGATTGGCCAACCTCTATGGGGCACCTCTAACGTGCACAAATAACGGGCAAGCCCTATGAAAAGCACAGCGTGAGTCTAGGTGCCACCTTGAAAAAGGAGGGTGACGTCTGGCCTCTGACAGCAGGAATATTAAGAGAGGAGAAAACATACTGCCTGCTATCGTGAAATTCCAAGATAGTCACGAAAAGCAATCTCATGCACTGCACAAGCTCTGTCCCATGATGCACCTCTCCTGCACTCTGTCGATGCAAATGAACAAGCAGAGAGTTCAGGAATAAAACACCTAAGCTCATGTCCCCAAAAAACAGCAGCAGACAACTCGCAGATATATTCACCAATTTCTAATGCTTTTCTTTTAAACACACGATAAACAGCCTCACCTGTGGTAAGGCTTAAAAAAATTGAATAAACTCGTAAATGTTCCTCTCCACGGAAATCTTTAGTAAAAGGCGAAAGATTTTTTCGTTTTGAAGAGAAACCAGAGTAAGTTAGAATATGGCTCTCTGGGGGTAAGTGGCACCACATCAAAGACCCCGTCATTGCGAGGGTGAGGACCTGAGAGGTATTTTTAGGCTCTAAGAAAGAGGACAAGAACCAGGCCAGTGAGGGAAGCAGGCCCAATTTTCAGAGTCTCTGCTCAAAGCACAGAAAATCAAAAAGGTGGACAGTTCCCATGCGTCTGTCTGGAAATATGCAAATTCTTTTCTGTACACACCTCAGCTCATTAGGAGGCGTTGCGGCTGCTGGGCAAGGGGAACGGGAAGCGTGCATCAGGCTTTAGGTGAAGTGACACTGTAGGACTTTTGTCCCCCAGCGATTTTACGCTTTCCACACCATCCTTCCAATCGATAGGCTGTGAGCCACCACTGTGCTCTGCACATAGCCATGCACTTTAAGTCCCTTTTTCGCACGTACTTTCATTAAACCTGAATATAGAAGTATATATCTGTCTAGGCTAGAGGCACATGAAACAGGACTGGCGTGCCGCTTCAAGTGTACCTGAGAGGAATCTGACTCAGGATTGGCCACCCTCTCAGGGCACCGACTCAGGATTGGCCAACCTCTATGGGGCACCTCTAACGTGCACAAATAACGGGCAAGCCCTATGAAAAGCACAGCGTGAGTCTAGGTGCCACCTTGAAAAAGGAGGGTGACGTCTGGCCTCTGACAGCAGGAATATTAAGAGAGGAGAAAACATACTGCCTGCTATCGTGAAATTCCAAGATAGTCACGAAAAGCAATCTCATGCACTGCACAAGCTCTTTCCCATGATGCACCTCTCCTGCACTCTGTCAATGCAAATGAGCAAGCAGAGAGTTCAGGAATAAAACACCTAAGCTCATGTCCCCAAAAAACAGCAGCAGACAACTCGCAGATATATTCACCAATTTCTAATGCTTTTCTTTTAAACACACGATAAACAGCCTCACCTGTGGTAAGGCTTAAAAAAATTGAATAAACTCGTAAATGTTCCTCTCCACGGAAATCTTTAGTAAAAGGCGAAAGATTTTTTCGTTTTGAAGAGAAACCAGAGTAAGTTAGAATATGGCTCTCTGGGGGTAAGTGGCACCACATCAAAGACCCCGTCATTGCGAGGGTGAGGACCTGAGAGGTATTTTTAGGCTCTAAGAAAGAGGACAAGAACCAGGCCAGTGAGGGAAGCAGGCCCAAATTTCAGAGTCTCTGCTCAAAGCACAGAAAATCAAAAAGGTGGACAGTTCCCATGCGTCTGTCTGGGAATATGCAAATTCTTTTCTGTACACACCTCAGCTCATTAGGAGGCGTTGCGGCTGCTGGGCAAGGGGAACGGGAAGCGTGCATCAGGCTTTAGGTGAAGTGGCACTGTAGGACTTTTGTCCCCCAGCGATTTTACGCTTTCCACACCATCCTTCCAATCGTTAGGCTGTGAGCCACCACTGTGCTCTGCACATAGCCATGCACTTTAAGTCCCTTTTTCGCACGTACTTTCATTAAACCTGAATATGGAAGTATATATCTGTCTAGGCTAGAGGCACATGAAACAGGACTGGCGTGCCGCTTCAAGTGTACCTGAGAGGAATCTGACTCAGGATTGGCCACCCTCTCAGGGCACCGACTCAGGATTGGCCAACCTCTATGGGGCACCTCTAACGTGCACAAATAACAGGCAAGCCCTATGAAAAGCACAGCGTGAGTTTAGGTGCCACCTTGAAAAAGGAGGGTGACGTCTGGCCTCTGACAGCAGGAATATTAAGAGAGGAGAAAACATACTGCCTGCTATCGTGAAATTCCAAGATAGTCACGAAAAGCAATCTCATGCACTGCACAAGCTCTTTCCCATGATGCACCTCTCCTGCACTCTGTCTATGCAAATGAGCAAGCAGAGAGTTCAGGAATAAAACACCTAAGCTCATGTCCCCAAAAAACAGCAGCAGACAACTCGCAGATATATTCACCAATTTCTAATGCTTTTCTTTTAAACACAAGATAAACAGCCTCACCGGTGGTAAGGCTTAAAAAAATTGAATAAACTCGTAAATGTTCCTCTCCACGGCAATCTTTAGTAAAAGGCGAAAGATTTTTTCGTTTTGAAGAGAAACCAGAGTAAGTTAGAATATGGCTCTCTGGGGGTAAGTGGCACCACATCAAAGACCCCGTCATTGCGAGGGTGAGGACCTGAGAGGTATTTTCAAAATCTAAGAAAGAGGACAAGAACCAGGCCAGTGAGGGAAGCAGGCCCAATTTTCAGAGTCTCTGCTCAAAGCACAGAAAATCAAAAAGTTGGACAGTTCCCATGCGTCTGTCTGGAAATATGCAAATTCTTTTCTGTACACACCTCAGCTCATTAGGAGGCGTTGCGGCTGCTGGGCAAGGGGAACGGGAAGCGTGCATCAGGCTTTAGGTGAAGTGACACTGTAGGACTTTTGTCCCCCAGCGATTTTACGCTTTCCACACCATCCTTCCAATCGATAGGCTGTGAGCCACCACTGTGCTCCCCACATAGCCATGCACTTTAAGTCCCTTTTTCGCACGTACTTTCATTAAACCTGAATATAGAAGTATATATCTGTCTAGGCTAGAGGCACATGAAACAGGACTGGCGTGCCGCTTCAAGTGTACCTGAGAGGAATCTGACTCAGGATTGGCCACCCTCTCAGGGCACCGACTCAGGATTGGCCAACCTCTATGGGGCACCTCTAACGTGCACAAATAACGGGCAAGCCCTATGAAAAGCACAGCGTGAGTCTAGGTGCCACCTTGAAAAAGGAGGGTGACGTCTGGCCTCTGACAGCAGGAATATTAAGAGAGGAGAAAACATACTGCCTGCTATCGTGAAATTCCAAGATAGTCACGAAAAGCAATCTCATGCACTGCACAAGCTCTGTCCCATGATGCACCTCTCCTGCACTCTGTCGATGCAAATGAGCAAGCAGAGAGTTCAGGAATAAAACACCTAAGCTCATGTCCCCAAAAAACAGCAGCAGACAACTCGCAGATATATTCACCAATTTCTAATGCTTTTCTTTTAAACACACGATAAACAGCCTCACCTGTGGTAAGGCTTAAAAAAACTTGAATAAACTCGTAAATGTTCCTCTCCACGGAAATCTTTAGTAAAAGGCGAAAGATTTTTTCGTTTTGAAGAGAAACCAGAGTAAGTTAGAATATGGCTCTCTGGGGGTAAGTGGCACCACATCAAAGACCCCGTCATTGCGAGGGTGAGGACCTGAGAGGTATTTTTAGGCTCTAAGAAAGAGGACAAGAACCAGGCCAGTGAGGGAAGCAGGCCCAATTTTCAGAGTCTCTGCTCAAAGCACAGAAAATCAAAAAGGTGGACAGTTCCCATGCGTCTGTCTGGAAATATGCAAATTCTTTTCTGTACACACCTCAGCTCATTAGGAGGCGTTGCGGCTGCTGGGCAAGGGGAACGGGAAGCGTGCATCAGGCTTTAGGTGAAGTGACACTGTAGGACTTTTGTCCCCCAGCGATTTTACGCTTTCCACACCATCCTTCCAATCGATAGGCTGTGAGCCACCACTGTGCTCTGCACATAGCCATGCACTTTAAGTCCCTTTTTCGCACGTACTTTCATTAAACCTGAATATAGAAGTATATATCTGTCTAGGCTAGAGGCACATGAAACAGGACTGGCGTGCCGCTTCAAGTGTACCTGAGAGGAATCTGACTCAGGATTGGCCACCCTCTCAGGGCACCGACTCAGGATTGGCCAACCTCTATGGGGCACCTCTAACGTGCACAAATAACAGGCAAGCCCTATGAAAAGCACAGCGTGAGTCTAGGTGCCACCTTGAAAAAGGAGGGTGACGTCTGGCCTCTGACAGCAGGAATATTAAGAGAGGAGAAAACATACTGCCTGCTATCGTGAAATTCCAAGATAGTCACGAAAAGCAATCTCATGCACTGCACAAGCTCTTTCCCATGATGCACCTCTCCTGCACTCTGTCTATGCAAATGAGCAAGCAGAGAGTTCAGGAATAAAACACCTAAGCTCATGTCCCCAAAAAACAGCAGCAGACAACTCGCAGATATATTCACCAATTTCTAATGCTTTTCTTTTAAACACAAGATAAACAGCCTCACCGGTGGTAAGGCTTAAAAAAATTGAATAAACTCGTAAATGTTCCTCTCCACGGCAATCTTTAGTAAAAGGCGAAAGATTTTTTCGTTTTGAAGAGAAACCAGAGTAAGTTAGAATATGGCTCTCTGGGGGTAAGTGGCACCACATCAAAGACCCCGTCATTGCGAGGGTGAGGACCTGAGAGGTATTTTCAAAATCTAAGAAAGAGGACAAGAACCAGGCCGGTGAGGGAAGCAGGCCCAAATTTCAGAGTCTCTGCTCAAAGCACAGAAAATCAAAAAGGTGGACAGTTCCCATGCGTCTGTCTGGGAATATGCAAATTCTTTTCTGTACACACCTCAGCTCATTAGGAGGCATTGCGGCTGCTGGGCAAGGGGAACGGGAAGCGTGCATCAGGCTTTAGGTGAAGTGGCACTGTAGGACTTTTGTACCCCAGCGATTTTACGCTTTCCACACCATCCTTCCAATCGTTAGGCTGTGAGCCACCACTGTGCTCTGCACATAGCCATGCACTTTAAGTCCCTTTTTCGCACGTACTTTCATTAAACCTGAATATAGAAGTATATATCTGTCTAGGCTAGAGGCACATGAAACAGGACTGGCGTGCCGCTTCAAGTGTACCTGAGAGGAATCTGACTCAGGATTGGCCACCCTCTCAGGGCACCGACTCAGGATTGGCCAACCTCTATGGGGCACCTCTAACGTGCACAAATAACGGGCAAGCCCTATGAAAAGCACAGCGTGAGTCTAGGTGCCACCTTGAAAAAGGAGGGTGACGTCTGGCCTCTGACAGCAGGAATATTAAGAGAGGAGAAAACATACTGCCTGCTATCGTGAAATTCCAAGATAGTCACGAAAAGCGATCTCATGCACTGCACAAGCTCTGTCCCATGATGCACCTCTCCTGCACTCTGTCGATGCAAATGAGCAAGCAGAGAGTTCAGGAATAAAACACCTAAGCTCATGTCCCCAAAAAACAGCAGCAGACAACTCGCAGATATATTCACCAATTTCTAATGCTTTTCTTTTAAACACACGATAAACAGCCTCACCTGTGGTAAGGCTTAAAAAAATTGAATAAACTCGTAAATGTTCCTCTCCACGGAAATCTTTAGTAAAAGGCGAAAGATTTTTTCGTTTTGAAGAGAAACCAGAGTAAGTTAGAATATGGCTCTCTGGGGGTAAGTGGCACCACATCAAAGACCCCGTCATTGCGAGGGTGAGGACCTGAGAGGTATTTTTAGGCTCTAAGAAAGAGGACAAGAACCAGGCCAGTGAGGGAAGCAGGCCCAATTTTCAGAGTCTCTGCTCAAAGCACAGAAAATCAAAAAGGTGGACAGTTCCCATGCGTCTGTCTGGAAATATGCAAATTCTTTTCTGTACACACCTCAGCTCATTAGGAGGCGTTGCGGCTGCTGGGCAAGGGGAACGGGAAGCGTGCATCAGGCTTTAGGTGAAGTGACACTGTAGGACTTTTGTCCCCCAGCGATTTTACGCTTTCCACACCATCCTTCCAATCGATAGGCTGTGAGCCACCACTGTGCTCTGCACATAGCCATGCACTTTAAGTCCCTTTTTCGCACGTACTTTCATTAAACCTGAATATAGAAGTATATATCTGTCTAGGCTAGAGGCACATGAAACAGGACTGGCGTGCCGCTTCAAGTGTACCTGAGAGGAATCTGACTCATGATTGGCCACCCTCTCAGGGCACCGACTCAGGATTGGCCAACCTCTAACGGGCACAAATAACGGGCAAGCCCTATGAAAAGCACAGCGTGAGTCTAGGTGCCACCTTGAAAAAGGAGGGTGACGTCTGGCCTCTGACAGCAGGAATATTAAGAGAGGAGAAAACATACTGCCTGCTATCGTGAAATTCCAAGATAGTCACGAAAAGCAATCTCATGCACTGCACAAGCTCTTTCCCATGATGCACCTCTCCTGCACTCTGTCTATGCAAATGAGTAAGCAGAGAGTTCAGGAATAAAACACCTAAGCTCATGTCCCCAAAAAACAGCAGCAGACAACTCGCAGATATATTCACCAATTTCTAATGCTTTTCTTTTAAACACAAGATAAACAGCCTCACCGGTGGTAAGGCTTAAAAAAATTGAATAAACTCGTAAATGTTCCTCTCCACGGAAATCCTTAGTAGAAGGCAAAAGATTTTTTCGTTTTGAAGAGAAAACCAGAGTAAGTTAGAATATGGCTCTCTGGGGGTAAGTGGCACCACATCAAAGACCCCGTCATTGCGAGGGTGAGGACCTGAGAGGTATTTTCAAAATCTAAGAAAGAGGACAAGAACCAGGCCGGTGAGGGAAGCAGGCCCAAATTTCAGAGTCTCTGCTCAAAGCACAGAAAATCAAAAAGGTGGACAGTTCCCATGCGTCTGTCTGGGAATATGCAAATTCTTTTCTGTACACACCTCAGCTCATTAGGAGGCGTTGCGGCTGCTGGGCAAGGGGAACGGGAAGCGTGCATCAGGCTTTAGGTGAAGTGGCACTGTAGGACTTTTGTCCCCCAGCGATTTTACGCTTTCCACACCATCCTTCCAATCGTTAGGCTGTGAGCCACCACTGTGCTCTGCACATAGCCATGCACTTTAAGTCCCTTTTTCGCACGTACTTTCATTAAACCTGAATATGGAAGTATATATCTGTCTAGGCTAGAGGCACATGAAACAGGACTGGCGTGCCGCTTCAAGTGTACCTGAGAGGAATCTGACTCAGGATTGGCCAACCTCTATGGGGCACCTCTAACGTGCACAAATAACAGGCAAGCCCTATGAAAAGCACAGCGTGAGTCTAGGTGCCACCTTGAAAAAGGAGGGTGACGTCTGGCCTCTGACAGCAGGAATATTAAGAGAGGAGAAAACATACTGCCTGCTATCGTGAAATTCCAAGATAGTCACGAAAAGCAATCTCATGCACTGCACAAGCTCTTTCCCATGATGCACCTCTCCTGCACTCTGTCTATGCAAATGAGCAAGCAGAGAGTTCAGGAATAAAACACCTAAGCTCATGTCCCCAAAAAACAGCAGCAGACAACTCGCAGATATATTCACCAATTTCTAATGCTTTTCTTTTAAACACAAGATAAACAGCCTCACCGGTGGTAAGGCTTAAAAAAATTGAATAAACTCGTAAATGTTCCTCTCCACGGCAATCTTTAGTAAAAGGCGAAAGATTTTTTCGTTTTGAAGAGAAACCAGAGTAAGTTAGAATATGGCTCTCTGGGGGTAAGTGGCACCACATCAAAGACCCCGTCATTGCGAGGGTGAGGACCTGAGAGGTATTTTCAAAATCTAAGAAAGAGGACAAGAACCAGGCCAGTGAGGGAAGCAGGCCCAATTTTCAGAGTCTCTGCTCAAAGCACAGAAAATCAAAAAGGTGGACAGTTCCCATGCGTCTGTCTGGAAATATGCAAATTCTTTTCTGTACACACCTCAGCTCATTAGGAGGCGTTGCGGCTGCTGGGCAAGGGGAACGGGAAGCGTGCATCAGGCTTTAGGTGAAGTGACACTGTAGGACTTTTGTCCCCCAGCGATTTTACGCTTTCCACACCATCCTTCCAATCGATAGGCTGTGAGCCACCACTGTGCTCTGCACATAGCCATGCACTTTAAGTCCCTTTTTCGCACGTACTTTCATTAAACCTGAATATAGAAGTATATATCTGTCTAGGCTAGAGGCACATGAAACAGGACTGGCGTGCCGCTTCAAGTGTACCTGAGAGGAATCTGACTCATGATTGGCCACCCTCTCAGGGCACCGACTCAGGATTGGCCAACCTCTATGGGGCACCTCTAACGGGCACAAATAACGGGCAAGCCCTATGAAAAGCACAGCGTGAGTCTAGGTGCCACCTTGAAAAAGGAGGGTGACGTCTGGCCTCTGACAGCAGGAATATTAAGAGAGGAGAAAACATACTGCCTGCTATCGCGAAATTCCAAGATAGTCACGAAAAGCAATCTCATGCACTGCACAAGCTCTTTCCCATGATGCACCTCTCCTGCACTCTGTCTATACAAATGAGCAAGCAGAGAGTTCAGGAATAAAACACCTAAGCTCATGTCCCCAAAAAACAGCAGCAGACAACTCGCAGATATATTCACCAATTTCTAATGCTTTTCTTTTAAACACAAGATAAACAGCCTCACCGGTGGTAAGGCTTAAAAAAATTGAATAAACTCGTAAATGTTCCTCTCCACGGAAATCTTTAGTAAAAGGCGAAAGATTTTTTCGTTTTGAAGAGAAACCAGAGTAAGTTAGAATATGGCTCTCTGGGGGTAAGTGGCACCACATCAAAGACCCCGTCATTGCGAGGGTGAGGACCTGAGAGGTATTTTCAAAATCTAAGAAAGAGGACAAGAACCAGGCCGGTGAGGGAAGCAGGCCCAAATTTCAGAGTCTCTGCTCAAAGCACAGAAAATCAAAAAGGTGGACAGTTCCCATGCGTCTGACTGGGAATATGCAAATTCTTTTCTGTACACACCTCAGCTCATTAGGAGGCGTTGCGGCTGCTGGGCAAGGGGAACGGGAAGCGTGCATCAGGCTTTAGGTGAAGTGGCACTGTAGGACTTTTGTCCCCCAGCGATTTTACGCTTTCCACACCATCCTTCCAATCGTTAGGCTGTGAGCCACCACTGTGCTCTGCACATAGCCATGCACTTTAAGTCCCTTTTTCGCACGTACTTTCATTAAACCTGAATACGGAAGTATATATCTGTCTAGGCTAGAGGCACATGAAACAGGACTGGCGTGCCGCTTCAAGTGTACCTGAGAGGAATCTGACTCAGGATTGGCCACCCTCTCAGGGCACCGACTCAGGATTGGCCAACCTCTATGGGGCACCTCTAACGTGCACAAATAACAGGCAAGCCCTATGAAAAGCACAGCGTGAGTCTAGGTGCCACCTTGAAAAAGGAGGGTGACGTCTGGCCTCTGACAGCAGGAATATTAAGAGAGGAGAAAACATACTGCCTGCTATCGTGAAATTCCAAGATAGTCACGAAAAGCAATCTCATGCACTGCACAAGCTCTTTCCCATGATGCACCTCTCCTGCACTCTGTCTATGCAAATGAGCAAGCAGAGAGTTCAGGAATAAAACACCTAAGCTCATGTCCCCAAAAAACAGCAGCAGACAACTCACAGATATATTCACCAATTTCTAATGCTTTTCTTTTAAACACAAGATAAACAGCCTCACCGGTGGTAAGGCTTAAAAAAATTGAATAAACTCGTAAATGTTCCTCTCCACGGCAATCTTTAGTAAAAGGCGAAAGATTTTTTCGTTTTGAAGAGAAACCAGAGTAAGTTAGAATATGGCTCTCTGGGGGTAAGTGGCACCACATCAAAGACCCCGTCATTGCGAGGGTGAGGACCTGAGAGGTATTTTCAAAATCTAAGAAAGAGGACAAGAACCAGGCCAGTGAGGGAAGCAGGCCCAATTTTCAGAGTCTCTGCTCAAAGCACAGAAAATCAAAAAGGTGGACAGTTCCCATGCGTCTGTCTGGAAATATGCAAATTCTTTTCTGTACACACCTCAGCTCATTAGGAGGCGTTGCGGCTGCTGGGCAAGGGGAACGGGAAGCGTGCATCAGGCTTTAGGTGAAGTGGCACTGTAGGACTTTTGTCCCCCAGCGATTTTACGCTTTCCACACCATCCTTCCAATCGTTAGGCTGTGAGCCACCACTGTGCTCTGCACATAGCCATGCACTTTAAGTCCCTTTTTCGCACGTACTTTCATTAAACCTGAATATAGAAGCATATATCTGTCTAGGCTAGAGGCACATGAAACAGGACTGGCGTGCCGCTTCAAGTGTACCTGAGAGGAATCTGACTCAGGATTGGCCACCCTCTCAGGGCACCGACTCAGGATTGGCCAACCTCTATGGGGCACCTCTAACGGGCACAAATAATGGGCAAGCCCTATGAAAAGCACAGCGTGAGTCTAGGTGCCACCTTGAAAAAGGAGGGCGACGTCTGGCCTCTGACAGCAGGAATATTAAGAGAGGAGAAAACATACTGCCTGCTATCGTGAAATTCCAAGATAGTCACGAAAAGCAATCTCATGCACTGTACAAGCTCTTTCCCATGATGCACCTCTCCTGCACTCTGTCTATGCAAATGAGCAAGCAGAGAGTTCAGGAATAAAACACCTAAGCTCATGTCCCCAAAAAACAGCAGCAGACAACTGGCAGATATTCCCCAATTTCTAATGCTTTTCTTTTAAACACACGATAAACAGCCTCACCTGTGGTAAGGCTTAAAACAATTGAATAAACTCGTAAATGTTCCTCTCCACGGAAATCTTTAGTAAAAGGCGAAAGATTTTTTAGTTTTGAAGAGAAACCAGAGTAAGTTAGAATATGGCTCTCTGGGGGTAAGTGGCACCACATCAAAGACCCCGTCGTTGCGAGGGTGAGGACCTGAGAGGTATTTTTAGGCTCTAAGAAAGAGGACAAGAACCAGGCCAGTGAGGGAAGCAGGCCCAATTTTCAGAGTCTCTGCTCAAAGCACAGAAAATCAAAAAGGTGGACAGTTCCCATGCGTCTGTCTGGGAATATGCAAATTCTTTTCTGTACACACCTCAGCTCATTAGGAGGCGTTGCGGCTGCTGGGCAAGGGGAACGGGAAGCGTGCATCAGGCTTTAGGTGAAGTGACACTGTAGGACTTTTGTCCCCCAGCGATTTTACGCTTTCCACACCATCCTTCCAATCGATAGGCTGTGAGCCACCACTGTGCTCTGCACATAGCCATGCACTTTAAGTCCCTTTTTCGCACGTACTTTCATTAAACCTGAATATAGAAGTATATATCTGTCTAGGCTAGAGGCACATGAAACAGGACTGGCGTGCCGCTTTAAGTGTACCTGAGAGGAATCTGACTCAGGATTGGCCACCCTCTCAGGGCACCGACTCAGGATTGGCCAACCTCTATGGGGCACCTCTAACGGGCACAAATAATGGGCAAGCCCTATGAAAAGCACAGCGTGAGTCTAGGTGCCACCTTGAAAAAGGAGGGTGACGTCTGGCCTCTGACAGCAGGAATATTAAGAGAGGAGAAAACATACTGCCTGCTATCGTGAAATTCCAAGATAGTCACGAAAAGCAATCTCATGCACTGCACAAGCTCTTTCCCATGATGCACCTCTCCTGCACTCTGTCTATGCAAATGAGCAAGCAGAGAGTTCAGGAATAAAACACCTAAGCTCATGTCCCCAAAAAACAGCAGCAGACAACTCGCAGATATATTCACCAATTTCTAATGCTTTTCTTTTAAACACAAGATAAACAGCCTCACCGGTGGTAAGGCTTAAAAAAATTGAATAAACTCGTAAATGTTCCCCTCCACGGAAATCTTTAGTAAAAGGCGAAAGATTTTTTCGTTTTAAAGAGAAAACCAGAGTAAGTTAGAATATGGCTCTCTGGGGGTAAGTGGCACCACATCAAAGACCCCGTCATTGCGAGGGTGAGGACCTGAGAGGTATTTTCAAAATCTAAGAAAGAGGACAAGAACCAGGTCGGTGAGGGAAGCAGGCCCAAATTTCAGAGTCTCTGCTCAAAGCACAGAAAATCAAAAAGGTGGACAGTTCCCATGCGTCTGTCTGGGAATATGCAAATTCTTTTCTGTACACACCTCAGCTCATTAGGAGGCGTTGCGGCTGCTGGGCAAGGGGAACGGGAAGCGTGCATCAGGCTTTAGGTGAAGTGGCACTGTAGGACTTTTGTCCCCCAGCGATTTTACGCTTTCCACACCATCCTTCCAATCGTTAGGCTGTGAGCCACCACTGTGCTCTGCACATAGCCATGCACTTTAAGTCCCTTTTTCGCACGTACTTTCATTAAACCTGAATATGGAAGTATTTATCTGTCTAGGCTAGAGGCACATGAAACAGGACTGGCGTGCCGCTTCAAGTGTACCTGAGAGGAATCTGACTCAGGATTGGCCACCCTCTCAGGGCACCGACTCAGGATTGGCCAACCTCTATGGGGCACCTCTAACGTGCACAAATAACAGGCAAGCCCTATGAAAAGCACAGCGTGAGTCTAGGTGCCACCTTGAAAAAGGAGGGTGACGTCTGGCCTCTGACAGCAGGAATATTAAGAGAGGAGAAAACATACTGCCTGCTATCGTGAAATTCCAAGATAGTCACGAAAAGCAATCTCATGCACTGCACAAGCTCTTTCCCATGATGCACCTCTCCTGCACTCTGTCTATGCAAATGAGCAAGCAGAGAGTTCTGGAATAAAACACCTAAGCTCATGTCCCCAAAAAACAGCAGCAGACAACTCGCAGATATATTCACCAATTTCTAATGCTTTTCTTTTAAACACAAGATAAACAGCCTCACCGGTGGTAAGGCTTAAAAAAATTGAATAAACTCGTAAATGTTCCTCTCCACGGCAATCTTTAGTAAAAGGCGAAAGATTTTTTCGTTTTGAAGAGAAACCAGAGTAAGTTAGAATATGGCTCTCTGGGGGTAAGTGGCACCACATCAAAGACCCCGTCATTGCGAGGGTGAGGACCTGAGAGGTATTTTCAAAATCTAAGAAAGAGGACAAGAACCAGGCCAGTGAGGGAAGCAGGCCCAATTTTCAGAGTCTCTGCTCAAAGCACAGAAAATCAAAAAGGTGGACAGTTCCCATGCGTCTGTCTGGGAATATGCAAATTCTTTTCTGTACACACCTCAGCTCATTAGGAGGCGTTGCGGCTGCTGGGCAAGGGGAACGGGAAGCGTGCATCAGGCTTTAGGTGAAGTGGCACTGTAGGACTTTTGTCCCCCAGCGATTTTACGCTTTCCACACCATCCTTCCAATCGTTAGGCTGTGAGCCACCACTGTGCTCTGCACATAGCCATGCACTTTAAGTCCCTTTTTCGCACGTACTTTCATTAAACCTGAATATAGAAGTATATATCTGTCTAGGCTAGAGGCACATGAAACAGGACTGGCGTGCCGCTTCAAGTGTACCTGAGAGGAATCTGACTCAGGATTGGCCACCCTCTCAGGGCACCGACTCAGGATTGGCCAACCTCTATGGGGCGCCTCTAACGTGCACAAATAACAGGCAAGCCCTATGAAAAGCACAGCGTGAGTCTAGGTGCCACCTTGAAAAAGGAGGGTGACGTCTGGCCTCTGACAGCAGGAATATTAAGAGAGGAGAAAACATACTGCCTGCTATCGTGAAATTCCAAGATAGTCACGAAAAGCAATCTCATGCACTGCACAAGCTCTTTCCCATGATGCACCTCTCCTGCACTCTGTCTATGCAAATGAGCAAGCAGAGAGTTCAGGAATAAAACACCTAAGCTCATGTCCCCAAAAAACAGCAGCAGACAACTCGCAGATATATTCACCAATTTCTAATGCTTTTCTTTTAAACACAAGATAAACAGCCTCACCGGTGGTAAGGCTTAAAAAAATTGAATAAACTCGTAAATGTTCCTCTCCACGGAAATCTTTAGTAAAAGGCGAAAGATTTTTTCGTTTTGAAGAGAAACCAGAGTAAGTTAGAATATGGCTCTCTGGGGGTAAGTGGCACCACATCAAAGACCCCGTCATTGCGAGGGTGAGGACCTGAGAGGTATTTTCAAAATCTAAGAAAGAGGACAAGAACCAGGCCGGTGAGGGAAGCAGGCCCAAATTTCAGAGTCTCTGCTCAAAGCACAGAAAATCAAAAAGGTGGACAGTTCCCATGCGTCTGACTGGGAATATGCAAATTCTTTTCTGTACACACCTCAGCTCATTAGGAGGCGTTGCGGCTGCTGGGCAAGGGGAACGGGAAGCGTGCATCAGGCTTTAGGTGAAGTGGCACTGTAGGACTTTTGTCCCCCAGCGATTTTACGCTTTCCACACCATCCTTCCAATCGTTAGGCTGTGAGCCACCACTGTGCTCTGCACATAGCCATGCACTTTAAGTCCCTTTTTCGCACGTACTTTCATTAAACCTGAATACGGAAGTATATATCTGTCTAGGCTAGAGGCACATGAAACAGGACTGGCGTGCCGCTTCAAGTGTACCTGAGAGGAATCTGACTCAGGATTGGCCACCCTCTCAGGGCACCGACTCAGGATTGGCCAACCTCTATGGGGCACCTCTAACGTGCACAAATAACAGGCAAGCCCTATGAAAAGCACAGCGTGAGTCTAGGTGCCACCTTGAAAAAGGAGGGTGACGTCTGGCCTCTGACAGCAGGAATATTAAGAGAGGAGAAAACATACTGCCTGCTATCGTGAAATTCCAAGATAGTCACGAAAAGCAATCTCATGCACTGCACAAGCTCTTTCCCATGATGCACCTCTCCTGCACTCTGTCTATGCAAATGAGCAAGCAGAGAGTTCAGGAATAAAACACCTAAGCTCATGTCCCCAAAAAACAGCAGCAGACAACTCACAGATATATTCACCAATTTCTAATGCTTTTCTTTTAAACACAAGATAAACAGCCTCACCGGTGGTAAGGCTTAAAAAAATTGAATAAACTCGTAAATGTTCCTCTCCACGGCAATCTTTAGTAAAAGGCGAAAGATTTTTTCGTTTTGAAGAGAAACCAGAGTAAGTTAGAATATGGCTCTCTGGGGGTAAGTGGCACCACATCAAAGACCCCGTCATTGCGAGGGTGAGGACCTGAGAGGTATTTTCAAAATCTAAGAAAGAGGACAAGAACCAGGCCAGTGAGGGAAGCAGGCCCAATTTTCAGAGTCTCTGCTCAAAGCACAGAAAATCAAAAAGGTGGACAGTTCCCATGCGTCTGTCTGGAAATATGCAAATTCTTTTCTGTACACACCTCAGCTCATTAGGAGGCGTTGCGGCTGCTGGGCAAGGGGAACGGGAAGCGTGCATCAGGCTTTAGGTGAAGTGGCACTGTAGGACTTTTGTCCCCCAGCGATTTTACGCTTTCCACACCATCCTTCCAATCGTTAGGCTGTGAGCCACCACTGTGCTCTGCACATAGCCATGCACTTTAAGTCCCTTTTTCGCACGTACTTTCATTAAACCTGAATATAGAAGCATATATCTGTCTAGGCTAGAGGCACATGAAACAGGACTGGCGTGCCGCTTCAAGTGTACCTGAGAGGAATCTGACTCAGGATTGGCCACCCTCTCAGGGCACCGACTCAGGATTGGCCAACCTCTATGGGGCACCTCTAACGGGCACAAATAATGGGCAAGCCCTATGAAAAGCACAGCGTGAGTCTAGGTGCCACCTTGAAAAAGGAGGGCGACGTCTGGCCTCTGACAGCAGGAATATTAAGAGAGGAGAAAACATACTGCCTGCTATCGTGAAATTCCAAGATAGTCACGAAAAGCAATCTCATGCACTGTACAAGCTCTTTCCCATGATGCACCTCTCCTGCACTCTGTCTATGCAAATGAGCAAGCAGAGAGTTCAGGAATAAAACACCTAAGCTCATGTCCCCAAAAAACAGCAGCAGACAACTGGCAGATATTCCCCAATTTCTAATGCTTTTCTTTTAAACACACGATAAACAGCCTCACCTGTGGTAAGGCTTAAAACAATTGAATAAACTCGTAAATGTTCCTCTCCACGGAAATCTTTAGTAAAAGGCGAAAGATTTTTTAGTTTTGAAGAGAAACCAGAGTAAGTTAGAATATGGCTCTCTGGGGGTAAGTGGCACCACATCAAAGACCCCGTCGTTGCGAGGGTGAGGACCTGAGAGGTATTTTTAGGCTCTAAGAAAGAGGACAAGAACCAGGCCAGTGAGGGAAGCAGGCCCAATTTTCAGAGTCTCTGCTCAAAGCACAGAAAATCAAAAAGGTGGACAGTTCCCATGCGTCTGTCTGGGAATATGCAAATTCTTTTCTGTACACACCTCAGCTCATTAGGAGGCGTTGCGGCTGCTGGGCAAGGGGAACGGGAAGCGTGCATCAGGCTTTAGGTGAAGTGACACTGTAGGACTTTTGTCCCCCAGCGATTTTACGCTTTCCACACCATCCTTCCAATCGATAGGCTGTGAGCCACCACTGTGCTCTGCACATAGCCATGCACTTTAAGTCCCTTTTTCGCACGTACTTTCATTAAACCTGAATATAGAAGTATATATCTGTCTAGGCTAGAGGCACATGAAACAGGACTGGCGTGCCGCTTTAAGTGTACCTGAGAGGAATCTGACTCAGGATTGGCCACCCTCTCAGGGCACCGACTCAGGATTGGCCAACCTCTATGGGGCACCTCTAACGGGCACAAATAATGGGCAAGCCCTATGAAAAGCACAGCGTGAGTCTAGGTGCCACCTTGAAAAAGGAGGGTGACGTCTGGCCTCTGACAGCAGGAATATTAAGAGAGGAGAAAACATACTGCCTGCTATCGTGAAATTCCAAGATAGTCACGAAAAGCAATCTCATGCACTGCACAAGCTCTTTCCCATGATGCACCTCTCCTGCACTCTGTCTATGCAAATGAGCAAGCAGAGAGTTCAGGAATAAAACACCTAAGCTCATGTCCCCAAAAAACAGCAGCAGACAACTCGCAGATATATTCACCAATTTCTAATGCTTTTCTTTTAAACACAAGATAAACAGCCTCACCGGTGGTAAGGCTTAAAAAAATTGAATAAACTCGTAAATGTTCCCCTCCACGGAAATCTTTAGTAAAAGGCGAAAGATTTTTTCGTTTTAAAGAGAAAACCAGAGTAAGTTAGAATATGGCTCTCTGGGGGTAAGTGGCACCACATCAAAGACCCCGTCATTGCGAGGGTGAGGACCTGAGAGGTATTTTCAAAATCTAAGAAAGAGGACAAGAACCAGGTCGGTGAGGGAAGCAGGCCCAAATTTCAGAGTCTCTGCTCAAAGCACAGAAAATCAAAAAGGTGGACAGTTCCCATGCGTCTGTCTGGGAATATGCAAATTCTTTTCTGTACACACCTCAGCTCATTAGGAGGCGTTGCGGCTGCTGGGCAAGGGGAACGGGAAGCGTGCATCAGGCTTTAGGTGAAGTGGCACTGTAGGACTTTTGTCCCCCAGCGATTTTACGCTTTCCACACCATCCTTCCAATCGTTAGGCTGTGAGCCACCACTGTGCTCTGCACATAGCCATGCACTTTAAGTCCCTTTTTCGCACGTACTTTCATTAAACCTGAATATGGAAGTATTTATCTGTCTAGGCTAGAGGCACATGAAACAGGACTGGCGTGCCGCTTCAAGTGTACCTGAGAGGAATCTGACTCAGGATTGGCCACCCTCTCAGGGCACCGACTCAGGATTGGCCAACCTCTATGGGGCACCTCTAACGTGCACAAATAACAGGCAAGCCCTATGAAAAGCACAGCGTGAGTCTAGGTGCCACCTTGAAAAAGGAGGGTGACGTCTGGCCTCTGACAGCAGGAATATTAAGAGAGGAGAAAACATACTGCCTGCTATCGTGAAATTCCAAGATAGTCACGAAAAGCAATCTCATGCACTGCACAAGCTCTTTCCCATGATGCACCTCTCCTGCACTCTGTCTATGCAAATGAGCAAGCAGAGAGTTCTGGAATAAAACACCTAAGCTCATGTCCCCAAAAAACAGCAGCAGACAACTCGCAGATATATTCACCAATTTCTAATGCTTTTCTTTTAAACACAAGATAAACAGCCTCACCGGTGGTAAGGCTTAAAAAAATTGAATAAACTCGTAAATGTTCCTCTCCACGGCAATCTTTAGTAAAAGGCGAAAGATTTTTTCGTTTTGAAGAGAAACCAGAGTAAGTTAGAATATGGCTCTCTGGGGGTAAGTGGCACCACATCAAAGACCCCGTCATTGCGAGGGTGAGGACCTGAGAGGTATTTTCAAAATCTAAGAAAGAGGACAAGAACCAGGCCAGTGAGGGAAGCAGGCCCAATTTTCAGAGTCTCTGCTCAAAGCACAGAAAATCAAAAAGGTGGACAGTTCCCATGCGTCTGTCTGGGAATATGCAAATTCTTTTCTGTACACACCTCAGCTCATTAGGAGGCGTTGCGGCTGCTGGGCAAGGGGAACGGGAAGCGTGCATCAGGCTTTAGGTGAAGTGGCACTGTAGGACTTTTGTCCCCCAGCGATTTTACGCTTTCCACACCATCCTTCCAATCGTTAGGCTGTGAGCCACCACTGTGCTCTGCACATAGCCATGCACTTTAAGTCCCTTTTTCGCACGTACTTTCATTAAACCTGAATATAGAAGTATATATCTGTCTAGGCTAGAGGCACATGAAACAGGACTGGCGTGCCGCTTCAAGTGTACCTGAGAGGAATCTGACTCAGGATTGGCCACCCTCTCAGGGCACCGACTCAGGATTGGCCAACCTCTATGGGGCGCCTCTAACGTGCACAAATAACAGGCAAGCCCTATGAAAAGCACAGCGTGAGTCTAGGTGCCACCTTGAAAAAGGAGGGTGACGTCTGGCCTCTGACAGCAGGAATATTAAGAGAGGAGAAAACATACTGCCTGCTATCGTGAAATTCCAAGATAGTCACGAAAAGCAATCTCATGCACTGCACAAGCTCTTTCCCATGATGCACCTCTCCTGCACTCTGTCTATGCAAATGAGCAAGCAGAGAGTTCAGGAATAAAACACCTAAGCTCATGTCCCCAAAAAACAGCAGCAGACAACTGGCAGATATTCCCCAATTTCTAATGCTTTTCTTTTAAACACACAATAAACAGCCTCACCTGTGGTAAGGCTTAAAAAAATTGAATAAACTCGTAAATGTTCCTCTCCACGGAAATCTTTAGTAAAAGGCGAAAGATTTTTTCGTTTTGAAGAGAAACCAGAGTAAGTTAGAATATGGCTCTCTGGGGGTAAGTGGCACCACAGCAAAGACCCCGTCATTGCGAGGGTGAGGACCTGAGAGGTATTTTCAAAATCTAAGAAAGAGGACAAGAACCAGGCCGGTGAGGGAAGCAGGCCCAAATTTCAGAGTCTCTGCTCAAAGCACAGAAAATCAAAAAGGTGGACAGTTCCCATGCGTCTGTCTGGGAATATGCAAATTCTTTTCTGTACACACCTCAGCTCATTAGGAGGCGTTGCGGCTGCTGGGCAAGGGGAACGGGAAGCGTGCATCAGGCTTTAGGTGAAGTGACACTGTAGGACTTTTGTCCCCCAGCGATTTTACGCTTTCCACACCATCCTTCCAATCGATAGGCTGTGAGCCACCACTGTGCTCTGCACATAGCCATGCACTTTAAGTCCCTTTTTCGCACGTACTTTCATTAAACCTGAATATAGAAGTATATATCTGTCTAGGCTAGAGGCACATGAAACAGGACTGGCGTGCCGCTTTAAGTGTACCTGAGAGGAATCTGACTCAGGATTGGCCACCCTCTCAGGGCACCGACTCAGGATTGGCCAACCTCTATGGGGCACCTCTAACGGGCACAAATAATGGGCAAGCCCTATGAAAAGCACAGCGTGAGTCTAGGTGCCACCTTGAAAAAGGAGGGTGACGTCTGGCCTCTGACAGCAGGAATATTAAGAGAGGAGAAAACATACTGCCTGCTATCGTGAAATTCCAAGATAGTCACGAAAAGTAATCTCATGCACTGCACAAGCTCTTTCCCATGATGCACCTCTCCTGCACTCTGTCTATGCAAATGAGCAAGCAGAGAGTTCAGGAATAAAACACCTAAGCTCATGTCCCCAAAAAACAGCAGCAGACAACTCGCAGATATATTCACCAATTTCTAATGCTTTTCTTTTAAACACAAGATAAACAGCCTCACCGGTGGTAAGGCTTAAAAAAATTGAATAAACTCGTAAATGTTCCTCTCCACGGAAATCTTTAGTAAAAGGCGAAAGATTTTTTCGTTTTAAAGAGAAAACCAGAGTAAGTTAGAATATGGCTCTCTGGGGGTAAGTGGCACCACATCAAAGACCCCGTCATTGCGAGGGTGAGGACCTGAGAGGTATTTTCAAAATCTAAGAAAGAGGACAAGAACCAGGCCGGTGAGGGAAGCAGGCCCAAATTTCAGAGTCTCTGCTCAAAGCACAGAAAATCAAAAAGGTGGACAGTTCCCATGCGTCTGTCTGGGAATATGCAAATTCTTTTCTGTACACACCTCAGCTCATTAGGAGGCGTTGCGGCTGCTGGGCAAGGGGAACGGGAAGCGTGCATCAGGCTTTAGGTGAAGTGGCACTGTAGGACTTTTGTCCCCCAGCGATTTTACGCTTTCCACACCATCCTTCCAATCGTTAGGCTGTGAGCCACCACTGTGCTCTGCACATAGCCATGCACTTTAAGTCCCTTTTTCGCACGTACTTTCATTAAACCTGAATATAGAAGTATATATCTGTCTAGGCTAGAGGCACATGAAACAGGACTGGCGTGCCGCTTCAAGTGTACCTGAGAGGAATCTGACTCAGGATTGGCCACCCTCTCAGGGCACCGACTCAGGATTGGCCAACCTCTATGGGGCACCTCTAACGTGCACAAATAACAGGCAAGCCCTATGAAAAGCACAGCGTGAGTCTAGGTGCCACCTTGAAAAAGGAGGGTGACGTCTGGCCTCTGACAGCAGGAATATTAAGAGAGGAGAAAACATACTGCCTGCTATCGTGAAATTCCAAGATAGTCACGAAAAGCAATCTCATGCACTGCACAAGCTCTTTCCCATGATGCACCTCTCCTGCACTCTGTCTATGCAAATGAGCAAGCAGAGAGTTCAGGAATAAAACACCTAAGCTCATGTCCCCAAAAAACAGCAGCAGACAACTCGCAGATATATTCACCAATTTCTAATGCTTTTCTTTTAAACACAAGATAAACAGCCTCACCGGTGGTAAGGCTTAAAAAAATTGAATAAACTCGTAAATGTTCCTCTCCACGGCAATCTTTAGTAAAAGGCGAAAGATTTTTTCGTTTTGAAGAGAAACCAGAGTAAGTTAGAATATGGCTCTCTGGGGGTAAGTGGCACCACATCAAAGACCCCGTCATTGCGAGGGTGAGGACCTGAGAGGTATTTTCAAAATCTAAGAAAGAGGACAAGAACCAGGCCAGTGAGGGAAGCAGGCCCAATTTTCAGAGTCTCTGCTCAAAGCACAGAAAATCAAAAAGGTGGACAGTTCCCATGCGTCTGTCTGGGAATATGCAAATTCTTTTCTGTACACACCTCAGCTCATTAGGAGGCGTTGCGGCTGCTGGGCAAGGGGAACGGGAAGCGTGCATCAGGCTTTAGGTGAAGTGACACTGTAGGACTTTTGTCCCCCAGCGATTTTACGCTTTCCACACCATCCTTCCAATCGATAGGCTGTGAGCCACCACTGTGCTCTGCACATAGCCATGCACTTTAAGTCCCTTTTTCGCACGTACTTTCATTAAACCTGAATATAGAAGTATATATCTGTCTAGGCTAGAGGCACATGAAACAGGACTGGCGTGCCGCTTTAAGTGTACCTGAGAGGAATCTGACTCAGGATTGGCCACCCTCTCAGGGCACCGACTCAGGATTGGCCAACCTCTATGGGGCACCTCTAACGGGCACAAATAATGGGCAAGCCCTATGAAAAGCACAGCGTGAGTCTAGGTGCCACCTTGAAAAAGGAGGGTGACGTCTGGCCTCTGACAGCAGGAATATTAAGAGAGGAGAAAACATACTGCCTGCTATCGTGAAATTCCAAGATAGTCACGAAAAGTAATCTCATGCACTGCACAAGCTCTTTCCCATGATGCACCTCTCCTGCACTCTGTCTATGCAAATGAGCAAGCAGAGAGTTCAGGAATAAAACACCTAAGCTCATGTCCCCAAAAAACAGCAGCAGACAACTCGCAGATATATTCACCAATTTCTAATGCTTTTCTTTTAAACACAAGATAAACAGCCTCACCGGTGGTAAGGCTTAAAAAAATTGAATAAACTCGTAAATGTTCCTCTCCACGGAAATCTTTAGTAAAAGGCGAAAGATTTTTTCGTTTTAAAGAGAAAACCAGAGTAAGTTAGAATATGGCTCTCTGGGGGTAAGTGGCACCACATCAAAGACCCCGTCATTGCGAGGGTGAGGACCTGAGAGGTATTTTCAAAATCTAAGAAAGAGGACAAGAACCAGGCCGGTGAGGGAAGCAGGCCCAAATTTCAGAGTCTCTGCTCAAAGCACAGAAAATCAAAAAGGTGGACAGTTCCCATGCGTCTGTCTGGGAATATGCAAATTCTTTTCTGTACACACCTCAGCTCATTAGGAGGTGTTGCGGCTGCTGGGCAAGGGGAACGGGAAGCGTGCATCAGGCTTTAGGTGAAGTGGCACTGTAGGACTTTTGTCCCCCAGCGATTTTACGCTTTCCACACCATCCTTCCAATCGTTAGGCTGTGAGCCACCACTGTGCTCTGCACATAGCCATGCACTTTAAGTCCCTTTTTCGCACGTACTTTCATTAAACCTGAATATAGAAGTATATATCTGTCTAGGCTAGAGGCACATGAAACAGGACTGGCGTGCCGCTTCAAGTGTACCTGAGAGGAATCTGACTCAGGATTGGCCACCCTCTCAGGGCACCGACTCAGGATTGGCCAACCTCTATGGGGCACCTCTAACGTGCACAAATAACAGGCAAGCCCTATGAAAAGCACAGCGTGAGTCTAGGTGCCACCTTGAAAAAGGAGGGTGACGTCTGGCCTCTGACAGCAGGAATATTAAGAGAGGAGAAAACATACTGCCTGCTATCGTGAAATTCCAAGATAGTCACGAAAAGCAATCTCATGCACTGCACAAGCTCTTTCCCATGATGCACCTCTCCTGCACTCTGTCTATGCAAATGAGCAAGCAGAGAGTTCAGGAATAAAACACCTAAGCTCATGTCCCCAAAAAACAGCAGCAGACAACTCGCAGATATATTCACCAATTTCTAATGCTTTTCTTTTAAACACAAGATAAACAGCCTCACCGGTGGTAAGGCTTAAAAAAATTGAATAAACTCGTAAATGTTCCTCTCCACGGCAATCTTTAGTAAAAGGCGAAAGATTTTTTCGTTTTGAAGAGAAACCAGAGTAAGTTAGAATATGGCTCTCTGGGGGTAAGTGGCACCACATCAAAGACCCCGTCATTGCGAGGGTGAGGACCTGAGAGGTATTTTCAAAATCTAAGAAAGAGGACAAGAACCAGGCCAGTGAGGGAAGCAGGCCCAATTTTCAGAGTCTCTGCTCAAAGCACAGAAAATCAAAAAGGTGGACAGTTCCCATGCGTCTGTCTGGAAATATGCAAATTCTTTTCTGTACACACCTCAGCTCATTAGGAGGCGTTGCGGCTGCTGGGCAAGGGGAACGGGAAGCGTGCATCAGGCTTTAGGTGAAGTGACACTGTAGGACTTTTGTCCCCCAGCGATTTTACGCTTTCCACACCATCCTTCCAATCGATAGGCTGTGAGCCACCACTGTGCTCTGCACATAGCCATGCACTTTAAGTCCCTTTTTCGCACGTACTTTCATTAAACCTGAATATAGAAGTATATATCTGTCTAGGCTAGAGGCACATGAAACAGGACTGGCGTGCCGCTTCAAGTGTACCTGAGAGGAATCTGACTCATGATTGGCCACCCTCTCAGGGCACCGACTCAGGATTAGCCAACCTCTATGGGGCACCTCTAACGGGCACAAATAATGGGCAAGCCCTATGAAAAGCACAGCGTGAGTCTAGGTGCCACCTTGAAAAAGGAGGGTGACGTCTGGCCTCTGACAGCAGGAATATTAAGAGAGGAGAAAACATACTGCCTGCTATCGTGAAATTCCAAGATAGTCACGAAAAGCAATCTCATGCACTGCACAAGCTCTTTCCCATGATGCACCTCTCCTGCACTCTGTCTATGCAAATGAGCAAGCAGAGAGTTCAGGAATAAAACACCTAAGCTCATGTCCCCAAAAAACAGCAGCAGACAACTGGCAGATATTCCCCAATTTCTAATGCTTTTCTTTTAAACACACAATAAACAGCCTCACCTGTGGTAAGGCTTAAAAAAATTGAATAAACTCGTAAATGTTCCTCTCCACGGAAATCTTTAGTAAAAGGCGAAAGATTTTTTCGTTTTGAAGAGAAACCAGAGTAAGTTAGAATATGGCTCTCTGGGGGTAAGTGGCACCACAGCAAAGACCCCGTCATTGCGAGGGTGAGCACCTGAGAGGTATTTTCAAAATCTAAGAAAGAGGACAAGAACCAGGCCGGTGAGGGAAGCAGGCCCAAATTTCAGAGTCTCTGCTCAAAGCACAGAAAATCAAAAAGGTGGACAGTTCCCATGCGTCTGTCTGGGAATATGCAAATTCTTTTCTGTACACACCTCAGCTCATTAGGAGGCGTTGCGGCTGCTGGGCAAGGGGAACGGGAAGCGTGCATCAGGCTTTAGGTGAAGTGGCACTGTAGGACTTTTGTCCCCCAGCGATTTTACGCTTTCCACACCATCCTTCCAATCGTTAGGCTGTGAGCCACCACTGTGCTCTGCACATAGCCATGCACTTTAAGTCCCTTTTTCGCACGTACTTTCATTAAACCTGAATATAGAAGCATATATCTGTCTAGGCTAGAGGCACATGAAACAGGACTGGCGTGCCGCTTCAAGTGTACCTGAGAGGAATCTGACTCAGGATTGGCCACCCTCTCAGGGCACCGACTCAGGATTGGCCAACCTCTATGGGGCACCTCTAACGGGCACAAATAATGGGCAAGCCCTATGAAAAGCACAGCGTGAGTCTAGGTGCCACCTTGAAAAAGGAGGGCGACGTCTGGCCTCTGACAGCAGGAATATTAAGAGAGGAGAAAACATACTGCCTGCTATCGTGAAATTCCAAGATAGTCACGAAAAGCAATCTCATGCACTGTACAAGCTCTTTCCCATGATGCACCTCTCCTGCACTCTGTCTATGCAAATGAGCAAGCAGAGAGTTCAGGAATAAAACACCTAAGCTCATGTCCCCAAAAAACAGCAGCAGACAACTGGCAGATATTCCCCAATTTCTAATGCTTTTCTTTTAAACACACGATAAACAGCCTCACCTGTGGTAAGGCTTAAAACAATTGAATAAACTCGTAAATGTTCCTCTCCACGGAAATCTTTAGTAAAAGGCGAAAGATTTTTTAGTTTTGAAGAGAAACCAGAGTAAGTTAGAATATGGCTCTCTGGGGGTAAGTGGCACCACATCAAAGACCCCGTCGTTGCGAGGGTGAGGACCTGAGAGGTATTTTTAGGCTCTAAGAAAGAGGACAAGAACCAGGCCAGTGAGGGAAGCAGGCCCAATTTTCAGAGTCTCTGCTCAAAGCACAGAAAATCAAAAAAGGTGGACAGTTCCCATGCGTCTGTCTGGGAATATGCAAATTCTTTTCTGTACACACCTCAGCTCATTAGGAGGCGTTGCGGCTGCTGGGCAAGGGGAACGGGAAGCGTGCATCAGGCTTTAGGTGAAGTGACACTGTAGGACTTTTGTCCCCCAGCGATTTTACGCTTTCCACACCATCCTTCCAATCGATAGGCTGTGAGCCACCACTGTGCTCTGCACATAGCCATGCACTTTAAGTCCCTTTTTCGCACGTACTTTCATTAAACCTGAATATAGAAGTATATATCTGTCTAGGCTAGAGGCACATGAAACAGGACTGGCGTGCCGCTTTAAGTGTACCTGAGAGGAATCTGACTCAGGATTGGCCACCCTCTCAGGGCACCGACTCAGGATTGGCCAACCTCTATGGGGCACCTCTAACGGGCACAAATAATGGGCAAGCCCTATGAAAAGCACAGCGTGAGTCTAGGTGCCACCTTGAAAAAGGAGGGTGACGTCTGGCCTCTGACAGCAGGAATATTAAGAGAGGAGAAAACATACTGCCTGCTATCGTGAAATTCCAAGATAGTCACGAAAAGCAATCTCATGCACTGCACAAGCTCTTTCCCATGATGCACCTCTCCTGCACTCTGTCTATGCAAATGAGCAAGCAGAGAGTTCAGGAATAAAACACCTAAGCTCATGTCCCCAAAAAACAGCAGCAGACAACTCGCAGATATATTCACCAATTTCTAATGCTTTTCTTTTAAACACAAGATAAACAGCCTCACCGGTGGTAAGGCTTAAAAAAATTGAATAAACTCGTAAATGTTCCTCTCCACGGAAATCTTTAGTAAAAGGCGAAAGATTTTTTCGTTTTAAAGAGAAAACCAGAGTAAGTTAGAATATGGCTCTCTGGGGGTAAGTGGCACCACATCAAAGACCCCGTCATTGCGAGGGTGAGGACCTGAGAGGTATTTTCAAAATCTAAGAAAGAGGACAAGAACCAGGCCGGTGAGGGAAGCAGGCCCAAATTTCAGAGTCTCTGCTCAAAGCACAGAAAATCAAAAAGGTGGACAGTTCCCATGCGTCTGTCTGGGAATATGCAAATTCTTTTCTGTACACACCTCAGCTCATTAGGAGGCGTTGCGGCTGCTGGGCAAGGGGAACGGGAAGCGTGCATCAGGCTTTAGGTGAAGTGGCACTGTAGGACTTTTGTCCCCCAGCGATTTTACGCTTTCCACACCATCCTTCCAATCGTTAGGCTGTGAGCCACCACTGTGCTCTGCACATAGCCATGCACTTTAAGTCCCTTTTTCGCACGTACTTTCATTAAACCTGAATATAGAAGTATATATCTGTCTAGGCTAGAGGCACATGAAACAGGACTGGCGTGCCGCTTCAAGTGTACCTGAGAGGAATCTGACTCAGGATTGGCCACCCTCTCAGGGCACCGACTCAGGATTGGCCAACCTCTATGGGGCACCTCTAACGTGCACAAATAACAGGCAAGCCCTATGAAAAGCACAGCGTGAGTCTAGGTGCCACCTTGAAAAAGGAGGGTGACGTCTGGCCTCTGACAGCAGGAATATTAAGAGAGGAGAAAACATACTGCCTGCTATCGTGAAATTCCAAGATAGTCACGAAAAGCAATCTGATGCACTGCACAAGCTCTTTCCCATGATGCACCTCTCCTGCACTCTGTCTATGCAAATGAGCAAGCAGAGAGTTCAGGAATAAAACACCTAAGCTCATGTCCCCAAAAAACAGCAGCAGACAACTCGCAGATATATTCACCAATTTCTAATGCTTTTCTTTTAAACACAAGATAAACAGCCTCACCGGTGATAAGGCTTAAAAAAATTGAATAAACTCGTAAATGTTCCTCTCCACGGAAATCTTTAGTAAAAGGCGAAAGATTTTTTCGTTTTGAAGAGAAACCAGAGTAAGTCAGAATATGGCTCTCTGGGGGTAAGTGGCACCACATCAAAGACCCCGTCATTGCGAGGGTGAGGACCTGAGAGGTATTTTTAGGCTCTAAGAAAGAGGACAAGAACCAGGCCAGTGAGGGAAGCAGGCCCAAATTTCAGAGTCTCTGCTCAAAGCACAGAAAATCAAAAAGGTGGACAGTTCCCATGCGTCTGTCTGGGAATATGCAAATTCTTTTCTGTACACACCTCAGCTCATTAGGAGGCGTTGCGGCTGCTGGGCAAGGGGAACGGGAAGCGTGCATCAGGCTTTAGGTGAAGTGGCACTGTAGGACTTTTGTACCCCAGCGATTTTACGCTTTCCACACCATCCTTCCAATCGTTAGGCTGTGAGCCACCACTGTGCTCTGCACATAGCCATGCACTTTAAGTCCCTTTTTCGTACGTACTTTCATTAAACCTGAATATAGAAGTATATATCTGTCTAGGCTAGAGGCACATGAAACAGGACTGGCGTGCCGCTTCAAGTGTACCTGAGAGGAATCTGACTCAGGATTGGCCACCCTCTCAGGGCACCGACTCAGGATTGGCCAACCTCTATGGGGCACCTCTAACGTGCACAAATAACGGGCAAGCCCTATGAAAAGCACAGCGTGAGTCTAGGTGCCACCTTGAAAAAGGAGGGTGACGTCTGGCCTCTGACAGCAGGAATATTAAGAGAGGAGAAAACATACTGCCTGCTATCGTGAAATTCCAAGATAGTCACGAAAAGCAATCTCATGCACTGCACAAGCTCTTTCCCATGATGCACCTCTCCTGCACTCTGTCTATGCAAATGAGCAAGCAGAGAGTTCAGGAATAAAACACCTAAGCTCATGTCCCCAAAAAACAGCAGCAGACAACTCGCAGATATATTCACCAATTTCTAATGCTTTTCTTTTAAACACAAGATAAACAGCCTCACCGGTGGTAAGGCTTAAAAAAATTGAATAAACTCGTAAACGTTCCTCTCCACGGAAATCTTTAGTAAAAGGCGAAAGATTTTTTCGTTTTAAAGAGAAAACCAGAGTAAGTTAGAATATGGCTCTCTGGGGGTAAGTGGCACCACATCAAAGACCCCGTCATTGCGAGGGTGAGGACCTGAGAGGTATTTTCAAAATCTAAGAAAGAGGACAAGAACCAGGCCGGTGAGGGAAGCAGGCCCAAATTTCAGAGTCTCTGCTCAAAGCACAGAAAATCAAAAAGGTGGACAGTTCCCATGCGTCTGTCTGGGAATATGCAAATTCTTTTCTGTACACACCTCAGCTCATTAGGAGGCGTTGCGGCTGCTGGGCAAGGGGAACGGGAAGCGTGCATCAGGCTTTAGGTGAAGTGGCACTGTAGGACTTTTGTCCCCCAGCGATTTTACGCTTTCCACACCATCCTTCCAATCGTTAGGCTGTGAGCCACCACTGTGCTCTGCACATAGCCATGCACTTTAAGTCCCTTTTTCGCACGTACTTTCATTAAACCTGAATATGGAAGTATATATCTGTCTAGGCTAGAGGCACATGAAACAGGACTGGCGTGCCGCTTCAAGTGTACCTGAGAGGAATCTGACTCAGGATTGGCCACCCTCTCAGGGCACCGACTCAGGATTGGCCAACCTCTATGGGGCACCTCTAACGTGCACAAATAACAGGCAAGCCCTATGAACAGCACAGCGTGAGTCTAGGTGCCACCTTGAAAAAGGAGGGTGACATCTGGCCTCTGACAGCAGGAATATTAAGAGAGGAGAAAACATACTGCCTGCTATCGTGAAATTCCAAGATAGTCACGAAAAGCAATCTCATGCACTGCACAAGCTCTTTCCCATGATGCACCTCTCCTGCACTCTGTCTATGCAAATGAGCAAGCAGAGAGTTCAGGAATAAAACACCTAAGCTCATGTCCCCAAAAAACAGCAGCAGACAACTCGCAGATATATTCACCAATTTCTAATGCTTTTCTTTTAAACACAAGATAAACAGCCTCACCGGTGGTAAGGCTTAAAAAAATTGAATAAACTCGTAAATGTTCCTCTCCACGGCAATCTTTAGTAAAAGGCGAAAGATTTTTTCGTTTTGAAGAGAAACCAGAGTAAGTTAGAATATGGCTCTCTGGGGGTAAGTGGCACCACATCAAAGACCCCGTCATTGCGAGGGTGAGGACCTGAGAGGTATTTTCAAAATCTAAGAAAGAGGACAAGAACCAGGCCAGTGAGGGAAGCAGGCCCAATTTTCAGAGTCTCTGCTCAAAGCACAGAAAATCAAAAAGGTGGACAGTTCCCATGCGTCTGTCTGGAAATATGCAAATTCTTTTCTGTACACACCTCAGCTCATTAGGAGGCGTTGCGGCTGCTGGGCAAGGGGAACGGGAAGCGTGCATCAGGCTTTAGGTGAAGTGACACTGTAGGACTTTTGTCCCCCAGCGATTTTACGCTTTCCACACCATCCTTCCAATCGATAGGCTGTGAGCCACCACTGTGCTCTGCACATAGCCATGCACTTTAAGTCCCTTTTTCGCACGTACTTTCATTAAACCTGAATATAGAAGTATATATCTGTCTAGGCTAGAGGCACATGAAACAGGACTGGCGTGCCGCTTCAAGTGTACCTGAGAGGAATCTGACTCAGGATTGGCCACCCTCTCAGGGCACCGACTCAGGATTGGCCAACCTCTATGGGGTGCCTCTAACGTGCACAAATAACAGGCAAGCCCTATGAAAAGCACAGCGTGAGTCTAGGTGCCACCTTGAAAAAGGAGGGTGACGTCTGGCCTCTGACAGCAGGAATATTAAGAGAGGAGAAAACATACTGCCTGCTATCGTGAAATTCCAAGATAGTCACGAAAAGCAATCTCATGCACTGCACAAGCTCTTTCCCATGATGCACCTCTCCTGCACTCTGTCTATGCAAATGAGCAAGCAGAGAGTTCAGGAATAAAACACCTAAGCTCATGTCCCCAAAAAACAGCAGCAGACAACTGGCAGATATTCCCCAATTTCTAATGCTTTTCTTTTAAACACACAATAAACAGCCTCACCTGTGGTAAGGCTTAAAAAAAATTGAATAAACTCGTAAATGTTCCTCTCCACGGAAATCTTTAGTAAAAGGCGAAAGATTTTTTCGTTTTGAAGAGAAACCAGAGTAAGTTAGAATATGGCTCTCTGGGGGTAAGTGGCACCACAGCAAAGACCCCGTCATTGCGAGGGTGAGGACCTGAGAGGTATTTTCAAAATCTAAGAAAGAGGACAAGAACCAGGCCGGTGAGGGAAGCAGGCCCAAATTTCAGAGTCTCTGCTCAAAGCACAGAAAATCAAAAAGGTGGACAGTTCCCATGCGTCTGTCTGGGAATATGCAAATTCTTTTCTGTACACACCTCAGCTCATTAGGAGGCATTGCGGCTGCTGGGCAAGGGGAACGGGAAGCGTGCATCAGGCTTTAGGTGAAGTGGCACTGTAGGACTTTTGTCCCCCAGCGATTTTACGCTTTCCACACCATCCTTCCAATCGTTAGGCTGTGAGCCACCACTGTGCTCTGCACATAGCCATGCACTTTAAGTCCCTTTTTCGCACGTACTTTCATTAAACCTGAATATAGAAGCATATATCTGTCTAGGCTAGAGGCACATGAAACAGGACTGGCGTGCCGCTTCAAGTGTACCTGAGAGGAATCTGACTCAGGATTGGCCACCCTCTCAGGGCACCGACTCAGGATTGGCCAACCTCTATGGGGCACCTCTAACGGGCACAAATAATGGGCAAGCCCTATGAAAAGCACAGCGTGAGTCTAGGTGCCACCTTGAAAAAGGAGGGCGACGTCTGGCCTCTGACAGCAGGAATATTAAGAGAGGAGAAAACATACTGCCTGCTATCGTGAAATTCCAAGATAGTCACGAAAAGCAATCTCATGCACTGTACAAGCTCTTTCCCATGATGCACCTCTCCTGCACTCTGTCTATGCAAATGAGCAAGCAGAGAGTTCAGGAATAAAACACCTAAGCTCATGTCCCCAAAAAACAGCAGCAGACAACTGGCAGATATTCCCCAATTTCTAATGCTTTTCTTTTAAACACACGATAAACAGCCTCACCTGTGGTAAGGCTTAAAACAATTGAATAAACTCGTAAATGTTCCTCTCCACGGAAATCTTTAGTAAAAGGCGAAAGATTTTTTAGTTTTGAAGAGAAACCAGAGTAAATTAGAATATGGCTCTCTGGGGGTAAGTGGCACCACATCAAAGACCCCGTCGTTGCGAGGGTGAGGACCTGAGAGGTATTTTTAGGCTCTAAGAAAGAGGACAAGAACCAGGCCAGTGAGGGAAGCAGGCCCAATTTTCAGAGTCTCTGCTCAAAGCACAGAAAATCAAAAAGGTGGACAGTTCCCATGCGTCTGTCTGGGAATATGCAAATTCTTTTCTGTACACACCTCAGCTCATTAGGAGGCGTTGCGGCTGCTGGGCAAGGGGAACGGGAAGCGTGCATCAGGCTTTAGGTGAAGTGACACTGTAGGACTTTTGTCCCCCAGCGATTTTACGCTTTCCACACCATCCTTCCAATCGATAGGCTGTGAGCCACCACTGTGCTCTGCACATAGCCATGCACTTTAAGTCCCTTTTTTGCACGTACTTTCATTAAACCTGAATATAGAAGTATATATCTGTCTAGGCTAGAGGCACATGAAACAGGACTGGCGTGCCGCTTTAAGTGTACCTGAGAGGAATCTGACTCAGGATTGGCCACCCTCTCAGGGCACCGACTCAGGATTGGCCAACCTCTATGGGGCACCTCTAACGGGCACAAATAATGGGCAAGCCCTATGAAAAGCACAGCGTGAGTCTAGGTGCCACCTTGAAAAAGGAGGGTGACGTCTGGCCTCTGACAGCAGGAATATTAAGAGAGGAGAAAACATACTGCCTGCTATCGTGAAATTCCAAGATAGTCACGAAAAGCAATCTCATGCACTGCACAAGCTCTTTCCCATGATGCACCTCTCCTGCACTCTGTCTATGCAAATGAGCAAGCAGAGAGTTCAGGAATAAAACACCTAAGCTCATGTCCCCAAAAAACAGCAGCAGACAACTCGCAGATATATTCACCAATTTCTAATGCTTTTCTTTTAAACACAAGATAAACAGCCTCACCGGTGGTAAGGCTTAAAAAAATTGAATAAACTCGTAAATGTTCCTCTCCACGGAAATCTTTAGTAAAAGGCAAAAGATTTTTTCGTTTTATAGAGAAAACCAGAGTAAGTTAGAATATGGCTCTCTGGGGGTAAGTGGCACCACATCAAAGACCCCGTCATTGCGAGGGTGAGGACCTGAGAGGTATTTTCAAAATCTAAGAAAGAGGACAAGAACCAGGCCGGTGAGGGAAGCAGGCCCAAATTTCAGGGTCTCTGCTCAAAGCACAGAAAATCAAAAAGGTGGACAGTTCCCATGCGTCTGTCTGGGAATATGCAAATTCTTTTCTGTACACACCTCAGCTCATTAGGAGGCGTTGCGGCTGCTGGGCAAGGGGAACGGGAAGCGTGCATCAGGCTTTAGGTGAAGTGGCACTGTAGGACTTTTGTCCCCCAGCGATTTTACGCTTTCCACACCATCCTTCCAATCGTTAGGCTGTGAGCCACCACTGTGCTCTGCACATAGCCATGCACTTTAAGTCCCTTTTTCGCACGTACTTTCATTAAACCTGAATATGGAAGTATATATCTGTCTAGGCTAGAGGCACATGAAACAGGACTGGCGTGCCGCTTCAAGTGTACCTGAGAGGAATCTGACTCAGGATTGGCCACCCTCTCAGGGCACCGACTCAGGATTGGCCAACCTCTATGGGGCACCTCTAACGTGCACAAATAACAGGCAAGCCCTATGAAAAGCACAGCGTGAGTCTAGGTGCCACCTTGAAAAAGGAGGGTGACGTCTGGCCTCTGACAGCAGGAATATTAAGAGAGGAGAAAACATACTGCCTGCTATCGTGAAATTCCAAGATAGTCACGAAAAGCAATCTCATGCACTGCACAAGCTCTTTCCCATGATGCACCTCTCCTGCACTCTGTCTATGCAAATGAGCAAGCAGAGAGTTCAGGAATAAAACACCTAAGCTCATGTCCCCAAAAAACAGCAGCAGACAACTCGCAGATATATTCACCAATTTCTAATGCTTTTCTTTTAAACACAAGATAAACAGCCTCACCGGTGGTAAGGCTTAAAAAAATTGAATAAACTCGTAAATGTTCCTCTCCACGGCAATCTTTAGTAAAAGGCGAAAGATTTTTTCGTTTTGAAGAGAAACCAGAGTAAGTTAGAATATGGCTCTCTGGGGGTAAGTGGCACCACATCAAAGACCCCGTCATTGCGAGGGTGAGGACCTGAGAGGTATTTTCAAAATCTAAGAAAGAGGACAAGAACCAGGCCAGTGAGGGAAGCAGGCCCAATTTTCAGAGTCTCTGCTCAAAGCACAGAAAATCAAAAAGGTGGACAGTTCCCATGCGTCTGTCTGGAAATATGCAAATTCTTTTCTGTACACACCTCAGCTCATTAGGAGGCGTTGCGGCTGCCGGGCAAGGGGAACGGGAAGCGTGCATCAGGCTTTAGGTGAAGTGACACTGTAGGACTTTTGTCCCCCAGCGATTTTACGCTTTCCACACCATCCTTCCAATCGATAGGCTGTGAGCCACCACTGTGCTCTGCACATAGCCATGCACTTTAAGTCCCTTTTTCGCACGTACTTTCATTAAACCTGAATATAGAAGTATATATCTGTCTAGGCTAGAGGCACATGAAACAGGACTGGCGTGCCGCTTCAAGTGTACCTGAGAGGAATCTGACTCAGGATTGGCCACCCTCTCAGGGCACCGACTCAGGATTGGCCAACCTCTATGGGGCGCCTCTAACATGCACAAATAACAGGCAAGCCCTATGAAAAGCACAGCGTGAGTCTAGGTGCCACCTTGAAAAAGGAGGGTGACGTCTGGCCTCTGACAGCAGGAATATTAAGAGAGGAGAAAACATACTGCCTGCTATCGTGAAATTCCAAGATAGTCACGAAAAGCAATCTCATGCACTGCACAAGCTCTTTCCCATGATGCACCTCTCCTGCACTCTGTCTATGCAAATGAGCAAGCAGAGAGTTCAGGAATAAAACACCTAAGCTCATGTCCCCAAAAAACAGCAGCAGACAACTCGCAGATATATTCACCAATTTCTAATGCTTTTCTTTTAAACACAAGATAAACAGCCTCACCGGTGGTAAGGCTTAAAAAAATTGAATAAACTCGTAAATGTTCCTCTCCACGGAAATCTTTAGTAAAAGGCAAAAGATTTTTTCGTTTTAAAGAGAAAACCAGAGTAAGTTAGAATATGGCTCTCTGTGGGTAAGTGGCACCACATCAAAGACCCCGTCATTGCGAGGGTGAGGACCTGAGAGGTATTTTCAAAATCTAAGAAAGAGGACAAGAACCAGGCCGGTGAGGGAAGCAGGCCCAAATTTCAGGGTCTCTGCTCAAAGCACAGAAAATCAAAAAGGTGGACAGTTCCCATGCGTCTGTCTGGGAATATGCAAATTCTTTTCTGTACACACCTCAGCTCATTAGGAGGCGTTGCGGCTGCTGGGCAAGGGGAACGGGAAGCGTGCATCAGGCTTTAGGTGAAGTGGCACTGTAGGACTTTTGTCCCCCAGCGATTTTACGCTTTCCACACCATCCTTCCAATCGTTAGGCTGTGAGCCACCACTGTGCTCTGCACATAGCCATGCACTTTAAGTCCCTTTTTCGCACGTACTTTCATTAAACCTGAATATGGAAGTATATATCTGTCTAGGCTAGAGGCACATGAAACAGGACTGGCGTGCCGCTTCAAGTGTACCTGAGAGGAATCTGACTCAGGATTGGCCACCCTCTCA
Organism: Lissotriton helveticus; assembly: GCF_964261635.1. Classification (NCBI taxonomy): domain Eukaryota; kingdom Metazoa; phylum Chordata; class Amphibia; order Caudata; family Salamandridae; genus Lissotriton; species Lissotriton helveticus. The sequence goes on along the minus strand of NC_136073.1, from coordinate 657,189,428 downwards.
GAGCACCGACTCAGGATTGGCCAACCTCTATGGGGCACCTCTAACGTGCACAAATAACAGGCAAGCCCTATGAAAAGCACAGCGTGAGTCTAGGTGCCACCTTGAAAAAGGAGGGTGACGTCTGGCCTCTGACAGCAGGAATATTAAGAGAGGAGAAAACATACTGCCTGCTATCGTGAAATTCCAAGATAGTCACGAAAAGCAATCTCATGCACTGCACAAGCTCTTTCCCATGATGCACCTCTCCTGCACTCTGTCTATGCAAATGAGCAAGCAGAGAGTTCAGGAATAAAACACCTAAGCTCATGTCCCCAAAAAACAGCAGCAGACAACTCGCAGATATATTCACCAATTTCTAATGCTTTTCTTTTAAACACAAGATAAACAGCCTCACCGGTGGTAAGGCTTAAAAAAATTGAATAAACTCGTAAATGTTCCTCTCCACGGCAATCTTTAGTAAAAGGCGAAAGATTTTTTCGTTTTGAAGAGAAACCAGAGTAAGTTAGAATATGGCTCTCTGGGGGTAAGTGGCACCACATCAAAGACCCCGTCATTGCGAGGGTGAGGACCTGAGAGGTATTTTCAAAATCTAAGAAAGAGGACAAGAACCAGGCCAGTGAGGGAAGCAGGCCCAATTTTCAGAGTCTCTGCTCAAAGCACAGAAAATCAAAAAGGTGGACAGTTCCCATGCGTCTGTCTGGAAATATGCAAATTCTTTTCTGTACACACCTCAGCTCATTAGGAGGCGTTGCGGCTGCTGGGCAAGGGGAACGGGAAGCGTGCATCAGGCTTTAGGTGAAGTGACACTGTAGGACTTTTGTCCCCCAGCGATTTTACGCTTTCCACACCATCCTTCCAATCGATAGGCTGTGAGCCACCACTGTGCTCTGCACATAGCCATGCACTTTAAGTCCCTTTTTCGCACGTACTTTCATTAAACCTGAATATAGAAGTATATATCTGTCTAGGCTAGAGGCACATGAAACAGGACTGGCGTGCCGCTTCAAGTGTACCTGAGAGGAATCTGACTCAGGATTGGCCACCCTCTCAGGGCACCGACTCAGGATTGGCCAACCTCTATGGGGCGCCTCTAACATGCACAAATAACAGGCAAGCCCTATGAAAAGCACAGCGTGAGTCTAGGTGCCACCTTGAAAAAGGAGGGTGACGTCTGGCCTCTGACAGCAGGAATATTAAGAGAGGAGAAAACATACTGCCTGCTATCGTGAAATTCCAAGATAGTCACGAAAAGCAATCTCATGCACTGCACAAGCTCTTTCCCATGATGCACCTCTCCTGCACTCTGTCTATGCAAATGAGCAAGCAGAGAGTTCAGGAATAAAACACCTAAGCTCATGTCCCCAAAAAACAGCAGCAGACAACTGGCAGATATTCCCCAATTTCTAATGCTTTTCTTTTAAACACACAATAAACAGCCTCACCTGTGGTAAGGCTTAAAAAAATTGAATAAACTCGTAAATGTTCCTCTCCACAGAAATCTTTAGTAAAAGGCGAAAGATTTTTTCGTTTTGAAGAGAAACCAGAGTAAGTTAGAATATGGCTCTCTGGGGGTAAGTGGCACCACAGCAAAGACCCCGTCATTGCGAGGGTGAGGACCTGAGAGGTATTTTCAAAATCTAAGAAAGAGGACAAGAACCAGGCCGGTGAGGGAAGCAGGCCCAAATTTCAGAGTCTCTGCTCAAAGCACAGAAAATCAAAAAGGTGGACAGTTCCCATGCGTCTGTCTGGGAATATGCAAATTCTTTTCTGTACACACCTCAGCTCATTAGGAGGCGTTGCGGCTGCTGGGCAAGGGGAACGGGAAGCGTGCATCAGGCTTTAGGTGAAGTGGCACTGTAGGACTTTTGTCCCCCAGCGATTTTACGCTTTCCACACCATCCTTCCAATCGTTAGGCTGTGAGCCACCACTGTGCTCTGCACATAGCCATGCACTTTAAGTCCCTTTTTCGCACGTACTTTCATTAAACCTGAATATAGAAGCATATATCTGTCTAGGCTAGAGGCACATGAAACAGGACTGGCGTGCCGCTTCAAGTGTACCTGAGAGGAATCTGACTCAGGATTGGCCACCCTCTCAGGGCACCGACTCAGGATTGGCCAACCTCTATGGGGCACCTCTAACGGGCACAAATAATGGGCAAGCCCTATGAAAAGCACAGCGTGAGTCTAGGTGCCACCTTGAAAAAGGAGGGCGACGTCTGGCCTCTGACAGCAGGAATATTAAGAGAGGAGAAAACATACTGCCTGCTATCGTGAAATTCCAAGATAGTCACGAAAAGCAATCTCATGCACTGTACAAGCTCTTTCCCATGATGCACCTCTCCTGCACTCTGTCTATGCAAATGAGCAAGCAGAGAGTTCAGGAATAAAACACCTAAGCTCATGTCCCCAAAAAACAGCAGCAGACAACTGGCAGATATTCCCCAATTTCTAATGCTTTTCTTTTAAACACACGATAAACAGCCTCACCTGTGGTAAGGCTTAAAACAATTGAATAAACTCGTAAATGTTCCTCTCCACGGAAATCTTTAGTAAAAGGCGAAAGATTTTTTAGTTTTGAAGAGAAACCAGAGTAAGTTAGAATATGGCTCTCTGGGGGTAAGTGGCACCACATCAAAGACCCCGTCGTTGCGAGGGTGAGGACCTGAGAGGTATTTTTAGGCTCTAAGAAAGAGGACAAGAACCAGGCCAGTGAGGGAAGCAGGCCCAATTTTCAGAGTCTCTGCTCAAAGCACAGAAAATCAAAAAGGTGGACAGTTCCCATGCGTCTGTCTGGGAATATGCAAATTCTTTTCTGTACACACCTCAGCTCATTAGGAGGCGTTGCGGCTGCTGGGCAAGGGGAACGGGAAGCGTGCATCAGGCTTTAGGTGAAGTGACACTGTAGGACTTTTGTCCCCCAGCGATTTTACGCTTTCCACACCATCCTTCCAATTGATAGGCTGTGAGCCACCACTGTGCTCTGCACATAGCCATGCACTTTAAGTCCCTTTTTCGCACGTACTTTCATTAAACCTGAATATAGAAGTATATATCTGTCTAGGCTAGAGGCACATGAAACAGGACTGGCGTGCCGCTTTAAGTGTACCTGAGAGGAATCTGACTCAGGATTGGCCACCCTCTCAGGGCACCGACTCAGGATTGGCCAACCTCTATGGGGCACCTCTAACGGGCACAAATAATGGGCAAGCCCTATGAAAAGCACAGCGTGAGTCTAGGTGCCACCTTGAAAAAGGAGGGTGACGTCTGGCCTCTGACAGCAGGAATATTAAGAGAGGAGAAAACATACTGCCTGCTATCGTGAAATTCCAAGATAGTCACGAAAAGCAATCTCATGCACTGCACAAGCTCTTTCCCATGATGCACCTCTCCTGCACTCTGTCTATGCAAATGAGCAAGCAGAGAGTTCAGGAATAAAACACCTAAGCTCATGTCCCCAAAAAACAGCAGCAGACAACTCGCAGATATATTCACCAATTTCTAATGCTTTTCTTTTAAACACAAGATAAACAGCCTCACCGGTGATAAGGCTTAAAAAAATTGAATAAACTCGTAAATGTTCCTCTCCACGGAAATCTTTAGTAAAAGGCGAAAGATTTTTTCGTTTTGAAGAGAAACCAGAGTAAGTTAGAATATGGCTCTCTGGGGGTAAGTGGCACCACATCAAAGACCCCGTCATTGCGAGGGTGAGGACCTGAGAGGTATTTTTAGGCTCTAAGAAAGAGGACAAGAACCAGGCCAGTGAGGGAAGCAGGCCCAATTTTCAGAGTCTCTGCTCAAAGCACAGAAAATCAAAAAGGTGGACAGTTCCCATGCGTCTGTCTGGAAATATGCAAATTCTTTTCTGTACACACCTCAGCTCATTAGGAGGCGTTGCGGCTGCTGGGCAAGGGGAACGGGAAGCGTGCATCAGGCTTTAGGTGAAGTGACACTGTAGGACTTTTGTCCCCCAGCGATTTTACGCTTTCCACACCATCCTTCCAATCGATAGGCTGTGAGCCACCACTGTGCTCTGCACATAGCCATGCACTTTAAGTCCCTTTTTCGCACGTACTTTCATTAAACCTGAATATAGAAGTATATATCTGTCTAGGCTAGAGGCACATGAAACAGGACTGGCGTGCCGCTTCAAGTGTACCTGAGAGGAATCTGACTCATGATTGGCCACCCTCTCAGGGCACAGACTCAGGATTGGCCAACCTCTATGGGGCACCTCTAACTGGCACAAATAACGGGCAAGCCCTATGAAAAGCACAGCGTGAGTCTAGGTGCCACCTTGAAAAAGGAGGGTGACGTCTGGCCTCTGACAGCAGGAATATTAAGAGAGGAGAAAACATACTGCCTGCTATCGTGAAATTCCAAGATAGTCACGAAAAGCAATCTCATGCACTGCACAAGCTCTTTCCCATGATGCACCTCTCCTGCACTCTGTCTATACAGATGAGCAAGCAGAGAGTTCAGGAATAAAACACCTAAGCTCATGTCCCCAAAAAACAGCAGCAGACAACTCGCAGATATATTCACCAATTTCTAATGCTTTTCTTTTAAACACAAAATAAACAGCCTCACCGGTGGTAAGGCTTAAAAAAATTTAATAAACTCGTAAATGTTCCTCTCCACGGAAATCTTTAGTAAAAGGCGAAAGATTTTTTCGGTTTGAAGAGAAACCAGAGTAAGTTAGAATATGGCTCTCTGGGGGTAAGTGGCACCACATCAAAGACCCCGTCATTGCGAGGGTGAGGACCTGAGAGGTATTTTCAAAATCTAAGAAAGAGGACAAGAACCAGGCCGGTGAGGGAAGCAGGCCCAAATTTCAGAGTCTCTGCTCAAAGCACAGAAAATCAAAAAGGTGGACAGTTCCCATGCGTCTGTCTGGGAATATGCAAATTCTTTTCTGTACACACCTCAGCTCATTAGGAGGCGTTGCGGCTGCTGGGCAAGGGGAACGGGAAGCGTGCATCAGGCTTTAGGTGAAGTGGCACTGTAGGACTTTTGTACCCCAGCGATTTTACGCTTTCCACACCATCCTTCCAATCGTTAGGCTGTGAGCCACCACTGTGCTCTGCACATAGCCATGCACTTTAAGTCCCTTTTTCGCACGTACTTTCATTAAACCTGAATATAGAAGTATATATCTGTCTAGGCTAGAGGCACATGAAACAGGACTGGCGTGCCGCTTCAAGTGTACCTGAGAGGAATCTGACTCAGGATTGGCCACCCTCTCAGGGCACCGACTCAGGATTGGCCAACCTCTATGGGGCACCTCTAACGTGCACAAATAACGGGCAAGCCCTATGAAAAGCACAGCGTGAGTCTAGGTGCCACCTTGAAAAAGGAGGGTGACGTCTGGCCTCTGACAGCAGGAATATTAAGAGAGGAGAAAACATACTGCCTGCTATCGTGAAATTCCAAGATAGTCACGAAAAGCAATCTCATGCACTGCACAAGCTCTGTCCCATGATGCACCTCTCCTGCACTCTGTCTATGCAAATGAGCAAGCAGAGAGTTCAGGAATAAAACACCTAAGCTCATGTCCCCAAAAAACAGCAGCAGACAACTCGCAGATATATTCACCAATTTCTAATGCTTTTCTTTTAAACACAAGATAAACAGCCTCACCGGTGGTAAGGCTTAAAAAAATTGAATAAACTCGTAAATGTTCCTCTCCACGGAAATCTTTAGTAAAAGGCGAAAGATTTTTTCGTTTTGAAGAGAAACCAGAGTAAGTTAGAATATGGCTCTCTGGGGGTAAGTGGCACCACATCAAAGACCCCGTCATTGCGAGGGTGAGGACCTGAGAGGTATTTTTAGGCTCTAAGAAAGAGGACAAGAACCAGGCCAGTGAGGGAAGCAGGCCCAATTTTCAGAGTCTCTGCTCAAAGCACAGAAAATCAAAAAGGTGGACAGTTCCCATGCGTCTGTCTGGAAATATGCAAATTCTTTTCTGTACACACCTCAGCTCATTAGGAGGCGTTGCGGCTGCTGGGCAAGGGGAACGGGAAGCGTGCATCAGGCTTTAGGTGAAGTGACACTGTAGGACTTTTGTCCCCCAGCGATTTTACGCTTTCCACACCATCCTTCCAATCGATAGGCTGTGAGCCACCACTGTGCTCTGCACATAGCCATGCACTTTAAGTCCCTTTTTCGCACGTACTTTCATTAAACCTGAATATGGAAGTATATATCTGTCTAGGCTAGAGGCACATGAAACAGGACTGGCGTGCCGCTTCAAGTGTACCTGAGAGGAATCTGACTCAGGATTGGCCACCCTCTCAGGGCACCGACTCAGGATTGGCCAACCTCTATGGGGCACCTCTAACGTGCACAAATAACGGGCAAGCCCTATGAAAAGCACAGCGTGAGTCTAGGTGCCACCTTGAAAAAGGAGGGTGACGTCTGGCCTCTGACAGCAGGAATATTAAGAGAGGAGAAAACATACTGCCTGCTATCGTGAAATTCCAAGATAGTCACGAAAAGCAATCTCATGCACTGCACAAGCTCTTTCCCATGATGCACCTCTCCTGCACTCTGTCTATGCAAATGAGCAAGCAGAGAGTTCAGGAATAAAACACCTAAGCTCATGTCCTCAATAAACAGCAGCAGACAACTCGCAGATATATTCACCAATTTCTAATGCTTTTCTTTTAAACACAAGATAAACAGCCTCACCGGTGGTAAGGCTTAAAAAAATTGAATAAACTCGTAAATGTTCCTCTCCACGGAAATCTTTAGTAAAAGGCGAAAGATTTTTTCGTTTTGAAGAGAAAACCAGAGTAAGTTAGAATATGGCTCTCTGGGGGTAAGTGGCACCACATCAAAGACCCTGTCATTGCGAGGGTGAGGACCTGAGAGGTATTTTCAAAATCTAAGAAAGAGGACAAGAACCAGGCCGGTGAGGGAAGCAGGCCCAAATTTCAGAGTCTCTGCTCAAAGCACAGAAAATCAAAAAGGTGGACAGTTCCCATGCGTCTGTCTGGGAATATGCAAATTCTTTTCTGTACACACCTCAGCTCATTAGGAGGCGTTGCGGCTGCTGGGCAAGGGGAACGGGAAGCGTGCATCAGGCTTTAGGTGAAGTGGCACTGTAGGACTTTTGTCCCCCAGCGATTTTACGCTTTCCACACCATCCTTCCAATCGTTAGGCTGTGAGCCACCACTGTGCTCTGCACATAGCCATGCACTTTAAGTCCCTTTTTCGCACGTACTTTCATTAAACCTGAATATGGAAGTATATATCTGTCTAGGCTAGAGGCACATGAAACAGGACTGGCGTGCCGCTTCAAGTGTACCTGAGAGGAAAATGACTCAGGATTGGCCACCCTCTCAGGGCAACGACTCAGGATTGGCCAACCTCTATGGGGCACCTCTAACGTGCACAAATAACAGGCAAGCCCTATGAAAAGCACAGCGTGAGTCTAGGTGCCACCTTGAAAAAGGAGGGTGACGTCTGGCCTCTGACAGCAGGAATATTAAGAGAGGAGAAAACATACTGCCTGCTATCGTGAAATTCCAAGATAGTCACGAAAAGCAATCTCATGCACTGCACAAGCTCTTTCCCATGATGCACCTCTCCTGCACTCTGTCTATGCAAATGAGCAAGCAGAGAGTTCAGGAATAAAACACCTAAGCTCATGTCCCCAAAAAACAGCAGCAGACAACTCGCAGATATATTCACCAATTTCTAATGCTTTTCTTTTAAACACAAGATAAACAGCCTCACCGGTGGTAAGGCTTAAAAAAATTGAATAAACTCGTAAATGTTCCTCTCCACGGCAATCTTTAGTAAAAGGCGAAAGATTTTTTCGTTTTGAAGAGAAACCAGAGTAAGTTAGAATATGGCTCTCTGGGGGTAAGTGGCACCACATCAAAGACCCCGTCATTGCGAGGGTGAGGACCTGAGAGGTATTTTCAAAATCTAAGAAAGAGGACAAGAACCAGGCCAGTGAGGGAAGCAGGCCCAAATTTCAGAGTCTCTGCTCAAAGCACAGAAAATCAAAAAGGTGGACAGTTCCCATGCGTCTGTCTGGGAATATGCAAATTCTTTTCTGTACACACCTCAGCTCATTAGGAGGCGTTGCGGCTGCTGGGCTAGGGGAACGGGAAGCGTGCATCAGGCTTTAGGTGAAGTGGCACTGTAGGACTTTTGTCCCCCAGCGATTTTACGCTTTCCACACCATCCTTCCAATCGTTAGGCTGTGAGCCACCACTGTGCTCTGCACATAGCCATGCACTTTAAGTCCCTTTTTCGCACGTACTTTCATTAAACCTGAATATAGAAGTATATATCTGTCTAGGCTAGAGGCACATGAAACAGGACTGGCGTGCCGCTTCAAGTGTACCTGAGAGGAAAATGACTCAGGATTGGCCACCCTCTCAGGGCACCGACTCAGGATTGGCCAACCTCTATGGGGCACCTCTAACGTGCACAAATAACAGGCAAGCCCTATGAAAAGCACAGCGTGAGTCTAGGTGCCACCTTGAAAAAGGAGGGTGACGTCTGGCCTCTGACAGCAGGAATATTAAGAGAGGAGAAAACATACTGCCTGCTATCGTGAAATTCCAAGATAGTCACGAAAAGCAATCTCATGCACTGCACAAGCTCTTTCCCATGATGCACCTCTCCTGCACTCTGTCTATGCAAATGAGCAAGCAGAGAGTTCAGGAATAAAACACCTAAGCTCATGTCCCCAAAAAACAGCAGCAGACAACTCGCAGATATATTCACCAATTTCTAATGCTTTTCTTTTAAACACAAGATAAACAGCCTCACCGGTGGTAAGGCTTAAAAAAATTGAATAAACTCGTAAATGTTCCTCTCCACGGCAATCTTTAGTAAAAGGCGAAAGATTTTTTCGTTTTGAAGAGAAACCAGAGTAAGTTAGAATATGGCTCTCTGGGGGTAAGTGGCACCACATCAAAGACCCCGTCATTGCGAGGGTGAGGACCTGAGAGGTATTTTCAAAATCTAAGAAAGAGGACAAGAACCAGGCCAGTGAGGGAAGCAGGCCCAATTTTCAGAGTCTCTGCTCAAAGCACAGAAAATCAAAAAGGTGGACAGTTCCCATGCGTCTGTCTGGAAATATGCAAATTCTTTTCTGTACACACCTCAGCTCATTAGGAGGCGTTGCGGCTGCTGGGCAAGGGGAACGGGAAGCGTGCATCAGGCTTTAGGTGAAGTGACACTGTAGGACTTTTGTCCCCCAGCGATTTTACGCTTTCCACACCATCCTTCCAATCGATAGGCTGTGAGCCACCACTGTGCTCTGCACATAGCCATGCACTTTAAGTCCCTTTTTCGCACGTACTTTCATTAAACCTGAATATAGAAGTATATATCTGTCTAGGCTAGAGGCACATGAAACAGGACTGGCGTGCCGCTTCAAGTGTACCTGAGAGGAATCTGACTCAGGATTGGCCACCCTCTCAGGGCACCGACTCAGGATTGGCCAACCTCTATGGGGCACCTCTAACGTGCACAAATAACGGGCAAGCCCTATGAAAAGCACAGCGTGAGTCTAGGTGCCACCTTGAAAAAGGAGGGTGACGTCTGGCCTCTGACAGCAGGAATATTAAGAGAGGAGAAAACATACTGCCTGCTATCGTGAAATTCCAAGATAGTCACGAAAAGCAATCTCATGCACTGCACAAGCTCTGTCCCATGATGCACCTCTCCTGCACTCTGTCGATGCAAATGAGCAAGCAGAGAGTTCAGGAATAAAACACCTAAGCTCATGTCCCCAAAAAACAGCAGCAGACAACTCGCAGATATATTCACCAATTTCTAATGCTTTTCTTTTAAACACACGATAAACAGCCTCACCTGTGGTAAGGCTTAAAAAAATTGAATAAACTCGTAAATGTTCCTCTCCACGGAAATCTTTAGTAAAAGGCGAAAGATTTTTTCGTTTTGAAGAGAAACCAGAGTAAGTTAGAATATGGCTCTCTGGGGGTAAGTGGCACCACATCAAAGACCCCGTCATTGCGAGGGTGAGGACCTGAGAGGTATTTTTAGGCTCTAAGAAAGAGGACAAGAACCAGGCCAGTGAGGGAAGCAGGCCCAATTTTCAGAGTCTCTGCTCAAAGCACAGAAAATCAAAAAGGTGGACAGTTCCCATGCGTCTGTCTGGAAATATGCAAATTCTTTTCTGTACACACCTCAGCTCATTAGGAGGCGTTGCGGCTGCTGGGCAAGGGGAACGGGAAGCGTGCATCAGGCTTTAGGTGAAGTGGCACTGTAGGACTTTTGTCCCCCAGCGATTTTACGCTTTCCACACCATCCTTCCAATCGTTAGGCTGTGAGCCACCACTGTGCTCTGCACATAGCCATGCACTTTAAGTCCCTTTTTCGCACGTACTTTCATTAAACCCGAATATGGAAGTATATATCTGTCTAGGCTAGAGGCACATGAAACAGGACTGGCGTGCCGCTTCAAGTGTACCTGAGAGGAATCTGACTCAGGATTGGCCACCCTCTCAGGGCACCGACTCAGGATTGGCCAACCTCTATGGGGCACCTCTAACGTGCACAAATAACAGGCAAGCCCTATGAAAAGCACAGCGTGAGTCTAGGTGCCACCTTGAAAAAGGAGGGTGACGTCTGGCCTCTGACAGCAGGAATATTAAGAGAGGAGAAAACATACTGCCTGCTATCGTGAAATTCCAAGATAGTCACGAAAAGCAATCTCATGCACTGCACAAGCTCTTTCCCATGATGCACCTCTCCTGCACTCTGTCTATGCAAATGAGCAAGCAGAGAGTTCAGGAATAAAACACCTAAGCTCATGTCCCCAATAAACAGCAGCAGACAACTCGCAGATATATTCACCAATTTCTAATGCTTTTCTTTTAAACACAAGATAAACAGCCTCACCGGTGGTAAGGCTTAAAAAAATTGAATAAACTCGTAAATGTTCCTCTCCACGGAAATCTTTAGTAAAAGGCGAAAGATTTTTTCGTTTTGAAGAGAAAACCAGAGTAAGTTAGAATATGGCTCTTTGGGGGTAAGTGGCACCACATCAAAGACCCCATCATTGCGAGGGTGAGGACCTGAGAGGTATTTTCAAAATCTAAGAAAGAGGACAAGAACCAGGCCGGTGAGGGAAGCAGGCCCAAATTTCAGAGTCTCTGCTCAAAGCACAGAAAATCAAAAAGGTGGACAGTTCCCATGCGTCTGTCTGGGAATATGCAAATTCTTTTCTGTACACACCTCAGCTCATTAGGAGGCGTTGCGGCTGCTGGGCAAGGGGAACGGGAAGCGTGCATCAGGCTTTAGGTGAAGTGGCACTGTAGGACTTTTGTCCCCCAGCGATTTTACGCTTTCCACACCATCCTTCCAATCGTTAGGCTGTGAGCCACCACTGTGCTCTGCACATAGCCATGCACTTTAAGTCCCTTTTTCGCACGTACTTTCATTGAACCTGAATATGGAAGTATATATCTGTCTAGGCTAGAGGCACATGAAACAGGACTGGCGTGCCGCTTCAAGTGTACCTGAGAGGAAAATGACTCAGGATTGGCCACCCTCTCAGGGCACCGACTCAGGATTGGCCAACCTCTATGGGGCACCTCTAACGTGCACAAATAACAGGCAAGCCCTATGAAAAGCACAGCGTGAGTCTAGGTGCCACCTTGAAAAAGGAGGGTGACGTCTGGCCTCTGACAGCAGGAATATTAAGAGAGGAGAAAACATACTGCCTGCTATCGTGAAATTCCAAGATAGTCACGAAAAGCAATCTCATGCACTGCACAAGCTTTTTCCCATGATGCACCTCTCCTGCACTCTGTCTATGCAAATGAGCAAGCAGAGAGTTCAGGAATAAAACACCTAAGCTCATGTCCCCAAAACACAGCAGCAGACAACTCGCAGATATATTCACCAATTTCTAATGCTTTTCTTTTAAACACAAGATAAACAGCCTCACCGGTGGTAAGGCTTAAAAAAATTGAATAAACTCGTAAATGTTCCTCTCCACGGCAATCTTTAGTAAAAGGCGAAAGATTTTTTCGTTTTGAAGAGAAACCAGAGTAAGTTAGAATATGGCTCTCTGGGGGTAAGTGGCACCACATCAAAGACCCCGTCATTGCGAGGGTGAGGACCTGAGAGGTATTTTCAAAATCTAAGAAAGAGGACAAGAACCAGGCCAGTGAGGGAAGCAGGCCCAATTTTCAGAGTCTCTGCTCAAAGCACAGAAAATCAAAAAGGTGGACAGTTCCCATGCGTCTGTCTGGAAATATGCAAATTCTTTTCTGTACACACCTCAGCTCATTAGGAGGCGTTGCGGCTGCTGGGCAAGGGGAACGGGAAGCGTGCATCAGGCTTTAGGTGAAGTGACACTGTAGGACTTTTGTCCCCCAGCGATTTTACGCTTTCCACACCATCCTTCCAATCGATAGGCTGTGAGCCACCACTGTGCTCTGCACATAGCCATGCACTTTAAGTCCCTTTTTCGCACGTACTTTCATTAAACCTGAATATAGAAGTATATATCTGTCTAGGCTAGAGGCACATGAAACAGGACTGGCGTGCCGCTTCAAGTGTACCTGAGAGGAATCTGACTCAGGATTGGCCACCCTCTCAGGGCACCGACTCAGGATTGGCCAACCTCTATGGGGCACCTCTAACGTGCACAAATAACGGGCAAGCCCTATGAAAAGCACAGCGTGAGTCTAGGTGCCACCTTGAAAAGGAGGGTGACGTCTGGCCTCTGACAGCAGGAATATTAAGAGAGGAGAAAACATACTGCCTGCTATCGTGAAATTCCAAGATAGTCACGAAAAGCAATCTCATGCACTGCACAAGCTCTGTCCCATGATGCACCTCTCCTGCACTCTGTCGATGCAAATGAGCAAGCAGAGAGTTCAGGAATAAAACACCTAAGCTCATGTCCCCAAAAAACAGCAGCAGACAACTGGCAGATATTCCCCAATTTCTAATGCTTTTCTTTTAAACACACAATAAACAGCCTCACCTGTGGTAAGGCTTAAAAAAATTGAATAAACTCGTAAATGTTCCTCTCCACGGAAATCTTTAGTAAAAGGCGAAAGATTTTTTCGTTTTGAAGAGAAACCAGAGTAAGTTAGAATATGGCTCTCTGGGGGTAAGTGGCACCACAGCAAAGACCCCGTCATTGCGAGGGTGAGGACCTGAGAGGTATTTTCAAAATCTAAGAAAGAGGACAAGAACCAGGCCGGTGAGGGAAGCAGGCCCAAATTTCAGAGTCTCTGCTCAAAGCACAGAAAATCAAAAAGGTGGACAGTTCCCATGCGTCTGTCTGGGAATATGCAAATTCTTTTCTGTACACACCTCAGCTCATTAGGAGGCGTTGCGGCTGCTGGGCAAGGGGAACGGGAAGCGTGATTCAGGCTTTAGGTGAAGTGGCACTGTAGGACTTTTGTCCCCCAGCGATTTTACGCTTTCCACACCATCCTTCCAATCGTTAGGCTGTGAGCCACCACTGTGCTCTGCACATAGCCATGCACTTTAAGTCCCTTTTTCGCACGTACTTTCATTAAACCTGAATATAGAAGCATATATCTGTCTAGGCTAGAGGCACATGAAACAGGACTGGCGTGCCGCTTCAAGTGTACCTGAGAGGAATCTGACTCAGGATTGGCCACCCTCTCAGGGCACCGACTCAGGATTGGCCAACCTCTATGGGGCACCTCTAACGGGCACAAATAATGGGCAAGCCCTATGAAAAGCACAGCGTGAGTCTAGGTGCCACCTTGAAAAAGGAGGGCGACGTCTGGCCTCTGACAGCAGGAATATTAAGAGAGGAGAAAACATACTGCCTGCTATCGTGAAATTCCAAGATAGTCACGAAAAGCAATCTCATGCACTGTACAAGCTCTTTCCCATGATGCACCTCTCCTGCACTCTGTCTATGCAAATGAGCAAGCAGAGAGTTCATGAATAAAACACCTAAGCTCATGTCCCCAAAAAACAGCAGCAGACAACTGGCAGATATTCCCCAATTTCTAATGCTTTTCTTTTAAACACACGATAAACAGCCTCACCTGTGGTAAGGCTTAAAACAATTGAATAAACTCGTAAATGTTCCTCTCCACGGAAATCTTTAGTAAAAGGCGAAAGATTTTTTAGTTTTGAAGAGAAACCAGAGTAAGTTAGAATATGGCTCTCTGGGGGTAAGTGGCACCACATCAAAGACCCCGTCGTTGCGAGGGTGAGGACCTGAGAGGTATTTTTAGGCTCTAAGAAAGAGGACAAGAACCAGGCCAGTGAGGGAAGCAGGCCCAATTTTCAGAGTCTCTGCTCAAAGCACAGAAAATCAAAAAGGTGGACAGTTCCCATGCGTCTGTCTGGGAATATGCAAATTCTTTTCTGTACACACCTCAGCTCATTAGGAGGCGTTGCGGCTGCTGGGCAAGGGGAACGGGAAGCGTGCATCAGGCTTTAGGTGAAGTGACACTGTAGGACTTTTGTCCCCCAGCGATTTTACGCTTTCCACACCATCCTTCCAATCGATAGGCTGTGAGCCACCACTGTGCTCTGCACATAGCCATGCACTTTAAGTCCCTTTTTCGCACGTACTTTCATTAAACCTGAATATAGAAGTATATATCTGTCTAGGCTAGAGGCACATGAAACAGGACTGGCGTGCCGCTTTAAGTGTACCTGAGAGGAATCTGACTCAGGATTGGCCACCCTCTCAGGGCACCGACTCAGGATTAGCCAACCTCTATTGGGCACCTCTAACGGGCACAAATAATGGGCAAGCCCTATGAAAAGCACAGCGTGAGTCTAGGTGCCACCTTGAAAAAGGAGGGTGACGTCTGGCCTCTGACAGCAGGAATATTAAGAGAGGAGAAAACATACTGCCTGCTATCGTGAAATTCCAAGATAGTCACGAAAAGCAATCTCATGCACTGCACAAGCTCTTTCCCATGATGCACCTCTCCTGCACTCTGTCTATGCAAATGAGCAAGCAGAGAGTTCAGGAATAAAACACCTAAGCTCATGTCCCCAAAAAACAGCAGCAGACAACTCGCAGATATATTCACCAATTTCTAATGCTTTTCTTTTAAACACAAGATAAACAGCCTCACCGGTGGTAAGGCTTAAAAAAATTGAATAAACTCGTAAATGTTCCTCTCCACGGAAATCTTTAGTAAAAGGCGAAAGATTTTTTCGTTTTGAAGAGAAACCAGAGTAAGTTAGAATATGGCTCTCTGGGGGTAAGTGGCACCACATCAAAGACCCCGTCATTGCGAGGGTGAGGACCTGAGAGGTATTTTCAAAATCTAAGAAAGAGGACAAGAACCAGGCCGGTGAGGGAAGCAGGCCCAAATTTCAGAGTCTCTGCTCAAAGCACAGAAAATCAAAAAGGTGGACAGTTCCCATGCGTCTGTCTGGGAATATGCAAATTCTTTTCTGTACACACCTCAGCTCATTAGGAGGCGTTGCGGCTGCTGGGCAAGGGGAACGGGAAGCGTGCATCAGGCTTTAGGTGAAGTGGCACTGTAGGACTTTTGTCCCCCAGCGATTTTACGCTTTCCACACCATCCTTCCAATCGTTAGGCTGTGAGCCACCACTGTGCTCTGCACATAGCCATGCACTTTAAGTCCCTTTTTCGCACGTACTTTCATTAAACCTGAATATGGAAGTATATATCCGTCTAGGCTAGAGGCACATGAAACAGGACTGGCGTGCCGCTTCAAGTGTACCTGAGAGGAATCTGACTCAGGATTGGCCACCCTCTCAGGGCACCGACTCAGGATTGGCCAACCTCTATGGGGCACCTCTAACGTGCACAAATAACGGGCAAGCCCTATGAAAAGCACAGCGTGAGTCTAGGTGCCACCTTGAAAAAGGAGGGTGACGTCTGGCCTCTGACAGCAGGAATATTAAGAGAGGAGAAAACATACTGCCTGCTATCGTGAAATTCCAAGATAGTCACGAAAAGCAATCTCATGCACTGCACAAGCTCTTTCCCATGATGCACCTCTCCTGCACTCTGTCTATGCAAATGAGCAAGCAGAGAGTTCAGGAATAAAACACCTAAGCTCATGTCCCCAAAAAACAGCAGCAGACAACTCGCAGATATATTCACCAATTTCTAATGCTTTTCTTTTAAACACAAGATAAACAGCCTCACCGGTGGTAAGGCTTAAAAAAATTGAATAAACTCGTAAATGTTCCTCTCCACAGAAATCTTTAGTAAAAGGCGAAAGATTTTTTCGTTTTGAAGAGAAAACCAGAGTAAGTTAGAATATGGCTCTCTGGGGGTAAGTGGCACCACATCAAAGACCCCGTCATTGCGAGGGTGAGGACCTGAGAGGTATTTTCAAAATCTAAGAAAGAGGACAAGAACCAGGCCGGTGAGGGAAGCAGGCCCAAATTTCAGAGTCTCTGCTCAAAGCACAGAAAATCAAAAAGGTGGACAGTTCCCATGCGTCTGTCTGGGAATATGCAAATTCTTTTCTGTACACACCTCAGCTCATTAGGAGGCGTTGCGGCTGCTGGGCAAGGGGAACGGGAAGCGTGCATCAGGCTTTAGGTGAAGTGGCACTGTAGGACTTTTGTCCCCCAGCGATTTTACGCTTTCCACACCATCCTTCCAATCGTTAGGCTGTGAGCCACCACTGTGCTCTGCACATAGCCATGCACTTTAAGTCCCTTTTTCGCACGTACTTTCATTAAACCTGAATATGGAAGTATATATCCGTCTAGGCTAGAGGCACATGAAACAGGACTGGCGTGCCGCTTCAAGTGTACCTGAGAGGAATCTGACTCAGGATTGGCCACCCTCTCAGGGCACCGACTCAGGATTGGCCAACCTCTATGGGGCACCTCTAACGTGCACAAATAACGGGCAAGCCCTATGAAAAGCACAGCGTGAGTCTAGGTGCCACCTTGAAAAAGGAGGGTGACGTCTGGCCTCTGACAGCAGGAATATTAAGAGAGGAGAAAACATACTGCCTGCTATCGTGAAATTCCAAGATAGTCACGAAAAGCAATCTCATGCACTGCACAAGCTCTTTCCCATGATGCACCTCTCCTGCACTCTGTCTATGCAAATGAGCAAGCAGAGAGTTCAGGAATAAAACACCTAAGCTCATGTCCCCAAAAAACAGCAGCAGACAACTCGCAGATATATTCACCAATTTCTAATGCTTTTCTTTTAAACACAAGATAAACAGCCTCACCGGTGGTAAGGCTTAACAAAATTGAATAAACTCGTAAATGTTCCTCTCCACGGAAATCTTTAGTAAAAGGCGAAAGATTTTTTCGTTTTGAAGAGAAACCAGAGTAAGTTAGAATATGGCTCTCTGGGGGTAAGTGGCACCACATCAAAGACCCCGTCATTGCGAGGGTGAGGACCTGAGAGGTATTTTCAAAATCTAAGAAAGAGGACAAGAACCAGGCCAGTGAGGGAAGCAGGCCCAATTTTCAGAGTCTCTGCTCAAAGCACAGAAAATCAAAAAGGTGGACAGTTCCCATGCGTCTGTCTGGAAATATGCAAATTCTTTTCTGTACACACCTCAGCTCATTAGGAGGCGTTGCGGCTGCTGGGCAAGGGGAACGGGAAGCGTGCATCAGGCTTTAGGTGAAGTGACACTGTAGGACTTTTGTCCCCCAGCGATTTTACGCTTTCCACACCATCCTTCCAATCGATAGGCTGTGAGCCACCACTGTGCTCTGCACATAGCCATGCACTTTAAGTCCCTTTTACGCACGTACTTTCATTAAACCTGAATATAGAAGTATATATCTGTCTAGGCTAGAGGCACATGAAACAGGACTGGCGTGCCGCTTCAAGTGTACCTGAGAGGAATCTGACTCAGGATTGGCCACCCTCTCAGGGCACCGACTCAGGATTGGCCAACCTCTATGGGGCACCTCTAACGTGCACAAATAACGGGCAAGCCCTATGAAAAGCACAGCGTGAGTCTAGGTGCCACCTTGAAAAAGGAGGGTGACGTCTGGCCTCTGACAGCAGGAATATTAAGAGAGGAGAAAACATACTGCCTGCTATCGTGAAATTCCAAGATAGTCACGAAAAGCAATCTCATGCACTGCACAAGCTCTGTCCCATGATGCACCTCTCCTGCACTCTGTCGATGCAAATGAGCAAGCAGAGAGTTCAGGATTAAAACACCTAAGCTCATGTCCCCAAAAAACAGCAGCAGACAACTCGCAGATATATTCACCAATTTCTAATGCTTTTCTTTTAAACACACGATAAACAGCCTCACCTGTGGTAAGGCTTAAAAAAATTGAATAAACTCGTAAATGTTCCTCTCCACGGAAATCTTTAATAAAAGGCGAAAGATTTTTTCGTTTTGAAGAGAAACCAGAGTAAGTTAGAATATGGCTCTCTGGGGGTAAGTGGCACCACATCAAAGACCCCGTCATTGCGAGGGTGAGGACCTGAGAGGTATTTTTAGGCTCTAAGAAAGAGGACAAGAACCAGGCCAGTGAGGGAAGCAGGCCCAATTTTCAGAGTCTCTGCTCAAAGCACAGAAAATCAAAAAGGTGGACAGTTCCCATGCGTCTGTCTGGAAATATGCAAATTCTTTTCTGTACACACCTCAGCTCATTAGGAGGCGTTGCGGCTGCTGGGCAAGGGGAACGGGAAGCGTGCATCAGGCTTTAGGTGAAGTGGCACTGTAGGACTTTTGTCCCCCAGCGATTTTACGCTTTCCACACCATCCTTCCAATCGTTAGGCTGTGAGCCACCACTGTGCTCTGCACATAGCCATGCACTTTAAGTCCCTTTTTCGCACGTACTTTCATTAAACCTGAATATGGAAGTATATATCTGTCTAGGCTAGAGGCACATGAAACAGGACTGGCGTGCCGCTTCAAGTGTACCTGAGAGGAATCTGACTCAGGATTGGCCACCCTCTCAGGGCACCGACTCAGGATTGGCCAACCTCTATGGGGCACCTCTAACGTGCACAAATAACAGGCAAGCCCTATGAAAAGCACAGCGTGAGTCTAGGTGCCACCTTGAAAAAGGAGGGTGACGTCTGGCCTCTGACAGCAGGAATATTAAGAGAGGAGAAAACATACTGCCTGCTATCGTGAAATTCCAAGATAGTCACGAAAAGCAATCTCATGCACTGCACAAGCTCTTTCCCATGATGCACCTCTCCTGCACTCTGTCTATGCAAATGAGCAAGCAGAGAGTTCAGGAATAAAACACCTAAGCTCATGTCCCCAAAAAACAGCAGCAGACAACTCACAGATATATTCACCAATTTCTAATGCTTTTCTTTTAAACACAAGATAAACAGCCTCACCGGTGGTAAGGCTTAAAAAAATTGAATAAACTCGTAAATGTTCCTCTCCACGGAAATCTTTAGTAAAAGGCGAAAGATTTTTTCGTTTTGAAGAGAAACCAGAGTAAGTTAGAATATGGCTCTCTGGGGGTAAGTGGCACCACATCAAAGACCCCGTCATTGCGAGGGTGAGGACCTGAGAGGTATTTTCAAAATCTAAGAAAGAGGACAAGAACCAGGCCGGTGAGGGAAGCAGGCCCAAATTTCAGAGTCTCTGCTCAAAGCACAGAAAATCAAAAAGGTGGACAGTTCCCATGCGTCTGTCTGGGAATATGCAAATTCTTTTCTGTACACACCTCAGCTCATTAGGAGGCGTTGCGGCTGCTGGGCAAGGGGAACGGGAAGCGTGCATCAGGCTTTAGGTGAAGTGGCACTGTAGGACTTTTGTCCCCCAGCGATTTTACGCTTTCCACACCATCCTTCCAATCGTTAGGCTGTGAGCCACCACTGTGCTCTGCACATAGCCATGCACTTTAAGTCCCTTTTTCGCACGTACTTTCATTAAACCTGAATATGGAAGTATATATCTGTCTAGGCTAGAGGCACATGAAACAGGACTGGCGTGCCGCTTCAAGTGTACCTGAGAGGAATCTGACTCAGGATTGGCCACCCTCTCAGGGCACCGACTCAGGATTGGCCAACCTCTATGGGGCACCTCTAACGTGCACAAATAACAGGCAAGCCCTATGAAAAGCACAGCGTGAGTCTAGGTGCCACCTTGAAAAAGGAGGGTGACGTCTGGCCTCTGACAGCAGGAATATTAAGAGAGGAGAAAACATACTGCCTGCTATCGTGAAATTCCAAGATAGTCACGAAAAGCAATCTCATGCACTGCACAAGCTCTTTCCCATGATGCACCTCTCCTGCACTCTGTCTATGCAAATGAGCAAGCAGAGAGTTCAGGAATAAAACACCTAAGCTCATGTCCCCAAAAAACAGCAGCAGACAACTCGCAGATATATTCACCAATTTCTAATGCTTTTCTTTTAAACACAAGATAAACAGCCTCACCGGTGGTAAGGCTTAATAAAATTGAATAAACTCGTAAATGTTCCTCTCCACGGAAATCTTTAGTAAAAGGCGAAAGATTTTTTCGTTTTGAAGAGAAACCAGAGTAAGTTAGAATATGGCTCTCTGGGGGTAAGTGGCACCACATCAAAGACCCCGTCATTGCGAGGGTGAGGACCTGAGAGGTATTTTCAAAATCTAAGAAAGAGGACAAGAACCAGGCCGGTGAGGGAAGCAGGCCCAAATTTCAGAGTCTCTGCTCAAAGCACAGAAAATCAAAAAGGTGGACAGTTCCCATGCGTCTGTCTGGGAATATGCAAATTCTTTTCTGTACACACCTCAGCTCATTAGGAGGCGTTGCGGCTGCTGGGCAAGGGGAACGGGAAGCGTGCATCAGGCTTTAGGTGAAGTGGCACTGTAGGACTTTTGTCCCCCAGCGATTTTACGCTTTCCACACCATCCTTCCAATCGTTAGGCTGTGAGCCACCACTGTGCTCTGCACATAGCCATGCACTTTAAGTCCCTTTTTCGCACGTACTTTCATTAAACCTGAATATGGAAGTATATATCTGTCTAGGCTAGAGGCACATGAAACAGGACTGGCGTGCCGCTTCAAGTGTACCTGAGAGGAATCTGACTCAGGATTGGCCACCCTCTCAGGGCACCGACTCAGGATTGGCCAACCTCTATGGGGCACCTCTAACGTGCACAAATAACAGGCAAGCCCTATGAAAAGCACAGCGTGAGTCTAGGTGCCACCTTGAAAAAGGAGGGTGACGTCTGGCCTCTGACAGCAGGAATATTAAGAGAGGAGAAAACATACTGCCTGCTATCGTGAAATTCCAAGATAGTCACGAAAAGCAATCTCATGCACTGCACAAGCTCTTTCCCATGATGCACCTCTCCTGCACTCTGTCTATGCAAATGAGCAAGCAGAGAGTTCAGGAATAAAACACCTAAGCTCATGTCCCCAAAAAACAGCAGCAGACAACTCGCAGATATATTCACCAATTTCTAATGCTTTTCTTTTAAACACAAGATAAACAGCCTCACCGGTGGTAAGGCTTTAAAAAATTGAATAAACTCGTAAATGTTCCTCTCCACGGCAATCTTTAGTAAAAGGCGAAAGATTTTTTCGTTTTGAAGAGAAACCAGAGTAAGTTAGAATATGGCTCTCTGGGGGTAAGTGGCACCACATCAAAGACCCCGTCATTGCGAGGGTGAGGACCTGAGAGGTATTTTCAAAATCTAAGAAAGAGGACAAGAACGAGGCCAGTGAGGGAAGCAGGCCCAATTTTCAGAGTCTCTGCTCAAAGCACAGAAAATCAAAAAGGTGGACAGTTCCCATGCGTCTGTCTGGAAATATGCAAATTCTTTTCTGTACACACCTCAGCTCATTAGGAGGCGTTGCGGCTGCTGGGCAAGGGGAACGGGAAGCGTGCATCAGGCTTTAGGTGAAGTGACACTGTAGGACTTTTGTCCCCCAGCGATTTTACGCTTTCCACACCATCCTTCCAATCGATAGGCTGTGAGCCACCACTGTGCTCTGCACATAGCCATGCACTTTAAGTCCCTTTTTCGCACGTACTTTCATTAAACCTGAATATAGAAGTATATATCTGTCTAGGCTAGAGGCACATGAAACAGGACTGGCGTGCCGCTTCAAGTGTACCTGAGAGGAATCTGACTCAGGATTGGCCACCCTCTCAGGGCACCGACTCAGGATTGGCCAACCTCTATGGGGCGCCTCTAACGTGCACAAATAACAGGCAAGCCCTATGAAAAGCACAGCGTGAGTCTAGGTGCCACCTTGAAAAAGGAGGGTGACGTCTGGCCTCTGACAGCAGGAATATTAAGAGAGGAGAAAACATACTGCCTGCTATCGTGAAATTCCAAGATAGTCACGAAAAGCAATCTCATGCACTGCACAAGCTCTTTCCCATGATGCACCTCTCCTGCACTCTGTCTATGCAAATGAGCAAGCAGAGAGTTCAGGAATAAAACACCTAAGCTCATGTCCCCAAAAAACAGCAGCAGACAACTGGCAGATATTCCCCAATTTCTAATGCTTTTCTTTTAAACACACGATAAACAGCCTCACCTGTGGTAAGGCTTAAAACAATTGAATAAACTCGTAAATGTTCCTCTCCACGGAAATCTTTAGTAAAAGGCGAAAGATTTTTTAGTTTTGAAGAGAAACCAGAGTAAGTTAGAATATGGCTCTCTGGGGGTAAGTGGCACCACATCAAAGACCCCGTCGTTGCGAGGGTGAGGACCTGAGAGGTATTTTTAGGCTCTAAGAAAGAGGACAAGAACCAGGCCAGTGAGGGAAGCAGGCCCAATTTTCAGAGTCTCTGCTCAAAGCACAGAAAATCAAAAAGGTGGACAGTTCCCATGCGTCTGTCTGGGAATATGCAAATTCTTTTCTGTACACACCTCAGCTCATTAGGAGGCGTTGCGGCTGCTGGGCAAGGGGAACGGGAAGCGTGCATCAGGCTTTAGGTGAAGTGACACTGTAGGACTTTTGTCCCCCAGCGATTTTACGCTTTCCACACCATCCTTCCAATCGATAGGCTGTGAGCCACCACTGTGCTCTGCACATAGCCATGCACTTTAAGTCCCTTTTTCGCACGTACTTTCATTAAACCTGAATATAGAAGTATATATCTGTCTAGGCTAGAGGCACATGAAACAGGACTGGCGTGCCGCTTCAAGTGTACCTGAGAGGAATCTGACTCAGGATTGGCCACCCTCTCAGGGCACCGACTCAGGATTGGCCAACCTCTATTGGGCACCTCTAACGGGCACAAATAATGGGCAAGCCCTATGAAAAGCACAGCGTGAGTCTAGGTGCCACCTTGAAAAAGGAGGGTGACGTCTGGCCTCTGACAGCAGGAATATTAAGAGAGGAGAAAACATACTGCCTGCTATCGTGAAATTCCAAGATAGTCACGAAAAGCAATCTCATGCACTGCACAAGCTCTTTCCCATGATGCACCTCTCCTGCACTCTGTCTATGCAAATGAGCAAGCAGAGAGTTCAGGAATAAAACACCTAAGCTCATGTCCCCAAAAAACAGCAGCAGACAACTCGCAGATATATTCACCAATTTCTAATGCTTTTCTTTTAAACACAAGATAAACAGCCTCACCGGTGGTAAGGCTTAAAAAAATTGAATAAACTCGTAAATGTTCCTCTCCACGGAAATCTTTAGTAAAAGGCGAAAGATTTTTTCGTTTTAAAGAGAAAACCAGAGTAAGTTAGAATATGGCTCTCTGGGGGTAAGTGGCACCACATCAAAGACCCCGTCATTGCGAGGGTGAGGACCTGAGAGGTATTTTCAAAATCTAAGAAAGAGGACAAGAACCAGGCCGGTGAGGGAAGCAGGCCCAAATTTCAGAGTCTCTGCTCAAAGCACAGAAAATCAAAAAGGTGGACAGTTCCCAAGCGTCTGTCTGGGAATATGCAAATTCTTTTCTGTACACACCTCAGCTCATTAGGAGGCGTTGCGGCTGCTGGGCAAGGGGAACGGGAAGCGTGCATCAGGCTTTAGGTGAAGTGGCACTGTAGGACTTTTGTCCCCCAGCGATTTTACGCTTTCCACACCATCCTTCCAATCGTTAGGCTGTGAGCCACCACTGTGCTCTGCACATAGCCATGCACTTTAAGTCCCTTTTTCGCACGTACTTTCATTAAACCTGAATATGGAAGTATATATCTGTCTAGGCTAGAGGCACATGAAACAGGACTGGCGTGCCGCTTCAAGTGTACCTGAGAGGAATCTGACTCAGGATTGGCCACCCTCTCAGGGCACCGACTCAGGATTGGCCAACCTCTATGGGGCACCTCTAACGTGCACAAATAACAGGCAAGCCCTATGAAAAGCACAGCGTGAGTCTAGGTGCCACCTTGAAAAAGGAGGGTGACGTCTGGCCTCTGACAGCAGGAATATTAAGAGAGGAGAAAACATACTGCCTGCTATCGTGAAATTCCAAGATAGTCACGAAAAGCAATCTCATGCACTGCACAAGCTCTTTCCCATGATGCACCTCTCCTGCACTCTGTCTATGCAAATGAGCAAGCAGAGAGTTCAGGAATAAAACACCTAAGCTCATGTCCCCAAAAAACAGCAGCAGACAACTCGCAGATATATTCACCAATTTCTAATGCTTTTCTTTTAAACACAAGATAAACAGCCTCACCGGTGGTAAGGCTTAAAAAAATTGAATAAACTCGTAAATGTTCCTCTCCACGGAAATCTTTAGTAAAAGGCGAAAGATTTTTTCGTTTTGAAGAGAAACCAGAGTAAGTTAGAATATGGCTCTCTGGGGGTAAGTGGCACCACAGCAAAGACCCCGTCATTGCGAGGGTGAGGACCTGAGAGGTATTTTCAAAATCTAAGAAAGAGGACAAGAACCAGGCCGGTGAGGGAAGCAGGCCCAAATTTCAGAGTCTCTGCTCAAAGCACAGAAAATCAAAAATGTGGACAGTTCCCATGCGTCTGTCTGGGAATATGCAAATTCTTTTCTGTACACACCTCAGCTCATTAGGAGGCGTTGCGGCTGCTGGGCAAGGGGAACGGGAAGCGTGCATCAGGCTTTAGGTGAAGTGGCACTGTAGGACTTTTGTCCCCCAGCGATTTTACGCTTTCCACACCATCCTTCCAATCGTTAGGCTGTGAGCCACCACTGTGCTCTGCACATAGCCATGCACTTTAAGTCCCTTTTTCGCACGTACTTTCATTAAACCTGAATATAGAAGCATATATCTGTCTAGGCTAGAGGCACATGAAACAGGACTGGCGTGCCGCTTCAAGTGTACCTGAGAGGAATCTGACTCAGGATTGGCCACCCTCTCAGGGCACCGACTCAGGATTGGCCAACCTCTATGGGGCACCTCTAACGGGCACAAATAATGGGCAAGCCCTATGAAAAGCACAGCGTGAGTCTAGGTGCCACCTTGAAAAAGGAGGGTGACGTCTGGCCTCTGACAGCAGGAATATTAAGAGAGGAGAAAACATACTGCCTGCTATCGTGAAATTCCAAGATAGTCACGAAAAGCAATCTCATGCACTGCACAAGCTCTTTCCCATGATGCACCTCTCCTGCACTCTGTCTATGCAAATGAGCAAGCAGAGAGTTCAGGAATAAAACACCTAAGCTCATGTCCCCAAAAAACAGCAGCAGACAACTCGCAGATATATTCACCAATTTCTAATGCTTTTCTTTTAAACACAAGATAAACAGCCTCACCGGTGGTAAGGCTTAAAAAAATTGAATAAACTCGTAAATGTTCCTCTCCACGGAAATCTTTAGTAAAAGGCGAAAGATTTTTTCGTTTTGAAGAGAAACCAGAGTAAGTTAGAATATGGCTCTCTGGGGGTAAGTGGCACCACATCAAAGACCCCGTCATTGCGAGGGTGAGGACCTGAGAGGTATTTTTAGGCTCTAAGAAAGAGGACAAGAACCAGGCCGGTGAGGGAAGCAGGCCCAAATTTCAGAGTCTCTGCTCAAAGCACAGAAAATCAAAAAGGTGGACAGTTCCCATGCGTCTGTCTGGAAATATGCAAATTCTTTTCTGTACACACCTCAGCTCATTAGGAGGCGTTGCGGCTGCTGGGCAAGGGGAACGGGAAGCGTGCATCAGGCTTTAGGTGAAGTGACACTGTAGGACTTTTGTCCCCCAGCGATTTTACGCTTTCCACACCATCCTTCCAATCGATAGGCTGTGAGCCACCACTGTGCTCTGCACATAGCCATGCACTTTAAGTCCCTTTTTCGCACGTACTTTCATTAAACCTGAATATAGAAGTATATATCTGTCTAGGCTAGAGGCACATGAAACAGGACTGGCGTGCCGCTTCAAGTGTACCTGAGAGGAATCTGACTCATGATTGGCCACCCTCTCAGGGCACCGACTCAGGATTGGCCAACCTCTATGGGGCACCTCTAACGGGCACAAATAATGGGCAAGCCCTATGAAAAGCACAGCGTGAGTCTAGGTGCCACCTTGAAAAAGGAGGGCGACGTCTGGCCTCTGACAGCAGGAATATTAAGAGAGGAGAAAACATACTGCCTGCTATCGTGAAATTCCAAGATAGTCACGAAAAGCAATCTCATGCACTGTACAAGCTCTTTCCCATGATGCACCTCTCCTGCACTCTGTCTATGCAAATGAGCAAGCAGAGAGTTCAGGAATAAAACACCTAAGCTCATGTCCCCAAAAAACAGCAGCAGACAACTGGCAGATATTCCCCAATTTCTAATGCTTTTCTTTTAAACACACGATAAACAGCCTCACCTGTGGTAAGGCTTAAAAAAATTGAATAAACTCGTAAATGTTCCTCTCCACGGAAATCTTTAGTAAAAGGCGAAAGATTTTTTCGTTTTGAAGAGAAACCAGAGTAAGTTAGAATATGGCTCTCTGGGGGTAAGTGGCACCACATCAAAGACCCCGTCATTGCGAGGGTGAGGACCTGAGAGGTATTTTCAAAATCTAAGAAAGAGGACAAGAACCAGGCCGGTGAGGGAAGCAGGCCCAAATTTCAGAGTCTCTGCTCAAAGCACAGAAAATCAAAAAGGTGGACAGTTCCCATGCGTCTGTCTGGGAATATGCAAATTCTTTTCTGTACACACCTCAGCTCATTAGGAGGCGTTGCGGCTGCTGGGCAAGGGGAACGGGAAGCGTGCATCAGGCTTTAGGTGAAGTGGCACTGTAGGACTTTTGTCCCCCAGCAATTTTACGCTTTCCACACCATCCTTCCAATCGTTAGGCTGTGAGACACCACTGTGCTCTGCACATAGCCATGCACTTTAAGTCCCTTTTTCGCACGTACTTTCATTAAACCTGAATATAGAAGTATATATCTGTCTAGGCTAGAGGCACATGAAACAGGACTGGCGTGCCGCTTCAAGTGTACCTGAGAGGAATCTGACTCAGGATTGGCCACCCTCTCAGGGCACCGACTCAGGATTGGCCAACCTCTATGGGGCACCTCTAACGGGCACAAATAATGGGCAAGCCCTATGAAAAGCACAGCGTGAGTCTAGGTGCCACCTTGAAAAAGGAGGGCGACGTCTGGCCTCTGACAGCAGGAATATTAAGAGAGGAGAAAACATACTGCCTGCTATCGTGAAATTCCAAGATAGTCACGAAAAGCAATCTCATGCACTGTACAAGCTCTTTCCCATGATGCACCTCTCCTGCACTCTGTCTATGCAAATGAGCAAGCAGAGAGTTCAGGAATAAAACACCTAAGCTCATGTCTCCAAAAAACAGCAGCAGACAACTGGCAGATATTCCCCAATTTCTAATGCTTTTCTTTTAAACACACGATAAACAGCCTCACCTGTGGTAAGGCTTAAAACAATTGAATAAACTCGTAAATGTTCCTCTCCACGGAAATCTTTAGTAAAAGGCGAAAGATTTTTTAGTTTTGAAGAGAAACCAGAGTAAGTTAGAATATGGCTCTCTGGGGGTAAGTGGCACCACATCAAAGACCCCGTCGTTGCGAGGGTGAGGACCTGAGAGGTATTTTTAGGCTCTAAGAAAGAGGACAAGAACCAGGCCAGTGAGGGAAGCAGGCCCAATTTTCAGAGTCTCTGCTCAAAGCACAGAAAATCAAAAAGGTGGACAGTTCCCATGCGTCTGTCTGGGAATATGCAAATTCTTTTCTGTACACACCTCAGCTCATTAGGAGGCGTTGCGGCTGCTGGGCAAGGGGAACGGGAAGCGTGCATCAGGCTTTAGGTGAAGTGACACTGTAGGACTTTTGTCCCCCAGCGATTTTACGCTTTCCACACCATCCTTCCAATCGATAGGCTGTGAGCCACCACTGTGCTCTGCACATAGCCATGCACTTTAAGTCCCTTTTTCGCACGTACTTTCATTAAACCTGAATATAGAAGTATATATCTGTCTAGGCTAGAGGCACATGAAACAGGACTGGCGTGCCGCTTTAAGTGTACCTGAGAGGAATCTGACTCAGGATTGGCCACCCTCTCAGGGCACCGACTCAGGATTGGCCAACCTCTATTGGGCACCTCTAACGGGCACAAATAATGGGCAAGCCCTATGAAAAGCACAGCGTGAGTCTAGGTGCCACCTTGAAAAAGGAGGGTGACGTCTGGCCTCTGACAGCAGGAATATTAAGAGAGGAGAAAACATACTGCCTGCTATCGTGAAATTCCAAGATAGTCACGAAAAGCAATCTCATGCACTGCACAAGCTCTTTCCCATGATGCACCTCTCCTGCACTCTGTCTATGCAAATGAGCAAGCAGAGAGTTCAGGAATAAAACACCTAAGCTCATGTCCCCAAAAAACAGCAGCAGACAACTCGCAGATATATTCACCAATTTCTAATGCTTTTCTTTTAAACACAAGATAAACAGCCTCACCGGTGGTAAGGCTTAAAAAAATTGAATAAACTCGTAAATGTTCCTCTCCACGGAAATCTTTAGTAAAAGGCGAAAGATTTTTTCGTTTTAAAGAGAAAACCAGAGTAAGTTAGAATATGGCTCTCTGGGGGTAAGTGGCACCACATCAAAGACCCCGTCATTGCGAGGGTGAGGACCTGAGAGGTATTTTCAAAATCTAAGAAAGAGGACAAGAACCAGGCCGGTGAGGGAAGCAGGCCCAAATTTCAGAGTCTCTGCTCAAAGCACAGAAAATCAAAAAGGTGGACAGTTCCCAAGCGTCTGTCTGGGAATATGCAAATTCTTTTCTGTACACACCTCAGCTCATTAGGAGGCGTTGCGGCTGCTGGGCAAGGGGAACGGGAAGCGTGCATCAGGCTTTAGGTGAAGTGGCACTGTAGGACTTTTGTCCCCCAGCGATTTTACGCTTTCCACACCATCCTTCCAATCGTTAGGCTGTGAGCCACCACTGTGCTCTGCACATAGCCATGCACTTTAAGTCCCTTTTTCGCACGTACTTTCATTAAACCTGAATATGGAAGTATATATCTGTCTAGGCTAGAGGCACATGAAACAGGACTGGCGTGCCGCTTCAAGTGTACCTGAGAGGAATCTGACTCAGGATTGGCCACCCTCTCAGGGCACCGACTCAGGATTGGCCAACCTCTATGGGGCACCTCTAACGTGCACAAATAACAGGCAAGCCCTATGAAAAGCACAGCGTGAGTCTAGGTGCCACCTTGAAAAAGGAGGGTGACGTCTGGCCTCTGACAGCAGGAATATTAAGAGAGGAGAAAACATACTGCCTGCTATCGTGAAATTCCAAGATAGTCACGAAAAGCAATCTCATGCACTGCACAAGCTCTTTCCCATGATGCACCTCTCCTGCACTCTGTCTATGCAAATGAGCAAGCAGAGAGTTCAGGAATAAAACACCTAAGCTCATGTCCCCAAAAAACAGCAGCAGACAACTCGCAAATATATTCACCAATTTCTAATGCTTTTCTTTTAAACACAAGATAAACAGCCTCACCGGTGGTAAGGCTTAAAAAAATTGAATAAACTCGTAAATGTTCCTCTCCACGGAAATCTTTAGTAAAAGGCGAAAGATTTTTTCGTTTTGAAGAGAAACCAGAGTAAGTTAGAATATGGCTCTCTGGGGGTAAGTGGCACCACAGCAAAGACCCCGTCATTGCGAGGGTGAGGACCTGAGAGGTATTTTCAAAATCTAAGAAAGAGGACAAGAACCAGGCCGGTGAGGGAAGCAGGCCCAAATTTCAGAGTCTCTGCTCAAAGCACAGAAAATCAAAAATGTGGACAGTTCCCATGCGTCTGTCTGGGAATATGCAAATTCTTTTCTGTACACACCTCAGCTCATTAGGAGGCGTTGCGGCTGCTGGGCAAGGGGAACGGGAAGCGTGCATCAGGCTTTAGGTGAAGTGGCACTGTAGGACTTTTGTCCCCCAGCGATTTTACGCTTTCCACACCATCCTTCCAATCGTTAGGCTGTGAGCCACCACTGTGCTCTGCACATAGCCATGCACTTTAAGTCCCTTTTTCGCACGTACTTTCATTAAACCTGAATATAGAAGCATATATCTGTCTAGGCTAGAGGCACATGAAACAGGACTGGCGTGCCGCTTCAAGTGTACCTGAGAGGAATCTGACTCAGGATTGGCCACCCTCTCAGGGCACCGACTCAGGATTGGCCAACCTCTATGGGGCACCTCTAACGGGCACAAATAATGGGCAAGCCCTATGAAAAGCACAGCGTGAGTCTAGGTGCCACCTTGAAAAAGGAGGGTGACGTCTGGCCTCTGACAGCAGGAATATTAAGAGAGGAGAAAACATACTGCCTGCTATCGTGAAATTCCAAGATAGTCACGAAAAGCAATCTCATGCACTGCACAAGCTCTTTCCCATGATGCACCTCTCCTGCACTCTGTCTATGCAAATGAGCAAGCAGAGAGTTCAGGAATAAAACACCTAAGCTCATGTCCCCAAAAAACAGCAGCAGACAACTCGCAGATATATTCACCAATTTCTAATGCTTTTCTTTTAAACACAAGATAAACAGCCTCACCGGTGGTAAGGCTTAAAAAAATTGAATAAACTCGTAAATGTTCCTCTCCACGGAAATCTTTAGTAAAAGGCGAAAGATTTTTTCGTTTTGAAGAGAAACCAGAGTAAGTTAGAATATGGCTCTCTGGGGGTAAGTGGCACCACATCAAAGACCCCGTCATTGCGAGGGTGAGGACCTGAGAGGTATTTTTAGGCTCTAAGAAAGAGGACAAGAACCAGGCCGGTGAGGGAAGCAGGCCCAAATTTCAGAGTCTCTGCTCAAAGCACAGAAAATCAAAAAGGTGGACAGTTCCCATGCGTCTGTCTGGAAATATGCAAATTCTTTTCTGTACACACCTCAGCTCATTAGGAGGCGTTGCGGCTGCTGGGCAAGGGGAACGGGAAGCGTGCATCAGGCTTTAGGTGAAGTGACACTGTAGGACTTTTGTCCCCCAGCGATTTTGCGCTTTCCACACCATCCTTCCAATCGATAGGCTGTGAGCCACCACTGTGCTCTGCACATAGCCATGCACTTTAAGTCCCTTTTTCGCACGTACTTTCATTAAACCTGAATATAGAAGTATATATCTGTCTAGGCTAGAGGCACATGAAACAGGACTGGCGTGCCGCTTCAAGTGTACCTGAGAGGAATCTGACTCATGATTGGCCACCCTCTCAGGGCACCGACTCAGGATTGGCCAACCTCTATGGGGCACCTCTAACGGGCACAAATAATGGGCAAGCCCTATGAAAAGCACAGCGTGAGTCTAGGTGCCACCTTGAAAAAGGAGGGCGACGTCTGGCCTCTGACAGCAGGAATATTAAGAGAGGAGAAAACATACTGCCTGCTATCGTGAAATTCCAAGATAGTCACGAAAAGCAATCTCATGCACTGTACAAGCTCTTTCCCATGATGCACCTCTCCTGCACTCTGTCTATGCAAATGAGCAAGCAGAGAGTTCAGGAATAAAACACCTAAGCTCATGTCCCCAAAAAACAGCAGCAGACAACTGGCAGATATTCCCCAATTTCTAATGCTTTTCTTTTAAACACACGATAAACAGCCTCACCTGTGGTAAGGCTTAAAAAAATTGAATAAACTCGTAAATGTTCCTCTCCACGGAAATCTTTAGTAAAAGGCGAAAGATTTTTTCGTTTTGAAGAGAAACCAGAGTAAGTTAGAATATGGCTCTCTGGGGGTAAGTGGCACCACATCAAAGACCCCGTCATTGCGAGGGTGAGGACCTGAGAGGTATTTTCAAAATCTAAGAAAGAGGACAAGAACCAGGCCGGTGAGGGAAGCAGGCCCAAATTTCAGAGTCTCTGCTCAAAGCACAGAAAATCAAAAAGGTGGACAGTTCCCATGCGTCTGTCTGGGAATATGCAAATTCTTTTCTGTACACACCTCAGCTCATTAGGAGGCGTTGCGGCTGCTGGGCAAGGGGAACGGGAAGCGTGCATCAGGCTTTAGGTGAAGTGGCACTGTAGGACTTTTGTCCCCCAGCAATTTTACGCTTTCCACACCATCCTTCCAATCGTTAGGCTGTGAGACACCACTGTGCTCTGCACATAGCCATGCACTTTAAGTCCCTTTTTCGCACGTACTTTCATTAAACCTGAATATAGAAGTATATATCTGTCTAGGCTAGAGGCACATGAAACAGGACTGGCGTGCCGCTTCAAGTGTACCTGAGAGGAATCTGACTCAGGATTGGCCACCCTCTCAGGGCACCGACTCAGGATTGGCCAACCTCTATGGGGCACCTCTAACGTGCACAAATAACGGGCAAGCCCTATGAAAAGCACAGCGTGAGTCTAGGTACCACCTTGAAAAAGGAGGGTGACGTCTGGCCTCTGACAGCAGGAATATTAAGAGAGGAGAAAACATACTGCCTGCTATCGTGAAATTCCAAGATAGTCACGAAAAGCAATCTCATGCACTGCACAAGCTCTTTCCCATGATGCACCTCTCCTGCACTCTGTCGATGCAAATGAGCAAGCAGAGAGTTCAGGAATAAAACACCTAAGCTCATGTCCCCAAAAAAGCAGCAGCAGACAACTCGCAGATATATTCACCAATTTCTAATGCTTTTCTTTTAAACACACGATAAACAGCCTCACCTGTGGTAAGGCTTAAAAAAATTGAATAAACTCGTAAATGTTCCTCTCCACGGAAATCTTTAGTAAAAGGCGAAAGATTTTTTCGTTTTGAAGAGAAACCAGAGTAAGTTAGATTATGGCTCTCTGGGGGTAAGTGGCACCACATCAAAGACCCCGTCATTGCGAGGGTGAGGACCTGAGAGGTATTTTTAGGCTCTAAGAAAGAGGACAAGAACCAGGCCAGTGAGGGAAGCAGGCCCAATTTTCAGAGTCTCTGCTCAAAGCACAGAAAATCAAAAAGGTGGACAGTTCCCATGCGTCTGTCTGGAAATATGCAAATTCTTTTCTGTACACACCTCAGCTCATTAGGAGGCGTTGCGGCTGCTGGGCAAGGGGAACGGGAAGCGTGCATCAGGCTTTAGGTGAAGTGACACTGTAGGACTTTTGTCCCCCAGCGATTTTACGCTTTCCACACCATCCTTCCAATCGATAGGCTGTGAGCCACCACTGTGCTCTGCACATAGCCATGCACTTTAAGTCCCTTTTTCGCACGTACTTTCATTAAACCTGAATATAGAAGTATATATCTGTCTAGGCTAGAGGCACATGAAACAGGACTGGCGTGCCGCTTCAAGTGTACCTGAGAGGAATCTGACTCAGGATTGGCCACCCTCTCAGGGCACCGACTCAGGATTGGCCAACCTCTATGGGGCACATCTAACGGGCACAAATAATGGGCAAGCCCTATGAAAAGCACAGCGTGAGTCTAGGTGCCACCTTGAAAAAGGAGGGCGACGTCTGGCCTCTGACAGCAGGAATATTAAGAGAGGAGAAAACATACTGCCTGCTATCGTGAAATTCCAAGATAGTCACGAAAAGCAATCTCATGCACTGCACAAGCTCTTTCCCATGATGCACCTCTCCTGCACTCTGTCTATGCAAATGAGCAAGCAGAGAGTTCAGGAATAAAACACCTAAGCTCATGTCCCCAAAAAACAGCAGCAGACAACTCGCAGATATATTCACCAATTTCTAATGCTTTTCTTTTAAACACAAGATAAACAGCCTCACCGGTGGTAAAGCTTAAAAAAATTGAATAAACTCGTAAATGTTCCTCTCCACGGAAATCTTTAGTAAAAGGCGAAAGATTTTTTCGTTTTGAAGAGAAACCAGAGTAAGTTAGAATATGGCTCTCTGGGGGTAAGTGGCACCACATCAAAGACCCCGTCATTGCGAGGGTGAGGACCTGAGAGGTATTTTCAAAATCTAAGAAAGAGGACAAGAACCAGGCCGGTGAGGGAAGCAGGCCCAAATTTCAGAGTCTCTGCTCAAAGCACAGAAAATCAAAAAGGTGGACAGTTCCCATGCGTCTGTCTGGGAATATGCAAATTCTTTTCTGTACACACCTCAGCTCATTAGGAGGCATTGCGGCTGCTGGGCAAGGGGAACGGGAAGCGTGCATCAGGCTTTAGGTGAAGTGGCACTGTAGGACTTTTGTCCCCCAGCGATTTTACGCTTTCCACACCATCCTTCCAATCGTTAGGCTGTGAGCCACCACTGTGCTCTGCACATAGCCATGCACTTTAAGTCCCTTTTTCGCACGTACTTTCATTAAACCTGAATATGGAAGTATATATCTGTCTAGGCTAGAGGCACATGAAACAGGACTGGCGTGCCGCTTCAAGTGTACATGAGAGGAATCTGACTCAGGATTGGCCACCCTCTCAGGGCACCGACTCAGGATTGGCCAACCTCTATGGGGCACCTCTAACGTGCACAAATAACAGGCAAGCCCTATGAAAAGCACAGCGTGAGTCTAGGTGCCACCTTGAAAAAGGAGGGTGACGTCTGGCCTCTGACAGCAGGAATATTAAGAGAGGAGAAAACATACTGCCTGCTATCGTGAAATTCCAAGATAGTCACGAAAAGCAATCTCATGCACTGCACAAGCTCTTTCCCATGATGCACCTCTCCTGCACTCTGTCTATGCAAATGAGCAAGCAGAGAGTTCAGGAATAAAACACCTAAGCTCATGTCCCCAAAAAACAGCAGCAGACAACTGGCAGATATTCCCCAATTTCTAATGCTTTTCTTTTAAACACACGATAAACAGCCTCACCTGTGGTAAGGCTTAAAAAAATTGAATAAACTCGTAAATGTTCCTCTCCATGGAAATCTTTAGTAAAAGGCGAAAGATTTTTTCGTTTTGAAGAGAAACCAGAGTAAGTTAGAATATGGCTCTCTGGGGGTAAGTGGCACCACATCAAAGAACCCCGTCATTGCGAGGGTGAGGACCTGAGAGGTATTTTTAGGCTCTAAGAAAGAGGACAAGAACCAGGCCAGTGAGGGAAGCAGGCCCAATTTTCAGAGTCTCTGCTCAAAGCACAGAAAATCAAAAAGGTGGACAGTTCCCATGCGTCTGTCTGGAAATATGCAAATTCTTTTCTGTACACACCTCAGCTCATTAGGAGGCGTTGCGGCTGCTGGGCAAGGGGAACGGGAAGCGTGCATCAGGCTTTAGGTGAAGTGACACTGTAGGACTTTTGTCCCCCAGCGATTTTACGCTTTCCACACCATCCTTCCAATCGATAGGCTGTGAGCCACCACTGTGCTCTGCACATAGCCATGCACTTTAAGTCCCTTTTTCGCACGTACTTTCATTAAACCTGAATATAGAAGTATATATCTGTCTAGGCTAGAGGCACATGAAACAGGACTGGCGTGCCGCTTCAAGTGTACCTGAGAGGAATCTGACTCATGATTGGCCACCCTCTCAGGGCACCGACTCAGGATTGGCCAACCTCTATGGGGCACCTCTAACGGGCACAAATAATGGGCAAGCCCTATGAAAAGCACAGCGTGAGTCTAGGTGCCACCTTGAAAAAGGAGGGCGACGTCTGGCCTCTGACAGCAGGAATATTAAGAGAGGAGAAAACATACTGCCTGCTATCGTGAAATTCCAAGATAGTCACGAAAAGCAATCTCATGCACTGTACAAGCTCTTTCCCATGATGCACCTCTCCTGCACTCTGTCTATGCAAATGAGCAAGCAGAGAGTTCAGGAATAAAACACCTAAGCTCATGTCCCCAAAAAACAGCAGCAGACAACTGGCAGATATTCCCCAATTTCTAATGCTTTTCTTTTAAACACACGATAAACAGCCTCACCTGTGGTAAGGCTTAAAAAAATTGAATAAACTCGTAAATGTTCCTCTCCACGGAAATCTTTAGTAAAAGGCGAAAGATTTTTTCATTTTGAAGAGAAACCAGAGTAAGTTAAAATATAGCTCTCTGGGGGTAAGTGGCACCACATCAAAGACCCCGTCATTGCGAGGGTGAGGACCTGAGAGGTATTTTCAAAATCTAAGAAAGAGGACAAGAACCAGGCCGGTGAGGGAAGCAGGCCCAAATTTCAGAGTCTCTGCTCAAAGCACAGAAAATCAAAAAGGTGGACAGTTCCCATGCGTCTGTCTGGGAATATGCAAATTCTTTTCTGTACACACCTCAGCTCATTAGGAGGCGTTGCGGCTGCTGGGCAAGGGGAACGGGCAGCGTGCATCAGGCTTTAGGTGAAGTGGCACTGTAGGACTTTTGTCCCCCAGCGATTTTACACTTTCCACACCATCCTTCCAATCGTTAGGCTGTGAGCCACCACTGTGCTCTGCACATAGCCATGCACTTTAAGTCCCTTTTTCGCACGTACTTTCATTAAACCTGAATATAGAAGTATATATCTGTCTAGGCTAGAGGCACATGAAACAGGACTGGCGTGCCGCTTCAAGTGTACCCGAGAGGAATCTGACTCAGGATTGGCCACCCTCTCAGGGCACCGTCTCAGGATTGGCCAACCTCTATGGGGCACCTCTAACGGGCACAAATAATGGGCAAGCCCTATGAAAAGCACAGCGTGAGTCTAGGTGCCACCTTGAAAAAGGAGGGCGACGTCTGGCCTCTGACAGCAGGAATATTAAGAGAGGAGAAAACATACTGCCTGCTATCGTGAAATTCCAAGATAGTCACGAAAAGCAATCTCATGCACTGTACAAGCTCTTTCCCATGATGCACCTCTCCCGCACTCTGTCTATGCAAATGAGCAAGCAGAGAGTTCAGGAATAAAACACCTAAGCTCATGTCCCCAAAAAACAGCAGCAGACAACTGGCAGATATTCCCCAATTTCTAATGCTTTTCTTTTAAACACACGATAAACAGCCTCACCTGTGGTAAGGCTTAACAAAATTGAATAAACTCGTAAATGTTCCTCTCCACGGAAATCTTTAGTAAAAGGCGAAAGATTTTTTCGTTTTGAAGAGAAACCAGAGTAAGTTAGAATATGGCTCTCTGGGGGTAAGTGGCACCACATCAAAGACCCCGTCATTGCGATGGTGAGGACCTGAGAGGTATTTTCAGGCTCTAAGAAAGAGGACAAGAACCAGGCCGGTGAGGGAAGCAGGCCCAAATTTCAGAGTCTCTGCTCAAAGCACAGAAAATCAAAAAGGTGGACAGTTCCCATGCGTCTGTCTGGGAATATGCAAATTCTTTTCTGTACACACCTCAGCTCATTAGGAGGCGTTGCGGATGCTGGGCAAGGGGAACGGGAAGCGTGCATCAGGCTTTAGGTGAAGTGACACTGTAGGACTTTTGTCCCCCAGCGATTTTACGCTTTCCACACCATCCTTCCAATCGATAGGCTGTGAGCCACCACTGTGCTCTGCACATAGCCATGCACTTTAAGTCCCTTTTTCGCACGTACTTTCATTAAACCTGAATATAGAAGTATATATCTGTCTAGGCTAGAGGCACATGAAACAGGACTGGCGTGCCGCTTCAAGTGTACCTGAGAGGAGTCTGACTCAGGATTGGCCACCCTCTCAGGGCACCGACTCAGGATTGGCCAACCTCTATGGGGCACCTCTAACGGGCACAAATAATGGGCAAGCCCTATGAAAAGCACAGCGTGAGTCTAGGTGCCACCTTGAAAAAGGAGGGTGACGTCTGGCCTCTGACAGCAGGAATATTAAGAGCGGAGAAAACATACTGCCTGCTATCGTGAAATTTCAAGATAGTCACGAAAAGCAATCTCATGCACTGCACAAGCTCTTTCCCATGATGCACCTCTCCTGCACTCTGTCTATGCAAATGAGCAAGCAGAGAGTTCAGGAATAAAACACCTAAGCTCATGTCCCCAAAAAACAGCAGCAGACAACTCGCAGATATATTCACCAATTTCTAATGCTTTTCTTTTAAACACAAGATAAACAGCCTCACCGGTGGTAAGGCTTAAAAAAATTGAATAAACTCGTAAATGTTCCTCTCCACGGAAATCTTTAGTAAAAGGCGAAAGATTTTTTCGTTTTGAAGAGAAAACCAGAGTAAGTTAGAATATGGCTCTCTGGGGGTAAGTGGCACCACATCAAAGACCCCGTCATTGCGAGGGTGAGGACCTGAGAGGTATTTTCAAAATCTAAGAAAGAGGACAAGAACCAGGCAGGTGAGGGAAGCAGGCCCAAATTTCAGAGTCTCTGCTCAAAGCACAGAAAATCAAAAAGGTGGACAGTTCCCATGCGTCTGTCTGGGAATATGCAAATTCTTTTCTGTACACACCTCAGCTCATTAGGAGGCGTTGCGGCTGCTGGGCAAGGGGAACGGGAAGCGTGCATCAGGCTTTAGGTGAAGTGGCACTGTAGGACTTTTGTCCCCCAGCGATTTTACGCTTTCCACACCATCCTTCCAATCGTTAGGCTGTGAGCCACCACTGTGCTCTGCACATAGCCATGCACTTTAAGTCCCTTTTTCGCACGTACTTTCATTAAACCTGAATATAGAAGTATATATCTGTCTAGGCTAGAGGCACATGAAACAGGACTGGCGTGCCGCTTCAAGTGTACCTGAGAGGAATCTGACTCAGGATTGGCCACCCTCTCAGGGCACCGACTCAGGATTGGCCAACCTCTATGGGGCACCTCTAACGTGCACAAATAACGGGCAAGCCCTATGAAAAGCACAGCGTGAGTCTAGGTGCCACCTTGAAAAAGGAGGGTGACGTCTGGCCTCTGACAGCAGGAATATTAAGAGAGGAGAAAACATACTGCCTGCTATCGTGAAATTCCAAGATAGTCACGAAAAGCAATCTCATGCACTGCACAAGCTCTTTCCCATGATGCACCTCTCCTGCACTCTGTCGATGCAAATGAGCAAGCAGAGAGTTCAGGAATAAAACACCTAAGCTCATGTCCCCAAAAAACAGCAGCAGACAACTCGCAGATATATTCACCAATTTCTAATGCTTTTCTTTTAAACACACGATAAACAGCCTCACCTGTGGTAAGGCTTAAAAAAATTGAATAAACTCGTAAATGTTCCTCTCCACGGAAATCTTTAGTAAAAGGCGAAAGATTTTTTCGTTTTGAAAAGAAACCAGAGTAAGTTAGAATATGGCTCTCTGGGGGTAAGTGGCACCACATCAAAGACCCCGTCATTGCGAGGGTGAGGACCTGAGAGGTATTTTTAGGCTCTAAGAAAGAGGACAAGAACCAGGCCAGTGAGGGAAGCAGGCCCAATTTTCAGAGTCTCTGCTCAAAGCACAGAAAATCAAAAAGGCGGACAGTTCCCATGCGTCTGTCTGGAAATATGCAAATTCTTTTCTGTACACACCTCAGCTCATTAGGAGGCGTTGCGGCTGCTGGGCAAGGGGAACGGGAAGCGTGCATCAGGCTTTAGGTGAAGTGACACTGTAGGACTTTTGTCCCCCAGCGATTTTACGCTTTCCACACCATCCTTCCAATCGATAGGCTGTGAGCCACCACTGTGCTCTGCACATAGCCATGCACTTTAAGTCCCTTTTTCGCACGTACTTTCATTAAACCTGAATATAGAAGTATATATCTGTCTAGGCTAGAGGCACATGAAACAGGACTGGCGTGCCGCTTCAAGTGTACCTGAGAGGAATCTGACTCATGATTGGCCACCCTCTCAGGGCACCGACTCAGGATTGGCCAACCTCTATGGGGCACCTCTAACGGGCACAAATAATGGGCAAGCCCTATGAAAAGCACAGCGTGAGTCTAGGTGCCACCTTGAAAAAGGAGGGCGACGTCTGGCCTCTGACAGCAGGAATATTAAGAGAGGAGAAAACATACTGCCTGCTATCGTGAAATTCCAAGATAGTCACGAAAAGCAATCTCATGCACTGTACAAGCTCTTTCCCATGATGCACCTCTCCTGCACTCTGTCTATGCAAATGAGCAAGCAGAGAGTTCAGGAATAAAACACCTAAGCTCATGTCCCCAAAAAACAGCAGCAGACAACTGGCAGATATTCCCCAATTTCTAATGCTTTTCTTTTAAACACACGATAAACAGCCTCACCTGTGGTAAGGCTTAAAAAAATTGAATAAACTCGTAAATGTTCCTCTCCACGGAAATCTTTAGTAAAAGGCGAAAGATTTTTTCATTTTGAAGAGAAACCAGAGTAAGTTAGAATATGGCTCTCTGGGGGTAAGTGGCACCACATCAAAGACCCCGTCATTGCGATGGTGAGGACCTGAGAGGTATTTTCAGGCTCTAAGAAAGAGGACAAGAACCAGGCCGGTGAGGGAAGCAGGCCCAAATTTCAGAGTCTCTGCTCAAAGCACAGAAAATCAAAAAGGTGGACAGTTCCCATGCGTCTGTCTGGGAATATGCAAATTCTTTTCTGTACACACCTCAGCTCATTAGGAGGCATTGCGGATGCTGGGCAAGGGGAACGGGAAGCGTGCATCAGGCTTTAGGTGAAGTGACACTGTAGGACTTTTGTCCCCCAGCGATTTTACGCTTTCCACACCATCCTTCCAATCGATAGGCTGTGAGCCACCACTGTGCTCTGCACATAGCCATGCACTTTAAGTCCCTTTTTCGCACGTACTTTCATTAAACCTGAATATAGAAGTATATATCTGTCTAGGCTAGAGGCACATGAAACAGGACTGGCGTGCCGCTTCAAGTGTACCTGAGAGGAGTCTGACTCAGGATTGGCCACCCTCTCAGGGCACCGACTCAGGATTGGCCAACCTCTATGGGGCACCTCTAACGGGCACAAATAATGGGCAAGCCCTATGAAAAGCACAGCGTGAGTCTAGGTGCCACCTTGAAAAAGGAGGGTGACGTCTGGCCTCTGACAGCAGGAATATTAAGAGCGGAGAAAACATACTGCCTGCTATCGTGAAATTTCAAGATAGTCACGAAAAGCAATCTCATGCACTGCACAAGCTCTTTCCCATGATGCACCTCTCCTGCACTCTGTCTATGCAAATGAGCAAGCAGAGAGTTCAGGAATAAAACACCTAAGCTCATGTCCCCAAAAAACAGCAGCAGACAACTCGCAGATATATTCACCAATTTCTAATGCTTTTCTTTTAAACACAAGATAAACAGCCTCACCGGTGGTAAGGCTTAAAAAAATTGAATAAACTCGTAAATGTTCCTCTCCACGGAAATCTTTAGTAAAAGGCGAAAGATTTTTTCGTTTTGAAGAGAAAACCAGAGTAAGTTAGAATATGGCTCTCTGGGGGTAAGTGGCACCACATCAAAGACCCCGTCATTGCGAGGGTGAGGACCTGAGAGGTATTTTCAAAATCTAAGAAAGAGGACAAGAACCAGGCCGGTGAGGGAAGCAGGCCCAAATTTCAGAGTCTCTGCTCAAAGCACAGAAAATCAAAAAGGTGGGCAGTTCCCATGCGTCTGTCTGGGAATATGCAAATTCTTTTCTGTACACACCTCAGCTCATTAGGAGGCGTTGCGGCTGCTGGGCAAGGGGAACGGGAAGCGTGCATCAGGCTTTAGGTGAAGTGGCACTGTAGGACTTTTGTCCCCCAGCGATTTTACGCTTTCCACACCATCCTTCCAATCGTTAGGCTGTGAGCCACCACTGTGCTCTGCACATAGCCATGCACTTTAAGTCCCTTTTTCGCACGTACTTTCATTAAACCTGAATATAGAAGTATATATCTGTCTAGGCTAGAGGCACATGAAACAGGACTGGCGTGCCGCTTCAAGTGTACCTGAGAGGAATCTGACTCAGGATTGGCCACCCTCTCAGGGCACCGACTCAGGATTGGCCAACCTCTATGGGGCACCTCTAACGTGCACAAATAACGGGCAAGCCCTATGAAAAGCACAGCGTGAGTCTAGGTGCCACCTTGAAAAAGGAGGGTGACGTCTGGCCTCTGACAGCAGGAATATTAAGAGAGGAGAAAACATACTGCCTGCTATCGTGAAATTCCAAGACAGTCACGAAAAGCAATCTCATGCACTGCACAAGCTCTTTCCCATGATGCACCTCTCCTGCACTCTGTCGATGCAAATGAGCAAGCAGAGAGTTCAGGAATAAAACACCTAAGCTCATGTCCCCAAAAAACAGCAGCAGACAACTCGCAGATATATTCACCAATTTCTAATGCTTTTCTTTTAAACACACGATAAACAGCCTCACCTGTGGTAAGGCTTAAAAAAATTGAATAAACTCGTAAATGTTCCTCTCCACGGAAATCTTTAGTAAAAGGCGAAAAAAAATTTCGTTTTGAAGAGAAACCAGAGTAAGTTAGAATATGGCTCTCTGGGGGTAAGTGGCACCACATCAAAGACCCCGTCATTGCGAGGGTGAGGACCTGAGAGGTATTTTTAGGCTCTAAGAAAGAGGACAAGAACCAGGCCAGTGAGGGAAGCAGGCCCAATTTTCAGAGTCTCTGCTCAAAGCACAGAAAATCAAAAAGGTGGACAGTTCCCATGCGTCTGTCTGGAAATATGCAAATTCTTTTCTGTACACACCTCAGCTCATTAGGAGGCGTTGCGGCTGCTGGGCAAGGGGAACGGGAAGCGTGCATCAGGCTTTAGGTGAAGTGACACTGTAGGACTTTTGTCCCCCAGCGATTTTACGCTTTCCACACCATCCTTCCAATCGATAGGCTGTGAGCCACCACTGTGCTCTGCACATAGCCATGCACTTTAAGTCCCTTTTTCGCACGTACTTTCATTAAACCTGAATATAGAAGTATATATCTGTCTAGGCTAGAGGCACATGAAACAGGACTGGCGTGCCGCTTCAAGTGTACCTGAGAGGAATCTGACTCATGATTGGCCACCCTCTCAGGGCACCGACTCAGGATTGGCCAACCTCTATGGGGCACCTCTAACGGGCACAAATAATGGGCAAGCCCTATGAAAAGCACAGCGTGAGTCTAGGTGCCACCTTGAAAAAGGAGGGCGACGTCTGGCCTCTGACAGCAGGAATATTAAGAGAGGAGAAAACATACTGCCTGCTATCGTGAAATTCCAAGATAGTCACGAAAAGCAATCTCATGCACTGTACAAGCTCTTTCCCATGATGCACCTCTCCTGCACTCTGTCTATGCAAATGAGCAAGCAGAGAGTTCAGGAATAAAACACCTAAGCTCATGTCCCCAAAAAACAGCAGCAGACAACTGGCAGATATTCCCCAATTTCTAATGCTTTTCTTTTAAACACACGATTAACAGCCTCACCTGTGGTAAGGCTTAAAAAAATTGAATAAACTCGTAAATGTTCCTCTCCACGGAAATCTTTAGTAAAAGGCGAAAAAAATTTTAGTTTTGAAGAGAAACCAGAGTAAGTTAGAATATGGCTCTCTGGGGGTAAGTGGCACCACATCAAAGACCCCGTCATTGCGAGGGTGAGGACCTGAGAGGTATTTTTAGGCTCTAAGAAAGAGGACAAGAACCAGCCAGTGAGGGAAGCAGGCCCAAGTTTCAGAGTATCTGCTCAAAGCACAGAAAATCAAAAAGGTGGACAGTTCCCATGCGTCTGTCTGGGAATATGCAAATTCTTTTCTGTACACACCTCAGCTCATTAGGAGGCGTTGCGGCTGCTGGGCAAGGGGAACGGGAAGCGTGCATCAGGCTTTAGGTGAAGTGACACTGTAGGACTTTTGTCCCCCAGCGATTTTACGCTTTCCACACCATCCTTCCAATCGATAGGCTGTGAGCCACCACTGTGCTCTGCACATAGCCATGCACTTTAAGTCCCTTTTTCGCACATACTTTCATTAAACCTGAATATAGAAGTATATATCTGTCTAGGCTAGAGGCACATGAAACAGGACTGGCGTGCCGCTTCAAGTGTACCTGAGAGGAATCTGACTCAGGATTGGCCACCCTCTCAGGGCACCGACTCAGGATTGGCCAACCTCTATGGGGCACCTCTAACGGGCACAAATAATGGGCAAGCCCTATGAAAAGCACAGCGTGAGTCTAGGTGCCACCTTGAAAAAGGAGGGCGACGTCTGGCCTCTGAC
Organism: Lissotriton helveticus; assembly: GCF_964261635.1. Taxonomy (NCBI): domain Eukaryota; kingdom Metazoa; phylum Chordata; class Amphibia; order Caudata; family Salamandridae; genus Lissotriton; species Lissotriton helveticus. The sequence continues at coordinate 657,145,214 of NC_136073.1, read as the reverse complement.
AGCAGGAATATTAAGAGAGGAGAAAACATACTGCCTGCTATCGTGAAATTCCAAGATAGTCACGAAAAGCAATCTCATGCACTGTACAAGCTCTTTCCCATGATGCACCTCTCCTGCACTCTGTCTATGCAAATGAGCAAGCAGAGAGTTCAGGAATAAAACACCTAAGCTCATGTCCCCAAAAAACAGCAGCAGACAACTGGCAGATATTCCCCAATTTCTAATGCTTTTCTTTTAAACACACGATAAACAGCCTCACCTGTGGTAAGGCTTAAAAAAATTGAATAAACTCGTAAATGTTCCTCTCCCCGGAAATCTTTAGTAAAAGGCGAAAGATTTTTTCGTTTTGAAGAGAAACCAGAGTAAGTTAGAATATGGCTCTCTGGGGGTAAGTGGCACCACATCAAAGACCCCGTCATTGCGATGGTGAGGACCTGAAAGGTATTTTCAGGCTCTAAGAAAGAGGACAAGAACCAGGCCGTTGAGGGAAGCAGGCCCAAATTTCAGAGTCTCTGCTCAAAGCACAGAAAATCAAAAAGGTGGACAGTTCCCATGCGTCTGTCTGGGAATATGCAAATTCTTTTCTGTACACACCTCAGCTCATTAGGAGGCGTTGCGGATGCTGGGCAAGGGGAACGGGAAGCGTGCATCAGGCTTTAGGTGAAGTGGCACTGTAGGACTTTTGTCCCCCAGCGATTTTACGCTTTCCACACCATCCTTCCAATCGATAGGCTGTGAGCCACCACTGTGCTCTACACATAGCCATGCACTTTAAGTCCCTTTTTCGCACGTACTTTCATTAAACCTGAATATAGAAGTATATATCTGTCTAGGCTAGAGGCACATGAAACAGGACTGGCGTGCCGCTTCAAGTGTACCTGAGAGGAATCTGACTCAGGATTGGCCACCCTCTCAGGGCACCGACTCAGGATTGGCCAACCTCTATGGGGCACCTCTAACGGGCACAAATAATGGGCAAGCCCTATGAAAAGCACAGCGTGAGTCTAGGTGCCACCTTGAAAAAGGAGGGTGACGTCTGGCCTCTGACAGCAGGAATATTAAGAGAGGAGAAAACATACTGCCTGCTATCGTGAAATTCCAAGATAGTCACGAAAAGCAATCTCATGCACTGCACAAGCTCTTTCCCATGATGCACCTCTCCTGCACTCTGTCTATGCAAATGAGCAAGCAGAGAGTTCAGGAATAAAACACCTAAGCTCATGTCCCCAAAAAACAGCAGCAAACAACTCGCAGATATTCCCCAATTTCTAATGCTTTTCTTTTAAACACACGATAAACAGCCTCACCTGTGGTAAGGCTTAAAAAAATTGAATAAACTCGTAAATGTTCCTCTCCACGGAAATCTTTAGTAAAAGGCGAAAGATTTTTTCGTTTTGAAGAGAAACCAGAGTAAGTTAGAATATGGCCCTTTGGGGGTAAGTGGCACCACATCAAAGACCCCGTCATTGCGATGGTGAGGACCTGAGAGGTATTTTCAGGCTCTAAGAAAGAGGACAAGAACCAGGCCGGTGAGGGAAGCAGGCCCAAATTTCAGAGTCTCTGCTCAAAGCACAGAAAATCAAAAAGGTGGACAGTTCCCATGCGTCTGTCTGGGAATATGCAAATTCTTTTCTGTACACACCTCAGCTCATTAGGAGGCGTTGCGGCTGCTGGGCAAGGTGAACGGGAAGCGTGCATCAGGCTTTAGGTGAAGTGACACTGTAGGACTTTTGTCCCCCAGCGATTTTACGCTTTCCACACCATCCTTCCAATCGATAGGCTGTGAGCCACCACTGTGCTCTGCACATAGCCATGCACTTTAAGTCCCTTTTTCGCACATACTTTCATTAAACCTGAATATAGAAGTATATATCTGTCTAGGCTAGAGGCACATGAAACAGGACTGGCGTGCCGCTTCAAGTGTACCTGAGAGGAATCTGACTCAGGATTGGCCACCCTCTCAGGGCACCGACTCAGGATTGGCCAACCTCTAACGGGCACAAATAACGGGCAAGCCCTATGAAAAGCACAGCGTGAGTCTAGGTGCCACCTTGAAAAAGGAGGGTGACGTCTGGCCTCTGACAGCAGGAATGTTAAGAGAGGAGAAAACATACTGCCTGCTATCGTGAAATTCCAAGATAGTCACGAAAAGCAATCTCATGCACTGCACAAGCTCTTTCCCATGATGCACCTCTCCTGCACTCTGTCTATGCAAATGAGCAAGCAGAGAGTTCAGGAATAAAACACCTAAGCTCATGTCCCCAAAAAACAGCAGCAGACAACTGGCAGATATTCCCCAATTTCTAATGCTTTTCTTTTAAACACACGATAAACAGCCTCACCTGTGGTAAGGCTTAAAAAAATTGAATAAACTCGTAAATGTTCCTCTCCACGGAAATCTTTAGTAAAAGGCGAAAGATTTTTTAGTTTTGAAGAGAAACCAGAGTAAGTTAGAATATGGCTCTCTGGGGGTAAGTGGCACCACATCAAAGACCCCGTCATTGCGAGGGTGAGGACCTGAGAGGTATTTTTAGGCTCTAAGAAAGAGGACAAGAACCAGGCCAGTGAGGGAAGCAGGCCCAATTTTCAGAGTCTCTGCTCAAAGCACAGAAAATCAAAAAGGTGGACAGTTCCCATGCGTCTGTCTGGGAATATGCAAATTCTTTTCTGTACACACCTCAGCTCATTAGGAGGCGTTGCGGCTGCTGGGCAAGGGGAACGGGAAGCGTGCATCAGGCTTTAGGTGAAGTGACACTGTAGGACTTTTGTCCCCCAGCGATTTTACGCTTTCCACACCATCCTTCCAATCGATAGGCTGTGAGCCACCACTGTGCTCTGCACATAGCCATGCACTTTAAGTCCCTTTTTCGCACGTACTTTCATTAAACCTGAATATAGAAGTATATATCTGTCTAGGCTAGAGGCACATGAAACAGGACTGGCGTGCCGCTTCAAGTGTACCTGAGAGGAATCTGACTCAGGATTGGCCACCCTCTCAGGGCACCGACTCAGGATTGGCCAACCTCTATGGGGCACCTCTAACGGGCACAAATAATGGGCAAGCCCTATGAAAAGCACAGCGTGAGTCTAGGTGCCACCTTGAAAAAGGAGGGCGACGTCTGGCCTCTGACAGCAGGAATATTAAGAGAGGAGAAAACATACTGCCTGCTATCGCGAAATACCAAGATAGTCACGAAAAGCAATCTCATGCACTGTACAAGGTCTTTCCCATGATGCACCTCTCCTGCACTCTGTCTATGCAAATGAGCAAGCAGAGAGTTCAGGAATAAAACACCTAAGCTCATGTCCCCAAAAAACAACAGCAGACAACTGGCAGATATTCCCCAATTTCTAATGCTTTTCTTTTAAACACACAATAAACAGCCTCACCTGTGGTAAGGCTTAAAAAAATTGAATAAACTCGTAAATGTTCCTCTCCACAGAAATCTTTAGTAAAAAGCGAAAGATTTGTTCGTTTTGAAGAGAAACCAGAGTAAGTTAGAATATGGCTCTCTAGGGGTAAGTGGCACCACATCAAAGACCCCGTCATTGCGATGGTGAGGACCTGAGAGGTATTTTCAGGCTCTAAGAAAGAGGACAAGAACCAGGCCGGTGAGGGAAGCAGGCCCAAATTTCAGAGTCTCTGCTCAAAGCACAGAAAATCAAAAAGGTGGACAGTTCCCAGGCGTCTGTCTGGGAATATGCAAATTCTTTTCTGTACACACCTCAGCTCATTAGGAGGCGTTGCGGATGCTGGGCAAGGGGAACGGAAGGCGTGCATCAGGCTTTAGGTGAAGTGGCACTGTAGGACTTTTGTCCCCCAGCGATTTTACGCTTTCCACACCATCCTTCCAATCGTTAGGCTGTGAGCCACCACTGTGCTCTGCACATAGCCATGCACTTTAAGTCCCTTTTTCGCACGTACTTTCATTTAACCTGAATATAGAAGTATATATCTGTCTAGGCTAGAGGAACATGAAACAGGACTGGCGTGCCGCTTCAAGTGTACCTGAGAGGAATCTGACTCAGGATTGGCCACCCTCTCAGGGCACCGACTCAGGATTGGCCAACCTCTATGGGGCACCTCTAACGTGCACAAATAACGGGCAAGCCCTATGAAAAGCACAGCGTGAGTCTAGGTGCCACCTTGAAAAAGGAGGGTGACGTCTGGCCTCTGACAGCAGGAATATTAAGAGAGGAGAAAACATACTGCCTGCTATCGTGAAATTCCAAGATAGTCACGAAAAGCAATCTCATGCACTGCACAAGCTCTTTCCCATGATGCACCTCTCCTGCACTCTGTCGATGCAAATGAGCAAGCAGAGAGTTCAGGAATAAAACACCTAAGCTCATGTCCCCAAAAAACAGCAGCAGACAACTCGCAGATATATTCACCAATTTCTAATGCTTTTCTTTTAAACACACGATAAACAGCCTCACCTGTGGTAAGGCTTAAAAAAATTGAATAAACTCGTAAATGTTCCTCTCCACGGAAATCTTTAGTAAAAGACGAAAGATTTTTTCGTTTTGAAGAGAAACCAGAGTAAGTTAGAATATGGCTCTCTGGGGGTAAGTGGCACCACATCAAAGACCCCGTCATTGCGAGGGTGAGGACCTGAGAGGTATTTTTAGGCTCTAAGAAAGAGGACAAGAACCAGGCCAGTGAGGGAAGCAGGCCCAATTTTCAGAGTCTCTGCTCAAAGCACAGAAAATCAAAAAGGTGGACAGTTCCCATGCGTCTGTCTGGGAATATGCAAATTCTTTTCTGTACACACCTCAGCTCATTAGGAGGCGTTGCGGCTGCTGGGCAAGGGGAACGGGAAGCGTGCATCAGGCTTTAGGTGAAGTGACACTGTAGGACTTTTGTCCCCCAGCGATTTTACGCTTTCCACACCATCCTTCCAATCGATAGGCTGTGAGCCACCACTGTGCTCTGCACATAGCCATGCACTTTAAGTCCCTTTTTCGCACGTACTTTCATTAAACCTGAATATAGAAGTATATATCTGTCTAGGCTAGAGGCACATGAAACAGGACTGGCGTGCCGCTTCAAGTGTACCTGAGAGGAATCTGACTCAGGATTGGCCACCCTCTCAGGGCACCGACTCAGGATTGGCCAACCTCTATGGGGCACCTCTAACGGGCACAAATAATGGGCAAGCCCTATGAAAAGCACAGCGTGAGTCTAGGTGCCACCTTGAAAAAGGAGGGTGACGTCTGGCCTCTGACAGCAGGAATATTAAGAGAGGAGAAAACATACTGCCTGCTATCGTGAAATTCCAAGATAGTCACGAAAAGCAATCTCATGCACTGCACAAGCTCTTTCCCATGATGCACCTCTCCTGCACTCTGTCTATGCAAATGAGCAAGCAGAGAGTTCAGGAATAAAACACCTAAGCTCATGTCCCCAAAAAACAGCAGCAAACAACTCGCAGATATTCCCCAATTTCTAATGCTTTTCTTTTAAACACACGATAAACAGCCTCACCTGTGGTAAGGCTTAAAAAAATTGAATAAACTCGAAAATGTTCCTCTCCACGGAAATCTTTAGTAAAAGGCGAAAGATTTTTTCATTTTGAAGAGAAACCAGAGTAAGTTAGAATATGGCTCTCTGGGGGTAAGTGGCACCACATCAAAGACCCCGTCATTGCGATGGTGAGGACCTGAGAGGTATTTTCAGGCTCTAAGAAAGAGGACAAGAACCAGGCAGGTGAGGGAAGCAGGCCCAAATTTCAGAGTCTCTGCTCAAAGCACAGAAAATCAAAAAGGTGGACAGTTCCCATGCGTCTGTCTGGGAATATGCAAATTCTTTTCTATACACACCTCAGCTCATTAGGAGGCGTTGCGGATGCTGGGCAAGGGGAACGGGAAGCGTGCATCAGGCTTTAGGTGAAGTGGCACTGTAGGACTTTTGTCCCCCAGCGATTTTACGCTTTCCACACCATCCTTCCAATCGTTAGGCTGTGAGCCACTGATGAAGCAAAGCTTCGCATATTTTGCGGCTTGCCGAAATCAAGAACCTCATTTGTGTGTAACAAGGTAACCCGTGTATGTTTTACTAACGTTTATATTTAGTTTAAGTAAAGTTCCCGAAGCTTGCCTATGTGTATTTCTAATGAATTAATCCGTGTCCCTAAAAAATGGCCGCCGCTTGTATTTTAGTTACTGCGCATGCGTCAGCCACACTCACGTGTCCTGACGCGTCTGCAGAAGTGGAGGGAAAGTTATGCGCATGCGTAATTCATAGCTGTGCTTATCATGTGGTACTGCTCGTGCCACTGCTCTTGTGTCCGTGTCAATGTAGCTAACATTTTATGCAATAAGTTTATTTCTTGATGATGATTTAAAAGTACAAACCCTGTGATGTGTTTTCATAATGACATTATTATGTATTAATTTGTTTTCGCTTACTTTTCATGTACCGCGGGAAATGGGGGTCTGAGTGAGAGGAGAGCCATATTGGAGGTCCCTTCTGCGCCTGTGCGACATTCGGCAGCACGAGGGACCTTGGCTGATGGAACATAGCCAGTTGGCAGTGATGGGCGAGATGCTCCTGAGAAAGTCACCTCTGCCCTGCAAGAACAGCGAATGTGGCTCCTTATATGATACATTGTAATGTTGCGCTATTGTTTGCCGTGTAACTTCTCATGGGAACCCCAAACCTGCTAGGCGGTACCCAAATATGTTAATGAAGGCTTCAATTCGTGTATTGTGATTGGTGTGTTACCCAAACCCTACCTTAGGACCAATCGAAATTGAGGGATTCTGACACTTTGCAACATTGGGGGGTGGTACACTGTCCCCAAACTGTATATCTACCCTGGGTTCACCTAGTGAACCGTCCGACTTGTCTGGTTTAGCTGACCTGTCACTGACCCAACGCACTCAATAGGTGACTGAAGATACAGAGCGCTGCGGAGCACTCTGTCCGAATTTGACCATAGACTAAGGTTCTACTGAACCTTAAAGTGCTGGCAGGGCACTTAGCTGGGAGTTCGCTAACCCAATCGGGGTCTTGATCGATAGCTGCAGAGCGGGTGGAGCGCAGGCGTTGCTTCCGAACTGTGGGTTCCGGTCCTGTCCTGAAGAGGGTCCTGTCCTGAAGAGGGTCCTGTCCTGAGGGTTTGCTGTCCTGTCCTGAGGGTCCTGTCCTGATTCGTTTTCCGAGGGTATCCTGTCCTGTCCTGGGTGTCCATTCTGCACCTGCTGTCCTTTGAGGGGTATCCTTCCTTGAGGGTTTCCTGTCCTTAACTGACCCGTGGCCAGGGTTTGGTTTCCACACTTATCTAGGTAAATATTGCTCTGAACCTCTTGAAATTCTTGCACCTTCTGAATTTCTAACTTTTGCTTTAATAAAGTTCAACATTGCATATGTGATATTTTCCATGCCTTTCTGCAACTATTGAAAGTCATTTATAATTTTTGCAAAGTTATTCCTATGTCTTCTCATTTGTTAGAAATTATATTTTGCATAGCAGTGTGTCATTTCCTGATATGGTCTAGAACTTCGTTGCCTAGATTGTTTAAAGGCCCTTCACCTTAAGTGAAGCGTGTTATTCATTATAAACTCTCCTATAGTCACCCACACTTAGTCTATCCCTGTCTAGATAATACTGACTTGCCTAGTATTTTCTCGTTACATTTTATTTAGTACCTTGATGATTACTCTGTCATTATTTCTTCATGCTTATGTGATTTACGTTATCTTGGTTATTGATTGCCTTATTTTACTGTACCTCATGCAAGAAATTATTGAACTTTAGATAAACATTTTAAAACTTCCAGTTGTCCGTGGTCATTTAAACAGTATTTGAATGTTATTGGTTGGGTTTGTATTTTGCTGCCTTTCTTTTACAGCTAGCTCCCTGATTCATTGTGGTCATTAGGCACCCGTATCGGTGGATGGTAAGTCGGGTGCACCGAAAATTGGTAGCAGGGAACACACACACCTCAACCTGGTAGAGCTCGTGAAGTCACCCGATCGATGTATATGGTGATTTGGAAAGTATATGGGCCCTGAAGCCGGAAACGGCGAAAACTATTGGCCGGGTGGCCTCGCGCGCTCTATCAGTTTTCTGGTAGCTAGAGGATGGTTAGGGACTAGTTGAGAGTAAGGCAGGGATTAGTTGGACTAGTTAAGTCGGAAGCTGCTATTATATTAATGCTGCTATAAGAGCGGCTGTTCTGAGGGAACTGATCACTCTCTTGTGAATACGCTGCTGAAATTCATGAATTTTTGTATTGTTATTATTCTTGTTCTTATATTGTTATATGTACTAATCCATGCAATTGTCAATCGTCTAGTTACGTGTTGTCCGAACTCCCCGGGGAATTGAAAGGGCAAGTGGTGAATAGAATCCATTGTCCTGAGGTCACAGGTTCGAGGAAAGTTAGGTGCAGGTTAGGATAACCGGGAAGCACTAACTAGGGTTTTCTGAATACATGTGTGAATAAATGACAGTAACGGGGTTCATTGGCAAAATTCCCATAGTGGCGTAACCTAGTAAGGGTCACATCGGAAAAGTAGCAGGTTCCTCGGAGCTAGCGTGAAAGCAGAGGGGTCCGCTGAGAAACCTTAAACTCGGAATATATCCCGGAAAGAAGTGGATGAGTTTAGGGGAATAACAGGTTCACCGATGCTAAAGTGAAGGGTAGGCGGAAGAGATCTACTCGCAGCGAGTGAAAAGTAAATGGAAGTAGTTTACTTGCAGTAAAAGAATTCTTTCTCTGTCTAGACACTTGAGCACTGTGGCGAATGTGTATTTGTTGTAAAATAACCAAGCACTGAGCACTTTAAAAGAAAGAAAGTTTCCGTTACCTTGTGAAGGGAGGGAGTCAGTCGCGAAGCGCCTCTGACGTCACTCTGTGCCGCGCTGGGATTGGTAGAAGCAGCGGGCGGGTAGCGGAGCTGAAATTGTAAAGGAGGGGTGAGCGCCGGAGCGTGGGAACTGTCTCACGAAGGGGCCGCGCACCCATTGGCGGAGCTTATTTTGTGTCGCGCACCCATTGGTTGCACGAATTTTCTGAAGCGCGTTTTGATTGGAGGTAGTTTGTAAACAAAGTTAGCGCAGAAGTCGTATGTGGCACTCGCGGACTACAGAGACTCGACCTGATCCAAGGCATTTAGGGTTTGAAAGGGATCAGTGGAAGGCTAACAGATACGATATTATGTACGGAACCAAGAGAAAAATGTCCCTTGTAAGTAAGGTGAAAAATTATTTTAAAACGGACAAACCGATTAAATCTAGAGAAGGTGTTCTTGTCCCAGCACCCAATACTCCCGCCTCATTCATGATGTTTGACCGAGGGTACAATACCTGTGTGTGGCTGGAGAATTGGGTGAAGTATACAAAAGATGACGGAGTATTGGCTTTTCCGTTAGATGGTACTTTCAATGGTAGGATCTTATTTAATTTAAGAACCCGAATGAATGAACTACATCCCAGACCAAGACTAACGCAGTATGAGGCATTAGAGGAATGGGAGATTGAGGCTTTTGAAAGAGAAAGACCCCGAATGGACAAGGGTTTGACCAAGTGGTACCCCAGGCAGAAACAGGAGTCCAGGGATAAAAGGATGAAACAGTGGAGGCAGAGCATGATTGTTGAGGGTCTGTTTCCCATGATGCCGGCATGTCATAACATTGGAGCGGGTGAGAAAAGTACTGAAAAATGTAAGCATTGGGGGGCCCTGGGGGATTCAGATGATGAATTAATAGATGACATCTGTACCAGAAGTCCGCCACCTTACAATGAGGGAACCCGACCTTCCAGTGTAGGAGATGTTCCCCGACGCCACTTCCTAAAAGAAGAAGACAGGTCCCTGGGACTGGGAGGGGGTGGTCAAGTATTGCCCTATCCTGAAAAACCCGAACCGACGGAAACAAGGGATATATATCCCAAAATACCCGCAAGCCAGGAAGAAAAATATTCACGTACGAAAACCTTTTTCCCCCGACCCTTGTATGAAAGCGAAGAGAAACCATCGAATTCAGGACTGCCTTTTGTTCAACCTCCATATGGGGAAGAGCGCAGGTCCTTTAATACTGGAACTTTATTCCCGAAACCTAATTATGGGGGAGGACCAAGTGAAACGCATCCTACTGCCCCGAGTTTTACTCCTCCATTGACCCCACAGATATTACATGACACAACTTTAAGAAGGGTACTAGTGGAAAAGGAGCAAGAGGCTCTAGCTAGACAAAGAACAGAAATAATTCAGAAAATTTCCCAGTTAAATACCAGTCCTGAGGCATTGACTATTCCAGTAACTATTGGACCGGTGGTCCCGTTATACGGAAATGGTCAGGGAAATCCGATTACTCCAGTTATGACCCCAGTCATGGCAACCCCGAGACAGGAACCGATCATCATAGATGATCAGTCCAGTGAGTGCGAGTCTGAAGTTGCGTTTTTGGAATTGCCAAACAAACAGACTGGAAAGGGAATACAGCAGAGGTATAACCCTTTTAATACAAAAGAAATTAAATTAGAGACAGCAACAGGTACTAGGAATGTCTCTCTGGTAACTCCGGATGAAATTGAGAGTTGGAGTCGTGAATTAGAGAAGCAGACTCCGCAAACAAAACCTTTAGACCTCTACAAGCTGAGGGTCGAAATAGAAGAATTAATGGCAGGAAATGTGGGGTTGGATCGATTGAATACCTACTCTGAGGAAGAATTGTCGTTCATATGTAAAAGCTTTACTAGGAACACCAGAGTGCTCCATGAAAAACTGACCGAAACAGCAGTTAGTATGGGGGTAGATATCTCAAAATCCAAGCCCTTACAGAAACCGTACAGAGCCGACTTCTCAGACAAAGATATAGAACACCTGAATGTGGCAGGGAAGAAGTTGCAGATTAAAGAATTAATGGGGGTACTGCAGAAATGGGGAGATGTGGAAAAATGGAGAAGCAGGTGGGCGAAAAAGAGGGAAGAGGTTCGCTCCCGACAAGTGACTCCCGAGTTTGCTTTAAGAGAGGTAGAAAAACCTGAGCAGTTATGCCCCATGCGCGAAGTTCCAGGGGGGAAATATGTGCATGTCCCCTGGTCTAGGCAGGATATTGTGTCCTTCACGAACGATTTTCCAAAATTACGAGAGAAACCAGTTGACTGGTACAGGCAGGTGGAGAGGTTCGTGAAGGTACAGAAATGTCTGTGGAAAGACCTGGATGGGTTTTTCGACATTGTGGTTCCAGTAGATTTATGGACCCAGTGTAAAATAAACATAGACTGGCCGAGTGAGGAGTACCCCAGAAACAAGGAAACTGGAGAGCCATCAAAGGATGTCATGCGAAAATATGAGCAGGTAATTCAGCATTTGAAAGAAAAGGTGCCCGCAAAGGAAACTGATTGGACAAAAATAGATAGAACAACACAGGAAAGGGACGAGACAGTGCACTCCTTCTATGAGAGGTTATTGCAGGTATTTAAAACATACAGTGGTATTGACAACATCGACCTGAAAGATATGACGCACTTTATTTACAGGTTTGTAAATGGTTTAAGACCTGAAATTTGTCAGTGGATAAAAGACAATAAAATCTGTTGGCATACTAAGAAAATGGATGAGGTCCTGCGGTACGCTAAGTACTGCGAGGACGAGATGGCAGAAAAGAAAAAGGCCCTTAAGGAGAAGGTTATGTGGGCTCAGGTGAAGCTCGCAGAACAACAGGAAAAACAATTGAGTAACATGGTTAAAAATGCTGAGAACAAAGGTCCTGGGGGAGGGGGTGGAGGAAAGCCCCGGCCCAAATTTAGCAGGGAAGAGGCTATGAAAAAATGTCCCTGCCATCAGTGCGGCGAAATTGGACACTGGCGAAACGAGTGTCCCCAATTAGTCGATGTTAATGAGAAAACTCCTGATTTAACTCCACAGACGCAGAAAGAAAGACCAAGAAAGACTCAACCCCAGGTAAAAACAGTTCAGGTGCCTCGAGCACCCAAGCAGGTATACAGGGGAAGACAGGCAGAAAATGAAGAGATAGAGGTTTGGGAAAGCGGGGAGAACAGAAATACAGCAACTTCGCAGTATCTGCTAAATGATACCTTCCTTTGTAACGATCAGGACTGACGGGGCCTGAGAGGGGAGGACGAGGAGTGCGTACTTGGCGCTTCCTTGCCGGTAGACCAGTCTGGACCATATATTGAAGGAAAGGTTGACGGAAATGATGTCACCTTCCTGTTGGACACTGGCGCTACCCGTTCTACTGTAAGAACAGTGGACGTTCCAAACCTACCCCTCTCGGGAGAAAATATCCAAGTAGTAGGTGTATCTAATCAATTGATTAGTACTCCTGTTACCGAACCAATGGAGATTTCAATTGGAAATTTTAAACAGATGCATAGATTTGTCGTCTGTGACACCAGTCCAGTGAATCTACTGGGACGTGATTTGCTGTGCAAAATGAACTGTACCATCTTTTGCACACCAAAAGGTGTTGAAATACAGACCCCAGATGATGACGGCATTTATAAATTATTGTTGCTTAGACCTGACTCAGAAATTAAAAGATTGACCCTGCAGGACTTGCCCCAAGAACTACAGGAAGCTGTAAAGCCAGAGGTGTGGGATTTCACTGGAAAGGATGTGGGGTTGATGAAAGATGTGGACCCCATACAAATAGCCATCAAGGACAATGCAGTATATCCTAACACTAGGCCCTACCGAATGAATGCTGAAGTGAAAGCAGGTGTCACTCTGGAAATACAAAAATTATTGGAAGGAAACATCATACAGGAAGTGATGAGCAGCCCATGCAACTCACCGATTATGGGCATCAAAAAGCCTAGTGGCAAGTATAGGGTAGTGCAGGACCTAAGAAAGGTTAACAAAATTGTAGTTCCTTGCTGCCCTATTGTCCCAAACCCTGCAGTGATCTTGTACCAGATTCCTTGGGATGCTGAATGGTTCACTGTGATTGATTTGTGTCATGCATTCTTTTCGATACCCCTGCACCCCGACAGCAAATTTCTTTTCTCATTTGCTTTCGAGGGTCACGTGTATTGTTGGAACAGGGTCCCTCAGGGGTATACAGAGAGCCCCTCTATCTTTAATCAGATCTTGAAAAAATGTCTAGAGACTTTGATCTTACCTGGGAACTCTGTGTTAGTGCAGTACATAGACGACCTTCTACTGGCGTCTAAAAGTCACCGGGACTGTGTAGTTGACACCATTGCCCTCCTAAATCATCTGTGTGAGAAAGGGCATAAAGTAGCCCCTGACAAACTACAGTTCTGTGCGAAATCTGTAAAATATCTGGGACACCAAATAGAAAAGGGTGTCAGAAAGGTCACATCAGAAAGAGTGAGAATAATTCAAAAAATGCAGTTGCCCCGTACTCAAAAAGATGTCAGAATGTTCCTGGGTGTATTAGGGTACTGCAGGCAGTGGATTCTGGGATTTGCAGCCTTAGCCAGGCCCTTGATAAAAATGACCACGAGAGGAATGCCAGATGTTGTACAGTGGGACGATGAAAGTCTAATGGCTTTCACAAGACTGAAAAATTGTCTGTGTACAGCCCCTGCGTTGGGAATGCCAGATTATTCCAAAGAGTTTGCCCTTTTCTGTGACACTCGCGATAATTGCGCATTGTCTGTCCTGACTCAAGAACATGGCACGACCAGAAGGCCTGTGGCTTATTTCTCTGCCACACTGGACCCAGTAGCTGCTGGGTTACCAGGCTGTTTGAAAGCAGTAGCTGCTACCTGTGCAAGTTTGGAACAGAGTGAGTCCATTGTCATGGGACATCCTGTGACCGTATATGTTTCACATGGAGTGGTAATTCTATTGACCAGAACTAAAACACAGTATCTCACCCCTAGTCGGCTGACTAAATACGAGAGGATTCTTGTGGGTGCAGCAAATGTAAGCATTGTTAGGTGCGGTATTCTGAACCCTGCCACCTTACTCCCCGACCCCTTGGAAATGGAAGGTGGGGATGATGATGAACATGATTGTATTGACCTGACAGAGTTCAGTACTAAGCCACGCCCAGACATAAAAGAAGTACCATTGCCTGAGCATGATAAAGAACTATTTGTGGATGGTTCCTGTCTAAGACATGAATTAGGAGGCTTGAGTGCTGCTTATGCAGTAGTGTCTTTCACAAAAATTGAACAAGCAGGTTACCTATATAACATCAAGTCTGCACAAGTAGCCGAATTGATAGCCATGATAAAGGCTTGCAAAATTGGGAAGGACTTACGCATAACAGTGTATACTGACAGTCAGCACTGTTATGGCGTTGTGCATGACTTTGGCCAATTATGGCTACAGAGGGAATTCATGACTTCCTCAGGTACTCCCATTCGGAATGCAAAAGTTGTTCATGACCTTTTAGAGGCCATCCAGTTGCCCAAAGAACTGGCAGTGGTAAAATGTACCGCTCATCAAAGGAGCATGGACAGAGTATCACTGGGAAACGATTATGCTGATCGAGTGGCTCAATGGTGTGCCAAAGATCGGTATATTGTAAATCCAAAACGAGGGGGGCCAGGAACCAGCTGCCAGCTTCAGGTGTTTGAGGAAGTGCCTACATGGGATGAGGTGAGAGAGTGGCAGGAGTCGGCTCCTTGGCAAGAAAGAGAGAAATGGAAGGAGGATGGATGTAGACCGAGACGTGTGGATGGTGTCATCTTGGGCCCAACTGGTATGCCTGTGTTACCCCGACACTTGCTTGGCACAATGGCTAGATTAATACATGAAGGATCACACATTGGTAGGGATGCCATGATTCTGGTATTTCAACAGACTTGGTACAGTAAAAAGTTCAGGAAGGTAGCAGAGTCCCTCTGCCAGAGGTGCCTGTCATGTCAACAGATGAACCCAGGCAAGAGGACAATGGTTGAACTGAGCAAGATTGGGAGATCAGGGGGTCCCTTTATAAAGATACAGGTTGATTTCATCACCATGCCCCGTTGTGAAGGGAAACGATATGTCCTTGTCATTGTTTGCGTATTTTCAAAATGGGTAGAAGCTTACCCTACTCCTCAAAGTGACGCACTGACAGTAGCGAAGTGTTTACTAAAAGAACTGATACCTAGGTTCGGAATACCATGCATTATTGAATCAGATAAGGGTGGACATTTCCAGAATGACATACTGGCTGAACTCTGTAAGGCCTTTGGAATAAGGCAGAAACTCCATTGTGCATACCACCCAGAGGCTTCTGGAATAGTGGAACAAGTAAATGGAACTATCAAAAACAGACTAGCAAAGCTGACAGATGCTACTGGCATGACCTGGGTGAAGGCCCTGCCCCTGGTCCTGATGGGACTGAGAAGTGTTCCAGACCGCAAGACAGGCCTAAGTCCCCATGAAATCATTATGGGAAGAGTGATGAGACAAGCATGGGTGCCAGGAAGCAAACTGTTGAGTATTACTGATGATTTGGTGCTTGAATACTGCAGAAGATTGGGTGACCAAGTGCGTTCTATCTCTCGCCAGATTGGAGACGACGGCATCCTCAATCCAACGACTCCTCTCCACAGCTTGGTTCCAGGAGATTGGGTCAAAATAAAGAAGCACACTCGATCAAGCTGTCTGGCACCAAGGTGGGGAAAGAAACGCCAAGTAATCCTGGTGACAACCACTGCAGTGAAGGTCGCAGGTGTTCCTCAGTGGATCCACGCTGGACACACCCAGAAGGTATTGCCAGACAGAGGATTTGAAGAAGAAGGGCAACCAGCAGAGGACCCTGAAGGAGCCAGACCAGAAGCAACTGACAACGAGCAGCCCAGCACCAGTCAGGTTGCAGGAACAGCAGACGTTGGCCCAGGAGTAGTTGACTACGAACTGCCAAGAATCCAGCCTGCTGAAGAGGTCCAGGAAACTGAGCCAGGAGTAGCTGAAGACGAGCTGCCAAGCATATGGCCAGAAGAATGGATACCGATGATTGATCTGACTGAAGATCCTATCAGAACAAGAGAACGACTTAGTGAAGGTAGAGAGTGGACTAGTCAGGAAAAGCAAGGCACAGGCGAAGAACCTCAGCCGCTTGAGATTCAAATCAAAACTGAGGAAGGAGAAGGTCAGACAGGGACAGAGCAGGTATTCGATACACCACCACGAACACCTGATGCAGATAAGGGAGAGACTAGAAAAAGAGTGATAGTTCGAGCAGAAGAAAATCAAGAGATCGAAGTGCTTGAACAGGATCAGAGAGGGTTAGAAGAACGGGTTCAGGAAACAGAAATAGAAATAAAGACAATCGAAAGCCAAAAACAAAATATTCCTGAACAAGGCCAGATTAGCAACCAGGCAGAAGAATTTGATGCTAGCCCTGGAACTAGTCAGATAAGGGAAGTAGGAGAAGAAAGTGGAGAAGAATTACCACAAGATAAAGAGAACAAGAAAGTAAGAAAAGAAAGCGAAGTCCAAGTACCAACTAAGAGACTAAAGAAAAGAAACAACCTTGAGCCTAGGTTTGTAAAAAGACTGAGACTAAGGATAAAGACAGTGGAAGAAAAACGTGCAGAGGCAAGAAGAAGTGCTCGGATAGCAGAGCAAGAAGAAGACTCTTCCAAAAGAAGGAGTGAGCGAATAAAAAGACAAAACAAAAAGTACAAGTCTCCTGAATGGACACTGGTTTTGGAGGAACTTGAAGATCTTGATATAACTGACGTGAGCGACGGGGAACCTGTCCCAGAGTACTCAGCTGAAGAGGAAGACGAACCACCGTGAATTTGCACAAAGTAAGCTAGTTGTGTAAAAAGCCAAAAAGAGGGGTGAAAACACTCCTTCTGAGCCAAAATGTCTGATTCAACAGTGAATGGTAGACCTAGTTGCAGCCGTTTCAAAACGTGTTGCAAGGTGTGTATATGTAGTGTAGTAGTACTGATAGTTATCTGGATAGGATTAACAATTTTCATTCCCTTTGCTGTAAGTAAAGATACTAACATTGTCCCTACTGAAACTGTAAATACTGACAGTGAGGAGTTGACAACACAGAGTGTAGAAAGACATGAAAGAGCTTTGAGACAAACCAAACAGAACTTAGAAGCATCAGATGAGGGAGGACTACATTATCATGGAATGAAGAACAAGACACACTTAAATGTTTTCGCAAACTTGTTAATACACTATGTAGAGACTATGGAAATTGAAGATTGCTATGTCTGCATGAAGCTACCTACTTCGGTGGCTGAAGGCGTGACATACCATCATCTGCCATTGACATATGGAATTTCCTGTAGCATTTTAGCTAGTTTATTTTACAAAAGGGGACCGTTACAGTATTATTACTCTAACAATGACGTGATTTTTTCTGAACTTCCTATACGTGGGAACTTGAATCCTGTACATACCAAAACTGACACCATAAGATATATGGGAGACTACTTTCTGACTATAGGGAACATTGACATAGCAGACGCACACAGAGATAACTTGACTTGTTCTTTGCGTGAGCAGGAAAAGATGTTCCTGAACATGGCAGAGAAAAGGAGAATTAAAATTCAGAAGAAGGCTAATGACGAAAGTCAGAAAAAGCCAAAGTGGGCAGAAAACATGGAAGGCACCTCATCTGGTGGAGCGGGTCCTGCTCTGTTGCTGGATTTTGAAAAGAAAGGCAAGCTATGTCTTCACCGCGAGAAGACTAGCTATTATAATAATGTTTTCATTGGTTCCAGTGAATGCGAACATAATTACAAGGTAATTGGAGGTTGGGGTTTCAAAAATGGGTCAGAGCCTGTGTTTCCTGGAATTTATTACATTTGTGGGGACAAGGCTTATTTCAAATTGCCGGATCACTGGTATGGGAGCTGCTACTTTGGCATTGTTTTCCCGAAAATATACCATGTGAATGGAAAAGCTGGAAGCAATGAAGATACTAATGGCTTAGTGCGTAGTAAAAGAGAAAGTATAGGTGAAATTATGGGTAGTATTTTCAGTGCACTGATACCTGGAGTGGGAGTGGTTCTGAACACTCACAGAATTTGCAAATTGTCTACTATAGTAGATGTGCTGTCTACTGAAACAGCTCATGGATTTCTGCTGGTCAATACCGAAATGGTTGCGATCAGATCAATGGTTTTACAAAATCGACTTGCTCTTGACACCTTATTAGCGAAAGAGGGCGGAGTCTGCCGGATGTTGAAGGCGCAACATTGTTGCACTTATATTCCGGACAAAAGTGTGCAGATCAAAAGATATGTGAAAAACATTACTAATTTGGCAAAGGAACTCAAACCACTCGAGGTTGATAGTGCCTGGAAGAGACTGGTAGATGGTCTCTCAAATGTAGGTCATTGGCTTGCTAGCATAGGTAAAAGCTTATTATTCAAAATTCTGATGCCAATTGGTATTATAGGTCTTATTATACTTTCCATTTTCTTATGCTGTAAATACCGCAAGCGCACCAAAAAGCACGAGATAAATGCAAGAGGAGTGAAACGAAGTGTGGATGAGATGGAATTAGAGGAAGTGAATGATCAGATATACAAAAAGGTGAAGACTTCTCACCCTGCTAAAACTGAAAGAGAAAAGTTAGAACGGTTGCTGGAAGAAATAGAACTTTATAAAGTGTGAAAGAAAGTTGGCATCTGGTTCCATTATAATTTGTGATGATAGTAGATATCATCAAAGAGGGGATTGATGAAGCAAAGCTTCGCATATTTTGCGGCTTGCCGAAATCAAGAACCTCATTTGTGTGTAACAAGGTAACCCGTGTATGTTTTACTAACGTTTATATTTAGTTTAAGTAAAGTTCCCGAAGCTTGCCTATGTGTATTTCTAATGAATTAATCCGTGTCCCTAAAAAATGGCCGCCGCTTGTATTTTAGTTACTGCGCATGCGTCAGCCACACTCACGTGTCCTGACGCGTCTGCAGAAGTGGAGGGAAAGTTATGCGCATGCGTAATTCATAGCTGTGCTTATCATGTGGTACTGCTCGTGCCACTGCTCTTGTGTCCGTGTCAATGTAGCTAACATTTTATGCAATAAGTTTATTTCTTGATGATGATTTAAAAGTACAAACCCTGTGATGTGTTTTCATAATGACATTATTATGTATTAATTTGTTTTCGCTTACTTTTCATGTACCGCGGGAAATGGGGGTCTGAGTGAGAGGAGAGCCATATTGGAGGTCCCTTCTGCGCCTGTGCGACATTCGGCAGCACGAGGGACCTTGGCTGATGGAACATAGCCAGTTGGCAGTGATGGGCGAGATGCTCCTGAGAAAGTCACCTCTGCCCTGCAAGAACAGCGAATGTGGCTCCTTATATGATACATTGTAATGTTGCGCTATTGTTTGCCGTGTAACTTCTCATGGCAACCCCAAACCTGCTAGGCGGTACCCAAATATGTTAATGAAGGCTTCAATTCGTGTATTGTGATTGGTGTGTTACCCAAACCCTACCTTAGGACCAATCGAAATTGAGGGATTCTGACACTTTGCAACATTGGGGGGTGGTACACTGTCCCCAAACTGTATATCTACCCTGGGTTCACCTAGTGAACCGTCCGACTTGTCTGGTTTAGCTGACCTGTCACTGACCCAACGCACTCAATAGGTGACTGAAGATACAGAGCGCTGCGGAGCACTCTGTCCGAATTTGACCATAGACTAAGGTTCTACTGAACCTTAAAGTGCTGGCAGGGCACTTAGCTGGGAGTTCGCTAACCCAATCGGGGTCTTGATCGATAGCTGCAGAGCGGGTGGAGCGCAGGCGTTGCTTCCGAACTGTGGGTTCCGGTCCTGTCCTGAAGAGGGTCCTGTCCTGAAGAGGGTCCTGTCCTGAGGGTTTGCTGTCCTGTCCTGAGGGTCCTGTCCTGATTCGTTTTCCGAGGGTATCCTGTCCTGTCCTGGGTGTCCATTCTGCACCTGCTGTCCTTTGAGGGGTATCCTTCCTTGAGGGTTTCCTGTCCTTAACTGACCCGTGGCCAGGGTTTGGTTTCCACACTTATCTAGGTAAATATTGCTCTGAACCTCTTGAAATTCTTGCACCTTCTGAATTTCTAACTTTTGCTTTAATAAAGTTCAACATTGCATATGTGATATTTTCCATGCCTTTCTGCAACTATTGAAAGTCATTTATAATTTTTGCAAAGTTATTCCTATGTCTTCTCATTTGTTAGAAATTATATTTTGCATAGCAGTGTGTCATTTCCTGATATGGTCTAGAACTTCGTTGCCTAGATTGTTTAAAGGCCCTTCACCTTAAGTGAAGCGTGTTATTCATTATAAACTCTCCTATAGTCACCCACACTTAGTCTATCCCTGTCTAGATAATACTGACTTGCCTAGTATTTTCTCGTTACATTTTATTTAGTACCTTGATGATTACTCTGTCATTATTTCTTCATGCTTATGTGATTTACGTTATCTTGGTTATTGATTGCCTTATTTTACTGTACCTCATGCAAGAAATTATTGAACTTTAGATAAACATTTTAAAACTTCCAGTTGTCCGTGGTCATTTAAACAGTATTTGAATGTTATTGGTTGGGTTTGTATTTTGCTGCCTTTCTTTTACAGCTAGCTCCCTGATTCATTGTGGTCATTAGGCACCCGCATCGGTGGATGGTAAGTCGGGTGCACCGAAAATTGGTAGCAGGGAACACACACACCTCAACCTGGTAGAGCTCGTGAAGTCACCCGATCGATGTATATGGTGATTTGGAAAGTATATGGGCCCTGAAGCCGGAAACGGCGAAAACTATTGGCCGGGTGGCCTCGCGCGCTCTATCACCACCACTGTGCTCTGCACATAGCCATGCACTTTAAGTCCCTTTTTCGCACGTACTTTCATTAAACCTGAATATAGAAGTATATATCTGTCTAGGCTAGAGGCACATGAAACAGGACTGGCGTGCCGCTTCAAGTGTACCTTAGAGGAATCTGACTCAGGATTGGCCACCCTCTCAGGGCACCGACTCAGGATTAGCCAACCTCTATGGGGCACCTCTAACGGGCACAAATAATGGGCAAGCCCTATGAAAAGCACAGCGTGAGTCTAGGTGCCACCTTGAAAAAGGAGGGTGACGTCTGGCCTCTGACAGCAGGAATATTAAGAGCGGAGAAAACATACTGCCTGCTATCGTGAAATTTCAAGATAGTCACGAAAAGCAATCTCATGCACTGCACAAGCTCTTTCCCATGATGCACCTCTCCTGCACTCTGTCTATGCAAATGAGCAAGCAGAGAGTTCAGGAATAAAACACCTAAGCTCATGTCCCCAAAAAACAGCAGCAGACAACTCCCAGATATTCCCCAATTTCTAATGCCTTTCTTTTAAACACACGATAAACAGCCTCACCTGTGGTAAGGCTTAAAAAAATTAAATAAACTCGTAAATGTTCCTTTCCACGGAAATCTTTAGTAAAAGGCGAAAGATTTTTTAGTTTTGAAGAGAAACCAGAGTAAGATAGAATATGGCTCTCTGGGGGTAAGTGGCACCACATCAAAGACCCCGTCATTGCGAGGGTGAGGACCTGAGAGGTATTTTCAAAATCTAAGAAAGAGGACAAGGACCAGGCCGGTGAGGGAAGCAGGCCCAAATTTCAGAGTCTCTGCTCAAAGCACAGAAAATCAAAAAGGTGGACAGTTCCCATGCGTCTGTCTGGGAATATGCAAATTCCTTTCTGTACACACCTCAGCTCATTAGGAGGCATTGCGGCTGCTGGGCAAGGGGAACGGGAAGCGTGCATCAGGCTTTAGGTGAAGTGGCACTGTAGGACTTTTGTCCCCCAGCGATTTTACGCTTTCCACACCATCCTTCCAATCGTTAGGCTGTGAGCCACCACTGTGCTCTGCACATAGCCATGCACTTTAAGTCCCTTTTTCGCACATACTTTCATTAAACCTGAATATAGAAGTATATATCTGTCTAGGCTAGAGGCACATGAAAAAGGACTGGCGTGCCGCTTCAAGTGTACCTGAGAGGAATCTGACTCAGGATTGGCCACCCTCTCAGGGCACCGACTCAGGATTGGCCAACCTCTATGGGGCACCTCTAACGGGCACAAATAATGGGCAAGCCCTATGAAAAGCACAGCGTGAGTCTAGGTGCCACCTTGAAAAAGGAGGGTGACGTCTGGCCTCTGACAGCAGGAATATTAAGAGAGGAGAAAACATACTGCCTGCTATCGTGAAATTCCAAGATAGTCACGAAAAGCAATCTCATGCACTGCACAAGCTCTTTCCCATGATGCACCTCTCCTGCACTCTGTCTATGCAAATGAGCAAGCAGAGAGTTCAGGAATAAAACACCTAAGCTCATGTCCCCAAAAAACAGCAGCAAACAACTCGCAGATATTCCCCAATTTCTAATGCTTTTCTTTTAAACACACGATAAACAGCCTCACCTGTGGTAAGGCTTAAAAAAATTGAATAAACTCGTAAATCTTCCTCTCCACGGAAATCTTTAGTAAAAGGCGAAAGATTTTTTCGTTTTGAAGAAAAACCAGAGTAAGTTAGAATATGGCTCTCTGGGGGTAAGTGGCACCACATCAAAGACCCCGTCATTGCGAGGGTGAGGACCTGAGAGGTATTTTCAAAATCTAAGAAAGAGGACAAGAACCAGGCCGGTGAGGGAAGCAGGCCCAAATTTCAGAGTCTCTGCTCAAAGCACAGAAAATCAAAAAGGTGGACAGTTCCCATGCGTCTGTCTGGGAATATGCAAATTCTTTTCTGTACACACCTCAGCTCATTAGGAGGCGTTGCGGCTGCTGGGCAAGGGGAACGGGCAGCGTGCATCAGGCTTTAGGTGAAGTGGCACTGTAGGACTTTTGTCCTACAGCGATTTTACGCTTTCCACACCATCCTTCCAATCGTTAGGCTGTGAGCCACCACTGTGCTCTGCACATAGCCATGCACTTTAAGTCCCTTTTTCGCACGTACTTTCATTAAACCTGAATATAGAAGTATATATCTGTCTAGGCTAGAGGCACATGAAACAGGACTGGCGTGCCGCTTCAAGTGTACCTGAGAGGAATCTGACTCAGGATTGGCCACCCTCTCAGGGCACCGACTCAGGATTGGCCAACCTCTATGGGGCACCTCTAACGGGCACAAATAATGGGCAAGCCCTATGAAAAGCACAGCGTGAGTCTAGGTGCCACCTTGAAAAAGGAGGGCGACGTCTGGCCTCTGACAGCAGGAATATTAAGAGAGGAGAAAACATACTGCCTGCTATCGTGAAATTCCAAGATAGTCACGAAAAACAATCTCATGCACTGTACAAGCTCTTTCCCATGATGCACCTCTCCTGCACTCTGTCTATGCAAATGAGCAAGCAGAGAGTTCAGGAATAAAACACCTAAGCTCATGTCCCCAAAAAACAGCAGCAGACAACTGGCAGATATTCCCCAATTTCTAATGCTTTTCTTTTAAACACACGATAAACAGCCTCACCTGTGGTAAGGCTTAAAAAAATTGAATAAACTCGTAAATGTTCCTCTCCACGGAAATCTTTAGTAAAAGGCGAAAGATTTTTTTAGTTTTGAAGAGAAACCAGAGTAAGTTAGAATATGGCTCTCTGGGGGTAAGTGGCACCACATCAAAGACCCCGTCATTGCGAGGGTGAGGACCTGAGAGGTATTTTTAGGCTCTAAGAAAGAGGACAAGAACCAGGCCAGTGAGGGAAGCAGGCACAATTTTCAGAGTCTCTGCTCAAAGCACAGAAAATCAAAAAGGTGGACAGTTCCCATGCGTCTGTCTGGGAATATGCAAATTCTTTTCTGTACACACCTCAGCTCATTAGGAGGCGTTGCGGCTGCTGGGCAAGGGGAACGGGAAGCGTGCATCAGGCTTTAGGTGAAGTGACACTGTAGGACTTTTGTCCCCCAGCGATTTTACGCTTTCCACACCATCCTTCCAATCGATAGGCTGTGAGCCACCACTGTGCTCTGCACATAGCCATGCACTTTAAGTCCCTTTTTCGCACGTACTTTCATTAAACCTGAATATAGAAGTATATATCTGTCTAGGCTAGAGGCACATGAAACAGGACTGGCGTGCCGCTTCAAGTGTACCTGAGAGGAATCTGACTCAGGATTGGCCACCCTCTCAGGGCACCGACTCAGGATTGGCCAACCTCTATGGGGCACCTCTAACGGGCACAAATAATGGGCAAGCCCTATGAAAAGCACAGCGTGAGTCTAGGTGCCACCTTGAAAAAGGAGGGCGACGTCTGGCCTCTGACAGCAGGAATATTAAGAGAGGAGAAAACGTACTGCCTGCTATCGTGAAATTCCAAGATAGTCACGAAAAGCAATCTCATGCACTGTACAAGCTCTTTCCCATGATGCACCTCTCCTGCACTCTGTCTATGCAAATGAGCAAGCAGAGAGTTCAGGAATAAAACACCTAAGCTCATGTCCCCAAAAAACAGCAGCAGACAACTGGCAGATATTCCCCAATTTCTAATGCTTTTCTTTTAAACACACGATAAACAGCCTCACCTGTGGTAAGGCTTAAAAAAATTGAATAAACTCGTAAATGTTCCTCTCCACGGAAATCTTTAGTAAAAGGCGAAAGATTTTTTAGTTTTGAAGAAAAACCAGAGTAAGTTAGAATATGGCTCTCTGGGGGTAAGTGGCACCACATCAAAGACCCCGTCATTGCGATGGTGAGGACCTGAGAGGTATTTTCAGGCTCTAAGAAAGAGGACAAGAACCAGGCCGGTGAGGGAAGCAGGCCCAAATTTCAGAGTCTCTGCTCAAAGCACAGAAAATCAAAAAGGTGGACAGTTCCCATGCGTCTGTCTGGGAATATGCAAATTCTTTTCTGTACACACCTCAGCTCATTAGGAGGCGTTGCGGATGCTGGGCAAGGGGAACGGGAAGCGTGCATCAGGCTTTAGGTGAAGTGACACTGTAGGACTTTTGTCCCCCAGCGATTTTACGCTTTCCACACCATCCTTCCAATCGATAGGCTGTGAGCCACCACTGTGCTCTGCACATAGCCATGCACTTTAAGTCCCTTTTTCGCACGTACTTTCATTAAACCTGAATATAGAAGTATATATCTGTCTAGGCTAGAGGCACATGAAACAGGACTGGCGTGCCGCTTCAAGTGTACCTGAGAGGAGTCTGACTCAGGAAAGCCACCCTCTCAGGGCACCGACTCAGGATTGGCCAACCTCTATGGGGCACCTCTAACGGGCACAAATAATGGGCAAGCCCTATGAAAAGCACAGCGTGAGTCTAGGTGCCACCTTGAAAAAGGAGGGTGACGTCTGGCCTCTGACAGCAGGAATATTAAGAGCGGAGAAAACATACTGCCTGCTATCGTGAAATTTCAAGATAGTCACGAAAAGCAATCTCATGCACTGCACAAGCTCTTTCCCATGATGCACCTCTGATGCACTCTGTCTATGCAAATGAGCAAGCAGAGAGTTCAGGAATAAAACACCTAAGCTCATGTCCCCAAAAAACAGCAGCAGACAACTCGCAGATATATTCACCAATTTCTAATGCTTTTCTTTTAAACACAAGATAAACAGCCTCACCGGTGGTAAGGCTTAAAAAAATTGAATAAACTCGTAAATGTTCCTCTCCACGGAAATCTTTAGTAAAAGGCGAAAGATTTTTTCGTTTTGAAGAGAAAACCAGAGTAAGTTAGAATATGGCTCTCTGGGGGTAAGTGGCACCACATCAAAGACCCCGTCATTGCGAGGGTGAGGACCTGAGAGGTATTTTCAAAATCTAAGAAAGAGGACAAGAACCAGGCCGGTGAGGGAAGCAGGCCCAAATTTCAGAGTCTCTGCTCAAAGCACACAAAATCAAAAAGGTGGACAGTTCCCATGCGTCTGTCTGGGAATATGCAAATTCTTTTCTGTACACACCTCAGCTCATTAGGAGGCGTTGCGGCTGCTGGGCAAGGGGAACGGGAAGCGTGCATCAGGCTTTAGGTGAAGTGGCACTGTAGGACTTTTGTCCCCCAGCGATTTTACGCTTTCCACACCATCCTTCCAATCGTTAGGCTGTGAGCCACCACTGTGCTCTGCACATAGCCATGCACTTTAAGTCCCTTTTTCGCACGTACTTTCATTAAACCTGAATATAGAAGTATATATCTGTCTAGGCTAGAGGCACATGAAACAGGACTGGCGTGCCGCTTCAAGTGTACCTGAGAGGAATCTGACTCAGGATTGGCCACCCTCTCAGGGCACCGACTCAGGATTGGCCAACCTCTATGGGGCACCTCTAACATGCACAAATAACGGGCAAGCCCTATGAAAAGCACAGCGTGAGTCTAGGTGCCACCTTGAAAAAGGAGGGTGACGTCTGGCCTCTGACAGCAGGAATATTAAGAGAGGAGAAAACATACTGCCTGCTATCGTGAAATTCCAAGATAGTCACGAAAAGCAATCTCATGCACTGCACAAGCTCTTTCCCATGATGCACCTCTCCTGCACTCTGTCGATGCAAATGAGCAAGCAGAGAGTTCAGGAATAAAACACCTAAGCTCATGTCCCCAAAAAACAGCAACAGACAACTCGCAGATATATTCACCAATTTCTAATGCTTTTCTTTTAAACACACGATAAACAGCCTCACCTGTGGTAAGGCTTAAAAAAATTGAATAAACTCGTAAATGTTCCTCTCCACGGAAATCTTTAGTAAAAGGCGAAAGATTTTTTCGTTTTGAAGAGAAACCAGAGTAAGTTAGAATATGGCTCTCTGGGGGTAAGTGGCACCACATCAAAGACCCCGTCATTGCGAGGGTGAGGACCTGAGAGGTATTTTTAGGCTCTAAGAAAGAGGACAAGAACCAGGCCAGTGAGGGAAGCAGGCCCAATTTTCAGAGTCTCTGCTCAAAGCACAGAAAATCAAAAAGGTGGACAGTTCCCATGCGTCTGTCTGGAAATATGCAAATTCTTTTCTGTACACACCTCAGCTCATTAGGAGGCGTTGCGGCTGCTGGGCAAGGGGAACGGGAAGCGTGCATCAGGCTTTAGGTGAAGTGACACTGTAGGACTTTTGTCCCCCAGCGATTTTACGCTTTCCACACCATCCTTCCAATCGATAGGCTGTGAGCCACCACTGTGCTCTGCACATAGCCATGCACTTTAAGTCCCTTTTTCGCACGTACTTTCATTAAACCTGAATATAGAAGTATATATCTGTCTAGGCTAGAGGCACATGAAACAGGACTGGCGTGCCGCTTCAAGTGTACCTGAGAGGAATCTGACTCATGATTGGCCACCCTCTCAGTGCACCGACTCAGGATTGGCCAACCTCTATGGGGCACCTCTAACGGGCACAAATAATGGGCAAGCCCTATGAAAAGCACAGCGTGAGTCTAGGTGCCACCTTGAAAAAGGAGGGCGACGTCTGGCCTCTGACAGCAGGAATATTAAGAGAGGAGAAAACATACTGCCTGCTATCGTGAAATTCCAAGATAGTCACGAAAAGCAATCTCATGCACTGTACAAGCTCTTTCCCATGATGCACCTCTCCTGCACTCTGTCTATGCAAATGAGCAAGCAGAGAGTTCAGGAATAAAACACCTAAGCTCATGTCCCCAAAAAACAGCAGCAGACAACTGGCAGATATTTCCCAATTTCTAATGCTTTTCTTTTAAACACACAATTAACAGCCTCACCTGTGGTAAAGCTTAAAAAATTGAATAAACTCGTAAATGTTCCTCTCCACGGAAATCTTTAGTAAAAGGCGAAAGATTTTTTAGTTTTGAAGAGAAACCAGAGTAAGTTAGAATATGGCTCTCTGGGGGTAAGTGGCACCACATCAAAGACCCCGTCATTGCGAGGGTGAGGACCTGAGAGGTATTTTTAGGCTCTAAGAAAGAGGACAAGAACCAGGCCAGTGAGGGAAGCAGGCCCAATTTTCAGAGTCTCTGCTCAAAGCACAGAAAATCAAAAAGGTGGACAGTTCCCATGCGTCTGTCTGGGAATATGCAAATTCTTTTCTGTACACACCTCAGCTCATTAGGAGGCGTTGCGGCTGCTGGGCAAGGGGAACGGGAAGCGTGCATCAGGCTTTAGGTGAAGTGACACTGTAGGACTTTTGTCCCCCAGCGATTTTACGCTTTCCACACCATCCTTCCAATCGATAGGCTGTGAGCCACCACTGTGCTCTGCACATAGCCATGCACTTTAAGTCCCTTTTTCGCACATACTTTCATTAAACCTGAATATAGAAGTATATATCTGTCTAGGCTAGAGGCACATGAAACAGGACTGGCGTGCCGCTTCAAGTGTACCTGAGAGGAATCTGACTCAGGATTGGCCACCCTCTCAGGGCACCGACTCAGGATTGGCCAACCTCTATGGGGCACCTCTAACGGGCACAAATAATGGGCAAGCCCTATGAAAAGCACAGCGTGAGTCTAGGTGCCACCTTGAAAAAGGAGGGCGACGTCTGGCCTCTGACAGCAGGAATATTAAGAGAGGAGAAAACATACTGCCTGCTATCGTGAAATTCCAAGATAGTCACGAAAAGCAATCTCATGCACTGTACAAGCTCTTTCCCATGATGCACCTCTCCTGCACTCTGTCTATGCAAATGAGCAAGCAGAGAGTTCAGGAATAAAACACCTAAGCTCATGTCCCCAAAAAACAGCAGCAGACAACTGGCAGATATTCCCCAATTTCTAATGCTTTTCTTTTAAACACACGATAAACAGCCTCACCTGTGGTAAGGCTTAAAAAAATTGAATAAACTTGTAAATGTTCCTCTCCACGGAAATCTTTAGTAAAAGGCGAAAGATTTTTTAGTTTTGAAGAGAAACCAGAGTAAGTTAGAATATGGCTCTCTGGGGGTAAGTGGCACCACATCAAAGACCCCGTCATTGCGATGGTGAGGACCTGAAAGGTATTTTCAGGCTCTAAGAAAGAGGACAAGAACCAGGCCGGTGAGGGAAGCAGGCCCAAATTTCAGAGTCTCTGCTCAAAGCACAGAAAATCAAAAAGGTGGACAGTTCCCATGCGTCTGTCTGGGAATATGCAAATTCTTTTCTGTACACACCTCAGCTCATTAGGAGGCGTTGCGGCTGCTGGGCAAGGTGAACGGGAAGCGTGCATCAGGCTTTAGGTGAAGTGACACTGTAGGACTTTTGTCCCCCAGCGATTTTACGCTTTCCACACCATCCTTCCAATCGATAGGCTGTGAGCCACCACTGTGCTCTGCACATAGCCATGCACTTTAAGTCCCTTTTTCGCACGTACTTTCATTAAACCTGAATATAGAAGTATATATCTGTCTAGGCTAGAGGCACATGAAACGGGACTGGCGTGCCGCTTCAAGTGTACCTGAGAGGAATCTGACTCAGGATTGGCCACCCTCTCAGGGCACCGACTCAGGATTGGCCAACCTCTATGGGGCACCTCTAACGGGCACAAATAATGGGCAAGCCCTATGAAAAGCACAGCGTAAGTCTAGGTGCCACCTTGAAAAAGGAGGGCGACGTCTGGCCTCTGACAGCAGGAATATTAAGAGAGGAGAAAACATACTGCCTGCTATCGCGAAATACCAAGATAGTCACGAAAAGCAATCTCATGCACTGTACAAGCTCTTTCCCATGATGCACCTCTCCTGCACTCTGTCTATGCAAATGAGCAAGCAGAGAGTTCAGGAATAAAACACCTAAGCTCATGTCCCCAAAAAACAGCAGCAGACAACTCGCAGATATATTCACCAATTTCTAATGCTTTTCTTTTAAACACACGATAAACAGCCTCACCTGTGGTAAGGCTTAAAAAAATTGAATAAACTTGTAAATGTTCCTCTCCACGGAAATCTTTAGTAAAAGGCGAAAGATTTTTTAGTTTTGAAGAGAAACCAGAGTAAGTTAGAATATGGCTCTCTGGGGGTAAGTGGCACCACATCAAAGACCCCGTCATTGCGAGGGTGAGGACCTGAGAGGTATTTTTAGGCTCTAAGAAAGAGGACAAGAACCAGGCCAGTGAGGGAAGCAGGCCCAATTTTCAGAGTCTCTGCTCAAAGCACAAAAAAACAAAAAGGTGGACAGTTCCCATGCGTCTGTCTGGGAATATGCAAATTCTTTTCTGTACACACCTCAGCTCATTAGGAGGCGTTGCGGCTGCTGGGCAAGGGGAACGGGAAGCGTGCATCAGGCTTTAGGTGAAGTGACACTGTAGGACTTTTGTCCCCCAGCGATTTTACGCTTTCCACACCATCCTTCCAATCGATAGGCTGTGAGCCACCACTGTGCTCTGCACATAGCCATGCACTTTAAGTCCCTTTTTCGCACGTACTTTCATTAAACCTGAATATAGAAGTATATATCTGTCTAGGCTAGAGGCACATGAAACAGGACTGGCGTGCCGCTTCAAGTGTACCTGAGAGGAATCTGACTCAGGATTGGCCACCCTCTCAGGGCACCGACTCAGGATTGGCCAACCTCTATGGGGCACCTCTAACGGGCACAAATAATGGGCAAGCCCTATGAAAAGCACAGCGTGAGTCTAGGTGCCACCTTGAAAAAGGAGGGTGACGTCTGGCCTCTGACAGCAGGAATATTAAGAGAGGAGAAAACATACTGCCTGCTATCGTGAAATTCCAAGATAGTCACGAAAAGCAATCTCATGCACTGCACAAGCTCTTTCCCATGATGCACCTCTCCTGCACTCTGTCTATGCAAATGAGCAAGCAGAGAGTTCAGGAATAAAACACCTAAGCTCATGTCCCCAAAAAACAGCAGCAAACAACTCGCAGATATTCCCCAATTTCTAATGCTTTTCTTTTAAACACACGATAAACAGCCTCACCTGTGGTAAGGCTTAAAAAAATTGAATAAACTCGAAAATGTTCCTCTCCACGGAAATCTTTAGTAAAAGGCGAAAGATTTTTTCATTTTGAAGAGAAACCAGAGTAAGTTAGAATATGGCTCTCTGGGGGTAAGTGGCACCACATCAAAGACCCCGTCATTGCGATGGTGAGGACCTGAGAGGTATTTTCAGGCTCTAAGAAAGAGGACAAGAACCAGGCAGGTGAGGGAAGCAGGCCCAAATTTCAGAGTCTCTGCTCAAAGCACAGAAAATCAAAAAGGTGGACAGTTCCCATGCGTCTGTCTGGGAATATGCAAATTCTTTTCTGTACACACCTCAGCTCATTAGGAGGCGTTGCGGATGCTGGGCAAGGGGAACGGGAAGCGTGCATCAGGCTTTAGGTGAAGTGGCACTGTAGGACTTTTGTCCCCCAGCGATTTTACGCTTTCCACACCATCCTTCCAATCGTTAGGCTGTGAGCCACCACTGTGCTCTGCACATAGCCATGCACTTTAAGTCCATTTTTCGCACGTACTTTCATTAAACCTGAATATAGAAGTATATATCTGTCTAGGCTAGAGGCACATGAAACGGGACTGGCGTGCCGCTTCAAGTGTACCTGAGAGGAATCTGACTCAGGATTGGCCACCCTCTCAGGGCACCGACTCAGGATTGGCCAACCTCTATGGGGCACCTCTAACGGGCACAAATAATGGGCAAGCCCTATGAAAAGCACAGCGTAAGTCTAGGTGCCACCTTGAAAAAGGAGGGCGACGTCTGGCCTCTGACAGCAGGAATATTAAGAGAGGAGAAAACATACTGCCTGCTATCGCGAAATACCAAGATAGTCACGAAAAGCAATCTCATGCACTGTACAAGCTCTTTCCCATGATGCACCTCTCCTGCACTCTGTCTATGCAAATGAGCAAGCAGAGAGTTCAGGAATAAAACACCTAAGCTCATGTCCCCAAAAAACAGCAGCAGACAACTCGCAGATATTCCCCAATTTCTAATGCTTTTCTTTTAAACACACGATAAACAGCCTCACCTGTGGTAAGGCTTAAAAAAATTGAATAAACTCGTAAATGTTCCTCTCCACGGAAATCTTTAGTAAAAGACGAAAGATTTTTTAGTTTTAAAGAGACACCAGAGTAAGATAGAATATTGCTCTCTGGGGGTAAGTGGCACCACATCAAAGACCCCGTCATTGCGAGGGTGAGGACCTGAGAGGTATTTTCAAAATCTAAGAAAGAGGACAAGGACCAGGCCGGTGAGGGAAGCAGGCCCAAATTTCAGAGTCTCTGCTCAAAGCACAGAAAATCAAAAAGGTGGACAGTTCCCATGCGTCTGTCTGGGAATATGCAAATTCCTTTCTGTACACACCTCAGCTCATTAGGAGGCATTGCGGCTGCTGGGCAAGGGGAACGGGAAGCGTGCATCAGGCTTTAGGTGAAGTGGCACTGTAGGACTTTTGTCCCCCAGCGATTTTACGCTTTCCACACCATCCTTCCAATCGTTAGGCTGTGAGCCACCACTGTGCTCGGCACATAGCCATGCACTTTAAGTCCCTTTTTCGCACATACTTTCATTAAACCTGAATATAGAAGTATATATCTGTCTAGGCTAGAGGCACATGAAAAAGGACTGGCGTGCCGCTTCAAGTGTACCTGAGAGGAATCTGACTCAGGATTGGCCACCCTCTCAGGGCACCGACTCAGGATTGGCCAATCTCTATGGGGCACCTCTAACGTGCACAAATAACGGGCAAGCCCTATGAAAAGCACAGCGTGAGTCTAGGTGCCACCTTGAAAAAGGAGGGTGACGTCTGGCCTCTGACAGCAGGAATATTAAGAGAGGAGAAAACATACTGCCTGCTATCGTGAAATTCCAAGATAGTCACGAAAAGCAATCTCATGCACTGCACAAGCTCTTTCCCATGATGCACCTCTCCTGCACTCTGTCGATGCAAATGAGCAAGCAGAGTGTTCAGGAATAAAACACCTAAGCTCATGTCCCCAAAAAACAGCAGCAGACAACTCGCAGATATATTCACCAATTTCTAATGCTTTTCTTTTAAACACACGATAAACAGCCTCACCTGTGGTAAGGCTTAAAAAAATTGAATAAACTCGTAAATGTTCCTCTCCACGGAAATCTTTAGTAAAAGGCAAAAGATTTTTTCGTTTTGAAGAGAAACCAGAGTAAGTTAGAATATGGCTCTCTGGGGGTAAGTGGCACCACATCAAAGACCCCGTCATTGCGATGGTGAGGACCTGAGAGGTATTTTCAGGCTCTAAGAAAGAGGACAAGAACCAGGCCGGTGAGGGAAGCAGGCCCAAATTTCAGAGTCTCTGCTCAAAGCACAGAAAATCAAAAAGGTGGACAGTTCCCATGCGTCTGTCTGGGAATATGCAAATTCTTTTCTGTACACACCTCAGCTCATTAGGAGGCGTTGCGGATGCTGGGCAAGGGGAACGGGAAGCGTGCATCAGGCTTTAGGTGAAGTGGCACTGTAGGACTTTTGTCCCCCAGCGATTTTACGCTTTCCACACCATCCTTCCAATCGATAGGCTGTGACCCACCAATGTGCTCTACACATAGCCATGCACTTTAAGT
The DNA here is from genome assembly GCF_964261635.1 of Lissotriton helveticus. NCBI lineage: Eukaryota > Metazoa > Chordata > Amphibia > Caudata > Salamandridae > Lissotriton > Lissotriton helveticus. The sequence continues at coordinate 657,111,899 of NC_136073.1, read as the reverse complement.
CCCTTTTTCGCACGTACTTTCATTAAACCTGAATATAGAAGTATATATCTGTCTAGGCTAGAGGCACATGAAACAGGACTGGCGTGCCGCTTCAAGTGTACCTGAGAGGAATCTGACTCAGGATTGGCCACCCTCTCAGGGCACCGACTCAGGATTGGCCAACCTCTATGGGGCACCTCTAACGGGCACAAATAATGGGCAAGCCCTATGAAAAGCACAGCGTGAGTCTAGGTGCCACCTTGAAAAAGGAGGGTGACGTCTGGCCTCTGACAGCAGGAATATTAAGAGAGGAGAAAACATACTGCCTGCTATCGTGAAATTCCAAGATAGTCACGAAAAGCAATCTCATGCACTGCACAAGCTCTTTCCCATGATGCACCTCTCCTGCACTCTGTCTATGCAAATGAGCAAGCAGAGAGTTCAGGAATAAAACACCTAAGCTCATGTCCCCAAAAAACAGCAGCAGACAACTCGCAGATATTCCCCAATTTCTAATGCTTTTCTTTTAAACACACGATAAACAGCCTCACCTGTGGTAAGGCTTAAAAAAATTGAATAAACTCGTAAATGTTCCTCTCCACGGAAATCTTTAGTAAAAGGCGAAAGATTTTTTCGTTTTGAAGAGAAACCAGAGTAAGTTAGAATATGGCCCTCTGGGGTAAGTGGCACCACATCAAAGACCCCGTCATTGCGATGGTGAGGACCTGAGAGGTATTTTCAAAATCTAAGAAAGAGGACAAGAACCAGGCCGGTGAGGGAAGCAGGCCCAAATTTCAGAGTCTCTGCTCAAAGCACAGAAAATCAAAAAGGTGGACAGTTCCCATGCGTCTGTCTGGGAATATGCAAATTCTTTTCTGTACACACCTCAGCTCATTAGGAGGCGTTGCGGCTGCTGGGCAAGGTGAACGGGAAGCGTGCATCAGGCTTTAGGTGAAGTGACACTGTAGGACTTTTGTCCCCCAGCGATTTTACGCTTTCCACACCATCCTTCCAATCGATAGGCTGTGAGCCACCACTGTGCTCTGCACATAGCCATGCACTTTAAGTCCCTTTTTCGCACGTACTTTCATTAAACCTGAATATAGAAGTATATATCTGTCTAGGCTAGAGGCACATGAAACGGGACTGGCGTGCCGCTTCAAGTGTACCTGAGAGGAATCTGACTCAGGATTGGCCACCCTCTCAGGGCACCGACTCAGGATTGGCCAACCTCTATGGGGCACCTCTAACGGGCACAAATAATGGGCAAGCCCTATGAAAAGCACAGCGTAAGTCTAGGTGCCACCTTGAAAAAGGAGGGCGACGTCTGGCCTCTGACAGCAGGAATATTAAGAAAGGAGAAAACATACTGCCTGCTATCGCGAAATACCAAGATAGTCACGAAAAGCAATCTCATGCACTGTACAAGCTCTTTCCCATGATGCACCTCTCCTGCACTCTGTCTATGCAAATGAGCAAGCAGAGAGTTCAGGAATAAAACACCTAAGCTCATGTCCCCAAAAAACAGCAGCAGACAACTCGCAGATATATTCACCAATTTCTAATGCTTTTCTTTTAAACACACGATAAACAGCCTCACCTGTGGTAAGGCTTAAAAAAATTGAATAAACTTGTAAATGTTCCTCTCCACGGAAATCTTTAGTAAAAGGCGAAAGATTTTTTCGTTTTGAAGAGAAACCAGAGTAAGTTAGAATATGGCTCTCTGGGGGTAAGTGGCACCACATCAAAGACCCCGTCATTGCGAGGGTGAGGACCTGAGAGGTATTTTTAGGCTCTAAGAAAGAGGACAAGAACCAGGCCAGTGAGGGAAGCAGGCCCAATTTTCAGAGTCTCTGCTCAAAGCACAGAAAATCAAAAAGGTGGACAGTTCCCATGCGTCTGTCTGGGAATATGCAAATTCTTTTCTGTACACACCTCAGCTCATTAGGAGGCGTTGCGGCTGCTGGGCAAGGGGAACGGGAAGCGTGCATCAGGCTTTAGGTGAAGTGACACTGTAGGACTTTTGTCCCCCAGCGATTTTACGCTTTCCACACCATCCTTCCAATCGATAGGCTGTGAGCCACCACTGTGCTCTGCACATAGCCATGCACTTTAAGTCCCTTTTTCGCACGTACTTTCATTAAACCTGAATATAGAAGTATATATCTGTCTAGGCTAGAGGCACATGAAACAGGACTGGCGTGCCGCTTCAAGTGTACCTGAGAGGAATCTGACTCAGGATTGGCCACCCTCTCAGGGCACCGACTCAGGATTGGCCAACCTCTATGGGGCACCTCTAACGGGCACAAATAATGGGCAAGCCCTATGAAAAGCACAGCGTGAGTCTAGGTGCCACCTTGAAAAAGGAGGGTGACGTCTGGCCTCTGACAGCAGGAATATTAAGAGAGGAGAAAACATACTGCCTGCTATCGTGAAATTCCAAGATAGTCACGAAAAGCAATCTCATGCACTGCACAAGCTCTTTCCCATGATGCACCTCTCCTGCACTCTGTCTATGCAAATGAGCAAGCAGAGAGTTCAGGAATAAAACACCTAAGCTCATGTCCCCAAAAAACAGCAGCAAACAACTCGCAGATATTCCCCAATTTCTAATGCTTTTCTTTTAAACACACGATAAACAGCCTCACCTGTGGTAAGGCTTAAAAAAATTGAATAAACTCGAAAATGTTCCTCTCCACGGAAATCTTTAGTAAAAGGCGAAAGATTTTTTCATTTTGAAGAGAAACCAGAGTAAGTTAGAATATGGCTCTCTGGGGGTAAGTGGCACCACATCAAAGACCCCGTCATTGCGATGGTGAGGACCTGAGAGGTATTTTCAGGCTCTAAGAAAGAGGACAAGAACCAGGCAGGTGAGGGAAGCAGGCCCAAATTTCAGAGTCTCTGCTCAAAGCACAGAAAATCAAAAAGGTGGACAGTTCCCATGCGTCTGTCTGGGAATATGCAAATTCTTTTCTGTACACACCTCAGCTCATTAGGAGGCGTTGCGGATGCTGGGCAAGGGGAACGGGAAGCGTGCATCAGGCTTTAGGTGAAGTGGCACTGTAGGACTTTTGTCCCCCAGCGATTTTACGCTTTCCACACCATCCTTCCAATCGTTAGGCTGTGAGCCACCACTGTGCTCTGCACATAGCCATGCACTTTAAGTCCATTTTTCGCACGTACTTTCATTAAACCTGAATATAGAAGTATATATCTGTCTAGGCTAGAGGCACATGAAACGGGAATGGCGTGCCGCTTCAAGTGTACCTGAGAGGAATCTGACTCAGGATTGGCCACCCTCTCAGGGCACCGACTCAGGATTGGCCAACCTCTATGGGGCACCTCTAACGGGCACAAATAATGGGCAAGCCCTATGAAAAGCACAGCGTAAGTCTAGGTGCCACCTTGAAAAAGGAGGGCGACGTCTGGCCTCTGACAGCAGGAATATTAAGAGAGGAGAAAACATACTGCCTGCTATCGCGAAATACCAAGATAGTCACGAAAAGCAATCTCATGCACTGTACAAGCTCTTTCCCATGATGCACCTCTCCTGCACTCTGTCTATGCAAATGAGCAAGCAGAGAGTTCAGGAATAAAACACCTAAGCTCATGTCCCCAAAAAACAGCAGCAGACAACTCGCAGATATTCCCCAATTTCTAATGCTTTTCTTTTAAACACACGATAAACAGCCTCACCTGTGGTAAGGCTTAAAAAAATTGAATAAACTCGTAAATGTTCCTCTCCACGGAAATCTTTAGTAAAAGACGAAAGATTTTTTAGTTTTAAAGAGACACCAGAGTAAGATAGAATATTGCTCTCTGGGGGTAAGTGGCACCACATCAAAGACCCCGTCATTGCGAGGGTGAGGACCTGAGAGGTATTTTCAAAATCTAAGAAAGAGGACAAGGACCAGGCCGGTGAGGGAAGCAGGCCCAAATTTCAGAGTCTCTGCTCAAAGCACAGAAAATCAAAAAGGTGGACAGTTCCCATGCGTCTGTCTGGGAATATGCAAATTCCTTTCTGTACACACCTCAGCTCATTAGGAGGCATTGCGGCTGCTGGGCAAGGGGAACGGGAAGCGTGCATCAGGCTTTAGGTGAAGTGGCACTGTAAGACTTTTGTCCCCCAGCGATTTTACGCTTTCCACACCATCCTTCCAATCGTTAGGCTGTGAGCCACCACTGTGCTCGGCACATAGCCATGCACTTTAAGTCCCTTTTTCGCACATACTTTCATTAAACCTGAATATAGAAGTATATATCTGTCTAGGCTAGAGGCACATGAAAAAGGACTGGCGTGCCGCTTCAAGTGTACCTGAGAGGAATCTGACTCAGGATTGGCCACCCTCTCAGGGCACCGACTCAGGATTGGCCAATCTCTATGGGGCACCTCTAACGTGCACAAATAACGGGCAAGCCCTATGAAAAGCACAGCGTGAGTCTAGGTGCCACCTTGAAAAAGGAGGGTGACGTCTGGCCTCTGACAGCAGGAATATTAAGAGAGGAGAAAACATACTGCCTGCTATCGTGAAATTCCAAGATAGTCACGAAAAGCAATCTCATGCACTGCACAAGCTCTTTCCCATGATGCACCTCTCCTGCACTCTGTCGATGCAAATGAGCAAGCAGAGAGTTCAGGAATAAAACACCTAAGCTCATGTCCCCAAAAAACAGCAGCAGACAACTCGCAGATATATTCACCAATTTCTAATGCTTTTCTTTTAAACACACGATAAACAGCCTCACCTGTGGTAAGGCTTAAAAAAATTGAATAAACTTGTAAATGTTCCTCTCCACGGAAATCTTTAGTAAAAGGCAAAAGATTTTTTCGTTTTGAAGAGAAACCAGAGTAAGTTAGAATATGGCTCTCTGGGGGTAAGTGGCACCACATCAAAGACCCCGTCATTGCGATGGTGAGGACCTGAGAGGTATTTTCAGGCTCTAAGAAAGAGGACAAGAACCAGGCCGGTGAGGGAAGCAGGCCCAAATTTCAGAGTCTCTGCTCAAAGCACAGAAAATCAAAAAGGTGGACAGTTCCCATGCGTCTGTCTGGGAATATGCAAATTCTTTTCTGTACACACCTCAGCTCATTAGGAGGCGTTGCGGATGCTGGGCAAGGGGAACGGGAAGCGTGCATCAGGCTTTAGGTGAAGTGGCACTTTAGGACTTTTGTCCCCCAGCGATTTTACGCTTTCCACACCATCCTTCCAATCGTTAGGCTGTGAGCCACCACTGTGCTCTGCACATAGCCATGCACTTTAAGTCCCTTTTTCGCACGTACTTTCATTAAACCTGAATATAGAAGTATATATCTGTCTAGGCTAGAGGCACTTGAAACAGGACTGGCGTGCCGCTTCAAGTGTACCTGAGAGGAATCTGACTCAGGATTGGCCACCCTCTCAGGGCACCGACTCAGGATTGGCCAACCTCTATGGGGCACCTCTAACGTGCACAAATAATGGGCAAGCCCTATGAAAAGCAAAGCGTGAGTCTAGGTGCCACCTTGAAAAAGGAGGGTGACGTCTGGCCTCTGACAGCAGGAATATTAAGAGAGGAGAAAACATACTGCCTGCTATCGTGAAATTCCAAGATAGTCACGAAAAGCAATCTCATGCACTGCACAAGCTCTTTCCCATGATGCACCTCTCCTGCACTCTGTCGATGCAAATGAGCAAGCAGAGAGTTCAGGAATAAAACACCTAAGCTCATGTCCCCAAAAAACAGCAGCAGACAACTCGCAGATATATTCACCAATTTCTAATGCTTTTCTTTTAAACACACAATAAACAGCCTCACCTGTGGTAAGGCTTAAAAAAATTGAATAAACTCGTAAATGTTCCTCTCCACGGAAATCTTTAGTAAAAGGCGAAAGATTTTTTCATTTTGAAGAGAAACCAGAGTAAGTTAGAATATGGCTCTCTGGGGGTAAGTGGCACCACATCAAAGACCCCGTCATTGCGAGGGTGAGGACCTGAGAGGTATTTTTAGGCTCTAAGAAAGAGGACAAGAACCAGGCCAGTGAGGGAAGCAGGCCCAATTTTCAGAGTCTCTGCTCAAAGCACAGAAAATCAAAAAGGTGGACAGTTCCCATGCGTCTGTCTGGGAATATGCAAATTCTTTTCTGTACACACCTCAGCTCATTAGGAGGCGTTGCGGCTGCTGGGCAAGGGGAACGGGAAGCGTGCATCAGGCTTTAGGTGAAGTGACACTGTAGGACCTTTGTCCCCCAGCGATTTTACGCTTTCCACACCATCCTTCCAATCGATAGGCTGTGAGCCACCACTGTGCTCTGCACATAGCCATGCACTTTAAGTCCCTTTTTCGCACGTACTTTCATTAAACCTGAATATAGAAGTATATATCTGTCTAGGCTAGAGGCACATGAAACAGGACTGGCGTGCCGCTTCAAGTGTACCTGAGAGGAATCTGACTCAGGATTGGCCACCCTCTCAGGGCACCGACTCAGGATTGGCCAACCTCTATGGGGCACCTCTAACGGGCACAAATAATGGGCAAGCCCTATGAAAAGCACAGCGTGAGTCTAGGTGCCACCTTGAAAAAGGAGGGTGACGTCTGGCCTCTGACAGCAGGAATATTAAGAGAGGAGAAAACATACTGCCTGCTATCGTGAAATTCCAAGATAGTCACGAAAAGCAATCTCATGCACTGCACAAGCTCTTTCCCATGATGCACCACTCCTGCACTCTGTCTATGCAAATGAGCAAGCAGAGAGTTCAGGAATAAAACACCTAAGCTCATGTCCCCAAAAAACAGCAGCAGACAACTCGCAGATATTCCCCAATTTCTAATGCTTTTCTTTTAAACACACGATAAACAGCCTCACCTTTGGAAAGGCTTAAAAAAATTGAATAAACTCGTAAATGTTCCTCTCCACGGAAATCTTTAGTAAAAGGCGAAAGATTTTTTCGTTTTGAAGAGAAACCAGAGTAAGTTAGAATATGGCTCTCTGGGGGTAAGTGGCACCACATCAAAGACCCCGTCATTGCGATGGTGAGGACCTGAGAGGTATTTTCAGGCTCTAAGAAAGAGGACAAGAACCAGGCCCAAATTTCAGAGTCTCTGCTCAAAGCACAGAAAATCAAAAAGGTGGACAGTTCCCATGCGTCTGTCTGGGAATATGCAAATTCTTTTCTGTACACACCTCAGCTCATTAGGAGGCGTTGCGGATGCTGGGCAAGGGGAACGGGAAGCGTGCATCAGGCTTTAGGTGAAGTGGCACTGTAGGACTTTTGTCCCCCAGCGATTTTACGCTTTCCACACCATCCTTCCAATCGTTAGGCTGTGAGCCACCACTGTGCTCTGCACATAGCCATGCACTTTAAGTCCCTTTTTCGCACGTACTTTCATTAAACCTGAATATAGAAGTATATATCTGTCTAGGCTAGAGGCACTTGAAACAGGACTGGCGTGCCGCTTCAAGTGTACCTGAGAGGAATCTGACTCAGGATTGGCCACCCTCTCAGGGCACCGACTCAGGATTGGCCAACCTCTATGGGGCACCTCTAACGTGCACAAATAATGGGCAAGCCCTATGAAAAGCACAGCGTGAGTCTAGGTGCCACCTTGAAAAAGGAGGGTGACGTCTGGCCTCTGACAGCAGGAATATTAAGAGAGGAGAAAACATACTGCCTGCTATCGTGAAATTCCAAGATAGTCACGAAAAGCAATCTCATGCACTGCACAAGCTCTTTCCGTTGATGCACCTCTCCTGCACTCTGTCGATGCAAATGAGCAAGCAGAGAGTTCAGGAATAAAACACCTAAGCTCATGTCCCCAAAAAACAGCAGCAGACAACTCGCAGATATTCCCCAATTTCTAATGCTTTTCTTTTAAACACACGATAAACAGCCTCACCTGTGGTAAGGCTTAAAAAAATTGAATAAACTCGTAAATGTTCCTCTCCACGGAAATCTTTAGTAAAAGGCGAAAGATTTTTTCGTTTTGAAGAGAAACCAGAGTAAGTTAGAATATGGCTCTCTGGGGGTAAGTGGCACCACATCAAAGACCCCGTCATTGCGATGGTGAGGACCTGAGAGGTATTTTCAGGCTCTAAGAAAGAGGACAAGAACCAGGCCGGTGAGGGAAGCAGGCCCAAATTTCAGAGTCTCTGCTCAAAGCACAGAAAATCAAAAAGGTGGACAGTTCCCATGCGTCTGTCTGGGAATATGCAAATTCTTTTCTGTACACACCTCAGCTCATTAGGAGGCGTTGCGGCTGCTGGGCAAGGTGAACGGGAAGCGTGCATCAGGCTTTAGGTGAAGTGACACTGTAGGACTTTTGTCCCCCAGCGATTTTACGCTTTCCACACCATCCTTCCAATCGATAGGCTGTGAGCCACCACTGTGCTCTGCACATAGCCATGCACTTTAAGTCCCTTTTTCGCACGTACTTTCATTAAACCTGAATATAGAAGTATATATCTGTCTAGGCTAGAGGCACATGAAACAGGACTGGCGTGCCGCTTCAAGTGTACCTGAGAGGAGTCTGACTCAGGATTGGCCACCCTCTCAGGGCACCGACTCAGGATTGGCCAACCTCTATGGGGCACCTCTAACGGGCACAAATAATGGGCAAGCCCTATGAAAAGCAGAGCGTGAGTCTAGGTGCCACCTTGAAAAAGGAGGGTGACGTCTGGCCTCTGACAGCAGGAATATTAAGAGCGGAGAAAACATACTGCCTGCTATCGTGAAATTTCAAGATAGTCACGAAAAGCAATCTCATGCACTGCACAAGCTCTTTCCCATGATGCACCTCTCCTGCACTCTGTCTATGCAAATGAGCAAGCAGAGAGTTCAGGAATAAAACACCTAAGCTCATGTCCCCAAAAAACAGCAGCAGACAACTCGCAGATATTCCCCAATTTCTAATGCTTTTCTTTTAAACACACGATAAACAGCCTCACCTGTGGTAAGGCTTAAAAAAATTGAATAAACTCGTAAATGTTCCTTTCCACGGAATTCTTTAGTAAAAGGCGAAAGATTTTTTCGTTTTGAAGAGAAACCAGAGTAAGATAGAATATGGCTCTCTGGGGGTAAGTGGCACCACATCAAAGACCCCGTCATTGCGAGGGTGAGGACCTGAGAGGTATTTTCAAAATCTAAGAAAGAGGACAAGGACCAGGCCGGTGAGGGAAGCAGGCCCAAATTTCAGAGTCTCTGCTCAAAGCACAGAAAATCAAAAAGGTGGACAGTTCCCATGCGTCTGTCTGGGAATATGCAAATTCCTTTCTGTACACACCTCAGCTCATTAGGAGGCATTGCGGCTGCTGGGCAAGGGGAACGGGAAGCGTGCATCAGGCTTTAGGTGAAGTGGCACTGTAGGACTTTTGTCCCCCAGCGATTTTACGCTTTCCACACCATCCTTCCAATCGTTAGGCTGTGAGCCACCACTGTGCTCTGCACATAGCCATGCACTTTAAGTCCCTTTTTCGCACGTACTTTCATTAAACCTGAATATAGAAGTATATATCTGTCTAGGCTAGAGGCACATGAAACAGGACTGGCGTGCCGCTTCAAGTGTACCTGAGAGGAATCTGACTCAGGATTGGCCACCCTCTCAGGGCACCGACTCAGGATTGGCCAACCTCTATGGGGCACCTCTAACGTGCACAAATAACGGGCAAGCCCTATGAAAAGCACAGCGTGAGTCTAGGTGCCACCTTGAAAAAGGAGGGTGACGTCTGGCCTCTGACAGCAGGAATATTAAGAGAGGAGAAAACATACTGCCTGCTATCGTGAAATTCCAAGATAGTCACGAAAAGCAATCTCATGCACTGCACAAGCTCTTTCCCATGATGCACCTCTCCTGCACTCTGTCGATGCAAATGAGCAAGCAGAGAGTTCAGGAATAAAACACCTAAGCTCATGTCCCCAAAAAACAGCAGCAGACAACTCGCAGATATATTCACCAATTTCTAATGCTTTTCTTTTAAACACACGATAAACAGCCTCACCTGTGGTAAGGCTTAAAAAAATTGAATAAACTCGTAAATGTTCCTCTCCACGGAAATCTTTAGTAAAAGGCAAAAGATTTTTTCGTTTTGAAGAGAAACCAGAGTAAGTTAGAATATGGCTCTCTGGGGGTAAGTGGCACCACATCAAAGACCCCGTCATTGCGATGGTGAGGACCTGAGAGGTATTTTCAGGCTCTAAGAAAGAGGACAAGAACCAGGCCCGTGAGGGAAGCAGGCCCAAATTTCAGAGTCTCTGCTCAAAGCACAGAAAATCAAAAAGGTGGACAGTTCCCATGCGTCTGTCTGGGAATATGCAAATTCTTTTCTGTACACACCTCAGCTCATTAGGAGGCGTTGCGGATGCTGGGCAAGGGGAACGGGAAGCGTGCATCAGGCTTTAGGTGAAGTGGCACTGTAGGACTTTTGTCCCCCAGCGATTTTACGCTTTCCACACCATCCTTCCAATCGTTAGGCTGTGAGCCACCACTGTGCTCTGCACATAGCCATGCACTTTAAGTCCCTTTTTCGCACGTACTTTCATTAAACCTGAATATAGAAGTATATATCTGTCTAGGCTAGAGGCACTTGAAACAGGACTGGCGTGCCGCTTCAAGTGTACCTGAGAGGAATCTGACTCCGGATTGGCCACCCTCTCAGGGCACCGACTCAGGATTGGCCAACCTCTATGGGGCACCTCTAACGTGCACAAATAATGGGCAAGCCCTATGAAAAGCACAGCGTGAGTCTAGGTGCCACCTTGAAAAAGGAGGGTGACGTCTGGCCTCTGACAGCAGGAATATTAAGAGAGGAGAAAACATACTGCCTGCTATCGTGAAATTCCATGATAGTCACGAAAAGCAATCTCTTGCACTGCACAAGCTCTTTCCCATGATGCACCTCTCCTGCACTCTGTCGATGCAAATGAGCAAGCAGAGAGTTCAGGAATAAAACACCTAAGCTCATGTTCCCAAAAAACAGCAGCAGACAACTCGCAGATATATTCACCAATTTCTAATGCTTTTCTTTTAAACACACGATAAACAGCCTCACCTGTGGTAAGGCTTAAAAAAATTGAATAAACTCGTAAATGTTCCTCTCCACGGAAATCTTTAGTAAAAGGCGAAAGATTTTTTCATTTTGAAGAGAAACCAGAGTAAGTTAGAATATGGCTCTCTGGGGGTAAGTGGCACCACATCAAAGACCCCGTCATTGCGAGGGTGAGGACCTGAGAGGTATTTTTAGGCTCTAAGAAAGAGGACAAGAACCAGGCCAGTGAGGGAAGCAGGCCCAATTTTCAGAGTCTCTGCTCAAAGCACAGAAAATCAAAAAGGTGGACAGTTCCCATGCGTCTGTCTGGGAATATGCAAATTCTTTTCTGTACACACCTCAGCTCATTAGGAGGCGTTGCGGCTGCTGGGCAAGGGGAACGGGAAGCGTGCATCAGGCTTTAGGTGAAGTGACACTGTAGGACCTTTGTCCCCCAGCGATTTTACGCTTTCCACACCATCCTTCCAATCGATAGGCTGTGAGCCACCACTGTGCTCTGCACATAGCCATGCACTTTAAGTCCCTTTTTCGCACGTACTTTCATTAAACCTGAATATAGAAGTATATATCTGTCTAGGCTAGAGGCACATGAAACAGGACTGGCGTGCCGCTTCAAGTGTACCTGAGAGGAATCTGACTCAGGATTGGCCACCCTCTCAGGGCACCGACTCAGGATTGGCCAACCTCTATGGGGCACCTCTAACGGGCACAAATAATGGGCAAGCCCTATGAAAAGCATAGCGTGAGTCTAGGTGCCACCTTGAAAAAGGAGGGTGACGTCTGGCCTCTGACAGCAGGAATATTAAGAGAGGAGAAAACATACTGCCTGCTATCGTGAAATTCCAAGATAGTCACGAAAAGCAATCTCATGCACTGCACAAGCTCTTTCCCATGATGCACCTCTCCTGCACTCTGTCTATGCAAATGAGCAAGCAGAGAGTTCAGGAATAAAACACCTAAGCTCATGTCCCCAAAAAACAGCAGCAGACAACTCGCAGATATTCCCCAATTTCTAATGCTTTTCTTTTAAACACACGATAAACAGCCTCACCTGTGGGAAGGCTTAAAAAAATTGAATAAACTCGTAAATGTTCCTCTCCACGGAAATCTTTAGTAAAAGGCGAAAGATTTTTTCGTTTTGAAGAGAAACCAGAGTAAATTAGAATATGGCTCTCTGGGGGTAAGTGGCACCACATCAAAGACCCCGTCATTGCGATGGTGAGGACCTGAGAGGTATTTTCAGGCTCTAAGAAAGAGGACAAGAACCAGGCCCAAATTTCAGAGTCTCTGCTCAAAGCACAGAAAATCAAAAAGGTGGACAGTTCCCATGCGTCTGTCTGGGAATATGCAAATTCTTTTCTGTACACACCTCAGCTCATTAGGAGACGTTGCGGCTGCTGGGCAAGGGGAACGGGAAGCGTGCATCAGGCTTTAGGTGAAGTGACACTGTAGGACTTTTGTCCCCCAGCGATTTTACGCTTTCCACACCATCCTTCCAATCGATAGGCTGTGGGCCACCACTGTGCTCTGCACATAGCCATGCACTTTAAGTCCCTTTTTCGCATGTACTTTCATTAAACCTGAATATAGAAGTATATATCTGTCTAGGCTAGAGGCACATGAAACAGGACTGGCGTGCCGCTTTAAGTGTACCTGAGAGGAATCTGACTCAGGATTGGCCACCCTCTCAGGGCACCGACTCAGGATTGGCCAACCTCTATGGGGCACCTCTAACGTGCACAAATAACGGGCAAGCCCTATGAAAAGCACAGCGTGAGTCTAGGTGCCACCTTGAAAAAGGAGGGTGACGTCTGGCCTCTGACAGCAGGAATATTAAGAGAGGAGAAAACATACTGCCTGCTATCGTGAAATTCCAAGATAGTCACGAAAAGCAATCTCATGCACTGCACAAGCTCTTTCCCATGATGCACCTCTCCTGCACTCTGTCTATGCAAATGAGCAAGCAGAGAGTTCAGGAATAAAACACCTAAGCTCATGTCCCCAAAAAACAGCAGCAGACAACTCGCAGATATTCCCCAATTTCTAATGCTTTTCTTTTAAACACACGATAAACAGCCTCACCTGTGATAAGGCTTAAAAAAATTGAATAAACTCGTAAATGTTCCTCTCCACGGAAATCTTTAGTAAAAGGCGAAAGATTTTTTCGTTTTGAAGAGAAACCAGAGTAAGTTAGAATATGGCTCTCTGGGGGTAAGTGGCACCACATCAAAGACCCCGTCATTGCGAGGGTGAGGACCTGAGAGGTATTTTCAAAATCTAAGAAAGAGGACAAGAACCAGGCCGGTGAGGGAAGCAGGCCCAAATTTCAGAGTCTCTGCTCAAAGCACAGAAAATCAAAAAGGTGGACAGTTCCCATGCGTCTGTCTGGGAATATGCAAATTCTTTTCTGTACACACCTCAGCTCATTAGGAGGCGTTGCGGCTGCTGGGCAAGGGGAACGGGAAGCGTGCATCAGGCTTTAGGTGAAGTGGCACTGTAGGACTTTTGTCCCCCAGCGATTTTACGCTTTCCACACCATCCTTCCAATCGTTAGGCTGTGAGCCACCACTGTGCTCTGCACATAGCCATGCACTTTAAGTCCCTTTTTCGCACGTACTTTCATTAAACCTGAATATAGAAGTATATATCTGTCTAGGCTAGAGGCACATGAAACAGGACTGGCGTGCCGCTTCAAGTGTACCTGAGAGGAATCTGACTCAGGATTGGCCACCCTCTCAGGGCACCGACTCAGGATTGGCCAACCTCTATGGGGCACCTCTAACGGGCACAAATAATGGGCAAGCCCTATGAAAAGCACAGCGTGAGTCTAGGTGCCACCTTGAAAAAGGAGGGTGACGTCTGGCCTCTGACAGCAGGAATATTAAGAGAGGAGAAAACATACTGCCTGCTATCGTGAAATTCCAAGATAGTCACGAAAAGCAATCTCATGCACTGCACAAGCTCTTTCCCATGATGCACCTCTCCTGCACTCTGTCTATGCAAATGAGCAAGCAGAGAGTTCAGGAATAAAACACCTAAGCTCATGTCCCCAAAAAACAGCAGCAGACAACTCGCAGATATTCCCCAATTTCTAATGCTTTTCTTTTAAACACACGATAAACAGCCTCACCTGTGGTAAGGCTTAAAAAAATTTAATAAACTCGTAAATGTTCCTCTCCACGGAAATCTTTAGTAAAAGGCGAAAGATTTTTTCGTTTTGAAGAGAAACCAGAGTAAGTTAGAATATGGCTCTCTGGGGGTAAGTGGCACCACATCAAAGACCCCGTCATTGCGATGGTGAGGACCTGAGAGGTATTTTCAGGCTCTAAGAAAGAGGACAAGAACCAGGCCGGTGAGGGAAGCAGGCCCAAATTTCAGAGTCTCTGCTCAAAGCACAGAAAATCAAAAAGGTGGACAGTTCCCATGCGTCTGTCTGGGAATATGCAAATTCTTTTCTGTACACACCTCAGCTCATTAGGAGGCGTTGCGGCTGCTGGGCAAGGGGAACGGGAAGCGTGCATCAGGCTTTAGGTGAAGTGACACTGTAGGACTTTTGTCCCCCAGCGATTTTACGCTTTCCACACCATCCTTCCAATCGATAGGCTGTGAGCCACCACTGTGCTCTGCACATAGCCATGCACTTTAAGTCCCTTTTTCGCACGTACTTTCATTAAACCTGAATATAGAAGTATATATCTGTCTAGGCTAGAGGCACATGAAACAGGACTGGCGTGCCGCTTCAAGTGTACCTGAGAGGAGTCTGACTCAGGATTGGCCACCCTCTCAGGGCACCGACTCAGGATTGGCCAACCTCTATGGGGCACCTCTAACGGGCACAAATAATGGGCAAGCCCTATGAAAAGCACAGCGTGAGTCTAGGTGCCACCTTGAAAAAGGAGGGTGACGTCTGGCCTCTGACAGCAGGAATATTAAGAGCGGAGAAAACATACTGCCTGCTATCGTGAAATTTCAAGATAGTCACGAAAAGCAATCTCATGCACTGCACAAGCTCTTTCCCATGATGCACCTCTCCTGCACTCTGTCTATGCAAATGAGCAAGCAGAGAGTTCAGGAATAAAACACCTAAGCTCATGTCCCCAAAAAACAGCAGCAGACAACTCGCAGATATTCCCCAATTTCTAATGCTTTTCTTTTAAACACACAATAAACAGCCTCACCTGTGGTAAGGCTTAAAAAAATTGAATAAACTCGTAAATGTTCCTTTCCACGGAAATCTTTAGTAAAAGGCGAAAGATTTTTTCGTTTTGAAGAGAAACCAGAGTAAGATAGAATATGGCTCTCTGGGGGTAAGTGGCACCACATCAAAGACCCCGTCATTGCGAGGGTGAGGACCTGAGAGGTATTTTCAGGCTCTAAGAAAGAGGACAAGGACCAGGCCGGTGAGGGAAGCAGGCCCAAATTTCAGAGTCTCTGCTCAAAGCACAGAAAATCAAAAAGGTGGACAGTTCCCATGCGTCTGTCTGGGAATATGCAAATTCCTTTCTGTACACACCTCAGCTCATTAGGAGGCATTGCGGCTGCTGGGCAAGGGGAACGGGAAGCGTGCATCAGGCTTTAGGTGAAGTGGCACTGTAGGACTTTTGTCCCCCAGCGATTTTACGCTTTCCACACCATCCTTCCAATCGTTAGGCTGTGAGCCACCACTGTGCTCTGCACATAGCCATGCACTTTAAGTCCCTTTTTCGCACGTACTTTCATTAAACCTGAATATAGAAGTATATATCT
The DNA here is from genome assembly GCF_964261635.1 of Lissotriton helveticus. Taxonomy (NCBI): domain Eukaryota; kingdom Metazoa; phylum Chordata; class Amphibia; order Caudata; family Salamandridae; genus Lissotriton; species Lissotriton helveticus. Next base: position 657,096,154 of record NC_136073.1, on the reverse strand, counting down.
GTCTAGGCTAGAGGCACATGAAACAGGACTGGCGTGCCGCTTCAAGTGTACCTGAGAGGAATCTGACTCAGGATTGGCCACCCTCTCAGGGCACCGACTCAGGATTGGCCAACCTCTATGGGGCACCTCTAACGGGCACAAATAATGGGCAAGCCCTATGAAAAGCACAGCGTGAGTCTAGGTGCCACCTTGAAAAAGGAGGGTGACGTCTGGCATCTGACAGCAGGAATATTAAGAGAGGAGAAAACATACTGCCTGCTATCGTGAAATTCCAAGATAGTCACGAAAAGCAATCTCATGCACTGCACAAGCTCTTTCCCATGATGCACCTCTCCTGCACTCTGTCTATGCAAATGAGCAAGCAGAGAGTTCAGGAATAAAACACCTAAGCTCATGTCCCCAAAAAACAGCAGCAGACAACTCGCAGATATTCCCCAATTTCTAATGCTTTTCTTTTAAACACACGATAAACAGCCTCACCTGTGGTAAGGCTTAAAAAAATTGAATAAACTCGTAAATGTTCCTCTCCACGGAAATCTTTAGTAAAAGGCGAAAGATTTTTTCGTTTTGAAGAGAAACCAGAGTAAGTTAGAATATGGCTCTCTGGGGGTAAGTGGCACCACATCAAAGACCCCGTCATTGCGATGGTGAGGACCTGAGAGGTATTTTCAGGCTCTAAGAAAGAGGACAAGAACCAGGCCCAAATTTCAGAGTCTCTGCTCAAAGCACAGAAAATCAAAAAGGTGGACAGTTCCCATGCGTCTGTCTGGGAATATGCAAATTCTTTTCTGTACACACCTCAGCTCATTAGGAGGCGTTGCGGATGCTGGGCAAGGTGAACGGGAAGCGTGCATCAGGCTTTAGGTGAAGTGGCACTGTAGGACTTTTGTCCCCCAGCGATTTTACGCTTTCCACACCATCCTTCCAATCGATAGGCTGTGAGCCACCACTGTGCTCTGCACATAGCCATGCACTTTAAGTCCCTTTTTCGCACGTACTTTCATTAAACCTGAATATAGAAGTATATATCTGTCTAGGCTAGAGGCACATGAAACAGGACTGGCGTGCCGCTTCAAGTGTACCTGAGAGGAGTCTGACTCAGGATTGGCCACCCTCTCAGGGCACCGACTCAGGATTGGCCAACCTCTATGGGGCACCTCTAACGGGCACAAATAATGGGCAAGCCCTATGAAAAGCACAGCGTGAGTCTAGGTGCCACCTTGAAAAAGGAGGGTGACGTCTGGCCTCTGACAGCAGGAATATTAAGAGAGGAGAAAACATACTGCCTGCTATCGTGAAATTCCAAGATAGTCACGAAAAGCAATCTCATGCACTGCACAAGCTCTTTCCCATGATGCACCTCTCCTGCACTCTGTCTATGCAAATGAGCAAGCAGAGAGTTCAGGAATAAAACACCTAAGCTCATGTCCCCAAAAAACAGCAGCAGACAACTCGCAGATATTCCCCAATTTCTAATGCTTTTCTTTTAAAGACACGATAAACAGCCTCACCTGTGGTAAGGCTTAAAAAAATTGAATAAACTCGTAAATGTTCCTCTCCACGGAAATCTTTAGTAAAAGGCGAAAGATTTTTTCGTTTTGAAGAGAAACCAGAGTAAGTTAGAATATGGCTCTCTGGGGGTAAGTGGCACCACATCAAAGACCCCGTCATTGCGAGGGTGAGGACCTGAGAGGTATTTTCAAAATCTAAGAAAGAGGACAAGAACCAGGCCGGTGAGGGAAGCAGGCCCAAATTTCAGAGTCTCTGCTCAAAGCACAGAAAATCAAAAAGGTGGACAGTTCCCATGCGTCTGTCTGGGAATATGCAAATTCTTTTCTGTACACACCTCAGCTCATTAGGAGGCGTTGCGGCTGCTGGGCAAGGGGAACGGGAAGCGTGCATCAGGCTTTAGGTGAAGTGGCACTGTAGGACTTTTGTCCCCCAGCGATTTTACGCTTTCCACACCATCCTTCCAATCGTTAGGCTGTGAGCCACCACTGTGCTCTGCACATAGCCATGCACTTTAAGTCCCTTTTTCGCACGTTCTTTCATTAAACCTGAATATAGAAGTATATATCTGTCTAGGCTAGAGGCACATGAAACAGGACTGGCGTGCCGCTTCAAGTGTACCTGAGAGGAATCTGACTCAGGATTGGCCACCCTCTCAGGGCACCGACTCAGGATTGGCCAACCTCTATGGGGCACCTCTAACGGGCACAAATAATGGGCAAGCCCTATGAAAAGCACAGCGTGAGTCTAGGTGCCACCTTGAAAAAGGAGGGTGACGTCTGGCCTCTGACAGCAGGAATATTAAGAGAGGAGAAAACATACTGCCTGCTATCGTGAAATTCCAAGATAGTCACGAAAAGCAATCTCATGCACTGCACAAGCTCTTTCCCATGATGCACCTCTCCTGCACTCTGTCTATGCAAATGAGCAAGCAGAGAGTTCAGGAATAAAACACCTAAGCTCATGTCCCCAAAAAACAGCAGCAGACAACTCGCAGATATTCCCCAATTTCTAATGCTTTTCTTTTAAACACACGATAAACAGCCTCACCTGTGGTAAGGCTTAAAAAAATTGAATAAACTCGTAAATGTTCCTCTCCACGGAAATCTTTAGTAAAAGGCGAAAGATTTTTTCGTTTTGAAGAGAAACCAGAGTAAGTTAGAATATGGCTCTCTGGGGGTAAGTGGCACCACATCAAAGACCCCGTCATTGCGATGGTGAGGACCTGAGAGGTATTTTCAGGCTCTAAGAAAGAGGACAAGAACCAGGCCGGTGAGGGAAGCAGGCCCAAATTTCAGAGTCTCTGCTCAAAGCACAGAAAATCAAAAAGGTGGACAGTTCCCATGCGTCTGTCTGGGAATATGCAAATTCTTTTCTGTACACACCTCAGCTCATTAGGAGGCGTTGCGGCTGCTGGGCAAGGGGAACGGGAAGCGTGCATCAGGCTTTAGGTGAAGTGACACTGTAGGACTTTTGTCCCCCAGCGATTTTACGCTTTCCACACCATCCTTCCAATCGATAGGCTGTGAGCCACCACTGTGCTCTGCACATAGCCATGCACTTTAAGTCCCTTTTTCGCACGTACTTTCATTAAACCTGAATATAGAAGTATATATCTGTCTAGGCTAGAGGCACATGAAACAGGACTGGCGTGCCGCTTCAAGTGTACCTGAGAGGAGTCTGACTCAGGATTGGCCACCCTCTCAGGGCACCGACTCAGGATTGGCCAACCTCTATGGGGCACCTCTAACGGGCACAAATAATGGGCAAGCCCTATGAAAAGCACAGCGTGAGTCTAGGTGCCACCTTGAAAAAGGAGGGTGACGTCTGGCCTCTGACAGCAGGAATATTAAGAGCGGAGAAAACATACTGCCTGCTATCGTGAAATTTCAAGATAGTCACGAAAAGCAATCTCATGCACTGCACAAGCTCTTTCCCATGATGCACCTCTCCTGCACTCTGTCTATGCAAATGAGCAAGCAGAGAGTTCAGGAATAAAACACCTAAGCTCATGTCCCCAAAAAACAGCAGCAGACAACTCGCAGATATTCCCCAATTTCTAATGCTTTTCTTTTAAACACACGATAAACAGCCTCACCTGTGGTAAGGCTTAACAAAATTGAATAAACTCGTAAATGTTCCTCTCCACGGAAATCTTTAGTAAAAGGCGAAAGATTTTTTCGTTTTGAAGAGAAACCAGAGTAAGTTAGAATATGGCTCTCTGGGGGTAAGTGGCACCACATCAAAGACCCCGTCATTGCGAGGGTGAGGACCTGAGAGGTATTTTTAGGCTCTAAGAAAGAGGACAAGAACCAGGCCAGTGAGGGAAGCAGGCTCAATTTTCAGAGTCTCTGCTCAAAGCACAGAAAATCAAAAAGGTGGACAGTTCCCATGCGTCTGTCTGGAAATATGCAAATTCTTTTCTGTACACACCTCAGCTCATTAGGAGACGTTGCGGCTGCTGGGCAAGGGGAACGGGAAGCGTGCATCAGGCTTTAGGTGAAGTGACACTGTAGGACTTTTGTCCCCCAGCGATTTTACGCTTTCCACACCATCCTTCCAATCGATAGGCTGTGGGCCACCACTGTGCTCTGCACATAGCCATGCACTTTAAGTCCCTTTTTCGCATGTACTTTCATTAAACCTGAATATAGAAGTATATATCTGTCTAGGCTAGAGGCACATGAAACAGGACTGGCGTGCCGCTTCAAGTGTACCTGAGAGGAATCTGACTCAGGATTGGCCACCCTCTCAGGGCACCGACTCAGGATTGGCCAACCTCTATGGGGCACCTCTAACGTGCACAAATAACGGGCAAGCCCTATGAAAAGCACAGCGTGAGTCTAGGTGCCACCTTGAAAAAGGAGGGTGACGTCTGGCCTCTGACAGCAGGAATATTAAGAGAGGAGAAAACATACTGCCTGCTATCGTGAAATTCCAAGATAGTCACGAAAAGCAATCTCATGCACTGCACAAGCTCTTTCCCATGATGCACCTCTCCTGCACTCTGTCTATGCAAATGAGCAAGCAGAGAGTTCAGGAATAAAACACCTAAGCTCATGTCCCCAAAAAACAGCAGCAGACAACTCGCAGATATTCCCCAATTTCTAATGCTTTTCTTTTAAACACACGATAAACAGCCTCACCTGTGATAAGGCTTAAAAAAATTGAATAAACTCGTAAATGTTCCTCTCCACGGAAATCTTTAGTAAAAGGCGAAAGATTTTTTCGTTTTGAAGAGAAACCAGAGTAAGTTAGAATATGGCTCTCTGGGGGTAAGTGGCACCACATCAAAGACCCCGTCATTGCGAGGGTGAGGACCTGAGAGGTATTTTCAAAATCTAAGAAAGAGGACAAGAACCAGGCCGGTGAGGGAAGCAGGCCCAAATTTCAGAGTCTCTGCTCAAAGCACAGAAAATCAAAAAGGTGGACAGTTCCCATGCGTCTGTCTGGGAATATGCAAATTCTTTTCTGTACACACCTCAGCTCATTAGGAGGCGTTGCGGCTGCTGGGCAAGGGGAACGGGAAGCGTGCATCAGGCTTTAGGTGAAGTGACACTGTAGGACTTTTGTCCCCCAGCGATTTTACGCTTTCCACACCATCCTTCCAATCGATAGGCTGTGAGCCACCACTGTGCTCTGCACATAGCCATGCACTTTAAGTCCCTTTTTCCCACGTACTTTCATTAAACCTGAATATAGAAGTATATATCTGTCTAGGCTAGAGGCACATGAAACAGGACTTGCGTGCCGCTTCAAGTGTACCTGAGAGGAGTCTGACTCAGGATTGGCCACCCTCTCAGGGCACCGACTCAGGATTGGCCAACCTCTATGGGGCACCTCTAACGGGCACAAATAATGGGCAAGCCCTATGAAAAGCACAGCGTGAGTCTAGGTGCCACCTTGAAAAAGGAGGGTGACGTCTGGCCTCTGACAGCAGGAATATTAAGAGCGGAGAAAACATACTGCCTGCTATCGTGAAATTTCAAGATAGTCACGAAAAGCAATCTCATGCACTGCACAAGCTCTTTCCCATGATGCACCTCTCCTGCACTCTGTCTATGCAAATGAGCAAGCAGAGAGTTCAGGAATAAAACACCTAAGCTCATGTCCCCAAAAAACAGCAGCAGACAACTCGCAGATATTCCCCAATTTCTAATGCTTTTCTTTTAAACACACGATAAACAGCCTCACCTGTGGTAAGGCTTAAAAAAATTGAATAAACTCGTAAATGTTCCTTTCCACGGAAATCTTTAGTAAAAGGCGAAAGATTTTTTCGTTTTGAAGAGAAACCAGAGTAAGATAGAATATGGCTCTCTGGGGGTAAGTGGCACCACATCAAAGACCCCGTCATTGCGAGGGTGAGGACCTGAGAGGTATTTTCAAAATCTAAGAAAGAGGACAAGGACCAGGCCGGTGAGGGAAGCAGGCCCAAATTTCAGAGTCTCTGCTCAAAGCACAGAAAATCAAAAAGGTGGACAGTTCCCATGCGTCTGTCTGGGAATATGCAAATTCTTTTCCGTACACACCTCAGCTCATTAGGAGGCGTTGCGGCTGCTGGGCAAGGGGAACGGGAAGCGTGCATCAGGCTTTAGGTGAAGTGGCACTGTAGGACTTTTGTCCCCCAGCGATTTTACGCTTTCCACACCATCCTTCCAATCGTTAGGCTGTGAGCCACCACTGTGCTCTGCACATAGCCATGCACTTTAAGTCCCTTTTTCGCACGTACTTTCATTAAACCTGAATATAGAAGTATATATCTGTCTAGGCTAGAGGCACATGAAACAGGACTGGCGTGCCGCTTCAAGTGTACCTGAGAGGAATCTGACTCAGGATTGGCCACCCTCTCAGGGCACCGACTCAGGATTGGCCAACCTCTATGGGGCACCTCTAACAGGCACAAATAATGGGCAAGCCCTATGAAAAGCACAGCGTGAGTCTAGGTGCCACCTTGAAAAAGGAGGGTGACGTCTGGCCTCTGACAGCAGGAATATTAAGAGAGGAGAAAACATACTGCCTGCTATCGTGAAATTCCAAGATAGTCACGAAAAGCAATCTCATGCACTGCACAAGCTCTTTCCCATGATGCACCTCTCCTGCACTCTGTCTATGCAAATGAGCAAGCAGAGAGTTCAGGAATAAAACACCTAAGCTCATGTCCCCAAAAAACAGCAGCAGACAACTCGCAGATATTCCCCAATTTCTAATGCTTTTCTTTTAAACACACGATAAACAGCCTCACCTGTGGTAAGGCTTAAAAAAATTGAATAAACTCGTAAATGTTCCTCTCCACGGAAATCTTTAGTAAAAGGCGAAAGATTTTTTCGTTTTGAAGAGAAACCAGAGTAAGTTAGAATATGGCTCTCTGGGGGTAAGTGGCACCACATCAAAGACCCCGTCATTGCGATGGTGAGGACCTGAGAGGTATTTTCAGGCTCTAAGAAAGAGGACAAGAACCAGGCCGGTGAGGGAAGTAGGCCCAAATTTCAGAGTCTCTGCTCAAAGCACAGAAAATCAAAAAGGTGGACAGTTCCCATGCGTCTGTCTGGGAATATGCAAATTCTTTTCTGTACACACCTCAGCTCATTAGGAGGCGTTGCGGCTGCTGGGCAAGGGGAACGGGAAGCGTGCATCAGGCTTTAGGTGAAGTGACACTGTAGGACTTTTGTCCCCCAGCGATTTTACGCTTTCCACACCATCCTTCCAATCGATAGGCTGTGAGCCACCACTGTGCTCTGCACATAGCCATGCACTTTAAGTCCCTTTTTCGCACGTACTTTCATTAAACCTGAATATAGAAGTATATATCTGTCTAGGCTAGAGGCACATGAAACAGGACTGGCGTGCCGCTTCAAGTGTACCTGAGAGGAGTCTGACTCAGGATTGGCCACCCTCTCAGGGCACCGACTCAGGATTGGCCAACCTCTATGGGGCACCTCTAACGGGCACAAATAATGGGCAAGCCCTATGAAAAGCACAGCGTGAGTCTAGGTGCCACCTTGAAAAAGGAGGGTGACGTCTGGCCTCTGACAGCAGGAATATTAAGAGCGGAGAAAACATACTGCCTGCTATCGTGAAATTTCAAGATAGTCACGAAAAGCAATCTCATGCACTGCACAAGCTCTTTCCCATGATGCACCTCTCCTGCACTCTGTCTATGCAAATGAGCAAGCAGAGAGTTCAGGAATAAAACACCTAAGCTCATGTCCCCAAAAAACAGCAGCAGACAACTCGCAGATATTCCCCAATTTCTAATGCTTTTCTTTTAAACACACGATAAACAGCCTCACCTGTGGTAAGGCTTAAAAAAATTGAATAAACTCGTAAATGTTCCTTTCCACGGAAATCTTTAGTAAAAGGCGAAAGATTTTTTCGTTTTGAAGAGAAACCAGAGTAAGATAGAATTTGGCTCTCTGGGGGTAAGTGGCACCACATCAAAGACCCCGTCATTGCGAGGGTGAGGACCTGAGAGGTATTTTCAAAATCTAAGAAAGAGGACAAGGACCAGGCCGGTGAGGGAAGCAGGCCCAAATTTCAGAGTCTCTGCTCAAAGCACAGAAAATCAAAAAGGTGGACAGTTCCCATGCGTCTGTCTGGGAATATGCAAATTCCTTTCTGTACACACCTCAGCTCATTAGGAGGCAATGCGGCTGCTGGGCAAGGGGAACGGGAAGCGTGCATCAGGCTTTAGGTGAAGTGGCCCTGTAGGACTTTTGTCCCCCAGCGATTTTACGCTTTCCACACCATCCTTCCAATCGTTAGGCTGTGAGCCACCACTGTGCTCTGCACATAGCCATGCACTTTAAGTCCCTTTTTCGCACATACTTTCATTAAACCTGAATATAGAAGTATATATCTGTCTAGGCTAGAGGCACATGAAACAGGACTGGCGTGCCGCTTCAAGTGTACCTGAGAGGAATCTGACTCAGGATTGGCCACCCTCTCAGGGCACCGACTCAGGATTGGCCAACCTCTATGGGGCACCTCTAACGTGCACAAATAACGGGCAAGCCCTATGAAAAGCACAGCGTGAGTCTAGGTGCCACCTTGAAAAAGGAGGGTGACGTCTGGCCTCTGACAGCAGGAATATTAAGAGAGGAGAAAACATACTGCCTGCTATCGTGAAATTCCAAGATAGTCACGAAAAGCAATCTCATGCACTGCACAAGCTCTTTCCCATGATGCACCTCTCCTGCACTCTGTCGATGCAAATGAGCAAGAAGAGAGTTCAGGAATAAAACACCTAAGCTCATGTCCCCAAAAAACAGCAGCAGACAACTCGCAGATATATTCACCAATTTCTAATGCTTTTCTTTTAAACACACGATAAACAGCCTCACCTGTGGTAAGGCTTAAAAAAATTGAATAAACTCGTAAATGTTCCTCTCCATGGAAATCTTTAGTAAAAGGCGAAAGATTTTTTCGTTTTGAAGAGAAACCAGAGTAAGTTAGAATATGGCTCTCTGGGGGTAAGTGGCACCACATCAAAGACCCCGTCATTGCGAGGGTGAGGACCTGAGAGGTATTTTTAGGCTCTAAGAAAGAGGACAAGAACCAGGCCAGTGAGGGAAGCAGGCTCAATTTTCAGAGTCTCTGCTCAAAGCACAGAAAATCAAAAAGGTGGACAGTTCCCATGCGTCTGTCTGGAAATATGCAAATTCTTTTCTGTACACACCTCAGCTCATTAGGAGACGTTGCGGCTGCTGGGCAAGGGGAACGGGAAGCGTGCATCAGGCTTTAGGTGAAGTGACACTGTAGGACTTTTGTCCCCCAGCGATTTTACGCTTTCCACACCATCCTTCCAATCGATAGGCTGTGGGCCACCACTGTGCTCTGCACATAGCCATGCACTTTAAGTCCCTTTTTCGCATGTACTTTCATTAAACCTGAATATAGAAGTATATATCTGTCTAGGCTAGAGGCACATGAAACAGGACTGGCGTGCCGCTTCAAGTGTACCTGAGAGGAATCTGACTCAGGATTGGCCACCCTCTCAGGGCACCGACTCAGGATTGGCCAACCTCTATGGGGCACCTCTAACGTGCACAAATAACGGGCAAGCCCTATGAAAAGCACAGCGTGAGTCTAGGTGCCACCTTGAAAAAGGAGGGTGACGTCTGGCCTCTGACAGCAGGAATATTAAGAGAGGAGAAAACATACTGCCTGCTATCGTGAAATTCCAAGATAGTCACGAAAAGCAATCTCATGCACTGCACAAGCTCTTTCCCATGATGCACCTCTCCTGCACTCTGTCTATGCAAATGAGCAAGCCGAGAGTTCAGGAATAAAACACCTAAGCTCATGTCCCCAAAAAACAGCAGCAGACAACTCGCAGATATTCCCCAATTTCTAATGCTTTTCTTTTAAACACACGATAAACAGCCTCACCTGTGGTAAGGCTTAAAAAAATTGAATAAACTCGTAAATGTTCCTCTCCACGGAAAACTTTAGTAAAAGGCGAAAGATTTTTTCGTTTTGAAGAGAAACCAGAGTAAGTTAGAATATGGCTCTCTGGGGGTAAGTGGCACCACATCAAAGACCCCGTCATTGCGAGGGTGAGGACCTGAGAGGTATTTTCAAAATTTAAGAAAGAGGACAAGAACCAGGCCGGTGAGGGAAGCAGGCCCAAATTTCAGAGTCTCTGCTCAAAGCACAGAAAATCAAAAAGGTGGACAGTTCCCATGCGTCTGTCTGGGAATATGCAAATTCTTTTCTGTACACACCTCAGCTCATTAGGAGGCGTTGCGGCTGCTGGGCAAGGGGAACGGGAAGCGTGCATCAGGCTTTAGGTGAAGTGGCACTGTAGGACTTTTGTCCCCCAGCGATTTTACGCTTTCCACACCATCCTTCCAATCGTTAGGCTGTGAGCCACCACTGTGCTCTGCACATAGCCATGCACTTTAAGTCCCTTTTTCGCACGTACTTTCATTAAACCTGAATATAGAAGTATATATCTGTCTAGGCTAGAGGCACATGAAACAGGACTGGCGTGCCGCTTCAAGTGTACCTGAGAGGAATCTGACTCAGGATTGGCCACCCTCTCAGGGCACCGACTCAGGATTGGCCAACCTCTATGGGGCACCTCTAACGGGCACAAATAATGGGCAAGCCCTATGAAAAGCACAGCGTGAGTCTAGGTGCCACCTTGAAAAAGGAGGGTGACGTCTGGCCTCTGACAGCAGGAATATTAAGAGAGGAGAAAACATACTGCCTGCTATCGTGAAATTCCAAGATAGTCACGAAAAGCAATCTCATGCACTGCACAAGCTCTTTCCCATGATGCACCTCTCCTGCACTCTGTCTATGCAAATGAGCAAGCAGAGAGTTCAGGAATAAAACACCTAAGCTCATGTCCCCAAAAAACAGCAGCAGACAACTCGCAGATATTCCCCAATTTCTAATGCTTTTCTTTTAAACACACGATAAACAGCCTCACCTGTGGTAAGGCTTAAAAAAATTGAATAAACTCGTAAATGTTCCTCTCCACGGAAATCTTTAGTAAAAGGCGAAAGATTTTTTCGTTTTGAAGAGAAACCAGAGTAAGTTAGAATATGGCTCTCTGGGGGTAAGTGGCACCACATCAAAGACCCCGTCATTGCGATGGTGAGGACCTGAGAGGTATTTTCAGGCTCTAAGAAAGAGGACAAGAACCAGGCCGGTGAGGGAAGTAGGCCCAAATTTCAGAGTCTCTGCTCAAAGCACAGAAAATCAAAAAGGTGGACAGTTCCCATGCGTCTGTCTGGGAATATGCAAATTCTTTTCTGTACACACCTCAGCTCATTAGGAGGCGTTGCGGCTGCTGGGCAAGGGGAATGGGAAGCGTGCATCAGGCTTTAGGTGAAGTGACACTGTAGGACTTTTGTCCCCCAGCGATTTTACGCTTTCCACACCATCCTTCCAATCGATAGGCTGTGAGCCACCACTGTGCTCTGCACATAGCCATGCACTTTAAGTCCCTTTTTCGCACGTACTTTCATTAAACCTGAATATAGAAGTATATATCTGTCTAGGCTAGAGGCACATGAAACAGGACTGGCGTGCCGCTTCAAGTGTACCTGAGAGGAGTCTGACTCAGGATTGGCCACCCTCTCAGGGCACCGACTCAGGATTGGCCAACCTCTATGGGGCACCTCTAACGGGCACAAATAATGGGCAAGCCCTATGAAAAGCACAGCGTGAGTCTAGGTGCCACCTTGAAAAAGGAGGGTGACGTCTGGCCTCTGACAGCAGGAATATTAAGAGCGGAGAAAACATACTGCCTGCTATCGTGAAATTTCAAGATAGTCACGAAAAGCAATCTCATGCACTGCACAAGCTCTTTCCCATGATGCACCTCTCCTGCACTCTGTCTATGCAAATGAGCAAGCAGAGAGTTCAGGAATAAAACACCTAAGCTCATGTCCCCAAAAAACAGCAGCAGACAACTCGCAGATATTCCCCAATTTCTAATGCTTTTCTTTTAAACACACGATAAACAGCCTCACCTGTGGTAAGGCTTAAAAAAATTGAATAAACTCGTAAATGTTCCTTTCCACGGAAATCTTTAGTAAAAGGCGAAAGATTTTTTCGTTTTGAAGAGAAACCAGAGTAAGATAGAATTTGGCTCTCTGGGGGTAAGTGGCACCACATCAAAGACCCCGTCATTGCGAGGGTGAGGACCTGAGAGGTATTTTCAAAATCTAAGAAAGAGGACAAGGACCAGGCCAGTGAGGGAAGCAGGCCCAAATTTCAGAGTCTCTGCTCAAAGCACAGAAAATCAAAAAGGTGGACAGTTCCCATGCGTCTGTCTGGGAATATGCAAATTCCTTTCTGTACACACCTCAGCTCATTAGGAGGCATTGCGGCTGCTGGGCAAGGGGAACGGGAAGCGTGCATCAGGCTTTAGGTGAAGTGGCCCTGTAGGACTTTTGTCCCCCAGCGATTTTACGCTTTCCACACCATCCTTCCAATCGTTAGGCTGTGAGCCACCACTGTGCTCTGCACATAGCCATGCACTTTAAGTCCCTTTTTCGCACATACTTTCATTAAACCTGAATATAGAAGTATATATCTGTCTAGGCTAGAGGCACATGAAACAGGACTGGCGTGCCGCTTCAAGTGTACCTGAGAGGAATCTGACTCAGGATTGGTCACCCTCTCAGGGCACCGACTCAGGATTGGCCAACCTCTATGGGGCACCTCTAACGTGCACAAATAACGGGCAAGCCCTATGAAAAGCACAGCGTGAGTCTAGGTGCCACCTTGAAAAAGGAGGGTGACGTCTGGCCTCTGACAGCAGGAATATTAAGAGAGGAGAAAACATACTGCCTGCTATCGTGAAATTCCAAGATAGTCACGAAAAGCAATCTCATGCACTGCACAAGCTCTTTCCCATGATGCACCTCTCCTGCACTCTGTCGATGCAAATGAGCAAGCAGAGAGTTCAGGAATAAAACACCTAAGCTCATGTCCCCAAAAAACAGCAGCAGACAACTCGCAGATATATTCACCAATTTCTAATGCTTTTCTTTTAAACACACGATAAACAGCCTCACCTGTGGTAAGGCTTAAAAAAATTGAATAAACTCGTAAATGTTCCTCTCCACGGAAATCTTTAGTAAAAGGCGAAAGATTTTTTCGTTTTGAAGAGAAACCAGAGTAAGTTAGAATATGGCTCTCTGGGGGTAAGTGGCACCACATCAAAGACCCCGTCATTGCGAGGGTGAGGACCTGAGAGGTATTTTTAGGCTCTAAGAAAGAGGACAAGAACCAGGCCAGTGAGGGAAGCAGGCTCAATTTTCAGAGTCTCTGCTCAAAGCACAGAAAATCAAAAAGGTGGACAGTTCCCATGCGTCTGTCTGGAAATATGCAAATTCTTTTCTGTACACACCTCAGCTCATTAGGAGACGTTGCGGCTGCTGGGCAAGGGGAACGGGAAGCGTGCATCAGGCTTTAGGTGAAGTGACACTGTAGGACTTTTGTCCCCCAGCGATTTTACGCTTTCCACACCATCCTTCCAATCGATAGGCTGTGGGCCACCACTGTGCTCTGCACATAGCCATGCACTTTAAGTCCCTTTTTCGCATGTACTTTCATTAAACCTGAATATAGAAGTATATATCTGTCTAGGCTAGAGGCACATGAAACAGGACTGGCGTGCCGCTTCAAGTGTACCTGAGAGGAATCTGACTCAGGATTGGCCACCCTCTCAGGGCACCGACTCAGGATTGGCCAACCTCTATGGGGCACCTCTAACGTGCGCAAATAACGGGCAAGCCCTATGAAAAGCACAGCGTGAGTCTAGGTGCCACCTTGAAAAAGGAGGGTGACGTCTGGCCTCTGACAGCAGGAATATTAAGAGAGGAGAAAACATACTGCCTGCTATCGTGAAATTCCAAGATAGTCACGAAAAGCAATCTCATGCACTGCACAAGCTCTTTCCCATGATGCACCTCTCCTGCACTCTGTCTATGCAAATGAGCAAGCAGAGAGTTCAGGAATAAAACACCTAAGCTCATGTCCCCAAAAAACAGCAGCAGACAACTCGCAGATATTCCCCAATTTCTAATGCTTTTCTTTTAAACACACGATAAACAGCCTCACCTGTGATAAGGCTTAAAAAAATTGAATAAACTCGTAAATGTTCCTCTCCACGGAAATCTTTAGTAAAAGGCGAAAGATTTTTTCGTTTTGAAGAGAAACCAGAGTAAGTTAGAATATGGCTCTCTGGGGGTAAGTGGCACCACATCAAAGACCCCGTCATTGCGAGGGTGAGGACCTGAGAGGTATTTTCAAAATCTAAGAAAGAGGACAAGAACCAGGCCGGTGAGGGAAGCAGGCCCAAATTTCAGAGTCTCTGCTCAAAGCACAGAAAATCAAAAAGGTGGACAGTTCCCATGCGTCTGTCTGGGAATATGCAAATTCTTTTCTGTACACACCTCAGCTCATTAGGAGGCGTTGCGGCTGCTGGGCAAGGGGAACGGGAAGCGTGCATCAGGCTTTAGGTGAAGTGACACTGTAGGACTTTTGTCCCCCAGCGATTTTACGCTTTCCACACCATCCTTCCAATCGATAGGCTGTGAGCCACCACTGTGCTCTGCACATAGCCATGCACTTTAAGTCCCTTTTTCGCACGTACTTTCATTAAACCTGAATATAGAAGTATATATCTGTCTAGGCTAGAGGCACATGAAACAGGACTGGCGTGCCGCTTCAAGTGTACCTGAGAGGAGTCTGACTCAGGATTGGCCACCCTCTCAGGGCACCGACTCAGGATTGGCCAACCTCTATGGGGCACCTCTAACGGGCACAAATAATGGGCAAGCCCTATGAAAAGCACAGCGTGAGTCTAGGTGCCACCTTGAAAAAGGAGGGTGACGTCTGGCCTCTGACAGCAGGAATATTAAGAGCGGAGAAAACATACTGCCTGCTATCGTGAAATTTCAAGATAGTCACGAAAAGCAATCTCATGCACTGCACAAGCTCTTTCCCATGATGCACCTCTCCTGCACTCTGTCTATGCAAATGAGCAAGCAGAGAGTTCAGGAATAAAACACCTAAGCTCATGTCCCCAAAAAACAGCAGCAGACAACTCGCAGATATTCCCCAATTTCTAATGCTTTTCTTTTAAACACACGATAAACAGCCTCACCTGTGGTAAGGCTTAAAAAAATTGAATAAACTCGTAAATGTTCCTTTCCACGGAAATCTTTAGTAAAAGGCGAAAGATTTTTTCGTTTTGAAGAGAAACCAGAGTAAGATAGAATATGGCTCTCTGGGGGTAAGTGGCACCACATCAAAGACCCCGTCATTGCGAGGGTGAGGACCTGAGAGGTATTTTCAAAATCTAAGAAAGAGGACAAGGACCAGGCCGGTGAGGGAAGCAGGCCCAAATTTCAGAGTCTCTGCTCAAAGCACAGAAAATCAAAAAGGTGGACAGTTCCCATGCGTCTGTCTGGGAATATGCAAATTCCTTTCTGTACACACCTCAGCTCATTAGGAGGCATTGCGGCTGCTGGGCAAGGGGAACGGGAAGCGTGCATCAGGCTTTAGGTGAAGTGGCACTGTAGGACTTTTGTCCCCCAGCGATTTTACGCTTTCCACACCATCCTTCCAATCGTTAGGCTGTGAGCCACCACTGTGCTCTGCACATAGCCATGCACTTTAAGTCCCTTTTTCGCACGTACTTTCATTAAACCTGAATATAGAAGTATATATCTGTCTAGGCTAGAGGCACATGAAACAGGACTGGCGTGCCGCTTCAAGTGTACCTGAGAGGAATCTGACTCAGGATTGGCCACCCTCTCAGGGCACCGACTCAGGATTGGCCAACCTCTATGGGGCACCTCTAACGGGCACAAATAATGGGCAAGCCCTATGAAAAGCACAGCGTGAGTCTAGGTGCCACCTTGAAAAAGGAGGGTGACGTCTGGCCTCTGACAGCAGGAATATTAAGAGAGGAGAAAACATACTGCCTGCTATCGTGAAATTCCAAGATAGTCACGAAAAGCAATCTCATGCACTGCACAAGCTCTTTCCCATGATGCACCTCTCCTGCACTCTGTCTATGCAAATGAGCAAGCAGAGAGTTCAGGAATAAAACACCTAAGCTCATGTCCCCAAAAAACAGCAGCAGACAACTCGCAGATATTCCCCAATTTCTAATGCTTTTCTTTTAAACACACGATAAACAGCCTCACCTGTGGTAAGGCTTAAAAAAATTGAATAAACTCGTAAATGTTCCTCTCCACGGAAATCTTTAGTAAAAAGCGAAAGATTTTTTCGTTTTGAAGAGAAACCAGAGTAAGTTAGAATATGGCTCTCTGGGGGTAAGTGGCACCACATCAAAGACCCCGTCATTGCGATGGTGAGGACCTGAGAGGTATTTTCAGGCTCTAAGAAAGAGGACAAGAACCAGGCCGGTGAGGGAAGCAGGCCCAAATTTCAGAGTCTCTGCTCAAAGCACAGAAAATCAAAAAGGTGGACAGTTCCCATGCGTCTGTCTGGGAATATGCAAATTCTTTTCCGTACACACCTCAGCTCATTAGGAGGCGTTGCGGCTGCTGGGCAAGGGGAACGGGAAGCGTGCATCAGGCTTTAGGTGAAGTGGCACTGTAGGACTTTTGTCCCCCAGCGATTTTACGCTTTCCACACCATCCTTCCAATCGTTAGGCTGTGAGCCACCACTGTGCTCTGCACATAGCCATGCACTTTAAGTCCCTTTTTCGCACGTACTTTCATTAAACCTGAATATAGAAGTATATATCTGTCTAGGCTAGAGGCACATGAAACAGGACTGGCGTGCCGCTTCAAGTGTACCTGAGAGGAATCTGACTCAGGATTGGCCACCCTCTCAGGGCACCGACTCAGGATTGGCCAACCTCTATGGGGCACCTCTAACGGGCACAAATAATGGGCAAGCCCTATGAAAAGCACAGCGTGAGTCTAGGTGCCACCTTGAAAAAGGAGGGTGACGTCTGGCCTCTGACAGCAGGAATATTAAGAGAGGAGAAAACATACTGCCTGCTATCGTGAAATTCCAAGATAGTCACGAAAAGCAATCTCATGCACTGCACAAGCTCTTTCCCATGATGCACCTCTCCTGCACTCTGTCTATGCAAATGAGCAAGCAGAGAGTTCAGGAATAAAACACCTAAGCTCATGTCCCCAAAAAACAGCAGCAGACAACTCGCAGATATTCCCCAATTTCTAATGCTTTTCTTTTAAACACACGATAAACAGCCTCACCTGTGGTAAGGCTTAAAAAAATTGAATAAACTCGTAAATGTTCCTCTCCACGGAAATCTTTAGTAAAAGGCGAAAGATTTTTTCGTTTTGAAGAGAAACCAGAGTAAGTTAGAATATGGCTCTCTGGGGGTAAGTGGCACCACATCAAAGACCCCGTCATTGCGATGGTGAGGACCTGAGAGGTATTTTCAGGCTCTAAGAAAGAGGACAAGAACCAGGCCGGTGAGGGAAGTAGGCCCAAATTTCAGAGTCTCTGCTCAAAGCACAGAAAATCAAAAAGGTGGACAGTTCCCATGCGTCTGTCTGGGAATATGCAAATTCTTTTCTGTACACACCTCAGCTCATTAGGAGGCGTTGCGGCTGCTGGGCAAGGGGAACGGGAAGCGTGCATCAGGCTTTAGGTGAAGTGACACTGTAGGACTTTTGTCCCCCAGCGATTTTACGCTTTCCACACCATCCTTCCAATCGATAGGCTGTGAGCCACCACTGTGCTCTGCACATAGCCATTCACTTTAAGTCCCTTTTTCGCACGTACTTTCATTAAACCTGAATATAGAAGTATATATCTGTCTAGGCTAGAGGCACATGAAACAGGACTGGCGTGCCGCTTCAAGTGTACCTGAGAGGAGTCTGACTCAGGATTGGCCACCCTCTCAGGGCACCGACTCAGGATTGGCCAACCTCTATGGGGCACCTCTAACGGGCACAAATAATGGGCAAGCCCTATGAAAAGCACAGCGTGAGTCTAGGTGCCACCTTGAAAAAGGAGGGTGACGTCTGGCCTCTGACAGCAGGAATATTAAGAGCGGAGAAAACATACTGCCTGCTATCGTGAAATTTCAAGATAGTCACGAAAAGCAATCTCATGCACTGCACAAGCTCTTTCCCATGATGCACCTCTCCTGCACTCTGTCTATGCAAATGAGCAAGCAGAGAGTTCAGGAATAAAACACCTAAGCTCATGTCCCCAAAAAACAGCAGCAGACAACTCGCAGATATTCCCCAATTTCTAATGCTTTTCTTTTAAACACACGATAAACAGCCTCACCTGTGGTAAGGCTTAAAAAAATTGAATAAACTCGTAAATGTTCCTTTCCACGGAAATCTTTAGTAAAAGGCGAAAGATTTTTTCATTTTGAAGAGAAACCAGAGTAAGATAGAATTTGGCTCTCTGGGGGTAAGTGGCACCACATCAAAGACCCCGTCATTGCGAGGGTGAGGACCTGAGAGGTATTTTCAAAATCTAAGAAAGAGGACAAGGACCAGGCCGGTGAGGGAAGCAGGCCCAAATTTCAGAGTCTCTGCTCAAAGCACAGAAAATCAAAAAGGTGGACAGTTCCCATGCGTCTGTCTGGGAATATGCAAATTCCTTTCTGTACACACCTCAGCTCATTAGGAGGCATTGCGGCTGCTGGGCAAGGGGAACGGGAAGCGTGCATCAGGCTTTAGGTGAAGTGGCCCTGTAGGACTTTTGTCCCCCAGCGATTTTACGCTTTCCACACCATCCTTCCAATCGTTAGGCTGTGAGCCACCACTGTGCTCTGCACATAGCCATGCACTTTAAGTCCCTTTTTCGCACATACTTTCATTAAACCTGAATATAGAAGTATATATCTGTCTAGGCTAGAGGCACATGAAACAGGACTGGCGTGCCGCTTCAAGTGTACCTGAGAGGAATCTGACTCAGGATTGGCCACCCTCTCAGGGCACCGACTCAGGATTGGCCAACCTCTATGGGGCACCTCTAACGTGCACAAATAACGGGCAAGCCCTATGAAAAGCACAGCGTGAGTCTAGGTGCCACCTTGAAAAAGGAGGGTGACGTCTGGCCTCTGACAGCAGGAATATTAAGAGAGGAGAAAACATACTGCCTGCTATCGTGAAATTCCAAGATAGTCACGAAAAGCAATCTCATGCACTGCACAAGCTCTTTCCCATGATGCACCTCTCCTGCACTCTGTCGATGCAAATGAGCAAGAAGAGAGTTCAGGAATAAAACACCTAAGCTCATGTCCCCAAAAAACAGCAGCAGACAACTCGCAGATATATTCACCAATTTCTAATGCTTTTCTTTTAAACACACGATAAACAGCCTCACCTGTGGTAAGGCTTAAAAAAATTGAATAAACTCGTAAATGTTCCTCTCCACGGAAATCTTTAGTAAAAGGCGAAAGATTTTTTCGTTTTGAAGAGAAACCAGAGTAAGTTAGAATATGGCTCTCTGGGGGTAAGTGGCACCACATCAAAGACCCCGTCATTGCGAGGGTGAGGACCTGAGAGGTATTTTTAGGCTCTAAGAAAGAGGACAAGAACCAGGCCAGTGAGGGAAGCAGGCTCAATTTTCAGAGTCTCTGCTCAAAGCACAAAAAATCAAAAAGGTGGACAGTTCCCATGCGTCTGTCTGGAAATATGCAAATTCTTTTCTGTACACACCTCAGCTCATTAGGAGACGTTGCGGCTGCTGGGCAAGGGGAACGGGAAGCGTGCATCAGGCTTTAGGTGAAGTGACACTGTAGGACTTTTGTCCCCCAGCGATTTTACGCTTTCCACACCATCCTTCCAATCGATAGGCTGTGGGCCACCACTGTGCTCTGCACATAGCCATGCACTTTAAGTCCCTTTTTCGCATGTACTTTCATTAAACCTGAATATAGAAGTATATATCTGTCTAGGCTAGAGGCACATGAAACAGGACTGGCGTGCCGCTTCAAGTGTACCTGAGAGGAATCTGACTCAGGATTGGCCACCCTCTCAGGGCACCGACTCAGGATTGGCCAACCTCTATGGGGCACCTCTAACGTGCACAAATAACGGGCAAGCCCTATGAAAAGCACAGCGTGAGTCTAGGTGCCACCTTGAAAAAGGAGGGTGACGTCTGGCCTCTGACAGCAGGAATATTAAGAGAGGAGAAAACATACTGCCTGCTATCGTGAAATTCCAAGATAGTCACGAAAAGCAATCTCATGCACTGCACAAGCTCTTTCCCATGATGCACCTCTCCTGCACTCTGTCTATGCAAATGAGCAAGCCGAGAGTTCAGGAATAAAACACCTAAGCTCATGTCCCCAAAAAACAGCAGCAGACAACTCGCAGATATTCCCCAATTTCTAATGCTTTTCTTTTAAACACACGATAAACAGCCTCACCTGTGGTAAGGCTTAAAAAAATTGAATAAACTCGTAAATCTTCCTCTCCACGGAAATCTTTAGTAAAAGGCGAAAGATTTTTTCGTTTTGAAGAGAAACCAGAGTAAGTTAGAATATGGCTCTCTGGGGGTAAGTGGCACCACATCAAAGACCCCGTCATTGCGAGGGTGAGGACCTGAGAGGTATTTTCAAAATTTAAGAAAGAGGACAAGAACCAGGCCGGTGAGGGAAGCAGGCCCAAATTTCAGAGTCTCTGCTCAAAGCACAGAAAATCAAAAAGGTGGACAGTTCCCATGCGTCTGTCTGGGAATATGCAAATTCTTTTCTGTACACACCTCAGCTCATTAGGAGGCGTTGCGGCTGCTGGGCAAGGGGAACGGGAAGCGTGCATCAGGCTTTAGGTGAAGTGGCACTGTAGGACTTTTGTCCCCCAGCGATTTTACGCTTTCCACACCATCCTTCCAATCGTTAGGCTGTGAGCCACCACTGTGCTCTGCACATAGCCATGCACTTTAAGTCCCTTTTTCGCACGTACTTTCATTAAACCTGAATATAGAAGTATATATCTGTCTAGGCTAGAGGCACATGAAACAGGACTGGCGTGCCGCTTCAAGTGTACCTGAGAGGAATCTGACTCAGGATTGGCCACCCTCTCAGGGCACCGACTCAGGATTGGCCAACCTCTATGGGGCACCTCTAACGGGCACAAATAATGGGCAAGCCCTATGAAAAGCACAGCGTGAGTCTAGGTGCCACCTTGAAAAAGGAGGGTGACGTCTGGCCTCTGACAGCAGGAATATTAAGAGAGGAGAAAACATACTGCTTGCTATCGTGAAATTCCAAGATAGTCACGAAAAGCAATCTCATGCACTGCACAAGCTCTTTCCCATGATGCACCTCTCCTGCACTCTGTCTATGCAAATGAGCAAGCAGAGAGTTCAGGAATAAAACACCTAAGCTCATGTCCCCAAAAAACAGCAGCAGACAACTCGCAGATATTCCCCAATTTCTAATGCTTTTCTTTTAAACACACGATTAACAGCCTCACCTGTGGTAAGTCTTAAAAAAATTGAATAAACTCGTAAATGTTCCTCTCCACGGAAATCTTTAGTAAAAGGCGAAAGATTTTTTCGTTTTGAAGAGAAACCAGAGTAAGTTAGAATATGGCTCTCTGGGGGTAAGTGGCACCACATCAAAGACCCCGTCATTGCGATGGTGAGGACCTGAGAGGTATTTTCAGGCTCTAAGAAAGAGGACAAGAACCAGGCCGGTGAGGGAAGCAGGCCCAAATTTCAGAGTCTCTGCTCAAAGCACAGAAAATCAAAAAGGTGGACAGTTCCCATGCGTCTGTCTGGGAATATGCAAATTCTTTTCCGTACACACCTCAGCTCATTAGGAGGCGTTGCGGCTGCTGGGCAAGGGGAACGGGAAGCGTGCATCAGGCTTTAGGTGAAGTGGCACTGTAGGACTTTTGTCCCCCAGCGATTTTACGCTTTCCACACCATCCTTCCAATCGTTAGGCTGTGAGCCACCACTGTGCTCTGCACATAGCCATGCACTTTAAGTCCCTTTTTCGCACGTACTTTCATTAAACCTGAATATAGAAGTATATATCTGTCTAGGCTAGAGGCACATGAAACAGGACTGGCGTGCCGCTTCAAGTGTACCTGAGAGGCATCTGACTCAGGATTGGCCACCCTCTCAGGGCACCGACTCAGGATTGGCCAACCTCTATGGGGCACCTCTAACGGGCACAAATAATGGGCAAGCCCTATGAAAAGCACAGCGTGAGTCTAGGTGCCACCTTGAAAAAGGAGGGTGACGTCTGGCCTCTGACAGCAGGAATATTAAGAGAGGAGAAAACATACTGCCTGCTATCGTGAAATTCCAAGATAGTCACGAAAAGCAATCTCATGCACTGCACAAGCTCTTTCCCATGATGCACCTCTCCTGCACTCTGTCTATGCAAATGAGCAAGCAGAGAGTTCAGGAATAAAACACCTAAGCTCATGTCCCCAAAAAACAGCAGCAGACAACTCGCAGATATTCCCCAATTTCTAATGCTTTTCTTTTAAACACACGATAAACAGCCTCACCTGTGGTAAGGCTTAAAAAAATTGAATAAACTCGTAAATGTTCCTCTCCACGGAAATCTTTAGTAAAAGGCGAAAGATTTTTTCGTTTTGAAGAGAAACCAGAGTAAGTTAGAATATGGCTCTCTGGGGGTAAGTGGCACCACATCAAAGACCCCGTCATTGCGATGGTGAGGACCTGAGAGGTATTTTCAGGCTCTAAGAAAGAGGACAAGAACCAGGCCGGTGAGGGAAGTAGGCCCAAATTTCAGAGTCTCTGCTCAAAGCACAGAAAATCAAAAAGGTGGACAGTTCCCATGCGTCTGTCTGGGAATATGCAAATTCTTTTCTGTACACACCTCAGCTCATTAGGAGGCGTTGCGGCTGCTGGGCAAGGGGAACGGGAAGCGTGCATCAGGCTTTAGGTGAAGTGACACTGTAGGACTTTTGTCCCCCAGCGATTTTACGCTTTCCACACCATCCTTCCAATCGATAGGCTGTGAGCCACCACTGTGCTCTGCACATAGCCATGCACTTTAAGTCCCTTTTTCGCACGTACTTTCATTAAACCTGAATATAGAAGTATATATCTGTCTAGGCTAGAGGCACATGAAACAGGACTGGCGTGCCGCTTCAAGTGTACCTGAGAGGAGTCTGACTCAGGATTGGCCACCCTCTCAGGGCACCGACTCAGGATTGGCCAACCTCTATGGGGCACCTCTAACGGGCACAAATAATGGGCAAGCCCTATGAAAAGCACAGCGTGAGTCTAGGTGCCACCTTGAAAAAGGAGGGTGACGTCTGGCCTCTGACAGCAGGAATATTAAGAGCGGAGAAAACATACTGCCTGCTATCGTGAAATTTCAAGATAGTCACGAAAAGCAATCTCATGCACTGCACAAGCTCTTTCCCATGATGCACCTCTCCTGCACTCTGTCTATGCAAATGAGCAAGCAGAGAGTTCAGGAATAAAACACCTAAGCTCATGTCCCCAAAAAACAGCAGCAGACAACTCGCAGATATTCCCCAATTTCTAATGCTTTTCTTTTAAACACACGATAAACAGCCTCACCTGTGGTAAGGCTTAAAAAAATTGAATAAACTCGTAAATGTTCCTTTCCACGGAAATCTTTAGTAAAAGGCGAAAGATTTTTTCGTTTTGAAGAGAAACCAGAGTAAGATAGAATATGGCTCTCTGGGGGTAAGTGGCACCACATCAAAGACCCCGTCATTGCGAGGGTGAGGACCTGAGAGGTATTTTCAAAATCTAAGAAAGAGGACAAGGACCAGGCCGGTGAGGGAAGCAGGCCCAAATTTCAGAGTCTCTGCTCAAAGCACAGAAAATCAAAAAGGTGGACAGTTCCCATGCGTCTGTCTGGGAATATGCAAATTCCTTTCTGTACACACCTCAGCTCATTAGGAGGCATTGCGGCTGCTGGGCAAGGGGAACGGGAAGCGTGCATCAGGCTTTAGGTGAAGTGGCACTGTAGGACTTTTGTCCCCCAGCGATTTTACGCTTTCCACACCATCCTTCCAATCGTTAGGCTGTGAGCCACCACTGTGCTCTGCACATAGCCATGCACTTTAAGTCCCTTTTTCGCACGTACTTTCATTAAACCTGAATATAGAAGTATATATCTGTCTAGGCTAGAGGCACATGAAACAGGACTGGCGTGCCGCTTCAAGTGTACCTGAGAGGAATCTGACTCAGGATTGGCCACCCTCTCAGGGCACCGACTCAGGATTGGCCAACCTCTATGGGGCACCTCTAACGGGCACAAATAATGGGCAAGCCCTATGAAAAGCACAGCGTGAGTCTAGGTGCCACCTTGAAAAAGGAGGGTGACGTCTGGCCTCTGACAGCAGGAATATTAAGAGAGGAGAAAACATACTGCCTGCTATCGTGAAATTCCAAGATAGTCACGAAAAGCAATCTCATGCACTGCACAAGCTCTTTCCCATGATGCACCTCTCCTGCACTCTGTCTATGCAAATGAGCAAGCAGAGAGTTCAGGAATAAAACACCTAAGCTCATGTCCCCAAAAAACAGCAGCAGACAACTCGCAGATATTCCCCAATTTCTAATGCTTTTCTTTTAAACACACGATAAACAGCCTCACCTGTGGTAAGGCTTAAAAAAATTGAATAAACTCGTAAATGTTCCTCTCCACGGAAATCTTTAGTAAAAGACGAAAGATTTTTTCGTTTTGAAGAGAAACCAGAGTAAGTTAGAATATGGCTCTCTGGGGGTAAGTGGCACCACATCAAAGACCCCGTCATTGCGATGGTGAGGACCTGAGAGGTATTTTCAGGCTCTAAGAAAGAGGACAAGAACCAGGCCGGTGAGGGAAGCAGGCCCAAATTTCAGAGTCTCTGCTCAAAGCACAGAAAATCAAAAAGGTGGACAGTTCCCATGCGTCTGTCTGGGAATATGCAAATTCTTTTCCGTACACACCTCAGCTCATTAGGAGGCGTTGCGGCTGCTGGGCAAGGGGAACGGGAAGCGTGCATCAGGCTTTAGGTGAAGTGGCACTGTAGGACTTTTGTCCCCCAGCGATTTTACGCTTTCCACACCATCCTTCCAATCGTTAGGCTGTGAGCCACCACTGTGCTCTGCACATAGCCATGCACTTTAAGTCCCTTTTTCGCACGTACTTTCATTAAACCTGAATATAGAAGTATATATCTGTCTAGGCTAGAGGCACATGAAACAGGACTGGCGTGCCGCTTCAAGTGTACCTGAGAGGAATCTGACTCAGGATTGGCCACCCTCTCAGGGCACCGACTCAGGATTGGCCAACCTCTATGGGGCACCTCTAACGGGCACAAATAATGGGCAAGCCCTATGAAAAGCACAGCGTGAGTCTAGGTGCCACCTTGAAAAAGGAGGGTGACGTCTGGCCTCTGACAGCAGGAATATTAAGAGAGGAGAAAACATACTGCCTGCTATCGTGAAATTCCAAGATAGTCACGAAAAGCAATCTCATGCACTGCACAAGCTCTTTCCCATGATGCACCTCTCCTGCACTCTGTCTATGCAAATGAGCAAGCCGAGAGTTCAGGAATAAAACACCTAAGCTCATGTCCCCAAAAAACAGCAGCAGACAACTCGCAGATATTCCCCAATTTCTAATGCTTTTCTTTTAAACACACGATAAACAGCCTCACCTGTGGTAAGGCTTAAAAAAATTGAATAAACTCGTAAATGTTCCTCTCCACGGAAATCTTTAGTAAAAGGCGAAAGATTTTTTCGTTTTGAAGAGAAACCAGAGTAAGTTAGAATATGGCTCTCTGGGGGTAAGTGGCACCACATCAAAGACCCCGTCATTGCGAGGGTGAGGACCTGAGAGGTATTTTCAAAATTTAAGAAAGAGGACAAGAACCAGGCCGGTGAGGGAAGCAGGCCCAAATTTCAGAGTCTCTGCTCAAAGCACAGAAAATCAAAAAGGTGGACAGTTCCCATGCGTCTGTCTGGGAATATGCAAATTCTTTTCTGTACACACCTCAGCTCATTAGGAGGCGTTGCGGCTGCTGGGCAAGGGGAACGGGAAGCGTGCATCAGGCTTTAGGTGAAGTGGCACTGTAGGACTTTTGTCCCCCAGCGATTTTACGCTTTCCACACCATCCTTCCAATCGTTAGGCTGTGAGCCACCACTGTGCTCTGCACATAGCCATGCACTTTAAGTCCCTTTTTCGCACGTACTTTCATTAAACCTGAATATAGAAGTATATATCTGTCTAGGCTAGAGGCACATGAAACAGGACTGGCGTGCCGCTTCAAGTGTACCTGAGAGGAATCTGACTCAGGATTGGCCACCCTCTCAGGGCACCGACTCAGGATTGGCCAACCTCTATGGGGCACCTCTAACGGGCACAAATAATGGGCAAGCCCTATGAAAAGCACAGCGTGAGTCTAGGTGCCACCTTGAAAAAGGAGGGTGACGTCTGGCCTCTGACAGCAGGAATATTAAGAGAGGAGAAAACATACTGCCTGCTATCGTGAAATTCCAAGATAGTCACGAAAAGCAATCTCATGCACTGCACAAGCTCTTTCCCATGATGCACCTCTCCTGCACTCTGTCTATGCAAATGAGCAACCAGAGAGTTCAGGAATAAAACACCTAAGCTCATGTCCCCAAAAAACAGCAGCAGACAACTCGCAGATATTCCCCAATTTCTAATGCTTTTCTTTTAAACACACGATTAACAGCCTCACCTGTGGTAAGGCTTAAAAAAATTGAATAAACTCGTAAATGTTCCTCTCCACGGAAATCTTTAGTAAAAGGCGAAAGATTTTTTCGTTTTGAAGAGAAACCAGAGTAAGTTAGAATATGGCTCTCTGGGGGTAAGTGGCACCACATCAAAGACCCCGTCATTGCGATGGTGAGGACCTGAGAGGTATTTTCAGGCTCTAAGAAAGAGGACAAGAACCAGGCCGGTGAGGGAAGCAGGCCCAAATTTCAGAGTCTCTGCTCAAAGCACAGAAAATCAAAAAGGTGGACAGTTCCCATGCGTCTGTCTGGGAATATGCAAATTCTTTTCTGTACACACCTCAGCTCATTAGGAGGCGTTGCGGCTGCTGGGCAAGGGGAACGGGAAGCGTGCATCAGGCTTTAGGTGAAGTGGCACTGTAGGACTTTTGTCCCCCAGCGATTTTACGCTTTCCACACCATCCTTCCAATCGTTAGGCTGTGAGCCACCACTGTGCTCTGCACATAGCCATGCACTTTAAGTCCCTTTTTCGCACGTACTTTCATTAAACCTGAATATAGAAGTATATATCTGTCTAGGCTAGAGGCACATGAAACAGGACTGGCGTGCCGCTTCAAGTGTACCTGAGAGGAATCTGACTCAGGATTGGCCACCCTCTCAGGGCACCGACTCAGGATTGGCCAACCTCTATGGGGCACCTCTAACGGGCACAAATAATGGGCAAGCCCTATGAAAAGCACAGCGTGAGTCTAGGTGCCACCTTGAAAAAGGAGGGTGACGTCTGGCCTCTGACAGCAGGAATATTAAGAGAGGAGAAAACATACTGCCTGCTATCGTGAAATTCCAAGATAGTCACGAAAAGCAATCTCATGCACTGCACAAGCTCTTTCCCATGATGCACCTCTCCTGCACTCTGTCTATGCAAATGAGCAAGCAGAGAGTTCAGGAATAAAACACCTAAGCTCATGTCCCCAAAAAACAGCAGCAGACAACTCGCAGATATTCCCCAATTTCTAATGCTTTTCTTTTAAACACACGATAAACAGCCTCACCTGTGGTAAGGCTTAAAAAAATTGAATAAACTCGTAAATGTTCCTCTCCACGGAAATCTTTAGTAAAAGGCGAAAGATTTTTTCGTTTTGAAGAGAAACCAGAGTAAGTTAGAATATGGCTCTCTGGGGGTAAGTGGCACCACATCAAAGACCCCGTCATTGCGAGGGTGAGGACCTGAGAGGTATTTTCAAAATTTAAGAAAGAGGACAAGAACCAGGCCGGTGAGGGAAGCAGGCCCAAATTTCAGAGTCTCTGCTCAAAGCACAGAAAATCAAAAAGGTGGACAGTTCCCATGCGTCTGTCTGGGAATATGCAAATTCTTTTCTGTACACACCTCAGCTCATTAGGAGGCGTTGCGGCTGCTGGGCAAGGGGAACGGGAAGCGTGCATCAGGCTTTAGGTGAAGTGGCACTGTAGGACTTTTGTCCCCCAGCGATTTTACGCTTTCCACACCATCCTTCCAATCGTTAGGCTGTGAGCCACCACTGTGCTCTGCACATAGCCATGCACTTTAAGTCCCTTTTTCGCACGTACTTTCATTAAACCTGAATATAGAAGTATATATCTGTCTAGGCTAGAGGCACATGAAACAGGACTGGCGTGCCGCTTCAAGTGTACCTGAGAGGAATCTGACTCAGGATTGGCCACCCTCTCAGGGCACCGACTCAGGATTGGCCAACCTCTATGGGGCACCTCTAACGGGCACAAATAATGGGCAAGCCCTATGAAAAGCACAGCGTGAGTCTAGGTGCCACCTTGAAAAAGGAGGGTGACGTCTGGCCTCTGACAGCAGGAATATTAAGAGAGGAGAAAACATACTGCCTGCTATCGTGAAATTCCAAGATAGTCACGAAAAGCAATCTCATGCACTGCACAAGCTCTTTCCCATGATGCACCTCTCCTGCACTCTGTCTATGCAAATGAGCAAGCAGAGAGTTCAGGAATAAAACACCTAAGCTCATGTCCCCAAAAAACAGCAGCAGACAACTCGCAGATATTCCCCAATTTCTAATGCTTTTCTTTTAAACACACGATAAACAGCCTCACCTGTGGTAAGGCTTAAAAAAATTGAATAAACTCGTAAATGTTCCTCTCCACGGAAATCTTTAGTAAAAGGCGAAAGATTTTTTCGTTTTGAAGAGAAACCAGAGTAAGTTAGAATATGGCTCTCTGGGGGTAAGTGGCACCACATCAAAGACCCCGTCATTGCGATGGTGAGGACCTGAGAGGTATTTTCAGGCTCTAAGAAAGAGGACAAGAACCAGGCCGGTGAGGGAAGTAGGCCCAAATTTCAGAGTCTCTGCTCAAAGCACAGAAAATCAAAAAGGTGGACAGTTCCCATGCGTCTGTCTGGGAATATGCAAATTCTTTTCTGTACACACCTCAGCTCATTAGGAGGCGTTGCGGCTGCTGGGCAAGGGGAATGGGAAGCGTGCATCAGGCTTTAGGTGAAGTGACACTGTAGGACTTTTGTCCCCCAGCGATTTTACGCTTTCCACACCATCCTTCCAATCGATAGGCTGTGAGCCACCACTGTGCTCTGCACATAGCCATGCACTTTAAGTCCCTTTTTCGCACGTACTTTCATTAAACCTGAATATAGAAGTATATATCTGTCTAGGCTAGAGGCACATGAAACAGGACTGGCGTGCCGCTTCAAGTGTACCTGAGAGGAGTCTGACTCAGGATTGGCCACCCTCTCAGGGCACCGACTCAGGATTGGCCAACCTCTATGGGGCACCTCTAACGGGCACAAATAATGGGCAAGCCCTATGAAAAGCACAGCGTGAGTCTAGGTGCCACCTTGAAAAAGGAGGGTGACGTCTGGCCTCTGACAGCAGGAATATTAAGAGCGGAGAAAACATACTGCCTGCTATCGTGAAATTTCAAGATAGTCACGAAAAGCAATCTCATGCACTGCACAAGCTCTTTCCCATGATGCACCTCTCCTGCACTCTGTCTATGCAAATGAGCAAGCAGAGAGTTCAGGAATAAAACACCTAAGCTCATGTCCCCAAAAAACAGCAGCAGACAACTCGCAGATATTCCCCAATTTCTAATGCTTTTCTTTTAAACACACGATAAACAGCCTCACCTGTGGTAAGGCTTAAAAAAACTTGAATAAACTCGTAAATGTTCCTTTCCACGGAAATCTTTAGTAAAAGGCGAAAGATTTTTTCGTTTTGAAGAGAAACCAGAGTAAGATAGAATTTGGCTCTCTGGGGGTAAGTGGCACCACATCAAAGACCCCGTCATTGCGAGGGTGAGGACCTGAGAGGTATTTTCAAAATCTAAGAAAGAGGACAAGGACCAGGCCAGTGAGGGAAGCAGGCCCAAATTTCAGAGTCTCTGCTCAAAGCACAGAAAATCAAAAAGGTGGACAGTTCCCATGCGTCTGTCTGGGAATATGCAAATTCCTTTCTGTACACACCTCAGCTCATTAGGAGGCATTGCGGCTGCTGGGCAAGGGGAACGGGAAGCGTGCATCAGGCTTTAGGTGAAGTGGCCCTGTAGGACTTTTGTCCCCCAGCGATTTTACGCTTTCCACACCATCCTTCCAATCGTTAGGCTGTGAGCCACCACTGTGCTCTGCACATAGCCATGCACTTTAAGTCCCTTTTTCGCACATACTTTCATTAAACCTGAATATAGAAGTATATATCTGTCTAGGCTAGAGGCACATGAAACAGGACTGGCGTGCCGCTTCAAGTGTACCTGAGAGGAATCTGACTCAGGATTGGCCACCCTCTCAGGGCACCGACTCAGGATTGGCCAACCTCTATGGGGCACCTCTAACGTGCACAAATAACGGGCAAGCCCTATGAAAAGCACAGCGTGAGTCTAGGTGCCACCTTGAAAAAGGAGGGTGACGTCTGGCCTCTGACAGCAGGAATATTAAGAGAGGAGAAAACATACTGCCTGCTATCGTGAAATTCCAAGATAGTCACGAAAAGCAATCTCATGCACTGCACAAGCTCTTTCCCATGATGCACCTCTCCTGCACTCTGTCGATGCAAATGAGCAAGCAGAGAGTTCAGGAATAAAACACCTAAGCTCATGTCCCCAAAAAACAGCAGCAGACAACTCGCAGATATATTCACCAATTTCTAATGCTTTTCTTTTAAACACACGATAAACAGCCTCACCTGTGGTAAGGCTTAAAAAAATTGAATAAACTCGTAAATGTTCCTCTCCACGGAAATCTTTAGTAAAAGCCGAAAGATTTTTTCGTTTTGAAGAGAAACCAGAGTAAGTTAGAATATGGCTCTCTGGGGGTAAGTGGCACCACATCAAAGACCCCGTCATTGCGAGGGTGAGGACCTGAGAGGTATTTTTAGGCTCTAAGAAAGAGGACAAGAACCAGGCCAGTGAGGGAAGCAGGCTCAATTTTCAGAGTCTCTGCTCAAAGCACAGAAAATCAAAAAGGTGGACAGTTCCCATGCGTCTGTCTGGGAATATGCAAATTCTTTTCTGTACACACCTCAGCTCATTAGGAGGCGTTGCGGCTGCTGGGCAAGGGGAACGGGAAGCGTGCATCAGGCTTTAGGTGAAGTGACACTGTAGGACTTTTGTCCCCCAGCGATTTTACGCTTTCCACACCATCCTTCCAATCGATAGGCTGTGAGCCACCACTGTGCTCTGCACATAGCCATGCACTTTAAGTCCCTTTTTCGCACGTACTTTCATTAAACCTGAATATAGAAGTATATATCTGTCTAGGCTAGAGGCACATGAAACAGGACTGGCGTGCCGCTTCAAGTGTACCTGAGAGGAGTCTGACTCAGGATTGGCCACCCTCTCAGGGCACCGACTCAGGATTGGCCAACCTCTATGGGGCACCTCTAACGGGCACAAATAATGGGCAAGCCCTATGAAAAGCACAGCGTGAGTCTAGGTGCCACCTTGAAAAAGGAGGGTGACGTCTGGCCTCTGACAGCAGGAATATTAAGAGCGGAGAAAACATACTGCCTGCTATCGTGAAATTTCAAGATAGTCACGAAAAGCAATCTCATGCACTGCACAAGCTCTTTCCCATGATGCACCTCTCCTGCACTCTGTCTATGCAAATGAGCAAGCAGAGAGTTCAGGAATAAAACACCTAAGCTCATGTCCCCAAAAAACAGCAGCAGACAACTCGCAGATATTCCCCAATTTCTAATGCTTTTCTTTTAAACACACGATAAACAGCCTCACCTGTGGTAAGGCTTAAAAAAATTGAATAAACTCGTAAATGTTCCTTTCCACGGAAATCTTTAGTAAAAGGCGAAAGATTTTTTCGTATTTAAGAGAAACCAGAGTAAGATAGAATATGGCTCTCTGGGGGTAAGTGGCACCACATCAAAGACCCCGTCATTGCGAGGGTGAGGACCTGAGAGGTATTTTCAAAATCTAAGAAAGAGGACAAGGACCAGGCCGGTGAGGGAAGCAGGCCCAAATTTCAGAGTCTCTGCTCAAAGCACAGAAAATCAAAAAGGTGGACAGTTCCCATGCGTCTGTCTGGGAATATGCAAATTCCTTTCTGTACACACCTCAGCTCATTAGGAGGCATTGCGGCTGCTGGGCAAGGGGAACGGGAAGCGTGCATCAGGCTTTAGGTGAAGTGGCACTGTAGGACTTTTGTCCCCCAGCGATTTTACGCTTTCCACACCATCCTTCCAATCGTTAGGCTGTGAGCCACCACTGTGCTCTGCACATAGCCATGCACTTTAAGTCCCTTTTTCGCACGTACTTTCATTAAACCTGAATATAGAAGTATATATCTGTCTAGGCTAGAGGCACATGAAACAGGACTGGCGTGCCGCTTCAAGTGTACCTGAGAGGAATCTGACTCAGGATTGGCCACCCTCTCAGGGCACCGACTCAGGATTGGCCAACCTCTATGGGGCACCTCCAACGGGCACAAATAACGGGCAAGCCCTATGAAAAGCACAGCGTGAGTCTAGGTGCCACCTTGAAAAAGGAGGGTGACGTCTGGCCTCTGACAGCAGGAATATTAAGAGAGGAGAAAACATACTGCCTGCTATCGTGAAATTCCAAGATAGTCACGAAAAGCAATCTCATGCACTGCACAAGCTCTTTCCCATGATGCACCTCTCCTGCACTCTGTCTATGCAAATGAGCAAGCAGAGAGTTCAGGAATAAAACACCTAAGCTCATGTCCCCAAAAAACAGCAGCAGACAACTCGCAGATATTCCCCAATTTCTAATGCTTTTCTTTTAAACACACGATAAACAGCCTCAGATGTGGTAAGGCTTAAAAAAATTGAATAAACTCGTAAATGTTCCTCTCCACGGAAATCTTTAGTAAAAGGCGAAAGATTTTTTCGTTTTGAAGAGAAACCAGAGTAAGTTAGAATATGCCTCTCTGGGGGTAAGTGGCACCACATCAAAGACCCCGTCATTGCGAGGGTGAGGACCTGAGAGGTATTTTCAAAATTTAAGAAAGAGGACAAGAACCAGGCCGGTGAGGGAAGCAGGCCCAAATTTCAGAGTCTCTGCTCAAAGCACAGAAAATCAAAAAGGTGGACAGTTCCCATGCGTCTGTCTGGGAATATGCAAATTCTTTTCTGTACACACCTCAGCTCATTAGGAGGCGTTGCGGCTGCTGGGCAAGGGGAACGGGAAGCGTGCATCAGGCTTTAGGTGAAGTGGCACTGTAGGACTTTTGTCCCCCAGCGATTTTACGCTTTCCACACCATCCTTCCAATCGTTAGGCTGTGAGCCACCACTGTGCTCTGCACATAGCCATGCACTTTAAGTCCCTTTTTCGCACGTACTTTCATTAAACCTGAATATAGAAGTATATATCTGTCTAGGCTAGAGGCACATGAAACAGGACTGGCGTGCCGCTTCAAGTGTACCTGAGAGGAATCTGACTCAGGATTGGCCACCCTCTCAGGGCACCGACTCAGGATTGGCCAACCTCTATGGGGCACCTCTAACGTGCACAAATAACGGGCAAGCCCTATGAAAAGCACAGCGTGAGTCTAGGTGCCACCTTGAAAAAGGAGGGTGACGTCTGGCCTCTGACAGCAGGAATATTAAGAGAGGAGAAAACATACTGCCTGCTATCGTGAAATTCCAAGATAGTCACGAAAAGCAATCTCATGCACTGCACAAGCTCTTTCCCATGATGCACCTCTCCTGCACTCTGTCTATGCAAATGAGCAAGCAGAGAGTTCAGGAATAAAACACCTAAGCTCATGTCCCCAAAATACAGCAGCAGACAACTCGCAGATATTCCCCAATTTCTAATGCTTTTCTTTTAAACACACGATAAACAGCCTCACCTGTGGTAAGGCTTAAAAAAATTGAATAAACTCGTAAATGTTCCTCTCCACGGAAATCTTTAGTAAAAGGCGAAAGATTTTTTCGTTTTGAAGAGAAACCAGAGTAAGTTAGAATATGGCTCTCTGGGGGTAAGTGGCACCACATCAAAGACCCCGTCATTGCGATGGTGAGGACCTGAGAGGTATTTTCAGGCTCTAAGAAAGAGGACAAGAACCAGGCCGGTGAGGGAAGTAGGCCCAAATTTCAGAGTCTCTGCTCAAAGCACAGAAAATCAAAAAGGTGGACAGTTCCCATGCGTCTGTCTGGGAATATGCAAATTCTTTTCTGTACACACCTCAGCTCATTAGGAGGCGTTGCGGCTGCTGGGCAAGGGGAATGGGAAGCGTGCATCAGGCTTTAGGTGAAGTGACACTGTAGGACTTTTGTCCCCCAGCGATTTTACGCTTTCCACACCATCCTTCCAATCGATAGGCTGTGAGCCACCACTGTGCTCTGCACATAGCCATGCACTTTAAGTCCCTTTTTCGCACGTACTTTCATTAAACCTGAATATAGAAGTATATATCTGTCTAGGCTAGAGGCACATGAAACAGGACTGGCTTGCCGCTTCAAGTGTACCTGAGAGGAGTCTGACTCAGGATTGGCCACCCTCTCAGGGCACCGACTCAGGATTGGCCAACCTCTATGGGGCACCTCTAACGGGCACAAATAATGGGCAAGCCCTATGAAAAGCACAGCGTGAGTCTAGGTGCCACCTTGAAAAAGGAGGGTGACGTCTGGCCTCTGACAGCAGGAATATTAAGAGCGGAGAAAACATACTGCCTGCTATCGTGAAATTTCAAGATAGTCACGAAAAGCAATCTCATGCACTGCACAAGCTCTTTCCCATGATGCACCTCTCCTGCACTCTGTCTATGCAAATGAGCAAGCAGAGAGTTCAGGAATAAAACACCTAAGCTCATGTCCCCAAAAAACAGCAGCAGACAACTCGCAGATATATTCACCAATTTCTAATGCTTTTCTTTTAAACACACGATAAACAGCCTCACCTGTGGTAAGGCTTAAAAAAATTGAATAAACTCGTAAATGTTCCTCTCCACGGAAATCTTTAGTAAAAGGCGAAAGATTTTTTCGTTTTGAAGAGAAACCAGAGTAAGATAGAATTTGGCTCTCTGGGGGTAAGTGGCACCACATCAAAGACCCCGTCATTGCGAGGGTGAGGACCTGAGAGGTATTTTCAAAATCTAAGAAAGAGGACAAGGACCAGGCCAGTGAGGGAAGCAGGCCCAAATTTCAGAGTCTCTGCTCAAAGCACAGAAAATCAAAAAGGTGGACAGTTCCCATGCGTCTGTCTGGGAATATGCAAATTCCTTTCTGTACACACCTCAGCTCATTAGGAGGCATTGCGGCTGCTGGGCAAGGGGAACGGGAAGCGTGCATCAGGCTTTAGGTGAAGTGGCCCTGTAGGACTTTTGTCCCCCAGCGATTTTACGCTTTCCACACCATCCTTCCAATCGTTAGGCTGTGAGCCACCACTGTGCTCTGCACATAGCCATGCACTTTAAGTCCCTTTTTCGCACATACTTTCATTAAACCTGAATATAGAAGTATATATCTGTCTAGGCTAGAGGCACATGAAACAGGACTGGCGTGCCGCTTCAAGTGTACCTGAGAGGAATCTGACTCAGGATTGGCCACCCTCTCAGGGCACCGACTCAGGATTGGCCAACCTCTATGGGGCACCTCTAACGTGCACAAATAACGGGCAAGCCCTATGAAAAGCACAGCGTGAGTCTAGGTGCCACCTTGAAAAAGGAGGGTGACGTCTGGCCTCTGACAGCAGGAATATTAAGAGAGGAGAAAACATACTGCCTGCTATCGTGAAATTCCAAGATAGTCACGAAAAGCAATCTCATGCACTGCACAAGCTCTTTCCCATGATGCACCTCTCCTGCACTCTGTCGATGCAAATGAGCAAGCAGAGAGTTCAGGAATAAAACACCTAAGCTCATGTCCCCAAAAAACAGCAGCAGACAACTCGCAGATATATTCACCAATTTCTAATGCTTTTCTTTTAAACACACGATAAACAGCCTCACCTGTGGTAAGGCTTAAAAAAATTGAATAAACTCGTAAATGTTCCTCTCCACGGAAATCTTTAGTAAAAGGCGAAAGATTTTTTCGTTTTGAAGAGAAACCAGAGTAAGTTAGAATATAGCTCTCTGGGGGTAAGTGGCACCACATCAAAGACCCCGTCATTGCGAGGGTGAGGACCTGAGAGGTATTTTTAGGCTCTAAGAAAGAGGACAAGAACCAGGCCAGTGAGGGAAGCAGGCTCAATTTTCAGAGTCTCTGCTCAAAGCACAGAAAATCAAAAAGGTGGACAGTTCCCATGCGTCTGTCTGGGAATATGCAAATTCTTTTCTGTACACACCTCAGCTCATTAGGAGGCGTTGCGGCTGCTGGGCAAGGGGAACGGGAAGCGTGCATCAGGCTTTAGGTGAAGTGACACTGTAGGACTTTTGTCCCCCAGCGATTTTACGCTTTCCACACCATCCTTCCAATCGATAGGCTGTGAGCCACCACTGTGCTCTGCACATAGCCATGCACTTTAAGTCCCTTTTTCGCACGTACTTTCATTAAACCTGAATATAGAAGTATATATCTGTCTAGGCTAGAGGCACATGAAACAGGACTGGCGTGCCGCTTCAAGTGTACCTGAGAGGAGTCTGACTCAGGATTGGCCACCCTCTCAGGGCACCGACTCAGGATTGGCCAACCTCTATGGGGCACCTCTAACGGGCACAAATAATGGGCAAGCCCTATGAAAAGCACAGCGTGAGTCTAGGTGCCACCTTGAAAAAGGAGGGTGACGTCTGGCCTCTGACAGCAGGAATATTAAGAGCGGAGAAAACATACTGCCTGCTATCGTGAAATTTCAAGATAGTCACGAAAAGCAATCTCATGCACTGCACAAGCTCTTTCCCATGATGCACCTCTCCTGCACTCTGTCTATGCAAATGAGCAAGCAGAGAGTTCAGGAATAAAACACCTAAGCTCATGTCCCCAAAAAACAGCAGCAGACAACTCGCAGATATTCCCCAATTTCTAATGCTTTTCTTTTAAACACACGATAAACAGCCTCACCTGTGGTAAGGCTTAAAAAAATTGAATAAACTCGTAAATGTTCCTTTCCACGGAAATCTTTAGTAAAAGGCGAAAGATTTTTTCGTATTTAAGAGAAACCAGAGTAAGATAGAATATGGCTCTCTGGGGGTAAGTGGCACCACATCAAAGACCCCGTCATTGCGAGGGTGAGGACCTGAGAGGTATTTTCAAAATCTAAGAAAGAGGACAAGGACCAGGCCGGTGAGGGAAGCAGGCCCAAATTTCAGAGTCTCTGCTCAAAGCACAGAAAATCAAAAAGGTGGACAGTTCCCATGCGTCTGTCTGGGAATATGCAAATTCCTTTCTGTACACACCTCAGCTCATTAGGAGGCATTGCGGCTGCTGGGCAAGGGGAACGGGAAGCGTGCATCAGGCTTTAGGTGAAGTGGCACTGTAGGACTTTTGTCCCCCAGCGATTTTACGCTTTCCACACCATCCTTCCAATCGTTAGGCTGTGAGCCACCACTGTGCTCTGCACATAGCCATGCACTTTAAGTCCCTTTTTCGCACGTACTTTCATTAAACCTGAATATAGAAGTATATATCTGTCTAGGCTAGAGGCACATGAAACAGGACTGGCGTGCCGCTTCAAGTGTACCTGAGAGGAATCTGACTCAGGATTGGCCACCCTCTCAGGGCACCGACTCAGGATTGGCCAACCTCTATGGGGCACCTCCAACGGGCACAAATAACGGGCAAGCCCTATGAAAAGCACAGCGTGAGTCTAGGTGCCACCTTGAAAAAGGAGGGTGACGTCTGGCCTCTGACAGCAGGAATATTAAGAGAGGAGAAAACATACTGCCTGCTATCGTGAAATTCCAAGATAGTCACGAAAAGCAATCTCATGCACTGCACAAGCTCTTTCCCATGATGCACCTCTCCTGCACTCTGTCTATGCAAATGAGCAAGCAGAGAGTTCAGGAATAAAACACCTAAGCTCATGTCCCCAAAAAACAGCAGCAGACAACTCGCAGATATTCCCCAATTTCTAATGCTTTTCTTTTAAACACACGATAAACAGCCTCACCTGTGGTAAGGCTTAAAAAAATTGAATAAACTCGTAAATGTTCCTCTCCACGGAAATCTTTAGCAAAAGGCGAAAGATTTTTTCGTTTTGAAGAGAAACCAGAGTAAGTTAGAATATGGCTCTCTGGGGGTAAGTGGCACCACATCAAAGACCCCGTCATTGCGAGGGTGAGGACCTGAGAGGTATTTTCAAAATTTAAGAAAGAGGACAAGAACCAGGCCGGTGAGGGAAGCAGGCCCAAATTTCAGAGTCTCTGCTCAAAGCACAGAAAATCAAAAAGGTGGACAGTTCCCATGCGTCTGTCTGGGAATATGCAAATTCTTTTCTGTACACACCTCAGCTCATTAGGAGGCGTTGCGGCTGCTGGGCAAGGGGAACGGGAAGCGTGCATCAGGCTTTAGGTGAAGTGGCACTGTAGGACTTTTGTCCCCCAGCGATTTTACGCTTTCCACACCATCCTTCCAATCGTTAGGCTGTGAGCCACCACTGTGCTCTGCACATAGCCATGCACTTTAAGTCCCTTTTTCGCACGTACTTTCATTAAACCTGAATATAGAAGTATATATCTGTCTAGGCTAGAGGCACATGAAACAGGACTGGCGTGCCGCTTCAAGTGTACCTGAGAGGAATCTGACTCAGGATTGGCCACCCTCTCAGGGCACCGACTCAGGATTGGCCAACCTCTATGGGGCACCTCTAACGGGCACAAATAATGGGCAAGCCCTATGAAAAGCACAGCGTGAGTCTAGGTGCCACCTTGAAAAAGGAGGGTGACGTCTGGCCTCTGACAGCAGGAATATTAAGAGAGGAGAAAACATACTGCCTGCTATCGTGAAATTCCAAGATAGTCACGAAAAGCAATCTCATGCACTGCACAAGCTCTTTCCCATGATGCACCTCTCCTGCACTCTGTCTATGCAAATGAGCAAGCAGAGAGTTCAGGAATAAAACACCTAAGCTCATGTCCCCAAAAAACAGCAGCAGACAACTCGCAGATATTCCCCAATTTCTAATGCTTTTCTTTTAAACACACGATAAACAGCCTCACCTATGGTAAGGCTTAAAAAAATTGAATAAACTCGTAAATGTTCCTCTCCACGGAAATCTTTAGTAAAAGGTGAAAGATTTTTTCGTTTTGAAGAGAAACCAGAGTAAGTTAGAATATGGCTCTCTGGGGGTAAGTGGCACCACATCAAAGACCCCGTCATTGCGATGGTGAGGACCTGAGAGGTATTTTCAGGCTCTAAGAAAGAGGACAAGAACCAGGCCGGTGAGGGAAGTAGGCCCAAATTTCAGAGTCTCTGCTCAAAGCACAGAAAATCAAAAAGGTGGACAGTTCCCATGCGTCTGTCTGGGAATATGCAAATTCTTTTCTGTACACACCTCAGCTCATTAGGAGGCGTTGCGGCTGCTGGGCAAGGGGAACGGGAAGCGTGCATCAGGCTTTAGGTGAAGTGACACTGTAGGACTTTTGTCCCCCAGCGATTTTACGCTTTCCACACCATCCTTCCAATCGATAGGCTGTGAGCCACCACTGTGCTCTGCACATAGCCATGCACTTTAAGTCCCTTTTTCGCACGTACTTTCATTAAACCTGAATATAGAAGTATATATCTGTCTAGGCTAGAGGCACATGAAACAGGACTGGCGTGCCGCTTCAAGTGTACCTGAGAGGAGTCTGACTCAGGATTGGCCACCCTCTCAGGGCACCGACTCAGGATTGGCCAACATCTATGGGGCACCTCTAACGGGCACAAATAATGGGCAAGCCCTATGAAAAGCACAGCATGAGTCTAGGTGCCACCTTGAAAAAGGAGGGTGTCGTCTGGCCTCTGACAGCAGGAATATTAAGAGCGGAGAAAACATACTGCCTGCTATCGTGAAATTTCAAGATAGTCACGAAAAGCAATCTCATGCACTGCACAAGCTCTTTCCCATGATGCACCTCTCCTGCACTCTGTCTATGCAAATGAGCAAGCAGAGAGTTCAGGAATAAAACACCTAAGCTCATGTCCCCAAAAAACAGCAGCAGACAACTCGCAGATATTCCCCAATTTCTAATGCTTTTCTTTTAAACACACGATAAACAGCCTCACCTGTGGTAAGGCTTAAAAAAATTGAATAAACTCGTAAATGTTCCTCTCCACGGAAATCTTTAGTAAAAGGCGAAAGATTTTTTCGTTTTGAAGAGAAACCAGAGTAAGTTAGAATATGGCTCTCTGGGGGTAAGTGGCACCACATCAAAGACCCCGTCATTGCGAGGGTGAGGACCTGAGAGGTATTTTCAAAATTTAAGAAAGAGGACAAGAACCAGGCCGGTGAGGGAAGCAGGCCCAAATTTCAGAGTCTCTGCTCAAAGCACAGAAAATCAAAAAGGTGGACAGTTCCCATGCGTCTGTCTGGGAATATGCAAATTCTTTTCTGTACACACCTCAGCTCATTAGGAGGCGTTGCGGCTGCTGGGCAAGGGGAACGGGAAGCGTGCATCAGGCTTTAGGTGAAGTGGCACTGTAGGACTTTTGTCCCCCAGCGATTTTACGCTTTCCACACCATCCTTCCAATCGTTAGGCTGTGAGCCACCACTGTGCTCTGCACATAGCCATGCACTTTAAGTCCCTTTTTCGCACGTACTTTCATTAAACCTGAATATAGAAGTATATATCTGTCTAGGCTAGAGGCACATGAAACAGGACTGGCGTGCCGCTTCAAGTGTACCTGAGAGGAATCTGACTCAGGATTGGCCACCCTCTCAGGGCACCGACTCAGGATTGGCCAACCTCTATGGGGCACCTCTAACGGGCACAAATAATGGGCAAGCCCTATGAAAAGCACAGCGTGAGTCTAGGTGCCACCTTGAAAAAGGAGGGTGACGTCTGGCCTCTGACAGCAGGAATATTAAGAGAGGAGAAAACATACTGCCTGCTATCGTGAAATTCCAAGATAGTCACGAAAAGCAATCTCATGCACTGCACAAGCTCTTTCCCATGATGCACCTCTCCTGCACTCTGTCTATGCAAATGAGCAAGCAGAGAGTTCAGGAATAAAACACCTAAGCTCATGTCCCCAAAAAACAGCAGCAGACAACTCGCAGATATTCCCCAATTTCTAATGCTTTTCTTTTAAACACACGATAAACAGCCTCACCTGTGGTAAGGCTTAAAAAAATTGAATAAACTCGTAAATGTTCCTTTCCACGGAAATCTTTAGTAAAAGGCGAAAGATTTTTTCGTTTTGAAGAGAAACCAGAGTAAGATAGAATTTGGCTCTCTGGGGGTAAGTGGCACCACATCAAAGACCCCGTCATTGCGAGGGTGAGGACCTGAGAGGTATTTTCAAAATCTAAGAAAGAGGACAAGGACCAGGCCAGTGAGGGAAGCAGGCCCAAATTTCAGAGTCTCTGCTCAAAGCACAGAAAATCAAAAAGGTGGACAGTTCCCATGCGTCTGTCTGGGAATATGCAAATTCCTTTCTGTACACACCTCAGCTCATTAGGAGGCATTGCGGCTGCTGGGCAAGGGGAACGGGAAGCGTGCATCAGGCTTTAGGTGAAGTGGCCCTGTAGGACTTTTGTCCCCCAGCGATTTTACGCTTTCCACACCATCCTTCCAATCGTTAGGCTGTGAGCCACCACTGTGCTCTGCACATAGCCATGCACTTTAAGTCCCTTTTTCGCACATACTTTCATTAAACCTGAATATAGAAGTATATATCTGTCTAGGCTAGAGGCACATGAAACAGGACTGGCGTGCCGCTTCAAGTGTACCTGAGAGGAATCTGACTCAGGATTGGCCACCCTCTCAGGGCACCGACTCAGGATTGGCCAACCTCTATGGGGCACCTCTAACGTGCACAAATAACGGGCAAGCCCTATGAAAAGCACAGCGTGAGTCTAGGTGCCACCTTGAAAAAGGAGGGTGACGTCTGGCCTCTGACAGCAGGAATATTAAGAGAGGAGAAAACATACTGCCTGCTATCGTGAAATTCCAAGATAGTCACGAAAAGCAATCTCATGCACTGCACAAGCTCTTTCCCATGATGCACCTCTCCTGCACTCTGTCGATGCAAATGAGCAAGCAGAGAGTTCAGGAATAAAACACCTAAGCTCATGTCCCCAAAAAACAGCAGCAGACAACTCGCAGATATATTCACCAATTTCTAATGCTTTTCTTTTAAACACACGATAAACAGCCTCACCTGTGGTAAGGCTTAAAAAAATTGAATAAACTCGTAAATGTTC
This sequence comes from Lissotriton helveticus, assembly GCF_964261635.1. NCBI lineage: Eukaryota > Metazoa > Chordata > Amphibia > Caudata > Salamandridae > Lissotriton > Lissotriton helveticus. The sequence goes on along the minus strand of NC_136073.1, from coordinate 657,053,713 downwards.
CTCTCCACGGAAATCTTTAGTAAAAGGCGAAAGATTTTTTCGTTTTGAAGAGAAACCAGAGTAAGTTAGAATATGGCTCTCTGGGGGTAAGTGGCACCACATCAAAGACCCCGTCATTGCGAGGGTGAGGACCTGAGAGGTATTTTTAGGCTCTAAGAAAGAGGACAAGAACCAGGCCAGTGAGGGAAGCAGGCTCAATTTTCAGAGTCTCTGCTCAAAGCACAGAAAATCAAAAAGGTGGACAGTTCCCATGCGTCTGTCTGGGAATATGCAAATTCTTTTCTGTACACACCTCAGCTCATTAGGAGGCGTTGCGGCTGCTGGGCAAGGGGAACGGGAAGCGTGCATCAGGCTTTAGGTGAAGTGGCAATGTAGGACTTTTGTCCCCCAGCGATTTTACGCTTTCCACACCATCCTTCCAATCGTTAGGCTGTGAGCCACCACTGTGCTCTGCACATAGCCATGCACTTTAAGTCCCTTTTTCGCACGTACTTTCATTAAACCTGAATATAGAAGTATATATCTGTCTAGGCTAGAGGCACATGAAACAGGACTGGCGTGCCGCTTCAAGTGTACCTGAGAGGAATCTGACTCAGGATTGGCCACCCTCTCAGGGCACCGACTCAGGATTGGCCAACCTCTATGGGGCACCTCTAACGGGCACAAATAATGGGCAAGCCCTATGAAAAGCACAGCGTGAGTCTAGGTGCCACCTTGAAAAAGGAGGGTGACGTCTGGCCTCTGACAGCAGGAATATTAAGAGAGGAGAAAACATACTGCCTGCTATCGTGAAATTCCAAGATAGTCACGAAAAGCAATCTCATGCACTGCACAAGCTCTTTCCCATGATGCACCTCTCCTGCACTCTGTCTATGCAAATGAGCAAGCAGAGAGTTCAGGAATAAAACACCTAAGCTCATGTCCCCAAAAAACAGCAGCAGACAACTCGCAGATATTCCCCAATTTCTAATGCTTTTCTTTTAAACACACGATAAACAGCCTCACCTGTGGTAAGGCTTAAAAAAATTGAATAAACTCGTAAATGTTCCTCTCCACGGAAATCTTTAGTAAAAGGCGAAAGATTTTTTCGTTTTGAAGAGAAACCAGAGTAAGTTAGAATATGGCTCTCTGGGGGTAAGTGGCACCACATCAAAGACCCCGTCATTGCGATGGTGAGGACCTGAGAGGTATTTTCAGGCTCTAAGAAAGAGGACAAGAACCAGGCCGGTGAGGGAAGTAGGCCCAAATTTCAGAGTCTCTGCTCAAAGCACAGAAAATCAAAAAGGTGGACAGTTCCCATGCGTCTGTCTGGAAATATGCAAATTCTTTTCTGTACACACCTCAGCTCATTAGGAGACGTTGCGGCTGCTGGGCAAGGGGAACGGGAAGCGTGCATCAGGCTTTAGGTGAAGTGACACTGTAGGACTTTTGTCCCCCAGCGATTTTACGCTTTCCACACCATCCTTCCAATCGATAGGCTGTGAGCCACCACTGTGCTCTGCACATAGCCATGCACTTTAAGTCCCTTTTTCGCACGTACTTTCATTAAACCTGAATATAGAAGTATATATCTGTCTAGGCTAGAGGCACATGAAACAGGACTGGCGTGCCGCTTCAAGTGTACCTGAGAGGAATCTGACTCAGGATTGGCCACCCTCTCAGGGCACCGACTCAGGATTGGCCAACCTCTATGGGGCACCTCTAACGGGCACAAATAATGGGCAAGCCCTATGAAAAGCACAGCGTGAGTCTAGGTGCCACCTTGAAAAAGGAGGGCGACGTCTGGCCTCTGACAGCAGGAATATTAAGAGAGGAGAAAACATACTGCCTGCTATCGTGAAATTCCAAGATAGTCACGAAAAGCAATCTCATGCACTGTACAAGCTCTTTCCCATGATGCACCTCTCCTGCACTCTGTCTATGCAAATGAGCAAGCAGAGAGTTCAGGAATAAAGCACCTAAGCTCATGTCCCCAAAAAACAGCAGCAGACAACTGGCAGATATTCCCCAATTTCTAATGCTTTTCTTTTAAACACACGATAAACATCCTCACCTGTGGTAAGGCTTAAAAAAATTGAATAAACTCGTAAATGTTCCTCTCCACGGAAATCTTTAGTAAAAGGCGAAAGATTTTTTCGTTTTGAAGAGAAACCAGAGTAAGTTAGAATATGGCTCTCGGGGGGTAAGTGGCACCACATCAAAGACCCCGTCATTGCGAGGGTGAGGACCTGAGAGGTATTTTCAAAATCTAAGAAAGAGGACAAGAACCAGGCCGGTGAGGGAAGCAGGCCCAAATTTCAGAGTCTCTGCTCAAAGCACAGAAAATCAAAAAGGTGGACAGTTCCCATGCGTCTGTCTGGGAATATGCAAATTCTTTTCTGTACACACCTCAGCTCATTAGGAGGCGTTGCGGCTGCTGGGCAAGGGGAACGGGAAGCGTGCATCAGGCTTTAGGTGAAGTGGCACTGTAGGACTTTTGTCCCCCAGCGATTTTACGCTTTCCACACCATCCTTCCAATCGTTAGGCTGTGAGCCACCACTGTGCTCTGCACATAGCCATGCACTTTAAGTCCCTTTTTCGCACGTACTTTCATTAAACCTGAATATAGAAGTATATATCTGTCTAGGCTAGAGGCACATGAAACAGGACTGGCGTGCCGCTTCAAGTGTACCTGAGAGGAATCTGACTCAGGATTGGCCACCCTCTCAGGGCACCGACTCAGGATTGGCCAACCTCTATGGGGCACCTCTAACGGGCACAAATAATGGGCAAGTCCTATGAAAAGCACAGCGTGAGTCTAGGTGCCACCTTGAAAAAGGAGGGTGACGTCTGGCCTCTGACAGCAGGAATATTAAGAGAGGAGAAAACATACTGCCTGCTATCGTGAAATTCCAAGATAGTCACGAAAAGCAATCTCATGCACTGCACAAGCTCTTTCCCATGATGCACCTCTCCTGCACTCTGTCTATGCAAATGAGCAAGCAGAGAGTTCAGGAATAAAACACCTAAGCTCATGTCCCCAAAAAACAGCAGCAGACAACTCGCAGATATTCCCCAATTTCTAATGCTTTTCTTTTAAACACACGATAAACAGCCTCACCTGTGGTAAGGCTTATAAAAATTGAATAAACTCGTAAATGTTCCTCTTCACGGAAATCTTTAGTAAAAGGCGAAAGATTTTTTCGTTTTGAAGAGAAACCAGAGTAAGTTAGAATATGGCTCTCTGGGGGTAAGTGGCACCACATCAAAGACCCCGTCATTGCGATGGTGAGGACCTGAGAGGTATTTTCAGGCTCTAAGAAAGAGGACAAGAACCAGGCCGGTGAGGGAAGCAGGCCCAAATTTCAGAGTCTCTGCTCAAAGCACAGAAAATCAAAAAGGTGGACAGTTCCCATGCGTCTGTCTGGGAATATGCAAATTCTTTTCTGTACACACCTCAGCTCATTAGGAGGCGTTGCAGCTGCTGGGCAAGGGGAACGGCAAGCGTGCATCAGGCTTTAGGTGAAGTGACACTGTAGGACTTTTGTCCCCCAGCGATTTTACGCTTTCCACACCATCCTTCCAATCGATAGGCTGTGAGCCACCACTGTGCTCTGCACATAGCCATGCACTTTAAGTCCCTTTTTCGCACGTACTTTCATTAAACCTGAATATAGAAGTATATATCTGTCTAGGCTAGAGGCACATGAAACAGGACTGGCGTGCCGCTTCAAGTGTACCTGAGAGGAGTCTGACTCAGGATTGGCCACCCTCTCAGGGCACCGACTCAGGATTGGCCAACCTCTATGGGGCACCTCTAACGGGCACAAATAATGGGCAAGCCCTATGAAAAGCACAGCGTGAGTCTAGGTGCCACCTTGAAAAAGGAGGGTGACGTCTGGCCTCTGACAGCAGGAATATTAAGAGCGGAGAAAACATACTGCCTGCTATCGTGAAATTTCAAGATAGTCACGAAAAGCAATCTCATGCACTGCACAAGCTCTTTCCCATGATGCACCTCTCCTGCACTCTGTCTATGCAAATGAGCAAGCAGAGAGTTCAGGAATAAAACACCTAAGCTCATGTCCCCAAAAAACAGCAGCAGACAACTCGCAGATATTCCCCAATTTCTAATGCTTTTCTTTTAAACACACAATAAACAGCCTCACCTGTGGTAAGGCTTAAAAAAATTGAATAAACTCGTAAATGTTCCTTTCCACGGAAATCTTTAGTAAAAGGCGAAAGATTTTTTCGTTTTGAAGAGAAACCAGAGTAAGATAGAATATGGCTCTCTGGGGGTAAGTGGCACCACATCAAAGACCCCGTCATTGCGAGGGTGAGGACCTGAGAGGTATTTTCAAAATCTAAGAAAGAGGACAAGGACCAGGCCGGTGAGGGAAGCAGGCCCAAATTTCAGAGTCTCTGCTCAAAGCACAGAAAATCAAAAAGGTGGACAGTTCCCATGCGTCTGTCTGGGAATATGCAAATTCCTTTCTGTACACACCTCAGCTCATTAGGAGGCATTGTGGCTGCTGGGCAAGGGGAACGGGAAGCGTGCATCAGGCTTTAGGTGAAGTGGCCCTGTAGGACTTTTGTCCCCCAGCGATTTTACGCTTTCCACACCATCCTTCCAATCGTTAGGCTGTGAGCCACCACTGTGCTCTGCACATAGCCATGCACTTTAAGTCCCTTTTTCGCACATACTTTCATTAAACCTGAATATAGAAGTATATATCTGTCTAGGCTAGAGGCACATGAAACAGGACTGGCGTGCCGCTTCAAGTGTACGTGAGAGGAATCTGACTCAGGATTGGCCACCCTCTCAGGGCACCGACTCAGGATTGGCCAACCTCTATGGGGCACCTCTAACGTGCACAAATAACGGGCAAGCCCTATGAAAAGCACAGCGTGAGTCTAGGTGCCACCTTGAAAAAGGAGGGTGACGTCTGGCCTCTGACAGCAGGAATATTAAGAGATGAGAAAACATACTGCCTGCTATCGTGAAATTCCAAGATAGTCACGAAAAGCAATCTCATGCACTGCACAAGCTCTTTCCCATGATGCACCTCTCCTGCACTCTGTCGATGCAAATGAGCAAGCAGAGAGTTCAGGAATAAAACACCTAAGCTCATGTCCCCAAAAAACAGCAGCAGACAACTCGCAGATATATTCACCAATTTCTAATGCTTTTCTTTTAAACACACGATAAACAGCCTCACCTGTGGTAAGGCTTAAAAAAATTGAATAAACTCGTAAATGTTCCTCTCCACGGAAATCTTTAGTAAAAGGCGAAAGATTTTTTCGTTTTGAAGAGAAACCAGAGTAAGTTAGAATATGGCTCTCTGGGGGTAAGTGGCACCACATCAAAGACCCCGTCATTGCGAGGGTGAGGACCTGAGAGGTATTTTTAGGCTCTAAGAAAGAGGACAAGAACCAGGCCAGTGAGGGAAGCAGGCCCAATTTTCAGAGTCTCTGCTCAAAGCACAGAAAATCAAAAAGGTGGACAGTTCCCATGCGTCTGTCTGGAAATATGCAAATTCTTTTCTGTACACACCTCAGCTCATTAGGAGACGTTGCGGCTGCTGGGCAAGGGGAACGGGAAGCGTGCATCAGGCTTTAGGTGAAGTGACACTGTAGGACTTTTGTCCCCCAGCGATTTTACGCTTTCCACACCATCCTTCCAATCGATAGGCTGTGAGCCACCACTGTGCTCTGCACATAGCCATGCACTTTAAGTCCCTTTTTCGCATGTACTTTCATTAAACCTGAATATAGAAGTATATATCTGTCTAGGCTAGAGGCACATGAAACAGGACTGGCGTGCCGCTTCAAGTGTACCTGAGAGGAATCTGACTCAGGATTGGCCACCCTCTCAGGGCACTGACTCAGGATTGGCCAACCTCTATGGGGCACCTCTAACGGGCACAAATAATGGGCAAGCCATATGAAAAGCACAGCGTGAGTCTAGGTGCCACCTTGAAAAAGGAGGGCGACGTCTGGCCGCTGACAGCAGGAATATTAAGAGAGGAGAAAACATACTGCCTGCTATCGTGAAATTCCAAGATAGTCACGAAAAGCAATCTCATGCACTGTACAAGCTCTTTCCCATGATGCACCTCTCCTGCACTCTGTCTATGCAAATGAGCAAGCAGAGAGTTCAGGAATAAAACACCTAAGCTCATGTCCCCAAAAAACAGCAGCAGACAACTGGCAGATATTCCCCAATTTCTAATGCTTTTCTTTTAAACACACGATAAACAGCCTCACCTGTGGTAAGGCTTAAAAAAATTGAATAAACTCGTAAATGTTCCTCTCCACGGAAATCTTTAGTAAAAGGCGAAAGATTTTTTCGTTTTGAAGAGAAACCAGAGTAAGTTAGAATATGGCTCTCTGGGGGTAAGTGGCACCACATCAAAGACCCTGTCATTGCGATGGTGAGGACCTGAGAGGTATTTTCAGGCTCTAAGAAAGAGGACAAGAACCAGGCCGGTGAGGGAAGCAGGCCCAAATTTCAGAGTCTCTGCTCAAAGCACAGAAAATCAAAAAGGTGGACAGTTCCCATGCGTCTGTCTGGGAATATGCAAATTCTTTTCTGTACACACCTCAGCTCATTAGGAGGCGTTGCGGCTGCTGGGCAAGGGGAACGGGAAGCGTGCATCAGGCTTTAGGTGAAGTGACACTGTAGGACTTTTGTCCCCCAGCGATTTTACGCTTTCCACACCATCCTTCCAATCGATAGGCTGTGAGCCACCACTGTGCTCTGCACATAGCCATGCACTTTAAGTCCCTTTTTCGCACGTACTTTCATTAAACCTGAATATAGAAGTATATATCTGTCTAGGCTAGAGGCACATGAAACAGGACTGGCGTGCCGCTTCAAGTGTACCTGAGAGGAGTCTGACTCAGGATTGGCCACCCTCTCAGGGCACCGACTCAGGATTGGCCAACCTCTATGGGGCACCTCTAACGTGCACAAATAACGGGCAAGCCCTATGAAAAGCACAGCGTGAGTCTAGGTGCCACCTTGAAAAAGGAGGGTGACGTCTGGCCTCTGACAGCAGGAATATTAAGAGAGGAGAAAACATACTGCCTGCTATCGTGAAATTCCAAGATAGTCACGAAAAGCAATCTCATGCACTGCACAAGCTCTTTCCCATGATGCACCTCTCCTGCACTCTGTCGATGCAAATGAGCAAGCAGAGAGTTCAGGAATAAAACACCTAAGCTCATGTCCCCAAAAAACAGCAGCAGACAACTCGCAGATATATTCACCAATTTCTAATGCTTTTCTTTTAAACACACGATAAACAGCCTCACCTGTGGTAAGGCTTAAAAAAATTGAATAAACTCGTAAATGTTCCTCTCCACGGAAATCTTTAGTAAAAGGCGAAAGATTTTTTTCGTTTTGAAGAGAAACCAGAGTAAGTTAGAATATGGCTCTCTGGGGGTAAGTGGCACCACATCAAAGACCCCGTCATTGCGAGGGTGAGGACCTGAGAGGTATTTTCAAAATCTAAGAAAGAGGACAAGGACCAGGCCGGTGAGGGAAGCAGGCCCAAATTTCAGAGTCTCTGCTCAAAGCACAGAAAATCAAAAAGGTGGACAGTTCCCATGCGTCTGTCTGGGAATATGCAAATTCCTTTCTGTACACACCTCAGCTCATTAGGAGGCATTGCGGCTGCTGGGCAAGGGGAACGGGAAGCGTGCATCAGGCTTTAGGTGAAGTGGCCCTGTAGGACTTTTGTCCCCCAGCGATTTTACGCTTTCCACACCATCCTTCCAATCGTTAGGCTGTGAGCCACCACTGTGCTCTGCACATAGCCATGCACTTTAAGTCCCTTTTTCGCACATACTTTCATTAAACCTGAATATAGAAGTATATATCTGTCTAGGCTAGAGGCACATGAAACAGGACTGGCGTGCCGCTTCAAGTGTACCTGAGAGGAATCTGACTCAGGATTGGCCACCCTCTCAGGGCACCGACTCAGGATTGGCCAACCTCTATGGGGCACCTCTAACGTGCACAAATAACGGGCAAGCCCTATGAAAAGCACAGCGTGAGTCTAGGTGCCACCTTGAAAAAGGAGGGTGATGTCTGGCCTCTGACAGCAGGAATATTAAGAGATGAGAAAACATACTGCCTGCTATCGTGAAATTCCAAGATAGTCACGAAAAGCAATCTCATGCACTGCACAAGCTCTTTCCCATGATGCACCTCTCCTGCACTCTGTCGATGCAAATGAGCAAGCAGAGAGTTCAGGAATAAAACACCTAAGCTCATGTCCCCAAAAAACAGCAGCAGACAACTCGCAGATATATTCACCAATTTCTAATGCTTTTCTTTTAAACACACGATAAACAGCCTCACCTGTGGTAAGGCTTAAAAAAATTGAATAAACTCGTAAATGTTCCTCTCCACGGAAATCTTTAGTAAAAGGCGAAAGATTTTTTCGTTTTGAAGAGAAACCAGAGTAAGTTAGAATATGGCTCTCTGGGGGTAAGTGGCACCACATCAAAGACCCCGTCATTGCGAGGGTGAGGACCTGAGAGGTATTTTTAGGCTCTAAGAAAGAGGACAAGAACCAGGCCAGTGAGGGAAGCAGGCCCAATTTTCAGAGTCTCTGCTCAAAGCACAGAAAATCAAAAAGGTGGACAGTTCCCATGCGTCTGTCTGGAAATATGCAAATTCTTTTCTGTACACACCTCAGCTCATTAGGAGACGTTGCGGCTGCTGGGCAAGGGGAACGGGAAGCGTGCATCAGGCTTTAGGTGAAGTGACACTGTAGGACTTTTGTCCCCCAGCGATTTTACGCTTTCCACACCATCCTTCCAATCGATAGGCTGTGAGCCACCACTGTGCTCTGCACATAGCCATGCACTTTAAGTCCCTTTTTCGCATGTACTTTCATTAAACCTGAATATAGAAGTATATATCTGTCTAGGCTAGAGGCACATGAAACAGGACTGGCGTGCCGCTTCAAGTGTACCTGAGAGGAATCTGACTCAGGATTGGCCACCCTCTCAGGGCACCGACTCAGGATTGGCCAACCTCTATGGGGCACCTCTAACGGGCACAAATAATGGGCAAGCCATATGAAAAGCACAGCGTGAGTCTAGGTGCCACCTTGAAAAAGGAGGGCGACGTCTGGCCTCTGACAGCAGGAATATTAAGAGAGGAGAAAACATACTGCCTGCTATCGTGAAATTCCAAGATAGTCACGAAAAGCAATCTCATGCACTGTACAAGCTCTTTCCCATGATGCACCTCTCCTGCACTCTGTCTATGCAAATGAGCAAGCAGAGAGTTCAGGAATAAAACACCTAAGCTCATGTCCCCAAAAAACAGCAGCAGACAACTGGCAGATATTCCCCAATTTCTAATGCTTTTCTTTTAAACACACGATAAACAGCCTCACCTGTGGTAAGGCTTAAAAAAATTGAATAAACTCGTAAATGTTCCTCTCCACGGAAATCTTTAGTAAAAGGCGAAAGATTTTTTCGTTTTGAAGAGAAACCAGAGTAAGTTAGAATATGGCTCTCTGGGGGTAAGTGGCACCACATCAAAGACCCTGTCATTGCGATGGTGAGGACCTGAGAGGTATTTTCAGGCTCTAAGAAAGAGGACAAGAACCAGGCCGGTGAGGGAAGCAGGCCCAAATTTCAGAGTCTCTGCTCAAAGCACAGAAAATCAAAAAGGTGGACAGTTCCCATGCGTCTGTCTGGGAATATGCAAATTCTTTTCTGTACACACCTCAGCTCATTAGGAGGCGTTGCGGCTGCTGGGCAAGGGGAACGGGAAGCGTGCATCAGGCTTTAGGTGAAGTGACACTGTAGGACTTTTGTCCCCCAGCGATTTTACGCTTTCCACACCATCCTTCCAATCGATAGGCTGTGAGCCACCACTGTGCTCTGCACATAGCCATGCACTTTAAGTCCCTTTTTCGCACGTACTTTCATTAAACCTGAATATAGAAGTATATATCTGTCTAGGCTAGAGGCACATGAAACAGGACTGGCGTGCCGCTTCAAGTGTACCTGAGAGGAGTCTGACTCAGGATTGGCCACCCTCTCAGGGCACCGACTCAGGATTGGCCAACCTCTATGGGGCACCTCTAACGTGCACAAATAACGGGCAAGCCCTATGAAAAGCACAGCGTGAGTCTAGGTGCCACCTTGAAAAAGGAGGGTGACGTCTGGCCTCTGACAGCAGGAATATTAAGAGAGGAGAAAACATACTGCCTGCTATCGTGAAATTCCAAGATAGTCACGAAAAGCAATCTCATGCACTGCACAAGCTCTTTCCCATGATGCACCTCTCCTGCACTCTGTCGATGCAAATGAGCAAGCAGAGAGTTCAGGAATAAAACACCTAAGCTCATGTCCCCAAAAAACAGCAGCAGACAACTCGCAGATATATTCACCAATGTCTAATGCTTTTCTTTTAAACACACGATAAACAGCCTCACCTGTGGTAAGGCTTAAAAAAATTGATTAAACTCGTAAATGTTCCTCTCCACGGAAATCTTTAATAAAAGGCGACAGCTTTTTTCGTTTTGAAGAGAAACCAGAGTAAGTTAGAATATGGCTCTCTGGGGGTAAGTGGCACCACATCAAAGACCCCGTCATTGCGAGGGTGAGGACCTGAGAGGTATTTTCAAAATTTAAGAAAGAGGACAAGAACCAGGCCGGTGAGGGAAGCAGGCCCAAATTTCAGAGTCTCTGCTCAAAGCACAGAAAATCAAAAAGGTGGACAGTTCCCATGCGTCTGTCTGGGAATATGCAAATTCTTTTCTGTACACACCTCAGCTCATTAGGAGGCGTTGCGGCTGCTGGGCAAGGGGAACGGGAAGCGTGCATCAGGCTTTAGGTGAAGTGGCACTGTAGGACTTTTGTCCCCCAGCGATTTTACGCTTTCCACACCATCCTTCCAATCGTTAGGCTGTGAGCCACCACTGTGCTCTGCACATAGCCATGCACTTTAAGTCCCTTTTTCGCACGTACTTTCATTAAACCTGAATATAGAAGTATATATCTGTCTAGGCTAGAGGCACATGAAACAGGACTGGCGTGCCGCTTCAAGTGTACCTGAGAGGAATCTGACTCAGGATTGGCCACCCTCTCAGGGCACCGACTCAGGATTGGCCAACCTCTATGGGGCACCTCTAACGGGCACAAATAATGGGCAAGCCCTATGAAAAGCACAGCGTGAGTCTAGGTGCCACCTTGAAAAAGGAGGGTGACGTCTGGCCTCTGACAGCAGGAATATTAAGAGAGGAGAAAACATACTGCCTGCTATCGTGAAATTCCAAGATAGTCACGAAAAGCAATCTCATGCACTGCACAAGCTCTTTCCCATGATGCACCTCTCCTGCACTCTGTCTATGCAAATGAGCAAGCAGAGAGTTCAGGAATAAAACACCTAAGCTCATGTCCCCAAAAAACAGCAGCAGACAACTCGCAGATATTCCCCAATTTCTAATGCTTTTCTTTTAAACACACGATAAACAGCCTCACCTGTGGTAAGGCTTAAAAAAATTGAATAAACTCGTAAATGTTCCTCTCCACGGAAATCTTTAGTAAAAGGCGAAAGATTTTTTCGTTTTGAAGAGAAACCAGAGTAAGTTAGAATATGGCTCTCTGGGGGTAAGTGGCACCACATCAAAGACCCAGTCATTGCGATGGTGAGGACCTGAGAGGTATTTTCAGGCTCTAAGAAAGAGGACAAGAACCAGGCCGGTGAGGGAAGCAGGCCCAAATTTCAGAGTCTCTGCTCAAAGCACAGAAAATCAAAAAGGTGGACAGTTCCCATGCGTCTGTCTGGGAATATGCAAATTCTTTTCTGTACACACCTCAGCTCATTAGGAGGCGTTGCGGCTGCTGGGCAAGGGGAACGGGAAGCGTGCATCAGGCTTTAGGTGAAGTGACACTGTAGGACTTTTGTCCCCCAGCGATTTTACGCTTTCCACACCATCCTTCCAATCGATAGGCTGTGAGCCACCACTGTGCTCTGCACATAGCCATGCACTTTAAGTCCCTTTTTCGCACGTACTTTCATTAAACCTGAATATAGAAGTATATATCTGTCTAGGCTAGAGGCACATGAAACAGGACTGGCGTGCCGCTTCAAGTGTACCTGAGAGGAGTCTGACTCAGGATTGGCCACCCTCTCAGGGCACCGACTCAGGATTGGCCAACCTCTATGGGGCACCTCTAACGGGCACAAATAATGGGCAAGCCCTATGAAAAGCACAGCGTGAGTCTAGGTGCCACCTTGAAAAAGGAGGGTGACGTCTGGCCTCTGACAGCAGGAATATTAAGAGCGGAGAAAACATACTGCCTGCTATCGTGAAATTTCAAGATAGTCACGAAAAGCAATCTCATGCACTGCACAAGCTCTTTCCCATGATGCACCTCTCCTGCACTCTGTCTATGCAAATGAGCAAGCAGAGAGTTCAGGAATAAAACACCTAAGCTCATGTCCCCAAAAAACAGCAGCAGACAACTGGCAGATATTCCCCAATTTCTAATGCTTTTCTTTTAAACACACGATAAACAGCCTCACCTGTGGTAAGGCTTAAAAAAATTGAATAAACTCGTAAATGTTCCTCTCCACAGAAATCTTCAGTAAAAGGCGAAAGATTTATTCGTTTTGAAGAGAAACCAGAGTAAGTTAGAATATGGCTCTCTGGGGGTAAGTGGCACCACATCAAAGACCCCGTCATTGCGAGGGTGAGGACCTGAGAGGTATTTTTAGGCTCTAAGAAAGAGGACAAGAACCAGGCCAGTGAGGGAAGCAGGCCCAATTTTCAGAGTCTCTGCTCAAAGCACAGAAAATCAAAAAGGTGGACAGTTCCCATGCGTCTGTCTGGAAATATGCAAATTCTTTTCTGTACACACCTCAGCTCATTAGGAGACGTTGCGGCTGCTGGGCAAGGGGAACGGGAAGCGTGCATCAGGCTTTAGGTGAAGTGACACTGTAGGACTTTTGTCCCCCAGCGATTTTACGCTTTCCACACCATCCTTCCAATCGATAGGCTGTGAGCCACCACTGTGCTCTGCACATAGCCATGCACTTTAAGTCCCTTTTTCGCACGTACTTTCATTAAACCTGAATATAGAAGTATATATCTGTCTAGGCTAGAGGCACATGAAACAGGACTGGCGTGCCGCTTCAAGTGTACCTGAGAGGAATCTGACTCAGGATTGGCCACCCTCTCAGGGCACCGACTCAGGATTGGCCAACCTCTATGGGGCACCTCTAACGGGCACAAATAATGGGCAAGCCCTATGAAAAGCACAGCGTGAGTCTAGGTGCCACCTTGAAAAAGGAGGGCGACGTCTGGCCTCTGACAGCAGGAATATTAAGAGAGGAGAAAACATACTGCCTGCTATCGTGAAATTCCAAGATAGTCACGAAAAGCAATCTCATGCACTGTACAAGCTCTTTCCCATGATGCACCTCTCCTGCACTCTGTCTATGCAAATGAGCAAGCAGAGAGTTCAGGAATAAAACACCTAAGCTCATGTCCCCAAAAAACAGCAGCAGACAACTGGCAGATATTCCCCAATTTCTAATGCTTTTCTTTTAAACACACGATAAACATCCTCACCTGTGGTAAGGCTTAAAAAAATTGAATAAACTCGTAAATGTTCCTCTCCACGGAAATCTTTAGTAAAAGGCGAAAGATTTTTTCGTTTTGAAGAGAAACCAGAGTAAGTTAGAATATGGCTCTCGGGGGGTAAGTGGCACCACATCAAAGACCCCGTCATTGCGAGGGTGAGGACCTGAGAGGTATTTTCAGGCTCTAAGAAAGAGGACAAGAACCAGGCCGGTGAGGGAAGCAGGCCCAAATTTCAGAGTCTCTGCTCAAAGCACAGAAAATCAAAAAGGTGGACAGTTCCCATGCGTCTGTCTGGGAATATGCAAATTCTTTTCTGTACACACCTCAGCTCATTAGGAGGCGTTGCGGCTGCTGGGCAAGGGGAACGGGAAGCGTGCATCAGGCTTTAGGTGAAGTGGCACTGTAGGACTTTTGTCCCCCAGCGATTTTACGCTTTCCACACCATCCTTCCAATCGTTAGGCTGTGAGCCACCACTGTGCTCTGCACATAGCCATGCACTTTAAGTCCCTTTTTCGCACGTACTTTCATTAAACCTGAATATAGAAGTATATATCTGTCTAGGCTAGAGGCACATGAAACAGGACTGGCGTGCCGCTTCAAGTGTACCTGAGAGGAATCTGACTCAGGATTGGCCACCCTCTCAGGGCACCGACTCAGGATTGGCCAACCTCTATGGGGTCCCTCTAATGGGCACAAATAATGGGCAAGCCCTATGAAAAGCACAGCGTGAGTCTAGGTGCCACCTTGAAAAAGGAGGGTGACGTCTGGCCTCTGACAGCAGGAATATTAAGAGAGGAGAAAACATACTGCCTGCTATCGTGAAATTCCAAGATAGTCACGAAAAGCAATCTCATGCACTGCACAAGCTCTTTCCCATGATGCACCTCTCCTGCACTCTGTCTATGCAAATGAGCAAGCAGAGAGTTCAGGAATAAAACACCTAAGCTCATGTCCCCAAAAAACAGCAGCAGACAACTCGCAGATATTCCCCAATTTCTAATGCTTTTCTTTTAAACACACGATAAACAGCCTCACCTGTGGTAAGGCTTAAAAAAATTGAATAAACTCGTAAATGTTCCTCTTCACGGAAATCTTTAGTAAAAGGCGAAAGATTTTTTCGTTTTGAAGAGAAACCAGAGTAAGTTAGAATATGGCTCTCTGGGGGTAAGTGGCACCACATCAAAGACCCCGTCATTGCGATGGTGAGGACCTGAGAGGTATTTTCAGGCTCTAAGAAAGAGGACAAGAACCAGGCCGGTGAGGGAAGCAGGCCCAAATTTCAGAGTCTCTGCTCAAAGCACAGAAAATCAAAAAGGTGGACAGTTCCCATGCGTCTGTCTGGGAATATGCAAATTCTTTTCTGTACACACCTCAGCTCATTAGGAGGCGTTGCAGGTGCTGGGCAAGGGGAACGGCAAGCGTGCATCAGGCTTTAGGTGAAGTGACACTGTAGGACTTTTGTCCCCCAGCGATTTTACGCTTTCCACACCATCCTTCCAATCGATAGGCTGTGAGCCACCACTGTGCTCTGCACATAGCCATGCACTTTAAGTCCCTTTTTCGCACGTACTTTCATTAAACCTGAATATAGAAGTATATATCTGTCTAGGCTAGAGGCACATGAAACAGGACTGGCGTGCCGCTTCAAGTGTACCTGAGAGGAGTCTGACTCAGGATTGGCCACCCTCTCAGGGCACCGACTCAGGATTGGCCAACCTCTATGGGGCACCTCTAACGGGCACAAATAATGGGCAAGCCCTATGAAAAGCACAGCGTGAGTCTAGGTGCCACCTTGAAAAAGGAGGGTGACGTCTGGCCTCTGACAGCAGGAATATTAAGAGCGGAGAAAACATACTGCCTGCTATCGTGAAATTTCAAGATAGTCACGAAAAGCAATCTCATGCACTGCACAAGCTCTTTCCCATGATGCACCTCTCCTGCACTCTGTCTATGCAAATGAGCAAGCAGAGAGTTCAGGAATAAAACACCTAAGCTCATGTCCCCAAAAAACAGCAGCAGACAACTCGCAGATATTCCCCAATTTCTAATGCTTTTCTTTTAAACACACAATAAACAGCCTCACCTGTGGTAAGGCTTAAAAAAATTGAATAAACTCGTAAATGTTCCTTTCCACGGAAATCTTTAGTAAAAGGCGAAAGATTTTTTCGTTTTGAAGAGAAACCAGAGTAAGATAGAATATGGCTCTCTGGGGGTAAGTGGCACCACATCAAAGACCCCGTCATTGCGAGGGTGAGGACCTGAGAGGTATTTTCAAAATCTAAGAAAGAGGACAAGGACCAGGCCGGTGAGGGAAGCAGGCCCAAATTTCAGAGTCTCTGCTCAAAGCACAGAAAATCAAAAAGGTGGACAGTTCCCATGCGTCTGTCTGGGAATATGCAAATTCCTTTCTGTACACACCTCAGCTCATTAGGAGGCATTGCGGCTGCTGGGCAAGGGGAACGGGAAGCGTGCATCAGGCTTTAGGTGAAGTGGCCCTGTAGGACTTTTGTCCCCCAGCGATTTTACGCTTTCCACACCATCCTTCCAATCGTTAGGCTGTGAGCCACCACTGTGCTCTGCACATAGCCATGCACTTTAAGTCCCTTTTTCGCACATACTTTCATTAAACCTGAATATAGAAGTATATATCTGTCTAGGCTAGAGGCACATGAAACAGGACTGGCGTGCCGCTTCAAGTGTACCTGAGAGGAATCTGACTCAGGATTGGCCACCCTCTCAGGGCACCGACTCAGGATTGGCCAACCTCTATGGGGCACCTCTAACGTGCACAAATAACGGGCAAGCCCTATGAAAAGCACAGCGTGAGTCTAGGTGCCACCTTGAAAAAGGAGGGTGACGTCTGGCCTCTGACAGCAGGAATATTAAGAGATGAGAAAACATACTGCCTGCTATCGTGAAATTCCAAGATAGTCACGAAAAGCAATCTCATGCACTGCACAAGCTCTTTCCCATGATGCACCTCTCCTGCACTCTGTCGATGCAAATGAGCAAGCAGAGAGTTCAGGAATAAAACACCTAAGCTCATGTCCCCAAAAAACAGCAGCAGACAACTCGCAGATATATTCACCAATTTCTAATGCTTTTCTTTTAAACACACGATAAACAGCCTCACCTGTGGTAAGGCTTAAAAAAATTGAATAAACTCGTAAATGTTCCTCTCCACGGAAATCTTTAGTAAAAGGCAAAAGATTTTTTCGTTTTGAAGAGAAACCAGAGTAAGTTAGAATATGGCTCTCTGGGGGTAAGTGGCACCACATCAAAGACCCCGTCATTGCGAGGGTGAGGACCTGAGAGGTATTTTTAGGCTCTAAGAAAGAGGACAAGAACCAGGCCAGTGAGGGAAGCAGGCCCAATTTTCAGAGTCTCTGCTCAAAGCACAGAAAATCAAAAAGGTGGACAGTTCCCATGCGTCTGTCTGGAAATATGCAAATTCTTTTCTGTACACACCTCAGCTCATTAGGAGACGTTGCGGCTGCTGGGCAAGGGGAACGGGAAGCGTGCATCAGGCTTTAGGTGAAGTGACACTGTAGGACTTTTGTCCCCCAGCGATTTTACGCTTTCCACACCATCCTTCCAATCGATAGGCTGTGAGCCACCACTGTGCTCTGCACATAGCCATGCACTTTAAGTCCCTTTTTCGCATGTACTTTCATTAAACCTGAATATAGAAGTATATATCTGTCTAGGCTAGAGGCACATGAAACAGGACTGGCGTGCCGCTTCAAGTGTACCTGAGAGGAATCTGACTCAGGATTGGCCACCCTCTCAGGGCACCGACTCAGGATTGGCCAACCTCTATGGGGCACCTCTAACGGGCACAAATAATGGGCAAGCCATATGAAAAGCACAGCGTGAGTCTAGGTGCCACCTTGAAAAAGGAGGGCGACGTCTGGCCTCTGACAGCAGGAATATTAAGAGAGGAGAAAACATACTGCCTGCTATCGTGAAATTCCAAGATAGTCACGAAAAGCAATCTCATGCACTGTACAAGCTCTTTCCCATGATGCACCTCTCCTGCACTCTGTCTATGCAAATGAGCAAGCAGAGAGTTCAGGAATAAAACACCTAAGCTCATGTCCCCAAAAAACAGCAGCAGACAACTGGCAGATATTCCCCAATTTCTAATGCTTTTCTTTTAAACACACGATAAACAGCCTCACCTGTGGTAAGGCTTAAAAAAATTGAATAAACTCGTAAATGTTCCTCTCCACGGAAATCTTTAGTAAAAGGCGAAAGATTTTTTCGTTTTGAAGAGAAACCAGAGTAAGTTAGAATATGGCTCTCTGGGGGTAAGTGGCACCACATCAAAGACCCTGTCATTGCGATGGTGAGGACCTGAGAGGTATTTTCAGGCTCTAAGAAAGAGGACAAGAACCAGGCCGGTGAGGAAAGCAGGCCCAAATTTCAGAGTCTCTGCTCAAAGCACAGAAAATCAAAAAGGTGGACAGTTCCCATGCGTCTGTCTGGGAATATGCAAATTCTTTTCTGTACACACCTCAGCTCATTAGGAGGCGTTGCGGCTGCTGGGCAAGGGGAACGGGAAGCGTGCATCAGGCTTTAGGTGAAGTGACACTGTAGGACTTTTGTCCCCCAGCGATTTTACGCTTTCCACACCATCCTTCCAATCGATAGGCTGTGAGCCACCACTGTGCTCTGCACATAGCCATGCACTTTAAGTCCCTTTTTCGCACGTACTTTCATTAAACCTGAATATAGAAGTATATATCTGTCTAGGCTAGAGGCACATGAAACAGGACTGGCGTGCCGCTTCAAGTGTACCTGAGAGGAGTCTGACTCAGGATTGGCCACCCTCTCAGGGCACCGACTCAGGATTGGCCAACCTCTATGGGGCACCTCTAACGTGCACAAATAACGGGCAAGCCCTATGAAAAGCACAGCGTGAGTCTAGGTGCCACCTTGAAAAAGGAGGGTGACGTCTGGCCTCTGACAGCAGGAATATTAAGAGAGGAGAAAACATACTGCCTGCTATCGTGAAATTCCAAGATAGTCACGAAAAGCAATCTCATGCACTGCACAAGCTCTTTCCCATGATGCACCTCTCCTGCACTCTGTCGATGCAAATGAGCAAGCAGAGAGTTCAGGAATAAAACACCTAAGCTCATGTCCCCAAAAAACAGCAGCAGACAACTCGCAGATATATTCATCAATTTCTAATGCTTTTCTTTTAAACACACGATAAACAGCCTCACCTGTGGTAAGGCTTAAAAAAATTGAATAAACTCGTAAATGTTCCTCTCCACGGAAATCTTTAGTAAAAGGCGAAAGATTTTTTCGTTTTGAAGAGAAACCAGAGTAAGTTAGAATATGGCTCTCTGGGGGTAAGTGGCACCACATCAAAGACCCCGTCATTGCGAGGGTGAGGACCTGAGAGGTATTTTTAGGCTCTAAGAAAGAGGACAAGAACCAGGCCAGTGAGGGAAGCAGGCTCAATTTTCAGAGTCTCTGCTCAAAGCACAGAAAATCAAAAAGGTGGACAGTTCCCATGCGTCTGTCTGGAAATATGCAAATTCTTTTCTGTACACACCTCAGCTCATTAGGAGACGTTGCGGCTGCTGGGCAAGGGGAACGGGAAGCGTGCATCAGGCTTTAGGTGAAGTGACACTGTAGGACTTTTGTCCCCCAGCGATTTTACGCTTTCCACACCATCCTTCCAATCGATAGGCTGTGAGCCACCACTGTGCTCTGCACATAGCCATGCACTTTAAGTCCCTTTTTCGCATGTACTTTCATTAAACCTGAATATAGAAGTATATATCTGTCTAGGCTAGAGGCACATGAAACAGGACTGGCGTGCCGCTTCAAGTGTACCTGAGAGGAATCTGACTCAGGATTGGCCACCCTCTCAGGGCACCGACTCAGGATTGGCCAACCTCTATGGGGCACCTCCAACGGGCACAAATAACGGGCAAGCCCTATGAAAAGCACAGCGTGAGTCTAGGTGCCACCTTGAAAAAGGAGGGTGACGTCTGGCCTCTGACAGCAGGAATATTAAGAGAGGAGAAAACATACTGCCTGCTATCGTGAAATTCCAAGATAGTCACGAAAAGCAATCTCATGCACTGCACAAGCTCTTTCCCATGATGCACCTCTCCTGCACTCTGTCTATGCAAATGAGCAAGCAGAGAGTTCAGGAATAAAACACCTAAGCTCATGTCCCCAAAAAACAGCAGCAGACAACTCGCAGATATTCCCCAATTTCTAATGCTTTTCTTTTAAACACACGATAAACAGCCTCACCTGTGGTAAGGCTTAAAAAAATTGAATAAACTCGTAAATGTTCCTCTCCACGGAAATCTTTAGTAAAAGGCGAAAGATTTTTTCGTTTTGAAGAGAAACCAGAGTAAGTTAGAATATGGCTCTCTGGGGGTAAGTGGCACCACATCAAAGACCCCGTCATTGCGAGGGTGAGGACCTGAGAGGTATTTTCAAAATTTAAGAAAGAGGACAAGAACCAGGCCGGTGAGGGAAGCAGGCCCAAATTTCAGAGTCTCTGCTCAAAGCACAGAAAATCAAAAAGGTGGACAGTTCCCATGCGTCTGTCTGGGAATATGCAAATTCTTTTCTGTACACACCTCAGCTCATTAGGAGGCGTTGCGGCTGCTGGGCAAGGGGAACGGGAAGCGTGCATCAGGCTTTAGGTGAAGTGGCACTGTAGGACTTTTGTCCCCCAGCGATTTTACGCTTTCCACACCATCCTTCCAATCGTTAGGCTGTGAGCCACCACTGTGCTCTGCACATAGCCATGCACTTTAAGTCCCTTTTTCGCACGTACTTTCATTAAACCTGAATATAGAAGTATATATCTGTCTAGGCTAGAGGCACATGAAACAGGACTGGCGTGCCGCTTCAAGTGTACCTGAGAGGAATCTGACTCAGGATTGGCCACCCTCTCAGGGCACCGACTCAGGATTGGCCAACCTCTATGGGGCACCTCTAACGGGCACAAATAATGGGCAAGCCCTATGAAAAGCACAGCGTGAGTCTAGGTGCCACCTTGAAAAAGGAGGGTGACGTCTGGCCTCTGACAGCAGGAATATTAAGAGAGGAGAAAACATACTGCCTGCTATCGTGAAATTCCAAGATAGTCACGAAAAGCAATCTCATGCACTGCACAAGCTCTTTCCCATGATGCACCTCTCCTGCACTCTGTCTATGCAAATGAGCAAGCAGAGAGTTCAGGAATAAAACACCTAAGCTCATGTCCCCAAAAAACAGCAGCAGACAACTCGCAGATATTCCCCAATTTCTAATGCTTTTCTTTTAAACACACGATAAACAGCCTCACCTGTGGTAAGGCTTAAAAAAATTGAATAAACTCGTAAATGTTCCTCTCCACGGAAATCTTTAGTAAAAGGCGAAAGATTTTTTCGTTTTGAAGAGAAACCAGAGTAAGTTAGAATATGGCTCTCTGGGGGTAAGTGGCACCACATCAAAGACCCCGTCATTGCGATGGTGAGGACCTGAGAGGTATTTTCAGGCTCTAAGAAAGAGGACAAGAACCAGGCCGGTGAGGGAAGTAGGCCCAAATTTCAGAGTCTCTGCTCAAAGCACAGAAAATCAAAAAGGTGGACAGTTCCCATGCGTCTGTCTGGAAATATGCAAATTCTTTTCTGTACACACCTCAGCTCATTAGGAGACGTTGCGGCTGCTGGGCAAGGGGAACGGGAAGCGTGCATCAGGCTTTAGGTGAAGTGACACTTTAGGACTTTTGTCCCCCAGCGATTTTACGCTTTCCACACCATCCTTCCAATCGATAGGCTGTGAGCCACCACTGTGCTCTGCACATAGCCATGCACTTTAAGTCCCTTTTTCGCACGTACTTTCATTAAACCTGAATATAGAAGTATATATCTGTCTAGGCTAGAGGCACATGAAACAGGACTGGCGTGCCGCTTCAAGTGTACCTGAGAGGAATCTGACTCAGGATTGGCCACCCTCTCAGGGCACCGACTCAGGATTGGCCAACCTCTATGGGGCACCTCTAACGGGCACAAATAATGGGCAAGCCCTATGAAAAGCACAGCGTGAGTCTAGGTGCCACCTTGAAAAAGGAGGGCGACGTCTGGCCTCTGACAGCAGGAATATTAAGAGAGGAGAAAACATACTGCCTGCTATCGTGAAATTCCAAGATAGTCACGAAAAGCAATCTCATGCACTGTACAAGCTCTTTCCCATGATGCACCTCTCCTGCACTCTGTCTATGCAAATGAGCAAGCAGAGAGTTCAGGAATAAAGCACCTAAGCTCATGTCCCCAAAAAACAGCAGCAGACAACTGGCAGATATTCCCCAATTTCTAATGCTTTTCTTTTAAACACACGATAAACATCCTCACCTGTGGTAAGGCTTAAAAAAATTGAATAAACTCGTAAATGTTCCTCTCCACGGAAATCTTTACTAAAAGGTGAAAGATTTTTTCGTTTTGAAGAGAAACCAGAGTAAGTTAGAATATGGCTCTCGGGGGGTAAGTGGCACCACATCAAAGACCCCGTCATTGCGAGGGTGAGGACCTGAGAGGTATTTTCAAAATCTAAGAAAGAGGACAAGAACCAGGCCGGTGAGGGAAGCAGGCCCAAATTTCAGAGTCTCTGCTCAAAGCACAGAAAATCAAAAAGGTGGACAGTTCCCATGCGTCTGTCTGGGAATATGCAAATTCTTTTCTGTACACACCTCAGCTCATTAGGAGGCGTTGCAGCTGCTGGGCAAGGGGAACGGCAAGCGTGCATCAGGCTTTAGGTGAAGTGACACTGTAGGACTTTTGTCCCCCAGCGATTTTACGCTTTCCACACCATCCTTCCAATCGATAGGATGTGAGCCACCACTGTGCTCTGCACATAGCCATGCACTTTAAGTCCCTTTTTCGCACGTACTTTCATTAAACCTGAATATAGAAGTATATATCTGTCTAGGCTAGAGGCACATGAAACAGGACTGGCGTGCCGCTTCAAGTGTACCTGAGAGGAGTCTGACTCAGGATTGGCCACCCTCTCAGGGCACCGACTCAGGATTGGCCAACCTCTATGGGGCACCTCTAACGGGCACAAATAATGGGCAAGCCCTATGAAAAGCACAGCGTGAGTCTAGGTGCCACCTTGAAAAAGGAGGGTGACGTCTGGCCTCTGACAGCAGGAATATTAAGAGCGGAGAAAACATACTGCCTGCTATCGTGAAATTTCAAGATAGTCACGAAAAGCAATCTCATGCACTGCACAAGCTCTTTCCCATGATGCACCTCTCCTGCACTCTGTCTATGCAAATGAGCAAGCAGAGAGTTCAGGAATAAAACACCTAAGCTCATGTCCCCAAAAAACAGCAGCAGACAACTCGCAGATATTCCCCAATTTCTAATGCTTTTCTTTTAAACACACGATAAACAGCCTCACCTGTGGTAAGGCTTAAAAAAATTGAATAAACTCGTAAATGTTCCTCTCCACGGAAATCTTTAGTAAAAGGCGAAAGATTTTTTCGTTTTGAAGAGAAACCAGAGTAAGTTAGAATATGGCTCTCTGGGGGTAAGTGGCACCACATCAAAGACCCCGTCATTGCGATGGTGAGGACCTGAGAGGTATTTTCAGGCTCTAAGAAAGAGGACAAGAACCAGGCCGGTGAGGGAAGTAGGCCCAAATTTCAGAGTCTCTGCTCAAAGCACAGAAAATCAAAAAGGTGGACAGTTCCCATGCGTCTGTCTGGAAATATGCAAATTCTTTTCTGTACACACCTCAGCTCATTAGGAGACGTTGCGGCTGCTGGGCAAGGGGAACGGGAAGCGTGCATCAGGCTTTAGGTGAAGTGACACTTTAGGACTTTTGTCCCCCAGCGATTTTACGCTTTCCACACCATCCTTCCAATCGATAGGCTGTGAGCCACCACTGTGCTCTGCATATAGCCATGCACTTTAAGTCCCTTTTTCGCACGTACTTTCATTAAACCTGAATATAGAAGTATATATCTGTCTAGGCTAGAGGCACATGAAACAGGACTGGCGTGCCGCTTCAAGTGTACCTGAGAGGAATCTGACTCAGGATTGGCCACCCTCTCAGGGCACCGACTCAGGATTGGCCAACCTCTATGGGGCACCTCTAACGGGCACAAATAATGGGCAAGCCCTATGAAAAGCACAGCGTGAGTCTAGGTGCCACCTTGAAAAAGGAGGGCGACGTCTGGCCTCTGACAGCAGGAATATTAAGAGAGGAGAAAACATACTGCCTGCTATCGTGAAATTCCAAGATAGTCACGAAAAGCAATCTCATGCACTGTACAAGCTCTTTCCCATGATGCACCTCTCCTGCACTCTGTCTATGCAAATGAGCAAGCAGAGAGTTCAGGAATAAAGCACCTAAGCTCATGTCCCCAAAAAACAGCAGCAGACAACTGGCAGATATTCCCCAATTTCTAATGCTTTTCTTTTAAACACACGATAAACATCCTCACCTGTGGTAAGGCTTAAAAAAATTGAATAAACTCGTAAATGTTCCTCTCCACGGAAATCTTTACTAAAAGGCGAAAGATTTTTTCGTTTTGAAGAGAAACCAGAGTAAGTTAGAATATGGCTCTCGGGGGGTAAGTGGCACCACATCAAAGACCCCGTCATTGCGAGGGTGAGGACCTGAGAGGTATTTTCAAAATCTAAGAAAGAGGACAAGAACCAGGCCGGTGAGGGAAGCAGGCCCAAATTTCAGAGTCTCTGCTCAAAGCACAGAAAATCAAAAAGGTGGACAGTTCCCATGCGTCTGTCTGGGAATATGCAAATTCTTTTCTGTACACACCTCAGCTCATTAGGAGGCGTTGCAGCTGCTGGGCAAGGGGAACGGCAAGCGTGCATCAGGCTTTAGGTGAAGTGACACTGTAGGACTTTTGTCCCCCAGCGATTTTACGCTTTCCACACCATCCTTCCAATCGATAGGCTGTGAGCCACCACTGTGCTCTGCACATAGCCATGCACTTTAAGTCCCTTTTTCGCACGTACTTTCATTAAACCTGAATATAGAAGTATATATCTGTCTAGGCTAGAGGCACATGAAACAGGACTGGCGTGCCGCTTCAAGTGTACCTGAGAGGAGTCTGACTCAGGATTGGCCACCCTCTCAGGGCACCGACTCAGGATTGGCCAACCTCTATGGGGCACCTCTAACGGGCACAAATAATGGGCAAGCCCTATGAAAAGCACAGCGTGAGTCTAGGTGCCACCTTGAAAAAGGAGGGTGACGTCTGGCCTCTGACAGCAGGAATATTAAGAGCGGAGAAAACATACTGCCTGCTATCGTGAAATTTCAAGATAGTCACGAAAAGCAATCTCATGCACTGCACAAGCTCTTTCCCATGATGCACCTCTCCTGCACTCTGTCTATGCAAATGAGCAAGCAGAGAGTTCAGGAATAAAACACCTAAGCTCATGTCCCCAAAAAACAGCAGCAGACAACTCGCAGATATTCCCCAATTTCTAATGCTTTTCTTTTAAACACACAATAAACAGCCTCACCTGTGGTAAGGCTTAAAAAAACTTGAATAAACTCGTAAATGTTCCTTTCCACGGAAATCTTTAGTAAAAGGCGAAAGATTTTTTCGTTTTGAAGAGAAACCAGAGTAAGATAGAATATGGCTCTCTGGGGGT
Organism: Lissotriton helveticus; assembly: GCF_964261635.1. NCBI lineage: Eukaryota > Metazoa > Chordata > Amphibia > Caudata > Salamandridae > Lissotriton > Lissotriton helveticus. Next base: position 657,028,459 of record NC_136073.1, on the reverse strand, counting down.
AAGTGGCACCACATCAAAGACCCCGTCATTGCGAGGGTGAGGACCTGAGAGGTATTTTCAAAATCTAAGAAAGAGGACAAGGACCAGGCCGGTGAGGGAAGCAGGCCCAAATTTCAGAGTCTCTGCTCAAAGCACAGAAAATCAAAAAGGTGGACAGTTCCCATGCGTCTGTCTGGGAATATGCAAATTCCTTTCTGTACACACCTCAGCTCATTAGGAGGCATTGCGGCTGCTGGGCAAGGGGAACGGGAAGCGTGCATCAGGCTTTAGGTGAAGTGGCCCTGTAGGACTTTTGTCCCCCAGCGATTTTACGCTTTCCACACCATCCTTCCAATCGTTAGGCTGTGAGCCACCACTGTGCTCTGCACATAGCCATGCACTTTAAGTCCCTTTTTCGCACATACTTTCATTAAACCTGAATATAGAAGTATATATCTGTCTAGGCTAGAGGCACATGAAACAGGACTGGCGTGCCGCTTCAAGTGTACCTGAGAGGAATCTGACTCAGGATTGGCCACCCTCTCAGGGCACCGACTCAGGATTGGCCAACCTCTATGGGGCACCTCTAACGTGCACAAATAACGGGCAAGCCCTATGAAAAGCACAGCGTGAGTCTAGGTGCCACCTTGAAAAAGGAGGGTGACGTCTGGCCTCTGACAGCAGGAATATTAAGAGATGAGAAAACATACTGCCTGCTATCGTGAAATTCCAAGATAGTCACGAAAAGCAATCTCATGCACTGCACAAGCTCTTTCCCATGATGCACCTCTCCTGCACTCTGTCGATGCAAATGAGCAAGCAGAGAGTTCAGGAATAAAACACCTAAGCTCATGTCCCCAAAAAACAGCAGCAGACAACTCGCAGATATATTCACCAATTTCTAATGCTTTTCTTTTAAACACACGATAAACAGCCTCACCTGTGGTAAGGCTTAAAAAAATTGAATAAACTCGTAAATGTTCCTCTCCACGGAAATCTTTAGTAAAAGGCGAAAGATTTTTTCGTTTTGAAGAGAAACCAGAGTAAGTTAGAAAATGGCTCTCTGGGGGTGAGTGGCACCACATCAAAGACCCCGTCATTGCGAGGGTGAGGACCTGAGAGGTATTTTTAGGCTCTAAGAAAGAGGACAAGAACCAGGCCAGTGAGGGAATGCCGGCCCAAATTTCAGAGTCTCTGCTCAAAGCACAGAAAATCAAAAAGGTGGACAGTTCCCATGCGTCTGTCTGGAAATATGCAAATTCTTTTCTGTACACACCTCAGCTCATTAGGAGACGTTGCGGCTGCTGGGCAAGGGGAACGGGAAGCGTGCATCAGGCTTTAGGTGAAGTGACACTGTAGGACTTTTGTCCCCCAGCGATTTTACGCTTTCCACACCATCCTTCCAATCGATAGGCTGTGAGCCACCACTGTGCTCTGCACATAGCCATGCACTTTAAGTCCCTTTTTCGCATGTACTTTCATTAAACCTGAATATAGAAGTATATATCTGTCTAGGCTAGAGGCACATGAAACAGGACTGGCGTGCCGCTTCAAGTGTACCTGAGAGGAATCTGACTCAGGATTGGCCACCCTCTCAGGGCACCGACTCAGGATTGGCCAACCTCTATGGGGCACCTCTAACGGGCACAAATAATGGGCAAGCCATATGAAAAGCACAGCGTGAGTCTAGGTGCCACCTTGAAAAAGGAGGGCGACGTCTGGCCTCTGACAGCAGGAATATTAAGAGAGGAGAAAACATACTGCCTGCTATCGTGAAATTCCAAGATAGTCACGAAAAGCAATCTCATGCACTGTACAAGCTCTTTCCCATGATGCACCTCTCCTGCACTCTGTCTATGCAAATGAGCAAGCAGAGAGTTCAGGAATAAAACACCTAAGCTCATGTCCCCAAAAAACAGCAGCAGACAACTGGCAGATATTCCCCAATTTCTAATGCTTTTCTTTTAAACACACGATAAACAGCCTCACCTGTGGTAAGGCTTAAAAAAATTGAATAAACTCGTAAATGTTCCTCTCCACGGAAATCTTTAGTAAAAGGCGAAAGATTTTTTCGTTTTGAAGAGAAACCAGAGTAAGTTAGAATATGGCTCTCTGGGGGTAAGTGGCACCACATCAAAGACCCTGTCATTGCGATGGTGAGGACCTGAGAGGTATTTTCAGGCTCTAAGAAAGAGGACAAGAACCAGGCCGGTGAGGGAAGCAGGCCCAAATTTCAGAGTCTCTGCTCAAAGCACAGAAAATCAAAAAGGTGGACAGTTCCCATGCGTCTGTCTGGGAATATGCAAATTCTTTTCTGTACACACCTCAGCTCATTAGGAGGCGTTGCGGCTGCTGGGCAAGGGGAACGGGAAGCGTGCATCAGGCTTTAGGTGAAGTGACACTGTAGGACTTTTGTCCCCCAGCGATTTTACGCTTTCCACACCATCCTTCCAATCGATAGGCTGTGAGCCACCACTGTGCTCTGCACATAGCCATGCACTTTAAGTCCCTTTTTCGCACGTACTTTCATTAAACCTGAATATAGAAGTATATATCTGTCTAGGCTAGAGGCACATGAAACAGGACTGGCGTGCCGCTTCAAGTGTACCTGAGAGGAGTCTGACTCAGGATTGGCCTTCCTCTCAGGGCACCGACTCAGGATTGGCCAACCTCTATGGGGCACCTCTAACGTGCACAAATAACGGGCAAGCCCTATGAAAAGCACAGCGTGAGTCTAGGTGCCACCTTGAAAAAGGAGGGTGACGTCTGGCCTCTGACAGCAGGAATATTAAGAGAGGAGAAAACATACTGCCTGCTATCGTGAAATTCCAAGATAGTCACGAAAAGCAATCTCATGCACTGCACAAGCTCTTTCCCATGATGCACCTCTCCTGCACTCTGTCGATGCAAATGAGCAAGCAGAGAGTTCAGGAATAAAACACCTAAGCTCATGTCCCCAAAAAACAGCAGCAGACAACTCGCAGATATATTCACCAATTTCTAATGCTTTTCTTTTAAACACACGATAAACAGCCTCACCTGTGGTAAGGCTTAAAAAAATTGAATAAACTCATAAATGTTCCTCTCCACGGAAATCTTTAGTAAAAGGCGAAAGATTTTTTTCGTTTTGAAGAGAAACCAGAGTAAGTTAGAATATGGCTCTCTGGGGGTAAGTGGCACCACATCAAAGACCCCGTCATTGCGAGGGTGAGGACCTGAGAGGTATTTTTAGGCTCTAAGAAAGAGGACAAGAACCAGGCCAGTGAGGGAAGCAGGCTCAATTTTCAGAGTCTCTGCTCAAAGCACAGAAAATCAAAAAGGTGGACAGTTCCCATGCGTCTGTCTGGAAATATGCAAATTCTTTTCTGTACACACCTCAGCTCATTAGGAGACGTTGCGGCTGCTGGGCAAGGGGAACGGGAAGCGTGCATCAGGCTTTAGGTGAAGTGACACTGTAGGACTTTTGTCCCCCAGCGATTTTACGCTTTCCACACCATCCTTCCAATCGATAGGCTGTGAGCCACCACTGTGCTCTGCACATAGCCATGCACTTTAAGTCCCTTTTTCGCATGTACTTTCATTAAACCTGAATATAGAAGTATATATCTGTCTAGGCTAGAGGCACATGAAACAGGACTGGCGTGCCGCTTCAAGTGTACCTGAGAGGAATCTGACTCAGGATTGGCCACCCTCTCAGGGCACCGACTCAGGATTGGCCAACCTCTATGGGGCACCTCTAACGGGCACAAATAATGGGCAAGCCCTATGAAAAGCACAGCGTGAGTCTAGGTGCCACCTTGAAAAAGGAGGGCGACGTCTGGCCTCTGACAGCAGGAATATTAAGAGAGGAGAAAACATACTGCCTGCTATCGTGAAATTCCAAGATAGTCACGAAAAGCAATCTCATGCACTGCACAAGCTCTTTCCCATGATGCACCTCTCCTGCACTCTGTCTATGCAAATGAGCAAGCAGAGAGTTCAGGAATAAAACACCTAAGCTCATGTCCCCAAAAAACAGCAGCAGACAACTCGCAGATATTCCCCAATTTCTAATGCTTTTCTTTTAAACACACAATAAACAGCCTCACCTGTGGTAAGGCTTAAAAAAATTGAATAAACTCGTAAATGTTCCTTTCCACGGAAATCTTTAGTAAAAGGCGAAAGATTTTTTCGTTTTGAAGAGAAACCAGAGTAAGATAGAATATGGCTCTCTGGGGGTAAGTGGCACCACATCAAAGACCCCGTCATTGCGAGGGTGAGGACCTGAGAGGTATTTTCAAAATCTAAGAAAGAGGACAAGGACCAGGCCGGTGAGGGAAGCAGGCCCAAATTTCAGAGTCTCTGCTCAAAGCACAGAAAATCAAAAAGGTGGACAGTTCCCATGCGTCTGTCTGGGAATATGCAAATTCCTTTCTGTACACACCTCAGCTCATTAGGAGGCATTGCGGCTGCTGGGCAAGGGGAACGGGAAGCGTGCATCAGGCTTTAGGTGAAGTGGCCCTGTAGGACTTTTGTCCCCCAGCGATTTTACGCTTTCCACACCATCCTTCCAATCGTTAGGCTGTGAGCCACCACTGTGCTCTGCACATAGCCATGCACTTTAAGTCCCTTTTTCGCACATACTTTCATTAAACCTGAATATAGAAGTATATATCTGTCTAGGCTAGAGGCACATGAAACAGGACTGGCGTGCCGCTTCAAGTGTACCTGAGAGGAATCTGACTCAGGATTGGCCACCCTCTCAGGGCACCGACTCAGGATTGGCCAACCTCTATGGGGCACCTCTAACGTGCACAAATAACGGGCAAGCCCTATGAAAAGCACAGCGTGAGTCTAGGTGCCACCTTGAAAAAGGAGGGTGATGTCTGGCCTCTGACAGCAGGAATATTAAGAGATGAGAAAACATACTGCCTGCTATCGTGAAATTCCAAGATAGTCACGAAAAGCAATCTCATGCACTGCACAAGCTCTTTCCCATGATGCACCTCTCCTGCACTCTGTCGATGCAAATGAGCAAGCAGAGAGTTCAGGAATAAAACACCTAAGCTCATGTCCCCAAAAAACAGCAGCAGACAACTCGCAGATATTCCCCAATTTCTAATGCTTTTCTTTTAAACACACAATAAACAGCCTCACCTGTGGTAAGGCTTAAAAAAATTGAATAAACTCGTAAATGTTCCTTTCCACGGAAATCTTTAGTAAAAGGCGAAAGATTTTTTCGTTTTGAAGAGAAACCAGTGTTAGATAGAATATGGCTCTCTGGGGGTAAGTGGCACCACATCAAAGACCCCGTCATTGCGAGGGTGAGGACCTGAGAGGTATTTTCAAAATCTAAGAAAGAGGACAAGGACCAGGCCGGTGAGGGAAGCAGGCCCAAATTTCAGAGTCTCTGCTCAAAGCACAGAAAATCAAAAAGGTGGACAGTTCCCATGCGTCTGTCTGGGAATATGCAAATTCCTTTCTGTACACACCTCAGCTCATTAGGAGGCATTGCGGCTGCTGGGCAAGGGGAACGGGAAGCGTGCATCAGGCTTTAGGTGAAGTGGCCCTGTAGGACTTTTGTCCCCCAGCGATTTTACGCTTTCCACACCATCCTTCCAATCGTTAGGCTGTGAGCCACCACTGTGCTCTGCACATAGCCATGCACTTTAAGTCCCTTTTTCGCACATACTTTCATTAAACCTGAATATAGAAGTATATATCTGTCTAGGCTAGAGGCACATGAAACAGGACTGGCGTGCCGCTTCAAGTGTACCTGAGAGGAATCTGACTCAGGATTGGCCACCCTCTCAGGGCACCGACTCAGGATTGGCCAACCTCTATGGGGCACCTCTAACGTGCACAAATAACGGGCAAGCCCTATGAAAAGCACAGCGTGAGTCTAGGTGCCACCTTGAAAAAGGAGGGTGATGTCTGGCCTCTGACAGCAGGAATATTAAGAGATGAGAAAACATACTGCCTGCTATCGTGAAATTCCAAGATAGTCACGAAAAGCAATCTCATGCACTGCACAAGCTCTTTCCCATGATGCACCTCTCCTGCACTCTGTCGATGCAAATGAGCAAGCAGAGAGTTCAGGAATAAAACACCTAAGCTCATGTCCCCAAAAAACAGCAGCAGACAACTCGCAGATATATTCACCAATTTCTAATGCTTTTCTTTTAAACACACGATAAACAGCCTCACCTGTGGTAAGGCTTAAAAAAATTGAATAAACTCGTAAATGTTCCTCTCCACGGAAATCTTTAGTAAAAGGCGAAAGATTTTTTCGTTTTGAAGAGAAACCAGAGTAAGTTAGAATATGGCTCTCTGGGGGTAAGTGGCACCACATCAAAGACCCCGTCATTGCGAGGGTGAGGACCTGAGAGGTATTTTTAGGCTCTAAGAAAGAGGACAAGAACCAGGCCAGTGAGGGAAGCAGGCCCAATTTTCAGAGTCTCTGCTCAAAGCACAGAAAATCAAAAAGGTGGACAGTTCCCATGCGTCTGTCTGGAAATATGCAAATTCTTTTCTGTACACACCTCAGCTCATTAGGAGACGTTGCGGCTGCTGGGCAAGGGGAACGGGAAGCGTGCATCAGGCTTTAGGTGAAGTGACACTGTAGGACTTTTGTCCCCCAGCGATTTTACGCTTTCCACACCATCCTTCCAATCGATAGGCTGTGAGCCACCACTGTGCTCTGCACATAGCCATGCACTTTAAGTCCCTTTTTCGCATGTACTTTCATTAAACCTGAATATAGAAGTATATATCTGTCTAGGCTAGAGGCACATGAAACAGGACTGGCGTGCCGCTTCAAGTGTACCTGAGAGGAATCTGACTCAGGATTGGCCACCCTCTCAGGGCACCGACTCAGGATTGGCCAACCTCTATGGGGCACCTCTAACGGGCACAAATAATGGGCAAGCCATATGAAAAGCACAGCGTGAGTCTAGGTGCCACCTTGAAAAAGGAGGGCGACGTCTGGCCTCTGACAGCAGGAATATTAAGAGAGGAGAAAACATACTGCCTGCTATCGTGAAATTCCAAGATAGTCACGAAAAGCAATCTCATGCACTGTACAAGCTCTTTCCCATGATGCACCTCTCCTGCACTCTGTCTATGCAAATGAGCAAGCAGAGAGTTCAGGAATAAAACACCTAAGCTCATGTCCCCAAAAAACAGCAGCAGACAACTGGCAGATATTCCCCAATTTCTAATGCTTTTCTTTTAAACACACGATAAACAGCCTCACCTGTGGTAAGGCTTAAAAAAATTGAATAAACTCGTAAATGTTCCTCTCCACGGAAATCTTTAGTAAAAGATGAAAGATTTTTTCGTTTTGAAGAGAAACCAGAGTAAGTTAGAATATGGCTCTCTGGGGGTAAGTGGCACCACATCAAAGACCCTGTCATTGCGATGGTGAGGACCTGAGAGGTATTTTCAGGCTCTAAGAAAGAGGACAAGAACCAGGCCGGTGAGGGAAGCAGGCCCAAATTTCAGAGTCTCTGCTCAAAGCACAGAAAATCAAAAAGGTGGACAGTTCCCATGCGTCTGTCTGGGAATATGCAAATTCTTTTCTGTACACACCTCAGCTCATTAGGAGGCGTTGCGGCTGCTGGGCAAGGGGAACGGGAAGCGTGCATCAGGCTTTAGGTGAAGTGACACTGTAGGACTTTTGTCCCCCAGCGATTTTACGCTTTCCACACCATCCTTCCAATCGATAGGCTGTGAGCCACCACTGTGCTCTGCACATAGCCATGCACTTTAAGTCCCTTTTTCGCACGTACTTTCATTAAACCTGAATATAGAAGTATATATCTGTCTAGGCTAGAGGCACATGAAACAGGACTGGCGTGCCGCTTCAAGTGTACCTGAGAGGAGTCTGACTCAGGATTGGCCACCCTCTCAGGGCACCGACTCAGGATTGGCCAACCTCTATGGGGCACCTCTAACGTGCACAAATAACGGGCAAGCCCTATGAAAAGCACAGCGTGAGTCTAGGTGCCACCTTGAAAAAGGAGGGTGACGTCTGGCCTCTGACAGCAGGAATATTAAGAGAGGAGAAAACATACTGCCTGCTATCGTGAAATTCCAAGATAGTCACGAAAAGCAATCTCATGCACTGCACAAGCTCTTTCCCATGATGCACCTCTCCTGCACTCTGTCGATGCAAATGAGCAAGCAGAGAGTTCAGGAATAAAACACCTAAGCTCATGTCCCCAAAAAACAGCAGCAGACAACTCGCAGATATATTCACCAATTTCTAATGCTTTTCTTTTAAACACACGATAAACAGCCTCACCTGTGGTAAGGCTTAAAAAAATTGAATAAACTCGTAAATGTTCCTCTCCACGGAAATCTTTAGTAAAAGGCGAAAGATTTTTTCGTTTTGAAGAGAAACCAGAGTAAGTTAGAATATAGCTCTCTGGGGGTAAGTGGCACCACATCAAAGACCCCGTCATTGCGAGGGTGAGGACCTGAGAGGTATTTTTAGGCTCTAAGAAAGAGGACAAGAACCAGGCCAGTGAGGGAAGCAGGCTCAATTTTCAGAGTCTCTGCTCAAAGCACAGAACATCAAAAAGGTGGACAGTTCCCATGCGTCTGTCTGGAAATATGCAAATTCTTTTCTGTACACACCTCAGCTCATTAGGAGACGTTGCGGCTGCTGGGCAAGGGGAACGGGAAGCGTGCATCAGGCTTTAGGTGAAGTGACACTGTAGGACTTTTGTCCCCCAGCGATTTTACGCTTTCCACACCATCCTTCCAATCGATAGGCTGTGAGCCACCACTGTGCTCTGCACATAGCCATGCACTTTAAGTCCCTTTTTCGCATGTACTTTCATTAAACCTGAATATAGAAGTATATATCTGTCTAGGCTAGAGGCACATGAAACAGGACTGGCGTGCCGCTTCAAGTGTACCTGAGAGGAATCTGACTCAGGATTGGCCACCCTCTCAGGGCACCGACTCAGGATTGGCCAACCTCTATGGGGCACCTCTAACAGGCACAAATAATGGGCAAGCCCTATGAAAAGCACAGCGTGAGTCTAGGTGCCACCTTGAAAAAGGAGGGCGACGTCTGGCCTCTGACAGCAGGAATATTAAGAGAGGAGAAAACATACTGCCTGCTATCGTGAAATTCCAAGATAGTCACGAAAAGCAATCTCATGCACTGCACAAGCTCTTTCCCATGATGCACCTCTCCTGCACTCTGTCTATGCAAATGAGCAAGCAGAGAGTTCAGGAATAAAACACCTAAGCTCATGTCCCCAAAAAACAGCAGCAGACAACTCGCAGATATTCCCCAATTTCTAATGCTTTTCTTTTAAACACACGATAAACAGCCTCACCTGTGGTAAGGCTTAAAAAAATTGATTAAACTCGTAAATGTTCCTCTCCACGGAAATCTTTAGTAAAAGGCGAAAGCTTTTTTCGTTTTGAAGAGAAACCAGAGTAAGTTAGAATAGGGCTCTCTGGGGGTAAGTGGCACCACATCAAAGACCCCGTCATTGCGAGGGTGAGGACCTGAGAGGTATTTTCAAAATTTAAGAAAGAGGACAAGAACCAGGCCGGTGAGGGAAGCAGGCCCAAATTTCAGAGTCTCTGCTCAAAGCACAGAAAATCAAAAAGGTGGACAGTTCCCATGCGTCTGTCTGGGAATATGCAAATTCTTTTCTGTACACACCTCAGCTCATTAGGAGGCGTTGCGGCTGCTGGGCAAGGGGAACGGGAAGCGTGCATCAGGCTTTAGGTGAAGTGGCACTGTAGGACTTTTGTCCCCCAGCGATTTTACGCTTTCCACACCATCCTTCCAATCGTTAGGCTGTGAGCCACCACTGTGCTCTGCACATAGCCATGCACTTTAAGTCCCTTTTTCGCACGTACTTTCATTAAACCTGAATATAGAAGTATATATCTGTCTAGGCTAGAGGCACATGAAACAGGACTGGCGTGCCGCTTCAAGTGTACCTGAGAGGAATCTGACTCAGGATTGGCCACCCTCTCAGGGCACCGACTCAGGATTGGCCAACCTCTATGGGGCACCTCTAACGGGCACAAATAATGGGCAAGCCCTATGAAAAGCACAGCGTGAGTCTAGGTGCCACCTTGAAAAAGGAGGGTGACGTCTGGCCTCTGACAGCAGGAATATTAAGAGAGGAGAAAACATACTGCCTGCTATCGTGAAATTCCAAGATAGTCACGAAAAGCAATCTCATGCACTGCACAAGCTCTTTCCCATGATGCACCTCTCCTGCACTCTGTCTATGCAAATGAGCAAGCAGAGAGTTCAGGAATAAAACACCTAAGCTCATGTCCCCAAAAAACAGCAGCAGACAACTCGCAGATATTCCCCAATTTCTAATGCTTTTCTTTTAAACACACGATAAACAGCCTCACCTGTGGTAAGGCTTAAAAAAATTGAATAAACTCGTAAATGTTCCTCTCCACGGAAATCTTTAGTAAAAGGCGAAAGATTTTTTCGTTTTGAAGAGAAACCAGAGTAAGTTAGAATATGGCTCTCTGGGGGTAAGTGGCACCACATCAAAGACCCCGTCATTGCGATGGTGAGGACCTGAGAGGTATTTTCAGGCTCTAAGAAAGAGGACAAGAACCAGGCCGGTGAGGGAAGCAGGCCCAAATTTCAGAGTCTCTGCTCAAAGCACAGAAAATCAAAAAGGTGGACAGTTCCCATGCGTCTGTCTGGGAATATGCAAATTCTTTTCTGTACACACCTCAGCTCATTAGGAGGCGTTGCGGCTGCTGGGCAAGGGGAACGGGAAGCGTGCATCAGGCTTTAGGTGAAGTGACACTGTAGGACTTTTGTCCCCCAGCGATTTTACGCTTTCCACACCATCCTTCCAATCGATAGGCTGTGAGCCACCACTGTGCTCTGCACATAGCCATGCACTTTAAGTCCCTTTTTCGCACGTACTTTCATTAAACCTGAATATAGAAGTATATATCTGTCTAGGCTAGAGGCACATGAAACAGGACTGGCGTGCCGCTTCAAGTGTACCTGAGAGGAGTCTGACTCAGGATTGGCCACCCTCTCAGGGCACCGACTCAGGATTGGCCAACCTCTATGGGGCACCTCTAACGGGCACAAATAATGGGCAAGCCCTATGAAAAGCACAGCGTGAGTCTAGGTGCCACCTTGAAAAAGGAGGGTGACGTCTGGCCTCTGACAGCAGGAATATTAAGAGCGGAGAAAACATACTGCCTGCTATCGTGAAATTTCAAGATAGTCACGAAAAGCAATCTCATGCACTGCACAAGCTCTTTCCCATGATGCACCTCTCCTGCACTCTGTCTATGCAAATGAGCAAGCAGAGAGTTCAGGAATAAAACACCTAAGCTCATGTCCCCAAAAAACAGCAGCAGACAACTCGCAGATATTCCCCAATTTCTAATGCTTTTCTTTTAAACACACGATAAACAGCCTCACCTGTGGTAAGGCCTAAAAAAATTGAATAAACTCGTAAATGTTCCTCTCCACGGAAATCTTTAGTAAAAGGCGAAAGATTTTTTCGTTTTGAAGAGAAACCAGAGTAAGATAGAATTTGGCTCTCTGGGGGTAAGTGGCACCACATCAAAGACCCCGTCATTGCGAGGGTGAGGACCTGAGAGGTATTTTCAAAATCTAAGAAAGAGGACAAGGACCAGGCCGGTGAGGGAAGCAGGCCCAAATTTCAGAGTCTCTGCTCAAAGCACAGAAAATCAAAAAGGTGGACAGTTCCCATGCGTCTGTCTGGGAATATGCAAATTCCTTTCTGTACACACCTCAGCTCATTAGGAGGCATTGCGGCTGCTGGGCAAGGGGAACGGGAAGCGTGCATCAGGCTTTAGGTGAAGTGGCCCTGTAGGACTTTTGTCCCCCAGCGATTTTACGCTTTCCACACCATCCTTCCAATCGTTAGGCTGTGAGCCACCACTGTGCTCTGCACATAGCCATGCACTTTAAGTCCCTTTTTCGCACATACTTTCATTAAACCTGAATATAGAAGTATATATCTGTCTAGGCTAGAGGCACATGAAACAGGACTGGCGTGCCGCTTCAAGTGTACCTGAGAGGAATCTGACTCAGGATTGGCCACCCTCTCAGGGCACCGACTCAGGATTGGCCAACCTCTATGGGGCACCTCTAACGTGCACAAATAACGGGCAAGCCCTATGAAAAGCACAGCGTGAGTCTAGGTGCCACCTTGAAAAAGGAGGGTGACGTCTGGCCTCTGACAGCAGGAATATTAAGAGAGGAGAAAACATACTGCCTGCTATCGTGAAATTCCAAGATAGTCACGAAAAGCAATCTCATGCACTGCACAAGCTCTTTCCCATGATGCACCTCTCCTGCACTCTGTCGATGCAAATGAGCAAGCAGAGAGTTCAGGAATAAAACACCTAAGCTCATGTCCCCAAAAAACAGCAGCAGACAACTCGCAGATATATTCACCAATTTCTAATGCTTTTCTTTTAAACACACGATAAACAGCCTCACCTGTGGTAAGGCTTAAAAAAATTGAATAAACTCGTAAATGTTCCTCTCCACGGAAATCTTTAGTAAAAGGCGAAAGATTTTTTCGTTTTGAAGAGAAACCAGAGTAAGTTAGAATATGGCTCTCTGGGGGTAAGTGGCACCACATCAAAGACCCCGTCATTGCGAGGGTGAGGACCTGAGAGGTATTTTTAGGCTCTAAGAAAGAGGACAAGAACCAGGCCAGTGAGGGAAGCAGGCTCAATTTTCAGAGTCTCTGCTCAAAGCACAGAAAATCAAAAAGGTGGACAGTTCCCATGCGTCTGTCTGGAAATATGCAAATTCTTTTCTGTACACACCTCAGCTCATTAGGAGACGTTGCGGCTGCTGGGCAAGGGGAACGGGAAGCGTGCATCAGGCTTTAGGTGAAGTGACACTGTAGGACTTTTGTCCCCCAGCGATTTTACGCTTTCCACACCATCCTTCCAATCGATAGGCTGTGGGCCACCACTGTGCTCTGCACATAGCCATGCACTTTAAGTCCCTTTTTCGCATGTACTTTCATTAAACCTGAATATAGAAGTATATATCTGTCTAGGCTAGAGGCACATGAAACAGGACTGGCGTGCCGCTTCAAGTGTACCTGAGAGGAATCTGACTCAGGATTGGCCACCCTCTCAGGGCACCGACTCAGGATTGGCCAACCTCTATGGGGCACCTCTAACGGGCACAAATAATGGGCAAGCCCTATGAAAAGCACAGCGTGAGTCTAGGTGCCACCTTGAAAAAGGAGGGCGACGTCTGGCCTCTGACAGCAGGAATATTAAGAGAGGAGAAAACATACTGCCTGCTATCGTGAAATTCCAAGATAGTCACGAAAAGCAATCTCATGCACTGTACAAGCTCTTTCCCATGATGCACCTCTCCTGCACTCTGTCTATGCAAATGAGCAAGCAGAGAGTTCAGGAATAAAACACCTAAGCTCATGTCCCCAAAAAACAGCAGCAGACAACTGGCAGATATTCCCCAATTTCTAATGCTTTTCTTTTAAACACACGATAAACAGCCTCACCTGTGGTAAGGCTTAAAAAAATTGAATAAACTCGTAAATGTTCCTCTCCACAGAAATCTTTAGTAAAAGGCGAAAGATTTATTCGTTTTGAAGAGAAACCAGAGTAAGTTAGAATATGGCTCTCTGGGGGTAAGTGGCACCACATCAAAGACCCCGTCATTGCGAGGGTGAGGACCTGAGAGGTATTTTTAGGCTCTAAGAAAGAGGACAAGAACCAGGCCAGTGAGGGAAGCAGGCCCAATTTTCAGAGTCTCTGCTCAAAGCACAGAAAATCAAAAAGGTGGACAGTTCCCATGCGTCTGTCTGGAAATATGCAAATTCTTTTCTGTACACACCTCAGCTCATTAGGAGACGTTGCGGCTGCTGGGCAAGGGGAACGGGAAGCGTGCATCAGGCTTTAGGTGAAGTGACACTGTAGGACTTTTGTCCCCCAGCGATTTTACGCTTTCCACACCATCCTTCCAATCGATAGGCTGTGAGCCACCACTGTGCTCTGCACATAGCCATGCACTTTAAGTCCCTTTTTCGCACGTACTTTCATTAAACCTGAATATAGAAGTATATATCTGTCTAGGCTAGAGGCACATGAAACAGGACTGGCGTGCCGCTTCAAGTGTACCTGAGAGGAATCTGACTCAGGATTGGCCACCCTCTCAGGGCACCGACTCAGGATTGGCCAACCTCTATGGGGCACCTCTAACGGGCACAAATAATGGGCAAGCCCTATGAAAAGCACAGCGTGAGTCTAGGTGCCACCTTGAAAAAGGAGGGCGACGTCTGGCCTCTGACAGCAGGAATATTAAGAGAGGAGAAAACATACTGCCTGCTATCGTGAAATTCCAAGATAGTCACGAAAAGCAATCTCATGCACTGTACAAGCTCTTTCCCATGATGCACCTCTCCTGCACTCTGTCTATGCAAATGAGCAAGCAGAGAGTTCAGGAATAAAACACCTAAGCTCATGTCCCCAAAAAACAGCAGCAGACAACTGGCAGATATTCCCCAATTTCTAATGCTTTTCTTTTAAACACACGATAAACATCCTCACCTGTGGTAAGGCTTAAAAAAATTGAATAAACTCGTAAATGTTCCTCTCCACGGAAATCTTTAGTAAAAGGCGAAAGATTTTTTCGTTTTGAAGAGAAACCAGAGTAAGTTAGAATATGGCTCTCGGGGGGTAAGTGGCACCACATCAAAGACCCCGTCATTGCGAGGGTGAGGACCTGAGAGGTATTTTCAAAATCTAAGAAAGAGGACAAGAACCAGGCCGGTGAGGGAAGCAGGCCCAAATTTCAGAGTCTCTGCTCAAAGCACAGAAAATCAAAAAGGTGGACAGTTCCCATGCGTCTGTCTGGGAATATGCAAATTCTTTTCTGTACACACCTCAGCTCATTAGGAGGCGTTGCGGCTGCTGGGCAAGGGGAACGGGAAGCGTGCATCAGGCTTTAGGTGAAGTGGCACTGTAGGACTTTTGTCCCCCAGCGATTTTACGCTTTCCACACCATCCTTCCAATCGTTAGGCTGTGAGCCACCACTGTGCTCTGCACATAGCCATGCACTTTAAGTCCCTTTTTCGCACGTACTTTCATTAAACCTGAATATAGAAGTATATATCTGTCTAGGCTAGAGGCACATGAAACAGGACTGGCGTGCCGCTTCAAGTGTACCTGAGAGGAATCTGACTCAGGATTGGCCACCCTCTCAGGGCACCGACTCAGGATTGGCCAACCTCTATGGGGTCCCTCTAATGGGCACAAATAATGGGCAAGCCCTATGAAAAGCACAGCGTGAGTCTAGGTGCCACCTTGAAAAAGGAGGGTGACGTCTGGCCTCTGACAGCAGGAATATTAAGAGAGGAGAAAACATACTGCCTGCTATCGTGAAATTCCAAGATAGTCACGAAAAGCAATCTCATGCACTGCACAAGCTCTTTCCCATGATGCACCTCTCCTGCACTCTGTCTATGCAAATGAGCAAGCAGAGAGTTCAGGAATAAAACACCTAAGCTCATGTCCCCAAAAAACAGCAGCAGACAACTCGCAGATATTCCCCAATTTCTAATGCTTTTCTTTTAAACACACGATAAACAGCCTCACCTGTGGTAAGGCTTAAAAAAATTGAATAAACTCGTAAATGTTCCTCTTCACGGAAATCTTTAGTAAAAGGCGAAAGATTTTTTCGTTTTGAAGAGAAACCAGAGTAAGTTAGAATATGGCTCTCTGGGGGTAAGTGGCACCACATCAAAGACCCCGTCATTGCGATGGTGAGGACCTGAGAGGTATTTTCAGGCTCTAAGAAAGAGGACAAGAACCAGGCCGGTGAGGGAAGCAGGCCCAAATTTCAGAGTCTCTGCTCAAAGCACAGAAAATCAAAAAGGTGGACAGTTCCCATGCGTCTGTCTGGGAATATGCAAATTCTTTTCTGTACACACCTCAGCTCATTAGGAGGCGTTGCAGGTGCTGGGCAAGGGGAACGGCAAGCGTGCATCAGGCTTTAGGTGAAGTGACACTGTAGGACTTTTGTCCCCCAGCGATTTTACGCTTTCCACACCATCCTTCCAATCGATAGGCTGTGAGCCACCACTGTGCTCTGCACATAGCCATGCACTTTAAGTCCCTTTTTCGCACGTACTTTCATTAAACCTGAATATAGAAGTATATATCTGTCTAGGCTAGAGGCACATGAAACAGGACTGGCGTGCCGCTTCAAGTGTACCTGAGAGGAGTCTGACTCAGGATTGGCCACCCTCTCAGGGCACCGACTCAGGATTGGCCAACCTCTATGGGGCACCTCTAACGGGCACAAATAATGGGCAAGCCCTATGAAAAGCACAGCGTGAGTCTAGGTGCCACCTTGAAAAAGGAGGGTGACGTCTGGCCTCTGACAGCAGGAATATTAAGAGCGGAGAAAACATACTGCCTGCTATCGTGAAATTTCAAGATAGTCACGAAAAGCAATCTCATGCACTGCACAAGCTCTTTCCCATGATGCACCTCTCCTGCACTCTGTCTATGCAAATGAGCAAGCAGAGAGTTCAGGAATAAAACACCTAAGCTCATGTCCCCAAAAAACAGCAGCAGACAACTCGCAGATATTCCCCAATTTCTAATGCTTTTCTTTTAAACACACAATAAACAGCCTCACCTGTGGTAAGGCTTAAAAAAATTGAATAAACTCGTAAATGTTCCTTTCCACGGAAATCTTTAGTAAAAGGCGAAAGATTTTTTCGTTTTGAAGAGAAACCAGAGTAAGATAGAATATGGCTCTCTGGGGGTAAGTGGCACCACATCAAAGACCCCGTCATTGCGAGGGTGAGGACCTGAGAGGTATTTTCAAAATCTAAGAAAGAGGACAAGGACCAGGCCGGTGAGGGAAGCAGGCCCAAATTTCAGAGTCTCTGCTCAAAGCACAGAAAATCAAAAAGGTGGACAGTTCCCATGCGTCTGTCTGGGAATATGCAAATTCCTTTCTGTACACACCTCAGCTCATTAGGAGGCATTGCGGCTGCTGGGCAAGGGGAACGGGAAGCGTGCATCAGGCTTTAGGTGAAGTGGCCCTGTAGGACTTTTGTCCCCCAGCGATTTTACGCTTTCCACACCATCCTTCCAATCGTTAGGCTGTGAGCCACCACTGTGCTCTGCACATAGCCATGCACTTTAAGTCCCTTTTTCGCACATACTTTCATTAAACCTGAATATAGAAGTATATATCTGTCTAGGCTAGAGGCACATGAAACAGGACTGGCGTGCCGCTTCAAGTGTACCTGAGAGGAATCTGACTCAGGATTGGCCACCCTCTCAGGGCACCGACTCAGGATTGGCCAACCTCTATGGGGCACCTCTAACGTGCACAAATAACGGGCAAGCCCTATGAAAAGCACAGCGTGAGTCTAGGTGCCACCTTGAAAAAGGAGGGTGACGTCTGGCCTCTGACAGCAGGAATATTAAGAGATGAGAAAACATACTGCCTGCTATCGTGAAATTCCAAGATAGTCACGAAAAGCAATCTCATGCACTGCACAAGCTCTTTCCCATGATGCACCTCTCCTGCACTCTGTTGATGCAAATGAGCAAGCAGAGAGTTCAGGAATAAAACACCTAAGCTCATGTCCCCAAAAAACAGCAGCAGACAACTCGCAGATATATTCACCAATTTCTAATGCTTTTCTTTTAAACACACGATAAACAGCCTCACCTGTGGTAAGGCTTAAAAAAATTGAATAAACTCGTAAATGTTCCTCTCCACGGAAATCTTTAGTAAAAGGCAAAAGATTTTTTCGTTTTGAAGAGAAACCAGAGTAAGTTAGAATATGGCTCTCTGGGGGTAAGTGGCACCACATCAAAGACCCCGTCATTGCGAGGGTGAGGACCTGAGAGGTATTTTTAGGCTCTAAGAAAGAGGACAAGAACCAGGCCAGTGAGGGAAGCAGGCCCAATTTTCAGAGTCTCTGCTCAAAGCACAGAAAATCAAAAAGGTGGACAGTTCCCATGCGTCTGTCTGGAAATATGCAAATTCTTTTCTGTACACACCTCAGCTCATTAGGAGACGTTGCGGCTGCTGGGCAAGGGGAACGGGAAGCGTGCATCAGGCTTTAGGTGAAGTGACACTGTAGGACTTTTGTCCCCCAGCGATTTTTCGCTTTCCACACCATCCTTCCAATCGATAGGCTGTGAGCCACCACTGTGCTCTGCACATAGCCATGCACTTTAAGTCCCTTTTTCGCATGTACTTTCATTAAACCTGAATATAGAAGTATATATCTGTCTAGGCTAGAGGCACATGAAACAGGACTGGCGTGCCGCTTCAAGTGTACCTGAGAGGAGTCTGACTCAGGATTGGCCACCCTCTCAGGGCACCGACTCAGGATTGGCCAACCTCTATGGGGCACCTCTAACGTGCACAAATAACGGGCAAGCCCTATGAAAAGCACAGCGTGAGTCTAGGTGCCACCTTGAAAAAGGAGGGTGACGTCTGGCCTCTGACAGCAGGAATATTAAGAGAGGAGAAAACATACTGCCTGCTATCGTGAAATTCCAAGATAGTCACGAAAAGCAATCTCATGCACTGCACAAGCTCTTTCCCATGATGCACCTCTCCTGCACTCTGTCGATGCAAATGAGCAAGCAGAGAGTTCAGGAATAAAACACCTAAGCTCATGTCCCCAAAAAACAGCAGCAGACAACTCGCAGATATATTCACCAATTTCTAATGCTTTTCTTTTAAACACACGATAAACAGCCTCACCTGTGGTAAGGCTTAAAAAAATTGAATAAACTCGTAAATGTTCCTCTCCACGGAAATCTTTAGTAAAAGGCGAAAGATTTTTTCGTTTTGAAGAGAAACCAGAGTAAGTTAGAATATAGCTCTCTGGGGGTAAGTGGCACCACATCAAAGACCCCGTCATTGCGAGGGTGAGGACCTGAGAGGTATTTTTAGGCTCTAAGAAAGAGGACAAGAACCAGGCCAGTGAGGGAAGCAGGCTCAATTTTCAGAGTCTCTGCTCAAAGCACAGAAAATCAAAAAGGTGGACAGTTCCCATGCGTCTGTCTGGAAATATGCAAATTCTTTTCTGTACACACCTCAGCTCATTAGGAGACGTTGCGGCTGCTGGGCAAGGGGAACGGGAAGCGTGCATCAGGCTTTAGGTGAAGTGACACTGTAGGACTTTTGTCCCCCAGCGATTTTACGCTTTCCACACCATCCTTCCAATCGATAGGCTGTGAGCCACCACTGTGCTCTGCACATAGCCATGCACTTTAAGTCCCTTTTTCGCATGTACTTTCATTAAACCTGAATATAGAAGTATATATCTGTCTAGGCTAGAGGCACATGAAACAGGACTGGCGTGCCGCTTCAAGTGTACCTGAGAGGAATCTGACTAAGGATTGGCCACCCTCTCAGGGCACCGACTCAGGATTGGCCAACCTCTATGGGGCACCTCTAACAGGCACAAATAATGGGCAAGCCCTATGAAAAGCACAGCGTGAGTCTAGGTGCCACCTTGAAAAAGGAGGGCGACGTCTGGCCTCTGACAGCAGGAATATTAAGAGAGGAGAAAACATACTGCCTGCTATCGTGAAATTCCAAGATAGTCACGAAAAGCAATCTCATGCACTGCACAAGCTCTTTCCCATGATGCACCTCTCCTGCACTCTGTCTATGCAAATGAGCAAGCAGAGAGTTCAGGAATAAAACACCTAAGCTCATGTCCCCAAAAAACAGCAGCAGACAACTCGCAGATATTCCCCAATTTCTAATGCTTTTCTTTTAAACACACGATAAACAGCCTCACCTGTGGTAAGGCTTAAAAAAATTGATTAAACTCGTAAATCTTCCTCTCCACGGAAATCTTTAGTAAAAGGCGAAAGCTTTTTTCGTTTTGAAGAGAAACCAGAGTAAGTTAGAATATGGCTCTCTGGGGGTAAGTGGCACCACATCAAAGACCCCGTCATTGCGAGGGTGAGGACCTGAGAGGTATTTTCAAAATTTAAGAAAGAGGACAAGAACCAGGCCGGTGAGGGAAGCAGGCCCAAATTTCAGAGTCTCTGCTCAAAGCACAGAAAATCAAAAAGGTGGACAGTTCCCATGCGTCTGTCTGGGAATATGCAAATTCTTTTCTGTACACACCTCAGCTCATTAGGAGGCGTTGCGGCTGCTGGGCAAGGGGAACGGGAAGCGTGCATCAGGCTTTAGGTGAAGTGGCACTGTAGGACTTTTGTCCCCCAGCGATTTTACGCTTTCCACACCATCCTTCCAATCGTTAGGCTGTGAGCCACCACTGTGCTCTGCACATAGCCATGCACTTTAAGTCCCTTTTTCGCACGTACTTTCATTAAACCTGAATATAGAAGTATATATCTGTCTAGGCTAGAGGCACATGAAACAGGACTGGCGTGCCGCTTCAAGTGTACCTGAGAGGAATCTGACTCAGGATTGGCCACCCTCTCAGGGCACCGACTCAGGATTGGCCAACCTCTATGGGGCACCTCTAACGGGCACAAATAATGGGCAAGCCCTATGAAAAGCACAGCGTGAGTCTAGGTGCCACCTTGAAAAAGGAGGGTGACGTCTGGCCTCTGACAGCAGGAATATTAAGAGAGGAGAAAACATACTGCCTGCTATCGTGAAATTCCAAGATAGTCACGAAAAGCAATCTCATGCACTGCACAAGCTCTTTCCCATGATGCACCTCTCCTGCACTCTGTCTATGCAAATGAGCAAGCAGAGAGTTCAGGAATAAAACACCTAAGCTCATGTCCCCAAAAAACAGCAGCAGACAACTCGCAGATATTCCCCAATTTCTAATGCTTTTCTTTTAAACACACGATAAACAGCCTCACCTGTGGTAAGGCTTAAAAAAATTGAATAAACTCGTAAATGTTCCTCTCCACGGAAATCTTTAGTAAAAGGCGAAAGATTTTTTCGTTTTGAAGAGAAACCAGAGTAAGTTAGAATATGGCTCTCTGGGGGTAAGTGGCACCACATCAAAGACCCCGTCATTGCGATGGTGAGGACCTGAGAGGTATTTTCAGGCTCTAAGAAAGAGGACAAGAACCAGGCCGGTGAGGGAAGCAGGCCCAAATTTCAGAGTCTCTGCTCAAAGCACAGAAAATCAAAAAGGTGGACAGTTCCCATGCGTCTGTCTGGGAATATGCAAATTCTTTTCTGTACACACCTCAGCTCATTAGGAGGCGTTGCGGCTGCTGGGCAAGGGGAACGGGAAGCGTGCATCAGGCTTTAGGTGAAGTGACACTGTAGGACTTTTGTCCCCCAGCGATTTTACGCTTTCCACACCATCCTTCCAATCGATAGGCTGTGAGCCACCACTGTGCTCTGCACATAGCCATGCACTTTAAGTCCCTTTTTCGCACGTACTTTCATTAAACCTGAATATAGAAGTATATATCTGTCTAGGCTAGAGGCACATGAAACAGGACTGGCGTGCCGCTTCAAGTGTACCTGAGAGGAGTCTGACTCAGGATTGGCCACCCTCTCAGGGCACCGACTCAGGATTGGCCAACCTCTATGGGGCACCTCTAACGGGCACAAATAATGGGCAAGCCCTATGAAAAGCACAGCGTGAGTCTAGGTGCCACCTTGAAAAAGGAGGGTGACGTCTGGCCTCTGACAGCAGGAATATTAAGAGCGGAGAAAACATACTGCCTGCTATCGTGAAATTTCAAGATAGTCACGAAAAGCAATCTCATGCACTGCACAAGCTCTTTCCCATGATGCACCTCTCCTGCACTCTGTCTATGCAAATGAGCAAGCAGAGAGTTCAGGAATAAAACACCTAAGCTCATGTCCCCAAAAAACAGCAGCAGACAACTCGCAGATATTCCCCAATTTCTAATGCTTTTCTTTTAAACACACGATAAACAGCCTCACCTGTGGTAAGGCCTAAAAAAATTGAATAAACTCGTAAATGTTCCTCTCCACGGAAATCTTTAGTAAAAGGCGAAAGATTTTTTCGTTTTGAAGAGAAACCAGAGTAAGATAGAATTTGGCTCTCTGGGGGTAAGTGGCACCACATCAAAGACCCCGTCATTGCGAGGGTGAGGACCTGAGAGGTATTTTCAAAATCTAAGAAAGAGGACAAGGACCAGGCCGGTGAGGGAAGCAGGCCCAAATTTCAGAGTCTCTGCTCAAAGCACAGAAAATCAAAAAGGTGGACAGTTCCCATGCGTCTGTCTGGGAATATGCAAATTCCTTTCTGTACACACCTCAGCTCATTAGGAGGCATTGCGGCTGCTGGGCAAGGGGAACGGGAAGCGTGCATCAGGCTTTAGGTGAAGTGGCCCTGTAGGACTTTTGTCCCCCAGCGATTTTACGCTTTCCACACCATCCTTCCAATCGTTAGGCTGTGAGCCACCACTGTGCTCTGCACATAGCCATGCACTTTAAGTCCCTTTTTCGCACATACTTTCATTAAACCTGAATATAGAAGTATATATCTGTCTAGGCTAGAGGCACATGAAACAGGACTGGCGTGCCGCTTCAAGTGTACCTGAGAGGAATCTGACTCAGGATTGGCCACCCTCTCAGGGCACCGACTCAGGATTGGCCAACCTCTATGGGGCACCTCTAACGTGCACAAATAACGGGCAAGCCCTATGAAAAGCACAGCGTGAGTCTAGGTGCCACCTTGAAAAAGGAGGGTGACGTCTGGCCTCTGACAGCAGGAATATTAAGAGAGGAGAAAACATACTGCCTGCTATCGTGAAATTCCAAGATAGTCACGAAAAGCAATCTCATGCACTGCACAAGCTCTTTCCCATGATGCACCTCTCCTGCACTCTGTCGATGCAAATGAGCAAGCAGAGAGTTCAGGAATAAAACACCTAAGCTCATGTCCCCAAAAAACAGCAGCAGACAACTCGCAGATATATTCACCAATTTCTAATGCTTTTCTTTTAAACACACGATAAACAGCCTCACCTGTGGTAAGGCTTAAAAAAATTGAATAAACTCGTAAATGTTCCTCTCCACGGAAATCTTTAGTAAAAGGCGAAAGATTTTTTCGTTTTGAAGAGAAACCAGAGTAAGTTAGAATATGGCTCTCTGGGGGTAAGTGGCACCACATCAAAGACCCCGTCATTGCGAGGGTGAGTACCTGAGAGGTATTTTTAGGCTCTAAGAAAGAGGACAAGAACCAGGCCAGTGAGGGAAGCAGGCTCAATTTTCAGAGTCTCTGCTCAAAGCACAGAAAATCAAAAAGGTGGACAGTTCCCATGCGTCTGTCTGGAAATATGCAAATTCTTTTCTGTACACACCTCAGCTCATTAGGAGACGTTGCGGCTGCTGGGCAAGGGGAACGGGAAGCGTGCATCAGGCTTTAGGTGAAGTGACACTGTAGGACTTTTGTCCCCCAGCGATTTTACGCTTTCCACACCATCCTTCCAATCGATAGGCTGTGGGCCACCACTGTGCTCTGCACATAGCCATGCACTTTAAGTCCCTTTTTCGCATGTACTTTCATTAAACCTGAATATAGAAGTATATATCTGTCTAGGCTAGAGGCACATGAAACAGGACTGGCGTGCCGCTTCAAGTGTACCTGAGAGGAATCTGACTCAGGATTGGCCACCCTCTCAGGGCACCGACTCAGGATTGGCCAACCTCTATGGGGCACCTCTAACGGGCACAAATAATGGGCAAGCCCTATGAAAAGCACAGCGTGAGTCTAGGTGCCACCTTGAAAAAGGAGGGCGACGTCTGGCCTCTGACAGCAGGAATATTAAGAGAGGAGAAAACATACTGCCTGCTATCGTGAAATTCCAAGATAGTCACGAAAAGCAATCTCATGCACTGTACAAGCTCTTTCCCATGATGCACCTCTCCTGCACTCTGTCTATGCAAATGAGCAAGCAGAGAGTTCAGGAATAAAACACCTAAGCTCATGTCCCCAAAAAACAGCAGCAGACAACTGGCAGATATTCCCCAATTTCTAATGCTTTTCTTTTAAACACACGATAAACAGCCTCACCTGTGGTAAGGCTTAAAAAAATTGAATAAACTCGTAAATGTTCCTCTCCACAGAAATCTTTAGTAAAAGGCGAAAGATTTATTCGTTTTGAAGAGAAACCAGAGTAAGTTAGAATATGGCTCTCTGGGGGTAAGTGGCACCACATCAAAGACCCCGTCATTGCGAGGGTGAGGACCTGAGAGGTATTTTTAGGCTCTAAGAAAGAGGACAAGAACCAGGCCAGTGAGGGAAGCAGGCCCAATTTTCAGAGTCTCTGCTCAAAGCACAGAAAATCAAAAAGGTGGACAGTTCCCATGCGTCTGTCTGGAAATATGCAAATTCTTTTCTG
Organism: Lissotriton helveticus; assembly: GCF_964261635.1. Lineage (NCBI taxonomy): Eukaryota > Metazoa > Chordata > Amphibia > Caudata > Salamandridae > Lissotriton > Lissotriton helveticus. The sequence continues at coordinate 657,004,140 of NC_136073.1, read as the reverse complement.
TACACACCTCAGCTCATTAGGAGACGTTGCGGCTGCTGGGCAAGGGGAACGGGAAGCGTGCATCAGGCTTTAGGTGAAGTGACACTGTAGGACTTTTGTCCCCCAGCGATTTTACGCTTTCCACACCATCCTTCCAATCGATAGGCTGTGAGCCACCACTGTGCTCTGCACATAGCCATGCACTTTAAGTCCCTTTTTCGCACGTACTTTCATTAAACCTGAATATAGAAGTATATATCTGTCTAGGCTAGAGGCACATGAAACAGGACTGGCGTGCCGCTTCAAGTGTACCTGAGAGGAATCTGACTCAGGATTGGCCACCCTCTCAGGGCACCGACTCAGGATTGGCCAACCTCTATGGGGCACCTCTAACGGGCACAAATAATGGGCAAGCCCTATGAAAAGCACAGCGTGAGTCTAGGTGCCACCTTGAAAAAGGAGGGCGACGTCTGGCCTCTGACAGCAGGAATATTAAGAGAGGAGAAAACATACTGCCTGCTATCGTGAAATTCCAAGATAGTCACGAAAAGCAATCTCATGCACTGTACAAGCTCTTTCCCATGATGCACCTCTCCTGCACTCTGTCTATGCAAATGAGCAAGCAGAGAGTTCAGGAATAAAACACCTAAGCTCATGTCCCCAAAAAACAGCAGCAGATAACTGGCAGATATTCCCCAATTTCTAATGCTTTTCTTTTAAACACACGATAAACATCCTCACCTGTGGTAAGGCTTAAAAAAATTGAATAAACTCGTAAATGTTCCTCTCCACGGAAATCTTTAGTAAAAGGCGAAAGATTTTTTCGTTTTGAAGAGAAACCAGAGTAAGTTAGAATATGGCTCTCGGGGGGTAAGTGGCACCACATCAAAGACCCCGTCATTGCGAGGGTGAGGACCTGAGAGGTATTTTCAAAATCTAAGAAAGAGGACAAGAACCAGGCCGGTGAGGGAAGCAGGCCCAAATTTCAGAGTCTCTGCTCAAAGCACAGAAAATCAAAAAGGTGGACAGTTCCCATGCGTCTGTCTGGGAATATGCAAATTCTTTTCTGTACACACCTCAGCTCATTAGGAGGCGTTGCGGCTGCTGGGCAAGGGGAACGGGAAGCGTGCATCAGGCTTTAGGTGAAGTGGCACTGTAGGACTTTTGTCCCCCAGCGATTTTACGCTTTCCACACCATCCTTCCAATCGTTAGGCTGTGAGCCACCACTGTGCTCTGCACATAGCCATGCACTTTAAGTCCCTTTTTCGCACGTACTTTCATTAAACCTGAATATAGAAGTATATATCTGTCTAGGCTAGAGGCACATGAAACAGGACTGGCGTGCCGCTTCAAGTGTACCTGAGAGGAATCTGACTCAGGATTGGCCACCCTCTCAGGGCACCGACTCAGGATTGGCCAACCTCTATGGGGTCCCTCTAATGGGCACAAATAATGGGCAAGCCCTATGAAAAGCACAGCGTGAGTCTAGGTGCCACCTTGAAAAAGGAGGGTGACGTCTGGCCTCTGACAGCAGGAATATTAAGAGAGGAGAAAACATACTGCCTGCTATCGTGAAATTCCAAGATAGTCACGAAAAGCAATCTCATGCACTGCACAAGCTCTTTCCCATGATGCACCTCTCCTGCACTCTGTCTATGCAAATGAGCAAGCAGAGAGTTCAGGAATAAAACACCTAAGCTCATGTCCCCAAAAAACAGCAGCAGGCAACTCGCAGATATTCCCCAATTTCTAATGCTTTTCTTTTAAACACACGATAAACAGCCTCACCTGTGGTAAGGCTTAAAAAAATTGAATAAACTCGTAAATGTTCCTCTTCACGGAAATCTTTAGTAAAAGGCGAAAGATTTTTTCGTTTTGAAGAGAAACCAGAGTAAGTTAGAATATGGCTCTCTGGGGGTAAGTGGCACCACATCAAAGACCCCGTCATTGCGATGGTGAGGACCTGAGAGGTATTTTCAGGCTCTAAGAAAGAGGACAAGAACCAGGCCGGTGAGGGAAGCAGGCCCAAATTTCAGAGTCTCTGCTCAAAGCACAGAAAATCAAAAAGGTGGACAGTTCCCATGCGTCTGTCTGGGAATATGCAAATTCTTTTCTGTACACACCTCAGCTCATTAGGAGGCGTTGCAGGTGCTGGGCAAGGGGAACGGCAAGCGTGCATCAGGCTTTAGGTGAAGTGACACTGTAGGACTTTTGTCCCCCAGCGATTTTACGCTTTCCACACCATCCTTCCAATCGATAGGCTGTGAGCCACCACTGTGCTCTGCACATAGCCATGCACTTTAAGTCCCTTTTTCGCACGTACTTTCATTAAACCTGAATATAGAAGTATATATCTGTCTAGGCTAGAGGCACATGAAACAGGACTGGCGTGCCGCTTCAAGTGTACCTGAGAGGAGTCTGACTCAGGATTGGCCACCCTCTCAGGGCACCGACTCAGGATTGGCCAACCTCTATGGGGCACCTCTAACGGGCACAAATAATGGGCAAGCCCTATGAAAAGCACAGCGTGAGTCTAGGTGCCACCTTGAAAAAGGAGGGTGACGTCTGGCCTCTGACAGCAGGAATATTAAGAGCGGAGAAAACATACTGCCTGCTATCGTGAAATTTCAAGATAGTCACGAAAAGCAATCTCATGCACTGCACAAGCTCTTTCCCATGATGCACCTCTCCTGCACTCTGTCTATGCAAATGAGCAAGCAGAGAGTTCAGGAATAAAACACCTAAGCTCATGTCCCCAAAAAACAGCAGCAGACAACTCGCAGATATTCCCCAATTTCTAATGCTTTTCTTTTAAACACACAATAAACAGCCTCACCTGTGGTAAGGCTTAAAAAAATTGAATAAACTCGTAAATGTTCCTTTCCACGGAAATCTTTAGTAAAAGGCGAAAGATTTTTTCGTTTTGAAGAGAAACCAGAGTAAGATAGAATATGGCTCTCTGGGGGTAAGTGGCACCACATCAAAGACCCCGTCATTGCGAGGGTGAGGACCTGAGAGGTATTTTCAAAATCTAAGAAAGAGGACAAGGACCAGGCCGGTGAGGGAAGCAGGCCCAAATTTCAGAGTCTCTGCTCAAAGCACAGAAAATCAAAAAGGTGGACAGTTCCCATGCGTCTGTCTGGGAATATGCAAATTCCTTTCTGTACACACCTCAGCTCATTAGGAGGCATTGCGGCTGCTGGGCAAGGGGAACGGGAAGCGTGCATCAGGCTTTAGGTGAAGTGGCCCTGTAGGACTTTTGTCCCCCAGCGATTTTACGCTTTCCACACCATCCTTCCAATCGTTAGGCTGTGAGCCACCACTGTGCTCTGCACATAGCCATGCACTTTAAGTCCCTTTTTCGCACATACTTTCATTAAACCTGAATATAGAAGTATATATCTGTCTAGGCTAGAGGCACATGAAACAGGACTGGCGTGCCGCTTCAAGTGTACCTGAGAGGAATCTGACTCAGGATTGGCCACCCTCTCAGGGCACCGACTCAGGATTGGCCAACCTCTATGGGGCACCTCTAACGTGCACAAATAACGGGCAAGCCCTATGAAAAGCACAGCGTGAGTCTAGGTGCCACCTTGAAAAAGGAGGGTGACGTCTGGCCTCTGACAGCAGGAATATTAAGAGATGAGAAAACATACTGCCTGCTATCGTGAAATTCCAAGATAGTCACGAAAAGCAATCTCATGCACTGCACAAGCTCTTTCCCATGATGCACCTCTCCTGCACTCTGTCGATGCAAATGAGCAAGCAGAGAGTTCAGGAATAAAACACCTAAGCTCATGTCCCCAAAAAACAGCAGCAGACAACTCGCAGATATATTCACCAATTTCTAATGCTTTTCTTTTAAACACACGATAAACAGCCTCACCTGTGGTAAGGCTTAAAAAAATTGAATAAACTCGTAAATGTTCCTCTCCACGGAAATCTTTAGTAAAAGGCAAAAGATTTTTTCGTTTTGAAGAGAAACCAGAGTAAGTTAGAATATGGCTCTCTGGGGGTAAGTGGCACCACATCAAAGACCCCGTCATTGCGAGGGTGAGGACCTGAGAGGTATTTTTAGGCTCTAAGAAAGAGGACAAGAACCAGGCCAGTGAGGGAAGCAGGCCCAATTTTCAGAGTCTCTGCTCAAAGCACAGAAAATCAAAAAGGTGGACAGTTCCCATGCGTCTGTCTGGAAATATGCAAATTCTTTTCTGTACACACCTCAGCTCATTAGGAGACGTTGCGGCTGCTGGGCAAGGGGAACGGGAAGCGTGCATCAGGCTTTAGGTGAAGTGACACTGTAGGACTTTTGTCCCCCAGCGATTTTACGCTTTCCACACCATCCTTCCAATCGATAGGCTGTGAGCCACCACTGTGCTCTGCACATAGCCATGCACTTTAAGTCCCTTTTTCGCATGTACTTTCATTAAACCTGAATATAGAAGTATATGTCTAGGCTAGAGGCACATGAAACAGGACTGGCGTGCCGCTTCAAGTGTACCTGAGAGGAATCTGACTCAGGATTGGCCACCCTCTCAGGGCACCGACTCAGGATTGGCCAACCTCTATGGGGCACCTCTAACGGGCACAAATAATGGGCAAGCCATATGAAAAGCACAGAGTGAGTCTAGGTGCCACCTTGAAAAAGGAGGGCGACGTCTGGCCTCTGACAGCAGGAATATTAAGAGAGGAGAAAACATACTGCCTGCTATCGTGAAATTCCAAGATAGTCACGAAAAGCAATCTCATGCACTGTACAAGCTCTTTCCCATGATGCACCTCTCCTGCACTCTGTCTATGCAAATGAGCAAGCAGAGAGTTCAGGAATAAAACACCTAAGCTCATGTCCCCAAAAAACAGCAGCAGACAACTGGCAGATATTCCCCAATTTCTAATGCTTTTCTTTTAAACACACGATAAACAGCCTCACCTGTGGTAAGGCTTAAAAAAATTGAATAAACTCGTAAATGTTCCTCTCCACGGAAATCTTTAGTAAAAGGCAAAAGATTTTTTCGTTTTGAAGAGAAACCAGAGTAAGTTAGAATATGGCTCTCTGGGGGTAAGTGGCACCACATCAAAGACCCTGTCATTGCGATGGTGAGGACCTGAGAGGTATTTTCAGGCTCTAAGAAAGAGGACAAGAACCAGGCCGGTGAGGAAAGCAGGCCCAAATTTCAGAGTCTCTGCTCAAAGCACAGAAAATCAAAAAGGTGGACAGTTCCCATGCGTCTGTCTGGGAATATGCAAATTCTTTTCTGTACACACCTCAGCTCATTAGGAGGCGTTGCGGCTGCTGGGCAAGGGGAACGGGAAGCGTGCATCAGGCTTTAGGTGAAGTGACACTGTAGGACTTTTGTCCCCCAGCGATTTTACGCTTTCCACACCATCCTTCCAATCGATAGGCTGTGAGCCACCACTGTGCTCTGCACATAGCCATGCACTTTAAGTCCCTTTTTCGCACGTACTTTCATTAAACCTGAATATAGAAGTATATATCTGTCTAGGCTAGAGGCACATGAAACAGGACTGGCGTGCCGCTTCAAGTGTACCTGAGAGGAGTCTGACTCAGGATTGGCCACCCTCTCAGGGCACCGACTCAGGATTGGCCAACCACTATGGGGCACCTCTAACGTGCACAAATAACGGGCAAGCCCTATGAAAAGCACAGCGTGAGTCTAGGTGCCACCTTGAAAAAGGAGGGTGACGTCTGGCCTCTGACAGCAGGAATATTAAGAGAGGAGAAAACATACTGCCTGCTATCGTGAAATTCCAAGATAGTCACGAAAAGCAATCTCATGCACTGCACAAGCTCTTTCCCATGATGCACCTCTCCTGCACTCTGTCGATGCAAATGAGCAAGCAGAGAGTTCAGGAATAAAACACCTAAGCTCATGTCCCCAAAAAACAGCAGCAGACAACTCGCAGATATATTCATCAATTTCTAATGCTTTTCTTTTAAACACACGATAAACAGCCTCACCTGTGGTAAGGCTTAAAAAAATTGAATAAACTCGTAAATGTTCCTCTCCACGGAAATCTTTAGTAAAAGGCGAAAGATTTTTTCGTTTTGAAGAGAAACCAGAGTAAGTTAGAATATGGCTCTCTGGGGGTAAGTGGCACCACATCAAAGACCCCGTCATTGCGAGGGTGAGGACCTGAGAGGTATTTTTAGGCTCTAAGAAAGAGGACAAGAACCAGGCCAGTGAGGGAAGCAGGCTCAATTTTCAGAGTCTCTGCTCAAAGCACAGAAAATCAAAAAGGTGGACAGTTCCCATGCGTCTGTCTGGAAATATGCAAATTCTTTTCTGTACACACCTCAGCTCATTAGGAGACGTTGCGGCTGCTGGGCAAGGGGAACGGGAAGCGTGCATCAGGCTTTAGGTGAAGTGACACTGTAGGACTTTTGTCCCCCAGCGATTTTACGCTTTCCACACCATCCTTCCAATCGATAGGCTGTGAGCCACCACTGTGCTCTGCACATAGCCATGCACTTTAAGTCCCTTTTTCGCATGTACTTTCATTAAACCTGAATATAGAAGTATATATCTGTCTAGGCTAGAGGCACATGAAACAGGACTGGCGTGCCGCTTCAAGTGTACCTGAGAGGAATCTGACTCAGGATTGGCCACCCTCTCAGGGCACCGACTCAGGATTGGCCAACCTCTATGGGGCACCTCTAACAGGCACAAATAATGGGCAAGCCCTATGAAAAGCACAGCGTGAGTCTAGGTGCCACCTTGAAAAAGGAGGGCGACGTCTGGCCTCTGACAGCAGGAATATTAAGAGAGGAGAAAACATACTGCCTGCTATCGTGAAATTCCAAGATAGTCACGAAAAGCAATCTCATGCACTGTACAAGCTCTTTCCCATGATGCACCTCTCCTGCACTCTGTCTATGCAAATGAGCAAGCAGAGAGTTCAGGAATAAAACACCTAAGCTCATGTCCCCAAAAAACAGCAGCAGACAACTGGCAGATATTCCCCAATTTCTAATGCTTTTCTTTTAAACACACGATAAACAGCCTCACCTGTGGTAAGGCTTAAAAAAATTGAATAAACTCGTAAATGTTCCTCTCCACGGAAATCTTTAGTAAAAGGCGAAAGATTTTTTCGTTTTGAAGAGAAACCAGAGTAAGTTAGAATATGGCTCTCTGGGGGTAAGTGGCACCACATCAAAGACCCCGTCATTGCGAGGGTGAGGACCTGAGAGGTATTTTTAGGCTCTAAGAAAGAGGACAAGAACCAGGCCAGTGAGGGAAGCAGGCCCAATTTTCAGAGTCTCTGCTCAAAGCACAGAAAATCAAAAAGGTGGACAGTTCCCATGCGTCTGTCTGGAAATATGCAAATTCTTTTCTGTACACACCTCAGCTCATTAGGAGACGTTGCGGCTGCTGGGCAAGGGGAACGGGAAGCGTGCATCAGGCTTTAGGTGAAGTGACACTGTAGGACTTTTGTCCCCCAGCGATTTTACGCTTTCCACACCATCCTTCCAATCGATAGGCTGTGAGCCACCACTGTGCTCTGCACATAGCCATGCACTTTAAGTCCCTTTTTCGCACGTACTTTCATTAAACCTGAATATAGAAGTATATATCTGTCTAGGCTAGAGGCACATGAAACAGGACTGGCGTGCCGCTTCAAGTGTACCTGAGAGGAATCTGACTCAGGATTGGCCACCCTCTCAGGGCACCGACTCAGGATTGGCCAACCTCTATGGGGCACCTCTAACGGGCACAAATAATGGGCAAGCCCTATGAAAAGCACAGCGTGAGTCTAGGTGCCACCTTGAAAAAGGAGGGCGACATCTGGCCTCTGACAGCAGGAATATTAAGAGAGGAGAAAACATACTGCCTGCTATCGTGAAATTCCAAGATAGTCACGAAAAGCAATCTCATGCACTGTACAAGCTCTTTCCCATGATGCACCTCTCCTGCACTCTGTCTATGCAAATGAGCAAGCAGAGAGTTCAGGAATAAAACACCTAAGCTCATGTCCCCAAAAAACAGCAGCAGACAACTGGCAGATATTCCCCAATTTCTAATGCTTTTCTTTTAAACACACGATAAACATCCTCACCTGTGGTAAGGCTTAAAAAAATTGAATAAACTCGTAAATGTTCCTCTCCACGGAAATCTTTAGTAAAAGGTGAAAGATTTTTTCGTTTTGAAGAGAAACCAGAGTAAGTTAGAATATGGCTCTCGGGGGGTAAGTGGCACCACATCAAAGACCCCGTCATTGCGAGGGTGAGGACCTGAGAGGTATTTTCAAAATCTAAGAAAGAGGACAAGAACCAGGCCGGTGAGGGAAGCAGACCCAAATTTCAGAGTCTCTGCTCAAAGCACAGAAAATCAAAAAGGTGGACAGTTCCCATGCGTCTGTCTGGGAATATGCAAATTCTTTTCTGTACACACCTCAGCTCATTAGGAGGCGTTGCGGCTGCTGGGCAAGGGGAACGGGAAGCGTGCATCAGGCTTTAGGTGAAGTGGCACTGTAGGACTTTTGTCCCCCAGCGATTTTACGCTTTCCACACCATCCTTCCAATCGTTAGGCTGTGAGCCACCACTGTGCTCTGCACATAGCCATGCACTTTAAGTCCCTTTTTCGCACGTACTTTCATTAAACCTGAATATAGAAGTATATATCTGTCTAGGCTAGAGGCACATGAAACAGGACTGGCGTGCCGCTTCAAGTGTACCTGAGAGGAATCTGACTCAGGATTGGCCACCCTCTCAGGGCACCGACTCAGGATTGGCCAACCTCTATGGGGCACCTCTAACGGGCACAAATAATGGGCAAGCCCTATGAAAAGCACAGCGTGAGTCTAGGTGCCACCTTGAAAAAGGAGGGTGACGTCTGGCCTCTGACAGCAGGAATATTAAGAGAGGAGAAAACATACTGCCTGCTATCGTGAAATTCCAAGATAGTCACGAAAAGCAATCTCATGCACTGCACAAGCTCTTTCCCATGATGCACCTCTCCTGCACTCTGTCTATGCAAATGAGCAAGCAGAGAGTTCAGGAATAAAACACCTAAGCTCATGTCCCCAAAAAACAGCAGCAGACAACTCGCAGATATTCCCCAATTTCTAATGCTTTTCTTTTAAACACACGATAAACAGCCTCACCTGTGGTAAGGCTTAAAAAAATTGAATAAACTCGTAAATGTTCCTCTCCACGGAAATCTTTAGTAAAAGGCGAAATATTTTTTCGTTTTGAAGAGAAACCAGAGTAAGTTAGAATATGGCTCTCTGGGGGTAAGTGGCACCACATCAAAGACCCCGTCATTGCGATGGTGAGGACCTGAATGGTATTTTCAGGCTCTAAGAAAGAGGACAAGAACCAGGCCGGTGAGGGAAGCAGGCCCAAATTTCAGAGTCTCTGCTCAAAGCACAGAAAATCAAAAAGGTGGACAGTTCCCATGCGTCTGTCTGGGAATATGCAAATTCCTTTCTGTACACACCTCAGCTCATTAGGAGGCATTGCGGCTGCTGGGCAAGGGGAACGGGAAGCGTGCATCAGGCTTTAGGTGAAGTGGCCCTGTAGGACTTTTGTCCCCCAGCGATTTTACGCTTTCCACACCATCCTTCCAATCGTTAGGCTGTGAGCCACCACTGTGCTCTGCACATAGCCATGCACTTTAAGTCCCTTTTTCGCACATACTTTCATTAAACCTGAATATAGAAGTATATATCTGTCTAGGCTAGAGGCACATGAAACAGGACTGGCGTGCCGCTTCAAGTGTACCTGAGAGGAATCTGACTCAGGATTGGCCACCCTCTCAGGGCACCGACTCAGGATTGGCCAACCTCTATGGGGCACCTCTAACGGGCACAAATAATGGGCAAGCCCTATGAAAAGCACAGCGTGAGTCTAGGTGCCACCTTGAAAAAGGAGGGCGACATCTGGCCTCTGACAGCAGGAATATTAAGAGAGGAGAAAACATACTGCCTGCTATCGTGAAATTCCAAGATAGTCACGAAAAGCAATCTCATGCACTGTACAAGCTCTTTCCCATGATGCACCTCTCCTGCACTCTGTCTATGCAAATGAGCAAGCAGAGAGTTCAGGAATAAAACACCTAAGCTCATGTCCCCAAAAAACAGCAGCAGACAACTGGCAGATATTCCCCAATTTCTAATGCTTTTCTTTTAAACACACGATAAACATCCTCACCTGTGGTAAGGCTTAAAAAAATTGAATAAACTCGTAAATGTTCCTCTCCACGGAAATCTTTAGTAAAAGGTGAAAGATTTTTTCGTTTTGAAGAGAAACCAGAGTAAGTTAGAATATGGCTCTCGGGGGGTAAGTGGCACCACATCAAAGACCCCGTCATTGCGAGGGTGAGGACCTGAGAGGTATTTTCAAAATCTAAGAAAGAGGACAAGAACCAGGCCGGTGAGGGAAGCAGACCCAAATTTCAGAGTCTCTGCTCAAAGCACAGAAAATCAAAAAGGTGGACAGTTCCCATGCGTCTGTCTGGGAATATGCAAATTCTTTTCTGTACACACCTCAGCTCATTAGGAGGCGTTGCGGCTGCTGGGCAAGGGGAACGGGAAGCGTGCATCAGGCTTTAGGTGAAGTGGCACTGTAGGACTTTTGTCCCCCAGCGATTTTACGCTTTCCACACCATCCTTCCAATCGTTAGGCTGTGAGCCACCACTGTGCTCTGCACATAGCCATGCACTTTAAGTCCCTTTTTCGCACGTACTTTCATTAAACCTGAATATAGAAGTATATATCTGTCTAGGCTAGAGGCACATGAAACAGGACTGGCGTGCCGCTTCAAGTGTACCTGAGAGGAATCTGACTCAGGATTGGCCACCCTCTCAGGGCACCGACTCAGGATTGGCCAACCTCTATGGGGCACCTCTAACGGGCACAAATAATGGGCAAGCCCTATGAAAAGCACAGCGTGAGTCTAGGTGCCACCTTGAAAAAGGAGGGTGACGTCTGGCCTCTGACAGCAGGAATATTAAGAGAGGAGAAAACATACTGCCTGCTATCGTGAAATTCCAAGATAGTCACGAAAAGCAATCTCATGCACTGCACAAGCTCTTTCCCATGATGCACCTCTCCTGCACTCTGTCTATGCAAATGAGCAAGCAGAGAGTTCAGGAATAAAACACCTAAGCTCATGTCCCCAAAAAACAGCAGCAGACAACTCGCAGATATTCCCCAATTTCTAATGCTTTTCTTTTAAACACACGATAAACAGCCTCACCTGTGGTAAGGCTTAAAAAAATTGAATAAACTCGTAAATGTTCCTCTCCACGGAAATCTTTAGTAAAAGGCGAAATATTTTTTCGTTTTGAAGAGAAACCAGAGTAAGTTAGAATATGGCTCTCTGGGGGTAAGTGGCACCACATCAAAGACCCCGTCATTGCGATGGTGAGGACCTGAATGGTATTTTCAGGCTCTAAGAAAGAGGACAAGAACCAGGCCGGTGAGGGAAGCAGGCCCAAATTTCAGAGTCTCTGCTCAAAGCACAGAAAATCAAAAAGGTGGACAGTTCCCATGCGTCTGTCTGGGAATATGCAAATTCCTTTCTGTACACACCTCAGCTCATTAGGAGGCATTGCGGCTGCTGGGCAAGGGGAACGGGAAGCGTGCATCAGGCTTTAGGTGAAGTGGCCCTGTAGGACTTTTGTCCCCCAGCGATTTTACGCTTTCCACACCATCCTTCCAATCGTTAGGCTGTGAGCCACCACTGTGCTCTGCACATAGCCATGCACTTTAAGTCCCTTTTTCGCACATACTTTCATTAAACCTGAATATAGAAGTATATATCTGTCTAGGCTAGAGGCACATGAAACAGGACTGGCGTGCCGCTTCAAGTGTACCTGAGAGGAATCTGACTCAGGATTGGCCACCCTCTCAGGGCACCGACTCAGGATTGGCCAACCTCTATGGGGCACCTCTAACGGGCACAAATAATGGGCAAGCCATATGAAAAGCACAGCGTGAGTCTAGGTGCCACCTTGAAAAAGGAGGGCGACGTCTGGCCTCTGACAGCAGGAATATTAAGAGAGGAGAAAACATACTGCCTGCTATCGTGAAATTCCAAGATAGTCACGAAAAGCAATCTCATGCACTGTACAAGCTCTTTCCCATGATGCACCTCTCCTGCACTCTGTCTATGCAAATGAGCAAGCAGAGAGTTCAGGAATAAAACACCTAAGCTCATGTCCCCAAAAAACAGCAGCAGACAACTGGCAGATATTCCCCAATTTCTAATGCTTTTCTTTTAAACACACGATAAACAGCCTCACCTGTGGTAAGGCTTAAAAAAATTGAATAAACTCGTAAATGTTCCTCTCCACGGAAATCTTTAGTAAAAGGCGAAAGATTTTTTCGTTTTGAAGAGAAACCAAAGTAAGTTAGAATATGGCTCTCTGGGGGTAAGTGGCACCACATCAAAGACCCCGTCATTGCGAGGGTGAGGCCCTGAGAGGTATTTTTAGGCTCTAAGAAAGAGGACAAGAACCAGGCCAGTGAGGGAAGCAGGCCCAATTTTCAGAGTCTCTGCTCAAAGCACAGAAAATCAAAAAGGTGGACAGTTCCCATGCGTCTGTCTGGAAATATGCAAATTCTTTTCTGTACACACCTCAGCTCATTAGGAGACGTTGCGGCTGCTGGGCAAGGGGAACGGGAAGCGTGCATCAGGCTTTAGGTGAAGTGACACTGTAGGACTTTTGTCCCCCAGCGTTTTTACGCTTTCCACACCATCCTTCCAATCGATAGGCTGTGAGCCACCACTGTGCTCTGCACATAGCCATGCACTTTAAGTCCCTTTTTCGCACGTACTTTCATTAAACCTGAATATAGAAGTATATATCTGTCTAGGCTAGAGGCACATGAAACAGGACTGGCGTGCCGCTTCAAGTGTACCTGAGAGGAATCTGACTCAGGATTGGCCACCCTCTCAGGGCACCGACTCAGGATTGGCCAACCTCTATGGGGCACCTCTAACGGGCACAAATAATGGGCAAGCCCTATGAAAAGCACAGCGTGAGTCTAGGTGCCACCTTGAAAAAGGAGGGCGACGTCTGGCCTCTGACAGCAGGAATATTAAGAGAGGAGAAAACATACTGCCTGCTATCGTGAAATTCCAAGATAGTCACGAAAAGCAATCTCATGCACTGTACAAGCTCTTTCCCATGATGCACCTCTCCTGCACTCTGTCTATGCAAATGAGCAAGCAGAGAGTTCAGGAATAAAACACCTAAGCTCATGTCCCCAAAAAACAGCAGCAGACAACTGGCAGATATTCCCCAATTTCTAATGCTTTTCTTTTAAACACACGATAAACATCCTCACCTGTGGTAAGGCTTAAAAAAATTGAATAAACTCATAAATGTTCCTCTCCACGGAAATCTTTAGTAAAAGGCGAAAGATTTTTCTGTTTTGAAGAGAAACCAGAGTAAGTTAGAATATGGCTCTCTGGGGGTAAGTGGCACCACATCAAAGACCCCGTCATTGCGAGGGTGAGGACCTGAGATGTATTTTCAAAATCTAAGAAAGAGGACAAGAACCAGGCCGGTGAGGGAAGCAGGCCCAAATTTCAGAGTCTCTGCTCAAAGCACAGAAAATCAAAAAGGTGGACAGTTCCCATGCGTCTGTCTGGGAATATGCAAATTCTTTTCTGTACACACCTCAGCTCATTAGGAGGCGTTGCGGCTGCTGGGCAAGGGGAACGGGAAGCGTGCATCAGGCTTTAGGTGAAGTGGCACTGTAGGACTTTTGTCCCCCAGCGATCTTACGCTTTCCACACCATCCTTCCAATCGTTAGGCTGTGAGCCACCACTGTGCTCTGCACATAGCCATGCACTTTAAGTCCCTTTTTCGCACGTACTTTCATTAAACCTGAATATAGAAGTATATATCTGTCTAGGCTAGAGGCACATGAAACAGGACTGGCGTGCCGCTTCAAGTGTACCTGAGAGGAATCTGACTCAGGATTGGCCACCCTCTCAGGGCACCGACTCAGGATTGGCCAACCTCTATGGGGCACCTCTAACGTGCACAAATAACGGGCAAGCCCTATGAAAAGCACAGCGTGAGTCTAGGTGCCACCTTGAAAAAGGAGGGTGACGTCTGGCCTCTGACAGCAGGAATATTAAGAGAGGAGAAAACATACTGCCTGCTATCGTGAAATTCCAAGATAGTCACGAAAAGCAATCTCATGCACTGCACAAGCTCTTTCCCATGATGCACCTCTCCTGCACTCTGTCGATGCAAATGAGCAAGCAGAGAGTTCAGGAATAAAACACCTAAGCTCATGTCCCCAAAAACAGCAGCAGACAACTCGCAGATATATTCACCAATTTCTAATGCTTTTCTTTTAAACACACGATAAACAGCCTCACCTGTGGTAAGGCTTAAAAAAATTGAATAAACTCGTAAATGTTCCTCTCCACGGAAATCTTTAGTAAAAGGCGAAAGATTTTTTCGTTTTGAAGAGAAACCAGAGTAAGTTAGAATATGGCTCTCTGGGGGTAAGTGGCACCACATCAAAGACCCCGTCATTGCGAGGGTGAGGACCTGAGAGGTATTTTTAGGCTCTAAGAAAGAGGACAAGAACCAGGCCAGTGAGGGAAGCAGGCCCAATTTTCAGAGTCTCTGCTCAAAGCACAGAAAATCAAAAAGGTGGACAGTTCCCATGCGTCTGTCTGGGAATATGCAAATTCTTTTCTGTACACACCTCAGCTCATTAGGAGGCGTTGCGGCTGCTGGGCAAGGGGAACGGGAAGCGTGCATCAGGCTTTAGGTGAAGTGACACTGTAGGACTTTTGTCCCCCAGCGATTTTACGCTTTCCACACCATCCTTCCAATCGATAGGCTGTGAGCCACCACTGTGCTCTGCACATAGCCATGCACTTTAAGTCCCTTTTTCGCACGTACTTTCATTAAACCTGAATATAGAAGTATATATCTGTCTAGGCTAGAGGCACATGAAACAGGACTGGCGTGCCGCTTCAAGTGTACCTGAGAGGAATCTGACTCAGGATGGGCCACCCTCTCAGGGCACCGACTCAGGATTGGCCAACCTCTATGGGGCACCTCTAACGGGCACAAATAATGGGCAAGCCCTATGAAAAGCACAGCGTGAGTCTAGGTGCCACCTTGAAAAAGGAGGGCGACGTCTGGCCTCAGACAGCAGGAATATTAAGAGAGGAGAAAACATACTGCCTGCTATCGTGAAATTCCAAGATAGTCACGAAAAGCAATCTCATGCACTGCACAAGCTCTTTCCCATGATGCACCTCTCCTGCACTCTGTCTATGCAAATGAGCAAGCAGAGAGTTCAGGAATAAAACACCTAAGCTCATGTCCCCAAAAAACAGCAGCAGACAACTCGCAGATATTCCCCAATTTCTAATGCTTTTCTTTTAAACACACGATAAACAGCCTCACCTGTGGTAAGGCTTAAAAAAATTGAATAAACTCGTAAATGTTCCTCTCCACGGAAATCTTTAGTAAAAGGCGAAAGATTATTTCGTTTTGAAGAGAAACCAGAGTAAGTTAGAATATGGCTCTCTGGGGGTAAGTGGCACCACATCAAAGACCCCGTCATTGCGATGGTGAGGACCTGAGAGGTATTTTCAGGCTCTAAGAAAGAGGACAAGAACCAGGCCGGTGAGGGAAGCAGGCCCAAATTTCAGAGTCTCTGCTCAAAGCACAGAAAATCAGAAAGGTGGACAGTTCCCATGCGTCTTTCTGGGAATATGCAAATTCTATTCTGTACACACCTCAGCTCATTAGGAGGCGTTGCGGCTGCTGGGCAAGGGGAACGGGAAGCGTGCATCAGGCTTTAGGTGAAGTGACACTGTAGGACTTTTGTCCCCCAGCGATTTTACGCTTTCCACACCATCCTTTCAATCGATAGGCTGTGAGCCACCACTGTGCTCTGCACATAGCCATGCACTTTAAGTCCCTTTTTCGCACGTACTTTCATTAAACCTGAATATAGAAGTATATATCTGTCTAGGCTAGAGGCACATGAAACAGGACTGGCGTGCCGCTTCAAGTGTACCTGAGAGGAGTCTGACTCAGGATTGGCCACCCTCTCAGGGCACCGACTCAGGATTGGCCAACCTCTATGGGGCACCTCTAACGGGCACAAATAATGGGCAAGCCCTATGAAAAGCACAGCGTGAGTCTAGGTGCCACCTTGAAAAAGGAGGGTGACGTCTGGCCTCTGACAGCAGGAATATTAAGAGAGGAGAAAACATACTGCCTGCTATCGTGAAATTCCAAGATAGTCACGAAAAGCAATCTCATGCACTGCACAAGCTCTTTCCCATGATGCACCTCTCCTGCACTCTGTCTATGCAAATGAGCAAGCAGAGAGTTCAGGAATAAAACACCTAAGCTCATGTCCCCAAAAAACAGCAGCAGACAACTCGCAGATATTCCCCAATTTCTAATGCTTTTCTTTTAAACACACGATAAACAGCCTCACCTGTGGTAAGGCTTAAAAAAATTGAATAAACTCGTAAATGTTCCTCTCCACGGAAATCTTTAGTAAAAGGCAAAAGATTTTTTCGTTTTGAAGAGAAACCAGAGTAAGTTAGAATATGGCTCTCTGGGGGTAAGTGGCACCACATCAAAGACCCCGTCATTGCGAGGGTGAGGACCTGAGAGGTATTTTCAAAATCTAAGAAAGAGGACAAGAACCAGGCCGGTGAGGGAAGCAGGCCCAAATTTCAGAGTCTCTGCTCAAAGCACATAAAATCAAAAAGGTGGACAGTTCCCATGCGTCTGTCTGGGAATATGCAAATTCTTTTCTGTACACACCTCAGCTCATTAGGAGGCGTTGCGGCTGCTGGGCAAGGGGAACGGGAAGCGTGCATCAGGCTTTAGGTGAAGTGGCACTGTAGGACTTTTGTCCCCCAGCGATTTTACGCTTTCCACACCATCCTTCCAATCGTTAGGCTGTGAGCCACCACTGTGCTCTGCACATAGCCATGCACTTTAAGTCCCTTTTTCGCACGTACTTTCATTAAACCTGAATATAGAAGTATATATCTGTCTAGGCTAGAGGCACATGAAACAGGACTGGCGTGCCGCTTCAAGTGTACCTGAGAGGAATCTGACTCAGGATTGGCCACCCTCTCAGGGCACCGACTCAGGATTGGCCAACCTCTATGGGGCACCTCTAACGGGCACAAATAATGGGCAAGCCCTATGAAAAGCACAGCGTGAGTCTAGGTGCCACCTTGAAAAAGGAGGGCGACGTCTGGCGTCTGACAGCAGGAATATTAAGAGAGGAGAAAACATACTGCCTGCTATCGTGAAATTCCAAGATAGTCACGAAAAGCAATCTCATGCACTGTACAAGCTCTTTCCCATGATGCACCTCTCCTGCACTCTGTCTATGCAAATGAGCAAGCAGAGAGTTCAGGAATAAAACACCTAAGCTCATGTCCCCAAAAAACAGCAGCAGACAACTGGCAGATATTCCCCAATTTCTAATGCTTTTCTTTTAAACACACGATAAACATCCTCACCTGTGGTAAGGCTTAAAAAAATTGAATAAACTCGTAAATGTTCCTCTCCACGGAAATCTTTAGTAAAAGGCGAAAGATTTTTCTGTTTTGAAGAGAAACCAGAGTAAGTTAGAATATGGCTCTCTGGGGGTAAGTGGCACCACATCAAAGACCCCGTCATTGCGAGGGTGAGGACCTGAGAGGTATTTTCAAAATCTAAGAAAGAGGACAAGAACCAGGCCGGTGAGGGAAGCAGGCCCAAATTTCAGAGTCTCTGCTCAAAGCACAGAAAATCAAAAAGGTGGACAGTTCCCATGCGTCTGTCTGGGAATATGCAAATTCTTTTCTGTACACACCTCAGCTCATTAGGAGGCGTTGCGGCTGCTGGGCAAGGGGAACGGGAAGCGTGCATCAGGCTTTAGGTGAAGTGGCACTGTAGGACTTTTGTCCCCCAGCGATCTTACGCTTTCCACACCATCCTTCCAATCGTTAGGCTGTGAGCCACCACTGTGCTCTGCACATAGCCATGCACTTTAAGTCCCTTTTTCGCACGTACTTTCATTAAACCTGAATATAGAAGTATATATCTGTCTAGGCTAGAGGCACATGAAACAGGACTGGCGTGCCGCTTCAAGTGTACCTGAGAGGAATCTGACTCAGGATTGGCCACCCTCTCAGGGCACCGACTCAGGATTGGCCAACCTCTATGGGGCACCTCTAACGTGCACAAATAACGGGCAAGCCCTATGAAAAGCACAGCGTGAGTCTAGGTGCCACCTTGAAAAAGGAGGGTGACGTCTGGCCTCTGACAGCAGGAATATTAAGAGAGGAGAAAACATACTGCCTGCTATCGTGAAATTCCAAGATAGTCACGAAAAGCAATCTCATGCACTGCACAAGCTCTTTCCCATGATGCACCTCTCCTGCACTCTGTCGATGCAAATGAGCAAGCAGAGAGTTCAGGAATAAAACACCTAAGCTCATGTCCCCAAAAAACAGCAGCAGACAACTCGCAGATATATTCACCAATTTCTAATGCTTTTCTTTTAAACACACGATAAACAGCCTCACCTGTGGTAAGGCTTAAAAAAATTGAATAAACTCGTAAATGTTCCTCTCCACGGAAATCTTTAGTAAAAGGCGAAAGATTTTTTCGTTTTGAAGAGAAACCAGAGTAAGTTAGAATATGGCTCTCTGGGGGTAAGTGGCACCACATCAAAGACCCCGTCATTGCGAGGGTGAGGACCTGAGAGGTATTTTTAGGCTCTAAGAAAGAGGACAAGAACCAGGCCAGTGAGGGAAGCAGGCCCAATTTTCAGAGTCTCTGCTCAAAGCACAGAAAATCAAAAAGGTGGACAGTTCCCATGCGTCTGTCTGGGAATATGCAAATTCTTTTCTGTACACACCTCAGCTCATTAGGAGGCGTTGCGGCTGCTGGGCAAGGGGAACGGGAAGCGTGCATCAGGCTTTAGGTGAAGTGACACTGTAGGACTTTTGTCCCCCAGCGATTTTACGCTTTCCACACCATCCTTCCAATCGATAGGCTGTGAGCCACCACTGTGCTCTGCACATAGCCATGCACTTTAAGTCCCTTTTTCGCACGTACTTTCATTAAACCTGAATATAGAAGTATATATCTGTCTAGGCTAGAGGCACATGAAACAGGACTGGCGTGCCGCTTCAAGTGTACCTGAGAGGAATCTGACTCAGGATTGGCCACCCTCTCAGGGCACCGACTCAGGATTGGCCAACCTCTATGGGGCACCTCTAACGGGCACAAATAATGGGCAAGCCCTATGAAAAGCACAGCGTGAGTCTAGGTGCCACCTTGAAAAAGGAGGGCGACGTCTGGCCTCAGACAGCAGGAATATTAAGAGAGGAGAAAAGATACTGCCTGCTATCGTGAAATTCCAAGATAGTCACGAAAAGCAATCTCATGCACTGCACAAGCTCTTTCCCATGATGCACCTCTCCTGCACTCTGTCTATGCAAATGAGCAAGCAGAGAGTTCAGGAATAAAACACCTAAGCTCATGTCCCCAAAAAACAGCAGCAGACAACTCGCAGATATTCCCCAATTTCTAATGCTTTTCTTTTAAACACACGATAAACAGCCTCACCTGTGGTAAGGCTTAAAAAAATTGAATAAACTCGTAAATGTTCCTCTCCACGGAAATCTTTAGTAAAAGGCGAAAGATTATTTCGTTTTGAAGAGAAACCAGAGTAAGTTAGAATATGGCTCTCTGGGGGTAAGTGGCACCACATCAAAGACCCCGTCATTGCGATGGTGAGGACCTGAGAGGTATTTTCAGGCTCTAAGAAAGAGGACAAGAACCAGGCCGGTGAGGGAAGCAGGCCCAAATTTCAGAGTCTCTGCTCAAAGCACAGAAAATCAGAAAGGTGGACAGTTCCCATGCGTCTTTCTGGGAATATGCAAATTCTATTCTGTACACACCTCAGCTCATTAGGAGGCGTTGCGGCTGCTGGGCAAGGGGAACGGGAAGCGTGCATCAGGCTTTAGGTGAAGTGACACTGTAGGACTTTTGTCCCCCAGCGATTTTACGCTTTCCACACCATCCTTTCAATCGATAGGCTGTGAGCCACCACTGTGCTCTGCACATAGCCATGCACTTTAAGTCCCTTTTTCGCACGTACTTTCATTAAACCTGAATATAGAAGTATATATCTGTCTAGGCTAGAGGCACATGAAACAGGACTGGCGTGCCGCTTCAAGTGTACCTGAGAGGAATCTGACTCAGGATTGGCCACCCTCTCAGGGCACCGACTCAGGATTGGCCAACCTCTATGGGGCACCTCTAACGGGCACAAATAATGGGCAAGCCCTATGAAAAGCACAGCGTGAGTCTAGGTGCCACCTTGAAAAAGGAGGGTGACGTCTGGCCTCTGACAGCAGGAATATTAAGAGAGGAGAAAACATACTGCCTGCTATCGTGAAATTCCTAGATAGTCACGAAAAGCAATCTCATGCACTGCACAAGCTCTTTCCCATGATGCACCTCTCCTGCACTCTGTCTATGCAAATGAGCAAGCAGAGAGTTCAGGAATAAAACACCTAAGCTCATGTCCCCAAAAAACAGCAGCAGACAACTCGCAGATATTCCCCAATTTCTAATGCTTTTCTTTTAAACACACGATAAACAGCCTCACCTGTGGTAAGGCTTAAAAAAATTGAATAAACTCGTAAATGTTCCTCTCCACGGAAATCTTTAGTAAAAGGCGAAAGATTTTTTCGTTTTGAAGAGAAACCAGAGTAAGTTAGAATATGGCTCTCTGGGGGTAAGTGGCACCACATCAAAGACCCCGTCATTGCGAGGGTGAGGACCTGAGAGGTATTTTCAAAATCTAAGAAAGAGGACAAGAACCAGGCCGATGAGGGAAGCAGGCCCAAATTTCAGAGTCTCTGCTCAAAGCACAGAAAATCAAAAAGGTGGACAGTTCCCATGCGTCTGTCTGGGAATATGCAAATTCTTTTCTGTACACACCTCAGCTCATTAGGAGGCGTTGCGGCTGCTGGGCAAGGGGAACGGGAAGCGTGCATCAGGCTTTAGGTGAAGTGGCACTGTAGGACTTTTGTCCCCCAGCGATTTTACGCTTTCCACACCATCCTTCCAATCGTTAGGCTGTGAGCCACCACTGTGCTCTGCACATAGCCATGCACTTTAAGTCCCTTTTTCGCACGTACTTTCATTAAACCTGAATATAGAAGTATATATCTGTCTAGGCTAGAGGCACATGAAACAGGACTGGCGTGCCGCTTCAAGTGTACCTGAGAGGAATCTGACTCAGGATTGGCCACCCTCTCAGGGCACCGACTCAGGATTGGCCAACCTCTATGGGGCACCTCTAACGGGCACAAATAATGGGCAAGCCCTATGAAAAGCACAGCGTGAGTCTAGGTGCCACCTTGAAAAAGGAGGGTGACGTCTGGCCTCTGACAGCAGGAATATTAAGAGAGGAGAAAACATACTGCCTGCTATCGTGAAATTCCAAGATAGTCACGAAAAGCAATCTCATGCACTGCACAAGCTCTTTCCCATGATGCACCTCTCCTGCACTCTGTCTATGCAAATGAGCAAGCAGAGAGTTCAGGAATAAAACACCTAAGCTCATGTCCCCAAAAAACAGCAGCAGACAACTCGCAGATATTCCCCAATTTCTAATGCTTTTCTTTTAAACACACGATAAACAGCCTCACCTGTGGTAAGGCTTAAAAAAAATGAATAAACTCGTAAATGTTCCTCTCCACGGAAATCTTTAGTAAAAGGCGAAAGATTTTTTCGTTTTGAAGAGAAACCAGAGTAAGTTAGAATATGGCTCTCTGGGGGTAAGTGGCACCACATCAAAGACCCCGTCATTGCGATGGTGAGGACCTGAGAGGTATTTTCAGGCTCTAAGAAAGAGGACAAGAACCAGGCCGGTGAGGGAAGCAGGCCCAAATTTCAGAGTCTCTGCTCAAAGCACAGAAAATCAAAAAGGTGGACAGTTACCATGCGTCTGTCTGGGAGTATGCAAATTCTTTTCTGTACACACCTCAGCTCATTAGGAGGCGTTGCGGCTGCTGGGCAAGGGGAACAGGAAGCGTGCATCAGGCTTTAGGTGAAGTGACACTGTAGGACTTTTGTCCCCCAGCGATTTTACGCTTTCCACACCATCCTTCCAATCGATAGGCTGTGAGCCACCACTGTGCTCTGCACATAGCCATGCACTTTAAGTCCCTTTTTCGCACGTACTTTCATTAAACCTGAATATAGAAGTATATATCTGTCTAGGCTAGAGGCACATGAAACAGGACTGGCGTGCCGCTTCAAGTGTACCTGAGAGGAGTCTGACTCAGGATTGGCCACCCTCTCAGGGCACCGACTCAGGATTGGCCAACCTCTATGGGGCACCTCTAACGGGCACAAATAATGGGCAAGCCCTATGAAAAGCACAGCGTGAGTCTAGGTGCCACCTTGAAAAAGGAGGGTGACGTCTGGCCTCTGACAGCAGGAATATTAAGAGCGGAGAAAACATACTGCCTGCTATCGTGAAATTCCTAGATAGTCACGAAAAGCAATCTCATGCACTGCACAAGCTCTTTCCCATGATGCACCTCTCCTGCACTCTGTCTATGCAAATGAGCAAGCAGAGAGTTCAGGAATAAAACACCTAAGCTCATGTCCCCAAAAAACAGCAGCAGACAACTCGCAGATATTCCCCAATTTCTAATGCTTTTCTTTTAAACACACGATAAACAGCCTCACCTGTGGTAAGGCTTAAAAAAATTGAATAAACTCGTAAATGTTCCTCTCCACGGAAATCTTTAGTAAAAGGCGAAAGATTTTTTCGTTTTGAAGAGAAACCAGAGTAAGTTAGAATATGGCTCTCTGGGGGTAAGTGGCACCACATCAAAGACCCCGTCATTGCGAGGGTGAGGACCTGAGAGGTATTTTCAAAATCTAAGAAAGAGGACAAGAACCAGGCCGATGAGGGAAGCAGGCCCAAATTTCAGAGTCTCTGCTCAAAGCACAGAAAATCAAAAAGGTGGACAGTTCCCATGCGTCTGTCTGGGAATATGCAAATTCTTTTCTGTACACACCTCAGCTCATTAGGAGGCGTTGCGGCTGCTGGGCAAGGGGAACGGGAAGCATGCATCAGGCTTTAGGTGAAGTGGCACTGTAGGACTTTTGTCCCCCAGCGATTTTACGCTTTCCACACCATCCTTCCAATCGTTAGGCTGTGAGCCACCACTGTGCTCTGCACATAGCCATGCACTTTAAGTCCCTTTTTCGCACGTACTTTCATTAAACCTGAATATAGAAGTATATATCTGTCTAGGCTAGAGGCACATGAAACAGGACTGGCGTGCCGCTTCAAGTGTACCTGAGAGGAATCTGACTCAGGATTGGCCACCCTCTCAGGGCACCGACTCAGGATTGGCCAACCTCTATGGGGCACCTCTAACGGGCACAAATAATGGGCAAGCCCTATGAAAAGCACAGCGTGAGTCTAGGTGCCACCTTGAAAAAGGAGGGTGACGTCTGGCCTCTGACAGCAGGAATATTAAGAGAGGAGAAAACATACTGCCTGCTATCGTGAAATTCCAAGATAGTCACGAAAAGCAATCTCATGCACTGCACAAGCTCTTTCCCATGATGCACCTCTCCTGCACTCTGTCTATGCAAATGAGCAAGCAGAGAGTTCAGGAATAAAACACCTAAGCTCATGTCCCCAAAAAACAGCAGCAGACAACTCGCAGATATTCCCCAATTTCTAATGCTTTTCTTTTAAACACACGATAAACAGCCTCACCTGTGGTAAGGCTTAAAAAAAATGAATAAACTCGTAAATGTTCCTCTCCACGGAAATCTTTAGTAAAAGGCGAAAGATTTTTTCATTTTGAAGAGAAACCAGAGTAAGTTAGAATATGGCTCTCTGGGGGTAAGTGGCACCACATCAAAGACCCCGTCATTGCGATGGTGAGGACCTGAGAGGTATTTTCAGGCTCTAAGAAAGAGGACAAGAACCAGGCCGGTGAGGGAAGCAGGCCCAAATTTCAGAGTCTCTGCTCAAAGCACAGAAAATCAAAAAGGTGGACAGTTACCATGCGTCTGTCTGGGAGTATGCAAATTCTTTTCTGTACACACCTCAGCTCATTAGGAGGCGTTGCGGCTGCTGGGCAAGGGGAACAGGAAGCGTGCATCAGGCTTTAGGTGAAGTGACACTGTAGGACTTTTGTCCCCCAGCGATTTTACGCTTTCCACACCATCCTTCCAATCGATAGGCTGTGAGCCACCACTGTGCTCTGCACATAGCCATGCACTTTAAGTCCCTTTTTCGCACGTACTTTCATTAAACCTGAATATAGAAGTATATATCTGTCTAGGCTAGAGGCACATGAAACAGGACTGGCGTGCCGCTTCAAGTGTACCTGAGAGGAATCTGACTCAGGATTGGCCACCCTCTCAGGGCACCGACTCAGGATTGGCCAACCTCTATGGGGCACCTCTAACGGGCACAAATAATGGGCAAGCCCTATGAAAAGCACAGCGTGAGTCTAGGTGCCACCTTGAAAAAGGAGGGCGACGTCTGGCCTCAGACAGCAGGAATATTAAGAGAGGAGAAAACATACTGCCTGCTATCGTGAAATTCCAAGATAGTCACGAAAAGCAATCTCATGCACTGCACAAGCTCTTTCCCATGATGCACCTCTCCTGCACTCTGTCTATGCAAATGAGCAAGCAGAGAGTTCAGGAATAAAACACCTAAGCTCATGTCCCCAAAAAACAGCAGCAGACAACTCGCAGATATTCCCCAATTTCTAATGCTTTTCTTTTAAACACACGATAAACAGCCTCACCTGTGGTAAGGCTTAAAAAAATTGAATAAACTCGTAAATGTTCCTCTCCACGGAAATCTTTAGTAAAAGGCGAAAGATTATTTCGTTTTGAAGAGAAACCAGAGTAAGTTAGAATATGGCTCTCTGGGGGTAAGTGGCACCACATCAAAGACCCCGTCATTGCGATGGTGAGGACCTGAGAGGTATTTTCAGGCTCTAAGAAAGAGGACAAGAACCAGGCCGGTGAGGGAAGCAGGCCCAAATTTCAGAGTCTCTGCTCAAAGCACAGAAAATCAGAAAGGTGGACAGTTCCCATGCGTCTTTCTGGGAATATGCAAATTCTATTCTGTACACACCTCAGCTCATTAGGAGGCGTTGCGGCTGCTGGGCAAGGGGAACGGGAAGCGTGCATCAGGCTTTAGGTGAAGTGACACTGTGGGACTTTTGTCCCCCAGCGATTTTACGCTTTCCACACCATCCTTTCAATCGATAGGCTGTGAGCCACCACTGTGCTCTGCACATAGCCATGCACTTTAAGTCCCTTTTTCGCACGTGCTTTCATTAAACCTGAATATAGAAGTATATATCTGTCTAGGCTAGAGGCACATGAAACAGGACTGGCGTGCCGCTTCAAGTGTACCTGAGAGGAGTCTGACTCAGGATTGGCCACCCTCTCAGGGCACCGACTCAGGATTGGCCAACCTCTATGGGGCACCTCTAACGGGCACAAATAATGGGCAAGCCCTATGAAAAGCACAGCGTGAGTCTAGGTGCCACCTTGAAAAAGGAGGGTGACGTCTGGCCTCTGACAGCAGGAATATTAAGAGAGGAGAAAACATACTGCCTGCTATCGTGAAATTCCAAGATAGTCACGAAAAGCAATCTCATGCACTGCACAAGCTCTTTCCCATGATGCACCTCTCCTGCACTCTGTCTATGCAAATGAGCAAGCAGAGAGTTCAGGAATAAAACACCTAAGCTCATGTCCCCAAAAAACAGCAGCAGACAACTCGCAGATATTCCCCAATTTCTAATGCTTTTCTTTTAAACTCACGATAAACAGCCTCACCTGTGGTAAGGCTTAAAAAAATTGAATAAACTCGTAAATGTTCCTCTCCACGGAAATCTTTAGTAAAAGGCGAAAGATTTTTTCGTTTTGAAGAGAAACCAGAGTAAGTTAGAATATGGCTCTCTGGGGGTAAGTGGCACCACATCAAAGACCCCGTCATTGCGAGGGTGAGGACCTGAGAGGTATTTTCAAAATCTAAGAAAGAGGACAAGAACCAGGCCGGTGAGGGAAGCAGGCCCAAATTTCAGAGTCTCTGCTCAAAGCACAGAAAATCAAAAAGGTGGACAGTTCCCATGCGTCTGTCTGGGAATATGCAAATTCTTTTCTGTACACACCTCAGCTCATTAGGAGGCGTTGCGGCTGCTGGGCAAGGGGAACGGGAAGCGTGCATCAGGCTTTAGGTGAAGTGGCACTGTAGGACTTTTGTCCCCCAGCGATTTTACGCTTTCCACACCATCCTTCCAATCGTTAGGCTGTGAGCCACCACTGTGCTCTGCACATAGCCATGCACTTTAAGTCCCTTTTTCGCACGTACTTTCATTAAACCTGAATATAGAAGTATATATCTGTCTAGGCTAGAGGCACATGAAACAGGACTGGCGTGCCGCTTCAAGTGTACCTGAGAGGAATCTGACTCAGGATTGGCCACCCTCTCAGGGCACCGACTCAGGATTGGCCAACCTCTATGGGGCACCTCTAACGGGCACAAATAACGGGCAAGCCCTATGAAAAGCACAGCGTGAGTCTAGGTGCCACCTTGAAAAAGGAGGGTGACGTCTGGCCTCTGACAGCAGGAATATTAAGAGAGGAGAAAACATACTGCCTGCTATCGTGAAATTCCTAGATAGTCACGAAAAGCAATCTCATGCACTGCACACGCTCTTTCCCATGATGCACCTCTCCTGCACTCTGTCTATGCAAATGAGCAAGCAGAGAGTTCAGGAATAAAACACCTAAGCTCATGTCCCCAAAAAACAGCAGCAGACAACTCGCAGATATTCCCCAATTTCTAATGCTTTTCTTTTAAACACACGATAAACAGCCTCACCTGTGGTAAGGCTTAAAAAAATTGAATAAACTCGTAAATGTTCCTCTCCACGGAAATCTTTAGTAAAAGGCGAAAGATTTTTTCGTTTTGAAGAGAAACCAGAGTAAGTTAGAATATGGCTCTCTGGGGGTAAGTGGCACCACATCAAAGACCCCGTCATTGCGAGGGTGAGGACCTGAGAGGTATTTTCAAAATCTAAGAAAGAGGACAAGAACCAGGCCGATGAGGGAAGCAGGCCCAAATTTCAGAGTCTCTGCTCAAAGCACAGAAAATCAAAAAGGTGGACAGTTCCCATGCGTCTGTCTGGGAATATGCAAATTCTTTTCTGTACACACCTCAGCTCATTAGGAGGCGTTGCGGCTGCTGGGCAAGGGGAACGGGAAGCGTGCATCAGGCTTTAGGTGAAGTGGCACTGTAGGACTTTTGTCCCCCAGCGATTTTACGCTTTCCACACCATCCTTCCAATCGTTAGGCTGTGAGCCACCACTGTGCTCTGCACATAGCCATGCACTTTAAGTCCCTTTTTCGCACGTACTTTCATTAAACCTGAATATAGAAGTATATATCTGTCTAGGCTAGAGGCACATGAAACAGGACTGGCGTGCCGCTTCAAGTGTACCTGAGAGGAATCTGACTCAGGATTGGCCACCCTCTCATGGCACCGACTCAGGATTGGCCAACCTCTATGGGGCACCTCTAACGGGCACAAATAATGGGCAAGCCCTATGAAAAGCACAGCGTGAGTCTAGGTGCCACCTTGAAAAAGGAGGGTGACGTCTGGCCTCTGACAGCAGGAATATTAAGAGAGGAGAAAACATACTGCCTGCTATCGTGAAATTCCAAGATAGTCACGAAAAGCAATCTCATGCACTGCACAAGCTCTTTCCCATGATGCACCTCTCCTGCACTCTGTCTATGCAAATGAGCAAGCAGAGAGTTCAGGAATAAAACACCTAAGCTCATGTCCCCAAAAAACAGCAGCAGACAACTCGCAGATATTCCCCAATTTCTAATGCTTTTCTTTTAAACACACGATAAACAGCCTCACCTGTGGTAAGGCTTAAAAAAAATGAATAAACTCGTAAATGTTCCTCTCCACGGAAATCTTTAGTAAAAGGCGAAAGATTTTTTCGTTTTGAAGAGAAACCAGAGTAAGTTAGAATATGGCTCTCTGGGGGTAAGTGGCACCACATCAAAGACCCCGTCATTGCGATGGTGAGGACCTGAGAGGTATTTTCAGGCTCTAAGAAAGAGGACAAGAACCAGGCCGGTGAGGGAAGCAGGCCCAAATTTCAGAGTCTCTGCTCAAAGCACAGAAAATCAAAAAGGTGGACAGTTACCATGCGTCTGTCTGGGAGTATGCAAATTCTTTTCTGTACACACCTCAGCTCATTAGGAGGCGTTGCGGCTGCTGGGCAAGGGGAACAGGAAGCGTGCATCAGGCTTTAGGTGAAGTGACACTGTAGGACTTTTGTCCCCCAGCGATTTTACGCTTTCCACACCATCCTTCCAATCGATAGGCTGTGAGCCACCAGTGTGCTCTGCACATAGCCATGCACTTTAAGTCCCTTTTTCGCACGTACTTTCATTAAACCTGAATATAGAAGTATATATCTGTCTAGGCTAGAGGCACATGAAACAGGACTGGCGTGCCGCTTCAAGTGTACCTGAGAGGAGTCTGACTCAGGATTGGCCACCCTCTCAGGGCACCGACTCAGGATTGGCCAACCTCTATGGGGCACCTCTAACGGGCACAAATAATGGGCAAGCCCTATGAAAAGCACAGCGTGAGTCTAGGTGCCACCTTGAAAAAGGAGGGTGACGTCTGGCCTCTGACAGCAGGAATATTAAGAGCGGAGAAAACATACTGCCTGCTATCGTGAAATTCCTAGATAGTCACGAAAAGCAATCTCATGCACTGCACAAGCTCTTTCCCATGATGCACCTCTCCTGCACTCTGTCTATGCAAATGAGCAAGCAGAGAGTTCAGGAATAAAACACCTAAGCTCATGTCCCCAAAAAACAGCAGCAGACAACTCGCAGATATTCCCCAATTTCTAATGCTTTTCTTTTAAACACACGATAAACAGCCTCACCTGTGGTAAGGCTTAAAAAAATTGAATAAACTCGTAAATGTTCCTCTCCACGGAAATCTTTAGTAAAAGGCGAAAGATTTTTTCGTTTTGAAGAGAAACCAGAGTAAGTTAGAATATGGCTCTCTGGGGGTAAGTGGCACCACATCAAAGACCCCGTCATTGCGAGGGTGAGGACCTGAGAGGTATTTTCAAAATCTAAGAAAGAGGACAAGAACCAGGCCGATGAGGGAAGCAGGCCCAAATTTCAGAGTCTCTGCTCAAAGCACAGAAAATCAAAAAGGTGGACAGTTCCCATGCGTCTGTCTGGGAATATGCAAATTCTTTTCTGTACACACCTCAGCTCATTAGGAGGCGTTGCGGCTGCTGGGCAAGGGGAACGGGAAGCGTGCATCAGGCTTTAGGTGAAGTGGCACTGTAGGACTTTTGTCCCCCAGCGATTTTACGCTTTCCACACCATCCTTCCAATCGTTAGGCTGTGAGCCACCACTGTGCTCTGCACATAGCCATGCACTTTAAGTCCCTTTTTCGCACGTACTTTCATTAAACCTGAATATAGAAGTATATATCTGTCTAGGCTAGAGGCACATGAAACAGGACTGGCGTGCCGCTTCAAGTGTACCTGAGAGGAATCTGACTCAGGATTGGCCACCCTCTCAGGGCACCGACTCAGGATTGGCCAACCTCTATGGGGCACCTCTAACGGGCACAAATAATGGGCAAGCCCTATGAAAAGCACAGCGTGAGTCTAGGTGCCACCTTGAAAAAGGAGGGTGACGTCTGGCCTCTGACAGCAGGAATATTAAGAGAGGAGAAAACATACTGCCTGCTATCGTGAAATTCCAAGATAGTCACGAAAAGCAATCTCATGCACTGCACAAGCTCTTTCCCATGATGCACCTCTCCTGCACTCTGTCTATGCAAATGAGCAAGCAGAGAGTTCAGGAATAAAACACCTAAGCTCATGTCCCCAAAAAACAGCAGCAGACAACTCGCAGATATTCCCCAATTTCTAATGCTTTTCTTTTAAACACACGATAAACAGCCTCACCTGTGGTAAGGCTTAAAAAAAATGAATAAACTCGTAAATGTTCCTCTCCACGGAAATCTTTAGTAAAAGGCGAAAGATTTTTTCGTTTTGAAGAGAAACCAGAGTAAGTTAGAATATGGCTCTCTGGGGGTAAGTGGCACCACATCAAAGACCCCGTCATTGCGATGGTGAGGACCTGAGAGGTATTTTCAGGCTCTAAGAAAGAGGACAAGAACCAGGCCGGTGAGGGAAGCAGGCCCAAATTTCAGAGTCTCTGCTCAAAGCACAGAAAATCAAAAAGGTGGACAGTTACCATGCGTCTGTCTGGGAGTATGCAAATTCTTTTCTGTACACACCTCAGCTCATTAGGAGGCGTTGCGGCTGCTGGGCAAGGGGAACAGGAAGCGTGCATCAGGCTTTAGGTGAAGTGACACTGTAGGACTTTTGTCCCCCAGCGATTTTACGCTTTCCACACCATCCTTCCAATCGATAGGCTGTGAGCCACCACTGTGCTCTGCACATAGCCATGCACTTTAAGTCCCTTTTTCGCACGTACTTTCATTAAACCTGAATATAGAAGTATATATCTGTCTAGGCTAGAGGCACATGAAACAGGACTGGCGTGCCGCTTCAAGTGTACCTGAGAGGAGTCTGACTCAGGATTGGCCACCCTCTCAGGGCACCGACTCAGGATTGGCCAACCTCTATGGGGCACCTCTAACGGGCACAAATAATGGGCAAGCCCTATGAAAAGCACAGCGTGAGTCTAGGTGCCACCTTGAAAAAGGAGGGTGACGTCTGGCCTCTGACAGCAGGAATATTAAGAGCGGAGAAAACATACTGCCTGCTATCGTGAAATTTCAAGATAGTCACGAAAAGCAATCTCATGCACTGCACAAGCTCTTTCCCATGATGCACCTCTCCTGCACTCTGTCTATGCAAATGAGCAAGCAGAGAGTTCAGGAATAAAACACCTAAGCTCATGTCCCCAAAAAACAGCAGCAGACAACTCGCAGATATTCCCCAATTTCTAATGCTTTTCTTTTAAACACACGATAAACAGCCTCACCTGTGGTAAGGCTTAAAAAAATTGAATAAACTCGTAAATGTTCCTCTCCACGGAAATCTCTTAGTAAAAGGCGAAAGAATTTTTCGTTTTGAAGAGAAACCAGAGTAAGTTAGAATATGGCTCTCTGGGGGTAAGTGGCACCACATCAAAGACCCCGTCATTGCGAGGGTGAGGACCTGAGAGGTATTTTCAAAATCTAAGAAAGAGGACAAGAACCAGGCCGGTGAGGGAAGCAGGCCCAAATTTCAGAGTCTCTGCTCAAAGCACAGAAAATCAAAAAGGTGGACAGTTCCCATGCGTCTGTCTGGGAATATGCAAATTCTTTTCTGTACACACCTCAGCTCATTAGGAGGCGTTGCGGCTGCTGGGCAAGGGGAACGGGAAGCGTGCATCAGGCTTTAGGTGAAGTGGCACTGTAGGACTTTTGTCCCCCAGCGATTTTACGCTTTCCACACCATCCTTCCAATCGTTAGGCTGTGAGCCACCACTGTGCTCTGCACATAGCCATGCACTTTAAGTCCCTTTTTCGCACGTACTTTCATTAAACCTGAATATAGAAGTATATATCTGTCTAGGCTAGAGGCACATGAAACAGGACTGGCGTGCCGCTTCAAGTGTACCTGAGAGGTATCTGACTCAGGATTGGCCACCCTCTCAGGGCACCGACTCAGGATTGGCCAACCTCTATGGGGCACCTCTAACGGGCACAAATAATGGGCAAGCCCTATGAAAAGCACAGCGTGAGTCTAGGTGCCACCTTGAAAAAGGAGGGTGACGTCTGGCCTCTGACAGCAGGAATATTAAGAGAGGAGAAAACATACTGCCTGCTATCGTGAAATTCCAAGATAGTCACGAAAAGCAATCTCATGCACTGCACAAGCTCTTTCCCATGATGCACCTCTCCTGCACTCCGTCTATGCAAATGAGCAAGCAGAGAGTTCAGGAATAAAACACCTAAGCTCATGTCCCCAAAAAACAGCAGCAGACAACTCGCAGATATTCCCCAATTTCTAATGCTTTTCTTTTAAACACACGATAAACAGCCTCCCCTGTGGTAAGGCTTAAAAAAATTGAATAAACTCGTAAATGTTCCTCTCCACGGAAATCTTTAGTAAAAGGCGAAAGATTTTTTCGTTTTGAAGAGAAACCAGAGTAAGTTAGAATTTGGCTCTCTGGGGGTAAGTGGCACCACATCAAAGACCCCGTCATTGCGATGGTGAGGACCTGAGAGGTATTTTCAGGCTCTAAGAAAGAGGACAAGAACCAGGCCGGTGAGGGAAGCAGGCCCAAATTTCAGAGTCTCTGCTCAAAGCAGAGAAAATCAAAAAGGTGGACAGTTCCCATGCGTCTGTCTGGGAATATGCAAATTCTTTTCTGTACACACCCCAGCTCATTAGGAGGCGTTGCGGCTGCTGGGCAAGGGGAACGGGAAGCGTGCATCAGGCTTTAGGTGAAGTGACACTGTAGGACTTTTGTCCCCCAGCGATTTTACGCTTTCCACACCATCCTTCCAATCGATAGGCTGTGAGCCACCACTGTGCTCTGCACATAGCCATGCACTTTAAGTCCCTTTTTCGCACGTACTTTCATTAAACCTGAATATAGAAGTATATATCTGTCTAGGCTAGAGGCACATGAAACAGGACTGGCGTGCCGCTTCAAGTGTACCTGAGAGGAGTCTGACTCAGGATTGGCCACCCTCTCAGGGCACCGACTCAGGATTGGCCAACCTCTATGGGGCACCTCTAACGGGCACAAATAATGGGCAAGCCCTATGAAAAGCACAGCGTGAGTCTAGGTGCCACCTTGAAAAAGGAGGGTGACGTCTGGCCTCTGACAGCAGGAATATTAAGAGCGGAGAAAACATACTGCCTGCTATCGTGAAATTTCAAGATAGTCACGAAAAGCAATCTCATGCACTGCACAAGCTCTTTCCCATGATGCACCTCTCCTGCACTCTGTCTATGCAAATGAGCAAGCAGAGAGTTCAGGAATAAAACACCTAAGCTCATGTACCCAAAAAACAGCAGCAGACAACTCGCAGATATTCCCCAATTTCTAATGCTTTTCTTTTAAACACACGATAAACAGCCTCACCTGTGGTAAGGCTTAAAAAAATTGAATAAACTCGTAAATGTTCCTTTCCATGGAAATCTTTAGTAAAAGGCAAAAGATTTTTTCGTTTTGAAGAGAAACCAGAGTAAGTTAGAATATGGCTCTCTGGGGGTAAGTGGCACCACATCAAAGACCCCGTCATTGCGAGGGTGAGGACCTGAGAGGTATTTTCAAAATCTAAGAAAGAGGACAAGAACCAGGCCGGTGAGGGAAGCAGGCCCAAATTTCAGAGTCTCTGCTCAAAGCACAGAAAATCAAAAAGGTGGACAGTTCCCATGCGTCTGTCTGGGAATATGCAAATTCTTTTCTGTACACACCTCAGCTCATTAGGAGGCGTTGCGGCTGCTGGGCAAGGGGAACGGGAAGCGTGCATCAGGCTTTAGGTGAAGTGGCACTGTAGGACTTTTGTCCCCCAGCGATTTTACGCTTTCCACACCATCCTTCCAATCGTTAGGCTGTGAGCCACCACTGTGCTCTGCACATAGCCATGCACTTTAAGTCCCTTTTTCGCACGTACTTTCATTAAACCTGAATATAGAAGTGTATGTATCTGTCTAGGCTAGAGGCACATGAAACAGGACTGGCGTGCCGCTTCAAGTGTACCTGAGAGGAATCTGACTCAGGATTGGCCACCCTCTCAGGGCACCGACTCAGGATTGACCAACCTCTATGGGGCACCTCTAACGGGCACAAATAATGGGCAAGCCCTATGAAAAGCACAGCGTGAGTCTAGGTGCCACCTTGAAAAAGGAGGGTGACGTCTGGCCTCTGACAGCAGGAATATTAAGAGCGGAGAAAACATACTGCCTGCTATCGTGAAATTTCAAGATAGTCACGAAAAGCAATCTCATGCACTGCACAAGCTCTTTCCCATGATGCACCTCTCCTGCACTCTGTCTATGCAAATGAGCAAGCAGAGAGTTCAGGAATAAAACACCTAAGCTCATGTCCCCAAAAAACAGCAGCAGACAACTCGCAGATATTCCCCAATTTCTAATGCTTTTCTTTTAAACACACGATAAACAGCCTCACCTGTGGTAAGGCTTAAAAAAATTGAATAAACTCGTAAATGTTCCTCTCCACGGAAATCTCTTAGTAAAAGGCGAAAGATTTTTTCGTTTTGAAGAGAAACCAGAGTAAGTTAGAATATGGCTCTCTGGGGGTAAGTGGCACCACATCAAAGACCCCGTCATTGCGAGGGTGAGGACCTGAGAGGTATTTTCAAAATCTAAGAAAGAGGACAAGAACCAGGCCGGTGAGGGAAGCAGGCCCAAATTTCAGAGTCTCTGCTCAAAGCACAGAAAATCAAAAAGGTGGACAGTTCCCATGCGTCTGTCTGGGAATATGCAAATTCTTTTCTGTACACACCTCAGCTCATTAGGAGGCGTTGCGGCTGCTGGGCAAGGGGAACGGGAAGCGTGCATCAGGCTTTAGGTGAAGTGGCACTGTAGGACTTTTGTCCCCCAGCGATTTTACGCTTTCCACACCATCCTTCCAATCGTTAGGCTGTGAGCCACCACTGTGCTCTGCACATAGCCATGCACTTTAAGTCCCTTTTTCGCACGTACTTTCATTAAACCTGAATATAGAAGTATATATCTGTCTAGGCTAGAGGCACATGAAACAGGACTGGCGTGCCGCTTCAAGTGTACCTGAGAGGAATCTGACTCAGGATTGGCCACCCTCTCAGGGCACCGACTCAGGATTGGCCAACCTCTATGGGGCACCTCTAACGGGCACAAATAATGGGCAAGCCCTATGAAAAGCACAGCGTGAGTCTAGGTGCCACCTTGAAAAAGGAGGGTGACGTCTGGCCTCTGACAGCAGGAATATTAAGAGAGGAGAAAACATACTGCCTGCTATCGTGAAATTCCAAGATAGTCACGAAAAGCAATCTCATGCACTGCACAAGCTCTTTCCCATGATGCACCTCTCCTGCACTCCGTCTATGCAAATGAGCAAGCAGAGAGTTCAGGAATAAAACACCTAAGCTCATGTCCCCAAAAAACAGCAGCAGACAACTCGCAGATATTCCCCAATTTCTAATGCTTTTCTTTTAAACACACGATAAACAGCCTCACCTGTGGTAAGGCTTAAAAAAATTGAATAAACTCGTAAATGTTCCTTTCCACGGAAATCTTTAGTAAAAGGCGAAAGATTTTTTCGTTTTGAAGAGAAACCAGAGTAAGTTAGAATATGGCTCTCTGGGGGTAAGTGGCACCACATCAAAGACCCCGTCATTGCGAGGGTGAGGACCTGAGAGGTATTTTCAAAATCTAAGAAAGAGGACAAGAACCAGGCCGGTGAGGGAAGCAGGCCCAAATTTCAGAGTCTCTGCTCAAAGCACAGAAAATCAAAAAGGTGGACAGTTCCCATGCGTCTGTCTGAGAATATGCAAATTCTTTTCTGTACACACCTCAGCTCATTAGGAGGCGTTGCGGCTGCTGGGCAAGGGGAACGGGAAGCGTGCATCAGGCTTTAGGTGAAGTGGCACTGTAGGACTTTTGTCCCCCAGCGATTTTACGCTTTCCACACCATCCTTCCAATCGTTAGGCTGTGAGCCACCACTGTGCTCTGCACATAGCCATGCACTTTAAGTCCCTTTTTCGCACGTACTTTCATTAAACCTGAATATAGAAGTGTATGTATCTGTCTAGGCTAGAGGCACATGAAACAGGACTGGCGTGCCGCTTCAAGTGTACCTGAGAGGAATCTGACTCAGGATTGGCCACCCTCTCAGGGCACCGACTCAGGATTGACCAACCTCTATGGGGCACCTCTAACGGGCACAAATAATGGGCAAGCCCTATGAAAAGCACAGCGTGAGTCTAGGTGCCACCTTGAAAAAGGAGGGTGACGTCTGGCCTCTGACAGCAGGAATATTAAGAGCGGAGAAAACATACTGCCTGCTATCGTGAAATTTCAAGATAGTCACGAAAAGCAATCTCATGCACTGCACAAGCTCTTTCCCATGATGCACCTCTCCTGCACTCTGTCTATGCAAATGAGCAAGCAGAGAGTTCAGGAATAAAACACCTAAGCTCATGTCCCCAAAAAACAGCAGCAGACAACTCGCAGATATTCCCCAATTTCTAATGCTTTTCTTTTAAACACACGATAAACAGCCTCACCTGTGGTAAGGCTTAAAAAAATTGAATAAACTCGTAAATGTTCCTTTCCACGGAAATCTTTAGTAAAAGGCGAAAGATTTTTTCGTTTTGAAGAGAAACCAGAGTAAGTTAGAATATGGCTCTCTGGGGGTAAGTGGCACCACATCAAAGACCCCGTCATTGCGAGGGTGAGGACCTGAGAGGTATTTTCAAAATCTAAGAAAGAGGACAAGAACCAGGCCGGTGAGGGAAGCAGGCCCAAATTTCAGAGTCTCTGCTCAAAGCACAGAAAATCAAAAAGGTGGACAGTTCCCATGCGTCTGTCTGGGAATATGCAAATTCTTTTCTGTACACACCTCAGCTCATTAGGAGGCGTTGCGGCTGCTGGGCAAGGGGAACGGGAAGCGTGCATCAGGCTTTAGGTGAAGTGGCACTGTAGGACTTTTGTCCCCCAGCGATTTTACGCTTTCCACACCATCCTTCCAATCGTTAGGCTGTGAGCCACCACTGTGCTCTGCACATAGCCATGCACTTTAAGTCCCTTTTTCGCACGTACTTTCATTAAACCTGAATATAGAAGTGTATGTATCTGTCTAGGCTAGAGGCACATGAAACAGGACTGGCGTGCCGCTTCAAGTGTACCTGAGAGGAATCTGACTCAGGATTGGCCACCCTCTCAGGGCACCGACTCAGGATTGACCAACCTCTATGGGGCACCTCTAACGGGCACAAATAATGGGCAAGCCCTATGAAAAGCACAGCGTGAGTCTAGGTGCCACCTTGAAAAAGGAGGGTGACGTCTGGCCTCTGACAGCAGGAATATTAAGAGAGGAGAAAACATACTGCCTGCTATCGTGAAATTCCAAGATAGTCACGAAAAGCAATCTCATGCACTGCACAAGCTCTTTCCCATGATGCACCTCTCCTGCACTCTGTCTATGCAAATGAGCAAGCAGAGAGTTCAGGAATAAAACACCTAAGCTCATGTCCCCAAAAAACAGCAGCAGACAACTCGCAGATATTCCCCAATTTCTAATGCTTTTCTTTTAAACACACAATAAACAGCCTCACCTGTGGTAAGGCTTAAAAAAATTGAATAAACTCGTAAATGTTCCTCTCCACGGAAATCTTTAGTAAAAGGCGAAAGATTTTTTCGTTTTGAAGAGAAACCAGAGTAAGTTAGAATATGGCTCTCTGGGGGTAAGTGGCACCACATCAAAGACCCCGTCATTGCGATGGTGAGGACCTGAGAGGTATTTTCAGGCTCTAAGAAAGAGGACAAGAACCAGGCCGGTGAGGGAAGCAGGCCCAAATTTCAGAGTCTCTGCTCAAAGCACAGAAAATCAAAAAGGTGGACAGTTCCCATGCGTCTGTCTGGGAATATGCAAATTCCTTTCTGTACACACCTCAGCTCATTAGGAGGCATTGCGGCTGCTGGGCAAGGGGAACGGGAAGCGTGCATCAGGCTTTAGGTGAAGTGGCCCTGTAGGACTTTTGTCCCCCAGCGATTTTACGCTTTCCACACCATCCTTCCAATCGTTAGGCTGTGAGCCACCACTGTGCTCTGCACATAGCCATGCACTTTAAGTCCCTTTTTCGCACATACTTTCATTAAACCTGAATATAGAAGTATATATCTGTCTAGGCTAGAGGCACATGAAAAAGGACTGGCGTGCCGCTTCAAGTGTACCTGAGAGGAATCTGACTCAGGATTGGCCACCCTCTCAGGGCACCGACTCAGGATTGACCAACCTCTATGGGGCACCTCTAACGGGCACAAATAATGGGCAAGCCCTATGAAAAGCACAGCGTGAGTCTAGGTGCCACCTTGAAAAAGGAGGGTGACGTCTGGCCTCTGACAGCAGGAATATTAAGAGAGGAGAAAACATACTGCCTGCTATCGTGAAATTCCAAGATAGTCACGAAAAGCAATCTCATGCACTGCACAAGCTCTTTCCCATGATGCACCTCTCCTGCACTCTGTCTATGCAAATGAGCAAGCAGAGAGTTCAGTAATAAAACACCTAAGCTCATGTCCCCAAAAAACAGCAGCAGACAACTCGCAGATATTCCCCAATTTCTAATGCTTTTCTTTTAAACACACGATAAACATCCTCACCTGTGGTAAGGCTTAAAAAAATTGAATAAACTCGTAAATGTTCCTCTCCACGGAAATCTTTAGTAAAAGGCGAAAGAATTTTTTCGTTTTGAAGAGAAACCAGAGTAAGTTAGAATATGGCTCTCTGGGGGTAAGTGGCACCACATCAAAGACCCCGTCATTGCGAGGGTGAGGACCTGAGAGGTATTTTCAAAATCTAAGAAAGAGGACAAGAACCAGGCCGGTGAGGGAAGCAGGCCCAAATTTCAGAGTCTCTGCTCAAAGCACAGAAAATCAAAAAGGTGGACAGTTCCCATGCGTCTGTCTGGGAATATGCAAATTCTTTTCTGTACACACCTCAGCTCATTAGGAGGCGTTGCGGCTGCTGGGCAAGGGGAACGGGAAGCGTGCATCAGGCTTTAGGTGAAGTGGCACTGTAGGACTTTTGTCCCCCAGCGATTTTACGCTTTCCACACCATCCTTCCAATCGTTAGGCTGTGAGCCACCACTGTGCTCTGCACATAGCCATTCACTTTAAGTCCCTTTTTCGCACGTACTTTCATTAAACCTGAATATAGAAGTATATATCTGTCTAGGCTAGAGGCACATGAAACAGGACTGGCGTGCCGCTTCAAGTGTACCTGAGAGGAATCTGACTCAGGATTGGCCACCCTCTCAGGGCACCGACTCAGGATTGGCCAACCTCTATGGGGCACCTCTAACATGCACAAATAACGGGCAAGCCCTATGAAAA
This sequence comes from Lissotriton helveticus, assembly GCF_964261635.1. NCBI lineage: Eukaryota > Metazoa > Chordata > Amphibia > Caudata > Salamandridae > Lissotriton > Lissotriton helveticus. The sequence goes on along the minus strand of NC_136073.1, from coordinate 656,964,948 downwards.
GCACAGCGTGAGTCTAGGTGCCACCTTGAAAAAGGAGGGTGACATCTGGCCTCTGACAGCAGGAATATTAAGAGAGGAGAAAACATACTGCCTGCTATCGTGAAATTCCAAGATAGTCACGAAAAGCAATCTCATGCACTGCACAAGCTCTTTCCCATGATGCACCTCTCCTGCACTCTGTCGATGCAAATGAGCAAGCAGAGAGTTCAGGAATAAAACACCTAAGCTCATGTCCCCAAAAAACAGCAGCAGACAACTCGCAGATATATTCACCAATTTCTAATGCTTTTCTTTTAAACACACGATAAACAGCCTCACCTGTGGTAAGGCTTAAAAAAATTGAATAAACTCGTAAATGTTCCTCTCCACGGAAATCTTTAGTAAAAGGCGAAAGATTTTTTCGTTTTGAAGAGAAACCAGAGTAAGTTAGAATATGGCTCTCTGGGGGTAAGTGGCACCACATCAAAGACCCCGTCATTGCGAGGGTGAGGACCTGAGAGGTATTTTTAGGCTCTAAGAAAGAGGACAAGAACCAGGCCAGTGAGGGAAGCAGGCCCAATTTTCAGAGTCTCTGCTCAAAGCACAGAAAATCAAAAAGGTGGACAGTTCCCATGCGTCTGTCTGGAAATATGCAAATTCTTTTCTGTACACACCTCAGCTCATTAGGAGACGTTGCGGCTGCTGGGCAAGGGGAACGGGAAGCGTGCATCAGGCTTTAGGTGAAGTGACACTGTAGGACTTTTGTCCCCCAGCGATTTTACGCTTTCCACACCATCCTTCCAATCGATAGGCTGTGAGCCACCACTGTGCTCTGCACATAGCCATGCACTTTAAGTCCCTTTTTCGCATGTACTTTCATTAAACCTGAATATAGAAGTATATATCTGTCTAGGCTAGAGGCACATGAAACAGGACTGGCGTGCCGCTTCAAGTGTACCTGAGAGGAATCTGACTCAGGATTGGCCACCCTCTCAGGGCACCGACTCAGGATTGGCCAACCTCTATGGGGCACCTCTAACGGGCACAAATAATGGGCAAGCCCTATGAAAAGCACAGCGTGAGTCTAGGTGCCACCTTGAAAAAGGAGGGCGACGTCTGGCCTCTGACAGCAGGAATATTAAGAGAGGAGAAAACATACTGCCTGCTATCGTGAAATTCCAAGATAGTCACGAAAAGCAATCTCATGCACTGTACAAGCTCTTTCCCATGATGCACCTCTCCTGCACTCTGTCTATGCAAATGAGCAAGCAGAGAGTTCAGGAATAAAACACCTAAGCTCATGTCCCCAAAAAACAGCAGCAGACAACTGGCAGATATTCCCCAATTTCTAATGCTTTTCTTTTAAACACACGATAAACAGCCTCACCTGTGGTAAGGCTTAAAAAAATTGAATAAACTCGTAAATGTTCCTCTCCACGGAAATCTTTAGTAAAAGGCGAAAGATTTTTTCGTTTTGAAGAGAAACCAGAGTAAGTTAGAATATGGCTCTCTGGGGGTAAGTGGCACCACATCAAAGACCCCGTCATTGCGAGGGTGAGGACCTGAGAGGTATTTTTAGGCTCTAAGAAAGAGGACAAGAACCAGGCCAGTGAGGGAAGCAGGCCCAAATTTCAGAGTCTCTGCTCAAAGCACAGAAAATCAAAAAGGTGGACAGTTCCCATGCGTCTGTCTGGGAATATGCAAATTCTTTTCTGTACACACCTCAGCTCATTAGGAGGCGTTGCGGTTGCTGGGCAAGGGGAACGGGAAGCGTGCATCAGGCTTTAGGTGAAGTGGCACTGTAGGACTTTTGTCCCCCAGCGATTTTACGCTTTCCACACCATCCTTCCAATCGTTAGGCTGTGAGCCACCACTGTGCTCTGCACATAGCCATGCACTTTAAGTCCCTTTTTCGCACGTACTTTCATTAAACCTGAATATAGAAGTATATATCTGTCTAGGCTAGAGGCACATGAAACAGGACTGGCGTGCCGCTTCAAGTGTACCTGAGAGGAATCTGACTCAGGATTGGCCACCCTCTCAGGGCACCGACTCAGGATTGGCCAACCTCTATGGGGCACCTCTAACATGCACAAATAACAGGCAAGCCCTATGAAAAGCACAGCGTGAGTCTAGGTGCCACCTTGAAAAAGGAGGGTGACGTCTGGCCTCTGACAGCAGGAATATTAAGAGAGGAGAAAACATACTGCCTGCTATCGTGAAATTCCAAGATAGTCACGAAAAGCAATCTCATGCACTGCACAAGCTCTTTCCCATGATGCACCTCTCCTGCACTCTGTCTATGCAAATGAGCAAGCAGAGAGTTCAGGAATAAAACACCTAAGCTCATGTCCCCAAAAAACAGCAGCAGACAACTCGCAGATATATTCACCAATTTCTAATGCTTTTCTTTTAAACACACGATAAACAGCCTCACCTGTGGTAAGGCTTAAAAAAATTGAATAAACTCGTAAATGTTCCTCTCCACGGAAATCTTTAGTAAAAGGCGAAAGATTTTTTCGTTTTGAAGAGAAACCAGAGTAAGTTAGAATATGGCTCTCTGGGGGTAAGTGGCACCACATCAAAGACCCCGTCATTGCGAGGGTGAGGACCTGAGAGGTATTTTTAGGCTCTAAGAAAGAGGACAAGAACCAGGCCAGTGAGGGAAGCAGGCCCAATTTTCAGAGTCTCTGCTCAAAGCACAGAAAATCAAAAAGGTGGACAGTTCCCATGCGTCTGTCTGGAAATATGCAAATTCTTTTCTGTACACACCTCAGCTCATTAGGAGACGTTGCGGCTGCTGGGCAAGGGGAACGGGAAGCGTGCATCAGGCTTTAGGTGAAGTGACACTGTAGGACTTTTGTCCCCCAGCGATTTTACGCTTTCCACACCATCCTTCCAATCGATAGGCTGTGAGCCACCACTGTGCTCTGCACATAGCCATGCACTTTAAGTCCCTTTTTCGCATGTACTTTCATTAAACCTGAATATAGAAGTATATATCTGTCTAGGCTAGAGGCACATGAAACAGGACTGGCGTGCCGCTTCAAGTGTACCTGAGAGGAATCTGACTCAGGATTGGCCACCCTCTCAGGGCACCGACTCAGGATTGGCCAACCTCTATGGGGCACCTCTAACGGGCACAAATAATGGGCAAGCCCTATGAAAAGCACAGCGTGAGTCTAGGTGCCACCTTGAAAAAGGAGGGCGACGTCTGGCCTCTGACAGCAGGAATATTAAGAGAGGAGAAAACATACTGCCTGCTATCGTGAAATTCCAAGATAGTCACGAAAAGCAATCTCATGCACTGTACAAGCTCTTTCCCATGATGCACCTCTCCTGCACTCTGTCTATGCAAATGAGCAAGCAGAGAGTTCAGGAATAAAACACCTAAGCTCATGTCCCCAAAAAACAGCAGCAGACAACTGGCAGATATTCCCCAATTTCTAATGCTTTTCTTTTAAACACACGATAAACAGCCTCATCTGTGGTAAGGTTTAAAAAAATTGAATAAACTCGTAAATGTTCCTCTCCACGGAAATCTTTAGTAAAAGGCGAAAGATTTTTTCGTTTTGAAGAGAAACCAGAGTAAGTTAGAATATGGCTCTCTGGGGGTAAGTGGCACCACATCAAAGACCCCGTCATTGCGAGGGTGAGGACCTGAGAGGTATTTTTAGGCTCTAAGAAAGAGGACAAGAACCAGGCCAGTGAGGGAAGCAGGCCCAAATTTCAGAGTCTCTGCTCAAAGCACAGAAAATCAAAAAAGTGGACAGTTCCCATGCGTCTGTCTGGGAATATGCAAATTCTTTTCTGTACACACCTCAGCTCATTAGGAGGCGTTGCGGTTGCTGGGCAAGGGGAACGGGAAGCGTGCATCAGGCTTTAGGTGAAGTGGCACTGTAGGACTTTTGTCCCCCAGCGATTTTACGCTTTCCACACCATCCTTCCAATCGTTAGGCTGTGAGCCACCACTGTGCTCTGCACATAGCCATGCACTTTAAGTCCCTTTTTCGCACGTACTTTCATTAAACCTGAATATAGAAGTATATATCTGTCTAGGCTAGAGGCACATGAAACAGGACTGGCGTGCCGCTTCAAGTGTACCTGAGAAGAATCTGACTCAGGATTGGCCACCCTCTCAGGGCACCGACTCAGGATTGGCCAACCTCTATGGGGCACCTCTAACATGCACAAATAACAGGCAAGCCCTATGAAAAGCACAGCGTGAGTCTAGGTGCCACCTTGAAAAAGGAGGGTGACGTCTGGCCTCTGACAGCAGGAATATTAAGAGAGGAGAAAACATACTGCCTGCTATCGTGAAATTCCAAGATAGTCACGAAAAGCAATCTCATGCACTGCACAAGCTCTTTCCCATGATGCACCTCTCCTGCACTCTGTCTATGCAAATGAGCAAGCAGAGAGTTCAGGAATAAAACACCTAAGCTCATGTCCCCAAAAAACAGCAGCAGACAACTCGCAGATATTCCCCAATTTCTAATGCTTTTCTTTTAAACACACGATAAACAGCCTCACCTGTGGTAAGGCTTAAAAAAATTGAATAAACTCGTAAATGTTCCTCTCCACGGAAATCTTTAGTAAAAGGCGAAAGAATTTTTTCGTTTTGAAGAGAAACCAGAGTAAGTTAGAATATGGCTCTCTGGGGGTAAGTGGCACCACATCAAAGACCCCGTCATTGCGAGGGTGAGGACCTGAGAGGTATTTTCAAAATCTAAGAAAGAGGACAAGAACCAGGCCGGTGAGGGAAGCAGGCCCAAATTTCAGAGTCTCTGCTCAAAGCACAGAAAATCAAAAAGGTGGACAGTTCCCATGCGTCTGTCTGGGAATATGCAAATTCTTTTCTGTACACACCTCAGCTCATTAGGAGGCGTTGCGGCTGCTGGGCAAGGGGAACGGGAAGCGTGCATCAGGCTTTAGGTGAAGTGGCACTGTAGGACTTTTGTCCCCCAGCGATTTTGTGCTTTCCACACCATCCTTCCAATCGTTAGGCTGTGAGCCACCACTGTGCTCTGCACATAGCCATGCACTTTAAGTCCCTTTTTCGCACGTACTTTCATTAAACCTGAATATAGAAGTATATATCTGTCTAGGCTAGAGGCACATGAAACAGGACTGGCGTGCCGCTTCAAGTGTACCTGAGAGGAATCTGACTCAGGATTGGCCACCCTCTCAGGGCACCGACTCAGGATTGGCCAACCTCTATGGGGCACCTCTAACATGCACAAATAACGGGCAAGCCCTATGAAAAGCACAGCGTGAGTCTAGGTGCCACCTTGAAAAAGGAGGGTGACGTCTGGCCTCTGACAGCAGGAATATTAAGAGAGGAGAAAACATACTGCCTGCTATCTTGAAATTCCAAGATAGTCACGAAAAGCAATCTCATGCACTGCACAAGCTCTTTCCCATGATGCACCTCTCCTGCACTCTGTCGATGCAAATGAGCAAGCAGAGAGTTCAGGAATAAAACACCTAAGCTCATGTCCCCAAAAAACAGCAGCAGACAACTCGCAGATATATTCACCAATTTCTAATGCTTTTCTTTTAAACACACGATAAACAGCCTCACCTGTGGTAAGGCTTAAAAAAATTGAATAAACGCGTAAATGTTCCTCTCCACGGAAATCTTTAGTAAAAGGCGAAAGATTTTTTCGTTTTGAAGAGAAACCAGAGTAAGTTAGAATATGGCTCTCTGGGGGTAAGTGGCACCACATCAAAGACCCCGTCATTGCGAGGGTGAGGACCTGAGAGGTATTTTTAGGCTCTAAGAAAGAGGACAAGAACCAGGCCAGTGAGGGAAGCAGGCCCAATTTTCAGAGTCTCTGCTCAAAGCACAGAAAATCAAAAAGGTGGACAGTTCCCATGCGTCTGTCTGGAAATATGCAAATTCTTTTCTGTACACACCTCAGCTCATTAGGAGACGTTGCGGCTGCTGGGCAAGGGGAACGGGAAGCGTGCATCAGGCTTTAGGTGAAGTGACACTGTAGGACTTTTGTCCCCCAGCGATTTTACGCTTTCCACACCATCCTTCCAATCGATAGGCTGTGAGCCACCACTGTGCTCTGCACATAGCCATGCACTTTAAGTCCCTTTTTCGCATGTACTTTCATTAAACCTGAATATAGAAGTATATATCTGTCTAGGCTAGAGGCACATGAAACAGGACTGGCGTGCCGCTTCAAGTGTACCTGAGAGGAATCTGACTCAGGATTGGCCACCCTCTCAGGGCACCGACTCAGGATTGGCCAACCTCTATGGGGCACCTCTAACGGGCACAAATAATGGGCAAGCCCTATGAAAAGCACAGCGTGAGTCTAGGTGCCACCTTGAAAATGGAGGGCGACGTCTGGCCTCTGACAGCAGGAATATTAAGAGAGGAGAAAACATACTGCCTGCTATCGTGAAATTCCAAGATAGTCACGAAAAGCAATCTCATGCACTGTACAAGCTCTTTCCCATGATGCACCTCTCCTGCACTCTGTCTATGCAAATGAGCAAGCAGAGAGTTCAGGAATAAAACACCTAAGCTCATGTCCCCAAAAAACAGCAGCAGACAACTCGCAGATATATTCATCAATTTCTAATGCTTTTCTTTTAAACACACGATAAACAGCCTCACCTGTGGTAAGGCTTAAAAAAATTGAATAAACTCGTAAATGTTCCTCTCCACGGAAATCTTTAGTAAAAGGCGAAAGATTTTTTCGTTTTGAAGAGAAACCAGAGTAAGTTAGAATATGGCTCTCTGGGGGTAAGTGGCACCACATCAAAGACCCCGTCATTGCGAGGGTGAGGACCTGAGAGGTATTTTTAGGCTCTAAGAAAGAGGACAAGAACCAGGCCAGTGAGGGAAGCAGGCCCAATTTTCAGAGTCTCTGCTCAAAGCACAGAAAATCAAAAAGGTGGACAGTTCCCATGCGTCTGTCTGGAAATATGCAAATTCTTTTCTGTACACACCTCAGCTCATTAGGAGACGTTGCGGCTGCTGGGCAAGGGGAACGGGAAGCGTGCATCAGGCTTTAGGTGAAGTGACACTGTAGGACTTTTGTCCCCCAGCGATTTTACGCTTTCCACACCATCCTTCCAATCGATAGGCTGTGAGCCACCACTGTGCTCTGCACATAGCCATGCACTTTAAGTCCCTTTTTCGCATGTACTTTCATTAAACCTGAATATAGAAGTATATATCTGTCTAGGCTAGAGGCACATGAAACAGGACTGGCATGCCGCTTCAAGTGTACCTGAGAGGAGTCTGACTCAGGATTGGCCACCCTCTCAGGGCACCGACTCAGGATTGGCCAACCTCTATGGGGCACCTCTAACGGGCACAAATAATGGGCAAGCCCTATGAAAAGCACAGCGTGAGTCTAGGTGCCACCTTGAAAAAGGAGGGTGACGTCTGGCCTCTGACAGCAGGAATATTAAGAGCGGAGAAAACATACTGCCTGCTATCGTGAAATTTCAAGATAGTCACGAAAAGCAATCTCATGCACTGCACAAGCTCTTTCCCATGATGCACCTCTCCTGCACTCTGTCTATGCAAATGAGCAAGCAGAGAGTTCAGGAATAAAACACCTAAGCTCATGTCCCCAAAAAACAGCAGCAGACAACTCGCAGATATTCCCCAATTTCTAATGCTTTTCTTTTAAACACACGATAAACAGCCTCACCTGTGGTAAAGCTTAAAAAAATTGAATAAACTCGTAAATGTTCCTTTCCACGGAAATCTTTAGTAAAAGGCGAAAGATTTTTTCGTTTTGAAGAGAAACCAGAGTAAGATAGAATATGGCTCTCTGGGGGTAAGTGGCACCACATCAAAGACCCCGTCATTGCGAGGGTGAGGACCTGAGAGGTATTTTCAAAATCTAAGAAAGAGGACAAGGACCAGGCCGGTGAGGGAAGCAGGCCCAAATTTCAGAGTCTCTGCTCAAAGCACAGAAAATCAAAAAGGTGGACAGTTCCCATGAGTCTGTCTGGGAATATGCAAATTCCTTTCTGTACACACCTCAGCTCATTAGGAGGCATTGCGGCTGCTGGGCAAGGGGAACGGGAAGCGTGCATCAGGCTTTAGGTGAAGTGGCACTGTAGGACTTTTGTCCCCCAGCGATTTTACGCTTTCCACACCATCCTTCCAATCGTTAGGCTGTGAGCCACCACTGTGCTCTGCACATAGCCATGCACTTTAAGTCCCTTTTTCGCACGTACTTTCATTAAACCTGAATATAGAAGTATATATCTGTCTAGGCTAGAGGCACATGAAACAGGACTGGCGTGCCGCTTCAAGTGTACCTGAGAGGAATCTGACTCAGGATTGGCCACCCTCTCAGGGCACCGACTCAGGATTGGCCAACCTCTATGGGGCACCTCTAACGGGCACAAATAATGGGCAAGCCCTATGAAAAGCACAGCGTGAGTCTAGGTGCCACCTTGAAAAAGGAGGGTGACGTCTGGCCTCTGACAGCAGGAATATTAAGAGAGGAGAAAACATACTGCCTGCTATCGTAAAATTCCAAGATAGTCACGAAAAGCAATCTCATGCACTGCACAAGCTCTTTCCCATGATGCACCTCTCCTGCACTCCGTCTATGCAAATGAGCAAGCAGAAAGTTCAGGAATAAAACACCTAAGCTCATGTCCCCAAAAAACAGCAGCAGACAACTCGCAGATATTCCCCAATTTCTAATGCTTTTCTTTTAAACTCACGATAAACAGCCTCACCTGTGGTAAGGCTTAAAAAAATTGAATAAACTCGTAAATGTTCCTCTCCACGGAAATCTTTAGTAAAAGGCGAAAGATTTTTTCGTTTTGAAGAGAAACCAGAGTAAGTTAGAATTTGGCTCTCTGGGGGTAAGTGGCACCACATCAAAGACCCCGTCATTGCGATGGTGAGGACCTGAGAGGTATTTTCAGGCTCTAAGAAAGAGGACAAGAACCAGGCCGGTGAGGGAAGCAGGCCCAAATTTCAGAGTCTCTGCTCAAAGCAGAGAAAATCAAAAAGGTGGACAGTTCCCATGCGTCTGTCTGGGAATATGCAAATTCTTTTCTGTACACACCTCAGCTCATTAGGAGGCGTTGCGGCTGCTGGGCAAGGGGAACGGGAAGCGTGCATCAGGCTTTAGGTGAAGTGACACTGTAGGACTTTTGTCCCCCAGCGATTTTACGCTTTCCACACCATCCTTCCAATCGATAGGCTGTGAGCCACCACTGTGCTCTGCACATAGCCATGCACTTTAAGTCCCTTTTTCGCACGTACATTCATTAAACCTGAATATAGAAGTATATATCTGTCTAGGCTAGAGGCACATGAAACAGGACTGGCGTGCCGCTTCAAGTGTACCTGAGAGGAGTCTGACTCAGGATTGGCCACCCTCTCAGGGCACCGACTCAGGATTGGCCAACCTCTATGGGGCACCTCTAACGGGCACAAATAATGGGCAAGCCCTATGAAAAGCACAGCGTGAGTCTAGGTGCCACCTTGAAAAAGGAGGGTGACGTCTGGCCTCTGACAGCAGGAATATTAAGAGCGGAGAAAACATACTGCCTGCTATCGTGAAATTTCAAGATAGTCACGAAAAGCAATCTCATGCACTGCACAAGCTCTTTCCCATGATGCACCTCTCCTGCACTCTGTCTATGCAAATGAGCAAGCAGAGAGTTCAGGAATAAAACACCTAAGCTCATGTCCCCAAAAAACAGCAGCAGACAACTCGCAGATATTCCCCAATTTCTAATGCTTTTCTTTTAAACACACGATAAACAGCCTCACCTGTGGTAAGGCTTAAAAAAATTGAATAAACTCGTAAATGTTCCTTTCCACGGAAATCTTTAGTAAAAGGCGAAAGATTTTTTCGTTTTGAAGAGAAACCAGAGTAAGTTAGAATATGGCTCTCTGGGGGTAAGTGGCACCACATCAAAGACCCCGTCATTGCGAGGGTGAGGACCTGAGAGGTATTTTCAAAATCTAAGAAAGAGGACAAGAACCAGGCCGGTGAGGGAAGCAGGCCCAAATTTCAGAGTCTCTGCTCAAAGCACAGAAAATCAAAAAGGTGGACAGTTCCCATGCGTCTGTCTGGGAATATGCAAATTCTTTTCTGTACACACCTCAGCTCATTAGGAGGCGTTGCAGCTGCTGGGCAAGGGGAACGGGAAGCGTGCATCAGGCTTTAGGTGAAGTGACACTGTAGGACTTTTGTCCCCCAGCGATTTTACGCTTTCCACACCATCCTTCCAATCGATAGGCTGTGAGCCACCACTGTGCTCTGCACATAGCCATGCACTTTAAGTCCCTTTTTCGCACGTACTTTCATTAAACCTGAATATAGAAGTATATATCTGTCTGGGCTAGAGGCACATGAAACAGGACTGGCGTGCCGCTTCAAGTGTACCTGAGAGGAGTCTGACTCAGGATTGGCCACCCTCTCAGGGCACCGACTCAGTATTGGCCAACCTCTATGGGGCACCTCTAACGGGCACAAATAATGGGCAAGCCCTATGAAAAGCACAGCGTGAGTCTAGGTGCCACCTTGAAAAAGCAGGGTGACGTCTGGCCTCTGACAGCAGGAATATTAAGAGCGGAGAAAACATACTGCCTGCTATCGTGAAATTTCAAGATAGTCACGAAAAGCAATCTCATGCACTGCACAAGCTCTTTCCCATGATGCACCTCTCCTGCACTCTGTCTATGCAAATGAGCAAGCAGAGAGTTCAGGAATAAAACACCTAAGCTCATGTCCCCAAAAAACAGCAGCAGACAACTCGCAGATATTCCCCAATTTCTAATGCTTTTCTTTTAAACACACGATAAACAGCCTCACCTGTGGTAAGGCTTAAAAAAATTGAATAAACTCGTAAATGTTCCTTTCCACAGAAATCTTTAGTAAAAGGCGAAAGATTTTTTCGTTTTGAAGAGAAACCAGAGTAAGATAGAATATGGCTCTCTGGGGGTAAGTGGCACCACATCAAAGACCCCGTCATTGCGAGGGTGAGGACCTGAGAGGTATTTTCAAAATCTAAGAAAGAGGACAAGGACCAGGCCGGTGAGGGAAGCAGGCCCAAATTTCAGAGTCTCTGCTCAAAGCACAGAAAATCAAAAAGGTGGACAGTTCCCATGCGTCTGTCTGGGAATATGCAAATTCTTTTCTGTACACACCTCAGCTCATTAGGAGGCGTTGCGGCTGCTGGGCAAGGGGAACGGGAAGCGTGCATCAGGCTTTAGGTGAAGTGGCACTGTAGGACTTTTGTCCCCCAGCGATTTTACGCTTTCCACACCATCCTTCCAATCGTTAGGCTGTGAGCCACCACTGTGCTCTGCACATAGCCATGCACTTTAAGTCCCTTTTTCGCACGTACTTTCATTAAACCTGAATATAGAAGTATATATCTGTCTAGGCTAGAGGCACATGAAACAGGACTGGCGTGCCGCTTCAAGTGTACCTGAGAGGAATCTGACTCAGGATTGGCCACCCTCTCAGGGCACCGACTCAGGATTGGCCAACCTCTATGGGGCACCTCTAACATGCACAAATAACGGGCAAGCCCTATGAAAAGCACAGCGTGAGTCTAGGTGCCACCTTGAAAAAGGAGGGTGACGTCTGGCCTCTGACAGCAGGAATATTAAGAGAGGAGAAAACATACTGCCTGCTATCGTGAAATTCCAAGATAGTCACGAAAAGCAATCTCATGCACTGCACAAGCTCTTTCCCATGATGCACCTCTCCTGCACTCTGTCGATGCAAATGAGCAAGCAGAGAGTTCAGGAATAAAACACCTAAGCTCATGTCCCCAAAAAACAGCAGCAGACAACTCGCAGATATATTCACCAATTTCTAATGCTTTTCTTTTAAACACACGATAAACAGCCTCACCTGTGGTAAGGCTTAAAAAAATTGAATAAACTCGTAAATGTTCCTCTCCACGGAAATCTTTAGTAAAAGGCGAAAGATTTTTTCGTTTTGAAGAGAAACCAGAGTAAGTTAGAATACGGCTCTCTGGGGGTAAGTGGCACCACATCAAAGACCCCGTCATTGCGAGGGTGAGGACCTGAGAGGTATTTTTAGGCTCTAAGAAAGAGGACAAGAACCAGGCCAGTGAGGGAAGCAGGCCCAATTTTCAGAGTCTCTGCTCAAAGCACAGAAAATCAAAAAGGTGGACAGTTCCCATGCGTCTGTCTGGAAATATGCAAATTCTTTTCTGTACACACCTCAGCTCATTAGGAGACGTTGCGGCTGCTGGGCAAGGGGAACGGGAAGCGTGCATCAGGCTTTAGGTGAAGTGACACTGTAGGACTTTTGTCCCCCAGCGATTTTACGCTTTCCACACCATCCTTCCAATTGATAGGCTGTGAGCCACCACTGTGCTCTGCACATAGCCATGCACTTTAAGTCCCTTTTTCGCATGTACTTTCATTAAACCTGAATATAGAAGTATATATCTGTCTAGGCTAGAGGCACATGAAACAGGACTGGCGTGCCGCTTCAAGTGTACCTGAGAGGAATCTGACTTAGGATTGGCCACCCTCTCAGGGCACCGACTCAGGATTGGCCAACCTCTATGGGGCAACTCTAACGGGCACAAATAATGGGCAAGCCCTATGAAAAGCACAGCGTGAGTCTAGGTGCCACCTTGAAAAAGGAGGGCGACGTCTGGCCTCTGACAGCAGGAATATTAAGAGAGGAGAAAACATACTGCCTGCTATCGTGAAATTCCAAGATAGTCACGAAAAGCAATCTCATGCACTGTACAAGCTCTTTCCCATGATGCACCTCTCCTGCACTCTGTCTATGCAAATGAGCAAGCAGAGAGTTCAGGAATAAAACACCTAAGCTCATGTCCCCAAAAAACAGCAGCAGACAACTGGCAGATATTCCCCAATTTCTAATGCTTTTCTTTTAAACACACGATAAACAGCCTCACCTGTGGTAAGGCTTAAAAAAATTGAATAACCTCGTAAATGTTCCTCTCCACGGAAATCTTTAGTAAAAGGCGAAATATTTTTTCGTTTTGAAGAGAAACCAGAGTAAGATAGAATATGGCTCTCTGGGGGTAAGTGGCACCACATCAAAGACCCCGTCATTGCGAGGGTGAGGACCTGAGAGGTATTTTCAAAATCTAAGAAAGAGGACAAGGACCAGGCCGGTGAGGGAAGCAGGCCCAAATTTCAGAGTCTCTGCTCAAAGCACAGAAAATCAAAAAGGTGGACAGTTCCCATGAGTCTGTCTGGGAATATGCAAATTCCTTTCTGTACACACCTCAGCTCATTAGGAGGCATTGCGGCTGCTGGGCAAGGGGAACGGGAAGCGTGCATCAGGCTTTAGGTGAAGTGGCACTGTAGGACTTTTGTCCCCCAGCGATTTTACGCTTTCCACACCATCCTTCCAATCGTTAGGCTGTGAGCCACCACTGTGCTCTGCACATAGCCATGCACTTTAAGTCCCTTTTTCGCACGTACTTTCATTAAACCTGAATATAGAAGTATATATCTGTCTAGGCTAGAGGCACATGAAACAGGACTGGCGTGCCGCTTCAAGTGTACCTGAGAGGAATCTGACTCAGGATTGGCCACCCTCTCAGGGCACCGACTCAGGATTGGCCAACCTCTATGGGGCACCTCTAACGGGCACAAATAATGGGCAAGCCCTATGAAAAGCACAGCGTGAGTCTAGGTGCCACCTTGAAAAAGGAGGGCGACGTCTGGCCTCTGACAGCAGGAATATTAAGAGAGGAGAAAACATACTGCCTGCTATCGTGAAATTCCAAGATAGTCACGAAAAGCAATCTCATGCACTGTACAAGCTCTTTCCCATGATGCACCTCTCCTGCACTCTGTCTATGCAAATGAGCAAGCAGAGAGTTCAGGAATAAAACACCTAAGCTCATGTCCCCAAAAAACAGCAGCAGACAACTGGCAGATATTCCCCAATTTCTAATGCTTTTCTTTTAAACACACGATAAACAGCCTCACCTGTGGTAAGGCTTAAAAAAATTGAATAACCTCGTAAATGTTCCTCTCCACGGAAATCTTTAGTAAAAGGCGAAAGATTTTTTCGTTTTGAAGAGAAACCAGAGTAAGTTAGAATATGGCTCTCTGGGGGTAAGTGGCACCACATCAAAGACCCCGTCATTGCGAGGGTGAGGACCTGAGAGGTATTTTTAGGCTCTAAGAAAGAGGACAAGAACCAGGCCAGTGAGGGAAGCAGGCCCAATTTTCAGAGTCTCTGCTCAAAGCACAGAAAATCAAAAAGGTGGACAGTTCCCATGCGTCTGTCTGGAAATATGCAAATTCTTTTCTGTACACACCTCAGCTCATTAGGAGACGTTGCGGCTGCTGGGCAAGGGGAACGGGAAGCGTGCATCAGGCTTTAGGTGAAGTGACACTGTAGGACTTTTGTCCCCCAGCGATTTTACGCTTTCCACACCATCCTTCCAATCGATAGGCTGTGAGCCACCACTGTGCTCTGCACATAGCCATGCACTTTAAGTCCCTTTTTCGCACGTACTTTCATTAAACCTGAATATAGAAGTATATATCTGTCTAGGCTAGAGGCACATGAAACAGGACTGGCGTGCCGCTTCAAGTGTACCTGAGAGGAATCTGACTCAGGATTGGCCACCCTCTCAGGGCACCGACTCAGGATTGGCCAACCTCTATGGGGCACCTCTAACGGGCACAAATAATGGGCAAGCCCTATGAAAAGCACAGCGTGAGTCTAGGTGCCACCTTGAAAAAGGAGGGTGACGTCTGGCCTCTGACAGCAGGAATATTAAGAGAGGAGAAAACATACTGCCTGCTATCGTAAAATTCCAAGATAGTCACGAAAAGCAATCTCATGCACTGCACAAGCTCTTTCCCATGATGCACCTCTCCTGCACTCCGTCTATGCAAATGAGCAAGCAGAAAGTTCAGGAATAAAACACCTAAGCTCATGTCCCCAAAAAACAGCAGCAGACAACTCGCAGATATTCCCCAATTTCTAATGCTTTTCTTTTAAACTCACGATAAACAGCCTCACCTGTGGTAAGGCTTAAAAAAATTGAATAAACTCGTAAATGTTCCTCTCCACGGAAATCTTTAGTAAAAGGCGAAAGATTTTTTCGTTTTGAAGAGAAACCAGAGTAAGTTAGAATTTGGCTCTCTGGGGGTAAGTGGCACCACATCAAAGACCCCGTCATTGCGATGGTGAGGACCTGAGAGGTATTTTCAGGCTCTAAGAAAGAGGACAAGAACCAGGCCGGTGAGGGAAGCAGGCCCAAATTTCAGAGTCTCTGCTCAAAGCAGAGAAAATCAAAAAGGTGGACAGTTCCCATGCGTCTGTCTGGGAATATGCAAATTCTTTTCTGTACACACCTCAGCTCATTAGGAGGCGTTGCGGCTGCTGGGCAAGGGGAACGGGAAGCGTGCATCAGGCTTTAGGTGAAGTGACACTGTAGGACTTTTGTCCCCCAGCGATTTTACGCTTTCCACACCATCCTTCCAATCGATAGGCTGTGAGCCACCACTGTGCTCTGCACATAGCCATGCACTTTAAGTCCCTTTTTCGCACGTACATTCATTAAACCTGAATATAGAAGTATATATCTGTCTAGGCTAGAGGCACATGAAACAGGACTGGCGTGCCGCTTCAAGTGTACCTGAGAGGAGTCTGACTCAGGATTGGCCACCCTCTCAGGGCACCGACTCAGGATTGGCCAACCTCTATGGGGCACCTCTAACGGGCACAAATAATGGGCAAGCCCTATGAAAAGCACAGCGTGAGTCTAGGTGCCACCTTGAAAAAGGAGGGTGACGTCTGGCCTCTGACAGCAGGAATATTAAGAGCGGAGAAAACATACTGCCTGCTATCGTGAAATTTCAAGATAGTCACGAAAAGCAATCTCATGCACTGCACAAGCTCTTTCCCATGATGCACCTCTCCTGCACTCTGTCTATGCAAATGAGCAAGCAGAGAGTTCAGGAATAAAACACCTAAGCTCATGTCCCCAAAAAACAGCAGCAGACAACTCGCAGATATTCCCCAATTTCTAATGCTTTTCTTTTAAACACACGATAAACAGCCTCACCTGTGGTAAGGCTTAAAAAAATTGAATAAACTCGTAAATGTTCCTTTCCACGGAAATCTTTAGTAAAAGGCGAAAGATTTTTTCGTTTTGAAGAGAAACCAGAGTAAGTTAGAATATGGCTCTCTGGGGGTAAGTGGCACCACATCAAAGACCCCGTCCCTGCGAGGGTGAGGACCTGAGAGGTATTTTCAAAATCTAAGAAAGAGGACAAGAACCAGGCCGGTGAGGGAAGCAGGCCCAAATTTCAGAGTCTCTGCTCAAAGCACAGAAAATCAAAAAGGTGGACAGTTCCCATGCGTCTGTCTGGGAATATGCAAATTCTTTTCTGTACACACCTCAGCTCATTAGGAGGCGTTGCGGCTGCTGGGCAAGGGGAACGGGAAGCGTGCATCAGGCTTTAGGTGAAGTGACACTGTAGGACTTTTGTCCCCCAGCGATTTTACGCTTTCCACACCATCCTTCCAATCGATAGGCTGTGAGCCACCACTGTGCTCTGCACATAGCCATGCACTTTAAGTCCCTTTTTCGCACGTACTTTCATTAAACCTGAATATAGAAGTATATATCTGTCTGGGCTAGAGGCACATGAAACAGGACTGGCGTGCCGCTTCAAGTGTACCTGAGAGGAGTCTGACTCAGGATTGGCCACCCTCTCAGGGCACCGACTCAGTATTGGCCAACCTCTATGGGGCACCTCTAACGGGCACAAATAATGGGCAAGCCCTATGAAAAGCACAGCGTGAGTCTAGGTGCCACCTTGAAAAAGCAGGGTGACGTCTGGCCTCTGACAGCAGGAATATTAAGAGCGGAGAAAACATACTGCCTGCTATCGTGAAATTTCAAGATAGTCACGAAAAGCAATCTCATGCACTGCACAAGCTCTTTCCCATGATGCACCTCTCCTGCACTCTGTCTATGCAAATGAGCAAGCAGAGAGTTCAGGAATAAAACACCTAAGCTCATGTCCCCAAAAAACAGCAGCAGACAACTCGCAGATATTCCCCAATTTCTAATGCTTTTCTTTTAAACACACGATAAACAGCCTCACCTGTGGTAAGGCTTAAAAAAATTGAATAAACTCGTAAATGTTCCTTTCCACAGAAATCTTTAGTAAAAGGCGAAAGATTTTTTCGTTTTGAAGAGAAACCAGAGTAAGATAGAATATGGCTCTCTGGGGGTAAGTGGCACCACATCAAAGACCCCGTCATTGCGAGGGTGAGGACCTGAGAGGTATTTTCAAAATCTAAGAAAGAGGACAAGGACCAGGCCGGTGAGGGAAGCAGGCCCAAATTTCAGAGTCTCTGCTCAAAGCACAGAAAATCAAAAAGGTGGACAGTTCCCATGCGTCTGTCTGGGAATATGCAAATTCTTTTCTGTACACACCTCAGCTCATTAGGAGGCGTTGCGGCTGCTGGGCAAGGGGAACGGGAAGCGTGCATCAGGCTTTAGGTGAAGTGGCACTGTAGGACTTTTGTCCCCCAGCGATTTTACGCTTTCCACACCATCCTTCCAATCGTTAGGCTGTGAGCCACCACTGTGCTCTGCACATAGCCATGCACTTTAAGTCCCTTTTTCGCACGTACTTTCATTAAACCTGAATATAGAAGTATATATCTGTCTAGGCTAGAGGCACATGAAACAGGACTGGCGTGCCGCTTCAAGTGTACCTGAGAGGAATCTGACTCAGGATTGGCCACCCTCTCAGGGCACCGACTCAGGATTGGCCAACCTCTATGGGGCACCTCTAACATGCACAAATAACGGGCAAGCCCTATGAAAAGCACAGCGTGAGTCTAGGTGCCACCTTGAAAAAGGAGGGTGACGTCTGGCCTCTGACAGCAGGAATATTAAGAGAGGAGAAAACATACTGCCTGCTATCGTGAAATTCCAAGATAGTCACGAAAAGCAATCTCATGCACTGCACAAGCTCTTTCCCATGATGCACCTCTCCTGCACTCTGTCTATGCAAATGAGCAAGCAGAGAGTTCAGGAATAAAACACCTAAGCTCATGTCCCCAAAAAACAGCAGCAGACAACTCGCAGATATATTCACCAATTTCTAATGCTTTTCTTTTAAACACACGATAAACAGCCTCACCTGTGGTAAGGCTTAAAAAAATTGAATAAACTCGTAAATGTTCCTCTCCACGGAAATCTTTAGTAAAAGGCGAAAGATTTTTTCGTTTTGAAGAGAAACCAGAGTAAGTTAGAATATGGCTCTCTGGGGGTAAGTGGCACCACATCAAAGACCCCGTCATTGCGAGGGTGAGGACCTGAGAGGTATTTTTAGGCTCTAAGAAAGAGGACAAGAACCAGGCCAGTGAGGGAAGCAGGCCCAATTTTCAGAGTCTCTGCTCAAAGCACAGAAAATCAAAAAGGTGGACAGTTCCCATGCGTCTGTCTGGAAATATGCAAATTCTTTTCTGTACACACCTCAGCTCATTAGGAGACGTTGCGGCTGCTGGGCAAGGGGAACGGGAAGCGTGCATCAGGCTTTAGGTGAAGTGACACTGTAGGACTTTTGTCCCCCAGCGATTTTACGCTTTCCACACCATCCTTCCAATTGATAGGCTGTGAGCCACCACTGTGCTCTGCACATAGCCATGCACTTTAAGTCCCTTTTTCGCATGTACTTTCATTAAACCTGAATATAGAAGTATATATCTGTCTAGGCTAGAGGCACATGAAACAGGACTGGCGTGCCGCTTCAAGTGTACCTGAGAGGAATCTGACTCAGGATTGGCCACCCTCTCAGGGCACCGACTCAGGATTGGCCAACCTCTATGGGGCAACTCTAACGGGCACAAATAATGGGCAAGCCCTATGAAAAGCACAGCGTGAGTCTAGGTGCCACCTTGAAAAAGGAGGGCGACGTCTGGCCTCTGACAGCAGGAATATTAAGAGAGGAGAAAACATACTGCCTGCTATCGT
The DNA here is from genome assembly GCF_964261635.1 of Lissotriton helveticus. Classification (NCBI taxonomy): domain Eukaryota; kingdom Metazoa; phylum Chordata; class Amphibia; order Caudata; family Salamandridae; genus Lissotriton; species Lissotriton helveticus. The sequence goes on along the minus strand of NC_136073.1, from coordinate 656,945,970 downwards.
GAAATTCCAAGATAGTCACGAAAAGCAATCTCATGCACTGTACAAGCTCTTTCCCATGATGCACCTCTCCTGCACTCTGTCTATGCAAATGAGCAAGCAGAGAGTTCAGGAATAAAACCCCTAAGCTCATGTCCCCAAAAAACAGCAGCAGACAACTGGCAGATATTCCCCAATTTCTAATGCTTTTCTTTTAAACACACGATAAACAGCCTCACCTGTGGTAAGGCTTAAAAAAATTGAATAACCTCGTAAATGTTCCTCTCCACGGAAATCTTTAGTAAAAGGCGAAAGATTTTTTCGTTTTGAAGAGAAACCAGAGTAAGATAGAATATGGCTCTCTGGGGGTAAGTGGCACCACATCAAAGACCCCGTCATTGCGAGGGTGAGGACCTGAGAGGTATTTTCAAAATCTAAGAAAGAGGACAAGGACCAGGCCGGTGAGGGAAGCAGGCCCAAATTTCAGAGTCTCTGCTCAAAGCACAGAAAATCAAAAAGGTGGACAGTTCCCATGAGTCTGTCTGGGAATATGCAAATTCCTTTCTGTACACACCTCAGCTCATTAGGAGGCATTGCGGCTGCTGGGCAAGGGGAACGGGAAGCGTGCATCAGGCTTTAGGTGAAGTGGCACTGTAGGACTTTTGTCCCCCAGCGATTTTACGCTTTCCACACCATCCTTCCAATCGTTAGGCTGTGAGCCACCACTGTGCTCTGCACATAGCCATGCACTTTAAGTCCCTTTTTCGCACGTACTTTCATTAAACCTGAATATAGAAGTATATATCTGTCTAGGCTAGAGGCACATGAAACAGGACTGGCGTGCCGCTTCAAGTGTACCTGAGAGGAATCTGACTCAGGATTGGCCACCCTCTCAGGGCACCGACTCAGGATTGGCCAACCTCTATGGGGCACCTCTAACGGGCACAAATAATGGGCAAGCCCTATGAAAAGCACAGCGTGAGTCTAGGTGCCACCTTGAAAAAGGAGGGCGACGTCTGGCCTCTGACAGCAGGAATATTAAGAGAGGAGAAAACATACTGCCTGCTATCGTGAAATTCCAAGATAGTCACGAAAAGCAATCTCATGCACTGTACAAGCTCTTTCCCATGATGCACCTCTCCTGCACTCTGTCTATGCAAATGAGCAAGCAGAGAGTTCAGGAATAAAACACCTAAGCTCATGTCCCCAAAAAACAGCAGCAGACAACTGGCAGATATTCCCCAATTTCTAATGCTTTTCTTTTAAACACACGATAAACAGCCTCACCTGTGGTAAGGCTTAAAAAAATTGAATAACCTCGTAAATGTTCCTCTCCACGGAAATCTTTAGTAAAAGGCGAAAGATTTTTTCGTTTTGAAGAGAAACCAGAGTAAGTTAGAATATGGCTCTCTGGGGGTAAGTGGCACCACATCAAAGACCCCGTCATTGCGATGGTGAGGACCTGAGAGGTATTTTTAGGCTCTAAGAAAGAGGACAAGAACCAGGCCAGTGAGGGAAGCAGGCCCAATTTTCAGAGTCTCTGCTCAAAGCACAGAAAATCAAAAAGGTGGACAGTTCCCATGCGTCTGTCTGGAAATATGCAAATTCTTTTCTGTACACACCTCAGCTCATTAGGAGACGTTGCGGCTGCTGGGCAAGGGGAACGGGAAGCGTGCATCAGGCTTTAGGTGAAGTGACACTGTAGGACTTTTGTCCCCCAGCGATTTTACGCTTTCCACACCATCCTTCCAATCGATAGGCTGTGAGCCACCACTGTGCTCTGCACATAGCCATGCACTTTAAGTCCCTTTTTCGCACGTACTTTCATTAAACCTGAATATAGAAGTATATATCTGTCTAGGCTAGAGGCACATGAAACAGGACTGGCGTGCCGCTTCAAGTGTACCTGAGAGGAATCTGACTCAGGATTGGCCACCCTCTCAGGGCACCGACTCAGGATTGGCCAACCTCTATGGGGCACCTCTAACGGGCACAAATAATGGGCAAGCCCTATGAAAAGCACAGCGTGAGTCTAGGTGCCACCTTGAAAAAGGAGGGTGACGTCTGGCCTCTGACAGCAGGAATATTAAGAGAGGAGAAAACATACTGCCTGCTATCGTAAAATTCCAAGATAGTCACGAAAAGCAATCTCATGCACTGCACAAGCTCTTTCCCATGATGCACCTCTCCTGCACTCCGTCTATGCAAATGAGCAAGCAGAAAGTTCAGGAATAAAACACCTAAGCTCATGTCCCCAAAAAACAGCAGCAGACAACTCGCAGATATTCCCCAATTTCTAATGCTTTTCTTTTAAACTCACGATAAACAGCCTCACCTGTGGTAAGGCTTAAAAAAATTGAATAAACTCGTAAATGTTCCTCTCCACGGAAATCTTTAGTAAAAGGCGAAAGATTTTTTCGTTTTGAAGAGAAACCAGAGTAAGTTAGAATTTGGCTCTCTGGGGGTAAGTGGCACCACATCAAAGACCCCGTCATTGCGATGGTGAGGACCTGAGAGGTATTTTCAGGCTCTAAGAAAGAGGACAAGAACCAGGCCGGTGAGGGAAGCAGGCCCAAATTTCAGAGTCTCTGCTCAAAGCAGAGAAAATCAAAAAGGTGGACAGTTCCCATGCGTCTGTCTGGGAATATGCAAATTCTTTTCTGTACACACCTCAGCTCATTAGGAGGCGTTGCGGCTGCTGGGCAAGGGGAACGGGAAGCGTGCATCAGGCTTTAGGTGAAGTGACACTGTAGGACTTTTGTCCCCCAGCGATTTTACGCTTTCCACACCATCCTTCCAATCGATAGGCTGTGAGCCACCACTGTGCTCTGCACATAGCCATGCACTTTAAGTCCCTTTTTCGCACGTACATTCATTAAACCTGAATATAGAAGTATATATCTGTCTAGGCTAGAGGCACATGAAACAGGACTGGCGTGCCGCTTCAAGTGTACCTGAGAGGAGTCTGACTCAGGATTGGCCACCCTCTCAGGGCACCGACTCAGGATTGGCCAACCTCTATGGGGCACCTCTAACGGGCACAAATAATGGGCAAGCCCTATGAAAAGCACAGCGTGAGTCTAGGTGCCACCTTGAAAAAGGAGGGTGACGTCTGGCCTCTGACAGCAGGAATATTAAGAGCGGAGAAAACATACTGCCTGCTATCGTGAAATTTCAAGATAGTCACGAAAAGCAATCTCATGCACTGCACAAGCTCTTTCCCATGATGCACCTCTCCTGCACTCTGTCTATGCAAATGAGCAAGCAGAGAGTTCAGGAATAAAACACCTAAGCTCATGTCCCCAAAAAACAGCAGCAGACAAACAGCCTCACCTGTGGTAAGGCTTAAAAAAATTGAATAAACTCGTAAATGTTCCTTTCCACGGAAATCTTTAGTAAAAGGCGAAAGATTTTTTCGTTTTGAAGAGAAACCAGAGTAAGTTAGAATATGGCTCTCTGGGGGTAAGTGGCACCACATCAAAGACCCCGTCATTGCGAGGGTGAGGACCTGAGAGGTATTTTCAAAATCTAAGAAAGAGGACAAGAACCAGGCCGGTGAGGGAAGCAGGCCCAAATTTCAGAGTCTCTGCTCAAAGCACAGAAAATCAAAAAGGTGGACAGTTCCCATGCGTCTGTCTGGGAATATGCAAATTCTTTTCTGTACACACCTCAGCTCATTAGGAGGCGTTGCGGCTGCTGGGCAAGGGGAACGGGAAGCGTGCATCAGGCTTTAGGTGAAGTGACACTGTAGGACTTTTGTCCCCCAGCGATTTTACGCTTTCCACACCATCCTTCCAATCGATAGGCTGTGAGCCACCACTGTGCTCTGCACATAGCCATGCACTTTAAGTCCCTTTTTCGCACGTACTTTCATTAAACCTGAATATAGAAGTATATATCTGTCTGGGCTAGAGGCACATGAAACAGGACTGGCGTGCCGCTTCAAGTGTACCTGAGAGGAGTCTGACTCAGGATTGGCCACCCTCTCAGGGCACCGACTCAGTATTGGCCAACCTCTATGGGGCACCTCTAACGGGCACAAATAATGGGCAAGCCCTATGAAAAGCACAGCGTGAGTCTAGGTGCCACCTTGAAAAAGCAGGGTGACGTCTGGCCTCTGACAGCAGGAATATTAAGAGCGGAGAAAACATACTGCCTGCTATCGTGAAATTTCAAGATAGTCACGAAAAGCAATCTCATGCACTGCACAAGCTCTTTCCCATGATGCACCTCTCCTGCACTCTGTCTATGCAAATGAGCAAGCAGAGAGTTCAGGAATAAAACACCTAAGCTCATGTCCCCAAAAAACAGCAGCAGACAACTCGCAGATATTCCCCAATTTCTAATGCTTTTCTTTTAAACACACGATAAACAGCCTCACCTGTGGTAAGGCTTAAAAAAATTGAATAAACTCGTAAATGTTCCTTTCCACAGAAATCTTTAGTAAAAGGCGAAAGATTTTTTCGTTTTGAAGAGAAACCAGAGTAAGATAGAATATGGCTCTCTGGGGGTAAGTGGCACCACATCAAAGACCCCGTCATTGCGAGGGTGAGGACCTGAGAGGTATTTTCAAAATCTAAGAAAGAGGACAAGGACCAGGCCGGTGAGGGAAGCAGGCCCAAATTTCAGAGTCTCTGCTCAAAGCACAGAAAATCAAAAAGGTGGACAGTTCCCATGCGTCTGTCTGGGAATATGCAAATTCTTTTCTGTACACACCTCAGCTCATTAGGAGGCGTTGCGGCTGCTGGGCAAGGGGAACGGGAAGCGTGCATCAGGCTTTAGGTGAAGTGGCACTGTAGGACTTTTGTCCCCCAGCGATTTTACGCTTTCCACACCATCCTTCCAATCGTTAGGCTGTGAGCCACCACTGTGCTCTGCACATAGCCATGCACTTTAAGTCCCTTTTTCGCACGTACTTTCATTAAACCTGAATATAGAAGTATATATCTGTCTAGGCTAGAGGCACATGAAACAGGACTGGCGTGCCGCTTCAAGTGTACCTGAGAGGAATCTGACTCAGGATTGGCCACCCTCTCAGGGCACCGACTCAGGATTGGCCAACCTCTATGGGGCACCTCTAACATGCACAAATAACGGGCAAGCCCTATGAAAAGCACAGCGTGAGTCTAGGTGCCACCTTGAAAAAGGAGGGTGACGTCTGGCCTCTGACAGCAGGAATATTAAGAGAGGAGAAAACATACTGCCTGCTATCGTGAAATTCCAAGATAGTCACGAAAAGCAATCTCATGCACTGCACAAGCTCTTTCCCATGATGCACCTCTCCTGCACTCTGTCGATGCAAATGAGCAAGCAGAGAGTTCAGGAATAAAACACCTAAGCTCATGTCCCCAAAAAACAGCAGCAGACAACTCGCAGATATATTCACCAATTTCTAATGCTTTTCTTTTAAACACACGATAAACAGCCTCACCTGTGGTAAGGCTTAAAAAAATTGAATAAACTCGTAAATGTTCCTCTCCACGGAAATCTTTAGTAAAAGGCGAAAGATTTTTTCGTTTTGAAGAGAAACCAGAGTAAGTTAGAATATGGCTCTCTGGGGGTAAGTGGCACCACATCAAAGACCCCGTCATTGCGAGGGTGAGGACCTGAGAGGTATTTTTAGGCTCTAAGAAAGAGGACAAGAACCAGGCCAGTGAGGGAAGCAGGCCCAATTTTCAGAGTCTCTGCTCAAAGCACAGAAAATCAAAAAGGTGGACAGTTCCCATGCGTCTGTCTGGAAATATGCAAATTCTTTTCTGTACACACCTCAGCTCATTAGGAGACGTTGCGGCTGCTGGGCAAGGGGAACGGGAAGCGTGCATCAGGCTTTAGGTGAAGTGACACTGTAGGACTTTTGTCCCCCAGCGATTTTACGCTTTCCACACCATCCTTCCAATTGATAGGCTGTGAGCCACCACTGTGCTCTGCACATAGCCATGCACTTTAAGTCCCTTTTTCGCATGTACTTTCATTAAACCTGAATATAGAAGTATATATCTGTCTAGGCTAGAGGCACATGAAACAGGACTGGCGTGCCGCTTCAAGTGTACCTGAGAGGAATCTGACTCAGGATTGGCCACCCTCTCAGGGCACCGACTCAGGATTGGCCAACCTCTATGGGGCAACTCTAACGGGCACAAATAATGGGCAAGCCCTATGAAAAGCACAGCGTGAGTCTAGGTGCCACCTTGAAAAAGGAGGGCGACGTCTGGCCTCTGACAGCAGGAATATTAAGAGAGGAGAAAACATACTGCCTGCTATCGTGAAATTCCAAGATAGTCACGAAAAGCAATCTCATGCACTGTACAAGCTCTTTCCCATGATGCACCTCTCCTGCACTCTGTCTATGCAAATGAGCAAGCAGAGAGTTCAGGAATAAAACACCTAAGCTCATGTCCCCAAAAAACAGCAGCAGACAACTGGCAGATATTCCCCAATTTCTAATGCTTTTCTTTTAAACACACGATAAACAGCCTCACCTGTGGTAAGGCTTAAAAAAATTGAATAACCTCGTAAATGTTCCTCTCCACGGAAATCTTTAGTAAAAGGCGAAAGATTTTTTCGTTTTGAAGAGAAACCAGAGTAAGATAGAATATGGCTCTCTGGGGGTAAGTGGCACCACATCAAAGACCCCGTCATTGCGAGGGTGAGGACCTGAGAGGTATTTTCAAAATCTAAGAAAGAGGACAAGGACCAGGCCGGTGAGGGAAGCAGGCCCAAATTTCAGAGTCTCTGCTCAAAGCACAGAAAATCAAAAAGGTGGACAGTTCCCATGAGTCTGTCTGGGAATATGCAAATTCCTTTCTGTACACACCTCAGCTCATTAGGAGGCATTGCGGCTGCTGGGCAAGGGGAACGGGAAGCGTGCATCAGGCTTTAGGTGAAGTGGCACTGTAGGACTTTTGTCCCCCAGCGATTTTACGCTTTCCACACCATCCTTCCAATCGTTAGGCTGTGAGCCACCACTGTGCTCTGCACATAGCCATGCACTTTAAGTCCCTTTTTCGCACGTACTTTCATTAAACCTGAATATAGAAGTATATATCTGTCTAGGCTAGAGGCACATGAAACAGGACTGGCGTGCCGCTTCAAGTGTACCTGAGAGGAATCTGACTCAGGATTGGCCACCCTCTCAGGGCACCGACTCAGGATTGGCCAACCTCTATGGGGCACCTCTAACGGGCACAAATAATGGGCAAGCCCTATGAAAAGCACAGCGTGAGTCTAGGTGCCACCTTGAAAAAGGAGGGCGACGTCTGGCCTCTGACAGCAGGAATATTAAGAGAGGAGAAAACATACTGCCTGCTATCGTGAAATTCCAAGATAGTCACGAAAAGCAATCTCATGCACTGTACAAGCTCTTTCCCATGATGCACCTCTCCTGCACTCTGTCTATGCAAATGAGCAAGCAGAGAGTTCAGGAATAAAACACCTAAGCTCATGTCCCCAAAAAACAGCAGCAGACAACTGGCAGATATTCCCCAATTTCTAATGCTTTTCTTTTAAACACACGATAAACAGCCTCACCTGTGGTAAGGCTTAAAAAAATTGAATAACCTCGTAAATGTTCCTCTCCACGGAAATCTTTAGTAAAAGGCGAAAGATTTTTTCGTTTTGAAGAGAAACCAGAGTAAGTTAGAATATGGCTCTCTGGGGGTAAGTGGCACCACATCAAAGACCCCGTCATTGCGAGGGTGAGGACCTGAGAGGTATTTTTAGGCTCTAAGAAAGAGGACAAGAACCAGGCCAGTGAGGGAAGCAGGCCCAATTTTCAGAGTCTCTGCTCAAAGCACAGAAAATCAAAAAGGTGGACAGTTCCCATGCGTCTGTCTGGAAATATGCAAATTCTTTTCTGTACACACCTCAGCTCATTAGGAGACGTTGCGGCTGCTGGGCAAGGGGAACGGGAAGCGTGCATCAGGCTTTAGGTGAAGTGACACTGTAGGACTTTTGTCCCCCAGCGATTTTACGCTTTCCACACCATCCTTCCAATCGATAGGCTGTGAGCCACCACTGTGCTCTGCACATAGCCATGCACTTTAAGTCCCTTTTTCGCACGTACTTTCATTAAACCTGAATATAGAAGTATATATCTGTCTAGGCTAGAGGCACATGAAACAGGACTGGCGTGCCGCTTCAAGTGTACCTGAGAGGAATCTGACTCAGGATTGGCCACCCTCTCAGGGCACCGACTCAGGATTGGCCAACCTCTATGGGGCACCTCTAACGGGCACAAATAATGGGCAAGCCCTATGAAAAGCACAGCGTGAGTCTAGGTGCTACCTTGAAAAAGGAGGGTGACGTCTGGCCTCTGACAGCAGGAATATTAAGAGAGGAGAAAACATACTGCCTGCTATCGTAAAATTCCAAGATAGTCACGAAAAGCAATCTCATGCACTGCACAAGCTCTTTCCCATGATGCACCTCTCCTGCACTCCGTCTATGCAAATGAGCAAGCAGAAAGTTCAGGAATAAAACACCTAAGCTCATGTCCCCAAAAAACAGCAGCAGACAACTCGCAGATATTCCCCAATTTCTAATGCTTTTCTTTTAAACTCACGATAAACAGCCTCACCTGTGGTAAGGCTTAAAAAAATTGAATAAACTCGTAAATGTTCCTCTCCACGGAAATCTTTAGTAAAAGGCGAAAGATTTTTTCGTTTTGAAGAGAAACCAGAGTAAGTTAGAATTTGGCTCTCTGGGGGTAAGTGGCACCACATCAAAGACCCCGTCATTGCGATGGTGAGGACCTGAGAGGTATTTTCAGGCTCTAAGAAAGAGGACAAGAACCAGGCCGGTGAGGGAAGCAGGCCCAAATTTCAGAGTCTCTGCTCAAAGCAGAGAAAATCAAAAAGGTGGACAGTTCCCATGCGTCTGTCTGGGAATATGCAAATTCTTTTCTGTACACACCTCAGCTCATTAGGAGGCGTTGCGGCTGCTGGGCAAGGGGAACGGGAAGCGTGCATCAGGCTTTAGGTGAAGTGACACTGTAGGACTTTTGTCCCCCAGCGATTTTACGCTTTCCACACCATCCTTCCAATCGATAGGCTGTGAGCCACCACTGTGCTCTGCACATAGCCATGCACTTTAAGTCCCTTTTTCGCACGTACATTCATTAAACCTGAATATAGAAGTATATATCTGTCTAGGCTAGAGGCACATGAAACAGGACTGGCGTGCCGCTTCAAGTGTACCTGAGAGGAGTCTGACTCAGGATTGGCCACCCTCTCAGGGCACCGACTCAGGATTGGCCAACCTCTATGGGGCACCTCTAACGGGCACAAATAATGGGCAAGCCCTATGAAAAGCACAGCGTGAGTCTAGGTGCCACCTTGAAAAAGGAGGGTGACGTCTGGCCTCTGACAGCAGGAATATTAAGAGCGGAGAAAACATACTGCCTGCTATCGTGAAATTTCAAGATAGTCACGAAAAGCAATCTCATGCACTGCACAAGCTCTTTCCCATGATGCACCTCTCCTGCACTCTGTCTATGCAAATGAGCAAGCAGAGAGTTCAGGAATAAAACACCTAAGCTCATGTCCCCAAAAAACAGCAGCAGACAACTCGCAGATATTCCCCAATTTCTAATGCTTTTCTTTTAAACACACGATAAACAGCCTCACCTGTGGTAAGGCTTAAAAAAATTGAATAAACTCGTAAATGTTCCTTTCCACGGAAATCTTTAGTAAAAGGCGAAAGATTTTTTCGTTTTGAAGAGAAACCAGAGTAAGTTAGAATATGGCTCTCTGGGGGTAAGTGGCACCACATCAAAGACCCCGTCATTGCGAGGGTGAGGACCTGAGAGGTATTTTCAAAATCTAAGAAAGAGGACAAGAACCAGGCCGGTGAGGGAAGCAGGCCCAAATTTCAGAGTCTCTGCTCAAAGCACAGAAAATCAAAAAGGTGGACAGTTCCCATGCGTCTGTCTGGGAATATGCAAATTCTTTTCTGTACACACCTCAGCTCATTAGGAGGCGTTGCGGCTGCTGGGCAAGGGGAACGGGAAGCGTGCATCAGGCTTTAGGTGAAGTGACACTGTAGGACTTTTGTCCCCCAGCGATTTTACGCTTTCCACACCATCCTTCCAATCGATAGGCTGTGAGCCACCACTGTGCTCTGCACATAGCCATGCACTTTAAGTCCCTTTTTCGCACGTACTTTCATTAAACCTGAATATAGAAGTATATATCTGTCTGGGCTAGAGGCACATGAAACAGGACTGGCGTGCCGCTTCAAGTGTACCTGAGAGGAATCTGACTCAGGATTGGCCACCCTCTCAGGGCACCGACTCAGGATTGGCCAACCTCTATGGGGCAACTCTAACGGGCACAAATAATGGGCAAGCCCTATGAAAAGCACAGCGTGAGTCTAGGTGCCACCTTGAAAAAGGAGGGCGACGTCTGGCCTCTGACAGCAGGAATATTAAGAGAGGAGAAAACATACTGCCTGCTATCGTGAAATTCCAAGATAGTCACGAAAAGCAATCTCATGCACTGTACAAGCTCTTTCCCATGATGCACCTCTCCTGCACTCTGTCTATGCAAATGAGCAAGCAGAGAGTTCAGGAATAAAACACCTAAGCTCATGTCCCCAAAAAACAGCAGCAGACAACTGGCAGATATTCCCCAATTTCTAATGCTTTTCTTTTAAACACACGATAAACAGCCTCACCTGTGGTAAGGCTTAAAAAAATTGAATAACCTCGTAAATGTTCCTCTCCACGGAAATCTTTAGTAAAAGGCGAAAGATTTTTTCGTTTTGAAGAGAAACCAGAGTAAGATAGAATATGGCTCTCTGGGGGTAAGTGGCACCACATCAAAGACCCCGTCATTGCGAGGGTGAGGACCTGAGAGGTATTTTCAAAATCTAAGAAAGAGGACAAGGACCAGGCCGGTGAGGGAAGCAGGCCCAAATTTCAGAGTCTCTGCTCAAAGCACAGAAAATCAAAAAGGTGGACAGTTCCCATGAGTCTGTCTGGGAATATGCAAATTCCTTTCTGTACACACCTCAGCTCATTAGGAGGCATTGCGGCTGCTGGGCAAGGGGAACGGGAAGCGTGCATCAGGCTTTAGGTGAAGTGGCACTGTAGGACTTTTGTCCCCCAGCGATTTTACGCTTTCCACACCATCCTTCCAATCGTTAGGCTGTGAGCCACCACTGTGCTCTGCACATAGCCATGCACTTTAAGTCCCTTTTTCGCACGTACTTTCATTAAACCTGAATATAGAAGTATATATCTGTCTAGGCTAGAGGCACATGAAACAGGACTGGCGTGCCGCTTCAAGTGTACCTGAGAGGAATCTGACTCAGGATTGGCCACCCTCTCAGGGCACCGACTCAGGATTGGCCAACCTCTATGGGGCACCTCTAACGGGCACAAATAATGGGCAAGCCCTATGAAAAGCACAGCGTGAGTCTAGGTGCCACCTTGAAAAATGAGGGCGACGTCTGGCCTCTGACAGCAGGAATATTAAGAGAGGAGAAAACATACTGCCTGCTATCGTGAAATTCCAAGATAGTCACGAAAAGCAATCTCATGCACTGTACAAGCTCTTTCCCATGATGCACCTCTCCTGCACTCTGTCTATGCAAATGAGCAAGCAGAGAGTTCAGGAATAAAACACCTAAGCTCATGTCCCCAAAAAACAGCAGCAGACAACTGGCAGATATTCCCCAATTTCTAATGCTTTTCTTTTAAACACACGATAAACAGCCTCACCTGTGGTAAGGCTTAAAAAAATTGAATAACCTCGTAAATGTTCCTCTCCACGGAAATCTTTAGTAAAAGGCGAAAGATTTTTTCGTTTTGAAGAGAAACCAGAGTAAGTTAGAATATGGCTCTCTGGGGGTAAGTGGCACCACATCAAAGACCCCGTCATTGCGAGGGTGAGGACCTGAGAGGTATTTTTAGGCTCTAAGAAAGAGGACAAGAACCAGGCCAGTGAGGGAAGCAGGCCCAATTTTCAGAGTCTCTGCTCAAAGCACAGAAAATCAAAAAGGTGGACAGTTCCCATGCGTCTGTCTGGAAATATGCAAATTCTTTTCTGTACACACCTCAGCTCATTAGGAGACGTTGCGGCTGCTGGGCAAGGGGAACGGGAAGCGTGCATCAGGCTTTAGGTGAAGTGACACTGTAGGACTTTTGTCCCCCAGCGATTTTACGCTTTCCACACCATCCTTCCAATCGATAGGCTGTGAGCCACCACTGTGCTCTGCACATAGCCATGCACTTTAAGTCCCTTTTTCGCACGTACTTTCATTAAACCTGAATATAGAAGTATATATCTGTCTAGGCTAGAGGCACATGAAACAGGACTGGCGTGCCGCTTCAAGTGTACCTGAGAGGAATCTGACTCAGGATTGGCCACCCTCTCAGGGCACCGACTCAGGATTGGCCAACCTCTATGGGGCACCTCTAACGGGCACAAATAATGGGCAAGCCCTATGAAAAGCACAGCGTGAGTCTAGGTGCCACCTTGAAAAAGGAGGGTGACGTCTGGCCTCTGACAGCAGGAATATTAAGAGAGGAGAAAACATACTGCCTGCTATCGTAAAATTCCAAGATAGTCACGAAAAGCAATCTCATGCACTGCACAAGCTCTTTCCCATGATGCACCTCTCCTGCACTCCGTCTATGCAAATGAGCAAGCAGAAAGTTCAGGAATAAAACACCTAAGCTCATGTCCCCAAAAAACAGCAGCAGACAACTCGCAGATATTCCCCAATTTCTAATGCTTTTCTTTTAAACTCACGATAAACAGCCTCACCTGTGGTAAGGCTTAAAAAAATTGAATAAACTCGTAAATGTTCCTCTCCACGGAAATCTTTAGTAAAAGGCGAAAGATTTTTTCGTTTTGAAGAGAAACCAGAGTAAGTTAGAATTTGGCTCTCTGGGGGTAAGTGGCACCACATCAAAGACCCCGTCATTGCGATGGTGAGGACCTGAGAGGTATTTTCAGGCTCTAAGAAAGAGGACAAGAACCAGGCCGGTGAGGGAAGCAGGCCCAAATTTCAGAGTCTCTGCTCAAAGCAGAGAAAATCAAAAAGGTGGACAGTTCCCATGCGTCTGTCTGGGAATATGCAAATTCTTTTCTGTACACACCTCAGCTCATTAGGAGGCGTTGCGGCTGCTGGGCAAGGGGAACGGGAAGCGTGCATCAGGCTTTAGGTGAAGTGACACTGTAGGACTTTTGTCCCCCAGCGATTTTACGCTTTCCACACCATCCTTCCAATCGATAGGCTGTGAGCCACCACTGTGCTCTGCACATAGCCATGCACTTTAAGTCCCTTTTTCGCACGTACATTCATTAAACCTGAATATAGAAGTATATATCTGTCTAGGCTAGAGGCACATGAAACAGGACTGGCGTGCCGCTTCAAGTGTACCTGAGAGGAGTCTGACTCAGGATTGGCCACCCTCTCAGGGCACCGACTCAGGATTGGCCAACCTCTATGGGGCACCTCTAACGGGCACAAATAATGGGCAAGCCCTATGAAAAGCACAGCGTGAGTCTAGGTGCCACCTTGAAAAAGGAGGGTGACGTCTGGCCTCTGACAGCAGGAATATTAAGAGCGGAGAAAACATACTGCCTGCTATCGTGAAATTTCAAGATAGTCACGAAAAGCAATCTCATGCACTGCACAAGCTCTTTCCCATGATGCACCTCTCCTGCACTCTGTCTATGCAAATGAGCAAGCAGAGAGTTCAGGAATAAAACACCTAAGCTCATGTCCCCAAAAAACAGCAGCAGACAACTCGCAGATATTCCCCAATTTCTAATGCTTTTCTTTTAAACACACGATAAACAGCCTCACCTGTGGTAAGGCTTAAAAAAATTGAATAAACTCGTAAATGTTCCTTTCCACGGAAATCTTTAGTAAAAGGCGAAAGATTTTTTCGTTTTGAAGAGAAACCAGAGTAAGTTAGAATATGGCTCTCTGGGGGTAAGTGGCACCACATCAAAGACCCCGTCATTGCGAGGGTGAGGACCTGAGAGGTATTTTCAAAATCTAAGAAAGAGGACAAGAACCAGGCCGGTGAGGGAAGCAGGCCCAAATTTCAGAGTCTCTGCTCAAAGCACAGAAAATCAAAACGGTGGACAGTTCCCATGCGTCTGTCTGGGAATATGCAAATTCTTTTCTGTACACACCTCAGCTCATTAGGAGGCGTTGCGGCTGCTGGGCAAGGGGAACGGGAAGCGTGCATCAGGCTTTAGGTGAAGTGACACTGTAGGACTTTTGTCCCCCAGCGATTTTACGCTTTCCACACCATCCTTCCAATCGATAGGCTGTGAGCCACCACTGTGCTCTGCACATAGCCATGCACTTTAAGTCCCTTTTTCGCACGTACTTTCATTAAACCTGAATATAGAAGTATATATCTGTCTGGGCTAGAGGCACATGAAACAGGACTGGCGTGCCGCTTCAAGTGTACCTGAGAGGAGTCTGACTCAGGATTGGCCACCCTCTCAGGGCACCGACTCAGTATTGGCCAACCTCTATGGGGCACCTCTAACGGGCACAAATAATGGGCAAGCCCTATGAAAAGGACAGCGTGAGTCTAGGTGCCACCTTGAAAAAGCAGGGTGACGTCTGGCCTCTGACAGCAGGAATATTAAGAGCGGAGAAAACATACTGCCTGCTATCGTGAAATTTCAAGATAGTCACGAAAAGCAATCTCATGCACTGCACAAGCTCTTTCCCATGATGCACCTCTCCTGCACTCTGTCTATGCAAATGAGCAAGCAGAGAGTTCAGGAATAAAACACCTAAGCTCATGTCCCCAAAAAACAGCAGCAGACAACTCGCAGATATTCCCCAATTTCTAATGCTTTTCTTTTAAACACACGATAAACAGCCTCACCTGTGGTAAGGCTTAAAAAAATTGAATAAACTCGTAAATGTTCCTTTCCACAGAAATCTTTAGTAAAAGGCGAAAGATTTTTTCGTTTTGAAGAGAAACCAGAGTAAGATAGAATATGGCTCTCTGGGGGTAAGTGGCACCACATCAAAGACCCCGTCATTGCGAGGGTGAGGACCTGAGAGGTATTTTCAAAATCTAAGAAAGAGGACAAGGACCAGGCCGGTGAGGGAAGCAGGCCCAAATTTCAGAGTCTCTGCTCAAAGCACAGAAAATCAAAAAGGTGGACAGTTCCCATGCGTCTGTCTGGGAATATGCAAATTCTTTTCTGTACACACCTCAGCTCATTAGGAGGCGTTGCGGCTGCTGGGCAAGGGGAACGGGAAGCGTGCATCAGGCTTTAGGTGAAGTGGCACTGTAGGACTTTTGTCCCCCAGCGATTTTACGCTTTCCACACCATCCTTCCAATCGTTAGGCTGTGAGCCACCACTGTGCTCTGCACATAGCCATGCACTTTAAGTCCCTTTTTCGCACGTACTTTCATTAAACCTGAATATAGAAGTATATATCTGTCTAGGCTAGAGGCACATGAAACAGGACTGGCGTGCCGCTTCAAGTGTACCTGAGAGGAATCTGACTCAGGATTGGCCACCCTCTCAGGGCACCGACTCAGGATTGGCCAACCTCTATGGGGCACCTCTAACATGCACAAATAACGGGCAAGCCCTATGAAAAGCACAGCGTGAGTCTAGGTGCCACCTTGAAAAAGGAGGGTGACGTCTGGCCTCTGACAGCAGGAATATTAAGAGAGGCGAAAACATACTGCCTGCTATCGTGAAATTCCAAGATAGTCACGAAAAGCAATCTCATGCACTGCACAAGCTCTTTCCCATGATGCACCTCTCCTGCACTCTGTCGATGCAAATGAGCAAGCAGAGAGTTCAGGAATAAAACACCTAAGCTCATGTCCCCAAAAAACAGCAGCAGACAACTCGCAGATATATTCACCAATTTCTAATGCTTTTCTTTTCTTTTAAACACACGATAAACAGCCTCACCTGTGGTAAGGCTTAAAAAAATTGAATAAACTCGTAAATGTTCCTCTCCACGGAAATCTTTAGTAAAAGGCGAAAGATTTTTTCGTTTTGAAGAGAAACCAGAGTAAGTTAGAATATGGCTCTCTGGGGGTAAGTGGCACCACATCAAAGACCCCGTCATTGCGAGGGTGAGGACCTGAGAGGTATTTTTAGGCTCTAAGAAAGAGGACAAGAACCAGGCCAGTGAGGGAAGCAGGCCCAATTTTCAGAGTCTCTGCTCAAAGCACAGAAAATCAAAAAGGTGGACAGTTCCCATGCGTCTGTCTGGAAATATGCAAATTCTTTTCTGTACACACCTCAGCTCATTAGGAGACGTTGCGGCTGCTGGGCAAGGGGAACGGGAAGCGTGCATCAGGCTTTAGGTGAAGTGACACTGTAGGACTTTTGTCCCCCAGCGATTTTACGCTTTCCACACCATCCTTCCAATTGATAGGCTGTGAGCCACCACTGTGCTCTGCACATAGCCATGCACTTTAAGTCCCTTTTTCGCATGTACTTTCATTAAACCTGAATATAGAAGTATATATCTGTCTAGGCTAGAGGCACATGAAACAGGACTGGCGTGCCGCTTCAAGTGTACCTGAGAGGAATCTGACTCAGGATTGGCCACCCTCTCAGGGCACCGACTCAGGATTGGCCAACCTCTATGGGGCAACTCTAACGGGCACAAATAATGGGCAAGCCCTATGAAAAGCACAGCGTGAGTCTAGGTGCCACCTTGAAAAAGGAGGGCGACGTCTGGCCTCTGACAGCAGGAATATTAAGAGAGGAGAAAACATACTGCCTGCTATCGTGAAATTCCAAGATAGTCACGAAAAGCAATCTCATGCACTGTACAAGCTCTTTCCCATGATGCACCTCTCCTGCACTCTGTCTATGCAAATGAGCAAGCAGAGAGTTCAGGAATAAAACACCTAAGCTCATGTCCCCAAAAAACAGCAGCAGACAACTGGCAGATATTCCCCAATTTCTAATGCTTTTCTTTTAAACACACGATAAACAGCCTCACCTGTGGTAAGGCTTAAAAAAATTGAATAACCTCGTAAATGTTCCTCTCCACGGAAATCTTTAATAAAAGGCGAAAGATTTTTTCGTTTTGAAGAGAAACCAGAGTAAGATAGAATATGGCTCTCTGGGGGTAAGTGGCACCACATCAAAGACCCCGTCATTGCGAGGGTGAGGACCTGAGAGGTATTTTCAAAATCTAAGAAAGAGGACAAGGACCAGGCCGGTGAGGGAAGCAGGCCCAAATTTCAGAGTCTCTGCTCAAAGCACAGAAAATCAAAAAGGTGGACAGTTCCCATGAGTCTGTCTGGGAATATGCAAATTCCTTTCTGTACACACCTCAGCTCATTAGGAGGCATTGCGGCTGCTGGGCAAGGGGAACGGGAAGCGTGCATCAGGCTTTAGGTGAAGTGGCACTGTAGGACTTTTGTCCCCCAGCGATTTTACGCTTTCCACACCATCCTTCCAATCGTTAGGCTGTGAGCCACCACTGTGCTCTGCACATAGCCATGCACTTTAAGTCCCTTTTTCGCACGTACTTTCATTAAACCTGAATATAGAAGTATATATCTGTCTAGGCTAGAGGCACATGAAACAGGACTGGCATGCCGCTTCAAGTGTACCTGAGAGGAATCTGACTCAGGATTGGCCACCCTCTCAGGGCACCGACTCAGGATTGGCCAACCTCTATGGGGCACCTCTAACGGGCACAAATAATGGGCAAGCCCTATGAAAAGCACAGCGTGAGTCTAGGTGCCACCTTGAAAAAGGAGGGCGACGTCTGGCCTCTGACAGCAGGAATATTAAGAGAGGAGAAAACATACTGCCTGCTATCGTGAAATTCCAAGATAGTCACGAAAAGCAATCTCATGCACTGTACAAGCTCTTTCCCATGATGCACCTCTCCTGCACTCTGTCTATGCAAATGAGCAAGCAGAGAGTTCAGGAATAAAACACCTAAGCTCATGTCCCCAAAAAACAGCAGCAGACAACTGGCAGATATTCCCCAATTTCTAATGCTTTTCTTTTAAACACACGATAAACAGCCTCACCTGTGGTAAGGCTTAAAAAAATTGAATAACCTCGTAAATGTTCCTCTCCACGGAAATCTTTAGTAAAAGGCGAAAGATTTTTTCGTTTTGAAGAGAAACCAGAGTAAGTTAGAATATGGCTCTCTGGGGGTAAGTGGCACCACATCAAAGACCCCGTCATTGCGAGGGTGAGGACCTGAGAGGTATTTTTAGGCTCTAAGAAAGAGGACAAGAACCAGGCCAGTGAGGGAAGCAGGCCCAATTTTCAGAGTCTCTGCTCAAAGCACAGAAAATCAAAAAGGTGGACAGTTCCCATGCGTCTGTCTGGAAATATGCAAATTCTTTTCTGTACACACCTCAGCTCATTAGGAGACGTTGCGGCTGCTGGGCAAGGGGAACGGGAAGCGTGCATCAGGCTTTAGGTGAAGTGACACTGTAGGACTTTTGTCCCCCAGCGATTTTACGCTTTCCACACCATCCTTCCAATCGATAGGCTGTGAGCCACCACTGTGCTCTGCACATAGCCATGCACTTTAAGTCCCTTTTTCGCACGTACTTTCATTAAACCTGAATATAGAAGTATATATCTGTCTAGGCTAGAGGCACATGAAACAGGACTGGCGTGCCGCTTCAAGTGTACCTGAGAGGAATCTGACTCAGGATTGGCCACCCTCTCAGGGCACCGACTCAGGATTGGCCAACCTCTATGGGGCACCTCTAACGGGCACAAATAATGGGCAAGCCCTATGAAAAGCACAGCGTGAGTCTAGGTGCCACCTTGAAAAAGGAGGGCGACGTCTGGCCTCTGACAGCAGGAATATTAAGAGAGGAGAAAACATACTGCCTGCTATCGTGAAATTCCAAGATAGTCACGAAAAGCAATCTCATGCACTGTACAAGCTCTTTCCCATGATGCACCTCTCCTGCACTCTGTCTATGCAAATGAGCAAGCAGAGAGTTCAGGAATAAAACACCTAAGCTCATGTCCCCAAAAAACAGCAGCAGACAACTGGCAGATATTCCCCAATTTCTAATGCTTTTCTTTTAAACACACGATAAACAGCCTCACCTGTGGTAAGGCTTAAAAAAATTGAATAAACTCGTAAATGTTCCTTTCCACAGAAATCTTTAGTAAAAGGCGAAAGATTTTTTCGTTTTGAAGAGAAACCAGAGTAAGATAGAATATGGCTCTCTGGGGGTAAGTGGCACCACATCAAAGACCCCGTCATTGCGAGGGTGAGGACCTGAGAGGTATTTTCAAAATCTAAGAAAGAGGACAAGGACCAGGCCGGTGAGGGAAGCAGGCCCAAATTTCAGAGTCTCTGCTCAAAGCACAGAAAATCAAAAAGGTGGACAGTTCCCATGCGTCTGTCTGGGAATATGCAAATTCCTTTCTGTACACACCTCAGCTCATTAGGAGGCATTGCGGCTGCTGGGCAAGGGGAACGGGAAGCGTGCATCAGGCTTTAGGTGAAGTGGCCCTGTAGGACTTTTGTCCCCCAGCGATTTTACGCTTTCCACACCATCCTTCCAATCGTTAGGCTGTGAGCCACCACTGTGCTCTGCACATAGCCATGCACTTTAAGTCCCTTTTTCGCACATACTTTCATTAAACCTGAATATAGAAGTATATATCTGTCTAGGCTAGAGGCACATGAAAAAGGACTGGCGTGCCGCTTCAAGTGTACCTGAGAGGAATCTGACTCAGGATTGGCCACCCTCTCAGGGCACCGACTCAGGATTGGCCAACCTCTATGGGGCACCTCTAACATGCACAAATAACGGGCAAGCCCTATGAAAAGCACAGCGTGAGTCTAGGTGCCACCTTGAAAAAGGAGGGTGACGTCTGGCCTCTGACAGCAGGAATATTAAGAGAGGAGAAAACATACTGCCTGCTATCGTGAAATTCCAAGATAGTCACGAAAAGCAATCTCATGCACTGCACAAGCTCTTTCCCATGATGCACCTCTCCTGCACTCTGTCGATGCAAATGAGCAAGCAGAGAGTTCAGGAATAAAACACCTAAGCTCATGTCCCCAAAAAACAGCAGCAGACAACTCGCAGATATATTCACCAATTTCTAATGCTTTTCTTTTAAACACACGATAAACAGCCTCACCTGTGGTAAGGCTTAAAAAAATTGAATAAACTCGTAAATGTTCCTCTCCACGGAAATCTTTAGTAAAAGGCGAAAGATTTTTTCGTTTTGAAGAGAAACCAGAGTAAGTTAGAATATGGCTCTCTGGGGGTAAGTGGCACCACATCAAAGACCCCGTCATTGCGAGGGTGAGGACCTGAGAGGTATTTTTAGGCTCTAAGAAAGAGGACAAGAACCAGGCCAGTGAGGGAAGCAGGCCCAATTTTCAGAGTCTCTGCTCAAAGCACAGAAAATCAAAAAGGTGGACAGTTCCCATGCGTCTGTCTGGAAATATGCAAATTCTTTTCTGTACACACCTCAGCTCATTAGGAGACGTTGCGGCTGCTGGGCAAGGGGAACGGGAAGCGTGCATCAGGCTTTAGGTGAAGTGACACTGTAGGACTTTTGTCCCCCAGCGATTTTACGCTTTCCACACCATCCTTCCAATTGATAGGCTGTGAGCCACCACTGCGCTCTGCACATAGCCATGCACTTTAAGTCCCTTTTTCGCATGTACTTTCATTAAACCTGAATATAGAAGTATATATCTGTCTAGGCTAGAGGCACATGAAACAGGACTGGCGTGCCGCTTCAAGTGTACCTGAGAGGAATCTGACTCAGGATTGGCCACCCTCTCAGGGCACCGACTCAGGATTGGCCAACCTCTATGGGGCACCTCTAACGGGCACAAATAATGGGCAAGCCCTATGAAAAGCACAGCGTGAGTCTAGGTGCCACCTTGAAAAAGGAGGGCGACGTCTGGCCTCTGACAGCAGGAATATTAAGAGAGGAGAAAACATACTGCCTGCTATCGTGAAATTCCAAGATAGTCACGAAAAGCAATCTCATGCACTGTACAAGCTCTTTCCCATGATGCACCTCTCCTGCACTCTGTCTATGCAAATGAGCAAGCAGAGAGTTCAGGAATAAAACACCTAAGCTCATGTCCCCAAAAAACAGCAGCAGACAACTGGCAGATATTCCCCAATTTCTAATGCTTTTCTTTTAAACACACGATAAACAGCCTCACCTGTGGTAAGGCTTAAAAAAATTGAATAACCTCGTAAATGTTCCTCTCCACGGAAATCTTTAGTAAAAGGCGAAAGATTTTTTCGTTTTGAAGAGAAACCAGAGTAAGTTAGAATATGGCTCTCTGGGGGTAAGTGGCACCACATCAAAGACCCCGTCATTGCGAGGGTGAGGACCTGAGAGGTATTTTTAGGCTCTAAGAAAGAGGACAAGAACCAGGCCAGTGAGGGAAGCAGGCCCAATTTTCAGAGTCTCTGCTCAAAGCACAGAAAATCAAAAAGGTGGACAGTTCCCATGCGTCTGTCTGGAAATATGCAAATTCTTTTCTGTACACACCTCAGCTCATTAGGAGACGTTGCGGCTGCTGGGCAAGGGGAACGGGAAGCGTGCATCAGGCTTTAGGTGAAGTGACACTGTAGGACTTTTGTCCCCCAGCGATTTTACGCTTTCCACACCATCCTTCCAATCGATAGGCTGTGAGCCACCACTGTGCTCTGCACATAGCCATGCACTTTAAGTCCCTTTTTCGCACGTACTTTCATTAAACCTGAATATAGAAGTATATATCTGTCTAGGCTAGAGGCACATGAAACAGGACTGGCGTGCCGCTTCAAGTGTACCTGAGAGGAATCTGACTCAGGATTGGCCACCCTCTCAGGGCACCGACTCAGGATTGGCCAACCTCTATGGGGCACCTCTAACGGGCACAAATAATGGGCAAGCCCTATGAAAAGCACAGCGTGAGTCTAGGTGCCACCTTGAAAAAGGAGGGCGACGTCTGGCCTCTGACAGCAGGAATATTAAGAGAGGAGAAAACATACTGCCTGCTATCGTGAAATTCCAAGATAGTCACGAAAAGCAATCTCATGCACTGTACAAGCTCTTTCCCATGATGCACCTCTCCTGCACTCTGTCTATGCAAATGAGCAAGCAGAGAGTTCAGGAATAAAACACCTAAGCTCATGTCCCCAAAACACAGCAGCAGACAACTGGCAGATATTCCCCAATTTCTAATGCTTTTCTTTTAAACACACGATAAACATCCTCACCTGTGGTAAGGCTTAAAAAAATTGAATAAACTCGTAAATGTTCCTCTCCACGGAAATCTTTAGTAAAAGGCGAAAGATTTTTTCGTTTTGAAGAGAAACCAGAGTAAGTTAGAATATGGCTCTCGGGGGGTAAGTGGCACCACATCAAAGACCCCGTCATTGCAAGGGTGAGGACCTGAGAGGTATTTTCAAAATCTAAGAAAGAGGACAAGAACCAGGCCGGTGAGGGAAGCAGGCCCAAATTTCAGAGTCTCTGCTCAAAGCACAGAAAATCAAAAAGGTGGACAGTTCCCATGCGTCTGTCTGGGAATATGCAAATTCTTTTCTGTACACACCTCAGCTCATTAGGAGGCGTTGCGGCTGCTGGGCAAGGGGAACGGGAAGCGTGCATCAGGCTTTAGGTGAAGTGGCACTGTAGGACTTTTGTCCCCCAGCGATTTTACGCTTTCCACACCATCCTTCCAATCGTTAGGCTGTGAGCCACCACTGTGCTCTGCACATAGCCATGCACTTTAAGTCCCTTTTTCGCACGTACTTTCATTAAACCTGAATATAGAAGTATATATCTGTCTAGGCTAGAGGCACATGAAACAGGACTGGCGTGCCGCTTCAAGTGTACCTGAGAGGAATCTGACTCAAGATTGGCCACCCTCTCAGGGCACCGACTCAGGATTGGCGAACCTCTATGGGGCACCTCTAACATGCACAAATAACGGGCAAGCCCTATGAAAAGCACAGCGTGAGTCTAGGTGCCACCTTGAAAAAGGAGGGTGACGTCTGGCCTCTGACAGCAGGAATATTAAGAGAGGAGAAAACATACTGCCTGCTATCGTGAAATTCCAAGATAGTCACGAAAAGCAATCTCATGCACTGCACAAGCTCTTTCCCATGATGCACCTCTCCTGCACTCTGTCTATGCAAATGAGCAAGCAGAGAGTTCAGGAATAAAACACCTAAGCTCATGTCCCCAAAAAACAGCAGCAGACAACTCGCAGATATTCCCCAATTTCTAATGCTTTTCTTTTAAACACACGATAAACAGCCTCACCTGTGGTAAGGCTTAAAAAAATTGAATAAACTCGCAAATGTTCCTCTCCACGGAAATCTTTAGTAAAAGGCGAAAGAATTTTTTCGTTTTGAAGAGAAACCAGAGTAAGTTAGAATATGGCTCTCTGGGGGTAAGTGGCACCACATCAAAGACCCCGTCATTGCGAGGGTGAGGACCTGAGAGGTATTTTCAAAATCTAAGAAAGAGGACAAGAACCAGGCCGGTGAGGGAAGCAGGCCCAAATTTCAGAGTCTCTGCTCAAAGCACAGAAAATCAAAAAGGTGGACAGTTCCCATGCGTCTGTCTGGGAATATGCAAATTCTTTTCTGTACACACCTCAGCTCATTAGGAGGCGTTGCGGCTGCTGGGCAAGGGGAACGGGAAGCGTGCATCAGGCTTTAGGTGAAGTGGCACTGTAGGACTTTTGTCCCCCAGCGATTTTACGCTTTCCACACCATCCTTCCAATCGTTAGGCTGTGAGCCACCACTGTGCTCTGCACATAGCCATGCACTTTAAGTCCCTTTTTCGCACGTACTTTCATTAAACCTGAATATAGAAGTATATATCTGTCTAGGCTAGAGGCACATGAAACAGGACTGGCGTGCCGCTTCAAGTGTACCTGAGAGGAATCTGACTCAGGATTGGCCACCCTCTCAGGGCACCGACTCAGGATTGGCCAACCTCTATGGGGCACCTCTAACATGCACAAATAACGGGCAAGCCCTATGAAAAGCACAGCGTGAGTCTAGGTGCCACCTTGAAAAAGGAGGGTGACGTCTGGCCTCTGACAGCAGGAATATTAAGAGAGGAGAAAACATACTGCCTGCTATCGTGAAATTCCAAGATAGTCACGAAAAGCAATCTCATGCACTGCACAAGCTCTTTCCCATGATGCACCTCTCCTGCACTCTGTCGATGCAAATGAGCAAGCAGAGAGTTCAGGAATAAAACACCTAAGCTCATGTCCCCAAAAAACAGCAGCAGACAACTCGCAGATATATTCACCAATTTCTAATGCTTTTCTTTTAAACACACGATAAACAGCCTCACCTGTGGTAAGGCTTAAAAAAATTGAATAAACTCATAAATGTTCCTCTCCACGGAAATCTTTAGTAAAAGGCAAAAGATTTTTTCGTTTTGAAGAGAAACCAGAGTAAGTTAGAATATGGCTCTCTGGGGGTAAGTGGCACCACATCAAAGACCCCGTCATTGCGAGGGTGAGGACCTGAGAGGTATTTTTAGGCTCTAAGAAAGAGGACAAGAACCAGGCCAGTGAGGGAAGCAGGCCCAATTTTCAGAGTCTCTGCTCAAAGCACAGAAAATCAAAAAGGTGGACAGTTCCCATGCGTCTGTCTGGAAATATGCAAATTCTTTTCTGTACACACCTCAGCTCATTAGGAGACGTTGCGGCTGCTGGGCAAGGGGAACGGGAAGCGTGCATCAGGCTTTAGGTGAAGTGACACTGTAGGACTTTTGTCCCCCAGCGATTTTACGCTTTCCACACCATCCTTCCAATTGATAGGCTGTGAGCCACCACTGTGCTCTGCACATAGCCATGCACTTTAAGTCCCTTTTTCGCATGTACTTTCATTAAACCTGAATATAGAAGTATATATCTGTCTAGGCTAGAGGCACATGAAACAGGACTGGCGTGCCGCTTCAAGTGTACCTGAGAGGAATCTGACTCAGGATTGGCCACCCTCTCAGGGCACCGACTCAGGATTGGCCAACCTCTATGGGGCACCTCTAACGGGCACAAATAATGGGCAAGCCCTATGAAAAGCACAGCGTGAGTCTAGGTGCCACCTTGAAAAAGGAGGGCGACGTCTGGCCTCTGACAGCAGGAATATTAAGAGAGGAGAAAACATACTGCCTGCTATCGTGAAATTCCAAGATAGTCACGAAAAGCAATCTCATGCACTGTACAAGCTCTTTCCCATGATGCACCTCTCCTGCACTCTGTCTATGCAAATGAGCAAGCAGAGAGTTCAGGAATAAAACACCTAAGCTCATGTCCCCAAAAAACAGCAGCAGACAACTGGCAGATATTCCCCAATTTCTAATGCTTTTCTTTTAAACACACGATAAACAGCCTCACCTGTGGTAAGGCTTAAAAAAATTGAATAACCTCGTAAATGTTCCTCTCCACGGAAATCTTTAGTAAAAGGCGAAAGATTTTTTCGTTTTGAAGAGAAACCAGAGTAAGTTAGAATATGGCTCTCTGGGGGTAAGTGGCACCACATCAAAGACCCCGTCATTGCGAGGGTGAGGACCTGAGAGGTATTTTTAGGCTCTAAGAAAGAGGACAAGAACCAGGCCAGTGAGGGAAGCAGGCCCAATTTTCAGAGTCTCTGCTCAAAGCACAGAAAATCAAAAAGGTGGACAGTTCCCATGCGTCTGTCTGGAAATATGCAAATTCTTTTCTGTACACACCTCAGCTCATTAGGAGACGTTGCGGCTGCTGGGCAAGGGGAACGGGAAGCGTGCATCAGGCTTTAGGTGAAGTGACACTGTAGGACTTTTGTCCCCCAGCGATTTTACGCTTTCCACACCATCCTTCCAATCGATAGGCTGTGAGCCACCACTGTGCTCTGCACATAGCCATGCACTTTAAGTCCCTTTTTCGCACGTACTTTCATTAAACCTGAATATAGAAGTATATATCTGTCTAGGCTAGAGGCACATGAAACAGGACTGGCGTGCCGCTTCAAGTGTACCTGAGAGGAATCTGACTCAGGATTGGCCACCCTCTCAGGGCACCGACTCAGGATTGGCCAACCTCTATGGGGCACCTCTAACGGGCACAAATAATGGGCAAGCCCTATGAAAAGCACAGCGTGAGTCTAGGTGCCACCTTGAAAAAGGAGGGCGACGTCTGGCCTCTGACAGCAGGAATATTAAGAGAGGAGAAAACATACTGCCTGCTATCGTGAAATTCCAAGATAGTCACGAAAAGCAATCTCATGCACTGTACAAGCTCTTTCCCATGATGCACCTCTCCTGCACTCTGTCTATGCAAATGAGCAAGCAGAGAGTTCAGGAATAAAACACCTAAGCTCATGTCCCCAAAACACAGCAGCAGACAACTGGCAGATATTCCCCAATTTCTAATGCTTTTCTTTTAAACACACGATAAACATCCTCACCTGTGGTAAGGCTTAAAAAAATTGAATAAACTCGTAAATGTTCCTCTCCACGGAAATCTTTAGTAAAAGGCGAAAGATTTTTTCGTTTTGAAGAGAAACCAGAGTAAGTTAGAATATGGCTCTCGGGGGGTAAGTGGCACCACATCAAAGACCCCGTCATTGCAAGGGTGAGGACCTGAGAGGTATTTTCAAAATCTAAGAAAGAGGACAAGAACCAGGCCGGTGAGGGAAGCAGGCCCAAATTTCAGAGTCTCTGCTCAAAGCACAGAAAATCAAAAAGGTGGACAGTTCCCATGCGTCTGTCTGGGAATATGCAAATTCTTTTCTGTACACACCTCAGCTCATTAGGAGGCGTTGCGGCTGCTGGGCAAGGGGAACGGGAAGCGTGCATCAGGCTTTAGGTGAAGTGGCACTGTAGGACTTTTGTCCCCCAGCGATTTTACGCTTTCCACACCATCCTTCCAATCGTTAGGCTGTGAGCCACCACTGTGCTCTGCACATAGCCATGCACTTTAAGTCCCTTTTTCGCACGTACTTTCATTAAACCTGAATATAGAAGTATATATCTGTCTAGGCTAGAGGCACATGAAACAGGACTGGCGTGCCGCTTCAAGTGTACCTGAGAGGAATCTGACTCAAGATTGGCCACCCTCTCAGGGCACCGACTCAGGATTGGCGAACCTCTATGGGGCACCTCTAACATGCACAAATAACGGGCAAGCCCTATGAAAAGCACAGCGTGAGTCTAGGTGCCACCTTGAAAAAGGAGGGTGACGTCTGGCCTCTGACAGCAGGAATATTAAGAGAGGAGAAAACATACTGCCTGCTATCGTGAAATTCCAAGATAGTCACGAAAAGCAATCTCATGCACTGCACAAGCTCTTTCCCATGATGCACCTCTCCTGCACTCTGTCTATGCAAATGAGCAAGCAGAGAGTTCAGGAATAAAACACCTAAGCTCATGTCCCCAAAAAACAGCAGCAGACAACTCGCAGATATTCCCCAATTTCTAATGCTTTTCTTTTAAACACACGATAAACAGCCTCACCTGTGGTAAGGCTTAAAAAAATTGAATAAACTCGCAAATGTTCCTCTCCACGGAAATCTTTAGTAAAAGGCGAAAGAATTTTTTCGTTTTGAAGAGAAACCAGAGTAAGTTAGAATATGGCTCTCTGGGGGTAAGTGGCACCACATCAAAGACCCCGTCATTGCGAGGGTGAGGACCTGAGAGGTATTTTCAAAATCTAAGAAAGAGGACAAGAACCAGGCCGGTGAGGGAAGCAGGCCCAAATTTCAGAGTCTCTGCTCAAAGCACAGAAAATCAAAAAGGTGGACAGTTCCCATGCGTCTGTCTGGGAATATGCAAATTCTTTTCTGTACACACCTCAGCTCATTAGGAGGCGTTGCGGCTGCTGGGCAAGGGGAACGGGAAGCGTGCATCAGGCTTTAGGTGAAGTGGCACTGTAGGACTTTTGTCCCCCAGCGATTTTACGCTTTCCACACCATCCTTCCAATCGTTAGGCTGTGAGCCACCACTGTGCTCTGCACATAGCCATGCACTTTAAGTCCCTTTTTCGCACGTACTTTCATTAAACCTGAATATAGAAGTATATATCTGTCTAGGCTAGAGGCACATGAAACAGGACTGGCGTGCCGCTTCAAGTGTACCTGAGAGGAATCTGACTCAGGATTGGCCACCCTC
Organism: Lissotriton helveticus; assembly: GCF_964261635.1. NCBI lineage: Eukaryota > Metazoa > Chordata > Amphibia > Caudata > Salamandridae > Lissotriton > Lissotriton helveticus. The sequence goes on along the minus strand of NC_136073.1, from coordinate 656,917,889 downwards.
TCAGGGCACCGACTCAGGATTGGCCAACCTCTATGGGGCACCTCTAACATGCACAAATAACGGGCAAGCCCTATGAAACGCACAGCGTGAGTCTAGGTGCCACCTTGAAAAAGGAGGGTGACGTCTGGCCTCTGACAGCAGGAATATTAAGAGAGGAGAAAACATACTGCCTGCTATCGTGAAATTCCAAGATAGTCACGAAAAGCAATCTCATGCACTGCACAAGCTCTTTCCCATGATGCACCTCTCCTGCACTCTGTCGATGCAAATGAGCAAGCAGAGAGTTCAGGAATAAAACACCTAAGCTCATGTCCCCAAAAAACAGCAGCAGACAACTCGCAGATATATTCACCAATTTCTAATGCTTTTCTTTTAAACACACGATAAACAGCCTCACCTGTGGTAAGGCTTAAAAAAATTGAATAAACTCATAAATGTTCCTCTCCACGGAAATCTTTAGTAAAAGGCAAAAGATTTTTTCGTTTTGAAGAGAAACCAGAGTAAGTTAGAATATGGCTCTCTGGGGGTAAGTGGCACCACATCAAAGACCCCGTCATTGCGAGGGTGAGGACCTGAGAGGTATTTTTAGGCTCTAAGAAAGAGGACAAGAACCAGGCCAGTGAGGGAAGCAGGCCCAATTTTCAGAGTCTCTGCTCAAAGCACAGAAAATCAAAAAGGTGGACAGTTCCCATGCGTCTGTCTGGAAATATGCAAATTCTTTTCTGTACACACCTCAGCTCATTAGGAGACGTTGCGGCTGCTGGGCAAGGGGAACGGGAAGCGTGCATCAGGCTTTAGGTGAAGTGACACTGTAGGACTTTTGTCCCCCAGCGATTTTACGCTTTCCACACCATCCTTCCAATTGATAGGCTGTGAGCCACCACTGTGCTCTGCACATAGCCATGCACTTTAAGTCCCTTTTTCGCATGTACTTTCATTAAACCTGAATATAGAAGTATATATCTGTCTAGGCTAGAGGCACATGAAACAGGACTGGCGTGCCGCTTCAAGTGTACCTGAGAGGAATCTGACTCAGGATTGGCCACCCTCTCAGGGCACCGACTCAGGATTGGCCAACCTCTATGGGGCACCTCTAACGGGCACAAATAATGGGCAAGCCCTATGAAAAGCACAGCGTGAGTCTAGGTGCCACCTTGAAAAAGGAGGGCGACGTCTGGCCTCTGACAGCAGGAATATTAAGAGAGGAGAAAACATACTGCCTGCTATCGTGAAATTCCAAGATAGTCACGAAAAGCAATCTCATGCACTGTACAAGCTCTTTCCCATGATGCACCTCTCCTGCACTCTGTCTATGCAAATGAGCAAGCAGAGAGTTCAGGAATAAAACACCTAAGCTCATGTCCCCAAAAAACAGCAGCAGGCAACTGGCAGATATTCCCCAATTTCTAATGCTTTTCTTTTAAACACACGATAAACAGCCTCACCTGTGGTAAGGCTTAAAAAAATTGAATAACCTCGTAAATGTTCCTCTCCACGGAAATCTTTAGTAAAAGGCGAAAGATTTTTTCGTTTTGAAGAGACACCAGAGTAAGTTAGAATATGGCTCTCTGGGGGTAAGTGGCACCACATCAAAGACCCCGTCATTGCGAGGGTGAGGACCTGAGAGGTATTTTTAGGCTCTAAGAAAGAGGACAAGAACCAGGCCAGTGAGGGAAGCAGGCCCAATTTTCAGAGTCTCTGCTCAAAGCACAGAAAATCAAAAAGGTGGACAGTTCCCATGCGTCTGTCTGGAAATATGCAAATTCTTTTCTGTACACACCTCAGCTCATTAGGAGACGTTGCGGATGCTGGGCAAGGGGAACGGGAAGCGTGCATCAGGCTTTAGGTGAAGTGACACTGTAGGACTTTTGTCCCCCAGCGATTTTACGCTTTCCACACCATCCTTCCAATCGATAGGCTGTGAGCCACCACTGTGCTCTGCACATAGCCATGCACTTTAAGTCCCTTTTTCGCACGTACTTTCATTAAACCTGAATATAGAAGTATATATCTGTCTAGGCTAGAGGCACATGAAACAGGACTGGCGTGCCGCTTCAAGTGTACCTGAGAGGAATCTGACTCAGGATTGGCCACCCTCTCAGGGCACCGACTCAGGATTGGCCAACCTCTATGGGGCACCTCTAACGGGCACAAATAATGGGCAAGCCCTATGAAAAGCACAGCGTGAGTCTAGGTGCCACCTTGAAAAAGGAGGGCGACGTCTGGCCTCTGACAGCAGGAATATTAAGAGAGGAGAAAACATACTGCCTGCTATCGTGAAATTCCAAGATAGTCACGAAAAGCAATCTCATGCACTGTACAAGCTCTTTCCCATGATGCACCTCTCCTGCACTCTGTCTATGCAAATGAGCAAGCAGAGAGTTCAGGAATAAAACACCTAAGCTCATGTCCCCAAAAAACAGCAGCAGACAACTGGCAGATATTCCCCAATTTCTAATGCTTTCCTTTTAAACACACGATAAACATCCTCACCTGTGGTAAGGCTTATAAAAATTGAATAAACTCGTAAATGTTCCTCTCCACGGAAATCTTTAGTAAAAGGCGAAAGATTTTTTCGTTTTGAAGAGAAACCAGAGTAAGTTAGAATATGGCTCTCGGGGGGTAAGTGGCACCACATCAAAGACCCCGTCATTGCGAGGGTGAGGACCTGAGAGGTATTTTCAAAATCTAAGAAAGAGGACAAGAACCAGGCCGGTGAGGGAAGCAGGCCCAAATTTCAGAGTCTCTGCTCAAAGCACAGAAAATCAAAAAGGTGGACAGTTCCCATGCGTCTGTCTGGGAATATGCAAATTCTTTTCTGTACACACCTCAGCTCATTAGGAGGCGTTGCGGCTGCTGGGCAAGGGGAACGGGAAGCGTGCATCAGGCTTTAGGTGAAGTGGCACTGTAGGACTTTTGTCCCCCAGCGATTTTACGCTTTCCACACCATCCTTCCAATCGTTAGGCTGTGAGCCACCACTGTGCTCTGCACATAGCCATGCACTTTAAGTCCCTTTTTCGCACGTACTTTCATTAAACCTGAATATAGAAGTATATATCTGTCTAGGCTAGAGGCACATGAAACAGGACTGGCGTGCCGCTTCAAGTGTACCTGAGAGGAATCTGACTCAGGATTGGCCACCCTCTCAGGGCACCGACTCAGGATTGGCCAACCTCTATGGGGCACCTCTAACATGCACAAATAACGGGCAAGCCCTATGAAAAGCACAGCGTGAGTCTAGGTGCCACCTTGAAAAAGGAGGGTGACGTCTGGCCTCTGACAGCAGGAATATTAAGAGAGGAGAAAACATACTGCCTGCTATCGTGAAATTCCAAGATAGTCACGAAAAGCAATCTCATGCACTGCACAAGCTCTTTCCCATGATGCACCTCTCCTGCACTCTGTCGATGCAAATGAGCAAGCAGAGAGTTCAGGAATAAAACACCTAAGCTCATGTCCCCAAAAAACAGCAGCAGACAACTCGCAGATATATTCACCAATTTCTAATGCTTTTCTTTTAAACACACGATAAACAGCCTCACCTGTGGTAAGGCTTAAAAAAATTGAATAAACTCGTAAATGTTCCTCTCCACGGAAATCTTTAGTAAAAGGCGAAAGATTTTTTCGTTTTGAAGAGAAACCAGAGTAAGTTAGAATATGGCTCTCTGGGGGTAAGTGGCACCACATCAAAGACCCCGTCATTGCGAGGGTGAGGACCTGAGAGGTATTTTTAGGCTCTAAGAAAGAGGACAAGAACCAGGCCAGTGAGGGAAGCAGGCCCAATTTTCAGAGTCTCTGCTCAAAGCACAGAAAATCAAAAAGGTGGACAGTTCCCATGCGTCTGTCTGGAAATATGCAAATTCTTTTCTGTACACACCTCAGCTCATTAGGAGGCGTTGCGGCTGCTGGGCAAGGGGAACGGGAAGCGTGCATCAGGCTTTAGGTGAAGTGACACTGTAGGACTTTTGTCCCCCAGCGATTTTACGCTTTCCACACCATCCTTCCAATCGATAGGCTGTGAGCCACCACTGTGCTCTGCACATAGCCATGCACTTTAAGTCCCTTTTTCGCATGTACTTTCATTAAACCTGAATATAGAAGTATATATCTGTCTAGGCTAGAGGCACATGAAACAGGACTGGCGTGCCGCTTCAAGTGTACCTGAGAGGAATCTGACTCAGGATTGGCCACCCTCTCAGGGCACCGACTCAGGATTGGCCAACCTCTATGGGGGACCTCTAACGGGCACAAATAATGGGCAAGCCCTATGAAAAGCACAGCGTGAGTCTAGGTGCCACCTTGAAAAAGGAGGGCGACGTCTGGCCTCTGACAGCAGGAATATTAAGAGAGGAGAAAACATACTGCCTGCTATCGTGAAATTCCAAGATAGTCACGAAAAGCAATCTCATGCACTGTACAAGCTCTTTCCCATGATGCACCTCTCCTGCACTCTGTCTATGCAAATGAGCAAGCAGAGAGTTCAGGAATAAAACACCTAAGCTCATGTCCCCAAAAAACAGCAGCAGACAACTGGCAGATATTCCCCAATTTCTAATGCTTTTCTTTTAAACACACGATAAACAGCCTCACCTGTGGTAAGGCTTAAAAAAATTGAATAACCTCGTAAATGTTCCTCTCCACGGAAATCTTTAGTAAAAGGCGAAAGATTTTTTCGTTTTGAAGAGAAACCAGAGTAAGTTAGAATATGGCTCTCTGGGGGTAAGTGGCACCACATCAAAGACCCCGTCATTGCGAGGGTGAGGACCTGAGAGGTATTTTTAGGCTCTAAGAAAGAGGACAAGAACCAGGCCAGTGAGGGAAGCAGGCCCAATTTTCAGAGTCTCTGCTCAAAGCACAGAAAATCAAAAAGGTGGACAGTTCCCATGCGTCTGTCTGGAAATATGCAAATTCTTTTCTGTACACACCTCAGCTCATTAGGAGACGTTGCGGCTGCTGGGCAAGGGGAACGGGAAGCGTGCATCAGGCTTTAGGTGAAGTGACACTGTAGGACTTTTGTCCCCCAGCGATTTTACGCTTTCCACACCATCCTTCCAATCGATAGGCTGTGAGCCACCACTGTGCTCTGCACATAGCCATGCACTTTAAGTCCCTTTTTCGCACGTACTTTCATTAAACCTGAATATAGAAGTATATATCTGTCTAGGCTAGAGGCACATGAAACAGGACTGGCGTGCCGCTTCAAGTGTACCTGAGAGGAATCTGACTCAGGATTGGCCACCCTCTCAGGGCACCGACTCAGGATTGGCCAACCTCTATGGGGCACCTCTAACGGGCACAAATAATGGGCAAGCCCTATGAAAAGCACAGCGTGAGTCTAGGTGCCACCTTGAAAAAGGAGGGCGACGTCTGGCCTCTGACAGCAGGAATATTAAGAGAGGAGAAAACATACTGCCTGCTATCGTGAAATTCCAAGATAGTCACGAAAAGCAATCTCATGCACTGTACAAGCTCTTTCCCATGATGCACCTCTCCTGCACTCTGTCTATGCAAATGAGCAAGCAGAGAGTTCAGGAATAAAACACCTAAGCTCATGTCCCCAAAACACAGCAGCAGACAACTGGCAGATATTCCCCAATTTCTAATGCTTTTCTTTTAAACACACGATAAACATCCTCACCTGTGGTAAGGCTTAAAAAAATTGAATAAACTCGTAAATGTTCCTCTCCACGGAAATCTTTAGTAAAAGGCGAAAGATTTTTTCGTTTTGAAGAGAAACCAGAGTAAGTTAGAATATGGCTCTCGGGGGGTAAGTGGCACCACATCAAAGACCCCGTCATTGCAAGGGTGAGGACCTGAGAGGTATTTTCAAAATCTAAGAAAGAGGACAAGAACCAGGCCGGTGAGGGAAGCAGGCCCAAATTTCAGAGTCTCTGCTCAAAGCACAGAAAATCAAAAAGGTGGACAGTTCCCATGCGTCTGTCTGGGAATATGCAAATTCTTTTCTGTACACACCTCAGCTCATTAGGAGGCGTTGCGGCTGCTGGGCAAGGGGAACGGGAAGCGTGCATCAGGCTTTAGGTGAAGTGGCACTGTAGGACTTTTGTCCCCCAGCGATTTTACGCTTTCCACACCATCCTTCCAATCGTTAGGCTGTGAGCCACCACTGTGCTCTGCACATAGCCATGCACTTTAAGTCCCTTTTTCGCACGTACTTTCATTAAACCTGAATATAGAAGTATATATCTGTCTAGGCTAGAGGCACATGAAACAGGACTGGCGTGCCGCTTCAAGTGTACCTGAGAGGAATCTGACTCAAGATTGGCCACCCTCTCAGGGCACCGACTCAGGATTGGCGAACCTCTATGGGGCACCTCTAACATGCACAAATAACGGGCAAGCCCTATGAAAAGCACAGCGTGAGTCTAGGTGCCACCTTGAAAAAGGAGGGTGACGTCTGGCCTCTGACAGCAGGAATATTAAGAGAGGAGAAAACATACTGCCTGCTATCGTGAAATTCCAAGATAGTCACGAAAAGCAATCTCATGCACTGCACAAGCTCTTTCCCATGATGCACCTCTCCTGCACTCTGTCTATGCAAATGAGCAAGCAGAGAGTTCAGGAATAAAACACCTAAGCTCATGTCCCCAAAAAACAGCAGCAGACAACTCGCAGATATTCCCCAATTTCTAATGCTTTTCTTTTAAACACACGATAAACAGCCTCACCTGTGGTAAGGCTTAAAAAAATTGAATAAACTCGCAAATGTTCCTCTCCACGGAAATCTTTAGTAAAAGGCGAAAGAATTTTTTTCGTTTTGAAGAGAAACCAGAGTAAGTTAGAATATGGCTCTCTGGGGGTAAGTGGCACCACATCAAAGACCCCGTCATTGCGAGGGTGAGGACCTGAGAGGTATTTTCAAAATCTAAGAAAGAGGACAAGAACCAGGCCGGTGAGGGAAGCAGGCCCAAATTTCAGAGTCTCTGCTCAAAGCACAGAAAATCAAAAAGGTGGACAGTTCCCATGCGTCTGTCTGGGAATATGCAAATTCTTTTCTGTACACACCTCAGCTCATTAGGAGGCGTTGCGGCTGCTGGGCAAGGGGAACGGGAAGCGTGCATCAGGCTTTAGGTGAAGTGGCACTGTAGGACTTTTGTCCCCCAGCGATTTTACGCTTTCCACACCATCCTTCCAATCGTTAGGCTGTGAGCCACCACTGTGCTCTGCACATAGCCATGCACTTTAAGTCCCTTTTTCGCACGTACTTTCATTAAACCTGAATATAGAAGTATATATCTGTCTAGGCTAGAGGCACATGAAACAGGACTGGCGTGCCGCTTCAAGTGTACCTGAGAGGAATCTGACTCAGGATTGGCCACCCTCTCAGGGCACCGACTCAGGATTGGCCAACCTCTATGGGGCACCTCTAACATGCACAAATAACGGGCAAGCCCTATGAAAAGCACAGCGTGAGTCTAGGTGCCACCTTGAAAAAGGAGGGTGACGTCTGGCCTCTGACAGCAGGAATATTAAGAGAGGAGAAAACATACTGCCTGCTATCGTGAAATTCCAAGATAGTCACGAAAAGCAATCTCATGCACTGCACAAGCTCTTTCCCATGATGCACCTCTCCTGCACTCTGTCGATGCAAATGAGCAAGCAGAGAGTTCAGGAATAAAACACCTAAGCTCATGTCCCCAAAAAACAGCAGCAGACAACTCGCAGATATATTCACCAATTTCTAATGCTTTTCTTTTAAACACACGATAAACAGCCTCACCTGTGGTAAGGCTTAAAAAAATTGAATAAACTCATAAATGTTCCTCTCCACGGAAATCTTTAGTAAAAGGCAAAAGATTTTTTCGTTTTGAAGAGAAACCAGAGTAAGTTAGAATATGGCTCTCTGGGGGTAAGTGGCACCACATCAAAGACCCCGTCATTGCGAGGGTGAGGACCTGAGAGGTATTTTTAGGCTCTAAGAAAGAGGACAAGAACCAGGCCAGTGAGGGAAGCAGGCCCAATTTTCAGAGTCTCTGCTCAAAGCACAGAAAATCAAAAAGGTGGACAGTTCCCATGCGTCTGTCTGGAAATATGCAAATTCTTTTCTGTACACACCTCAGCTCATTAGGAGACGTTGCGGCTGCTGGGCAAGGGGAACGGGAAGCGTGCATCAGGCTTTAGGTGAAGTGACACTGTAGGACTTTTGTCCCCCAGCGATTTTACGCTTTCCACACCATCCTTCCAATTGATAGGCTGTGAGCCACCACTGTGCTCTGCACATAGCCATGCACTTTAAGTCCCTTTTTCGCATGTACTTTCATTAAACCTGAATATAGAAGTATATATCTGTCTAGGCTAGAGGCACATGAAACAGGACTGGCGTGCCGCTTCAAGTGTACCTGAGAGGAATCTGACTCAGGATTGGCCACCCTCTCAGGGCACCGACTCAGGATTGGCCAACCTCTATGGGGCACCTCTAACGGGCACAAATAATGGGCAAGCCCTATGAAAAGCACAGCGTGAGTCTAGGTGCCACCTTGAAAAAGGAGGGCGACGTCTGGCCTCTGACAGCAGGAATATTAAGAGAGGAGAAAACATACTGCCTGCTATCGTGAAATTCCAAGATAGTCACGAAAAGCAATCTCATGCACTGTACAAGCTCTTTCCCATGATGCACCTCTCCTGCACTCTGTCTATGCAAATGAGCAAGCAGAGAGTTCAGGAATAAAACACCTAAGCTCATGTCCCCAAAAAACAGCAGCAGACAACTGGCAGATATTCCCCAATTTCTAATGCTTTTCTTTTAAACACACGATAAACAGCCTCACCTGTGGTAAGGCTTAAAAAAATTGAATAACCTCGTAAATGTTCCTCTCCACGGAAATCTTTAGTAAAAGGCGAAAGATTTTTTCGTTTTGAAGAGACACCAGAGTAAGTTAGAATATGGCTCTCTGGGGGTAAGTGGCACCACATCAAAGACCCCGTCATTGCGAGGGTGAGGACCTGAGAGGTATTTTTAGGCTCTAAGAAAGAGGACAAGAACCAGGCCAGTGAGGGAAGCAGGCCCAATTTTCAGAGTCTCTGCTCAAAGCACAGAAAATCAAAAAGGTGGACAGTTCCCATGCGTCTGTCTGGAAATATGCAAATTCTTTTCTGTACACACCTCAGCTCATTAGGAGACGTTGCGGATGCTGGGCAAGGGGAACGGGAAGCGTGCATCAGGCTTTAGGTGAAGTGACACTGTAGGACTTTTGTCCCCCAGCGATTTTACGCTTTCCACACCATCCTTCCAATCGATATGCTGTGAGCCACCACTGTGCTCTGCACATAGCCATGCACTTTAAGTCCCTTTTTCGCACGTACTTTCATTAAACCTGAATATAGAAGTATATATCTGTCTAGGCTAGAGGCACATGAAACAGGACTGGCGTGCCGCTTCAAGTGTACCTGAGAGGAATCTGACTCAGGATTGGCCACCCTCTCAGGGCACCGACTCAGGATTGGCCAACCTCTATGGGGCACCTCTAACGGGCACAAATAATGGGCAAGCCCTATGAAAAGCACAGCGTGAGTCTAGGTGCCACCTTGAAAAAGGAGGGCGACGTCTGGCCTCTGACAGCAGGAATATTAAGAGAGGAGAAAACATACTGCCTGCTATCGTGAAATTCCAAGATAGTCACGAAAAGCAATCTCATGCACTGTACAAGCTCTTTCCCATGATGCACCTCTCCTGCACTCTGTCTATGCAAATGAGCAAGCAGAGAGTTCAGGAATAAAACACCTAAGCTCATGTCCCCAAAAAACAGCAGCAGACAACTGGCAGATATTCCCCAATTTCTAATGCTTTCCTTTTAAACACACGATAAACATCCTCACCTGTGGTAAGGCTTATAAAAATTGAATAAACTCGTAAATGTTCCTCTCCACGGAAATCTTTAGTAAAAGGCGAAAGATTTTTTCGTTTTGAAGAGAAACCAGAGTAAGTTAGAATATGGCTCTCGGGGGGTAAGTGGCACCACATCAAAGACCCCGTCATTGCGAGGGTGAGGACCTGAGAGGTATTTTCAAAATCTAAGAAAGAGGACAAGAACCAGGCCGGTGAGGGAAGCAGGCCCAAATTTCAGAGTCTCTGCTCAAAGCACAGAAAATCAAAAAGGTGGACAGTTCCCATGCGTCTGTCTGGGAATATGCAAATTCTTTTCTGTACACACCTCAGCTCATTAGGAGGCGTTGCGGCTGCTGGGCAAGGGGAACGGGAAGCGTGCATCAGGCTTTAGGTGAAGTGGCACTGTAGGACTTTTGTCCCCCAGCGATTTTACGCTTTCCACACCATCCTTCCAATCGTTAGGCTGTGAGCCACCACTGTGCTCTGCACATAGCCATGCACTTTAAGTCCCTTTTTCGCACGTACTTTCATTAAACCTGAATATAGAAGTATATATCTGTCTAGGCTAGAGGCACATGAAACAGGACTGGCGTGCCGCTTCAAGTGTACCTGAGAGGAATCTGACTCAGGATTGGCCACCCTCTCAGGGCACCGACTCAGGATTGGCCAACCTCTATGGGGCACCTCTAACATGCACAAATAACGGGCAAGCCCTATGAAAAGCACAGCGTGAGTCTAGGTGCCACCTTGAAAAAGGAGGGTGACGTCTGGCCTCTGACAGCAGGAATATTAAGAGAGGAGAAAACATACTGCCTGCTATCGTGAAATTCCAAGATAGTCACGAAAAGCAATCTCATGCACTGCACAAGCTCTTTCCCATGATGCACCTCTCCTGCACTCTGTCGATGCAAATGAGCAAGCAGAGAGTTCAGGAATAAAACACCTAAGCTCATGTCCCCAAAAAACAGCAGCAGACAACTCGCAGATATATTCACCAATTTCTAATGCTTTTCTTTTAAACACACGATAAACAGCCTCACCTGTGGTAAGGCTTAAAAAAATTGAATAAACTCGTAAATGTTCCTCTCCACGGAAATCTTTAGTAAAAGGCGAAAGATTTTTTCGTTTTGAAGAGAAACCAGAGTAAGTTAGAATATGGCTCTCTGGGGGTAAGTGGCACCACATCAAAGACCCCGTCATTGCGAGGGTGAGGACCTGAGAGGTATTTTTAGGCTCTAAGAAAGAGGACAAGAACCAGGCCAGTGAGGGAAGCAGGCCCAATTTTCAGAGTCTCTGCTCAAAGCACAGAAAATCAAAAAGGTGGACAGTTCCCATGCGTCTGTCTGGAAATATGCAAATTCTTTTCTGTACACACCTCAGCTCATTAGGAGGCGTTGCGGCTGCTGGGCAAGGGGAACGGGAAGCGTGCATCAGGCTTTAGGTGAAGTGACACTGTAGGACTTTTGTCCCCCAGCGATTTTACGCTTTCCACACCATCCTTCCAATCGATAGGCTGTGAGCCACCACTGTGCTCTGCACATAGCCATGCACTTTAAGTCCCTTTTTCGCATGTACTTTCATTAAACCTGAATATAGAAGTATATATCTGTCTAGGCTAGAGGCACATGAAACAGGACTGGCGTGCCGCTTCAAGTGTACCTGAGAGGAATCTGACTCAGGATTGGCCACCCTCTCAGGGCACCGACTCAGGATTGGCCAACCTCTATGGGGGACCTCTAACGGGCACAAATAATGGGCAAGCCCTATGAAAAGCACAGCGTGAGTCTAGGTGCCACCTTGAAAAAGGAGGGCGACGTCTGGCCTCTGACAGCAGGAATATTAAGAGAGGAGAAAACATACTGCCTGCTATCGTGAAATTCCAAGATAGTCACGAAAAGCAATCTCATGCACTGTACAAGCTCTTTCCCATGATGCACCTCTCCTGCACTCTGTCTATGCAAATGAGCAAGCAGAGAGTTCAGGAATAAAACACCTAAGCTCATGTCCCCAAAAAACAGCAGCAGACAACTGGCAGATATTCCCCAATTTCTAATGCTTTTCTTTTAAACACACGATAAACAGCCTCACCTGTGGTAAGGCTTAAAAAAATTGAATAACCTCGTAAATGTTCCTCTCCACGGAAATCTTTAGTAAAAGGCGAAAGATTTTTTCGTTTTGAAGAGAAACCAGAGTAAGTTAGAATATGGCTCTCTGGGGGTAAGTGGCACCACATCAAAGACCCCGTCATTGCGAGGGTGAGGACCTGAGAGGTATTTTTAGGCTCTAAGAAAGAGGACAAGAACCAGGCCAGTGAGGGAAGCAGGCCCAATTTTCAGAGTCTCTGCTCAAAGCACAGAAAATCAAAAAGGTGGACAGTTCCCATGCGTCTGTCTGGAAATATGCAAATTCTTTTCTGTACACACCTCAGCTCATTAGGAGACGTTGCGGCTGCTGGGCAAGGGGAACGGGAAGCGTGCATCAGGCTTTAGGTGAAGTGACACTGTAGGACTTTTGTCCCCCAGCGATTTTACGCTTTCCACACCATCCTTCCAATCGATAGGCTGTGAGCCACCACTGTGCTCTGCACATAGCCATGCACTTTAAGTCCCTTTTTCGCACGTACTTTCATTAAACCTGAATATAGAAGTATATATCTGTCTAGGCTAGAGGCACATGAAACAGGACTGGCGTGCCGCTTCAAGTGTACCTGAGAGGAATCTGACTCAGGATTGGCCACCCTCTCAGGGCACCGACTCAGGATTGGCCAACCTCTATGGGGCACCTCTAACGGGCACAAATAATGGGCAAGCCCTATGAAAAGCACAGCGTGAGTCTAGGTGCCACCTTGAAAAAGGAGGGCGACGTCTGGCCTCTGACAGCAGGAATATTAAGAGAGGAGAAAACATACTGCCTGCTATCGTGAAATTCCAAGATAGTCACGAAAAGCAATCTCATGCACTGTACAAGCTCTTTCCCATGATGCACCTCTCCTGCACTCTGTCTATGCAAATGAGCAAGCAGAGAGTTCAGGAATAAAACACCTAAGCTCATGTCCCCAAAACACAGCAGCAGACAACTGGCAGATATTCCCCAATTTCTAATGCTTTTCTTTTAAACACACGATAAACATCCTCACCTGTGGTAAGGCTTAAAAAAATTGAATAAACTCGTAAATGTTCCTCTCCACGGAAATCTTTAGTAAAAGGCGAAAGATTTTTTCGTTTTGAAGAGAAACCAGAGTAAGTTAGAATATGGCTCTCGGGGGGTAAGTGGCACCACATCAAAGACCCCGTCATTGCAAGGGTGAGGACCTGAGAGGTATTTTCAAAATCTAAGAAAGAGGACAAGAACCAGGCCGGTGAGGGAAGCAGGCCCAAATTTCAGAGTCTCTGCTCAAAGCACAGAAAATCAAAAAGGTGGACAGTTCCCATGCGTCTGTCTGGGAATATGCAAATTCTTTTCTGTACACACCTCAGCTCATTAGGAGGCGTTGCGGCTGCTGGGCAAGGGGAACGGGAAGCGTGCATCAGGCTTTAGGTGAAGTGGCACTGTAGGACTTTTGTCCCCCAGCGATTTTACGCTTTCCACACCATCCTTCCAATCGTTAGGCTGTGAGCCACCACTGTGCTCTGCACATAGCCATGCACTTTAAGTCCCTTTTTCGCACGTACTTTCATTAAACCTGAATATAGAAGTATATATCTGTCTAGGCTAGAGGCACATGAAACAGGACTGGCGTGCCGCTTCAAGTGTACCTGAGAGGAATCTGACTCAAGATTGGCCACCCTCTCAGGGCACCGACTCAGGATTGGCGAACCTCTATGGGGCACCTCTAACATGCACAAATAACGGGCAAGCCCTATGAAAAGCACAGCGTGAGTCTAGGTGCCACCTTGAAAAAGGAGGGTGACGTCTGGCCTCTGACAGCAGGAATATTAAGAGAGGAGAAAACATACTGCCTGCTATCGTGAAATTCCAAGATAGTCACGAAAAGCAATCTCATGCACTGCACAAGCTCTTTCCCATGATGCACCTCTCCTGCACTCTGTCTATGCAAATGAGCAAGCAGAGAGTTCAGGAATAAAACACCTAAGCTCATGTCCCCAAAAAACAGCAGCAGACAACTCGCAGATATTCCCCAATTTCTAATGCTTTTCTTTTAAACACACGATAAACAGCCTCACCTGTGGTAAGGCTTAAAAAAATTGAATAAACTCGCAAATGTTCCTCTCCACGGAAATCTTTAGTAAAAGGCGAAAGAATTTTTTTCGTTTTGAAGAGAAACCAGAGTAAGTTAGAATATGGCTCTCTGGGGGTAAGTGGCACCACATCAAAGACCCCGTCATTGCGAGGGTGAGGACCTGAGAGGTATTTTCAAAATCTAAGAAAGAGGACAAGAACCAGGCCGGTGAGGGAAGCAGGCCCAAATTTCAGAGTCTCTGCTCAAAGCACAGAAAATCAAAAAGGTGGACAGTTCCCATGCGTCTGTCTGGGAATATGCAAATTCTTTTCTGTACACACCTCAGCTCATTAGGAGGCGTTGCGGCTGCTGGGCAAGGGGAACGGGAAGCGTGCATCAGGCTTTAGGTGAAGTGGCACTGTAGCTTTTGTCCCCCAGCGATTTACGCTTTCCACACCATCCTTCCAATCGTTAGGCTGTGAGCCACCACTGTGCTCTGCACATAGCCATGCACTTTAAGTCCTTTTTCGCAGTACTTTCATTAAACCTGAATATAGAAGTATATATCTGTCTAGGCTAGAGGCACATGAAACAGGACTGGCGTGCCGCTTCAAGTGTACCTGAGAGGAATCTGACTCAGGATTGGCCACCCTCTCAGGGCACCGACTCAGGATTGGCCAACCTCTATGGGGCACCTCTAACATGCACAAATAACGGGCAAGCCCTATGAAAAGCACAGCGTGAGCTAGGTGCCACCTTGAAAAAGGAGGGTGACGTCTGGCCTCTGACAGCAGGAATATTAAGAGAGAGAAAACATACTGCCTGCTATCGTGAAATTCCAAGATAGTCACGAAAAGCAATCTCATGCACTGCACAAGCTCTTTCCCATGATGCACCTCTCCCTGCACTCTGTCGATGCAAATGAGCAAGCAGAGAGTCAGGAATAAAACACCTAAGCTCTGTCCCCAAAAAACAGCAGCAGACAACTCGCAGATATATTCACCAATTTCTAATGCTTTTCTTTTAAACACACGATAAACAGGCCCTCACATGTGGTAAGGCTTAAAAAATTGAATAAACTCATAAATGTTCCTCTCCACGGAAATCTTTAGTAAAAGGCAAAAGATTTTTTTCGTTTTGAAGAGAAACCAGAGTAAGTTAGAATATGGCTCTCTGGGGGTAAGTGGCACCACCTCAAAGACCCCGTCATGCGAGGGTGAGGACCTGAGAGGTATTTTTAGGCTCTAAGAAAGAGGACAAGAACCAGGCCAGTGAGGGAAGCAGGCCCAATTTTCAGAGTCTCTGCTCAAAGCACAGAAAATCAAAAAGGTGGACAGTTCCCATGCGTCTGTTCTGGAAATATGCAAATTCTTTTCTGTACACACCTCAGCTCATTAGGAGACGTTGCGGCTGCTGGGCAAGGGGAACGGGAAGCGTGCATCAGGCTTTAGGTGAAGTGACACTGTAGGACTTTTGTCCCCCAGCGATTTTACGCTTTCCACACCATCCTTCCAATTGATAGGCTGTGAGCCACCACTGTGCTCTGCACATAGCCATGCACTTTAAGTCCCTTTTTCGCATGTACTTTCATTAAACCTGAATATAGAAGTATATATCTGTCTAGGCTAGAGGCACATGAAACAGGACTGGCGTGCCGCTTCAAGTGTACCTGAGAGGAATCTGACTCAGGATTGGCCACCCTCTCAGGGCACCGACTCAGGATTGGCCAACCTCTATGGGGCACCTCTAACGGGCACAAATAATGGGCAAGCCCTATGAAAAGCACAGCGTGAGTCTAGGTGCCACCTTGAAAAAGGAGGGCGACGTCTGGCCTCTGACAGCAGGAATATTAAGAGAGGAGAAAACATACTGCCTGCTATCGTGAAATCCAAGATAGTCACGAAAAGCAATCTCATGCACTGTACAAGCTCTTTCCCATGATGCACCTCTCCTGCACTCTGTCTATGCAAATGAGCAAGCAGAGAGTTCAGGAATAAAAACACCTAAGCTCATGTCCCCAAAAAACAGCAGCAGACAACTGGCAGATATTCCCCAATTTCTAATGCTTTTCTTTAAACACCGATAAACAGCCTCACCTGTGGTAAGGCTTAAAAAAATTGAATAACCTCGTAAATGTTCCTCTCACGGAAATCTTTAGTTAAAGGCGAAAGATTTTTTCGTTTTGAAGAGACACCAGAGTAAGTTAGAATATGGCTCTCTGGGGTAAGTGGCACCACATCAAAAGACCCCGTCATTGCGAGGGTGAGGACCTGAGAGGTATTTTTAGGCTCTAAGAAAGAGGACAAGAACCAGGCCAGTGAGGGAAGCAGGCCCAATTTTCAGAGTCTCTGCTCCAAGCACAGAAAATCAAAAAGGTGGACAGTTCCCATGCGTCTGTCTGGAAATATGCAAATTCTTTTCTGTACACACCTCAGCTCATTAGGAGACGTTGCGGATGCTGGGCAAGGGGAACGGGAAGCGTGCATCAGGCTTTAGGTGAAGTGACACTGTAGGACTTTTTGTCCCCCAGCGATTTTACGCTTTCCACACCATCCTTTCCAATCGATATGCTGTGAGCCACCACTGTGCTCTGCACATAGCCATGCACTTTAAGTCCCTTTTTCGCACGTACTTTCATTAAACCTGAATATAGAAGTATATATTGTCTAGGCTAGAGGCACATGAAACAGGACTGGCGTGCCGCTTCAAGTGTACCTGAGAGGAATCTGACTCAGGATTGGCCACCTCTCAGGGCACCGACTCAGGATGGCCAACCTCTATGGGGCACCTCTAACGGGCACAAATAATGGGCAAGCCTATGAAAAGCACAGCGTGAGTCTAGGTGCCACCTTGAAAAAGGAGGGCGACGTCTGGCCTCTGACAGCAGGAATATAAGAGAGGAGAAAACATACTGCCTGCTATCGTGAAATTCCAAGATAGTCACGAAAAGCAATCTCATGCACTGTACAAGCTCTTTCCCATGATGCACCTCTCCTGCACTCTGTCTATGCAAATGAGCAAGCAGAGAGTTCAGGAATAAAACACCTAATGCTCATGTCCCCAAAAAACAGCAGCAGACAACTGGCAGATATTCCCCAATTCTAATGCTTTCCTTTTAAACACACGATAAACATCCTCACCTGTGGTAAGGCTTATAAAAATTGAATAAACTCGTAAATGTTCCTCTCCACGGAAATCTTTAGTAAAAGGCGAAAGATTTTTTCGTTTTGAAGAGAAACCAGAGTAAGTTAGAATATGGCTCTCGGGGGGTAAGTGGCACCACATCAAAGACCCCGTCATTGCGAGGGTGAGGACCTGAGAGGTATTTTCAAAATCTAAGAAAGAGGACAAGAACCAGGCCGGTGAGGGAAAGCAGGCCCAAATTTCAGAGTCTCTGCTCAAAGCACAGAAAATCAAAAAGGTGACAGTTCCCATGCGTCTGTCTGGGAATATGCAAATTCTTTTCTGTACACACCTCAGCTCATTAGGAGGCGTTGCGGCTGCTGGGCAAGGGGAACGGGAAGCGTGCATCAGGCTTTAGGTGAAGTGGCACTGTAGGACTTTTGTCCCCCAGCGATTTTACGCTTTCCACACCATCCTTCCAATCGTTAGGCTGTGAGCCACCACTGTGCTCTGCACATAGCCATGCACTTTAAGTCCCTTTTTCGCACGTACTTTCATTAAACCTGAATATAGAAGTATATATCTGTCTAGGCTAGAGGCACATGAAACAGGACTGGCGTGCCGCTTCAAGTGTACCTGAGAGGAATCTGACTCAGGATTGGCCACCCTCTCAGGGCACCGACTCAGGATTGGCCAACCTCTATGGGGCACCTCTAACATGCACAAATAACGGGCAAGCCCTATGAAAAGCACAGCGTGAGTCTAGGTGCCACCTTGAAAAAGGAGGGTGACGTCTGGCCTCTGACAGCAGGAATATTAAGAGAGGAGAAAACATACTGCCTGCTATCGTGAAATTCCAAGATAGTCACGAAAAGCAATCTCATGCACTGCACAAGCTCTTTCCCATGATGCACCTCTCCTGCACTCTGTCGATGCAAATGAGCAAGCAGAGAGTTCAGGAATAAAACACCTAAGCTCATGTCCCCAAAAAACAGCAGCAGACAACTCGCAGATATATTCACCAATTTCTAATGCTTTTCTTTTAAACACACGATAAACAGCCTCACCTGTGGTAAGGCTTAAAAAAATTGAATAAACTCGTAAATGTTCCTCTCCACGGAAATCTTTAGTAAAAGGCGAAAGATTTTTTCGTTTTGAAGAGAAACCAGAGTAAGTTAGAATATGGCTCTCTGGGGGTAAGTGGCACCACATCAAAGACCCCGTCATTGCGAGGGTGAGGACCTGAGAGGTATTTTTAGGCTCTAAGAAAGAGGACAAGAACCAGGCCAGTGAGGGAAGCAGGCCCAATTTTCAGAGTCTCTGCTCAAAGCACAGAAAATCAAAAAGGTGGACAGTTCCCATGCGTCTGTCTGGAAATATGCAAATTCTTTTCTGTACACACCTCAGCTCATTAGGAGGCGTTGCGGCTGCTGGGCAAGGGGAACGGGAAGCGTGCATCAGGCTTTAGGTGAAGTGACACTGTAGGACTTTTGTCCCCCAGCGATTTTACGCTTTCCACACCATCCTTCCAATCGATAGGCTGTGAGCCACCACTGTGCTCTGCACATAGCCATGCACTTTAAGTCCCTTTTTCGCACGTACTTTCATTAAACCTGAATATAGAAGTATATATCTGTCTAGGCTAGAGGCACATGAAACAGGACTGGCGTGCCGCTTCAAGTGTACCTGAGAGGAATCTGACTCAGGATTGGCCACCCTCTCAGGGCACCGACTCAGGATTGGCCAACCTCTATGGGGCACCTCTAACATGCACAAATAACGGGCAAGCCCTATGAAAAGCACAGCGTGAGTCTAGGTGCCACCTTGAAAAAGGAGGGTGACGTCTGGCCTCTGACAGCAGGAATATTAAGAGAGGAGAAAACATACTGCCTGCTATCGTGAAATTCCAAGATAGTCACGAAAAGCAATCTCATGCACTGCACAAGCTCTTTCCCATGATGCACCTCTCCTGCACTCTGTCGATGCAAATGAGCAAGCAGAGAGTTCAGGAATAAAACACCTAAGCTCATGTCCCCAAAAAACAGCAGCAGACAACTCGCAGATATATTCACCAATTTCTAATGCTTTTCTTTTAAACACACGATAAACAGCCTCACCTGTGGTAAGGCTTAAAAAAATTGAATAAACTCATAAATGTTCCTCTCCACGGAAATCTTTAGTAAAAGGCAAAAGATTTTTTCGTTTTGAAGAGAAACCAGAGTAAGTTAGAATATGGCTCTCTGGGGGTAAGTGGCACCACATCAAAGACCCCGTCATTGCGAGGGTGAGGACCTGAGAGGTATTTTTAGGCTCTAAGAAAGAGGACAAGAACCAGGCCAGTGAGGGAAGCAGGCCCAATTTTCAGAGTCTCTGCTCAAAGCACAGAAAATCAAAAAGGTGGACAGTTCCCATGCGTCTGTCTGGAAATATGCAAATTCTTTTCTGTACACACCTCAGCTCATTAGGAGACGTTGCGGCTGCTGGGCAAGGGGAACGGGAAGCGTGCATCAGGCTTTAGGTGAAGTGACACTGTAGGACTTTTGTCCCCCAGCGATTTTACGCTTTCCACACCATCCTTCCAATTGATAGGCTGTGAGCCACCACTGTGCTCTGCACATAGCCATGCACTTTAAGTCCCTTTTTCGCATGTACTTTCATTAAACCTGAATATAGAAGTATATATCTGTCTAGGCTAGAGGCACATGAAACAGGACTGGCGTGCCGCTTCAAGTGTACCTGAGAGGAATCTGACTCAGGATTGGCCACCCTCTCAGGGCACCGACTCAGGATTGGCCAACCTCTATGGGGCACCTCTAACGGGCACAAATAATGGGCAAGCCCTATGAAAAGCACAGCGTGAGTCTAGGTGCCACCTTGAAAAAGGAGGGCGACGTCTGGCCTCTGACAGCAGGAATATTAAGAGAGGAGAAAACATACTGCCTGCTATCGTGAAATTCCAAGATAGTCACGAAAAGCAATCTCATGCACTGTACAAGCTCTTTCCCATGATGCACCTCTCCTGCACTCTGTCTATGCAAATGAGCAAGCAGAGAGTTCAGGAATAAAACACCTAAGCTCATGTCCCCAAAAAACAGCAGCAGACAACTGGCAGATATTCCCCAATTTCTAATGCTTTTCTTTTAAACACACGATAAACAGCCTCACCTGTGGTAAGGCTTAAAAAAATTGAATAACCTCGTAAATGTTCCTCTCCACGGAAATCTTTAGTAAAAGGCGAAAGATTTTTTCGTTTTGAAGAGACACCAGAGTAAGTTAGAATATGGCTCTCTGGGGGTAAGTGGCACCACATCAAAGACCCCGTCATTGCGAGGGTGAGGACCTGAGAGGTATTTTTAGGCTCTAAGAAAGAGGACAAGAACCAGGCCAGTGAGGGAAGCAGGCCCAATTTTCAGAGTCTCTGCTCAAAGCACAGAAAATCAAAAAGGTGGACAGTTCCCATGCGTCTGTCTGGAAATATGCAAATTCTTTTCTGTACACACCTCAGCTCATTAGGAGACGTTGCGGATGCTGGGCAAGGGGAACGGGAAGCGTGCATCAGGCTTTAGGTGAAGTGACACTGTAGGACTTTTGTCCCCCAGCGATTTTACGCTTTCCACACCATCCTTCCAATCGATATGCTGTGAGCCACCACTGTGCTCTGCACATAGCCATGCACTTTAAGTCCCTTTTTCGCACGTACTTTCATTAAACCTGAATATAGAAGTATATATCTGTCTAGGCTAGAGGCACATGAAACAGGACTGGCGTGCCGCTTCAAGTGTACCTGAGAGGAATCTGACTCAGGATTGGCCACCCTCTCAGGGCACCGACTCAGGATTGGCCAACCTCTATGGGGCACCTCTAACGGGCACAAATAATGGGCAAGCCCTATGAAAAGCACAGCGTGAGTCTAGGTGCCACCTTGAAAAAGGAGGGCGACGTCTGGCCTCTGACAGCAGGAATATTAAGAGAGGAGAAAACATACTGCCTGCTATCGTGAAATTCCAAGATAGTCACGAAAAGCAATCTCATGCACTGTACAAGCTCTTTCCCATGATGCACCTCTCCTGCACTCTGTCTATGCAAATGAGCAAGCAGAGAGTTCAGGAATAAAACACCTAAGCTCATGTCCCCAAAAAACAGCAGCAGACAACTGGCAGATATTCCCCAATTTCTAATGCTTTCCTTTTAAACACACGATAAACATCCTCACCTGTGGTAAGGCTTATAAAAATTGAATAAACTCGTAAATGTTCCTCTCCACGGAAATCTTTAGTAAAAGGCGAAAGATTTTTTCGTTTTGAAGAGAAACCAGAGTAAGTTAGAATATGGCTCTCGGGGGGTAAGTGGCACCACATCAAAGACCCCGTCATTGCGAGGGTGAGGACCTGAGAGGTATTTTCAAAATCTAAGAAAGAGGACAAGAACCAGGCCGGTGAGGGAAGCAGGCCCAAATTTCAGAGTCTCTGCTCAAAGCACAGAAAATCAAAAAGGTGGACAGTTCCCATGCGTCTGTCTGGGAATATGCAAATTCTTTTCTGTACACACCTCAGCTCATTAGGAGGCGTTGCGGCTGCTGGGCAAGGGGAACGGGAAGCGTGCATCAGGCTTTAGGTGAAGTGGCACTGTAGGACTTTTGTCCCCCAGCGATTTTACGCTTTCCACACCATCCTTCCAATCGTTAGGCTGTGAGCCACCACTGTGCTCTGCACATAGCCATGCACTTTAAGTCCCTTTTTCGCACGTACTTTCATTAAACCTGAATATAGAAGTATATATCTGTCTAGGCTAGAGGCACATGAAACAGGACTGGCGTGCCGCTTCAAGTGTACCTGAGAGGAATCTGACTCAGGATTGGCCACCCTCTCAGGGCACCGACTCAGGATTGGCCAACCTCTATGGGGCACCTCTAACATGCACAAATAACGGGCAAGCCCTATGAAAAGCACAGCGTGAGTCTAGGTGCCACCTTGAAAAAGGAGGGTGACGTCTGGCCTCTGACAGCAGGAATATTAAGAGAGGAGAAAACATACTGCCTGCTATCGTGAAATTCCAAGATAGTCACGAAAAGCAATCTCATGCACTGCACAAGCTCTTTCCCATGATGCACCTCTCCTGCACTCTGTCGATGCA
The DNA here is from genome assembly GCF_964261635.1 of Lissotriton helveticus. Classification (NCBI taxonomy): domain Eukaryota; kingdom Metazoa; phylum Chordata; class Amphibia; order Caudata; family Salamandridae; genus Lissotriton; species Lissotriton helveticus. Next base: position 656,895,608 of record NC_136073.1, on the reverse strand, counting down.
AATGAGCAAGCAGAGAGTTCAGGAATAAAACACCTAAGCTCATGTCCCCAAAAAACAGCAGCAGACAACTCGCAGATATATTCACCAATTTCTAATGCTTTTCTTTTAAACACACGATAAACAGCCTCACCTGTGGTAAGGCTTAAAAAAATTGAATAAACTCGTAAATGTTCCTCTCCACGGAAATCTTTAGTAAAAGGCGAAAGATTTTTTCGTTTTGAAGAGAAACCAGAGTAAGTTAGAATATGGCTCTCTGGGGGTAAGTGGCACCACATCAAAGACCCCGTCATTGCGAGGGTGAGGACCTGAGAGGTATTTTTAGGCTCTAAGAAAGAGGACAAGAACCAGGCCAGTGAGGGAAGCAGGCCCAATTTTCAGAGTCTCTGCTCAAAGCACAGAAAATCAAAAAGGTGGACAGTTCCCATGCGTCTGTCTGGAAATATGCAAATTCTTTTCTGTACACACCTCAGCTCATTAGGAGGCGTTGCGGCTGCTGGGCAAGGGGAACGGGAAGCGTGCATCAGGCTTTAGGTGAAGTGACACTGTAGGACTTTTGTCCCCCAGCGATTTTACGCTTTCCACACCATCCTTCCAATCGATAGGCTGTGAGCCACCACTGTGCTCTGCACATAGCCATGCACTTTAAGTCCCTTTTTCGCACGTACTTTCATTAAACCTGAATATAGAAGTATATATCTGTCTAGGCTAGAGGCACATGAAACAGGACTGGCGTGCCGCTTCAAGTGTACCTGAGAGGAATCTGACTCATGATTGGCCACCCTCTCAGGGCACCGACTCAGGATTGGCCAACCTCTATGGGGCACCTCTAACGGGCACAAATAACGGGCAAGCCCTATGAAAAGCACAGCGTGAGTCTAGGTGCCACCTTGAAAAAGGAGGGTGACGTCTGGCCTCTGACAGCAGGAATATTAAGAGAGGAGAAAACATACTGCCTGCTATCGTGAAATTCCAAGATAGTCACGAAAAGCAATCTCATGCACTGCACAAGCTCTTTCCCATGATGCACCTCTCCTGCACTCTGTCTATGCAAATGAGCAAGCAGAGAGTTCAGGAATAAAACACCTAAGCTCATGTCCCCAAAAAACAGCAGCAGACAACTCGCAGATATTCCCCAATTTCTAATGCTTTTCTTTTAAACACACGATAAACAGCCTCACCTGTGGTAAGGCTTAAAAAAATTGAATAAACTCGTAAATGTTCCTCTCCACGGAAATCTTTAGTAAAAGGCGAAAGAATTTTTTCGTTTTGAAGAGAAACCAGAGTAAGTTAGAATATGGCTCTCTGGGGGTAAGTGGCACCACATCAAAGACCCCGTCATTGCGAGGGTGAGGACCTGAGAGGTATTTTCAAAATCTAAGAAAGAGGACAAGAACCAGGCCGGTGAGGGAAGCAGGCCCAAATTTCAGAGTCTCTGCTCAAAGCACAGAAAATCAAAAAGGTGGACAGTTCCCATGCGTCTGTCTGGGAATATGCAAATTCTTTTCTGTACACACCTCAGCTCATTAGGAGGCGTTGCGGCTGCTGGGCAAGGGGAACGGGAAGCGTGCATCAGGCTTTAGGTGAAGTGGCACTGTTTGACTTTTGTCCCCCAGCGATTTTACGCTTTCCACACCATCCTTCCAATCGTTAGGCTGTGAGCCACCACTGTGCTCTGCACATAGCCATGCACTTTAAGTCCCTTTTTCGCACGTACTTTCATTAAACCTGAATATAGAAGTATATATCTGTCTAGGCTAGAGGCACATGAAACAGGACTGGCGTGCCGCTTCAAGTGTACCTGAGAGGAATCTGACTCAGGATTGGCCACCCTCTCAGGGCACCGACTCAGGATTGGCCAACCTCTATGGGGCACCTCTAACATGCACAAATAACGGGCAAGCCCTATGAAAAGCACAGCGTGAGTCTAGGTGCCACCTTGAAAAAGGAGGGTGACGTCTGGCCTCTGACAGCAGGAATATTAAGAGAGGAGAAAACATACTGCCTGCTATCGTGAAATTCCAAGATAGTCACGAAAAGCAATCTCATGCACTGTACAAGCTCTTTCCCATGATGCACCTCTCCTGCACTCTGTCTATGCAAATGAGCAAGCAGAGAGTTCAGGAATAAAACACCTAAGCTCATGTCCCCAAAAAACAGCAGCAGACAACTGGCAGATATTCCCCAATTTCTAATGCTTTTCTTTTAAACACACGATAAACAGCCTCACCTGTGGTAAGGCTTAAAAAAATTGAATAACCTCGTAAATGTTCCTCTCCACGGAAATCTTTAGTAAAAGGCGAAAGAATTTTTTCGTTTTGAAGAGAAACCAGAGTAAGTTAGAATATGGCTCTCTGGGGGTAAGTGGCACCACATCAAAGACCCCGTCATTGCGAGGGTGAGGACCTGAGAGGTATTTTTAGGCTCTAAGAAAGAGGACAAGAACCAGGCCAGTGAGGGAAGCAGGCCCAATTTTCAGAGTCTCTGCTCAAAGCACAGAAAATCAAAAAGGTGGACAGTTCCCATGCGTCTGTCTGGAAATATGCAAATTCTTTTCTGTACACACCTCAGCTCATTAGGAGGCGTTGCGGCTGCTGGGCAAGGGGAACGGGAAGCGTGCATCAGGCTTTAGGTGAAGTGACACTGTAGGACTTTTGTCCCCCAGCGATTTTACGCTTTCCACACCATCCTTCCAATCGATAGGCTGTGAGCCACCACTGTGCTCTGCACATAGCCATGCACTTTAAGTCCCTTTTTCGCACGTACTTTCATTAAACCTGAATATAGAAGTATATATCTGTCTAGGCTAGAGGCACATGAAACAGGACTGGCGTGCCGCTTCAAGTGTACCTGAGAGGAATCTGACTCATGATTGGCCACCCTCTCAGGGCACCGACTCAGGATTGGCCAACCTCTATGGGGCACCTCTAACGGGCACAAATAACGGGCAAACCCTATGAAAAGCACAGCGTGAGTCTAGGTGCCACCTTGAAAAAGGAGGGTGACGTCTGGCCTCTGACAGCAGGAATATTAAGAGAGGAGAAAACATACTGCCTGCTATCGTGAAATTCCAAGATAGTCACGAAAAGCAATCTCATGCACTGCACAAGCTCTTTCCCATGATGCACCTCTCCTGCACTCTGTCTATGCAAATGAGCAAGCAGAGAGTTCAGGAATAAAACACCTAAGCTCATGTCCCCAAAAAACAGCAGCAGACAACTCGCAGATATTCCCCAATTTCTAATGCTTTTCTTTTAAACACACGATAAACAGCCTCACCATTGGTAAGGCTTAAAAAAATTGAATAAACTCGTAAATGTTCCTCTCCACGGAAATCTTTAGTAAAAGGCGAAAGAATTTTTTCGTTTTGAAGAGAAACCAGAGTAAGTTAGAATATGGCTCTCTGGGGGTAAGTGGCACCACATCAAAGACCCCGTCATTGCGAGGGTGAGGACCTGAGAGGTATTTTCAAAATCTAAGAAAGAGGACAAGAACCAGGCCGGTGAGGGAAGCAGGCCCAAATTTCAGAGTCTCTGCTCAAAGCACAGAAAATCAAAAAGGTGGACAGTTCCCATGCGTCTGTCTGGGAATATGCAAATTCTTTTCTGTACACACCTCAGCTCATTAGGAGGCGTTGCGGCTGCTGGGCAAGGGGAACGGGAAGCGTGCATCAGGCTTTAGGTGAAGTGGCACTGTTTGACTTTTGTCCCCCAGCGATTTTACGCTTTCCACACCATCCTTCCAATCGTTAGGCTGTGAGCCACCACTGTGCTCTGCACATAGCCATGCACTTTAAGTCCCTTTTTCGCACGTACTTTCATTAAACCTGAATATAGAAGTATATATCTGTCTAGGCTAGAGGCACATGAAACAGGACTGGCGTGCCGCTTCAAGTGTACCTGAGAGGAATCTGACTCAGGATTGGCCACCCTCTCAGGGCACCGACTCAGGATTGGCCAACCTCTATGGGGCACCTCTAACATGCACAAATAACGGGCAAGCCCTATGAAAAGCACAGCGTGAGTCTAGGTGCCACCTTGAAAAAGGAGGGTGACGTCTGGCCTCTGACAGCAGGAATATTAAGAGAGGAGAAAACATACTGCCTGCTATCGTGAAATTCCAAGATAGTCACGAAAAGCAATCTCATGCACTGTACAAGCTCTTTCCCATGATGCACCTCTCCTGCACTCTGTCTATGCAAATGAGCAAGCAGAGAGTTCAGGAATAAAACACCTAAGCTCATGTCCCCAAAAAACAGCAGCAGACAACTGGCAGATATTCCCCAATTTCTAATGCTTTTCTTTTAAACACACGATAAACAGCCTCACCTGTGGTAAGGCTTAAAAAAATTGAATAACCTCGTAAATGTTCCTCTCCACGGAAATCTTTAGTAAAAGGCGAAAGAATTTTTTCGTTTTGAAGAGAAACCAGAGTAAGTTAGAATATGGCTCTCTGGGGGTAAGTGGCACCACATCAAAGACCCCGTCATTGCGAGGGTGAGGACCTGAGAGGTATTTTTAGGCTCTAAGAAAGAGGACAAGAACCAGGCCAGTGAGGGAAGCAGGCCCAATTTTCAGAGTCTCTGCTCAAAGCACAGAAAATCAAAAAGGTGGACAGTTCCCATGCGTCTGTCTGGAAATATGCAAATTCTTTTCTGTACACACCTCAGCTCATTAGGAGACGTTGCGGCTGCTGGGCAAGGGGAACGGGAAGCGTGCATCAGGCTTTAGGTGAAGTGACACTGTAGGACTTTTGTCCCCCAGCGATTTTACGCTTTCCACACCATCCTTCCAATTGATAGGCTGTGAGCCACCACTGTGCTCTGCACATAGCCATGCACTTTAAGTCCCTTTTTCGCATGTACTTTCATTAAACCTGAATATAGAAGTATATATCTGTCTAGGCTAGAGGCACATGAAACAGGACTGGCGTGCCGCTTCAAGTGTACCTGAGAGGAATCTGACTCAGGATTGGCCACCCTCTCAGGGCACCGACTCAGGATTGGCCAACCTCTATGGGGCACCTCTAACGGGCACAAATAATGGGCAAGCCCTATGAAAAGCACAGCGTGAGTCTAGGTGCCACCTTGAAAAAGGAGGGCGACGTCTGGCCTCTGACAGCAGGAATATTAAGAGAGGAGAAAACATACTGCCTGCTATCGTGAAATTCCAAGATAGTCACGAAAAGCAATCTCATGCACTGTACAAGCTCTTTCCCATGATGCACCTCTCCTGCACTCTGTCTATGCAAATGAGCAAGCAGAGAGTTCAGGAATAAAACACCTAAGCTCATGTCCCCAAAAAACAGCAGCAGACAACTGGCAGATATTCCCCAATTTCTAATGCTTTTCTTTTAAACACACGATAAACAGCCTCACCTGTGGTAAGGCTTAAAAAAATTGAATAACCTCGTAAATGTTCCTCTCCACGGAAATCTTTAGTAAAAGGCGAAAGATTTTTTCGTTTTGAAGAGAAACCAGAGTAAGATAGAATATGGCTCTCTGGGGGTAAGTGGCACCACATCAAAGACCCCGTCATTGCGAGGGTGAGGACCTGAGAGGTATTTTCAAAATCTAAGAAAGAGGACAAGGACCAGGCCGGTGAGGGAAGCAGGCCCAAATTTCAGAGTCTCTGCTCAAAGCACAGAAAATCAAAAAGGTGGACAGTTCCCATGAGTCTGTCTGGGAATATGCAAATTCCTTTCTGTACACACCTCAGCTCATTAGGAGGCATTGCGGCTGCTGGGCAAGGGGAACGGGAAGAGTGCATCAGGCTTTAGGTGAAGTGGCACTGTAGGACTTTTGTCCCCCAGCGATTTTACGCTTTCCACACCATCCTTCCAATCGTTAGGCTGTGAGCCACCACTGTGCTCTGCACATAGCCATGCACTTTAAGTCCCTTTTTCGCACGTACTTTCATTAAACCTGAATATAGAAGTATATATCTGTCTAGGCTAGAGGCACATGAAACAGGACTGGCGTGCCGCTTCAAGTGTACCTGAGAGGAATCTGACTCAGGATTGGCCACCCTCTCAGGGCACCGACTCAGGATTGGCCAACCTCTATGGGGCACCTCTAACGGGCACAAATAATGGGCAAGCCCTATGAAAAGCACAGCGTGAGTCTAGGTGCCACCTTGAAAAAGGAGGGCGACGTCTGGCCTCTGACAGCAGGAATATTAAGAGAGGAGAAAACATACTGCCTGCTATCGTGAAATTCCAAGATAGTCACGAAAAGCAATCTCATGCACTGTACAAGCTCTTTCCCATGATGCACCTCTCCTGCACTCTGTCTATGCAAATGAGCAAGCAGAGAGTTCAGGAATAAAACACCTAAGCTCATGTCCCCAAAAAACAGCAGCAGACAACTGGCAGATATTCCCCAATTTCTAATGCTTTTCTTTTAAACACACGATAAACAGCCTCACCTGTGGTAAGGCTTAAAAAAATTGAATAACCTCGTAAATGTTCCTCTCCACGGAAATCTTTAGTAAAAGGCGAAAGATTTTTTCGTTTTGAAGAGAAACCAGAGTAAGTTAGAATATGGCTCTCTGGGGGTAAGTGGCACCACATCAAAGACCCCGTCATTGCGAGGGTGAGGACCTGAGAGGTATTTTTAGGCTCTAAGAAAGAGGACAAGAACCAGGCCAGTGAGGGAAGCAGGCCCAATTTTCAGAGTCTCTGCTCAAAGCACAGAAAATCAAAAAGGTGGACAGTTCCCATGCGTCTGTCTGGAAATATGCAAATTCTTTTCTGTACACACCTCAGCTCATTAGGAGGCGTTGCGGCTGCTGGGCAAGGGGAACGGGAAGCGTGCATCAGGCTTTAGGTGAAGTGACACTGTAGGACTTTTGTCCCCCAGCGATTTTACGCTTTCCACACCATCCTTCCAATCGATAGGCTGTGAGCCACCACTGTGCTCTGCACATAGCCATGCACTTTAAGTCCCTTTTTCGCACGTACTTTCATTAAACCTGAATATAGAAGTATATATCTGTCTAGGCTAGAGGCACATGAAACAGGACTGGCGTGCCGCTTCAAGTGTACCTGAGAGGAATCTGACTCATGATTGGCCACCCTCTCAGGGCACCGCCTCAGGATTGGCCAACCTCTATGGGGCACCTCTAACGGGCACAAATAACGGGCAAACCCTATGAAAAGCACAGCGTGAGTCTAGGTGCCACCTTGAAAAAGGAGGGTGACGTCTGGCCTCTGACAGCAGGAATATTAAGAGAGGAGAAAACATACTGCCTGCTATCGTGAAATTCCAAGATAGTCACGAAAAGCAATCTCATGCACTGCACAAGCTCTTTCCCATGATGCACCTCTCCTGCACTCTGTCTATGCAAATGAGCAAGCAGAGAGTTCAGGAATAAAACACCTAAGCTCATGTCCCCAAAAAACAGCAGCAGACAACTCGCAGATATTCCCCAATTTCTAATGCTTTTCTTTTAAACACACGATAAACAGCCTCACCTGTGGTAAGGCTTAAAAAAATTGAATAAACTCGTAAATGTTCCTCTCCACGGAAATCTTTAGTAAAAGGCGAAAGAATTTTTTCGTTTTGAAGAGAAACCAGAGTAAGTTAGAATATGGCTCTCTGGGGGTAAGTGGCACCACATCAAAGACCCCGTCATTGCGAGGGTGAGGACCTGAGAGGTATTTTCAAAATCTAAGAAAGAGGACAAGAACCAGGCCGGTGAGGGAAGCAGGCCCAAATTTCAGAGTCTCTGCTCAAAGCACAGAAAATCAAAAAGGTGGACAGTTCCCATGCGTCTGTCTGGGAATATGCAAATTCTTTTCTGTACACACCTCAGCTCATTAGGAGGCGTTGCGGCTGCTGGGCAAGGGGAACGGGAAGCGTGCATCAGGCTTTAGGTGAAGTGGCACTGTTTGACTTTTGTCCCCCAGCGATTTTACGCTTTCCACACCATCCTTCCAATCGTTAGGCTGTGAGCCACCACTGTGCTCTGCACATAGCCATGCACTTTAAGTCCCTTTTTCGCACGTACTTTCATTAAACCTGAATATAGAAGTATATATCTGTCTAGGCTAGAGGCACATGAAACAGGACTGGCGTGCCGCTTCAAGTGTACCTGAGAGGAATCTGACTCAGGATTGGCCACCCTCTCAGGGCACCGACTCAGGATTGGCCAACCTCTATGGGGCACCTCTAACATGCACAAATAACGGGCAAGCCCTATGAAAAGCACAGCGTGAGTCTAGGTGCCACCTTGAAAAAGGAGGGTGACGTCTGGCCTCTGACAGCAGGAATATTAAGAGAGGAGAAAACATACTGCCTGCTATCGTGAAATTCCAAGATAGTCACGAAAAGCAATCTCATGCACTGTACAAGCTCTTTCCCATGATGCACCTCTCCTGCACTCTGTCTATGCAAATGAGCAAGCAGAGAGTTCAGGAATAAAACACCTAAGCTCATGTCCCCAAAAAACAGCAGCAGACAACTGGCAGATATTCCCCAATTTCTAATGCTTTTCTTTTAAACACACGATAAACAGCCTCACCTGTGGTAAGGCTTAAAAAAATTGAATAACCTCGTAAATGTTCCTCTCCACGGAAATCTTTAGTAAAAGGCGAAAGAATTTTTTCGTTTTGAAGAGAAACCAGAGTAAGTTAGAATATGGCTCTCTGGGGGTAAGTGGCACCACATCAAAGACCCCGTCATTGCGAGGGTGAGGACCTGAGAGGTATTTTTAGGCTCTAAGAAAGAGGACAAGAACCAGGCCAGTGAGGGAAGCAGGCCCAATTTTCAGAGTCTCTGCTCAAAGCACAGAAAATCAAAAAGGTGGACAGTTCCCATGCGTCTGTCTGGAAATATGCAAATTCTTTTCTGTACACACCTCAGCTCATTAGGAGGCGTTGCGGCTGCTGGGCAAGGGGAACGGGAAGCGTGCATCAGGCTTTAGGTGAAGTGACACTGTAGGACTTTTGTCCCCCAGCGATTTTACGCTTTCCACACCATCCTTCCAATCGATAGGCTGTGAGCCACCACTGTGCTCTGCACATAGCCATGCACTTTAAGTCCCTTTTTCGCACGTACTTTCATTAAACCTGAATATAGAAGTATATATCTGTCTAGGCTAGAGGCACATGAAACAGGACTGGCGTGCCGCTTCAAGTGTACCTGAGAGGAATCTGACTCATGATTGGCCACCCTCTCAGGGCACCGACTCAGGATTGGCCAACCTCTATGGGGCACCTCTAACGGGCACAAATAACGGGCAAACCCTATGAAAAGCACAGCGTGAGTCTAGGTGCCACCTTGAAAAAGGAGGGTGACGTCTGGCCTCTGACAGCAGGAATATTAAGAGAGGAGAAAACATACTGCCTGCTATCGTGAAATTCCAAGATAGTCACGAAAAGCAATCTCATGCACTGCACAAGCTCTTTCCCATGATGCACCTCTCCTGCACTCTGTCTATGCAAATGAGCAAGCAGAGAGTTCAGGAATAAAACACCTAAGCTCATGTCCCCAAAAAACAGCAGCAGACAACTCGCAGATATTCCCCAATTTCTAATGCTTTTCTTTTAAACACACGATAAACAGCCTCACCTGTGGTAAGGCTTAAAAAAATTGAATAAACTCGTAAATGTTCCTCTCCACGGAAATCTTTAGTAAAAGGCGAAAGAATTTTTTCGTTTTGAAGAGAAACCAGAGTAAGTTAAAATATGGCTCTCTGGGGGTAAGTGGCACCACATCAAAGACCCCGTCATTGCGAGGGTGAGGACCTGAGAGGTATTTTCAAAATCTAAGAAAGAGGACAAGAACCAGGCCGGTGAGGGAAGCAGGCCCAAATTTCAGAGTCTCTGCTCAAAGCACAGAAAATCAAAAAGGTGGACAGTTCCCATGCGTCTGTCTGGGAATATGCAAATTCTTTTCTGTACACACCTCAGCTCATTAGGAGGCGTTGCGGCTGCTGGGCAAGGGGAACGGGAAGCGTGCATCAGGCTTTAGGTGAAGTGGCACTGTTTGACTTTTGTCCCCCAGCGATTTTACGCTTTCCACACCATCCTTCCAATCGTTAGGCTGTGAGCCACCACTGTGCTCTGCACATAGCCATGCACTTTAAGTCCCTTTTTCGCACGTACTTTCATTAAACCTGAATATAGAAGTATATATCTGTCTAGGCTAGAGGCACATGAAACAGGACTGGCGTGCCGCTTCAAGTGTACCTGAGAGGAATCTGACTCAGGATTGGCCACCCTCTCAGGGCACCGACTCAGGATTGGCCAACCTCTATGGGGCACCTCTAACATGCACAAATAACGGGCAAGCCCTATGATAAGCACAGCGTGAGTCTAGGTGCCACCTTGAAAAAGGAGGGTGACGTCTGGCCTCTGACAGCAGGAATATTAAGAGAGGAGAAAACATACTGCCTGCTATCGTGAAATTCCAAGATAGTCACGAAAAGCAATCTCATGCACTGTACAAGCTCTTTCCCATGATGCACCTCTCCTGCACTCTGTCTATGCAAATGAGCAAGCAGAGAGTTCAGGAATAAAACACCTAAGCTCATGTCCCCAAAAAACAGCAGCAGACAACTGGCAGATATTCCCCAATTTCTAATGCTTTTCTTTTAAACACACGATAAACAGCCTCACCTGTGGTAAGGCTTAAAAAAATTGAATAACCTCGTAAATGTTCCTCTCCACGGAAATCTTTAGTAAAAGGCGAAAGAATTATTTCGTTTTGAAGAGAAACCAGAGTAAGTTAGAATATGGCTCTCTGGGGGTAAGTGGCACCACATCAAAGACCCCGTCATTGCGAGGGTGAGGACCTGAGAGGTATTTTTAGGCTCTAAGAAAGAGGACAAGAACCAGGCCAGTGAGGGAAGCAGGCCCAATTTTCAGAGTCTCTGCTCAAAGCACAGAAAATCAAAAAGGTGGACAGTTCCCATGCGTCTGTCTGGAAATATGCAAATTCTTTTCTGTACACACCTCAGCTCATTAGGAGACGTTGCGGCTGCTGGGCAAGGGGAACGGGAAGCGTGCATCAGGCTTTAGGTGAAGTGACACTGTAGGACTTTTGTCCCCCAGCGATTTTACGCTTTCCACACCATCCTTCCAATTGATAGGCTGTGAGCCACCACTGTGCTCTGCACATAGCCATGCACTTTAAGTCCCTTTTTCGCATGTACTTTCATTAAACCTGAATATAGAAGTATATATCTGTCTAGGCTAGAGGCACATGAAACAGGACTGGCGTGCCGCTTCAAGTGTACCTGAGAGGAATCTGACTCAGGATTGGCCACCCTCTCAGGGCACCGACTCAGGATTGGCCAACCTCTATGGGGCACCTCTAACGGGCACAAATAATGGGCAAGCCCTATGAAAAGCACAGCGTGAGTCTAGGTGCCACCTTGAAAAAGGAGGGCGACGTCTGGCCTCTGACAGCAGGAATATTAAGAGAGGAGAAAACATACTGCCTGCTATCGTGAAATTCCAAGATAGTCACGAAAAGCAATCTCATGCACTGTACAAGCTCTTTCCCATGATGCACCTCTCCTGCACTCTGTCTATGCAAATGAGCAAGCAGAGAGTTCAGGAATAAAACACCTAAGCTCATGTCCCCAAAAAACAGCAGCAGACAACTGGCAGATATTCCCCAATTTCTAATGCTTTTCTTTTAAACACACGATAAACAGCCTCACCTGTGGTAAGGCTTAAAAAAATTGAAAAACCTCGTAAATGTTCCTCTCCACGGAAATCTTTAGTAAAAGGCGAAAGATTTTTTCGTTTTGAAGAGAAACCAGAGTAAGTTAGAATATGGCTCTCTGGGGGTAAGTGGCACCACATCAAAGACCCCGTCATTGCGAGGGTGAGGACCTGAGAGGTATTTTTAGGCTCTAAGAAAGAGGACAAGAACCAGGCCAGTGAGGGAAGCAGGCCCAATTTTCAGAGTCTCTGCTCAAAGCACAGAAAATCAAAAAGGTGGACAGTTCCCATGCGTCTGTCTGGAAATATGCAAATTCTTTTCTGTACACACCTCAGCTCATTAGGAGACGTTGCGGCTGCTGGGCAAGGGGAACGGGAAGCGTGCATCAGGCTTTAGGTGAAGTGACACTGTAGGACTTTTGTCCCCCAGCGATTTTACGCTTTCCACACCATCCATCCAATCGATAGGCTGTGAGCCACCACTGTGCTCTGCACATAGCCATGCACTTTAAGTCCCTTTTTCGCACGTACTTTCATTAAACCTGAATATAGAAGTATATATCTGTCTAGGCTAGAGGCACATGAAACAGGACTGGCGTGCCGCTTCAAGTGTACCTGAGAGGAATCTGACTCAGGATTGGCCACCCTCTCAGGGCACCGACTCAGGATTGGCCAACCTCTATGGGGCACCTCTAACGGGCACAAATAATGGGCAAGCCCTATGAAAAGCACAGCGTGAGTCTAGGTGCCACCTTGAAAAAGGAGGGCGACGTCTGGCCTCTGACAGCAGGAATATTAAGAGAGGAGAAAACATACTGCCTGCTATCGTGAAATTCCAAGATAGTCACGAAAAGCAATCTCATGCACTGTACAAGCTCTTTCCCATGATGCACCTCTCCTGCACTCTGTCTATGCAAATGAGCAAGCAGAGAGTTCAGGAATAAAACACCTAAGCTCATGTCCCCAAAAAACAGCAGCAGACAACTGGCAGATATTCCCCAATTTCTAATGCTTTTCTTTTAAACACACGATAAACATCCTCACCTGTGGTAAGGCTTAAAAAAATTGAATAAACTCGTAAATGTTCCTCTCCACGGAAATCTTTAGTAAAAGGCGAAAGATTTTTTCGTTTTGAAGAGAAACCAGAGTAAGTTAGAATATGGCTCTCGGGGGGTAAGTGGCACCACATCAAAGACCCCGTCATTGCAAGGGTGAGGACCTGAGAGGTATTTTCAAAATCTAAGAAAGAGGACAAGAACCAGGCCGGTGAGGAAAGCAGGCCCAAATTTCAGAGTCTCTGCTCAAAGCACAGAAAATCAAAAAGGTGGACAGTTCCCATGCGTCTGTCTGGGAATATGCAAATTCTTTTCTGTACACACCTCAGCTCATTAGGAGGCGTTGCGGCTGCTGGGCAAGGGGAACGGGAAGCGTGCATCAGGCTTTAGGTGAAGTGGCACTGTAGGACTTTTGTCCCCCAGCGATTTTACGCTTTCCACACCATCCTTCCAATCGTTAGGCTGTGAGCCACCACTGTGCTCTGCACATAGCCATGCACTTTAAGTCCCTTTTTCGCACGTACTTTCATTAAACCTGAATATAGAAGTATATATCTGTCTAGGCTAGAGGCACATGAAACAGGACTGGCGTGCCGCTTCAAGTGTACCTGAGAGGAATCTGACTCAGGATTGGCCACCCTCTCAGGGCACCGACTCAGGATTGGCCAACCTCTATGGGGCACCTCTAACATGCACAAATAACGGGCAAGCCCTATGAAAAGCACAGCGTGAGTCTAGGTGCCACCTTGAAAAAGGAGGGTGACGTCTGGCCTCTGACAGCAGGAATATTAAGAGAGGAGAAAACATACTGCCTGCTATCGTGAAATTCCAAGATAGTCACGAAAAGCAATCTCATGCACTGCACAAGCTCTTTCCCATGATGCACCTCTCCTGCACTCTGTCTATGCAAATGAGCAAGCAGAGAGTTCAGGAATAAAACACCTAAGCTCATGTCCCCAAAAAACAGCAGCAGACAACTCGCAGATATTCCCCAATTTCTAATGCTTTTCTTTTAAACACACGATAAACAGCCTCACCTGTGGTAAGGCTTAAAAAAATTGAATAAACTCGCAAATGTTCCTCTCCACGGAAATCTTTAGTAAAAGGCGAAAGAATTTTTTCGTTTTGAAGAGAAACCAGAGTAAGTTAGAATATGGCTCTCTGGGGGTAAGTGGCACCACATCAAAGACCCCGTCATTGCGAGGGTGAGGACCTGAGAGGTATTTTCAAAATCTAAGAAAGAGGACAAGAACCAGGCCGGTGAGGGAAGCAGGCCCAAATTTCAGAGTCTCTGCTCAAAGCACAGAAAATCAAAAAGGTGGACAGTTCCCATGCGTCTGTCTGGGAATATGCAAATTCTTTTCTGTACACACCTCAGCTCATTAGGAGGCGTTGCGGCTGCTGGGCAAGGGGAACGGGAAGCGTGCATCAGGCTTTAGGTGAAGTGGCACTGTAGGACTTTTGTCCCCCAGCGATTTTACGCTTTCCACACCATCCTTCCAATCGTTAGGCTGTGAGCCACCACTGTGCTCTGCACATAGCCATGCACTTTAAGTCCCTTTTTCGCACGTACTTTCATTAAACCTGAATTTAGAAGTATATATCTGTCTAGGCTAGAGGCACATGAAACAGGACTGGCGTGCCGCTTCAAGTGTACCTGAGAGGAATCTGACTCAGGATTGGCCACCCTCTCAGGGCACCGACTCAAGATTGGCCAACCTCTATGGGGCACCTCTAACGGGCACAAATAATGGGCAAGCCCTATGAAAAGCACAGCGTGAGTCTAGGTGCCACCTTGAAAAAGGAGGGCGACGTCTGGCCTCTGACAGCAGGAATATTAAGAGAGGAGAAAACATACTGCCTGCTATCGTGAAATTCCAAGATAGTCACGAAAAGCAATCTCATGCACTGTACAAGCTCTTTCCCATGATGCACCTCTCCTGCACTCTGTCTATGCAAATGAGCAAGCAGAGAGTTCAGGAATAAAACACCTAAGCTCATGTCCCCAAAAAACAGCAGCAGACAACTGGCAGATATTCCCCAATTTCTAATGCTTTTCTTTTAAACACACGATAAACAGCCTCACCTGTGGTAAGGCTTAAAAAAATTGAATAACCTCGTAAATGTTCCTCTCCACGGAAATCTTTAGTAAAAGGCGAAAGATTTTTTCGTTTTGAAGAGAAACCAGAGTAAGTTAGAATATGGCTCTCTGGGGGTAAGTGGCACCACATCAAAGACCCCGTCATTGCGAGGGTGAGGACCTGAGAGGTATTTTTAGGCTCTAAGAAAGAGGACAAGAACCAGGCCAGTGAGGGAAGCAGGCCCAATTTTCAGAGTCTCTGCTCAAAGCACAGAAAATCAAAAAGGTGGACAGTTCCCATGCGTCTGTCTGGAAATATGCAAATTCTTTTCTGTACACACCTCAGCTCATTAGGAGGCGTTGCGGCTGCTGGGCAAGGGGAACGGGAAGCGTGCATCAGGCTTTAGGTGAAGTGACACTGTAGGACTTTTGTCCCCCAGCGATTTTACGCTTTCCACACCATCCTTCCAATCGATAGGCTGTGAGCCACCACTGTGCTCTGCACATAGCCATGCACTTTAAGTCCCTTTTTCGCACGTACTTTCATTAAACCTGAATATAGAAGTATATATCTGTCTAGGCTAGAGGCACATGAAACAGGACTGGCGTGCCGCTTCAAGTGTACCTGAGAGGAATCTGACTCATGATTGGCCACCCTCTCAGGGCACCGACTCAGGATTGGCCAACCTCTATGGGGCACCTCTAACGGGCACAAATAACGGGCAAACCCTATGAAAAGCACAGCGTGAGTCTAGGTGCCACCTTGAAAAAGGAGGGTGACGTCTGGCCTCTGACAGCAGGAATATTAAGAGAGGAGAAAACATACTGCCTGCTATCGTGAAATTCCAAGATAGTCACGAAAAGCAATCTCATGCACTGCACAAGCTCTTTCCCATGATGCACCTCTCCTGCACTCTGTCTATGCAAATGAGCAAGCAGAGAGTTCAGGAATAAAACACCTAAGCTCATGTCCCCAAAAAACAGCAGCAGACAACTCGCAGATATTCCCCAATTTCTAATGCTTTTCTTTTAAACACACGATAAACAGCCTCACCTGTGGTAAGGCTTAAAAAAATTGAATAAACTCGTAAATGTTCCTCTCCACGGAAATCTTTAGTAAAAGGCGAAAGAATTTTTTCGTTTTGAAGAGAAACCAGAGTAAGTTAGAATATGGCTCTCTGGGGGTAAGTGGCACCACATCAAAGACCCCGTCATTGCGAGGGTGAGGACCTGAGAGGTATTTTCAAAATCTAAGAAAGAGGACAAGAACCAGGCCGGTGAGGGAAGCAGGCCCAAATTTCAGAGTCTCTGCTCAAAGCACAGAAAATCAAAAAGGTGGACAGTTCCCATGCGTCTGTCTGGGAATATGCAAATTCTTTTCTGTACACACCTCAGCTCATTAGGAGGCGTTGCGGCTGCTGGGCAAGGGGAACGGGAAGCGTGCATCAGGCTTTAGGTGAAGTGGCACTGTTTGACTTTTGTCCCCCAGCGATTTTACGCTTTCCACACCATCCTTCCAATCGTTAGGCTGTGAGCCACCACTGTGCTCTGCACATAGCCATGCACTTTAAGTCCCTTTTTCGCACGTACTTTCATTAAACCTGAATATAGAAGTATATATCTGTCTAGGCTAGAGGCACATGAAACAGGACTGGCGTGCCGCTTCAAGTGTACCTGAGAGGAATCTGACTCAGGATTGGCCACCCTCTCAGGGCACCGACTCAGGATTGGCCAACCTCTATGGGGCACCTCTAACATGCACAAATAACGGGCAAGCCCTATGAAAAGCACAGCGTGAGTCTAGGTGCCACCTTGAAAAAGGAGGGTGACGTCTGGCCTCTGACAGCAGGAATATTAAGAGAGGAGAAAACATACTGCCTGCTATCGTGAAATTCCAAGATAGTCACGAAAAGCAATCTCATGCACTGTACAAGCTCTTTCCCATGATGCACCTCTCCTGCACTCTGTCTATGCAAATGAGCAAGCAGAGAGTTCAGGAATAAAACACCTAAGCTCATGTCCCCAAAAAACAGCAGCAGACAACTGGCAGATATTCCCCAATTTCTAATGCTTTTCTTTTAAACACACGATAAACAGCCTCACCTGTGGTAAGGCTTAAAAAAATTGAATAACCTCGTAAATGTTCCTCTCCACGGAAATCTTTAGTAAAAGGCGAAAGAATTTTTTCGTTTTGAAGAGAAACCAGAGTAAGTTAGAATATGGCTCTCTGGGGGTAAGTGGCACCACATCAAAGACCCCGTCATTGCGAGGGTGAGGACCTGAGAGGTATTTTTAGGCTCTAAGAAAGAGGACAAGAACCAGGCCAGTGAGGGAAGCAGGCCCAATTTTCAGAGTCTCTGCTCAAAGCACAGAAAATCAAAAAGGTGGACAGTTCCCATGCGTCTGTCTGGAAATATGCAAATTCTTTTCTGTACACACCTCAGCTCATTAGGAGACGTTGCGGCTGCTGGGCAAGGGGAACGGGAAGCGTGCATCAGGCTTTAGGTGAAGTGACACTGTAGGACTTTTGTCCCCCAGCGATTTTACGCTTTCCACACCATCCTTCCAATTGATAGGCTGTGAGCCACCACTGTGCTCTGCACATAGCCATGCACTTTAAGTCCCTTTTTCGCATGTACTTTCATTAAACCTGAATATAGAAGTATATATCTGTCTAGGCTAGAGGCACATGAAACAGGACTGGCGTGCCGCTTCAAGTGTACCTGAGAGGAATCTGACTCAGGATTGGCCACCCTCTCAGGGCACCGACTCAGGATTGGCCAACCTCTATGGGGCACCTCTAACGGGCACAAATAATGGGCAAGCCCTATGAAAAGCACAGCGTGAGTCTAGGTGCCACCTTGAAAAAGGAGGGCGACGTCTGGCCTCTGACAGCAGGAATATTAAGAGAGGAGAAAACATACTGCCTGCTATCGTGAAATTCCAAGATAGTCACGAAAAGCAATCTCATGCACTGTACAAGCTCTTTCCCATGATGCACCTCTCCTGCACTCTGTCTATGCAAATGAGCAAGCAGAGAGTTCAGGAATAAAACACCTAAGCTCATGTCCCCAAAAAACAGCAGCAGACAACTGGCAGATATTCCCCAATTTCTAATGCTTTTCTTTTAAACACACGATAAACAGCCTCACCTGTGGTAAGGCTTAAAAAAATTGAATAACCTCGTAAATGTTCCTCTCCACGGAAATCTTTAGTAAAAGGCGAAAGATTTTTTCGTTTTGAAGAGAAACCAGAGTAAGATAGAATATGGCTCTCTGGGGGTAAGTGGCACCACATCAAAGACCCCGTCATTGCGAGGGTGAGGACCTGAGAGGTATTTTCAAAATCTAAGAAAGAGGACAAGGACCAGGCCGGTGAGGGAAGCAGGCCCAAATTTCAGAGTCTCTGCTCAAAGCACAGAAAATCAAAAAGGTGGACAGTTCCCATGAGTCTGTCTGGGAATATGCAAATTCCTTTCTGTACACACCTCAGCTCATTAGGAGGCATTGCGGCTGCTGGGCAAGGGGAACGGGAAGAGTGCATCAGGCTTTAGGTGAAGTGGCACTGTAGGACTTTTGTCCCCCAGCGATTTTACGCTTTCCACACCATCCTTCCAATCGTTAGGCTGTGAGCCACCACTGTGCTCTGCACATAGCCATGCACTTTAAGTCCCTTTTTCGCACGTACTTTCATTAAACCTGAATATAGAAGTATATATCTGTCTAGGCTAGAGGCACATGAAACAGGACTGGCGTGCCGCTTCAAGTGTACCTGAGAGGAATCTGACTCATGATTGGCCACCCTCTCAGGGCACCGACTCAGGATTGGCCAACCTCTATGGGGCACCTCTAACGGGCACAAATAACGGGCAAACCCTATGAAAAGCACAGCGTGAGTCTAGGTGCCACCTTGAAAAAGGAGGGTGACGTCTGGCCTCTGACAGCAGGAATATTAAGAGAGGAGAAAACATACTGCCTGCTATCGTGAAATTCCAAGATAGTCACGAAAAGCAATCTCATGCACTGCACAAGCTCTTTCCCATGATGCACCTCTCCTGCACTCTGTCTATGCAAATGAGCAAGCAGAGAGTTCAGGAATAAAACACCTAAGCTCATGTCCCCAAAAAACAGCAGCAGACAACTCGCAGATATTCCCCAATTTCTAATGCTTTTCTTTTAAACACACGATAAACAGCCTCACCTGTGGTAAGGCTTAAAAAAATTGAATAAACTCGTAAATGTTCCTCTCCACGGAAATCTTTAGTAAAAGGCGAAAGAATTTTTTCGTTTTGAAGAGAAACCAGAGTAAGTTAGAATATGGCTCTCTGGGGGTAAGTGGCACCACATCAAAGACCCCGTCATTGCGAGGGTGAGGACCTGAGAGGTATTTTCAAAATCTAAGAAAGAGGACAAGAACCAGGCCGGTGAGGGAAGCAGGCCCAAATTTCAGAGTCTCTGCTCAAAGCACAGAAAATCAAAAAGGTGGACAGTTCCCATGCGTCTGTCTGGGAATATGCAAATTCTTTTCTGTACACACCTCAGCTCATTAGGAGGCGTTGCGGCTGCTGGGCAAGGGGAACGGGAAGCGTGCATCAGGCTTTAGGTGAAGTGGCACTGTTTGACTTTTGTCCCCCAGCGATTTTACGCTTTCCACACCATCCTTCCAATCGTTAGGCTGTGAGCCACCACTGTGCTCTGCACATAGCCATGCACTTTAAGTCCCTTTTTCGCACGTACTTTCATTAAACCTGAATATAGAAGTATATATCTGTCTAGGCTAGAGGCACATGAAACAGGACTGGCGTGCCGCTTCAAGTGTACCTGAGAGGAATCTGACTCAGGATTGGCCACCCTCTCAGGGCACCGACTCAGGATTGGCCAACCTCTATGGGGCACCTCTAACATGCACAAATAACGGGCAAGCCCTATGAAAAGCACAGCGTGAGTCTAGGTGCCACCTTGAAAAAGGAGGGTGACGTCTGGCCTCTGACAGCAGGAATATTAAGAGAGGAGAAAACATACTGCCTGCTATCGTGAAATTCCAAGATAGTCACGAAAAGCAATCTCATGCACTGTACAAGCTCTTTCCCATGATGCACCTCTCCTGCACTCTGTCTATGCAAATGAGCAAGCAGAGAGTTCAGGAATAAAACACCTAAGCTCATGTCCCCAAAAAACAGCAGCAGACAACTGGCAGATATTCCCCAATTTCTAATGCTTTTCTTTTAAACACACGATAAACAGCCTCACCTGTGGTAAGGCTTAAAAAAATTGAATAACCTCGTAAATGTTCCTCTCCACGGAAATCTTTAGTAAAAGGCGAAAGAATTTTTTCGTTTTGAAGAGAAACCAGAGTAAGTTAGAATATGGCTCTCTGGGGGTAAGTGGCACCACATCAAAGACCCCGTCATTGCGAGGGTGAGGACCTGAGAGGTATTTTTAGGCTCTAAGAAAGAGGACAAGAACCAGGCCAGTGAGGGAAGCAGGCCCAATTTTCAGAGTCTCTGCTCAAAGCACAGAAAATCAAAAAGGTGGACAGTTCCCATGCGTCTGTCTGGAAATATGCAAATTCTTTTCTGTACACACCTCAGCTCATTAGGAGACGTTGCGGCTGCTGGGCAAGGGGAACGGGAAGCGTGCATCAGGCTTTAGGTGAAGTGACACTGTAGGACTTTTGTCCCCCAGCGATTTTACGCTTTCCACACCATCCTTCCAATTGATAGGCTGTGAGCCACCACTGTGCTCTGCACATAGCCATGCACTTTAAGTCCCTTTTTCGCATGTACTTTCATTAAACCTGAATATAGAAGTATATATCTGTCTAGGCTAGAGGCACATGAAACAGGACTGGCGTGCCGCTTCAAGTGTACCTGAGAGGAATCTGACTCAGGATTGGCCACCCTCTCAGGGCACCGACTCAGGATTGGCCAACCTCTATGGGGCACCTCTAACGGGCACAAATAATGGGCAAGCCCTATGAAAAGCACAGCGTGAGTCTAGGTGCCACCTTGAAAAAGGAGGGCGACGTCTGGCCTCTGACAGCAGGAATATTAAGAGAGGATAAAACATACTGCCTGCTATCATGAAATTCCAAGATAGTCACGAAAAGCAATCTCATGCACTGTACAAGCTCTTTCCCATGATGCACCTCTCCTGCACTCTGTCTATGCAAATGAGCAAGCAGAGAGTTCAGGAATAAAACACCTAAGCTCATGTCCCCAAAAAACAGCAGCAGACAACTGGCAGATATTCCCCAATTTCTAATGCTTTTCTTTTAAACACACGATAAACAGCCTCACCTGTGGTAAGGCTTAAAAAAATTGAATAACCTCGTAAATGTTCCTCTCCACGGAAATCTTTAGTAAAAGGCGAAAGATTTTTTCGTTTTGAAGAGAAACCAGAGTAAGATAGAATATGGCTCTCTGGGGGTAAGTGGCACCACATCAAAGACCCCGTCATTGCGAGGGTGAGGACCTGAGAGGTATTTTCAAAATCTAAGAAAGAGGACAAGGACCAGGCCGGTGAGGGAAGCAGGCCCAAATTTCAGAGTCTCTGCTCAAAGCACAGAAAATCAAAAAGGTGGACAGTTCCCATGAGTCTGTCTGGGAATATGCAAATTCCTTTCTGTACACACCTCAGCTCATTAGGAGGCATTGCGGCTGCTGGGCAAGGGGAACGGGAAGAGTGCATCAGGCTTTAGGTGAAGTGGCACTGTAGGACTTTTGTCCCCCAGCGATTTTACGCTTTCCACACCATCCTTCCAATCGTTAGGCTGTGAGCCACCACTGTGCTCTGCACATAGCCATGCACTTTAAGTCCCTTTTTCGCACGTACTTTCATTAAACCTGAATATAGAAGTATATATCTGTCTAGGCTAGAGGCACATGAAACAGGACTGGCGTGCCGCTTCAAGTGTACCTGAGAGGAATCTGACTCAGGATTGGCCACCCTCTCAGGGCACCGACTCAGGATTGGCCAACCTCTATGGGGCACCTCTAACGGGCACAAATAATGGGCAAGCCCTATGAAAAGCACAGCGTGAGTCTAGGTGCCACCTTGAAAAAGGAGGGCGACGTCTGGCCTCTGACAGCAGGAATATTAAGAGAGGAGAAAACATACTGCCTGCTATCGTGAAATTCCAAGATAGTCACGAAAAGCAATCTCATGCACTGTACAAGCTCTTTCCCATGATGCACCTCTCCTGCACTCTGTCTATGCAAATGAGCAAGCAGAGAGTTCAGGAATAAAACACCTAAGCTCATGTCCCCAAAAAACAGCAGCAGACAACTGGCAGATATTCCCCAATTTCTAATGCTTTTCTTTTAAACACACGATAAACAGCCTCACCTGTGGTAAGGCTTAAAAAAATTGAAAAACCTCGTAAATGTTCCTCTCCACGGAAATCTTTAGTAAAAGGCGAAAGATTTTTTCGTTTTGAAGAGAAACCAGAGTAAGTTAGAATATGGCTCTCTGGGGGTAAGTGGCACCACATCAAAGACCCCGTCATTGCGAGGGTGAGGACCTGAGAGGTATTTTTAGGCTCTAAGAAAGAGGACAAGAACCAGGCCAGTGAGGGAAGCAGGCCCAATTTTCAGAGTCTCTGCTCAAAGCACAGAAAATCAAAAAGGTGGACAGTTCCCATGCGTCTGTCTGGAAATATGCAAATTCTTTTCTGTACACACCTCAGCTCATTAGGAGACGTTGCGGCTGCTGGGCAAGGGGAACGGGAAGCGTGCATCAGGCTTTAGGTGAAGTGACACTGTAGGACTTTTGTCCCCCAGCGATTTTACGCTTTCCACACCATCCATCCAATCGATAGGCTGTGAGCCACCACTGTGCTCTGCACATAGCCATGCACTTTAAGTCCCTTTTTCGCACGTACTTTCATTAAACCTGAATATAGAAGTATATATCTGTCTAGGCTAGAGGCACATGAAACAGGACTGGCGTGCGGCTTCAAGTGTACCTGAGAGGAATCTGACTCAGGATTGGCCACCCTCTCAGGGCACCGACTCAGGATTGGCCAACCTCTATGGGGCACCTCTAACGGGCACAAATAATGGGCAAGCCCTATGAAAAGCACAGCGTGAGTCTAGGTGCCACCTTGAAAAAGGAGGGCGACGTCTGGCCTCTGACAGCAGGAATATTAAGAGAGGAGAAAACATACTGCCTGCTATCGTGAAATTCCAAGATAGTCACGAAAAGCAATCTCATGCACTGTACAAGCTCTTTCCCATGATGCACCTCTCCTGCACTCTGTCTATGCAAATGAGCAAGCAGAGAGTTCAGGAATAAAACACCTAAGCTCATGTCCCCAAAAAACAGCAGCAGACAACTGGCAGATATTCCCCAATTTCTAATGCTTTTCTTTTAAACACACGATAAACATCCTCACCTGTGGTAAGGCTTAAAAAAATTGAATAAACTCGTAAATGTTCCTCTCCACGGAAATCTTTAGTAAAAGGCGAAAGATTTTTTCGTTTTGAAGAGAAACCAGAGTAAGTTAGAATATGGCTCTCGGGGGGTAAGTGGCACCACATCAAAGACCCCGTCATTGCAAGGGTGAGGACCTGAGAGGTATTTTCAAAATCTAAGAAAGAGGACAAGAACCAGGCCGGTGAGGGAAGC
The DNA here is from genome assembly GCF_964261635.1 of Lissotriton helveticus. Lineage (NCBI taxonomy): Eukaryota > Metazoa > Chordata > Amphibia > Caudata > Salamandridae > Lissotriton > Lissotriton helveticus. The sequence continues at coordinate 656,872,176 of NC_136073.1, read as the reverse complement.
AGGCCCAAATTTCAGAGTCTCTGCTCAAAGCACAGAAAATCAAAAAGGTGGACAGTTCCCATGCGTCTGTCTGGGAATATGCAAATTCTTTTCTGTACACACCTCAGCTCATTAGGAGGCGTTGCGGCTGCTGGGCAAGGGGAACGGGAAGCGTGCATCAGGCTTTAGGTGAAGTGGCACTGTAGGACTTTTGTCCCCCAGCGATTTTACGCTTTCCACACCATCCTTCCAATCGTTAGGCTGTGAGCCACCACTGTGCTCTGCACATAGCCATGCACTTTAAGTCCCTTTTTCGCACGTACTTTCATTAAACCTGAATATAGAAGTATATATCTGTCTAGGCTAGAGGCACATGAAACAGGACTGGCGTGCCGCTTCAAGTGTACCTGAGAGGAATCTGACTCAGGATTGGCCACCCTCTCAGGGCACCGACTCAGGATTGGCCAACCTCTATGGGGCACCTCTAACATGCACAAATAACGGGCAAGCCCTATGAAAAGCACAGCGTGAGTCTAGGTGCCACCTTGAAAAAGGAGGGTGACGTCTGGCCTCTGACAGCAGGAATATTAAGAGAGGAGAAAACATACTGCCTGCTATCGTGAAATTCCAAGATAGTCACGAAAAGCAATCTCATGCACTGCACAAGCTCTTTCCCATGATGCACCTCTCCTGCACTCTGTCTATGCAAATGAGCAAGCAGAGAGTTCAGGAATAAAACACCTAAGCTCATGTCCCCAAAAAACAGCAGCAGACAACTCGCAGATATTCCCCAATTTCTAATGCTTTTCTTTTAAACACACGATAAACAGCCTCACCTGTGGTAAGGCTTAAAAAAATTGAATAAACTCGCAAATGTTCCTCTCCACGGAAATCTTTAGTAAAAGGCGAAAGAATTTTTTCGTTTTGAAGAGAAACCAGAGTAAGTTAGAATATGGCTCTCTGGGGGTAAGTGGCACCACATCAAAGACCCCGTCATTGCGAGGGTGAGGACCTGAGAGGTATTTTCAAAATCTAAGAAAGAGGACAAGAACCAGGCCGGTGAGGGAAGCAGGCCCAAATTTCAGAGTCTCTGCTCAAAGCACAGAAAATCAAAAAGGTGGACAGTTCCCATGCGTCTGTCTGGGAATATGCAAATTCTTTTCTGTACACACCTCAGCTCATTAGGAGGCGTTGCGGCTGCTGGGCAAGGGGAACGGGAAGCGTGCATCAGGCTTTAGGTGAAGTGGCACTGTAGGACTTTTGTCCCCCAGCGATTTTACGCTTTCCACACCATCCTTCCAATCGTTAGGCTGTGAGCCACCACTGTGCTCTGCACATAGCCATGCACTTTAAGTCCCTTTTTCGCACGTACTTTCATTAAACCTGAATATAGAAGTATATATCTGTCTAGGCTAGAGGCACATGAAACAGGACTGGCGTGCCGCTTCAAGTGTACCTGAGAGGAATCTGACTCAGGATTGGCCACCCTCTCAGGGCACCGACTCAGGATTGGCCAACCTCTATGGGGCACCTCTAACATGCACAAATAACGGGCAAGCCCTATGAAAAGCACAGCGTGAGTCTAGGTGCCACCTTGAAAAAGGAGGGTGACGTCTGGCCTCTGACAGCAGGAATATTAAGAGAGGAGAAAACATACTGCCTGCTATCGTGAAATTCCAAGATAGTCACGAAAAGCAATCTCATGCACTGCACAAGCTCTTTCCCATGATGCACCTCTCCTGCACTCTGTCGATGCAAATGAGCAAGCAGAGAGTTCAGGAATAAAACACCTAAGCTCATGTCCCCAAAAAACAGCAGCAGACAACTCGCAGATATATTCACCAATTTCTAATGCTTTTCTTTTAAACACACGATAAACAGCCTCACCTGTGGTAAGGCTTAAAAAAATTGAATAAACTCGTAAATGTTCCTCTCCACGGAAATCTTTAGTAAAAGGCGAAAGATTTTTTCGTTTTGAAGAGAAACCAGAGTAAGTTAGAATATGGCTCTCTGGGGGTAAGTGGCACCACATCAAAGACCCCGTCATTGCGAGGGTGAGGACCTGAGAGGTATTTTTAGGCTCTAAGAAAGAGGACAAGAACCAGGCCAGTGAGGGAAGCAGGCCCAATTTTCAGAGTCTCTGCTCAAAGCACAGAAAATCAAAAAGGTGGACAGTTCCCATGCGTCTGTCTGGAAATATGCAAATTCTTTTCTGTACACACCTCAGCTCATTAGGAGACGTTGCGGCTGCTGGGCAAGGGGAACGGGAAGCGTGCATCAGGCTTTAGGTGAAGTGACACTGTAGGACTTTTGTCCCCCAGCGATTTTACGCTTTCCACACCATCCTTCCAATTGATAGGCTGTGAGCCACCACTGTGCTCTGCACATAGCCATGCACTTTAAGTCCCTTTTTCGCATGTACTTTCATTAAACCTGAATATAGAAGTATATATCTGTCTAGGCTAGAGGCACATGAAACAGGACTGGCGTGCCGCTTCAAGTGTACCTGAGAGGAATCTGACTCAGGATTGGCCACCCTCTCAGGGCACCAACTCAGGATTGGCCAACCTCTATGGGGCACCTCTAACGGGCACAAATAATGGGCAAGCCCTATGAAAAGCACAGCGTGAGTCTAGGTGCCACCTTGAAAAAGGAGGGCGACGTCTGGCCTCTGACAGCAGGAATATTAAGAGAGGAGAAAACATACTGCCTGCTATCGTGAAATTCCAAGATAGTCACGAAAAGCAATCTCATGCACTGTACAAGCTCTTTCCCATGATGCACCTCTCCTGCACTCTGTCTATGCAAATGAGCAAGCAGAGAGTTCAGGAATAAAACACCTAAGCTCATGTCCCCAAAAAACAGCAGCAGACAACTGGCAGATATTCCCCAATTTCTAATGCTTTTCTTTTAAACACACGATAAACATCCTCACCTGTGGTAAGGCTTATAAAAATTGAATAAACTCGTAAATGTTCCTCTCCACGGAAATCTTTAGTAAAAGGCGAAAGATTTTTTCGTTTTGAAGAGAAACCAGAGTAAGTTAGAATATGGCTCTCGGGGGGTAAGTGGCACCACATCAAAGACCCCGTCATTGCGAGGGTGAGGACCTGAGAGGTATTTTCAAAATCTAAGAAAGAGGACAAGAACCAGGCCGGTGAGGGAAGCAGGCCCAAATTTCAGAGTCTCTGCTCAAAGCACAGAAAATCAAAAAGGTGGACAGTTCCCATGCGTCTGTCTGGGAATATGCAAATTCTTTTCTGTACACACCTCAGCTCATTAGGAGGCGTTGCGGCTGCTGGGCAAGGGGAACGGGAAGCGTGCATCAGGCTTTAGGTGAAGTGGCACTGTAGGACTTTTGTCCCCCAGCGATTTTACGCTTTCCACACCATCCTTCCAATCGTTAGGCTGTGAGCCACCACTGTGCTCTGCACATAGCCATGCACTTTAAGTCCCTTTTTCGCACGTACTTTCATTAAACCTGAATATAGAAGTATATATCTGTCTAGGCTAGAGGCACATGAAACAGGACTGGCGTGCCGCTTCAAGTGTACCTGAGAGGAATCTGACTCAGGATTGGCCACCCTCTCAGGGCACCGACTCAGGATTGGCCAACCTCTATGGGGCACCTCTAACATGCACAAATAACGGGCAAGCCCTATGAAAAGCACAGCGTGAGTCTAGGTGCCACCTTGAAAAAGGAGGGTGACGTCTGGCCTCTGACAGCAGGAATATTAAGAGAGGAGAAAACATACTGCCTGCTATCGTGAAATTCCAAGATAGTCACGAAAAGCAATCTCATGCACTGCACAAGCTCTTTCCCATGATGCACCTCTCCTGCACTCTGTCGATGCAAATGAGCAAGCAGAGAGTTCAGGAATAAAACACCTAAGCTCATGTCCCCAAAAAACAGCAGCAGACAACTCGCAGATATATTCACCAATTTCTAATGCTTTTCTTTTAAACACACGATAAACAGCCTCACCTGTGGTAAGGCTTAAAAAAATTGAATAAACTCGTAAATGTTCCTCTCCACGGACATCTTTAGTAAAAGGCGAAAGATTTTTTTGTTTTGAAGAGAAACCATAGTAAGTTAGAATATGGCTCTCTGGGGGTAAGTGGCACCACATCAAAGACCCCGTCATTGCGAGGGTGAGGACCTGAGAGGTATTTTTAGGCTCTAAGAAAGAGGACAAGAACCAGGCCAGTGAGGGAAGCAGGCCCAATTTTCAGAGTCTCTGCTCAAAGCACAGAAAATCAAAAAGGTGGACAGTTCCCATGCGTCTGTCTGGAAATATGCAAATTCTTTTCTGTACACACCTCAGCTCATTAGGAGACGTTGCGGCTGCTGGGCAAGGGGAACGGGAAGCGTGCATCAGGCTTTAGGTGAAGTGACACTGTAGGACTTTTGTCCCCCAGCGATTTTACGCTTTCCACACCATCCTTCCGATCGATAGGCTGTGAGCCACCACTGTGCTCTGCACATAGCCATGCACTTTAAGTCCCTTTTTCGCATGTACTTTCATTAAACCTGAATATAGAAGTATATATCTGTCTAGGCTAGAGGCACATGAAACAGGACTGGCGTGCCGCTTCAAGTGTACCTGAGAGGAATCTGACTCAGGATTGGCCACCCTCTCAGGGCACCGACTCAGGATTGGCCAACCTCTATGGGGCACCTCTAACGGGCACAAATAATGGGGAAGCCCTATGAAAAGCACAGCGTGAGTCTAGGTGCCACCTTGAAAAAGGAGGGCGACGTCTGGCCTCTGACAGCAGGAATATTAAGAGAGGAGAAAACATACTGCCTGCTATCGTGAAATTCCAAGATAGTCACGAAAAGCAATCTCATGCACTGCACAAGCTCTTTCCCATGATGCACCTCTCCTGCACTCTGTCTATGCAAATGAGCAAGCAGAGAGTTCAGGAATAAAACACCTAAGCTCATGTCCCCAAAAAACAGCAGCAGACAACTCGCAGATATTCCCCAATTTCTAATGCTTTTCTTTTAAACACACGATAAACAGCCTCACCTGTGGTAAGGCTTAAAAAAATTGAATAAACTCGTAAATGTTCCTCTCCACGGAAATCTTTAGTAAAAGGCGAAAGAATTTTTTCATTTTGAAGAGAAACCAGAGTAAGTTAGAATATGGCTCTCTGGGGGTAAGTGGCACCACATCAAAGACCCCGTCATTGCGAGGGTGAGGACCTGAGAGGTATTTTCAAAATCTAAGAAAGAGGACAAGAACCAGGCCGGTGAGGGAAGCAGGCCCAAATTTCAGAGTCTCTGCTCAAAGCACAGAAAATCAAAAAGGTGGACAGTTCCCATGCGTCTGTCTGGGAATATGCAAATTCTTTTCTGTACACACCTCAGCTCATTAGGAGGCGTTGCGGCTGCTGGGCAAGGGGAACGGGAAGCGTGCATCAGGCTTTAGGTGAAGTGGCACTGTAGGACTTTTGTCCCCCAGCGATTTTACGCTTTCCACACCATCCTTCCAATCGTTAGGCTGTGAGCCACCACTGTGCTCTGCACATAGCCATGCACTTTAAGTCCCTTTTTCGCACGTACTTTCATTAAACCTGAATATAGAAGTATATATCTGTCTAGGCTAGAGGCACATGAAACAGGACTGGCGTGCCGCTTCAAGTGTACCTGAGAGGAATCTGACTCAGGATTGGCCACCCTCTCAGGGCACCGACTCAGGATTGGCCAACCTCTATGGGGCACCTCTAACGGGCACAAATAATGGGCAAGCCCTATGAAAAGCACAGCGTGAGTCTAGGTGCCACCTTGAAAAAGGAGGGCGACGTCTGGCCTCTGACAGCAGGAATATTAAGAGAGGAGAAAACATACTGCCTGCTATCGTGAAATTCCAAGATAGTCACGAAAAGCAATCTCATGCACTGTACAAGCTCTTTCCCATGATGCACCTCTCCTGCACTCTGTCTATGCAAATGAGCAAGCAGAGAGTTCAGGAATAAAACACCTAAGCTCATGTCCCCAAAAAACAGCAGCAGACAACTCGCAGATATATTCACCAATTTCTAATGCTTTTCTTTTAAACACACGATAAACAGCCTCACCTGTGGTAAGGCTTAAAAAAATTGAATAAACTCGTAAATGTTCCTCTCCACGGAAATCTTTAGTAAAAGGCGAAAGATTTTTTCGTTTTGAAGAGAAACCAGAGTAAGTTAGAATATGGCTCTCTGGGGGTAAGTGGCACCACATCAAAGACCCCGTCATTGCGAGGGTGAGGACCTGAGAGGTATTTTTAGGCTCTAAGAAAGAGGACAAGAACCAGGCCAGTGAGGGAAGCAGGCCCAATTTTCAGAGTCTCTGCTCAAAGCACAGAAAATCAAAAAGGTGGACAGTTCCCATGCGTCTGTCTGGAAATATGCAAATTCTTTTCTGTACACACCTCAGCTCATTAGGAGATGTTGCGGCTGCTGGGCAAGGGGAACGGGAAGCGTGCATCAGGCTTTAGGTGAAGTGACACTGTAGGACTTTTGTCCCCCAGCGATTTTACGCTTTCCACACCATCCTTCCAATCGATAGGCTGTGAGCCACCACTGTGCTCTGCACATAGCCATGCACTTTAAGTCCCTTTTTCGCATGTACTTTCATTAAACCTGAATATAGAAGTATATATCTGTCTAGGCTAGAGGCACATGAAACAGGACTGGCGTGCCGCTTCAAGTGTACCTGAGAGGAATCTGACTCAGGATTGGCCACCCTCTCAGGGCACCGACTCAGGATTGGCCAACCTCTATGGGGCACCTCTAACGGGCACAAATAATGGGCAAGCCCTATGAAAAGCACAGCGTGAGTCTAGGTGCCACCTTGAAAAAGGAGGGCGACGTCTGGCCTCTGACAGCAGGAATATTAAGAGAGGAGAAAACATACTGCCTGCTATCGTGAAATTCCAAGATAGTCACGAAAAGCAATCTCATGCACTGTACAAGCTCTTTCCCATGATGCACCTCTCCTGCACTCTGTCGATGCAAATGAGCAAGCAGAGAGTTCAGGAATAAAACACCTAAGCTCATGTCCCCAAAAAACAGCAGCAGACAACTGGCAGATATTCCCCAATTTCTAATGCTTTTCTTTTAAACACACGATAAACAGCCTCACCTGTGGTAAGGCTTAAAAAAATTGAATAAACTCGTAAATGTTCCTCTCCACGGAAATCTTTAGTAAAAGGCGAAAGATTTTTTCGTTTTGAAGAGAAACCAGAGTAAGTTAGAATATGGCTCTCTGGGGGTAAGTGGCACCACATCAAAGACCCCGTCATTGCGAGGGTGAGGACCTGAGAGGTATTTTTAGGCTCTAAGAAAGAGGACAAGAACCAGGCCAGTGAGGGAAGCAGGCCCAATTTTCAGAGTCTCTGCTCAAAGCACAGAAAATCAAAAAGGTGGACAGTTCCCATGCGTCTGTCTGGAAATATGCAAATTCTTTTCTGTACACACCTCAGCTCATTAGGAGACGTTGCGGCTGCTGGGCAAGGGGAACGGGAAGCGTGCATCAGGCTTTAGGTGAAGTGACACTGTAGGACTTTTGTCCCCCAGCGATTTTACGCTTTCCACACCATCCTTCCAATCGATAGGCTGTGAGCCACCACTGTGCTCTGCACATAGCCATGCACTTTAAGTCCCTTTTTCGCATGTACTTTCATTAAACCTGAATATAGAAGTATATATCTGTCTAGGCTAGAGGCACATGAAACAGGACTGGCGAGCCGCTTCAAGTGTACCTGAGAGGAATCTGACTCAGGATTGGCCACCCTCTCAGGGCACCGACTCAGGATTGGCCAACCTCTATGGGGCACCTCTAACGGGCACAAATAATGGGCAAGCCCTATGAAAAGCACAGCGTGAGTCTAGGTGCCACCTTGAAAAAGGAGGGCGACGTCTGGCCTCTGACAGCAGGAATATTAAGAGAGGAGAAAACATACTGCCTGCTATCGTGAAATTCCAAGATAGTCACGAAAAGCAATCTCATGCACTGTACAAGCTCTTTCCCATGATGCACCTCTCCTGCACTCTGTCTATGCAAATGAGCAAGCAGAGAGTTCAGGAATAAAACACCTAAGCTCACGTCCCCAAAAAACAGCAGCAGACAACTGGCAGATATTCCCCAATTTCTAATGCTTTTCTTTTAAACACACGATAAACAGCCTCACCTGTGGTAAGGCTTAAAAAAAATGAATAAACTCGTAAATGTTCCTCTCCACGGAAATCTTTAGTAAAAGGCGAAAGATTTTTTCGTTTTGAAGAGAAACCAGAGTAAGTTAGAATATGGCTCTCTGGGGGTAAGTGGCACCACATCAAAGACCCCGTCATTGCGAGGGTGAGGACCTGAGAGGTATTTTTAGGCTCTAAGAAAGAGGACAAGAACCAGGCCAGTGAGGGAAGCAGGCCCAATTTTCAGAGTCTCTGCTCAAAGCACAGAAAATCAAAAAGGTGGACAGTTCCCATGCGTCTGTCTGGAAATATGCAAATTCTTTTCTATACACACCTCAGCTCATTAGGAGACGTTGCGGCTGCTGGGCAAGGGGAACGGGAAGCGTGCATCAGGCTTTAGGTGAAGTGACACTGTAGGACTTTTGTCCCCCAGCGATTTTACGCTTTCCACACCATCCTTCCAATCGATAGGCTGTGAGCCACCACTGTGCTCTGCACATAGCCATGCACTTTAAGTCCCTTTTTCGCACGTACTTTCATTAAACCTGAATATAGAAGTATATATCTGTCTAGGCTAGAGGCACATGAAACAGGACTGGCGTGCCGCTTCAAGTGTACCTGAGAGGAATCTGACTCAGGATTGGCCACCCTCTCAGGGCACCGACTCAGGATTGGCCAACCTCTATGGGGCACCTCTAACGGGCACAAATAATGGGCAAGCCCTATGAAAAGCACAGCGTGAGTCTAGGTGCCACCTTGAAAAAGGAGGGCGACGTCTGGCCTCTGACAGCAGGAATATTAAGAGAGGAGAAAACATACTGCCTGCTATCGTGAAATTCCAAGATAGTCACGAAAAGCAATCTCATGCACTGTACAAGCTCTTTCCCATGATGCACCTCTCCTGCACTCTATCTATGCAAATGAGCAAGCAGAGAGTTCAGGAATAAAACACCTAAGCTCATGTCCCCAAAAAACAGCAGCAGACAACTGGCAGATATTCCCCAATTTCTAATGCTTTTCTTTTAAACACACGATAAACATCCTCACCTGTGGTAAGGCTTAAAAAAATTGAATAAACTCGTAAATGTTCCTCTCCACGGAAATCTTTAGTAAAAGGCGAAAGATTTTTTCGTTTTGAAGAGAAACCAGAGTAAGTTAGAATATGGCTCTCGGGGGGTAAGTGGCACCACATCAAAGACCCCGTCATTGCAAGGGTGAGGACCTGAGAGGTATTTTCAAAATCTAAGAAAGAGGACAAGAACCAGGCCGGTGAGGGAAGCAGGCCCAAATTTCAGAGTCTCTGCTCAAAGCACAGAAAATCAAAAAGGTGGACAGTTCCCATGCGTCTGTCTGGGAATATGCAAATTCTTTTCTGTACACACCTCAGCTCATTAGGAGGCGTTGCGGCTGCTGGGCAAGGGGAACGGGAAGCGTGCATCAGGCTTTAGGTGAAGTGGCACTGTAGGACTTTTGTCCCCCAGCGATTTTACGCTTTCCACACCATCCTTCCAATCGTTAGGCTGTGAGCCACCACTGTGCTCTGCACATAGCCATGCACTTTAAGTCCCTTTTTCGCACGTACTTTCATTAAACCTGAATATAGAAGTATATATCTGTCTAGGCTAGAGGCACATGAAACAGGACTGGCGTGCTGCTTCAAGTGTACCTGAGAGGAATCTGACTCAGGATTGGCCACCCTCTCAGGGCACCGACTCAGGATTGGCCAACCTCTATGGGGCACCTCTAACATGCACAAATAACGGGCAAGCCCTATGAAAAGCACAGCGTGAGTCTAGGTGCCACCTTGAAAAAGGAGGGTGACGTCTGGCCTCTGACAGCAGGAATATTAAGAGAGGAGAAAACATACTGCCTGCTATCGTGAAATTCCAAGATAGTCACGAAAAGCAATCTCATGCACTGCACAAGCTCTTTCCCATGATGCACCTCTCCTGCACTCTGTCTATGCAAATGAGCAAGCAGAGAGTTCAGGAATAAAACACCTAAGCTCATGTCCCCAAAAAACAGCAGCAGACAACTCGCAGATATTCCGCAATTTCTAATGCTTTTCTTTTAAACACACGATAAACAGCCTCACCTGTGGTAAGGCTTAAAAAAGTGAATAAACTCGTAAATGTTCCTCTCCACGGAAATCTTTAGTAAAAGGCGAAATAATTTTTTCATTTTGAAGAGAAACCAGAGTAAGTTAGAATATGGCTCTCTGGGGGTAAGTGGCACCACATCAAAGACCCCGTCATTGCGAGGGTGAGGACCTGAGAGGTATTTTCAAAATCTAAGAAAGAGGACAAGAACCAGGCCGGTGAGGGAAGCAGGCCCAAATTTCAGAGTCTCTGCTCAAAGCACAGAAAATCAAAAAGGTGGACAGTTCCCATGCGTCTGTCTGGGAATATGCAAATTCTTTTCTGTACACACCTCAGCTCATTAGGAGGCGTTGCGGCTGCTGGGCAAGGGGAACGGGAAGCGTGCATCAGGCTTTAGGTGAAGTGGCACTGTAGGACTTTTGTCCCCCAGCGATTTTACGCTTTCCACACCATCCTTCCAATCGTTAGGCTGTGAGCCACCACTGTGCTCTGCACATAGCCATGCACTTTAAGTCCCTTTTTCGCACGTACTTTCATTAAACCTGAATATAGAAGTATATATCTGTCTAGGCTAGAGGCACATGAAACAGGACTGGCGTGCCGCTTCAAGTGTACCTGAGAGGAATCTGACTCAGGATTGGCCACCCTCTCAGGGCACCGACTCAGGATTGGCCAACCTCTATGGGGCACCTCTAACATGCACAAATAACGGGCAAGCCCTATGAAAAGCACAGCGTGAGTCTAGGTGCCACCTTGAAAAAGGAGGGTGACGTCTGGCCTCTGACAGCAGGAATATTAAGAGAGGAGAAAACATACTGCCTGCTATCGTGAAATTCCAAGATAGTCACGAAAAGCAATCTCATGCACTGCACAAGCTCTTTCCCATGATGCACCTCTCCTGCACTCTGTCGATGCAAATGAGCAAGCAGAGAGTTCAGGAATAAAACACCTAAGCTCATGTCCCCAAAAAACAGCAGCAGACAACTCGCAGATATATTCACCAATTTCTAATGCTTTTCTTTTAAACACACGATAAACAGCCTCACCTGTGGTAAGGCTTAAAAAAATTGAATAAACTCGTAAATGTTCCTCTCCACGGAAATCTTTAGTAAAAGGCGAAAGATTTTTTCGTTTTGAAGAGAAACCAGAGTAAGTTAGAATATGGCTCTCTGGGGGTAAGTGGCACCACATCAAAGACCCCGTCATTGCGAGGGTGAGGACCTGAGAGGTATTTTTAGGCTCTAAGAAAGAGGACAAGAACCAGGCCAGTGAGGGAAGCAGGCCCAATTTTCAGAGTCTCTGCTCAAAGCACAGAAAATCAAAAAGGTGGACAGTTCCCATGCGTCTGTCTGGAAATATGCAAATTCTTTTCTGTACACACCTCAGCTCATTAGGAGACGTTGCGGCTGCTGGGCAAGGGGAACGGGAAGCGTGCATCAGGCTTTAGGTGAAGTGACACTGTAGGACTTTTGTCCCCCAGCGATTTTACGCTTTCCACACCATCCTTCCAATCGATAGGCTGTGAGCCACCACTGTGCTCTGCACATAGCCATGCACTTTAAGTCCCTTTTTCGCATGTACTTACATTAAACCTGAATATAGAAGTATATATCTGTCTAGGCTAGAGGCACATGAAACAGGACTGGCGTGCCGCTTCAAGTGTACCTGAGAGGAATCTGACTCAGGATTGGCCACCCTCTCAGGGCACCGACTCAGGATTGGCCAACCTCTATGGGGCACCTCTAACGGGCACAAATAATGGGCAAGCCCTATGAAAAGCACAGCGTGAGTCTAGGTGCCACCTTGAAAAAGGAGGGCGACGTCTGGCCTCTGACAGCAGGAATATTAAGAGAGGAGAAAACATACTGCCTGCTATCGTGAAATTCCAAGATAGTCACGAAAAGCAATCTCATGCACTGTACAAGCTCTTTCCCATGATGCACCTCTCCTGCACTCTGTCTATGCAAATGAGCAAGCAGAGAGTTCAGGAATAAAACACCTAAGCTCATGTCCCCAAAAAACAGCAGCAGACAACTGGCAGATATTCCCCAATTTCTAATGCTTTTCTTTTAAACACACGATAAACAGCCTCACCTGTGGTAAGGCTTAAAAAAATTGAATAAACTCGTAAATGTTCCTCTCCACGGAAATCTTTAGTAAAAGGCGAAAGATTTTTTCGTTTTGAAGAGAAACCAGAGTAAGTTAGAATATGGCTCTCTGGGGGTAAGTGGCACCACATCAAAGACCCCGTCATTGCGAGGGTGAGGACCTGAGAGGTATTTTTAGGCTCTAAGAAAGAGGACAAGAACCAGGCCAGTGAGGGAAGCAGGCCCAATTTTCAGAGTCTCTGCTCAAAGCACAGAAAATCAAAAAGGTGGACAGTTCCCATGCGTCTGTCTGGAAATATGCAAATTCTTTTCTGTACACACCTCAGCTCATTAGGAGACGTTGTGGCTGCTGGGCAAGGGGAACGGGAAGCGTGCATCAGGCTTTAGGTGAAGTGACACTGTGGGACTTTTGTCCCCCAGCGATTTTACGCTTTCCACACCATCCTTCCAATCGATAGGCTGTGAGCCACCACTGTGCTCTGCACATAGCCATGCACTTTAAGTCCCTTTTTCGCACGTACTTTCATTAAACCTGAATATAGAAGTATATATCTGTCTAGGCTAGAGGCACATGAAACAGGACTGGCGTGCCGCTTCAAGTGTACCTGAGAGGAATCTGACTCAGGATTGGCCACCCTCTCAGGGCACCGACTCAGGATTAGCCAACCTCTATGGGGCACCTCTAACGGGCACAAATAATGGGCAAGCCCTATGAAAAGCACAGCGTGAGTCTAGGTGCCACCTTGAAAAAGGAGGGCGACGTCTGGCCTCTGACAGCAGGAATATTAAGAGAGGAGAAAACATACTGCCTGCTATCGTGAAATTCCAAGATAGTCACGAAAAGCAATCTCATGCACTGCACAAGCTCTTTCCCATGATGCACCTCTCCTGCACTCTGTCTATGCAAATGAGCAAGCAGAGAGTTCAGGAATAAAACACCTAAGCTCATGTCCCCAAAAAACAGCAGCAGACAACTTGCAGATATTCCCCAATTTCTAATGCTTTTCTTTTAAACACACGATAAACAGCCTCACCTGTGGTAAGGCTTAAAAAAATTGAATAAACTCGTAAATGTTCCTCTCCACGGAAATCTTTAGTAAAAGGCGAAAGAATTTTTTCGTTTTGAAGAGAAACCAGAGTAAGTTCGAATATGGCTCTCTGGGGGTAAGTGGCACCACATCAAAGACCCCGTCATTGCGAGGGTGAGGACCTGAGAGGTATTTTCAAAATCTAAGAAAGAGGACAAGAACCAGGCCGGTGAGGGAAGCAGGCCCAAATTTCAGAGTCTCTGCTCAAAGCACAGAAAATCAAAAAGGTGGACAGTTCCCATGCGTCTGTCTGGGAATATGCAAATTCTTTTCTGTACACACCTCAGCTCATTAGGAGGCGTTGCGGCTGCTGGGCAAGGGGAACGGGAAGCGTGCATCAGGCTTTAGGTGAAGTGGCACTGTAGGACTTTTGTCCCCCAGCGATTTTACGCTTTCCACACCATCCTTCCAATCGTTAGGCTGTGAGCCACCACTGTGCTCTGCACATAGCCATGCACTTTAAGTCCCTTTTTCGCACGTACTTTCATTAAACCTGAATATAGAAGTATATATCTGTCTAGGCTAGAGGCACATGAAACAGGACTGGCGTGCCGCTTCAAGTGTACCTGAGAGGAATCTGACTCAGGATTGGCCACCCTCTCAGGGCACCGACTCAGGATTGGCCAACCTCTATGGGGCACCTCTAACATGCACAAATAACGGGCAAGCCCTATGAAAAGCACAGCGTGAGTCTAGGTGCCACCTTGAAAAAGGAGGGTGACGTCTGGCCTCTGACAGCAGGAATATTAAGAGAGGAGAAAACATACTGCCTGCTATCGTGAAATTCCAAGATAGTCACGAAAAGCAATCTCATGCACTGCACAAGCTCTTTCCCATGATGCACCTCTCCTGCACTCTGTCGATGCAAATGAGCAAGCAGAGAGTTCAGGAATAAAACACCTAAGCTCATGTCCCCAAAAAACAGCAGCAGACAACTCGCAGATATATTCACCAATTTCTAATGCTTTTCTTTTAAACACACGATAAACAGCCTCACCTGTGGTAAGGCTTAAAAAAATTGAATAAACTCGTAAATGTTCCTCTCCACGGAAATCTTTAGTAAAAGGCGAAAGATTTTTTCGTTTTGAAGAGAAACCAGAGTAAGTTAGAATATGGCTCTCTGGGGGTAAGTGGCACCACATCAAAGACCCCGTCATTGCGAGGGTGAGGACCTGAGAGGTATTTTTAGGCTCTAAGAAAGAGGACAAGAACCAGGCCAGTGAGGGAAGCAGGCCCAATTTTCAGAGTCTCTGCTCAAAGCACAGAAAATCAAAAAGGTGGACAGTTCCCATGCGTCTGTCTGGAAATATGCAAATTCTTTTCTGTACACACCTCAGCTCATTAGGAGACGTTGCGGCTGCTGGGCAAGGGGAACGGGAAGCGTGCATCAGGCTTTAGGTGAAGTGACACTGTAGGACTTTTGTCCCCCAGCGATTTTACGCTTTCCACACCATCCTTCCAATCGATAGGCTGTGAGCCACCACTGTGCTCTGCACATAGCCATGCACTTTAAGTCCCTTTTTCGCATGTACTTTCATTAAACCTGAATATAGAAGTATATATCTGTCTAGGCTAGAGGCACGTGAAACAGGACTGGCGTGCCGCTTCAAGTGTACCTGAGAGGAATCTGACTCAGGATTGGCCACCCTCTCAGGGCACCGACTCAGGATTGGCCAACCTCTATGGGGCACCTCTAACGGGCACAAATAATGGGCAAGCCCTATGAAAAGCACAGCGTGAGTCTAGGTGCCACCTTGAAAAAGGAGGGCGACGTCTGGCCTCTGACAGCAGGAATATTAAGAGAGGAGAAAACATACTGCCTGCTATCGTGAAATTCCAAGATAGTCACGAAAAGCAATCTCATGCACTGTACAAGCTCTTTCCCATGATGCACCTCTCCTGCACTCTGTCTATGCAAATGAGCAAGCAGAGAGTTCAGGAATAAAATACCTAAGCTCATGTCCCCAAAAAACAGCAGCAGACAACTGGCAGATATTCCCCAATTTCTAATGCTTTTCTTTTAAACACACGATAAACAGCCTCACCTGTGGTAAGGCTTAAAAAAATTGAATAAACTGGTAAATGTTCCTCTCCACGGAAATCTTTAGTAAAAGGCGAAAGATTTTTTCGTTTTGAAGAGAAACCAGAGTAAGTTAGAATATGGCTCTCTGGGGGTAAGTGGCACCACATCAAAGACCCCGTCATTGCGAGGGTGAGGACCTGAGAGGTATTTTTAGGCTCTAAGAAAGAGGACAAGAACCAGGCCAGTGAGGGAAGCAGGCCCAATTTTCAGAGTCTCTGCTCAAAGCACAGAAAATCAAAAAGGTGGACAGTTCCCATGCGTCTGTCTGGGAATATGCAAATTCCTTTCTGTACACACCTCAGCTCATTAGGAGGCATTGCGGCTGCTGGGCAAGGGGAACGGGAAGCGTGCATCAGGCTTTAGGTGAAGTGGCCCTGTAGGACTTTTGTCCCCCAGCGATTTTACGCTTTCCACACCATCCTTCCAATCGTTAGGCTGTGAGCCACCACTGTGCTCTGCACATAGCCATGCACTTTAAGTCCCTTTTTCGCACATACTTCATTAAACCTGAATATAGAAGTATATATCTGTCTAGGCTAGAGGCACATGAAAAAGGACTGGCGTGCCGCTTCAAGTGTACCTGAGAGGAATCTGACTCAGGATTGGCCACCCTCTCAGGGCACCGACTCAGGATTGGCCAACCTCTATGGGGCACCTCCAACGGGCACAAATAACGGGCAAGCCCTATGAAAAGCACAGCGTGAGTCTAGGTGCCACCTTGAAAAAGGAGGGTGACGTCTGGCCTCTGACAGCAGGAATATTAAGAGAGGAGAAAACATACTGCCTGCTATCGTGAAATTCCAAGATAGTCACGAAAAGCAATCTCATGCACTGCACAAGCTCTTTCCCATGATGCACCTCTCCTGCACTCTGTCTATGCAAATGAGCAAGCAGAGAGTTCAGGAATAAAACACCTAAGCTCATGTCCCCAAAAAACAGCAGCAGACAACTCGCAGATATTCCCCAATTTCTAATGCTTTTCTTTTAAACACACGATAAACAGCCTCACCTGTGGTAAGGCTTAAAAAAATTGAATAAACTCGTAAATGTTCCTCTCCACGGAAATCTTTAGTAAAAGGCGAAAGAATTTTTTCGTTTTGAAGAGAAACCAGAGTAAGTTAGAATATGGCTCTCTGGGGGTAAGTGGCACCACATCAAAGACCCCGTCATTGCGAGGGTGAGGACCTGAGAGGTATTTTCAAAATCTAAGAAAGAGGACAAGAACCAGGCCGGTGAGGGAAGCAGGCCCAAATTTCAGAGTCTCTGCTCAAAGCACAGAAAATCAAAAAGGTGGACAGTTCCCATGCGTCTGTCTGGGAATATGCAAATTCTTTTCTGTACACACCTCAGCTCATTAGGAGGCGTTGCGGCTGCTGGGCAAGGGGAACGGGAAGCGTGCATCAGGCTTTAGGTGAAGTGGCACTGTAGGACTTTTGTCCCCCAGCGATTTTACGCTTTCCACACCATCCTTCCAATCGTTAGGCTGTGAGCCACCACTGTGCTCTGCACATAGCCATGCACTTTAAGTCCCTTTTTCGCACGTACTTTCATTAAACCTGAATATAGAAGTATATATCTGTCTAGGCTAGAGGCACATGAAACAGGACTGGCGTGCCGCTTCAAGTGTACCTGAGAGGAATCTGACTCAGGATTGGCCACCCTCTCAGGGCACCGACTCAGGATTGGCCAACCTCTATGGGGCACCTCTAACATGCACAAATAACGGGCAAGCCCTATGAAAAGCACAGCGTGAGTCTAGGTGCCACCTTGAAAAAGGAGGGTGACGTCTGGCCTCTGACAGCAGGAATATTAAGAGAGGAGAAAACATACTGCCTGCTATCGTGAAATTCCAAGATAGTCACGAAAAGCAATCTCATGCACTGCACAAGCTCTTTCCCATGATGCACCTCTCCTGCACTCTGTCGATGCAAATGAGCAAGCAGAGAGTTCAGGAATAAAACACCTAAGCTCATGTCCCCAAAAAACAGCAGCAGACAACTCGCAGATATATTCATCAATTTCTAATGCTTTTCTTTTAAACACATGATAAACAGCCTCACCTGTGGTAAGGCTTAAAAAAATTGAATAAACTCGTAAATGTTCCTCTCCACGGAAATCTTTAGTAAAAGGCGAAAGATTTTTTCGTTTTGAAGAGAAACCAGAGTAAGTTAGAATATGGCTCTCTGGGGGTAAGTGGCACCACATCAAAGACCCCGTCATTGCGAGGGTGAGGACCTGAGAGGTATTTTTAGGCTCTAAGAAAGAGGACAAGAACCAGGCCAGTGAGGGAAGCAGGCCCAATTTTCAGAGTCTCTGCTCAAAGCACAGAAAATCAAAAAGGTGGACAGTTCCCATGCGTCTGTCTGGAAATATGCAAATTCTTTTCTGTACACACCTCAGCTCATTAGGAGACGTTGCGGCTGCTGGGCAAGGGGAACGGGAAGCGTGCATCAGGCTTTAGGTGAAGTGACACTGTAGGACTTTTGTCCCCCAGCGATTTTACGCTTTCCACACCATCCTTCCAATCAATAGGCTGTGAGCCACCACTGTGCTCTGCACATAGCCATGCACTTTAAGTCCCTTTTTCGCATGTACTTTCATTAAACCTGAATATAGAAGTATATATCTGTCTAGGCTAGAGGCACATGAAACAGGACTGGCGTGCCGCTTCAAGTGTACCTGAGAGGAATCTGACTCAGGATTGGCCACCCTCTCAGGGCACCGACTCAGGATTGGCCAACCTCTATGGGGCACCTCTAACGGGCACAAATAATGGGCAAGCCCTATGAAAAGCACAGCGTGAGTCTAGGTGCCACCTTGAAAAAGGAGGGCGACGTCTGGCCTCTGACAGCAGGAATATTAAGAGAGGAGAAAACATACTGCCTGCTATCGTGAAATTCCAAGATAGTCACGAAAAGCAATCTCATGCACTGTACAAGCTCTTTCCCATGATGCACCTCTCCTGCACTCTGTCTATGCAAATGAGCAAGCAGAGAGTTCAGGAATAAAACACCTAAGCTCATGTCCCCAAAAAACAGCAGCAGACAACTGGCAGATATTCCCCAATTTCTAATGCTTTTCTTTTAAACACACGATAAACAGCCTCACCTGTGGTAAGGCTTAAAAAAATTGAATAAACTCGTAAATGTTCCTCTCCACGGAAATCTTTAGTAAAAGGCGAAAGATTTTTTCGTTTTGTAGAGAAACCAGAGTAAGTTAGAATATGGCTCTCTGGGGGTAAGTGGCACCACATCAAAGACCCCGTCATTGCGAGGGTGAGGACCTGAGAGGTATTTTTAGGCTCTAAGAAAGAGGACAAGAACCAGGCCAGTGAGGGAAGCAGGCCCAATTTTCAGAGTCTCTGCTCAAAGCACAGAAAATCAAAAAGGTGGACAGTTCCCATGCGTCTGTCTGGAAATATGCAAATTCTTTTCTGTACACACCTCAGCTCATTAGGAGACGTTGCGGCTGCTGGGCAAGGGGAACGGGAAGCGTGCATCAGGCTTTAGGTGAAGTGACACTGTGGGACTTTTGTCCCCCAGCGATTTTACGCTTTCCACACCATCCTTCCAATCGATAGGCTGTGAGCCACCACTGTGCTCTGCACATAGCCATGCACTTTAAGTCCCTTTTTCGCACGTACTTTCATTAAACCTGAATATAGAAGTATATATCTGTCTAGGCTAGAGGCACATGAAACAGGACTGGCGTGCCGCTTCAAGTGTACCTGAGAGGAATCTGACTCAGGATTGGCCACCCTCTCAGGGCACCGACTCAGGATTGGCCAACCTCTATGGGGCACCTCTAACGGGCACAAATAACGGGCAAGCCCTATGAAAAGCACAGCGTGAGTCTAGGTGCCACCTTGAAAAAGGAGGGCGACGTCTGGCCTCTGACAGCAGGAATATTAAGAGAGGAGAAAACATACTGCCTGCTATCGTGAAATTCCAAGATAGTCACGAAAAGCAATCTCATGCACTGCACAAGCTCTTTCCCATGATGCACCTCTCCTGCACTCTGTCGATGCAAATGAGCAAGCAGAGAGTTCAGGAATAAAACACCTAAGCTCATGTCCCCAAAAAACAGCAGCAGACAACTCGCAGATATATTCATCAATTTCTAATGCTTTTCTTTTAAACACACGATAAACAGCCTCACCTGTGGTAAGGCTTAAAAAAATTGAATAAACTCGTAAATGTTCCTCTCCACGGAAATCTTTAGTAAAAGGCGAAAGATTTTTTCGTTTTGAAGAGAAACCAGAGTAAGTTAGAATATGGCTCTCTGGGGGTAAGTGGCACCACATCAAAGACCCCGTCATTGCGAGGGTGAGGACCTGAGAGGTATTTTCAAAATCTAAGAAAGAGGACAAGAACCAGGCCGTTGAGGGAAGCAGGCCCAAATTTCAGAGTCTCTGCTCAAAGCACAGAAAATCAAAAAGGTGGACAGTTCCCATGCGTCTGTCTGGGAATATGCAAATTCTTTTCTGTACACACCTCAGCTCATTAGGAGGCGTTGCGGCTGCTGGGCAAGGGGAACGGGAAGCGTGCATCAGGCTTTAGGTGAAGTGGCACTGTAGGACTTTTGTCCCCCAGCGATTTTACGCTTTCCACACCATCCTTCCAATCGTTAGGCTGTGAGCCACCACTGTGCTCTGCACATAGCCATGCACTTTAAGTCCCTTTTTCGCACGTACTTTCATTAAACCTGAATATAGAAGTATATATCTGTCTAGGCTAGAGGCACATGAAACAGGACTGGCGTGCCGCTTCAAGTGTACCTGAGAGGAATCTGACTCAGGATTGGCCACCCTCTCAGGGCACCGACTCAGGATTGGCCAACCTCTATGGGGCACCTCTAACATGCACAAATAACGGGCAAGCCCTATGAAAAGCACAGCGTGAGTCTAGGTGCCACCTTGAAAAAGGAGGGTGACGTCTGGCCTCTGACAGCAGGAATATTAAGAGAGGAGAAAACATACTGCCTGCTATCGTGAAATTCCAAGATAGTCACGAAAAGCAATCTCATGCACTGCACAAGCTCTTTCCCATGATGCACCTCTCCTGCACTCTGTCTATGCAAATGAGCAAGCAGAGAGTTCAGGAATAAAACACCTAAGCTCATGTCCCCAAAAAACAGCAGCAGACAACTCGCAGATATTCCCCAATTTCTAATGCTTTTCTTTTAAACACACGATAAACAGCCTCACCTGTGGTAAGGCTTAAAAAAATTGAATAAACTCGTAAATGTTCCTCTCCACGGAAATCTTTAGTAAAAGGCGAAAGAATTTTTTCGTTTTGAAGAGAAACCAGAGTAAGTTAGAATATGGCTCTCTGGGGGTAAGTGGCACCACATCAAAGACCCCGTCATTGCGAGGGTGAGGACCTGAGAGGTGTTTTCAAAATCTAAGAAAGAGGACAAGAACCAGGCTGGTGAGGGAAGCAGGCCCAAATTTCAGAGTCTCTGCTCAAAGCACCAAAAAATCAAAAAGGTGGACAGTTCCCATGCGTCTGTCTGGGAATATGCAAATTCTTTTCTGTACACACCTCAGCTCATTAGGAGGCGTTGCGGCTGCTGGGCAAGGGGAACGGGAAGCGTGCATCAGGCTTTAGGTGAAGTGGCACTGTAGGACTTTTGTCCCCCAGCGATTTTACGCTTTCCACACCATCCTTCCAATCGTTAGGCTGTGAGCCACCACTGTGCTCTGCACATAGCCATGCACTTTAAGTCCCTTTTTCGCACGTACTTTCATTAAACCTGAATATAGAAGTATATATCTGTCTAGGCTAGAGGCACATGAAACAGGACTGGCGTGCCGCTTCAAGTGTACCTGAGAGGAATCTGACTCAGGATTGGCCACCCTCTCAGGGCACCGACTCAGGATTGGCCAACCTCTATGGGGCACCTCTAACATGCACAAATAACGGGCAAGCCCTATGAAAAGCACAGCGTGAGTCTAGGTGCCACCTTGAAAAAGGAGGGTGACGTCTGGCCTCTGACAGCAGGAATATTAAGAGAGGAGAAAACATACTGCCTGCTATCGTGAAATTCCAAGATAGTCACGAAAAGCAATCTCATGCACTGCACAAGCTCTTTCCCATGATGCACCTCTCCTGCACTCTGTCGATGCAAATGAGCAAGCAGAGAGTTCAGGAATAAAACACCTAAGCTCATGTCCCCAAAAAACAGCAGCAGACAACTCGCAGATATATTCATCAATTTCTAATGCTTTTCTTTTAAACACACGATAAACAGCCTCACCTGTGGTAAGGCTTAAAAAAATTGAATAAACTTGTAAATGTTCCTCTCCGCGGAAATCTTTAGTAAAAGGCGAAAGATTTTTTCGTTTTGAAGAGAAACCAGAGTAAGTTAGAATATGGCTCTCTGGGGGTAAGTGGCACCACATCAAAGACCCCGTCATTGCGAGGGTGAGGACCTGAGAGGTATTTTTAGGCTCTAAGAAAGAGGACAAGAACCAGGCCAGTGAGGGAAGCAGGCCCAATTTTCAGAGTCTCTGCTCAAAGCACAGAAAATCAAAAAGGTGGACAGTTCCCATGCGTCTGTCTGGAAATATGCAAATTCTTTTCTGTACACACCTCAGCTCATTAGGAGACGTTGCGGCTGCTGGGCAAGGGGAACGGGAAGCGTGCATCAGGCTTTAGGTGAAGTGACACTGTAGGACTTTTGTCCCCCAGCGATTTTACGCTTTCCACACCATCCTTCCAATCGATAGGCTGTGAGCCACCACTGTGCTCTGCACATAGCCATGCACTTTAAGTCCCTTTTTCGCATGTACTTTTATTAAACCTGAATATAGAAGTATATATCTGTCTAGGCTAGAGGCACATGAAACAGGACTGGCGTGCCGCTTCAAGTGTACCTGAGAGGAATCTGACTCAGGATTGGCCACCCTCTCAGGGCACCGACTCAGGATTGGCCAACCTCTATGGGGCACCTCTAACGGGCACAAATAATGGGCAAGCCCTATGAAAAGCACAGCGTGAGTCTAGGTGCCACCTTGAAAAAGGAGGGCGACGTCTGGCCTCTGACAGCAGGAATATTAAGAGAGGAGAAAACATACTGCCTGCTATCGTGAAATTCCAAGATAGTCACGAAAAGCAATCTCATGCACTGTACAAGCTCTTTCCCATGATGCACCTCTCCTGCACTCTGTCTATGCAAATGAGCAAGCAGAGAGTTCAGGAATAAAACACCTAAGCTCATGTCCCCAAAAAACAGCAGCAGACAACTGGCAGATATTCCCCAATTTCTAATGCTTTTCTTTTAAACACACGATAAACAGCCTCACCTGTGGTAAGGCTTAAAAAAATTGAATTAACTCGTAAATGTTCCTCTCCACGGAAATCTTTAGTAAAAGGCGAAAGATTTTTTCGTTTTGAAGAGAAACCAGAGTAAGTTAGAATATGGCTCTCTGGGGGTAAGTGGCACCACATCAAAGACCCCGTCATTGCGAGGGTGAGGACCTGAGAGGTATTTTTAGGCTCTAAGAAAGAGGACAAGAACCAGGCCAGTGAGGGAAGCAGGCCCAATTTTCAGAGTCTCTGCTCAAAGCACAGAAAATCAAAAAGGTGGACAGTTCCCATGCGTCTGTCTGGGAATATGCAAATTCTTTTCTGTACACACCTCAGCTCATTAGGAGGCGTTGCGGCTGCTGGGCAAGGGGAACGGGAAGCGTGCATCAGGCTTTAGGTGAAGTGGCACTGTAGGACTTTTGTCCCCCAGCGATTTTACGCTTTCCACACCATCCTTCCAATCGTTAGGCTGTGAGCCACCACTGTGCTCTGCACATAGCCATGCACTTTAAGTCCCTTTTTCGCACGTACTTTCATTAAACCTGAATATAGAAGTATATATCTGTCTAGGCTAGAGGCACATGAAACAGGACTGGCGTGCCGCTTCAAGTGTACCTGAGAGGAATCTGACTCAGGATTGGCCACCCTCTCAGGGCACCGACTCAGGATTGGCCAACCTCTATGGGGCACCTCTAACATGCACAAATAATGGGCAAGCCCTATGAAAAGCACAGCGTGAGTCTAGGTGCCACCTTGAAAAAGGAGGGTGACGTCTGGCCTCTGACAGCAGGAATATTAAGAGAGGAGAAAACATACTGCCTGCTATCGTGAAATTCCAAGATAGTCACGAAAAGCAATCTCATGCACTGCACAAGCTCTTTCCCATGATGCACCTCTCCTGCACTCTGTCGATGCAAATGAGCAAGCAGAGAGTTCAGGAATAAAACACCTAAGCTCATGTCCCCAAAAAACAGCAGCAGACAACTCGCAGATATATTCATCAATTTCTAATGCTTTTCTTTTAAACACACGATAAACAGCCTCACCTGTGGTAAGGCTTAAAAAAATTGAATAAACTCGTAAATGTTCCTCTCCACGGAAATCTTTAGTAAAAGGCGAAAGATTTTTTCGTTTTGAAGAGAAACCAGAGTAAGTTAGAATATGGCTCTCTGGGGGTAAGTGGCACCACATCAAAGACCCCGTCATTGCGAGGGTGAGGACCTGAGAGGTATTTTTAGGCTCTAAGAAAGAGGACAAGAACCAGGCCAGTGAGGGAAGCAGGCCCAATTTTCAGAGTCTCTGCTCAAAGCACAGAAAATCAAAAAGGTGGACAGTTCCCATGCGTCTGTCTGGAAATATGCAAATTCTTTTCTGTACACACCTCAGCTCATTAGGAGACGTTGCGGCTGCTGGGCAAGGGGAACGGGAAGCGTGCATCAGGCTTTAGGTGAAGTGACACTGTAGGACTTTTGTCCCCCAGCGATTTTACGCTTTCCACACCATCCTTCCAATCGATAGGCTGTGAGCCACCACTGTGCTCTGCACATAGCCATGCACTTTAAGTCCCTTTTTCGCACGTACTTTCATTAAACCTGAATATAGAAGTATATATCTGTCTAGGCTAGAGGCACATGAAACAGGACTGGCGTGCCGCTTCAAGTGTACCTGAGAGGAATCTGACTCAGGATTGGCCACCCTCTCAGGGCACCGACTCAGGATTGGCCAACCTCTATGGGGCACCTCTAACGGGCACAAATAATGGGCAAGCCCTATGAAAAGCACAGCGTGAGTCTAGGTGCCACCTTGAAAAAGGAGGGCGACGTCTGGCCTCTGACAGCAGGAATATTAAGAGAGGAGAAAACATACTGCCTGCTATCGTGAAATTCCAAGATAGTCACGAAAAGCAATCTCATGCACTGTACAAGCTCTTTCCCATGATGCACCTCTCCTGCACTCTGTCTATGCAAATGAGCAAGCAGAGAGTTCAGGAATAAAACACCTAAGCTCATGTCCCCAAAAAACAGCAGCAGACAACTGGCAGATATTCCCCGATTTCTAATGCTTTTCTTTTAAACACACGATAAACATCCTCACCTGTGGTAAGGCTTAAAAAAATTGAATAAACTCGTAAATGTTCCTCTCCACGGAAATCTTTAGTAAAAGGCGAAAGAATTTTTTCGTTTTGAAGAGAAACCAGAGTAAGTTAGAATATGGCTCTCGGGGGGTAAGTGGCACCACATCAAAGACCCCGTCATTGCAAGGGTGAGGACCTGAGAGGTATTTTCAAAATCTAAGAAAGAGGACAAGAACCAGGCCGGTGAGGGAAGCAGGCCCAAATTTCAGAGTCTCTGCTCAAAGCACAGAAAATCAAAAAGGTGGACAGTTCCCATGCGTCTGTCTGGGAATATGCAAATTCTTTTCTGTACACACCTCAGCTCATTAGGAGGCGTTGCGGCTGCTGGGCAAGGGGAACGGGAAGCGTGCATCAGGCTTTAGGTGAAGTGGCACTGTAGGACTTTTGTCCCCCAGCGATTTTACGCTTTCCACACCATCCTTCCAATCGTTAGGCTGTGAGCCACCACTGTGCTCTGCACATAGCCATGCACTTTAAGTCCCTTTTTCGCACGTACTTTCATTAAACCTGAATATAGAAGTATATATCTGTCTAGGCTAGAGGCACATGAAACAGGACTGGCGTGCCGCTTCAAGTGTACCTGAGAGGAATCTGACTCAGGATTGGCCACCCTCTCAGGGCACCGACTCAGGATTGGCCAACCTCTATGGGGCACCTCTAACATGCACAAATAACGGGCAAGCCCTATGAAAAGCACAGCGTGAGTCTAGGTGCCACCTTGAAAAAGGAGGGTGACGTCTGGCCTCTGACAGCAGGAATATTAAGAGAGGAGAAAACATACTGCCTGCTATCGTGAAATTCCAAGATAGTCACGAAAAGCAATCTCATGCACTGCACAAGCTCTTTCCCATGATGCACCTCTCCTGCACTCTGTCTATGCAAATGAGCAAGCAGAGAGTTCAGGAATAAAAAACCTAAGCTCATGTCCCCAAAAAACAGCAGCAGACAACTCGCAGATATTCCCCAATTTCTAATGCTTTTCTTTTAAACACACGATAAACAGCCTCATCTGTGGTAAGGCTTAAAAAAATTGAATAAACTCGTAAATGTTCCTCTCCACGGAAATCTTTAGTAAAAGGCGAAAGAATTTTTTCGTTTTGAAGAGAAACCAGAGTAAGTTAGAATATGGCTCTCTGGGGGTAAGTGGCACCACATCAAAGACCCCGTCATTGCGAGGGTGAGGACCTGAGAGGTGTTTTCAAAATCTAAGAAAGAGGACAAGAACCAGGCTGGTGAGGGAAGCAGGCCCAAATTTCAGAGTCTCTGCTCAAAGCACCAAAAAATCAAAAAGGTGGACAGTTCCCATGCGTCTGTCTGGGAATATGCAAATTCTTTTCTGTACACACCTCAGCTCATTAGGAGGCGTTGCGGCTGCTGGGCAAGGGGAACGGGAAGCGTGCATCAGGCTTTAGGTGAAGTGGCACTGTAGGACTTTTGTCCCCCAGCGATTTTACGCTTTCCACACCATCCTTCCAATCGATAGGCTGTGAGCCACCACTGTGCTCTGCACATAGCCATGCACTTTAAGTCCCTTTTTCGCACGTACTTTCATTAAACCTGAATATAGAAGTATATATCTGTCTAGGCTAGAGGCACATGAAACAGGACTGGCGTGCCGCTTCAAGTGTACCTGAGAGGAATCTGACTCAGGATTGGCCACCCTCTCAGGGCACCGACTCAGGATTGGCCAACCTCTATGGGGCACCTCTAACGGGCACAAATAATGGGCAAGCCCTATGAAAAGCACAGCGTGAGTCTAGGTGCCACCTTGAAAAAGGAGGGCGACGTCTGGCCTCTGACAGCAGGAATATTAAGAGAGGAGAAAACATACTGCCTGCTATCGTGAAATTCCAAGATAGTCACGAAAAGCAATCTCATGCACTGTACAAGCTCTTTCCCATGATGCACCTCTCCTGCACTCTGTCTATGCAAATGAGCAAGCAGAGAGTTCAGGAATAAAACACCTAAGCTCATGTCCCCAAAAAACAGCAGCAGACAACTGGCAGATATTCCCCAATTTCTAATGCTTTTCTTTTAAACACACGATAAACAGCCTCACCTGTGGTAAGGCTTAAAAAAATTGAATTAACTCGTAAATGTTCCTCTCCACGGAAATCTTTAGTAAAAGGCGAAAGATTTTTTCGTTTTGAAGAGAAACCAGAGTAAGTTAGAATATGGCTCTCTGGGGGTAAGTGGCACCACATCAAAGACCCCGTCATTGCGAGGGTGAGGACCTGAGAGGTATTTTTAGGCTCTAAGAAAGAGGACAAGAACCAGGCCAGTGAGGGAAGCAGGCCCAATTTTCAGAGTCTCTGCTCAAAGCACAGAAAATCAAAAAGGTGGACAGTTCCCATGCGTCTGTCTGGGAATATGCAAATTCTTTTCTGTACACACCTCAGCTCATTAGGAGGCGTTGCGGCTGCTGGGCAAGGGGAACGGGAATCGTGCATCAGGCTTTAGGTGAAGTGGCACTGTAGGACTTTTGTCCCCCAGCGATTTTACGCTTTCCACACCATCCTTCCAATCGTTAGGCTGTGAGCCACCACTGTGCTCTGCACATAGCCATGCACTTTAAGTCCCTTTTTCGCACGTACTTTCATTAAACCTGAATATAGAAGTATATATCTGTCTAGGCTAGAGGCACATGAAACAGGACTGGCGTGCCGCTTCAAGTGTACCTGAGAGGAATCTGACTCAGGATTGGCCACCCTCTCAGGGCACCGACTCAGGATTGGCCAACCTCTATGGGGCACCTCTAACATGCACAAATAACGGGCAAGCCCTATGAAAAGCACAGCGTGAGTCTAGGTGCCACCTTGAAAAAGGAGGGTGACGTCTGGCCTCTGACAGCAGGAATATTAAGAGAGGAGAAAACATACTGCCTGCTATCGTGAAATTCCAAGATAGTCACGAAAAGCAATCTCATGCACTGCACAAGCTCTTTCCCATGATGCACCTCTCCTGCACTCTGTCGATGCAAATGAGCAAGCAGAGAGTTCAGGAATAAAACACCTAAGCTCATGTCCCCAAAAAACAGCAGCAGACAACTCGCAGATATATTCATCAATTTCTAATGCTTTTCTTTTAAACACACGATAAACAGCCTCACCTGTGGTAAGGCTTAAAAAAATTGAATAAACTCGTAAATGTTCCTCTCCACGGAAATCTTTAGTAAAAGGCGAAAGATTTTTTCGTTTTGAAGAGAAACCAGAGTAAGTTAGAATATGGCTCTCTGGGGGTAAGTGGCACCACATCAAAGACCCCGTCATTGCGAGGGTGAGGACCTGAGAGGTATTTTTAGGCTCTAAGAAAGAGGACAAGAACCAGGCCAGTGAGGGAAGCAGGCCCAATTTTCAGAGTCTCTGCTCAAAGCACAGAAAATCAAAAAGGTGGACAGTTCCCATGCGTCTGTCTGGAAATATGCAAATTCTTTTCTGTACACACCTCAGCTCATTAGGAGACGTTGCGGCTGCTGGGCAAGGGGAACGGGAAGCGTGCATCAGGCTTTAGGTGAAGTGACACTGTAGGACTTTTGTCCCCCAGCGATTTTACGCTTTCCACACCATCCTTCCAATCGATAGGCTGTGAGCCACCACTGTGCTCTGCACATAGCCATGCACTTTAAGTCCCTTTTTCGCACGTACTTTCATTAAACCTGAATATAGAAGTATATATCTGTCTAGGCTAGAGGCACATGAAACAGGACTGGCGTGCCGCTTCAAGTGTACCTGAGAGGAATCTGACTCAGGATTGGCCACCCTCTCAGGGCACCGACTCAGGATTGGCCAACCTCTATGGGGCACCTCTAACGGGCACAAATAATGGGCAAGCCCTATGAAAAGCACAGCGTGAGTCTAGGTGCCACCTTGAAAAAGGAGGGTGACGTCTGGCCTCTGACAGCAGGAATATTAAGAGAGGAGAAAACATACTGCCTGCTATCGTGAAATTCCAAGATAGTCACGAAAAGCAATCTCATGCACTGCACAAGCTCTTTCCCATGATGCACCTCTCCTGCACTCTGTCTATGCAAATGAGCAAGCAGAGAGTTCAGGAATAAAACACCTAAGCTCATGTCCCCAAAAAACAGCAGCAGACAACTCGCAGATATTCCCCAATTTCTAATGCTTTTCTTTTAAACACACGATAAACAGCCTCACCTGTGGTAAGGCTTAAAAAAATTGAATAAACTCGTAAATGTTCCTCTCCACGGAAATCTTTAGTAAAAGGCGAAATAATTTTTTCGTTTTGAAGAGAAACCAGAGTAAGTTAGAATATGGCTCTCTGGGGGTAAGTGGCACCACATCAAAGACCCCGTCATTGCGAGGGTGAGGACCTGAGAGGTGTTTTCAAAATCTAAGAAAGAGGACAAGAACCAGGCTGGTGAGGGAAGCAGGCCCAAATTTCAGAGTCTCTGCTCAAAGCACCAAAAAATCAAAAAGGTGGACAGTTCCCATGCGTCTGTCTGGGAATATGCAAATTCTTTTCTGTACACACCTCAGCTCATTAGGAGGCGTTGCGGCTGCTGGGCAAGGGGAACGGGAAGCGTGCATCAGGCTTTAGGTGAAGTGGCACTGTAGGACTTTTGTCCCCCAGCGATTTTACGCTTTCCACACCATCCTTCCAATCGTTAGGCTGTGAGCCACCACTGTGCTCTGCACATAGCCATGCACTTTAAGTCCCTTTTTCGCACGTACTTTCATTAAACCTGAATACAGAAGTATATATCTGTCTAGGCTAGAGGCACATGAAACAGGACTGGCGTGCCGCTTCAAGTGTACCTGAGAGGAATCTGACTCAGGATTGGCCACCCTCTCAGGGCACCGACTCAGGATTGGCCAACCTCTATGGGGCACCTCTAACATGCACAAATAACGGGCAAGCCCTATGAAAAGCACAGCGTGAGTCTAGGTGCCACCTTGAAAA
This sequence comes from Lissotriton helveticus, assembly GCF_964261635.1. NCBI lineage: Eukaryota > Metazoa > Chordata > Amphibia > Caudata > Salamandridae > Lissotriton > Lissotriton helveticus. The sequence goes on along the minus strand of NC_136073.1, from coordinate 656,842,271 downwards.
AGGAGGGTGACGTCTGGCCTCTGACAGCAGGAATATTAAGAGAGGAGAAAACATACTGCCTGCTATCGTGAAATTCCAAGATAGTCACGAAAAGCAATCTCATGCACTGCACAAGCTCTTTCCCATGATGCACCTCTCCTGCACTCTGTCGATGCAAATGAGCAAGCAGAGAGTTCAGGAATAAAACACCTAAGCTCATGTCCCCAAAAAACAGCAGCAGACAACTCGCAGATATATTCATCAATTTCTAATGCTTTTCTTTTAAACACACGATAAACAGCCTCACCTGTGGTAAGGCTTAAAAAAATTGAATAAACTCGTAAATGTTCCTCTCCGCGGAAATCTTTAGTAAAAGGCGAAAGATTTTTTCGTTTTGAAGAGAAACCAGAGTAAGTTAGAATATGGCTCTCTGGAGGTAAGTGGCACCACATCAAAGACCCCGTCATTGCGAGGGTGAGGACCTGAGAGGTATTTTTAGGCTCTAAGAAAGAGGACAAGAACCAGGCCAGTGAGGGAAGCAGGCCCAATTTTCAGAGTCTCTGCTCAAAGCACAGAAAATCAAAAAGGTGGACAGTTCCCATGCGTCTGTCTGGAAATATGCAAATTCTTTTCTGTACACACCTCAGCTCATTAGGAGACGTTGCGGCTGCTGGGCAAGGGGAACGGGAAGCGTGCATCAGGCTTTAGGTGAAGTGACACTGTAGGACTTTTGTCCCCCAGCGATTTTACGCTTTCCACACCATCCTTCCAATCGATAGGCTGTGAGCCACCACTGTGCTCTGCACATAGCCATGCACTTTAAGTCCCTTTTTCGCATGTACTTTTATTAAACCTGAATATAGAAGTATATATCTGTCTAGGCTAGAGGCACATGAAACAGGACTGGCGTGCCGCTTCAAGTGTACCTGAGAGGAATCTGACTCAGGATTGGCCACCCTCTCAGGGCACCGACTCAGGATTGGCCAACCTCTATGGGGCACCTCTAACGGGCACAAATAATGGGCAAGCCCTATGAAAAGCACAGCGTGAGTCTAGGTGCCACCTTGAAAAAGGAGGGCGACGTCTGGCCTCTGACAGCAGGAATATTAAGAGAGGAGAAAACATACTGCCTGCTATCGTGAAATTCCAAGATAGTCACGAAAAGCAATCTCATGCACTGTACAAGCTCTTTCCCATGATGCACCTCTCCTGCACTCTGTCTATGCAAATGAGCAAGCAGAGAGTTCAGGAATAAAACACCTAAGCTCATGTCCCCAAAAAACAGCAGCAGACAACTGGCAGATATTCCCCAATTTCTAATGCTTTTCTTTTAAACACACGATAAACAGCCTCACCTGTGGTAAGGCTTAAAAAAATTGAATTAACTCGTAAATGTTCCTCTCCACGGAAATCTTTAGTAAAAGGCGAAAGATTTTTTCGTTTTGAAGAGAAACCAGAGTAAGTTAGAATATGGCTCTCTGGGGGTAAGTGGCACCACATCAAAGACCCCGTCATTGCGAGGGTGAGGACCTGAGAGGTATTTTTAGGCTCTGAGAAAGAGGACAAGAACCAGGCCAGTGAGGGAAGCAGGCCCAATTTTCAGAGTCTCTGCTCAAAGCACAGAAAATCAAAAAGGTGGACAGTTCCCATGCGTCTGTCTGGGAATATGCAAATTCTTTTCTGTACACACCTCAGCTCATTAGGAGGCGTTGCGGCTGCTGGGCAAGGGGAACGGGAAGCGTGCATCAGGCTTTAGGTGAAGTGGCACTGTAGGACTTTTGTCCCCCAGCGATTTTACGCTTTCCACACCATCCTTCCAATCGTTAGGCTGTGAGCCACCACTGTGCTCTGCACATAGCCATGCACTTTAAGTCCCTTTTTCGCACGTACTTTCATTAAACCTGAATATAGAAGTATATATCTGTCTAGGCTAGAGGCACATGAAACAGGACTGGCGTGCCGCTTCAAGTGTACCTGAGAGGAATCTGACTCAGGATTGGCCACCCTCTCAGGGCACTGACTCAGGATTGGCCAACCTCTATGGGGCACCTCTAACATGCACAAATAACGGGCAAGCCCTATGAAAAGCACAGCGTGAGTCTAGGTGCCACCTTGAAAAAGGAGGGTGACGTCTGGCCTCTGACAGCAGGAATATTAAGAGAGGAGAAAACATACTGCCTGCTATCGTGAAATTCCAAGATAGTCACGAAAAGCAATCTCATGCACTGCACAAGCTCTTTCCCATGATGCACCTCTCCTGCACTCTGTCGATGCAAATGAGCAAGCAGAGAGTTCAGGAATAAAACACCTAAGCTCATGTCCCCAAAAAACAGCAGCAGACAACTGGCAGATATTCCCCAATTTCTAATGCTTTTCTTTTAAACACACGATAAACATCCTCACCTGTGGTAAGGCTTAAAAAAATTGAATAAACTCGTAAATGTTCCTCTCCACGGAAATCTTTAGTAAAAGGCGAAAGAATTTTTTCGTTTTGAAGAGAAACCAGAGTAAGTTAGAATATGGCTCTCGGGGGGTAAGTGGCACCACATCAAAGACCCCGTCATTGCAAGGGTGAGGACCTGAGAGGTATTTTCAAAATCTAAGAAAGAGGACAAGAACCAGGCCGGTGAGGGAAGCAGGCCCAAATTTCAGAGTCTCTGCTCAAAGCACAGAAAATCAAAAAGGTGGACAGTTCCCATGCGTCTGTCTGGGAATATGCAAATTCTTTTCTGTACACACCTCAGCTCATTAGGAGGCGTTGCGGCTGCTGGGCAAGGGGAACGGGAAGCGTGCATCAGGCTTTAGGTGAAGTGGCACTGTAGGACTTTTGTCCCCCAGCGATTTTACGCTTTCCACACCATCCTTCCAATCGTTAGGCTGTGAGCCACCACTGTGCTCTGCACATAGCCATGCACTTTAAGTCCCTTTTTCGCACGTACTTTCATTAAACCTGAATATAGAAGTATATATCTGTCTAGGCTAGAGGCACATGAAACAGGACTGGCGTGCCGCTTCAAGTGTACCTGAGAGGAATCTGACTCAGGATTGGCCACCCTCTCAGGGCACCGACTCAGGATTGGCCAACCTCTATGGGGCACCTCTAACATGCACAAATAACGGGCAAGCCCTATGAAAAGCACAGCGTGAGTCTAGGTGCCACCTTGAAAAAGGAGGGTGACGTCTGGCCTCTGACAGCAGGAATATTAAGAGAGGAGAAAACATACTGCCTGCTATCGTGAAATTCCAAGATAGTCACGAAAAGCAATCTCATGCACTGCACAAGCTCTTTCCCATGATGCACCTCTCCTGCACTCTGTCTATGCAAATGAGCAAGCAGAGAGTTCAGGAATAAAACACCTAAGCTCATGTCCCCAAAAAACAGCAGCAGACAACTCGCAGATATTCCCCAATTTCTAATGCTTTTCTTTTAAACACACGATAAACAGCCTCACCTGTGGTAAGGCTTAAAAAAATTGAATAAACTCGTAAATGTTCCTCTCCACGGAAATCTTTAGTAAAAGGCGAAAGAATTTTTTCGTTTTGAAGAGAAACCAGAGTAAGTTAGAATATGGCTCTCTGGGGGTAAGTGGCACCACATCAAAGACCCCGTCATTGCGAGGGTGAGGACCTGAGAGGTATTTTCAAAATCTAAGAAAGCGGACAAGAACCAGGCTGGTGAGGGAAGCAGGCCCAAATTTCAGAGTCTCTGCTCAAAGCACAGAAAATCAAAAAGGTGGACAGTTCCCATGCGTCTGTCTGGGAATATGCAAATTCTTTTCTGTACACACCTCAGCTCATTAGGAGGCGTTGCGGCTGCTGGGCAAGGGGAACGGGAAGCGTGCATCAGGCTTTAGGTGAAGTGGCACTGTAGGACTTTTGTCCCCCAGCGATTTTACGCTTTCCACACCATCCTTCCAATCGTTAGGCTGTGAGCCACCACTGTGCTCTGCACATAGCCATGCACTTTAAGTCCCTTTTTCGCACGTACTTTCATTAAACCTGAATATAGAAGTATATATCTGTCTAGGCTAGAGGCACATGAAACAGGACTGGCGTGCCGCTTCAAGTGTACCTGAGAGGAATCTGACTCAGGATTGGCCACCCTCTCAGGGCACCGACTCAGGATTAGCCAACCTCTATGGGGCACCTCTAACATGCACAAATAACGGGCAAGCCCTATGAAAAGCACAGCGTGAGTCTAGGTGCCACCTTGAAAAAGGAGGGTGACGTCTGGCCTCTGACAGCAGGAATATTAAGAGAGGAGAAAACATACTGCCTGCTATCGTGAAATTCCAAGATAGTCACGAAAAGCAATCTCATGCACTGCACAAGCTCTTTCCCATGATGCACCTCTCCTGCACTCTGTCGATGCAAATGAGCAAGCAGAGAGTTCAGGAATAAAACACCTAAGCTCATGTCCCCAAAAAACAGCAGCAGACAACTGGCAGATATTCCCCAATTTCTAATGCTTTTCTTTTAAACACACGATAAACAGCCTCACCTGTGGTAAGGCTTAAAAAAATTGAATAAACTTGTAAATGTTCCTCTCCACGGAAATCTTTAGTAAAAGGCGAAAGATTTTTTCGTTTTGAAGAGAAACCAGAGTAAGTTAGAATATGGCTCTCTGGGGGTAAGTGGCACCACATCAAAGACCCCGTCATTGCGAGGGTGAGGACCTGAGAGGTATTTTTAGGCTCTAAGAAAGAGGACAAGAACCAGGCCAGTGAGGGAAGCAGGCCCAATTTTCAGAGTCTCTGCTCAAAGCACAGAAAATCAAAAAGGTGGACAGTTCCCATGCGTCTGTCTGGAAATATGCAAATTCTTTTCTGTACACACCTCAGCTCATTAGGAGACGTTGCGGCTGCTGGGCAAGGGGAACGGGAAGCGTGCATCAGGCTTTAGGTGAAGTGACACTGTAGGACTTTTGTCCCCCAGCGATTTTACGCTTTCCACACCATCCTTCCAATCGATAGGCTGTGAGCCACCACTGTGCTCTGCACATAGCCATGCACTTTAAGTCCCTTTTTCGCATGTACTTTTATTAAACCTGAATATAGAAGTATATATCTGTCTAGGCTAGAGGCACATGAAACAGGACTGGCGTGCCGCTTCAAGTGTACCTGAGAGGAATCTGACTCAGGATTGGCCACCCTCTCAGGGCACCGACTCAGGATTGGCCAACCTCTATGGGGCACCTCTAACGGGCACAAATAATGGGCAAGCCCTATGAAAAGCACAGCGTGAGTCTAGGTGCCACCTTGAAAAAGGAGGGCGACGTCTGGCCTCTGACAGCAGGAATATTAAGAGAGGAGAAAACACACTGCCTGCTATCGTGAAATTCCAAGATAGTCACGAAAAGCAATCTCATGCACTGTACAAGCTCTTTCCCATGATGCACCTCTCCTGCACTCTGTCTATGCAAATGAGCAAGCAGAGAGTTCAGGAATAAAACACCTAAGCTCATGTCCCCAAAAAACAGCAGCAGACAACTGGCAGATATTCCCCAATTTCTAATGCTTTTCTTTTAAACACACGATAAACAGCCTCACCTGTGGTAAGGCTTAAAAAAATTGAATTAACTCGTAAATGTTCCTCTCCACGGAAATCTTTAGTAAAAGGCGAAAGATTTTTTCGTTTTGAAGAGAAACCAGAGTAAGTTAGAATATGGCTCTCTGGGGGTAAGTGGCACCACATCAAAGACCCCGTCATTGCGAGGGTGAGGACCTGAGAGGTATTTTTAGGCTCTAAGAAAGAGGACAAGAACCAGGCCAGTGAGGGAAGCAGGCCCAATTTTCAGAGTCTCTGCTCAAAGCACAGAAAATCAAAAAGGTGGACAGTTCCCATGCGTCTGTCTGGGAATATGCAAATTCTTTTCTGTACACACCTCAGCTCATTAGGAGGCGTTGCGGCTGCTGGGCAAGGGGAACGGGAAGCGTGCATCAGGCTTTAGGTGAAGTGGCACTGTAGGACTTTTGTCCCCCAGCGATTTTACGCTTTCCACACCATCCTTCCAATCGTTTGGCTGTGAGCCACCACTGTGCTCTGCACATAGCCATGCACTTTAAGTCCCTTTTTCGCACGTACTTTCATTAAACCTGAATATAGAAGTATATATCTGTCTAGGCTAGAGGCACATGAAACAGGACTGGCGTGCCGCTTCAAGTGTACCTGAGAGGAATCTGACTCAGGATTGGCCACCCTCTCAGGGCACCGACTCAGGATTGGCCAACCTCTATGGGGCACCTCTAACATGCACAAATAACGGGCAAGCCCTATGAAAAGCACAGCGTGAGTCTAGGTGCCACCTTGAAAAAGGAGGGTGACGTCTGGCCTCTGACAGCAGGAATATTAAGAGAGGAGAAAACATACTGCCTGCTATCGTGAAATTCCAAGATAGTCACGAAAAGCAATCTCATGCACTGCACAAGCTCTTTCCCATGATGGACCTCTCCTGCACTCTGTCGATGCAAATGAGCAAGCAGAGAGTTCAGGAATAAAACACCTAAGCTCATGTCCCCAAAAAACAGCAGCAGACAACTCGCAGATATATTCATCAATTTCTAATGCTTTTCTTTTAAACACACGATAAACAGCCTCACCTGTGGTAAGGCTTAAAAAAATTGAATAAACTCGTAAATGTTCCTCTCCACGGAAATCTTTAGTAAAAGGCGAAAGATTTTTTCGTTTTGAAGAGAAACCAGAGTAAGTTAGAATATGGCTCTCTGGGGGTAAGTGGCACCACATCAAAGACCCCGTCATTGCGAGGGTGAGGACCTGAGAGGTATTTTTAGGCTCTAAGAAAGAGGACAAGAACCAGGCCAGTGAGGGAAGAAGGCCCAATTTTCAGAGTCTCTGCTCAAAGCACAGAAAATCAAAAAGGTGGACAGTTCCCATGCGTCTGTCTGGAAATATGCAAATTCTTTTCTGTACACACCTCAGCTCATTAGGAGACGTTGCGGCTGCTGGGCAAGGGGAACGGGAAGCGTGCATCAGGCTTTAGGTGAAGTGACACTGTAGGACTTTTGTCCCCCAGCGATTTTACGCTTTCCACACCATCCTTCCAATCGATAGGCTGTGAGCCACCACTGTGCTCTGCACATAGCCATGCACTTTAAGTCCCTTTTTCGCACGTACTTTCATTAAACCTGAATATAGAAGTATATATCTGTCTAGGCTAGAGGCACATGAAACAGGACTGGCGTGCCGCTTCAAGTGTACCTGAGAGGAATCTGACTCAGGATTGGCCACCCTCTCAGGGCACCGACTCAGGATTGGCCAACCTCTATGGGGCACCTCTAACGGGCACAAATAATGGGCAAGCCCTATGAAAAGCACAGCGTGAGTCTAGGTGCCACCTTGAAAAAGGAGGGCGACGTCTGGCCTCTGACAGCAGGAATATTAAGAGAGGAGAAAACATACTGCCTGCTATCGTGAAATTCCAAGATAGTCACGAAAAGCAATCTCATGCACTGTACAAGCTCTTTCCCATGATGCACCTCTCCTGCACTCTGTCTATGCAAATGAGCAAGCAGAGAGTTCAGGAATAAAACACCTAAGCTCATGTCCCCAAAAAACAGCAGCAGACAACTGGCAGATATTCCCCAATTTCTAATGCTTTTCTTTTAAACACACGATAAACATCCTCACCTGTGGTAAGGCTTAAAAAAATTGAATAAACTCGTAAATGTTCCTCTCCACGGAAATCTTTAGTAAAAGGCGAAATAATTTTTTCGTTTTGAAGAGAAACCAGAGTAAGTTAGAATATGGCTCTCGGGGGGTAAGTGGCACCACATCAAAGACCCCGTCATTGCAAGGGTGAGGACCTGAGAGGTATTTTCAAAATCTAAGAAAGAGGACAAGAACCAGGCCGGTGAGGGAAGCAGGCCCAAATTTCAGAGTCTCTGCTCAAAGCACAGAAAATCAAAAAGGTGGACAGTTCCCATGCGTCTGTCTGGGAATATGCAAATTCTTTTCTGTACACACCTCAGCTCATTAGGAGGCGTTGCGGCTGCTGGGCAAGGGGAACGGGAAGCGTGCATCAGGCTTTAGGTGAAGTGGCACTGTAGGACTTTTGTCCCCCAGCGATTTTACGCTTTCCACACCATCCTTCCAATCGTTAGGCTGTGAGCCACCACTGTGCTCTGCACATAGCCATGCACTTTAAGTCCCTTTTTCGCACGTACTTTCATTAAACCTGAATATAGAAGTATATATCTGTCTAGGCTAGAGGCACATGAAACAGGACTGGCGTGCCGCTTCAAGTGTACCTGAGAGGAATCTGACTCAGGATTGGCCACCCTCTCAGGGCACCGACTCAGGATTGGCCAACCTCTATGGGGCACCTCTAACATGCACAAATAACGGGCAAGCCCTATGAAAAGCACAGCGTGAGTCTAGGTGCCACCTTGAAAAAGGAGGGTGACGTCTGGCCTCTGACAGCAGGAATATTAAGAGAGGAGAAAACATACTGCCTGCTATCGTGAAATTCCAAGATAGTCACGAAAAGCAATCTCATGCACTGCACAAGCTCTTTCCCATGATGCACCTCTCCTGCACTCTGTCTATGCAAATGAGCAAGCAGAGAGTTCAGGAATAGAACACCTAAGCTCATGTCCCCAAAAAACAGCAGCAGACAACTCGCAGATATTCCCCAATTTCTAATGATTTTCTTTTAAACACACGATAAACAGCCTCACCTGTGGTAAGGCTTAAAAAAATTGAATAAACTTGTAAATGTTCCTCTCCACGGAAATCTTTAGTAAAAGGCGAAAGAATTTTTTCGTTTTGAAGAGAAACCAGAGTAAGTTAGAATATGGCTCTCTGGGGGTAAGTGGCACCACATCAAAGACCCCGTCATTGCGAGGGTGAGGACCTGAGAGGTATTTTCAAAATCTAAGAAAGAGGACAAGAACCAGGCCGGTGAGGGAAGCAGGCCCATATTTCAGAGTCTCTGCTCAAAGCACAGAAAATCAAAAAGGTGGACAGTTCCCATGCGTCTGTCTGGGAATATGCAAATTCTTTTCTGTACACACCTCAGCTCATTAGGAGGCGTTGCGGCTGCTGGGCAAGGGGAACGGGAAGCGTGCATCAGGCTTTAGGTGAAGTGGCACTGTAGGACTTTTGTCCCCCAGCGATTTTACGCTTTCCACACCATCCTTCCAATCGTTAGGCTGTGAGCCACCACTGTGCTCTGCACATAGCCATGCACTTTAAGTCCCTTTTTCGCACGTACTTTCATTAAACCTGAATATAGAAGTATATATCTGTCTAGGCTAGAGGCACATGAAACAGGACTGGCGTGCCGCTTCAAGTGTACCTGAGAGGAATCTGACTCAGGATTGGCCACCCTCTCAGGGCACCGACTCAGGATTGGCCAACCTCTATGGGGCACCTCTAACATGCACAAATAACGGGCAAGCCCTATGAAAAGCACAGCGTGAGTCTAGGTGCCACCTTGAAAAAGGAGGGTGACGTCTGGCCTCTGACAGCAGGAATATTAAGAGAGGAGAAAACATACTGCCTGCTATCGTGAAATTCCAAGATAGTCACGAAAAGCAATCTCATGCACTGCACAAGCTCTTTCCCATGATGCACCTCTCCTGCACTCTGTCGATGCAAATGAGCAAGCAGAGAGTTCAGGAATAAAACACCTAAGCTCATGTCCCCAAAAAACAGCAGCAGACAACTCGCAGATAGATTCATCAATTTCTAATGCTTTTCTTTTAAACACACGATAAACAGCCTCACCTGTGGTAAGGCTTAAAAAAATTGAATAAACTCGTAAATGTTCCTCTCCACGGAAATCTTTAGTAAAAGGCGAAAGATTTTTTTGTTTTGAAGAGAAACCAGAGTAAGTTAGAATATGGCTCTCTGGGGGTAAGTGGCACCACATCAAAGACCCCGTCATTGCGAGGGTGAGGACCTGAGAGGTATTTTTAGGCTCTAAGAAAGAGGACAAGAACCAGGCCAGTGAGGGAAGCAGGCCCAATTTTCAGAGTCTCTGCTCAAAGCACAGAAAATCAAAAAGGTGGACAGTTCCCATGCGTCTGTCTGGAAATATGCAAATTCTTTTCTGTACACACCTCAGCTCATTAGGAGACGTTGCGGCTGCTGGGCAAGGGGAACGGGAAGCGTGCATCAGGCTTTAGGTGAAGTGACACTGTAGGACTTTTGTCCCCCAGCGATTTTACGCTTTCCACACCATCCTTCCAATCGTTAGGCTGTGAGCCACCACTGTGCTCTGCACATAGCCATGCACTTTAAGTCCCTTTTTCGCACGTACTTTCATTAAACCTGAATATAGAAGTATATATCTGTCTAGGCTAGAGGCACATGAAACAGGACTGGCGTGCCGCTTCAAGTGTACCTGAGAGGAATCTGACTCAGGATTGGCCACCCTCTCAGGGCACCGACTCAGGATTGGCCAACCTCTATGGGGCACCTCTAACATGCACAAATAACGGGCAAGCCCTATGAAAAGCACAGCGTGAGTCTAGGTGCCACCTTGAAAAAGGAGGGTGACGTCTGGCCTCTGACAGCAGGAATATTAAGAGAGGAGAAAACATACTGCCTGCTATCGTGAAATTCCAAGATAGTCACGAAAAGCAATCTCATGCACTGCACAAGCTCTTTCCCATGATGCACCTCTCCTGCACTCTGTCGATGCAAATGAGCAAGCAGAGAGTTCAGGAATAAAACACCTAAGCTCATGTCCCCAAAAAACAGCAGCAGACAACTCGCAGATATATTCACCAATTTCTAATGCTTTTCTTTTAAACACACGATAAACAGCCTCACCTGTGGTAAGGCTTAAAAAAATTGAATAAACTCGTAAATGTTCCTCTCCACGGAAATCTTTAGTAAAAGGCGAAAGATTTTTTCGTTTTGAAGAGAAACCAGAGTAAGTTAGAATATGGCTCTCTGGGGGTAAGTGGCACCACATCAAAGACCCCGTCATTGCGAGGGTGAGGACCTGAGAGGTATTTTTAGGCTCTAAGAAAGAGGACAAGAACCAGGCCAGTGAGGGAAGCAGGCCCAATTTTCAGAGTCTCTGCTCAAAGCACAGAAAATCAAAAAGGTGGACAGTTCCCATGCGTCTGTCTGGAAATATGCAAATTCTTTTCTGTACACACCTCAGCTCATTAGGAGACGTTGCGGCTGCTGGGCAAGGGGAACGGGAAGCGTGCATCAGGCTTTAGGTGAAGTGACACTGTAGGACTTTTGTCCCCCAGCGATTTTACGCTTTCCACACCATCCTTCCAATCGATAGGCTGTGAGCCACCACTGTGCTCTGCACATAGCCATGCACTTTAAGTCCCTTTTTCGCATGTACTTTCATTAAACCTGAATATAGAAGTATATATCTGTCTAGGCTAGAGGCACATGAAACAGGACTGGCGTGCCGCTTCAAGTGTACCTGAGAGGAATCTGACTCAGGATTGGCCACCCTCTCAGGGCACCGACTCAGGATTGGCCAACCTCTATGGGGCACCTCTAACGGGCACAAATAATGGGCAAGCCCTATGAAAAGCACAGCGTGAGTCTAGGTGCCACCTTGAAAAAGGAGGGCGACGTCTGGCCTCTGACAGCAGGAATATTAAGAGAGGAGAAAACATACTGCCTGCTATCGTGAAATTCCAAGATAGTCACGAAAAGCAATCTCATGCACTGTACAAGCTCTTTCCCATGATGCACCTCTCCTGCACTCTGTCTATGCAAATGAGCAAGCAGAGAGTTCAGGAATAAAACACCTAAGCTCATGTCCCCAAAAAACAGCAGCAGACAACTGGCAGATATTCCCCAATTTCTAATGCTTTTCTTTTAAACACACGATAAACAGCCTCACCTGTGGTAAGGCTTAAAAAAATTGAATAAACTCGTAAATGTTCCTCTCCACGGAAATCTTTAGTAAAAGGCAAAAGATTTTTTCGTTTTGAAGAGAAACCAGAGTAAGTTAGAATATGGCTCTCGGGGGGTAAGTGGCACCACATCAAAGACCCCGTCATTGCAAGGGTGAGGACCTGAGAGGTATTTTCAAAATCTAAGAAAGAGGACAAGAACCAGGCCGGTGAGGGACGCAGGCCCAAATTTCAGAGTCTCTGCTCAAAGCACAGAAAATCAAAAAGGTGGACAGTTCCCATGCGTCTGTCTGGGAATATGCAAATTCTTTTCTGTACACACCTCAGCTCATTAGGAGGCGTTGCGGCTGCTGGGCAAGGGGAACGGGAAGCGTGCATCAGGCTTTAGGTGAAGTGGCACTGTAGGACTTTTGTCCCCCAGCGATTTTACGCTTTCCACACCATCCTTCCAATCGTTAGGCTGTGAGCCACCACTGTGCTCTGCACATAGCCATGCACTTTAAGTCCCTTTTTCGCACGTACTTTCATTAAACCTGAATATAGAAGTATATATCTGTCTAGGCTAGAGGCACATGAAACAGGACTGGCGTGCCGCTTCAAGTGTACCTGAGAGGAATCTGACTCAGGATTGGCCACCCTCTCAGGGCACCGACTCAGGATTGGCCAACCTCTATGGGGCACCTCTAACGGGGACAAATAACGGGCAAGCCCTATGAAAAGCACAGCGTGAGTCTAGGTGCCACCTTGAAAAAGGAGGGCGACGTCTGGCCTCTGACAGCAGGAATATTAAGAGAGGAGAAAACATACTGCCTGCTATCGTGAAATTCCAAGATAGTCACGAAAAGCAATCTCATGCACTGTACAAGCTCTTTCCCATGATGCACCTCTCCTGCACTCTGTCTATGCAAATGAGCAAGCAGAGAGTTCAGGAATAAAACACCTAAGCTCATGTACCCAAAAAACAGCAGCAGACAACTGGCAGATATTCCCCAATTTCTAATGCTTTTCTTTTAAACACACGATAAACAGCCTCACCTGTGGTAAGGCTTAAAAAAATTGAATAAACTCGTAAATGTTCCTCTCCACGGAAATCTTTAGTAAAAGGCGAAAGATTTTTTCGTTTTGAAGAGAAACCAGAGTAAGTTAGAATATGGCTCTCTGGGGGTAAGTGGCACCACATCAAAGACCCCGTCATTGCGAGGGTGAGGACCTGAGAGGTATTTTTAGGCTCTAAGAAAGAGGACAAGAACCAGGCCAGTGAGGGAAGCAGGCCCAATTTTCAGAGTCTCTGCTCAAAGCACAGAAAATCAAAAAGGTGGACAGTTCCCATGCGTCTGTCTGGAAATATGCAAATTCTTTTCTGTACACACCTCAGCTCATTAGGAGACGTTGCGGCTGCTGGGCAAGGGGAACGGGACGCGTGCATCAGGCTTTAGGTGAAGTGACACTGTAGGACTTTTGTCCCCCAGCGATTTTACGCTTTCCACACCATCCTTCCAATCGATAGGCTGTGAGCCACCACTGTGCTCTGCACATAGCCATGCACTTTAAGTCCCTTTTTCGCACGTACTTTCATTAAACCTGAATATAGAAGTATATATCTGTCTAGGCTAGAGGCACATGAAACAGGACTGGCGTGCCGCTTCAAGTGTACCTGAGAGGAATCTGACTCAGGATTGGCCACCCTCTCAGGGCACCGACTAAGGATTTGCCAACCTCTATGGGGCACCTCTAACGGGCACAAATAATGGGCAAGCCCTATGAAAAGCACAGCGTGAGTCTAGGTGCCACCTTGAAAAAGGAGGGCGACGTCTGGCCTCTGACAGCAGGAATATTAAGAGAGGAGAAAACATACTGCCTGCTATCGTGAAATTCCAAGATAGTCACGAAAAGCAATCTCATGCACTGTACAAGCTCTTTCCCATGATGCACCTCTCCTGCACTCTGTCTATGCAAATGAGCAAGCAGAGAGTTCAGGAATAAAACACCTAAGCTCATGTCCCCAAAAAACAGCAGCAGACAACTGGCAGATATTCCCCAATTTCTAATGCTTTTCTTTTAAACACACGATAAACATCCTCACCTGTGGTAAGGCTTAAAAAAATTGAATAAACTAGTAAATGTTCCTCTCCACGGAAATCTTTAGTAAAAGGCGAAAGATTTTTTCGTTTTGAAGAGAAACCAGAGTAAGTTAGAATATGGCTCTCGGGGGGTAAGTGGCACCACATCAAAGACCCCGTCATTGCAAGGGTGAGGACCTGAGAGGTATTTTCAAAATCTAAGAAAGAGGACAAGAACCAGGCCGGTGAGGGAAGCAGGCCCAAATTTCAGAGTCTCTGCTCAAAGCACAGAAAATCAAAAAGGTGGACAGTTCCCATGCGTCTGTCTGGGAATATGCAAATTCTTTTCTGTACACACCTCAGCTCATTAGGAGGCGTTGCGGCTGCTGGGCAAGGGGAACGGGAAGCGTGCATCAGGCTTTAGGTGAAGTGGCACTGTAGGACTTTTGTCCCCCAGCGATTTTACGCTTTCCACACCATCCTTCCAATCGTTAGGCTGTGAGCCACCACTGTGCTCTGCACATAGCCATGCACTTTAAGTCCCTTTTTCGCACGTACTTTCATTAAACCTGAATATAGAAGTATATATCTGTCTAGGCTAGAGGCACATGAAACAGGACTGGCGTGCCGCTTCAAGTGTACCTGAGAGGAATCTGACTCAGGATTGGCCACCCTCTCAGGGCACCGACTCAGGATTGGCCAACCTCTATGGGGCACCTCTAACGGGCACAAATAATGGGCAAGCCCTATGAAAAGCACAGCGTGAGTCTAGGTGCCACCTTGAAAAAGGAGGGCGACGTCTGGCCTCTGACAGCAGGAATATTAAGAGAGGAGAAAACATACTGCCTGCTATCGTGAAATTCCAAGATAGTCACGAAAAGCAATCTCATGCACTGCACAAGCTCTTTCCCATGATGCACCTCTCCTGCACTCTGTCTATGCAAATGAGCAAGCAGAGAGTTCAGGAATAAAACACCTAAGCTCATGTCCCCAAAAAACAGCAGCAGACAACTCGCAGATATTCCCCAATTTCAAATGCTTTTCTTTTAAACACACGATAAACAGCCTCACCTGTGGTAAGGCTTAAAAAAATTGAATAAACTCGTAAATGTTCCTCTCCACGGAAATCTTTAGTAAAAGGCGAAAGATTTTTTTCGTTTTGAAGAGAAACCAGAGTAAGTTAGAATATGGCTCTCTGGGGGTAAGTGGCACCACATCAAAGACCCCGTCATTGCGATGGTGAGGACCTGAGAGGTATTTTCAGGCTCTAAGAAAGAGGACAAGAACCAGGCCGGTGAGGGAAGCAGGCCCAAATTTCAGAGTCTCTGCTCAAAGCACAGAAAATCAAAAAGGTGGACAGTTCCCATGCGTCTGTCTGGGAATATGCAAATTCTTTTCTGTACACACCTCAGCTCATTAGGAGGCGTTGCGGCTGCTGGGCAAGGGGAACGGGAAGCGTGCATCAGGCTTTAGGTGAAGTGACACTGTAGGACTTTTGTCCTCCAGCGATTTTACGCTTTCCACACCATCCTTCCAATCGATAGGCTGTGAGCCACCACTGTGCTCTGCACATAGCCATGCACTTTAAGTCCCTTTTTCGCACGTACTTTCATTAAACCTGAATATAGAAGTATATATCTGTCTAGGCTAGAGGCACATGAAACAGGACTGGCGTGCCGCTTCAAGTGTACCTGAGAGGAGTCTGACTCAGGATTGGCCACCCTCTCAGGGCACCGACTCAGGATTGGCCAACCTCTATGGGGCACCTCTAACGGGCACAAATAATGGGCAAGCCCTATGAAAAGCACAGCGTGAGTCTAGGTGCCACCTTGAAAAAGGAGGGTGACGTCTGGCCTCTGACAGCAGGAATATTAAGAGCGGAGAAAACATACTGCCTGCTATCGTGAAATTTCAAGATAGTCACGAAAAGCAATCTCATGCACTGCACAAGCTCTTTCCCATGATGCACCTCTCCTGCACTCTGTCTATGCAAATGAGCAAGCAGAGAGTTCAGGAATAAAACACCTAAGCTCATGTCCCCAAAAAACAGCAGCAGACAACTGGCAGATATTCCCCAATTTCTAATGCTTTTCTTTTAAACACACGATAAACATCCTCACCTGTGGTAAGGCTTAAAAAAATTGAATAAACTAGTAAATGTTCCTCTCCACGGAAATCTTTAGTAAAAGGCGAAAGATTTTTTCGTTTTGAAGAGAAACCAGAGTAAGTTAGAATATGGCTCTCGGGGGGTAAGTGGCACCACATCAAAGACCCCGTCATTGCAAGGGTGAGGACCTGAGAGGTATTTTCAAAATCTAAGAAAGAGGACAAGAACCAGGCCGGTGAGGGAAGCAGGCCCAAATTTCAGAGTCTCTGCTCAAAGCACAGAAAATCAAAAAGGTGGACAGTTCCCATGCGTCTGTCTGGGAATATGCAAATTCTTTTCTGTACACACCTCAGCTCATTAGGAGGCGTTGCGGCTGCTGGGCAAGGGGAACGGGAAGCGTGCATCAGGCTTTAGGTGAAGTGGCACTGTAGGACTTTTGTCCCCCAGCGATTTTACGCTTTCCACACCATCCTTCCAATCGTTAGGCTGTGAGCCACCACTGTGCTCTGCACATAGCCATGCACTTTAAGTCCCTTTTTCGCACGTACTTTCATTAAACCTGAATATAGAAGTATATATCTGTCTAGGCTAGAGGCACATGAAACAGGACTGGCGTGCCGCTTCAAGTGTACCTGAGAGGAATCTGACTCAGGATTGGCCACCCTCTCAGGGCACCGACTCAGGATTGGCCAACCTCTATGGGGCACCTCTAACGGGCACAAATAATGGGCAAGCCCTATGAAAAGCACAGCGTGAGTCTAGGTGCCACCTTGAAAAAGGAGGGTGACGTCTGGCCTCTGACAGCAGGAATATTAAGAGAGGAGAAAACATACTGCCTGCTATCGTGAAATTCCAAGATAGTCACGAAAAGCAATCTCATGCACTGCACAAGCTCTTTCCCATGATGCACCTCTCCTGCACTCTGTCTATGCAAATGAGCAAGCAGAGAGTTCAGGAATAAAACACCTAAGCTCATGTCCCCAAAAAACAGCAGCAGACAACTCGCAGATATTCCCCAATTTCAAATGCTTTTCTTTTAAACACACGATAAACAGCCTCACCTGTGGTAAGGCTTAAAAAAATTGAATAAACTCGTAAATGTTCCTCTCCACGGAAATCTTTAGTAAAAGGCGAAAGATTTTTTTCGTTTTGAAGAGAAACCAGAGTAAGTTAGAATATGGCTCTCTGGGGGTAAGTGGCACCACATCAAAGACCCCGTCATTGCGATGGTGAGGACCTGAGAGGTATTTTCAGGCTCTAAGAAAGAGGACAAGAACCAGGCCGGTGAGGGAAGCAGGCCCAAATTTCAGAGTCTCTGCTCAAAGCACAGAAAATCAAAAAGGTGGACAGTTCCCATGCGTCTGTCTGGGAATATGCAAATTCTTTTCTGTACACACCTCAGCTCATTAGGAGGCGTTGCGGCTGCTGGGCAAGGGGAACGGGAAGCGTGCATCAGGCTTTAGGTGAAGTGACACTGTAGGACTTTTGTCCTCCAGCGATTTTACGCTTTCCACACCATCCTTCCAATCGATAGGCTGTGAGCCACCACTGTGCTCTGCACATAGCCATGCACTTTAAGTCCCTTTTTCGCACGTACTTTCATTAAACCTGAATATAGAAGTATATATCTGTCTAGGCTAGAGGCACATGAAACAGGACTGGCGTGCCGCTTCAAGTGTACCTGAGAGGAGTCTGACTCAGGATTGGCCACCCTCTCAGGGCACCGACTCAGGATTGGCCAACCTCTATGGGGCACCTCTAACGGGCACAAATAATGGGCAAGCCCTATGAAAAGCACAGCGTGAGTCTAGGTGCCACCTTGAAAAAGGAGGGTGACGTCTGGCCTCTGACAGCAGGAATATTAAGAGCGGAGAAAACATACTGCCTGCTATCGTGAAATTTCAAGATAGTCACGAAAAGCAATCTCATGCACTGCACAAGCTCTTTCCCATGATGCACCTCTCCTGCACTCTGTCTATGCAAATGAGCAAGCAGAGAGTTCAGGAATAAAACACCTAAGCTCATGTCCCCAAAAAACAGCAGCAGACAGCTCGCAGATATTCCCCAATTTCTAATGCTTTTCTTTTAAACACACGATAAACAGCCTCACCTGTGGTAAGGCTTAAAAAAATTGAATAAACTCGTAAATGTTCCTTTCCACGGAAATCTTTAGTAAAAGGCGAAAGATTTTTTCGTTTTGAAGAGAAACCAGAGTAAGATAGAATATGGCTCTCTGGGGGTACGTGGCACCACATCAAAGACCCCGTCATTGCGAGGGTGAGGACCTGAGAGGTATTTTCAAAATCTAAGAAAGAGGACAAGGACCAGGCCGGTGAGGGAAGCAGGCCCAAATTTCAGAGTCTCTGCTCAAAGCACAGAAAATCAAAAAGGTGGACAGTTCCCATGCGTCTGTCTGGGAATATGCAAATTCCTTTCTGTACACACCTCAGCTCATTAGGAGGCATTGCGGCTGCTGGGCAAGGGGAACGGGAAGCGTGCATCAGGCTTTAGGTGAAGTGGCCCTGTAGGACTTTTGTCCCCCAGCGATTTTACGCTTTCCACACCATCCTTCCAATCGTTAGGCTGTGAGCCACCACTGTGCTCTGCACATAGCCATGCACTTTAAGTCCCTTTTTCGCACATACTTTCATTAAACCTGAATATAGAAGTATATATCTGTCTAGGCTAGAGGCACATGAAACAGGACTGGCGTGCCGCTTCAAGTGTACCTGAGAGGAATCTGACTCAGGATTGGCCACCCTCTCAGGGCACCGACTCAGGATTGGCCAACCTCTATGGGGCACCTCTAACGTGCACAAATAACGGGCAAGCCCTATGAAAAGCACAGCGGGAGTCTAGGTGCCACCTTGAAAAAGGAGGGTGACGTCTGGCCTCTGACAGCAGGAATATTAAGAGAGGAGAAAACATACTGCCTGCTATCGTGAAATTCCAAGATAGTCACGAAAAGCAATCTCATGCACTGCACAAGCTCTTTCCCATGATGCACCTCTCCTGCACTCTGTCGATGCAAATGAGCAAGCAGAGAGTTCAGGAATAAAACACCTAAGCTCATGTCCCCAAAAAACAGCAGCAGACAACTCGCAGATATATTCACCAATTTCTAATGCTTTTCTTTTAAACACACGATAAACAGCCTCACCTGTGGTAAGGCTTAAAAAAATTGAATAAACTCGTAAATGTTCCTCTCCACGGAAATCTTTAGTAAAAGGCGAAAGATTTTTTCGTTTTGAAGAGAAACCAGAGTAAGTTAGAATATGGCTCTCTGGGGGTAAGTGGCACCACATCAAAGACCCGTTCATTGCGAGGGTGAGGACCTGAGAGGTATTTTTAGGCTCTAAGAAAGAGGACAAGAACCAGGCCAGTGAGGGAAGCAGGCCCAATTTTCAGAGTCTCTGCTCAAAGCACAGAAAATCAAAAAGGTGGACAGTTCCCATGCGTCTGTCTGGAAATATGCAAATTCTTTTCTGTACACACCTCAGCTCATTAGGAGACGTTGCGGCTGCTGGGCAAGGGGAACGGGAAGCGTGCATCAGGCTTTAGGTGAAGTGACACTGTAGGACTTTTGTCCCCCAGCGATTTTACGCTTTCCACACCATCCTTCCAATCGATAGGCTGTGAGCCACCACTGTGCTCTGCACATAGCCATGCACTTTAAGTCCCTTTTTCGCATGTACTTTCATTAAACCTGAATATAGAAGTATATATCTGTCTAGGCTAGAGGCACATGAAACAGGACTGGCGTGCCGTTTCAAGTGTACCTGAGAGGAATCTGACTCAGGATTGGCCACCCTCTCAGGGCACCGACTCAGGATTGGCCAACCTCTATGGGGCACCTCTAACGGGCACAAATAATGGGCAAGCCCTATGAAAAGCACAGCGTGAGTCTAGGTGCCACCTTGAAAAAGGAGGGCGACGTCTGGCCTCTGACAGCAGGAATATTAAGAGAGGAGAAAACATACTGCCTGCTATCGTGAAATTCCAAGATAGTCACGAAAAGCAATCTCATGCACTGTACAAGCTCTTTCCCATTATGCACCTCTCCTGCACTCTGTCTATGCAAATGAGCAAGCAGAGAGTTCAGGAATAAAACACCTGAGCTCATGTCCCCAAAAAACAGCAGCAGACAACTGGCAGATATTCCCCAATTTCTAATGCTTTTCTTTTAAACACACGATAAACAGCCTCACCTGTGGTAAGGCTTAAAAAAATTGAATAAACTCGTAAATGTTCCTCTCCACGGAAATCTTTAGTAAAAGGCGAAAGATTTTTTCGTTTTGAAGAGAAACCAGAGTAAGTTAGAACATGGCTCTCTGGGGGTAAGTGGCACCACATCAAAGACCCCGTCATTGCGAGGGTGAGGACCTGAGAGGTATTTTTAGGCTCTAAGAAAGAGGACAAGTTCCAGGCCAGTGAGGGAAGCAGGCCCAAATTTCAGAGTCTCTGCTCAAAGCACAGAAAATCAAAAAGGTGGACAGTTCCCATGCGTCTGTCTGGGAATATGCAAATTCTTTTCTGTACACACCTCAGCTCATTAGGAGGCGTTGCGGCTGCTGGGCAAGGGGAACGGGAAGCGTGCATCAGGCTTTAGGTGAAGTGGCACTGTAGGACTTTTGTCCCCCAGCGATTTTACGCTTTCCACACCATCCTTCCAATCGTTAGGCTGTGAGCCACCACTGTGCTCTGCACATAGCCATGCACTTTAAGTCCCTTTTTCGCACGTACTTTCATTAAACCTGAATATAGAAGTATATATCTGTCTAGGCTAGAGGCACATGAAACAGGACTGGCGTGCCGCTTCAAGTGTACCTGAGAGGAATCTGACTCAGGATTGGCCACCCTCTCAGGGCACCGACTCAGGATTGGCCAACCTATATGGGGCACCTCTAACGGGCACAAATAATGGGCAAGCCCTATGAAAAGCACAGCGTGAGTCTAGGTGCCACCTTGAAAAAGGAGGGTGACGTCTGGCCTCTGACAGCAGGAATATTAAGAGAGGAGAAAACATACTGCCTGCTATCGTGAAATTCCAAGATAGTCACGAAAAGCAATCTCATGCACTGCACAAGCTCTTTCCCATGATGCACCTCTCCTGCACTC
Organism: Lissotriton helveticus; assembly: GCF_964261635.1. Taxonomy (NCBI): domain Eukaryota; kingdom Metazoa; phylum Chordata; class Amphibia; order Caudata; family Salamandridae; genus Lissotriton; species Lissotriton helveticus. Next base: position 656,821,149 of record NC_136073.1, on the reverse strand, counting down.
TGTCTATGCAAATGAGCAAGCAGAGAGTTCAGGAATAAAACACCTAAGCTCATGTCCCCAAAAAACAGCAGCAGACAACTCGCAGATATATTCACCAATTTCTAATGCTTTTCTTTTAAACACACGATAAACAGCCTCACCTGTGGTAAGGCTTAAAAAAATTGAATAAACTCGTAAATTTTCCTCTCCACGGAAATCTTTAGTAAAAGGCGAAAGATTTTTTCGTTTTGAAGAGAAACCAGAGTAAGTTAGAATATGGCTCTCTGGGGGTAAGTGGCACCACATCAAAGACCCCGTCATTGCGAGGGTGAGGACCTGAGAGTTATTTTTAGGCTCTAAGAAAGAGGACAAGAACCAGGCCGGTGAGGGAAGCAGGCCCAATTTTCAGAGTCTCTGCTCAAAGCACAGAAAATCAAAAAGGTGGACAGTTCCCATGAGTCTGTCTGGGAATATGCAAATTCTTTTCTGTACACACCTCAGCTCATTAGGAGGCGTTGCGGCTGCTGGGCAAGGGGACCGGGAAGCGTGCATCAGGCTTTAGGTGAAGTGACACTGTAGGACTTTTGTCCCCCAGCGATTTTATGCTTTCCACACCATCCTTCCAATCGATAGGCTGTGAGCCACCACTGTGCTCTGCACATAGCCATGCACTTTAAGTCCCTTTTTCGCACGTACTTTCATTAAACCTGAATATAGAAGTATATATCTGTCTAGGCTAGAGGCACATGAAACAGGACTGGCGTGCCGCTTCAAGTGTACCTGAGAGGAATCTGACTCAGGATTGGCCACCCTCTCAGGGCACCGACTCAGGATTGGCCAACCTCTATGGGGCACCTCTAACGGGCACAAATAATGGGCAAGCCCTATGAAAAGCACAGCGTGAGTCTAGGTGCCACCTTGAAAAAGGAGGGTGACGTCTGGCCTCTGACAGCAGGAATATTAAGAGAGGAGAAAACATACTGCCTGCTATCGTGAAATTCCAAGATAGTCACGAAAAGCAATCTCATGCACTGCACAAGCTCTTTCCCATGATGCACCTCTCCTGCACTCTGTCTATGCAAATGAGCAAGCAGAGAGTTCAGGAATAAAACACCTAAGCTCATGTCCCCAAAAAACAGCAGCAGACAACTCGCAGATATTCCCCAATTTCTAATGCTTTTCTTTTAAACACACGATAAACAGCCTCACCTGTGGTAAGGCTTAAAAAAATTGAATAAACTCGTAAATGTTCCTCTCCACGGAAATATTTAGTAAAAGGCGAAAGATTTTTTCGTTTTGAAGAGAAACCAGAGTAAGTTAGAATATGGCTCTCTGGGGGTAAGTGGCACCACATCAAAGACCCCGTCATTGCGAGGGTGAGGACCTGAGAGGTATTTTCAAAATCTAAGAAAGAGGACAAGAACCAGGCCGGTGAGGGAAGCAGGCCCAAATTTCAGAGTCTCTGCTCAAAGCACAGAAAATCAAAAAGGTGGACAGTTCCCATGCGTCTGTCTGGAAATATGCAAATTCTTTTCTGTACACACCTCAGCTCATTAGGAGGCGTTGCGGCTGCTGGGCAAGGGGAACGGGAAGCGTGCATCAGGCTTTAGGTGAAGTGACACTGTAGGACTTTTGTCCCCCAGCGATTTTACGCTTTCCACACCATCCTTCCAATCGATAGGCTGTGAGCCACCACTGTGCTCTGCACATAGCCATGCACTTTAAGTCCCTTTTTCGCACGTACTTTCATTAAACCTGAATATAGAAGTATATATCTGTCTAGGCTAGAGGCACATGAAACAGGACTGGCGTGCCGCTTCAAGTGTACCTGAGAGGAATCTGACTCAGGATTGGCCACCCTCTCAGGGCACCGACTCAGGATTGGCCAACCTCTATGGGGCACCTCTAACGGGCACAAATAATGGGCAAGCCCTATGAAAAGCACAGCGTGAGTCTAGGTGCCACCTTGAAAAAGGAGGGCGACGTCTGGCCTCTGACAGCAGGAATATTAAGAGAGGAGAAAACATACTGCCTGCTATCGTGAAATTCCAAGATAGTCACGAAAAGCAATCTCATGCACTGTACAAGCTCTTTCCCATGATGCACCTCTCCTGCACTCTGTCTATGCAAATGAACAAGCAGAGAGTTCAGGAATAAAACACCTAAGCTCATGTCCCCAAAAAACAGCAGCAGACAACTGGCAGATATTCCCCAATTTCTAATGCTTTTCTTTTAAACACACGATAAACAGCCTCACCTGTGGTAAGGCTTAAAAAAATTGAATAAACTCGTTAATGTTCCTCTCCACGGAAATCTTTAGTAAAAGGCGAAAGATTTTTTCGTTTTGAAGAGAAACCAGAGTAAGTTAGAATATGGCTCTCTGGGGGTAAGTGGCACCACATCAAAGACCCCGTCATTGCGAGGGTGAGGACCTGAGAGGTATTTTCAAAATCTAAGAAAGAGGACAAGAACCAGGCCGGTGAGGGAAGCAGGCCCAAATTTCAGAGTCTCTGCTCAAAGCACAGAAAATCAAAAAGGTGGACAGTTCCCATGCGTCTGTCTGGGAATATGCAAATTCTTTTCTGTACACACCTCAGCTCATTAGGAGGCGTTGCGGCTGCTGGGCAAGGGGAACGGGAAGCGTGCATCAGGCTTTAGGTGAAGTGGCACTGTAGGACTTTTGTCCCCCAGCGATTTTACGCTTTCCACACCATCCTTCCAATCGTTAGGCTGTGAGCCACCACTGTGCTCTGCACATAGCCATGCACTTTAAGTCCCTTTTTCGCACGTACTTTCATTAAACCTGAATATAGAAGTATGTATCTGTCTAGGCCAGAGGCACATGAAACAGGACTGGCGTGCTTTCAAGTGTACCTGAGAGGAATCTGACTCAGGATTGGCCACCCTCTCAGGGCACCGACTCAGGATTGGCCAACCTCTAACGGGCACAAATAACGGGCAAGCCCTATGAAAAGCACAGCGTGAGTCTAGGTGCCACCTTGAAAAAGGAGGGTGACGTCTGGCCTCTGACAGCAGGAATATTAAGAGAGGAGAAAACATACTGCCTGCTATCGTGAAATTCCAAGATAGTCACCAAAAGCAATCTCATGCACTGCACAAGCTCTTTCCCATGATGCACCTCTCCTGCACTCTGTCTATGCAAATGAGCAAGCAGAGAGTTCAGGAATAAAACACCTAAGCTCATGTCCCCAAAAAACAGCAGCAGACAACTCGCAGATATTCCCCAATTTCTAATGCTTTTCTTTTAAACAAACGATAAACAGCCTCACCTGTGGTAAGGCTTAAAAACAATTGAATAAACTCGTAAATGTTCCCCTCCACAGAAATCTTTAGTAAAAGGCGAAAGATTTTTTCGTTTTGAAGAGAAACCAGAGTAAGTTAGAATATGGCTCTCTGGGGGTAAGTGGCACCACATCAAAGACCCCGTCATGTTTTTTTTTTTTGTTTTTGTTTTTTTTGGTGTATTTGTATAGCGCAATGACTGTCAGCCATCGGGTATCCTGGCGCTTCGACTTGGATGATACAAACACAGTATTTAGGCAGTTGCGCAGCTTACAGAGAGAATTTACAAAGTTTTTGGAAACAGATACGTTTTCAGGGCCTTCTTAAAAGGAATAAAATCATCCATGCTGCGCAAGGAATTCCACAGTCTCGCCGCGGTAAACCTAAATGATCGGCCTCCCATCCTGGTCCTCAAAATCTTGGGAACTACCACCAGACGGGCTGAGGCCGAGCGGAGAGATCTAGACGGTACATACCAGGAAAACAAATCCTGCAAAGAGGAAGGGCCCTGGCCGTAAAGGGCCTTATGTACCAGGCAAAGGGCTTTAAAATCAATCCTCTGGGGGATTGGCAGCCAGTGGAGATCCCTGAGTGCTTTTGTGGATGAATCAGAGCGTCGGCGCGAGAGGGCTGATTTGGCGGTGAAGTTTTGAACACGTTGCAATTTTCCCACCAGGATCATAGGTGCCCCCAGAAGTAGTGAGTTACAGTAGTCAAGCCTACTTAAGATGATACTCCGCACTACCTCTGGCCTGGTATGTGCGGGAAGCAAGGGTAGTATCTTCCGCAACATCCGCAGCAGTGTCATACAGGTGGCCACTGTTTTGTTTATCGACACGTCTAACTGCAGGCTGGAGTCAAACATCACCCCCAAGTTACGAACTGATTCGGCCGGCAGGCTGGTACCCTGAAAAGACGGAGGCCAAAAGTTCAATAGAAAAGGCCTAGGGGTACGATCCATTGAACAGTGTAGTACCTCAGTTTTGGAGCCGTTGAATTGTAAAGAATGAAGGCTCAGCCATTCCGCCGTGGTGGACATACACTGATGGAAAGTCTCCTGTGACACGGCCTCCTTGCCCTCAAACGAGAAGACAAGTTGGGTGTCATCAGGTAGTTGGTGACTGATATGCCGAATTATTTTTTCAGCTGGATCAGGGGACGGAGGTAGAGATTGAACAGGATCGGACTGATGGCCGATCCCTGGGGCACGCCCTGCCCAACCCTTCTAGTGTTGGATTTAAAAGGAGGCAGGGCCACCATTTGGTGTCTGTTGTCAAGATAAGACACCAGCCAATCAAAAGCCGATCCCGACACCCCTATTTCCTTCAGTCTCCCAATCAGGATCATGTGGTTGACCGTGTCGAACGCGGCCGACATGTCGAGCAATACTAAAAAAGCAGCTCGACCTTGGTCGGCACGCGTCCGCAGGTCATCTAGCACTGTCACCAACGCAGACTCCGTCCCATGGGCGGGTCTAAAGCCAAATTGGGCCACGTCCAAGCAGGCGTTAGTCTCCATAAAACTGGAAAGATGTTTAGTAACCAGTTTCTCCAGAATTTTAATTGGGAATGGGAGCTACGAGATGGGTCTGTAGTTTGCTGGACAGGTAGGATCCAAAGTGTCCTTTTTCAGGAGAAGGGAGACCACCGCCAGCTTCCAACAGTCCGGAACCCGTGCAGACTCGAGGGACTGACAGCAGATAGAAAACAGGGGGGAAGAGCTCTTCCCGGAATAGTTTCCAAAATTTAGGTGGGTGGGGGTCAAATGGCGAGCCCGAGGATACCCCGTCTGCCAGTACACAGAAATCTTCAAAGGACGGGGGGGAAAACTATTCAATTGCGCCAGACTGGCATCTTTCTCAGAAGTAGACGTAGAGGTACGATGGCCCGAGATGTGAGGGGCAGAACCTGGCAATGTAGCAAGGTTGTTCAAAATCGTTGTAATCTTATCCTCAAAGGCCTGTGCCAATGAGTCACATAAAGTTTGAGAGGCAGGAATGTTCTTTACAGTACAAGCGGGAGATGCCAAATCTTTGACGATCTTAAATAGGGCCTGGGACTTATTCACCGCTGACAGCAATGATTCCTCCAGAAAGCTAGCCTTGGCCTGTTTGATCTGGGCTTTATAAGTCGCCAGTGCCTGTTTAAAAAGGGCTCTATCTACCTCGAGGTACTGCTTTCTCCAGTTCCGCTCAGCCCGTTTACACCGAAGTTTGAGCTGATGGAGTTCTTCTGAGAACCACGGCATTGCGTGTTTTGTTCTGACTCTAGTTTTTCGCAGTGGGGCTAGTGAATCCAATGACACTAGGAGTCTCATAGCTCGCGTCTACATTGTCACTCAGAAAGAAGCCGTCTGGAAGCAGAGTGGGGAGAGAAGATTGTTTTAGGAGCTTAGACCATTGTCTGCTCACCTTAGTGGCCCCTGAGCTGCCTTTCTTAGTTAATGAGGTGGGAGGTGAGAGATAGAAATGGACGAGTGCATGATCCGTCCAACACTGAGGAAGAATGTTTCGTATGATCACTTGGCCAACGTCGGCAAAAATAGGATCAAGTGCGTGACCCTTTACATGGGTCGAAGAAAGTACTAACTGCTGTAGCTGAATATTACAGTTAGCTTGGACCAGCTCTTTAAAGGCTGAATCGGTCGAACCGTCCGGCCATAAGTTAAAGTCTCCTAACACTATTAGCCTCGTGTGCGAATTAGAAAGATCATAGATAATATCAATGAGCTCTGTTACAGCGGATAGGGCGCACGCCGGGGTCTATAACACAGCAGATCTGAATAGAGTGCGCCCCCTGACCATTAATTGAGAAGCCCATTAATTCACAGCCTGGGATTGTCTTAATATCAAGCTGGGAAAGATCTATTGTCTCACTATAGATCATCCCTACTCCTCCTCCTCTGGCCCCTACCCGAGGATTATGTCTGATCTTATAGCCCGCCGGGCATGCTAGTCCTAAGTCCACCGTGCTATTAGCATTAGTCCAGGTCTCTGTCATGAAGAGTACGTCTAACTCATGAGACTCAATGAGTAGAGTAATTTCTTCTGAATGTTTACTAAGAGATCTTACATTTAGTAATCCGCAGGACAGAGAATCTCGCTGTCTGCTGATGGGAGAAGGCTGGTGGCTAGGAATATTGCCAGAGTTGAGTCTTAAAAGATCGTCACGAGAATAATTAGGAGCGGAACGGCGCAAAGAAGCAGCCCTACCGGCGCCCGGCACGTCCTGTGCGCGAACGGGCGCAAACGGGCTTACCTCTGGCGCACCTCCGGCGCGCACCCGCTGCGCGCCATCGCTGCGCGCTGACTGCCTGTCCATCTTAAATAACCTTATACGTGGGAGGAGTGTAAGGGAAGCAACTAGTCCCCCAACAAAGATGGCGCCCGTAAAGCGGCAGCCCCAGATGCCCTCTCCCAAGATGGCGGCCTAAAACGCCGCGAGGCGATGAATGTCGGTGCCTAGCTGCCCTGAGTCCTGCAAAGTGCAGGGTGAGCCCAACGATTATAGTGCATGTAAGAACTATTGCTCTAATGTTGCCCCACACAGTCCTGTGAATTGCAGCAAGCGCAAGTATGCAGCGCGATCTAATTAAAATGTAGCGCAGATATACGGCGCAATTAAATGATAAGTATAACGTTTTTTTTAAAATAGTAAGCAACAACAAGCGCGCTGCGGTAAGCAAGTCATTGCGAGGGTGAGGACCTGAGAGGTATTTTCAGGCTCTAAGAAAGAGGGCAAGAACGAGGTCGGTGAGGGAAGCAGGCCCACATTTCAGAGTCACTGCTCAAAGCACAGAAAAGCAAAAAGTTCCCATGCGTCTGTCTGTGAATATGTAAATTCTTTTTTGTACACACCTCAGCTCATTAGGAGGCGTTGGGGCTGCTGGGCAAGGGGAACGGGAAGCGTGCATAAGGCTTTAGGTGAAGTGGCACTGTAGGACTTTCGTCCCCTAGCGATTTTACGCTTTCCCCACCATCCTTCCAATCGATAGGCTGTGAGCCACCACTGTGCTCTGCACATAGCCATGCACTTTAAGTCCCTTTTTAGCATGTACTTTCATTAAACCTGAATATAGAAGTATATATCTGTCTACGCTAGAGGCACATGAAACAGGACTGGCGTGCCGCTTCAAGTGTACCTGAGAGGAATCTGACTCAGGATTGGCCACCGTCTCAGGAATCTGACTCAGGATTGGCCACCCTCTCAGGGCACCTCTAACGGGCAGAAATGACGGGCAAACCCTATGAAAAGCACAGCATGAATCTAGGTGCCACCTTTAAAAAGGAGGGTGACGTCTGGCCTCTGACAACAGGAATATTGGGAGAAGAGAAAACAAACTGCCGACTACCGTGGAGTTTCAAGATAGTCATGAAAAGCAATCTCATGCACTGCACAAGCTCTTTCCCATGATGCACCTCTCCTGCACTCTGTCTATACAAATGAGCAAGCAGAGAGATCAGGAATCAAAGACCTAGGCTCATGTCCCCAAAAAACAGCAGTAGACAACTCCCAGATATTCCCCAATTTCTAGCGCTTTTCTTTTAAACAAACGATAATAAACGATTTTTAAAAAAATTGAATCAACTCGTAAATGTTCCTCTCCACGGAAATCATTAGTAAAAGGCGAAAGATTTTTTTCATTTTGAAGAGAAACCAGACTAAGTTAGAATATGGCTCTCTGGGGATACGTGGCATCACATCAAAGACCCTGTCATTGCGAGGGTGAGGACCGTAGAGGTATTTTCAGGCTCTAAGAAAGAGGGCAAGAACCAGGCCGGTGAGGAAAGCAGGCCCAAATTTCAGAGTCTCTGCTTAAAGCTCAGAAGAGCAAAAAGGTGGACAGTTCCCATGTGTCTGTCTGGGAATATGTAAATTCTTTTTTGTACACACCTCAGCTCATTAGGAGATGTTGGGGCTGCTGAGCAAGGGGAACGGGAAGCGTGAATTAGGCTTTAATTGAAGTGGCACTGTGGGACTTTCATCGCCTAGTGATTTTACGCTTTCCCCACCATCCTTCCAATCGATCGGCTGTGAGCCACCACTGTGCTCTGCACCTTAAGTCCCTTTTTCACATGTACTTTCATTAAACCCGAATATGGAATGATATATCTGTGTAGGCTAGAGATACATAACACATGACTGACATGCCCCTATCGTGAAGTTTCAAGATAGTCAAGAAAAGCAATCTCATGCACTGCACAAGCTCTTTCCCATGATGCACCTCTCCTGCACGTTGTCTATACAAATGAGCAAGCAGAGAGATCATAAATAAAACACCAAGTTCATGTACCCAAACAAAGCTTTAATCAACCCCTTGATATTCCCAAAATTCTAATACTTTTCTTTTAAACAAATGATAAACATCCTCACCTGTGGTAAGGCTTAAAGAAATTGAATAAACTCGTAAATGTTACTCTCCACAGAAATATTTTGCAAAAAGCCAAAGATTTTTGTTTTGAAGAGAAACCAGAGTACGTTACAATATGACTCTCACAGGGCGCCACAAACAAAGACTCTGTACTTGCGAGGGTGAGGACCTGAGAGCCAGTTTCAGGCTCTACATGAGAGAGCAAGAACGAGGCGGATGAGTGAAACTGGCCAAAATTGCAGAGTCTCTGCTCAAAATACAGAAATGCAAAAAGATGGACCATTCAAATGGGTCTGTTTGGGCATGTGTGTTAGAGCTGGGGGTCTCTAGTTGGCAGAGGTAGGTACCTTTGACCAAATAGGGACCCTTGTTTCTAGTCAGGGTAAGGGGGTACACTTCTAAAATAACCTCTGATCACCCCCTTGGTAGCATGGCACGAGTAGACAGGCTTATGTCCGAGGCAGTGTGTAAAGCATTTGTGAACACATACAGTAATACAGTAAAAACACTACAAATGGACACCACATCAGTTTAGAAAAATAAGTAATCTTTACTAGACTTAACACAAGACCAAACGACAAAAATCCACAATACTGTAATCAAAAAATATGCTTTAAAATGGTAGAAAGGGTTCAGTTCAACTTAGATGGTAAATACAACACTTTACTCTCAAAGTACCTTGGATGCGTCATGTTATACAAACAAATGGGTTGCTGGGAAGGTAAGACGTCGGTTCCTTGCTTCGGGGGAGTTGATGCGTCTGTTCCTTACTGCAGCGCAGGGTAGGTGATGGGTCGGTTCCTTACCGGAGTGGAGGTGATGCGTCGGTTTCTTACTGTGATCCGGTGCGATGCGACAAGATGACGCCTCGATGCGATGATCCTGTGCGGTGCAAGACAATGGTGTCTCGATGCGATGCGACAGCGTTGGATGTGATGCGTGCATGCCCGATGGCGGTGCGGCAAACTCTGTAACTTCTGAGCTGCGACAGGCCCTGTAACACTACTCCGGTGATGGGACGGCAACCTTTGCGGCGGAGACTCGCTTCTCCGGTGATGCGACATGCTTCGTCAATGATGCAACAGCGAACAGATGCGGCGGCGGCACGCTTCTTCGGCGATGCAAAGGCAACTGCTGCGGCGGCGAAACGCTTCTCCTCATTGCATCGCGCTTCCAGCTCCCAGCGACTCGCCGTCTCTTCAGAGGGCCCAAACAACAGTAGGCACCTCTCTGCAGGTATAATTCCACAGCAAGGGAATTCAGGGGAGCTGGAGGTGAAGTATTGTAGCCCTGAGACTTCAGGCAGGAGGCAAGCTCAGTTCAAGCCCTTGAAGATTCTTCTTCAAGATTGCAAAAGTACACACAAAGTTCCTTTTCTCCTTTCCTTGGAAAATAAAGTAACCACTGCAGGCCAACCCCTAACAGCACAGCACAGGGGCAGTCTCCTCCTTACAGCTTGTTGGTTCTTCTCCTTGGCAAAGGGTTGTCTTGATTCCCAGAAGTGATCAAAAGTTCTGGGGTCTGGGCCCTAATAGTTATACTACTATTCTATTTGTTCTCTGGAGGCAGAGAGTGTCTGTACCTAGTCCAAAGCAGTTCTGGTCAGTCCTGGAGCACTTTGTTTACAGGACTCCTTCTTTCCTTTGACAGTGTGGGCCAGGGACATCAGACCCACCACAGGAGGTGGAGCCAGCATTGTGGAAGGTGGGCACTGCCCTATTCAGGTCCCAGGTGCCACCCCTCCCCTCACTCTCTATGCAGATAGCTCTATTCAGCCCTGTGCTGACTCACCCTGTCTCCTGGAATCCCCCAGCCTCTGACACTCAAACTCCAGACATGGAATACACAACCTAGCAGAGGCAGGCTTGAATAGGCAAGAAAATATCTACTTTCTAAAAGTGGCATTTTCAAACAAAGAATGTTAAAACCAACTTCACTAAAAGATTATTTTATCATTCTGAGTTCAGGCATACTAAACTCGAGTTTCTACCTAGTTCCCTGAGTCAGTTAGGATTATAAGATGTTATAATCAAACTGCCCATTCTGACTTATGGGGAACAGGTAGCCTTGCAATAGTGAAAAACGAAAATGGCTGTAATTCACTATCAGGACATGCCACACACATCAGGGCATGTCCTACCTTTAACATACAAAGCAACCTGCCATTGGGACTACCTTAGGGGTGACTAATATGTAGAAAAGGGAGGGTTTAGGGGCTGGCAAGTGGGTGCACTTGCCAGTCAACATGGCAGTACCAGACTGCACACACAGGCTCTGCAATGGCAGGCCTGAGACACACTTCATAAGCTGCTTCTGTGGGTGGCACAACCAGTGCTGCAAGTCCACCAGCAGCTTTTGATTTACAAGCCCTGGGCACATGCAGTGCACTGTACTAGGGTCTGACAAGTAAACCAAACCAGCCAATCAAGGAGTCACTAATCCATACATCAATTTACCACAGGGAGCACAAATGCACTTCAGCACTGATCAGCAGTGGTAAAGTGTCCAGAGTCATAAAACCAACAAAAACAGGTCAGACAAAATACAGGAGGAAGGCAAAAAGTACAGGGATGACCCTGCAAAAATGGCCAAGTCCAGCAATGTGCAAAACGTTTTTTGCACTCAGCTCATTGGGAGGCGTCGTGCCTGCTGTGCAGGGGGAATGGGAAGCGTGAAGCAGGCTTTAAGTGAAGGGGAACTGTAGGCCTTTCGTCCCCTAGCAATTTTACAATTTCCCCACCATCTGTGCAATCGAAACGGTATGTGCCATCACCGTTCTCTACGCATAGCTGTGCACTTTATGGCCCTTTTTCACATGAACACTCACTGACCCTGAAACTTTAGGGATCTATCTGTCTAGGCCAGATGCACATGAAACAAGACAGCAGTGCCACTCTTCAAGTGCAGAAGAGAAGGATGTCTCTCAGAAGGATGAGATCCTGAGCTTACATTGCTTGCAAGGACCAGTCAAGGCAGGTATGAGTATTACAATGCAGGTTTAATCCATATGAAGAAGATCCCATCCATATCCCAGCAGCTGAGCCCAGCAAAAGCCCATACAGGTTGAATACAAACATTCCAACACACCAGTGACTGCATTCTATTGTCACTATATAGAGCCCCAGAAATCCAAGACACTGATGCCACACACCTCCCTCCTACCACATAAAAACAAATGTATGTACAAAGAAGAAGAAAAATTACCCAATTCAAAAGAAAACTAAACAAAAAAAAAAAAAAAAACTAAACTTCTACCGTCCAAAGTCTTTCAGATAAGACAGCTTTTTACTGAATCTTGGTGACGTTTTGGGCATTACCTTTGTATTGACATCATCCATACACACACCATCACAATTGTCTCCTCCTATCACCACTGTACCAGAGGGACTCTCCGGGCCTTTGTACACTACAATCCTACCCAGATTTCAAATGCAGTGATCTTGAGTTTTGACTGCATTATCAAACACTTTGATAACCCAAATAGGTTTTGAAGACTTAGAACTCTTATCATTCCACCCTGGACTCCTAATTATCACCATGTCACCTTCAGCAACAACAGTTTTCCTTACAGCTTTTCTGGCATCAAAATTACATTTCCTAGCTAAGAGTTTCTCTGTCTCCCTCTCATGCCAACCACCTGTGCATTCATTCCCCATTACTGCCTCCTCCGAATCTCTCCCGCATGATGGTTCTACCATGGTACTAGAGAGCCTTCCCCAAAACAATGCAAACTGGGATTCCCAGTGGTGCTGTAAAGGCGTCAATCTGTATACTTCAACTTTCTTCATTACTTCCTTTTTCCAATTAAGGCAACTGGCTTTTGCTAGAGCAATGGTATATTTTAGTACTTTGTTAAACCTCTTCACCATGGCTATTAGAATGGAGTTAGGTACAATAGCGTGGAGCATTCAGATTCAAATTAGGGGTGGGCAGAATTTGCATAATCGCGTTAGGCAAATCTCCGCGAAACGGTAAGAAATATCAGCTAACAAGCAGAAATTCTGCAAAAACGCGGAATTGCTTGTTCGCGATACTTTTTTACTGTTCGCATTTGCTGTTTGCGTGCTCGAGGGGAAATATCTTGCGAACACGCATTTTGAGAACGCGAACAAGCAAAAATTTTGCAAAGTCATGGAACGCACAATTTTGGGCATTTTCGCGTTCTCCGCGGAACGCGAAATTACCCAGATTCCACAAATTCCGCAAGCGGAACGGAATTTACCGCCCAGGCCTAATTCAAATGTCTTTGCTAAGATTTTGGAAACGCCAGGATCCAGGTGTTTTGCAGAAGGTCTCATAATGGTGCAGAGAGGAGATTCAACTTAGTAGCCTAAAATAGGCCAAGGAAGTACGAAGGACTCCTGATAATAGGCGAGCGCTTTAAGGTGAGACTATCACAGCAGTCCATGGAAGTAAATTTCACTAAGAGCATTCTCAGGCTCCAAGGTCAGGAATATTCAAGAAAGATGGATCTGGACCACCTGAGTTTGAAAAAATCAGTTTAACGTATAAGAAACTTATAGGTAAACAAAGCCTGGTACCCGTACTTGAATACCCTGCCTTATCAAGGGCTAAAGCAGGAAATCTTAAGAGTACGAGTTGGTATTAACCCTTGGCTGATGGAAGAAAAATAAAGGCAGAAATGATACAGACAGACGGAATCTTTAAATGTGGGTTAGGAACTAGAAATTATATTTTGACATATTGCTTGATTGAATCTTGGTTTTAGCCTTGCGGAAATTGTTCTTACGCCCAATATTTTTAAAATATGAGATAAGATCATGTGCCCAAGCAGTACTCCTACTTACAGAAATGCTCTATCTTGATATTGCTATTGCTCTGGGAAAATATATGAAAGCTATAAAAAGTTTCGTAAGGGAGAAACTGAAGGAGGGATAGCGATTTTAATCTGTTTTAGTCTTCCTTTTCCCTCTAATATAAAAGTTTTTTAGGTGAAATTATAAATTTTAAAAGTTTGTATTGATCTGTGATTGTATGTTGGTGCTACTATAGATAGGATGCAGGTGCCGTATCTTTTATCAAGTGTATTATTGGTAACATATTTGCTAAATAATCTATATTGTCACCATTGTTCTGGGTTCCCATTGTGTTTAAAGACTACAGTCTAAGTAACAGAGTTTTTCTCTCTCTCGCTCTCTCTCTCTCTCTCTTCACCTTGCCACGCTTCTTCAAAAATTCTTCCATTTCTCGGGAGGTCAGTTGAACACCATTATCCATCAATACGGTATCAGGGTAACCTTCCCTTGCTATCAATTTTTCCAAAAACTCATCCACAAGTCTGGCTTCAATTCCCCCCCCCCCACCCCCCCCCCTGTCAAGCACACTTCTAGCCATTTCGAATACAGATCAATAACTACAATAGCATAGTGCTGCTGTCCTTCCCCATGAATGGGACCAAGTTTATTCAAGACAATTTCTTTCCATGGTCCAACGGGCAAATCTCTAACAACCATGGGCTGAACCCTCACCATCTTAGACTTCTCACACATAGAACATGTTAAGCAATCTCGCACAAGCCTGTCCACCTGTAGGTCCATCCCCGGCCACCAATACAAGGAGCGTGCCCTTTCTTTGGTTTTGGACATGCCAAGATGAGAAATATGGCTAAATCAATCAATTTTCCTCAGAGTTTCAATGAGGGAACCAACCTCGTGCCCCAAAGAAAAAGGTCGCCACACATGCCCAACTCATCTTTGATGCACCAAAACTTCCTTCCCTCTTCAGAAGCTTGTATTTTTGTATGCCACCCCTTTTTAGGCAGAAGCAAAACTTCTGAAAACACTGGATTGGCAATCAACTACTCCCGCCAACGTTCCTCAGACACAATCTCCTCATCAACCACACACATGTGCATCATCATCAAAGAGGTCAGCAACACCATTCTCAACACCTCGTATGTACTTCATGTCAAAATCTTATTCATGTAAGACAGGGGGAATGCTCAACTAAATTCAGCATAAAAAAGGGGTTAAGACAAGGATGTATACCGCCCCGTTTTTATTTTCCCTATACATAAACAGTGTGGGACTTTATTTGACGGAAGACAGGCAGGATTACCCAATCATTAAGAACACCCCTGTTCCCATATTATTGTATGCGGACGACGCAGTGATTATGGCGCAGACGCAGATAGGCCTCCAAAGAGCAGTTACCAAATGTACTACTTACATGAATGAGAGAGGTCTAAAAGTAAATATAAGTAAGACCTATACTATGAGCTGTGGGGTTAAGAAAAGTAAACAATGTAAAATTTTAATTTAAAAGGAAAAAATAGATAACAGACAGATTCTCTTACTTGGGAATCATTTTTGATAAGTTTGGCTCATGGACAGCGGCCGTGAATGCGAGACAATTGTCTTACTCCAGAGCAATAGCTGCAGTGTTTAATTTCTCAAAAAAATTGGATAGTAGACCAGTCCCGGAGCTATTGGACATTTATAAAGCTAAATGCATATCTACTGCGTTATATGGGGCAGGGATCTGGGGAATAGCGGATGTCCAACATATTCAATGCTGTGAAAACGCTTTTTTGCGTTATCTTTTAGCTGTCCCTGGCTCTACTGCTACGTATGTATGTCATAGGGATCTTGGTTTGCCTTACATATCTGATATCATCAAAGTAAATCCCCTTTTTTTGTGGCACAAGGTGTCGACCTCTGCTGAAACCGGTTTTAATAGAGATGTAATTGAGGATTGCCTCAAACTAGACGGAGTGGCCAGCATATCATGGATTAATTATGTAAAAAAAACTATCGTATGATATTGGCCACCCTGAATATTTTGATTTCCCAAATAGCCTGGAAAGGGTATCGAGAAAAATTCTGAAAGCAAACTGTTTAAGCCATCTAGAGAATGAGTGCTGGCTTTCCGAAAAAGTGAAGAAATCAGTCATGGAGAATCACCTGATGTTGCAATGTCAGGGTACTCAACCAGTCATGGAGAATCACCTGATGTTGCAATGTCAAGGTACTCAACCCTATCTGGTACAGGTGCAGAGTTGCTTTTCACGCATGCTTTTAACACGGTTTTGCTGCGGGTCCTTTTTCAGACTGGTTACCTTTCCAGAAGCTAATACTTGGTCTAGAAAGTTGTCACCATGCCCGTGTGATGATACTTCCATCCAATCCACTCTACACTGCATATTGTTCTGTAAATATTATGATTTACCAAGGAGAAGGCTTTTAACTCCTATTCGAAAGAAATGGGGACTTAGACAATGTAGAATAGCATTTCTGAGGCTCCAAACCCTAGAAAATGATCAAATAACCATGGTTATGTCGTCTTTTTTAAAAGCTATTTTCAGACATAGGAACACTATGTATTAATTTGTTTGTTTTTTAAATTGTTGTCTGTGTTAAAGACACCTTTTATAAATATTATAAGTGGCTTGTATAAATTTTACGAATCAGGAAATATATGTATCAATATGTGTTATAGAAAGGTGGTTGTTTTTCTGTACTGTGCTTTTATGGTTTTTATGATACAAAAATCGAATAAAGCAGATTAAATTTGATTTGATTTATTCATGTAAGGCAATTACCCATTTCGCTGTCCTCCCCAAAGCTCCATCATTGCCTTTATTAGTGAATATTTCTTAGAAAAGTCTGTGGTCAGTCTTCACCACAAACTTCGTCCCCCACAAAAATGTCTTTAACTTCCTAATTGCAAAAAACATACCCAAGGCCCCACGATCAATTACCGAATACCGAGATTCAGCATTTTTCAACCCTTGTGACACAAACAGAATGGTGTTCATGCCCTCTCTACCTCTCTGTTGTAGCACTGCACCTAGACCTTTAAGGCTTGTGTCCGTAGTAATTATTTACTCCTTGCATGGATAAAAACTCTTAAGCTTAGGAGCCCTATTGAGCTTTTCCTTCAAAACTGTAAACTCCTTTTCACAGGCATCATTGCAAATTAACTCAAACCCTTTTTTCAGAAGCAGTCTCAAGTTCACTCTTAACTCTGCAAAATTCTACACAAACTTATTGTAGTACTCTATCATACCTAAAAATGTAATCACCTCTTCCCTGGAAGGAGCACACATGCTCAAAAGGGTATTCACCAACTCAGCCTTTAGCATCACACCATCCCCGGTGAAGGTGTGACCCAAATAGTTAATGGTAGTAGTGGCAAATTGACACTTTTCTGCCTTAATGGTAAAATTCGAGATATTAAGTTATTCAGCACGCTCCTCAAATGACCACCATGTTCCTCCTCATCCTTGCCAAACACAATAATGTCATCCTGATAGACACAGACACCCTCACAACATTTCAGAACCTTCTCCATAGCATGTTGAAAGACTGATGCCGCTGACACTAAGCCAAATGGCATCCTCACAAACCTAAACATGCCAAACGGTGTAACAAATGCTATGTAATCTCTTGAAGACTCCTTAAACTCTACCTGGTGGTAAGCTGATGCCAGATCAATAGTGCTAAACACCCTTACCCCACCAAGCAGCACCAATAGCTCCAAAATATTATGAAGAGAATACTGGTCCATTATGACATTCTTATTGAGATGCCTTAAGTCTACACAAAGGCGAAGGCTTCCATTGGACTTGCGAGCAGCCACAAAAGGGGCCAGCCATTCAGTCCCTTCAACCTCTTCAATTATTCCCCCCTTCTTGAGCTTTTCTATTTCCCTCTGTATTTCATCTCTAATAGTCATTCCTCACTTTGCAGCATGACAGTTAAGCTCCAGCACACAAGCATATCTCATGCTGAAATCCTTTCAGAAAACCAGGCTCTTCTCTAAACACATTTGGAAAATCCCTTTTTACTCCACACTCAACCTCATTACTGTGAGGTGGACCATCGAGAATCATGTTCACCTTTTCCTTCAACAGTGTTGGGGATTGCTATCTGGGTAAAGCATAACGCCCAAATCGCCCTGGTGAAACCAACTTATAATGCTATCCCATTTTTCAGAGACATATATCTACCCTGAAACATAATGTTGTTTGCATTCTATCAATCCTACAAAGTATTCTATCAAACGTATTGGTTCACCACCATGAGCCAAAGGGTTTATATCCGGTTTATGTACGGAGAATTTACTTGCCAACCGGTTTTGAAAAAAGAACAACCTTGAAATAATTGTGATTTTGGCCCCTGAATCAAACCAAACCCTAGTGGACTCTCCTTCCACCAGGATGGTGTCAATGAG
This sequence comes from Lissotriton helveticus, assembly GCF_964261635.1. NCBI lineage: Eukaryota > Metazoa > Chordata > Amphibia > Caudata > Salamandridae > Lissotriton > Lissotriton helveticus. Next base: position 656,803,302 of record NC_136073.1, on the reverse strand, counting down.
ACATGATTTACTCTTACCATCTGTATTTCCAACTTGCAAAACAATCTGTCCACATACAAAATCTTCATCTGCATCCTCTGTTTCAACACACTTTACATTTGAAGCAGAATGTCTTGCCTTTTACATTTGGAACAAACAGCCTTTACGGCAGGGCAATTCTTGTCATCCAAAGAAGGTTCATCTCTCATCCACAATTTATCTCTTACTCTCTCCATATTGCACCCCAACATAAATTGTTCTCTAAATCGCTCATTCAGCAGATTAGCAAATTTGCAAGAGGAAGCAAGCTTCCTTAGATGGGTAATATAGCACTCAACCGATTTCCCGTCAATTCGCATTCTACTTGCAAAACAGTTTCTTTCCAGTATCGTGCTGACCTGTGGAAGGAAGTGCTTATCCAATTGTTTTATACAAATGTCATACTCGTTTAAATCCTCAGATTCAGAATCACTCAGTTCAGGTAGATGATTGAAAATCTCTTGACCTTCTGACCCCAAACAATCTAAAAGAAGTGAAGACGTACGCTCTGCACTCAACTATGCCCCACATCGTTTGCATATCGTTCAAATACTTGTTTCCACTGTTGCCATTTGACAGGAGGCTCCCCTGGGGTTATTAGAAAAAAAGGTGGAGTAATATTTAGCATTATCTCAGATAAAGTAGGAAAGGAACAAAAGAAAATACAATAATAATATGCAGAGAACACAAGAATGATCACAATCAACTGGGACACAATGCAAGTGGTCCAGCACATGTAGTCCAGTAAAACGCAATAATATGAAAAGACTGACCCACTCTGCAGTCCACTGGGCAGTCCAGCATAAGCACACTAATGGAACAGTGTGCTTGTCACAGAGCACACCCAAAAACAATATATAAACTTTACCCCCAAAAATTATAGAGCAAAATAAGTGACATCTAAAGAGGCGAAAAACCAAAAAAACAATCAAGTGTGCCTATCACTGAGCAGACAACGAGGATCACAAATTCAAGTATGTCTATCACTGAGCAGGCAACATAGATCATAGCACACATCCAGGTGATGAATGTGGATCACAAATTCAAGTGTTACTATTTCTGAGCAGGCAACATGGATCATAGCACACATGCAGGTGAGGCCAAAGCGTCATACATTACAGTGTGCCTATCACTGTGTAGGTAATCATTACAGTGTGACTATCACTGTGTAGGCAATCAGAATCAACATATCACAACAAATGAGCCAGATTGTGGTTCTGAAAATTCTGGACTCGTGTGATCATTCTGGACTCGAGAATTAAAATTCTCCGAAACATGACGAATTTGGTATCAAAAGACCGAGAATGACGAACACACCATGTATAAATATTTTCAGCATATTCGAGTAACGATTTCACCTCGAAATCGTCATTTGCGTTCAGAACCCTTGACTTCCATTTATGTGTTGCCCTTTACATAAGCCTTAATCCAGCTGAATTCAATTCCACAAGGACACATACTCCTTAATCGACTTTCCTATGACCTATGCAAGTTGGAACCATTGCCCCAGGCCGAACTCGTTAGGTCAGTTCCCCTCCCAGTGGCCGAACAAGATAGCATCAAGGTTCAACAAGCCATAAAACCATTTCAGCGCACACACCTGCCGTATCTTGCTCCCATCTGTCTCTACTCTTCTTGCTTCACTTACTTTATGGTGGGGAGGTGCCTGTTTTATTGGGGGTCCACCGATATCTGATGAAATGTTGGGCCTTGCCGGGTGATTTGTTGTGGGCAGCACGACGTGAAATATGTACATGTCATCATGACTCTGCTTTTCCTTTGTAACCAAGAACTGTAAATGATGTATTGCAAATTCGAAGAATGTTTGCCTGAAGCTGAATATTCTGTATAAAAAGAGAAACCTGACTTTGTAAATTGAAGCAGTCTCCTGAGAATATCCTTTCCGTGTGTTGTACTTCTAGGACACCTGTTACCTTGGTTGCAGCCAATAAAATCGATCCTTGACTTCACCTAGAAGACTCCGAGTTTCTGTGGTCTGAATCAGGAAGAACCCGAGGTCTCTGGGTGTACCCTGACACCGCTGGGTTGCCGGTTCTGTGCCGGTTCTTAAAAACCCAGTACCTCAGCTGGCGCCCAACGTTTGGGGCGATTCCAGTGGTGCCAGTCAGCCAGAGGTTCGAGAGGAGCTTCGTGTGAAAATTCCGGAGGACGGCCAACCACCTCATCGACCCCTGCATGTCGACGTGGTCCGAAGGTCTTTGCTGCGAGGTTCCTTGCTTCCCAATGGCTACGAAGGACTGCTGCCCTGGATATCGCCCTGATTTGGACCCTTGAAGTTTGGTAGAGCGAAACACTAAGACGAGTCTTCTGGTTACGTCATCGATATTTCAGTTAAGTATAAGTGGAGCGTCTCCCAGTCCTTAGTTGGTTTTGATTTGGTACTTGCAAGCACCAAAACCAAGGGACTCGTGTATTCACGAGAAATAGCGTAATCGATAATCCTTTGAATTTTGGAACTAGACTAGAGTGCGAAAATGCCTGGTCTTAGACTTGGAAATTTGTTTTGTCTTGGTTGTAATAATAGGGACTCCCGATTGGAGGACTCGTGTCCGGTTCCTCCAGTTGGAACTCCAACTTATGAGTTATATGTGAAACATGGGGTAGGCCCCATCACATACAATGAAGTGTGGATCAAATACACCAGAAAATATGGTATTTTAAAATGGCACCAATATGGTAGTTTTGATACCGAAATCTTAGATAACCTTGAAGTTAAACTTTTCAAAAAGAAAGCCCGGCCGGCGTTGTTCGACTCTTTCCGCCTATGGCGTAAAGAAGCCAAACAAAAGGAAATCAAATTAGCTAAGAAAAATAAGAGAGAAGGGGGATTTTCAGTAATGCAAGCTGCTATGCAGTTTAAAGACAATGAAGAAGAGCAGATGAGTGAGCAGTTGCACAGGCAACGTAAAATGGCAACAGATAAATGCTATCCAGTTTTGCCGTCTCTTCAGCAAGAGGCAGCAAAAGGGCGTGAAAAAGATCCATTAATGGCGCATTTATTAAGTTCGCCACCTCCCTATGCACAGAATCCTACAGCTCCTCCGCAATCCTTAGTTGCACAACCTGTGATTACATTGCCTCCTGCTCCTACGGTGCAGCCTCCTCCAGGCCCACCGACCACTTCTGCTCCGCCTGTGCTTTCCACGATTTTGCCTACTGTACTTTCTACTTCTCCTGATGCCTCCTCTGCTATTGTCTCTGCTGCTGCCTTATCTCACCCCGTTTTTCCACCCGTTCTTCCTTCAGTCTCACCTTCCATTCGGCAGAAAATGGCCAGCACTGTCACTAACCTTTTCTCGCCTCTTTTCGGGTCGCCTACCACGACCCCTAACATGGGACGCAGACAGTTGCGAAGTCGACTGCCTGACTATCAAGAGAGAGACTCACTGAATCGTTTAGCACGAAATTGGGTTATGGACACTGTAAAATATGATGTAGAGTCTGTCATGGAAGTCTTCCATCAATGGGAAGCACCGACGCAGAGATATGTCTTTGAACAAATGTGCGTCTTTCTTTGTGAGGATTTGGAAGACAATGATCTAGAATGCAACCCGCAAGAATTGTGTCGTGTGCGGTACAAGTTTGGAGAGGACATGATCGTAGGTCCAGATGTCGAGAAAGCGGTTGAAATATTGTTATCATATCGGAGTAAGGGGAGCGCTTCTGGGTCGCAATCTGAGCATGGTACATCTAGTAGGAAAAAGGCGCGACAATACCCCATGAGAGAAGTTCCCCCACAATGGAGAGAGGGCAACACAACTGTCGACCCCCCTATTCTGCCACACTTTCAGCGTGTATGGGTACATGTCCCATGGAAGCGAGCTGAAGTTTTAGCACTCAAACAGACATTACCTGATCCGCGTAAAAATCCTGCAGGGTATTACAAAGAATTGTCACAGACTGCTGGATCATGTATAATGAATTTAGCCGATATCGATATGCTATTTGGGAATGTGGTTCCACAGCCTTTATGGGGTAAAATTCGGCATGCAGATCATGATCAGGAATTAGGTGACTCATGGGCTAATATTGCTGCTGCAGATGCCCGACAAGTTGGTGGTGCTAAGCCTGAGCCTTTGATAGCAGAACTCCCTGGTAAAATAGTTGATTATATGAAAACGATAATGCCTGCAATACGTGTAAATTGGGATAAGTTGTCTGCATGCAAGCAGAAGAAAGAAGAAACTGTCTCGGATTTCTTCACCAGGTTTGAAGAAACATTTGTCGACCACAGCGGTCAAGATATGACCACGGAGGGTGGTCAGCGTTTGTTTGTCGATAAATTCGTGCACAATCTGCTTCCAGAGTTGTGTAAAAAGTTAAAGGATTCAGAGAGTTCTTGGGCAGTTTCCTCTTCAGCACAGATATTGGCTACTGCCCAATATTACGAAAATAGGGACAAAGACGAGAAAGATAGAGCGGACAAAAAGACTAAGGAGTTGAAAACGAAGGTTTTGTTGCAGCAAGCATATCCGCCACGTGGTGGCGAAAGTCAAAATAATAATAATGGTCAGAATAACTATCAGAATAATTTTCAGCACCCTCAACAGTATCATAGGAACTCGCAAAGAGTCGAGTACACTCAGCCACGTGTCCCTGTAGGCCCCAACCAGTGTTCATATTGCAAAGAAGAGGGTCATTTCAAGTATAGTTGTCCTATTGTGTTACAGCGTGCAAATGGTGCTTCTAGTGTAAGAGGTCGTGGTGTTCAGCAAGCGCCTAGAGGTAGAGGACGTGCAAACGTCCCCCAGAACGCACGTCCCCTTCCACCTCAAAATTCTATGCATAGGTTCGATCAACAGAACAACACATCTGACAGGACAGCTCAATACTATGTCGATGATTACTATACAGAAGATGAGTATTTGGAGGGTAATGATTGCTAGGACAGCCATAGACAAAGAGAGGGAGTTGTTTCAGTTCCAGTATATCAGAGTGGACCATACGTTGAGGTGATTACATCAGGTGTGTCAGAGCCTTTTCTGTTGGATACTGGTGCTACAAAGAGTTCTATTATGCACTCCAAACTCCCTGGCGCACCTTTGTCTGGCGAAATGAACGTTTCTGTAGGTTTTTCTGGCGCCCCAGTTAGAAATCCGATTTCTGACCCTTTGTCTCTTTCTGTTGGTCCTTGCGAATTCGAAGCACCCCTCATTCTGACAACAGGTTGTGGTGAAAACTTGCTAGGATTGGATTTGCTAAAACGATTATATGCAACTTTGTACTGTTCTCCTTCAGGAGTACAACTTACTCTAGGTAGAAAAGTGGTTTCTCCCATGTATTTGTCGAGGGATAAACTTCCAGCAGAATTGTCGTTTCTTCCAGATATTCTTTGGGCCACCGGTCCTAATGACGTGGGTCTTTTAGAAATTCCACCATATGTTGTAACATTGAAAGCCAATGTTCAAATGCCACGAATTCCACAATATAGGATATCTAGTGAGGGTGAAAAAGCTTTGCTAGCGATCGTTTACGAATTGATTGAAAAGGATGTGATTGAAGAAACACGAGGCAACGTTTGCAATAGTCCTGTTCTGCCTGTTTTAAAACGAACTGATCCCTCTCAACCACCTGTGTACAGATTTGTGATTGATCTCAGAGAAGTGAATAAAATAGTTGTGCCACAATTTCCAGTTGTCCCCGACATTACCACATTATTGACTATGATCCCAGCATCTGCCTCTTGGTTTTCGGTGATTGACCTGAAGAATGCTTTCTTCAGCATCCCGATTGCTGAGGAGAGCAGGGATATTTTTTCCTTCAGTTTAGGAGGTCGCAGCTTCCGCTTTAAACGCGCTCCTCAGGGCTACTGTGAAAGTCCATCAATATACAGTCAAGCTCTAAAAACACAGCTTGATACGATTGTTTTACCTAAAGGTGCTACCCTTGTGCAGTATGTGGATGATTTGCTCATTGCTGCAGATACTGAGGAAATCTGTAAAAAGGCAACGCTGTCATTATTGCGCCATCTGTGTGATTTGCATCATAAGGTGTCACTTTCCAAACTACAATATTGCCGACAAGAAGTGACCTACTTAGGTCACCTCTTATCGAAGGAGGGAAGGAAACTGACCCCAGAAAGAATTCAGGCAATAGCGAAATTGAGTGTGCCAATAACACAGAGAGAAGTGCGTGCTTTCTTGGGCATTACATCGTACTGTAGACAGTGGATTCCACATTTTTCGTTATTGGCCAAACCTTTGGTGACATTGAGGTGGAAAAATACGCCCAATTCCATTCCTTGGTCTGAAGAGTGTCAGAAAAGTTTTCTCGAATTGCGCACAGCATTATGTTCGGCTCCTGTGTTAGGTACCCCCGACTACAGTAAATCTTTCACATTATATGTCCACGAGAAAGAGGGCTGTGCATTGTCTGTGTTGACTCAGTTGTTTGGAGGTAGGCAGCGTCCATGTGCCTATTTTTCGTCGACTTTGGATCTGGTAGCTAAAGCATTGCCAAGTTGTTTAAGAGCCACAGCAGCAGCAGCTGTTTCTATTCGACAGTCTGTGGGCCTAGTAATGAATAATACACTAGTCGTGATGGTCCCACATGCAGTAGACACGTTGTTAAATAGAACCAAGACACAGCACTTAACTAGTGCTCGATTGTCCAGTTACGAATTGACACTGTTAGCGAGTCATGTGCACATAAAAAGGTGCAGTACTTTGAATCTAGCCACATTGTTGCCAATTGCAGAGGAATCAGATGTTTCAGAACAGCACGATTGTTTTCTTAGAACAGAGGAAGAGACGAAAGGGAGAGTAGATCTATCCGATACTCCTCTTGCTGAATGTGATGGTACATTATGGGTGAATGGTTCATGCTTCAAGCTCCGGAATGGTGACACGACTGCAGCATATGCTGTCACGACTTTGCATACAATTGTTGAGGCTGCACGTGTCCCACATAATTCAGCTCAAGCAGCAGAATTAATTGCACTTACGAGAGAATGTGTGTTGTCTAAAGGAATGAAAGTGACTATCTACACTGATAGTCAGTATGCATTTGGAGTGGCTCACAGTTTTGGACGATTGTGGAGAGAACGTGGGTTCCTGACTTCGCATGGAGCTAAGATTCAGCATGGTCAGTTGGTGAATGAGCTTCTTGAATCACTGACCCTGCCTCTGCAAATGGCGATTCTGAAATGTAGTGCTCACAAGAAGGTGACTGATGATGTTGGTCGTGGAAATGCATTTGCTGATGAGATCGCGAAAGAAACGGCAAAGAATGTAATGAGCCGAATGTATGTTGCAGGCCCTGCAGGATGGACTGGTGATGTTGGAATGTGTGAAGACACGATAGAGAGTGTGAAGTCCATCCAAGCTGAGGCCACAGAGAAAGAGTTGAGCACGTGGAGAGAAAGTACGGGTAGAATGGATATAAATGGTTGTTGGATTGGATTGACAGAGCATCAGAGATGGTTGTTACCCGATGCATATGTGCTTGCAGTGGTTACAATGGCTCATGGGATGGCTCATATCGGCGTGAAAGGGATTTGCGAGTTGTTGGCTCCTGTATGGCAAAATTCAGGAATTCCCAAGTGTGCAGAGAATGTCGTCAAGAAATGCATGGTATGTCTGAAGCACAATCCTGGTAGGGGAACCCCAACTCCAGCTGGTCATTTTGCACCTCCTACGTATCCGTTCGAGGTTTTGCAGCTAGATTTCATTCACATGGAGAGGTGCAACAACTTAAAATATGTACTCGTTGTTGTTTGTGCCTTCTCAAGATGGGTAGAAGCCTATCCCCTAAAAGACAATACTGCCTTGTCCACAGCGAAAGCCCTTGTGAAAGAGTTCTTCCCCAGATTTGGAATGCCTAGAATGGTCTGGTCTGACAATGGGAGTGAATTCGTGGGTCGTGTGATGAAAAGAGTGTGTGAAGGGCTAGGTATTCGGCAGAAGTTCCACGCTGCAAATCACCCCCAATCAGCTGGATTAGTAGAATGTTACAATGGCACTTTAAAACTCAAACTGGCCAAAATCCAAGCGAGCACAGGTCTTAAATGGCCTGATGCTCTACCCTTAGCACTCCTGTCCACCAGAATGACTGTGCATTCACGAGTGAAACTCAGCCCTTACGAGATCGTTTTTGGCCGGCCAGCCAACATATGGGGAGTGCCTAGACCCACAAAATTTAGTGAGCTTGAACACCCTGTTTTGCTCGATTATCTGTATGAATGGACGGCTAAATTGCGTGTTTTGCATCAACAGGTTCACGACACCCTGCCTCCGGTCTCTGAGACTCCGGGTCACGCCATTGACCCTGGTTCCTGGGTTCTTGTCAGAAACTTCCAAAGAACGAAGAACGACCAGCCCAGGTGGACCGGACCTCACCTCGTCCTTCTTTCCACCCGATCAGCCGTTCGGGTGGAGGGGAAGGCCAACTGGGTCCACGGGATCCATTGTAAGAAAATTCCTTTTTCTCTGCCCCATGACCAGTGGGTCCAGAAGGGTGTTGCTGACCCGGAACTTGAAACAGTGCCAGATGTCATCCCTTTTGATGATTCGCATGTAAAAGGAACTTACCCTGAACGAGAAAATGAAAACATTTTGCACAAGGCTGGGCCGCCATCCAATCGATTGAACACTACAGAGTCTGAACTTTTGTTCCAGGATCAGACAATACCTGGAAGACAACGATATAATTTGAGACCAAGAAAAACAAACTAATAAAAGCAATTTCTTTTGCAATTCGAGACCAAGATCCATGGACTAATAAACAGATATCTCTTTTTCCTCCCAAGTACTATTTTTGAAAGTGCAGCTCTCCCATCTAAGAAACTTGCTCATTTTTGTTTTTCGAACCGCCATCCGGGTTCCGCTGCTAGGGCCGCGGTTGATTAAAGTCTTTGGGGTGCAGCTGACAACGTTAGGTCGGTAGTTCTGGTTGGTCCAAGGGAGTTGCCCTAGACTGACAGAAGCATCCCTTAGCAGAGGCAACCTCCCACCGTGGGCAGCACTTTAGAGAGGATGGAGTTTCCCGATGTGGAGAGACCTGCCAAACGAACGAACTTTAAGAGCAAATTGTGCAACGTGATGACAAAGTTTTATAATATTGTGCATTTTTATGCTATTTAGTGTAATGGTATTTTTAATAAGTTATGTTTTATTCTCTTTTCATGTAACATTTGCACCCACTGCATCACCCATACCTCCTCCTACTGTTACCTCCCATTCTTTCCACCCCCTTCCTGAACACGAATCAGTTAGGAGATTAGAGTTTATTAATAACTCCTTTGTTCAGCTTTTACAGCAACACCAACTGGTAATGAACACAACTAACTGTTGGGTTTGTGGCCTTATGCCTCACACTACGGACAAAGGTATCCCTTATCTAGTCCTGCCTTTCAGCCATAATGGTTCTGTGTGGGCATTCAGAACAATGTTCATATACGCACGTGAAGTCCAACCCCTACGTTCTGTAAAAGATAACCTCAAGACTAGCTCCCTAGTCAAAGGCATAGTTGACATGATTAAGGAAGAAATTTCTTATGAAAATACCCCGGAAGATGAGATATTTGCATATATAGGTTGGAACGTGACCGGATATGGAGCTACTTTAAGTGAGAAACAGCAAACTAAAAGATCGTCCCCGATTTGGATTGTACCCCATCAGGGTAACCTATGTCTGCAAGGTATTGGCAGGAATCCCAGGGCTCAGTTAGGGAAGAGTGTCTGTACTGAAACGTATGTTTTTGGATCTCAGACTTCCCCTGCGTTTTTAGCAGCTAAGGGTACCTATTTCATCTGCCACGATAGAGCCTATACATGGCTGCCCCCTGACTTTTCGGGCTCATGTTTTGTTTCCTTCCTGTTGCCTCCCACCTACACAGCAGCGGCAGACTACCACAGGACAAGGGTAGTTAGGGGTGTTTTGAGTGAAGAAGACACTGCAGGTCAACAATTTGGGGACTTTGCAAAGGGTTTTCTGCCGTTCTGGGGATCCATGGCTAACAGCAGGAACATAAGGCAATTGACAAGGGTAGTTGAGTCCACCGTGATAGAAACTACTGGCGCCCTTAGTAACCTGACTGCTGAGCTCCAGTCGGATCGTCTAATGACCCTTCAGAACAGGGTCGCATTAGATGTCATACTTGCAGACCGAGGTGGGGTATGCAGATTGATCCAATCAGGTTGCTGTATTTTCATCCCAGATAACGCTCCAACAGTGTACCAGGCCATCTCCAAACTACATAAGATTTCCGAATCTATTCATGTGGATAAAGGAGATTGGTCGTTAGTGGGATGGTTCTGGTAACTGATATCCGCCTGGGGATGGAAAATTCTAATGGTCATTGGGATGGTCTTAGCCATTCTTTTCCTGTTCTGTCTGTGCATACAGTGTGCTCCTGCAATATGTGGCCTCTGTGTTACATCATGTGTAAGGAAGCCTGTATCAAGAGATGAACTGAGTACTAGAATGATGTTACAGCAACATCTCAATGACTTTAGGAATATAGATCTGGACTCAGATTGACATAAGGATAGATTAATTGCCTATGTAAGGGCAAAAGGAGGGTTTGTGGTTCTGAAAATTCTGGACTCGTGTGATCATTCTGGACTCGAGAATTAAAATTCTCCGAAACATGACGAATTTGGTATCAAAAGACCGAGAATGACGAACACACCATGTATAAATATTTTCAGCATATTCGAGTAACGATTTCACCTCGAAATTGTCATTTGCGTTCTGAACCCTTGACTTCCATTTATGTGTTGCCCTTTACATAGGCCTTAATCCAGCTGAATTCAATCCCACAAGGACACATACTCCCTAATCGACTTTGCTATGACCTATGCAAGTTGGAACCATTGCCCCAGGCCGAACTCGTTAGGTCAGTTCCCCTCCCAGTGGCCGAACAAGATAGCATCAAGGTTCAACAAGCCATAAAACCATTTCAGCGCACACACCTGCCGTATCTTGCTCCCGTCTGTCTCTACTCTTCTTGCTTCACTTACTTTATTGTGGGGAGGTGCCTGTTTTATTGGGGGTCCACCGATATCTGATGAAATGTTGGGCCTTGCCGGGTGATTTGTTGTGGGCAGCACGACGTGAAATATGTACATGTCATCATGACTCTGCTTTTCCTTTGTAACCAAGAACTGTAAATGATGTATTGCAAATTCGAAGAATGTTTGCCTGAAGCTGAATATTCTGTATAAAAAGAGAAACCTGACTTTGTAAATTGAAGCAGTCTCCTGAGAAAATACTTCCCGTGTGTTGTACTTCTAGGACACCTGTTACCTTGGTTGCAGCCAATAAAATCGATCCTTGACTTCACCTAGAAGACTCAGAGTTTCTGTGGTCTGAATCAGGAAGAACCCGAGGTCTCTGGGTGTACCCTGACACCGCTGGGTTGCCGGTTCTGTGCCGGTTCTGAAAAACCCAGTACCTCAGCATGAACAAATGCCAAAGAGCTCAGCACGATTAACAGGAACCTAGAGGGTTGAAGAGGAGGTCAGCGCTCCACCTTTCTCTTACACTTCAGGCAGTGCATGCAGGAGATGACATGTGCAGGCATTTGCAGACTTGCGGAGATTTAGCGGTCAAGCTCTCTCCTGCATAGTAGACATAGATTGACCTTGATGCATATGTGGGAGAGGTGCTGCAGGCGGAGGCGAGCATTGCAGATTTAAGGAGTTAGCGCACCAGCTCTCTCCTGCACTGATTACGACGTCCGTCCTTTCCGGATGTTCGGGAGAGAGCATTATACAGAGAGAGGGATCAAAGACCCCCATGGTCAGTGAAAGTTTTGAGGGGAAGTGCTGCAATTATTGAGTGCACCTAATAGAGCCTCGAGGCAATAATGGAAGTGGGGAAGAACTTTGAAAAGTAAGTCAAGTGAGAAACCGTTGGCCAAGTAGTACAGTTACTTGATGAGATAAAGATTGTACATGCCCACTGACAATGCGCAAATCCCTGTAATATAAAGTAAGTACTGATGACCTCTTAGAACCACTTCGGGTGAAGTCCTTGTCTAATAAAGTGGCACACTGTGGTTTCAGCGGGTTATTGGCTCAGGTGAGTGTGGTGAGGCGGCGAGGGGGGACAGGGCGCAGCAGGGGGAAAGCCGACAGATGACAGAATAGGTATTATTTATTTTTTTCATTATACTTATTCCGTCATCTGTCGCCTTCCCCCTCTCCCATCCCATCTCGCCTAGCCCCACTGCGTTTACCTCTGCCAGCCGCCGCTGGGTGGTTTGCTGATGTCCTTGTATAATGAAGAAGCACACTGTGGTTTTTGAAGATCTTCTCATTCGGGTTCATGGAGCTGGCTACTACGCCAGTGTGAGAGCCTGAGCTTAAGTTGCTTGAAAGGACCAGTCAAGGCAGGTATGAATATGAAAATGGAGGTTTAATCCATATGAGGACGATCCCATCCATATCACAGCAGCTGAGCCCAGAAACAGCTCATACAGTTTGAATACAAATATTCCAACCCAGCAGTGACATGGGTGCCACTCCAGTGTCTACATTCTATCGTCACTATGGAGAGCCCCAGAAATCCAAGACACAGATGCCACACCACCTTCGCACCTCTTAAGGCACAAATACCAGGCAAGCCCTGTGAAAAGCACAGCCTGAGTTTTGGTGGCCACCTTTGACAAGGAAGCTGACGGTTGGCCTCTGGCAGCAGAAATGTTGGGAGCAGAGAAAATATACCGCTTGCTATCGTAAAGATTCAAGAAAGTCAAGAAAAGCAGTCTCATGCACTGCACAAACTCTTTCCCATGAGCCACCTCTCCTACACTATGTCAATGCCAATGAGCAAGCAGAGGGGTCAGGAACAATACATCAATCTCAAATCCCACAAACAATAGCAGACAACTCACAGATCTTACCTAACTTCTAGCGCTTTTCTTTTAAACAAATGATAAACAGCCTCACCAGTGGCAAGCCCTCAAAATATTGAATAAAACTCATAAATGATCCTCACCAGAGTAATCTTTGGTAAAAGGCGAAAACAATTAGTTTTGAAGAGAAACCAGAGTGTGTTACAATATGATTGCAAAGGTGAGGACCTGAGAGGTAGTTTGAGGATCTACGTAACAGGGCAAGAACCAGTCTCTGCTCAAAGTACAGAAATGCAAAAAGGTGGATCATTCACATGGGTCTGCCTTGGCATATGCACATTTTGTTGCACTCACCTCAGCTCATTGGGAGCAGTTGGGCCTGCTGGGGATGGGGAACGGGGGAAGCGTGAAGCAGGCTTTAAGTGAAATGGCACCGTAGGCCTTTCATCCCCTAGCGATTTTACGCTTTCCCCACCATAGCACCAATCGATATGTAGTGTGCCAGCACTGTACTCTACACAAGCCATGCACTTTATGCCCATTTTTCACCCAAACTGTCTCTGACCCTGATTCTAGAAAGACATATCTGTCTAAGCAAGAGGCACAAGAGACAAGAAAGATGTGCTCCTTCAAGTGCACCTAAGAGCAAGCTGACTCAGGATTGGCCACCCTCACACCTCTAACGGGCACAAATCATGGGCAAGTCCTATGGAAAGCAAAGCCTGCGTCTTGGTGGTCACCTTTGAAAAGGAGGGTGATGCTGTCCATATGCTTCTCCCCTTCTACATGTGTAGCTCCACATTGCTTTCCCTCTCATCCATTTGCTCGCTCTCATGCCCTGTGTTACTTTCCACCCAACCTGCACTCTCCTTGTTGTTTCTAGCCCCCCCATGTTGCTTCAGCATCAACTGCCTCTCCATGTGACTTCAGTGCCTCCTTTCCGGCGTTGTTGTTTCCCTGCAACCCCCTTTGACCTTGTGTTTTTCCCCAACCGCTCCCCCAGAAACAACACCTTTTTTCTATTTATTTACCAACCCCAGTTTGATTGTCAGAAAAGAAAAAAGGGGCTGTGTCATTATGCAGGCACATGCATGTGTCAATGCACAATTTAGTCCTAATACGGACTTTGAAGGTCCCCAAAAGGAACCGTCCTATTTCTAGTTGCGTAAATTTGCATGAATAGGCAGAAACATTCTCTTAAGAAAAAATGACAGACAAGGGTTGTCATTTCAAACTTTCATATAAAGAATTAATGAGCAGATTAAAATAAACATGCCATAAGAGAGATTAGCATCAAAGCATACAAATCACAAGTACAAAACATTCAGTACAGTTCTAAGTGAAATCAGGCATAGATTTGCCTTCTAAAAGTGAGGAAAGAGAACTCTCTTGATTACAGAAATCCACATACTTTTATAGGGGCTTACACAAAGACTTTCACACATCCTGTGGGAATAAATGGTTCTCAGGATTTGCACCAATAAGGAACAAACTAGAAGAAACATTTTACTATAGAATACACTTAAGGGTTCTCTCATAACAGTAATACATTGAGATTTAGTCATTCTCACACCTTTAGCTAAATGGTTGAACAGATACATTGTTTGATTAAGATCCTGGGTCGGTTAAGAATGTCCTTGGTTCGGTACAGTGAGAACATTTCTCTGCTTGGTCATGTAGACACTAGCGATACTTTACTTAGAACAGAACACAGCAGAAGTCATCAAATGGTATAATGAGACGTTGATGCATCACCCATACCTCCTCCTACTGTTACCTCCCATTCTTTCCACCCCCTTCCTGAACACGAATCAGCTAGGAGATTAGAGTTTATTAATAACTCCTTTGTTCAGCTTTTACACCAACACCAACTGGTAATGAACACAACTAACTGTTGGGTTTGTGGCCTTATGCCTCACACTACAGACAAAGGTATCCCTTATCTAGTCCTGCCTTTCAGCCATAATGGTTCTGTGTGGGCATTCAGAACAATGTTCATATACGCACGTGAAGTCCAACCCCTACGTTCTGTAAAAGATAACCTCAAGACTAGCTCCCTAGTCAAAGGCATAGTTGACATGATTAAGGAAGAAATTTCTTATGAAAATACCCCGGAAGATGAGATATTTGCATATATAGGTTGGAACGTGACCGGATATGGAGTTACTTTAAGTGAGAAACAGCAAACTAAAAGATCGTCCCCGATTTGGATTGTACCCCATCAGGGTAACCTATGTCTGCAAGGTATTGGCAGGAATCCCAGGGCTCAGTTAGGGAAGAGTGTCTGTACTGAAACGTATGTTTTTGGATCTCAGACTTCCCCTGCGTTTTTAGCAGCTAAGGGTACCTATTTCATCTGCCACGATAGAGCCTATACATGGCTGCCCCCTGACTTTCGGGCTCATGTTTTGTTTCCTTCCTGTTGCCTCCCACCTACACAGCAGCGGCAGACTACCACAGGACAAGGGTAGTTAGAGGTGTTTTGAGTGAAGAAGACACTGCAGGTCAACAATTTGGGGACTTTGCAAAGGGTTTTCAGCCGTTCTGGGGATCCATGGCTAACAGCAGGAACATAAGGCAATTGACAAGGGTAGTTGAGTCCACCGTGATAGAAACTACTGGCGCCCTTAGTAACCTGACTGCTGAGCTCCAGTCGGATCGTCTAATGACCCTTCAGAACAGTCATACTTGCAGACCGAGGTGGGGTATGCAGATTGATCCAATCAGGTTGCTGTATTTTCATCCCAGATAACGCTCCAACAGTGTACCAGGCCATCTCCAAACTACATAAGATTTCCGAATCTATTCATGTGGATAAAGGAGATTGGTCGTTAGTGGGATGGTTCTGGTAACTGATATCCGCCTGGGGATGGAAAATTCTAATGGTCATTGGGATGGTCTTAGCCATTCTTTTCCTGTTCTGTCTGTGCATACAGTGTGCTCCTGCAATATGTGGCCTCTGTGTTACATCATGTGTAAGGAAGCCTGTATCAAGAGATGAACTGAGTACTAGAATGATGTTACAGCAACATCTCAATGACTTTAGGAATATAGATCTGGACTCAGATTGACATAAGGATAGATTAATTGCCTATGTAAGGGCAAAAGGAGGGTTTGTGGTTCTGAAAATTCTGGACTCGTGTGATCATTCTGGACTCGAGAATTAAAATTCTCCGAAACATGACGAATTTGGTATCAAAAGACCGAGAATGACGAACACACCATGTATAAATATTTTCAGCATATTCGAGTAACGATTTCACCTCGAAATTGTCATTTGCGTTCTGAACCCTTGACTTCCATTTATGTGTTGCCCTTTACATAGGCCTTAATCCAGCTGAATTCAATCCCACAAGGACACATACTCCCTAATCGACTTTGCTATGACCTATGCAAGTTGGAACCATTGCCCCAGGCCGAACTCGTTAGGTCAGTTCCCCTCCCAGTGGCCGAACAAGATAGCATCAAGGTTCAACAAGCCATAAAACCATTTCAGCGCACACACCTGCCGTATCTTGCTCCCGTCTGTCTCTACTCTTCTTGCTTCACTTACTTTATTGTGGGGAGGTGCCTGTTTTATTGGGGGTCCACCGATATCTGATGAAATGTTGGGCCTTGCCGGGTGATTTGTTGTGGGCAGCACGACGTGAAATATGTACATGTCATCATGACTCTGCTTTTCCTTTGTAACCAAGAACTGTAAATGATGTATTGCAAATTCGAAGAATGTTTGCCTGAAGCTGAATATTCTGTATAAAAAGAGAAACCTGACTTTGTAAATTGAAGCAGTCTCCTGAGAAAATACTTCCCGTGTGTTGTACTTCTAGGACACCTGTTACCTTGGTTGCAGCCAATAAAATCGATCCTTGACTTCACCTAGAAGACTCAGAGTTTCTGTGGTCTGAATCAGGAAGAACCCGAGGTCTCTGGGTGTACCCTGACACCGCTGGGTTGCCGGTTCTGTGCCGGTTCTGAAAAACCCAGTACCTCAGCATGAACAAATGCCAAAGAGCTCAGCACGATTAACAGGAACCTAGAGGGTTGAAGAGGAGGTCAGCGCTCCACCTTTCTCTTACACTTCAGGCAGTGCATGCAGGAGATGACATGTGCAGGCATTTGCAGACTTGCGGAGATTTAGCGGTCAAGCTCTCTCCTGCATAGTAGACATAGATTGACCTTGATGCATATGTGGGAGAGGTGCTGCAGGCGGAGGCGAGCATTGCAGATTTAAGGAGTTAGCGCACCAGCTCTCTCCTGCACTGATTACGACGTCCGTCCTTTCCGGATGTTCGGGAGAGAGCATTATACAGAGAGAGGGATCAAAGACCCCCATGGTCAGTGAAAGTTTTGAGGGGAAGTGCTGCAATTATTGAGTGCACCTAATAGAGCCTCGAGGCAATAATGGAAGTGGGGAAGAACTTTGAAAAGTAAGTCAAGTGAGAAACCGTTGGCCAAGTAGTACAGTTACTTGATGAGATAAAGATTGTACATGCCCACTGACAATGCGCAAATCCCTGTAATATAAAGTAAGTACTGATGACCTCTTAGAACCACTTCGGGTGAAGTCCTTGTCTAATAAAGTGGCACACTGTGGTTTCAGCGGGTTATTGGCTCAGGTGAGTGTGGTGAGGCGGCGAGGGGGGACAGGGCGCAGCAGGGGGAAAGCCGACAGATGACAGAATAGGTATTATTTATTTTTTTCATTATACTTATTCCGTCATCTGTCGCCTTCCCCCTCTCCCATCCCATCTCGCCTAGCCCCACTGCGTTTACCTCTGCCAGCCGCCGCTGGGTGGTTTGCTGATGTCCTTGTATAATGAAGAAGCACACTGTGGTTTTTGAAGATCTTCTCATTCGGGTTCATGGAGCTGGCTACTACGCCAGTGTGAGAGCCTGAGCTTAAGTTGCTTGAAAGGACCAGTCAAGGCAGGTATGAATATGAAAATGGAGGTTTAATCCATATGAGGACGATCCCATCCATATCACAGCAGCTGAGCCCAGAAACAGCTCATACAGTTTGAATACAAATATTCCAACCCAGCAGTGACATGGGTGCCACTCCAGTGTCTACATTCTATCGTCACTATGGAGAGCCCCAGAAATCCAAGACACAGATGCCACACCACCTTCGCACCTCTTAAGGCACAAATACCAGGCAAGCCCTGTGAAAAGCACAGCCTGAGTTTTGGTGGCCACCTTTGACAAGGAAGCTGACGGTTGGCCTCTGGCAGCAGAAATGTTGGGAGCAGAGAAAATATACCGCTTGCTATCGTAAAGATTCAAGAAAGTCAAGAAAAGCAGTCTCATGCACTGCACAAACTCTTTCCCATGAGCCACCTCTCCTACACTATGTCAATGCCAATGAGCAAGCAGAGGGGTCAGGAACAATACATCAATCTCAAATCCCACAAACAATAGCAGACAACTCACAGATCTTACCTAACTTCTAGCGCTTTTCTTTTAAACAAATGATAAACAGCCTCACCAGTGGCAAGCCCTCAAAATATTGAATAAAACTCATAAATGATCCTCACCAGAGTAATCTTTGGTAAAAGGCGAAAACAATTAGTTTTGAAGAGAAACCAGAGTGTGTTACAATATGATTGCAAAGGTGAGGACCTGAGAGGTAGTTTGAGGATCTACGTAACAGGGCAAGAACCAGTCTCTGCTCAAAGTACAGAAATGCAAAAAGGTGGATCATTCACATGGGTCTGCCTTGGCATATGCACATTTTGTTGCACTCACCTCAGCTCATTGGGAGCAGTTGGGCCTGCTGGGGATGGGGAACGGGGGAAGCGTGAAGCAGGCTTTAAGTGAAATGGCACCGTAGGCCTTTCATCCCCTAGCGATTTTACGCTTTCCCCACCATAGCACCAATCGATATGTAGTGTGCCAGCACTGTACTCTACACAAGCCATGCACTTTATGCCCATTTTTCACCCAAACTGTCTCTGACCCTGATTCTAGAAAGACATATCTGTCTAAGCAAGAGGCACAAGAGACAAGAAAGATGTGCTCCTTCAAGTGCACCTAAGAGCAAGCTGACTCAGGATTGGCCACCCTCACACCTCTAACGGGCACAAATCATGGGCAAGTCCTATGGAAAGCAAAGCCTGCGTCTTGGTGGTCACCTTTGAAAAGGAGGGTGATGCTGTCCATATGCTTCTCCCCTTCTACATGTGTAGCTCCACATTGCTTTCCCTCTCATCCATTTGCTCGCTCTCATGCCCTGTGTTACTTTCCACCCAACCTGCACTCTCCTTGTTGTTTCTAGCCCCCCCATGTTGCTTCAGCATCAACTGCCTCTCCATGTGACTTCAGTGCCTCCTTTCCGGCG
Organism: Lissotriton helveticus; assembly: GCF_964261635.1. Classification (NCBI taxonomy): domain Eukaryota; kingdom Metazoa; phylum Chordata; class Amphibia; order Caudata; family Salamandridae; genus Lissotriton; species Lissotriton helveticus. The sequence goes on along the minus strand of NC_136073.1, from coordinate 656,784,127 downwards.
TTGTTGTTTCCCTGCAACCCCCTTTGACCTTGTGTTTTTCCCCAACCGCTCCCCCAGAAACAACACCTTTTTTCTATTTATTTACCAACCCCAGTTTGATTGTCAGAAAAGAAAAAAGGGGCTGTGTCATTATGCAGGCACATGCATGTGTCAATGCACAATTTAGTCCTAATACGGACTTTGAAGGTCCCCAAAAGGAACCGTCCTATTTCTAGTTGCGTAAATTTGCATGAATAGGCAGAAACATTCTCTTAAGAAAAAATGACAGACAAGGGTTGTCATTTCAAACTTTCATATAAAGAATTAATGAGCAGATTAAAATAAACATGCCATAAGAGAGATTAGCATCAAAGCATACAAATCACAAGTACAAAACATTCAGTACAGTTCTAAGTGAAATCAGGCATAGATTTGCCTTCTAAAAGTGAGGAAAGAGAACTCTCTTGATTACAGAAATCCACATACTTTTATAGGGGCTTACACAAAGACTTTCACACATCCTGTGGGAATAAATGGTTCTCAGGATTTGCACCAATAAGGAACAAACTAGAAGAAACATTTTACTATAGAATACACTTAAGGGTTCTCTCATAACAGTAATACATTGAGATTTAGTCATTCTCACACCTTTAGCTAAATGGTTGAACAGATACATTGTTTGATTAAGATCCTGGGTCGGTTAAGAATGTCCTTGGTTCGGTACAGTGAGAACATTTCTCTGCTTGGTCATGTAGACACTAGCGATACTTTACTTAGAACAGAACACAGCAGAAGTCATCAAATGGTATAATGAGACGTTGATGCATCACCCATACCTCCTCCTACTGTTACCTCCCATTCTTTCCACCCCCTTCCTGAACACGAATCAGCTAGGAGATTAGAGTTTATTAATAACTCCTTTGTTCAGCTTTTACACCAACACCAACTGGTAATGAACACAACTAACTGTTGGGTTTGTGGCCTTATGCCTCACACTACAGACAAAGGTATCCCTTATCTAGTCCTGCCTTTCAGCCATAATGGTTCTGTGTGGGCATTCAGAACAATGTTCATATACGCACGTGAAGTCCAACCCCTACGTTCTGTAAAAGATAACCTCAAGACTAGCTCCCTAGTCAAAGGCATAGTTGACATGATTAAGGAAGAAATTTCTTATGAAAATACCCCGGAAGATGAGATATTTGCATATATAGGTTGGAACGTGACCGGATATGGAGTTACTTTAAGTGAGAAACAGCAAACTAAAAGATCGTCCCCGATTTGGATTGTACCCCATCAGGGTAACCTATGTCTGCAAGGTATTGGCAGGAATCCCAGGGCTCAGTTAGGGAAGAGTGTCTGTACTGAAACGTATGTTTTTGGATCTCAGACTTCCCCTGCGTTTTTAGCAGCTAAGGGTACCTATTTCATCTGCCACGATAGAGCCTATACATGGCTGCCCCCTGACTTTCGGGCTCATGTTTTGTTTCCTTCCTGTTGCCTCCCACCTACACAGCAGCGGCAGACTACCACAGGACAAGGGTAGTTAGAGGTGTTTTGAGTGAAGAAGACACTGCAGGTCAACAATTTGGGGACTTTGCAAAGGGTTTTCAGCCGTTCTGGGGATCCATGGCTAACAGCAGGAACATAAGGCAATTGACAAGGGTAGTTGAGTCCACCGTGATAGAAACTACTGGCGCCCTTAGTAACCTGACTGCTGAGCTCCAGTCGGATCGTCTAATGACCCTTCAGAACAGTCATACTTGCAGACCGAGGTGGGGTATGCAGATTGATCCAATCAGGTTGCTGTATTTTCATCCCAGATAACGCTCCAACAGTGTACCAGGCCATCTCCAAACTACATAAGATTTCCGAATCTATTCATGTGGATAAAGGAGATTGGTCGTTAGTGGGATGGTTCTGGTAACTGATATCCGCCTGGGGATGGAAAATTCTAATGGTCATTGGGATGGTCTTAGCCATTCTTTTCCTGTTCTGTCTGTGCATACAGTGTGCTCCTGCAATATGTGGCCTCTGTGTTACATCATGTGTAAGGAAGCCTGTATCAAGAGATGAACTGAGTACTAGAATGATGTTACAGCAACATCTCAATGACTTTAGGAATATAGATCTGGACTCAGATTGACATAAGGATAGATTAATTGCCTATGTAAGGGCAAAAGGAGGGTTTGTGGTTCTGAAAATTCTGGACTCGTGTGATCATTCTGGACTCGAGAATTAAAATTCTCCGAAACATGATGAATTTGGTATCAAAAGACCGAGAATGACGAACACACCATGTATAAATATTTTCAGCATATTCGAGTAACGATTTCACCTCGAAATTGTCATTTGCGTTCTGAACCCTTGACTTCCATTTATGTGTTGCCCTTTACATAGGCCTTAATCCAGCTGAATTCAATCCCACAAGGACACATACTCCCTAATCGACTTTCCTATGACCTATGCAAGTTGGAACCATTGCCCCAGGAGAACTCGTTAGGTCAGTTCCCCTCCCAGTGGCCGAACAAGATAGCATCAAGGTTCAACAAGCCATAAAACCATTTCAGCGCACACACCTGCCGTATCTTGCTCCCATCTGTCTCTACTCTTCTTGCTTCACTTACTTTATTGTGGGGAGGTGCCTGTTTTATTGGGGGTCCACCGATATCTGATGAAATGTTGGGCCTTGCCGGGTGATTTGTTGTGGGCAGCACGACGTGAAATATGTACATGTCATCATGACTCTGCTTTTCCTTTGTAACCAAGAACTGTAAATGATGTATTGAAAATTCGAAGAATGTTTGCCTGAAGCTGAATATTCTGTATAAAAAGGGAAACCTGACTTTGTAAATTGAAGCAGTCTCCTGAGAAAATACTTCCCGTGTGTTGTACTTCTAGGACACCTGTTAACTTGGTTGCAGCCAATAAAATCGATCCTTGACTTCACCTAGAAGACTCAGAGTTTCTGTGGTCTGAATCAGGAAGAACCCGAGGTCTCTGGGTGTACCCTGACACCGCTGGGTTGCCGGTTCTGTGCCGGTTCTGAAAAACCCAGTACCTCAGCATGAACAAATGCCAAAGAGCTCAGCACGATTAACAGGAACCTAGAGGGTTGAAGAGGAGGTCAGCGCTCCACCTTTCTCTTACACTTCAGGCAGTGCATGCAGGAGATGACATGTGCAGGCATTTGCAGACTTGCGGAGATTTAGCGGTCAAGCTCTCTCCTGCATAGTAGACATAGATTGACCTTGATGCATATGTGGGAGAGGTGCTGCAGGCGGAGGCGAGCATTGCAGATTTAAGGAGTTAGCGCACCAGCTCTCTCCTGCACTGATTACGACGTCCGTCCTTTCCGGATGTTCGGGAGAGAGCATTATACAGAGAGAGGGATCAAAGACCCCCATGGTCAGTGAAAGTTTTGAGGGGAAGTGCTGCGATTATTGAGTGCACCTAATAGAGCCTCGAGGCAATAATGGAAGTGGGGAAGAACTTTGAAAAGTAAGTCAAGTGAGAAACCGTTGGCCAAGTAGTACAGTTACTTGATGAGATAAAGATTGTACATGCCCACTGACAATGCGCAAATCCCTGTAATATAAAGTAAGTACTGATGACCTCTTAGAACCACTTCGGGTGAAGTCCTTGTCTAATAAAGTGGCACACTGTGGTTTCAGCGGGTTATTGGCTCAGGTGAGTGTGGTGAGGCGGCGAGGGGGGACAGGGCGCAGCAGGGGGAAAGCCGACAGATGACAGAATAGGTATTATTTATTTTTTTCATTATACTTATTCCGTCATCTGTCGCCTTCCCCCTCTCCCATCCCATCTCGCCTAGCCCCACTGCGTTTACCTCTGCCAGCCGCCGCTGGGTGGTTTGCTGATGTCCTTGTATAATGAAGAAGCACACTGTGGTTTTTGAAGATCTTCTCATTCGGGTTCATGGAGCTGGCTACTACACCGGTGTGAGAGCCTGAGCTTAAGTTGCTTGAAAGGACCAGTCAAGGCAGGTATGAATATGAAAATGGAGGTTTAATCCATATGAGGACGATCCCATCCATATCACAGCAGCTGAGCCCAGAAACAGCTCATACAGTTTGAATACAAATATTCCAACCCAGCAGTGACATGGGTGCCACTCCAGTGTCTACATTCTATCGTCACTATGGAGAGCCCCAGAAATCCAAGACACAGATGCCACACCACCTTCGCACCTCTTAAGGCACAAATACCAGGCAAGCCCTGTGAAAAGCACAGCCTGAGTTTTGGTGGCCACCTTTGACAAGGAAGCTGACGGTTGGCCTCTGGCAGCAGAAATGTTGGGAGCAGAGAAAATATACCGCTTGCTATCGTAAAGATTCAAGAAAGTCAAGAAAAGCAGTCTCATGCACTGCACAAACTCTTTCCCATGAGCCACCTCTCCTACACTATGTCAATGCCAATGAGCAAGCAGAGGGCTCAGGAACAATACATCAATCTCAAATCCCACAAACAATAGCAGACAACTCACAGATCTTACCTAACTTCTAGCGCTTTTCTTTTAAACAAATGATAAACAGCCTCACCAGTGGCAAGCCCTCAAAATATTGAATAAAACTCATAAATGATCCTCACCAGAGTAATCTTTGGTAAAAGGCGAAAACAATTAGTTTTGAAGAGAAACCAGAGTGTGTTACAATATGATTGCAAAGGTGAGGACCTGAGAGGTAGTTTGAGGATCTACGTAACAGGGCAAGAACCAGTCTCTGATCCACCTTTTGGCATTTCTGTACTTTGAGCATTCACATGGGTCTGCCTTGGCTTATGCACATTTTGTTGCACTCACCTCAGCTCATTGGGAGCAGTTGGGCCTGCTGGGGATGGGGAACGGGGGAAGCGTGAAGCAGGCTTTAAGTGAAATGGCACCGTAGGCCTTTCATCCCCTAGCGATTTTACGCTTTCCCCACCATAGCACCAATCGATATGTAGTGTGCCAGCACTGTACTCTACACAAGCCATGCACTTTATGCCCATTTTTCACCCAAACTGTCTCTGACCCTGATTCTAGAAAGACATATCTGTCTAAGCAAGAGGCACAAGAGACAAGAAAGATGTGCTCCTTCAAGTGCACCTAAGAGCAAGCTGACTCAGGATTGGCCACCCTCACACCTCTAACGGGCACAAATCATGGGCAAGTCCTATGGAAAGCAAAGCCTGAGTCTTGGTGGTCACCTTTGAAAAGGAGGGTGATGCTGTCCATATGCTTCTCCCCTTCTACATGTGTAGCTCCACATTGCTTTCCCTCTCATCCATTTGCTCGCTCTAATGCCCTGTGTTACTTTCCACCCAACCTGCACTCTCCTTGTTGTTTCTAGCCCCCCCATGTTGCTTCAGCATCAACTGCCTCTCCATGTGACTTCAGTGCCACCTTTCCGGCGTTGTTGTTTCCCTGCAACCCCCTTTGACCTTGTGTTTTTCCCCAACCGCTCCCCCAGAAACAACACCTTTTTTCTATTTATTTACAAACCCCAGTTTGATTGTCAGAAAAGAAAAAAGGGGCTGTGTCATTATGCAGGCACATGCATGTGTCAATGCACAATTTAGTCCTAATACGGACTTTGAAGGTCCCCAAAAGGAACCGTCCTATTTCTAGTTGCGTAAATTTGCATGAATAGGCAGAAACATTCTCTTAAGAAAAAATGACAGACAAGGGTTGTCATTTCAAACTTTCATATAAAGAATTAATGAGCAGATTAAAATAAACATGCCATAAGAGAGATTAGCATCAAAGCATACAGTTCACAAGTACAAAACATTCAGTACAGTTCTAAGTGAAATCAGGCATAGATTTGCCTTCTAAAAGTGAGGAAAGAGAACTCTCTTGATTACAGAAATCCACATACTTTTATAGGGGCTGACACAAAGACTTTCACACATCCTGTGGGAATAAATGGTTCTCAGGATTTGCACCAATAAGGAACAAACTAGAAGAAACATTTTACTATAGAATACACTTAAGGGTTCTCTCATAACAGTAATACATTGAGATTTAGTCATTCTCACACCTTTAGCTAAATGGTTGAACAGATACATTGTTTGATTAAGATCCTGGGTCGGTTAAAAATGTCCTTGGTTCGGTACAGTGAGAACATTTCTCTGCTTGGTCATGTAGACACTAGCGATACTTTACTTAGAACAGAACACAGCAGAAGTCATCAAATGGTATAATGAGACGTTGATGCAAGATGGAGGACAGTGTGAACACAATCTAATGCTAATATAAGCTTCATTAGTAGTGCTCGTTGTTGACAGAAAAACAACTCCCACAGTCCCTCCTTTGATGATTTTAATCATCACTTAAAATTCTTTATTACAAACACATCATTCATCAACTTCGGATTCTTTTATTTGGTCTCTCCCACATCATTCAGTGTCATAAGGTTCACTTTGCATCTCTTTAACCTTGACATCAAGTCTTTTCCACTTTCTTCCTCTCATTGTTGACTGCTTCTTATACCCACAATTCATCCCTTTCAGTGATGAAATTCCTTTGCAAAACATCAAAGAAATGAGCACATATGCAAGTCCGATTAGTTTAATCAAAGGAGGAGTTCAAACCAATTTTGGAATTCCTCCTCCTACTCTACCAAGCCAATCTCCTATGTTAGCAACTCCCTTACCAATACGTCCAAAGATTGAACCTAATCCTTCCCAGACACCTGGGATTTCCATCTCAGTTAATGTATGTGCTATATTTGTAATGTTAGTAATATAGCTGCCAAGCTGCTTATTTATGCGGGATTGTATGCACAACATTGCCGAGCACGAATGAGTTTGGAAACTGTGCCTTCCTTCGTGAGTAGTATATCTAGCAAAAGGCAGTTTTGCATATTCATAGCTCTCATTGCAAGCAATTCTTTATAAATTACTGTCAACACACATGTGGTCAACTAAGGTGGATAGTTGTCTATTCTTTACATCATTTAATGCCACTCCTATGGAGGGTATGCGTGCTCCAAAAATATCCCTACAGCTGTACATCGCAACTGCCTGACCTCACTTTTAAAGTGAATTCCTTCATCTGATTCAAGGTGAATTGCTTTCCTGAATTATGGTAGCAACCCCTGCAACAATAGTGTGGCAACTGTTAGGTTGTCACGTCTCCAGTGGGATGTGCCACAACCCATCATGAGAACAGAGGTACAAATACAAGATGTACCTCAATTGATTGCATCATAGCATTTCCATTAGGTCAATCTGAAGAAAGTTGAAAAGACCATCAGACTCTCCAATGTGACTCATGGACACCGCCACTATCTTGCCCACATTTTGCCTCCGACCTGTCCTACATCGTTGGCACAAATCTTCAGTAATTGTTGTGAAACTAGGATTAAACCAATATGAGCAGAAGGTAGATACTATTCCGCCTCTACCTACATGAGTATTACCATGCATGTGCCTCACCATCATGGGCAGGAGGTAACCAGGAAGAACTGGTTTTCCCTTATTGGCTACCCGAATATCACTGGTATCTCACACATCCCATACTCTCCAATTTGGCTGTTTGTATGTCAGTGGCAGTGTACTGTAATTCGCATAACTCGTTGAAGGTGTGTACAGTATTCAACAACATATTGGACACAGTCTCTTCCTCTGTAGTACATGGTTCATCTAGATGGAAAGTACTGGACTCAGGAGCGAGGTATCTTGCATCTTAGCCGGCATAATGATTTCCTACAGTGATAAAGGTGCTGCCACTCTTGTGTGCAGACACACTTCACCACAGCAACTTCCTTTTCCATTTAGAAGGCATTTAGTCAATTTTAACACACAGCCCATTTCAGATGAGTGTAACAGCTAAAGCGAGAAATCCTTTTTTTCTTTTTACAGATATGTTAATGACATTGAGGTCATTTTCTGTTACCTCACATTAGTGTTTTTCAGAATATATACTTTCTAACATTTAAGCACCCACATGGAACGCACCACACAATGTGTAAATGCCAGGCAATATGGATGAGTCAACACAGTATATATCAGCATATGTTCAAAGCTCTTATACATAATTCCATTCCACCCTGAGAATCAGCAGATAACAGCGCTGAGATCGTAAGGATCTTCCCCTTGCTCCATAGCCGGCTTATCTAGGTGTGTTATGTGATAAGCATCTTGTGTTTCCATGCATTGTGTTTTTGGACTATATAAATGGAGGCCAATTGTAAAGGGAGGAAATTGGAGAAACCAATGCAAAATAAACTAAACAGCTGCTAGATAGTTTATCAATTATGTCTCCGGGGTGGGGGGGCATCGGCCAGTCTATAGAGATGTATGTATATTTGTAATCATCTGTTAACAGCTGTAACCTCTCTCGGGTCCTGTGGTGACAGTGACCATCAGGTCCATGTCCAGGGGGGTGAATGAAGAACGGTAGTGGCTGCACCGTGCATATTGCTAGCAGGGGTTTGTTTTACCTATAATTTAGGATGGCGAATGCCCTGGGTCTCTGTTACTCATTCAGCAGAGCTACTATCTCCGTCCACATCTCCCTCAGTATCAAGCTCCCTGGGACCACCCCTTCCCTCACCAGGGTTGTCCAATTCTGAGTCTGTGTAGTCCCCCGGGTGGTCCCAGCTCATCAAGATCTCCCTCCACTGTTCAGTCAATGGATGTCTGCACACTCCGAGTGCATCCTCCCTCCTGGGTGCCTGTCCATCCGTTAGTAACATCCCTCTCACAAGTCTCTGGGTTCGGCCCCATGTCTGAGTTCCATGCCATTGCTATTCTACAGCGAACTAAAGGCAGTGCCGGCTCAATTAATCCAGAGTTCCCTTTACGTGACCTGGGTCAGGGAAGCCACCCACCCTCCAAAGAGACAGATCTGTATTTTACAACCCAGGGTGGTCTGATGCCGCTGTCTTATCGCGGTCAAAAAGGACTGCAGTACTTGGCATCCCCAAGTCATATGGCAAAAGTCAGCGTCAAACACTTGACAGTGTGGACAGCATCTATGTTCTCCCTGTAGTCTGTGTGGGGTAATGTATGACATGTGTACAAAGTTAAACTGTATATAATTTAACTTGGTATTGTAGGAGACCTTCTTGGGGTATGCTAGTACCCTTTCACATTCTTTATCCCTGATATCATGTCCCATATTGTTTCACAACGAGCTCTCAGTGTCTCTAATGGTTTTCTTCCCATCTCATTCAGTGCTCGGTAGAACCATGTCACTAAGTGTTGTGAAGAGCTTATTGACAGCAGGATTTGAAGGACAGTGAGGGCTATGAGTTCTTCCCACCCCTTGGGCCATAGGTCTGCAAACTTACTAGTGCTTCATAGGTCAGAAATTGACCTCTTGGTAGGGTATGAGTATCTGAAAAGTCTAATAATAGGACTAGGACTCCATGCAGAAAACAATCTTCCACAGTCCGATGGGCGATCCAGTGGTTGAGGGGTCCTCCTTACGCACTGGAATACTGGTTACGTTCAAGGGTACGTTGGGGAAATAGAGCATTTTCCATTGTTGCTCCCAAACTATGGAATCTGCTGCCTTATGAGATTAAGATGCAACCTTCTTTGATCTCTTTTAAAAAAGCGCTTAAGACCTGGTGTTTTGGCAGAGCTTACCCGTAATCAGGAGCATACTATGGTAGCTGGTATTGTTTGGTTAGGCGCCTTGACGCCCCCCGGGCTTAGTTGCGCGTTAAAAATTGTTTTTCATTTCATTTCATTTCAAGCCTGATATAGTTCCAAAATCTTCCTGGAACTGAGAGGCCCTCAGCACTCCAGCTGAACCACCCATCAAACATGGTAGGTGATCATCAGCATATAGCGTTAGATCATGTGTTCATGGCCGTCTTTCAATATACCAGTACCCATGCCCTCCTTCTGGAACTGTTCTGCCAGTGGCTGTGTGGCCAATGCAAAAAGCAAGAGAGGCAGTGGGCGGCCCTGCAAGGCTCCCCTAAATATGCTGTATGCGGTGGAAAATGTGGAACAGTCTTCACTCTGGCTGCCGGATCTGCATAAAGTAGGGAGATCCAGTCAAGTCAGTCAAAAGTACTTTATTCGGTTCATAGCAAAAACCATAAAAGTATACTAAGTCAAGACCACAATCAAATACATAAGAAAATTGTGCAAATTAGCAGTTCATACAGTACATTATCATATTTAAAAACATACACTAACGATATAGGCAAGGGAAAATGTCATTATATCTGCAAATATCATATACAAAGACCATTAAAAAGAGATCTGACTGTAGCCGAAAGGTCCCTATGCAGGTCAGCAAGGAAGTACACAATATTTTTTTTGATGCCAAGCTTAAGAAGCAACCCCCATAATTTGGACCTATTCACACGGTCAAAGGCCGAGGAAAGGTCCACGAAGGCTAAATATAGCGTGCCCCTATTGGCGATTGTGTATTTCCCAATTAATAATTGAAGGTTAAGGCTTTGATCTACAGTGCCTCATCCTTTCCTGAACCCAAATTGTAGGCCTGAGAGGGTGTTTGTTTCAGCCAGCCAGTCTGTGAGTTTGCCTAGGACCACCCGACCCAACACTTTCACAGCTGAATCAATGAGGGAGATCGGGCGATAACAGCTAGGTTCCCCTCTATTTCCTTTCTTAAAAATGGGTACAATGACGGATTCAGACCGGGATACCTGATTTACATACCCTATTAAAAACATTGGTAAAAACTCTAGACCAGGTCTTGACGTCTGATTTAAAGAGGTCGGCTGGAACGCCATCAGGGCCCGGAGCCTTGTTACTTGTCATCTTCCAGATGGCGTCTGCCACCTCTATCTCAGTAACCACTAAAGTATAGGGATCCACAATAGGGGTAGGTATAGTCACCTCCCCTGAGTTTTCCCCTTCATAGACTGACTTAAAATGAGAACACCACACCTGTTCCGGAATGCCACAATCCAATTGATCATTACAAAGATCATTGAAAAAAGGTTTGTTTACAACAGCCCAAAATTTGGAGCTATTCTTAAGAACATCTATATAGGTTAATTCTTCCCAGGCTGCTTACCTAATTTCCCGTCTTCTGACTTCCAGCGCGTTTTTATAGGCTTTCCTTAATAGAGCCACAATGGGATTATCCACTGGTTTACATTTCAGGGCAGCCATCAGCTTTTGATTAGCTGATGAACAATTTTGGTCAAACCAGCCCACCCCAGCAGGGTCCTTCGCTTTACCTGGTCGTCTAAGATTGGCTGCGATCTGGGTACAAATTTTTGAATAAGCCTCTAAAACCTCTTCATTCCCTGCTTGCACGTTCATACACGTGTGCAGCTCAATTCCTACTTTGGTTGGTAGGTTGTTAGAAAAGTCTCCAGGTACAACTCTGCTCCATCTAATTCTGCGGGCCTGGTCTGTCGGACGGATATCAAACTTATCCGTCCTATTATGGCCTCACTCTGGTTTTTTAATCAGGTCCATAATGCTAACAACCACTGGGTTATGGTCACTAAAATGTGACCAAACCGCCGAGTAACCATGGATCTTATCCCCCAGTGTGGAGCTAATAAAGATGTAGTCCATAAGTGAATGACTTCCATTCCCTTTAAAAGTAGGTATCTCCTCATCCACCATAGATGGAAGCATTAAACCTGGGGTTCCCAAACTGTGCGCCGCGGCGCCCTGGTGCGCCGTTATCAGGAGCCAGGGGCGCCGCGCACGATCTGGGAAAGGAAGTGTGAAAGTCACACTAAGAATGTGTCACTTTTGCCTCGTGATGAATAGGTTGCTCTGCCCCTAGTCTCTGCCTTACTGAAGCAGAGCATCACGGCGGCCGGCGGGGTGGGTGGGGGGGAGGGGGGCAATCAACTCTTTCAGCTGCTGATGAGCAGTGAAAGAGATGCTGGTCAGTGGCAGAAAGGAAGGTGTTGCAGCACAGGAGGGGGGTCATGCTCCTTGTGGAGTCATGAGCACCTTCGGTTATTTAGATGCAAATAGCATTGAAAGAGTAAATTAAACAAATTTTTTAATTTTTTCCCCTCAATTTTTATATAGAGCAAACCCAACCCAAACATATTGGAGTGCTTTACATGAACACCAATGACATTTCATAAGGACATGTTCCTTTTTTAGATACGGAGAGATTAAGTGATTTGCCCAGGATCACAGGATGTTGAGCCAAAACCAGAATCAAACCTAATTCCTCAGTTCCAAAGTGGGTAGCTCTGACCTCAAGCTCCATCTTCTCCCCTCCTCTACCCATGCTCAGGACCTGTCCAAGGAGTACACTCTTAATATGTATGTCATACATCTGTGGTTCCCAAAGTGTGCGACGCGGTACCCTGGTGCGCCATGAAGGGAAGCCAGGGGCGCCGCACCGCTGTGCAGGATGTGGGTCTGAAAAAAATATATAATTATCCTCAAAATGTAGTGAAACTGCGAGCTGCCAATTTTGGTGCTGGGGAACCGGGTTCAACCCTAGCTCAGAATCCGGTGTCATTCTGGGCAAATCACTTAATCTCCCAGCGCCTACAAAAACAGAATACATGACTGTATCCTTGTGTAATGTGACTGGTGCTCTTTGGGTCGGGTGCAGGGTCAGGGGCCTGGTGGAGAGCGTTGGGTGGGTGGGTGCGGGGTCAGGGGCCTGGTGGAGAATGTTGGGTGGGTGGGTGCAGGGTCAGGGTCCTGGGGGAGAGCGTTGGGTGGGTGGGTGGGTGCAGGGTTAGGAGCCTGGTGGAGAGCGTAGGGTGGGTGCAGGTTCAGGGGTCTGGTGGAGAGTGTTGGGTGGGTGGGTGCGGGGTGGGGGCCTGGTGGAGAGCATTGGGTGGGTGCAGGTTCAGGGGCCTGGTGGAGAGCATTGGGTGCGTGCAGGGTGAGAGGCCTGTTGGAGGGCTTTGGGTGGGCGTCTTATGCCCTGATGCAGCCGCACTCTGCCAGCTTCTGTCTTTGCCTCACTCCTCGTTGAGGGGTCGTCACTCGTGACTGCTGCATGTTGGAGAGTGTGAGGGGAGAAGGGTGCAAGGCAGAGGGGAGAAAGGGTGCTAGGCAGAGGGGAGAAGGGTGCAAGGCAGAGGGGAGAAGGGTGCAAGGCAGAGGGGAGAAGGGTTCAAGGCAGAGGGGAGAAGGGTTCAAGGCAGAGGGGAGAAGGGTTCAAGGCAGAGGGGAGAAGGGTGCAATGAGGAGGGGGAGAAGGGTGCAAGGTAGAGAAGGGTGCAAGGCAGAGAAGGATGCAAGGCAGAGAAGGGTGCAAGGCAGAGGGCAGAAGGGTGCAAGGCAGAGGGCAGAAGGGTGCAAGGCAGAGGGGAGAAGGGTTCAAGGCAGAGGGGAGAAGGGTGCAAGGTAGAGGGGAGAAGGGTGCAAGGCAGAGGGGAGAAGGGTTCAAGGCAGAGGGGAGAAGGGTTCAAGGCAGAGGGGAGAAGGGTTCAAGGCAGAGGGGAGAAGGGTGCAATGAGGAGGGGGAGAAGGGTGCAAGGTAGAGAAGGGTGCAAGGCAGAGAAGGATGCAAGGCAGAGAAGGGTGCAAGGCAGAGGGCAGAAGGGTGCAAGGCAGAGGGCAGAAGGGTGCAAGGCAGAGGGCAGAAGGGTGCAAGGCAGAGGGGAGAAGGGTTCAAGGCAGAGGGGAGAAGGGTGCAAGGCAGAGGGGAGAAGGGTGCAACGAGGAGGGGGAGAAGGGTGCAAGACAGGGGAGAAGGGTGCAAGGTAGAGAAGGGTGCAAGGCAGAGAAGGGAGCAAGTCAGAGAAGGATGCAAGTCAGAGGGCAGAAGGGTGCAAGGCAGAGGGCAGAAGGGTGCAAGGCAGAGGGCAGAAGGGTGCAAGGCAGAGGGCAGAAGGGTGCAAGGCAGAGGGGCGAAGGGTGCAAGGCAGAGGGGAGAAGGCTGCAAGGCAGAGGGGAGAAGGGTGCAAGGTAGAAAAGGGTGCAAGGCTGAGGTGAAGTAGGGTACAAGGGGAAGGGGGAGAAGGGTGCAAGGTGGAGGGGAGAAGGTGCACGGCAGAGGGGAGAAGGGTGCAAGGGGGATGGTGATGAAGTAAAAAATGTGCCCCCCCCCCCCCCCGAAAACATTTCTGCGGATACCCATGATCAGAGCCCACCTCACATAAACTTCTTGTAACGCCACAGAGCTCCTTGAGCCTTTCTCTAGCCTGGTTACTTTTAGTGCGAGTGTGTTATACTACTCTATGTACGCATTGAGATGTACTTTATAAGATCTTTGTGATTGCAAATAAAGTTTTATGATAGTGATGGCTACTCTCTGAATCCTTTATCACGTCTAGGCTTGATTCTTCATGTAGACCAGTGGTTCCCAAAGGGTGCGCCGCGGCACCCTGGTGTGCGGGTAAAAAATTGTGGGGAGCCACGGCCAACTGCCAATTAGGTCAAGGGAGCCACGGGTCAAAAAAGTTTGGGAACCACTGCATTAAACCGTTATCTGCCAATATTGTTTCAAGGAAGTCTCCTTGTGCAGAATGCTCAAAATGGGTATCCCCTTGCTCTACGGGGCCTAATTGATCTACTGCCTGACATTTATCCGAGCAGCCATGAATGTTAAAGTCTCCCAGAACTATGATGAAGCATTGACTTTTATTGACCTCTTTGTAATCTGCCAAAAAAAGATTTAGCGTGGCCAGATGTTCAATAGTGGTGACTCTATCATACGAATTATAGAAATTAATAATTAAGATACTGCCCACCCCGCTGCAAGCGATTTGTACTGCCAAGCAGTATGGTGACCCTGTATCTAATTGGGTATGGATGCCTGGGATGGTAGCCGAGATTAGTGTAACCAGCCCACCCTTTGCCCTCCCCATATTAGATGCTACTGCAGGAATGAAGTGGGTGGAATAGCCGTCTAAACTAAAAATATTCCCTGTGTCCCACGTTTCTTGCAGCCCAATTATGTCATCCCCACATAAAGATTTTCTCCAGATCGGGTCGTATAATTTATTTTTAAGGCCAGCGATGTTCCATGTTATAAGATTTATACTTACACCCATAACTGGTTGAGCCACCCCGTCTAAGAGACACATTTTGCTTACTGGTGGGTCCAAACTAAGGGCTATAGGTGGAGTGACAGAGGTAAGAATAACTTCTGGGGAACCTAGTCACTCAATATCTCCCAAATTTGAAAAAGCATCAAATCTATTAAAAACTGGTATAAAGAATTCATATGGACCTTTCCCTTTTAGTGGGTCTCTATACGCTGCCCCAATATTATGAGGGGGGATAAAAAAATCTCAATGGGAGTACATTTACATACTCATGATGAGTTCTAACTGACCCGGCCTGCCTCAGTATGTCATCAACCAATCTGGGGGACCGAAAGCTTATAACAACGCAATCACCTTCCAAACTTTTCTTAGCCTTGCCCACCCAAGGCACCCTTCTTATCATTTTAAAATTGTTATACAGGTGATCAGCTAACACTGTTTTATTAGACAGGTAGTGAAGAGCTTTATTTTTTAATGAGGTCCAATGTTCATCATGGCCATCCTGGATTTTTGGGACATTGGCCAGAATTATTGTATATGGGCATGCCTCCGATGGTAGATACAATGGCAGCTCTCTTTTAGGGGGCGATGCCCGAGGGCTTCATCTCCCCACTGGACCCCGAGGACCTTGATTCCCTCCCTGCGTAGCTCCCGCGGCTCCTAAGGCTGAAGATAAAATATTTGGTGCTATAGCTGGCGTTACAGCTTGTGGTACAGATTGAGAAAGTGGGGTGATCAAGGAATCCACCAAGTTATTGACAGAAGTTGTGACTGCACTCAAAGAATGAACTACAGGTGGATTAGTCCCCGGCATTAGGCCTTTGTAATCTTTAAGATATTTTTCAATTACGTTAAGTCGACCGTCTATTTGCTCTAATTTATCCATTAACGGAGAGGTAAATAATCTGAGCCGTTCATCCATAAGTCTCATGAAATCAGACACCTTTCCCCCCCTGTTATTTTCTACATCTAGAGCAGTGATTTCGTTTCTTCCTGCACCCCTGTCCTCAGCAACCTGATGGGAGGCATTAGTTCCCTTGCGACCCAACCCAGATGCGGAATTTATGCTCCTCGGCTGTTTAGCCGGTTGACGACTCCCTTTGGGGGTGTTCTTAGCCTTCCTTTTCCCCGGTATAGTCTTACTGCAGGTAGCCGTCGTATCCGGCCTAACCCTTAACTGCCTGGTACATATAACCGTAGGTGAAGGGACTAGGCTAGGTACAGGAGAATCAGCGGAAGAAATTAATAGGCTATCCTCTAGTACTGACCCATTGGGAACTTGATGGGGATGCATGCAGTCTGGTAGGGCAACAGTGGGAGCAGGAATCTCCATGTTTGGTAATGGAGAGACTGTTTGGCGAAGTGGGTCCAGGGACAATCTCCTCTCTACTAGCTCAATTTCTTTTGCCACTACAGATTCAACCCGTTTCAAATAGGCGTCAAGAGTCACCACGCCCCCAGCCCCGGTACACACTTTAAGGTTAGTTTTAGCCATAACAAAATATTAAACCTTAGTATCAACAGTCATCTCTTTAAGTTAAATAGTTCGATATCAATGGCCCATATAATAATGTCTCACACCTTGCTTATAGAAGGGTCAGCTAATGTTCATCCAAGAATCGAAAGGAGGTGGGCCCAGCCCGGACTCCTCTGGCCTCTGAGGGCCTAAGAGGGCCTGCTCTTTGCCCGGGCTTAGCCCAGCGCAAACCCGCGCGCATCCCGCGGCGTGGCGCTGTGAGTCAGTTTTAAGGCCTCCTGTCGCCTCCCTAGCGCGCTGCCGTCATGCGCGCCGCAAGGGATGATGGGAGTGGTAGTTCAATGACTCGTGGCGGTGGCGGCTACTGCGGGGCCCCCGGTGCTGCTTCCCCAGGTTGGTGCTCTCGCTAGCAAGTTCAGCGGTGTACTTGCGTTTTTGAATTGTTCCCGCTGGCGCTGTGAGTCAGTTTTAAGGCCTCCTGTTGCCTCCCTAGCGCGCTGCCGTCATGCGTGCCGCAAGGGATGATGGGAGTGGTAGTTCAATGACTCGTGGCGGTGGCGGCTACTGCGGGACCCCCGGTGCTGCTTCCTCAGGTTGGTGCTCTCGCTAGCAAGTTCAGCGGTGTACTTGCGTTTTTGAATTGTTCCCATTTCATCCACTGCTTTCCCAACCCCATATTGTTCATAACCTGTATTAGAAAGTACCACTGAATGGAGTCAAAGGCCTTCTCGATGTCTACAGCCATGATAAGAGCCTCCCGATCAGCCTGCACCTCAGGGTGATAAAGTATATCATACAGTCTCCTGAGGTTGAGTGATGTGCTACGGTTTGGTATAAAACCATTCTGGTGTCTGTGTACCAGGGTCTGCATGTATGGGAGCAAACCACTCACCAACATATTGCTAAGGAGTTTAAAGACCACATTCAGCATGGACAGTGGGTTAACCGACCATGGGGGGAAAACTAGTTCATCAGTCTTAGGAAAGGGAATTACTGTTGCACTCCATGTGGAGTTAGGAAGGCGGCCTATCCAGAAACAATCAGCATAGTGTGTGACCAGTAAAGAGCCAGAGTGCCAGCAAAGGCAGAGTAAAACTCCACCGGGAGACCAACTGGACCCGGAGTCTTACCTGTGGCAATGTATTTCAGTGCACTGCGCATTTTCTGAACCATCAGAGGGCCTCCCATGTCTTCTCGGGCATCTAGTGGAAAAAACAGGAATGACTCATACAGTTACCTCATACCACCACTTTAAATGTCTCTCATTCGGTCAAAGAACAACGTGGAGCCCTGATTGTGTTTAAAATAGTCAATAATACATGCATGAAGGGACTCCCTGTAACCGGTGTCTTCAAGAGAGGGCTGGACACACCAAGTCTAGACAGCAGGTCTGTCATAAATGGGCCTTAACCCCAGTAAAAGGGGGGCGTGGTCAGAAAGTGTACGCCCAAGGTATTCAGTAAAGGTGGCATATTAACTCAGCCTCTCTAAACATAAGAATTTGTCCAGTTGGGTATGGAGTGTGTACAAGGGGAAAAAGTAGGAATATTCAAAATATGTGTGTAACCTGCACACCACTATCTATCATTTGTACTCAAATGTTTTAACTAAATGGTGCAGACCTGCTCACTGACTAACCCCTGTCAGGTCTCTATAATAACTGAATCCACAGACACAACTGTGTCTAGTGCAGGAATGCACTGTTCAAATTTGCTTTAGTGCACTGCGTTTTCTCAATATATCTTGAAACGTATACCAAAATTTTCAAAATTTCAACCAAACAAATTGACTCAACAATACTTGTGCATTCTTGTACACATATAAAAATATCAGAACACCGACTTAATCATGTTGTCAAATTCATTATTTTTTATAGGTTCATAAACATTCAATTCCTTCTTTTTTTAGACCTATTTAGCAATTCGATATCATTGCAAGTACATTTCAAGTGTTCAAAACAAACATCAATTCAAGACGAAAATACTGCTAGCTTCATCTGTGCTTTCGTGAATTCCCAATGCATTTCGATGCCACTGCATCTTCGTCAGGGGAATGAACTGTATAAACAAATAACAATAGCCATATGTCCTAAATGAGAACTGTATCATTTTTTAAAAAAACATTTCAAACAGGTTATCTCTTAGGCATTTCTCTCGAAGATAGAATACAACTCTATTTTATCCAAACACACTGCCCTCCCAAGCAAAAATATGTTAATCATACTGTGGAAAAAGTAGGAATAGTCACTTGTGGGGCCATGTTGGGTGCGCCAGAGGTCGGACAGCCCCCAGTGTGGTGTCCAGTCCCAAAAGCCTGCTGCTAGGGTATGAGCTGCAGCTCCCGACAAGGTGGGAGGGTAGAGCGGTCTAGGTCCACATCTTCAACACAGTTAAAATACCCACCCAATAGAAGATTGTCACCTTGTGTTAGGCTAAGTGATCTTGACGAGGGGCATAAATGCATCCCAGTGTGATATCTTTCTCTAGTAATCTACCTCTCTCTAGTACATATTGCACTTCTTTGTCGATGAGTGAGTGCAAACACTCAATAGGGGTCCCAGCTATAACTCATATCCGTGTTCTTCTCGCATACGCAGTGTTGGACGTTGCATACAATTGACATCGCCATCTGCGGCGTAATCACTCCACTTCCACCCCAGGAAGATGTGTCTTTTGGAGAACGGCAATTTGTACTCCCCTACATCTCAGATAACAGTGTATATAATGCCTTTTGGTGGCAGACCCCATTCCCCGGTCATTCTACGTCATACATTTAAAATCTTGAGTCCTGGTGGCCATGATAGTGTCATAGAAGCTGATGGTGACTTTATATGTAGAGGTTATCCCGAGGCCTACTCCATCCCACCCTCCCACTCCACAGAGACAAAAAACAATGCATTCCTCAACACAAAACTCACCATTCCTGGGCAGAGCAGCAATGATTGTCCGTCCAAACAATTTACAATCTGGGAGCAACAACATTAATAAGGTTCCACCAGACTCCTAAAATGCATCACGTAATAGGGGCAGGTGAAAACAGATCAATTGGTGCTATGGCCACTCCCCCCCATCAGTGTGCATCCAAAGATATTGGAAAAGGCCCCCTGACCCGCTCTACAAAAACCTGTTGTAGAACGTCCGCTCCAGGGAATGGAGCCTCCAGCAATCTCCTCAGGCCTGCATCAAGGAGCATTCACAGCGTCGCAAGGGGCAAGGTCAGGAACCAAGGGCAACCCCCTATGTGTCAATCGTCCAAGAAGGGCTCATAGCCCTCATGCACAGCAGCCCTCCGCTCATGTCATCCACAAATCAATCCAGGTTCGCAACAGACTGCAGGGCCACCACAATGTTGTTGCAAGTCTGTGGCCTAAATCCCGGGGGGAGAGTTGCGTCCAGATTCTTGCCCCTTCTGTGCAGCCATGTCTGCCACTGCCCACAGTGCCTTGGCCCACCCCTGCTAGGTCTGTGCCTTAGTCAGTTTTCGCAGAGTGCTCCTGGACAGGCTAAATCACCATTTGCTCTTGGTTGTGTTCGGCCAGGGCTCTTGGCGTGTGCCCACTGGTGATCCAGCCCTGTGCACCTCGAGCCAGTCCCACACCTCCTTTGGGTCCTCGCAGAAGTGGGTGTTCCCATCTAAAATGATCTTCAGCTTGGCTGGAAACATGAGGCAACATTGCAGTCCTTCCTCTCTCTGTGCCCTCTTCACTTCAATATTTAACGCTCCCTATGTATGCATTCCAAGAGTGTAGTCAGGAAACAGGGTCACCCGCCCATTTCCAACTTGGTAAGTAAAGGCCCTCAGACCTAGCTCTCTTCATTAGGAAATTGCGGTCTCAATAGTGAAAGAGTTTGGCCACCACAGAGTGTGGCAGTCTCTCCAGGGCAGGTGGTGTCATACCCTCTACACCCTGTAAACCGACTGTCATACCCTCTACACCCTGTAAACCCTGTAAGCATTATCAGTGTCCAGCTGATGGAGCAAGGATTTGCATTTGAAGCGACTTGCTTGTATTCATGAACCTCGAATAACGATAACGAATTAACCAACATGTTTGTCTTATTAATTTTGCACCTTTTACATTGATATTGGGAATCCGAGTGAAGCTTGCTTATGTGTATTACTAATCCTAATACGCTTGAACCTAATATGGCTGCTGCTACGCTAGATTTTCTATTGCGCATGCGTCTGTCATACCCATGTGACATGACGTATTCCTTGCATTGGAGGGAAACTGTCGCTTCTGCGCAGTAGTGTTAATATGGCTGCTCTATGTTCTCACATACGAGAAGCTTGCACTGCTGCTTTTGCTAAGCTGTTCGTTCTGCCTAATCCTAATGCTATAGTTAAAGTTAAGGTAATGGGGATAGAGTAGAAATTCATGGTATACAGTGTACTAATTTTATCTGTGTTCTAATCATGTTTCTTTTTACTTTTCATGTGTTGTAATGTTTGGGCCTGGGAGGTGCTATTACTCCATTTTGAAAGTCTTTCTGCACATGACAAGATGCAGAGAAAAGTTGAAGTCATTTGTCATTGAAACCCAGCCAAAGAAAGTCACAGCCAAGAAGCACCTGGAAAGATGAACTCTCACCTTGCTAGAAGAAACTAAGCTGTACTTGTTGTATTACAATGTATTCAATGATAGAACCCCCATTGTTGGGTGGAATAAACCAGCATGAGAACCTGAATTTGATGGTCGGGAACGTAAATTTGAATAGGAGACTGTAAAAGTCTCAAATTTGGTGTGGTGTGATGACCTCTCCTCCTCTTTTGTCCAATCGAAATTGGGGATCCTTACACTTGCAACTGCCCTGGAAAATGGTATAACTAGAGTAGGTTTAGCTAGAGAAATTGTTCGACTTGTCCGAAAAGCTGACCGGTCACTGACCCAAAGCACTCAATAGGTGACTAAGAGCAGAGGACTGCGGAGCACTCTGTCAAAGACTTTTACTGACCCAATTGGGGTTCGGGAAGCTGAAGTGCTGGCGGAGCACTTTGTCGGTGA
Source organism: Lissotriton helveticus (assembly GCF_964261635.1). NCBI lineage: Eukaryota > Metazoa > Chordata > Amphibia > Caudata > Salamandridae > Lissotriton > Lissotriton helveticus. The sequence continues at coordinate 656,762,742 of NC_136073.1, read as the reverse complement.
ATGCTGTAACCCAATCGGGGTTCTGGATGATTCCTTGCAGAGAGGGAGTAGCGCAGGCGTTGCAACTGAATTGCGGGTGCTGGTCTTAACCTTTGATGGTCTGCGCCTGATCCAAATCTGGTTTTCACTGTCCTGATTCTAATCTGCACCTGCTGGCCTACTGGCGACTGCAACCTTTGGGGTTCTTTTCTATCCTTAACTGACCCGTGGCCAGGGTTGGTCTTCACACCATTCTAGGTAAATATAAAACTGTGTGGATAATCATCATCATACTTTGCGTCTTATTCTTTACCTTCCCTAAATCGTTAAAAGCTTTGATTGCATATGTTCCTTTTCCTTACCTTTTCATTTGAATGATCAAATCGTTATTCTGAATTACTAGTATGTTCCACTTTCTTACCCTCCTATAGATTATGCTGAAATATTCTCATGATTGCATAGTATATTTCTTTCTTTGAAAATACTTAAGTTTTGGTTATTAGATTTAATAGTGTGTTCCATTTTTCTTACCTTCCCTATAGTTATATGCTCAGATATTTTCATAATTGCATCTTATGTTCCCTCTTCTCAACCCATCCTTTGACAATTGATTAAAGTTATGATATTTAGTATGTTCCTTCTTTTTCCCCGCCTTTAGACAAATTTTGCAAACCTGTGTTAAATGACTAGCATATTCCTTGTTCTTACCTTCCCTTTAAATTCGAAATGATTGGCATAATATTTCTTTTGCATAGCTATACGCTGTTTCTAATGTTCGTTATTGATAGTTTAATAGCTTTTAACCTCTGGATCATGACTTATGATGAAATTTAGATAAAGTGATTAAAACTTTCCCGAGTCTGTGGTTATTTTATGAGACCATATGTTGTTTGCTACCAAATTTAAACTAACTCCCTGATCCAATAGGTTTCAGGTACCAGTGACAAGGAGTGGTAAGTCAAGGGTATAGGACCTAGTAGAATAAAATATCTGGTAGATAGCGTGGGTTACCGGATTAAGTAAATGTGTAATTGATTATGGGCCCAGGTGTGTATTGGTAAATTCCCAGTCGGTGACCTGCGCGCTCGATCAGTATATTTCTTTGGTAGCAGAGGATGGTTAGGGATTAGTGAAAAAGGTAGTTAGTTAGTTAGTTATGATTTTTTTTCATTTGTGATTGATCGATCAAATGTGATATTGTTTGAAATGTTTTGAAGTTTTATTGACTGTTGATACTTCATGAATTTTATGTATTAACCAAAATTGTTCGTACCTGTTATATGTTTTGTCTGGAATCCCCGTGGGCAGAATAGCAGGTGGTAAATGGAAACCACATCGCGTTGAGGTCGCTTACTCAGAGGAAGTTAGTGCATGGTTGGGCAGAACCGGAAGCACTATTTAGGGTTTTTCTGTATGAATGTATGAATAAATGATAGCAAAGAGTTCGCTGGCAAAACTTTTGTTGTGATATCACCTAGAGAGGGTCACACGGAAGGAGTAGCAGGTTCGTCTGAGTTTGATTGACAGCAAAGGGGTTCGCTGGTGAAACTTTGGCCTTAGTATAGCCACTGAGAGTCGCCGCGAGTCACCGCCACGAACCTTTGGGACCTACAGAGCTGAGACAACTGAGGCATTCTGAAGGTGAAGATGCAGGCGTTCTGCCCAGAGTTGCCTAGAGCTGTTCATCCATGTGCTTCCTTATCTGCCCGGACACTGCGGCCTGCGACCTGTGGATCTTTCACGATCTTCTAGACAACCCACGGACAACCGACTACTGACAACTGCCAGCAGGTGGGTGCAAGCAGTGCAAAGTAGTGCAAAGCAGCACCGAGAAGAGCAGCTTTGGGTCCAGGGTTGCCAGAGTTTAGCACCCTCCTGCCCTCCATGCTTGACCTCAACCTCGTTAAAGTCAAGGGCCTCGGGCTCCAGCCAAAAGTCAAAAGCCACTCCCAATCAGGCAGCCAAGACCGCCAAAAATAGCACAGCAGCGTAGGACCGACCGAATAGGGATACCTGCGGACCTAACTCCAGTCTCTAACTCCGGTCCCACTTAAGAGACCGTCAAGCGAGTGAGACTACCTGTCAAAGAAAGAGTGTCTACTTGTTCCCTCACGTATTTCCTTTCAGGCCCCCCCACAGGACCCCGCAGTGGGCGGGGTTTTTTTCCAGCCAGAGCCCTCACAAGTAAAAGAGACAGATAGATAGCAAGCCAGAGATCCAGCCAGAGAATCCGTACAGCTGCACAACAACTGACAATCGACAACACAGTCTCCCAATTGGCTCTCATTGATAAGCCGCTGCGGTTCTCACAGAGCTCCTACATAGCTGCCCCAAAAAGACCCGAAAAGACCCTTGCTGTCCAACGGATCAATGACCACCTAATTGAGAGTTATGAGATCGGGCAGAGTAAGAAAAGCTCTGGCAAAATCAAAATCAGATCCAAGTCTACACTCTAAACCAACAAAACGGAAGAGCGAGAGCGTTACTAGGATAGATCTTAGGGACAGCAGCCCTCAGGACCATGACCTAGGAAGTCTAAAGACAAAACGCGGGAAACTTGAAGAAACACAAAATAGCTCAACGGAAGACAAGGCAGACGGCCTCATGAGCAGCTTGCACCCAATAGTCTGCAACAGTAGCATCTTTTTGCCCCTGGAAGGCCGTACAACAGTTGAAACAAGGCTCGCAAATGCCACAGAGAGCTTCTGTTTGGCGGATCAGGATCTAATCAAAGTAGAAGGAACACCGACAAAGAGAAACCCATGCTTATATCAACCAAAAATATATACAAAGTTCTCTTTTTTTAAAGATCCTGGAACAGCAATATTCTCTAAGACCGCCACCGTAGAGGGGCTCCAATCCCCTCTTTTACCACTTGCAACAAACAGCCTAGACCAAAAGTCACTATTAGTAAAGAAAACAGTAGTACAAATCCATTCCAAAGAAACATCCCAAATAAGCTCATCATTTGAAACTAAGGATCAACTTGGAGCAAGCCACGGAATCAAAGACATGACGACTTCTTGTACAACAAAAGTAGATAAATGCGGACAACTAGGACAACCGGTTCCCCAACAAAATCACCAAGAGAAGAGTATTAATAATTACTCCAGCCCACCACAAAATAACTTAGCGGAAAGCACAAATACAGCTCAAATTAGAATCCCAACCTTCCATCAAATCAGGATAACAACTGGGGGAACACAGAAGCCATCTCAAACTCTTGACCAGCAATTGGGTCTAGGTCTTTGTTCCGAACCGCAGAACACCCAACTCCCCAGTCATACTGCAGAGAACACCTCAGGCCAAGGACCTAACTGCTTAGTTCTCTTAACTCAAAAAGCGACTCCAGATATAGGACCAGTCTCAAAGCCCAGCTACAGGCCATTATCAGTACCAGACAAGTTGGATGATCAAAACTTAAGGATACAGACACCACAATCAAACTACCCTCCCCTATAGATCTCATCACCTACCCTATAAACCACCAGCACGGATGACATACTTCCTCCCGCAGATTTACCAGCTCTTGACAAACAAAAGGGACCCACGCAATCTGAGCAGGGTCAACTGCCCCAAACTGACGACCAGCCCGCCACTGACTGTGACATGTCCCTCCTAGACTCTCAAGAGTGGGAAGACCTAGTCGCCCCAACAACTGTTGGCAAACCACAACTCACCTGCAAAGCAGCGTGACCATCCCTCGCCACAACCTGTCACTACCTTCACCTCTCCTGAGGAGTAAAGCTCTCTGGTGTCACGCTCTCACAATGCCCTCCACCACGGTAACCCACACTGTTCCTCCCTCCTCAAACCTTACAGCGCTGCACGGACTGAACTCCCGCACGATCAGTTTCCCGCCTAACCTCTCACCTAAAACGAAAAAGAATTTTAAACAAAAACTGATCAGACAGCACCCAGAATCACTCTTTGCTGACATTTATCACTGCTCCTCCAAAGGAAAGGTAAAAATGGACCTTATCTTTCACACTGAGAGACAAGAAAAATTAAATCCATCCTCAGAGCGCAGCTCAACATATCAAAACCACCAACACTTCACATAGCTGCAAATTGTCACCCTCACTCTCGTACCGCTCAAGGCGCACTGGAAACACCACGGTGACCATCTACACCAACTGCAATGTCCTGATACAAGCCAGCAACGACAATCTAGAGTCCTTCGATACCCTATCCCCCTATTTCCGGAATACACCCTCCCACGAACCCTACCCCCACACTCCCCTACTCCCCCTCCAGAAGAAACGGACGTGCCAACTGAACGCACCCCGCTCCGGTAATCCCTAGCAACCACACACGCCGTTCTCTACGCGGCATCCACCCTACCACCCTTTGGGAGAACAAGACCCTTCCACCTCCCCCGGACGGCTCCCACCGCCACCCGCCACCCACTCCGGTAATCCCTAGCAACCAAACACGCCCATCTCTAAGCGGTATCCACCCTACCACCCCCTGGGAGAACCTTCTACCTCCCTCGGACGGCCCCCACCGCCACCTACCGCTCAAACAATCCCCATCAACCTCACTCCCCCCTCACCACATGACATCCGCCTCACCACCCACAAAAAAAACAGGAACACTCTTCTTCCCGCTTTAGACCCCCTCTCTCACCCACCTCCTATAGGCACGCACCCTCACCTGCCTCCAGCCTCCCTCCCACACAAACCTATATGAGCAATTTGAACACCAACCTCTCCAAGCGCTCGGGCAATATAGCACCCACACCCCAACTAGTCCCCTCACCCCATGACACCCCTCAACACCACAGAGACCAAGACTCAACCACCCGAACCCACTACGAACAACCGGAACACCAACCTCCCCAAACCCAATAAAGCTCCTACTCCCCAGCAAGACCCCTTGCCTCATGACATCCCGCCCACTCCCATCAAGAACAATACCCACCCCCCCCTATCTTCAGCACCCTTCCCCACTCCCCAACTACCGGCTCCCACCCCACCCCCTGCCAATCCTCCACGCAACCAGAAATACCTGAATGCCCGCCTCCCCAAACCTCCAGGCAACATTGAACTCACGCTCCAACAAGACCCCTGCAACCTTGCCCTCACGGTCCCGCCCAGACCCCACACGGACAAAACACACAAAACAAGGCGATCCAATCCCCTGAGACTCTCTCCCCCCGGACCCAGAACCAACAACTCAGCCTCCACTAGGCCTCCCAGTAGCCCGGGTCTCCTCCTCCCAGACCCAACAGTCCCACCCAGGTCCAGCCCCGTTATCGCAATGACCCCAAAACTGAGCAGCGTCTCTCCAAATGGCAACTATTATCCGGGGCTTTACCCATATCCTAGCCAACCTCACGGAGCCCTAGCAGCCCCAGCATGCCCACTCCTCCACCCTCCACACACAACAAAGATCGTCCGTAGTACCCCCACGGGGATGGGTAGCAAAACCCATCCCCTCTCGGACACAGAGACCTAAAAGAAGCAGAGACGCCATGTCTGAGAGTGATGCGGCGGACCTCGCCTCCTCATACGACAATCAGTTAGCTGTCACCCCCAATCTAAAATCCAGGTGATCGCTGGACTGGGAAGAGTCCAAGCTCCTTCTAACTCACCCAGACCGCCGTCCACCCGCACTAGCAACCCAACTGCCCCACTAACGAAAGAACCCACAGCAGAGACTTCCCCACTAACTGCAAGCTCATAAACTGCAGCTCAGCCACCAAACATGCCACAGAATTATCAGAATCCATCCTCACTCACGAAATAGACATAGCATTCATCTCTGAAACCTGGCTCAATGACTCCTCCGCACATCTCCTAGACACTCTCATTCCCCCAGGCTTCACTATTACCAATAAAGACAGAAAAGACCACAGAGGAGGAGGCATAGCAATCATCCAAAGGGACAATATTTCCATCTCGGAAACAGACTCCCTCAACTACAACACCTTTGAGTGTCTAACAGTCAACATCAACACAAGCAACAACAAAACACTAACCTGCAACCTTATTTACCACCCCCCAGGCAACCCCACCACTTTTGCTGAGCACCTGTCTGACCTGATCGCCCACTGCTCACTACGAGAGGTGAATAACCTAATTCTGGGAGACCTCAACCTACACTGGAATGAAGATAGCAACCCGCTAACTCAAAACCTGAGCGAGGTACTACATAATACCAACCTCTCGCAACACTGCACAGAAGAAACTCACAACAAGGGAGCAATCCTTGATGCCATTATCGCCAAACGTGACACAGTGAAGATAATCCACACCCTGCCCTTATACTGGTATGACCACCACCTAATCCTCTTACATCTCAATCAGCCAGCCACTCTACAACCCCCATCCAAGAAGAACCCAAATGGACCAGAAACCTTACCCAGATCAACATGACCGACCTGGAAGAAAAAGTAAATTCCCTCCTCTACACCTCCACGGGGGACCTATCCACGAAAGAACTCACCGACCATTACAACACGTCCCTTACATTCATTCTTGACCAGATAGCCCCTCTGAAACAAAAAAAAGCCAGGAACATCCCCTCCAGATCCTGGTTCAATACAGACATCAATAACGAAAGGCGGCAACTCAGACCCACAGAAAGACTGTGGAGAAACAACCCTTTCACCAGCCTACTCGAACAACTCCAAGCAGCTCAAAGAAACTACAAACAACACATATGTAATGAAAAGTCGAACTTCTTCTGCTCTGCCCTGGACAATGCAAAAAACAGGCCCAACAAACTGTTCAAAATCATCAAACAACAAACCACTAAGTCCCCCGTGGCATCTACCCAGGCTTCTAAAGAACTGTACGGAATCTTTGCCAGCTTCTTTGGAGAACAAATCTCCAAGATTGAGCTCTCACTTAACATCACCACCAATCACGCCTGCGAAAGCCTGCCCCTACTCCCAACCGAAAGCACTTACAGGCACATCACTAACACTTGGAAATCCTTCAATCCAATCTCGTAAGCCGAAGTTATCAAACTAATCTCCACCTCCAAACCCGCCTCGCACGTCCTTGATCCCATACCTTCTCAACTGACCACGAAACTCAAACTCACAATAGCCGCGTTCTGGTGCAGAATTATTAACAGCTCCCTGAGAAATGGCATCATACCGGATTGCCTCAAAGAAGGCCAAACAACGCCTTTACTAAAAAAAAAAACAGGCCTGGACTCCACAGACCTGAACAACTTCAGGCCTGTCTCCAATCTCCCCCTCCTTTCCAAAATTCTCGAAAAATGCGTCCTTTCTCAACTGACTCAGCACATGGACAACATCAACCTTCTCGATCCCCACCAATCAGGCTTTAGAAAAGGCTAAAGCACGGAGACGGCGATGCTAAACATCACAGATGACATTCGCAAGTCACTCGATAACAATCACTGCTGGTAACTCATTCTCCTTGATCTATCAGCAGCCTTTGACACAGTAGACCACCATCTTCTCATCAAGGCCCTACAAGAAAGGGTGGGTGCCGATGAGATGGTCCTCCGCTGGTTCACCACCTTCCTCCACAACCGATCGCAAAGGATAAAAATAAAAAACTTCACCTCATCAACAGGGGGGTGCCACAATGTTCAGTGCTCTCATCACAACTGTTTAAAATTTACATGGGACCCCTCACCTCCATACTTAAAAATGCCAATATCCCCTTCTACCTATATGCTGATGACACCCCGATCTATCTGGAAACTTCCTCCCCAGATGACATCCTCAGATTAAACAACACCCTAAAAGAAATTAATCACTGGCTATCTCTAAATCACCTTAAACTTAATCAGGACAAAACAGAAATCCTCCTCATCTCCAACAAAGAAGAGAACCCACTTATTACAGAATGGCTTAAAGCTCTGGATACTCTAAATGGCAACCTCTCCCAGCTAACTCCGTAAAATCACTAAGAATCACCCTTGACCCCAAACTGGACATGACCAAACACATCAGAAATTCAGCAAAGACCGCCTTCCTCAACCTGAAACTTCTCTACAAGATTAAACCATTCATTCCCAACAAAGTCCTCAAACAAGCCACCCAAGCACTGGTGCTTTCTAGACTTGACTACGGTAACGCAACCCTAACTGGCACCGCAAAAACTCACCTAGCTCCCCTCAAAACAACCATCAATGCAGCAGCCAGAATGGTCACTGGAGTCAGGAAATATGACCACATTTCGCCTGCTCTAAGAGATCTAAAATGGCTCCCAATTGATCAGTGGGCGTATTTCAGAACAGTCTACCTCACGCACAAAGCCCTACACACAGGGAAACTGGACTACCTAGATGCCAAGCTCAAAAGGGCAGGTCAGGCAAGAAACCTCAGGAGTTCCAACTCCCTCCTTCTCATCCCCATGAGAGCACGCAAGCAATCAACCGCTGCTAGGTCATTCGTGGGAAAAGCACCCAAATCTGGAACTCCATCCCAGCAGACATCACAACGATCCCGCCCTTCACAAAATTCAAAATGTGCCTTAAAGCCCTCCTCCTCACCCGCTCCAACCCGAAGGGATAACCCATGCCTAACCCTACCCCCGCGCTGGCTCCCCACCATCTGACCTGCCACAACCAAAACCGAGACCTCCTCAGGTCTCCTGAACTACCTCAACAATGCATGCAACAAGACCACCCCAAGACTCTACTACTACCTCTAGAGCTTGCAGCACCCTTGAACTACCTCTACAACTGCATGCAACAAAACCTCCTCAATACTCTACTACTACCTCAAGAATTAGCAGCATACGTGGACTTTCGAACTTTTGTTTGATACTGCTTTATTAAAAATCTCCACTGAATCACTGTTGTAAAGCCCTCCGATACCCTCGGGTCAGGCTAGCGCTATATAAAACTCCAAATATAAAATAATAAACAAAACCATAATTTGTGAATCACTATTAAGTTCCATGCAATACTCAACCACGGCCTTGCAGTACCAATCCCATAAAATGGAGCTTCAGCTTACAGTATTACAGTCGCTTGCCAATTTTACCTCGGGGATTGACCAGAAGCTAGGCGAGTTAAACGGACTAATAAAGAGAGGGTAGGAAGCAGCCCTGAAAATGCAGTTTGTGCAGCAAGAATGTCTATGCGCCCGATAGTGGACAAACTACAAATGCTACCCACGACATTGGCAGACCTACTGTCGACTCTGAAACCAACAACAGCATCACAGATAATAGGAAATAAAGGCGTTCAGAGGGACAAAGCGGCATCACTCAACGAACAGCCGCCAGCGCCATTACCACTAACTAGTGATTCTTAACCAGAAGGAACCAGTCTCCCCCAAGGATCAAATAAAACCGACCCTCCCGGAAGCAAAAGTCTAACAACAAAATCAGGACCCAAGCAAAAAAGGAAAGGCAGGAGTAAGAAACCTACAGTCCTGGTGCACTACGCAACCGATCCCGGCCCGGAAGGCTTATCCAAAACAGAACTAGTAAATGATAAAAAACAAAACGAAGTAGAGCAAGGTAAAGCAAACAGCATGAAGAGCTCGACTGCAAGCCCCATAATTAATAAACAGTTGCAAAATACAACAAGCTCCCTAATAAGTGCCAGCAAAAAAGAAACGGAAAAGTGAGTATAGACAGTGATCCAACCTGAAAAGATTCCGCCTCCAACCATCTCCGCCCAGGAGATGCACCAAATAAGTATACATGAGAGGCAAGAGGCGTCAAATGCCTCACTAGGTAGAACGGTGTCACTCAAAGGAACACACCAAACAATAACATCACTCGGTTGAGTCTCTTGGGAGGATCAAAATAGGCACCATCAATCCCAGTGCCATAATCACGAGAAAGACAACAAATGCATGTTACAGACAGCGCTCCATCCAACCACGCAGAAAACTCAAGCTATGGTCACAACTTCGGACCACTCAAAGAAAATAACCATGATCATGGGCCCATTCTAGATAATGCAAGTAACAAAACAAGAAGGCCATTTCAAATCCAAGGAACTTCTGCCCATAGAGAGACCATTAATAACAGCACAAAGATACAAGATCAGCCCAAAGTGATAGCCAAAGGGACAAACACTATAATATTTCACTCTCAATACAAATCTAGAGGCCGTATGGACACATTAAATAGGGGGAACATTTTACGGCTTCTACACTCCATCCCATATCTAGCAAATATTGAAACCTTTGACTTACTGTCAGTGGAATTCGTACCATCTAACAACACCGAGAGTACAGAAGCAACTAGAACAACATGGCGAAACACAGAGGTCGCAGGCAGAATCTTACGGGAAAGGGCAAGTTTTACAAATTGGGGAATAGGCCTGGAATCTATCCCCAAACCCTTATACCCGGCTCCCTTCCTTAAAGCAGATACAAGCAGCTCAAGTCAGACGACTTTTTCAGTCTTGAGAGGAGCAAGAAGTAGTACACTAGGTACTACAATTGATGCAAACTTGGAAATTGCACTACAACCGACTCAAGCTCTCTCAGACTCACCATCCATTTCAACGTTCAACAACTGGACTGACACACACCAGCTAATAGTACCGGTATGCCCACAATGACAGGCGACAGACTTAGTACCGTCTTCAAAGCCAGAACGCGACGGAATAGCTGTATGTGTCTGGAGTTCAGTAACTATCTGACCACTTTTGACGTCATCCTGCTTCAAGATACTTGGGATGATAAACCCCTTGACCTTCAAGGCTACACCACTTATTCGTTGCCAGCAGCAAAGATGTCAGCCTTTGGTCGCCATTTGGGGGGCTTACAGTTTTCTGCCTCAATAACTAAAATAGGAGAGCTTCTCCCTGTAACCATGCACCTAACTTCACCAAGTAGTATCCAAGGAACAAAGGTAACTCTCACACTAAATCACCTTAAACAGGAAATTATAATAATAAACATTTATGTTCATCCGAAACAAAAATCAAAGGCAGCGAAAGAGATGTTACAGAAGTAAATGAGAGCAATGGAAGAAGAATCTACAGACCTCATGGTCCTGGCTGGTGACTTTAACATGCATCTTTTAGGGTCTACCAAGGAAGAAGATTTAATGCAGGACTTCTCAAGAGCATGGGGAATTCCAGCACAATGTCAAACACAGTCCACTAAACCACCAAGTGTAGCAATGACCTTACTTAGGGGCCTAGAACACCTAAATATGAGATCCCTGAATGGACGGTTCAAAGACGACATCCCACCAGCAGCCATATACCACTCAACTGCCACATCATCATATCTAGGCTTCACCTTCACAACACTGACCCTGTTTAACAAAGTAGCTCCCTTCAAGATCGGTAATAGCGATTTAAGTGACCACTTCCCACAAGAGGTGAATCTTCTTACATGGCAGCGTAGTAAAGGTCGTGCGGTGTAAACACCGCGTTGTAAACGACGTTTACCGAGATAAGCCTGGCTGCTCGTGCAAGCTACTAAGGGGGTGAGCAGGGCTATCTCAGATGGTGTCCTTACTTAGCCTACCATTGAAGCAAGGGGTCGGGGACTCCCGCCTCCAGCATTTGGTGGCGGCGGTAAGCGATAAGGACCCCCACTTCCAACAATCGGTATTCTCTCTAAACTTTGGTAGCGAGCTGGTAAAATGGAATAGATCTGATTGCAACCACAGGACATGCACATATGCGCCTTCCTGTATTTCACGCAATGGAAACTCCGTTACCTCTCCTCCAGCGGCGCCTTCCTTTCCCTTTACCATAACCTTTCCTTCTTAAACCACAATTCTCTGAACATTTCAGTGTCCTTCCATTCCCTAATGCTTTTAATCAACTCTCTCACATTGGTTCTCAGCCCTCTCAACATCACCATTTGCAATTCTTTCTCATTCATGTCCATCCTAGCATTCTTCCACAACTTTTTTCGCTGGGTTATATCAATGCCACATTGATTTGCCACCTTCTCCATTCTGGTATGTGCCTCTATTGACATTCTTGCGGCTTCTTTACTCATGTAACGCAAATCATTCTCCCCGTAATGTCCTAGGTAGTCCATACTCACATTTCCCTTCAAAGTTTCCTCAAATTCCGTTTTCAGCTGCTTGAGATTTATTACCAGGATGCTATGACCTGCACCTGTTGAGCTAATTGACAAATTTGTGCTGGTCGTTTGACCTACTAATTCCCTAGTGAGTGTGTTAGGTTAGGAACTATTGCCTTGCTTCCTGTACTTGATATTGAGTCTTGAGGTAAACTCTGGACATGTTGCCTTTGGACGGAAGCAACAGATGCCTCAACCATGGTACTGATACTTGGCAAAGGCAGGACAATTATTGCAACTGACACGGGATCTGAGTGAAGAATGGAACTTTTGTCTCTGTATAATGTTGGGGTGTTCGAACCTCTGTTGAGAGTCCTACGGGTATTCCTGTCTCAGGCGGCACCGATGGGATAGCACTTGGTACATCCGCTGTTGCTGCATTATATGGGAGGGTCAGGGTCTTGTACTAAAGAGATCTTCTATGGAGGCATCCTTCTCCTTGCTCTCTGTGTCCGACTCCTTTTTTGAACTATCCTTTTCTTCATTCTGTAGCAAATGATAGGACCCAACGGTCTCAATGACTTCTTCCCTCCAACTTTTCTACTTTTCCTTGTTCTGCTCCTTTCTCCATTAATGGGCCCTACAAGGAATTTTAAATTCAAACATCAATATGTTTTTTTCGCTTGCCATTAGTTATCAGAGCCACTTAATATTAGTTCCCAGTTATCGTCCACTGCATCCTCTCTCTCTGCTCTTACTACAACTCCAAACATGCACTACACCAAACCTATTTAATTTCCTTAATTTGCAAGCAATCCCTATTGATACGTCGCTGTTCTTCTTCAGCCACCTCGTCTCTCCAGAACCAGGATCGGTTTGGGACTGGGTCAATTTAAAAGTCGGAAGTAAACCATCTGAACCATAAAGGTACAATGCTCGGTTTCACAGCCAATTAATTTATAAGTTTATGGGTTGGCTCTAATCAGAATCTTCACCTCTGCTACGAAATCTGTCAGCCCACAATTTCTAGCTGATGGTGAGCATCAGCGGCTAGGACTGGGAGTGGTGTAGTCCCGATATAGACTTTGGTGCTCCCCGCATTCAATCAGCACTATATCTAATTCTGTATATTCGCATTATAGGCTGAAGCATTCTCTTAAGAATAATAGACAAAGGTTGTCAATGCAAAGCTTTTTGTAAAGAATTAAGAGGCAGAATGCAATTAACATGCCATAAGAGAGATTAGCAGCAAAGCAAACAAATTACAAGTATAAAGACCTTGTTACAGTTCTAAGTGAAATCTGGCATAAATTTACCTTCTAAAAATGGGAAAGGGGGCTCATTCTCTGCTATAGAAATCTAGGTACTGGTATAGTGTTTTAGACAAAGACTTTCTTGTATTCTGTGGTAATACATGGTTCTCCGGACTTGCACCAATCTGGAACAAGCATGAAGAAACATTTTTATTATTGAGTACATTTGAGGATTCGCTCATAACAATAAAACATTGAGATTGAGTCATTCTCACAGCTTTAGCTAAATGGTTGAACAGGCACATTGTTTTAGCAAGAGCCCAGGATGGTTGAAAACGTCCTTGGTTGGGTACAGTGAGAAAATTTCTCTGAGAACACTTTCTGCCTACTTATGTTGACAGTAGCTGTGAGAAGTTGGCCTGGTATATGATGCTCACTAGTTCTAGTGATCACCTTGTACCATGCCAAGCAACCCTTATGATGATTGGTTGTAAGTCAACCTTATAGACCAGCTATCCTAATGGTAGCATGGACAAAGCAGTCTTAGGCTAAACTCTGTAAAGGCATGTGAAGCAAGCTGTTTTACCATATACACTCTCCTTAAATACCAAATGAAAGGACACCACACAGATATATATTGAAAATATATATATATTTATTTACTACAAGTACCCCCTATACTCTTTATGAGCACAGAAGCAAATGCGTTAAAACAAAACAGGGTTTAAATATACAAAAGTGGCACAATATGGATAGGCCCTGGTGGCCCCTAAAACCATATACTAAAATAGTGGTATAAGAACCGCTATACGAACAGTGGTAAGGCTTAGGGCCTTCAGAATCGCTGGGACTACAAAGAGCTAACAAGAGTTAGTGACCAGGAGGCCCACGGAGTGTGTGTGCTGTGTTAGAAGTTACACGCGGGCGCCCATAGACTTTCAATGGGTGCGTAAAAAGTAGAAAGTTACTGCAAAGGGAACCTTCCGGATGGACCAGAACCTAACAACTTAAAACCTAGACACTAGAGATGTTTCTCTCAACAGGAGCACCGGAGTGCGAGCGTTACCTCACCCACAGGAAGCGGGTGCATAGGGTTCAAAGTGCGTCGGGTTTCGTCGTGTAGTTCAATGGAGCCTGAAGATGATGATGCTGCAGGCGGCCAGTCGAGAAGAGTTCCGGTGGATCCAAGGGTGGATCTGAAGAAGTGAAGACCTGAAAGCAGAGGGGACAATGTTCAAAGCCACTAGCCAGTGACTACCGTGGAACCAGGAGGGAACCAGGCGATGTCGGGTGCCAACAGGTGAAAAAGTGAAGATTGTCTCTGCAGCCACGTGGACACGAAGAGGTCAGCGACTTCCAAGAGTCGATCACGAGCTGTCCCACGACGGCTTAAGCTGATGGCGGTCTCGGCTTCTTGATTGGAGCAAACAGGCCTTGGCTAATGCAAGCCACGCAGGAAACAATGCAAGCTTCTTACTCTGACCAGCAAGGTCAGAGGGGCTTCTCCTTTTTACAGGAGCAAGGGCCAGTCTGGAGCAACCAGACCAGCGGTGTTGATTGTAGATTTCGTCGCCAACGGGCCAGTAACCGGGATGACGCGTCGAGTGGCAAAATGCAAAAGGGCCCCACGCAGATCGTGGAGATGCTGGGGGGCTGATCTTCGGTGCAGATGTTGCTCGGTGGAGGGGCTTCTCAAACCCCAAAGCACAGCATTGAGGATGCCTCGGGTGCTGCGCAGTCAGCTTCTCGGGGGTCTTTCAAGATGGCCGGTCCCACGTCTCTCGATGCCTCCACGGGTCTCTTCTTTTCAGGGACTGTGGATCGGGCTTGGAGATGTCTGAGAATCCAGGTCTTGTCGGGCTCTGGGCTCGGGCTTCGGCGGGAGGCGGCAGCCAAGCAGACGTCGAGTTGCTGGATGGTGCCTGTATTCACAGGGTGGTCACTCCTTGGCCACAAGGGAGATGCTCTTCAGTCTTCTGTGCAGCAGAATGTCGAAGTCCAGTTTTCTTCTTAGTTGCAAGTCGAGTTCAGGATGATCTGAAGTCTTAGGACACAGCTCCTACTCTTAAACCAAATCTAGGGGCTGGATCACCTACTAGGTCCCTTATCTGGGTTGGACCAGGAAGGGCGGTGGTTACACCCCCTTTCCTTTGTCCAGTTTGGCGCCAGGACTGGGGCTGGAGAGCCCCAGCACCGGTTTGAACTGGCATATGCACAGTGACACCTTGTGTGCCCCAGGCATGTCTCATTCTATTCAGCCCTCCCTAACCCACTACACAAAATCCTGTCTGGGGTGGTGCAAGCACCTCCCCTGACAGGAAACCCTTTGTCCAAGCCTCCCAAGCTGGAAGGACTCCCAGCAGCAGGAGGTCAGACTTGTGTCTGTGGTGGCAGCATCCATTTTGTGATGCTGAGGATCGTGTTTAACTTTACCCGAGTTTCAGGTTAGGTACATGTCGTGTCCCTCTAGGAGGGTGGAATGCTACCCCCGTCGCCAGAATTGGCGAGGGGGTAGTATTCCAATTCGTATGACACCTTACTCGACATGTTTTGATAAAGCCAAACCAAAGATAGCATTTAACCGCGAGGTTCATAATGCACTTAAGAGTATATGGTATGGCAATATCATGAAACAGCTGAAGGACGTTGTTCCGAAAGCTGCAGACAGGCTCAGCTCATGCCAGAGCACCATCTCACATGAAACCGAGCACTCTGCCTCCAGGATTGTCGAGGCCTTCCATAGGAGTGACTCATAGGTTAACATGTGTCCATATATGTTAGATATAGATATACTATACCTAAGTAAGAGGTGATTACACCAACTTACCCCAGCTGAGTGATCAGCCAGTTGTGTCAAATAGTAAAGCCGGGCCAGAGGTGGCACAATACATGCTGCAGCCCCTGGTAGGCCTTGGATACACCTATGCCCTGGGTACCAAGGGTACACTGTTACAGGGGCCTATAAGGTGAACCAGTTCCAATTGGTAATGCACCTAGAGTGCATTGGATTTAATTTAGAGAGAGAACAGCAGGCTGGGGGTCTGATTAGCAGGCCCACAGCCACATTAAGTCAGAAACCAGTGAAGCAAAAAGCAAAAATGTGGGGTGACCATAGGATAGCAGACCCTACTCTCCTACAGTAGCGATATTTTATTTAGAACAGAAAAGAGCAATAGTAATCACGTGGTATATTGTGACATTGGTGCAAGATGGAGGACATTGTAAACGCATTGTAAACGCAATCTAATGTTAACATAAACTCAGTTCGGAGTGCTCTTAGTCAGAAAATCAACTCCCACACATGCAAGGTGCACTGGTCTACAAATTAAAGCAATAGGCTTTTCTTTTTCTTGTTCAACCATGCTGCAAAGCATTTAGGATTGTGTATGGCAAAGCCAACCGGTCTCAAAGGCGAGACTTCTTGGCTTTGCCGATGCTTGTTTAGTGAAGAGGTTGACAGGTATGTATTATTTGTACAAACGAACAATAATGCATATTGAACAGCTAATAGACTGAACCATACAGTGGGATATCCCTTTTGAATGATTTGATATCCATACGAAATAAGAAAAAAAACGTAACAGAGATAGCAAAGAAAAATGATATAAATTTGAAGCGCATTCATTCTAAGTATATTGGTACCATTACCAATTTGAATATATGTTCGTCTACGTTATTTATCTGAATGTCTTAGTTTTTCTTACATATATTTTATAAGAGTTTACATTGATGTCTTGCAGCCCCGCTGCTTCCCTCCCGTACTCCTCCCCCCTCCCACTAATCCGACAATGACCCAGATGTTTGCTGCTGTGCTCTTTATATGTTCAGTAAACCCAGGCAGGGCTAGCACGATCGACTTCCGGGGCAGCGCTGGCAGAGCTAGTACAGGCAGCAGTCTCGCCTGTTCTATTGTGTGTGAGTGAGTGTATGTGTGGCCTGCCGCGAAGCCGTCTGGCCCGGCCCTGCGTACATCTGCTCCGGAGTCTCAGTGCATCTTCCCGTTTGTTGACAGATAGCAAGATATTTTCACGATGGCGGATCCAACTGACCCCGTTAGGATTTCGGGTAAGCGCGCAGGAAGGGGGTGGCAGGCCATCTGGCTTTGGGGCTGTGCTGTCCAAGAGGCGGGGTCCTCTGAGAGACTAGACTGTCCCAGCAGCGAAGATTCACTCTGGTGATGTATTCGTGGATTTCGACACACAGTCACTGCTACACGGTTCTGGCAGCAACCTCTGAATCCTCCTGACCCATCCCAGTTATCAGTGACGTAACGGAGCATGATGGTTCCCTGGCAGAATACGACGAGGGTCCCTAGACGCCTGTACCTCACAGACAGTAATACACTTTAAAATGGTAACACCCCCCGCTATGTTCCCTCAAAGTAACCTGCTTCACAGCCTCTGATCTCATATGACCTAACAACAAGCGCCGCCGACCTTGGAACTGGGAAGGGAGGCACGAGACGAGTCCTGGCGTCGGCTGAACACATCATGTGATTCTAGACAAATCACGTAATCTACCCCTGCCTAACAAAATAGAATGTGATCGTGTGAATTTAATTTAGTGCTCATGTTAAGCGCTTTAAATCTATTATGCCTAGTTCGCTCTACACTAAACTGCAAAAAATGACTAGTCCAAAACACATATAACACAAAAGACGACTGTGCCCGAACTGCCTCTGCTACAATGCAACACTGCTTCTATTTCGTGGCGCTAGTCCTGTTTAACCGCATCACCTGTCTCCCGACTCTATTGGCTCCTACTCGCTGTTACCATGTGGTCCACGGCCCCAATCGTCTTGCGGCATCCACGCCTGGACTCATCATTTAACTGTTTTTTAAGCTGGGCAGTTATATTTGAAAAGCAGAGTCGTCAAAGATTACGTCTATTGGCGGTCGATTTTCATGAAAATTTCCCAATTTCTATTAGATTACATTTACAATGGAAAGACAGTGGGGCATATTACCAAGGGGGGCGATAGACAATTATCGCCGATTTCGGCCGCTAAGCTGCGATAATTCTATCGCCCCATTAGCAAGCTGTCGCTAACTGATGTTAGCGACAGCTTTTAGGCGATAGCAAGCGGTTTGGGGCCCGCTTTGCATGTCAGCGATGTTTATCGCTAATGACATGCAAAGTGGGCGTACCCAACCCGTTAGCGACTGAAAGCAGTTGATAACGTCGCTATCGCCTATTAACAAGGCAGGCGTTGCGTTGGAAATATTCGCGCTAAGCGCGAATATCTCCAAAAACTAACGCCTGCTCAGACCAGTTCTTAGCCATGTTATCCAATGGGAGGTGGATAACATGGCTAAGAGCATTTTGTCGCTAATGCGTGAATATCGCTGTATACTCAGGGCTATCGCCGGAAAATGTATCGCTTTGGAGATAAACCTTGCTAATAGCAATCTATCTCAGCGATACTTTCCGGCGATGCTTAGCGATAAAAAATTTGTTGCTAAGCCTAGTTAGCGATAAATATCGCTAATAGTTGGTAATATGCCCCTGTATTTTTTGCTATTTAGGAGTGAAGTATATCACTGTGCAAAACTGATGGGTTTGAAAATCCAGTATTTTTTAAAAACTAAAGGTAATTGACATTACTCGGGTACATACTTACCTCACTTGTAAAAAACGCAAAAGTGTAGCATGATTATCGTGTGCATCTTTCTTCTAATGACAGCAATCAGGTTGGGCCGTTAGTCTGCCGTGTTTCAACGCCTGCTCAGACCAGTTCTTAGCCATGTTATCCAATGGGAGGTGGATAACATGGCTAAGAGCATTTTGTCGCTAATGCGTGAATATCGCTGTATTCTCAGCGATGTTCACGCTATCGCCGGAAAATGTATCGCTTTGGAGATAAACCTTGCTAATAGCAATCTATCTCAGCGATAATTTCCGGCGATGCTTAGCGATAAAAAATTTGTTGCTAAGCCTAGTTAGCGATAAATATCGCTAATCGTTGGTAAAATGCCCCTGTATTTTTTGCTATTTAGGAGTGAAGTATATCACTGTGCAAAACTGATGTATTTGAAAAGCCAGTATTTTTTAAAAACTAAAGGTAATTGACATTACTCGGGTACATACTTACCTCACTTGTAAAAAACGCAAAAGTGTAGCATGATTATCGTGTGCATCTTTCTTCTAATGACAGCAATCAGGTTGGGCCGTTAGTCTGCCGTGTTTCAAAAGACTAAAGAACAACGTTAACAGTTAGATGACAAGTTACTCTCATTAAACAAATTCCTTTGTCAACCTTTACTAATGTTTTAAACGGTTTAAACATGACGTATTCTTTTCCGTTCCACTAGCGAAACTTGTCAATATGCCAATGTAATATTTGCTTGCTAATATTTTGAGGAGGGAAACGGACAGTTCCATTGTTTTCAAACATAACTCTTGGAATCTAGGGGGTATATGTACTAGAACTGCTGCTAACTAACGCTAATTAGCAGCAGTTTTATTAACGCAGCATAACACAAAAAACTATCCCCCTGTTAGCGATATATTTACAATACGTCGCCACATGGTGATAGTTTTAGGTAGCCCCTGTGAAAATTGCCGCTAACACTAGCGTGAAGACAATAAAAATTCCAACGTTAGCGGGTGAAAACTGACAAAAGGCCCATTAGCGGCAACAAAAACTAACGTTAGTCATCCCAACGTGACTTTTTTTGCTTCTTGAGGCAAAAATAGCCTATAAGACCACCTCCAATGAAAAATAGGAAACAAAACCAATGGAATGCTGAATGGGGCAGCCAGGTCCAAGTGCAGCACAGATCAACAACCCCCCAACAGCCAGGATGACCAGCCAGAGTCCCAGGGGAAGAGGAAATTCAGGGCTACAGTCATGAAAAGAGGCGCATCGCTGGGCAAAACCAGTGATGCATCACTTATCATTGCACACTCCTTGCAGCACCATGGCATCCAAAACCTTGCATCAGGAGGTTCCCCCATGGACGTGGCGGTGACTGCTGTACCCAGGCTTGTGGAATCCTGCTGAGGCTCCTGCTGGCTGAGTCACTTATTTGGAGAGAGAACAGCGGATTTTGCCACAGTGTCAATGTCCAGGTGAGGAGAAGGTGAGAGGCGTAGCAGAGGAGCCTGGGGGTGAAATCGGGCCCAGGCTTAGCACCTGTGGGTGATGCACCCCCAGTGGCGACTCATCCTCTATGTCGAAAGAGCGTCGCTGCACTGCTTTAAAGCAGTGCAAGAAGGGGAAACATAATATGATGATAACTTTCTGAAGTACTCATGCTATGTTTCCTTTGCCGGAGGGATGGTGGGTGGGGCTGCACTACC
The DNA here is from genome assembly GCF_964261635.1 of Lissotriton helveticus. Taxonomy (NCBI): domain Eukaryota; kingdom Metazoa; phylum Chordata; class Amphibia; order Caudata; family Salamandridae; genus Lissotriton; species Lissotriton helveticus. Next base: position 656,742,264 of record NC_136073.1, on the reverse strand, counting down.
CATGGAGCAGGGAAGGGGCGGAGCGGTATGCCCACTCAAGTGCGCTATGACTGTTTGGTTGGCCCTCTCAGACCGCCCAAAGTAGCCATGCACACTTTCCTGATTGCAATGCAGACTGCATTACAGTTTGCATGGAGTACATACCCACCCCTCCAGCCCCTGGCTGAACGCCTTGTCACGGTGCTCAAGAACAATCACAACACAGCATTGCAGCTTTGTCATTGACTTAGGGAAGGGAGCCAGGCTGCCTGCTTCATGTGCCTGGAAGCAGACTCAGGAGAGCAAGAGCACAGAAGACGCGTGACCTGGCCTCAAGGTAAGAATTTAAAAAATATAAATTTACAATCCCAGGTCCCCACCCCCTCCAGTGTGCTTTCCTGCATTTCCCGCCTCCCAGCTGTCCATTCCCCCCAATGCACTACCTAATGGTGCCTGCTGTGCTGCCATGCGCAGTGGGCGGACCACTGGTACGCCAACGGCAAGCCCATCTGCGTCCGTCTGCGCCCAGCACCGAGGCCCTCTCCTCTCAGACACTCCTCTGCTACGACTCCAGCACCCTCCTTGCCATCAACCCTGGACGCCACACTGCCTACCATCTAGCAACACAGTAGAATCCTCTTGCACCCTGTGCCTGTAAAAGCTGCAAACGCACCTTCTGCCACATCAGCGCCTCCTGCCGACCAACAGCGCAGTCTACCGGCTCAATTGCATCCTCCTCAACGTGCAGTACCTCCAAAAACATGCAACCGAAATCTGGGACCTCCTTGACACCACCTCTTCAGATATGGCCTTCTTTATGGAAACGCGGACCAACCTCTGCTCTGGACCGTGCATCGCAATCACCATCCACAACGGCTAAAAGTGTACCCGCACGGACCACCCCGAGCGCCCAGGAGGAGGCATCGCTATTCTCCAAAAAAAGCACACTCCGACTGACCACACACTAGGATCACCCAACAGTGACCATGGAACACCACCACTTCCAGATCCGGACCAACCCCAACACGCCCCTCCGCGGAACCTAATCTACAGGCCCCCTAGGCCATGAACCCCCATTCACCAATGCCATTGCAGACCTCATTGTACCCCAGTCCCTACCATCCTCCGGCTACATCCTACTCGAAGACCTCAAGTTCCGCCTGGACAACCCCAGTGAAAAGAACACCACCCCCATCCTGAGGAACCTCGCCAACATTGGTCTCAAGCAGCTAGTCACCGCACCAACCCACATAGCCTGACACATGCTCAAGCCCGTCTTTTCCACCAACTGGAACTTCAACTACAGCCACACCACAGGACTCTTCTTTACCAACCATCGTTGTTTACATCACGCCTTCACCACGCCCATTGTACACCATCACCATTATTGCCCCCCCATCGCAGCTGGATCAAGGCCACAGAAGAACTTCCCGTCAACTCCCTCAGCACCACCACTCCGCCAACGGATACATACACCAACACCGCAGCGCACAACATCCACCGATGGATCTCAAACTGTGCCGAACACCCACGCACCCCTCAAGAAAATACCAGGAAAATAACACTCCAAGCAGGCCAACTGGTTTACTCCTGCCCTCCACTAGTCCAGCCCAACCTGAAAGCATCTCCAGAAGAGATGGAGCCACAACATCAATCAACTCCACAACACAGTCACCCTTGCACCATGGCGCAAGATTGCCTGCGTTAGTGCATGGCAGCCATTATGCGCCAACGTAGGGGAAAAAGACAGAGGGCTTATTCATCAGCCCCTTCTGACAGTTTCACCCCCCCAGTGTGTTATTTTCTTGGCGTACTTGCAGCATGATTCTTGCACCACGTTGCACCGTATTTGCAAAGAGACGTATTCAGGCATATGTGTGACCTTGTGAAGCCCTGTGCCACATTATACCTGTATCAGGTATGATGTATGCAGGGTGGGCGTTCCCACGCAACAAAGGAGTGGCGCAGTGAAATCCTTCAGATTTCACTGCAACAATTGTAGGATAAGGGTGACGCTGTGTCACATGGATAGGCTGGCCCCATGAATTGCTGGAGTTGCGTCATGCTTGTGACACACCTGCAGCAATGCGTGACTTTATCGCTGACAGATACGTCAGGATTCCAGATGTATCTTTCATTAGTAGCGACATGGAGCACCGTACAGTGAATACAGCGCATCCATGGTGTCACAAGAAGGGCGTAGTGAAAAGTGTTGCAACGCTGTTTTGATGCAGCGATGCAACACTTTATAGGAATGAGGCCAAGGAATGCACCCTATCTTATTAATGGTGCGCATTCCTGCCCCATAGTTTTGTCGCAGGACAGCAAAATTCCTTGGAGCGCTTTCCAGCACCAAAAACCTTTGAAATGAGGCCCCAAGTGTTTGCACCATTTATAAGACCAGCTATTTTCTGATCTTAAAAAACTGCCTCAAACTGGAGTTAGAGGTAGTGTTTTTGGTTTTGCACCATGGTTTCCGTAATCGTATGGGGGTCCTACAAGATAATGATTGAGTAGGGCCTCCCCAAGTTTAGCGCAGAGGAACGCCTGGAGACACCGACGGAGAGAGCGGTGCTCCTCATTTACCTGCGCTGCAGCCAGGTGAGGTGAGGCGCTAACCCCACACTAATTGGATTGTGGTGGAGCATTTGAACCTGAAAACCAGGTGACATTTTTCCTTTTAATACTTATCACTATTTTTCAGCAGTAGCACCAACTAGGTCCTGATGAATGCATGGGTACTTCCTTAGATGCAGAAACATGTTGACCACTCGCTGAGCAGATATTTTGTTAAATCTGCCTTGTACACCCCTTTTTTAGAGTTAGGAAGCTGAGAGAAACTATTAAAAAAACATTTTCTACTCAGTTTTACCTACTTTTATATTACCACTAGTCACTTTTTTTGCACTGCTTTTTGCTACTGTGTTCGCCTAACAGATAATATCTGTAGGGTCTCTTTACTTTCACAGTCCTCCATTGCGTTTGGTGTGATTGTGAGGGCACACACTCCTGGGTAAGGAGAACCCAAATGATGTGATAGTGGCGGCACAGTTAGACAACTGATGGAAAATTTCCACCTAGAATATGTGCCTCGCGTGAATGTGCTGTCATCTTGTCACGTGATGCAATTAATGAATGTAGTTTCCACCTGTCTCTTATTTTTTCATGCCAATGTTTGTTTGTGATTAGATTTCACTTCTTTTAGACTCCTAGATACCCTTTGTTGTACACTAGGGGTCCAGTATGCCATTATCTAAATCAACCTAATTGTGCTAAGTCTTGTCACAAAGCATTCTTCCAATGATTGTTCCATAAAATGTGTATCCAGCTTTGCTGGGCTGTCTTTCCAAATGAACAGTTGATTGTTTTCTTTTTAATGTTTGTACATCATGTCAACTTAGTAGTCATATTTTCTTTGTATAATTCTTGATGTTCTTCTTCTGTGATTCCAAAATGTTTCAGTTTTTATTTAGCAGTTTCCTTTTTGTCTCAAAGCTTATATTCTGTCACGTCCTCTGTAGGTAAGATTCATCGGTCAACCCTACTGAATTTCAAATTCTTTGATCGATGTCCTGCTTTTACAAAGTGTACTGCCATTGCATTTCTATAGTCACATTATTCTGTGGGTCTGCAGTACCATATTATTTGTGCCTTTAAAGTTGGAGGTGCTACCTCTATATATTTTGTGGCATGGCTGCACATATATTTTTTGTGGCAGTTGATAAAATGTTCAGTATTAAACTATCTCATGGTTTTGTGCTGTTGATCCTGAGATGACCAAGCATTTTGTGTGCAAAGAAAACCTGGTTTGTGGTGAAAGTCTATTTGCTTTCTTATTCTTGCCGTTTATTTAGATAGACTCATACTCTCACTTATTGTGCCTCATCTTTTGAATGCAAATTCAGGTTTTAGACCTAATATTTTCTACAGCTCTGTCCATAACAAATACAGTTTACAATCGGTTGCATAGTTTTCCGGATTCATAACGCTATATTAGCCTTATTTTTCGCTTAGTAGTTTCAGTGTGTTTTGTTTGCTACACCCTTGTTGCAAGAATCTTTCATTGGGTTCTTTCATTTGGTCTTGGAATAGAGCATCATTTTTGCATTTTTCTCGTAAAAAAAAATTCAACATAAGGAAGTTATGAATTTGGCTTTTTGAATGTTTATTTGTAGTGACAGTCTTTGTATGGAGGGATTCCCTGCATTACCCCTAAGACTGGCTCTAGTCAGTTCTTCCCCGTTCCTCTGGTCCTAGCTCCAAACTGTCTATGGGGCCAAAGACAGGGGCAGAGTTGGTACCAGGTTCCTTTTGTGTGTGCTGCAGGCAACCAGGTCAATTGAAGCACAGTTAGGGTAGGGCACCTTTCCTCCTCAGTCATCCTGTCAGAAAGATCCACTCCCCTCAAACCGAAATCTTCTTTCTTGCTAAATCTAAAAAGAGTGCACAAAATGTCTTCACATCAATCCACTTCAGATTGAGATCTGTGTTTTTGAGTGTGTCAGCATAACTCTTTAGTTCACACTTTGTTCCTTATAAAATTATAATCCTCTTTGTAGCAACCCTAATATGTTAGAGATCTGTGCAGATGATTCAGTTTATTATTATAAACCAACAATAGTTTATAGCACCATGCTTGCTCACTTCCTTCAAACCCTGCCATGAACACGTTCGCATACGAGGGAGCGAAAATGGTGGCCATTGCTGTCCCTTGTTTCTGTGCGTATGATATATGGCAGAATCTAAAAGCATTTTTTGTTTAATGGAAAGCAGGCCATTTCTAGTTACATATTGAATTAACCATGTAATTTGCATATTTCCCCTTCAAGAAGCTGAGCAAGGCTTCTAAACCTTCCCATTGCTGTATAGTAGTACACACATTCTTACATTTAAATTAGCTAAATAGTAGATTTTATCTCTGACAGAGGATGGCAGTGCTTACTCCAGTGGTTACAAAAACTTGTCTACGGTCAGGGGAGTTCCATTAGAAATCCTATGCTTGATATCTTGGGCTTTCGTATTGCAAAATGTTTTTTTGCAGATTTTAAGTGCTAGGTGAAAAGTCTGTATCCCAGAATCTTAATTTCTTTATCCAGAAGCCCTTGCTATTTCAATTAATTTAGCTTCAGTTTTATTTGTTTTTGGGTTTCTTTAGTTGGATAATTAATGTTTTTTAATTGCATTCTTTTTTAATCAGTAGCTTGTGCTCTTCTTTAAAGTATTTGATGTTCACTATCACCAATGTTTCACCTCTGCCTGACCATTTTTTCATTGTGATGGCGTTGTCATTGTAATCGGGCCATAGATATCTGTAGCTGTCTGTTTCTGTTACCTAATGACATAAGTATTGACAGTAAAAGACATGCAGATGTATAAACTGCAGTTTAGAACATTATGTTGTGGCTGATGTGGGCCTCAGTCATTCTGTATTTAATTGGTAATGTTTGTATTAATGGCCTTACAAATTGTCTATTTTGTGAACTACGTGCGTACATGCAAGCCAGACATCTTGGCTTTGCCAAACACTTATTCGGTCTTGCATTGTCTAGTTGCAAAACACCTATTGTGGATTTACCACAACCTATAGTGGGCTTCGAGGAAGCTCATTTCTGGGTTGGTGTAGGAGGGTGAAGTATTGTGGTGAGGGGATTAGGCCTGACCATGTAACACTATCACAATACCTGAAAGATGATCCATGGATTTACACTAATAATTCCTTATCTCAGTCCTGTTAGTGTGGCAAAGAGCAGCTAGGCTTTACTAAAGGAACATGTGTTAAGCATTTATGATTTCCCCCTACCCCGCACCCAGTGTTGCTCTCTTTCATATGTTGCTATTCTCCTCCCTACAACTGGCTTTATTTTTAGTAGGCGATAAATTCCGTTCCGCTCGCGGAATTTGCGAAATGTGGGTAATTTGGCGTTTCGCGGAGAACGCGGAATTGGCAAAAATTCCACGACCCGCGGCATTGCGGAATTTTTTGCTGCTTCGGGCTTTCAAAATGCATGTTCGCGAGATATTTCTCCCCGAGCGCGCAAACAGTGTTCGCGAACAGGAAAAAAGCATTGCGAACGGGCGGAAAAAGCAATTCCACGTGTTTGCAGAATTTTTGCGTGCTTGCAGAGATTTTTCACTGTTTCGTGGAGCTTTGCGTAGTGCGACTAGGCAAATTCCGCCCACTCCTAATTTTTAGGCCTCTCTTAGGCAGTGCTTGCACTGTGTCTTCGAGACATGCAGTATAGGATATGGGCTTGAAAAAAATACGAATCTTTTTCACTGGGTTCCTGTTGCTGTCCTTTAGAAATGCTGCCTTTTCATTGGTGATTACACTTAGTATTTCTTCCTTGTGGAAATTTGCATCCTCACATTAGAACTGGCTCTCTTACATTTGTTCTTACTGTTCAGGTTATTTATACTTACAGAGAACTTTTATTTAGGTAGCCTGCCTCTTTGTTCATTCACTGACCTTTTCACTTATGCAGTGAAACTTCGGTCGCATCATTTGCTTGCTGAAACTTTAGCTCCCTGTGCCTCTCCCCCAGCCCTCCCACAACACTGCTTTGGTTGCTTCATGTTCCTTAATCTCCTCATGCCTTCCTCTCCCACAACACTGCTCTCAGGCACCCACTACCCCTCCGAGGCCACTGTTGTTTTGCTTGATTTTTTGTTACCTTATGCATAATTTGCAATACAGTGCCCTCGTTTAATATCCTTTAGCTGTCTACCCCCAGACCCAGTGCGGCATTACTTTCGCGCCCCTGAGATCGATGCATTGAATTCTTATGGTATTTTACATTAAACACTTTTATTTATATAGTGCATCTAGCCGTGGGCTATGGATAATAACCAATCTGCCCGTTATCACAGAACGTTGAGTCGACAGCGGACTCGAACACAGATCCCCAGCTCACCAGTCAGCAGCTCTCACCACTGTGCCATATCCTTTGCCTAGCCATGTTGAAGGGTGCACTCCCATATGTGGCCAAAAGAGGTCCCAAGGGACACCTGGTGACAGCCTGTGGTACTTCACCCTCATAACACAACTTTTTGGTTTTTGCAGTTGTAGCATGAACCCGATGGGAAGGTATTGGAGCGCTTTACAGAAGCACCTGTTATCCAGTTCCAAAGTGGCAGCTCGCCGTGCTAATATTTTACATCAAGAACATTTGAATTTTATTCAGCGCAATTGCTCTGTGCACTAATATGAAGCAGTGTTTAATTTCCTTTTGCAATCAGGCGTGCGTGCACAGTTGGGAGCGCTTCGGTCTCTACGCTCACTAACGGAGGCACCCCTTTCCTGTTTTTTTTGTTTTGCAGTTGTAGCATAAACCCGCCTGGAAGGTATTGGTGCGCTTTAAGTGAGCACCAGTTCCATTGTGGCAGTTCGCTGTGCTATATTTTCCAACAAGGACATTTGACGGCATTAGGTTTGCTCCTCCGCTCACTTGCTGAAAACAATGACAACAAATGGCAGCCTCAGAACGGAGAGAAAAAAAAGGTTCAAAATACATAAAGTGGGCAGATTGGTTTTATTCATAACCAAACACATTTGTGCCACTTTACTAAGTTTTCCAGTAAAGCGCTGGTTTAATTTCCTCTTCTTTCTTCAAACAACACTGTTCACTTCTCCTGCTCTGCCGCTGCCCCTCCCCAGCTCTCTCTCTTCCTCTTATTCCCTCTGTTCCTGTCTCTGTCTTGTTCCTAATCCCTTGCTGAAAACAAGGACTCTTATTCTCTCTTTCCTCTCCTTTCATTTATTTGTTCTTCTGTGAAATGGATACAAAAACAAAAAACAAAAAAAACACTTTGGCTGCAAATGTCGTCTTTTACAGACATTTTTCTATTAGAAAGTACAGCCTGAGGATGGAAAAAAAGGTTCATAATACGAAAAATAAACAATAAAGCAATACAGAGTGGTTGCAAAGAGGCCAGATTGGTTTTATTCACAACCACACACATTGGTGCCACTTTGCAGAATTTCCGAGTGAAGCGCTACTTTCTTTTTCTCCTTTTTTCTTTGAACAACATTGTTTTCTCCGGGTGGGGAAGTGCACCATTCCTAGAGGTACTGCAATACCTAGTTGATGCATAAAGTGGAAAACCTTTAATGTGATCCTTATCAGCGTTTTCCCTGATTTTAGCTTATAAAATGTGTACAGTGGTTCTGTGATCAGGGATGTGGACTTTTTAAACCATACTGCTTACGTTTTGTCCTAACTTTTCAGGCAAAAACACTCATGATTTCTGAATAATAAGTGTAAAAGTGTTAAGGTAACTATGTTGTTCCTGCTTACGTTGCACATGTTTTACTTAATCTTGCATTCCCTATGAGTGTTTCCAGGATGTTGTTGAAGTGTTTTTTTCAGCCAGCATATTACTCTCCCCTCCCTCATAACCTATTTCCCATTTTCTTGTTCTCCATTGCCGCAAGGTCATACGAATGCCAATATCGGTATGCAAACATCATCACTTCCCTTCATACAAAAATACAAAAGTAAAAAACATTGTCATATTCAACATCAAGAGCTCTAACTTTCACAAATGCAAAACACATTGCATTGCAAATGCTTGCTTATACGTCCACTCCAAACCAAAACAAATGGGTAAAATACCTTGTCATTTACAACGCCAATAGCTCTAACTCTTCCAAATGCAAGACCTTTTGCATTGCAAATGCTTGTTGTTTTAGTCCATGGGTTTGCACCTACCACATATGAACTCTTTGTAAATGGTACACCGAGTGAAACATTTTGCTCTTTCATATACATGGTTACACTCTCACATGGGTAAAATTGAGGAAAAATTGGTGCTGTAGAATAGAGAGACTAGAAATATATAGTACACCTAAGCAACCACCTAAAGCAGACAACCCAGTCCTACTCTCTACCATAAACAAGAAGAAAACAAATCACTTTTTCTGTGTCTACTTGCCTACAATTTAGGGCCCCAGTATGGAATAACATAAAACTAGAGATTAACAGAACTTCCCTCTACTGGGAGGGATAGTCCAGGATAGGTATAAAGCGTGTTAGAGACATGATAATAAATAATTATACTAAAACATTTCTAGAATTGAAAGCAGATTGATTACACATGGAGCCTCTCAGAATATTGGAGACACAAGTGATTCACTTGCTGCGCAAAGTGCTGGGTTCCCATACCTCTGACCCACCATAATCTCCCTTTTGGAAATGTCCATCAGCGTGGGAGCATTCTAAAGCGGCAGTTTCAGGTTTGTCCTTGTTGTCTGCCCCACTGCAGAAGCACTCAGCCTAACATGGCAAGACAGACTCCCCAAACAGTTTACTGATGAGATGTGGTCTGGGATCTTATTCCATCATGGTAAAGGTCTCCGAGAAGCTTCTTTAAAATGCTAGCCAAATGGCACTCGACACAACGGAGACATTGCAGAGCTAATCGGAGTCCAGTTTCCTATTGTTGCGGATATGGAAAAGAAGTATGGTAAAGAAGTAAAACATATCATACATATTCTGGTCATGCCCTATATTATCTACATATTTGTCTCATATACATTCAATATGCTGTCCCAGTGGACATAATGTTAATTTCACCCTTGCACTGACTATGCTACATGACACTTGTGACAGAGGTAGTGACACTGGGAAAGGTGGTTTGTAAAATCTCTAGCTGTGGGGAAGATGTGTATGTTAAGACAATGGAAGATGACAGTATATCCTGCTAGTGAAGATTTGCTTTGGGAAATTATAGTAGTGGCTGGACATGAAAGGTCGATTTGTAGGCTAAATGCAAGAGAGAATTGATTCTGACGATAGCCTGATTCTTCTAATATACCTCAGAATATCTATATTTATGACTATGGTCTGATCACAATCATCTAGGGTAGATTGTGTAGTGAACACTGGGTGTCCTTTGTATTGCTTTGACACTGATGCTTGTATAATCACTGTTTTCTCCCCTCCCCCAAGGCCGAACTCTCAAATAGGAAGTTGGGTACTGTAAAACAGGACGCTCAATGTTTCTTTAGCACAGGGAAATGTAACCACAAGCTACTTAAATGGTAAATAAATATAATCTCTGTGATATGGTAAGCACCAGTACATGATGGGAACTTCCCTTTTATCCCCCACCCTTGTACCCCCCCCCCCTTTAAAGTTGTATTGTGCGACAGAACTACCCATTTGTACTACGTATTGGACTATGTTAACAGATCCTTTGAAATGTTGTTGGACTAATGCCTCGCCTTAGAAATGTACACATAGCGGGAATGTCTTTTTATTAATGGATATATTTTACAATATGTTTATCTTAGTGCACTATGCATCAACCTACTGGAAATGATTGCACATTCATGTGTTCACTCTGGCGCAGTGATAATGATTGATTTTTTTTTAAAATAATTGTTTTGATTAGAAAAAGTAGTCTTAAAGATTGTCCTTATCTTTTTGAGGTCTTGTAGCTAGAATCGTACTGTGTCTCCTAGCTGACACGTTATAAATGCGTAATGTACACTATTGTTCTTCACGGCTCTTTCTTAATGGAAAGAATTGTTTTGCCGCATGAATCCTTTTCTGTGTTCACGTGCTGTGCATTATCCACCATTTAGTAGTTGGGTCCAGAATCTTCCTGCTAGTTCATTTTTCACGTCTCGCATTTATTTATTTATTGGGAGGGCGTCGTCTGTGGCCATGTGGTGCTATGTCCGTGCGCCCATGACTTCTGCCGTGCGCCCTGGAAGCCCTTATGCGTGGTCACCATCTTCTGCTTCTTTTGTTTTTTGCTGTTGTGTCTGGACGCGTTAGCCAAGCCTCCATGGACACCAAGAAAGAAGAGAACTGAAGTCGACGAATCTAATCACTAAAGACATCTTTGGAGAGAAATACAGAAAATCACTAAAGATCACCAAAAAGTAGATGTATCACGTGGGAGGACAACCACGCGGTCGAAGAATGCTCCAGCAGGGGACAGAATCAGTCGAGGGGAATGGAAAACACTCCCTTTAAATTCTATCTCAAGAGTCACTATAAGTTTGTCCAGAAGGGCAGCCACCAGGTCTGCAACCTCTGCTTGCTGAGAGACCATAGCCAGGCCGCTGCAAGCCAAGCTGAGACAGGCACACTACACCACCATGCAGACATAGAAGAAGGAGGGCATCGTTAAGAGAGCTCGGACTATCAAGCAAGGAAAAGGGCAACGTAGGTACAGAAGCGACACTAGCCAAAGGTTCAGATGATGAGAGAGAAGTCTTTCACCCAAAGTCACAGGTTCTGTCAAAGAGACATAAGGAGGGAGAACTCTAAATACACCCTCAGGTAAACAGGCAAAATAACAGGAGGGGGGGTGGATTATAAAACATCAGACCGAGTCCTACAAGACTGCCTCAGCACCGAAAAGTAGTCGATCGCAAGAAAGTCGAAACACGTTGATCCCCCACGGATCCAGTTTTACAGCTACTAGTGGAGGACATCTCCTGGTGAAGCACTTGATGTTGAAAGACAAGCAAGAGAGTGTGAAAGAACCAATACACGTCGGAGCCCAGGCTCCAAAGAAAAGACCACCAACTGCGACTGAAGCCAATGAGTAGGCGCGTGAGGTAGAAAGAATTAAGTGCTTTAAAGCTGGAATGTTGTCCATTCTCCTGACGAAGAAAGATTTTGAGCCATCCCTTTGGGAATTTCAAATCCCTTTGAAGGCTTTGGGGGAACCGAGCCGAGAAGAGATACAGGCGGTCAAGCTACAGCTACTGACCATACCATAGCCAAAAAAGTAAGAACAAGAAAGTTCTTTGAAGACCATAAGCTTGACAAGGATCAGAGATTCTCAGACATTAAAAAGCATCGACAACCCATGGCAAGACCTATACTAAGATTCACCAGAAGAGGGAGCCACCTTCTACCCCTTGAGGCCATCACCTCCAGACAACATCACCAACATCATCACCAACAACATCACCATGTACAACTCAAAATTCAAGCCAGGTTCCACTCGAACCATCTCAAACTTAACCCCAAAAAAACTGAAATTATTCTTTTCTCCCCAAAAAACAACCAGCTTCCCATCCAAAAGTGGATCACAGACCTTAACGCCCTCAACTGCTCCTTGTCCCTAGCCACCTCAGTCAAATCCTTGGGCATCTCCCTTGACAACCGCCTAACTCTCAACGTACACATCAACAACTCTGCCAAAGGAGCCCTCTTTACCCTCCGTAACCTTAAGAAAATTAAGCCCTTCATCCCAATTGATGACTTTAAACTGGCAGTCCAATCGCTTGCTCTATCGCGCATTGATTACGGCAATGCCATCCTGACCGGAATTCCCAAAACCCACCTGGCACCTCTTAAATCTGTGCTCAACCTCGCGGCTAGGCTTATCACAGACTGCAAACGATTTGACCACATCACTCCCGCCCTTAAATCCCTTAAATGGCTCCCCATTGAAGGTAGATCCACATATAAAACAGCCTGCATTACACACAAAATCCTCCACCAAAACACACCAACATACCTCTCCAACAAACTGACCAAAGCAGGCTGCACGCGATCACTGAGAAGCTCCAACACCCTCCTACTTATCCCCCCCCTACAGAAAAAGAATTCCACTCAGTCACGCTCCTTTTCAGGCAATGCCCCACTTATTTGGAATGCCCTCCCAAAAGACCTCCGCTGTAACCAGTCCCACCCTAGCTTCAAAAAGAACTCAAACTTCTTCTCCTTAATAAATACTGGGGTTTCTAATCGCTCCCTGGTAGCCCCGCCCCTCTGCACCACCCCGCCTAGCTGCTCCGCTTATGACTTGTGACCACCCGCCTGGCCAACTTCTTTTCCGTCTATCTGATCACCTTTACTCCCCTCCTCATGACCCTCATTTCTCTTGCCTGTTTTTTTTTTTTTTTTTTTTTTTACTTAAGTGAGGCTTCCTGCCAAACTGTGACCGCTATTTTGTATTAATCAGAGTGTCTAGCAATTTGTTTTTACTCTCTTATCTAGATGTCATGTATCCTATGTGGACTTGCTCTTTTATTTTTCCATTGTCTGTGCTTATACACACTGTACCTGTTGGAAACACCTTTGTAAAGCGCTCTGATACTCCTGGGTCCAGCCAGCGCTATATAAAACCTCTTAAATAAAAAAAATAAAAAAAAGTGATTAAAAAGATGGCAGCAGGTATGGAGTCCACCTCAAGCAAGAGAAGGCACATACCTGCTTTGCTAGGATACAAGAGTTTCAAGGAGAAAGCACAAGCCAGTACCTTCCAATGCTCATCAGCATTTAGGATCAGGGAAGAGCGGCTTTCAGAGAGCCTGCAGCCTGTAAGGCTTTAGCCCAGAGGTGCAAAAAGAAATATAAGCACTTTTCCCAAGACCCACTATACATCCAGGGAAATGCTATGACCGATTCTATAATTGTGGCCTCAGCAAATACCTTCAGACACAAAGGAAGCCAACAAAGACCAAGGAAAGTCGACAAAAGGGATAAATGAATCTGAAGATGGCGACCATGCACAGGGGCTTCTGGGGCGCACCTCTGGCGTCATGGGGCCACGGACATAGCACCGGATTCCCACAGACGGCTCCCAGTAAAAAAAAACAAGCATTTGCAATGCAATAGGTCTCGCATTTGTGAGAGTTTGAGCTATTGGCAATGTAAAGGACAATGCCTTTTATTTATCTTTTGAAAACCTGCAAGCGGTGCGTAAACACGCACTTTGTACTTACAGTCCTTGCATACGAGAAGCAAGGCTGGCAGTAAAAGAGGCGCATTTACTGCCAGCTTGCTATTCGTAAGCAACAACTGTAAGTGCATAGTTAGTGTTCAAGCATTGCTTGTAGGTTTTGAAAACACAGATGTATTTCAGTGAGTATTGTGCTCCACAAATGTCACTCTCACTCACTTGTACTGTACCTACCCACTCGCTCTAAGTGATGTATAAACACTGCCCTCAGGCCCTGTGTGTCGCAATACCTTCCACTTGCTTTTTAGCCAACAGCACTTTTGTTCCGGAGATAAAACCAAAACGTTAAACTGCAAGTCCTAAAAATGCAAAGTGCGGTTGGCTATACACGGGGTTCTATGGGGTGAGAATGCACTAGTTAGCTGATGTGTCGCGTGTGAAAAGGGGACAGCCTATGCTAGATGAACGTGGCACATGTTCTCAGGAATGTCGGTTTATCTACATCCCTTGTAACGCGTTACATGATTTATTCTAAGGCAGGTGGCTACAAAAAAGGACGCTGTTTAGACTGTAGCTACTAACCCCTGATCTTTAATGTACTTTTATTTATCTAGAAATAGTTTGACAATTTTCCATTAAAATGTATGGATGGGGGGATATCAGATGGGGGGGGGGGGGTATACCAAAGCACCTTTACATCGTATGCTTGCACTGTATTTGCATTTTACTAGTCGCTTTCTTTATGCGTATGTTGCTCATTTAAGCCTGTTCCGTTTTAGCATTCTGCTAGTTGTAGCTGTGAGATTCCTGTTAGAAAGCACATTGAATTAACACACATTCTTCGCACGTGGTGGGGGTGCTGGTATTTTTTAATTATTCAGAATAGTGAGTACCTGTAATACTGCAGTCCTAGTTCAGGCACTGTACAAGTACCAGAATGCAAAGAGTAAAACAATGATTTGTTCACCCACATGGAACAATTTGTATGGAGTAAATTCAATATAAAATATTAGTAAGGCATAACGTTTGCAATCGTCTACTTTATTTTATAGCCCAGTGCAATCAAATATTTTACTGATTCAGCTAAAGTGAACCGAGAATTTAACTCCTAGAATGCATCGACAAGTTAAAGTCCAAACTTGTCTCCTTGATAGACCCCTGGCGACGTGGAATCACATACTAAAAGTAATTTAAAAATTGAAATCGGCCACGAGCCTGAACGCGATGCCAAGGTATTGTGTACATACAACAAATAATCAAATAAAAACCAGTGGCCTGTAGAAAAGGGCGTAAATGTCCCCCACTCCAGGTACTGACATGGATGGACGCTGCACTTGTGTGTGTGGGGGCAGGGTGTGCGAGTGAGTCAGGAGATGGCCAGAGCTGGCCAACCAAAAGAGTCAATTGTTGATGTCCACTGGGAGGGAAACAAGCTTCGAAAGGCAAGACAGATGCACAATATCAACCAACCAGAGAAAAGGAATTTTAAAACGCAGTCCAACTCTCCAACCAAAAGCGATGGGTATGTCTAAAGTCCCCAAAAGCCCATAGACAGAATACAGCAAGCCTCTCAGGGCAGCGCATGCGCTGCCCAGGCTCGATCTAAAAATGGAACAGGATACTGCTGATCAACGAAAACAAAAAAATTTGGAGTGATTATGAAACCAACCAATGGAAAGTAATGGGCAGGCTTAAAGCCTTTTTCTATTTTTTTGATTTTATAGATAACAAAAACATTTTGTAAGGAACACCATATGCTCTGTCTCAGCTGAAACCTAATCAAGGAAGACAAAGATACCAGTAACTACAAAACGTTGATAAAAGCCACTTACTTTATGAGAGGGCATGGCGGTTATGTTCCATAAAGTGAGATCTAATTAAAATCTCAGGATAATTAAGTCACAGTCCACAACGAACTAGAAACAAAACAACCACATGTTAAGATCCTGTTTGGTAAACCTTTGCACAACGGTTATTAATTTTATTTAAAGAACTAAAAATGTCCATTCACAAGATGTAGGTGAGTATCAAGGAGGCCCACTGGTGATGAGCAACACTGTTTATCTGTATATGGCTTCAGAAATACTACCACCTCTACTACACCCCAGAGCAAAGTGGCATTACCTCTTCCCCACTGTTTTCCAACATGGTAAACTAGTGCTCAGGAAAACTAATGCCACACACAGCTCTTTCTCATGCATTTAAAAACAATCTTCTCGGACATATCGCAGAAAGATTAAACCAAATTTACCTTCATGGTGACTACACCAGTTCCAGTCCCCAGACTCTGTCCCATTATCAAATTTTATAATTTGTGGCAGGATTACAAATGAATGGACACCTGATATAACACATAAGATAGTGTGACCTATGCAGCCACACCCAAATGCATCCTCGTCAGGTCCATTTTGGTAATAAGGAGTCTACTAATGTTTAGGTGGCATGGGAGGGTAATGGGGACAGCAGAAAGAACTAGCAGTAACAGTCCTCATAACAGTAACTGGGTCTCATATGCTAGCTCTTTCTCCCTCTTAAAGGAGGCAGGTAAATTCCACAGCCCAGATTAAAGAAAGGGCATAGGAGTAAGAGGCATCAGACAACCTAATTGTAAGCTGTTTTTTCCTTTACCCTTTAGCACAGGACACTTCTTTGGAGTTAGCCCTCTATAAAAGGCGTCAATCATGTTTCTCAGAACCTCCTGCTTCGTATGTGCATTGTTGCTTTATCAGGAAGCATATACAGTGTAACAGCTGCGAAATGCATACAGAGTAGGCCATGTAGCTGCCAAACATACATCTCTGATAGGCTGTGCATGAATAATGAAACTGAAGACACCTTAATCTCTGGTGAAGTGCAAGGGCTGGTCTCAAATAAGAACAGCAGTCGTTAATCTACCAAGCAGAGCTGGCCGTGGACAACTTGGACAGCATCACTTCCCTCAATCTTTACAGTTTGTCACAAACAGTTGGTCTATGGACCTGAAGAGCCCTTTGTTGCTCTATGTAAAAGCATAAAGTTTGCCCAACAGTATAGTTTTGCAGCCTATTGACCATATATGAGCAGAAAAAGTACGAATAAAAGTGTTACAGGGAATTTAGTCATAAAATGGTAACGGAGGTAGAGTGAGTCGTCAGCGGTACATTGGTGTGGAAAACAGTCTAGGGATCAGGAGGAGTACAGGGCTTGAATAGAGGGGAGCCCAATGTCTCAGGAAGTCATAGGATTGATGGGCCTTTGCATTTACCAGACAGAGCCCAGTCAGAACTGCAACTCATCATGGTAGATCTAATGTGACAAACAGATACCAGGTAGCAGTCTAGTACGGGCTCACATTTTACACACAAATGCTCAAGGTCCCAAACGCCGCACACTAAAACGCTGTGATTTGGCCCCTAAAACTAACATACAAATATTCCTGCTGTAGCCTCGTGAGCTGCATATAGAATCAAAGTACTGGGTTGCTGAACTTTGAGAAAAATACTCTAGGTATAGCCCTCACACCTGCCCACAAATACATCAAGATTTTACCCAAGTTTTCTACACAAATTCTCCAATACCTACACGCCAGAGAAGCACACAATTACTCCAAGCTGCACAAATATGCTCCAGGTGTAACACACAATTTCTTCAGCGCCTGGCTACCCCAGCTGTATGCATATTTCAGGTGTTTCCCAAAGCCGCACGCCCCAAACTGACGGATAACCAATATGGTGCTATACTACTTTATGGCCACACACAATTTTACCCAAAATTAGATCAGCGTAACCGTATTCCCAGCTACGATATCGCCATCCTAAGCCACCTCCAACTGAGCCTTTTATTTAGGACTATTGTGCACCATGTTAATATTTCACAAACTGCACTCCGTATAAACACGGGTCCCTCAACCCAACCTAAAGAAATATCAGCAACACTTAATAGACACTGCTCAAAAAAATGAGAATGGGAGTTTGTGTTTTTTACGGATATTGCGTCCATAAGTAGTTTTCCCTCTTAATGGTACATTCGCTCCAAGATGAGAGATGCACCTTTAAAACAATGGCAACGCACCTTTTAAAGAATGGCAATTAGAAACTACGTCCTCCAAACTTCACTTTGCACAAACACCTGTGTTAGTGCAAAATATGGGCCAGCCTGCTTGACGTAGACATCGGTCTCAACAATTAAAATTAGTCTCACCAGAAAACAAGCCCGCGAGTGGTGCGCCCGAGCAGCCCACCTCCCTTTCCTTCATTCATTTAGTTGCTTCCTTGTGAAATTGATCCAAAAAAGAAGAAGCCCGCGAGTGGTGCGCTCGCTTGTGCCACAGCGAGACATGTGGTTGCAATTATCACGCCCGTGTCTGGGCACGATAATTGAAACCACATGGCAGCGGTGCTCGTAAGACACCAATAGGCCATGGGCGGAGCAATGCGCCCGCCTATGGCAAATTGCGTGCTGTCTTCTATAAAAAGACGCACGCAAAGGTCAATAGCGTGTGCCAAAAGCGATTCCTAGGTCCGTTTCTAAACCCCCTACAAGAGGCAGGCGCGAAACCTAAAAAAGAGAGAAGGGAAAAGAGGACTACCAAGATGATGATTCTGGATCCAACCACTAGATGGCGGAATAATGCACAGCACTGAATCCAGAAATTTCTTTAAGCTGCAAAACTATTCCTGCGGGTAAGTAACCTTTTTGTTTAGAATGGTCCACATATGGGTGCATGGTAAACCATAACCCCGTGCATGTTCATGACGGCCCCCGGGACGTCATAAGTCACGTGGGCGTGTGCTCACAACGGCCGGGGGCCGCCTGAATCACGTCTACTATGTAAATGATCCGCACAGCGCGAAAATTTGCAGCGCATTCAAGGAGGTAAACAGAAGACCAGTCCTACAACATATCTGGGATACACAGAAAAAAGAAGCACCTTTCATTACAATGAGTGTGCACATGTAGGCTTGTTTTCTGCTGAGTGCAGCAACATTTCTTCACTCAGCAGAAATGAAGCCTTTCTGCTTACATACTTAAATGATTTGATATGTATTTTTGCTGTACTGCATTTCTTTTTACTATAAACGTACTTGCAAGTCTTCCACATTTGGGATGTTTATCCTTGGTATTATTATATAGAGCTCCGGGGTTAGGTCTGTGCCCTGTAAATGCCCCCAACAAAATAAAAAAAATAAAAAAAAGTGCACACTTTCAACACACACTGTTCTACTGTTTGAGTTAGAAGGCACAAAATCATTATTTGTTGGTGAATAACGGTTTCAGCAGGACCTGAGACGGTATAGTTTTCTTTCTTGCGAAGCCATTGTCTTTTGCACAGTGTTTGCAGTGACTTCGGCATCAATATGTGCTGAAGACTCGAAACAGCAAATTAATACAATATCATCATCATAACGCTTTTTCAGCCAGATTCATCAAGCTAAATTGCGCTCGCAATGAGCCAGATTCTGAGAATCTTGCCCTTTGCGAGTGCAATTTTTGCATTTGGGATTCATCATCCCAAATGCAAAAATCGCTAATAAAGAATTCGCACATTTGCGAGGAATTGCATTTAAGGAATCTCTATTTGAGATTCCTTAAATGCAATTCATGAACCATTTAAAAATTGCGAAATCGCAATTTTGGGCCGCTATTTACCGCGAGGTCAAACCTCGTGGTAAATAGCGAAAACTTAGAAAAATGCATTTCAATGCATTTTTCTAAGTTGCATGTTACACACACACATGTCCTTTGGACATGTGTGTGCACAACACCAATGTAGATTACATTTCAGGGGTGCTACAGGGTGTCCTTTGGACACCGTGGCACCCTTCAAATTACAATCTTATTTGCGATTAGCTATAGCTAATCGCAAATAAGGAATCAGTGGGAATCGCAAATTAAATTGCGATTCCTACATGAATCCCGTTTTGCGAGTCGGTAATAGCGATTCCTTATGAATCGCTATTACAGACTCGCAAAACAGGACTTTGATGAATCTAGCTGCTTATGGTTTTGCCTTGGAATAGACATGGGTGCAGTAGGTCGTGAGTGAGCAGAATTGGCCGAGCTACATGTAGGTCCCAGTGCAGGATGTGCACAGATTTATTTGTGGAAGTTCCAGTTATTTTTGCATCAATTAGTGCTAAGATTGAAGGAATTTGGTTGGTAACTTCATGAGCAACATTATCTTTTATGATAACACGGAATGTGCTCTATGTGATATACCACGCTTCACTCAATGTATTGTGGGTAGCATTTTAAATAGACATTTCTAACAGTCTTGTGTGCCTTTTGTTTTATCTCTCTAGGGTGTGTGTCTGTGAGACCTGGAGTTATAGTAAGGGTAAAAGAAGAACAACACTCTGTTCCAGTGCTCCAATATGCAATGGGAATAGAGAGAATGATGCAGGACAATGACTCTGCTTGCAGAAACCCCAATGGTTCGAATGAGGAAAATGAGATACGGCAGAAGCCGCCTGTTAAATGTCACCAGGTTTCAATAACGAGGGGGGAGATGAAAAGGAAAGCGAGTTCATCTGCCCAAAACTGCCAGGAACACAAGAAAAGAGGGAGAAGGAAAAGAAAGGAGCAGCCGCCTCTTCGAGAACACCAGGACCCAAGGATGGTTGAAGAACAGGAACAGGGGTCTTTTGGAACCTTGGAGTGGCCAGTGCAGGTTGAGAGAATTAAAAAAGAGGAGACTTCAGTCGAAGGGAAACTGGGTTCAAAGGGCAGAGGGGCAATTACAGAAGAGGGAGAGCAACAGGGCTCAGAGAAGCAGATGGGCATCAAATTGGAGGAGGAGACACCTGTCGGAGATTGCCAAGAGGAAAGGCAGGAGACATATTTTGGAAGTTACCATGGTGCAGCGGAGTCCGAAAGAATAAAGGAAGAGGCAGCTACCGAAGTTCACCAGGACTCCAGGGTTGACGAGGCGCAAGCAGGTGCAGCAGAGACCAGAGACATTGAAAACTATTGCGCAGGTCAGTAAAAATAATTAAAAGTACCATGGACATAGCAGATATTGTCCAGATTTGCCTAGAATTCTGTTTTAACCTCGAACCCTTCTAAGGCCAGGCAGCTAATGGTTCTGAATAACCTTTTTCCCTTTGCCTTGTACTATCTTTGCCTCTTAAAACCCTCTGAGAATGTGTGAGCGTTGCTCTGAATACTTCATCACATGCTACACATGGTGGAATAACCAGCCCCTCCGTTCATTTGAAAAATGTATCCATGAAAGTGTTTGCCCAGATCCTTTGTACATATGCATTAACTTTGACGGGTGGGGTGAACCTGAAAAGCAAAGCACACCCACTCGCCCAGTCTTCTTTAGCCACATGCCATTCTAAGCTGGAGAGAAACTAAATAAACTGGATATAGGTTAAGTACCAATAGAACATCCAGGAGCTGCCCCCCTGCGCCTTGAGACCCTTTCGGATGAGTGGCCGCGCTCTACAAACCCCTGATCGATTGATTGATTGATTAATTGATGGATACAGAATATAAAAGTACTTAACAACAGGATGATTTCTTTGTATTGGATAAATGAAAATAGTGTCGGTCCTCAGCATAGCATAGGTACAAGTTATATGTTAATGATGCAATTGATGCAGACGCCGCTGCAAAACGAATAGGGTGTGTCTCCAATATCTAGAACGCGATACTTGAGTACATAGCTTCTGGACTCCTTTTGCAGCTCAGAGCAGGATTTAGAGTAGGGCTCACCATTGGCCTTGTGCTGTGTGAGGCAAAGACAACGCGTCTATGGTTTCATGCTCAAAGTGGACGTTTTTATTCGCTCCATGTTTCCTGCATCATAGCTCCATAGTCAGAGACTCTTTACAGGCCATGCGGAGCACTAAATACAGGAGATGGAAGGCAAGGTACAAGGTACGAGGAACGTCAAACGTGGGATAGTTCTTCCTTCACATGCCACTATTTGGAACATTAGATTAGGCAGATGCAACCGTATATCTATGCCTGTCCTAGATGGTTGTCCCATCAGTGTTTTTGTTCCGAAAATCCCAAACCAATAAGGCCTCCACCCCTTTTCCTGTAATATAATTTTTTTCTTTCTTAATCATATATTGTGGAAAGCTGGCTTTTTATGTAGTGTCCGAAAAGGAGGTACACTATATATAAAGTCCAGACGACTCTTATTGGCTTAGAGGGCTTAAATTATTAATCCCAAATGCTCTACCTTGTGGTACAGTGGGCAAGCTGTTTAGGCTTACCAGAGGGTAGTGTAATCATTTGTTGAGAACACAATCAGTAAATGAGACACATTCAAGATAAAACTCACGCCCAATTTAGAAAAATAACAGTTATTTTTATAAATATATTTTTTTAACACCAAGAACTTCGCAATTGGGTAAGTACTTTTTGAGTTATCAATTTTTTACAGGTAAGTAAATATGTCACATAAATGCGTTTTTGCGTGGTAATGCTTTCCTATTGAGAAAGAAACATACTGCATACCAGTATTTACAATCGTATTTCGGGGGGTGGGGGGACCCTTTATGACTTAAGGTGCTAGGGGATCACGGTCACAGTATCCACCAGCAGTTCAGGCTTATCTGCCCTGGAGTGTCCGGGTGCAGAGGTGCTTGACGGGTTGGTAGCCTTGCGCTACACCACAGGCAAAGAGGGTGTCCACCTAGAAACAGGCTGCAGAGGGGAACTTGGGGATAAGTCCAGGAGCTTCCATCAGGGGAAGTCAGTATGTGAGGGTCTTCGGAGCAGGAGGAACAGTCGTTGTTCATGGACCCGGGCCGGGGAGCTTGGGTACAGAGGGTTTTGGTCAGCTATTCCTGTGCATCTTAGGTGCTCAAGGTTCTCGTTTGGACCTGCAGAGGGGGGACAAAACAGGACAGCTGGGCTACTCTCGGTGCTGGCCTCTACAATACTGTCCCTCATTGGCTGGTCAGTCTTTGCATTGTTGGAGTCTGTATTGGACTTACAAGCTTTGGTTGCTGCAAGGAGTCTGGAGGGCGACTCCTGGGGATCGTGGCGTCTCAAATCTCAGTGGGGAGATGGACCTGACTTCTGGGAGCATTGACCACCTCCTGGTCGACTGCTGCATTGGTGTACCCGGTGGTCAGTAGTTCTGTGAACTGGACGTTGTGGTTTTTGTTTGCAAGCTGCAGGGACGTGGCTCCTCCACTTCAAGGGAGATGCTGACGGCTTGGCAAAGTGCTGGTGCCCCTTTGAGGCTTTTGGAGAATGCACAGCTGCAGCTCGAATCAGGTTGTCTGTACTGGAGCAGGCAGACAGGGGTTGGCACCAAAGTCCACCGGTAGTCCTCAGTACTCACTTCTTCTTTTGTCAGAGGAATTTGTGTTCCTGGTGTAAGGGGGCCACCAAAATACTGAATTTAGGGGTGTAAAAGGGAGTGAAGGGTAGTGGCCAATGTGCTACTTTCCCTTGAGGTCACTACACCCCCTATATGACCACTTCCTGTGGGTAGTGAGCATAACCCTTTTCCAGATTTCCTAATTCCACCACAACCAAGATGGTGAAATCTAATTTTCATATTCACTTCAGGCAGCCCACCATAGGGGTGTGACTAGCCTGGAGGTGCAACACGCCTCCAGGGATGTGAAATTCCTATTGCCCGATGCCCAGGACATATTGTTTGGGGTCAAGGGCAATACGTTTTCATGTGTATTTTGTCCTTGGGACAAGTATGCCCAACCCCCTGCAGCAAAAACCATTTGGCTGCCAGTATGCAGTACCACATTATGGATCAGGAAGGTCACTGTCTGCAGTTAAGGTAATATTTATGTCCATATGTAAATGCTTTTCAATCTTGTATTCATGGTTCATTAATTGAAAACCTTTATTATTAGGGTGAGCACTCTAAGTAAATGTTGTAAGCTCTGATTGCACTACTGACAGTGGTTCCAGTATAAAAATGTGTACACGTTTTCGAAGTTTAGCAATATGAGGCTATGCTTAATGCTCCCAGAATGCTCTTTGATGCAAGTATTTGCTGAAACTTGAAAGCAAGATTGATGATTCTTTGATTTCAAAATAAAATGTTCATAAAAAAAGTGAAAGCAGGGAAAACAGCATTTAGCTAAACTACTGCAACATTTCAGGTACCATTTCTTTGCTGCATCTTTTAGTAATGTGTTGATGCATGCTAGTATTTCCCTCAAATATTCATAATGGAAAATCAGTGCAACCAGTTTCAATAAAATTATGGAAAACAAAAATAAACAAGCTCTAGAAAAGCCAGTTGTTCTGAAATTGGTGGTCAGCTTTTTAGTTTGTCAATGTGTGAATTGTTTTGGCATGGTTTTTGTAAAACCTTATTGGTGTGGGAGCTGGCGGGCCCTCACCAAACAAACATTGGCAAAACCAAAAATTGTTTTTGGTCTCAAAAAGCACACAATTGTTATTGGCACTGAACTATACTACATTGTGTGCCGATATGCTCCTTGTGAAAGAGCAGAATGCTGTCACTAACAGTGAAGCCAGCTGATACAGAGAAGGAGAGAGAATTTTAATAAACACAAAAGGTCATGGTCAACGCCAGACCAAATTAGGTGCCCAATTATTAAAGTTAGTCTCAAAAGTGCACCCATGGTATATGTCCTTGCATTAAGTGCAGCTATACGGCTTTGTGAATTCCCAAGAATTTACAAATGCAGTACAAGAAATAGTACGCCTAGAAAATATTTGTTAAGTGCATTTCAGCATGAGCAAATATGCATGTGCAGATTTACTCATGCCAAAATGTGAGTGTTTGCAAGTTCACTTTCCCTCCAACCACTTTTTTCCCAACTCTGGAAGAAGGTTTACGTCTGCAATTGTCAGGAGTAAATTTACAACATTTCTGAGAATTGGAAAAGATTAGAGAAAAGTTGTTGATAACCCTTAAAACTAGCAAAGTAGTAGGTTTGCACAGACTCAAAAGGGCATTCTAACCCTGGAACTATTGCTTACCACTCCCGTCAGGCCCAGTATGTAGATCTGCGGAAATGTAGCAACATAAGGGGATTGCATGTATTCAAACACTACTGTGGTAGGAGCCCTGGCATAATCACAGAGGCTATATCAGAGCTCGTATATAATGAGATTGCTGCCATAATTTGTCGCTGCACTACATGGCACCAAAGGGACAAGTGGATTTTGTTACAGGAAAGTAGATTTATGAAGCAACTTTCCCCATAGGCAAGTAGATAGTTTATTAAATTCCACACCTCTGCGCCCTGCGCCTCCTTGCATAGCTAATTTCCCACCTGTCCTGGTGCTAGATGGGCCACAGGGCAGGGGTTTACATTCCTAGGTCTGGGAGGAAGCTGGGGTCGCATATCAAAGGCGGCAATGGATTTAAAGCCTCTGGCTTTGGTATGCAGATTCACTAGCCATCTGCTGGGTGAGGTGATAACACCTCCTACCAGATCAGGCATTGTTCCTGACCTCCTGAGAGGATGGGCTGTTGTGTGGCGTTTTAGGTTCCGATTGAATTTTCCCGATTCATGCCCTCATATAGGTACAATTCATGTTACCCTTATATAGGCATAGAAATCAAGCCCTTATTTAGGCATAGCCCATGCATACCAAATACAGGCATGGCTACTTCCATCCATTCACCAAACGTCACAACGATTTCTTGGAAAACCATCTTAAGCCGTTAGGGACTTCCCCTTGCTTGAATATTGATTTCTCCAAGAACTCAGTTAGTTTTACAATGAATAGCTATTCTTTAGGGGTTCATTCATGACGTTCATATGCCCGACTTTACGTCAAACGTGGCATTCCTGAACACCTTCAAGGTATAAATATACCTTCACTTGCTATGGCAAAGCACGGTGGTTCGGAGCAGATCGACGACCTACTTGCCCAAAGCAGCTCGCTACAGCAAGTGCTGAAAGAAGCCGACTCTCCATTTGACACACTGATCAGGAAGCTGCCCTCCTCTGCTGAGAAATCCAGCTCCAGTGTTTGGGACTCTTCTTGCGGGGTGTTGGGAAATCGAGTCCCGAGAAAGAGATACTAGACCTCCTTCCTTCTAAGGTATGGAGCTGATTAGAACCTAGAGAAACCTCTGGTAGATTCTTGGCAAAACTAAACCTATGCTAAAGACCACACTTACTTCTTCCCTCGTACTAGACCTAGGTTAGGTACATTGGGGTAGGAGTATTTTAGAAGCACCAGTTGAGTATTTTAGCCTGTGTTATTTATGTATGTATTTGTATGGCTAGGACACCATACCATGCTATTACAGTATTATTTCATAATACTATTCTCGCTGTACCCATTATACTTTGAATTCTGTCTAACGATTGTAGCAGTTCATATCTCTTGTATGAGAAATAAGACTGTTCAATAAACCCTTTTATTGAAACACCCATCTCTATTTTCTCTGCAACTCTGAAGAAACGAAGCATGCACGACTGACTGAGTAAAATAGTTTTGTATTGTTTCTACGACTGAAGATATTTTCCAGTGCTAGGGAAACAAAGTTGTCATGTTAATTCGGTTGTCAGAAACTAATCCCTTCTTGTGAATTTGAGAAAGTTTCTGGTGACCTCTGAGCTAGCTTGCACTCACAATTAAGTTAAGTATATTCGATAGAGACCTACTGACCTAAGTCCTACGTCAAATCTATAGGATATATTATTCCAATGCGCAGAGCCTATTGGGAATATAGGAACTACACTACATGGCGCCCAACGTTTGGTAAGGCACTAATTTAGTGGAGTAAAGGGATAATATCCACCATAGCTAAGTAGGACGAAAATCCTATGTATTAGCTTTTTGGTTTGTTCAACGTTGAAGGATACAGTGTTCCAAAATATTGTGCACCTTATCTTTGTTTCCTTGAAACTTGCTCTGCAATTTTCATTAAACAATGTCGAATAACGGAAATTACACCAAAAACGGTGGAGCCTCGGCTGATCCAGCAGTTTTTGACACAACAGGTTTTAAGGAGAACCATTACTCTAAAACTTATAAAAAATGGCCTAACATCGAGAGGTTGTAGGGTAGTTTTTGTGATAGAGGCACATGAATGTCACCAGACAGAGGTACTCTATTCATGGATAGTCTTCCCTGAAGCAAATCCAGTAACAAATGTGTTTCACTACTACAAAGAAGATGAACCACTAGCGGAATACATTCCTTTCGAGGATATTGAAATTCCACTATCTTACCAAGAGCATGCGCTCTGGTTTAATGATGCCCTAAAACATTTAAATCACATTACAAGGCTCGGTCCAATAGGTAGACCAGGAGCAATATGGTCGGCCATAGCCGGCTACACACCAGGCCCTGACATTGAAGCAATGTCGGCTGATGAATTACTTAGTAATATACAAAGATTAGTAGAATTATACAGTTAAACCACAACTGTCTGAAAGTCCTGAAAAGGTCTTTACTAAAAACACTCCTACTCCTCTAAAAAGAAGTGGGAAAGCACTAAACAAACTTCTAAAGAGAAGCGTTCTCATTCCCAAGGTAGGTCTCCTCAAAAGGAGCCCTCTGAAAGGAGGTATAACCACAGGAATAGGGATAATTTGAGAAAACCTGACAGATATCAAGATACTGATACACGTTCCTCTCGTACCTTTCAGACTTCGTCACAGAAATCCGAAACAAGAGGACGGTCAGAAAACAAGGAAGAACGCGTGAAGTCCAAAGACGATCAACACGTTCAGAAAAACAAGAAAACTCTTTTCACCAAAAAGAAGGTATCCGGTCTAAAAATCAGACATGCCGAGGATCTTGAGGACAAAACTCAAGAACGGGGAATGGGTTCAGACAATGTTGGGCAGTGCCGCAGAAGTCACCATAGCTCGCAAGAACTTGAAGGATCATCTGGAGACAGTGGACCTGAATGAATTCATTCATGTTGAAACTGCAGATACCAGGGTTAGTTCTCCACATACGTTATATGAAATAACACTCCGGATGGAGGGAGACATACCGAGAAAGATAAGAGCACTGTTTTGGGAGCGACTAGCTAAGGGTTATGAGATTCTTCTAGCTGAACAAGACTGGCCACCACAATTTGTCAGGGAGTGCCCTGATGGCGAAGACATCATTATGCCAGCCTTCTCCAACCACATTACAATTCATTCAAAATATGTCTATGCAGGAAATGGGCAGTCGTCCAGGCTCCAGCATTATACAAAAATCATGTAGGATGGGATGAGGACTCTCCTCACCATAAAATCCAACCTCAACCAACTGCGCAAAGGCAGTACCCAGTTAAGCAAGAAGCTAAAAAACAGGTCAGGGAGATATTAGATCAACTTGAATACCAAGGGGTGATTGAGACATGCACCTCATCAATGAAAAATCCTTTGTTTCCTGTCTCCAAACCAGACAATACATATCATCTGGTATTTGATTACAGACATCTAAACTCTGGTTTCAAAACATTTGCGGTACAAAATGCATACAGTGCAGAATTAATGAATAACATTGTGCGTAAGAAGTACAAAACCACATTAGATATTTCTAATGGTGTCTTCTGTCAAAACATTGCACCAGAAAGTAGGTATTTGACCGCTTTCTCAATCATGGGGTCACAGTGTCACTTCTGTCGTCTCCCCCAGGGATTCAAGACTAGTCCTGGGTTATTTTCAGCGAGAGTAACAGAATTAATACAAACATATGATGACGAAGCATTATCATATGTGGATGACATCTATCTGACAGACGATGACTTGGACAGGCACTTGAACAGGGTGAATACCATTATACTTGGATTCGCCTCTGAGGGTTATAAATTCAATTTTAAGAAATCAAGAATTAGCCATCTCAGCGTCCTTTTTCTAGGATACAAACTTTCAAGTGAAGGCAAAAGCCTGGCAGCAAACTTTCTAGAGAAATGTGCACTGCTCCAACCTCCAAAAACTGCTAAAAAACTTAGTTGATTCTAGGTTTCCTGAATTTCAGAAGAACTTACATTCTAAATTACGCAGAAAGGGTAAAACCTCTCTACGAATTAATCAAACCTGATTTCAAAACAGTTAATTGGACGCAAAAACACACGGAAATTTTGCGCTCATTGCAAACAGACATGTTAGCAACTAAACATTTACAAACACGCATAAACGTACGCAACTTAGTGATCCGCATAATTCCAGGACAATTCGGATTCATGTACTTAACTTTTAACGAAGGTAAAAAAGTACCAATAGCTTACAAATCACACTGGTACACACAAGCAGAAATGAAATTCACTTCTACAGAAAAAATTCTGACAGCGGTTCAAACTGCAGTAGCAAAAGAGAGAGCCCTCGCACAGGGTAAGCGCATTATGGTGTTATACCTGTACCTGCCTTAGAGGCAGTAACAAAAGCGATCATACCAAATGCTAAACCTTTACATCCGAGATGGATACAATGGGTTAATTCTCTTGCTGCAACAGACGTTGAATACGTTTTTGATCCTTATTTGAAAACACAAGTATTTCTACAGTAGAAACAAAAATGTCCTCTGCCTACTGAAATTCTGCCTCTAGAGAAGTATGAATGTATAATTTATACTGACGGATCAGCTTAACCCGCTTCGGGGGGTAAACAAGCCTATAGTGCGGCGTGAACGATCGTTAAAGGTCGCTGCCGCGATGGCAAATTCCGACCAATGGTCAATAAGTTGCAATCTTTAGGAGATTGTACAGCTCAGCGAGCTGAACTACAAGCTTTCAAGATGGCACTTGAGAATACGGATTGCGAATTCCCCCACACTCATAGTGTGCGATTCATATTATTGTGTTCAATCTTACAATGAATACTTGCAAAACTGGATTCAAAACGGTTACAAAGATGCAAAAGGTGGCACAATCAAGTATAAAATGCTTTGGGAACAAGTAGTTCAGTTAAGAAAAGGAACTACAAAACACTCATTTGATACATACGATGAGTCATCAACGTGATGGCGTTCACGTTGAAGGGAATTCGTTGGCTGATGAAGCCGCGAAGGCAGCTGTGCAAACGGCTTCCGTAGCTGCAATCACTCGTTCAAAAAACTAAAATAGCCAGCGAAATAATGCTGGCTGTCACTGCGTCCAGCAAAGACAGTTTTAAAACATTACCTAAAGGGTTTTCACTCAAATACTCATATGTAACTGAAGCGAATAATGTTCCGTTTGCTCGAATCCCTGGAGTGGGGGATAGGGTAATTCCAAACATGGAACATAGATTAGGACTCATTTTAGCAGCACTTGAAGGGCTCGCCTCTGCACATGCAGGTGTTTCCGCCACAGTATCATTATTAAAACAGAGATACTGGTGGCCGCGCATGAGGAAACAGACCAGAAACTATGTTTTGGAATGTGAAATATGCCAAAAGATGAAAGTCTCTACTGTGAAACGTCCTGCGCAGATGCCGCTGTTAATTTCACATAAACCATTAGCTTGCGTTTACCAGGACCTCTGCGGTCCCTTACAGAGGGATGGTAACTATAAATATATCATGGTCGCAGTGGATTCTTGCTCAAGATTCATTTGGATGTGGCCTCAGCGCTCGGCTGACGCTTGAACTGTTATAAAAGATTCGCAAGACTTTAATCGGCACATACGCAGTTGGCACACTACATTCTGACCAGGGTCCTGCGTTTAGTTCTCGAGCTTACAAGGAGGCCATGGTCAATTTGGGCGTTGCATTGGGGTACTCTAGTCCATTCCATCCTGAGGGAAATTCGGTAGTGGAGAGAAAAAACAGAGACATAAAGCAATCTATAACAGCTAGGGTATTAGGCTCGGATGACGGGTGGGTAAAACATCTAATAAGTGTCCAACGTAGTCTTAATAATCTGCCAAGAAGTTCTCTAGGGGGTATCACTCCATACGAAGTCCTTTTTGGGACCAGAATGTTAATATCGGATCTCGATTGTCAGATTTCAGTGGTAGACCCAAAACCCTTTGATATCAAAGACCGTTTGGCTGTTTTACAGGACTTAAATGAAATAAGACGAAACAAAGTAACGTGTTCCTGAAGCCAACCATCACTGAAGAGAAACCAACCATCCCAGCAAGGCCTGTCTGGATTCCCAAGCTTGGGGATCTAGTCAGAGAAAAGATCGCGGACAAGAAGGAATTTGGGCCTTCTTACAGACAACTAGTACCTGTCCTAACAATCCACGGATCAAGAGCAGTATTACTGCCGCCCCTTACTGGTAAGAAGGAGAACAGGTTTGTGTCAATCGACCTGGTAAAACCGCATCATGTGGCCGAACATAACCAGTAGGCCAAGTGGACCCCGCCAATGTAGCAGACGACTTAATCTGTATACTATCCAAGAGGTTCAAACTGAGAGACTCATCACCTTTGAAGAATCTGCAGTGCAAAAAGGACTATGCAACAAATCAATGGAACTTGTACCTCTTGAAACCCAAATAACAGTTAGTCAAGAAACACCTGTCTACAACTATGTAGCATCTGACTACACAAATGTATCAAGTGGTTCCAGTGATTTCAATGAATCCTGATGCAATCACTACAGTTGACAGAACTGCCTCTGGCTATTTCATTAACTTTGATACGTTTTCTGAGGATCCCAGCGAACGGGAAACAAAGCCAGTATAAAGAACTTTCAAAGAACAAACAGCAGAACTTTTTCATCACCTGGAAAAGACTTATCTGGTTTCACCATGGATTGAACTTTGGATTGTGTTGGGTGTGCTTTTTCTTCTGCTTTGGTGGACTCTGGTAATAACGCTGGGAATGCTGATAAATGGAAGATATGTTAAACAGGACACAGCAAGTAAGAACATCAACTTACTCCTCAAACCACACAAATCATCTCATCGTGAACAAAGAGACTTGTCATCAGTAAACATCACTGCCGTTCCTATACCAGGGGGTATAGCTTGGGACAGAACTGATTATGCCATTTTTGGCCCTGCAGAGCTGTTGAAGATTCCACATCAGTTCAAGATTTCCTTGAATGACTGTGTGTCATCTAGTACCTTTTCTGATGATTGGGACTTCGAGACTGTTACTAATATGATGTCAAACTTAGAAATGCTTAGAAGGTTCATTAGATTATGAACAAATGTATTGCTATAATCACTATGGTCATCATTTCTTGCACAAACTGCAAATCCTATAAGTGTACTAATGTATAACCAATGGGAACATTGTCCTACGCCACTCAAGGGTAGCTCAAAAACATTTTTGGGAAAATTTCCATACTTTTCAGGGTTCAATGTATCTAATCCAAAAAACATTTTACTTTAAAAATGAAAACAAAACCGGATTGAAAAGTATGTTGTCAAATACCAAGCAGATTTATTCTGCAGCCTTTTATGCCCAAGTGTCTAAACTAGGTTTTGACTTTTGGAAAGACAACATTGAGACAAAAACTGTCTGGAGTACAAAATATTGGCAAGTGCAGGATATAGAAGCTTTATTTCGAGCCTGCATCATCCCAGAGCAAATAATGTTTTTGAATGACACTGTCCAACGGACGTCTTGTCTTGGGTTAGCTAAGATAATAGACTTAAACAACCCATCCATACCTACACCTACACCTGATAGTAACACTTCAGAGTGGGAGGTCGACGTACATACTATTTTGCTTCACAACAGAACAGATCCAGATTGGAAAAAATGGTTAATCTGGCCCACAGACACAAACACCTGTCAAGATAGATTCCTGAATAAAACACGGGGGTGCACATTCACTAGGCCAGACCCAAGATATGTTCAGAGACAGCATCCAGGAATAGTAACAACATACAGTGTAGGGAAGCTGTGCCTTTCATTGGCTACATAGATCTACACTTAAGGATGTAAAACAACACTTATCTTTACTTAAATATGGCGCTGAAGGGAATTCTTGCTAGGACCAAGAACACTGTGTCATAGACGTTTTATATATGCCAGTATCTATGCTGCTTATAATGAAGCATGGAAGATTACACAAGCAGAGACTGCAGAAAGAATACGAGAAATTGATCGTATTCATTTAGAGAAAACTCTCTGTAGTTCACATTGGGTTAAGGGCTCTGTCGTCCAGGATATATTCTTTGGACAGCATAGTATCCTCTGCCTTAGACATCCTGGAGCAGGACTTGGTCATGTTGCAACATGGTCAGTCGCAATTACGTTCTATCATGCTATTAGGCTGGACGTTGCAAAACCTTCATTCAGGCTATGTGCCTTGGCGTTTAATCAATACTACGTCACTGTTTTCAGAATTCACTCTCACTGATAAACAGATCAAATTGGCGCAAAGGGGAGCAGACTATACGGTGCTGAGCATTGAAAAACTGGAAAGATTGCCATTTACAGTCGCTGAAAAGCCAGCTACTGAATGGATTATACATGGAACAATCACTCTGCCAGTTCCAATTTTCCATTTTCGATATTGCTTAAAACACATACCAGCAGGCAAATATGAAAGGTTGGGTAAAGAATACATCAATACATCCTGACAATTACCATACACACACAAATGTTGGAGTGGGGGAAAGGAAGTATTTCTTAGTGGAATGAACTGTGAAAAAGCACTAAGCGGTTCTCTCCTTTGTCAGGGTATAAACTTACACGGGGCCTGCGATGGTTCCTCAAATAACTTATCCTGCCACCTGCAAGGTTCACCAGCTGCGGTGATTGATCAAATTTTTGTACAACATTCAAATGGAAGTTACATTATGTTGAACGATCACAGCTGCTGTGGCATGTTGCCAGGTGTACCCTATCTAGTAACTGTGTCAGCCAGGGTCACTTGCTATATGCAAGTATTGTTTCCAAAAACCAAGACAGACCGGGAGTCGCCTTTATGACCTTCACTGAACATCTCTTCTATACAAATTGATACTTTAAGCAGAATGAAAGCCATTCTTTTGCAAAAAACTGTGCAACTGACCTCGACCAAAGACACCTATGATCTGCAAGTCGTAAGGACTTATGCAGACATACATGCCTTATTAACTACAAACTAACCTGTACATTTCTCAGAAATGTTAGGTCGTATCTCAAACATATCTGATACGAGTGGTATTGTACATGTATTTAAGACGATATTTTCTGGACTGTTAGCACCTTTTGAAGTGGTCCTAGGAATATTTCCAAACTTCATGCACTCTGTGTTTGGCGGATTACCTCTCATTTTGGGACTCGCTGCAGGGATACTATTTTTGCTCCTGCTGCTGCAATATGGCAAGCCAAATCACCAGCGACACCCAGTTCACCGTGGAGACAACTCTACTGGCAAAGAAGTGTCATGAGCGCATCGTCCAAACTTTGGGATTAACTTGTTTACGAGCATTAAATACCACATGGTTTCTGTCATTCAGACCAATTTGGCAACATTGCATCTTACCTGTTCTACGCTGCCTGCTATGCGGAGAAGAATGCGTGCTAGACACCTGTCTAAGACTCCCATCAGTCATGCCAACAGATGTTGATACTTTGGTTGAACCAGTAACGGCCCATGCACTATGTTGTCCCCAGCTGCTACCAATTCTGATGACGGCATTCATTGAGGCCTCACAGATGCAAAATGCTGACGGTGATGCACGAGAGGAAATAGGCACACAGGTATCATCCACTTCGAACATTGCTAATGCGACCAATGCTGACGGCCATGCTTCTCATCTATGTGCGGTTAATCTTCTAAACGAGGTAATCCAACTTTCACCTACAATGGCAGACACATTTTTTACAGACTTAGAAGATTTGATGGTTTCTCCAAGCACAAACACTGACTTTTGATTTGGCACACACTGTTCTGAGAGACTCTGAATTTAACCTTCAATTTTTCAAAACAAAGTTCTAACTTTGGGACTTTTTTCCTATGATTCATTTTTTTTCTCCAAATTTGTATTTTTCATGTTTTTTTTTACACAAAGTAATCTGCTTAAAGTAGAACTATACATAGAGAACAAGAATTCTTTGAAAAGCTTCCAGAGACAATATTTGACCTTATCCTCATAACCAACAGTTATATTTAATATGGCATGAAATGGTTTCGGCACCTTTCTTTTCTGTATTTAGAAGCCATTTCATTAATGTTTTTTTGTGATTCATTCGGATAGCATTTCCAAATGTCAACTATATGCTTTGAATGGAGCATTGCCTTTAATGCGTACAGCGCACATGCTTTTTGTACAACCAATACCAATGCATTTTTTATGTATTTTTGGGTGGGTTTTAACACATCATGTTTAAATATGTTTAACGTGTTTAGAACTTAGTAGAAATCGTATATAAGAAAGTGGAGTGGGTGTTGTGTGGCATTTTAGGTTCCGATTGAATTTTCCAGATTCATGCCCTTTTATAGGTACAATTCACGTTGCCCTTATATAGGCATAGAAATTAAGCCCTTATTTAGGCATAGCCCATACAACCCAAAAACAGGCATGGCTACTTCCATCCGTTCAGCAAACGTCACAACAATTTCTTGGAAAACCAGCTTTAGCCGTTAGGGACTTCTCCTTGCTTGAATATTGATTTCTCCAAGAACTCAGTTGGTTTTGCAATGAACATCTATTCCTTAGGGGTTCATTTATGACGTTCTTATGCCCGACTTTATGTCAAGTCAAGTCAATTCGTTTATTTGTTACGGAACTCCAACGGAGGTCCACAAAAATACGCCAATACAATAAAAAAAAAACATGCTTTATAACAAATACAAAAATCTACCTTAAGCAATCAGCAAAACATTACACATATCAACTAAACTAAAATTCTGAAATTCTAATAAATAGCCAGAAATGTTTAAAAAAATTGAAATATTCAATGGCAGATCATTTCATTAGGAGGTGACAACACAAAAGATCGGGCCTCCTCAACGGAACGAATATTAAATTTAATAAAAGAGGGTCTCAAAAACATACGCCTTGCCCTTAAAAGTTCTGGACACACAAATAGCACATGATTGAGATCCTGTATTTGGGAGCGGCATAGTTCACAAATTCTCTCATCTCTAGCAGTTTTTTCCCAAATGCCCAATACGTCTCTCAAGGGCAATAGGTTAATTCTTAAAAGAAGTATTAATCTTCTGATGCCATGTGGAACATTCCATGAGAGATAGGGCTGGGGTCCGCTCCCCGTCGCACTCACACGGATCACCTTGTTACGAACTTTAGGATCACTTAAAGCTATATCTCTTGTTGTACTAATTGTGCTTACAGACCTCTTTAAAAACGACTTCAGTACAGACTTTGGCATGGGTGAGTCACTATTTAAATTGAGCCCAAATAGATGATTTGCATGGGCAAAAGATCTAAAAAAAAAAGCTGATTTCTCTTTTAATTTTACAAACATTTCCAGCTTCAGAGTGGCCCTTAAAGTGCCCTCAACCCCACAGCAGAGAGAGTTCCCCCACCTCAGGACCGCTGCCAAGGAAGAAGTGTAAGAAGAAACTAAATGGAATTCCAAACGAAGAACATGTGGGGCTGCCATGGAATTTAAATTACAAATTTGACGGAAAAACCGGCCTTCAGCCTTATCGAAAGAGAGCCAGTAATTCCTATCCAAAACTTCTGCAGCATAGGTTAAAGTCGGGGGAATTTTAACCTTAAACACTGACAGAACATGATTAAAATGACGTCTCCCACAGGTCTTATCAAATCTATTTAGAGCTCCAGCCTGGGAGGCGGCCTTACCAACACACCGGTTGATGTGCTCTGAGTCACGCCCGTTTTTTAAAAAAACCTTCCCCAAATACAGGTATGCATTGACCAATTCAAGTTCTTCCTGCCCCAACAGCCATTTATACCCTTTCTTTATTCTAAGCCCTTTCTTGCGAAAGACTAAAATTTTACTTTTGGCGATGTTGATTTTCAAACAATGCTTCTCCGCATAATTAGTCAAGGCATCCAGACAACGCTGCAAGCCAATGGGGGTTAGATCAAAAATAGCAACGTCATCTGCATATAGTAGAGTGCCAATAGACATTGTACCAATTCTAGGGGCATCCCCCTTCGCTGAGTTTACTTTCTGGGGGAGGTCATAGATATAAAAAGAGAACAAAAGAGGGGCCAACAGGCAACCCTGCTTGAGGCCATTATATGTATTAATCCTGCAGGAAAGCCCCTGCGAGCCACCCATCATCACTTGACACCAAGTGTCTGTGTGTAATTCTATTATGAGGCCCAGGAGATGGTGTGGCATACCAAGATGAGAGAGCTTTCTCCACAGCGTCTGATCCACTTTGTCAAACGCCGTGGAGAAATCAATAAAAGCTGTGTAGACCAACATGCCTTTACGTCAAACATGGCATTCCTAAACACCTTCAAGGTATTTGCTATATATAAAATATATGCTATAGCAAAGCACGGTGGTTCAGAGCAGATCAGCGCCCTACTTGCCCGACGCAGCTCGCTACAACAAGTGCCGAAGGAAGCTGACTCTCCACTTGACACACTGATCAGGAAGCTGCCCTCCTCTGCTGAGAAATCCAGCTCCAGTGTTTCTGACTCCCTTGCGGGGTGTTGGGAAATCTAGTCCCGAGAAAGAGATACTAGACTTCCTTCATTCTAAGGTATGGAGCTGATTAGAACCTAGAGAAACATCTGGTAGATTCTTGGCAAAACTAAACCTATGCTAAACACCACATTTACTTCTTCCCTTGTACTAGACCTAGGTTAGGTACATTGGGGTAGGCGTATTTTAGAAGCACCAGTTGAGTATTTTAGCCTGTATTATTTATGTATGTATTTTTATGGCGCAGAAACCATACAGTATTATTTCATAATAGTTTTCTCGCTGTACGCATTATACTTTGCATTCTGTCTAACGATTGTAGCAGTTCATATCTCTTGTATGAGAAATAAGACTGTTCAATAAACCCTTTTATTGAAACACCCGTCTCTCTATTTTTTCTGCAACTCCGAAGAAACGAAGGATGCACGATTGACTGAGTAAAATAGTTATCTATTGTTTCTACGACTCTGAAGATATTTTCCAGTCCTAGGGAAACAAAGTTGTCCCTTCTTGTGAATTTGAGAAAGTTTCTAGTGATCTCTGAGCTAGCTGGCACTCACAATTAAGTTTACTATATTCAATAGAGACCTACTGACCTAAGTCCTACGTCAAATCTATAGGATATATTATTCCAATGCGCAGAGCCTATTGGGAATATAGGAACTACACTACAGGGCTGTCATCTGCAGGAGGTCAGAAACACATCAGTGGTGGAAGGCTGGATGGATCTAGTCAGCTAGCACACTAGAAGACTAGTAAGGTTTCAGGGGGCACCTCTTGGGTTCTCTCTGGGTGCATGTCATAATAAATCGAGTACTGGCAACAGGACAGATTTATTAAGACAAGGTGTTTAAAACCAAACACCAATATGTTCAGTGAATCCATCATGTAGCTGGGGAACTCTTAATGACTAGTGCTCAGTACATATATTTAAGATGGCTTCCCTGTTCACTTGCACTATCTAGCAGTTGAACTAGGCAGGACAAGGGCATAGCTGCTCATGCAGATATGTCCTCAGATGTAATATAATACACTCTGCCTTAGGGCCATAAGGCCTGTTGTAGGGGTAACTTACATATATTGAATGCAGTTCCTCTGGGCATAGCAAAACCAAAGGGGATCATGGACCGAGTGTTGAACAATGCAAGCACTCACCCCCAGTCAACTGATCTGGGTTTAATCCATCATCATCCTTTAGCTCACTCCGCCACCCCAGTTCAGACAAGGCCATATGCAAATCAGTCTGACCCTGTGCCTCATGGGAACAGTCCAGCCCGAACTGCCAAGCCATGTCTTCCCTGGACCGGAAACAAGCATCCTGGAACCGGTTTCTGGCTAATCGGCCGTCATAAGCCAGGCTAGCTTGAATCCAGTGGCAAAGTGAGCAAGGGACCCACGTCTGGGCATACCCTGCCAACATAGGGCGAACAAAGCAAAACCAAAGGGGATGAGGGACAGAGTGTTGAACAATGCAAGCACTCACCCCCAGTCAACTGATCTGGGTTTAATCCATCATCATTCTTTAGCTCACTCCGCCACCCCAGTTCAGACAAGGCCATATGCAAATCAGTCTGACCCTGTGCCTCATGGGAACAGTCCAGCCCGAACTGCCAAGCCATGTCTTCCCTGGACCGGAAACAAGCATCCTGGAACCGGTTTCTGGCTAATCGGCCGTCATAAGCCAGGCTAGCTTGAATCCAGTGGCAAAGTGAGCAAGGGACCCACGCCTGGGCATACCCTGCCAACTTAGGGCGAACAAAGCAAAACCAAAGGGGTTGATGGACGGAGTGTTGAACATTGTCAAACATTCACCCCCAGTCACAGATCTGGGTTTAATCCATTGTTATTTTGCTTGTCACGCCATTCCAGTTTGGACCCAACCATATGCAAATCAGCCTTGGCCCTGTTCCCCATGGGAACAGTCCAGCCCGTAATGCCAGGCTAGGTCCTCCCTGGACCGGAAAACAATTTTCCTGGTACCAGTTTCAGGGCATCACTCCTCATCAGCCAGACTAGCTTGATACCAGTGGTGTAACAAGCACGGGACCCAAGTCTGGCCATACCTTTCCAACTTAGGGTGAAAATACAAGACAAGAAGATAATGGGCGGAATGTTGAACATTGTCAAACATTCACCCCAGTCACAGATCTGGGATTAAACTATTGTTATTTTGCTCGCCACAACATTCCAGTTTGGACCTAGCCATGTGCAAATCAGCCTTGACCTCGTTCCCCATGGAAACAGTTCAGCCCAAACTACCAGGCTCGCTCCTACCTGGACCAGAAAACAAGCATCCTGGCACGATGATGGATTCAACCCAAATCCGTGACTGGGGGGGAGTGTCTGAAAAGGTTCAGCGCTCCGTCCACCATCTTTTGTTTGCTGTGTTTGCCCTAAGTTGGCAGGGTATGACCAGACGTGGGTGCCTTGCTCACTTTGCCATTGGATTCAAGCTAGCCTGGCTGATGAGGCGTGGTAACCCGAAACTGGTCACAGTATTCTTGTTTCTGGGCTAGGGCAGACCTGGCATGACTGTTTGGGCTGGACTGTTCCCATGAGGAACAGGCTCAAGACTGATTTGCATATGGCTGGGTCTGAACTGGGGTGGCGAAGTGAGCTGAAGAACGAAGATGGATTCAACCCTCTGTGACTGGGGGTGAGTGTCTGAAACTTTCAGTTCTCCGTCCATCATCTGCTTGTGTTTGATTTGTTCTTAGCAGATTTTTTTTTTAAATGGGGTTTCTAACCAGTTATCTTGCTGAACCTAGCTTGGCTTGGACTACCCAATTGGTTACAACTAGACTTTTGCCTAAATAGGTATGATACATGTGCCTTCTCTACACGGATGACGCAGTGCTTGTCTCTTATATAGCAAATGGGGTACAGGAACTAGTTGACTGTTTTAAGAATTTATGGGGGATTTGAAATTAAAGGTTAATCACCAAAAATTGTATATAGTGACCTGTGGGCCAGAGAATACCTATTCATGCAGATTTACTATCGGCGAGACCCCTATTACTAAGGTGCCAAATTTTTATTCTCTTGGAATTATGATGGACTCACATTTTAAGTGGGATAAGCTTTTATCACATGGATATCTTAAAACTTCAGGGGCTATAGATGCAGTATTTTAAATGTGCCTGAAAACCTGGCCAAAAACCTATTGAAGAACTCATTTCACTATATAATGCCACATGCCTCTCTTTGGGAACGTATAAAGCTGGGGTTTTGGGCTATATTGACCCTGGGCACCTGCAGGTAGTTGAAAATAAATTTTTGGGCATATTGTTAGTGGTCCCGAAGAGTGTGGCCAGTTCTATAACTTACATAGTAGCTGGTCTTTCCTTTATAGATAATACAATAAAAATTGCACCCGTTTTATTATCGATGAAGATATGGTATTCGCCTTACACAAATTTCTCACGGCAAGTTTTAGCAGATTGTGTCAAATTGGATCGCTTGGATTCCATCCCTTGGCTTACTTATCTCAAAAATCACTTACAGAATTTGGTTTACCAAAAGTATTTTTCCCCACAAACAAAATTGATAATAAATCAAGGCCCCTGCTAAATTCCCTATTCTATGATTATAGAAAAACTATAAGAATCACTATGATTCAGACGATGGACACGGCTTGCCGCTACGTAGAGCTTAAGAGCACTAAAGGATTGAACCTTATTTTATAATAGATTCCCAACACTGAACACAGATTTTATCTAACGTGTTTTAGATTGTACACACTGCACTTACTGGCAGCCTTCCCACAACATGGCACTTGGTTTTTTACCTTGCCCTTTTGCCCCTGTGATAATATTAGTCAGCAATCCCTTATCCATTTTATATTTTTTGTGGTTTTTACACTATGCCTAGAGTCCAGATTTTAATGCTTGTTTTACGCTTAAATAACCTATGGTCTTGTAGGCTCTGCTTCTGGTTTTTTTACAGCAGCTTTACTATTTATTCCTATGTCATGCTATTCTTAGTTATGTTCGTCAAGCACTGAATTAGGAGATATCCCAACATTTTGAAGCGGATGTAGAGTTTGGTGGACTGGGTTACTCCATCACAAACGTAACAGATAACCCATCCACCATATTACTAGTACATTATATCCTAAGGCACTTGTAATATGTGATGTCACTGACCATGTCATGAGTGATGCAATATGTGACGTCATCAGCAGTGCATTCCGGGCGCGCGAGTTATAGTTAGCTGGATTAACTATAACGGGGGAATTTCAATGGTTTTGTATGAGTGAAATGTCCAGCTAACTATTAACATGTGTGAAACCTATGGTTTTTTCACTGAATTTGCAAGGTTTTTGAAATGCTAATTCCTAACTATAACGTGTGTGAAACCTATGATTTTTTCAGTGAATTTGCAAGGTTTTTTAAATGCTAATTCCTAACTATAACGTGTGTGAAACCTATGGTTTTTTCAGTGAATTTCAAAGGTTTTGTAAAAGATAATTTTTTAATTTACTAATTATTACATTTTTTTCTTTTTATACTAATTTTTCTTTTTTTTAATAAATACATTGTACATATTATTTTTCCCTTCTTTATATTTCACATTTTATAGTTAAATAATTATAAAACAAAGTACAAAAATATATATATATATTTTTTTTAATATGATTACAAGGTCCGCGCACCGTGACTGCTCCGCAAGCACACCGTTAACTTTCTGTGCGCTTACCCCTGAAAGTTTTTTTAATTCCAAAAACGTAATATCCACTATAGTTTATCACGCTCTTGTAAATCGAGGTGCGCAACCGAGTGCGGGCACCTCGCAACTTTTTAGAAAAAAAATGGGTTTTTTTGGCCTTGGGGGTCCTTAATGGACCC
This sequence comes from Lissotriton helveticus, assembly GCF_964261635.1. Lineage (NCBI taxonomy): Eukaryota > Metazoa > Chordata > Amphibia > Caudata > Salamandridae > Lissotriton > Lissotriton helveticus. The sequence goes on along the minus strand of NC_136073.1, from coordinate 656,700,419 downwards.
CCTGAGAAAACCTAGGGGGTCAGGGAGTCTCTACCTTGCCCCCCTTTCCAAGATCTCCACTATAGTTTCTCACACTCTTGTAAATCGAGGTGCGCGGGGGGTGTGGCCAAGATGGCGACCGCGCCTGAGACGTGTGTCGTTGAGGCTCCCGGCCCCAGTTTATGCCCGCAAAATAGCTTACAACCCCCCCCCCAAAAAATATCGCCCTGTGACGACGCTGGCAAGCGATTTGCAGCGCTGATTTTGCCGGTGAGGCTGAGGCTGCAGAGGTGGACGGAGGCGGCGGCTCTTTCCCTGTCGGAATGGCCGCGGTATGCGAGCTGAGCGCCCCCTAAGTGCGGCGTACCCGGGGCTGGCACTGACTGGCCTGGGTGCCAGCGGAGCACGGGAGGCTGTAACCGGGAGCGGCGAAGGCTGGCAGCAGCTCCGGGACGGAGGCAACAGCGGAGGTGAGAGGTGGGGGTGGCGCCCCCGGACGGGACGTGCATAGACCCCGGGGGCGCGAAAATCGAGGCCCGGGATTCGGGGCCTACCCCTGGAGAGAAGGTCGACCCAAGGGATACCAGCGCCCCGGGGGCTGCGGAGGAGGTGCCAGGGGACCCCCCGAGGAGTGATAGCCGGTGGAGGACGGGGAGATATACGGCTGAGGCAGCGGGAGGAGACAAGGCCCACCTGCGGGCAGGCGGCGTGGGTGGAACTGGAGGCCCAGGCTTCGGGGCCTAGGCCTGGACGATTGCTTGGAAGCAGCGGGGGTGAATTGGAGACCACGCCTACTGGGGCCGGGGCTCGGAGGTTTGGGGAATTACTCCGCTGCCCCCGCTATCTAGGGGCCTGCCACAGAGCAGCGAGGGAGCGCCATCGGGTTGGCAGGACCACGTGGCAGTGCATAGGGGATCCCTGCAGCGACCATTGCGGAGTAAAGTGCCCACCGGGACTCTGTGGTCCGCCCATAGCGTGAGGCCCGAAACAAGGGTCTGGTCGAGAGGGGGCCCCTCTCTGAGGATTTGGCCGGCTGGTGAAGAGCAGGATCGGGGGGGGGAACCCACAACAGAGTGAAACGTCTGGAGGGGCGCAAGTGCCTACCCCCACTGGGGACCGGGCGGTGACCGGGACCCGGAACACTGTGGTCACTGCCGGCCACGTGGACAGAACTCTCGGTCTGCAGCAGCGCAGGGTTGGAGACCCTGTTGGAAGCGGCGGGCCCGGGTGACGGTGGTGGGCTCAGAGTGGCTGGAAGCTAACGCAGTGGCTGAGTTCTTTCGAGGAGCAGGTCAGTGGTGTGCCTCGTGATGTCGGGTGAGTCGCGCAGGGGCGGCCGCACCATACCAGACATGTTAGCAAAGGGGGCCGCTAAGGGAGAGAAGAGTCCTGTGGGTCCGGAGGTGGTCAAGGAATCTACGGGGCGGGAGGACGGAGGAGCTCCAATCACTAAGACATTCCTGGAGTCCCTGTTTAACTCATTGCGGGATGACTTTCAGACTTTGAAACAAGAAATGGCGGGCGAGTACAGAGAGCTCCGCCGGGACTTGGACGGCCTGGGAGAGAGGGTGGCCGCAGTTGAAGATGCTGATCAAACGCGGAGCGAGGAAGTTGAGCAGCTCCAGCAGGAAGTACTACGCCTGCAGGAGCAGCAACTGGAGTTACAGGCTCTTGCGGAGGACCTCGAAAATCGTTCCCGGAGGAACAACATACGCGTCGGCGGGGTGCCATCCAAGACGGAAGGGGCTGATATCACTTTGTTCCTGCAGGGCCTCTTCAGAGACATTCTGGGGGAAAGTGAGGACTTCTTGATCCGCATTGATAGAGCTCATAGAGTGGGCTTACTACGCAGAGCGCCCGGTCCTCCCCCGGATATATTAGCATTTTTGCCTGACTTTCCATTAAAGGAGCGGATAATGCAAGAAGCTCGTCGAAAACAGCCTCTAAGTTATCAGGGACAGCAAGTGGCTCTCTATCAGGACCTATCCGCTATTACCCTGCAAAAGAGAAGGGCCTTCAAAATCGCCACCGCGTTCCTGACTGAGAAGGGGATCCCGTACTCATGGGGTCACCCCTTTTGCCTGGTTTTCAAGTGGAATGGTGTGCTGCAGCAGCTTAGATCTCTGAAGGACACGTGCGCCCTGTTGGGGATAGATATGGCGGAGGACTCGGTAGGCAGCGAAGATGCAAGCGGGCCCTCACAGGGGAGGCCCTCCCGCTCTGCAGGGGAGGGCTGGCAGCGAGTGCGACGCAGGCGGTCATCCAGGGCGTCACGCAGGCGGGATCAGACGACGGTGGCGCAGGAGCAGGCTGCTGCCATCAAAGAGGTGTCCAGGGACACGGCGTCACAGGACTAAGTCTTTTCCTCATGCTCGAGGGGGGGGGTTCTACGTTTAGCTCTGTCATCAAGCGGGTCTGATTGCGGCAGGGTGGGGGGCCGCTGGGGTTGCCAGTGCCACGTTTCCCTTTACTGCTTCATTCCAATGGCCTGCCACGGGACTTGACTGGTCCAGGACTATTTTGACTGATGGGGAGTTTGAGGTTGCTTTAGGGTGGGCACTGGGAGGGGGAGTTGGGGGGCAGGGGTTGTTTCGGGTTCTCCGGGGGGTACTGCTGGGTTGGGGGGGGTTCCAGGTCCGAGTGAGGATGGAGATGAGCGCAGAAGTGGGATCCTAGGGAGAGGGAGTTGGGGCATGGGAGAACACGGGGCCAGGGGGGCGGATAGGGGAGTGAGGGGGTCGGTTCTTGAAAGGGGCGCTGCCTAAGGTTGCAGGGCTCGGAATGTGGCAGCCTACTGATGCCGCAGACTGATTTGCGACTCCTTACCTTGAATGTCCGAGGGCTTAACAATCCTGTGAAGCGCAGAACAATCTTGTCGCTTCTGGAAAACTCGAGTGCAGACCTATGCCTCCTACAAGAGACACATCTACTTTCCAAAGATTGCCACAGGTTAAAATCTCGCCATTTCCCAACGCAGTTTTTCTCCTCAGCCACCACAAAAACTGCGGGTGTCGCCATTTTGATGTCCCATAGGTTTCGGGGCAAGGTCCTCAGAAGAGCGCTGAAATCAAGGGGAGATTGCTCTTCTATAGGATTTCATTGGGAGATGCTACTTTCACTGCCTGCTCTGTCTACGCGCCTAAAGAGGGGCAAGAGAAGTTTTTCCACAGGGTACTCAACGAGGTGGCTGCGTTCTCTGATAGGCACATTGTGGTTGGGGGCGACCTTAATGTGGTTTTTGATACCTTGCTGGATAGGTCAGGACAGCGCTCCACGCAGTCGGGCACTCTATCTGAAGGAGGGCTGTGCAGGATGAGGGAGGTGGGGTTGACTGATTTATGGCGGACCTTGCACCCAGGGGACAGGGATTACACGTACTATTCTAATGCTCACAAAACATACACACAACTGGATAATTTATTGACGTCCACCTCACTCACAGCGCTGGCGTCCCAGATAGACATTGGGGCAATGGCACTCTCTGATCAAGCGCCGGTCACGGCTACGTTTGCATTCCCACCCCTTCCCCGCGCCCCGCGCTGCTGGCGATTGCGGGACACACTACTCTACAGGAGAGAGGTGCTAGACAAAATCAGGGGTGCCATAACGGAATACCTAACGCACAACCAGCCCACTGACACCTCATAGGCCACGCGTTGGGCGGCGCTCCAGGCAGTTCTACGGGGCGAGTTCATAGCGCTGTCTGCGGCGGAGAATTTGGAAAGGGCGCGTAAACGGGAGAGTTGACGGCACGCACACGCGAACTCGAAGCGATGCAGCAGCGCACCGGCGCGCCGAGAATTTGGCGACAGCTGCGCCTAGCGCGCCAGTAATTGGTGGCTCTCGATGAGGATCGAGCCGAATACGCGACCCTGAGGGTGCGTCAGATGTATTACACAGGCGGGGACCGCTGCGGGCGCCTGCTGGGGCGTGCGCTCCGGGAGCGGCAACAACGATGCATGGTGCAGGAGATCAGTACGCAGGAGGGACGAAGGGTGACTGGAGACAGAGAGATAGCGGATGCCTTTAGCGATTTCTACTCCTCTTTATATGCTGGAGCCCGTCTGGATCCGGCGGACAGTGCAGCTTTCTTGCAATCTGTCACGTTGCCAACCCTGTCGGCGGACCAGGCGGAACTCCTCGAGAGTGCGATTCGCCCAGAGGAGGTGATATCTGCGATAGCGAGACTCAAACTGGCGAAGGCACCAGGCCCGGACGGGTACACAGCGATTTTTTTATAAAACTTTTTGCCCCCAATTGGCGCCGCTACTAACTGCTCTTTTTAACTCGTTCTCAGACGCCGGTACCATTCCGAGAGACCTGATGGACGCCACGATCTCGGTAATCCCCAAGCCTGGGAAGGATCGCACGAATTGCGGGGCATATAGGCCCATATCCCTCCTAAATGTAGACCTTAAGCTCTATACCAGCATTTTGGCAGGACGGCTAGCGCCTCTTATGCAGCGGTTGGTCGACCCGGACCAGACAGGATTTATTCCTGAGCGGCAGACAGCCGACAACACCAAAAGGGCGCTCCACCTGATCGAACGGGCCACGAGACTGCCCGGCGAATTCATGATGCCGGCGATCGACGCCGAGAAGGCATTCGATCGGGTCCATTGGCCGTATTTGGAACATGTGCTACTGCGAGCGGGTCTGGGCCCCAAGTTCCGCACTTGGGTACTGAATTGTTACACCTTCCCCACGGCCACGGTGCGGGTTAATGGATGATCGTCGTCCCGTTTCCCCATTGAGCGCGGGACTCGGCAGGGATACCCCTTTTCCCCCTTGCTTTTTGTGTCATACATGGAACCGCTAGCGCAGGCCTTTCGGGAGGACACTAGAGTTAAGGGGGTCAAAATGGGTGCATACACACACAAGATCAGTTTGTATGCTGATGATGTACTCCTCTCTTTAACTACACCGAGGGAATCATTGCCGGCCAGCGTCGAGATTCTAAACGCGTTTGCAGAAGTCTCCGTCTTCAAGGTCAATATGACGAAATCCCTAGCTCTGGACCTCTCCCTGGACCATCAAACCCGCTCCTCTCTAGAAGCGGGTTTCCCCTTTAGCTGGGCGACGGAGGCGGTCCCCTATTTGGGGATTCAACTGGCAGCGACTTTACAAGGTACGGTGCGTATTAACTATGCCAACCTCCGCCACACCATACGCACTGAGTTGGGGCGCTGTCGGCATCTGCCGCTCTCCTGGCTGGGGCGGGTAGCGGCAGTAAAGATGACCATCCTGCCACAGGCCTTGTATATTTTCCGAGCCATACCGCTTCGTCCCCCCGAGGGTTGGATCCGCCAAACCCAGTCGGAACTCGCACAGTTTATCTGGAACGGGAGGCGCCCCCGAATGAAGCTAAGGCTGGCGATGCTCCCTCCTGAGAAAGGGGGTTTGGGGCTGCCTGATTTGCTACTGTATTATCAAGCGACACAGGTCTGGACCCTGGTAGAGTGGAGTAGGTGGGAATCGGAGCGGCATGGCTTTTTCAGGATCAGGCGGTGGCGGGTCGACCGCTACAGGAAGTCCCCTTCCTACACAGACGACATCGCCCCCCCCAACCTTTATGCGTCTTACATCACTAGAGTGCCACTGGAGGTATGGGACCAGACTAGCGTCCGGCACGAATTGACGACCTTCCCGTCGCCCATGACGCCCCTGCTGGAGAATGCGGACTTCGGGCCCGGCAGGGATATACGGGCATTTGCTTGGTGGCGTCCGGCGGGTTGTCGGTTCTTATTCCACATGTACTCTGCTGAGGGCGTGTCATCTTTTGAGCGCTTACGTCAGGAGCAGGGCCTGCCAGAGTCAGAGCACCTGCGATATTTTCAGGTACGTCATTGGGCGCTTAGTCCCCAGGTTCGGGAGAAGGCCGACCGGAAGTTTAGCCGGCACGAATATTGGCTAATTACGCGGACGACGGACAAGCGGCTCATTTCGGACCTTTATCGCATGCTCTTAGAGAGATACTCCTGGATATATAACGCGGGGAGGGCACGCTGGGAGAGGGAACTGGGGAGGGCTCTGAGCAATAAGGAGTGGGAAGATATTTATTATCGAGCTCGTCATTCTGCCTACCACATGGGGCTGACGGGTACTTTCACTAAAGTGGTGTCCTACTGGTACTACACGCCGGAACGGCTACACGAGATGGACCGCGCCAGGGACGCATCCTGCTGGCGGGGCTGCTGCGAGATAGGCACACTGACGCACCTTCTGTGGGACTGCACACACGTACAGGGGTACTGGAAGTTGGTCCTCGATGAGATTGATACCCACTTCAAAACAGAACTTCCGAGACTCCCGGCATATATTCTTCTGGGGCTCCCCAATGCTATCACTTTCCCTTTGAGAGCGCGAAGAGGCCGCCTGATCGCAATTCCACTGGGCTCCGCCATCCAAAACATTTTGGCCCTTTGGCGCACATCGCAGGTCCCATCTTTTCAGGGATGGTTAGGCCGCCTTTGGTCTGTTTTGGGGATGGAGAAACTTTCCTTGGTTCAAGCAGGTGAAGGGGCCATGTAGGCGGAGCTATGGAAACCATTCTTATCTCTGTTGGCCACGGAATTCAGAGAAGTGACATGCCCCCGTTACTTACGGCTGTTGCAACTGTGGTCGCCTGATGTCTGATTTGTTGTCGGGAGAATGGATGAGTGCTGGGAATCGAGTGATGGACCTGGAACGGGGGTGGAGGGTGGGTAGGTCACGGGGTAGTTGGGGTTCCCGGGGGTGGGGGAGGTGGGTGTTCCCTTATATGGCTCTTTCGCTTTTGACTCTGGAGGAGATGCTGCTGCGCTTTGTTCAGGGGTCTGGCTGGGTGTATACACCCTTTAGGCAACTTCGATTCGATGTTACCACCCTGAATCTGGGTCTAAGTGCTCACGCTGTGTATGCTGCTTGCCTTTTGCATTGTCTGAGAGCGTTCTGTTCAATAAAAACATTGTATACTAAATCGAGGTGCGCGACCGGGTGCGCGCACCTCGCAACCTTTTGGAAAAAAAATGGTTTTTGTGGCCTTGGGGGTCCTTAATGGACCCCCTGAGAAAACCTAGGGGGTCAGGGAGCCTCTACCTTGCCCCCCTTTCCAAGATCTCCACTATAGTTTCTCACACTCTTGTAAATCGAGGTGCGCGACCGGGTGCGCGCACCTCGCAACTTTTTAGAAAAAAAAAAATTTTTTTGGGGCCTTGGGAGTCCATTATGGACCCCCTTAGAAAACCTAGGGGGTCAGGGAGTCTCTACCTTCTCCCCTTTCCATGTTCTGCCCCTTTGTTCTCTACAATATGTTGACTCGCACTGACAAAATGGCGGTCAACACTTCCTGATTTCCTCCGAATCGAATGTTGACAGACGTCAAACAGCAAGTCAAAATTCCGCTCGCGCACAGGGGTGCGCGCACGGTGCGCGCTTATAGATATATAATTGATTTCAACTTTAATTTTCTCAGCAACTACTGGAAGGATTTACACCATTTAAAGAAAAGCGTAATCTGCGAACCGGACTCTACCTTTTTGCCAAATTTCATATAATTCCATTCAGCCGTTCGGGCTGTTGCCGTGTCTAATCGTCCTATGGAAAATAACAACGGGAAAACACGTTTTGGGACCCCCCCTTTTATCTCAGCCCCCACTTGACGAATCCCCCCCAAACTTTCAGGGAAGGAGCAGAGCGGGCCATCTTCTTTGAGAAATTCGCAAAGATTCGTCCACCGGCACCAAAGTTATTCCCAATAGAATGTTGCGGATTTCCTATGGAAACTAGGTCCTAACTATAACTACCTACTGGCGACCGCCAGTAGGTAATATAAATATATATATATATGGCTTAGTGCTCGCTGTGCTATCCCCTCAATCTCTATGTTTTTTACCCTTCCCAGCCACAGGTCCTTGGCCTACCCACATAAGTGAGGTATCATTTTACTCGGGGACAGAGGGGACCGCTGGGTGGTAGGAAATGTGTGCCCGCACAATGATATCATCTCCAACAGAAGTGTGAGAAAAATTTGATTTTTTTAAAGCTAAATTAGAGGTTTACAGGGGATTTTGGGTAAGAAAGAGTCAGGGGATCCACGCAATCCACATATCCTTGGACTCAGTGTCTAGATTTCAGAAATGTCTGGATGTGGTAGGTTTCCCTACAAGGGTCGCAAAGCCCGGACCATAACTGCAGGTGACCCCCTTGTAAACATAGGTCGTTTTGTAATCAATCATTTTTGATGCCTCCACAATATGCTTTTGGCCCTTCCCTGTCACAGGCACTTGGCCCACCCACACAAGTGAGGTAGCATTTTTATCTGGAGACCTGGGGGAACACTGGGTGTAGGAAATGTGTGCTTTCTTTCAGATTCTGGAAGAAAATGGCACGGTAATGAAAGTAAAATGTATGACTTTAGTCACATTTTGAGGTTTGCAGGACATCCTGGGTAAGAAAACTTGTTGAGATCCACGAGAGGCACACCACCCTGTACTCCACTGGGTTTTTAATTTACGAAAATAACTAGAATTGGTAGATTTTCCCTAGAGACAATGTTAAAGATTGCTTAATTCTTTGCTCTCTCAGAACATTTTAGAAGAGAAAAGCATTTCTACAGCGTTGTACAATGCAAAGAACGCAGCTGCTGGGAGCGCTGCAGCACAACATCGTAGCTCGTGTGTAAACCTTGCAATTCACCAATCCCAAAATAGTGCAAACATTATTCAGAGCCTGAAGACTCCAAATGTGTCTCTAATAATCTGCATTTATTTCAAGTTGTGCATTTCCAGGATTCAAGAAACTATTTCACTCAGATTAAGCACAGGATACATTTTGTGTCAAACAAAGATGTGAAAATGATTATAAAAAAATATGTTTTTCAAATGAATTGTTTTTGGTCAAGCTTCAATACTCGAAGGGCGAGGAAGAGGGAACTGTCAAGACCACCCCCCCCCACACACACACACACACACCTCCCCCTGTTAACATATATACAGAGCTAATACCTTGATGGAAGAAGCATATTTTCTTTAAGCCAATGAAAAATAAGTTTTCCAGCAGGAGATAGAGAATTCTGGAATAACTGCCTTATCCACAACGTATCGTGGCATGCTTCATCATACTCATACCTGAGTAGTTCAATACCACTCTGGTGGATCTTATGGAGGGTATTCTTTCATAATTGTTTAACTGGAATAGAGCAGTGGTCCAGATAAAAATAACAGAAGGTTGTACCGAAAGGAGTTTCCCTTTATTTGCTGGGGAATCATCAATACCCATTGTCTGCCCGCTGCTGACCAGGATGTGGACCCTCTGCGGTCTACACTATGCTGACCAGGCTGTGGACCCTCTGTGGTTTACACACTGCTGGCCAGGCTGTAGATCCTATGCAGTTTACACACTGCTGGGAGGGCTGTTGCAGGCTGTAGATCCTATGCAGTTTACACACTGCTGGGAGGGCTGTTGCCCCTACAGTTTTCCCACTGCTGACTAGGCTGTGGACCCTCTGGGGTTTACCCTCTGAAGGCTGTGGACCTTCTGCAGTGTACCCACTGCTGGCCAGGCTTTGGACCCTCTGTGGTTTACCCACTGCTGATCAGGCTGTGGACCCTCTGTGGCTTACACACTGCTGGCTGTGGATCCTTTGCAGTTTACCCACTGCTGGCCAGGATGTGGACCCTCTTGGGTTTGCCCACTGCAGGCTGTGGACCCTCTGGAGTTTGCCCTCTGCTGACTGTGGACCCTCTGGGGTTTGCCCTCTACTGACTGTGGGCCCTCTGGGGTTTACCCACTGCCTGCCAGGCTTTGGATCCTCTGCGGTTTATCCACTGCTGGTCAGACTTTGGACCCTCTGCGGTTTACCAACTGCTGGCCAGTCTGTGGACCCTCTGTGGCTTACACACTGCTGTCTGTGGATCCTTTGTAGTTTACCCACTGCTGCAATGGCTGTGGATCCTCTGTGGTTTTACTGCACATTCTCTCCTCACTCAGCATGTATGTAGTACTGATGCTCAGACACGCCTCTCTCCCACAGCCCTCCCTCCCCACCTCAGATCCTGCTGACGCATGGAGACGCACCTTGTGCCACATCAGCACCTTGCACCAGCTTGTGTGGGGCCTGCGAGAGATCAGGGAGGGAGGGGGAGTGTACAGACACTGGAGCACACAACTCGAGTAAATTCTAAAAGTATCACCCACTGTGGTAAAGGGGCGTACATATGTATCTTTATATTTATTACTTTACTCGTAATTTAGCATCTCCAATGAACCTTATACGTCTCTCAATATATCCTCTACCTTCACTCTCTGACTCATCTCAAACTCCATTCTACTACTGTGATCCCCAAAATAACCCTTTCTAGACTCTTCCCTCCTCTACCCTTCCTTGTATCATCTCAAACCTCTTGTACTCTTCAGACCTCCCAAACAAGCCTCTCTAAACCCTACCCTCCGACTCCCCTCTCATCCCAAACCTCATCCTGCTACTATGATCTCTCAAAAAACACTTCCCTTTTCTATCCAACTAACAGACTCACATTTCCACCGCTCAAATTAATTTCATATTTCCCTATACTAATTCACCACTAATCCTGTTTGGGTTCCGGAGTCGTGTGCTACTCGCCAATAAGAGATTTAATGCCTCTTCAGGGATACCAAATGCTATATTAATGAAAACCCTTCTCTCTTTAATCCCTCCACTATCCTTTTTCAATCGAAATAACAGACTCACATGTCCACGCTCAAATTAAATTTTCATATTTCCCTATACTATTTCACCAATAATTATTTTTGGGTTCCGGACTAGCGTGCTACTCGCCCGAAAAGCACTTTGACGCCTCGTACAATGACACTTTGGCATGACTTCCCCTCCATCTATTCCTCAAGTACACACAAATACTGGTTGGAGTTGGCACAAGGGTGAGTGAAAGGTGCAAAATGTACGTTTTTTTAACAAAAGATTTCACAACAATAAAAGTCACTGTTAATAATTGAAAGGTCGAAATCCTGAACTTATGACTCACACCTCGTGAGCTATATAGATGCGACAAGGCACCAACCTCTTTACAGGTTATTCCTACACCTTTCATACTTGACACATACAAGACCATTCACACTGTCAGCTGTGGGTCCAGCACAGTACAACACTCACATCAACTGACAGCACCATTTAAGGGCCCATCACTTTCATACGTTTACATGACTGACAAAGCCATCATCGGCTGGTAGTTTACGTAGTGTGTGCACTGGAATTTAGCTAGCAGGATGTGTAGTGACCAGCAGCAAGTCACTACTCGCACACCACAAGCCAAGCGCCAGCCCAAGCACACCACCAGCCAAGCACCAGCCCACGCACACCGACAGCCAAGCGCCAGACCACCCACACTGCTAGCCAAGCACCAAACAATACACACCGCTAGGCAAGCACCAGCCCACACACACCGTCAGCCAAGCGCCAGCCCCTGCACACTGCCAGTCCACGCACACAGCCAGCCAAGCGAAAATTTCAGAGCTAGAAGTTCATCGCTATGCTCGGCACTGCAATGTCCCTTCTCAAATATTTTATAAACAAGCTCTTATGGGTAGCTTTTACGGTTAGAGCAAATTGTGCCACAAGCAACAGTGTTACTCTTTGAAAAAGTCCCAGAACAATGGCACACCAGTGTAAAAGTTATCTATGTATAAATGGTGACCTTTGTTAAAAAGTCCTCTACCAAGTTCCCACACAATTTTCTCTGGAACCCCAAAAGTGGACGGACAAACGGGGAGGGGGTCATTACTGAAATCCCTACCAGTGTAGACCCTGAAATTATAGACGTATCCAGTGCTACTTCCAGACAGCATATACATCTTAATACCATAACGTGCCATCTTTCCAGGAATGTACTGCCTAAAAACGAATGGGTTCTTGAATAGGACCAAAGACTCATCACAGCTATTTGTTTCCCTGGCACATAGATCTCTGAAAATCAATCTACCAAAGTGATCAAGGACAAGTCAACCTTATAAAGACGATCACAAACACGGTGATCTTGTTGCAACGCTGAAGCATTATCAACAAAATGCAGCATCTGAAGTAGAAGTTAATACCGATCATGGTTGCAGGAAAGAATAGCCATTCCAATCAATGGATTAGTAGGCTAATATTAAGACAGCGACAGTTCCTTATCAGGCCCATCAAAAAAGTTAAACGCAAGAACTTATTGAACTCATTCCGAATTGTGGGAGTCCACCAGGAAGCTCTAGAGCGGGGCTCAAGTCTGGCACGGTTGTCCCAATTAGTCTGCTCAAGAATCTCATAAAAAAATACATCATCCATCAACAACCTGTACCAATCCACATGACCCTTATGATGTATGAGGTCAAAGATAACCTTTATGAAAGCTATCCTAGTGGTAGCTGTGAAGAACAGCCTTGAGGCTTAATCTTGAAGGAATATAAAGCAGCTTGTTTTACCAGAATATCACCTCTTAAATGACTAAATAAAGGAGAACCACAAAGTAGTTATATAAAAATATGTATTTATTAATATAACACTCTCTATCCTGTACGAGGTTAGAACACAAAGCACACAATACTGGATCAATAGAACAGTTTTAAGTAGCACAATACACAGCGGGCTCCAGGGGGAGACCGAACCATAACTAAAATAGTGGTATAACAATCACGACTTGACTAGACACACTGTCTAGAGAATGTAGAATTGCTGGGACTCCAAGGAACAGGAGACCCACGGAGGACAGGTGCAGTGAGGAAACACGACTGTGTGCTCCGTACAACTCTATGGGAAAGTTGCGGTTGCAAAGTTAATGTTTAAGGACCCTTCTAGGAGGACTTCAAGCAAACACTTTGGAACTTAAGAGTTTAAAAAGCCACCCCACCCGTGGATACTGTAGTATCTGAGTTACCTATCCCATGGAAGCCAGCTGCATAGGTCAGAAGTGGCGTAGGAAACTCTTGTTGTTCTGTATGGAAGGAAGTGAAGAAGTACTGCTGCCTTGAAGGATGAAAAGGATCCGGTGGAATCCAAGCCTGGATTCTGGATGGAAGGAACCTGAAAGCAGAGTTGACAGAGTTTGGGTCACGTCAGAGTGACCAGGGGCTCGGTAGACGAATGCCCACTGATGTTGGGTGTTTCAGGTGCGAAGAAAGGATGCTTGACTCTGCAGCCATAAGGTCCTGGAGGAATCGAGGATGACTAGGAGCCGGAGGTGAACTGCCCCACGAAGGATGTTGAGTGCTGAGGGATCGGTATCCGGCGGGAGCACCAACAAGCCTTGGCAACAGCAGCCCACGCAGGAAGGACAAACAGGTTACGGTGTGGAATAGCAAGGTCCAGGGGACTCTCCAAGCAATGGAGAGTCAGGACACATCTGGAGCAACCAGGAACGCCCAAGAACAATCAAGATGACCCTCAGGGGGACCCACAGGCCGAAGGACCAAGATTCGGAGGGGACCTCGAGGAAGTTTGCAAAGCACCTGCCCACAGAGCACATGTTGCGAGGAAGCCAGATTTCTTTGGTGCAAATACTGCTCGGAGTCTGGACCATACTAGGTCCAATGCACAATCTCAGGAATCGTCAACAAGCATATGCACTTGCAAATGGAGGCGGTGCACAGAGGTTCGGGTTACACAGTCCCCACAAGGGATACTGGACTCAAACTCTGTGAGAGGGCAGATCGACCTCAGGGACCTTCAGGAACCCACCTCCTGTGTTGCTGAATTATTCAGAGTCTGCAGGAGCTCAGGAGCAGCTCCCGGTCAGTTGCGCTTTAGGTGCCTGCGAAGCAGGGGAGTGACTCCTTCACTCCAAGGGAGATTCTTCTGTTGTCTTAAGTGCCCCACAAGTCCTGCACGGAGCCTTATGGAGTCACGACACAAACAACGTTTTAGACAGAAAGGGGGACGAAGTCCAGCCCAGTCGAGGTCCAACAAAGTTCAAGGTGTCCAGACGGTCGAAGGTAAGTGGTTTATTCTTGTAGAATCTTGTCCACATAAAATCCAATGTCCTGTAGCCAGGTAACCAATTTCATACCCACGGGCGAGGGTTGGACAGATTCTGGGGACCCTCCTAGGGGAGGGGCAGGACAGAGGGGTGAATACACCCATGTCCTTTGTCCAGTTTTGCGCCAGAGCAGGAGCCAATGGCTCCCAGAACTGGTTTGAGCTTAACTATGCACAGGGACACCAAATGTGCCCCCAGTGCAGACTTTCAGGGATCTCTGAGTGCACCCACTCAGCCCCAATACTCTAAACCCTGTCAGGGAGGGGGTCACACCTCCCTGTGACAGAATGCATATGGTGCTGCCCTCCTCTGCTCGAGCTTGGCTCGGCAGCAGGAGGGCAGAAATGTGTCTCTGGCTGGCAGCATCTATTTTGTGCTATCCGGGTCAAGAAGGCTGGTACCGGGTAGACCGGTGACCCCACGAAGCTCGCTTCAGAAGGGTGGAATCATACCTCCCACACCAGTTACTGGCGTGGATGTATGATTCCAAGGTGTTTGACACCAAACTCGATATGTTTCTATGCAGCCGTTCTCGAGATACCATTTACCTCGAGGTTATAATGCACCTCTACCTATATGTCCGGCAGAGTCACAGACAACCCAGGAGAATGGTCTCCGAAGGCGGCAGAGAGGCTCTGCTCATGCAGGGGCACCCTCTCACATAAAAACCAGCACCCTGCCTTCAGGATTGATAAGGCCCTTCTATAGGGGCGACTTATACGTTTTAAGCGTAGTGACCATTCGATATAGTGAACCTATATCTAAAGTAAGGGGTGCTAGCACCAGCTTACATAGGCTGCAGTAGCAGACCTAGAGTTCCATTTTGCATGGCCTCTCAAGGGTGGCATAATACATGCTTCAGCCCTTGAGAGACCTCTGGGGTACCTATGCTCTGGGTACATTGTGTACCATATACAAGGGACTGATAAGGGTACCCCAGTATCCAATCTGGAGTGTACCAAAGTACATGTATGTCAATTTAAGAGAAAAAGCAGATAGGCTATATCCAAAATCCTGGAAAGATGTGTGCTCCAACAACTAACCCAACACATGGATAGCATCACCCTCCTTGAATCCCACCAGTCAGGCTTCAGAAAAGGCAGCAGCACTGAAACCGCGATCCTCAACGTAATTGATGATAACCACAAATCACTTGATTCGGACCAATGCTGCATCCTCATTCCACCAGACCTATCAGCAGCATTCGACACAGTCGATCACAAACTTCTCATTAAGGTTCTTCAAGAAAGGGCTGGACTTGATGAGGTGGTCCTACGCTGGTTCTCCTCCTTCCTACACAACCACACCCAAGTAATTAAAATCAAAAACTTTGCGTTCGACCTACACCCAGTCAGCAGGGGAGTTCCCCAAGGTTCAGTGCTCTCCCCGCAACTTTTCAAAATTTACATGGAACCCTTCACCACCCTACTCTAATAAAGCCAAAATTCCCTTCCATCGGTATGCAGACGATACACAGATCTACTTGGAAACCTCCTCCATCAAGGACATTCAAAGACTCAACATCACATTAAGAGAAGTCCAACACTGGCTGTCAAGTAACCACCTAAAACTTAATCAAGACAATATGGAAATACTCCTCATCTCGAACAAAAAAGAGAACCCTCAAATTGCGGAATGGCTAAAAGCTATTGATTTGCTCAACGGGAACCTCACCCTGGCCGACTCTGTAAAATCACTAGGTATCACGCTAGACTCGAAATTGAACATGGCCAAACACATTAAGAACTCAGCTAAGAGCTCCTTCCTTATCCTGAAGCTACTGAACAAAATAAAACCTTTCATCCCACCCAAGGATCTCAAACAAGCCACCCAAGCAATGGTGTTGCCAAGACTAGACCATGGGAATGCAGTACTCTCAGGAATAGCAAAATCAAAATTTTCTCCCCTCAAAACAACTCTCAATGCGGCAGCCAGAATGTTCAGCGGAATCAACAAATTTGATCACATTTCACCCGCACTCTGAGAACTCAATTTGCTCCCAGTTGAAATGCGGGCGAGCTTCAGAACAGCCTGCCTCACGCACAAAGCCGTGCACACTGGCAAACCGGAATATCTGGCTTCCAAACTCAAAAAAGCCGGTCAGACCAGGAACCTCAGGAGTGCAAACACTCTTCTACTCATCCCGCTGAAAACACGCAAACATAAAACTGCGACCCGGTCCTCCGCAGGGAACGCGTCCAAAATCTGGCACTCTATTCCCCCTCACATCAGAACTATTCCCTCTTTTGCAAAATTCAAAAGACCCCTCAAAGTCTTGTTCCTCGACCGTTCCCTAGTGAACTGATATGAGACGCCAGAGCGATGAAGCAGGCACCTCGCACCGCTTCGACTCCGTGTCCTCAAGACTTCTACCCTCACCTCTACCCTGACCGAGTTCCCGTCACTCCTCCCCGAAAGTAGAGCTCTGCTCATGACCGCAACTTTCCTCTAAGACTTTCCAAGACCTCAGTGCCTCATGGTTACGCTACGAATTGGAACTCTCCGTTCATGACCAATACTATTAATGTATTGTGTGATTTTCTGCAACGCAACTGGTGTTAAGCGCTTCGATACCCTCGGGTCAGGCCAGCGCTATATAAAACTTCTTAAATAACAAAGGTTGGGGTCCTGATTAGCAGGATCCCAGCCAAACTAGTCAAAAACAGCACTTTCCTACAAATCACTCTACACCCTGCAACACCACGAAAGGCAGGGAACACTGGTTGCACGATGTTTGGGTCAACCTAGAGTCCAGCCCTTCCAATGGGTAGCCGTGCAGTCCCAGGCTGCAATCCAGATGGCTCTTGCGGCACTATTGGCACACCAGTGTCTTCCTCTAAAAGGGGCACTTCATCCGCACTGAGAGTGGCTTCATCATCTGATGATTCTCCTCTGACAGAAAATTCACTGCTAGAATCCTGGCCTTCCTCCTATTCCTCAGATGCAGAGTTAGTCTCATAATCATGGCTAGAAGAAGACTCAAAAAGCATATCAACAACCTGCTGCGCGGTCTTCCTGCAGCTAGCCATAATTCTTAGTTAGAAAGGTAGCTTGCTAAAAAAGTCTACAATCCCCAACACTGTAAAAAAAAAAACTAAGTAATAAACAAAGTGTGGATTTATAAAACAAAAAAAAATGGCATATAGCAGTTGTAGGTTAAGTCAATCAATACAAACCACATAAAGACCTGTGTACTGTAAAACAATATACTCACTTGCCAGAGACCGCTAGACTCACCAGCACCTATGCTTTACAGGCAAAGCAAGCGCCATTGATTTTCCACTAGAAGAGAAAACAAAAGGAAATTACACACATGGCAACACAATACACATTGTGCACAAATACAAGACAAATTTCACACACATTCAAACAGAAGCTGAATAGGTTGCTATTATAACAGCATTTCCTAAAACACCTTTATGCAGGTCATTGATACTTATTTGGAGTAAACAGTATAAAAAAAAACGTTTCCTTACCAAACACTTGCAACTACACAAACTGCAGTTCTACCAGTGCTGACAGCGCAAGCACAAGTTACACCAAAATAAAACAAAAGCTGTGCACTAAAATAAAAGGAGAAAACTAAATTTCGATCACAAATGATGACAAAATACACAGACTATTAGCCGAACTACATTTCACACACAAACTTTCCCTGTGGTCTAGTTGCTTCTGCCCCCTCGGGGGGCAGAAGCAACTAGGCCACAAAATAGGCCTCAAATGATATGGCCAATCTGCCCACAAGGGGTCAGAAATGGCCAAATCCTTCACCCACTAAAGGGGAGCGACCCTTGACCAAGAGGCAACTCCCCAAATCATTCTGCGCCATATACAGTAAAATCCCTGGTGTTCTAGTGGCTTATGCCTCTGATGGGGGCAGATGGGCCTAATAATATATGGCCAAACTGCTGTGTTAATTCTTGGGAATGATCACATCCTCACTGCATGTTTTTCAAGGTGCTCTTATTTTTGGTGGCTTAAAAAAGGATGCAAAATGAAATCAAGAAAGTACCTAAGATTACACAATTTGGTTGAGTGGGTAAGCTGGGATTGGTCCCAGTTTTTCTGGTTTCAAAGTGCTCAATTCAGCCACTAATGGTTACCTCTCTTTCTTACTCTCATTTTGCAACGAAAGTTAATGCTAGATCTTTAATTCCTGGCGCATGAGGATAGAGCATGGGTGGCAGACAGAAGCTACATAAAAATTGGCTCATTTTGACCTCAGAGGTTCAAGAGAACCTTGAAGTGAGCAATAGCCAGGCTCTTGACCCAAGCCTTTAGGGGCAGATTTATGAAGGACTTGCGCCGCCGGTGCGTCACTTTTTCCCATGTTAAAAATGACGCACCGGCGGCGCAAGTCCTTCATAAATCTGCCCCACAGTGTCTCACCCACCTCTATCACATAATGGCAATTGAGAGTACAAAGGCGTAGAAAGGATATGATTTGACTATGGTAGAAAAATTTAGTGAAGCAGTAGTACCAACACCACAGTGCAGGACTCCTTGTTTCAAGATTCATACCCTTTTCACTATTCCATATTTTACTGTGTGCACTATGAGACTGGGTGCTCCTTCGCCATGGGTAATTCCAAATGATTGTTCAGTTACAGTGCTGTTTTCTTATCAAACACATACCACCAGTGTTTAGTGTGGTTTAAGTTTTTCCTATCACTTTTTAAAAAAAAGGTACAGAGAAATAGGTTGGGAAAGTAATTGTCCAAGATAGCACAATTTGTCACATGGGGCGGCCGAGAGTAAAACACAAGCATGCCCTTGGTTCCATAGTTTCCATCTTGCACATTAGAGAACAACTGGGGTCGGAGTGGTTCTGATGGTAAGACCTGGGGACAAATGACTCCAAAGAAATGCCTCTGTGCTGTGGAACATGCTCAGACCTTTAATACAGAGTTCACAACTAGAATATTTTGGCAAAGTGGACAAATACCCGACTAAATATCTAGTCTCCTAGTGCTGTGGCTAAAACATTCCCACTGTCCCATGTCTAGTGGTGGAGTGTGTTTATGTCTGCCATCCTCAGTTGATGGCACACCTTGCTGGTGGGTCTTTGTCGAGGATTTTTTTATAGCACTCGCTACTGTAATTGAGCTTGTTTCTAAGCACTTCCAAACTTTACAGCTAAGAGACTAAAGGCTTAAGGAGATTGTGCAGCCAAATATTCTATTTCTTTGCATTTTAACATCAAGTTACTTCCTTTGTACGCTTTACTCGCCCAAGGCAGCGATAGGGAGCAGAAAGGGCTTACCCCAAGGTGCAGTAGATGGATAGTGACTCAGATGTAGCACAACACAGTACTGTCAAATCTGTACGTCTTCAAGAGACCAGCAAAGGACAGAAATGGAATGAAACCCTCAAAGTAACTCCAGAACTCACTGTTCACACCATGTACATGCTTTACGTCCACTGTGATCACCTTGCAACGCCCTGCCTCCCTGCCCTCACCCAGCTGGCATCATTGCGGCCCTCAGTCACACCACAGACAATATTTTTTGCCTCCTGGGAAATGTTTGGGAGTACCTATGCTGTATCTGTACCTGCAGTGACTCAATATTTTCATTAGGTGTTGCAGTTCCCAGTTATTTATGAATTCTTAGAAAAGGTGACATAAGATATTACAGTCATTATACAACTACCTCAGCCCCTTATAACAATTACCCCAATTACAACTCAGGCCCGATTCACTAAACTAGCACTGGTACTTACAAAGATAAGAAAGGCCCTATGATTGATGAGAACAGAGCTACCTAGCTATACTCCTTAGTTGCTAGACCTTGCTATGTGTAATAATAAAGAAGAAAGTTGATGCATCCTGGCCAATACTCAAAAGATATATAGATTGCATATGGCTAAAGAGGATGACCCAGATAACAGTTTTTTATAAATGAAAGTTCCTGGAATACGAGTTGAGATGTGTTCGACAGTTTATTACTGTATAATTTGTATGATTGTGGTGGGACTGAGCTTAGATAAGTAGATGGTCACCAGTGAATATTTTGATTGTCCCTTGTGCCTGCAAATTTACACTTTTTGTACAATTTGCTAGTAAGACAGTCATTTTGGTTATAAATAAAATTAAAGGAGAGAACGCTGCATCAGGCAAGAAGTTTTTTTTTTTGGACTAACAGACTCGATTTTCAACCTGTGCGGGCTATATGCCTTGGGCCCTCTGGGATATGGCAAGGGAGTTCTTGACTTCCATCGACTTTAAACGGACTGCTTTACCCAAACTGTACATAATACCTTGTGGTCAGCTGGATACTACAGATTGTTTTACCAAAGCCATGTGCACCAGTGGAGTTATCTAGTGCTGCTTTTGGATGTGGCACCAGCTCTTTCGACACAACAAAGCTTCCTTGATAGACATGCCTTTTGATGGCGCCAAGCACCCGTAGTGCCATGGCTCACTCCTTGGGGTTACTTTTCTTCACGCACCTGTTACACCAGCAGTATTGGAAGTTCAGGGGTTACTCAAGGTGCCTTGTCTGTTGACAGAGACAACCCTCATACCTTGTCCAGCAGCCAGCCCAACCTGTGGCACTGAAGGAGGAAGTGGCAGCAGAGGTTCAAACCACCAGAAGATTCTTCTTTCATCTATTGCCATTAATGGTTTCTATACCAACTGTCATGTGGGGCCTATAGGGCATAGAATTTGCTTTTGTGTGCCTGACAGTTATGCAACGATGTCGGACTAGTGGGTCCTTCAAATTGTTCAATAAGTTTACGCTTTCATTTTCTTGTTTATCCCTCCCCATGCTCTTCCAAGTATTTAGCTACACATCAGTGGACCATGTTAATATTCTCTCAAGAGATGTTCTCATATTGCGTGCCAAGGGCGTGATCAAGGTGTGCCAGAGGCTGGGAGGGATGCTACTTCTGATACTTTGTGATCCACATGAAGGAGGCGAATATTGGACTCCAGTTTTCTGAACACTGTCCTCAGGAGTGAAGTCCAAAATTATGATGTTAGTGTTAGACCCCCACCCCCTGAAATGAAGGTACCCTTGCACTGTGCGTACTTTCATGTACCAAACCTGCAGTCCCAAGGGAGTAGAAGGCTTGTGGTAGGGTCAGATCATTTTTAATTCACCATTCCACCTTTCAGCCTTCTATCGGCCCCCCCAGGCATTAACTGAAGTGAGGGTGGTGGTTGTGGCCCATCTTCTTAGATCAGAGATACATGTAGTCCTGTACCTTGATAACTGTTATGGGGCTGGAGGGGAGCACTCCTTAAGGTCAAGGAATATCTCGCTACAGAGGTAGTTACTTAACAGATTGTTATTTGGCGAAGAAGTATAATGGGCACAATTAATTTACCATGGAACCAATCAATGTTCCTGGTCCCCCAACCTTGTCTTCCCCTGTACATCGGTCCCGGCTTTTCACCTTCCTGGCAACGCTTTGACAGCACGCCAGCGAGAATCGGGCACCCCGCCGCCAGTCCCAAGCGGGACCTTATTCCACCAGCCCCTTGGCCCACTCGGTCTTCCCGGCTTGGAATCTACCAGCCTTCTCCCCTTCCCTTTCCTGACCTTTACCTATCCCGCCCTACTCCTGGTACAAATGACTGTGCCTCTCTGTTCCCCCTTCTGATGACCATCGTGCTTATCCCAGCGCCCCTAGCACGGCCCTTGGCATCCACTCGCCCTCCCCTGCCTGTTTGTCTCAGCGGTTTGCTTACTCGAGACCCTACAGCAGGCCTTCTCTTTTTCCTGCAGATAACACTTGGGAATCCTGATTTGGTCTGGTATCCCATCCAACCCACTGCTCCTCCATTGAGCCGCGGACATTCCGTGTCCCTTTGGACATTGCCCGGATTTGATTCTTGAGTGAGTCGACGTACCTTCACACTCTTGCGCTGGTAGTTCACTCACTCTTCCCATCATTAGTCACACGATAATTGCTAGCCATGCGCCTTTCTTCTGAACCCTTGGCTTTAATTTAGCCACCCTCTATCTTACCTGTCTTCTCTTGGTCCACATAACATTATCCTTGTACTTACAAAATTTCCTTTGTCCCAGCACTATTACCTTATTTATGTAACCGAGTCCTGATGATGGCCTAACTTACCTACTGGCCAGAAACGCCATTGACTTCCACAGCAGAATTCCTGGCACCTATCTATACCGAATACCCTACCTTACTTCTTTGTATCAATGCAGCATTCATTTTTGGGTATCTCAAATTGTGTGAAGACTTTTATGTTCACTTACCTTTTGTTGCGCACACCACAATCGCTATTTATACCCACTCACGTGTCACTTGCGTCGTCACCAAACTTCACGAGCACTTGTAAACAGTATATTTTTGGTTACATGGCATTTAATGTAACACAGCGCTTCCTCCTCATGTGATTGTTCATATGAATTTTAATATGTCTAACATGATGAACATTTGAAATACATTGAATTTCTGTTGTAAACTTTCTCCCTGGCTTCCTTCCCTCTTGATTGATTCCATGGTAAATTAATTGTACCCATTATACTTGTTCGCCAAATAGTACCCTTGTTTGAGACATTGTTTTTGTTACACATTACTGCCCCAGTCTCCGTGAGGTTTAAGGGTTACCTCCTGTAATCCGATACTTCTTATGCAGATTAGCAGGCAAGGACCTACACCAAGATAAAAAACAACTAGATAAACAGGACAGAGAATGCAAGTCAACCCTAATATGCACAAACAGAAAAGGGAACCAATAATGGACAAACACACAAAATTGCCGCTAGTGTTGTACACATGTAAGACTCAGAGCTTCCCTCAGCAATTGAGAAAGTCAGTGTCTCCTTGCAGATTACTCTTAAAGGTAGTCTAATGCAAACCGTATGGAAGGGAAGCAGCTGAAGTGATTCTGAATCAGGACCCTAGGGCCCAACTAAGGATTGCACTTACAACATGCGGCAATCCTGTATTTGTCCAGCTTGACATTCCTATGAAAAAAGCATTATCACACACTGCCACACTCAAGACTGCATGTAACACAAGACAAAGGGTGGAGCTGAAATTGCCTCCTGGAATCCAGGAGCTAACCCCAAAAAAAATCATGTGCAGAAAAAGGAATACAAGTATTCACAGTTAAGGACGAAATAGTATTTACCAGACACGAAGATCCCAAGAGGAGTACAAGGCGAGCAGCAGAGAGAAAATTATGGTATGTACATGAGCATAGATACACAGAAAAATCTGGAATGCAAGAATACGACTAACATGACTAAAAGGCAGTAATAGATCAAAAAATCGTTTTAAATTGAAGAACAAAAAATATAGGACACGCACAAGGGTTCTAGGAGCTGAAGCAAGAGACTGGTAGGGCAAGGAAAACTCTACAGCAAGGAGAAACACCGATAAAGAGCACATTAACAAGGAACTCAAGCTAGGTAACTTGAGAGCCAATACAGGAGCTAAAATATGAAGAAAAGGAATACAAAAAGGGGAAGGATAGCAAAAACTAAAGGAACAAATTAGAAAGGGAGCTGCCTGGGTGCTGTACCTGACTGTGAAAATGTAGAATTTAAATACACTACTTAATTTGAAGGAATCAACTATTTGAAATAGTTTGTCGTTCCTCAAATTTAACAACAGGGGGCGTCCATGAAAAAGAGTGTTAAGACATTTCAAATAGTTGATTCCTTCAAATTAACCAGTATTTGAATGACAGATATGCATGTCTGATTTGTTATAAGATGTTAATTATACTTGTGTACTGTATTTTTATTAAATATTTGAAGTAAGATGATATTTATAATTGTACAATTGGTTTTTTACATGTTTTAATAAAACAGATCTTGTATAATTTTGGGTCCTGTTAAGACTGATAGTGAGAAGATTTTGGTTGTGGAGTGTGACTTGTCTGATCGTTAATTTATTTTTATTGATCCATACATTCTAAAACATGACTGTTTAACCAAGGTGTCTAGGCTTTCATTCTCGTATAAATGACTGACTGACCGTTCTCCCTGCCTATAGATCACTGAGACAGCTCTTCATAAAGGTCTTGAACACTCCTTCTCCTCAGATTCTAATTCAAGTAGTCCAAGCTTGACCTTGATTTATCTCATGTTCTTCGTTTAATCAGATGGTGTGCGTTTCATTTTAGAAACTATCTTTTTGGAATCCGGGAGTAGATCCTTCCTCCATCAGGGAGGATTTGGGTGCTGCATCCACCAATCTCTTTCTTTTACTATCGTGGATGGGATCCCAGCCTGCCAATTCTAGCATTCTTGGATTTCAGAAATCAGTATTTTATATAAAATAGCAGGGTGTTGTTGTCCTTAGTTTGAATCTGCCTCATCTGAATCCAGCATGTTCTTGGTTGTCTTTTAACTGAGCCATTCCATCAGAATGTCATCACCGGCGGTGCATTGGAGTGTAGGTGGGGTGCTCACATAGGCTTATCTCAGCCCATTAGCTTTGGTTGTCAAATAACAAATGCTCTCATATTAGCATCTCTGTCAAAGCACTCTTCCTGACCCTCAAGCAATTACTCTTTTAATCAGATGATTGCTCTTACCTAAATATATAAAACTATTGCCATGCTTCGTTGCATAAAGGGGATCAAACTGTTCCTCCAGTCATCTGCAGGTTAATTTAACAGTGGTGCCTGGATTACATCTCCCCTTTGCCACCAATCTCTTTGGAGTACAGAATGTAGAAGCAGGAGCAGCCAGTGATTTTCAAAAATGTTATTGGGTCTTTTTTAGCACATGACAGGTGACAAGGTTACCATTACCCTTCTTATGAAGGACACTAGGTGTCCTTTTGTTGAGGGGCAGATCCAGATTCAAGTACTGTTGAGCATTTCCCCAAAATGTTAAATATTTTATTCAAAGGTCGCTTGTTTTACTTTTGAGACCATATTTTGTAGATTTTAATATTTCAATTATTTAATACGAGATCACTGTTAGTACATTTGCAGGGGCTTGTGTCTCCATAATCCATTGTTTTGCCTTCTATTTTTCACAATTACTATTTTGTCTGCTTTTGACAGTTGCTTAAAATCATGGGGATATATTGGTCAAAACATATGACCTATGTCAACCAGAGACCGAAGGAGAGTGTCTTGGGCAGTTGCAGACTACACATTGGAAGTCAAGCCCAGTAAATTCTCTCCTGGAAGAACTAGTTTTTCACAAATGTAATTGGGCCATTTTTACCACATGATAAGTGAAATCCACCCCTTCTCATCCCGTACATAGCCAGGTGGGACATACACTACACCCCCGATAAGTTCAGCATCCTGATAAGATACAGCACTACACAAATGTTTTGTCTCTGGGCCCTCAACTGCTATCCGGCATTATCATTTACGTAAAGCTAAACAATTAGGCATACAAAGATCGCCAAATAGTACAAAGTACCTGAAAACATACAGGTGGATGTTATGCTATCTTAACTTACCACATTTATTATAGCTTTCACTGGCGATGGTTAAACAAAAGTACAAGTCTCAAAACCCCTGAGTGCAAACTAAAAGGTAATGGGAAGTGATTTAGAAACCAATGAAGGTACACCATAGTCACCGTAAGTCCCCCGCTCAGCCATCAGCCCCTTTCCTTTATGCAAAAAAGCAATGAAACTCCATTGAGGATGCAAAAGCAGTTCATGTGCAAGAAGAAACTCAAGATGAACAGCAGAACTTCAGTCTTTGAACTCACATGGGATTATTTAAGATTTGAGTTGCCAAGACTACTGAAGGTGAAAAGAATAGAAATAATCTTATTATTTGACAAACATTGAAAGAAACAGTATCTGAAAAAACGCACAGGAGGATGAATATTTTCCTCTGTGTCATTAATAAAATCAGGATTTCCCTTCACTGTTCTCGATAGGAAAATCTGGATTTTTTTGACAAGACTGGAGATTTTTTTTATTTTTTTTAAAGCTCAGTAACATCTGTAGAAGATGTGTGAACCACTAGTTTAGAATAAAACATGCTGAAAGTAGAAACTCTAGACCAATCTTCAATTCTAAGAATGTCCTTAAATCTTGCTCCCGCGCAGAAAGCTGTAGAATCCACAGCATCCCTGTTTAAATGTTCCCCTAAAAATGCTGTCAGATCCAGCAGAAGCCACTGCCCATTTGCCAAGTAAGCCAAGATATCAGAACTAAAGTTCGATCCTCATATTCTTTAAGACATTGAACGTCACACAACCTAGGGTTTGCAGGAAAGTAAGATTGTAACTCTGATAATTGAGTGTCTTTCTTGTGATATTGGAGTAGGCTTCAGCTGGTGAGTAATGTCTGTTCGAGACATACAAAGTCCTAATATCTGAAACACATATAAAATAAATTCAACATAAGATGGTATTTAATGTAGCAGACAATTTGATCGAAAACTAATAATTGATTGGCTGTCATTGGAATAATTGTATAAACAAATTGACATCTCACATGTAGGAGCATCTGGGTGTCTCAGGAGGGCGTTCTCCTGTAGGTTTATTATGCAAGCAAATATCCACCAAGCACTCGTTTTCAAATATAGTCTCTAGGGTCTTGAAGTTCAAAATTCTTTTATTCCAAATAATTCTTCATCAGATTTCTTCATCCAATGTACGACAAATACCAGCCAACACGTGTTTCGTCTGATCAGTATATGATATACAGACTTCTTCAGGGCTGTAATTAATGCAGTAACCAAAAATTACAAAAGATACTAAATACTGCACTCAGTTTTTACAATACAAATCACTACAAAATTCACCGAATCCGTGAGAGAGAAAACGTAAAACTAAGAAGTACCCGTCACCAAGAGTAAAGCTTGAAAACCCAAAGTGTATCTATCATACTCTAGTACCCAGGTATGAGTACGTTTACATAAAATCATATATATCAATCCCTTCAATGCCAGTTAGGACCCAGTCACCAACCACACCAGCAGGTTGGTCATCGTGTTAATGATAATAGTAAGATCGCAGTGACTCACCATTAAACTTAATGGTAGTAGTTGTAATTCGTAATCCTTGTTGCAAAAAACAAATTCTTCAATCCAAACCAATCGTAATAATAGTCTGAAAACAAAACTAGTTTCTCTTAATATACACTCTGTTCGTGTTATCACGCACATGTATCAAAACTGAGGCTTAAATACATTTCACTATCTCTCTACTAAAAAATTATTCTCAAGAGATTGAATAGGAGTGGTCTCAGAGTTATCTTCAGATTCACTACTAGAAATATTACTTGAACCAGGGTCACTCTCGCTAGATGATGGGGTGCCACCCTTCTGTTTCTCAGTATTAGATTTAGTAATTAGATAATCGAATCTTCTTGCAAAAGTATATACACGACCAGACTGATAGTCCTTTTCGTCGCGTTTTATCTTTCTTGCTTTCCTCTGTTTAATTTCATTCTGTAAATCATTTAATTTCTCATCCAAAACAGTGTAGTTTTTAATTGTTGCTTCAGGGAGATTCATTTCTTTAATTTCATCCTCCACCTTTTGAATCTCTATAAGAAGTTTCGCTATTTTTCTATCAGCGTTTTCAATAAGAATATTAATTAGATTTCTAGAGCTGGTATTAAGCTCCTTCTCCCATGTAATATAGAGATCAGGTTCCAGATCCTCGTAGGTAGGTATAATCTGGGACCTTAGACCTCGTGGGATTCGATTAAGCTTTAGATATTGTTTCAGAGTGGCGGCATCCCACCATTTATTTAATTCAGTACGTTTAAGGGATTCGAGTTTCACAAACTTAGCTCTCAGGCCTTCTTTTTTCGTCTCTTTAGGTGGTCCCATGGCAGCTCCTATTGTGCCTCCTGCCACTAATTTATCAAATAATTGTTCAGCTTCTTTATCTCTGTTCATCTTTGCTTTTGCGGCTGCTCCTAAACCTTAAATTACTAAAAATTTGATGGTAACAGTTATTATGAAGCGCACAGCATGTATAAGCCAGTAAATACAGTTGCAAGTCCAATTGGTGCTCAAAGCGGAGCGAGTAGGTTACCACTACTCAGTAATTGTCATAAATGACTGAACGTAAGCAAATATCCACCAAGCACTCGTTTTCAAATATAGTCTCTAGGGTCTTGAAGTTCAAAATTCTTTTATTCCAAATAATTCTTCATCAGATTTCTTCATCCAATGTACGACAAATACCAGCCAACACGTGTTTCGTCTGATCAGTATATGATATACAGACTTCTTCAGGGCTGTAATTAATGCAGTAACCAAAAATTACAAAAGATACTAAATACTGCACTCAGTTTTTACAATACAAATCACTACAAAATTCACCGAATCCGTGAGAGAGAAAACGTAAAACTAAGAAGTACCCGTCACCAAGAGTAAAGCTTGAAAACCCAAAGTGTATCTATCATACTCTAGTACCCAGGTATGAGTACGTTTACATAAAATCATATATATCAATCCCTTCAATGCCAGTTAGGACCCAGTCACCAACCACACCAGCAGAGTGACCCTGGTTCAAGTAATATTTCTAGTAGTGAATCTGAAGATAACTCTGAGACCACTCCTATTCAATCTCTTGAGAATAATTTTTTAGTAGAGAGATAGTGAAATGTATTTAAGCCTCAGTTTTGATACATGTGCGTGATAACACGAACAGAGTGTATATTAAGAGAAACTAGTTTTGTTTTCAGACTATTATTACGATTGGTTTGGATTGAAGAATTTGTTTTTTGCAACAAGGATTACGAATTACAACTACTACCATTAAGTTTAATGGTGAGTCACTGCGATCTTACTATTATCATTAACACGATGACCAACCTGCTGGTGTGGTTGGTGACTGGGTCCTAACTGGCATTGAAGGGATTGATATATATGATTTTATGTAAACGTACTCATACCTGGGTACTAGAGTATGATAGATACACTTTGGGTTTTCAAGCTTTACTCTTGGTGACGGGTACTTCTTAGTTTTACGTTTTCTCTCTCACGGATTCGGTGAATTTTGTAGTGATTTGTATTGTAAAAACTGAGTGCAGTATTTAGTATCTT
The DNA here is from genome assembly GCF_964261635.1 of Lissotriton helveticus. Lineage (NCBI taxonomy): Eukaryota > Metazoa > Chordata > Amphibia > Caudata > Salamandridae > Lissotriton > Lissotriton helveticus. Next base: position 656,671,487 of record NC_136073.1, on the reverse strand, counting down.
TTGTAATTTTTGGTTACTGCATTAATTACAGCCCTGAAGAAGTCTGTATATCATATACTGATCAGACGAAACACGTGTTGGCTGGTATTTGTCGTACATTGGATGAAGAAATCTGATGAAGAATTATTTGGAATAAAAGAATTTTGAACTTCAAGACCCTAGAGACTATATTTGAAAACGAGTGCTTGGTGGATATTTGCTTACGTTCAGTCATTTATGACAATTACTGAGTAGTGGTAACCTACTCGCTCCGCTTTGAGCACCAATTGGACTTGCAACTGTATTTACTGGCTTATACATGCTGTGCGCTTCATAATAACTGTTACCATCAAATTTTTAGTAATTTAAGGTTTAGGAGCAGCCGCAAAAGCAAAGATGAACAGAGATAAAGAAGCTGAACAATTATTTGATAAATTAGTGGCAGGAGGCACAATAGGAGCTGCCATGGGACCACCTAAAGAGACGAAAAAAGAAGGCCTGAGAGCTAAGTTTGTGAAACTCGAATCCCTTAAACGTACTGAATTAAATAAATGGTGGGATGCCGCCACTCTGAAACAATATCTAAAGCTTAATCGAATCCCACGAGGTCTAAGGTCCCAGATTATACCTACCTACGAGGATCTGGAACCTGATCTCTATTACATGGGAGAAGGAGCTTAATACCAGCTCTAGAAATCTAATTAATATTCTTATTGAAAACGCTGATAGAAAAATAGCGAAACTTCTTATAGAGATTCAAAAGGTGGAGGATGAAATTAAAGAAATGAATCTCCCTGAAGCAACAATTAAAAACTACACTGTTTTGGATGAGAAATTAAATGATTTACAGAATGAAATTAAACAGAGGAAAGCAAGAAAGATAAAACGCGACGAAAAGGACTATCAGTCTGGTCGTGTATATACTTTTGCAAGAAGATTCGATTATCTAATTACTAAATCTAATACTGAGAAACAGAAGGGTGGCACCCCATCATCTAGCGAGAGTGACCCTGGTTCAAGTAATATTTCTAGTAGTGAATCTGAAGATAACTCTGAGACCACTCCTATTCAATCTCTTGAGAATAATTTTTTAGTAGAGAGATAGTGAAATGTATTTAAGCCTCAGTTTTGATACATGTGCGTGATAACACGAACAGAGTGTATATTAAGAGAAACTAGTTTTGTTTTCAGACTATTATTACGATTGGTTTGGATTGAAGAATTTGTTTTTTGCAACAAGGATTACGAATTACAACTACTACCATTAAGTTTAATGGTGAGTCACTGCGATCTTACTATTATCATTAACACGATGACCAACCTGCTGGTGTGGTTGGTGACTGGGTCCTAACTGGCATTGAAGGGATTGATATATATGATTTTATGTAAACGTACTCATACCTGGGTACTAGAGTATGATAGATACACTTTGGGTTTTCAAGCTTTACTCTTGGTGACGGGTACTTCTTAGTTTTACGTTTTCTCTCTCACGGATTCGGTGAATTTTGTAGTGATTTGTATTGTAAAAACTGAGTGCAGTATTTAGTATCTTTTGTAATTTTTGGTTACTGCATTAATTACAGCCCTGAAGAAGTCTGTATATCATATACTGATCAGACGAAACACGTGTTGGCTGGTATTTGTCGTACATTGGATGAAGAAATCTGATGAAGAATTATTTGGAATAAAAGAATTTTGAACTTCAAGACCCTAGAGACTATATTTGAAAACGAGTGCTTGGTGGATATTTGCTTACGTTCAGTCATTTATGACAATTACTGAGTAGTGGTAACCTACTCGCTCCGCTTTGAGCACCAATTGGACTTGCAACTGTATTTACTGGCTTATACATGCTGTGCGCTTCATAATAACTGTTACCATCAAATTTTTAGGTTTATTATGCATTTGCTCTTGCCCTGCAAAAATTCCAGACCTATAACTATGAATGGTTCTAAAATACTTTTCCTGAAAAGCTAGGGAGGACATGAAATTTAGAACTGCAGTGATATTTCACAAAATGAGATTAAGATTTCTTTCCATACTAGACTAAGCTCTCCAGGCTGTCTTGTAAGTCTTTGAAAGTTATCAGAGGCGAGAATGATTGGATTAGACTTTCTGGTGAAGTTGAGAGACTACACGGACCTGAAAAGTTCTGTGCCTTTGCCCTATCAAACCCATTTTTGACCCAAATCCTGAGGAGCTAACAGTGGAAAAGGATGCAACAGAAGGAGGAACAATATTTCAACAATTCTAAGAGAGGGAAACCGAGCCAGTGCTCCCTGGTGGGGTTATAAAGGTTACTGAGGTTTGCTGTCCCTGACATTTGGGACAGACACCTTGATATCCTGAAAAAGGTATATAGAAGACCTTTTGAACAAGCTTGCAAGAATGTGTCTGCGGCTAAGGAAACCTGATCCTATCTCAAACCGTAATTTAAAAGTGATGCAAAAACAATCATGCAAAAGAAGGTCTCAGAAATGGTGTAAAGTTTGAAACTCCATAGTATGCACCACCCAATTACTGGAATAATTCCATTGTGTGGAATTCCAGTCTGTCACAATGGTATGAATACCCAGAAGAAACACCAAATACAGAAACGCTTGATAGTTTCGCCAGCAGTTTGGATTTTTCCCTCCCTGATGGTTTACATAATAAACTGCTGAAATGTGGTCCATGTTCAAAAGAACTGCACACCGAGTTGCCCTTCTTAATGTAACTGTGGCTGGGGAAGGCACCTGCAACAAGCACTAAACAATTTATATGCATTGAGAACTCCCTCTATGTTCCACTAGTCGATAACTTGCCACATTGTGTTCCCCATCCACAAAGGCTTTTATCAGATTTGAAGACACGTTCTGGGTATATAACAAAAATCGTTTCCATGTGTATAGATGAATTAACCACCAGTTCATTTTCTCTTGTGTGCTCCATTCTATGGGAACCAGATCTGAATATTGCAGACCCTTCCTAAAATAGTGAATCTTCAAGTTTTGAAGAGCCTTGTAAGGAAGAAACCCTGGAAAAACAGCAGGGTTTGAAGAAGCCACAAGACTTTACACTTGCTCGATATCTGAGAAAAGTATGAGGAAAAATATAAAAATGTTCTCTCTTGATAACAATTATATTAGAAAATAGCATCCACCTATACTTCATTAGAAGAAACAAGACTGTTTGCTGGTACTATTATTAGGAGCACCCATGGGAGTTGTGTTGGAATCAGGTGCCAAACTGGAAGTGTTCAGCAGACCAGTTCCTGTAGCTTCCAGCCCTTTCAAAAACAGTCTTCCAAAACCACAACTCAGGAAATATTGTAATTTGTTCATTGATGTCAAAGGCAGCTATCTACTTGTTAGTCACCTTTATGAAATTATTTCCAAAATGGAATCCTAGTGCTTCAGGCCCTGTCTTGCGGCTAGCTAATGTTCCATAGTTTTGAGTCTGTCTAGAGACATTTCCAAATTGCCATTGCCAACAATGCAAAAAGCTCCCTGAGCCCAATTTGAGAGAATATCCAAGTTTGGCAGGTCGCTAGACTCACTGAAATATTCAGACGGGTCCAGGATCTTCCTTAGGGAACCCACTACATCTAGTAATTTGTCCGGGCATGAAACCTGTACGCTTTTTGTTCCTTTTCTGAGATTTGTCCCAAGTTTACAGAAAAAGGTGACCACTTTTGGATCTAAAATAGGAGTACGCACCACCTTATCAGGAATTACAGTTCTCTGGCTTTCTGCTTTAATTTGTTTCCTTGTCCAATGGAAGACTTACTCTTTTTATATAGGGTACAACATGGTCTGATAGGCTCAAGTGTGATGAATCCAGTTAAAAAAAAATATTGAGATAAAAAATTGGATTACCATAGGCATCTACAATATTTAAAACTATCTCATCCAAAGTCTATTATTTAGGGGAAGAAGAATTGGACAGGGTCAATCTATTTGATATACTTGGTCCAATCCAACGCCCATTAGGGTCATCCCCATCATCATTATCTGTAATTGAAGAAGTGGCTGTATTACCTTTATCAGAGTCATTCATACAGAAGGCATTATGTCTTTTCCTTGTTTTATCTTCTAGTTCCAAACCTCGAGGACTGTCATGTGACTGGAAGTGACCATTACTTTGCAGTGTTACAGCTAATCACTACTAGAAAAGTATCAGAAATACAGTTTATCAAAGAAGATTGGATAGATATATTTGACATATATCTAGACTTATTTGTGTGTTTACTGTCTTTGAGTACTGTCCGGATATCATTCAAAACAGAGTTTCAGTAGAAATGTGTTTACTACCAGTAGGAAAATGACACCACCCACTAGCATGAGGAAGCCCCCTAAGTCCAAGTCTTCAGGCACTGCTTGTGGATGTTGGTTCCAAGGCCTTTTAAAGAGGACTCCCATTGACCTCAGTTTGATCGTTCTTGTCGCGGGTACTTGTCCCAGCCACACAAGTGGAGTGGTACAAATGGGGTAACAGTGGGTGGTAGATTTTTTTGCGGATTCCAGAAGTTTCAATCACAGAAATGTAAGGAAAATGTGTGATTTCAGGCATAGTTTGAGGTTTGCAGGGCATAGTGGGATTCATGCAAAGCACACCACCCTGGAATCCCCTGGTTGTCTAGTTTTCAAAATATCTTTAGTTGGCTGGTTTACATCGGTAGTGTCCGAGCACTGCTCGAAATCTTTCAGCTACCCCTATCTCTGACCTCTTCACGTAGCGCTTTAGGGCCTTTTGTCTTAAGGGCTCTTGGCTCACCTACACAAGTGAGGTACCATTGTTATCGAGAGACTTGTGGGAATGCTGGATGGTGGGAAATGTGTGCCCTACCACAGAGTCCAAAAGTTTTCTTCTCAGACATGTGAGGAAAGTGTGTGTTCTTAGTCCAAGTTTGCTGTTTCTAAGGCATTGTGTGTAAGAAAACATTGCGGGATCCACGTGAAGCACAGCACCGTGAACTCACCCCGGTGTTTAGTTTTCAGAACTGTCTGGGTCTGGTAGTGTAGTGTAGTTCCTAGATTCCCAATAGGCTCTGCGCATTGGAATAATATATGCTATAGATGTGACGTAGGACTTATGTCTACTAGGTCTCTATCAAATATATTAGACTTAATTGTGGGTGCCAGCTAGCTCAGAGGTCACTAGAAACTTTCTCGAATTCACAAGAAGGGATAAGTCTCTGACAACCGCATAAACATGGCAACTTTGTTTCCCCAAGATAAAACTGATCTTCAGAGTCGTGGAAACAATAGATAGATATTTCACTCAGTCAATCGTGCATGCTTCGTTTCACCAGAGGTGCAGAGAAAATAGAAAGACGGGCGTTTTCAATAAAAGGATTTATTGAACAGTCTTCTTTCTCAAGCATAAGAAATAAACTGCTACAATCGTAAAACTGGTTGCAAAATATAATGCATACAGTAAAAAGAGTAGAATAAAATAATACTGTAAGAAAGAGCATTGTATGGTTCCTAGACCATAAATAAATACATACATAAATAACCGAGGCTAAAAGTACTCAACTGGTGCTTCTAAAATACGCCTACCCCGGTGTACCTAACCTAATCTTAGTATGAGGGAAGTAGTAAGTGAGGTGTAGAATAAATAGATTATTCTTTTGCCAAGAATCTGTCCAAGAGTTCTCTTAGGGTCTAATCAGGTCCGTATCTTAATTTGGAATGAAGAAGGTCAGGCTCAGGACTCTATTTCACAACAACCCGCAAGGGTAGCTTGGAAACACTGGAGCTGGATTTCTCGGCAAGAGAAAAGACAGCGTCTCTCTCAGTGCGTCTGCTGGAGGCTCGGCTTCCTTCGGCAGAGTGCGTTGGGCAAGTAGATAGTCGAACTGCTCCAAACCACCGTGTGTTTGCTATGGCAAGTGTGGGCATATTTATACCTTGAAGTTGCCGAGTTTGACGTAAAGATGGACATAATAACGTCATTAAAGACTCTCAGTTCTCTGAAAACACCATGAGTTATTGGACAATTCAGTATACGAGCAAGGGGAAGTCCCTAGTCGTTGAAGCTGAGTTTTCCAAGAAATCGTTGTAGATTTTCGGAACTAGTGGAAGTAGCCCTGCCGTATTTGGACTGCATGAGCTATGTCTAAATAGGGTTATGATTCTTATGCCTATATAAGGACATAGTGATTTATTATACCTATATATGGGCATGAATCGGGAAATTTACAATAGTGTCCTAAAATGGTTTACAACACCCACTCCACGTTATCATGTTCATCTAAGATCAAGTACTTAAAACATATAAGGTAGAGTATGTGTTTTTACAATCCCCCCCAAAAATATATGAAATGTATTTAAAAAATGGTCGTACACAAAAATGAGCATTTGTCCAGTATGCATTTAAAAGCAATGATTTAATTGTAAGCATATGATATGATATTAGCAATGCTAACCAAATTAATTACGTAATTTACATTTCATGAAATGTCTCTAGATACAGAACAGAAAAGAAAGAAGTCGAGACCATCCCATAGCAGAATATACAAGCTATTTTGGTTTGTGCATTAGGACAATATTGTTTCTAGGAAGTAGTCAAAGAATTCTTGTTCTCTAAGAATAGTTCTACTTTAAGCAGATCACTTTGTGCCAAAGTTTAGTTTGTTTTGGAAAAAAGTCAAATTAAATCGAAGTGAAATAGAGTTCCAAACTTGGAAGCTTTTGTTTTGAAAAAGTGAAAGTCGAATTTCAGAGTTCGAAAGAACGCTGTGTACTTCTTTCAAAAGTTATTCTCGGTGTCCGGAGAAAACATTAAATCATCAAGGCTGGCAAAGAAATTGTCTACCACGGTAGATGAAAGTTCAACCACTTCATTAAGAAGGTCAATTGTACACAGATGTGAAGCATCGCCGTCAGCGTCAGCCACATTAGCAATGTTCATTGCAGATGGTAACTGTGTGCCTGTTGGTCCGCGTATCTCACCTCCAGTTGGATTTGCAGGTGAGATCTCAATGAATGCCGTCATCAGGATTGGTAGCCGTTGGGGGCAACACAACACATGAGCCGTTACCGGACCCAGTAATGCGTCAACATCCGTTGGCAATGACGATGGTAGTGTTAGACAGATATCTAACACGCATTCCTCTCCACAAAGCAGGCATCGTAGAACAGGTAAGATGAAACCTTGCCAGATTGGTCTGAATGACAGGAACCATGTGGTATTCAGATCTCTCAACCGAGCCAAGCCAAGGATCTGTGTTATTCTGTCAAGATACCGCATGGCCCGGAGCGCATTCTCCATGCTGACTTAAGTATCGCTGGTGGCCGGATTTGCCATAACAGAGCAGAAGGAATAAAAATAAGATCCCTGCTCTGAGACCCAAAATGAGAGGCAGGCCGCCAAACACAGAGTGTACGAAGTTAGGAAAAATGCCCAGGACTGCTTCAAAGGGTACTAACAGTCCTAAAAATATCGTCTTAAATACATGTACAATACTGCTGGTATCAGACATGTTTAAGATACGACCTAACATTTCTGTGAAATGTACTGGGCAGTTTGTTGATAATAATGCATGTATCTCTGCAGAAGTCCTTGCAACTTGCAGATCATACGTCTCTCTGGACGAGGTCGGTGGCACAGTTTTTTGCAAAAAAATTGCTTTCATTCTGTTTAAAATATCAATTCGTATAGAAGAGATGTTCAGTGAAGGCCATAGTGGCGACTCCCCGTCTGTCTTGGTTTTTGGAAACAATACTTACATAAAACAAGTGACCCTGGCTGACACACTAACGAGATAGACTATTCCTGGCATCATTCCACAACAGCTGTGATCATTTAACATAATGTAGCTACCATTGGAAAGCTGCCTAAATATTGGATCTATCGCCGCTGCGGGCGAACCTTGCAGGTGGCAAGAAAGGTTATTGGAAGAACCCTCGCAGGCTCCGTGCAAATTAACACCTTGACATAATAGTGTACCGCTTAGTGAGTTTTTACCACTAAGAAATACCTCCTTTCCCCCACTCCAACATTTGTGTGTGTATGGTAAATCCCAGGTCGACAATGTATTCTTTACCCAACCTTTCATACAGGCCTGCTGGTATGTGTTTTAAGCAATACTGAAACTGGAAAATCGTCACTGGTATCGTGATGGTGCCATGTATTATCCATTCAACTGATGGTTTCTCAGAAACGGTCAATGGTAATCTCTCCAGTTTTTCTATGCTCAGCACCGTATGTCTGCTCCCCTCTGTGCCAACGAGATTTGTTTATCTGTAAGGTTAAATACAATAAACAATGACGTAGTGTTGATTAGACGCCAAGGCACATAGCCAGAACGAAGGTTTTGTAACGTCCAGCCTAACAGCATTATAGAACGTAATTGAGACTGGCCATGTTGAAACATTAGCAAGTCCAGTTCCATTATGTCAAAGGCAGAGGATACAATCCTGTCCAAAGAATAAATTCTGGACGACAGAGTTGTTAACCCATTGTCAACTACAGAGAGTACTTTCTCTAAATTAATACGATCAATTTCTCGTATTTATTCAGCTGTTTCCATTTGCGTGACTTTCCATGCTTCATTGTATGCAGCGTGTATACCGGCGTATATGAAACGTTTATGACGTGGATTACGAGGTCCCAGTAAGAATACTCATAAATCAACGCCATCTTTAAGCAAAGATAAGTGTTGTTTTATTTCTGGAAGTGTGGATTTCTGCAGCCACTCAAGGCATAGTTTTCCTACACTATAAGTTGTTATTATCCCTGGATGTTTTCTTTGGATATATCTTGGATCTGGCCAAGTTACTGTAAACCCTTGTGTCTTGTTCAGGAATCTATCTTTACCATTTTTCCCATTCAGGATTTGTTCCCTTTTTGTAGTAAAATGTAATGTACGTCTACCTCCTCATCTGAAGTTAAATTACTATCAGGTGTGGGTTTAGGTATGGACGGTTTGTTTAAATCTTTTATCTTAGCCAGGCCAAGACAAGATGTCTGTTGAACAGTGTCATTTAAGAACATCATTTGTTCTGGGATGATGCAGGCTCTGAACAATGCGTCTAAACCTTGTACCTGCCAGTCTTTTGTAAACAGTTTTGTCTCAATGTTGTCTTTCCAAAAGTCAAAGCCTGAGGTAGACAATTGAGCAAAAAAGGCCGCTGAATAAATTTGTTTAGTATTTGTCAACATACTTTTTATGGCTGTCTTATTAACATTTTTAAAGTAAAAACTTTCTGGGTTTGTAACATTAAAACCTGTAAAATATGGACATTTTCTTAGAATGGTTTTAGAACTACCTTTTGGAGGTGTTGGACAATATTCCCATTGATTATAAGTTAAAACATTTTAGGGTTTGCAGATTTGTGCAAGTAATGATGACCAAAATGATTAAAACAATACATTTCTTCATAATTAGATGAACCTTCTAAGTATTCATGTTTTGCAAATTTTGCTGACATTTCTAAGTCTGTCATCATGTTATTAACAGTCTCAAAGTCCCAATCATCAGAAAATGTACTAGGTGAAACAAAATCACTCAAGGAAACCTTAAATTGGTGTGGAATTTTCAGCAGCTCGACAGGGCCATACATGTCATAATCAGTTCTATCCCATGCTATTCCACCAGATAGAGGAACCGCTGTGAGGTTTACTGATGACAGGTCTCGTTGTTCACGATGAGATGATTTGTGTGGTTTCAGGAGCAAGTTGATGTTCTTACGTGCTGTGTCCTTTCTAATGTGTTTTCCATCTATCAGCCTTCCCAAACTTAAAACTAGAATGAACCATAGTAGGAGATAAAATACACCTAATCCAATCCAAAATTCAACCCATGGTGAAACCAGATATGTATTTGCAAGCTCTTGACCAAGTTCCGTTAATTGTTCCTTGAAAGTTTTGTTTTTTGGCGCTGTTTCAGGTTCACTGGGATCCTCGGAAAAGGAATCAAAGTTGATGAAATAGCCAGAGGCAGTTCTGTCAATAGTGGGTATGCATCCGGATTCTTTGAAATTGCTGTAGTTGCCTGTTCCCTTGACATGTTTGTATAGTCAGATGCTACATCATTGTAGACTGGAGTTTCTTGACGAACTGTTATATGGGTTTCAAGAGGCACAAGTTCCATGGCATTCTTGCATAGTCCTTCTTTTCTTACTTTAGAATCTTCAAAGGTGATGTGTCTTTCAGTTTGAACCTCTTGGATGGTAGCAAGATTTGGTCGTCTGCTACATCGTTTGAGTCCACTGGGCCTACTACTTATTATTGGCCACATGGTGTGGTTTTACCAGGTCAATTGATACAGACCGGTTCTCCTTTTTTCCAGCAAGGGGCGTCAGTAGCACTGTTCTTGATCCGTGGACTGCTACAACTGGTCCTGGTTTTCTGTAAGAAGGCCCAAATTCATTCTTGTCCGCTATTTTTTCCCTGACCAGATCCCCAATCTTTGGAATCCAGATTGGTCTTGCTGGGACAGGTGGTTTTTCTTCAGTGGTCGTCGGCTTTTGTGTTGTGTTACTCAGACTTCTTCTTGTTTCATTTAAGTCCTGTAAAACAGCCAAACGATCTTTGATATCAAAGGGTTTTTGTTCCACCACTGAAGTATGACGATCGAGGTCTTCAACCAACATTCTAGTACCTAAAAGGAGTTCATATGGAGCGATTCCACCCAGAGAAATTCTTGGCAGGTTATTAAGACTACGTTGGACATTTATTAGATGTTTGACCCACCCGTCACCCGAACCTAATACCCTAGCTGTTATAGATTGCTTTATGTCACGGTTTTTTCTCTCCACAACCGAATTTCCCTCAGGATGGAATGGACTCGAATATCGCAATGCAACGCCCAAGCTGGCCATGGCCTCCTTGTAAGCCCTAGAGCTAAACACAGGACCCTGGTCAGAATGTAGCATGCCGATTGCGTATGTGCCGATAAAGACTCGCAAATCTTTTATAACAGTTCGGGAGGCAGCCGAGCGCTGAGGCCACATTCAAATGAATCTTGTGCTAGTGTTTGTGGGACAGCTTTTGTCCATAGGGACATTTGAGCGTGGATAGTCTAATGCTATCTAACAGTGATGTCTGTACCGGGCTGGCTACGCTGTAGTCAGGAATCTTTTGGTGTTCCGAGCTGTGATATTTGTAACAGTCATCGCAATGAATTCCAAATTCGTATACGTGAGCTTTCATTCCTGGCCACCAGTACATCTCTTCTAATTCTAATAGAGATTTTGAGATCCCTTGATGTATCAGACCCTCTCCCATATGTGCTTCGTGAATCAGAGCACCTCTCCGGTTCCTGTTTGGAATTACCCTATCCCCCACTCCAGGGATTCGAGTAAAAGGAACACAGTTTGCATCAATTATGTATGTATACTCGAGTGGATAGTTTAGAGGTAAAGCGGCTCCGCTGCCTTTGCTCGTGGCATTGACAGCGAGCATGGTTTCACCGTCTATTTTCGTTTTTGAACGAGTGATTGTAGCTACGGAAGCCGTTTGCACAGCTGCCTTCGCAGCTTCATCAGCCAATGAATTCCCTTCAACGTGAATGCCATCACGCTGATGACTCAGTGTATGGATCACGTGAGTCTTTTGTAGTTCTTTCTGTAAAGTAACTACTTGTTCCCAAAGCATTTTATGCTTAACTGTGCCACCTTTTGCGTCTTTAAATCCATTTTGAACCCAGTTCTGCAGATATTCATTGTAAGACTTGACGCAGTAATACGAATCGCACACTATTAGTGTGGGGAATTCACAATCAGTATTTTCAAGCGCCATCTTGAAAGCCTGTTGTTCAGCTGGCTGAGCTGTACAGTCTCCGAGAGATTGAGTTTTTGTGACCATAGGTCTGAATTTACAATCGCGCCAGCGACCTTTAGCAATCGCACACGCAGCACTATAAGCTTGTTTACCCCCAATTGCGGGCTGTGCTGATCCGTCTGTATATATTATACAGCCGTAATGTTGTAGAGGCAGAATTTCAGTAGGCAGAGGACATTCTTGTTCATATTGGAGAAATTCTTGTGTCTTCAAGTAAGGGTTAAAAACGTATTCAACGTCTGTCGCAGCAAGAGAATTAACCCATTGTATCCATCTCGGATGTAGAGCTTTTGCATTTGGAATGCTTTCCTTCGTCACTGCCTCTAAGGCAGGTATAGGCGTAACAACTTTAATGCGTTTACCCTGTGCGAGGGCTCTCTCCTTTGCTACCGCAGTTTGAACCGCTGTTAGAATTTTTTCTGTTGAAGTGAATTTCATTTCAGCTTTTGTGTACAAGTGTGATTTGTAAGCTATTGGTACCTTTTCACCTTCATTAAAGGTTAGGTATGTGAATCCTCATCTCCCCAGGATGATTCGGAATACAAGGTTGCGTACATTGTCGTGTGTTTGTAAATGTTTTGTCGCTACCATGTCTGTTTGTACTGAAAGCAAAATGTCTGTGTGTTTTTGAGTCCAATTAGTAGGTTTGAAATCCGGTTTGATTAGTTTGTAGAGAGGTTTAACCCTTTCTGCGTAGTTTAGAATGTAAGTTCTTCCGAAATTCAGGAATCCTAGAATTGACTACATTTTTCAGCGTTCTTGGAGGTTGGAGCAGCACACATTTTTCTAAAAAGTTTGCTGCCAGGCTTTTGCCTTCACTTGAAAGTTCATATCCCAAGAATAGGACGTTGAGGTGGGCAATTCTTGGTTTTTTAAAGTTGAATTTATACCCTTCAGAGGCGAATCCAAGTATTATGGTGTTCACCCTGGTCAAGTGCCTGTCCAAGCCATCATCTGTAAGATAACGGTCATCGACATAAGATAATGCCTCATCATCGTACGTTTGTAGTAACTCTGTTACTCTGACTGAAGATAATACAGGACTGTTCTTGAATCCCTGGGGGAGACGACAAAAGTGCTGTCGTGTCCCCATTATTGAGAAAGCGGTCAAGTACCTGCTTTCAGGTGCAATGTTTTGACAGAAGAAACCGTTTGAAATATCTAATGTATTTTTTCTTTTTGCACGATGTTATTCATTAGTGCTGCACTGTGTGCATTTTTTACTGCAAAGGTTTTGCAGCAAGAGTTTAAATGTCTGTAATCCAAAACTAGATGATATGTGTTGTCTGGTTTGGAGACAGGAAACAAAGGATTGTTCATTGACGAGGTGCATGTTTCAATCACTCCTTGGTATTCAAGTTGATCTAAGATCTCCCTGACCGTTTTTTTATCTTCTTGCTTTACTGGATACTGCCTCTGAGCAGAGGTTGATTTTTTAACTGGATTTTATGGTGAGGAGAGTCCTCATCCCATCCCACATGATTTTTATATAATGCTAGAGCCTGGGCCACAGGCCATTATCTGGCATAGGTGTATTTTATATGAATAGGAATATGATTAGAGAAGGCTAGCATAATGATCTCTTCGCCATGTGGGCACTCCCTGACAAATTCAGGTGGCCAGTCTTTTTCAGCCAGAAGAATGTCATAACCGTTGGATAGTTTTTCCCAAAAGAGTGCTTTTATTTTCCTAGTTATGTCCCCCTCTATCCGGAGTGTTACTTCGTATAACTTGTGGGGTACACTAACCCTGGTGTCGGCAGTTTCAACCTGAATGTATTCATTCAGATCCACTATCTCCAGATGATATTTCAGGATCCTGCGAGCTATGGTGACCTCTGCTGCGCTGTCCAGCATTGTTGTCTGGGCCCACTCTCCGTTCTTGAGTTGTGTCCTCAAGATCCTCGGCATGTCTGATTTTAAGACTTGCTACCTTCTTTTTGGTAAATTGAGTTTTCTTATTTTTTGGAACGTGTTGATCGTCTTTGGACTTCACACGTTCTTCTTTGTGTTCTGATCGTCCTCTTCTTTCGGATTTCTGCGAGGAAGTCTGAAAGGTACGAGAGGATTGTGTATCAGTATCTTGATATCTATCAGGTTTTCTTAAATTATCCCTATTTCTAAGGTTATACCTCTTTTCAGAGTGCTCCTTTTGAGGAGATCTACCTCTGGAATGAGAGCGCTTTTCTTTAGGAAGTGACTGTCTACTATTTTCCCATTTCTTTTTAGGAGTAGTTAGATTATTTTTGATAAAAACATTTTCAGGATTTTCCGTTAGTTCGGGCTTTACAGGTTTCCCTCCCAAACTATCTCTTCCTAGTTCTTCATAGGATTTTTCAATAATTCTGGCAAGTTCATACGGTTGCTCAGTAATATCGAGTTCTTTTAATTTTTGGCGGATTGCCACCGATGCTGCTTCACCTTTAATGTTAGCTAATAGAATAGCTGAGACCTGTTTGAAATCTTTCAGTAATTTCATACCAAGATTCAAAGCTGGTTCTCGACCGTATTAATTTTGAATCTGTCTCAGAACGTCTGGTATTACGGCCATAGACGGGACACCATGCGTTTTTGTGTAGATTGAAGCAAAGACTGTACTCCAAGTGTCGCAGACCTCCACATGTGGTGCTATCCCCATTGGTAAACAGATTGGTAGAATCCTATGTTTCTCATGAGGTGTACTATCGAGAAATACTGCCTCTATTTGAGTAATTTTCGGCTAACCAGAATAGAATTTGTTCCCTTTTTGCGGGCAACTTACTGATGACTGACTGTATAGCCTGTGGTGTGATTTTGTTTGTGTTCCCCTGATGAGGGGTGTGCTGTGGAATTCTTATTGCAAGTTAGACTGTTAAAGTCCGCATGACATATTGTACCAATTGGCTATGTATTTTAATTAATTGTTTTAGCTGAGCTAACAGTTCTGGACTTGTCATTTGTTCTATGGCAGGATGTGGTGTATAGCTGGCTAGTACTGGCCATGTTGCTCCTGGTCTACCTAGTGGACCGAGCCTGGTAATGTGATTTTGATGTTGTAGGGTGCCTTTAAACCAGAGCTGATGCTCTTGGTAAGTTAGTGGAATTTCAACGTCCCAGAAAGGAGCGCATTCCGCTGGAGGTTCCTCCATCTTGTAGAAGTGTAACACATGTGTTGTTGGATTTGCTTGTGGAAAGATAATCCATGAATAGAATACCTCTGTCTGCCGATATTCATGTGCCTCTATGACAAATATGACTCTACCACCTCTTGGTGATAGGCCATTTTCTATAAGCTTTATAGCAATGGTTTTCCGCACATTTTCCGGGATGTTTATAGCATCCGCATCGTCATGTCGTAAACCTGTAGTGTCAAAACCTGGTTGGTTTGCATTTATTGCAGTTCCACTGCCCCCTGGATTGTCTTCGTCTGACATTTTGTTTAACAAGTTTGCAGAGCAAGTTTCAATGAAATAAAGAGAAGGTGCACAATATTTTGGAACACTGTATCCTTCAACGTTGAACAAAACCAAAACTAATACATAGGATTTTTCGTCCTACTCAGTTTATGACGGATATTTTATCCTTTAACCCACTCCAGACGTCTATTGGAGTTTTTACGGGATAAAAGGGTCTCTGTGAAAAGCACGACTGAGTTACTCTAGTATCTAGCGTTAAATTAGTGCCTTACCAAACGTTGGGCGCCATGTAGTGTAGTTCCTATATTCCCAATAGGCTCTGCGCATTGGAATAATATATCCTATAGATGTGATGTAGGACTTATGTCTACTAGGTCTCTCTCAAATATATTAGACTTAATTGTGAGTGCCAGCTAGCTCAGAGGTCACTAGAAACTTTCTTGAATTCACAAGAAGGGATTAGTCTCTGACAAGCGCATAAACATGACAACTTTGTTTCCCCAAGATAAAACGGATCTTCAGAGTCGTGGAAACAATAGATAGATATTTCACTCAGTCAATCGTGCATGCTTCGTTTCACCAGAGGTGCAGAGAAAATAGAAAGACGGGTGTTTTCAATAAAAGGATTTATTGAACAGTCTTCTTTCTCAAGCATAAGAAATGAACTGATACAATCGTAAAACTGGTTGCAAAATATAATGCATACAGTAAAAAGAGTAGAATAAAATAATACTGTAAGAGCATTGCATGGTTCCCAGACCATAAATAAATACATACATAAATAACCGAGGCTAAAAGTACTCAACTGGTGCTTCTAAAATACGCCTACCCCGGTGTACCTAACCTAATCTTAGTACGAGGGAAGAAGTAAGTGAGGTGTAGAATAAATAGATTATTCTTTTGCCAAGAATCTTTTCAAAGACTTCTCTTAGGGTCTAATCAGCTCCGTACCTTAATTTGGAATGAAGAAGGTCAAGCTCAGGACTCGATTTCCCAACAACCCGCAAGGGTAGCTTGGAAACACTAGAGCTGGATTTTTCGGCAACAGAAAAGACAGCATCTCTCTCAGTGCGTCTGCTGGAGGGTCGCTTCCTCCGGCACTTGCAGTAGCAGGGCGCATCAAGCAAGTAGATAGTCGAACTGCTCCAAACCACCGTGTGTTTGCTATGGCAAGTGTGGGCATATTTATACCTTGAAGTTGCCAAGTTTGATGTAAAGGTGGACATAACGTCATTAAAGACTCTCAGTTCTTTGAAAACACCATGAGTTCTTGGACAAGTCAGTATTCGAGCAAGGGGAAGTCCCTAGTCGTTGAAGCTGAGTTTTCCAAGAAATTGATTTTCGGAACTAGTGGAAGTAGCCCTGCAGTATTTGGACTGCATGAGCTATTTCTAAATATGGTTATGATTCTTATGCCTATATAAGGACATAGTGATTTATACCTATATAAGGGCATGAATCGGGAAATTTACAATAGTGTCCTAAAATAGTTCACAACAGTAGATTTTTCCAGGTGGCATCCTACCCAATTCTAAAATGTGCAGACATTCACTTTTGCAAGTGGGTCAATATTGGCTAACAACTGCACCTAAAAGGTTAATGGTAAAGTCTGAATTTAAGTCACAGTTCTGAAAATAACAAAAGTTAAAAAGTTCCCTTTTCCTGGTTCAAGTGGCCGATGAAAACTGGCCCGTGGTTTTTCTATCCAACCGTATATTACACTGGCCTATGAGTATAATCAATTGGGAGTCCCACACTATAAAGTAAAAAATTTACAAACGTGTTATTGTTTTCCACATTTGCAGCGAGGACACAGGACGGTTGTGGAGGACTTTTTCCAGAAATCGGCAAGAAATTCCTGAAAATATATAATCAGGCAAACCTATCTATAATAAAACAGACATAATAGAAGGTCTTCACCAACATAAAGCTTTAAGTAAAATAAATCTGGGACCAAAACCATCCTGTTAGGAATCCAGGCTCCTAAAAAATAAAGTAAAAATTTCAGCCCTCTAGTACCTACCGTGAAGAGATTTTTTAAAATAATCAGTTGAACGGGCATAATCACCAAAAGGAGTTTTTAACCATGAATCAAGTACATCTACCCTCTCAATTTTGAATTCAGATTAGCAACACCCATAAATAAGAAATAAGGAGTTAAAGACACTAGGAGCATAAGGATATATACAAGATCTGGCCCTAGAGAGAAAAAGATTAACGACCAGCTGGGGCCCTAGAAATTCTCTGGTACTACAATCCACAAGTCAATCTATTATAACTGCAACCAGATAATTAAATAATAATTGATTTTTATAAAAAGAAAGCATGTCATGAAGCAGGTGATCAACTCTTTCACCGAAACGCCGCGTCGACAATTCCTTGTTTTTATTTGTGTTTTCTAAATGTTTTTTAGATATTGGAAATGTAATACCATGTTTTAATAAATCAGATGTGATAAATTGTTTTTATGGAATAACAACAAATGAATAAATCTAGCTCTATTTTGTTATAATAAAATTGGTATATTTAAATTACAAAAACCTCTTTGATTGTATTTTGATTTAAAGTTTTACTCTCTGCTAACTATTGATGCATATTTCACACTGTTTTTGAAGAATGATCATCCAAATGTGGAAAACAATAACACATTTGTAAATGTGTTACTTTAGAGTGTGGGACTCCCAATTGACTATACTCATAGGCCAGTGTAATATACGGTTGGATAGAAAAACCACGGGCCAGTTTTCTTAGGCCACTTGAACCAGGAAAAGGGAACTTTTTAACTTTTATTGTTTACAAACCCATTCCCTTTTTCTTTATAAAGGGTGTCTCCCAATATATTTATTGTTACAGTTCTGAAAATGCCACTTCTAGAGCATTGGCGGGTTCTAGTCCTGGCTATGTGTGTCTTCTGTCAGTATCCTGGGTTACATGACTGTGATTAACTTAGCTGTTGTACTTTGTTTATTCTTACAAGACAGTGAGGTAAACGTAGACTAGCTGTTGGCAGGATGGGCCATCCTGACCGGATCGGAGGGGTGGAGCGGTACCCTGCCTCACTTACATTTCAAACGGCTGCCTCCACCAGTCTGTTGTCACCCTAAACTACTTGGAGCTCTTGACAGGGTTCCAGAACTTGAGGTGGTAGTGGTATAAAGAGTCCCCCACTTCAAAGGCCAGCACTAGGTATAAATATTGGACCTCCTCAGCCACTCATCAGATCTCTTCTTGACCTGTGGAATACTCTGAAGGAAGACTGCTCAGTTGCCCTGCAGCTGGAAGGACTGCCCTGCTACCTGACGAAGGAAGTCTGGACTTGCTCCATGAACCCAAGACCACCACACTGCAGTGGCTAGCTGGCTGCCTTCTGTGTGAGCTAAGCTAATATAACAAGCTCCAGATACCTGCCCTGCATCTGCCCAGACCCTACTGTGTCTGCCTGTGCCCTGCTCCTGTCCTCTACTGGAGTGAGTCCTGATCCCCAAGCGGTGGCTCCCCAGGTCCTGGACCCTTGGCTGGCATCAGAGTGAACTTCTCCTTGGCCAAATGTGCATTCCCTCAGAACCCACGCAGCGCAACTCAATGCAGGACCTTCCAAAACAGCATCTCGAAGCTCTTGACCGACGGCCTCGTTGGAACCGACGCAACTTGATTGTGCATCACTGCACCTTGCATCTCAGTCCAAGTACAACAAGGTACACTATGCAGCAGGCCGAATGCAGTCCTGTATGTGGCCTACACTCCAACGGGGTCTGCTTGAACTTGTGACTGCACGACCAGATAACTGCAATTGGCACTCTGCACTTTTTGGAGCTACTTTTACTTTAGACTTTGAAATTGCAAATCTCCATTTCTCCTGATTGGATTTTTGTTGTTTTGGAATCATTTTGTATTTTTAAATGTATTCCATTTTTCTAGATTGGTTTGGGAATTTCTTGTGTTGGGTTTTTCACTTTATCACTGTTCGAGTGCTATATAAACAAATTCCAATTTGCCTTTAAGTTAAGCACGACTGCTTTTATACCAAGCTACCAGAGGTTTAAGCACAGGTTTATATAGTGACAATTTGTGGTTTGCCCAAAGAAGTATTGTGGTTATTGCTTGAGAAGGGCTTCACCCCCTCAACAAATACCCCATTTTCCTAAACCTGGTCTGCACTACACCATCCTGGTGCTCAGTATCTACTGGAGACTTGCCCATTAGACAAGCAGAGTTTACTTTCTTGGGTAAGCACTGGGTATAGTACCTGTCCCGGAGAGGTCACTTTGGGAGCAGGGTCCTCTTTCCATGGGCCTGTCACTCCTGTGCTGTATCTGCAAGTAGTTTCTCTTGCATCTGTCTCCACGGGTATGTTATTTCCTAGGAAACTTAAGCGCTACTTTTGTGTTCTCCCTTTGGTAGTGCATCTCTGGATTCCTGCTGGATTCTTCAGCTAAGGGCCAATCAGGAACCCCTGGATACTTGGCTGCTGAGTGTATGGTTTTGTTGTCATTGTTGTCCTAACTTTCCAGTGAGTGATTGTTCCACCGGCAGGTTCTTTAGATCTGCTATAGATCCCACAAGCATGGCCAGTGGTGCACTCTGATACAATGGTCGTGCTGCACCCCCTTTTCTAGTGTGGGAAATGCTCGATTGGGTGAAACCATTGTGTCAGTAGATGACTGTCTTCCTCTGAGAGATAAGTGACCTTTTTGGATACTGGCGCCGAAAAGTGACCAACCTTGACTGACTGCAAAGCAGGGTGTGTCCGCAGACGGTGAACACCCTAAATTTCGATTCCAAAATATAGACTGCCCAAAATATCGAATAACCAAAATAAAGTAAGTCAGAATATCGAATTTGGGGTATGAAATATCGAATTCCATAATATCGAATTTAAAATATCGATTTCCATAATAGCAATTTTTTTTGTGTTATGTATGGTAGTATATGTATTAAAATTATGTATTAATTTTGTTATGTATGTTTAACTTTTTTTAAGTAATGAATGTTATGTACTTTAATTTTTGCGTAATTTAATTCCGTAGCGGTTTGTGGGTTTATAGGGAAATAGGGTGGGAAGTAATTTAATTATAGTAAATTAAATATCAATTTTTATTTCTATGTATTGATAGTTAATTGATAATTATTAATTGGTAATTCATTTTTATTATTTGGTAAATTATTTTTATTGATTAATTAATTGATAATTATGTTAATTGTATTATTTATTTGGAGCGGGTTGTGGGTTTATAGGGGAATAGGATGGGAAGTAATTTAATTGTAATAAAGTTAATATTTATTTTCATTTATATGTATTGATAATTAATTGGTTGATAATTATTAATTGGTACTTACATTTTATTAATTTATAATAAATTTTTTGAATTGATAATTAATTTGTATTAATTGGTAATTATTTGTAATTAATTTTTTATTGGTATTGATAGATTAATTTACTTTTATTTTAATATTAAATCATTACTTTCCCTACTGTTGCACTCTCTGGAGTGGGAATAGTAATTTTTACCCTCCCGCTAGCCAACGCTTTCCTTACTGTTGCACTCTCTGGACTGGTAATAGTAATTTATACCCCCCCCGCCCGCTATCCAACGCTTTCCCTACTGTTGCACTCACTGGAGTGGGAATAGTAATTTTTACCCTCCCGCTATCCAACACTTTCCCTACTGTTGTACTCTCTGGAATGGGTATAGTAATTTTTACCCCTACGCTATCCAACGTTTTCTCTACTGTTGCACTCTCTGGAGTGGGAATAGTAATTTTTACCCCTACGCTATCCAACGCTTTCACTACTGTTGCACTCATTATTAATTAACATAAACATTATTATTTTAATTATTATATTTTCTTTATTTTTATATTTAAAGAATGTTTATTTATATATTTATGTCAATATATTTTTATTAATGTTCTAAATATTTTATAATTGAGATTAATAATTATTTTATAATATTAAGTAAATATGTTTTAAAAAAAATATATTTAATTTATTATTTTTACATTTTAAGCCATTTTACATTATTGTAATTATGTTTTATTTAATTATGTTCATTATTTAATTACATTTCTAGAATTTTTATTACATTTAAAAAATTCGATATTTTAGTTAACTATATTTTAAAATTCTATATTTTGGAATCAATATTTTAGTACTTACCTGTTTGTAGATAGGCATTCTATATTCTGTCCGTCGATATTTTGATAAGTCGATATTTTGTCCCTTGATATTTCGATACTGAACCTCCGCAGACCAGAGACAGAGCTCTGGGTCACAGACTGCTGCAGGAGTGAGGTTCACTGATCTCCCTGGATAAGCATTGAGTCCCACAGATGTTTCAGGACCACTGAACATTTACAGCCATGACCAGTGGCATTCTGTGTTTCTTGGGAATTCCTCTGTGTCCATCACAGTCTCTGGAATTTGTCCTCTGTCCCTTCTCTGGAGTCCCTTACGCTTTTCTTACTGGTACTGCACATAGACATGGTGTAACAAGGTAATCTCGGGCATTCCCAAACATTCTGGTGCTTACACAAGGCACAGTTGTCACCAGGCTCCAATGGGGGAATAGGGATATTAGAAATCAGCAAGATGGTGCCAGCACTGCCATTCTGCTATCAACCAGCTATCCTTCTGTCATAACTCTATCTTACTGAATAATGGTCGCTGACTCTATCTTACTGAATAATGGTCGCTGGCAGGCATGCAGGGGGGTGGCAGGTTGTGGCGATGTTAAGGCCGTAGAGCTGGCAATACCTCCACCAATGTCTAAATCAGGGCCTTTCCAACACTTTCCACACTGTTGCTTGTACCTCATTCTCTCTTCGAATCCCATCCACACTCCTCGGAGTCCGATTTTCTCCCCACAAGTAATTTATTAATTGTAAAGCATGCGTTCATCTCCTAAGACTTTTTGGTGTTAAGCAACAGTCAGCTAAAAAGTAGAAAATGTTAGACCTCTAAAAGGCTGAAAAATAGCGGAAGGAGTTAGAAAAATTGAAAGGTTTTTAAGGACTTTGTCCTAAAATGTTGCAAGGTGAGAGTGAATTGAGCTTAGATGCAGTGGCAAATTGTTTCATAGTTGAAGCCCTAATATGCTAATAGAGGGTTTCCTAAACCGCAATCTTTTAAAACATAAAAAGCTGAATTTCATCATGAGAATTCGGTGTTATTAACCAATGGAGACCAACCCAGGACTCTGATTCTGGCAACCTTTTCTTGCTGTCCC
This sequence comes from Lissotriton helveticus, assembly GCF_964261635.1. Classification (NCBI taxonomy): domain Eukaryota; kingdom Metazoa; phylum Chordata; class Amphibia; order Caudata; family Salamandridae; genus Lissotriton; species Lissotriton helveticus. Next base: position 656,649,116 of record NC_136073.1, on the reverse strand, counting down.
AGATTTCCACTTCCCATTCAAGGAGGACACTAGGTAAAAATGTTCAGTCCTCTTCCTGGGCTCTATAGGATCATTGCTCTCTTGCTTTTGCTGGCCCCCTTCTAAACCTTATCGCCCCCTTTTACCTCTAATGGTGTCAAAATCTCTTTCTAAACAAGCCATTCATGCCTCAAACAGTTGTGTGTGTTGATCCTTACACGTTTTATTCTGTGTGAAGCGTGCAGGCTCTACAACACCAGTTGCCTCCAAATTAGCCCCCTACAGATCACTCAACGACATCATCACAGAATAACATCAGGTGCTTACCACCTCGACTTATTTGCATTTTGTGTACTAAGAAGGCATGGCATGGGCTCTAGGGTAGCTCAACCTTATATTAGGTCATAGCTAGGGCCCAAGCGCTGCTGTAGACTACTCCTCTTACCACAGTCACCTCCCAGTGTCCAAATCACTTTTCAATCGAGGGCTCAAAGGTTTTCCCAGACATTTCCACTCTCTCCCCGCCATCACTGCTACAGCTGGGCCTACTTGCAGTGCATCTCTCTCAGCATGAACACGCCACTGTCCTACTAGTTTCCGGGCTTCAAGATGTCATTTATCCCACTAGACTCACCAGAAAAGTGGCACCACTATTCTGTTTCTCCAGCGCCCATCAATGAGCTCTCTCCATGAACCCAGAGCAGACCCGAAGGATACAGCCACACTAGAACTCCACCTCCCTTCCGCATACATACTTTTTAGAAGTAGGCAGATTCTGTACTAAGCAGAGAGATCACTTGAGGGAAATTTCAGTTCAGTGCGTTTTGTTTTCTCCAGTGCCAAAGATAAATACAAGAGTTTAGATATTTTTTGTACAATGAAGTGGCACCAATAATTGAGATAGAACAGGGTCTCCAAAGTTGGTCCTGAGGGCCGGATCCATGCCACATTTTTAGCATATTCCCAATTCGATAAATGTAGTTCAAAAAAAATATGGCATGATTCTTTCCCTCCAGGACCACCTTTGGAGAACCCTAAGATAGAGCATTGATATAAAATATGTATACAGTGCATGTAGGGTGTTCTCATCATCCAAATTGGGTTAGATATTGTATGGACCTCCGTCTTAGATGAAAGGCTCAGTCTGCCCTATTTATATTTTAATCAGAGACCCACAGGTTATGCTTAGACGTTTATAGTGAGTAACAACCTGCTGAGTTACCTTCCTGAATCCTTCCAGACAGACCATAACTTTAGTGTTTCCCAGTACATCCACATGAAATGACATGACTGCTTGCAGTTTCTTGAAAGAGTATTGCAGTCACATAGTAACCTGATTCACTTCTACCCTTGTGTCGTGTAAAATACTCTAACAGAGGTCATCTATTAGCCACTGAATGGGGTTTATCAGCATCCAAGCTTATTTCCCTGAGATATTACAACTCCGTAACTGGTTTCAGAGTGAAAAACCAACACTTGTTGACAAATCAACAGGTAGTCTCCATCTCAGTTCTTAAACCTTACATAATTCAACAAACTTCCTTTTGGCCTCTCCTAACGTGAGGCAGAATGTTGTAATGTACTAAAGTATTTAAATATGAGCTAATCAGGTAACTGGTAAATAATTTGTCTTTGAAGAGTTCCTCTCTAATAAGTTGTGATGTGCTACACTAAAACAGAATGCAGGACAAAGCTTAATGTGATACATTATTAAGTACAGATTTTAATATTAACTGTATATTAATATGAGAGTTATTTTTCAATCCCACAGAATCTGGACAGGTGAAACAATCTAACAAGAAGCTAAAGGAAGTCTCAAAGACATTTTTGAAGGATGATGAAGGAGAGTTTTCAGATCACAGAGAAATCAGCACAACAATAAAAAAGTCACCAAGAGTGAAAAAAAGCCCAGTAAGATATGGTTCCGATGCATTCAGTCAGTATGAAAGAGATTTTATTGATTGTCCAGTGTCAGTTGAAACGCAATTGACACAGGAAACTGAAACAAACTCATGTAATGAAAGTGGGAAAAGCTTTAATGAGAACTCAAGTTTTATTGAGCATGAAAGAACCCACTTTTCTGAGAAACTGCATGATGATTTTGAGGAGAGTATCATACCTTCCTTGGAAATAATCACTCACCGTGTAGTTGACAAAGATGCAAAGATGTATGGTTGTAATGAATGTGGGAAAAGTTTCAATCTGTCCTCAAACTTTTACAGACATCAAAGAATTCACACAGGAGAGAGACCATTTGTTTGTGGAGTGTGCGGCAAGAGTTTCAAAGTATCATCGCATTTGAACTCGCACATGCAAGTGCACACTGGAGAGAAACCATATTCATGTAATGAATGTGGAAAACGATTTGGTCATTCCTCACATTTACTTTACCACAAACGAACACATACTGGAGAAAGGCCATTTTCCTGTGGTGAGTGTGGAAAGAGTTTCATTAGACCAGCCCTCCTCATAGCGCATAAGAGAATACACACTGGTGAGAAACCCTTTAAATGTAATGAATGCGGGAAAAGTTTCAGACGTTCTTCACACCGGCACACACACCAAGTAACACACACAGGAGATAAAGTATATACATGTAATTTTTGTGGGAGAAAATTCAATAGGTCATCATCATTGTGCACTCATCGTAGAATACATACTGGAGAGAAGCCTTATTCATGCACCCAGTGTGGAAAGTGTTTCAGGCATTCCTCACATTTGGTCTCTCACCAGCGTGTGCATTCAGGAGATAAGCCATATAAATGTAGTGTCTGTGGGAAGGATTTTGCTCGATCATCAAGTTTGGTTATTCATATGCGCACACACACTGGAGAAAAACCTTATTCATGCAAGGAATGTGGTAAAACCTTTTGTCGATCATCAGATCTTTCAGAGCACCGGCGAGTGCACACAGGTGAAAAACCTTACACATGTAATGAATGCGGGAAAAGCTTTGGGAGGTTATCAACCTTAATTCCCCATCGACAGGTACACAGGGTTGAGAGAGCATTCCAATGCTCCCTGTGTGACAAAAGCTTCTGTCATTTGTCAAAACTAATCATCCACCAGCAAGTGCACACTGGGGAGAAACCGTACATCTGTGAATGCGGAAAGAGTTTTTGCCGAGAAATCAATCTGCAAATGCACAAGCGAACTCACACTGGAGAGAGGCCATTTGTTTGTAAAGACTGCGGGAAACGTTTCCTCAGGTCACCTGATCTCATCACGCACCAGAGAACACACACAGGTGAGAAGCCATTCTCGTGCTTTGAATGTGGGAAGTGTTTCACCCGATCAACAACACTAACAGGACATCATCTACGGTTACATGGAAGAAAAATCATTAAAATGTAGTAATTGTGGGAAAACATTTCAACTGCTCACCTTCAGACATAGTTAAGAACTCATGTAAGAGACACCTGATACTTGTCCTGAATTGTTACTATTTTACCCATCATCATCATCTAGTTATTTATCGTACAAAACCTACCCATCCTAAAGTAGCTGCTGAGCAAGCAATGGAGTGCACATAAAAAGGTTTATGAATTAATGGAATGCTAGATAGGGAAGACCTGTATACATCAACAAGTACTCCACACATACAACATTCCAGATCTTCTTTGTAATGGAAGTCCAGGATATTATATATTTGCTTCTGAAGGACAATTAGAGAAGGATCAGCAGGACAGAGCTTTGCCAGATTGAAGTACCAGTATGTATTATTCTGAACTCTGTTAAAGATCAACTTTGCAACAGAGTAGACCACAAACGTGCTTTTTCATTACTGACACCTAGGCTTCAACATGAATCTTTGCAAAAAACATGTAGAGAAATTTCCTGCATAGAGTATACTCAAGTGGAATGGCATACCAAACTTATCCAATTTCATTGACCAGTCTCTCTCAACTTGAATTCCAGGAAGAAAGCACTGACCCCAGTTATTCTATCCCTTCTGCATTATTAGTTTTGAAATGTGTTCAAACAGGCACAGCTTACAGACATTTGTGCATGCAGAAACATGTCCTGTGAATCGTTTTGTAGTTTAAGTTAACCTGCTTCTCAAATGATTTTACTTCATCACATTGAATGCATGTGTCCAGTTATTTTTCAGCTCTTCAGGAGAAATCAAGATTGGTCAAGCTGAGTTTGTAACACTAACACTCAAATTTCAGGTACCACCTCTCATTCCCTATGTTACATATTAACTGTACATCTTTTTCTGGGTTTTCATCTTCGTAAGCCTTCATCTACTTAACATGGTAACATTGAATGCTTGTGACTTGTTGTTGTTCAGATCTCAAAGATTATCCATGCAGTATAAATCAATTATATTGTTAATTACATCTGTGATCCCTCATGCCAGCTTTCAAAGGTAGGTTTCAGCTTCACTAAGATTCATTAAGCTATTCTTGTCAACACAAGACTTTGTGTGACTGAGAAGTTATATTGTTGAAAGTCCAGAGAAATCAAAAGTTTCCTGTGGCGTTAATGAGGTAAGCAAACACTTGTGATATCAAAATATACATATCTTATAAATTCTACCATGTTACTGAAAGGTGGAAACCTAAAATAATCCAAGTCCAGAGCAGTACGTTAGCAACTAGAGAGTCAAGCCTGAATGGTGATGTTTAATGAAGTAGTTCTTGGACCAGCTTCACTAAGCCTTAAAGCATAAGATCATTATGAAAATATAGTATTTAAGTGAGGAAAATGGGTCACCTGGGGCTTCTAATAAGGCACTTTCTTAGAACAGCTCCAGTGGTCTGGCTCACTGTCTGAATGGTAGGCCATTGGGCACAGAAACACATTGCTGATGTCAGAGGGCCAGTGCACCTTTGCCTTTAACAAAATGCAGATGCAGAAAGTAACTGCAAGCACACACTTCTGCATTAATTTACATCCTGTTCCAAGTAACCACATTTGTACAGTTAAACTCAGCAGGATTCAGGACACTGAAAGGAGATCACAAGACTAAACCGGTCAGAGATTTCTGAATCAGTTTTTTCCAAACTTAACTGGATTTGTGCAATCTGTATATCCATTCGTCACAGAGGTCTCACTTTCCCATTCCTCTTTAGATCAATACTAATAGGAAAGGGATGAGTACCAAAAACGCTCAATTTGTGCTAAATCATTCAGAATATATTTATAGGTTATATCACGCCACATATTGTCCTTTTGTACATCATAGAGGGTGGTTCCCATGCTAAATACACACAATTTGGATGACAGATGCCACTCACTGAAATATGGGTCAGCGTGAGCAATAAATAAAACTCCTGTGTAGAAGCAAATGACAACCATTGTATTGACAAAAGTTAAGAAGTATTGTTGTAGAGGTCACTTCCTTGTCGTGGATTTTCCTCTTACTTTGTTGTAATTTTATCAGCTAACTATAGGTGTTATATTTTTTTCTCTTAGTGTTTATGTACTTTGTGGCAGTCTTTTTCTTCAACATGACCAAAGATTTAGATTTATTGAAATACTAGGGCCCTGATTATGATCTTGGCGGGTGGAATACTCAGTCACAAATGTGATGGCTATCCCGTCTGCTATATTACCATTCCATTATATCCTATGGAGCTTGTAATACAGCGAACAGGATATCCCTTACATTTGTGACGGAGTATCCCATCCACCAAGATCGAAATCAGTCCCTATGTCAGAAAATATGAGCAATAACTTTCTTTACGTTTGAGCATCAGTAAACAATTACGGTGCATAACGTCTATGAAAACTACATAACAGGAGCCAAATGATGGCTTTTAAAAGAAAAGCAGTTTTAAAATCCAAATGTTCAGTTATTAAGAAATAAAATACATTTTCACAAAATTGTAAATGCTTATGTATTTACGTTAGAAACCTTTGTAAGCTGCCACTTCTTTTACTTATTGGTTACTGAATGTAGGCCATTCAGTCGTAGCCCTTGTCAAGGTCCCTTTAACCCATCTCTGGAAATGGCTGTCTAATGCGATGAAAATTTTCCAGACAGCATTATGTCATTCAGGTTTTGAGGAATATTTAAGAAATGGCAATTTTTGCTCCTTGCGAGGGTTCCTCCATTTAACAGCACATTTTCCATTAAACAACGTAGATAACACTATTTCATTGTGCAGGGATATTGATGGAAACATCTAATTAAAAAAATCCTTGTTACAAATGCAAACTTCTAACATAAGAAACTCGTTGGAATAAGAATTGCAGCTGAGAAGAAAAAATTGTCCCTCCAAGAGATGAACTGTTGCCCAATCCTTTTTCTTTACTTATAGTTATATGGGTTCACGTTGCGTAAGCTTTCTTGATGAGACCTCACAACATTTGAAAGCCAAAGGAAAGAACCGAATGAGCTGAAACTTTGTAATCCTTCAGGCTGGATTGATTAAGTAGGAAATGGACATGATGGGGGCAAGTGTGGTGACTTTCAGATCTACCAAAGGTTTCAGAAGGACAGATATTCTGGATGAGGTTTCTAGGAGTTACTCGCTGGTAATATATGCATTACCTACCCTTGCCCTGAAATCAGTGCAAAGAAGTAAATTCATATCCTTGTGGCTTTAATCTTGCAGAAGTGCCAAAAAAGCAATTGATTCCGTATTTCTTCCCCAATTTTAGAAGAGATGTAATTAGTGTTCAGGCCAAAGATCAAAGTTTCAACTTGAAGAGGATAAAACATTGTTTTGCTTGCTTTTCCAGCACATTTTTCATGTGATGTAAAGGTAACTCAGGTGACCAGATTTAGGGGCTTATTCAGAGTTTGTCGGACAACAAAAAAAACATAAGGATATCCTGTAGGCCGGATTAAAAGACGAGATCCGCTAGGAGCCACTTATTCACCACAACAGAAGTTAAAGCACTTCTCATTGTAGACCCCTTTTCCGTATAATTGGTGCCACACTCATCTTTTCTTATTGACTTTGATACCAACGGCATACATTATTGACTAAAAGTGCATCTCATGCTGCCAAATTGCCCGTGCAGCAAACTTTCTGGTAAAACGTCTGCCTAGACAAAGACTAGAAAAACTGACAGTATAGCGAAATACGGATGAATGTGGTAACATGCCTTAATACGGTGCATCTGCTGAAACGTGATTTACATGGCAGCATGATTTTAATGAAAGTGTTCCCCAGTTATAAATCTACAGAAGCAATCTTAACAGATATAGAATTGCATGATTAGAATATTTTTTTTCCACAACTCAATTTTATTGTTGAAAGCCGATACAGGTTCAGCGTCACGTGGAACGCCAGCAATATATAATGACAAGCAGACAAACAATAGCATGATTAGAATTTTGTTGTTTCAGTTTGCAAAAGTATGAAGAAATATTTTATTCAGCCCAGTTGCAAACCTACTAATTTAACACAGGAATAGTGTCCCATAATAACTCATACGTGCTGTATTTGTTCTCAAAACCACATTACATTGTGTACCGTACTCTACAGCATACTACACATTTCAGCTTTAGAAAAAAAAACAAAGTAGGTGCTACAACTTACTGCAAATAGAACAAAATATCTCTAGTTCTAAGAGTGACACACATCTAAGACAAATTGCATTTCTTCATCACATATGCAGTGTCATTAATTGTCTATGTGGAAATGCTCCCCAATGTATTTTTTATATGTGCATGTTCTCACATCTTACTCGTTTCTCGGATGGTATATACTAGAAGGAAATGGTGTGAAATTCAACTCACTGGATAACCTCTAACAACCACACCCTTCAAACAATAAAGAAACCTCGGAAACTAGTAAACCTAAAAGGAATGGGCAACTCAATACTGAAAAAAGGAACTCAATTTACTACTAAAGTAAAAACGTATATAGGTTGAAAGAAAAAAATTGCAAAAACCTCATCTACTTTCTAAGTTGGGGTTGGGGGCTCCCCAAGCTGTACCTGCTCATCGTGAGTGAGCTGCTAGTCACAGTGTTCCTGTTAAGTGTGAGGTAAGCTTGAATCAGTGTTGCTGCCATTATGGACAGCTTTCTTTATGTTGTGTAATAGTGCTGATAAAAAGAGGAGCATGGCATAAACAATTAGCGCCACTAGGCTCTCAAGTAAGGTGCTTGCTGCCAAATAAAAGTGTTTGAATAGGAGTAGGTCATTCAGTCATTACAGATAGCGCAGCTCGACCACGGAGCTGTATTGAGTTGGGTTCGTTTTGGAAACACTCACTGGCTAGCTTAACCCTTCGAGGAAGCAACACCGGTAGGCGCTAACACACGAAACGTCGATCCAAATTAAAGTGCACCATTTGAGTGAGGAGACTATGAAAAAGGTTGGAGCATGAAAGGCCTTGCAGGTAAATTGTTTAGGAATAAGGTATTTCATATAAAATAGTTTGAAACTGCAAGAGGTTCAGGAACATTAAAGAAGAAAAAATAACTACAAGTTTATGCGTGCCAGAATCAAGCATGTAATCAAGTAAAATTAGAGGAAATAGGAGAAAAGCAATTGAAAACCTAAAAACGTGTAGGTTCCTGAATTACTCACTTAATTCAAATACAAAGCAAAGGGAAATAGATGAGAAACTATAGAGTAGTTCTCTTTAAGCCCAGTTCTACTGGTCAAGGATGAGCCGCACTTGCTATATATGTATTAGCAAATCAGTACAAAGAAAGTGTTTTGGGCCTTGCATAGAGTATGGAAAGCGTTATATAAATATTAGTACACTACAATACAATTCTTATTTTTGGTCATTTACTATGTGCTCAGTCTAGGTTTTGCAGCTATCACACGTTATTCACCTCTTTAACTGAATGCTGCTACAACATCCCCCCGTAATGTAATAACATTGTCAATATTGACACTCGTGGCGCTGTGGCATTGTCAATGTAGGAGACTGGAGATCCATGAACGAAGCCTGTAAAAAGTGGGCATTAACTACATTTCCTATAGTAGTTTTAGGTTATGTATTAGCACCCTGTCACAGAACTCTCATTGAGAAATGTGGTCTGGTGAAAGCCACAGGTTTGTGGTAGATACCTTTAGTAAATGTGGTTTTCCATACTGGGTGAGGTGACAACAGAATACATTAACTGCCTAAAAAGCCTAAGTGTGTTGTTTTTCCTAGGATGGAATTAAAGCTAGGGATAGCTTATTGGAGGGGCTCTTTTCAGGTTCTAATCCTGGTATTTCCAGGTACAAGTTGAATTTTTTTACATTACAGCAACGCTTAGGATTCAATTCATGGGTCTTTCAAAAAAAGTCTTTGACCGATACATATATACCTCCCAAAAAATGAATAGCTTTGGATACTCTATGCCTCAAAACAATATTATTTACCAATTAACAATATTAATGCTCCTGACTGCTCGCTTCGGCAAATTACATCTGCATACTCAGTGCTGAAATGTTGGCACTACCAATAGATTGTGGGAAAGAGAAATGCTTTAGCAAGAACACGACTGAAAAACAGTATTTGAATGAATGGGAACCACCTCCAGCAGCAAAGAAAGTGAGATGGTGGGTGGTCATTCAGCATATCTGTGCTGCCAAGAGAATTAGCTGGTCTGTAAGCAAAACCTGGGGACAGACAAGAAGACCGAGTTTAGGGGCATATCATCAAGGCGGCGATATGAAATTATTGCCGCTTTTGCTGCCGTTTTCGGCTGAAAAGCAGCGATAATTTAATCGCCTTATCAGCAATGACACGCTACCGCGTGTTTTGCTGATTTAGCGAGCCTGTCAACAACGCCCAGCTTTGCATCTCTAATGAGATGCAAAGTGGGCGCTCCAGAGCAAAATAATAGGAGAAATGGCGCTAAGCGACATTTCTCCTATTATCAAGCTGCACGCTAACAAGCAGAGCGTTAGGAAAAGTAGCGCTAACCACAGTTAACGCTACTCTCCTAACGCCTGCTTGTGACCTGATTTAGCCATGTAATCCAATGGGAGGTGGATTACATGGCTAAGATTAAACTGCCCTACCAACAAGGTTATCGCCATATTCAATGGAATATTGCTGGAAAACCAGCGATATTCCATTGAAAACGGTGATAATCCCCGCTATCGCTGGGATTTTTATCTCGCTAACAGCGGTCAGCGATAATTATCGCTGCCGCTTGTTAATATGCCCCTTAGTTTTAATGATAGCATGATTTTGGGTACAGGAAACATAATCCACCAAGAATAGAAGATTCCTTGTTTGGGACAACAAGAATCATTTGGCCACTATTCACAATCTCTATAGTCATATAGTCAATTCAGGTAACAAAGTAGTCTAGAGTAGAGCAGGCTTGATTTTGTGTACAACATGGAGGAAAACAACAAGTTGTATTCTGCCTTTTGGGAATGGGCATCAATGTAGTGTTAGCTGTTTCGCAATACATACTATCCACAGCCCTTACATTCATCAGAGAGATAATGCATTGATTTGCTCTTTACACAGTGAGTCAAAACAAAAACATGGTTAGGGAACTGCATTCTCTGTGGCCTCTGTACTCAATGTTCTTGGTGGACCACCTTCAAATGTTTACCAATGAGACCGAATCTAAAAGTTTATGAAACATGCCAAAAAACATCAGTAATAGGCATAGAGATGGACTAACGTATCCTCAAAGGCCAAAGCCTAAAAAATGCAGGCCTATTGTTATGCTGTAAGAGTTTCGATAGTTCATGTATTGAGGGCATAAGAGTTTTGACTAGGAAAATTGAGTGAGAAACAAAGCTCTGTAAAAGGTGAAGAAAAGTTGAATCCATCAAAAATTAGAACAATGGAATGTTAAGCGCTCCATTGGAAACAATGGAGTAGCTCAAGGCTTATAGTGACTGGTATAAGCCCGGAGTTCCAACATTCTAATGTTTGTCTTTATGTTTTTCCCTTTTTCATTTAGAACAGTCTACCCTTAGTGGGTAAATATTCTAAAAGCCTTATAGCCTTCTTGCCTCCGGCTATACCAGTTGCTAAAGGTCCTCTTCCTTCAAATATGCCCTGGCCTACAGCTCAAGCCTATATTCTGTTTTGGGCCTTTAACAACCAGTATATCCAGCAGCAGCAGGCTATGAGGCTATAGTGAAATTGCTTGCCCCTGCTCTTCCTCCTTTCAGTGTGATAGGCAGTGAAAACCAAGTGTACAGCCATGCAATAAAGAAAGCCGTGGGCTTTATACCCTTGGCCCTCAGTGCCTTTCAGCTTGAAATGTGATCTGGCGATCATGAATGAGTGAGCACAGAATATAATTTTTGAGTATATTTCACTATCTTGTTTTGTTCGTTCTGATGTAAACTCTTTGTAGCATGAACAGAGGAGTCGATGTGTGCTAATATACAAGCTTGTGCATCAGTCTGTTTAAAAAGCTGTACAAAGACTTGAATTGTCTAGCATACAATATGTTATTGTTCAACATTTATTGTGAATTCGATGTAAAGATGAAATTGTGTTTATACTAGTGACATGCCCTTTCAACTTTTTAAGTTTAAAAGATTCCTTTGATCAATACTTTTGTGAAGCTGACTACACTGTTACAGTCTCTGGTTATTGACAGGGTATTTCATGATCACTTACAATGCTCACCCTTAAAGAAATGTTCATTACAGTCATTTTTTGCCATTAGCATTTGTACAGCAAAATATGTAAATTTAAAGAAAACACTATGTGCTGCACAGTCCAACTTCCCTAAATCCCCATAAAAATGTATGAAAATACTGTGTTTATCAATGTAACTGTAAGACATATTCAGATCTCAAGCACTTAGGAAAAAGTAGGAGCAAGGAATATGAATTGATCCTTAGTCTAAATAATTTTCTTTAGGTTCCACTTTTGTCATTGCTATATAGGATTGTTGTAGAGACATACAATTTGATAACTGAGCTACCATCTTTTGTGAGCAAGGATTCCTCCTTCTCAGTATAAAACACTTAGAGCCATGCATGTAAGCCCTTGTTAGTGTAGGATTATATTATTACATCAAATATTTGTTATATTATTTTTCAGATAATGCCAGTATTATATAAATGTATGACAGCAAGGAAATATACTTGTTATTTCATATTAACGGTTATGTCTACAAATAAATTCTGTTAAGTTTTTTGTGTTTTTAAAAAATGTTTTTTGTAATCTGCATGGTGCTGAACATGAATAATAAGACTTTTCTCAGTGTTTGCCATAATGTTTTTATGAGGGCTTAAAATATGAAAAGGCAGTTTAATGGCATGCCAAGTTCTAATAATATCCATTTAGGTGGGAGTTTTCTTTCCTAGAAAAAATAGTTTTCACATCTGGCCTGCAAGGACGTCCATATGTTTCCGCCTACTTTTGGAGGAAATAGCAAGGGGAGCACACCGACAGATCAAATCAATCTAAAGTGACAAATGCTGAGCAATAGAAGCTTGTGAATGCCTGAAAAAGAAAATGACAGTCCTTTGTACATATATCTGTTAAAGCATTGGCAATATAGCTAATATCAGTTAAGACTTGCTACTAAACTGTGACCCATATTTATCAAGGTTTTGCTTCGCCCTTGTGTCACGTAAGGGAATGCAAGGATGACACAAAACCTAATTGAGATTTATCAAGCCACACAGGATCACCTTGCGTGGCTGTGAGTGGCTTGATATATCTAGAGTATTGCAAGGCAGTGCAAATGCAAATTTTCATTACTCTGCAGCAGGGAGGCGTGCCATGAGTGGAGCGTGGGTGTTACCACGCATCCACTCATGGATTCTAACACACTACCAGAATTACCAACATAGGTAGACCTGGGAATGAGTCATACTTATACTAGTAGTATTTTCCATGGCTCCACAGGTACTTCACCCGGAGATAGCAGAGCTTTTAAAACAATCTTTCTCTTATCATTCCTCGCATAAGAATCACACTCCTTCACAACCCCTTCTACCTGGCTATCCAAACCAGGTCAACAATACCGATCCCTCGCCCTGGCCTTGGTGTAGTTCCTTCCCAGATGGCCTTCATGTGATTGACTATCTTCTCTCTAATCACTGTATGCGGAATTATCCTGTTGGCCCTTTACAACTCACCCCTAGTCCAACTGAGTTCATTCCTCACATTCCAATACCCCCGCAAGTCCTCCAAAAGAGCTTTGTAATCCGGCCAACCCTCGACTACGAACTCCATGAGTTCCCTCGCACAATTATCAGCCTCTCTTGCAGACTTCCACTCACTCTCTTGCAAAGCACTTTCACTGATTCAGCTAATAGGAAAAGTCTGATCCACCTCTACACCTGACAATTCACCACCCAAATCGCTCTTAACTGGAAGACAAGATAAGCAGTCTGCTACCACATTTTTAGATCCTGAGACAAAAGGGCGAAACTGGGTATGAATCTAGAATAAAATTCAGCTAGACCGAAGAAAGACCTCACTTGATCTTTGTCAACGGGAACTGGTGTCTTAATAATGGAATCCACCATTCCGCCTTTGGCTTGATTCCTTTTGCCGAATTCATTTAACTCAAATAGGAAACCACAGTAACTCTAAACTTGCACTTCTTTTTTAACGTCAGACCAGCTTCTGCTAATCTTCCTATTACCTTCTTTAAAGTCTCATCATGCTCGTCATAATTTCTTCTATGGACCAAAATATCATTGTGAAAGAAAAATAATATTACTAATATCATCCAGCACCTATCATGACCCCTTTGAAACATGCTGCTCCTGATGCCAGCCCAAAGGGCAGACTCACAGAGTGGTATGCTCCCAAAGATGTTACAAAAGAAATGTTTGGAAGTGGCTGACAATCAACCCATATATACTTATTAAGATCGCGAAGATCAACACACATCCAAATATGTTTCCCCCCATCTTTAGGTGCCAGGATAATCAGGGTGAGCCAAATCGGAGGACTCTCCTCAATTATCCCCATCTCAACAACTTGTCTGTCTCCACCTTTAAAGGTTCAAGCATCAGACTAGGAACCTTCCTCACTTAATGTACACACAGAACCACATTCTTATTAAGAATAATCTTGTGCTTAAAGTTCCTAAGAAGACCCAAATTTCCACTGAACACAACTGGAAAATTTATGGCAATGTCATCATTGCCTTGCTCCAATGATCTGGACATGACTGGATGCACAGCATTTGGATTCAATGTTATTCCCAGGTCACGCTGGTGACACCAAATCAGCAAGTTATCTCCACGTTTGGCAACATACACTTTCGCCACGGTTTCTTTTCCCTCAAAAGCGATTTTCATCACAGCATAGCCCAACACATCAATCTTGGACCCTCCATAACTTACTGGATTTATGTCCGGTGAAAACAGGGTTATTTCTCCAACACCAAATTCCTTTTACCAATTCTTGTTGCCCACCAATTGATTAGGGTGACCATGAATCCGCCAACACCACCATCTCCTTATCATCCAACGTGATATGACACTGGCATTCGTAAAAGGTCATACTTCCACCTCACTTGGATATGGTTTTATTGCCAAAAGCATCTTGCTCACCTCTTCCACAACTGAATCCACACTATAGGACTGACTCAGATCGGCTTTGCACACCCAAGCATAATGGCCCTTCCTAGTGCATCTCCTGCACACCAAATTCCTAGCATAATATTAAGTACTGTACGCAGAATGGCCAGGGTTTCCATAGTGATAACACTTCATTTTGAAAAACCTACCATCTTTACTATTGCTATTCGGTTTTAAGCCGCTTTTAGGTTTCTCATCTTCCTGTTTGGGTTTCACACCAACCTCACCTATTATCTCACACACACCAGGGTCTTTCACATCATGCCGAAAATGTGAGAGCACTGCCCGCATCTTGTGTACCCATGTGGTGGTACTTTCCATACCCTCTACAATTACAATAGCTTCCATTAGATCTGGATGATTTTTAACCACCAATCTTTCTTGGACCCTCATTTTGTTTGTACAACTTATCAATTGATCTCTGATAAGAGAGTCAGTCAAGGATTGAATTCACAAGTGTGCACCAGGGTTTCTATACAAGCTATATAATTCCCAACACTTTCATCCTTCCCCGGTGTCCTGGAAAAAACTTTTGACTTTCCAACACCACATTAATCCTTGCTTCAAAGATGTTTCTAACATTTGAACGGACATATCAAAAACATAATCAGCATCACCCTCCGCATTACCTATGGTAATGGTTTCCAGACCATCATAAGTAATATGTCCCTCCACTCCCAAATTGAGGAGTAAAACTGCTTGTTTTCTGGCCACCGAGAACATTTCTCCTCCGATTGCAACTAGATATGAATCAAAAAGGTTCTTCCACCTTTTCCATGGTATTATCGGTTCACCTTTATCCATTAGAAAAAGAGGGGGAAGAAGGCATGTTCCTCAAAGCCATGGTGAGTGTACAACATTTTAACTCCAAAACACAAGAGGATGCCGCAAAATGTGTAAAAGTACCATGCAAAAGAGAATGTTCTAAATGGTAGTGGACACCTAAACCACAGGTGTATCACCACCTCAACCCACTGGTGGTTTAATGATAATTAAAAAGCAACTTCACTTCCCAATGCTTACCACCATGCAGTTAAACCTCGTGCGATGGTCCATTTCAATAAGGTGTGCCAATCATCGTGGAGTTCTTCTTCCTCAAATGGTGACCACAACCTTGCAGTGAACAAATGGCAAAGCAAGGTGTGCCAACCACCGCAAGTTTCTTCTTCCAAAAAGTGGTGAACACAACCTTGTGATTATCAGTGAAACAAGGTGTGCCAATCACCATCGTATCCTTCACACAAGAGTAGTGGGTGTAAATGCAGAAACCCCTACCCTCATGATGAATTCCACTCTTTAAAACGATGCTGATGCCACAGAAAACTGAGTTGGTAGAGATAGTGGAACATCACAGTTTCCATATAAATACACCAGGAATTCCCCAATCCTCTAAAATAGCTACCCTAGCGTTCTGTGCATTTTTCTACAGGGAAATGGGCTTGTTCAGAGAACATGGTACAGGTCAATGAAAGTGCTTACTTGCTCATGAACAGCTCAGTCAGCAGAAAGTACCACGCGTGCACTGCATTTCACATACATGAGCACCATAAATCGCTGGTTCGAGGCATGTGGGCTGCTGAATTCATATCTATAGCATAGATCGCCGCCTAGTGTTGGGTCCGGATGATTGCACATTGTTGTCCTGGAAGAGTCTTCGAAGTATCACGAGATAGGTGGCTCCTCCCCTGGACTACAGTGCGCATGGGCATCGACTCCATCCCCAGATTGTTTTTTTCCGCCATTGGGTTCGGATGTATATTCGTTATCTCCAGTTCGTTATCGATATAAACTTTTTAAGGCCCGAAGGCCTTTTTTCCTATACCGTCGGTATTGTTTTGCGCTCGGTGCCCAGCTCTGTTCCGGCTCGGTTCCCGAGTCGGACATCCAGAGGAGTCGCGTGGCTCTTCGGTGCTCGAGGCCCAGTCAACGCAGCAAGACTTTCGACAACACATCATGGAACGGAGTCCGTTCAAGAAATGTCCCGTGTGTGGATCGAAGTATCCCCACATCGACGTCCACCCGGTGTGCAACAAGTGCCTGTCGCCGGACCACGATGAAGCCAACTGTATGGCTTGTTCCCGGTTTCGATCGAAGAAGACAATTCGACTTCAGCGCGTGGCGCGCCTGGAGGCCCAACAGTCGGCCCCGGCACCGGTGGACATCTTCGAGAGAGAAGACGCAGACGAACAAGAAGTTCATATGCAGATTTCGCCTCCATCGGAGGTGATCGACTACGACTACGACGCGGACGTCGAAGTGCTCGATGCAGAAGAAGTCGTCGACGAGGTAGGAGACGACAATGAGGCCTATGGGGCCTTGGAAGATAGCTCGGAGGAAGAGCTATGCCCCCGTTCGAACAATTACTAAGGCTCAGGTCGAGGGATCGCCACGCGGCCTTACCCAAGACCTTACACCCAGATCCACGGCCTCGCCTACGGGCCCGGCTACGGACACTTCTGCGGAGCCGCCATTGGTGAAAACGAAACCAAAAGTGAAACCTTCGGTGTCGACGAAAACGAAACTAATGGAGACGCCATTGACACAGAAGACGTCTGTCCCTCTGGCCGCCTCCTCGTCTTCCGATACGTCGGGGCAGCTGAAGCCGAAGAAGGCTGTCAACCCGGTGAAGTCGACCAAAGGCGTCGAGTCAAAGTCAGTCAAGGGCGTCGAGCCGAGATCGAGCAAGGGCGTCGAGCCGAAGCCTAGGGCCTCAAGCACAGTAGTCAAGGCCGCCGACCCGAAACCGTCGGCGCCGAAGGCCGCCGAAACACACGGCGCTCCTAAGAAGGCTGATCCTGTACCTCGGCCGAAGAAGGTCAAGCCATCGACGCCCAAGTCTTCACACGCTGGTGGACCAAGGACGTCTGTCGGGTCGACGAAACCGTCAGCTTCCTTTACGAAGCAGGTGTCGGACTCGCTACAACGCATCAAAGACAAGGCTTCAGTGGTCGATCCGAAGGATGGTTCCGCCCCGAAGCCAGCTGCCAAAACGCCGAAGTCCTCGGCGCCAATCCTGTTCACGTTGCCGATGAAAGTGGCACCGAAAGCGTTCGCACCGACGACGGTCGCCGAAACGCCCGTGCAGGTGTCTACGGGGTCGAAAACTTCTCTTGCCGCTTGGGAGCTCAAAGCATCGACAACCCCTGATGGAGGAGCAGTCGGAGCACTTTATCGACGCCCACACCGGTAAACTTACCCTCTACAAGAGAAAGATCACGGCGACACAGCCTTTGGAGTCCTACACTATTCCTTTGAAGCGCAAGAAGCCTTCTACAGATTCCCCGGTTCTGGTTGAGCCACTTGCTCCACGGACTCCAAGAGTTGCTACACCCTCACCCACTTATTCGGATGTGGATGCTGGGGCAGGTGATGACGAGGAGTATAACATTCCTGCCAACACTGATCCTGAGGATCACCAGGACTCTTGGGCAGTTGCAGGGGACCCAGGGGATCAGCAGACTGCCCCGGACACTCAGCTATACAGTGTCAAGACCTCTCCTACTGAGGATTCTGCAGCATTTAATGCTCTAATTGAGAGGGCAGCTAAAAAACACGACGTGGAGCTACACGCTGACCCTATTGACGTGGACTTCCTCTTCGATACCTTTTCCACAGCAGAATAGACTGTCAAGACTTTCCCAATGCTGAAAGGGGTTCTGAAACATGCTGCTGACATTTTTAAAGAACCCACACGTGCCAGGGTGATCAACCCTAGGATTGAAAAGAAATATAAGCCGGCACCTGGTGACCCTACCTACATCAAGGGCCAGTTGCCATTGGACTCTCTGGTCATGTCTAATGCCCGGAAGAGGGCAACTTCGCAAACAACTGGTGATGCTCCTCCCCCTGACAAGGAATCTAAAGTGCTGGAGGCATCTGGGAAGAGGGTGGCGGCTCAAGCGGCCAATATCTGGCGTATCTCAAACACTCAGGCACTCTTGGCCAGATATGACAGGGTGCACTATGACACACTAGAGACCCTGTTGCAACATCTACCTGATCAGTATAAAGAGGCAGCGGAGATGCTTATTCAGGAAGGGAAGCTCATATCCAACGCTTCTATTAAATGTGCACTGGAGGTGGCGGACACCGCAGCCAGGGCCATTAACACAAGTGTGATGTTGAGACATCAGGCATGGCTCAGAATCTCCGGGTTCAAGCCGGAGATACAGAACACCATCCTCAATCAACCGGTGAACCCAGATAGATTATTCTGTCCTGAGGTGGATACCACCCTAGAAAAGATAAAGAAGGATACCGAGACTGCGAAGTCCATGGGAGCTCTCCAGTCCCAACAATTTAGGAGCAGTACTTTTCGTCGCTCAGGCAATAGAGGTGTTTCCAGAGGCCAAATGTCCCAGCAAACGCAATACACTAAATGTGGGGCGCAGTCCTCTTACACCAAGCAGAGTAGAGGAGGCTATCGGGGCAACAGTGCCAAGGGCAGAGGCCGTGGAAACAACAACTCCCGTTCCTCCGCCGCCAACAAACAGTGACGCCCTGTCACTGCCCCCGACCATACCAAACCTGTCGGGGGAAAACTCCAGCAGTTCCTGCCAGTCTGGAAATCCATCACCACAGACAGGTGGGTCAGAAAACTTATACAGTTCGGTTATTGTCTGGAGTTAACATCCACTCCACCCAACATGCCACCGAAACACCGTCCTATGTCCACAGAGCATTTGCACTTATTGCAGTAGGAGGTACATGTCATGCTGCAAAAAGGGGCAATCGAGCTCGTGCCGGTGGAGGAAGAAGGCACAGGAGTGTACTCCCTGTACTTCTTAATCCCAAAGAAGGACGGGTCCCTCAGACCCATACTGGACCTCAGGCCCCTAAACCAGTATATTCTCTCAGAACATTTTCACATGCTAACGCTGCAGCAAGTTCTTCCGTTGCTCAATCAGGGAGACTTCCTCGCAACCTTGGATCTCAAGGATGCATACTTTCACATTCCACTGCATCCATCACACAGAAAATACCTCAGATTCACCATTCAGAATCAGCATTATCAATTCAAGGTCCTCCCTTTCGGAGTGACCACAGCGCCCAGGGTCTTCACAAAATGCCTGGCGACAGTGGCTGCGCACCTCCGGAGGCAGAACGTTCACGTTTACCCTTATCTGGACGACTGGCTTGTCCAAGCAAAGTCGGCCCAGCAGTGTGCCACCAACATGTCCCACACCATTCACCTTCTTCACAATCTGGGGGATTCTCACTAAATTATCCAAAGTCGCACCTTCAGCCAGCCCATGTGCGGCAGTATCTGGGGGCGACAATAGATACTCTGGCGGCCACGGCTCAGCCAACCTCTGAGGATCAACAGTATTCAGTCGCTGATCCAGAAGTTCAGGCCGCAACACTCGCTTCCCGCAAGGGTGTTCATGCAGTTAATAGGCATGATGGCCTCCTGCATCTTCATCGTCCCGCACGCGAGACTACATATGCGTCCGCTCCAAGAATGCTTGGCTCATCAGTGGACTCCGGCTCAAGGACAGTTAAACGACCTAGTGTTGGTGACTGGTCGGGCATACAGCTCTCTGCATTGGTGGAATCCACACAACCTTTGCAAGGGCCGACCGTTCCAGGAGCCTGTGCCACAGATTATCCTGACGACGGACGCATCTCTCCAGGGATGGGGAGCTCATGTACTCCACTACACGGTGCAGGGACTATGGACAGCGTAGCAAAGGAAGATGCACATCAACTACCTGGAACTGATGGCAATCTTCATGGCAATGAAGGCATTCAAAGTACATCTGTGCAACAAGGTCGTGTTGATCCGGACGGACAACATGACGGCCATGTACTACATTCAAAAGCAGGGAGGTACGCACTCTCCACAGTTGTCTCATCTGTCTCAGAGCATGTGGAAGTGGGCCATTCAAAGGAACATCTGACTCATGGCGGAACACCTCCCGGGCAAGGACAATCAGATGGCGGATCTGCTCAGCAGGTACAGCCACCAAATGCACGAGTGGGCGATACATCCATCAGTGCTCCACCCGTACTTCCAGCAGTGGGGTCATCCAGAGATAGACCTGTTTGCCACAAGGGAAAACGCAAAATGCCAAAGCTTTGCCGCCAGGTTCCCTCACCCACAGTCGCAGGGCAATGAGATATGGATGAACTGGTCAGGCAGATTTGCGTACGCTTTTCCCCCAGCACCTCTCATACTGCTGGTGGCACGAAAGCTAAAGCAACACTCGATGACACTCATCCTGGTTGCTCCAACGTGGGCACGCCAACCATGGTACACCACGTTTCTAGAACTCTCCGTGGTACCGCATCAAAGGCTACACCTCATGCCCTGGCTTTTGACGCAGAGCCATGGCGACATTCAGCACCCAGATCCACAACAGCTCAACCTGGCGATCTGGCTCCTGAGGTCTTAGAGTTTGGCTACCTTAACTTGCCTCCTGACTGCATGGATATCATACGGGAGGCAAGAAAGCCCACCACCAGAGCTTGCTATGCAGCAAAATGGAAGCGGTTTGTCATTTACTGTGCAGAACACAACATCGACCCGCTAGATGCATCCACTCACAACATCATCTGTTATTTGTTACATCTTTACAAATGCAATCTTGCATATACTTCCATTCGGATACACTTATCCGCCATAACGGCCTATCTCCAAAACAGGCAGCATCTCTCCGTTTTCAGAGTGCCTGCCATTAAGGCCTTCCTGGAAGGACTGAAACAGGTCATCCCTCCCAGGACCCCGCCAGCTCCTGTATGGAACCTCAATGTGGTCCTCACCAGGCTCATGGGCCCACCTTTCGAGCCTCTGCATTCCTGCGAGGTTCAGTTCTTAACATGGAAAGTTGCTTTTCTCATAGCCATTACGTCACTGCGACGTGTTAGTGAGCTCCAGGCGCTCACTGTACAAGAGCCATTCATACAAATTCACTCTAACAGGGTGGTGCTGCGCACTAACCCTAAATTTCTTCTTAAGGTGGTTTCACAGTTCCATGTCAATCAGACCATTGAACTGCCCGCGTTCTTTCAAAACCCAGAGACAGTAGCCGAAAGAATGCTCCACACTCTGGACGTCAAACGAGCTTTGATGTACTACATCGATAGGACCAAGGAATTTAGGAAGACACAACAACTCTTTGTTGCCTTTTCTGCCCAACACAAAGGCAACCGCATTTCCAAAGCAGGTATAGCCAGGTGGATCGTTAAGTGTATTCAGATTTGCTATCAGAAGGCTAAGCGCACTTTAACGGTCCCCCCCAGGGCCCACTCCACCCGCAAGTTGGGGGCCTCCATGGCTTTCCTTGGAAATATCCCATTGGAAGACATTTGTAGAGCAGCCACATGGTCTACACCACACACGTTTACTAAACACTACTGTGTAGACGTGCACTCCAAGCAGCAAGCAGCTGTAGGGCAGGCTGTTCTTAAAACACTTTTTCAAACGTCTGCAGCTGGCACAGGAGGCCGCCGTTAATGGAGGAACTGCTATGTATTCTATGCTATAGGTATGAATTCTGCAGCCCACATGCCTCGAACTGAATATGCTACTTACCAGTATGCATCTGTTCTTGGCATGTAGGGCCGCTGACATTCATATCGCCCGCCCTCCTCCCCGGCGCCTGTAGCGGCTGCAGCATTCAAACATTTCTCTTAGCATGGTTATCGCTCACACTGTTACACTCCATCTTCGCCACAATGGCTAAAAACAATCTGGGGATGGAGTCGATGCCCATGCGCACTGTAGTCCAGGGGAGGAGCCACCTATCTCGTGATACTTCGAAGACTCTTCCAGGACAACAATGTGCAATCATCCGGACCCAACACTAGGCGGCGATCTATGCTATAGATATGAATGTCAGCAGCCCTACATGCCAAGAACAGATGCATACTGGTAAGTAGCATATTCATTATGTTGAATATTCCTCCTAACGTTAATCTCTTGATCCTACGCTCTCCAACAACTTCCAGACAGCTTGTACAACTGTCATGTACAGCTCCACATGAACGCTGGGGTAGTCTGACTTAATCCTCTTCACATATATAGATATTTGCAATCTTACCCTGCTTTTCACCCTGCGCAATGGGTCCATCACCCTGCGCAATGGGTCCAGTAGAGATTGCTGCCAAGAAATGACCATCCCCTCTCTGGCGCTCGTCGCCAGTATTAAGATCTCCAAAATACTCCAGTATATGTCCAAGGTAATAAAAGATATTTATTTCTAAACAGCACCAACCATGAGAGCAGCTTCAATCTCCAGCGCTCCCATTTCAACTGACAACTTTAGAATCATACAATGTGGTTATTTTAAGATGCCTTGATGGCTGGAACCCTGTGAGAAAGTGCTTATTTTGCATGGTTAGCCCCCCCATTTTTTGCCTGGTTTTGATGTGGTTTCAAATGTATTACACAGGGTGCCAGTGCTCCTGCCCCAAACCAACCCCTCAATAGGTACTTCTGCCTGCTGTAAGTCCCTAGTAAATGGTATCCTGGGTACCTACGGCCTGGGAGCTGAAGAGGGTCCCTTGGGGACCCCTCACTGTGAGAATGCCACTGCCCTTGCAGCCTGCATGCCACTGTACGGTAGAAAATGACAAAGATGACATGGAATCGAGCCTGGGTTCCATGCAAGCTAGCACTGCCTGACAGAATAGTTAAGTCACCCCTCTAGGGGCCTCACAGTCCTAAGGCAGGGTGCACTATACTAGAGATGAGGGCATATCTGCATGAGCAGATATACCCCTACACTATTGGACACCATTTCTTAATATTGTAAGTGCCAGTGATGCCATAGAGAGTACATGGGCTTGGAACTCGTCAACTCGAGTTCCACAGCACCATGAAAGCTTAAATGAATACAGGAGTGTTTGGTACCAAACTACTCCTTTCAATAAATCCACAATGATGCCAGTGTGGGATTTATTGTACCGTGCACCCAGAGGGCGCCTCAGAGGTGCCCCCTGAATCCCTACCAACCCTGGTGTGGTCTCTGACCTGCTGTAGGCAGCAAGCCAACACTAGACATGTTTCTGGACCCCGAGGTAGAGAGCCCCTGCTCTCTGGGACCAGAAACAATGCACATCCCGGGTAGAGGTGTCATGCCTCCTCCCCCAGGATGGGCCAGGGCTCAAAGAGGGAAGCTTAAAAGGCCTGCTGCCTTTGTAATGTGAACCCCAGCCGCTGCTGCTAGCAGCAGATGGCAGCCCCTGGTTTACACCCCCACTAGGGTGGGAAAACCATCAGGATTTTTAAAAAGATAGGAGGTGTGCCCACCTCTGCCAAACCCACCCTAAGGTGGGGGAGGCGAGGTGAAGCACAACTTTCAGTCCCCGCCATCTTGAAAATAGAAGGACCCCTCCAATTAGGCTAGGTCTGTGCCCCCTCCCATAAAAGGGTGGAATAATAGAGGGTGTAGTCACCTCAGGTAAAGGGCCCATTGGCCCTACCTGTTACTCCCCTAAAACACCTCCTAATTTTAGTATTAAGGTGGCTCCCCCACACCTGGCACTGAGATCTGCGACAACCTAAGAGGAGAGAAGACACCCTGCAGTAATGACAACTGCCTTGGGCCCGCCCTACCAGCCTGTGTCAAGCTTCGACAACGCTACAACATGTCTTGCTGCCAGTGACCTCTGAAAACCCTGGGAGGACTGCCAAAAGGCACACCCTGGGAGGACTGCGGAAAGGCACACCTGCACCCGAACCCCCTGGGCCTTGGTAAGCTGAACAGACTGTGCCCCTACGACCCTCTACATCCCAACCTACTTCTGCTGTCGTTGGTCTTCCTCCTGCAACCTCCAGTGCCACGCCTGCAGCCTCTTTACTGTCCGGAAGATCCTCATTGAAAGGCATTGGATGCCCAACGTCGAATTTGCACCCTGCACCCGTCCACCCCTGTGCCGCTGGTGGTGTATGTTTGGTGCCGCTTTGTGGGCTCCCTCTGTGCTTTTGCTAACCCCCCAAAGCTTGGCCCCTGCAACTGATTTAGTTACCTGCAAGCAGCACAGCTTTCTCCCAGTGGGAGAGGCGGAAACATAAATTGTTTTTTTAAAATACCATTTTATGTTTCTGCTTCTCGCGCTGAGAGAAAGCAGAACGGTATGCCTGGTTGGGTGGGTTGGAGAAGAGTGGCTTGCCCAATGCTGTGGGCCCTGACTGTTTGGTCGGCCCTCTGGGGCCGACCAACCCAGTCATGTGCACTTTGCATTTTCTCTATGTAGGATAGGGAAAATGGTCTCCCTACAGGCGCCAAACTGGACGTTGTCCACACCAAATACAACAATGTAATTTCAGTGTTGTGATTGGGTTAGGGGACGGTAGAGGATGCCTGCTTCCTGTTCAAGGAAAAAAGCAGGAAAACGCGGGACCTGGCCAGGAACGGAGGCTGTGCGAGACAAGGTAAGGTATGTTTTATTTTGTATTTTTGAAATCCCCCCCCACTGCGAGTCATGCGAGCTGCAATTGCAAGCAGTGTGGCTCCAGGCACCCCCTGTCTCCCTTGGGTAAAAATTTAATTTGGACCTCTAGACCCGGCCGCCCCTGTGCCGCTGGAATTGTAGTTTTAGTACCTACCTGACCCATTGCCCTTGCTGACTTTTGGCTCCGAAGACTGAAATTGTAAGTTAAATACTTACCTGTTTAACCACAATATTGTTTTCCCTGTAGGACATTGGACTGTGTGAAAAAGTTTCTTAGTGTTTATTTTTTTTAAGTGAAAAGGATATTCAATTTAAAACATACTTACCTTAATTCAAAAATCTGAGTCTTAAAATAAAGTACAAACAAAGTATAATTTTATAATTTGGGCTAGATCTCCTTCTTGAGTAGTGTGTCCTGCTCTACCCCCGTAGCTCTGGCTGCCGTGCTGTGCCTCTGCCCAGGCAGGACCCAGTGCTGGTAGAGGTTCGAGCCTCGGCGCCTGCCTAGGTTGCACCCTCGGTTTGCCCGATTGCCTCTCCTGTTGTGATTCAGTTTTTTCCCATTATTGTGCCTTGTTTTTGCCTTGTTGTGCCTGTTTTTTATTTATTGTGCAGTTTTTTCCGCTTCCCGCTCCCCCACCTGCTGCTGCCCCCGCTGTCCCCCTCCGCTGTTTCCCAGTCCCGTCTCCCAGCTGTGCCTCCCTCCCACCTCCCCTATTAATGCCAGCCACTGCGTGATGAGCGCGAGCAGGACCTCTGACCTCGGTCAAGGACCTGCTCTCTCCCCCCGTAGCTCTGTCTGCTGTGCTGTGCCTCTGCCCAGGCAGGACTCAGTGCTGGTAGGTGTTCAAACCTCGGCTCCTGCCTAGGTTGCGCCCTCTGTTTGTCCCATTGCCTCTCCTGTTGTGCTTCTCTTTCTTCCCATTATTTTGCCTTGATGTGCCTGTTTTTATTTATTATTCCCTGCTTGTTATTGTGCCGTTGCGCCTGTTTTTCAGCTTCCCGCTCCCCCACCTGCCGCTGCAGCCCCCGCGGCCCCTCCCACTGCCGTTTCCCGCTCCTGCCTCTCAGCTGTGCCTCCCTCCCACCTCCCCTATTAATGCCGGCCGCTCCGTGGTGAGCACGAGCAGGACCTGCTCTCTCCCTCGTAGCTCTGGCTGCCGTGCTATGCCACTGCCCAGGCAGGAATCTGTGCAGGTAGGAGTTCAAGCCTCGGATCCTGCCTAGGTTGCGCCCGCTGTTTGCCCCGTTGCCCCTCCTGTTGTGCTTCTTTTTTTTCCCATTATTGTGCCTTGTTTTAGCCTTGTTGTGCCTGTTTTTTATTTATTGTGCCCTGCTTGTTCTTGTGCAGTTCTGCCCGTTTTTCCTGCTCTACCACCTGCTGCTGCTACTGCCCCCGCGGCCCCTCCCCTCTGCTGTTTCCCGCTCCTGCCTCCCAGCTGTGCCTCCCTCCCACATCCCCTATTAATGCCGGCCGCCGCGTAGTGAGCACGAGCAGGACCTCTGACCTCGGCCATGGACCTGCTCTCTCACCTGTAGCTCCGGAAGCCGTCTGTGCCTCTGCCCAAGCAGGTCTCAGTGCATGTAGGGGTTCAAGCCTCTGTGTCCTCTGTTTGCCCCGTTTGCACTCCTGTTGTGTTTCTCTTTTTTCCCATTATTGTGCCTTGTTTTTGCCTTGTGCGTTTTTACTTATTGTGCCCCGCTTTTTATTGTGCCGTTCTGCCTGTTTTTCCAGCTTCCCACTCCCCCACCTGCCGCTGCTGCCCCCGCGGCCACTCCGCTCCGCCATTTCCTGCTCCCGCCTCCCAGCTGCACCACCTCCCCTGTTAATGCCGGCGACACCTTAAAATGCATCCTCTTCAACGTACGCTCCATGCACAAACACGCCATGGAAATCTGGAACCTACTCGACTTCCTCTCGCCCGACATCGCCTTCTTCACAGAGACCTGGACCAACGCATCCTCTGCCCCGACATCAACACCGCCATCTGGGGCGGATACAAAATCCAGAGGAAAGACCGCCCCAACCACCCTGGAGGGGGTCTCGCCATGTCCCACAGGAGCAACCTCCTCCTCACCACTTCCAGCGAAACCTTCCCCTCTGCCGAACACCTGCACTTCCAGATGCAGACCACCCCCAAAGCCACAATCAAGGGAACACTCATCTACAGACCCCCTGGCCCTCAGACAACCTTTGCCACCACCATCACCGACTTCATCGCACCCCACGCCATCGCCTCAAATAACTACATACTCATTGGAGACCTGAACTACCACTTCGACAACCCCAGCGACCCCAACTCCACCATCCTTAATGACAACCTCACCAGCATCGGACTTAAACAAATCGTCAACACACTGACCCACAGAGCAGGACACACCCTCGCTCCCATCTTCACGGCAGGAAACAGTGTCCATGTCAGCCACACAATGCAACCGCCATGGACCAACCACCACTGAGGACACTTTGCCATCGACAAACCCAGGACACCCAAACCAGCCTCATGCCCACCCCGAAGGAACTGGAGCATGGTTACCGACTAGCAACTTAACTCCACCCGAGACAACCACTCCTGGGAATCTGACGCAAACAACGCAGCCAGAGAACTCCACACCTGGATCTCCAACTGCGCAGACGAGCTACGCAATCCCAACATACAACGCCTCAGAAAGCAGCCTGGTTCACCACCGCCCTCCAAAAAGCCAAGCGCACCTGCAGACACCATCTACAAGGACGCCATGACTGACTACCACAACCAAATCAGAGACACAAAGAGGAACTCTTCCACAAATAAATCCTCGCCAACTCCAAGGATCTTTTGAGCGTCATTCAAGAATTCGCCAACCCACGCAGCGAAGCCACAAACATTGCCCCATCCCAAGACCTCTGCGATCAGCTTGGAACTTACTTCCACTGCAGGATCAAAAACCTCTACAACTTCGTCGACTATCCACCAGGCACCACAGATGGCCCCCCGAGACACCAGCCAGTCCACCATCTCCAACTGGACACCGATCACAGCCGAAGACACCGCCTTGACCATGAAAGGCATCCACTGGGGGGACCCCACCGACCTCTGCCCCCCTCACATCTACCACAGAGCCAAGGCCGCCATCGCATCCGAACTACAACACACCATCAACACCACCTACAAAATAGGCACCTTCCCAGATGACTGAAAGTGCAAAGAAGTCAAACCCCTGCTCACGAAGCCCACAGCTGGCCCCACCGGCCTCAGGAATTATCGCCCCATCTCGCTCCTCCATTTCTCAGTCAAAGTCGCAGAGAAAACAGGGAACAGGGAACTGACACGATTCACCGAAGAGAACACCGCCTCGACCCGTCTCAATCCGGATTCCGAAGCAACCACAGCACAGAGACCACCCTACTCGCCGCCACAGATGACATCTGCACCCTCCTGGACCAAGGCTACTCTGCTACCCTCATCCTACTTGACCTATCAGGGGCTTTCGACACCGTCTCCCACTACACAGTAGCTACCAGACTACACGACGCAGGCATACAAGGAACAGCCCTGGAATGGATCCGATCATTCTGCACCAGAAGAAGCCAAAGGATCAGCCTGCCACCCTTCCTCTCCAACCCCACAAAAATCACTTGCGGAGTCCCACAGGGGTCATCACTGAGCCCGACCCTCTTCAAAATCTACATGGCCCCCCTCGCAGCCATCGTCCGACAACACGGCCTCAACATCATATCCTACGCTGATAACACCCAACGCATCCTCTCCCTCATCAAAGACCCCACCACAGCCAAACTCAACGTCCAGAAAGGAATGCAAGACGTTGCAGTCTGGAGATCCAACAGCTGCCAGAAGCTCAACGCCCAGAAGACAGAAGTCCTAGTCCTCAGTACCCCCCTTCAACATGGGACAGCACATAGTGGCCGACCGCCGTCGGAAGCCACCTACCCCCTCAGACCACGCCAAGAACCTCAGCATCGTACTCAACTTATCACTCACCATGTAACCGCCAGGTCAACACCGTCACCTCCAGCTGCTTCAACACCCTCAGCATCCTCCGCAAGACCTTCAAGTGGATCCCCCCTGGGTCAGGGAAGACAGTCACCCACGCACTCATCACCAGCTGATTGGACTACGGAAACACACTCTACGCCGGCATCAACAAGTCCCAACTCTGTAAACTCCAGACATTACAGAACACAGCCGCCAGACTTCCTCTGCATCCCCCGGCACGAACACATCACCCACCACCTACGAAGACTCCACTGGAGAAAAGAGACACCTTCAAAATCCTCACTCACGCCTACAAATACCTACTCAACAACGGACCCAAATTCCTCAACGACAGAATCAACTTCCACGTACCCAAAAGAAACCTCCAATCTTCCAACGTCGCACTGGCTGAAAGCCCACGCATGCACAAAGCCAGAGCAGGCGGAAGATCCTTTTCTCAGATTGCAGCCAAGACCTGGAACGAGCTACCGGCAGACATCAGACGAGCCCCCTCCCTGAACATCTTCAGGAAGACACTCAAGACCTGGCTCTTCGGCTAGACAGATCTACGCCCCCCTCCCCCCCCCCTCAGTGCCTTGAGTCCTTCACGGGTGAGTAGGGTGATAATTGTTGGGGGTGCCGCTCACTGACCTGCTCATTCTTTGATCTGAGGAATCGCCCTTTTGTCCACGCAACACACCGCATTCCCTGTGTCAGAGGTCGGCTGGTGGGAGCGTTACTGCAATCGGCGGTAAGTCACCTCGCTCTCAGCCCGACCCGCCCAGGTTGTAGTGCTTAGGCTGTGTCCTGGAAAAGCCTACCGGGGGACTGCGAGGCCCAGAAACCACCGCTCCTTGTAGCCGGCGCCTCTTCCCCCGGCGGCCACGCCCATCGAACTGGCCTGTCTCTACATAACTTTTCGCGACACCCGCTGCGCGGGTGCCGCTCACTGACCTGCTCATTCTTTGATCTGAGGAATCGCCCTTTTGTCCACGCAACACACCGCATTCCCTGTGTCAGAGGTCGGCTGGTGGGAGCGTTACTGCAATCGGCGGTAAGTCACCTCGCTCTCAGCCCGACCCGCCCAGGTTGTAGTGCTTAGGCTGTGTCTTGGAAAAGCCTACCGGGGGACTGCGAGGCCCAGAAACCACCGCTCCTTGTAGCCGGTGCCTCTTCCCCCGGCGGCCACGCCCATCGAACTGGCCTGTCTCTACGTAACTTTTCGCGACACCCGCTGCGCGGGTGCCGCTCACTGACCTGCTCATTCTTTGATCTGAGGAATCGCCCTTTTGTCCACGCAACACACCGCATTCCCTGTGTCAGAGGTCGGCTGGTGGGAGCGTTACTGCAATCGGCGGTAAGTCACCTCGCTCTCAGCCCGACCCGCCCAGGTTGTAGTGCTTGGGCTGTGTCTTGGAAAAGCCTACCGGGGGACTGCGAGGCCCAGAAACCACCGCTCCTTGTAGCCAGCGCCTCTTCCCCCGGCGGCCACGCCCATTGAACTGGCCTGTCTCTACGTAACTTTTCGCGACACCCGCTGCGCGGGTGCCGCTCACTGACCTGCTCATTCTTTGATCTGAGGAGTCGCCCTTTTGTCCACGCAGCACGCCGCATTCCCTGTGTCGGAGGTCGGCTGGTGGGAGCGTTACTGCAGTCGGCGGTGGGTCACCTCGCTCTCAGCCCGACCCGCCCAGGTTGTAGTGCTTGGGCTGTGTCTTGGAAAAGCCTACCGGGGGACTGCGAGGCCCAGAAACCACCGCTCCTTGTAGCCGGCGCCTCTTCCCCCGGCGGCCACGCCCTTTCAACTTCCCCATTAAGTAGCCAGCCTCCAACGCGCCGCGGGTCGCGCGCGGGTCGCAGCCCGGGGCGAAGACCGGGCAAAGAGCGGGCCGTTTGAGGCCGTTAGAGGCTGGTAGAGACTGGACTGGGCCACCTGTCTGATATTTCCATCTGGACATTCTCCATTTCTTACTCTACCAACCTCCTCCGATTCACAGCCCAACAAGAACAATAATGGTCCTTACGAGAGGATCCAAAACTAAAACCAAAGCCCCTAGCTCAGTGGGTAAACTGCTTGGCCCTATGGACGACTTCCTAACGAAGGCTAATACATTTATAGATCAAAGTATTTCAATGATGGAAGAAAGGGTCTCCCTAGATCTGGCATTCGCCAAAAGATCCTCATTAGGTATCTTGGCGGAAGCCAGATCCCCAGCACTAGGAGTTTCAAACGCTGTGGTAGTGCCAACTCGAGAGAGACGCAGTTTGCCAAACACAGTAGACTTATCAGTATCCCAGTTTGCAGACTCCCAGCTCAGCTTTGATCTAGAAAAAACACCGGAACTACTTCCGACAACATCTCCACAAATTTCCTCCACAGACAAAAGAATAGAAAGGGGTAGGAGGGAGGGAGCTATTAGCAAGAAAAGGGCGCCCAGAAACTCCATCACACCAAGAAGCCTGGTGCTGCCACCTAGCATCCCACAAAATCGAGATGACAGGTTGGTTCAAATAGAGATTCTAGCGTCAGCTCATCAGTCAGAGAAGGAATCATCCACTCCGAAAGTCCTGGATCCTCACGTTCTCACACAAGCCCAAGTGGACTTGAGTGTTATGGAGGTCCAGGAACTAACACTTACCAACATAGCCAGCATAGTTAAACAGGCATTACAACCTTTAGAACAGCGATTAGTAACTCTAGAGTCACAAATCTCAAAACTCCTAAAAATCCAACAGTCAACTCTCCCATTATGCCCTCAAAAAACAGGAGGAACCAACGCTAAAAAATCAACCATCACTAACAGAGCTAACGCTAACCCATCTTTGCCCAATCCACAACAAAAGACTCTCCGGATAACTACACCAAATGTGCCCGCTAATAATAATAACAATAATACTTCAAATTCGACTAAAACACCAAAAACCGTTTGTGACATGGAGGACCCGGACCCGGGTCCTCCCGGCTTACCTTTACCTGTGTCCTCTTTTGTCACCCAGCACGCAGACGCCTGGAAACCCGTAACGGACTGGCCCAACACGTCCCGAGAAGCGGAGGAGCCGTGTTTCTTTAACTGGGCGGAGCTGGAGCCGGAGACCACCCCCCCACAGGAGGTAAAGGTGCGCCCAAACAGATCCCAGGTGTGTTTTACACCCGGAGGGAGCGGAGAGTGGTGGCGTGAGCGAGGAGCGGAGTGGAGGAGAACCGAAGACGAGGAGGAGGCGTGTGAGCAGTGGAGGACGGGAGAGGACGGAAGCAAGGAACATCAGCTGGAGGAGGCGTGTGAGCAGTGGAGGACGGGAGAGGACGGAAGCAAGGAACATCAGCTGGAGGAGGCGGGTGAGCAGACGAGGAGACCGGGAGCGGACTGGAGAGCGGACCAGCGGAGAGAAGAGGCGTTAGAGGAACATCGGAGGACGGAGCCCAGTGACCACGGAGACAGCGGACAACGGACCTGGGAAACCGAGGGGAGAAAGACTCGTGACGACCACGACAAGCCGGGAGGCCAACGAGGAGGCGCATCGCCCAGCCACACTTCACATGAAGTGTGGCTCGAGCAGGTACGGTCAAGGTTCACGGGGTGGGCGGGACGTAAGTGGGGTAAACCCCCGTAAGACCAAGCAACCGACCCTCAGTGCACGTTACCTTCCCTTCACCTCACCGGCACTTTGAGAAAAACGAGCACGTGTGGTCCCTCACTTCCCTTCCCTGACAACCACCCCAAAACCGCGATCTAATAGTGTTTTTCTTTGTTTCTGTTTCTTTGTCTTGCCGAACCCGGAACGAGAG
This sequence comes from Lissotriton helveticus, assembly GCF_964261635.1. Lineage (NCBI taxonomy): Eukaryota > Metazoa > Chordata > Amphibia > Caudata > Salamandridae > Lissotriton > Lissotriton helveticus. The sequence goes on along the minus strand of NC_136073.1, from coordinate 656,616,533 downwards.
ACAAGACGGCGGAGGCAAAGCCTACAACGACCAGAAGGCATCGGGAAAGTCGGAGACTGGGAACAACCAAACAAGCTAAAGAGGACATTGACAATCCTTTGCCTTTCTATCGAGTACCAGTACAAAAGCGGAGGCTTTATAAAATAATAAAACCCTCTTTGCCTCGCAACCCCGTATCCGTGAGTTTATTGGACAACCCGCCCGAAAGCCCACACCGTTGCTGCTCTGAGTACCATTAATAACTCGCAACAGATAATTACTCTAACCTCACCAGGTGCGGCACCTACAACTGCCGCCACTCCGGTTGCACCCAGCAGCTCTTCTAATAAAACTCCTGGCAAAAACGTAAATAAATCAATAACAAAAATTTCAGTCCCTTTAGTTCCATCTCTAAAAACCCCTTCGGATAGGCCCAAGAGAATTACTGCAAAGAATCCTGGTCCTTCAAGACTCCCAGCAGATTTCCCTCCTGAGGCCTCACCGTACGTGGTGGTTATGGCTGGTGTACCTGAATTAACAGATCTCACTTCGGAACCGGTTTGGTCCTTAAAAAATAAGGCCCAGCATTGGCTCCAGACCAACCGCCCGATTCCATCTACCTGGCGCGGAAGAATTAGATCCGTAGCCAGGGTACCATGGGTGGGTAGCACTAGGAAAACCATTCCCGGGGATTGTATAACGATCACTTTTGAGGACCCACGCATAGCGGACTACGTCTGCGCATGGGAAGATATCGCCTCAAATGGAGGTATTAAGATCAAGTCACTCTCCTTCTTCTATCCTTTTAGGCAAGTGGACGGCTTCATCCAGGAGCAGGAGCCTCCCTGGTCCGTTCCATTCCCCAGGCAGGACAACCTACCAAACTCTAGATACCATGGTCCCCCTAATATATACGAGCCAGATTTTTCCTGGCACACAGTAAGACAATGCCACCAGGGTGGACGATGGGACGACAGAAGACCCCACACGCAATGGCCCCCATGCAGAGATCAATCCCGGTGGGACCCATGGCATAACATCCCGTTATATAATAGGTACAGTGGCCTAGAAATGGTCGACTGACCACTAACAGAAATCCCCCCTAATGAGCTCCATGTATTCCCCTCACCACAGTCCTTGATTATCCCCTTAGATCCTAGAAACACGGAATACATAACCCCAACAGAAGAATTAAATGATGACTTTTTTCTAATCACAGTACTTTATTGGAACACCGCAGGCCTCCGAAATAAAATCGAGGATGGATCTGCGCAGAAGTTCCTAAATCCATATCAAATAATTTGTCTCCAAGAGACATGGTCACTAGAAGAACTGCATCTACAAGGCTATAAAACCCACTTCGTTCCAGCATCAACCAGCCTAATGGGCAGACCGAAAGGCGGGTTAATAATCTATATTGCAAACACCCTACCACTTAACAAAGTGGTTACACTCTCCCAGGACGCTAACCACCAAATCCTCTCACTAACCCTGGTGAATAAAGAAATAATCATCTTGACTAATTTATACAATAACTTACCGGAAGAAAATTTTATAACTCTTTTCACAGCCCTACATGATAAATTAAAACAAGTTCACCATTGGAGATCTGGCAAAGAGGCAACCCACCTAATCTGGGGAGGAGATTTTAATCTGCATCCCTGCACAGCGACCAACCTACCGTGTTGTGGGATAGTGGATGAATTTGATGTACCATTAGCGCACTTTGCACATAACAAATTGGGAAATACCATTAACACTGTTCTTTCGGACTTGGATCTGCACATCGTTAACCATCCTGAAGCAGACCCAAACAAATTCACTCCGACCTACGTGGGCAGAGGCTATCAAACCACAGTAGATTTCATACTCCTTTCCCCAAGTCTTATGAACAAAGTTAAAGATTTTGGGGTCATTGCCAATCCCCTCAGTGATCACTCAGCCTTAACAATCAAGATATCTATGCCATTCAACTCTTCCCATAAACTGGAGATAGCGACCACCCTCACACAGAACAAAATTCAGCTCGGTAAACACAACGGATTCACAATTAAATGGGCAAAAATTAATCCGTCAGATATAACGAAAAAATTCATAACTCGGACCTACCCAAATATCGTAAAATGCCTGGACCTTGCATCAAGTCACAAGGAAGTCCTGATAAACTTTAAACTAATTTTAGATTCTATAAAGGACCTTCTTACCTCAAAACCCAAATCAAACTGTACCACAAAACCAAAATGGTTTAATCATAATTGCACAGCCGTACTAACAAAATTAAAAACTGCACTCCACAACAAACCGCGAGATGTAACCCAGATTCAACTCTTAAGGCGTCAATATATAGGGGAAAGAAAGCTGAGACCTGCCCAACTCAAGCAGAAACTATGGGACGACCTTCATAAAGGCGCAGTCTCAAAAAACAGCGACCTTTTTTGGCGCACAGTTAGAACTCCATTTCTTACTGAAACAGGTACCCCAAAAATAGAAGTCGCCATCGACGAAAACACATGGGTTTCTCACTTCGCAGAGATCTTCAAAAACACCTCACCAACAGACCCACTACCCCCAAAGACTCAGTACCCTATTCTGGTTCCTTTTGACATCCCAGATCTCTTGGAGGCATTGCAGAATAGTAAACCAGGCAAGGCACCAGGACCTGATGGGGTCCCAGTGGACTTCTTCAAAAGCAACCTAGATCTCTGGGCCCCCATTCTAACTAGAGTCTGTACAGCGGCCGCAAATGAGGGAATCCTAACCTCTTGGACCAAATCAATAATGGTCCCCATTTTCAAAAAGGGGGACCGCCAAGAGGCAAAATGCTACCGGCCAATCTCACTGCTGGATTCGCTCGGGAAAGTAGTGGGGAGAGTGATTCTAGAGCGTCTTCAGCAGTGGAGTGAGGACCAGGGCATAATCTCTGACATTCAATTCGGCTTCCGCGAGGGCTTTGGCACACTAGAGCAGGCCCTTAACCTCACCCTAATAATGGGTAAATATACCCAGGCCATTCCAACTAAGATCTATATGGTCTTTGTCGACCTATCCGCAGCTTTTGACTGCGTTTCGCACGCAAAGCTGTGGAAGGTCCTAGCCCAATTGGGAGTAGACCTACCCCTCTTGGACTTCCTAAGAGAGCTCTATACCGGGGCAACGGCCAGAGTGCGCTTTGGCGTAAACGGAGAGCTGACGTCACCGTTTGGCGTAGGGCGTGGAGTCAGGCAGGGATGCGTCCTGGCCCCCTTCCTCTTCTCACTCTATACCAATGGTTTGGAGGGGGAGATGTTGAGGGGGGCTCAGGACCTCCCACGCATAAACCGCCGCCTGATCCCAGCCCTGCTCTATGCGGATGACGCTGTAATCCTCGCACGAACACCCCGTGAACTCCAGAAAGCAGTGAGTAGGTACACGACCTTTATGGGCAATCTCGACCTAATGGTGAACGTGAAGAAAACGTTCGTAATGACAGCTGGTAGAGGCCAAAAAAGAATAAAACCCATACAGCTTAACAACCAAAAGCTTGAAGCTACCCCTCAATATCCTTACTTGGGGGTCATGATAGACGACCAACTTAGCTGGAAGCCAGCAGTAAACACAAGGGCACATTTATTCAAGAGGTCAATTGCCGCTTTAACAACTTTTTCCCAGAGACTAGGCAAAAGGCCACCAGTGGAGCTCCTAAAGATCTACAACGCCAAATGCCAGGCAATCGCAACATACGGTGCGGGAGTCTGGGGCTATATTGACATCAGCCCTATCCAAAAGGCAGAAAATGCCTTTTTAAGATTCCTATTAGCCACCCCCAAAGGTACCTCAACCTACGCAATGCACCTAGAACTAGGCATACCCTACATAGAGGACCTAATTAAAATAGAACCGCTGATGTTGTGGCGCCGCATTTGGAAGTCAGACAAAAACGTACTGACACAAGCCATCATTGCAGATTCAATGAACTTGGACAATTTCTCAAAAATAAAGTGGCTCCTATATGTTAGAAACTTTTTTAATGATCTAGGCTTTGAGAACTATTACCTGGATCCGGTATCCATAACAGACATCTCGAAAAAAGATCTAAAACAGAAAGCATTAAGACACCTGGAATCCTGAAGACTTGCATCCAACTCATCAAAAACGGCAGTCATCCATGCAAACATGATTCAAATAGCTCATGACATTCACCCGTACCTGGCACTCCAAACATCAATTTACGAAAGAACGTTAATTACAAGATTCAGGCTAAACACCTTCTTTAGAATGGTCACCTTTCCGTCACAAAACTGTTGGAATGCCACACTCCCGCCCTGTCCATGTGATGGTTCATCAACACAGTCTAACCTGCATGTGATTCTATTCTGTAAATTCCATCAAGCCCACAGAAAGATCTGGCTACTACCGATATTAAGAACTTGGGGGTTGAGACAATGCAGACCCGCCCTCTTAAGACTGCAAATGCTGGAAACGGAAAATGTCTGTTATTTTGTTAGTAGTTTCTTAAAATGCATTATGAAACACAGAAAGAACCTTTAAAAATCCTCGTTAAGCCCACTTTGAACGGCTCCCTGCATATTTCTGATTAATTCTTTTTTTTAACAGTAAAATGAATTTTATATGAAATACTATGTGACATATGTATTTTTGTAATGTATGATATCATTTGCTTCTTTTATGGTTTTTCCATTGAGAATAAGCCGAATAAAGATTTTATATATATATATAATTGTTGTACAACAAATGTCTTATACTCCTCTGTGTTAGGCCTAAAGTTGCTCACATACACTACCACTAATAGAGTGCCTTGGGTTTTACATTGAGCCTGTACACTTTTGGAAAACCCCTGGACTCTGCACAGTATTACCACCTAGTGATAATATCATATACAGAGCCAGCTTCCTACAAATCCTCCACCCCTAACATTCCAGTTACATTACAACAAAAGCTCTTTGGCCTGTGTACCTAGCTATGTACTGTAAATCTTACTTATGTCTAATGTTAATAAATGTTTGGATGCCCTTCTGTACTCAATAACCGCCATTGTTAGTCGCTAGTTCAACCAACTAGGCAGGACACACCCTCAACTCTATATCTGCCATGTTAACCATTATCTAAATAATTAGACATTGCCTTATAACATGAAGTAGTTGTCCACTTTTTCACTTTTCTCTGAGCATCCCCATTGCAACCAAACCTTCTGCAACCTTGAATGACGCTGTAGCTGCCAGACACTTGAAGAAATTCAACGATAGCTTATTAAAGAATACAGCGCTACCTCCACAAACTCTAGCATTAACAAGTCTGTAAAACAGATCCATGAATAGTTATCAAAGGCTTTTGGTAGGATGGTCACTCTGAAAGCTATAAATCTGCAACAAAATAGAATAAGAGGAGGATGGACTAACACAGATGTAAAACTACAGAAGTAGTTCCAAAGGCAATTCCGAATCTCCATAAAAATTTAAAAAAGGGCCCCAACATCTCTAATAGCATACATTGCCAACAAAACGTTTCTCAGATTTGTTAAATAAATTCATTAACGCTGCCACCACCTCAAAAAAGATTGCATTAGCTGAGAAAGTGCAATATCTTGCCAAACCACTGCAGCAAGAAAGCCCCCCATGTTGAAGCCTGTTGACTCCTTGAACAGAGGGCTAGATGTGTCTGAATAATTACCAGTGGCTGAGAATAATTCAAGCATACCACCCGTCAGTTATTTATATTCTTCAGTGCAACAGGTATTCCCAGATATGGGTTCCCTGCTCATTGTACCACTGGAACCAGCTGCACCCTAGTGATGAGGCCCAAAACCAGTCTGGGGTTGCTGGTGTTAGGGTTTAGATGAGACCTATCCTGACAGTTCAGGGAGGACTGTTCCTGTTGGATTAGGACATAGGCCAATTTACATATGGCATGGTTTTGTCTGAGGTAGCATGGTGAGCAAAGAAACGATGGAATGGGATGAGGCCTGCATGATTACTAGTGGCAGAGATTAATTTACAAATTCCATCCATCGCATTTTTTGTACTACTCCGTCCTATCTAAACAAAGCAATATTATCGCTGGTGCTGCCATACTAAATCAGGTTATCCTGAGCCCTCAACCTACACTTAGATCGTTAAACCTTCTAACACAAAAAGAGACCTCTAGTTAATAGTCCTGGGTTCTATTCCAGATCCTCGGCAGAGTGGCCCTATTTAACTATTTAAAATTATAATCTCTCTGGGGTTCCTATATGTTCTTTAAAACTTCTCAATGCGCATACCCGCATCCTGGTTCCTTACCCCATAGCCTTATACGGAGCCTTCCTCTTGGCTGGTCAGCCTCCCCATATTTCCTGGGACTGATTCTATCAATCTACTTACTATGGGTGCATGAGCATGGCAGGTATCTGCCTCTACTACTGGGCCTCCCAATTATTAGTCATGAATGATTGGTTGAGTATAGGATGGGCTCTCAGCCTACAGGATAGAGCTCTCTATTGAGCCTTCACATGCTATATGGGGGCCCTCTTTCTCACCACATCCTCGAGCCACCTGAGTAGTGATCTCTGTATGATGCATGGTGTTAAAGAGACTTTACTGTGAGAAACTAATCAACCAAAAGACCCCATGGTCAGGGGAGTGACAACTTGACCAAGTACCATGCCTAGAGAAATTCCATTTATGGGACAAGATAGGCATTACCTACCTAAGGGATCATCCATTAAATCCTTCGAAGAATTGGGAACGCAGCTCTCACGTCAAGTCAAGTAAATCTTTATTCAAATTTATGAACAAATTCATAAAAAAGATACAGAACTATAAAAATAAGGTGTAAAACACTTCCAAAATCAATACAAAAACACACTGCTATATATTCCATTCAGTAAAAAGACCACACAATATAAATGATTTAAAATCTTACAATGTACTACTTTAGTAATACACATGAAGGGATATCACAGCTAAAAATTTTGTTCCACTATCTATTGATTTACATCATATCTAAGATCATCTAGGAAAATCAATGATTTTCTTCTACGCAAAACCATTTTAATAAAAGCAACAATGGCCTAGCACATGGACATTTGGTAATTGTTTGAGATGGGTAGATGCCACCTCATAATAAAATATGCCCTGGGACAAGAAAAGGGGGCCGATTAAAACGTTCTAATATCGCTATAAAATTTGCAAAAAAGCATAAAGTGCAAGGTTGATTGCATTGTCTTATTTATTTAAAGAGTTTTGTATAGCGCGAACGTGACCCTTGGGTATCAGAGCGCTTCACATTACATGATATAGGTTAGAAATACATCTTCTATAGTAGAACATTTCACAATGATATGAGGTAGGTAAATATACAGCCATAAGTATAACACAAATATATACAGTGACATGAGGTAAATTTAGGATACAACTTGATATCAAGGTGTACTGGGACTTCCTGTACAAAATAGTTCTGAAATGTCTTTTTCTTGTGCATTCTCCATTCCTGAGTCAGGAGTAGTATAGTACCATCAGAAGAAGTTATCCCCAGTATAGCTGGTGACTTTCTCTGTGCTTACATTGCTGTTCTGTTTTGGTAACATCTATGTCATGGTGCTAGTGATGAACTGTCTTGCCTATGGTAGGAACTTACTCATTAGGAAGATCTTCGCTTCCCTCTTAAATGTTGCATTGTTTGGAATTTTCCTAATGTTTGGAGGGAGTGAGTTCCAGATTCTGGGGGCTGCTCCTGAGAAAGCTCTTTCACACGTTTTCTTCTTCCGGAAGATGGGTGGTCTCAGCAACAGCTCCTTGGCACTCCTGGCTGGTCTGCTTCCTCCTGATAACTCAATTTTCTGGGCCACGTATCTTGGTGTATTGTAGTGGAGCGCTTTGTGGGTAATACATGCCATTTTTAGTTGAATTCTGGCTTCGTAAGGAAGCCAGTTTAACGCTTTCAGGTGTGGAGAGATATGATCGAATTTCCTCGATCCGGAGATGAGTCTTGCAGCTGCATTGAGGTATGCTGTGGAAATATTTGGTAGACCTGCTAAGGTTGTGCATCCATATTCAATCCTCGAGATAACCAAGGATTGGACTGCCAGTTTGAGATCCCCCGTAGAAATGAATGGTTTCACTTTTCTAATGTAGTTCAAATGAAAAAGGGCACTTTTTGCCATTGATTTGATGTGGGCTTTCATGTCTAGATTCTCATTCAGCGTGATTCCTAGTGATTTCGCCAAGTCCACCAAAGTAGGGGTGCAATTTAATGCTGTGATCAGTTTGGTCCATTCCTTCACTTCTGTGTGATTCTTTGGTGGTGAGATTAATAGGAATTCAGTTTTTTGTACATTTAGCTTTAGATGATTGCTAGTTAACCATTGTAATTACATTTTTAAGGCCTCATTCATTAACTTGATATCTTCCAGAGACGCTATCTTGAAGTATATCTGCGTATCGTCCGCGTACATGTGATAGGATGTCGTTGAGTTTCGGAGAATTTCTGTAAGAGGTTCGACATACAAGTTGAATAGTGATGGAGATAGTGTAGATCCTTGGGCAACTCCAATTAAGTTAGGGCATGATGGTGATAGTTCTGGTTGACCAGGAATCTTTGCGTTCTATTCTGAAGGAAGGATTCAAACCATTTCAGCACATTTCCAGACATTCCCATCCTGTCATGAAGCCTGGTTAGTAATTTTTCATGATTTACTGTGTCAAATGCAGAAGACAGGTCAAGAAGGACTAGTAGACATGTTCGACTGTGGTCTAGGGCCTGTAATGCGACATCGACAATATGTAGGATCGCTGATTCCGTGCTGTGTCCTGTTCTGAATCCCGACTGGCAGTCGTCCAGTAGTGTGAAATTAGCGATGTGATGGCTCAGTTGATTTTGCACACATTTCTCAATTAATTTGGCAAGTAATGGAATATTGGTCACTGGGCGAAAGTTATTAGGATCTGCCGGGTCCGCTGTAGGTTTTTTGATGATGGGGACGACTTGACCTGTTTTTAGGCAATCTGGAAGGATCCCTTGTGATAGAGAGGCATTTATTATATTTGTCCATATTGGAATGATGATATGGCTGATTTCTTTCAGGTATTTTGAGGGGAGTGGGTCTTTATAGTGGTTATTAGGTTTGATATCCAAGAGCGTTTTGGCGATGGTATTTTGGTCATATAGTTTGAAGGTATCCCACTGAGCCTTATTTTTTGCCCTATTATGGTCGATTTTCGAGGTGTTATTGATCAGTGGGGGTGGTTGGTTGGGAAGGTTGTCAGCTGCTCCTCTGAGCTCTCTTTCTAGCGTGTTGGCCTTGTCAGTGAAGAACGTTGAGAATTCCTCACAACTCAGTTGCGTTTTTGTAGTTTCTTGTGCAGATTTGGCCAACTTATTGGATTGTTGCTTTAAGATCTTGAACAGTTTCCGTCGTCTGTTTTTGGCGTTATCCAGTTCTGATCTAATAAATTCCTTTTTGGAATTAAGGATCTTTTTGTTGTATTCGTTTCTGATTTTTCTGAGGGATTTCATTTCGGGTGATGATGGGTGTTGTCTCCATTTTCTTTAAGCAAGTCTTAGTTTCCGCCTATCTTCATTCAGTGTCCCATTAAACCATGGATTTCTAACCTTCTCAGTGACTCTTTTCAGTTTTAGTGGCATGGTTGGTTTGACTATATTCGTTACTGATGTAGTGTAGTGATCCGTTAGATCATTCACATTCTGCAAGTTGTTTGGTGTATTTAGGTCCTGCTCACAGCTTTCTACTAGTAGTTCAATGTTCGAGTCTTTAGTGTCTCGAGTCCACTTTTTGAGTTTGATAGGTTGCGTGGTCTTGTTCTTTTTCAAGGTGGGTATCTGGAAGGTTATGGCATGGTGATCCGACCAGTCGCATGGAACAGTTGAGTGGATTGAAGTATCCTTCTTTCTTGATATTATCCAGTCTAACGTAGCTCCTTTGGAGTGTGTTGGCTTGGGTGAGGTTTAGCTCCGATAAAAAGTCTTTGAGAGCGTTGACCTGTTTGTCATTATTGTTGTCCCAGTGTGAATTAAAATCACCTAGGAATATGTTATTAGCATGAGTGTTAGAGTTAGCCATTATGATCTCCATTAATTGGTCTATGAAAGTAGCATTGTTTCCTGGTGGGTGGTAAAGCGCATGCAGGTTGCACCTTTGATTGTCTGCCGATCTTATATTGATACCTAGATATTCACAGGATTCGAGTGGGTCGAATAGTATTTGGCTGACCTCTATATCCGATCGGGGGATGCAGGCTATACAACCTCCTGTCTTTTTTAGTCTATCTAATCTCACAATGTTATACTAGGGGGGGCACTAGAAGATCCATGAATGGGGACGAGGATTCCGAAAGCCATGTTTCTGTTAGGATTGTCAGGTCAATTTCTTGGCTAATGATGAGGGCAGCGATGTCTGATGCATGTTTTGCTGCGGACTGACAGTGAAGCAGTAGGCATATCAGAGGTTCCCTGAGCTACTAGGGTTCAGCTTTTACGAGTCGGTGGTTAGCTGGACATGTTGTAAGCTGTTAAGGTTGGGTTTCCTTTCATTATGTCTGGATGTTCTATTAGCATTGATCGGTACTGTTCTAATTTCCTCCCCTCTACTGCGATCTGTAGGCTCATACGCCCGGAGTAAGGCTAGGGTTTCCTCTTCCGACAAGTAATTAAGATTCCTGTCTGGTCGCTTATGCCTATTTGATAGTGGCATGGCCTCATTGCTCTTTCTTTGTAAGTCATGTACTAGTTCTTGGATGTGCTCAATTTTGGAGTGAGTTCTTACAGTGATATCAAGTATCTTTTCCATCGCTTGCAGTGCGCTTCGTATGTCGTGTGACATATAGCCTATTTGTGTTTGTAGCTCTTTGATTTCTCTCTGAATCTGGAGTGACGTATTAGGAGTGCTCATCTGCTCATTTTGGGATTCACGGTTTGCGTTCCAGTGTTTTAGATCTGTTATCCTTCCCGCAATCCTTTTCTTCTTGTCATTGGTTCGGTTGACTGCTCCACCTCCATTTGCGATGTGGGATGCACTATCTATGTCTTGTGATCTTAATACCACGTTTGGGGGAACTACGTTTCGAATGGTTCTAGATGTCATTTGTGCTGTAGTGGAGGGGGATATGGAAGGGGTGATATCTTCCAAATCAAATATTTCCAGATTCTCATTGAGTGGCCTACTCGTAGGAGATGTCCCATCATGGGGGAGAGGCGTTGATTCTTCCCTCTGAAAGTGCTCCGGGTCGGTAGTCACATATCGTGTAGACATTTCTGTTCTCTCTGTATCCTTCCCATTCATTGTGCCTCCTGTTCCAGTTGTGTCTCCTAGTCGCTTTGAATGTTGTGATTCCTGAGGGTCTCTAGTTAGTATGATGTCTGTGGTGGTAGTGTTGGCGATGTTTAGGGTGTCTACTTGTGGGGTACGGTGTTGTTAAGATCTTGAGTTCTCTACACATTCTTTCAAGGTTGAGAACATGTTAAATTTTCCTAATTCGTTGTTGGCTGCTTGTATAAGCACTATTCCGTTCTTGTAAATAGTTATGCATAAGTCCGCTCTGAATCTTGGTGATGATATGATCATAGGTTTTGTGCCATGTGGGATATTGCTTATAGTTTTTATATTGAGCATTTTTGTAATGACATTGCGCCATTTAGCCGTTCTTCTGGTGAAGAATATCAGGTCATTCACGATAATGCCTTTGTCTATGTTAAAGGAGGGGTCAGAGATCAGCGTGTCCGGGTTTTTCCTCATTAGATTGTGCTTGAATTTGTTGGCTGCATTCTTGGATAATTTGGTTGGGTAATTTATGGCATGTGCATTTATGCCTACTGACTCTAAATAGCTGTTGGACATATTTGCTGATTGACGGAACGTACTTTGGTGGTGCCCTCTTTTACATGTCACTATCTGTCTCCGTCTGTTAACAGGATAATGATATTCATGTGGTGTCTCTCCTCTCCTTTGTTGCCACTTGTCCAGTTTGATGTTTGATGTGTTCACTTGGATCCCTATTGTTAACAGCACACTGGCATTTAGGTATGTTTCAAGGCCATGAATTAGTTTTTGTTAAAACCACAATAAAATGAATTGTCTCAAGACGTAATCTGGTGAGCTAAAATCTATCATACACAATCTTTACTCCAACCAGATAGTCTTGAATCCTCTGTACCCTATATCCTAGTAGGCATCTGGTAACTGTTGTTTTAGACTTTTCTTGATGCGCTCTACAGGTATTCCTTTTATCCAAAAAGATAGTTTTAATTTCTTTATTGTTACTGTATTTCAGTATATCATAGCTTTCCAAGGGATTCAGGGTTCACCTAGTTCATGTAATAATGTTCTCACATTTAGTCAGGGGATTTTTTCAGAATGATCCAAACCCACACAGTCCTTGATCGTTTTCTTTTGTTTGCTCTGTTTATTGACTTTTATAATGAGGAAGATACATAATTATAGCACATAAATGAGTACGGTATTAACATAGGGGTATCCTGACACATTGCTGCAGTAATAGCAAATATTAGAAACATTTCCGCCTGATCGCTGCTACATTGATATGACATACAATTTTGTTAACTTATACAACCCATGCTTGTTTTCCTGTTATACATCGACAAACTCATCTGCCTGAGTAAAGCAGAAGGAGAGAAGTTACATTGTAAATTGCCTTACAGTGTCCTGTTAACTTAAAGCATATAGGTAAATTCCAGGAATCCGGGTGAACCGGTCAGTCAAATAAGAGCAAAGGATGAGTATTGCTAATCCTAATCAAATATAAGAGATCAATGAACATTCAAACAGAAAAGCAGACTAACAACAGTCTTGATCACACTCAAGGCATCATCCCCAAGTTAATCAGTAGGTGCGTCTGATACACTATAAAACAGTATCTCCCCATTCCCCTCTCCCCCACATTCACATGTCTCCTAGCAAATAAAATCAGTCAGCCTTCCCCTCCTGGGCAGCAGTTCTTATTTTGATGGCGGTTCCCCATTCAATGATTTGTCTTTGTCTTTTTCTGATTCGGGACGGACAAGTACTTAAGAAGGCCGTATGGATTGAGTTCCAGCTGTCTGAGATAGGGAATTTGTGCAGCCTGAGGGTGCCTCCCTACCAAGGGACACTCCTTCTGCTTTTGCCCAACTGAGTATAGAGTGAGACCAGGCCAGTTGGGACAGTGTATGGCTGGATTACCACCATTTCGTGATGAGACGTTTGGCTACTATAAATCCAAGATCTAGAAATCGGTTTGTGGCTCTGTGTTTTTTATCTTGAGTGAATATTCCCAATATGCATATTTCCCATGTGTTCTAGAGTTGTCTGTCAGTACATTCAGACAGTTACTGTGTTACCCCCTCCAAGTAATGCTACAATGTAGGACATGACCATATCATATTTATGATATCAGATTCATGAAATGAATTTGTACTTGTATCGCGCACTTATACCCGGAGGTGTCTTGGCGCTGTACGCATACCGCTGTGGAACCCTTCCTGGCTTTTCCCTGTGAAATGCCCACTCCTGGGCGTCCCCAAGGTGAAGCCAGGCATCCCAGCGCTCCCCAAGGTGAAGCCAGGCATCCCAGCGCTGTTGGGGCCGTTGTGGAGATTAAGCAAGCTATTGCCCAGAGTTGCAGAGTGGGACCCATGATTAGATTAGGCACCGAGGCAAGAATTATCAGGTCCGAGGAAATTGAGCCCAAGACCCGCCGAGGCGGGAATTGAACCCTGGTCCCGGGCCAGACCTCTGCATCAGGGTCTGCCGCTCTACCATTGAGCCACACTTCTCCACAAGAGAATGGGAACATCGAGGGCAGCCCCTGTCTTCTCTATGAAAGTAGTGATTGTTTTTTTTCCGGGGTCAAATACGCCCTGTGTAGTATGTAGTATTGTATTAATCTGAACCTGGCATTGCGAGGGACATATGTGGGGCATGCCAGAATTGTATTCCATTTCGCAGCTGTGCATGGGTGACCTAAGTCAGTCTCCTATCTAGTTCGTAAATGAGTCAGATCTGTTGCAGTGTGCCACCGGAGTGCATCTGCAAACCAGCGAGTGAGATGTCGTCCCTCCCCCATAACATGTATATATTGGAGTATAAGGTGTGTCTGCAATTCCTGCATTATGTCCCCCCACTTGCGCCGCAATAGGCTAACCAACGAGGCGTGGATGAGGAAGTGTCCTGCTGGCATTCCCTCTACCTGTGTCAAGTTTTCATAAGTCATAAGTGTGCCATCTTGGTAGTGGTTGCATAGCATATGGATTCCCGCCGTATGCCAGACCGCAAGTTCGGCCAACAAAGTTCTCCCATTTCTTCTAGGCATCCCCTGTAATGGAATTGCTGGGGCATATGGTGTGGTGTTTCTGGGGAGGAATAAATATTGGTGAAAGCTTCGGCTGGCCACTGGCAACAATAAGGGTTGGGGCCCAGACTTCCGGCCACAGGGGTGAAACAAATACAGAGGAGTGTTTAGTTTATATGGAGTACTGTCCTCAGCTGTATCTGATAAGTCTAGTCCCGCCACCCAGCAAGCCACCCATCGTAGTGGAGATGTTAAATAATAATGTTCTAAATTGGGTACCGCTATGCCTTCCTGATCTAATGAAAGGTATTGTTTCACAAGTGCTACTCTGCATCATGATGTATTCCTTATTAAATTACGGACTATGCGCTCAAGGGGCCAGAAAAAGGATGGTGGTAGATATAGGGGCAAGTTGGTGAAATAATAAAGAAGTCGAATAAGCACTACCATCTTTATGAGCGACACCATTCTTGCTACTGAAAGGGTGAGCTTCTTCCAGAAGGTCATCTGTGATGCCAGTGAGGTGAGTGCTCTGGTAAGGTTGCTGTCAAATAAGTCCTGATAATTGTGGTACACCCTAATGCCCAGGTATCGATACATATATGATAGTCAAGTGACTGGGCCATCATTGATAAATAGCGCTGGATCCAGCTTACTGGGATCGGAGAGAAACAAGCTTGGTTTATTTCACAGAGTTAACCCGTAACCCAGACAAACGAGCGAAGAGAGTGAGTCTATTGGGTATAGCATCCGGAACCATTCCAACATCTCATATATAGTAGCAGGTCATCAGCACATAGTGATATCGCGTGTGTGTCACCACCCAATGGTATGCCCTATAGCCCAGCTGAAGCACGCATGGCCAGGGCCAATGGTTCGATGGCTAATGAAAAGAGGGGAGTAGGTACAGCCTTGTCTGGTGCCCTTTTCTACCATTATAGGTTTTAACACCAAGCCACCAGTGGTGACTCTACGGTATGGCTGTGATACAGTAACTTGACCAGTATTATTAAATAGGGTGCTATCCCTTATCGAGGCAGGACACTGAAGAGGAAGGGCCACTCGACAGTGTCAAATGCCTTTTACAAGTTGATTACCATGCATCCAGAACAGGGCCAAATATGAGGAGCATATCGAAGTACACGAAAGAGCAGGGGTAGGTTAAGAGAAGTGTATGATCCGGGATAAACCCATTCTGATTACTATGTATTAAATGGGGTACTAATGGCTTCAGTCGCCCGCAAATATTACAGCTTACACTTTATAGTCCACTTTCCGGAACGCCAATGGTCGGTAAGAACCAAGGTGAGTGGGGTCTCGGTCAGGCTTCAGTAGGGTGACCAGTGTGGCTTCACACATATAGTTCAACAAACGTCATAAGTGCAATGTCTCATCGTATACCTTCTATAAGTTTGGTACCAAGAGATCCGTTCAGGCTTTATAAAATTTGGATAGCAAGCCATCAGGCCCGGCACTTTTCCCAAGGCTAGAGATCGCTTTGCACTCTGAATCCCAGCTATCGTGATGGGAGTATCTAGTCCCAAACGCTGGTCTGGAGTTAGCGTAGGGAATGGGAGGTCTTCTAAAAAACTATTTATTTCCGAGTCCGAGTCCTCCAGGGTTGAACCAACTCCCTGTGTATCTTGTGTTGTGTATATCTAATTAAACCACTAGAGGACTGCAATGCCGTAATGGGGCTTCTCGGCTGTTCCTGTCAGATCAACCATATGAGAAGGGTTCGGGAGCGGTCCGCCACTGCGTGTGTCCTGGCCAAGTGCACCGCATAATTTAGACACCTCAACCTCTCTATTAACGCTGTGTGTGTTTTCCACGCTGTCAGCAGTTACGAAGCTCAAGAGGGGCCAGTGGACATGCATTTCTCAAGTGTAAGCTACTCACACTCCACCTTTTTTAACTCACTCTCCACCTGTCTCCGCAACCCCCAGCCCAAACCAGGGCAATGGCCTCTCATCGTCACTAAGTGCATCCCACTCCGAGAGGACGTACATCTCCGGTCCCGTGTTTTAGTAAAAATAATCTACAGAGGCAGTGCAGATAGATTCACGAAAGGGTGGATCTTCCAGCATAGCAGGCTGCATACGCCACGTGGGAATCGGAGAGGCCTGCATGTCCCAAGCCAGTGATATATATTGAGGAAGGAATGTGTGCGACCTAAATACTCAGTATGCATAACGCATGGTAGCAGATTGGGCATGCTCAAAATCCTGTCTATGTGAACATGTAAAGTATGTGGGGTTGAGTAAAAGAAATACACCTGTGTGGCAGGATTGCGGTGTCTCAATATGTCCACCAGCCCCCATTTTTAATACAGTCCCTGAATGTCAAGGCGCCAGTGGATACTGTTGTGCCTCTCAGGGGTGGGAATGAACAGTCTAGGCTTGTGTCTAATACACTGTTAAAGTCTCCCCCTATCACCCAGGGCAGGTCACTCCATTTGGAGAGTATCTGTGAGAACAAACACCTGAAGGGCACCAGGTCTGTATTAAGCGCATAAATATTGCCTAGCAAGAGGCGTCTACCATCTAGTCTTGCTTTTAGAAAAACGCATCTCCCTTCTGCATCTGTCACCACCTCTATACCTCTTTGTATAACCCAATAAGTTGTGGGGTAGGAGTCATATATGTGGTCATGCTTAAACTTAGCACTTAGGGTCAGCAGCAAGCACGCTCAGCGGAACCTGAACAAACTGAACTTAAAACGTAATGCCAACATCCTAAGTTTGTAATACCAAAAGATCGGGCCTCGCAAATGTGAAAGGGCTGCCCAAACAAGAATATACGCTACATTAATCAAAAGGAACCCCTAAGGTACGTGGGTGTGAGGGCAAGTAGCTTTGCAAAGCATTTAGATGCAGCATATCCACCCAGTGGCGAGAAAATGAAGTACCTCTAGGGACATCTCAAACACATGTCAGGAAAACAATTCCCCCTTCACCCTTCCACTGGGGAAGCCAGTATTCCCATTGCCTCCCCTCCCCAGCGCCAACCCCAGTCAAACATATAAGTGACATATCAATCCCTAGTGATTGGCAGATAGACAAGTAAAGATGCAGTAATAAGCAAGTGACTTTAAAGTATATATTGTATATCAGATGATTCCATCCGACGTCTGTGGGGTGATATCCGTCAGAGTCAGTGAGTTAGTGCCTGATATACATACCACCGAGGAGCCGGCATCTCCAGATGATCTGACTGATACTGCTTCTCTGTCAGATTCTTTAGTCAGATCCGAAATCTGTTCTGCCTCTCGGACAGCCTGTTGACGTTCCTTAATTATTTGTTCTACGTTATGGACTGCAGCCAGTTTAGGTGCACGGTTTCTTCTCTGCTGCCTACGTCCCTCAATGGTTTTTACCATGTTTCCTCGCTCTACCCCCCCTACCAGCTGACCGGGGACCGGTAAATTTCCCAGATGTTTCCAGCCAATCCCATGTATCTTGCGGCATGTCAAAGAACCGAGTATTACCATCAGCCACTATGCGCAGTCTCACAGGGAAGAGCAAGGAATATTTGATGTCAAGCTGTTGCTATACTACTAGGAAAGTGCTGCGTTGGCGCTGTACTCCTATAGTATAATCCGGGAAAAGCATCGCCTTCGCATTCTCCAGTCTGACCTGTTGTATTTTTCGTCTATCATGTAATATCGAGCCTCTATCACTGTAGTGAACTACCTTTAAAAGAAATGGATGGGGGCTTGAACCTGGTACAGACCTCCTGGAGGGGACGCGGTGGGCCCTCTCGACTGAGAAATAAGGCGACAAGGACGTTGTTGACAACAGCCATTTTCCAATGAACTCTACTGCATCTTGGCCTACGGCTCCCTCTGGAAGGCCTATTAGGCAGAAGTTATTGCATCTTGGGCGTCGGTCTGCGTCCTCCACCCTGTTCTCCAGGTGGCAAAGTATTGCTTCATACGCCAGCATTTTTTTTCCATTGTATCGGTGGTCAGCTGTACCTCAGCTAGGGTTTGCTCCACAATTGTGAAGCAGTCAGACAATTTCCTGAGGTCTGCATGGAGAAGCGTAATATCCACTGCCACTTTATCCATTTTAGATTACAATGAGACCAGGGAGCTCTCAATGGCATTGTGCACCGCATCAAATCTGTCCACAGATTGGGGGGGGGAGGGGGGAGGTCTGCTGATTTGGGGAGTCCTGTTGTTCTGATACCATTACGGAGGAAGATCTTGAGGAGGGTATGGAGCCAACACATCTGGTGCGTTCTGGCATCCCTCGTGACAGCCTGGCTGTCGCAAGCAATTATCTGTGCATATCCCTTCTTATGCTTTCTCTCTACAGAACAGTGTCTAGTGCAATGGGGTCCTCAATTTCACATATTGGATTGCAATTGCACACCTGCACTATGTCCACCTATACCAGCACGTATCCTAAGTTTGTGAACAGAATTGGATCAAGTGGTGTTGTTAGACAGTATAACCACAAGACGATGTTGCCATTCTACATATATGCGCCTGTCTCGTACCTGGTCTATTGCAGCATTCTACTGGGCATTTTGGATGATAGGTTTACCACAGGTATTGTGGCAGGGTCTCATGCAAAATACTTAAAGTTTCCGAAAAACATTAAATCATCTCACTTCAAGAGGCCCGCTCAGGGGCTGCCTCCGACGTTACAAAGGAGCATAAGGTTAGATCAGTCCCATGAGGCTTGTGTCATCAAGTGCGCAGATAGACTCCTCAAAGAACGTGGCCACAAACACTGGCCTGGCCAGATCACCGCTACCGTCCCAGGTCCACTTCTGTTGCATGTGCATTTACCGTTTCACCCCCTGACTCCAACCACCAACATCTGGAGGGGGGACGAAATGGTTGGTAAGCAGGCCCAGATGCACAGAGGGCGCCTCCGATCCCAGCACCCAGGCGCAACTCCCAAGCGGGGCCAAACTCTAGCCAGCGTCCAGGTCAGGCCCCGTTGCTCAAGTTGCGGGTCATGTCCGCAGCCGTCTCGTCACCTCCAATCAGCAGGCTTCCACCGGACTTCGAGATGCCGGTATTTCACTTCGCTTGCATGTTCCCAGGGTCCGGTTCTCCATTTCAGCTTCCCTCAACGCCTTCCAATCCCTTCTTGGTGCCAAACGGCACTCGCTGCATGTCTCAGCCTGTTTCTTCCAGCCAGCCTCGTTCTCCAGCCCATGTTGTCAGTGATTGCGGGCGCCACAGCCTGCTTCTCAGTACCAGCATAGTACAGGGATGCTGGGGATCAGCGGGCACAGCACGATCTCCTGGATGGTGTCTCTTGGGCACTAGAAATTACGGATAATATGGGTGTGCTGCGGAGTGGAGCTAAAACGTGTCCGTAATCTTGCTCCTGCAAGCCACGCCCCCTAAACAGTCCCTGATGACCTCCCTAGAAAACTTGGTGCCATTTTTCAGGATACGTTATTGAATGGTCTCTTCAAGGTATTCGATACCCAACTCTAAATGTACAATTGAAGTAGGAGTTGAGCTGAGCACACCCAAAAGTCTGCCTAACATATACGTTTTCTTGGGCCTGTAATAGAAAATACTTTTCTCTGCCCCACAATGGTGAGCCATACAGAGCTACCGGTAGGCATTTACTTAACATGTGCATTTGTAAAGCGCATCTTCACCCCCAAAGAGGCATCTTGGTGCTGAATAACAGATGTTTGTTACCCAACTCAATAGTACTCATTTTATCGACCTCTGAAAGGATAAAAGGCGGAGTGGACTCGCCGGGAACTGAACCTGTGACCATGAGGTCGAACACAGGCCCCTGCAGTGGATGCATTAGTCAACTAAGCCACCAGAACCGGCATCTCTACAAACTCACCATTTCTCTCACAGATTTATTCCATATCTTCCTAGATTATATAAAACTGCAGAAATGACTAATAACATTTTATTTGACCAGTTATTTAGTTGAGAAAATGTAATACCTAAATAATTGAAAGTTTTAGCCTCAGTTAGTTTATGTCCCTGTACATAAAACCGTTTCCCAGGTCTCTTCTTATACCAGCTAGACATGATAAAAGTTTTTCCTAGATTTAATTTAAGGGCTCTATTTTCCATAAAATTAAAAAAAGTAATGGATAAGCCGTTCTAGACCATTTGCAGTCCTAGAAATTAGTACTGCATCATCTGCGTGAAGCAAAATAGGGGTATGGCGTGTGCCTACCATAGGGGTATGAGAATTAACTTCTTGCAGGAAACAATGCACCCCATTTATATACAAGGTAAATAAAAGGGGGACAAATCACAACCCTGTCTGATCACCCGGAACTTATCAGTGCGTTGTCCATTTCCACCCTATCGCACGGAATATGTTAAAGTAGCATCGGGAAAGGAAGCCAACACTGTCACTAGGAACACCCATATCCATCAATACGTGCCATAGTTTGGCATGGTTTACAAGATCGAAGGCTCTCGATAGATCAACAAAGCATAAATATTATATATATATATATATATATATCACCGCTCCTCCTGCACCTTCTCCTGCACTCACACACGGGTGCTGTATGCGGGGGGTGCTCCCGCTAACATCACGCTTCTCATCTCCTTAATCCTTCAAGAAACAGCACTCACGGGGGGAGAGTCATAGATTTATTTCGACTCTCAAACGCACCAGACGCGTTTCAGCATTCGCCTTCCTCGGTGGTACGAGGGGACGCCTGGAACGGCCATTTTTTTTATATCTACAACGTGATCACTTGCTCTCTGAGCATTAACATAAACATAGGACAAATGTATTTACACAGATTCAGACGCCATCTTAGAGCAATG
Source organism: Lissotriton helveticus (assembly GCF_964261635.1). Lineage (NCBI taxonomy): Eukaryota > Metazoa > Chordata > Amphibia > Caudata > Salamandridae > Lissotriton > Lissotriton helveticus. Next base: position 656,595,495 of record NC_136073.1, on the reverse strand, counting down.
TGAAATAACGAAAGTATATACATACACAATGTATATACACACAGTATTGTACTTTCGTTTACTGCCGTGCTGGCCGTAAATTCATTATTACTCGTAAATCGATTAACTCGTTGCACTTGGGTTAACATTCATTGTTATAACGCCCTGAATGGGCTTACCCTACTAAAACATCGTAGTTCCGTGCCCAAATCACACATCCAGCCATAGATTGGCCTAATGATACCCATTTATTTATTTATTTATTTATTTATTTATTTATAGTGTTTTATATAGCGCGGACATGACCCGTGGGTATCAGAGCGCTTAACATATGGAAAACAGATTGACATAGTGGTAACATTTATAACAACAAAACATATATAGAGGTAGGGCAGAAAGCTATCAGGGAGGTTAGAAAGGGGATTACCTAAAGACATAGAAGAATTAAACAGTTGACATTATAATAGCAATTATAGCAGCAAAAACAAATCAGGTGTGGGAGGTAATGTGCTGTCTACGGTGATTAAGGTAAGATATATTCCTAACGCCTAAGTAGTTAGTATTAGGGAGTGCCTATGTTTAGGTAGTGTCATAGTCATGCAGTCAAGTTCTATGAGGTGGTATTGTATATTATTAACAAGTCAATATCGGCGTAATAAGCCATAAGAGTAGTGAGGGAATAGTTGGATGCATCGAACATAAATATTAACACGTTCAAGGTATGGGTGATATCTTCCGGTGAACGGTATAGAATAGATATCACCTAATAGTGAGGTAGCAATAGGTTGTAGAGCCGATGCTTGAGTGGCATCAGTCGTTTGTCTTATTGGTTTTCCAAGTGTTCGTGGTGACTCCAGTCCTTTTTGGCAGAAATGTTCGTATCACAAGTCTGTGGGCATCTCTATATATGGTATTTACTCATCATGTGGCTTTTCAGTTCTCTTTTAAAAGCTGCGGTATTTTGAATCCTCCTGATGTAAGGAGGGAGTGAATTCCAGACTCTGGGGGCCGCTCCTGAAAAAGCTCGGTCATAAGTCTTTTTTTTCTGGAAGAATGCCGGCCGCAATAGCAGCTCTTTAGAGCTTCTTGTTGTTCTGTTGCCTCCCGATATCTTAATTTTCTTGGCGAGGTACCTCGGCATGTTGTAGTGGACCGCTTTATGTGTGATGCAGGCCATCTTCATTTTAATTCTAGCATCATAAGGTAACCAGTTTAGAGCCTTCAGGTGAGGAGATATGTGGTCGAATTTCCTAGTTCCTGTGATGAGTCTTGCCGCTGCGTTGAGACAGGCTTTTAGTGGTGCAGTGGATGTTTTCGGTAGGCCAGCTAATGTGGTACAGCCATATTCGATCCTCGAGATAACTAACGATTGGATGGCAAGTTTTAGGTCTGCTTCAGAGATAAAGGGCTTCAGTTTCCTTAGATAGTTTAAATGGAAGCGGGCGCCCTTGGCCATCAAGTTGATATGTTCTTTCATGTCTAAGTTCTTGTCTAGTGTAATTCCTAATGATTTAGCTGAATTAACTAGGGTCGGGGTGCAGTTCAGTGCTGTCACCAATTTCGCCCATTCCTTTGCCTCTGTGTAACTCCTTGTCGGTGAGATTAACAGGAATTCAGTTTTATTGGCATTCAGTTTCAGGTGATTGGCTGTAAGCCACTGCAATGCTCTCTTTAGAGTTTCATTCATAAGATCAATGTCTTCACTGCAGGCAATCTTCATGTATATTTGGGTGTCGTCTGCGTACATGTGGTAAGATATCTGTGAGATCCGAAGAATCTCTGTGAGAGGTTCTACATACAAGTTGAATAGATCAGGGGATAGCGTTGAGCCTTGAGGGACCCCTATTGTGTTAGGGCGAGGAGAAGAGGTTGCCTCGTTGACCATGAATAGCTGAGTCCTGTTCTGCAGGAAGGAATTAAACCACTTCAGTACGTTACCAGATAAACCCATCCTGTCTTGTAGTCTGGTCATCAGAATCGCATGATTTACCGTGTCGAATGCCGATGACAAGTCCAGTAGAATCAGTAGACACGCATGATTTTGGTCAAGGGCTTGTAGAGCGTCATCAACAATATGTAATATCGCAGTTTCCGTGCTGTGTCCTGTTCTGAAACCTGATTGGCAGTCGTCTAGTAGTGAGAACTTAGCGATATGTTGACTCAGTTGGCCTTGTACACATTTCTCAAGAAGTTTGGCCAGTAACGGGATGTTGGTCACTGGTCGATAATTGTTCGGGTCTGTTGCATCAGCTGTCGGTTTTTTGATAATGGGAACTACCTGCCCCGTTTTTAGGCAGTCCGGAAGGGTCCCTTGTATTAGTGAGGCATTTATTATCTCCGTCCAGATTGGAACTAGAGTGTGACTGATTTCTCTTACACATTTTGCGGGTAGCGGGTCTTGGTAGTGGTTGTTGGGTTTAAGTTTCGCTAGCGTTTTGGCGATCATTTCTTGGTTGTATAGTTCAAATGTGTCCCAGCTTGCCTTGTTTTTTGTGAAAAAATCCATCGCTGGCGCATTCGTCTCCTTTTTTGAAGGGGGAAGGGTCGTGATGTTAGCCGCTGATTTTGTGAGCTCAGCTTCTAGCAATTTAGATTTGTCCGTGAAAAATGAGGAGAATTTCTCACAGCTTATAGGATTTTTTGGGTTCTCTTGGGCGGTTTTAGTTAGTTTGTTTGACTGTTGTTTTAGGATCTCGAAGAGTTTTCGGGGTCTGTTTGTGGCATTGTCTAGTTCAGCCCTTATAAATTCTTTTTTGGCGTTGGTTATCTTTAAGTTATATTGTTTCCTCGTTTTTCTGAGGTCCTTCAGTTCAGGGGAGGCGGGATGTTGTCTCCATTTCCTTTCAGCCATTCTCAGTATTCGCCTGTCCTCGTTCAGAGCCTCATTAAACCAAGGATTTTTGGGTTTTTCCGAGACTCTTTTCAGTTTTTGAGGCAAGGTGTCATTGACAATATTACCGATTGAGGTTATATAGTGGTCAGTCAGCTCATTCACACTCTGCCAGTTGTTAGGAGGCTTGAGGTCTTTCTCACATCTTTCAACCAACATTTCAATATTAGCTTCTTTAGTATCTCGTATCAATTTTTTGACCCTGTGCGGTTGCATGTTCCTGCCCTTTTTCATTGTAGGTATCATGAAAGTTATAGCGTGATGATCGGACCAGTCACAAGGGTCTATAGCGGTAATTAGAATTTCTTTGTTTCTAGAAATTATCCAATCTAAAGTCGCTCCTTGTGAGTGAGTAGGCTGGGTGCATATTTGCGTGAGGTTTAGCTCATTGAGGAAGTCTTTGATCGATTTAACCATTTTGTCATTGCCATCGTCCCAGTGGAGGTTAAAGTCACCTAGGAATATGTTGTTAGCGTCTGGGTTAGAATTAGCAGTTATGATCTCCATGAGATGCTCTGTGAACTTTGCATTATCTCCAGGTGGGTGGTAGAACGCATGTAGGTTGTAGTTTTGATTATTTGGTGATCTTATATTAAGGCCAAGGTATTCACATGATTCTATAGGGTCTGATTGGAATTGGTTAACCTTTATCTCTGAGCGGTGAATGCACGCTATACCTCCTCCCACTTTCCTTGGTCTGTCTAACCTGATAATGTTATATTGTGGTGGTACTAGAAGATCCATGGTTGGGGAAGATGATTCATTGAGCCATGTTTCCGTGAGGATGGCCAGGTCGTGGCCAGACCTAAGTCCTAATTAACAAAAAAGGTGTGTGTGCACCATCACAAAGACCCTAAAATTAAACCATACTCTTCCATAAATATATCACATAAATCTCATTAAATCTAATCCCATCAAACACCGCCCTAGAGGCAGTCCTTAAATCAATAATGAGTATCCACATGGTTACTCCAAGTAAAATGCAGGTTTTCTCACAAAAGTGCAGATTTTTTCTCAGAATCTCTATTTACACACTGTACATTTCATCTCAAGGTCCCAAATTAGCACCAGAGTTCCTATTGTGCACCTCTACTCTTGCATGTCCTCACAATATAAACAACCACCCTCCTTTGAGTAAAGAGCCCTTTACCCCAAGGTTACTGCCATTTCCTCATTACTGTTCAAACCCCCAGGTGCTTTGGTACTAAGGTCAATAATATTTACTCAAAGGATTAAGGAGATGAGAAGCATGATATATATATGTATAGATGTGATTTGCATGACTGATTAATTCATGCTGTCTACATTTTTTGCTGTTATGAGCAAACGAAAATGCAAGCATTGTGCGTAATATTTATTTTTATTGTTATGCCTTACCTGTATTAGCGCCGATTTTCGGCTGTGGGCAGTATTTATATGACGCATTTGGGCCGTTAGTGGAACACATATATTATAGTATGTTTTCTATGTTCATACATTAGTCAGGTGGGAAGGGCCTTATTAGTGAAGAATTATAGCATACCAAATCAGATTGACAAAGGCCTCTTGAAGGCTGAAACGCGTCTCTCCTGGTGCTTGGGATTGAAGACGACAACAACTAAATAAAGCGATGCCGAATCCTGAACCACTTGTGTCCGTGCTTCCTTCCATGGTGTCGCCGTGGGAGGTGGATTGTTTGTTTCATTCATTACAGCGTGAGCGGTCGTTACGCTTACACGGACCACTAGTTGTTTGTGGCTCTCCCTTCAGACCGAATTTTGGAGGAGCAGTACTGGAGTGCTATTGTGGGGGAGCCCCCGGTTGTTTGGCAGTAAGAGGAACGAGGATGACTGCGGTGTAAGATGTGGGTCTCGTAGCGCGGCGGTTTCTGTAACAGCCAGCATGGTATCTGTGTTTTTGCCAGCAAGAAATGCCTTGCCCTGAAGACTGACACCAGCTGGTAATTGGGCACTGCAGACGCCAACGCCGATGCGGTGAGGTGGTTCTGGCGCTATCAATTTTGCTGATGGGTCCCCCTCAACCCCGAGGTTGTACTTTATTGAAAGTTATTTTATGTTGGCTGGTATTGCGGTAATTTGACATTTGGCTTTGCCTTTGGTATGAATTATTTCGTGACCCTGTAATATACAGCTGCAGCCATTTGTCCTGCTAACTATCCTACCATTGAGCGGCATTATGGGATATGGAGTCTTGATGGGATTAGGAGCAAGGGCTCTATAGACTTGGAGTTGCAAGTATACTCTTCGTCTGCAAGCATAATCCTGTCATTAGACCATAGTTATCCGGTCCCGGAACATGGCGAACAATAACATTTTGGTATTTTAATTATCTTGAGGATGCAGTTGGGATCGGAGGTCATGCCTGCTCAGACTTGGCATCTGCCTGGGTGAACTTTACAAAGCATCGGCAGTAATTAAGACACAAATTATAACGGCTGACATTTTCTTCTATTTAACAATTACTCTTTTATTATGATTTATGTATATAATGACAACACAGGATTACGAGTTTGGTGATGTACCTTGATATGCCCGCATTAATCCCATCTTGACAAAGGTTTTATGTGATTTGCATGCCTGAATAATTCATGCTGTCTAAATTTTTTGGTTTTATGAGCAAACGAAAATGCAAGCATTGTCCGTAATATTTATTTTTATTGTTATGCCTTACCTGTATTAGCGCCGATTTTCGGCTGTGGGCAGTATTTATATGACGCATTTGGGCCGTTAGTGGAACACATATATTATAGTATGTTTTCTATGTTCATACATTAGTCAGGTGAGAAGGGCCTTATTAGTGAAGAATTATAGCATACCAAATCAGATTGACAAAGGCCTCTTGAAGGCTGAAACGCGTCTCTCCTGGTGCTTGGGATTGAAAGCGACAACAACTAAATAAAGCGATGCCGAATCCTGAAACACTTGTGTCCGTGCTTCCTTCCATGGTGTCGCCGTGGGAGGTGGATTGTTTGGTTGTTTGGTTCATATATATATATATATATATATATATATATATATATATATATATATATATATATATATATATCAATGCTCGAAGGTCTCCACCTTTGAGTAGCACGCGAACAGCAGCTTGGTTTATGTATAGGTGAGGACAGGGATCCACTCGTAGACGCCGCTCCGTACGGGATCTGCCTGACGCGTCTCGAAGCTCCATATGCTTCTCTTCAGGGGCTTTAACGGAAGCGGTGTGCGCAACCGCCGACCCACTTCCCCATTTTATATATAACACACCCACCGATGGGAGGCTCAAATGAGACTGTGCATTCTGGGAAGTGCGGTCCGGGAAGCACACAATCAAGTCCTGTATGGACTCCACAAGTGGGCCCGTCCTCGATTCCAAGTACGACTGCTGCTTCACTTTAGTGACCCCCAGGGTACCGGGGTGGTGCATACTCCGCGGCTGGACGGCCGCGTATAAATCAATGCTCGAAGGTGTCCACCTTTGAGTAGCACGCGAACAGCAGCTTGGTTTATGTGTAGGTGAGGACGGGGATCCACTCGTAGACGCCGCTCTGTACGGGATCTGCCCGACGCATTTTCGAAGCTCCATATGCTTCTCTTCAGGGGCTTTAACGGAAGCGGTGTGCGCAACCACCGACCCACTTCCCCATTTTATATATAACACACCCACCGATGGGAGGCTCAAATGAGACTGTGCATTCTGGGAAGTGCGGTCCGGGAAGCACACAATCAAGTCCTGTATGGACTCCACAAGTGGGCCCTTCCTCGATTCCAAGTACGACTGCTGGTTCACTTTAGTGACCCCCAGGGTACCGGGGTGGTGCATACTCCGCGGCTGGACGGCCGCGTATAAATCAATGCTCGAAGGTGTCCACCTTTGAGTAGCACGCGAACAGCAGCTTGGTTTATGTATAGGTGAGGACGGGGATCCACTCGTAGACGCCGCTCCGTACGGGATCTGCCCGGCGCGTTTCGAAGCTCCATATGCTTCTCTTCAGGGGCTTTAACGGAAGCGGTGTGCGCAACCGCCGACCCACTTCCCCATTTTATATATAACACACCCACCGATGCGATGCTCAAAGGAGACTGTGCATTCTGGGAAGTGCGGTCCGGGAAGCACACAATCAAGTCCTGTATGGACTCCACAAGTGGGCCCGTCCTCGATTCCAAGTACGACTGCTGCTTCACTTTAGTGACCCCCAGGGTACCGGGGTGGTGCATACTCCGCGACTGGACGGCCGCATATAAATCAATGCTCGAAGGTGTCCACCTTTGAGTAGCACGCGAACAGCAGCTTGGTTTATGTATAGGTGAGGACGGGGATCCACTCGTAGACGCCACTCCGTACGGGATCTGCCCGACGCGTTTCGAAGCTCCATATGCTTCTCTTCAGGGGCTTTAACGGAAGCGGTGTGCGCAACCGCCGACCCACTTCCCCATTTTATATATAACACACCCACCGATGGGAGGCTCAAATGAGACTGTGCATTCTGGGAAGTGCGGTCCGGGAAGCACACAATCAAGTCCTGTATGGACTCCACAAGTGGGCCCGTCCTCGATTCCAAGTACGACTGCTGCTTCACTTTAGTGACCCCCAGGGTACCGGGGTGGTGCATACTCCGCGGCTGGACGGCCGCGTATAAATCAATGCTCGAAGGTGTCCACCTTTGAGTAGCACGCGAACAGCAGCTTGGTTTATGTATAGGTGAGGACGGGGATCCACTCGTAGACGCCGCTCCGTACGGGATCTGCCCGACGCGTTTCGAAGCTCCATATGCTTCTCTTCAGGGGCTTTAACGGAAGCGATGTGCGCAACCGCCGACCCACTTCCCCATTTTATATATAACACACCCACCGATGGGAGGCTCAAATGAGACTGTGCATTCTGGGAAGTGCGGTCCGGGAAGCACACAATCAAGTCCTGTATGGACTCCACAAGTGGGCCCGTCCTCGATTCCAAGTACGACTGCTGCTTCACTTTAGTGACCCCCAGGGTACCGGGGTGGTGCATACTCCGCGGCTGGACGGCCGCGTATAAATCAATGCTCGAAGGTGTCCACCTTTGAGTAGCACGCGAACAGCAGCTTGGTTTATGTATAGGTGAGAACGGGGATCCACTCGTAGACGCCGCTCCGTACGGGATCTGCCCGACGCGTTTCGAAGCTCCATATGCTTCTCTTCAGGGGCTTTAACGGAAGCGGTGTGCGCAACCACCGACCCACTTCCCCAAGCTGCTGTTCGCGTGCTACTCAAAGGTGGACACCTTCGAGCATTGATATATATATATATATATATATATATATATATATATATATATATATATATTTGTATATATCCCTCTGTTGCCAAAGTATATTTAATAATAATAAGATGCAGGTTGATCACCTGTTTCACCGTACCTACTTCCTTCCGAAAGTCAAATTGTATGTCTGAAATCATCCCATATTCATGGGCCCAAGATTCCAACCTTGCCAATATCATTCTTCCCATCAACTTCAAAGAATAATCTAAGAGTGATATAGGGCAATAGCATCTAGCGTCCCCTTTGCCCCCTTTTTATTAAAGATGGACACAATCTCACTTTCTGACCAAGTTAATGGATAATGACCCTAAGAAGCAGCATTAAGAATTTGGGTAAGAATCTGAACCCATAATAATGGGTATACCTTAAGGGCGTCCAAAGGCACGCCATCAGGCCCTGGCGCTCTGCCTAATGTGCTACTCCATAAGGCAATACTAACTTCCTCCATGGTAACAAATCCAATGGAGTATGATTTGTATTGTTAATAGTATCCATTAATACGTTCACAGAGGAGCTCTCTATTTTAACAAGCATTCGCATAGCCAATAGGTCTCGCCTTTGGGCCTTAATAAGTGTTAAAACAGAGCTATTGGCTTTGTTAATATCTTTAAGCTGTGTTGTAGGGCATTGTGAATGTTGTGCAGCATGTTGAAAAGTTCTAATAAAAACCATTTTTGTCACTATATATGTATATATATTTTTTTATTGTTTTTATTGAATTATAAGAAACAGTCAGTCAGTCAAATTTGCTTTATTCGAGGTAAAAACTCATAAAAGCATGATACATTTAAAACCATTAGATCCACAATAACGGGTATAAAATTTGATTACAACCCCAAAAAAAATTTACATTTAAAAGAATAAAGCATCATGACTTCTCTGGTGTTAAGAACCAACAGTAAAACATCGAAATTCATATAGTTATAAAACCAATATAAATCCAAAATACAAAGGCAAAAGCATTCCTTTTTACTGGTGGGAAGAACAGTCTCTACCAACCTACTAATGCACAAGAAATTTCCTTCTAATAACCCATGCCCACCCCAAAAATTTGTCAGCCGCCACAGAAATGGTTGGCAGAGAGCTGGTGCAGATAATTCTTAAAGCCACCTTGCTTTCTCTCGTACCAAGCTGTTTGCACATCGCCCTCAGCCAAACGCGTCGGGGGATTGAGTAGGCCCCACAAACAAAAAGAAGGTGGGCAATGGTCTCGGTGCAGATGTTACAAGCTGGGCAAACATTAGAATTAGCTTCTGCCCATCTTCCTGTTAACGATCTAACTGGGAGCGACCCCACTCTAAGTTGGAAGTAAAGCTTCCTGTCCTGAGGCTTAGCTATGATATCCCAATAGGGCTCCAAAAAAACGTCCTTCCAAAGAGGAGGGATCTGCATCATTCCAGTTCCGGCGTTCTACCATATCCCAATACCTTGTTTTTATGATGTCTTTGGAAGGGAACTGGGCCTGCTCTGGGTTCTCCCACAACTCCTTCAAACCCATTATCCCTAGTGTTCTACACAAATCCTTTAGCCAGCTTATCTTGTGAAATTTATCGGAATTGATTACATCCAGGAAGCCCCTCGCGTAATGGGCGAGTTCAGGGGTGACCCAAATACGCCGCCAATATAAAATGGGTCGTAATCTAGCCATATCTGATATGGCTTTCCTGCCTAGCTCACTGCGCAGTGGCTTCATGGGTGTGCTTTTAGGGAGGCCTATGAGGTTTCACAAGAATTTGTTTTCAGCAAGCGTTAAAGATGTCAAATTATCGAAGCCCCAAAGTTCTGCGCCGTAAAGCGCCGAGCCTACAGCTTTGGCCTCATAAACCTGGAGTGCTGGCAAGATTGGCTTGGTCAAAGACTTTTTGCGCTCAGCATTTATAGCACCAGCGTTTTGGCGGAGTTTGAGGGACGTCGTTTCAGTATGTTTCCCCCATTTCACGCCCTTTGCTATATGGATTCCCAGGTACACAAAGTCCGAGACCATTTCCACCCTTTGACCATCCATAGAGAAGTTCCCTTTGAAACTGGCATGAGGGTTTAATGTCATGAGCTTCGTTTTAGCTACATTTACTTCAAGCCCACGATCAACACAGAAGCCCTCGAAGATCTTCAAAGCACGCTGCAGGCCGCTTGGGGTTTTAGATATTATGAGCGTGTCATCTGCAAATAGTAGGATTGGCGTTTTTACTCCATCCAGGGTCGGAGCGTCTACAGAGCTAGACAACATACGCTCAACTACACCATTAATATACAATGAGAAGAGCGTGGGGGCCATGGCACAGCCTTGGCGTACACCCCGCTCTACCGCAAACTCAGCAGCGACTTGCCCATGCCTCCCCCACTGGATTTTTGCGTAATTTGACTCGTGCAGTCTCATTGCTAGCGATAGAATTTCCAATGGCATACCCATCTCGGCTAAGACTTTCCATAGCAAGGAGCGAGGGACTAAGTCAAAAGCTGCACGTAGATCGATAAAGGCAGCATAAAGACTACCCTTCCCCAACTGCACTACCTTCCAGTGCAGCAACGTAAACCGGAATATCTGGTCTATGGTGCTGGTTAATTTGCGGAAACCGGCTTGGTAAGGAGATAGGACATTATTTTCTTCTACCCAGATCATCATTTTCGCTAGGGTCATTTTACCTATCACCTTTTGTACTGTGTCTATTAGGCTAATGGGCCTGTAATTCCCTGGTAACGATTTGGCCCCTTTTTTGTACACAGGGATTATTACAGCCCCTAGCCAAGACTTCGGTACCGGAGCTCCTAACGCCACCGCATTAGCCAGCTTTAAAATATACCTGCCCCATCGAGATTTCTCATGGAGGAAGACGTCAGCGGGTACCCCATCGGGTCCAGGAGCTTTCCCCGAGAGACTGAGTCCAGAGCCACTGCTACATCAGCATTGTTAAAAGGAGGGGCTGAGAATATAGCGGTGACTACAGACTCCCTGGTCTTATCCTCAGGGCGGCACATGTATTGGGGACCAAAATAGTCTAACCAGCTATTCTGGGAAACGTAATTTGAAGGTGGTTCTGGGAGGCCTCCATTCCCCCACTTTACGATATTCCAAAATAGTCTGGAGTCCTTGGCAGAAGTGGCAGCTTTAAGATCTTGCCAGTGCTGCTCGTCCCATTGCTTCTTGGCTATGGATACACTGGCCTTGTACTTCTGTCTTGCTTCCCTGACGGCTACTGGATCTTTGTTTTTAATAGCCGTTCCCAGAGATGTTCTGGCCATCGTACACGCCGCATTATACCACCCCGCTGGATGTGGGCGATTATTCTTGCCCGACTGCAGGCGAACCACCTTGTAGAAATGACCCTTTATTAAACCGAAGAATTCACAGTGCAAGTTGGTGACTTTTTCCAGATCGGATCCACTCCCGGATCCCTTCTTCAGTATTGCTTCCATAGCAGAAGTAGTGCTATTCAAGTTTTTGCCAATGTTTTCTAGCACCTCAGTATCCATTACAATTTGGGACCACTTGACCCGCCTCATGTCATTCGTTGGTACAATCTCCGCGACAGCTTCTTCCACATTATTTAACCCCTCTAAGTCCCCCCCCCCCCCCACAGGCGATGAGTAATACATAGGGGGTTGTGGTCACTCTCCTGTCTACTAACCACCTGCATGTCGTTCATCAAATGCCAAATAGCCAGGTTACAAATGACATAATCAATCCGGCTTTGCGAGCGACCATTATCAAAGGTGTTGGCCCCTTGGCCGTCACTCACTGTCCTTCCATTCAATGCCCTGAGCCCCCTTTCACTACATAAAGCATTCATCTGGATTATACCTGCTGACCATCTACTTACAGGTTTTAAGTCCAGAATAGGGATACCCCACTCAGAGTCTGCATCCTCTCCCGAATGCAAGTCACCTACAGAAAGAGGCTCAAAGGTCATATTCAGGTCCCCAGCAATTAATACATTGTTCTCGCTTGGCTGAGCGCCAATCAGATGATCAAGCGCTGCCAGAACCTGGGATTTCCCTCCATCTGTCCCTCTTGCGTACAAGTTGTAGATATCTAAGTGCTCCCCCAAAACCATACTTATCCTAATCAACTGAATGTCATTATTACCAGATGGGAGCTCAACTATTCTGTCAAAGAGTGCCTGTCGGGCCCAGATGGTTAAACCCCCTTTCGGCCTGCCCTTGGGGCCCTTGAGGGCTGGCACAGAGAAATTAAGAAAACCCAAGAGGAACTGGGGCTCACAGGCCCACATCTCTTGGAAGATACCAATGTCAAAGTCGTTTATAAAGGACACCCATTCGGGTGAGTGCATTCTAGAACACAATCCTGCTATATTCCATGAGACTATTCTTCCCCCAGCCCTACTAGATTCACGCCACAGTACTGGGGGGGCTAGAGACAGGTCCCTTGGGGCGTGTGCACTTAAGGAATCATGGCCTACCGCTATCTCTATGGTGGAGACATCAGGTTTCTGCCCACCATCGACACTAGCTATTTCGACCTCTGCCAGGGAAGGACCGGCCAAACCTGAATATTCAACCCCCTCTACCCTACTACGTATCGTTCGTTGGTCCCTGGCTCTAGGCCCCAGTTGGTCAATAATCAATTCGCCTGACCCCCTATGAGATAGTCAATCATTGTAATTAAGCCTGGACCCATTGTACCCCTGTCCAATGTCCCTTGAAGGCATAACTGTAGTGAGCGAAAATGGTGATGGTGGCATTTTCTTCAGCTGAATACCAGAGTGGATAGGGGGGCTTGATCTGAATTCTAGCTTAAATAAGTTCTCAGCTAGGTTGTTAGATGTCAGAGTTAGTTCAATAGCATCATGCCTAGCCCCAGGATGGCTCAATCTCCTTACTTTGACTATGTCATCCCTGATAACTGATCGGCACCCTCTGACGTGCCTTAGCCAATGAATGGCCTTGTTTGTCAACGAGTCTACCCCTTCCCTTGGGCCATTAATTCGCGTTTGACACTTAGGGACATTAGTCATGTATATTATGTTCGAGGCAAAGTTACCCTTTATGTGTGCTTTATTCCTAGAGGGTTCTGCGCTGTGGTTTGGCGGCCCTTTAAAGGTTATAGGAGGACCATGGAGCTGGGCCCCTACTGAGATTCCCAGCCCTTTGCATGGTGGTGGTCTTGACGGTCCTCTCCCCCCTGGAGGCCCCCTCTGATTTCTCTGGGTACTAGCACTAGGCTTACTTGCTGCCTTAGTTTCCATCACGGGTCGAACCAACCTATTGGTGATTGCAGTAGGAACCGTGCCTATACTAGTTACGCTCCCTTCTTCGGGGGCAACCCGGAGGCACTTATTACTAGTAGCAGCATTTTTCCCTGCTTTTGGAAGGGTACCTTGGGATTTAATAGGATAAGCCTTAGTTATCTTAGGGGACGCCCCAGGTTGGTGCAAGGGGACACACAAATTGGCAGTTGGGACTGCAGTTAGATTTATAATTAGTTTTTTCATGCCATCTATCTCGTCTCTAAGTAAAGAAACTAGATTAACCAGATCCCTAATGGTTCCCGGGATGTCTCTTGAGATTGAATAATCACAACCATCAAGTATACCTTGTGGAGGGTAGCTATTAGTGCCACTACTAGGAATTTCTCCTTCTGGCTCCTGCTGGATCTCTGCCAGTACAGTGAACCTATTAGAACATGAGATTGGATCATTAGCTATAATAGGTGTGACCGGGGGATTTTCCACACTCACATCACTAGGGGGCGAGTTTACCCTTCCCCCCATTGGACGACCTGCAAGCCCTGGCTGCTTTAAGGCAGCTGCCCTTTGCTAAGCACTGACTCGGAACATTTCGGGGATTATAGTAGTTGGACCGACCACCTCTTGTACAATAGGCTTTGGACGCCCTACGACCTGGCCACCTCCGCGGCCTCTGGGGGCCCCACGTCCGCAGATAATATGCCCTGGCAATCATCAATGATAGTGTCAATTTTGTCCATGATGCAGTTTATCGCCGCATGTTTGGGTGATCCCTTTGCTTTCTTCTTCTTACTCCGTTTTTGGCGTTTGGCGGCTTCGATGGCCCCCCCCCCTCCTTCCATGGATTTACGCTTGCCCATCCCCATTCACAACAGGTTGTAGTTCCCACACAGCTGGATGTAGGTAGGTCACAGAGCGCACCGAACCTTTCGCATTGTTGTGACGCGCCCAGATTCTTTAACGAGATGTGGCCCGTCCCGTCCTCAGCCGTCCACGGACAGCCACAGACGGCCAGCCCTTTGTCCGGGCTTCGTCCGGCTCGTCCCGCGCTACGGGAACCGGATGTGGATATATGCGCCGGTGAGTAGTGGGCGTGCCTCCTCGCAGGTGGTATCTCGCATGGGCTCCTGGTTCTTGGAGTCCAGTGCGGTGCGTAGCCCTTCAGTTCTGGCCCCCACAGCAAGTTAGGGCGAGAGGCCCTCGATATGAAACCCCTCCGGGGGTGACAGCAACTCCAACGGGACATGCCAGACACACAAAGTAATTGCAGTATTACCAGCCAAAAATGTCCTTCATCAAAAAACACTGATTATAGATACTGCAAATTTCTCCTCCTCTGCTCCTCTCACCTCGCCTCTCCACTCCACTGCCCCAAGTGCTGCAGGTATCCTGTCCGTATGTATTCATATATGTATTTTTTTCCTTTTACAGGTGCAGCCTCTCCTCCTCTCCTCTTTTACACCTCTTTTACCCCTCCTCACCTGTTCGCCACCTTGAATGCTCCACTTTCAGAGCACAGGCGCTCCAGACCTCTTCCTCTGCAGCCCCCTGGATCCCCCGTCAACCTCCTGCCGCCGCCGGAGCCTGCTCGACCTCTGCTTCAGCGCTTCACCGCTGTTCACGCTGTTTCCTCGCAGCCTGGAAGACAGGTATTTCTCACCTGCTCCCTCCCTCTGCGTTTTCTTTCTCGCCTTCTCCGCCGAGGACTCGAGGTCTTCCTACACCAAAAGCGGGTTTGCCACACAGCCTGCTGACCCGAAAAGGGCTGCTTCGTCTCCCCCTCTCCGCCGCAGCTTATCGCCTCAAGCCGCAGCGTCCAAACTGCCAGATGAACCGCGCCGCAAACACAAATACAAAGGAAATATGCATAATACAGAATAAAATAATAAGAAAGATAAGGAAAGGATAAAAAAGAAAAGGATAATAATAATAAAGAAAATAACAATAAATCCAAATCAATCATTACATACACGTTAGGGTGCTCAAGTGCCTACCAAGTGCAGCCGAAGACCACACGTTGATCACGGAGCATGGAAGCAGTATTGAACATATATATACACCACGAGGAACCACATAAGGAAACAGTGTGTTGTCATACACAAGCTTAGCCAATATTGACAACCTACTCAGTAATATGAATTGAGAGACATACAGATGTTACCACAGCAGGCGGCATTCACGGAGGATCAAATGAGAACGATGAAGCGTCCAGGGATTTCCAGAGTTTCCAGTGAGTCTTACGCCATGGAGAAGTGTGGAGTGCGGGGTTGTCCGCTCCTCTGAGAAAGGATAGCCATTCCTGCCACACTCTAAAGGATACATATTTGGCACTCTTCCAGTTGCATAGTACAACTTTATAGGCTAAAGTGAGCATCAGATCCAACAAGTATCAGTCGTTTGCATTATCTAGAGACGGGTCTAGAACGCCTAATATAATATATGAGAATTCTCTGGGCGGATTGATGTTGAAGATGTGACCTATACATTTGTTAACTTTATCCCAGTATCGTTGTAAAGTAGGGCAGGTAAAGAGCATATGGGAGAGATTTCCAACTGCAGAGTTACAGTTCCAGCAGGTCGGGCTTTTGCTTAGGCGGAGTTTAAATTTTTTTTCCGGAGTCCAGTACGACCTATTTAGTAACATATATTTGGTCTGTGATAGTATTGGGGATATTTTATTCGAAAAATATGTGCTGTATATTCTGTCCCAGTCATATGGGATGTCAGTGGAGTTGGGTTCAGATTCCCGCTTGACCTCACATTTTTTATGCATTTTACGGGGATTGGGTAATAGGATTTTATATATTCTAGAGACGGTGTGTCCTGATTTCGATATTAGTGATATCTGAGATACTAATTTTGGTTCGTAGGGTTTAATAGAATGAGCAGAGAGGAGAGATTTCAACTTTAAGAAGTCATAAAAATTCATTGAGGTTAAATTGTGTCGGCCCTTGAGGGTAGAGAAAGGTAACAGGAGGGCCCGTGCAAAGAGGTCTTTTACTAGGTTTATTTCTTTTTGAGACCAGTGATCCCAGTGGAGCATTCTACCATCAGTCCTCAAAGAGGGCTTTCGCCATAGAGAGGTCACGTTGGACTTATTAACTTTTAGTTTATAAAGGTGATCTAACCTCAGGAGGGCTCTTCTAGTATTAAGGAGGATGCATTGTGAGTGAGGTAGGTGGGAAAGATCCACGGTGAGGAGGGCCAATAAAGCATATTATTGATGAGCGACTTTTCTATAGCAAGTCAGACTGGAGTATAGTCTGGATGTACGAACAACCAGTTAGCTCCTTGTTTGCAGAGAAATGCTGTTTGATAGTTCCTAAAGTTTGGTAGACCCAGCCCGCCTTTTTCTTTGGATAATTGGAGCTTATGCATTGATATTCTGGGTTTCTTACCTTGCCAGACGAACGTGTTGAAGAGATTATAGGTCCTGGTCAGGAAATCATTAGAGAAAGTCATTGGCAACATGCTAGCTAGATAATTAATCAAAGGAGTCACCATCATTTTCAATGTCTCGGCCCTACCCCACCATGAAAGATATTTAGGGGACCACCCCTCCAGTAACGTGGATATTTTCTTATGAAATGAGGCTTCATTAGTGTGAAGGGTAGTGATCAGGTCTTTGTTGAAATATAGGCCCAGATATTTGAAACACTTAGGTTGCCATGAGAGACCAGCGCTTCCCATAATCTCTTTGCCACCTTAGTTGTTTAGAAGTTTTACTTCAGTCTTATCTTTATTTAGCTTGTATCCGGACACTCTGGAGAAACTTTCTATTGAGGACATGAGAGCAGGGATAGCCTTTTTAGCATTTTCAGAGACCACTAAAACGTTGTCAGCGTATGCAGTAATTTTGACCGTGTAATCGTTAAAGTGGACCCCCGTGATCTGATCATTGTTCCGAATGTGAAATAAGAAGGGTTCGATGGCAAGTAAAAATAGTGATGAGGGAAGGGGGCAGCCCTGCCTTGTTCCCTGTTCCAATTTGAAGGAGGGCAAGATCGATCCTCCTGCTCGTACTCTGGCTGAGGGACTGAAATAGAGAGACATTACCATACGCGTAAAATTTTCCCCCAGATTGAATGTATTCAGTGTTGCTTGTAGGTACGTCCAGTCAACTTTGTCGAATGCCTTTTCGGCATCTAGCTTGATAGCCACTGTAGGTGAACTGGTGAGTTTAGCCTTCTCCAATACGTGGGCTAAGATCCTACTATTATCACTTGATAACCTATTCTTTAAGAAACCAACTTGAGAGGGGTGAATACGTTTAGGCAAAACATTTTGGAGACGGTTGGCGAGAATCATTGCGTAAAGCTTACAGTCTAAGTTGATGAGGGATATCGGTCTGTAATTTTTGGGGAGTGTCAGATCCTTCCCTTCTTTTGGCAACACTGCTATGATGGCTTCAGCAAGTGTTCCAGTGTCTCTGCCTACAGTACTGAATTCGTGGAACAGATGTAAGAGTGGAGGAACTAGAAGCGATGGAAAACATTTATAAAATTTGTCACTAAACCCATCGGGACCTGGGGCCTTCCCACATTTGAGTGATTTAATTGATTTCTCAATTTCTGAGGCGGTAATTGGGCTATTAAGTTCCAACTGTTCTGGTTCCGTAAGTGCTGGAAGATCACATTCAATGAGTTAATCTTGGACTTTAGTGTTATCTAGATCTTTGTTTTTGGTATATAATATACGATATAAGTCTTTGAAAATTTCTGAAATTTTGTCTGGGTCAGAGTGAGTTGAGCCTTTATGATCTGTTATGTTATTAATCGTGTTCCTCTGTATTTTAAACTTTAAGTACGCAGCTAGACTTTTACCCACCTTATTCGAATCACAGAGCCTACATTTATTTTGCCTGTTAATCCATATCCTAGCTCTGTCACTGAGTATCTTATTATATTCATATTTCTTATTCACCAATTCATTCAAGATTGTCGCATCTCTAGATGCTATGTGTTTGCTCTCTAAAATAGAAATCTCGGAGGAGCTACACGCGCATCCAGGATGGCCGCGTGAGCACAGGGCTCCCGAGTCCCTCGCTGCCCTCCGCATATATCCTGAAAGATATCCTGACTTTGACCACGGGTTCTTGCAGGTGAACCTCAGCTGACACCTTAGCTGTTTTCAAAATTTCATTTGGACTTCGGGAACCGCAGATATGCCGACCGGAGTTTTGGAGGCCCGCCCCACGGCGACACCGGGAGCTGGCACACCAAGATGCCAGGGAGTAATTGAACAACAGTGGCCTGAGGGGTTTCCCCTGTTGCCCTGAGTTGACTTTCGGTTTCGTTTCTGGGCCGCTGCTTTCTCCGACTGCGTGATTGCCTCGCTTCTCCATCGGGGTCCAGCCTAACTTTGCTAGCTGACTATACGCCAACTGTTCTGAGGGTTTGGGTGTTGGGCTGAGCAGCTGCTTCGGCCCTTTCAGCCCACCTTCGTTATTTGCAGTGGTCTGGGGGTGAGCGGCCATTTTCACCAGGTCTCGCGGGCCCCTTCGGGGCTCACCATTCAACATGACCACCAGTCCTGACAACGAGAAGCGGAAGACTAAAATGCCTCTACGCGGGGGACCGATTCAAACCAACGTCATGGATCGCTATACCCAACCCAAGGGGTCCCCCGGTGGTGCCAGTCGAGCTTTTGAGGGCCCCACTGACGATCCGACTACGTTGGCCGAATTGACTTTGCAGGACGTCATGGACGCCATTGCCAACATGCAGACTTCCATTGGCCAGCAATATGAGGCTCTCGCTCTCAAAATAGACACTGTAGCAGTTGATGTTACTTTGATCAGAGCTGATTTGTCGAAGACCAATGAAAGGGTCAAGTCTTTGGACCTGAAGACCTCTAGCCTCACGACCGATGTCTCTGATCTGCAGACAGAAGTTGGACGCTTGCGCTCCTCCAACGATCTCATGGTCCATCGCCTGGAGGATTTTGAAAATAGGGCCTGGCGCAACAACATACGCCTGGTCGGGGTCCCTGAAACCTCTGGTGCCTCTGCAACTGACCTTCTCGTGGAGGACATCGTCTTGAATCACCTGGCCCCCACAGGCCTGAGTAAATTCTTCGTTGTGGAGTGTGCCCATCGAGTGCCGGGCGGAAAGCCGAAGTCGGGCGCCACGCCGAGACCTATCATCGCCAGGATCTTCAATTTTAGGGACAGAGACACCATCCTACAGGCCTCGAGAGTAAGTGGCCCCGTCAAATTCGAGAACACGACGGTGAGTTTCTACCCGGACTTCACGCAGCTTGTTCAGAGACAAAGGATGGGGTTTCAGGGAGTGAAACGAAGGCTGAGAGACTTGGGCCTGAAATACGCAATGCTCTTTCCAACCAGGCTGCGTGTCGAGTATGAAGACCAGACTTTCTTCTTTGATCGTCCTGATGGAGTTAGTGACTGGCTGGATACCCTCCCCAAACAGACTGACTTAACCGGGCACCCGGGTGGAGCCGAGGGCGGCATATCGGAACAAGAGTGACATTATGTTTCCTGATCTCTGAACATTCACGTACTATTCGGCTGAGTTCGATATTTCTTCTATTACTGTGTCCTATTGCTATGTACCAGAGGGTGGTGGGGGGAGTGGGACTCTTTCCTCCTCAGGGGTTTCTTTTCGTAGACTAGTTTAATGATGGGGCGACAGGCACACTGCAAGTTGGGGTGGCTTTTGAGTCTAACGCAGGGGTGCAGGGTGGGGGGCATTGTAACGGGTTCTCGTTGGGGGGTGGTGGGGGGTTCTTGGGTTTCTTTCAAGGCAACGTGTCGTATTCCTTCTTGATTAGGTCATTGTGTTCGTTGTGGGGTGGACTCTGCACATCTCTTTGGGATGGGGGTTAGTGGGTTGAAACTAATGTGTTGGAATGTCAATGGGTTGGGGATAGGATAAAACGGGGTGTGGTGTTGCAGCTACTGCGGCGCCTCTCTCCCGATATTGTGTTGTTGCAGGAAACGCATCTGGTTGGGAACACGTGCCATGCCATGAATCGGCGAGGGTATCGTCTGGTGGCACACTCTGGCTTCACCTCTGGTTCTAGGGGTGTGGGTATCCTCGTTAGGTCCTCCCTCCCCTTGGCAATCGATGATGTGCTTCTTGACGATAGGGGGCGCTATGGCGCTCTCACTGGTAGATGGGAGGGGAGGACGGTCTCATTTGTCACTGTTTATGTTCCACCGGGTTTACAGACCTCGACTTTTGCTGATCTTGGGCGTGTGGTACTGGGGCTCCCTGAGGGCATTTTGGTGATAGGCGGAGACTTCAATTTGGTTGTCTCCGGTGACATAGATCGCTACCCCCCCCAGGGATCTCCCCAAGTCGCAATCCTGGTTAAGTGGGTTCCTGGAGACACTTGGTCTGGTGGACTGTTGGAGGTTGCTACACCCGAATCAGGCGCAATACACCTTTCACTCTGGAGCCCATGGCAGTCTGTCCAGACTCGACTATATTCTGTTGCCGGCGGCGCTGTCCTCCTCCATTGGGGAGGTGCGGCACCTCCCCCGGGGCATATCCGACCACTCCCCAGTCTGGCTTAGCATGGATACTAGGCAAATGAACTAGATGCACAGCGTAGTTCTATATATGTTGATATATTTTTAGGGTGCTACCACAGAATCGTCGCGTGTCCCACGGCGTGAATCTATAAACTGAAGGGTAGTGCGATCAGTGGATCACTGATCCCATCCTGTGGCGCACACGCATATTCCTCTCCTAAAAAAGAGGTTCCAAAAACAATTTCTTCACGTTCAAGTGTGCTTTTATTCAGCAGTTTTTTTGATTAATTATTCATTTGTTGATTGATTGTTCATTTTTACGACAGTTTTCAAATATTCATTGCATATTTAACATTTTGGCACTGTCCTTTATTGACATCCAATGCATTTCGAGGCATGTCCGCCCCTTCATCAGGGAAAGGATACTACAATAAAACAAAAATGGATTACGGTAAGTGCTGGGGTGAACCGATGGGATCTTCGCGTTGTATGGGTCTACATGTGGGGGAGGGGGGGGGGTGTTTGGAAACGTGTGACGCTATGGGTGCACCTTAAAGAAATCCACAACCTGTGCGAGACGTGAGAGAGTGTTTGTAATCGTGCTTACGTGCGCCGAGTTTCTAGCTGGTCATGAAATCTGTGAACCAAGAAATGCGTGTGTGAACGTTAATGCGCATGGCCTGGAAAGTAACATTCACGAGACTGTTCGCGCAGTGAGACTGCCGGTATATCAGGAAACTAACCTGTTCGTGAGTGTAGGTTGGCCGTAAGGGTTCCGAGCTTCCTCGCCGGTCCAAAACGGAAGTGTCTGTTGCTCAGTTTAATCATTAGGTCATGTGGGGTTATGGCGGTCAGATGGTCATAGACAGTGACGAAAGCCTATACGGGGCTGTGTTAGGTGATTTGTAATGGGACTGCCGGTGAGGCGTGATGTATCAATAAAGATACATGTAATTGAACAAAATACAATTAAATAATAAATGTGCCATATAAATTACAAAATTGAGTGCAACGAAAAAACATAATAAAAATATAAAAACCAAGTATCAACTTTTTAACGTGGATGGACACAGGTATCACGCTGATGCTCCAATTATGACATTAATAACATTCTTCATTTTCATAAATAGCAAGAGAGTTCAATTCTTTCATTGAGCCCATGTGGCTTCTGGGTCGACAATCTCTGAATCCAGGTATTTTCACGCTGTAGGAGATATTTGGTGTTATCTCTGCCTTCAATTTTCATGATCATTTCAAGTACGATGAATTTCAGTTGGGAAATGTTGTGTTTTTGTTCTTGGAAATGGGTAGCTACTGACGATTTACTACTTTTTAGTCGAATGTTTGACTTGTGTTCTATCAACCTTGTCTTGATTTTTCGTTCCGTTTTACCGATGTAGAGTTTTCCACACAGGCATTTCAGGGCATAAATAAGATTGCTCGAGTCGCAAGTAGCATTGACTTGTAGTTTTATTGGGTTGCCTCTCATTGGGTGACTGATCACATTTCCTTTTATAACATTATTGCAATTCCCGCAATTTAGACATGGTTTAGTGCCAGTGTAGTTTATCCTTGGAATATGTCTGTACTGGACTAGTTCACCGATATTGGGTGCCCTGGTGAATGCGAATAGAGGAGGTTCCTTGAATATTTGGTTGAAATCAGGTTCCAAAATTGAGCAATGGCCAGTGTTGGTGTATTATACTTTTGAATTTAGAACTTGCGGTTGAGTATTTTGAAACTGCCACTATGCGGGCTTGTGATTTTTCAATTCTTGGTTGTAAGAGTTTTGATCTATCTATCTTGAGAATTTTGTTGGTGGACTCCTTAATAATTTCCTGTGGATATCCTCTTTGGTGAAATTTATGGCCAACTTCAGTGATTCTTTGTGTCGATTTGTGGGAATCAGATGTTATTCTTTTGGCACGACAGATAGCACGCCCATATAATCACCATGAACACTTACGAAGACATTGCTAAAAGTACGGAGGCAAGAGCCTCGACATTCGCGTTTAAACCAGATGAAGCAGATCGAATCTACGCACTAATCAGGGAAGAAAATGCACAGGAAACCACCACCCGCTCCAAAGAACAACATATCAGACAATTAATATACCTCAGCAAGAGACGCATAAATCAACAACTACATGCTACTACATTGGTCAAATACCATCGTAACCAACGCATACCCAGGGGCCTAAGGATTGCCCTCAAACCGTCGCTGTGTAAAAATTCCAAGAAATTCCAGGAAAAATGGTACGAAATCTTGAACAAATGCTCCTTAGACCTCATCCTCCTAATCATTGAGGAATTATCTGGAATATTGGAAGAGCTGTCTAATGAAATAACAGAAACATCTACAGAATTATCAAAAATGCTATCCGAGGAAGAGCTGAACACCATCTTAGAAGACATAAAAGCACAAATGGAGAAACACACTAACGATATAAACGAACGCAAAATTCGGAAATACAAGAGGGACACGCTCGACTACAGACTGGGAGAAGTATATACATGGGCGGACATATACGCCCAGAAAAGAAGGAACAAACCATATAACTCACAGACAGAAACATCATCATCAGGTAGTGATAATTCTCAAAGATCTAGACGAGCCCAACCCACAAGAACCAACATAGAGTCAGCTCAAGCGCAGCAACCAACCACCAGCCAACTTACAGAACCAAATCCTTTTTTAGAGCAGGTCAGGCACAAAAAGGCGACCCCGGAGAGGACAGAACAAGAGAGAAAGAAAAAGAAAAAGAGAGGGAGAAAGAACCACCAATCACGAGGAGTACAACCGGAATAATCAAGGACAAGAAACCCAAGAAGACATAAACACAGACCAACTGGTGATCAACATTAGTAAGTACAAACTAACCAAACATGAAGAAAGACTCTTACAAAAAGGTACTTCATTCGTACCCACTACTCATACAGACAACTTGGAACTGGAAGTGAGTTTCTTTAAACTCATGCGTAAACTGCGGCTACGCCATTTTTTTGACAATGTGATACCTCAACAACCTAAAGATGAACCAGACCAACTACTAGGATTACGACCACAGAGCACATTCCAACCGCCCATAAGTCATAAAACACTCGACTTATTCGAAAACAGAGTCAAACAAGATCTAACCAACATCAAACATGGCAAGAAACATCACAAAAACATTACACAAAAAGATAAAGACACCTTGAAAAGGATCTCGTCAATGATCAGATCAAATGTATAAAAGCTGACAAAGGGGGAGCTCTAGTCATTATGGATCAAAGTGTATATAATTCAAAGGTTATGGAACATATTACAGACACGAATACATATATGAAACTGGACTACAACCCCACCGCGGAATTCACGAAACTTTTGACAATCATCCTAGAGAAGGCACACGACGAGGGTACCATTAACGAAAGAACTAAGACATTTTTAACTAAATTGAACCCGAAGAGCCCCACTCTCAGAATGGTGCAGAAAATACACAAAAATCTAATGGACCCCCCAATGAGACCGATAGTCTCTACATGTGGAAGTATCCATGAACCAGTTGGACAACTAATAGACAAGTACCTCCAACCCGCAGTACAATCTATGAGGACATACACGAAGGATACAACTGACTTTATCTCAAAACGAAACAACCTTGAAATCAATCCGGAGGATAAACTAATCTTATGTACAGCTGATGTACGTTCATTGTATACGTCCATACCCCACTCTTTGGGCATAGAAGCAATAGAAAAAACCTTGCTAGACTCCTCTATAGAAACCAAATTCCAAACATTTTTGATGGAACTTATGTTATTCACCCTCTACCAGAGTTATTTCAAGTACCAAGACACCTGGTACTTACAACTGGCTGGCATGGCCATGGGCAATTCAGCGGCACCCGTGTACGCCAATCTTTTTATGCAACAATTTGAAGAGACTCATATTTTTTCAAAAACAGACTGGACAGACAACCTAATATTACTAACTAGATACATCGACGATATTTTTATCGTCTGGAAAAACACCAAAGAAAAACTCATAAACTTGCTGACTGAATTCAACTCAATCGATGAAAGGATCCAACTCACGTGGGAAATATCAGACACAAGTGTAAATTTCTTGGATGTTAAAGTTTCAGTCAACCCCCAAGGATTTGAAACAGACTTATTCACCAAGCCTACTGACAGGAACAACATGCTTCACTTCTCGAGTTTTCATGAACCAAACCTGAAAAAACACCTTCCATTTTCTCAAATGGCTCGTGCCAAAAGAATAACATCTGATTCCCACAAATCGACACAAAGAATCACTGAAGTTGGCCATAAACTTCACCAAAGAGGATATCCACAGGAAATTATTAAGAAGTCCACCAACAAAATTCTCAAGATAGATAGATCAAAACTCTTACAACCGAGAATTGAAAAATCACAAGCCCGCATAGTGGCAGTTTCAAAATACTCAACCGCAAGTTCTAAATTCAAAAGTATAATACACCAACACTGGCCATTGCTCAATTTGGAACCTGATTTCAACCAAATATTCAAGGAACCTCCTCTATTCGCATTCACCAGGGCACCCAATATCGGTGAACTAGTCCAGTACAGACATATTCCAAGGATAAACTACACTGGCACTAAACCATGTCTAAATTGCGGGAATTGCAATAATGTTATAAAAGGAAATGTGATCAGTCACCCAATGAGAGGCAACCCAATAAAACTACAAGTCAATGCTACTTGCGACTCGAGCAATCTTATTTATGCCCTGAAATGCCCGTGTGGAAAACTCTACATCGGTAAAACGGAACGAAAAATCAAGACAAGGTTGATAGAACACAAGTCAAACATTCGACTAAAAAGTAGTAAATCGTCAGTAGCTACCCATTTCCAAGAACAAAAACACAACATTTCCCAACTGAAATTCATCGTACTTGAAATGATCATGAAAATTGAAGGCAGAGATAACACCAAATATCTCCTACAGCGTGAAAATACCTGGATTCAGAGATTGTCGACCCAGAAGCCACATGGGCTCAATGAAAGAATTGAACTCTCTTGCTATTTATGAAAATGAAGAATGTTATTAATGTCATAATTGGAGCATCAGCGTGATACCTGTGTCCATCCACGTTAAAAAGTTGATACTTGGTTTTTATATTTTTATTATGTTTTTTCGTTGCACTCAATTTTGTAATTTATATGGCACATTTATTATTTAATTGTATTTTGTTCAATTACATGTATCTTTATTGATACATCACGCCTCACCGGCAGTCCCATTACAAATCACCTAACACAGCCCCGTATAGGCTTTCGTCACTGTCTATGACCATCTGACCGCCATAACCCCACATGACCTAATGATTAAACTGAGCAACAGACACTTCCGTTTTGGACCGGCGAGGAAGCTCGGAACCCTTACGGCCAACCTACACTCACGAACAGGTTAGTTTCCTGATATACCGGCAGTCTCACTGCGCGAACAGTCTCGTGAATGTTACTTTCCAGGCCATGCGCATTAACGTTCACACACGCATTTCTTGGTTCACAGATTTCATGACCAGCTAGAAACTCGGCGCACGTAAGCACGATTACAAACACTCTCTCACGTCTCGCACAGGTTGTGGATGTCTTTAAGGTGCACCCATAGCGTCACACATTTCCAAACACCACCCCCCTCCCCCACATGTAGACCCATACAACGCGAAGATCCCATCGGTTCACCCCAGCACTTACCGTAATCCATTTTTGTTTTATTGTAGTATCCTTTCCCTGATGAAGGGGCGGACATGCCTCGAAATGCATTGGATGTCAATAAAGGACAGTGCCAAAATGTTAAATATGCAATGAATATTTGAAAACTGTCGTAAAAATGAACAATCAATCAACAAATGAATAATTAATCAAAAAAACTGCTGAATAAATGCACACTTGAAAGTGAAGAAATTGTTTTTGGAACCTCTTTTTTAGGAGAGGAATATGCGTGTGCGCCACAGGATGGGATCAGTGATCCACTGATCGCACTACCCTTCAGTTTAGCATGGATACTATCATGAGTAATGAGGGACGGGTCGCACCTATAAACCCCTGGTTTCTTCGCAATCCCAAGACCCGTTCCGAATTGGTGAAATCCCTTGATCATTATTTTGTAGAAAATGTGGGGTCTGTGTCATCTTCTGTATCGTTGTGGGAGGCGTTTAAGACTGTGATACGTGGGCAGGCTTTATCTTTGATCGCCACCGCCAAGAAAAGTAAGCATGAAGAGGTGGTCCGTCTGGAGGCGGATATAACCGCACTGGAGAGTGACTTGGAGCGCGGTGTGTCCCGTGCCAAACTTCATTCCCTCAGCCTCAAAAGATTAGATTATAAGGCCCTGGTTACTGGTGCAGCGAAGGTCATGAGCAGGGAACAGCAGGGCAGACTGTATGATGTTGGGGATAAGGCGGGTAAATTGATTGCATGGCTGGACAAGAAAGAAAGGGCGAGTCGTGTAGTTCCTGTGATTGAGAACCTTGATGGAGTGTGCGTGACTGACCCTGCTGCGATTGTTGAATGTTTTGCGGAACACTTCCGAACCGTGTATGCTCCGGTCTCTGACAGACCGGAGGCTGACTCTCATTTGTTGCATCGCGATATTACTTTGCCCTGCCTGTCTGCAACTGACAGAGACCTGATGGACGCGGTGCTGTCGGCTGATGAGGTGGCTACTGCCATTCGTTCCATCCGCTCTGGCAAAGCCATGGGCCCTAATGGTCTGCCCATTGAACTGTATAAATTGTGCCCAGACACACTGGCGTCATATCTTCGTGATATGTTTCTAGAGTCCCGCGACTCTGGCTCCCTCCCACGTGACCAGCGTCTCGCTACTATCGTAGTGATCCACAAGGAAGGGAAGCCACGGGATCGCTGTTCATCTTATAGACCGATCTCGCTTTTAAATGCCGAACCGAAAATTCTGGCTAAAGTATTAGCTAACCGCCTGACGAACGTTATCAGCGACCTGGTCCATCCAGATCAGTCCGGTTTTATCCCACATCGTAACACGGCGCTTAACCTGCGGCGCTTGCACGGTGTTCTCGCGAGGGTGGCGTCACTTCATGAACCGGCCATCTTGGCTTCCTTGGATGCTACGATGGCCTTCGATACTCTTGAGTGGCCTTATCTCTGGGCCGCTCTTGTGAAATTCGGATTCGGCCCCGGGTTCATCGGCTGGGTGAAACTTTTGTATGCGGAGCCGCTGGTGCAGGTGGTTGTGAATGGTCGGGTCTCAGCGTCTTTTGTTCTCGGGAGGGGCACGCGACAGGGCTGCCCGTTGTCACCACTGCTCTTCGCACTTGCCCTTGAGCCGCTGGCTGCATGGTTGCGCTGGGAGCCCTTGCTTAAGGGGATCCAGTTGTCCCCGGACTTTGAGGATTGCGTCTTGCTCTACGCGGATGATATTTTATTGTACCGTACGTCCCCTCGAAAATCTCCTAATGATTTGTTCGATGTGCTCACTTTGTTTGGGAAAAATTCGGGCCTTGTTATCAACTGGGCTAAATCCTGGGTATATGTGCTCTCGGGCGATCCCCCTCCCTTGCCTCGCAGATCCCCCATTCGGGTCTCTCCGACGGGCTTTAAGTACTTGGGGATCTTTATATCCTTAGACCCCGCGGCTCGCTACGCACATAATCTGCTCCCCCCCTTCAAAGATTGAGACTTGACGTTGAGCGCTGACGCGGGTTGCCGGTGTCGCTGCTCGGGCGCGCAGCCCTTTTTAAAATGATGGCCCTACCGAGGTTTTTGTTCGCGCTTCAGAATACGTTTGATATTATTCCGGCGAGTTACTTTAGGGAGGTTGAGAGCCTACAGAGAAGGTTAATTTGGGATGGACGTTCGCGTATTTCCCTCGCTAAACTCACTCTTCCCTGGTATGATGGGGGTATTGCGTTGCCGGATATTCGGCGTTACTATTGGGCCTCGCAACTGAGTGCGATCAATCATGCGACATATGCGCCCGCTCCTAACCCGGCGTTCGAGATGGATAAGTATTTGCTACCGGGCGGGGACTACAGGAGGGCGCTCTACTCCAAGGCGGCGGGCAAGGATTTATCTGGACCTACCAAGATTGCTGTATGAGTGTGGCATGCTGCGAATGCGTCTGTGGGTTGGGAAGATCGATTGACTCGTGCGATCCCCTTGTATGCTTCTGAAAGGTTGGGATGTCTCTGTAAAACGAAAGGGTTTGAAAAATGGGATATGATTGGTATTAGCTGCGTGGGCGCTCTTTGGGTCAAGGGCAAAATCAAGACCTTTGCGGCACTACAGACAGAATATGACTTGAGTGACAGGGAATTCTTCCGATACACACAGATTCACCATGCCTTGAGTTCGGTTCTCCCTGCAGGTACTGTCGTCCCCGAGTCCTCCCCCCTTGAAGATAGGATTCTTGCCGGCCACGTCCCCGACAGTACCATTGCCCTGATATATAACAAGTTGATCAACACCCGAGTGGATCTGTTAGTGCGTCTTAGGGAGGTCTGGACCGGCGATGGTTTGGAGCTGGACGACGAGGATTGGCAAGCTGCATTATCCTCGCCTAAGGAAGTCGCGATTCCTGCCCGTCTCCGTTTCGTTCAGCTCAAAATCTTACATCGTGTATATATCACTGGTCCGCACTTGATTCGCATGGGTTATTCCTCGGACGGGTTATGTAAGCGTGGTTGTGGGATGCTTGGGACTTTCCTCCATATACTTTGGGAGTGTCCGGAGGTGGTGCAGTTCTGGAATACTGTGCATGCACTGATGGGTAGAGTCACGGGGGTGGTGCTGCAGCCTGAGGCCAGGCGGTGCCTGTTGAATGTGTGGGAACCGAATGATTATAGTGTGGCCCAGACGCAGTGGGCGACCCTGGGGAATATGATTGCCAAAAGAGATGTAGCGCAGTTGTGGGGTTCCCAGCGCCCTCCCACGGTAACGGTGTGGAGGGAGAATATGGACTGGTGTATGTTCAGAGAGAAGACTGTGTATGTGGCGCGGGGCAAACCTAGAAAATGGAATAGTATCTGGAGCCAATGGAACGCGTACCGTGGAAATCTATGTGCGCCTCCGTTCGTGGACAACCCCGAAGTTCCTCTGTCCCCCTGATCCGGCATTCCATGTCTTGTGTGCTTTTTGTTATCCTTAATTTGTTTCCCCACTGGCCCCCTCCCCACAATATGTACTATTGATCTGTTGTATAATATCGTGCCTAGATGTCCTCCTATATGAACACATGTCCATGTATACTGTCTCCTTTTTGCCTTGTACTTTGTTTTTTCTTCTTTCAATAATTTTTTTTTTTTTTAAATTGAAATCTCTCTCTCTAAGTCGTCAAGGGTCTTGTTGTGATCCCTATTCATGGCTGATCTGATTTTAATAATCTCACCCCTAATAGTGCTCTTCAGAGCCTCCCATCGAGTGAGATCCGACGTGCTGTCTCTTGACCAGAAGGTAATTCTGTATTTTTTATTTTTTATTTATTTAGAAAGTTTTATATAGCGCGAACAAGATCTTTGCAGATATCAGAGCGCTTTACAAAGAAGGGGTACGAACAGGAGAGTAAATAACATTGGGCATAGCGTAGTTGTAGGTAATAAGTGGGGTGGGGTAGGTACATGAGGGAGCATAGTCAAACAGGTACGTCAATAATGCTAATAGTACAAACAAGTGGGAGCATAGACAATCAGGTAATTGCGTTTTCAATGGTTTTCCTGTGATGCTCTTTCCTAAAGACTTCGTCGTTAAGTCTCCAAAGGGACTGTTTGGTCGGTTTTATGTTCGATACAGATAGGGAGATACATGAGTGATCTGATACTACTCTTGGTTCTATAGACGTCTCTACGATTCTGTCAGTGGCATTACTAGTGATAAACAGGTAATCAATGCGTGAGTAGGAGCTGTGTGGCGAAGAGTAAAATGTATAGTCCCTGCCTGTAGGATTTTGTAATCTCCAGGAATACAGGAGGTTGAAACGAAAGCAGAGGTCAATAAAGGCTTTGTGGGAGTTGTTACTGCGAAAAGCACACCTTGAGTCCCTGTCTAAGGCTGGGTCCAAGGGCAGATTAAAATCGCCCGCTAGTATATGCAGAGCGGAGTCTGGAATAGTTTCTATCTGTTTAGATAGGTCATTCCAGAAGTCTAAGTCATCTATGTTAAGTGCGTAAATGTTGGTGATGAAGAATTCCGTATTGTCTTTAATCAATTTAGTCACGAAACATCGCCCTTTAGTGTCGGCTGTGTGTGCTATTTCAAAGTTTGATTTTTTCGCTATTAGAGTTAGGAAACTGTTTTTCTTACCTATCGCTTCAGAACCAACAACTTCATTGTAGAACCTATTTTTAAGTGTGTAAATTGCTTGGCATCAATCTTTGTCTCTTGTAACAAGACAACATCCCCTTTTTGTTTCTGGAGATAGTCAAGAATCTTTCTCTGTTTAACCAGATGGTGAAGACCTTTAACGTTAAGCGAAAGTATTTTGATGTTATTAAGCATGGCAATCCCCAAAGGGGCCTTGGGGTGGATTGCGACATCATGAGTATATTGTCAATATGATACGTATGAGCCTAATACCGCTTCCGCAACAATCTTTGAACCAAAAAAGGAGTACAAACTGCATCTGATATATATTGACAGTTGGCTCGCACAAGGAATGTACAGATTTAGCATTGTAAGACATTAAAAATGAGCAAAGAAAATTCTCATCAATCTTGCAGCATACTATATAACCTGAAAATGACATATACGAAGTAAACCCACACATATGCTCCAAACAGGCAAAATATGTAACACAGTGGGCCACACTGCGGAATGATTGCGTGCTGGTGCACCCTTCCATATTATCATTCAAAGCTACAATTAAAAATTGGGAACTGGCACTTGAGCATAAAAAACAATAACACACAGAGAAAAGCAAGCAAAATACACTAAAAATAAGAAAGAATCTCAAACCCACCACCCAACCCACCCTCCCCCAAATCCCTCCCACCCCACCCTGAAATTACCTAGTAGCCATGGTGACAAGGGGAAAATAGCTTCCCTCCCATGGCAGTTAACAAAGTCATGCTAGTCAAATGAAACTATTTCCTATACCGAAAACAGCGAACTCTAACTACCTAACTGGAGCCAAATTAAATATATGACAGGGATGGAGTTGTTCTAGGAGCGGTACAGGAGACCCTTAGTGTGTATTTACTGTCACACTGACTCCTAAGGCTGTCCCTTCTGAGTATTAATATGAACAATAACAGGGTTCAAGGCAAGTGAACGTTAAGGTTTTAGCTTAAAACCAATAAATTGGAAATGAACTAGAGACTAGAAATGAACTAGAGACTAGCTAGTAATATCTGGTCGTTAGTCACTAAAGAGTCACTAAAGAGTAGAAAGTTAGTATTCACTATCGGCCCTTTAGCAGATTGAACAAGTGTAGTGAGATCTAGATAAAGCACTGAAAATAAATAACCTGAGTAGGAACATTTGCCGATAAAGATCCTAGGCAAACCTCTACCAAGTTGCCTCATGGAGTTGTTGTACTGCTGCAACTGAACAATATTATGAACGCATTACAAAGCAATAGACCATCAAACACGTAGTAGATTAATTTAGATAGATACTCAAGTGCCTGCATTGGAGGGTCCCGCCGTTGTCGTGTTCATTGAGAGTTCATCAGGGCTATCGAGGAATCTTTTCAGTTGAAGGGGGTCCGTAAAAACTTGGGATACCCCTTGTATGACCACACAAAATCTCGCTGGGCCTGCGAAGCCGTACTGATAATTCAAAGAGCGTAGCCTGGGTCGAAGAGCAAGAAAGCCTTTTCAAATGTCCACCGTCTCTTTACTGTAGTGCTGGGAGATAAAGATTCTGTTGGTTTTCTATAGAATATGATTGGAGTGGAGTGTAGATGGTGAGGAAAAGCACTTCTCAATCAACAATATCTGCACACTAGTACTAGGGCCCCAGTTCAGCTGACTCATACATGCCAGTTACCTGACAATGGAAGGGCACCAGAGGTTTGCACAGAGCAGCTTGCAGCTGGTTTGTAGTGTGCTACCTGTGCAGACCCAACAGTCGCGACAATGGGCTTATTATTTATATAGTGACTCACATGTTGTCATCCAGTGTCTGAGTTTAATAGTGGCCCCAAAATTAACGATTTTGCTGCTGTTTAAAACTGGGTTACATGCTACTTGACAGTCAAGCTGCTGCACAGCATACCAATCTACTGCTTCTGCGCTCAGTGGTATGATCTGGGAGGCACCGCTGCAACAAGTGCACATCAGATGCACCAAAAAGCGCCTGAATGTGATGTGGTCGCTGAGGAAGCTGCTTCACATTAGTATTGAAAGGGAGAATGCCTAAAGACACTGCGGCAGGGTCCTCAATGAAGCGCCAAATGCGCCCGCCATTTTCGGTGCGAGTGCGCATAACATACCAGCAAATGGAGTCGATCAGAGAAGGTGGTCCGAGGTTCAACAACGCATTGCAGATCCGATTAACATTTTCGCCGCTGTGATTTCTGGTCACCGCATCAGCGCGCAGCTATGGCGGACTCGCCAACTTTCGTCATTCGCTCGGATGGGCTCCGGCATTGGCGGGGGTGATTGGAGCACAGGCCAAGTTGTTCTCCGTCTGGCACAGTCGCACAGGAATTCTTTCAAGAGAGAGCCGAAGACAGACCCCACATTCCGATGTCGATTCCTGGAGAAAGGAGAGTCGCTACATCAAAATCGAGCACATAAAAGCGAAAGAATGCAGAACCACGGGAGGAGGTGAGAGCTCACGCCGCCATCTTCGCCGACGTCCAAACCACGGCCCCCTTTGTCACCCTATGTATAACCAAGAAAACATTATATACAACTGAACGACTCTAATAAAAACAGAATTAACACAAAAAATGTGTTCTCGTTTTTTTGTCCATGCAATGCTAGCAACTTTTCCCTGCCTGTTCTAATGCTATAGATTGAAGGATACAGGTGGTGCTGAAAAACGCGAATGTTAAAAGGTGCAATTAATTTTCAAGAAGGAACCGAAAAAGAGGCCACTATAGAGGCCAACTACAGAGTACAGCAGATGTCTTGACAATATATACTAAAAAGATAACGGTGCAGGAAGAGAGTGCTGAGACGGATGAAATGCGAGTACTGGAAAACAAGGGTGCACTTATGAATGATACAGAAGTGCTGAAAGGGATAGAAAATGCTTAGGATTGAACAAAGGGAAGATGCGAGAGATATGCCCAGAAAAGTAAAAGCAGCAGAGCAGTTAGTGGTCAGGGAGAAGAAAGACGCATGTGATAAGTAACAATGGATAGCTAACAAAAAATACCATCCTCATGCTATTCTAAGTACTACACTATCAGAGCATGGAATAGCTAACTTGCCTCTAGAATTTCTTGTCGCTCTCTGCACTGCGTACCTTTTCACAGTCAATCGGCTGTGTCCATCAGACTTCAGCATTGAAGGATGAGCGTGTGCCTTCAGAATGAATTCACACAACAGCCCGGCTCATCAATGGATTGACTCTTGGCAAAAAACATCTGGGTGTTCCGGGAGCCTGGCGAGGCTTCTTTTGATAACCTAGTGCGAATGAGACTCCTCTTAAATTGTCAGTTCGAGGGGGTTTTATAGGATATTGACCTGCAAGATGCAACTTGTCTGGTACAGAGCTAGAATATCGATGTATAAATATCGTTGTACAGAAATATCGAGGTAAAAATATCGTGGGATAGAAATATCGATGGAAAAAATATTGTGGTCAAGAATATCAATTGCAAAAATATTGAAGTGTTAAATATCGTTTACAAAAATATAGTTGTTAAAAATATCAATTTATTATTAATGTTATGTATTTTAGCATTTTGTATGAGAATTGTTTGTATTTTTAGTATATTTTAGTAGTTAATATATATATATTTTTAAATACAAATTTTTGTTTTTAGTTCCGTAGCGGGGTGTGGGTTTATAGGGGAATAATTCAATTATATAGATTTTATTTATTATTTATAGTAGTTAATAAAAATAAAGATTTTTTTTTGCATTTTCTGTTCTGTTGTGGGTTTATAGGTGAATAGGGTGGGAAGTAATTTAATTATGAAATTTTTTCAATAATTTAAATGTATTCATAATTGTATTGTGATGTTATTGAGTTAGATGTGTTCATTAATTTATTCATAATTGTTTGATAATTAGTTGTTAATTAATTTCAATAATTAATTATGTATTAATTATGGTAATTATTTGTTTACTTTTAGGTGTGTGTTGTGGTGTTTGTAGGTATAAATGGTGGGAAGGAATTTATTTTTTATTGATGAATTATTAATTATGTAATTAATTTGTATAAATTAATTAGTCATTATTAATTGTAATTGTGTCATTAATTTTAGATGTGTGTTGTGGATAATATAGTGTTAAACAATGTGTAATTAATGAATGTTTATTATCTTTTTAAATAATATATTTAAATTTCAATATTATTTATGTTAATGGAAATTAAGTGTAATAAAAATGTAGATTTTTTTATTGGGGTGTATCTAGCACTTTCCCTACTGTTGCACTCACTAGAGTGGCAATGGTAATTTTTACCCCTCCGCTATCCATCACTTTCCCTACTGTTGCACTCACTGGAGTGGGAATAGTAATTTTTACTCCTCCGCTATCCAACACTTTCCCTACACAATAAATAGATGAGTCTATTAGCCCAATTATTGGCTTGCCACCATTACAAACTCTGTCCCACTGTGTTGAGTAAAAACTTTGCTGGAAGCTGCAATACTTGTGGTCTTGTTTGAGGAAGCACGCAAATTTAGCCCAATCAAATCGTACACGGGGGCAACATGTGGGTGGAGCCTAAGCTCCACTCAAAGTAGTACTATGAACGCTCTTATTTGTCATATACGGTCAGACGACAGCTGCACTGACACGCCAGACATACAAATCCATGTAGACTAGGGTATTTATGGGCATCCCATACTGCTCTTAAACAAAGAATAAAGTTAGTGATGGAAGGGGAGGTTGCTGAGACTTCAATATATTCCTCATGACAGCCCTCTGCCCATCTTTGCTGGTGCCTGAGAAAAACAAACACCGTAAATTATCTAGTTATCTAACACACTTTAACAGCATTACAATGCCATGTTTGTGTCCCTGAAAGTTCAAGCTCAGGCAGCCATTCTGCTGCTGGATCAGGCAGATCAATTAACAAAATCACAGCTTTATGGAGGGGATGTTTTTTTCTGTGGAAGCACACAACTTTGGCCCTATCAGAATGTACGACTGGCTAACAACATGTGGGCGGAGCCAAATCCCCTCCCTGCTGTCACAGGGATTCTGCTCCTGCAAAGAACTGTGCATAGAGACTTGGAACCTCAGTGAATTAGGGTTTGCCAAAACTCACCTTAGTACCCAAAATCCCCTACCAGACTAGCAATCAGTGTCTCATTGGTTCTTACAAACTCCCAATGTTTAGACAACCCAGAACATGGACTTAGAACACCTCAGGTAACGTGGAACACACGAACACTCTTTCGTTATACAACCATATCAATCCAGAACGAGGAGTAAATGAGGACGCGTGCCCATTTGAAATGTTTATTTTCTAATGCAGTGTTCTCAAGCGCAGTATCTTAGCTAATACAAGCAAACATATTATAAGAACTAAAGTAATCAGCATAGTTACTAGTCCATAGAATACAAAGGGAGAAAGCATGTTAAAATGCTAGAAGGAAGAAGGCTAAATAGCACCTAAATCTTACCCTCCCTTGCTAGTATATTATATTATATCTAAGAAGGTCTCTTTGGGTTTTAGCAGGGCGGCCCCATACCTCTGATCCTAGTGGAATGGGATCAAATCATCTTCCACCAGATCTCTGCATACGAAGCATCATCAAGTGTGTGTGTATGCTCTGTGCAGTGCAATATAAAACGCGCCTAAAGCCAAAGTTGGCCGCAGCTGCATGTATGTTATGTCTAGAACGTGCGAAGATCAGACCTCACTGTGTTGAAATATCCTTGAAGGCCTCGGCACTCACTGTACAGACATAGCTTACAAAGCAAAGCTGATACAATAGCAAAACATATTATTCTCGTGTGAAGCAAAACATTCTACTAGGCTCAAAGCTCTAATAACAATATGTGCCATGTGCAGAAGCAGCAGAAAGGTAAAATGGCGTTTAAACTCCTAATAAGCTCATGCTAACTTAACACAGTGTGAAGGCAAGGCATATCTATATGACACCCTCCCTTGATCCGAGCACGGATAAGATAAGATAAGATAAGATAAGGGGAACATTTTGGAATGCAGAGTTCGAGAACAATAGTCAGCTCAAAAATGCGCAAGTGAAAAAAGCAAACAATGTTCACCCAAAAAACAAAAATCTCATAAGCAAGAAAGTTTAGTCACTGGCTTGGGCAACGGCAATAGACCTGGGGCAGATAATATTGTCATATGCCAGAAAAAATAATAATAAAAAAAATGTTCAATGTCCAATTAATGGTGATGAAATACTTCATCCTAACATTGAATATGCAAAATAAGCAGCAACAGCTTCCAATAGGAAGTCACTGTTTTCATCCGAAAATAGTTCAGCAATCCAATTTAATAGTGGGAAAGAACATACATGCTCTTCAATTACCGGAGCCTCTAGCACCATCAGAGGGCAGCTCGGTGGGTTCTCAATGAAGCTGTGTGCCAAGAAATCTTGTGCCGCTGCGAATATATTCCAAGGACCCAGCCTTCCATGCATCGCTGCAAAGGCCATAATCCCTCCGTCAGAACAAAGCAATTCATGAGCAACTAAGGGGCTCATGAGCTGGTTATAATCCACATCAGGAGACACCGTATTGCAGAGACAAAAATCCAGGGCCCAGTCGAAATCGCAGCTCAGGCAATGAAAGACAGGCTGGACACATGTAAAATAGGAAAATCTAAACGATAATTCATAAGCTGCACTTAAGGTGGCGAGTGGCAGCGCTCAATAGTATTAAAGCATTCTGTTGCGAAACAGTGCCAGTCGTGACAGCTCGTCTTGAAACACAGGATGTGCATCCATTTTGAATGAAGCAAAACAGCAATAGAACGAGGGCAGCCAGCGCCAGTAAAATGGGAAATCCACCAAACAGGCTGGAAAAGATCGAATGAATGAAAGCAGGAAAAACCCCAAATATACTTTGAAACTAAGTCACAAGGCCGCTGCTAACCACTTTAAAAAAGTGCGCCAGCCCAGTTGTGGAGGATGCATTAAAGATTGTGTGAATTAATTCACCGAAATGTAATGGCAAGTCAGTATTTAATAAAGCATGCACCTCTGTGCGGGTGTTAGCTACGTGAAGGACAAATGTTTCACAAGCAGATGTGAGGGCAACTTCCTTTTTGGGACTATAGAGCTCTTATGCGACTCATCTTATTGAACTCTGCTTTCAAGGTCGGAATCCTCGGCCAGATGGAAACATCCAGTTTCCCATGCGTGGGTGGATACATCACATTTTTACAGCAAACCACACGCTCACTGACGGTAACGGCATAAGCAATGCCTTTTACTAACCCACAGCAATCCTCATTGTTTAATATAGCCTTATAGACCGCCGTAGAGGGCTATACCGGCTATTAAAGGCCCTCTCCAGTGTTAAAGGCCCCGAGCCGAAGGCGAGGGCCTTTAACAAGGGAGAGGGACTTTAATAGCGGTATAGCCCATCTACGAAGGGCTATAAGGCTATTAGAACATTCTGTCACTAGAGGACAGAATGTTCTAACACAAAAAAACAAAGCCTTTTGGGAGCGTGAGGGAATTAGAACCCCCTCAGGTTCCCTGAAGCCTTTTTTTACAGCCAGAGCTGTGAACAAAGAAACAATGGAATGTTGGAGCTCCAGGCTTATACCAGCCATTATAAGCCCGGAGCACTCCATTGTTTTCAATGGAGCTCCCAACATTCCAATGTTCTAATAGTAAATAACTCCCATTAGCCAGCAATGTGAATGTGGGAAAGATAGCGGGCACGCGGGTACCTTTCAAAACACATGCTAAATTAGGCTCTTCTGGATTACAAGAGCCGTGCAATTGGATATGTCTACACATTAGTGAGTGATCCGGTGTTTCAGTGCATTCTTCACCATTCAGATAAACTTCCTGGCCCTCCCTAAGGCATCTATATGTAAATGGAAGCGACCAAGCTTCATGGAGATAGGAACTGCCAAGAGGCTCATATCTATCAATGGCAAAATAGTTCATACAATTTATAAACTCGAACAGAGGAAACGGTAGAGTTATTAACCCGTGGATAAGCCACGTTGCAGTAGTGACCTCCGCCACAAAAAAAGGTAAGGATTCTAATCGTTCGATGAGTAACATGGAAAAAGAAGCATCCTTCACTGAAAGTAAGCGTTGCTTATCGGTCAAATTAAACGGGGCAAATAGGGAAGAGGTATTCATGTAACTTTTCCGGCCTTGAGAGTCTGCAGGGTCCAAGCAAACTGCATAACAGAACACAATTGATTTTGACCATGGTACAAAACAGACACTTCATCTTGCACAATATCAACAACAGATGACACAATATTATCCAATGTGTAAATGCGGGAAGAAAGCGTGTTAATGCTATTATCTACAACTGCCAGCACCTTTTCTAAATTGGCTTGATCTATATCCCTAAGGCGGGTAGCCGCCTCAATCTGGGATGTTTTCCAGAATTCGTTATAAACAGCATATATCCATCTTTTAGATCTACCTTTAGCCGGGCCTTTTATAAAATCATTCAGATCAACATCGTCAGTCAGTTTAGATAAATGCAGTTTAACTGACGCCAAGGTAGAATGTCTGAGCCAAGCCTGACATAGTTTGCCTACAGAATAGGTAGTTACAGAATGGTCACTTTCAAAATGGGGATCTACCCTGACCTGTGTAAAGCCTTGAGCCAAACCCAGAAAATGATGCTGGCACGAGTCAGCACTTCTGTGCCAGAGCAACCAGCCATGGGGATCCAAACTGGATATGTTAAAAGAAGAATTTTGCAAGAGAGTTTGCAACTCTCTGACCGAAAATTTTGTATTATTATCCCAACCTGAATATTCTTCCAAATCAGGGAAAAAGGGAGCATTCAATTTTTTAGAGGTAGCCAATCCATAGCATGTTGAAATTGTAGAATTTAAAAACAACATATGATTCGGGATGAGACATGCACGGTGTAAAGCCTCAGTGCCTTGCACCTGCCAACTTTTAGAACCCCAAACCGATTAAGGTCAACTGTTTCCTTCCATAACTCGTAGCCTCCAACAGCTAGCTGGTCTAGACAGGACTTTGAGTACAATAATTTAGTATCGGTAAGTCTAACTTTGGACGTGGACATTTCAGTCATTTTAAAATAAAATGCATTGGGATTTGACTGATTAAAATCAGTAAAATAAGTGTACTTTTTAAAAAAGGAAGCAGAATTGCCTTGTATAGGAGCTGGACAATGCTGTGTATAATTTACAGTGTTCCTTCTGGTACTTGTTTTATGCAGGTAGTGATTGCCAAAATGTTGATAGCAATATAAATCACCGTAGTTAGCAGACTCTAAATACAAATCTTCAGCATCAAAAGCAGCATAATATTTCAAATCAGAAAACAATGCTTCTACGGCCTGAACATCCCAATCATCAGAAAGTATGTTTTGTTTAACTACCTCCCCCATATTAACTCTATATTTAGAACAACAAGGGTACCCAAACAAGTCAGCATAGGACCTCGGGGAGCATATTTTAAGAAACAATGGTCCCATGCAATATAGATTCAAACGGAAAGATAAATACAGACACAGTCAATTCTGTATTAATATGGCTTATCCAGCCGGACAGAGGTCTCAATGTATTTTTACTCAGCAAAGGATAAACAAAGGATTTCCTTCGACAGTTTCACGTAGTGGGGTACAAGCCTGCACCCCAATTAAGCACATACAACTTAGTACAATTGAAGAAGTAAGGAAAAGAAAAGGGCTTTTAGGCAAAAGCTTAAAAAGTTCTCAAATAGCAATTAGAACCATAATCCAAGATGCACCTTTACATCAGCATAGTACATGATATAGACAATGTATAAGGCACATAAAAGTTCGACGGCGTTTCAATCCCACTTTTAAATCAAAGGGATCATCATCAGGACAACAATAAGTGCCTAATTAAATTCAAGCCTCTATAACCTAAAAGAGAATGTTGGGAGAAAAAGAATACAGGGAGATATGTAAAACATATGGTAGAAAGCGACTCACATAGTGGTGATGGGTGGACAAGTGGTGTGCAGTGATAACAAAACAGGCAAGTCATGCCTTAACGGTGGAGCTAAAATCAAAAGTGTGATTGAATACGATAGAACTAAGGACGCGTGCTAGGTCGTGCTGATAATTTTCAAGGAACAAGGGTTGTAATCAAAAGCTAATACATCTACGAATAGAGAAGAGGTATCGGCAAGTTCCTGAAAGGTGCATGACGGATTATGCACGTAGACTTAGTGACTTAGTAGTAGTTTCCCGGGAGTGGAAGGCTGCGAGGGTGAAGAAATTATGACGTTTGTAAAAACAGATAGTGATTGTAGTACCCCGTGGCCGAGGAACTGCAGTGACCGAGACCAAGTTGAATTAAACAAGACTACCGCGATAGTGTACACTGCTACGGTAATAGCGCGGACAGTTGGGAATTCATGCCGGAAGTGGAGGGCATGGAGTACGATTGAAATTATACGAGTACTGAATAAAAAAGAATTCAAGGTGGCGCAGTGAGAGGAAGCGGGGCTTACCATGTTAACTCTAAGCACATTAGGGACATTTATAACCTCAGTGGGGCCATGAATCTGAAATTTAACAGCATCCCATACTATCCCATCCAGGACAGGCCAAGCAGTGATGTTAACAAAAGCCAAGTCTCTCTTCAATCTGTGTGCAGTATGCGAGGAGGAATGGGGTGCCAATGTTCCATTGAGATGTCGAATGCATGTTCTCTCTTCGACATAATGTCCATTGACGATACAGAAACAATAAAACACAAAACCAATTGACATAAAAAGGTAAATTGAAAACGGCACCAGCCAAATTTATGTCCAAGGGGGAATCAAAAAATGTTTTTTAAATAATCTTGCATAAACGGTAATCTGTGAAGGCTTTCTTGATGTGTGTGAAACAGTGTCAAATGAAAATCAGGATTCTGTGGCCAAGCAAGTTTGTAAATCAGGCAGTGATAAGTCAGTTGGGTAAGTGTAGTCAGTTTCATCAAGTTGAATACCAAGCAATGTACTCAATAAAGGACTAGAAATTGCATGCATCTCGAGGGCAACCTCAGGCTCAGGATTCGAAGCCGTGGCCAAAACAGAATTTCTCACAATCGAAGGACATGAGACTGCCGGTGTCATACTAAGAAGAACCGGCCACTCTGTGTATCTTGACATTGTCAATGGAGATATACCTGTTCTCCTTACGACCTGGAAGTGGTGGTAAAATGACTGTTCTTGTGCCCTTCACACCAAGGACTGGAACTGGAGCTTGATAAGAGGGACCAAATTCTTTCTTGTTATCGATCTTTTCCCGAACCAATTCACCAACTTGGGGTAGCCAGCCAACTACCGAGATCTGCAACACATCATCCGAGGTGGAGGGCAAATGTTCCTTTGCAAGACTGTCTCTCGTCTCTTGTAGATTCTGTAAAACATTGCAATGTTCATCTACGTCAAAGGAGGCAGCAACAGCCGCCGAGTCTAGACCGTCAAGGTCCGGTACATACATCTTGATACCAAAGAGCATTTCGTATGGGATCCGCCCACCCAGAGACCTTCTAGGGAGATTATTAAGAGCACGCTGCATGCCATTGAGGTGGGCCAGCCAGTTCCTGCCAGTGCCTATAACTCGAGCTGTCAAAGATTGCTTTAAGTCACAGTTCATTCGTTCCACAACACTATTACCCTCAGGTCTGTATGGAGACGAAAACTTGACTTGGACCCCCAACGAAGTCATGGCATCCTTATACGCCTTAGAGGCGAAAGCAGGACCCTGATCCGAATGGAAAGTACCACAGGCAAAAATCCCAACAAAAACATGCAAATCTCTTATGACACTCCGTGAATCAGCGCTGCTGTGAGGCCATACCCACACAAAGCGTGTGCATGAATCAACTGCTACTAGGATATACTTATACGCAGTATCAGAAAAAAAAGGACCGCAGTGATCTAAATAAACACAACCAAGTGGTTTATTAGAGATGTATAACTGTGTCTGTGGCGGACACGCAGCAGTTGAAGGCTTAATCTGCTGGCAAATGTCACATTAAAGGACATAATCACGTGTCTGTATGTACAGTCCCCACCACCAGAAACGCTGGTGTAACTGAGCCACAGTAGCCGAAACGCCCGCATGCGCAGACGCAACTCCTTCATGGGCCGCTGTGAGCAGTGTGTGTCTGCGATCTGCGTTGGGAATTAATCTCTCCCCAACGTCAGGTATTTTCACATAAGGAACTTTATCAGGACTTAAGTGGTATGAATACTTCAAAGGGAATTCCTTAGGATATTTACTTCCCTTCTCAGTCGCAGCAACAGTTGCTAAGATATCGTCATCAATCTTACTTTTGGACCGTGTAACTGCTGCAACCAAATATGTGGATACTGCTGATTTTGCTGCCTCATCGGCAAGCGAATTGCCAACAGCGTGAACTCCCACGCGCTGATGACCAAGAGTATGAATTACAAACATGAGTGGCAACTGCTCTTTAGGCTCAACCACTCGGACCCAGATCGTTTTATGTTTTATTGCGTTACCCTTGGAATCACGAAAATCATTCTGAATCCAAAAGAACAGGTTTTCATTGTAAGACTGGACACAGTAGTAAGAATCACTCACAATAAGAGTCGTCACCCTAGGATCAGCGTACTCCAATGCAAGCATCAGAGAACGAAGCCCTGCCAATTGTGCGGTGCAGTCCCCTAGAGTCTGCGTAGGCACGACTCTGGACTTGCACTCATCGTTCACCATGGCACCTACCACAATGGCGCAAGCGGAAACGTATGCGTGTTTAGAACCATGCGCAACCTGCGCTGAACCATCAGTGTAAATGATACAATGGAAATCCTCCAAAGGTCGCATGGCTAATGCTGCTGGATGAACAAATTCATATTGCAAAAACTCCTGCGACTGTAAGGAGGCATCAAAAATAAACGAGACATCCGGGGATGTCAATGATGCTGCCCATTGTATCCACCGTGGGTGCAAAGCTTTGGAATTTGGTACACTGACTTTCGTCACTGCCTCTAATGCAGGAAACGGTGTAACAACCAACATGCGTTTTCCCTGTGACAGAGCACGTTCCTTAAGAATCGCCATCTGCACTGCCGTTAAGACTTTCTCCACAGTAGAAAATCGCATTTCAGCCGAAGTGTACAAGTGTGACGCAATAGGTACTGTGTCTCCTTCGTTAAAAGTAAGGTAAGTGAAACCCACCGCCCCAGGGATGATTCTTATCACCAGGTTGGTGTGGTTATCACGAGTCAGTAAAAATTTAGATTCTAGCAGATCAGCCTGCAAAGATTGCAGAATAGCTGAGTGTTCTGGCAGCCAACACGATTTGGTAAAAGTAGGTTGTATCAAAGCATACAAAGGCTTGATACGCTTGGCATATTTAGGAATATAAGTACGCCCGAAATTCAAAAAACCCAGCAAAGACCGTAATTTGTTCAGAGTTGTCGGAGCGCGCAGCTGTGCGCGTTCCTCCAAGAAGTGAGGAGCCAATCCTCGCCCT
Source organism: Lissotriton helveticus (assembly GCF_964261635.1). Classification (NCBI taxonomy): domain Eukaryota; kingdom Metazoa; phylum Chordata; class Amphibia; order Caudata; family Salamandridae; genus Lissotriton; species Lissotriton helveticus. Next base: position 656,550,893 of record NC_136073.1, on the reverse strand, counting down.
TCATTGTTGAGCTCGTAGCCCAGGAACAACACTGTATACTCCGCAATGTGAGACTTTGCAAAGTTGAATTTGTAGCCAAAGTCCGCAAAGCTACAAATCACGCGGTCAACGCGACACAGATGCTTCCAAAGTTCGTCGTCTGTGAGATAAATGTCATCCACATACTAACATGCACCTGGGTCTACTCTCTCCAAGAGAGAGACTATGCGGGCAGCAAATACGCCTGGACTATTTTTATAGCCCATTGGTAAATGTTTGAACTGTTTTTGTTCGCCGCGGCACGTAAAACTGGTCCAGTGGGAACTTAGACCATCCAAATGGTGGGCATAAAAACCGTTGGATATGTCAAGCGTGGTTTTAAACCGCTTACGCACAAGACTATCCACTAAGGCAGAGCCGTGAGTATTCTGTACTGCACAGGTACGGTAATGCGAGTTCAGATGCCGGTAATCCAATACCAAACGATACGATCCGTCAGGTTTGGTCACAGTAAAAAGAGGGTTATTCATTGGTGACACACATGTTTCAATCACTCCTTGATATTCCAGTTGTTCAAGGATTTCCGCGACGGAAGCCTTAGCTTCGTGTCTAATGGGATATTGAGGTTGAGGCTGTGGCATAGACCGCAAAGGAATTTCGTGGTGTGGGGAAAATTTATCCCAACCACAGTGTGTACGGTACAGAGCCGGCGCAAGGGCTTTAGCCCACTCTTCTGCAAAATTCAGCGCATGCTCCTTCGAGACAGTGTGCGCGAAACTAGGGAGGATTACCTCCTCCCCTCTCGGAGCTGCGAGCACAAAAGGTGGGGGCCAGTCAGCCTCCGCTAACAAAATATCATAGGTTGTTGTAAGATTTTCCCAAAATACCCCTTTTATAGTACGTTGTATGTCACCTTCAACTAAAGGACTATTTCATAGAGTCTATCAGGGGGAGCTACTCTAGTGTCAGCTGTCTCCACAACAACATAATGATCAGTCGCTGTCACCTTCAGTAGCGGACGCAGGGCCTCTCGCACTATGGTAATCTCCGCCGCGCTGTCCAGCAAGGTCAGAGCCCATGTCTGATTCCGAAGCTGCGTTCTCACTATCTTTGGCATATCTCGCTATTAAAGCGGCGACTTTCTTGTTCTGAAACTGGGGTCTCTTCGGTGTAGAATTGTCCTGCTTGCCTTTACCGTCTTTCGGGCGGGGCTGGTCGCGTCCTTGCTGGCCACCCTGACCTCTGCCGCCTCCTCCACTACCGGTAGATGAGGCTGATGATTCCTGAAAAGAGCGAGGAGAGCGTTGATCAGAAACCTGAAAACGATCAGGTGATTTTATCGTCGCGCGATCGCGCAAGTCATAAATACGCTCTGTGGGTGCAGGCAATGGAGATGCAGGATGAGACTCCTGTTTCTGTTGTTGTTGTTTACCTTGTTTTTGTTTTTTTGACCAATTTTGTTTTTTGGTCTTGGGCTGATCGTCAGTTTCTGACTTCGGCCCTTGGGGTTGCTTTTTCTCTTTTGTTGAGAAAGGCTTGAGTCCCACACTATTACGGCCCACGGTCTTATAAGCCGCCACAATAATTCTTGGTAACTTTCGGGGTTTGTCGACATCGGGAACCGCCTGCAAAGCATTGGACACCTGAAAGTTCACCGCAACTCCCTTGACATTCGCAAGTATGAGATCGGAAACCACATCAAAGGAGCCACACAGGCGCATACCCAATTCAACAGCTGCCTCAGGTCCATGCTCATCCTGAACACGTTTAATGACCGTCGGAAGGACAGTCCTAGACGGAGTGCCGTAGCACCTCGCATACACTGCCGCAAAGGTCTTTCCCCATGACTCACAGCCATCAATTTCTGGGGTCAAGTCTTTTGGCATGTTAATTGTCAGAATCCTGTGTTTTTCACCAGGAGTCGTGTTAGGAAATACCGCTTCCAGCTGGTCAAACTTTTTGGCAAGCCAGAAAGGAAAATCACCCTTATCCTGGGGGCGCTTGGCCATTAGAGCGTTGACCATTACAGGACTAAGCTTCATTCCGCCCTGTCCGTCAGGAAGCGCCGCATCACCTGGAGCCCCGCCCGGGAGATTACGGGTAATGTATTGCACTAACAACCTAATCACGCTAATTGCGACTACATGTAGTCGTCTTAACTCAGCAACGGTACATGCGCCGTGCTGAGGATGAGGTGTAAATCCAGCCAAAACAGGCCAAGTCGCACCTGGAGTGGACAAGGGACCTAACCTCGGAGCTGTTAAAGAGTGGGGTAGGACGCCATTAAACCAAACTCGGTGCTGGCAAGCGTCTATCGGAACTTCCTGTGCCCTATTTGGAGCATACTCCTGCGGCACAGCAGTGGGAGTGTACGTGTCGAACACATTAGTATTTGCGTTCACAGCTGGGAAGGTCACCCACGGGTAGAACATTTCGTATGGGTAAGCTACTTTCGCACTCACAACCATGATCACAGCCATGCCATCCACGGGGACATTATAAGTCTGTAAATTTCGACTATGTTGCGGAATGTCCACCGCGGCCATAGTGACACAAAGAAAGAGGTACAAAGAAAACTACGTAGCACAACTGGGTAGTAATTCAAGGAAACTGTTTTGAAAGAATCAAGCTTGAAAAGACCTATGTAAGTATAGGTAGGTTTGTCCGACACCACCGTTAACCGAAAACAATAGTGAAGGGGTTAAGGACTGAATATAGCACTACTTAAGTGTCATGTAATAAGACCACCAATGATCGGGCGCCATGTCGCAGGGATTCTGCTCCTACACAGAACTGTGCATAGAGACTTGGAACCTCAGTGAATTAGGGTGTGCCAAAACTCACCTTAGTACCCAAAATCCCCTACCAGACTAGCAATCAGTGTCTCATTGGTTCTTACAAACTCCCAATGTTTAGACAACCCAGAACATGGACTTAGAACACCTCAGGTAACGTGGAACACATGAACACTCTTTCGTTATACAACCATATCAATCCAGAACGAGGAGTAAATGAAGACACGTGCACATTTGAAATGTTTATTTTCTAATGCAGTGTTCTCAAGCGCAGTATCTTAGCTAATACAAGCAAACATATTATAAGAAACGAAAAATCAGCATAGTTACTAGTCCATAGAATACAAAGGGAGAAAGCATGTTAAAATGCTAGAGGGAAGAAGGTTAAATAGCACCTAAATCTTACCCTCCCTTGCTAGTATATTATAATATATCTAAGAAGGTCTCTTTGGGTTTTAGCAGGGCGGCCCCATACCTCTGATCCTAGTGAAATGGGACCACATCATCTTCCACCAGCTCTCTGCATACGAAGCATCATCAAGTGTGTGTGTATGCTCTGTGCAGTGCAATATAAAACGCGCCTAAAGCCAAAGTTGGCCGCAGCTGCATGTATGTTATGTCTAGAACATGCGAAGATCAGACCTCACAACAACCACTGTGTTGAAATATCCTTGAAGGCCTCGGCACTCACTGTACAGACATAGCTTACAAAGCAAAGCTGATACAATAGCAAAACATATTATTCTCGTGTGAAGCAAAGCATTCTACTAGGCTCAAAGCTCTAATAACAATATGTGCCGTGTGCAGAAGCAGCAGAAAGGTAAGATGGCGTTCAACTCCTAATAAGCTCATGCTAACTTAACACATTGTGAAGACAATGTATATCTATATGACACTGCAGTATTCCTGAAAGCTTTGTTTTTTAGGTCGAACACATTACTCATGACATTACATTACACATTACACATTACGTACAGAGCAACCCAGACCTAAAAGGGCAGCCTGTGCTCAGATATCAAATTTCTTTGTACAAATCAAACTATCGTCAGACAGAAAGAATGAATTTATATCGAAAAGAGGCAAAGAATCAGCACTAGTATCCCTTCATGAAAACCATAATGACTATGTGGACAACAGCGGCATTGCTGCTGTGCTGCTACTTGTCCTCTCATCACCTTTTGACTTAGTCCATTATAACATTATCTAGTTACTACTATTAAATTCTTCTCCTTACATCAGTTCATTGGGGGATCCCCAGACCTCAACAATCACACATTACTCTTCATTGTTTACTTAGACCTTCCTGAGCTGGTGAATCCGTTCAAACTAACTTGCTACAACTGCACTTATGACACTCATATCATCTTAAAACTAGCACAAACATCCTTTACAGATCAACCTTCAAGACTCTTGGCTCTGAAACAATGGATACTAGTAAATCATCTCAAACTCAGTTCCGTAAAAACACAAATACTCCTATGGATCATGGCAAAAATGGGCTGAACTGATTCCATGAGGAGCAGGGTCAAGACTGATTTGCATATGGCTGGGTCAAAGCTGGGTTGACGTGGCGAGTAAAATAACAATGGATTACACCCAGATCTGCAACTGGGGGGGGGGGGTGTTTGAAAAGTTTCAATATTCTGTCCATCATTTTGTGATGTTGCTAAGTAATAATGGTTCACCATGGAGAATACCAAAATCATCCTAGTTCCGTGTTAAGGATCAGAGGGTACACTGTAGAATGGTCTTTTCTCAAATGTGAATGTGATGCCAAGAGTCACATCCTTCGACAATTTCCAGAGCTTTTTGACACAGCCCTTTTAGATCTGGCAACTCAATAAGTGAGATTTTTCAACCCTAGGCTCAAGCTAGGATCCCACAGATTTGAATGCAGTGTGCTGGCAGGTCAACCTCCTCCTTTGGCTGTAATCATACCAAGTGTTTTCTCTTCTTTTCTTGAGACCTGTGCTTTGTTAAGCACAGCCTCCATTATTCCGAACTCCTATTGTCATTCTCCAACAGGTAGGCCGTACTTACCTCTTCCCTGCATTTAATCATTTTTCTGGTGAACTCACTCGCTACATTGATGAATGGATTAATTAAAGGTCTCACCAAATGTGCTGACTCCAAATAGACTCCCGGCATAACCTTGGACAGTTCTACTATTCTTAAGACACCAAGGGGTATATGTACAAGGACTTAATGCAGCCGTAGGGTCAATTTTTTGACGTTACAGAGGCCATTTTTTATAGCCTTATTTACAAATTGTCGCTAACCTCAGTAAGCAGCGGTTTTCTGCCAAAAACATCAATTTTCAAGATCGTCCCTTCTGTTAGCGGGAGTTAACGAAAATGAGATGCAAGGTAGGCGTCCCCGTGCAAAAACTGCTGCTAACACCACTACGCGATATTTACAAGGAATTCCTTCTATGGTGCAACACCAAAAAACTGCCTCTAACTGCAGTTAGAGGCAGTTTTTTAAGTCCAGAAAATAACTGGTCTTAAAAATGGTGCAAACACTTGGGGCCTCATTTCAGAAGGTTTTGGTGCTGGACAGCGCTGAAAGGAATGTTGCTGTGCTGCCCTGCAACAAAACTGCAGGGCAGGAATGCGCACCATCAATAAGATAGGGTGCATTCCTGGGCCTCATTCATGAAAAGTATTGCATCGCTGCGACAAAACAGCGTTGCAACACTTTTCACTACGCCCTTCTTGCGACACCATGGATGCGCTGTATTCACTGTACAGTGCTCCATGTCGCAATTAATGACGGATATGTCTGGAATCCTGACATATCTGTCAGCGCTAAAGTCATGCATTGCTAAAATTGTGTCACAAGTATGATATACCTCCAGTAATGCATGGGGCCAGCCTATGCCTGTGGCACGGCGTCACCCTTACAAGGTACAGACACAGTGGCATCCTAGAATTGTTGCAGTGAAATCTCACTGCGCCACTCCTATGTTGCGTGGGAACGCCGACCCTGCATACATTATACCTGATGCAGGTATAATGTGGCACAGGTCTTCACAATGTCACACATATGCCTAGATGTGTCACTTTGAAAAACGGCGCAACGTGGTGCAAGAATCACGCTGCAAGTACGTCAAGAAAATTACGTACTGGTGGGATGACACTGTTGTAGTATGGCCTAAGGCCTGCTTTTCCACACGTTATGTTAGCATGGCTTATTAGAAGTTAAATGCCCTTTTACCTTTTGCTACTTTTGCACACGACACTGCATAGCTGTTTTTGTAAGTTAGCCTTCACGAAGGTCTACTCATGAGAAAATGTTTGTTTTCAACATCTCTAGACTTACATCGTGCCCTTAGTCTGACCAGTGAGTGCTGAAGCCGTCAAGGTTATCAAAACATGTTAGCTGTTTTGCGGCATGTCCGTGTAACGCTTTCTAGACACAACATTTTGGCAGCTGTGAGCCGAGTAAGATTCTGGCGTTTTTATTATGCCACACTTGCCATGATTTCACACACTTGGAAGATCCTCCTTTCCAGGGATGCAGAGAGCTTATGCTGATCCAGATGTAATATACTCTAGCTAAGCGGAAAGGTAATGGGGTCCCCCAAAACAAGCCTAAGAGAACTTCTTTAGTTTATAATACATAGTTCCTATATAGGGAGGGTGTTATACTAATTGTTTTTCACCAGCATTATAATATGCTTTCTCCTTTTGTGTTTTATGGAATTGTAACCATGCTGACCATATTATTTGTAATCATATGTCTGCTTAAGTTGGCTAAGAAACTGCACCTGAGATCACGTTGTTAAAATAAATATTTTAACCTTACAGTGTCTCTTCTTTACTCGTGTTTTGGACTGGTATGGGAGTATAACAAAAGTGTGTTCTCACTTCCCACCATTCCTGAGATGGTCCTAAGGCGCATGTTCTAGGTTGTCTAATCAGTGGTTTCTTTGCTATGGGACGAAGAGCTAATGAGACACTGATGCTAGCTGGTTAGGGTTTTTCTAGGTACTGAGGTGAGTTTTTGGTACACCACAATTCACTGATGTCCTGGGTCTCTGTGCACAGTTCTGTGAATGAGCAGAATCCTCGCAACATGGCGCCGCCAACGAGTGTGGTCTTATTGTGAGACTCTTGAATAGTGCTTATATCAGTCCACGACCCCTCACTATTGTTTCCGGTTGACAGTGGTGACAGATAAATCCTACCTATAGTTGCATAGGTCTATTGAAGCTTGATATTTTAAAACAGTTTCGATTGTATTACTACCCAGTTGTGCTACATTTATTTGCATTGTACTTTAACCTTTCTGTGTCATTATGGACGTAGATATCCCGCAGCATAGTAGGATGGCGGTTCGTAATCATTTGCAAGGCTTTAGCGTCACTTTGGATGGCATGGCAGTTGTTTTTGTTGTGGAGGCAGACGCAGCGCACCCATTCGAGCTTTACTACTCATGGGTTACGTTTCCTGCAGTTGATGTAAACACTAATGTGTTTCATTCTTACACTCCCACGTACCTGCCTGCGCAGTACACTCCTTATAGAACACAGGAGGTTCCGATTTCTGCTTGGCAGCATACGATTTGGTTTAATGGCACCCTCCCACTCGTTATAACGGCGGTCAGACAAGGGCCGTTGTCGATTCCAGGCACTACGTGGCCTGTTTTAGCTGCTTATACCCCGCATCCTAATGAACCGCTGTTGACAGCTCTTGAATTGAGGCCCCTTTATGCCTCTGCAGTGTCAGTGATTAGGGCTCTGGTTCATTACATTACACGCAACCTCCCGGGTGGGGCGACCGGGGTTGCAGCGCATCCAGTTGGTGCGAACGGGCTGAAGCTTAGTTCCGTCATGGTTAATGCGGTTATGGGCAAGTGTACAACAGATAAGGATGAAATGCCTTTCTGGCTTGCCGAAAAATTTGACCAACTGGAAGCAGTATTCCCCCCCATGGCAGAACCCCCGGGACGGCACACAGCCCGCTCAAGTCGGCCCAAGCCCCGCGGTGGGACTTCACGCTCAGCCCCGCGGTGCGAAGACCGAGAGTGGCGCCCCGAGCGTGGGTCACAAGTGTGCGCCCCAGCAGGCAATGAGGACAGACGACACTAGGGTGCTGATCTCAGTGAGTAGCAGGGGGGTTCCCCTCCCTGGGGCTGCCGGGTACCGGGGAGAGAGTGCGATACCCCCCGCCACTGAGGCCCGACCGGACTGCCAACTGGCCTTAGAGGGGTGACTCGGCCGTAGCTTTTCCCCCTTGCCGACTTATAGGACGCACTGTCAGCGGCCCCACGCACAGCCCGGGGCCATATACTGGTGTGGACTCTGGGAGCCGCGCAACCCACTCACCAGCGGACCACCTAGACAACACGCGGGAGGGATATAGCATCCATGCCGGGCTCGCCCCACGGTGGGACTCACTTGGTGCCAGCCTTCGACCTTTCCTGCCAAGCAGCTGTACCACGCGCCCCCACCGACCACACAGACGGAGGACAGAGAATATTCGGGCCCAACCCAGAGAAGCCCGAAACCAGCACCGATACCTGCCGGGCCCCCATATTATGACTAGCGGCTCCTCAACCTTTCCAGCGGCACAATGGGGAAAGCCAGGCACACGCAACCCACCGTGGTGCCAGAGACCGCACCAGAAAATATGCCGCACCCCAAGCCAGGAACCGCGTCAACCACGACCCCTCCGGACCAGTCTATATCGGACAAGCTGAACCGCTTCCTGGCCGCCATTGAACAATCCAGAGTGTCTATGGAGGAAAGGCTGGGAACTCTCGCGAAGGACCTCAGCCACGTCAAAGATGACCACCGGAAGTTGGCGGACAAGGTGAATGAAGGGGGAAGGTTATAGCGGACCTACAACCAATGGTGAAAGACCAACAAAAGACGATTTCTGATGTCCTGACCCGCCTATCCACAATGGAGGAGCGCATGGTCGATTTGGAGGGGCGTTCAAGGCGCTGTAATATACGGGTCCTGGGCCTGCCAGAAGGTGTTGAGGGCCAAGACCCGGTGGGCCACATGGAGGCATGGGTGAAATACTTCACCCCAGAAGCCGACAGGTTGGCGTTCTTTTCCATTGAGCGCGCCCACCGAGTTCCAGGGCGCAGGCCAGGGGCGCCGCCCGCCCAATGCTAGCTAAATTCCTGCATTTCAAGGACCGGGACGTAGTGCTCGGAGCCGCGAGACGATCTGGCCTCCTCCAGTTCGAGGACAAACAGGTGGTGGTCTTCCCAGACTATGCCCGGGCGGTGCAGCAGCAGAGATCGCTCTTCTTGGAGGTAAAACGACGACTTAAAACAAATGACATCCAATACTCCCTGCTATTCCCCGCCAGGCTTAGAATCATCTACAAAGACTCCACACAAATTTTTACGTGTGCGGAGGAGGCAGGGGACTGGGCAGACCTACACTGTCCGCGACCACCAGGGCCCGGACCTGAGTTCGGGCAGAGACGCAGGGCACCACGACCCAAGAAGCGCAGCCAAAGCAGACGGCGTAGAGGCAGGAACATTACAGCGCGAAGCCCCACATACGACTCTCCGGATTTGGAGCAAATAATGCAAGAACGCCGGGAAGTCCTCCGTACAGTTTCATCACTGCTGGCCTCGCCGCACTCGGATGACACAGATGGGGCCCCATGGCTATTCTCCTCCGCGGGGGAGGACGACAGCGACGAAGCATCATCCAAAGGAGACTCGGTCACCCTGCCACGCGTTACACCCCAGACTGCAGATCTCATAAGCTAAGGAACGCGCAGAGGCACAATAGGGAGTATGCCATAATATGAGTGCTCCCACTCTTTGGCAGAGCATACACGCGGGGGGGCCTCTTTACGGGGAGGCCGGGGACCCCCTCCTACACAACTGTAGCTCACCCAGGGCACACCCACAGCATTGCTCCACACCACTCAGGGACTAAATGATGCACACTAATCCTACACAGACCCGTCCGAGGACCACCCTCGCATGCACGCACCACCACACCATGGTTTTAATTGTTAGTTGACGCTCTCATCTCCCCGGAGGGCTAGTTTGGACGTATCGCTCCCGGCGTTAGGTCCCCAGTATTGGGACAGTTTCCCAACCCCAGTTCTTAGTTCACCCACCCCAAACACCATGACCTCTCGTTACCCCCCATACGTAGGGCAGGGGCGTAAACCCACCACCTCACACAGCTTTGCACGACATACCCATCAGCCAGGGGCGGAAGACCCCATTCAAGCGGGATTCGTGCGCTATCTTGACACAACATCGCACCTGTCATGGCACACACAGACGTACAGTTTTTAACCCTAAATGTGCAGGGGATGCACACGGCCAGAAAACGCTATGCGATATATGCGTACATTAAGCGGCAACAGGCGCAGATCATATCCCTTCAAGAGACGCATCTCACGGGGGAGGAACTGGGTAAACTCCAGAAGAAATGGCGTGGCATTTTTTGTGGCACCACATACTCTGCCTTCGTAAGAGGCGCGCTTATCTGGATTCGGCCCGGGGTACCCTTCCGTGAGCTTAGCAGGAGAGTGGACCCCTAGGGCCGCTATGCCCTGTTGGAGGGGTTGTTAGATATGCAGCCCATCCTTATAGGCAGTGTCTATGCCCCGAATATAGATCAAACAACATTCTAGGGAACCCTGACGAGCACCTTAGCAGGATTCACACAGACCCTGTGGCTATTGGGAGGGGATTACAATTACTCCTTAGACCTGGCGTTAGATACGTCCCACAACCCCACCAAACACTCCTCAGCCTACGCGCACACAGCCGCATTCCGAGCCTGGGTGGCCCATTGGTCCCTCACGGTCGCATGGCGACATATCCACCCGACCATCAAATTATATTCCTTCCACTCGATCCCTCACAACTTATGAATTCACTTAGACCGCTTTTTATGCACACAATCTTTCCTGCCACACATCAGAAACTCAGACTACTTGGGCAGAGTTGTTTCGGACCATGACGCGCATATATTATCCCTCGCCTGGCGCCCACCCATACCGCCGATCCCTACTTGGCGTCTCCCTAAAGACTCTTCTAGACCCAGTGTTAAAAAATGAGCAAACGGACACCATCCAACACTACTTTGCAGAAAACAGGGGCACTGCAGCGACTAGGTCCCTAGAATGGGATGCTTTTAATGTAGTCTTAAGGGGGGCATGCATCTGACAAATTATAGGAGTGAAACAGACCTTAGAGAGCGCAGTGCACACTGCAGAACAATTAGTAGCATAGTTCTCTAAAGTGGCTGGTCAGCGGGAGGTCCCCCCACGCAACTAGCAGAGGCCAAAACCAAATATGCGGGGGCTTGTGCCGATTTACGGCGCTATAATTTTCGCATTTACACTACTAGGGCCCACAATGAAGGGGACCGTGCCGGCACCCTGCTAGCATGGCTCATCCGCCAAGACACGCAAACACAACCGGTCACTGGCATTCGCAGCGCCACGGAGGAGATTTTCTACGCACAAGCAGACATATTATCGGCCTTTCATGATTATTATACCATGCTGTACAGGGAACCAACCCCGAACAGAGAGGACCACCTCCAACACATACTGCACACGGACACTATAACCCAACTCACAGACGAGGAACGCATGTCACTCGATGTCCCGGTAACAGTGGCGTAGATTAAACTTGACATTCGCCGTCTAGCTAAAAACAAGGCACCAGGCCATGACGGTTTCCTGGCAGAGCTCTATGCCACATTCTCCCAGCAGCTAGCCCCCCAACTTGAAACGGTCTTCCGAGAGGCATTAGAGGTGGGCCTACTTCCCCAATCGATGCGAGCATCCACACTAGTGACGTTCCCCAAACCAGATCGGGACCCCTTGCTCCGCACTTCCTACCGGCCCATCACCCTGCTGACCACGGATTGCAAAATCCTAGGGCGAATCTTAGCAGATAGACTCGCAGAAATCCTTCCCCGACTGATCCATCCAGATCAGAGTGGATTCGTCCCTGTAGAAATACCTCCCAGAATCTACGCAGAATGTTCCAGGTCCAGGACGGGGTACGGGATAGGTTCCCACGAGCAGCGTGCCTCGTGCTGGACCTCGAAAAGGCGTTTGACACCCTATATCATTTCGAGGTACTACAGAGGGTAGGCGTGGGTCCCCACTTTATCGCATATACACGATTATTATATACTGATATCACTACCAGGGTACGGATAGGCCGCTCGGTCTCCTCACCCATTCCGATTATGCGCTGGACATGCCAGGGATGCCCCCTGTCCCCCGTCATTTTTGCCATAGCTATGGAGCCGTTGGCAGCACGGCTGCAAGAAGTGGGCCAGCACTGGGGTATCCCATTGAGGGAGTGCATGCATTGTGGCTCCCTCTACGCGGATGACCTCCTCATTTATGTCAGGGACTTTGCTGCGGACCATACCACTATCTGGAACGCGATCTCAGATTTCGAGAGGGCGGCAGGACTACATGTGAATTGGGAGAAATGCTCTATCTACCCCCTGCACCCGAATACATCACACAGGGAAATTCGTCTGGGAGAGGTCTCACTGGCATGGATGGGGGACCCCCCGCGCTATTTAGGAATTGGACGCTACCATGAGCCCCGGGACCTCTTGGAGGGAAATCATTACCGAGCCCTCTGGGCCTTAAAGGCCAAATCAGCTTCTGGAGGACTCTGCCCTTGGCTCCCATCAGGAGGGTAGCCTTGTCAAAAATGATCATGGTGCCCAGACTCCTCTACTACTTTGCAAATATCCCAGTTGTGCCGCCATGACCCTTCTTTCAAGAGTTGAATTCATTACTAATCTCCCTGGTCTGGGGACGGGAGCCGCAGCAGAGTTAGCCTGTCGGCCCTGCCGCTACCTCGCGATAGGGGAGGGATGGGCACCCCGTCCTTTGAAGCCTATTTTTTGGTGGCGCAGCTGCAGTGGCTATCACGCTGGACCGTGCAGCGTAATCTGGGAGAAACTGAGATCCAAGGCGGGCGGCTGACGGTCCTGGAGCTGACCCGAATGCTACTCCCGGGCACGAGGCCCAACCCGGCGCATCCGCTGTTGGTTCAGGTAGCCAGATTCTGTATAATGCGGATTCACCGTATGTCCAAGGGGATGCCGGTATATTCCCCGTTGCTGCCTCTGGTGGGACTCCCGAAGGGGTATGAGTTCTACACCGCGAGAGAACTTCAGGTCTGGACCGATCTCCAGCTCACTGAAACGGAGGCCTTGTTCACCGATGGTCAACTGATCTCGTTCACAGAACTGACCGAGGAGAGAGGGTTACCGGCCGGCCATTTCCTACTGCATCGGCAACTGGTGGTGGACTGTAGGCGAACATGGGATCTCAGGGACGGGGAACCTGCGACCCACCCGGTGTTACACACACTACTTCATATGGGAGCGGGCAGACACCATGTTACATGGATATACAAATCTATTATAGAACTCACAGAGGCTTCGCTATCAAGCTTGCGGCTCCGCTAGGAAGAAGATATAGGACGTAACCTTCATGACAGGGAATGGCTGAAGGCCCTTGAACATCACAAAAAAGTATCCCACATTCAAAGATTAAAAAATGTTCAGTTTAATATATTGCACCGCGTTTACCTCACACCGGCACGACTCAAACGCTTTTACCCGACATCCCATTTTGAATGTCCCCGATGTAATACACCCAACGCCCCATTCATTCACATGTTTTGGACATGCCCCGGAATACAAACCCTCTGGGCGACGGTCCACACTACTCTGCGAACAGTCACCGGCCTAACAAATCTCTACACGTGGGAGGCGTGCGCCCTAGGTATCTTTACGCGTAACAAACGAAAGAAAGTGGAGACCAAATTTGCGCTACTGGCCATACTGTTAGCTAAACGCAGTATAGCAATGCACTGGCGCACGACGGAGGGTCCCCGTATAGCAGCTTGGTGGGGGGCGGTAAAGAAATGGGCCACAGCCGAGGAAGACCTTATTCGCCAAGAGGAAGCCCGCGGCATCCATCGGCGCCCCATCTCCTTAGAATGGGCGACACTCCTCCATACTTTTCAACAAGTACACACGTCAGGTACGGACCCAACGCAGGACCCGCAAGCGACACCAGGCTCACATGTCTTCTCACTAGACTGTGCGTGTTCCCCCCCGCCCCTTCAACCACCCCCTAGGCTACCTACTTAAATTTGTGCCATCGCTCGGCACGGAGCACTGTGCCTGAAATGAGTGGAATGACACGGACCATCACCAATCTGGCTCCTCTTCCTATACGTCCCCAAGCCCCTCCCCCCTGACCCCGTAGTTCCCTGGTTTTGACACCCCTAGTTCAAGTTCGAACCTGGATTACCATTTCACGATACCAGTTACGAAGGACATGGGACTAGAGACTGTTGCATGGGCCAGAGAACTGCGGTGCTCATACCACCGACCGTCTCTTCATTGCCTCCTGACATCTATAGCAGAAGCGGTAGGGAGGCCCCCCTCCATCAAATACCGAGTCACTTCCTTGATGAGATCCCCCCTACCGCTTGTTATGATACCAGGACTTACTCAATGTAACATACAACAGATGAGAATGCTTATTGTATAACATGGCTGAAATGTGAAATCCAATAAAAAGGGGTTTTAATTTTTTTTTTTTAAATGGAAGCAGTATTCCCTAATACAACTCCTGTGGAGAAGCACAGGATTCTGACAATTAGTTTGCCTAAAGACTTGGTCCCAGAGGTGACTGACTGTAACACATGGGGTATGATTTTTGCTGTAGTCTATATGAGGTGCTTCGGCACTCCATCTAGGACTGTCCTTCCCTCCGTCATTAAGCGTGTTCAGGATGAGCACGGACCGGAGGCGGCTGTTGAACTAGGGATGAGGCTTGTTGGAGTGTTTGACGTAGTTTCCGAACTGGTCCTTGCTAATGTTAAGGGAGATGCGGTAAGCTTCCAGGTGTCGAATGCCTTGCGAGAATTATTACGGAGGCTTATAAGACCATTGGCCGTAATAGTTTAGGTGTTAAGCCTTTTGCTAAAAAACAAACACAGCAGCAGGCGCAATTGGCATCATCTGATAAAGATGAACGCCCTAAAGTTCAAAAACAAATTGGAGTAAGAACAAAAAACAGGGGAAACAGCAACAGAAACAGGGGTCCCGTCCTGCTTCACCTACCTGCCTCTACTGAGCGTACATATGAGTTGCGCGACCGCACTACGATTAAGTCACCTGATAGATTTCAGGTTCCTGAACAACGTTATCCTCGCTCTTTGCAGGAAACATCGGTCTCGCCCACCGGTGGAGGAGGCGGTGGTAGAGGACAAGGTGCCTAACAGAGCCGTGAATAGCCTCGTAAGGCTGACGTAAAAGGCAAGCAGGACGAGTCACCGCGTCAAAGGCCCCAGTTTCAGAAGAAGAAAGTTGCTGCAGTAACAGCATGATATGCCACAGATAGTGAGAACGCAGCTTCAGAATCTGACATGGGCGCTGACACTGTTGGACAGCGTGGCGGCGATTACTATCATTCGAGAGGCGTTGCATCCACTACTGAAGGGGACAGCGACTAACATCTTTGTTGTAGTGGAGACTGCAGACACTAGAGTGGCTCCCACTGGAAGACTTTATGAAATTGTCCTTGTGATTGAAGGTGACATATAACGTACCATAAAAGGGGTATTTTGGGAAAATCTGACTACTACCTATGATATTTTGTTGTTGGAGGTCGACTGGCCCCCACCCTTTGTCTTAGCTGCTCCGCAAGGGGAGGAGGTGATCCTTCCCGCTTTCACGCACACAGTGCCGAAGGAGCAGGTGCTGCATTTTGCAGAAGATTGGGCTAAGGCGCTAGAGCAGGGGTTGTACCGTAATCATTGTGGATGGGACAAATTATCCCCTCGCCATGAGATTCCTTTGTGGTCAATGCCACAGCCTCAACCCCAATACCTCATGTGGCGAGAAGCGAAGGCTTCCGTTGCGGAGATCCTTGAACAATTGGAATATCAAGGTGTGATTGAAACGTCTGTGTCTCCGATGAATAACCCCCTTTTTACTGTGACCAAGCCGGATGGCTCATACCGTTTGGTATTGGATTACTGCCACTTAAACTCACATTGTCGTACGTGTGCGGTGCAGAATACTCATAGTTCTGCTCTTGTGGATAGTCTCGTGCGAAAAAAAAAGGTTCAAAACCACACTTGACATTTCCAATGGTTTTTTGCCCACAATCTGTCCCCTCTTAGTAGTCAGTGGACGGCTTTTACCAGTGGGGGCAAACAACGCCAATTCCTTCGTTTGGCTATGGGCTACAAGAATAGTCCTGGCGTCTTTGCTGAGCGCATTGTCTTTCTCTTGGAGAGGCTCGACGCAGATGCATGTTCGTATGTGGATGACATTTATCTCACAGACGACGGATTATGGCTGCATCTGTGCCGTGTAGACCGCATAATTTTCCGTTTTGCGGATATAGGATATACATTTTACTTTGCTAAATCACACATAGAGTACATAGTGTTGTTCCTGGGCTATGAGCTCAACAATGAAGGTCGAGGTTTAGCACCTCACTTCCTGGGGAAATGCGCACTTTTGTGAGCTCCCACAACACTTAAGAAATTACAATCCTTACTGAGCTTCCTGAATTTCGGGCGTACCTACATTCTCGAATATGCCCAGCATATCAAGCCACTTTATGCTCTGATACAATCAACTTTCTCCAAATTGTGCTGGCTGCCTGAACATTCAGCCATCTTGCAATCTTTGCAGGCTGATTTTCTAGAATCTAAATTCTTGTCGTCTCGTAACAACCACACCAACCTGGTGATAAGAATCATAACCGGGGTAGTGGGTTTCACGTACCTCACTTTTAATGAGGGTGACACAGTCCCTATCGCTTACAATTCACACTTGTATACTTCGGCTGAGTTGCGGTTTTCCAATGTGGAAAAAGGTTTGACAGCAGTGCAGATGGCGATTCTTAAGGAACGTGCACTGTCGCAGGGAAAACGCATTTTGGTTGTTACTCCGTATCCTGCCTTGGAGGCAGTGACGAAAGCCAGTTTACCAAATTCCAAAGCTTTGCACCCTCGGTGGATACAATGGGCTCCGTCCTTGACATCCCTGTATGTCATGTTCATTTTTGATTCCTCTTTGCAGACTCAGGAGTTCTTGCAGTATGAATTAGTTTATCCTGCTCCTCTGACTATGCGCCCACTTGAGGATTTCCGTTGTATCATTTACACTGGCGGAAGCGCGCAAACGGCTACGGTTTTAAGCACCCATATTCTTCACCCTCCGCAATTGTGGTAGGTACCACGGTGGATGGTGAGTTCAAGTTCGATGTCATGCATACACAGACATACAGACATTAGGGGACTGTACCGCCCAGTTGGCAGAACTTCGTGCTCTGATGCTTGCATTGGAGTACGCCGATCCCAGTGTGACTACTCTAATCGTAAGTGACTCTTACTACTGTGTTCAATCATACAATGACCATCTACCCTTTTGGACTCCAAATGATTATTGTGACTCCAAGGGTCACACAATAAAACATAAAATGATCTGGGTTTGAGTGGCTGAGCTTAAAGAATGGCTGCCATTCTTTATGTAATTCATACTCTGGGTCACCAGCGTGTCGGAGTTCACTCTGTTGGCAACTGTCTCGCGGATTAAGCCGCAAAGACAGCAGTTGAGACATTTGCAGTAGCAGTGGGTGAATGTTCCAAAAGTAAGATTGATGATGACATCTTGGCAGCTATTGCCACAACAGAGAAGGGACGTAATTATCCTAGAGGTTTCCCTTCTAAATACTCTTATCATTTAAGTCCTGATAAAGTTCCTTATGTGAGAATTAATGACGTTGGTGACAGGTTAATACCCAACGCGGACCGTAGACAGACTTTGATTACAGCAGCCCACGCTGGGATGGCTGCATTGCATGCCGGCGTCTCAGCTACTGGATCTCTTCTCCAGCAACGGTATTGGTGGCGGGGTTTGTACAAACAGACGTGTGATTATGTCCTTCAAAGCGGCATTTGTCAGCAAATTAAGCCTTCTTCTGCTGCACGCCCACCCCAAACTCAGTTGTACATATCTAACAAACCACTTGGGTGTGTTTATTTAGATCACTGCGGTCCTTTCTCATCTGATACTGCATATAAGTACATCTTAGTAGCAGTTGACTCTTGCACGCGCTTTGTGTGGTTGTGGCCATCGGAGTGCTGATTCCAGATCTGTCGTGAGGGATTTGCGAATCTTTGTCGGAATTTTTGCGTGTGGCACCTTCCATTTGGACCAGGGTCCAGCGTTTGCCTCCAAGGCATACAAGGATGCCATGAGTTCTTTGGGGGTCCAAGTCAAATTTTCATCTCCATACAGGCCTTTGGGTAATTCAGTTGTGGCGAGGATGAACCGTGACTTAAAGCAATCCTTGACAGCTAAGGTTTTAGGTACAGGCCGAGACTGGTTTAACCACCTCAATAGCATTCAGCGTGCAATTAATAATCTCCCTAGAAGGTCTCTCGGTGGGCAGACCCCATACGAAAAGCTCTTTAGCATCAAAATGTACGTTCCGAACCTTGAGGGTCTAGACATGGCGGCGGCGGCAGCCGCATCCTTTGACGTAGGTGAACATTCTGCTTTTTTACAGAACCTACAAAAGACCAGAGACATTCTTGCAAAGGAACACTTGCCCTCCACATCTGATGCTGCGTTGCAGATTCCGGTAGTCGGCTGGCGACTCCAAGTTGGAGAACTGGTCCGAGAGAAGATCGACAACAAGAAGGAATTCGGTCCCTCCTATCGAGCTCCAGTTCCTGTGCTTGGTGTGAAGGGTACAAGAACAGTCATTTTACCTCCTCTTCCTGGGCGAAAGGGGAACAGGTACATTTCCATTGACAATGTCAAACTACACAGGGTGGGCGAGTCTTCATAGTATGACTCCTGCTGTTTTGTGCCCAGCAATGGTGCGACCCTCTTTTTTGGCCCCCGATCCTGCCATCGGGCCTGATGTTGCCATTGCGATGAATACAGTTGTGAATCCTTTATTGAATACACCTGCTGGTGATCCTCTTAATGAGACTGAATATACTTACCCCGCTGACTTGTCTATTCCTGATTTGGAGACCTGTGTGGCTAATCAATCAAATTGTTAATTTGACACTGGCTCCACCACATCACAGCCCCCTTCAAAAGTTTCGATTTTTGCTACCTGGTTTAAAAAACATTTTTTTATTCCCCTTTGGACTTACATTTGTCTGGCGCTTTTTTCCATTTTTTTATTCATGTCCATCAGATTTGTGGTGTATTTTTTTCGTTTTGTAAATGGACACTACATTCAAGAAAGAACTTCAATTAGACTAATTGATGGAACTTTGGCCCCACACTCCTCTTCGCACATCATGAAGAGGGACCAGACATTTGTGAATATAACTGCTTGGCCCGTTTTAGATTGAATTGTATGAGATGCTGTAAAGTACCAGATTCATGGGCCCACATGAGGTTATTAATGTTCCCAATGTCCTCCGTGTTTCTATGGGGGATGTGGTTAAACAAAATATTTGCTCTGATGATTGAGACGTCCAGGATGTAGAGGCTTTATTTTCGGATTTGAAATATTATGCTGCTTCTGATGCTGAAGATTTATATCTAGATTCTGCTCACTATGGTGATTTGTACTCTTACCAGCATTTTGGAAATCACTTTCTGCATAAAGCTAACACATTTAGAAATGTGATTAACTACACACAGTGGGAACATTGTCCCGCCCCTGTGGAAGGCAGCTCAAGAACGCTTTTGAAAAAGTTTTCTTATTTTACTGATTTTAATCAATCAAACCCAGATGCATTTTATTTTAAGAAGACGCAGAAGTCCTCTTCCAAGGTTTGACTTACCCACACAAAATTACTGTATTCTAAGTCCCTTATTGACCAGTTGGCTGTTGGGGGCTTTGAACTGCAGAAAAATACCATTGATCTTAAATCTGTTTGGGGTTCTAAAAGTTGGCAAGTGTGAGGCACAGAGGCTTTGCATCGTGCATGTCTCATCCCGAACCCTATGTTGTTTCTGAAAGCTACTATTTCGCAAACAACCTGCTTTGAATTGGCTACTTCTAAAAAATTGAATGCTCCTTCTTTTCCTGATTTGGGTGAATACCCAGATTGGAACAATTACACCAGTACTTCCCTTAGTGACTTACAGGCCCTGTTGAGAAATCCCTCTTTTAATGTTTCCAGCATGAATCCCGAGGGCTGGTTGCTATGGCAAAAGAGTGCAGACTCCTGCCAAAACCGTTTTCTGGGTCTGACCCCTGGCTACACAGAGGTTAGAGTAGATCCCCCGTGTGAGAGTCAACTTTCAGTCAGACACTCTACCTTAGCGTCAGTTAAATCACATTTGGCTAAACTAACTGACGCTCTTGATCTTAATGATTTTGTGAAAGGTCCTGCAGCAGGCAGATCAAAAAGATGGATATATGCTGCATACTACGAGGTTTGGAAACTTTCCCAAATTGAAGCTGCTTCTCGGCTCAGAGCTATTGATCAGGCAAATTTAGAGAAGGTGCTTGCCATTGTAGATAATAGCATTAACACCCTTTCTTCCCGTATTTACACATTAGATAATATTGTTTCGTCTGTTGTTGATATTGTGCAAGAAGATGTTTCAGTTCTGTATCATGGACAAAATCAGTTGCGTTCTGTTACGCAGTTTCTATGGACTGTTCAAACGCTAAAATCGGGCCGAGTGCCTTGGGATTACATGAACACTTCCTCATTATTTTTGCCTTTTAATTTGACTGTTAAGCAACAATTCATGTCAATGAAAGATGCCTCATTTTTACTGCTGCATATTGAAAAACTGGAGCTGTTACCATTTTCAGTGGCAGAGTCCAATTCGGCAGTTTGGCTCAACCATGGGTTAATACATTTACCTTTCCCCTTGTTCAAATTTGAATACTGTATGAAACATTATGCCATAGGTAGATTTGAACCTTTGGGTGGTGCATATCATAATGAAGTTTGGAGTTTCCCATTTACATATAGGTGCTTGAGAGAAGGAAAGGAAGTTTATTGAAAAGGTGAAGATTGCACATCCACACCAGATCATTCCTTAGTCTGTAGAAATTTGCAATTGCATGGCTCTTTTTATGTACTAGCACCAAATCTTGCGTGTGTCTTAAAAGGCACCCCGGTCCCGGCTATTACACCGACTTTCACGTTGCTTGCAAACGATAGTTATTTGTTATTAAATAATGAAGATTGCTGTGGTATGCTTGCGGGAATTCCTTATATTGTTGTGGTTTCCCAACGTGTAGTTTGCTGTAAAAATGTCTTGTTTCCTCCTCCACATGGGAGGCTCGATGTTTACATCTGGCCTTCTATTCCGACTTGAAAGCAGAGTTCAACAAGATGAGTCGAATAAGAGCTCTTTTGTCCCAGAAAGAAGTCGCCCTTTCATCTGCACGTGAAACATTTGTCCTTCAAGTTGCAAACACTCGTACTGAGGTACATGCCTTATTAAATACTGACCTGCCCCTGCATTTCGGTGCTTTGATTCACACACTCTTTAATGCCTCGTCAACCACGGGCCTGGCCCACTTTTTTAAAGTAGTAAGTTCTGGCCTTCTGACCTCATTCCAAACTATATTTAGTGTGAACCCTGCATTTTTTCATTTGATTTTTTCAAGTGTCTTCGACGGTCTCCCGTTAATTCTCGCTTTGGGGGCAGGCATACTGCTGTTAATTTGTTTACTCCAGAATGGATGTACATCCTGTGCCCCACGACAATCTGCCTCAGCTGCATAACCGGATGCTTGAATACTATGGATCGCTACCTGTAGCCGGTTTTCCTTCTTTACGTGCGTGCAGCCTGTTTTCCATTGCCTGGGTTGTGGATTTGAATGGGCCCTGGATTTGTGTCTCTGCAACACGGTGTCTCCTGACCTGGATTTTAATCTACTTATGAGTCCCTTAGTTGCTCATGAAATAGAGTGTTCTAGTTTCGGGATTATGGCCTGCGCAGCGGCTCATGGGGTTCTAGGGAATTGGAACATTTGGACTGCGGCCAATGACTTTCTGGCGTGCAGTTATCTCGAAGTAAGCCAGAGTTGTCCTCTGATGGTGCTAGAGGCTCCGGCAATTGAAGAACATGTATGTTCATTTCCGTTACTTAATTGGATGGGTGAAATGTTCATGGATGATGAGAAAGACTTCCTATTGGAGGCAGTTGCAACGTATGGTGCTTATACGCTGCTGGATTGAAGTGTGAATTTTTTTTCTGCTTCATAAACACGTACTGAACTCGTGAATATTTTTTTCTCTAATTCCTTATGGTTTTCCTTAATATTTGAGGTCTTTTTTTCACACCATGGCCACCCGTGATTGTTTTCACTGACTTATTTGCTTTTGCATTCGGATTTTTACTCCCAAAGTTTGGTAAAATTCCTGAACTTGGTTCTGTCTCATTCGAACTTGAATATTTCCCCCTTTATTGTGCATTCCCTGAACAAGGGAGGGTGTGGTATGGCCTAAGGCCTGCTTTTGCGCGCATGTTATGTTAGCATGGCTTATTAGAAGTTTAAACGCCATTTTACCTTTTGCTGCTTTTGCACACAACATTGCATAGCTGTTTTTGTACGTTAGCATTCACGAAGGTCTACTCATGAGAAAAGGTTTGTTTTCAACATCTCTAGACTTACATCGTGCCCTTAGTCTGAACAGTGAGTGCTGAAGCCGTCAAGGTTATCAAAACATGTTAGCTGTTTTTCGGCATGTCCGTGTAACGCTTTCTAGACACAACATTTTGGCAGCTGTGAGCCGAGTAAGATTCTGGCACTTTTATTATGCCACACTTGCCATGATTTCACACACTTGGAAGATCCTCGTTTCCAGGGATGCAGAGAGCTTATGCTGATCCAGATGTAATATACTCTAGCTGAGCGGAAAGGTAATGGGGTCCCCAAAACAAGCCTAAGAGACCTTCTTTAGTTTATAATACATAGGTCCTGTAAAGGGAGGGTGTTATAACTAGATGCTGTATGTCCTGTTTTCACCAGCATTATAATAAGCTTTCTCCTTTTGTGTTTTACTGAATTGTAACCATGCTGATCATATTATTTTTAATCATATGTGTGCTTATGTTGGCTAAGATAATGCACCTGAGATCATGTTATTAAAATAAATATTTTAACCTTACTGTGTCTCTTATTTACTCCTGTTGTGGACTGGTATGAGAGTATAACATGAGTGTTCTCACTTCCCACCATCCCTGAGATGGTACTAAGTTGCATGTTCTAGGTTGTCTAATCATTGGTTTCTTTGCTATAGGATGAAGAGCTAATTTCCATACAACCTTACAAATTCAGGGCTGTTTGCATCTCAGTAGATTACCCTGGGCCAGAAGCTTTTGCGTACAGACCCCTCCTGGGTTGACACCCCTCCCTCTCATCCACCTACTAGCACCTCTTAGCAGCTCATAATGCACTAAATGTGTGAAAGTTGCTTTTCATCAGAAAGGTTTAAATCTATTACAGGACAATGGGTGTCAGGCGGTGCCTCTGAATGGGCAGCTGCGCAGGAGGCCTGGTTTCAGGACAAACTTGCAAAAGGGGTCACCTTGAAACTGGGCCAATAGGAGGGCCCCCGCCTCCGCTCACTGGCCTAACGAAACTTGAGTGGGCTTCTCTGCAAGGCACGTGGGGGGTACCCAGGCTCAATCAGGATCTCTGCAGCCAGAGTGCTGTGCTGAGGGTCACCCATGGAGCTTGGGGGCCCCCCGCACCACGGGGGCTACAGGGGCCAGTGTTCCGCCCCTGCCTCCACTAGGTCTAGCCTCGCTCTACCATTGTTCTGAGATCCCAGGGGAGGGGCCCCTCCCATGGGCACAATTGTAAGGAGCTACCTTTCTCTCAGATTAGATGAGCAGGGGTGAGTCAGGAGAGGACTTGTGTGCCGTCACCCGGCTGTGACATTCTGGTGTGGGGCCCGGTGTTCATGTGCTGAGAGCGGGGCCCTGAGCAGCTGCTCACACTGCCCATACCTAGCGCCGGCCCTGCCTGCCACACTCTACGAAACAGCCAGAGATGGGCAGCATGATCCTGCTCTTGCCTTCTGGCTAAATATACCAGTTACTTGCAAGTTATGTGGTTTGTTGCTACACTTTCTCACTGGTCACTTGTGTGAGTGTCCCTTCGCCTGCAATGTGCTTTATGTGCTCCTTCCCCTCCATTTGTTATCTCTGGTTGAAATATTGGCACCTCAGTATTTCAGTGTGAGCAAGCTTAAAATGGCATTCAAGGACTTTTTTGTTGTTGAAATTTTACACAGCGCAAAATCGACCCAAAGGTATTAGAGCGCTTTACATTAGCACCAGTTTGCAGGCAGAGGGAGATTAAGTGATTTGCCCAGAATCACAGGATTTTTGCAAAGACTCAAATCCTGTTCACCAGTTCCAAAGTCGGCAGCTCTTGGCATTATGCCACTTGCATCTGCGCTCATTATTGTGCATGCATGCTGGTGGTTTGTGAGCCAATTCCCAATAGCACTGTACCTGAAGTTTTGAAACCATTACATATGCTGTAATGAAAATGTAAACACAACAATGATGGACAGAATGTGGATCAATGTCACACATTCACCCCAGTCCAAAGATCTGGGCCCAAATCCATCGTTTTTCCACTCCACACCACCCTGGGTTAGACAATGGCGATATGCAAATCAGCACTGACCCTGTGCCCCATGGGAACAGTCCAGTCCGAACTACAAAAGCCATGTCCTTCCCAGAACGGAAACAAGCATCCGAGGACCGGCCCGGTTTCGAGGTAACACCTCTCATCAGCCCGGCTAGCTTGATTCCAGTGGTGTGGAGTGCCTGGGACTCACGTCTGAGCATCCCCAGTACACTTAGAGCGGTAACTGCAAACACAACAATGATGGACAGAATGTGGATCAATGTCACACATTCACCCCAGTCCAAAGATCTGGGCCCAAATCCATCGTTTTTCCACTCCACACCACCCTGGGTTAGACAATGGCGATATGCAAATCAGCACTGACCCTGTGCCCCATGGGAACAGTCCAGTCCGAACTACAAAAGCCATGTCCTTCCCAGAACGGAAACAAGCATCCGAGGACCGGCCCGGTTTCGAGGTAACACCTCTCATCAGCCTGGCTAGCTTGATTCCAGTGGTGTGGAGTGCCTGGGACTCACGTCTGAGCATCCCCAGTACACTTAGAGCGGTAACTGCAAACACAACAATGATGGACAGAATGTGGATCAATGTCACACATTCACCCCAGTCCAAAGATCTGGGCCCAAATCCATCGTTTTTCCACTCCACACCACCCTGGGTTAGACAATGGCGATATGCAAATCAGCACTGACCCTGTGCCCCATGGGAACAGTCCAGTCCGAACTACAAAAGCCATGTCCTTCCCAGAACGGAAACAAGCATCCGAGGACCGGCCCGGTTTCGAGGTAACACCTCTCATCAGCCCGGCTAGCTTGATTCCAGTGGTGTGGAGTGCCTGGGACTCACGTCTGAGCATCCCCAGTACACTTAGAGCGGTAACTGCAAACACAACAATGATGGACAGAATGTGGATCAATGTCACACATTCACCCCAGTCCAAAGATCTGGGCCCAAATCCATAGTTTTTCCGATTTGGGCCCAGATCTTTGGACTGGGGTGAATGTGTGATCCACATTCTGTCCATCATTGTTGTGTTTGCAGTTACCGCTCTAAGTGTACTGGGGATGCTCAGACGTGAGTCCCAGGCACTCCACACCACTGGAATCAAGCTAGCCGGGCTGAACAGAGGTGTTACCTCGAAACCGGGCCGGTCCTCGGATGCTTGTTTCCGTTCTGGGAAGGACATGGCTTTTGTAGTTTGGACTGGACTGTTCCCATGGGGCACAGGGTCAGCGCTGATTTGCATATCGCTATTGTCTAACCCAGGGTGGTGTGGAGTGGAAAAACGATGGATTTGGGCCCAGATCTTTGGACTGGGGTGAATGTGTGACATTGATCCACAACCTGTCCATCATTGTTGTGTTTGCAGTTACCGCTCTAAGTGTACTGGGGATGCTCAGACGTGAGTCCCAGGCACTCCACACCACTGGAATCAAGCTAGCCGGGCTGAAGAGAGGTGTTACCTCGAAACCGGGCCGGTCCTCGGATGCTTGTTTCCGTTCTGGGAAGGACATGGCTTTTGTAGTTTGGACTGGACTGTTCCCATGGGGCACAGGGTCAGCGCTGATTTGCATATCGCCATTGTCTAACCCAGGGTGGTGTGGAGTGGAAAAACGATGGATTTGGGCCCAGATCTTTGGACTGGGGTGAATGTGTGACATTGATCCACATTCTGTCCATCATTGTTGTGTTTGCAGTTACCGCTCTAAGTGTACTGGGGATGCTAAGACGTGAGTCCCAGGCACTCCACACCACTGGAATCAAGCTAGCCGGGCTGAAGAGAGGTGTTACCTCGAAACCGGGCCGGTCCTCGGATGCTTGTTTCCGTTCTGGGAAGGACATGGCTTTTGTAGTTCGGACTGGACTGTTCCCATGGGGCACAGGGTCAGCGCTGATTTGCATATCGCCATTGTCTAACCCAGGGTGGTGTGGAGTGGAAAAATGATGGATTTGGGCCCAGATCTTTGGACTGGGGTGAATGTGTGACATTGATCCACATTCTGTCCATCATTGTTGTGTTTGCAGTTACCGCTCTAAGTGTACTGGGGATGCTCAGACGTGAGTCCCAGGCACTCCACACCACTGGAATCAAGCTAGCCGGGCTGAAGAGAGGTGTTACCTCGAAACCGGGCCGGTCCTCGGATGCTTGTTTCCGTTCTGGGAAGGACATGGCTTTTGTAGTTCGGACTGGACTGTTCCCATGGGGCACAGGGTCAGCGCTGATTTGCATATCGCCATTGTCTAACCCAGGGTGGTGTGGAGTGGAAAAACGATGGATTTGGGCCCAGATCTTTGGACTGGGGTGAATGTGTGACATTGATCCACATTCTGTCCATCATTGTTGTGTTTGCAGTTACCGCTCTAAGTGTACTGGGGATGCTCAGACGTGAGTCCCAGGCACTCCACACCACTGGAATCAAGCTAGCCGGGCTGAAGAGAGGTGTTACCTCGAAACCGGGCCGGTCCTCGGATGCTTGTTTCCGTTCTGGGAAGGACATGGCTTTTGTAGTTCGGACTGGACTGTTCCCATGGGGCACAGGGTCAGCGCTGATTTGCATATCGCCATTGTCTAACCCAGGGTGGTGTGGAGTGGAAAAACGATGGATTTGGGCCCAGATCTTTGGACTGGGGTGAATGTGTGACATTGATCCACATTCTGTCCATCATTGTTGTGTTTGCAGTTACCGCTCTAAGTGTACTGGGGATGCTCAGACGTGAGTCCCAGGCACTCCACACCACTGGAATCCAGCTAGCTGGGCTGAAGAGAGGTGTTACCTCGAAACCGGGCCGATCCTCGGATGCTTGTTTCCGTTCTGGGAAGGACATGGCTTTTGTAGTTCGGACTGGACTGTTCCCATGGGGCACAGGGTCAGTGCTGATTTGCATATCGCCATTGTCTAACCCAGGGTGGTGTGGAGTGGAAAAACGATGGATTTGGGCCCAGATCTTTGGACTGGGGTGAATGTGTGACATTGATCCACATTCTGTCCATCATTGTTGTGTTTGCAGTAATGAAAATGTGGCATAATTTTGCACTGCAGCACATTAGTGCTAATATCACAGACGTTACCCTAAAGAAGAATTAAAAATGTGACACTGGTGGCAGACATTCAGCACACATCATGAATTGTTTTTAAATTGGCAGGGGTGGACAGAATTAAACCTTTATGTTAGAAAAGTGCCACTTTACTCTACGCCGCTCTTCTCCACTCCATTCCCCTCTACAGCACTCCACTCTATGCCACTCTACTCCACTGTCCTCTACTATACCAAGCCACCAACCTTTAGCAGTGCTGAACAGCAGCCATTGGCAAAGCCAATAGCACTTTTATAGGTGACTCCTTTTGGCTTTGCCAATGCTTGTTTCCATCTATTTGTTGCCCCCTCTTTCTCTTTCCTCCAAGTTGTCTTTCCTCTCCTCATTTACCTCCATAGATTCTTGTTGTCTTTTTCCTCGCACTTTTTTTCCATTTTCTCTTTTCTTCTTCACCTTGCGTCCTCGTTTTTTGTTTCCTCTCACTCACTTTATTATGCAATCCCTCCTCCCAACCCTTGAAGACTGAAACTCATCTGACAAACACTGGCCCTCAATCTAACTCAACACTCCCTGTCTCCTCTACCTACACAACACCACACCTTATTCCACCACATACAGTTCCCCAAAGAACAGCCCTTGTACTACCTTTGTTCGAGTTGCCCAACCTACACCTACATGTAGATCACAAGAATCCCTCACCTACACTAAGCACCTGCTATGGCCGTCACCATTAATGCTCACCCAACCACCCTTTTAGCACAAAGGGTGGACAAAACAAGACACTGCCTCTCGGCTTCCCACTAACCCCAAGATATATTTCCTACACCTTCATGAACAAGAAAAGGAACCAGCTGCAGCAAGATAGCCCTGGAGGACCCATCTTTGAAATATCACCATGACAAAACAACCCATGCTTTAGCACACCAAGAACATATCCTTAATCATCCGTGCCCTGCAAAACAATGACTCCAACCCTCTAAACAA
Source organism: Lissotriton helveticus (assembly GCF_964261635.1). Classification (NCBI taxonomy): domain Eukaryota; kingdom Metazoa; phylum Chordata; class Amphibia; order Caudata; family Salamandridae; genus Lissotriton; species Lissotriton helveticus. Next base: position 656,522,475 of record NC_136073.1, on the reverse strand, counting down.
ACATAGAATCCTTCCCATATCAGTTGCATACAAATTTCCTGCCAAGGCTTTATGCCAGAACTAGTGCAGTGCATCAGACCAATTGTCCACAGTTCACAATACCCTGACAAAGACCCCCCACCAGCACATACCAAGAGGACAATACCCTTACCCTAAAGTACAACAGGCCTAGAAACCAGACACACTTCCCATCCCACCAGCAGTCCACAGACACCCTCCCTTCACTCTCAAATTAATACAGAAATACACAAATCTATACACTGTTGACTTCACCTCTGAGCACACTTCCTTCTAACAATCAAGCTACAATTTTTAGGCTTCTAAAGACATGTTCGATATCTACATATCACACTGAAATCTATCAACTACTTATAGGAAACATTAATTTATTCCTAATATATCACTGACCTCCTGACTGTATTCCAGTCATGTGCCACAAAGTATTTGGACTCAAACTAGTAGAGCAGAACAAAGCAAAAGTTATATGAGGAGGGCGCATGGCCAAAATTGCGGCGAGGTAGGACGCGATCTCTGGAGCTCCTGCTCGCCGCCCGCCGCAAATTGCATCACACAGCGCCTAAGAGAGTCGGGACCGCAGATTCCAGTCCCGGACGACCCCCTCACCACTCCAGTGACTTTGGTGACAGTGGGGGAGGCTCTGGACACCGGGCAGCGGCAGCTGAGCCGGACAGTGAGGAGAGCGGCTGTCCTGCGCGGCGGCGGAGGCCCGGAAGGAGGGGCGGCTCGCATCGGAAGCCATCGAGGCCAGCATCCAGCACAAGAGCCTCCGCTCGCTGACCCGGAGGACAAGCGGGTCGGCCCAGACAAGCCTGGTGTCCTGCGCCACCTACCTTGAGTGCCGAGGGGTTGGAGCCCTGGACAGTAGTAGAACCCGCCAGTGACGCCGGGCCGTGCCGCCGCCGGACGACCTGAGGCTGTGCACCTGCCTACAGCGACTGGTGGCGACCGAGGTGAGGCCTTCCCTCCCCCATTTTGGCGACCAAGGGCCTGCCGTGATGACGCCTCAACACCGGGGGTGACGGCTGCAGCTGGGCCCCCTGCTCGTAGCGGGGGAGGAGCACCGCACGGCAGGCCGGGGACTGGAGGTGCTGGTGCTCCCGCGCTGCCTTCCCCGGTGATCTCATAAACCGCAACATGGCCAGGGACTGGGAGGCACGCTCCTTAGCTGGCCGGGAGAGGGAGGTGTGCGGCTCAGTGACCGCGGGACAACGAGACACTTGGCGCCATTGGATGAGAACTCTCCTGCATGACGCTGCCATCTCCCTCACGGTGCGGGGCCCGCCCTCGATTTTAGAGCACGCCGACATCGGAGGTGGTTCCTGGGGGAGTGGAAGCCGCGCCTGCAGGGCCGAGTGTTGGTGACTGGGAGTCAACTACAGAAGGGGCTCTACGACGGGCCTGGCCGCTGGAATGCTCCGTGGCACCTGCGAGGGACGGCAGTGTACCCTGGCACCTGCACTTTGAGCGCCTGCCTCCCTGGGGAGAACTGCAATGCCTTGGCACCACTGGGCCGCATTGCCGAGGCCACAGCGTGGGCGACAGTACACACCCTGCATTGGTGAGGCAGAGAGACTCCATTTTACCCCACGAGGCGCTGCAGCTCCATCCGCTGTGGGACCCGGCACGCGCCATAGCAACTCCCACCGCACATCATGAACAGGGCCCGGCGGCGCTCAGGCTGGAGTGTCTTACGACAGGGTGGAGTGGCCCTTTAGGCCTGCTGGACCTGGTCTAAGCCTGGAGCAGTGGCCGACTGCTGTTTGCGGAATTGCAGAGAGGGGGAGGCAAGCATTGGCGATCTAGTGGAGGCTACAGAGAGCACGGGATCCCTGGGATGCTCCAACCGGACTGGTGACCCCCATTGCAGAGGTGTTGAGATCTGGGCCTAACAGGCCAGTGTAGGACTCTTTGCTCGGCTGGGCGCGTTGGCCGGGGGCTCGGCGATCGGGGGCGGCCCCACCTGGAGTGAGTGCCTTGACTGGGATCTGGTCCGCTATACACGATTCGAACCCACCCGGGGAGACAGTGGCGCTTTGGAGATGCACAGCCGTGCGGCATCCCTTATAGTGCTACTCGACCGACACTTGCAGATTGCCTTCGGACAGTGGGGTGCATGACAGTAGTGCCCCTACGTTAGCTTCCTACCGAGGGCCTCACGACTATGTGCTGGGCCAGGACGAGGAAACAGAAATCCCTGAAGGATATTTTTGGAAGACCGCAGTCCAATCCTGATTTACTGACCTCTTCCTCTCCGATGGCGACGGCGGGGGCTCAGCCGGACGCTGGAAGCTAACTCATCACAAGAGAGTTCTTGGAATCGCTCTTCAATACCCTCAGTGCATGTATACAAACTGTGAAAACGGACCTCACTGCCGAGATGCGAGAAATCCGCAGAGATGTGGACATCGTGGGCGAACGCGTCACAGCCCTGGAGTTGAATAGCGACAACGTGGCGACAGAAGTGGTCATGCTCCAGCAGGAGGTCTTCCACTTGCAAGATCAACATCTGGAAATCCAAACTCATCTGGAAGACCTAGAAAATAGGTCACGTCGCCACATCAGGATCCGGGGGGTAAAGGCTTTGGACGACACAAAAGATCTATTTGCTTTCTCGGAGGGCCTCTTTTGCCACATCCTGGCTGTTCCGGCAGACACTACCATCGTCCTGGACAGGGCGCACAGAGTGGTCCTCCTAGGGCGCCCAACGCCCCACCTGCCGATATCCTTGTTTCCCTGCAAAACTTTAAAACCAAAGAAGCTATCCTCTCAAAGGCACGGTCCCTTCACCCTATCTCCTACCAAGGGCACTTACCGGTGCTGTACCAAGACCTGGCCCTAATCACTTTACAGCGCCAGCGAAAGTTCAGCCCAGTAACGGAACACCTTCGGTGACAAAACATCTCTTATTTACGGGCACTCCCATTTTGAATTATTTTTCGCTTTAATGGCAAACTTCATCAGATGCGTTCCCTCATCGACACCTGCCAACTGTTGGGTTTAGCGATGCCCAGTGAGGAGGAGGAGGACCAATGGAGCGCTGACTCAGGGGCCGAAACGTCTCCCTCTGGGTGGCAGCGCCCTAAACGGCACCGGCGATTCCGGAAGCCGGATAAGCAGGTAATAGAAAAGGGCAAGCAGGACGCACTTGCCACGGCCACGGACACACTGGCGGAACAGGCGGAATCAAACCCTACTGCTGAATGAAGGCTAGACATTTATTCGCCCCTGCTGGAGACTCTTTGACTATGGGTGGGTGGCGGGGGGGACCCGATATCCACCCTTGGTCACACTACGAGTCCCACTTCGACGACTTCCCGTCTTCTCCGGGAGGACGGACACGTTTTCCAGAACTTGCTTTTCCTACATAGACTGGGTCTTTTGTTCTTCGTTGGGACTTATGTTCTATCACCAGTTTTTTGGGGGCTTTTTCAGTTGAGGTTCCCTCGTCCACCTTTCCTACCTGCCCTTCCGGATACGTCTCTCCTTCTGGCCTATTGGTTAGACTCCCTGCACTCTGATGCACAACGTGTCCAGCCGCTCTCACAGCCTCATTCCATTATTAAACCTCCCTGATGTCACATGGGTCATTCAGAAGGAGGCCGAAATTAGAGGCGGTCTGCTCACATACCAGTTCATGCTGGGGGTATGACATTTGTAGTTGGGTCAGTCTACGCGCCCAACGAAGTACAGGTCAAATTTCTCCTCACTGCCCTCCGCGAAGCGGCCGCAGCCTCGGACCACCATTTGTTACTGGGAGGGCGGACCTCAACATTGTCTTTGATAATGACCTAGATCGCTCCTGTCAGAGGACACAGGTGGGAGTACTCTCACGCACAGGGAAGGCACACCTCCGGGAACTAGGGCTCTCGGACCTATGGAGGCACTTTCACCCACATACCCGCAGCTACACCTTCTACTCAGGGGCACACAAGACATACACCCATCTTGGCTACTTCCTCAGTACCACTTCATTCCAAACCTATGCTGCAAACGCCGAAATTCTGACTGCCTCACTCTCAGATCACTCCCCAGTCCTAGCTACCTTCCAGCTACCGCGCTCCTCCTGACCCATTAGGCACTGGCGACTAAGGCACACTCTAATGCACCACCCCACAGGGGTCAAACAAATCCAGACAGCTATCACTAATTTTATCGCCCTCAACGCTAATACAGACATCTCCCCAGTGACTCAATGGACGGCACTAAAAGCGGTCCTCAGGGGGGAATTTATGGCCATATCTTCAGCTCAGAATAAAGAGAGGAGTCGTGTGTAAGAATATACAATTGCACAGTGCTTGTAATCTACAGGCACTGAATTTAGCTTGTATTTTAAAGGGTAATCCAGTGCCAGCTATCACACCTACATTCACACTGCTTGCGAACTGTAGCTATTTGCTTTTAGATAATGAGGCTTGCTGCGGCATGCTGGCTGGCTCCCTTGCAATGTAACTGTCTCACAACGTGTGGTTTGCTGTAAAGATGTGCTTTTTCCGCCCCCACAAGGGAGGCTTGACATCTTAATTTGGCCTTCCATTCAGACCTTGAAAGCAGAGTCAATAAATTGAGCAGAATAAGAGCGCTATTGTCCCAAATAGAAGTTGCACTCACATCTTCCAGTGAAACATTCGTCCTTCACGTGGCCAACACCCACACAGAGGTGCAGGCGCTTTTAAATACTTATCTCCCACTTCATTTCGGTGCCTTGATCCATACCATTTACAATGCCTCTAGTACAACAGGCTTGGCCCATTTTTAGGTCTCACCTACGCAGCGTGCATGCGCTGTATAGGCAAAAAGACCTTTTCCGATCTCTTTGGCTTTTCAGCCAAAAACTACATCTCCCAGAGGGCCTTCCTTCTGGGAGGGGCCAAAGACGTTTATCTGCCGTAACGCGCACCATACGGTGTGCGTAATTCAATCTTTGTTTTGGAATCGGGTAGCAGTGCGACTGCGCTATTCTTTAGGATAATCTGTGTGTTTCCTGTGGCATTCTGAAGATTTCCTTGCCAGGGAATCCTCTCCTGAGGCCTCCTTGACAGGTGAGGGTTTCGAGCCATAGACGTCGCTCGTTGCTCTGCAGACGGCGATCTGCAGAATGTCTCTGGAGGAGCAGTTGGTCTCAAGCGACACCCTGGAACCACCTTTGAGTGAAAGGCTACCAGCGTTCCTCGGCGGTTGACGGGGAAGTTCCCACTCTTGTTGGAATAGAGTATTTTGGAATCCTTACGTTGCCCGGGGAGCGGAAGGTGGACAAGTTCCAATACCACTTTCCCTTTGGGCTGCTGTGTGTTTGTTCTACAGATTCAACACCTCCAAGTGTTGTTAACAGTCAAGTACTATGTAAAGTGGCTATTGTTTTGGTCTTGGACCGCTACTGCCTGCTATATCGTTTTGCACTCCTACTTATCACTTTGAATGTTGATATTACACACATATCAAAGAGGCTATTTGGTATGGGGAAAGAAAAGAAAAAGAGTCAAGAGGAAACATTGACTTTGTGTGGCTTCCGCCTTTATTTAGTGCTGAAGACTGTACCAATATTCAGCGCGTACTCCTTATGAAAGACCCGTGGTTTTCACCATAAGAATCAAGCTGTAGGATCCTCTCTTCACTTCTTTTCTGTTGTTCTTTTTTCAGTATTGGGGAATGATGGAAGGGTATGTACGAGTCATGTTTTGTTTCTTATAGTAGGAAAGTAGGAATGTTTGAATGGATTGGTGCTTATCCTTGTTTTGTTGTTGTAGGTATCTGTTCTTCTAGGTAGAGAGAGGGATCTTATCTGTTTGAAGATAAAGGAACACCGCAACTGCTATTTTGTGTTTCCAGGTACTAGTTGCTGTAGTGACAATCATTGAGAGAAGCACTGCTGTTGAACTGTAGTAATCCTGGGGCAGATTTATGTTGGGAATGCGCCACGTTTGCGTCATGCAACTGCGGCGTAAACGTGGCGCATCCCTACGACCCATTTACAACGTGACGCATCTAGGCAGATGCATCACGTTGTAAAGCCCTGCGCCACTTGTGGGCGTTCCGGCGCAGGGTGGGCGTTCCGGGGCAGGTGCGCCTCGCAAAAGTGGCTGAGTGAAATCTATAAGATTTCACTCAGTCACTTTCAGGCCAATGCTGCATCAAAACCCTGCGCCTGCTTGAAGCAGGCGTAGGTCTTGACGCAGCATTGTAAAGATGGGGCACCCCCGAGCCTTGCTGGAGCTGCGTCGCGCTTGCGACGCAACTCCAGCAATGCGCCACCTTTACGGCACAGATGCGTCACGCATCTGTGCCGTTTTTGCCCCATGGTGCGCCGAATTTACAATACGGCGCACCATGGGTGGCGGAGCAGCGGCGCAAAATAACTGGCGCATCCCTGGGGATGCGCCAGTCATCATAAATCTGACCCCCTGTGTTTTATGTTCACAGGTATCCCATTCCCCCACTGATCCTATCCTAATTCGTTTCCCTCGCTTGATCCCCTCAATACTCTATGTATGATAAGTCAGAGTTGGGCATGTCAAGAGGTGGACCCCTTTATGTATCGGCCGGATTTTGAGGAGTTTCCTGTGGTCATTACACCTTCTGCCACCTCTTGCTGGCCCTCATCATGGTGAGCCCCTCCCGCTGGGCCGCTCACCCCAGTTTGCTTCAGCAACATGTCTTTCACTGACCTGTCTTTCTTTGCACGCGCTGTGGCCGTAGCGATGTTTGGCACCTGGTAATACTTCTCCTTGGGATTAAGCACCTAAGGGGTCCCGCAGATATTTTGATCCGTCGTTGGGTCTTATTGCGCCTGTCACTCTCCTCGGCACCCCCCTGTCCACCCGAGGAGATCCCCCAGCTCAGATCCCTGTGGTCGCCTGGGCCTGCACTGTGAATCATTCAAGGTTGGTCACTTTTCGTGCTCTGCTCTCGCACTCTGCGGACCTGGCTCCGGGATTAAGTATTGCACTGTCCTGACCCAATAAGAAAATGCCTTAGAGATATGCTCTTGGGTTCCTTTCACCTCCTTCACCCTCAATGTCTGGAATCTCAGGCCTCACTTACCCCTGCCATCAGTGCATTAGGAACTTCTCTGCAGCCTTGTTAAGGGAGAGGCATAGGGTTCCGTGGGGCCACAAGGGCTTCTCTGGAGAGATCGCCTAGGACTTGGGGATCTAACCGGAGCTGCAAAAATGCTTCTTGGCCACAGGGGGGCTTACTCCAAATGGTGGCCCTTAAGTCTCTTCGGCTCCCTCATGTTGTGTGGGACCTCAGGGCAGTCACTGGTCAGTCTCCCCACCAGTCTGGGCTCTCATCCACTGCTCTCCATTCTTCTCAAACAGTGCCCATGAACCTGTAGGAAGCCCCGGGCAGCCGGTTCTTTATTACTAGGTATATCCCTCTGGCCAACGTACGGTGGTGGTTATGAGCGCGCCCCACACCGCTTCTTACTGCCAGCAAGGGTGACCAACTTTACACAGGGCCGCCTTTCAATCCTCCTACAGTAGTCTCTGTGGCACCACGTGCTCCACCTATCGTCTCTCGGCCGGCGGGGGCCCCACAGGGTGGACAGGCCTGAATTTACTCCCAGCAGGGGAGGGCCAAAGCGCAAAAACGGTGATGGGGGGTGGTGTCTCTGCTGCCTCCTACAATGTTAGGAGCCCAGTGATGCTGAGGAGTGTTGCCTGCTTGGGCGGTCCTGGGTCCCCACCAGCCCAACCACAGCGAGCCCAGATACATGTAGCAAACTGCTGCAGGTGACTCCTGTCACCCCCTCAGGCTGCATTGGTCTTCAGGTGCAAAATCTTTGTCCGATAGGGCAGCTGGGGCCACTTTCACTCACCCGACAGGTGTGGCAGCCTGATGAGCTGCTGTCAATCCCTCGCAGGGTGAACCTCAAGGTGGTGTCCGCTGACCGCTGTATTCCGCTACCACACTCCCTAGCTGCGGGGCCTGTCGGCCGCCGGTCCCAGGGCAGGAGGCGCCACCCGGAAGTGTCACTGGAGGCCTGGGCACCCTCTGGTTAGGCCACCGCAAGCTATGGGGGCAGTCAGCGACCCCCGGAGGCCGGCCGCGGACTGCCAATGCAACATGCAAGATAGTGGACTCTGATTGCTGTTCGCTGCTGGATACTCCAGCAGTTCAGGCCCCCAGCCGTTCACCGAGCGCTCCATTGCTTGGTGTGCTCAACAATGTCCTGTAGCAGGTGTGAGTAGCCTGGGGTGCTGCTACTCCTCCAATGCACTGATTTGCTGCCCAGCAAGCCCCAGGGACTCTCGGCCTCCGTCTCACTTGGCAGGAGGCCTGGCCACACCTCGGTGTCTGCCTCAGCTATCTCAGGCACCAACTTGCTGTCACTCCGGATCATTCCAACCCCGCTGGTGTCCCGGTCATCAGCCCACCCCTGCTGCAGCAGCAGAGGGCCAGGAACAGGCAGTAATGCAAAGCTTAAGTGTGGTGGAGCCGGAGGAACACGAACGTGCATTCTATCCAGCCGGCATCTTGGCTACACCCCCCATTAAGTAGTTTTAAAGGAATTAAGGTTCATAAATATTTGTATATCTGGACCATTGGGCTCAAGGGACTCTCACAAGAGTCCCTAAAGCCCAATTTGAAAAAATAGAACCTTTTGATTGGCCCAAGGAGCTTTTTTCCCCTTGAGCAAATTCACTTCCACAAGTGTCATACTCCTGTGGGAGCGAGCTCTCTGATTGACTGCCAGCAACATGGGAAAATGCTGCTGGCAGCCATTAGAGAACTAGGGGACTTAGTCCCCTGTCCTGCAGTTTTATAAAAAAGATATTCATATAAGGGAACACAGTAGGAATACCTTTTCCCCTAGGTCCTATGGGGCGACTCACAGGGACACCCATTAGGTAAAAAAAACTATTTTTAAATTAATATGAGGAGGGGTGTGCAAGTAGGGCACCCTCCCTGAGATCATTTTTGGGGTCCAGGAACCCATTCCCCGGGCCGGATAGGTCAATTAAGGAGAGGGGCACATGGCCCCCCTCCTTAATCCAATGTAGGTCCCAGGAACCCCATCCCCTGGGGGAGATTTCTTTATTTTTTTTAAGGGCAGGGGGCAAGCAGCCTTCCTGTCCGAGCCTTAAAAGTCCTCAGGGACCCCATCGTCTGGGGCAACAAATAATTTAACAGGAGGGGGCTGTGCGGTTCACCCGCCCTGAGCCTTCAAAGACCCCGGGGAACCCATCCCAGGGGGCCTGCTTATTTACTTTTCCCCAGTGAGCCCAAACCAAGGACACAGTAGTTTCCCTGCCCGCACTATCGCGGTCAGAGAAACGTGTTCGCTACCGCCTGGTGGGAGCATTTTTAAATCTCCCACCAGATGAGAGCAAAAACAGCTTCCCTGCGAGCAGGTAAGTCAAGTCTGATCCCACTCGGCAGGAGATTTAAGCATGCTCTTGTCATCGGGGAGCAGACTTTGGTTATGTTTCTCTGCCTACAATCCTACAGGCAGGGAAACAGATCACATACTGCTGCAGCCCGGAGAGAGCAAGCATAAATAGCTGCTCCCTCCGGGCAAAAACAATTCCGGTTCCAGCACCATGCGGACAGCTATCTGGGGCCGCGATAACCCTGGGTCTCCCTCTATGGACCATCATTTGTAGCTGGGTAGGTGGGGCCTAGTATGCTTGGGGAGGGGAGCCCTCTTGCCTCTTTTAAAAAAAAAAAATTCTGTCCCATTGAATGGGGTTCACAGAGCTGGAGAAGGCTTGAGAATGCGGGCTGCACGCCTCGTTCCCTTAATTATGTAGTTTGGCCCGAGGGGATGGGGTCCCTGGGGCCAAATAAAGCTCGGGGATAAGGGACACATGGCCTCCCTCCCCTTGTTTTTGGTTTTGAACCTGGGCCTAATAAGGGATGGGGCCACTGGGCCTAATAAGGCTGGAGGAGGGGCTGTGTGGCTCCCCATGCCTTTATTTTTTAATGCATTTATCCGTGGGAGATGGGGTACTCAGCACCTGAAAAGGATTGCTGCAGGAGGCTGCACATACCCCCGCTCCATAATTTAGAAGCTTGACCACAGGGGCTGGGATCCCTGGAGCCTAAAAAGGCTCGGGAGTGGACCAAGTGTCCTCCTCTCCATTTTTATTGGTTTTGACCTAGGGTATTGGTGTCTACAAGGACTAATAATGCTCAGGAAATGGGGCCCCTCGTCCCCCTTGACTTTTTTTTAATGTATATGGTCCCAGGGTATGGGGTCCCCAGGACCCAAGAAGGCTCGCTGAGGGGGGGGGGGGGGGGGGGGGGGGGCTGAAAGCGCCCTTTCCTTAATTATGTGGTTTGCCATAGGGGGAAGAGAACACTGGAGCCGAAATAAAATTAAGGACGGGGCCAAGTGGCCTCCCTCCTCTTTTTTTATTGGTTTTGGCCACGGGGAATGGGGACCCTGGGCCTAAAAAGGTTGTTGGAGGGAGGCCATGTAGCACCACTGCTCTTTTTAATGAAATTCGGCCCATGGTGATGGGGTCCCTGGGGCCTAATAAGGCTTGAGGAGTGGGACAGGGGGGTTTCCGTCCCCATTTTTTATGGAATCTGGCCACAGGGATGGGTTCCCGGGCTTAATAAGGCTAGCTGATGGGGGTCGCGTGGCCCCCTCCTCACCTTTTTTTATGGAATATGGCCCCCGGTAATAGGGTTCCGGATCCTAATAAGTCTCTGGGAGGGGAATCAAGCTGTAGTGCAGTACCTATATTCCCAATAGGCTCTACGCATTGGAATAATATACCCTATAGATATGACATAGAACTTAGGCCAGTATGTCTCTATCGAATATACTAAACTTAATTGTGAGTGCCAGCTAGCTCAGAGGTCACGGGCAGTTCAATATAAGGGGTTTATTGAACAGTCTACTTTCTCATACAAGAGAGGGGAACTGCTACAATCGTTAGACATAATGCAAAGTATAATGAGTACAGCGTAGACAGTAGTATAAATAATACTGTAATAGCATTGTCTTGTGCTAATACATATAAAAGATACATACATAAATAACACAGGCTAAAATACTCAACTGGTGCTTCTAAAATACGCCAATCCCAATGTACCTAACCTAAGTCTAGTACGAGGGAAGAAGTAAGTATGGTCTTTAGCATAGGTTTAGTTTTTTGCCAAGAATTTGCCAAAGTTTTCTCTAGGTTCTAATCAGCTCCATACCTTAGAATGAAGGAGGTTGGTATCTCTGTCTCAGACTCTATTTCCCAACACCCCGCAAGGGGAGTCAGAAACAATGGAGCTGGATTTCTCGGCAGAGGAGGACAGCTTCTGATCAGTGCGTCAGCTGGAGAGTCGGCTTCCTTCGGCACTTGCTGTAGCGAGCTGCGTCGGGCAAGTAGGTAGTCGAACTGCACTGAACCACACCGTGCTTTGCCATAGCAAGTGAAGGTATATTTATACCTTGAAGGTGTTTAGGAATGCCAGCTTTGACGTAAAGTCGGGCATATGAACGTCGTGGATGAACCCCTAAGGAATAGTTGTTCATGCATAATAATGAGTTTCTTGGAGAAATCAATATTCAGGCTAGGGGAAGTCCCTTCTGCTTAAGTCTGGTTTTCCAAGAAATCGCTGTGACGTTTGATGAACAGATGGAAGTAGCCATGCCTGTATTTGGGTAGCATGGGCTATGCCTAAAAAAGGGCTTAATTTCTATGCCTATATAAGAGCAATGCGAATTGTACCTATATGAGGGCATGATTAGGGAAAATTCATTCGGAATCTAAAACGCCATACAACAAAGTCCCCCTCCCCTCACAAATCAAGGATGGGGTTCCAGGGCCTAATAGGGCTCGGAGAACAGATCCCCATGGCCCCTCTATTAAAAGAGAAAATACCCCGAGGAACGGGGTCTCTGTCGCCCGAAGGCCAACCCTACATGACAAAGGGCGAGTAAAGCATAGGGTTGGAAGCATGCAGGGTTGGCTGCCTGCGAGGGGCTTTGCCACAGGGCCTGGCCTGTGACCAACCCCCTGCAGTGTGCAGAGTGGGGTGGACTGCCCTATGGGGGATTGGGCACAGGGTCTGGCTGCAGAAAAGGCCCTGTGGGCAACCCACCATTGGGCACGGTCAAAGGCCATGCACAGCGCTGGGTTGATGCCTTATGACATCTGGAATGTCATAAATGATGTCTTAAAACATTTAATGAGTGATGTAATATGTGAAGTCCTAAGCAGTGCATGGTAGAGGCATACGTTTTTTTAAAATTCAAAACAGTATATCGGTACTGGCATTTTCATCAAACTATAACAACACTTTGACCTATGTTTTTTCCAGTGACTATATATGCATACATATAAAAAGCAGGTTGACACTCAAGCGCAAATGCTTTAAGCAGGGGCGGCTCCTTCTCCACTAGGAGCATCGCCCCACTGCTTTCTCGCAGTGCGAAAGCAGAAACATAAATGGTAATAACTTTCAGTTATTACCATGTTATGTTTGGTTGCGGGAGGGCTTCAGGACTGCTCTGTTAGCAGTCAGGGGGGGAGTGGTGTGCCTGCCGACTCCCGAGTGCACAAAGAATGTTTGGTCGGACCCTGGGGCTGCCCAAACCACTCATGCACACTCTGCACTTTTCAATGTAGGCTGCATTGCAGCCTGCATGGAGATGATGGCCTCCCCATAAGCCGCCGATTGGACGGCGGCCCGACCTATCATAGCGCTGCTTATTGTGATTGGCTTAGAGAAGAGAGCCTGGTTACCAGCTTCTGCTTCCTGTTAGCAGGAACGATGTGGGACCCGGCCTGTGGAAAGGTACCTTTTTTTTTTTATTAACCCGCAAACCCCCTAAGCCTCCCCCTTGTGATCCCCACTAGCTTTAAGTACACTGAATAACCATTTCATACATTTTCGTATTTTGTGCATAACTTATCAGTATTTTTTCCTATTGTCAATAACTGACTCGACAACCAAATTAAATATTCCTTTGAAAGCAAAATCAGGGGTGCATTGCAGGTAGGAGCCCCTACCCATCAGGGGGCCCCATTTAGCCGATGCCCAATGGCTATCTGTGATATATGGGTGACTCAGGGGGGCCTTTTAACATTCTGCAAGGGAGCCCCTTCATTTTATGCCACTGACCGAAATATAACTCACAAAAAACATGCCTGCTCAATCCTGGTCGCACATGGAACCCGAGAACAACTAAAGTAGAAAATAGTTAAACCTTAAAAAAAAATGTAAACAATGTTACATTCATTGCCCGACAAGAAGGATAATAGTAACTTCACTTTAGCTGTGGAAGAAACTAATCATGTCTGAAAAGTAAATAATACAAAGCTGGTTGAAGGGTTTACATTTCAGGAAACACTCACGTATATCAAAATCGGACATTTTGCAGTCAAAAACGCCGCAAGCCGAAAACTCCAATTTTTGTCACTGTAATTCGAACGCCCAAGAGAAACCCGCCAGGATGAGGGCGCTGACGGCGCTCGGTGAGATCGTTAAACCGACCCGTTTACAATCAGGGAAGCAGCTGCGTACCAACGTCAAACCACAGGAAGGGCAAATTTATGAGGCCCTTGCGCCACGTTTACGCCGCTGTTGCGTCACGCAAGGCGGCGTAAACGTGGCGCATCCCTACGAACGATTTACAACGTGACGCATCTAGGCAGATGCGTCACGTTGTAAAGCCCTGCGCCGCTTGTGGGCGTTCCGGCGCAGGGGGGGGCGTTCCGGGGCAGGTGCGCCTCGCAAAAGTGGCTGAGTGAAATCTATGAGATTTCACTCAGTCACTTTCAGGCCAATGCTGCGTCAAAAGCCTGCGCCTGCTTGAAGCAGGCGTAGGTCTTGACGCAGCATTGTTAAGATGGGCACCCCCGAGCCTTGCTGGAGCTGCGTCGCGCTTGCGACGCAACTCCAGCAATGCGCCACCTTTACGGCACAGATGCGTCACGCATCTGTGCCGTTTTTGCCCCATGGTGCGCCGCATCATAAATGCGGCGCACCATGGGTGGCGGAGCAGTGGCGCACTGTGGCGCATGTTAACTGGCGCATCCCTGGGGATGCGCCAGTTAACATAAATCTGCCCCTAAGGGGAGATTGTTACACCTGGTTTATCGAAGTGCTTTCTGGGACTATGAGGCAAAAAGCGCAAAGTTGTTCCTAGACGAGGCGGGAACGCCAAACCAATCCTTCAGTATATAAATGTTTTGGAGGGTTCCGGAAGAAAATTAACTGTGTAGCCTTTGTATATTGCACCCCCCCAAAACTCCTTTTCTCTAAGTGTGTTTATGTTCCCTTCATATAAATTGGCTATGCTGACAATGTTAAACAAGCATTGGCAAAGCCAATAGGTCTCGCGTTTATAAAGCTAACCTATTGGCTTTGCTAATAATGTATAATGATGTGTGTGTCCTTTCTATGGCTGCATTTTAGTCTTTGAGCTATAACGTCTGTTATTCACATGTGATGCCGCACTGTTGTGTGTAACTGCTATTTCCAGTAATGACCACAAATGTTGCTGCATTTAAATTTTGCTCTTACCTTATTAAATAAATACAAATTCTAGAACTTCCATATAGCGATAACTATACAAGTCTATAGTATTCTACAGTCAGATTAATGTCTAGCTTGATGTAATTAAAATGAATATTGTAAGCAGACGTATCTGAGATTTAAAAGTCAAAAGTTATTTGACATTTTTCAGTTTTGAGCATACTTTGAGATTTAAAACTTCTTGTCCATGCCTCAAAAACTTGTTGAAAGTGTCAGTCATTGGAGCACCAACTTGCTATAAGATCCAGATACATATAACTGTCCTCATACATTACAGAGAAAATAAACGTGCCCCTTATACAAATAATTTTAGGTCTGGGATGAGTGGGAAACAACCAACAAATGTAAATGCAAACTCCCACTCGTACCTGTATTTCTTCGCAAATGGCTTAAAACGGCTCAGTGGGCTGACGGAAGGCAATACAATGTAAGCCAAAAAATACTTCACTAATAATAATGTGATAAGATAGCCTGGATCCTGTACTTCACATAGCTGAAAATAAATATCTTTCCTGCATGACAAAGAACTCCAAGTCCCAGAGTCCTATTGGCAGTGAAGGTAGCTTAATAGAAGTTTGGTGAAATAGTTCTAAGTGTTCTCAGGGCTCCTGTCTAGGAGACATGTTATAGCTTGCTGGAGTATCAGGATTGCGCAGCGTCGTGTTGAGTTTCCAGGAATAAGGAATTCTTCTTGGACCGAACATCGGAGGATTCACCGTCAGGATGACCCTCTGATGTGATTCTGTGCTTTCCTGACATTTCAACTCGACTCTGTAAAGTACAAAATCCAGGATATGTGAGATTATCCCTCAACAGATTCACCATTATTGATATGCTTCTATAAGTGGTCCTGAAGAAGGTGGACGGACAATCTGATTATTCCATGAGTGAGAGAATGAATGTTTTAGTGTGCATGAAGATGGGAGTGGTAGTGTGATATTGGGGGTTGGAAAAGGGTTGCTTTGTCAAATGCAATCAAATATGTACAGTTTTTCATATAAAAAATACTAACAGCAATGTTTTGTTTGCCAAAATGTATTTTTAGGAAAATAAAATGATGTACAAAATCAAGGATATGTATACGAAGATTTACAGTATTGTATAACTACCTGTTTTTACCCCAACTGTATCCATCCTTCCCAAGCTCATGTATTTTACCTGTCAATCCTGTAAAGCGCTCTGATACCTTCACGGGTCTGGTCCGCGCTCTATAAAACTCAAATAAATAAAAAAAAATAAAAAAACAAAAACCCTTCATTTGTAAACCATGGAAGATAGCAGCAAGGGCCGGAGTTAAAATTATCGCCGCTTTAGCGTCCGTTTTTGGATGAAAAGCGGCGATAATTTTACCGCCCTATTAGCAAGGACACGCTAACACGTGAATCCATGCTTCTTCACCCTTTCCCTTAACGCCCAGCCTTGCATCTCTAATGAGATGCAAAGTGGGTGTTCCTCCCCAGGATAACGGGAGAAATGTCGCTGAGGGACATTTCTCCTCAGCGACGTTTCTCCTATTATCAAGCCTCACACAAAGAACCATAGCTATCGCTACTTTCCTTACACCTGCTGTGAAACTGACTTAGCCATGATATCCTATGGAAGGTGGATATAATGGCTAAATATGTGTAGCCCTATCAGCAAGCTATCTCCAAAAGTTATGCGATTATCGCTGGATTTCCAGCGATAATTGCACAGTTGGCAGCTTGTGCTCTGAATTGTATCGCTTTGGAGATAAGCGTTGCTGACAGCACGCTATCTCCACGATAACATTCAGAGTTGGCCAGCGATAATTATCCTAGCGCTAAGTGCGCTTAGCGATAATTATCGCCAGCTCTTGCTTATATGCCCCCATTTTGTTTATGAAAAGTAAAATACGAAATACATTTTTTTTAAATACTTGAGAAAAAGCAAATACCTAACTTGAGGCACCTCAGAACAGTCCACTGAATTCAATGGGGCATATTTACATGTTCTGGCGCATCTCTGCAAATCAGCAGGGATGCGCCAGAACAGATGCGTCATGCAATTCCCTCCTTCCGCCACCACAGATGCGCCGCATTTACAATGCGGCGCACCATGGTGCAAAGAAGGGAAGATGCGTGACGCATCTTGTGGCGTATGGGTGGCGCATTGCTGGAGTCACGTCGCAAGCGCGACGCAACTCCTGCAATGCACAGGGGCCACCCATACTCAACGTGGTGCGTCACTCCTTACGCCTGCTTCAAGCAGGCGTAAGGATTTGACGCAGCAGCGTCGTAAAACTGACTCCGTGAAATCATGTAGATTTCACTGCGCCAGTTTTACGGAGCTTTCCTGCGAGGGAACGCCCACCCTGCGACAGAACGCCCACATGAAACCTGACGCAGGTTTCATGTGGCGCAGGGCTTTACAACGTGACGCATCTGCCTAGATGTGTCACGTTGTAAATAAGTCGCAACGTGGTGCATTGTTTACGCCGACGCTGCGTCACAAAAGTGACGCAACGGCGGCGTAAAAGTGTCGCAAGGGGCTTGTAAATCTGCCCCAATATGTTTAATGTCAATAAATGAAATAGTTCATTTAATAATTATTACTTAAATGTTTACGAATGCAGTGGGAGCACAATTAAAGGGCACCTGAAATTAACAAAGAGTGAAGGTGTCTGAAGGAAGGAGGGGTGTGCGCAAAAATAATGTGAGTTGCATTGTTGCTGATTGTGTATGTTTTCCTAAATTAATTCTGAATATATCATTCTGGTTGAACTTGGTCTACAGATAAGGAAATCACAAAATGTGAGTGCAATACTGTAATAACGGATATCTTTATATTTTGGTTTAATTCATGTTTTAATGATTTTGGGAAATAATTGAACGGGACCAATATCACTGGATAATGTGGAACATTCAATAAATTAATTTGGTTTACATTTAAAATTTGTATTGCATTATTTTGTGTATGTATTTTACTTATGCTTTTTGTGCACTGTAAACCTGAATGGCATTTATTTTCTAGGCATATTTCTGAGTGATGTTGCCCAATGGGATACGGCACAATGTCCTTTTAGAGCAGTGACGTAGGTGGGGGGCAGACCGCCGCAGGTGGCACAAGTTTTTGGGGCATCGGCCGCCCCCCCTTTTACCTGCGGCCGGATGTATGTGAGTCCAGTACTGAAGGCACAGGGGACGGATGCGCGTCTCCACTATGTGGGTTCTAAATCAGAAGCCGAAGAATACACAAGAATCTTTGTCTTAGGAAAGGCAGATAGCAAGGATTTACAATATGTGTACTAAAAGAAGTCATCACACAAATTACAATTAATAGGGCCGGCTGAAATCGGGGCATTGGAGCAAAGGCGCACGAGCAGGGACAGCACAGGCAAATATACAGCAAGAGCAATAGGGCGCGCCTTTCAATTAAACCATGGACATATAACACGGGGAATGATTCAATTTAGGAAACCAGAAGCCAGAATCAATATACTAACAAGTTCATAAACAAAATACCTCTGGCACCATTGATCACACTATTTCTTTTAGGCACACTAGTCCTTTTTATTGACTTTGGGCATCAACTCATAATTTTTCATTTGCGTCAAAACTTTTTTCAATTTGAGAATTTCCTTCATCGAATATATTTACTCATCTCCTATGTTTGTATCAACACATAAAACATTTATATACAAAATATTTATATACAAAACAGACACACATTTATATAATTTCTAGACAAACTCTGAACTGATTATACAAAAACATATGATGAATATTAGACATTACACACCAAACAAACACATTCTCAGTTGATGTTTGTACAGATTTTTTGGTTCACAAACTAAAGTGCCTAATCTCCATTTTTTTTTTGTCCTACTTTTTTTTGAAAACACAATGTCCTGGGACCATATATCTCTTGGTCCTCAGAATGTCCTGAATGTGAATTTCTGTATAGGGTCAGAGACTATTTTCAAGAAACTAGTATAGGGGAGCAGAATTAATGCCACTACAAAGTCCAAAATAGATCAATCTCTTCTTTTCCTAGTTTTCTCTGAACCACTATGTAATCAATGCCGACGCGTTTCGACCTTATGAAGATAGGACCAAAAATTCTGTTTGTATTAAGGTCTTCTTCAGGGCTGAACATACTTCTGGTAGGACATCTTTTCGCCTGTAAAGGTGACAATATAACTTATTTTAGTGTGTGTTCCTGCATAATGCAAATATGCGAACTACTACATTTTTATGTACTCACGTACCGGGTTCTTACTGCTGCATGCAGGTACAGTGGCTTCCTGCCAGTTTGAAATAGAATTTAACAATGGTGTCTCAATTATCTTGGGCCTCCTCATATCATATAGACATTTCCAATAGTTCATAAGGGGTCCAAGAACCTACCAGGTTTGTGTAAGTTAGATCCTTGCAATGTTCATACTTATAGTGCTCTGAAGTGCGTTTCCTGGTTAAGAAATAGACATAACTTAATTGGTTTGTTCCTGGACTGGTATTGTGTGACATGCATTCGGTAATATTTGCTTCCTTCTCTGTTTTATGTTTACTCCCGTTTTCTCCATATGTAATATTTTATCTACTTTATTTGAAGGGATTCGAATATCTAATCCCTCCTGAGCGTGAGTCTCAAGCGCATTTGATCATATGCTCGCATCCGCTCACATTTTGCTTCAGAGATAGTTTTTTCAGGTAAAAAAAAATCTTTATTCCATTTTGTTCATCCTGAACATGGTTTAATATGACCCCAGTGATTTTATCTCGGCATTTCCCATAGTGGTTGGATACACTGACGAATTAGAGTAGTGAGACCCTCAAGAGGTCAGTAAGTTCTCACGTATATATCGCTTGTATTTTTGTTGCTGCGAGATGCCTGGAATGGTTTATTTAGATACACCTTCATTTCAAGGGTGTTTATTTGTTCATGGATTGTTTCTCCGCTTTGTGCAGATGAAGTTTCATTGAACATCATCTGATCGGGGTTGCTCACATGGAGTACTTGGAGAGTCGATATGATCCATGCTGTTTTCCAAATTACAAGTGTACTCTTATTTGAGACAAAGTTTTTAAATGAAATGCTGATCAATTTTGATTTATGCTGCATTCTTCCTCATCCACAATTTGTCAGTTCTGATATTTCATTTATGCCATTTTTGGTTTTCACCAAGAACATGATAGTTTTTGCCTCTATTTTAGAAAGGACATTGTCGATGTTGTTTCCAATTATGTGGCGTAACAAAGTCCATTTAATTTTATTTGGGCCATGTCCTTTTTAGGTCTCGTCCTATTAATCGCGCAAGCGATAATAGGACGAGAGTATAGAGGCTCATCCATGCTCTGAAACCATCGCGGATTACGTCGAGTGCATGTGCACATGCACGCACTTTTTACCATTTGCTTCCCGAGCCGCCTGCCTCCGAGAGCTTCACTTCAAAGGCATCCAGTCCCCCGCCCCCTGCTTCACACTTTTCACGGCCGCCAGGCCGTGTCTCGCATTTCTCCTCCCCCGCCCCCTTCTTCACACTTTTCACGGCCGCCAGGCCGTGTCTCGCATTTCTCCCCCCCCCTAATTATTTACCCCTGCTGTTGCTGCCCACGGCCTCCCCACAGCAATGCCAAGAGCTTGTTCATCCCTGTTATCTCCCTTTATGTCACAGCGTACCTATCTTTTTTCCCTCCTTCTTTCTCCTTTTTCTGCGTTCCTCTTGCTTGTTGTGGCTCTAAGTCTGATGACTTAAACAACAGTCTCGGCCCCCCAAATATAGTTCTGGAGCCCAACACTTGCAAGCACCAGCACAAATTAAGCCCTGCATGGCCCCGCCATCCCATCAAAATTTGCAAAGACTGCCTTATTGCAGCATAGCGATGATGAAATGAAGGCCCCTTTTTTTGTAAATGGAAAAGAGGTGGCTTTACCGTCGGCAGTAAATCACCTTTGCCTTCCGCGCAATTCATCGTTGCACCATTCCAGGTGCTGGCATGGCCTCTCTGTGACCCGGATGCAGCATTCAGGCTCCATTTGCTGAATTCTAGACTCCCTCCTCCATTGCCCAGAGGCGCTGACAACCCTCCGCCATCGCCTGCTCTTTACACTCGCCATGACTCATGAGAACGCTGTGCCTCTAATTCGAGGGGAGGAAGCTGACACCCTGTCCGCAGCAGGCCGCCTCCTCGCCAGACTGCGCTGTTTACTGTAGCTTGTTTTCACTTTTTAGAAACGCTGCAACCAAACAGGACGTGTTTATCCGATATTTTACTTCCTGAGGCGTAAAATCTTCTGCGCAGAAACGCTTCTAATATTCTCACCAAACAATAGTGAGTAAAGATACTCTACTGCCCACAACAGAAGAACTGAAATGAGGGATGCGCAGCCCCTCTTATCGCAGTCCAGGGGCAGAGCCAGCACTAGACGCGGAATTCGCCTTTCCTTGCGGGTGAGAATGGCGGGACAGAGATTACATGGATACCGAAGCATACAAACGGTAACGTTAACGACAGTCTGTTTTGCTTTCTCTTCTCGCAGCCTGGAACCTTGAGTCCAGTTCCCCTGAGGACGAGAAAAATTCACGCTAACAAGGTAATTGAACGAACCTGCTTGCAAGAAGCACTTAGGAAAGTATACTAACGTTTTTGAGAGACAGTCTACTAACGAATTATCTACTGCGGTAACCAGCAATATATTTTCAAAAACAAAGGTGCTATTAAGAAGTTTGGGGACACCAACATTGTTTTTTTTTTTAAAACAGCCCAGTAATAGAGATTTCCTGGACCTTAGAGGTCACGTTGTAATAGCACCAATAATAAGGTTTCGCTTGCAATAGGCCGATAAAATAGAGACCTTATGTTAAAGTGGCCAAACATAACGCAGCGCAATAACAACACATAATTATAGCTATAGATACTATGTGATCTTAAATCAATTGGTGACAATAGAGGAGGTGATAACATCAGAAATCATCTGTCCCTCCTTCTTCCTTTTCCTCTTTTTCTAACAAATGAAAAACACAGTAATTTGATCGCGTTTTCCCCTCATGTGACTCGCCATGATTGTCCCTGTAGAGACTTAGAGTGTGATTAAAATACGCATAAATGAGTGCTAAATCCTTCCAAAAAAAGAAGATATATGAAACATGCTTAGATATACCCCCGTTATTGAAAAAAATTTTCACTTCTGATTTTCATTACAGGTAAATTGAACCTTTTTGAACAAAAGTGGGTAACAAAAGACCACTGAACACTACACAAAAGGTGTGAGTAGAATTTTATTGTGTTGTGTCTGTCCTGACGAATGCTCCATAGACCCGCAATAAGGAGCAGAAACATGTTGACTTTGTGTTTGAATTGATATACGAAGATCTAAGAGTATACCCATTTTGTTTTAACAACAAACCGCATCCTATTATTAAAGGAGTTGTTTGGATGTAGGTTTGTCTTTTAACCTTCTTTGTGGGGGTATCTGCACACATCTCTGGACACTACTACGTCACACCAGAGGTTGCCTCAGGCTTGAGGCTGCAAAAACAACAATGATGGACAGAATGTGGATCAATGTCACACATTCACCCCAGTCAAAAGATCTGGGCCCAAATCCATCGTTTTTCCACTCCACACCACCCTGGGTTAGACAATGGCGATATGCAAATCAGCGCTGACCCTGTTGCCCCATGGGAACAGTCCAGTCCGAACTACAAAAGCCATGTCCTTCCCAGAACGGAAACAAGCATCCGAGGACCGGCCCGGTTTCGAGGTAACACCTCTCATCAGCCCGGCTAGCTTGCTTCCAGTGGTGTCGAGTGCCTGGGACTCACGTCTGAGCATCCCCAGTACACTTAGAGCGGTTACTGCAAAAACAACAATGATGGACAGAATGTGGATCAATGTCACACATTCACCCCAGTCAAAAGATCTGGGCCCAAATCCATCGTTTTTCCACTCCACACCACCCTGGGTTAGACAATGGCGATATGCAAATCAGCGCTGACCCTGTTGCCCCATGGGAACAGTCCAGTCCGAACTACAAAAGCCATGTCCTTCCCAGAACGGAAACAAGCATCCGAGGACCGGCCCGGTTTCGAGGTAACACCTCTCATCAGCCCGGCTAGCTTGCTTCCAGTGGTGTGGAGTGCCTGGGACTCACGTCTGAGCATCCCCAGTACACTTAGAGCGGTTACTGCAAAAACAACAATGATGGACAGAATGTGGATCAATGTCACACATTCACCCCAGTCAAAAGATCTGGGCCCAAATCCATCGTTTTTCCACTCCACACCACCCTGGGTTAGACAATGGCGATATGCAAATCAGCGCTGACCCTGTTGCCCCATGGGAACAGTCCAGTCCGAACTACAAAAGCCATGTCCTTCCCAGAACGGAAACAAGCATCCGAGGACCGGCCCGGTTTCGAGGTAACACCTCTCATCAGCCCGGCTAGCTTGCTTCCAGTGGTGTGGAGTGCCTGGGACTCACGTCTGAGCATCCCCAGTACACTTAGAGCGGTTACTGCAAAAACAACAATGATGGACAGAATGTGGATCAATGTCACACATTCACCCCAGTCAAAAGATCTGGGCCCAAATCCATCGTTTTTCCACTCCACACCACCCTGGGTTAGACAATGGCGATATGCAAATCAGCGCTGACCCTGTTGCCCCATGGGAACAGTCCAGTCCGAACTACAAAAGCCATGTCCTTCCCAGAACGGAAACAAGCATCCGAGGACCGGCCCGGTTTCGAGGTAACACCTCTCATCAGCCCGGCTAGCTTGCTTCCAGTGGTGTGGAGTGCCTGGGACTCACGTCTGAGCATCCCCAGTACACTTAGAGCGGTTACTGCAAAAACAACAATGATGGACAGAATGTGGATCAATGTCACACATTCACCCCAGTCAAAAGATCTGGGCCCAAATCCATCGTTTTTCCACTCCACACCACCCTGGGTTAGACAATGGCGATATGCAAATCAGCGCTGACCCTGTTGCCCCATGGGAACAGTCCAGTCCGAACTACAAAAGCCATGTCCTTCCCAGAACGGAAACAAGCATCCGAGGACCGGCCCGGTTTCGAGGTAACACCTCTCATCAGCCCGGCTAGCTTGCTTCCAGTGGTGTGGAGTGCCTGGGACTCACGTCTGAGCATCCCCAGTACACTTAGAGCGGTTACTGCAAAAACAACAATGATGGACAGAATGTGGATCAATGTCACACATTCACCCCAGTCAAAAGATCTGGGCCCAAATCCATCGTTTTTCCACTCCACACCACCCTGGGTTAGACAATGGCGATATGCAAATCAGCGCTGACCCTGTTGCCCCATGGGAACAGTCCAGTCCGAACTACAAAAGCCATGTCCTTCCCAGAACGGAAACAAGCATCCGAGGACCGGCCCGGTTTCGAGGTAACACCTCTCATCAGCCCGGCTAGCTTGCTTCCAGTGGTGTGGAGTGCCTGGGACTCACGTCTGAGCATCCCCAGTACACTTAGAGCGGTTACTGCAAAAACAACAATGATGGACAGAATGTGGATCAATGTCACACATTCACCCCAGTCAAAAGATCTGGGCCCAAATCCATCGTTTTTCCACTCCACACCACCCTGGGTTAGACAATGGCGATATGCAAATCAGCGCTGACCCTGTTGCCCCATGGGAACAGTCCAGTCCGAACTACAAAAGCCATGTCCTTCCCAGAACGGAAACAAGCATCCGAGGACCGGCCCGGTTTCGAGGTAACACCTCTCATCAGCCCGGCTAGCTTGCTTCCAGTGGTGTGGAGTGCCTGGGACTCACGTCTGAGCATCCCCAGTACACTTAGAGCGGTTACTGCAAAAACAACAATGATGGACAGAATGTGGATCAATGTCACACATTCACCCCAGTCAAAAGATCTGGGCCCAAATCCATCGTTTTTCCACTCCACACCACCCTGGGTTAGACAATGGCGATATGCAAATCAGCGCTGACCCTGTTGCCCCATGGGAACAGTCCAGTCCGAACTACAAAAGCCATGTCCTTCCCAGAACGGAAACAAGCATCCGAGGACTGGCCCGGTTTCGAGGTAACACCTCTCATCAGCCCGGCTAGCTTGCTTCCAGTGGTGTGGAGTGCCTGGGACTCACGTCTGAGCATCCCCAGTACACTTAGAGCAGTTACTGCAAAAACAACAATGATGGACAGAATGTGGATCAATGTCACACATTCACCCCAGTCAAAAGATCTGGGCCCAAATCCATCGTTTTTCCACTCCACACCACCCTGGGTTAGACAATGGCGATATGCAAATCAGCGCTGACCCTGTTGCCCCATGGGAACAGTCCAGTCCGAACTACAAAAGCCATGTCCTTCCCAGAACGGAAACAAGCATCCGAGGACCGGCCCGGTTTCGAGGTAACACCTCTCATCAGCCCGTCTAGCTTGCTTCCAGTGGTGTGGAGTGCCTGGGACTCACGTCTGAGCATCCCCAGTACACTTAGAGCGGTTACTGCAAAAACAACAATGATGGACAGAATGTGGATCAATGTCACACATTCACCCCAGTCAAAAGATCTGGGCCCAAATCCATCGTTTTTCCACTCCACACCACCCTGGGTTAGACAATGGCGATATGCAAATCAGCGCTGACCCTGTTGCCCCATGGGAACAGTCCAGTCCGAACTACAAAAGCCATGTCCTTCCCAGAACGGAAACAAGCATCCGAGGACCGGCCCGGTTTCGAGGTAACACCTCATCAGCCCGGCTAGCTTGCTTCCAGTGGTGTGGAGTGCCTGGGACTCACGTCTGAGCATCCCCAGTACACTTAGAGCGGTTACTGCAAAAACAACAATGATGGACAGAATGTGGATCAATGTCACACATTCACCCCAGTCAAAAGATCTGGGCCCAAATCCATCGTTTTTCCACTCCACACCACCCTGGGTTAGACAATGGCGATATGCAAATCAGCGCTGACCCTGTTGCCCCATGGGAACAGTCCAGTCCGAACTACAAAAGCCATGTCCTTCCCAGAACGGAAACAAGCATCCGAGGACCGGCCCGGTTTCGAGGTAACACCTCTCATCAGCCCGGCTAGCTTGCTTCCAGTGGTGTGGAGTGCCTGGGACTCACGTTTGAGCATCCCCAGTACACTTAGGGCCAGATGTAGGTAATTTTTATTTACCGACCTCTTAAATACCGAGTCATACCGACTCGGTATTTAAGAGGTCGGAAAATAAAAATACCGAGATGTAGGTAATTGCAGATGTGCAATTACCGAATCGGAAACAGTCGGTAATTTCCGATGTGGTAAATACCGACCAGTTAATGCCCATGCATTCCTATGGGCTTTGAAGCCCATAGGATTGATTGGGCATATACCGGTCGGTATTTACCACATCGGAAAATACCGACTGTCACAAGGGTGCAGGGGGTGTCACTTTGACACCCTCTGGCGCCCCCAAAAGAGGCTCGGGTGCCATGTGGCAGGCATACCTGCCCTAAGGGCAGGTCTGCCTGTCATATGGCATAGGTGTGCATGCACACATGTGCATGCACACCAGAAACGGTATTTTACCATCAAGTAGTATTTGATGGTAAAATACCGATGTGGTACTGCTTGTGGGACTCAGAAGAGTCCCACCTACATACCAATTGTCCGGAATCAGTAATGATACCGACTCGGTATTTTACATACTCAGTAAATTTACCTACCGGTAAATTTACCGAGTCTGTAAATTACAGGGACCTACATGTCAAATTGCTTTTACCGGGTGGTAACGGCCGAATTCGGCCGTTACCACCCGGTAAAAGCCTACCTACATCTGGCCCTTAGAGCGGTTACTGCAAAAACAACAATGATGGACAGAATGTGGATCAATGTCACACATTCACCCCAGTCAAATGATCTGGGCCCAAATCCATCGTTTTTCCACTCCACACCACCCTGGGTTAGACAATGGCGATATGCAAATCAGCGCTGACCCTGTTGCCCCATGGGAACAGTCCAGTCCGAACTACAAAAGCCATGTCCTTCCCAGAACGGAAACAAGCATCCGAGGACCGGCCCGGTTTCGAGGTAACACCTCTCATCAGCCCGGCTAGCTTGCTTCCAGTGGTGTGGAGTGCCTGGGACTCACGTCTGAGCATCCCCAGTACACTTAGAGCGGTTACTGCAAAAACAACAATGATGGACAGAATGTGGATCAATGTCACACATTCACCCCAGTCAAAAGATCTGGGCCCAAATCCATCGTTTTTCCACTCCACACCACCCTGGGTTAGACAATGGCGATATGCAAATCAGCGCTGACCCTGTTGCCCCATGGGAACAGTCCAGTCCGAACTACAAAAGCCATGTCCTTCCCAGAACGGAAACAAGCATCCGAGGACCGGCCCGGTTTCGAGGTAACACCTCTCATCAGCCCGGCTAGCTTGCTTCCAGTGGTGTGGAGTGCCTGGGACTCACGTCTGAGCATCCCCAGTACACTTAGAGCGGTTACTGCAAAAACAACAATGATGGACAGAATGTGGATCAATGTCACACATTCACCCCAGTCAAAAGATCTGGGCCCAAATCCATCGTTTTTCCACTCCACACCACCCTGGGTTAGACAATGGCGATATGCAAATCAGCGCTGACCCTGTTGCCCCATGGGAACAGTCCAGTCCGAACTACAAAAGCCATGTCCTTCCCAGAACGGAAACAAGCATCCGAGGACCGGCCCGGTTTCGAGGTAACACCTCTCATCAGCCCAGCTAGCTTGCTTCCAGTGGTGTGGAGTGCCTGGGACTCACGTCTGAGCATCCCCAGTACACTTAGAGCGGTTACTGCAAAAACAACAATGATGGACAGAATGTGGATCAATGTCACACATTCACCCCAGTCAAAAGATCTGGGCCCAAATCCATCGTTTTTCCACTCCACACCACCCTGGGTTAGACAATGGCGATATGCAAATCAGCGCTGACCCTGTTGCCCCATGGGAACAGTCCAGTCCGAACTACAAAAGCCATGTCCTTCCCAGAACGGAAACAAGCATCCGAGGACCGGCCCGGTTTCGAGGTAACACCTCTCATCAGCCCGGCTAGCTTGCTTCCAGTGGTGTGGAGTGCCTGGGACTCACGTCTGAGCATCCCCAGTACACTTAGAGCGGTTACTGCAAAAACAACAATGATGGACAGAATGTGGATCAATGTCACACATTCACCCCAGTCCAAAGATCTGGGCCCAAATCCATCGTTTTTCCACTCCACACCACCCTGGGTTAGACAATGGCGATATGCAAATCAGCGCTGACCCTGTTGCCCCATGGGAACAGTCCAGTCCGAACTACAAAAGCCATGTCCTTCCCAGAACGGAAACAAGCATCCGAGGACCGGCCCGGTTTCGAGGTAACACCTCTCATCAGCCCGGCTAGCTTGCTTCCAGTGGTGTGGAGTGCCTGGGACTCACGTCTGAGCATCCCCAGTACACTTAGAGCGGTTACTGCAAAAACAACAATGATGGACAGAATGTGGATCAATGTCACACATTCACCCCAGTCAAAAGATCTGGGCCCAAATCCATCGTTTTTCCACTCCACACCACCCTGGGTTAGACAATGGCGATATGCAAATCAGCGCTGACCCTGTTGCCCCATGGGAACAGTCCAGTCCGAACTACAAAAGCCATGTCCTTCCCAGAACGGAAACAAGCATCCGAGGACCGGCCCGGTTTCAAGGTAACACCTCTCATCAGCCCAGCTAGCTTGCTTCCAGTGGTGTGGAGTGCCTGGGACTCACGTCTGAGCATCCCCAGTACACTTAGAGCGGTTACTGCAAAAACAACAATGATGGACAGAGGCTTGAGGCTGGCATGTAGCACATTAGATTACCCAATGATAAATGCCATAACGCTTATGTGGGGGCGGAGAAACGATATAAACCGCAACTAGAATTGATATAGCGTTTATGAGGGCTATCTAAGAAACCTAATGTAACGTAGTTACAAGTGTCCTTTCTTACATTTGATTTGCGTAAATGAGACATGCCACTTAGAGGATCCTTTGTTTGCTTTCCCGCCTCCCGCCAGTGCGCTGTAGAGCATTTGATGTCCTGGTCCTTTTGTCCGAGCCGGCATTGAACGCATGCTTTTTTGCCTTGGGAAGTGGTTACCTTATGTCAAAGTACCTTAAGAGAGCGCATATCGTTGGTTGCGTGGTGATGCACGGGACAGTGGAAGAGTATTCTTGTGCTGTTATTGACCTGGCCATGGGGCAAGAGTCTTCTTCTGTAAGAGACGTTAACGAGACCGGTTCGTTTCTTCCTCACACTCAAGTGATGACAGTTCTAAACTGGCAAGGTGTGCTGGATGAGCGTCCTGGATTGAAGTTGCGTCTATCGGAGGATACCTAGCGCCTCTTCATCAACAACAATGTGCGGAGAGGAGAGGCGCTGTCAAGGGGTCTTCTCGTCTTACAGTAAGCACACAGCTCTGGGGAAGGTGGGTGATTGCCGGGCAAAGAACAGTATAATTGGAGGAACCACTCGGTTCTGGGGGTGCAGATACCAGCGGTCACATTGTTCGAATAAGCACCCCAGCATTGCATTGGTCATGCATGGACGAGGTACATGGGGAAGGCTGGGTTATCTTTGCTGCGGCCTTTCTAGGTTCTTTATTCTTTCCCCAGTCGTGTTCTCTTCAACGCGCTCTGTCGGTACCTATACTACGACCGCCCCAGCACGTAAAAGTGACAGTGTTAAATCGCCTAATGAAGCACAGCGCAGTGCCCCATTTCTCGGCAGGCGAATCCTCATTGTTTTCTATTCACATAGAGGACACGACCAATATGCTTTATAAAGGTTCGCTGCTTGGGCCTGAACATATTGCAATAAAATAACTTTGTAAGACCAGAATAGCATCTCGCGCTTTTAAAATCCCATCTCTTTGCCCTTCATCCATCAGATGTTAAAAAGCTGAATTCCATTGGGTGGGGTAGCAATAACCTTCTGTTATTCAGCACAAAGATGTCTCCGGGTGAACAGGCGTTTTGCAAATACACTGGTCCAAACATTTTCTGCCATTCTTTTACATGGCGGTTCAAAAGGGGGTGGTGACGGACGGAGCATCTGAACCAATCAAACACTCACACCCAGTCAACAGATCTGGGTTTAATCCATCACCGTTCTTTAGCCCACTCTGCCACCCCAGTTCAGACATGGCCATAAGCAGATCAGTCTCACCCTGTGCCTCATGGGAACAGTCCAGCCCGAACTGCCAAGCCATGCCTTCCCTGGACCAGATTCAAGCTTCCTAGGACCGGTTTCTGGCATTACAGCCGTCTTCAGCCAGGCATGCTTGAATCCAGTGGCAAAGTGAGCAAGGGACTCACGTCTGAGCATACCCTGCCAACTTATGGCGGCCAAAGCGGTTCAAAAGGGGGTGGTGACGGACGGAGCATCTGAACCAATCAAACACTCACACCCAGTCAACAGATCTGGGTTTAATCCATCACCGTTCTTTAGCCCACTCTGCCACCCCAGTTCAGACATGGCCATATGCAAATCAGTCTGACCCTGTGCCTCATGGGAACAGTCCAGCCCGAACTGCCAAGCCATGCCTTCCCTGGACCGGATTCAAGCTTCCTAGGACCGGTTTCTGGCATTACAGCCGTCTTCAGCCAGGCTTGCTTGAATCCAGTGGCAAAGTGGAGAAGTGTGGCTCACTGGTTAGAGGCGGCAGACCCGTAAGCAGAGAACAGCCTGGGACCAGGGTTCGATTCCCGACGCGGCAGGGTCGTGGACCAGGGTCAGCGGACTCGATAATTCTCGCCTCGATGCCTACTCTAGTCAGAAACCACACTCGGCAACTCTGGGCATCAGTTTGCCTCATCTTCACAACGGCCCCCCCAGATCGCTGGGGATGCTTGGTCGCACCTTAGAGATACCCATCAGGGACCATCTCTCAGGGTGAGCCAGGACGGGTTCCCCAGCGGTCGAAGCGTGGAGATACTCCTCCGGGAGTCGATTCCTAGCGCTATATAAACCCGCAATTAAATTAAATTAAATTAAAGTGAGCAAGGGACTCACGTCTGAGCATACCCTGCCAACTTATGGCGACCAAAGCGGTTCAAAAGGGGGTGGTGACAGATGGAGCATCTGAATCAATCAAACTCTCACACCCAGTCAACAGATCTGGGTTTAATCCATCACCGTTCTTTAGCCCACTCTGCCACCCCAGTTCAGACATGGCCATATGCAAATCAGTCTAACCCTGTGCCTCATGGGAACAGTCCAGCCCGAACTGCCAAGCCATGCCTTCCCTGGACCGGATTCAAGCTTCCTAGGACCGGTTTCTGGCATTACAGCCGTCTTCAGCCAGGCTTGCTTGAATCCAGTGGCAAAGTGAGCAAGGGACTCACGTCTGAGCATACCCTGCCAACTTATGGCGAACAAAGCGGTGTAAAAGGGGGGTGGTGACGGACGGAGCATCTGAACCAATTAAACAGTCACACCCATTCAACAGATCTGGGTTTAATCCATCACCGTTCTTTAACCCACTCTGCCACCCCAGTTCAGACATGGCCATATGCAAATCAGTCTGACCCTGTGCCTCATGGGAACAGTCGAGCCCGAACTGCCAAGCCATGCCTTCCCTGGACCGGATTCAAGCTTGTTTGAGGGTTCGTGCATGACTATCTCTCTCACCTGTTGCCAGAACCCCCCTTTCCCCAGTTTCCACTTGTAAAATTACAGTCGAACCGAAACGTACCCCAAAAGCAGGAAGGGGGTACCCTGGGTCGGTGGAACTCCGCACATTTCTGCGACATTACATGTCATCTTGATGACATTTGATTTACTTCTGGAGGCTTTGATACAACTTTGCACAGTTGTACAGATGCTGTGTAACTGCTTCAGTTTCATGGAAACAAATGCTATAATGCTTTACATTTG
Source organism: Lissotriton helveticus (assembly GCF_964261635.1). Classification (NCBI taxonomy): domain Eukaryota; kingdom Metazoa; phylum Chordata; class Amphibia; order Caudata; family Salamandridae; genus Lissotriton; species Lissotriton helveticus. The sequence continues at coordinate 656,491,091 of NC_136073.1, read as the reverse complement.
TTGTGGGTCCGGATAGGGAGAAAGCGCCAGCGAGAGTCCCTGGGACTCAGGAAGGCTTTGGCTGCCTGGGGCTACGCTGGCGGAGGCTGGAGGCGCAGCAGGCTGACTCAGCTGCTTGTCCAAGCCGTGTCACGGGCACCGCCTCTCCCCGCTGATGCCTCATGCTGAGCTGCCCCAGCCCGAGCCAACACTACCAGCCTTGCACTGTGGCCACAAAAGTGAACGTCATCTGTTTCCAATTAACGTGACCATGAGACAGGCAAATGTAAACAAGCGTGGGCGCAATAATTGGAAACAGATGGCACCACTGCTTGCTCCCGAGACACATAGGCTATGGGAGGGGACATTAAAAGATAAGGCGGGACATAGCCAAGCTTTTGTCCATTTGCGTGCTTTCTGTTGTAGAAGCCTTACGCAAATGGCTAATCAAATGCGTGGCATTAAAAAAAAAAAAACAAGCAAAGCTGTGGGAGTTGGAAGTCCTTTCGGAAGTCCTTACAATAAGCCTCGCGGGGCAGGGCATGCGCGCTGGCTCAGGCGAGACCTAAAAAGGGAAACTTTGCAACTTTACCATGCCCTGCCGAGTTACCCATGCCATGCCCCTGCGTGGTGTGGTGGTCTAGTTCATCTCTTTTCTTTAAATTCTGGAACTTGTAGTGTGGTTTAATCCGTTATAAAACAGATCTACAAGACCGAGAATTCAAAGGAAAAAAGTGGACTGAAACAGCATATCACGCAGGGACCTGGGAAGCTCGGCAGCTATTACTGGAGCTCATACAGTATGCTGTTAAAAATACAGAAAAAAACTGTTGTATGTTCTACTGGGTACGGGTTTAACTTCTCATGAATATAAATCTGAAGGTATAGAATATAACATATTTATTTGCATGATTAATTAAAACTGTTGCAATAATTTACCTAAAACGTAAAATATTAAGCAGAGAAGTCAAATTGTGCAAATATTACATTAACATAGTTTCACGTGAAAAGTCAATAAAATTGAGTTAAAAAATGTAAACTTAAAAAATTTAAACTAAGCATCACTGGGATGTTTTTGTTCAGAATTTTGCGCTGGAGAGGCCAAAATGGGCGCATGTTGTGTGCAGAAATTGTCATTTGCGGTATTTCAAGAGCCATCTTATACAATTTAAAAGCAATGATAGCAGCAACATTTAATTAATAACTCGGACAACTCATCTGCTACAGTTTTGATGAGGGTCTAGTCACCCTAGGTCATCTTTAAATTTATGTGGTCATACCATTGTGTTTTCGTTTATTGGTTGTATATTTTTATCTTTGTTTCCAGTATTGTCAACATTTTTACCAGACGACAACTCAGTTGGCCGTCCTCTTCAGAGAAAATTGGGGGCATATTATCAAGGGATTTATCTCCGCATTTTTGGCTTTAAAAGCCAAGAAAGCGGAGATAAAATGATCTCCCTATCAGCAACAGGGTGCTAACACACAAATTCGCATGTTAGCACCCTTTTTCTCTACGCTTCCCCTTGCATCTCTGAGATGCAAAGGGGGCGTTCCAGAGAAAAATAATAGGAGAAATGTTGTTAAGCGACATTTCTCCTATTATCAAGGATTTCGCTAACCCTGTTAGTGATAAAAAAAGCAGCGCTAACCGCGATTAGCACTGCTTTTTTTACACCTGGTATTTTCCTGACTTAGCCATGATATCCTATGGAAGGTGGATATCATGGCTAAGTTTGTGAGCCCCTATCATCAAGCTAACGCCAAACTTCGAGAGATTATCGTTGGTTTTCCAGTGATAATCTCTCATTTGGCAGTTAGCGCAAGGATTATTATCACTTCTGAGATAAACCTTGCTAATAGCAAGTTATCTCTGCGATAATTTCCGTCGATGCTTAGCGTTAAAAAATTCGTTGCTAAGAATCGCTAGCGATAAATATCGCTAATCGTTGGTAATATGCCCCTTGATATCATTGCTTTCTCTGCAGGCCCGTATGTTTTTTTTTGTTGAACAAGGGTCTAAGTAATTCTCTGCGCTCCCTTAGTAGTTCCGTGCAAATAGTTAGGAGGTGGATCTAAATCTATGGTTTGTTATTATACTGGATGTCTCAATGATAATGAAAACCCCACATAAGACTTACTCCACAGCAAGGGTATTAGCGATGTAAAGTTGAAAAAAATACAACCTGTATTGTGGACAATTAGGGTCTAATTTATGGGGATTTTGCGTTGGGCAGCGCAGCAAGTCAACCTGTTGTGCTGCTGTATGTCAAAGTGAAAGGGCAAGAATGCTCCATGTATATCCAATTCGGTGCATTTCTGTAATTTCACCCTGCGCTGGTACCGTTTTGGCAACCTGGTGCCAACACAGCACCCTTGCACCATAGTGCAAGGGTGCCTGTATTGTCGGTAGGAATGTGAAAGTGCAGGAAGGGGCACCTTCCTGCACAGAAAGGAATAAACCAGAAGTAAAGTTGCTTCTCCTTGTTATGACTTAACTTGGAGAGGCGTACGGTTTTGGCGCATCCCCAGTTTTACATGGTGTTGTAAATCTGGGGAAGCATCAAAATCAATGGGTGTTGTGTGGCAACACTGACCGCAATGCCCATGGAACGCTTCCCTAGCACAGAGTAAGGCAATGCAGCGTTTTGCGCTGCCTCACCTTACTCCATAGCTTTGAGGCCATTCAAAGCAACGCAAAGTGGTGGTTTGCCCCGTTGGAGTCTCACAAAACGTGATGCTACGGCGGGACAAGGGGCTAATAAATATGCCCCTTAATTATTTGCGAACTATACAACACTTTTGGCAACAGCATATAGCACGTTTGAGAAAATCTTGAGTAATACAAGTTGTTTGAAAAAAGCAAGTTTAATTGGTTAAACCAAATGGTGCATCACAAGACGGTATCCTAAAACGTTCAAGGTGACAAAAAATAGTAATTGAAAACACAATTCATCGCACTTCAATCAAAACTGAGTGATCCGAGTTTTGTCATTCATACCCTTCAAATGCTTAGTATAAAATCTTTGGGGAAATTGACTAACACTTTGGTCAAGGTCTGTATTACAAAAGCAAACCTAGTGAAAAATTATACTATGCACTAATTTGTACTAATTTGGATCAAGTCGGAAGTCCTTTGGTACATTGGTGTTTATACTCAAACCAAACACAAGGAGATAATGGACGGAGCACTGAAACTTTTCAAACCCTCACCCCCAGTCACAGATCTGGGTTGAATCCGTCATAGTTCTTAAGTTCACTTCGCAAACCCAGTTCAGACTCAGCCATATGCAAATCATCATCATCATTGATAACTTTATTTCGACCACTGCGGGCCATAAAAGTACATATTGAAACAAACATCAAAGCATAAAAATCCATTTTCAAATGGTACATAAAATTGATTACAAAATAAATTTCATATATATACACCTATTTACAACCAAGTCTATCATTGTTAAAAATAGAATTAAACCATCTAATATGTTATCAATGCGATACAGAACATTCAGTACAAACCATTAACCTATTTCAAATCATTATGTGGGTTCTGCGTTTAATCCACATGCAATGTAAGAAACGGGAGACAGCAAAAACAACAGGTGGATGTGTGTCGTATTTTAGGACTCTAAGCGCATGATCACACTTACGGAAACCCAAGTTCTTACAAATAGGTTTTAACCAGCGACGATGTGCAAGCCCGTATGCCGGACAGACAAAGAACACATGGCTTTCATTTTCCAGGGAGTGTTCGCAGGCCGGGCACACAGAACATTTATTGGCGTCCCAATGGCTTGTTAGTGACCTTAGTGGTAGTGTACCCAATCTGAACTGTAAGTACAGCTTTCTTGCTTGGGGGGGGATGTATCATATCTAGGAATTCCTCTTTCTTGTATTCTGCTTTAATATCGAGGAATTGGGTTGTTAATCTACCAACTGAGCTACTGGTTTGTAGAATCATCAGGTTAAGTGACCTGTACCTTTTTATCAGATCCACCCTGGCATGCACAGGGCAGGCTGATTCCGGGGATTCCCATAGCTCCGGGAGACCCAACCCAACACACAGATCCTTGATGTGGGATAACCATGGTATTTTCTTGGATTTAAGAGAGACCCAAACCTCCTGGAACTCTGCACGATAAGAAACTAGCTCTGGGACAGACCAGAGTCTTCTCCAGTAGGTGAGTGGCCTCAGGGCCACCTCTTCTTCCACAGGAAGTAGCCCCAGGTCTAGTCTTAGTGGTACCAGGGGGTACTGACTGGCAGGGCAAACAGGTTTCTCATAAAAGTATGCTCTACCCTTGCCAGGCTTTTGGGCCGATGGTGTCCCCATAATTCCGCCCCATATATAGCAGCTGTTCTGGCTTGAACCTTGTATATCTCTACAACAGGGGCAGCCGGTTTCCAGGCTAGTGTTCTATGCATTTTAGAAATCCCACCCACGGTCTGGGTCAGTTTCAGGGTCGACTTAGCTATCTGTGCATTCCATCCCAGATGTTCCTCGAGAGTAATAACAAGATATTCAAAGGTTTTTACTCTCTCGAGGGGTATACCCTTCAGAGCCGGATTTGGCCGCGTCTGCCTCGGGGGATTAAAAATCATAAACTTGGTTTTAGCCAAGTTAGTCTCTAGACCGCTTAGTTCACAGAAATCCGCGAAACCATCAAGGATACGTTGTATACCGATGGCTGTTCGAGACAACAGTAGAATGTCGTCCGCAAACATTAATGCGGGCACTCTTCCAGTAGCCAACCTCGGGGCATCCGTATCCTTTGTGTTTAGGAGATGTTTAATAAGCCCGTTGATATAAAAGCAGAAGAGAGTGGGAGCCATCACACATCCCTGGCGCACCCCCCTCTGCACCCCAAATCTCGCGGACAATTCTCCCACTTTTCTGCATCTAACCTGAGCAAAGTTGCCTAGGTGAAGTCTCCTCAATACTTCCAACAGATATGGTGGAAGTCCCAGGTCATGGAGGACTCTCCACAATACCACAATTTGTCCCTAGGGACCAGATCGAACGCGGCCCGCAGGTCCACAAAAATAAGGTAGAGGCTGCCACCCTCTACACTCACTATTTTCCAGTATAGGACCTGGAGTCGGAAGATCTGGTCAATTGTGAATGTGCCGGTTCTAAAACCTGCTTGGAGGGGACTCAAGATGCTGTTGTCCTCTTCCCATATCTGGATTCTTTCCAGAAGTACCCGCCCAAATACTTTCTGTGGGATGTCTATCAAGCTAATTGGCCTGTAGTTTGATGGTTGCAGAGGGCAGCCTTTTTTGAAAATTGGGACAATCTCCGCCCAGCCACGTCTCTGGCGGGTCTGCCCCCATCAAGATTGAATTATAGAGAACGCAGAGATATGGGGCCCATATTTTCGGTTCTGACTGAAACAAGTCCCCAGGGATTTTATCAAGCCCTGGGGCTTTGTTGGGCAACAGCTTCATAATGGCAGATTCCACTTCGAGTGTTGATATCTCCCGGGCCCCCCCCAGTCCATACTCGTGGGGGGGACTCAGGGAGACCAACTCAGAATCACCAATAAGCGGTCGAGTGTAGAGGCTACCAAAATGTTCCTCCCAGACAGCTGGGGCTATGTTGGGGCTAACTGCGTTCTTCCCAGCCCCACCATCATTAGTAACAATTGCCCAGGATGTTTTGAGATCTCTACACTGTAGTACCATCTTTAGCTCATCCCACTTTTCTGCTTCCCAGGACTTTCTTTCGCTCTCTATAGCACGCTTGTACTGTACCCTTAATAGCCTAATTCGGGGTCTATTATTGGCCTTGATTGCTTTAATCAATTCCCCTTTCAGTTTACGGCAATCAGCAGTGTACCATGGGTGGGTTTTTGCCTGTGTATCCCTATGCATCTGGAGTGGAAAAAAGACCTCTAACATTTTTTGAGCTAGCTGGTTATGAATTTCGACTGGCCTGTTATTCCTCCCCTCTACAAGGCCCAATTGTTCAACCTCTGCCATGTCTATGAGATGAGGAAGAACCTGGAGATATATTTGCGAATGTTTATTTGGGCAACTCCTTATATGAGGCCATTTTATTCTCCGCCTGTTATTATAAAGGAGGAGAGGCTGTTGAACACAGTTCTGCTCAATCAGGGGGTTGGTGAATCCCCAACTCCCTGGCTTTAAAGACAAGACCAGGGCGTTGTGGTCACTGTCCGTCCGTCCATAGATCTTAAAATCCAGGGGGCATATTATCAAGAACGGGCGTTACATTATCGCCGCTTTTATCGGCAGGAAACTGCCGATAAAGCGGCGATAATGTGCTTGATAATATGCTCTATGAATTCCAATCGAAGCCCATGTTAGATGTGAAGACATCTAACATGGGCTTCGATTGGAATTCATAGAGCATATTATCAAGCACATTATCGCCGCTTTATCTGCAGTTTCCTGCCGATAAAAGCGGCGATAATGTAACGCCCGTTCTTGATAATATGCCCCCTGGATCTTATCCCATGACCTTAATTCAATCAAGATGTAATCGATGATTGATGATTGACCTGCTGTATTTAAAAGTCGTATTTCCCAGACTGTCAGATTTTAACCGCCCATTACATGGCCTTACAGACAAAGACAAAGTGAGGGAAGTTATTTGCAGAACCAATGGGGTCCACGCTTTCCCCAGGAGGGATAGTAGATTCGGGGATATTCCAATACAGTTCCCCCTCCGGAAAATGGAGAGGTGCCCTTTGACTAACCTCAACATACGCTGGGAATCATCCTGCTTGCACTATCTCGGGGTCTATATTTACCACGACCCTGCGGATTTATTGGACGGCAATGTTGGTCGATGCATCCGAGCATTGCAGGGCAACATGACCTTCTGGGCCACCCTTCCTTTGTCCATGACGGGCCGGGTATCCCTACTCAAAATGATCGCCCTACCGAGATTGCTGTACTTTTTTAGAACACTTCCCATATGGATACCAGGCAAAATCTTCAAACTTCTAAAATCTCGAATAGTGTCGTTCCTCTGGGGGACAGGCAGGCGGAGGATAGCGCTGACGACTCTGACTCGCCCGAAGTCCGAGGGGGGATTAGCGGTCCCTGAATTCGAGCTCTACTACCTGGCAGCACAACTGCAGTTCTATACCCAAGAGGTGGCAAGGGTGTTTCGGGGTCCGGATCACGAGAGAGACATGGGCACCCCAAGGCATGTATTAGCGTATATTGCTCTGCAGCAGAAACTAGTGATCGGAGGATTGTCCCAAGAAGAACGGACGTTGAGACTATGTTGGAATCGCATGCAGAAACGGGCTGGCCCGGGGCATCCGTATGCGCCTGAAATCCCATTAGGAATGTTAACAGCCCTGCCGCACGGGGGGGACTGGTCGAACCTCCAACTCTGGGAGGAAGCTGGTCTACAGATGGTGGGGGACCTTTATACTGATGGGGTGATGACACCGTACCAAACTCTGCAGGACCAATACGATCTCCCGAGAGGGGACTATTTACTGCACGCGGCAGTAGTGCGAACTATACAGGCACATTGGGGGGAGGGACTAGTTGAACCCAAAACGTCTTTGGCGCGCCAATACACGATGATGGCGGCTGGGACCTACAAGGCAGTTACGTGCCTTTACTCCAGATTGCACACTGAAAATATACCACCCCTAACTCGCCTCAAGACACAATGGGAGATAGACCTACAGAAAGACATCCCGGACACAACGTGGTCACAGCTGGTTCAGAGAACCAAGAAAAGCACCAGGAACGCCCGTTTCCAATTGATCCATCTTTACATACTACATAGGGCCTACCTCACCCCACAAAAAATCATGCAATACTTTGGCGCTGAGGACGCAGCATGTCCCAGATGTTCACTATTAGGGGCAGATTTCTTACACATGCTACGAGGCTGTCCACAGTTGCAGGATTATTGGAGGGAGGTGGGAGAAGTCCTGAACGAAGTGACAGATAGGGAGCTGCAATACGACAGTGCGGTTACACTCTTGCACTGGTTCCCGCACACACGCAAAACCAAACTATCTAGTAGGTTTATAGATATGGGCCTACTTATCGCAAAGAGGGAGCTCACCAGGGGATGGAAAGCAAAGGTAGCGCCATCACATCGGAAATGGCTGCACGAGTTCTTGAAATGGGCTACAGCAGAGAGCACAATTAGATACCAAATGGCCAGACGCAAACCAGACGAGAAGGCCCAGGAAGCAGCATTAGCATGGGAAACGATGGTCCAAGCTCTTAGGGACAGTACAGTGGAGAGTGAAGAGGAGGAAGAACCTGTAGACCCAGGGACTCCAGGGGGGGTGATTCTAATCCCAGCACCGACACCGGACACACGCACCCATTAATCGATACAAAGCTCCTGAGACTACCTACACGATGGAATGCACAATCACCAGACGCTAGCGCAGACACCAGGGGGGGGGGGAGGGGGGGGGAAGTGGAAGGTTGAGGGGGAAAAAATTTAAACGCAGACAGCGGAGGACCGATGACAAAGTTTACGCCATGAGACTAGGAATATGTCCTTTATATTTCTGTGCCGCCCAGCCTCCGGGATGTGGGCTATGAGGCTGTGTATGCAAAACCTAGACCGAGTGCCGGAACTTCTGGTCCCGCATAAACTAATTGCAAACGTATTGTATACCTTGTGTTGAACTCTGCAATAAAAACTGTTTTACAAAAAAAAAATATCCCAATACAGATTCTCCTCATCAGTATCCTCCGAACATGGTTTCATAAGGGTGTCAAACTGACAATTAAAATCCCCCCCGATGATTAAACCAGTCCCAGGGTCAAGAGTCTGTGCAAATTCCATCAGTTGTTTAAAGACTGCTAACTCTTGTCCACTCTTGGTAGGTCTAGAGTATATGTTAATAATAGCTAAAGACTTATTTCCTGGGAGGGATAGCATCACACATAGGATATCCCGGGAATCAACTGTTACCTCCTTAGCTGTGACACCCCAAGTGGGTAGCTACCCAGGTGCTTAGCCGTCCTGATGGTCTTCCTCTATCACCTTTCATAGCGGGGATATTAAAAGTAGCAAAGCCACTTCGCTGAGACTTGTCCACGGCCCACGTCTCTTGCAGAAGGCAGATGTCGTGTTTATCCATGAATGAACCCCAGTCCTCCGATGTTAACTTATTTTTCAGACCTGCCACATTCCAGGAAAGTATATTAATATTCCCGTTATCTACGCTATGTGTTGGACTAGCATTTAGGTCAAGGTTTGTAATGTGGACTCACAGTCGGCCACCTGAGTAGTACCCTCAATAGCACTACACTCCCCTTCCCCTCCAGACACTCCTACCCTGGCACCTCCATTAAATGAACTACCTCCTATCCCAGCCGTCGGTTCCTTCTTCTTTTGGTCTATTTTAAACCCGTGAATGCCTGCATTTGGCACAGTTCCTGCTAAAATGATAAGGCGCTTCAGCTCTCTAAAGTTGACTTTTACTTCCATCAAATCCTTACTTTCTATTCGAACAGGTAGGGGATTCCTTGCTTCTGACAGTCAATCAACCCATTCCAGGTTGCCATAACTGTTGGGATGGTAGAACATGTTGAACGACATGGGACTGTTCAAAGGTCCAAACCGGGCGACATTCCCATGTGTGTGGTAACCTCCCTGGGTTTTCTCTCCCGCCCAGTTTGTCCCCTCCCATTTTTGTGCAAAACAGACTTTGCTCTGGGCTCCTGGGTAAAAATATGTTAGCGGCAGAGGTTTTATTAATGTATTTGTACTGCCTAACTCGTAGTTACAAATGTGCTTAACTGTCCACCTATTCCGAAAATTAATCACAATGCAATCCCCTTCTATGCTTTTCCCTCTAGGCCCCACCCAGTCGACTCGTCTAACAAATAAAATTTCACTGGTTCCCCCATTTGGAAGGGGTCTATTATGGTTCAACCAGTGAATGCACTTATTTTTGAGATCTCTATAGTCCTCAACCTTATCTGGACTTAGAGTAGGGACCCCCGCAAGAATGACTACGAAGGGAACTGATTCAGGGGGCAGAGCTAAGCAAGGGAGCACAGGCCTGTTAGGGGCTACTAATCTCGGCCTTTGTTCCTTGTTTATTGCCTGAGTCGGGCCTTTGTTGGAAGAGGCTACCCCGTGCTCCCCCTTCCCCCCCCATTCCCTGTGTTGGCCAAACCACTAGGTGCGGCCAACCCTGGCTGCATGATTGGATGGGGACTTGGGTAAAGTGCTGTCGTGCCAATTTGTGATCTGTATTTGTGATCACCGGGATTACACTCTGTGTATCTGGCTGACTAGGGTCAATTGGACTTATCTCATTACTGGTAGATTCCACACCCCTAGCGCCCTTTCCTCCCAATTTAGGTAAACACAGTGATTCCAGATGGGACAATCTTTTTTTGATAGAGTCTAGTCTTTTGTGGATCGGGAGGCAGGACTCTATGAATACCTGTTCCATTTTGGCCCAAAAGTCCCCTTCCTTTCCTGGCGGTGATAGTGACAAGTCTTCATTGACCTCTATAGGTGGTGATTTATGCACTTCAGGCTGTGATTCTTCAAGTCCCACTATGGGAATATCATTCTCCTTGCTAGTCCGTTTCGGTTTTTTCGATTTTGAATTTACTAGTGCAGTTCCGCCACGCTTTCTTTTTACTGCTTGGTCGGGCACTTTGCTCCTGGCCCCTAAATTAGAGTCCGAGACCATCCGGATTGACTGCCCTGATCTGGTAGTTCCTGGGCTTTGAAGTGACGTTACTGATTCAGAGATGATTATTCTTCCGTCTACTGGCGGGCTATGCACAATAGCTACCACCTTTGAAACGTTACTACATGCTCCCACCAAGCTTGTTGGCAATGTGTCATCTGCCAAAGGTATCATGGGGAGGGGTCCTGGAATTGGTGAAGGGGCATTGGCTAATTGCCCCAATGAAAAGCGTTTGTCAAAAGTTTAATCCAAAGACAATCTTCTTTCTGTTAAATCAATTTCCCGCTGTAGCATTGAAGTGGCCCTAGTTAAAAACTGATCAATAGTCCCTACAACACTCCCTGCCACTAGTTTCCTCCCCTTCGTAGCCATGACCGTAAAAAATCAATAAGGGATACCTTTGCAGTCTGTTGATCAATAGCGAATCAGATGTTAACACTATGCTACAATGCAGTGCTAAGAAGTGCCAAGTAGCACACTGACCTTGTTCATTGGGTCCAAGGCGAGAATCAAGGGGAAGGGTCCGTCCCGTCCACAATCGTCCTCGGACGGGCTCAGACGGGCCCGCCCTTGGCCCGGGCTTTGCCCGGCTCGTCCTGCGACGCGGGTCAGAGCGCTGGTTAAATGCGCCTCCTGGCGCTGGTGGGACGTCTGTGGAGCGTGCCGCCGCTGAGCCTGCCGGGAATTGTAGTCCCGGGGCGGCGGCGCGGATCGTGGCGTCCGGTGACTCCTGGCGGTGGCGGCAAAGTGCTGTGGGCTCTCGCTGCTGCTACTGGTATGCAGGTATGTCTCCCCCCCATGCAAAACAGTCTTGACCCTTTTCCTCATGGGAAAAGTCCAGCTCGAACTGGCAAGCCAGGTCTTCCCTGGAACAGAAACAAGCATCCTTTGACTAGTTTAGGAGTAACCATAGAATAGAAAAGGAGAGTACCCTGCCTCAAAATATAAAGGCCCTAGCTAGAGGGTCCAAGAGATATACATAGAGGGGTGGTTAACCTAGGGATTGACACTGAACATCACAATCACATGGTCAAATCAAATAGACTAAACAGTTCATATTGAAAAATATATTTTTTATTTTTTGTTTTCTGATAACACAGACATAAAAAGTTTCTTCTTAAAATATAAAAATATATTTTTTAGTATATCTGCAGTGCATATAGGTCATAAATAAAACAAACATACATATAGGGACAATAACAGAAGGGAAATTTGTCCTACCCAGTAACGGCCAATACTTAACACACACTAAATCATTCACATTCAATCCTTCCTTACTCTAACTAGTCTAGTACCATACATCATTCATTCTATCAGTCAATTTTCTACTCCTTGCGGGTATAGCACAACGATGGTTCATGTGCTGGTTATGTCAAGATGTTAATCCGGATAGGTGGTTTTAGCTACGGGTCCTGATGTAGTGAGGACAATAACCGTATTCCTGGAGACATACGCCGACGCGCGTTTCGGTGACAGGCCAGTTAGGCCGCACCTTCGTCAGGGCAAGGGGCAGTATACTGGGACGGGCACAGAGATAAACTTCTGCAAGATAAGGAGTAAAACATGCATTTTACTTTCATGTATGTATATATACTTTTCAAATTACAGTTCAGTGCTAGCAATAAACATTCATCATCATAGATGGGTTACTACATATTTCAGACATTTAAAGAGACTTCCAATATTTCAGCATGTTATTTTGTACATCTGATAAACACTGGAGCAATGCTCCTATACCTGACCGTTGATTGCCATGCAGTGTCAAACCTTCTAGAGACACTCCCTAGGATAGATTCCCCGAAAGGTGAAATCTAAAAGGCATCATGATAGCCTTGACTGTATGGACCAAAGAGCACATTCAATACCACACAAATTCTTTACTCACACATAGGTCTATAAACTGTTTTTATCATACATATTAAGACAGTTCATAGTCTCTCTCAGCACTCCTCTCTTTTGAACACGCATGATTCTGTAGTGTAGATCAAGGACCGAGTCCAGAGTCAACAGGTAGTTCAGCTAGTCATTATTTGTTAGTATAGATCCCAACTAGGACCAAGTAGTCTAGTATAACCATGCCCACAGTTGTTTAGTTATTTCTGGGATTTTCACTTTTATATTTTACCTGATTTTAGTTTTATTATTCAAGGATATCAGGCATCAGGCGACTTCTAGGAGGTATGGGGGCGCCGATGCTGCTGGTAAAATCCAAAGCCAGGCTTCAGGCCGTTCAGTTTCTGTCAGGGGGATAATTAGATTAACTCTTTTGTCAACATTTCGGGGTACTTCTAAACAGGTCAGATTCTTGTTGTTAGTCCATATCCTTTATAGTATCTGTGCTTATGGCCAAAGGGCATCAAAGAGGTCTTTCAGGTATCCATCTCTACCACTCTCTAGTTTACAGAGATCGTGTTTACCGGTTTAACATATTTAAAGGGCTTGTTATTGTCTAACAGACCTAGTGCTGTAAGTTCTCGAAATACCTACCAGAATCGATCGGCACCTTGGCGTGGTGTTTTTATTCCCCCTTCCTGTTTAGGCAGTCATATAGGGTCTGAATGATAGTAGGCAACAATGGAGCCTGTCAAAAAGGGCGAAGCTAAATCAGTGACGTATCATGGTCAAGATAGTAATTAGTTATTATTACTATAGAGTAATAGCATGTTTCGGAAAGTTCATTAACACCACGCCTCGCTATTCAACAGTGCTGTTTATAGCTACCAGTACATACCGGGGAAGTTGGCTCGTAGGGCTGGAGTTCTCCTTTTTAGTGTTAAAACAGGCGCTGAATGGTACATTTACTTCTGGCGTTCCTACAGATAAAGATGGCAATTCAGTAAAACTACAGAGCCCAACTCCTGCAGTTTCATATTACATATTTATTTTACATCATTATTTACCTTTTATAAATACATTCGCTGTTCTTAGAAGGGGGTTCCAGTAGTGCTGTACTATGTCGTTTTCTTGTCATAGGTAGTATAGGTATACGATGTAATCCCAGAAGGATAGAGCTGCCTCAGTGGGGGACTGGCTGGTGCTGCACCTGGGGCCGGGGGGCATAAAGAATACTAAGAGACTGGTCTCTCTAGACAGGTTTCGTAGTTATAGGGCGTTCGATTTTCAATGCTTACCTTCGTCTCGCGAGCAGTCTTCCTTAAGTTGGGATTCCGCCGACCCGGTCTGTTGGCCGATAAACGGAGACTGGATTTTCAGAGGCAGTTTCCGGCGTCCTTATCAAGGATCGTCGTTTTCGCGCCCACTCGACATACCAGATCAGCTGTCCCTGATTTCATAAAAAGAATAGACGGACTATTTTCTCCACCCTGTATTCAGTCGCCATCTTGTGTATACCAAACAGTGGGTAGAAACGCTGTTTAAGGTATCATTTGAGGTGCTGAGGCGGCCATCTTACTAAAACCGATCGTCTATTTTCGTTTTCTTCATAGAGATACGATTTTTTGAGGCATGAAGTGTATAATATAGATACGATGGTATATATATTTATATATAAAGGTGCCAATCAGGCAATTTAGGATTTTCATAGTTTTTTTATATATAATAGTAGTTAGATCTTCCTTAGGAATGCCGCTGATGGACCAAGAAGTGATGTCGAACCATAAATAGTTATGGTTAATATATAAGCTTTTTTCGCTCACCGAGATAGACAGAGATTAGGTGCATCCCCTATATTTGACATCGGTGCACATTCTTCCAAGGATCGAGTTATTCAGATAGATAGACAGCCATGTAAGTTCAATCCCAGTTAGTATATTCTAAATCAGTCTCCAATAGATAGTAACACCCCTCATCAGCCAGGCTAGTTTGAGTCCAGTGTTAACTTGATCCATGTCCTGTCCTCCCTCCAGTCCCTCGCACAAAGTAACATGCCACTGAGACTCAGGAAACCATAAGCCAAATGAGTAATGGCGACGGCACGTTGCCTTCAACAGGAGAGCAGAAACCAGATAAAAGCTCTTCTGCTCCCTCATGACGTTGCCGATTATTCAGAGTTGCAGACCAGAGTCTGTTGGAGCCGTGTCGAGTAGCTGTTCCAGGTTCCGGTGTGGGTACGGTTGCACAATTGATAATCAGACGAATTCCTCTTTCCGGCATTCGCTCTAAGTATGGGAGTACTTGATCCAGTTGTGCCATTTCTCTTTGTGCGAACAGAGATTTAAACCGATTCCTTGGTGGATGGAATCTGCTGTTTTGGGCTGCATACTTCCTTTGCTTGATTCTAGCGTGAGGTGTTCCTCTCAGTAGGCGGAACACACGTGTGTTGTCTCTTGTGGTTTGTAGGAATACCTGCACTGGTCTAAAGGACGATTATTCTTGCCTGGCACTTGTTCCGTTGGTGAGTTTCCCTGGCTCCCCAAGCGGGACAAGCGCATCGAGTAGTTACACGCTCATATTTCTCCCTCCGTTGTAGAGCTTGCCTTTACGCAAATTCATGCGGAGGGGAGTTAAAGGCTGCATAATTACCTACCAAGTAACAACTGAGAGATTCGAAATTTCTCTTTTTAGACAATACAGATACTTATGATAAGAGTACTTCACGTTGACGCCCTAACTGTGTGTGTCCTTTTGTGCTAGTCTTTGTCCTATTGGCTAAACATCCATAAGGCATTTATGTTTCATTGAGGAAACATCAAGTATGCTTTGTCAATGGTTTGAGGCACCTGGTAGGTGTGCTCATAAAGCCCTCACCCACCAACCTAGTTGGTGGCATGCTTCATCATCGGGCCCACCCAGTGACACCTAGCGTGTCCCGGGTGTGCTTCGACGCCTGAAGACAGCGGAGCAGGTATGTCGCTGTGTGTGCGGTGAAGACTGTTATGGATTGTTCAGGACCGGTGCAGCGAAGGAGGCAGTACAGGTCCACGGCAGGCTCTGACCAAGAACTCAGGTCAACCCATGCCACTTCTCTAAACCATGAAGTAGCACTTTTGACAAACCAGCGTGTTTTCTCGAGTTGGGAATTCCCCACTCACACATAGAAAAACACTTTAGGGCGTGTATACACATAGTCTGGATATACACCCACTAATTTTAATTGCACACACTTTTTTACCCGTCCTGAAGAAAGCCAGCATAGTAATAAGGCACTGGCTGAAACATGTTGACACACCCCAGGATGTGAGAGGTCGTAACTCGCCTCCACCATCCGATAAGCCTTACTTTTAACCGCTGACGGTGACCCAGCTAATAAAGTGTACTTGCCCCTGGGCACTGGGATCCCCGCCAAGCCGTTTTAAATTCACAATCCATAACAGTCTTCACCGCACACACAGCGACATACCTGCTCCGCTGTCTTCAGGCGTCGAAGCACACCCGGGACACGCTAGGTGTCACTGGGTGGGCCCGATGATGAAGCATGCCACCAACTAGGTTGGTGGGTGAGGGCTTTATGAGCACACCTACCAGGTGCCTCAAACCATTGACAAAGCATACTTGAGTCCTTGATAAATTAAAATAATTTATTTTCTTTTGATTATTTAGCTAGTCCATTTTTGATTTATTGACATATAATTCGGGGGATAAGGACTAGCTTTCTGGTCCTCTCTCTCCCTCTTGATACACGCACTCATTGAGGAAACAAACATGTGCCAAATACTGCGATAATGACCCGGTTGGGTTAACTGTACGTTTCAGTTGATTGTTCCTCTCTTGAGGTGAAAGAGTAGGTTTGCTTATACTCCGGGCCGGTCCTAGGACTTCTGGGGCCCCGGGCGAAAGGGAGGATGTGAGGCCCCTCTAATTTGCATGTAACATCACAAGGATTGACATCACAAAAAGTGACATCACAGGACTATTGATCTTATTTGGCGTCACTGAAGAGACCTTAAGTGGATATCAGTAACATGGACAAAAAGATAAATATACAAATGCAATAAGTCCATATATTTTAAAACTGTATAAAATGGAGTACATTTGTCACATTGGATGGAAAAGCTAGGTGCAGGTCTCAAAATAATGGATAGTTTTTACTCCATGTTAACTGATTGTTTCCAGATGAGCGCATGATAAAAATCCCACAGCATTGTGGAAAATAAATTGAATGGCATTACTGGGAAAAATTTTGCAAAAGGGAATATATAGCAAGATTAATTCGAGTTCAGATACATGTACTTTTCATTTTACTTCGAAAGCTATGTAACTCACTGACCATAACACAAAAGGGCAGCTGAGAACCAAGAACCAGTGCTTTTGGATTTATAGTACAGAATTATTCACTTTTCCTCACAAGGCTTGAGGGGATGAGAGCATAGAAAACAAGTGAGCAAATCTACATTTATTATAAAAAGCAGATAAAAGGAAAGATTGCAATCAAACAATGAAGATAGAGTAACTCCAACATTCTAGATTATTCTTGTTGAGTGGCTCCCTGGTATTGATTCATTAGGGAAGGTCTAGTATCTGGGTGTGTTTAAAGTAAAGGTATGCTGTGTAGATTCAAGGGGTTTTCAAATCAATGTTTTTGATTTGGTATTAAACTGTAGGAAGTGGTACTGGCCGGCTTTAGCGCTGGTGAAGCACTGTGCGACAATGTTTGTTGGTGCCCTCCAATGACGCCCTCCGCTACAGATTCCCTCACTAACACCCTTTAGCAGTGCCTCTCAAGTCTCCATAACCACACTCTCGCTCAGATGCATTTAATTTGATTTACAGTGCCACTGATACCAGTGTAGAGTGTCAGAGCACTTTTTCTTTTTTTTTTTGCAGAGTTTTATATAGAGCGAACTTGACCCGAACCGAATTGGGTATCAGAGCGCTTTACATAGGACCAGTTACATTACATGAGGACACACATTCATTTTTGTTAGGCACGGGGAGATTAAGTGATTTGCCCAGAATCACAGGATGTTTGGCGTTGTTACCGTGACTCGAACCCAGATCACGAGGTCGAGCGCCCTGGCCGTTAGCCCAACTCCTCTCCCCCACTTAATATCAAATACATTACACAGAGACAATCAATCATACGTGTGTAAATCACTCTATAGGAAAAGACTCACATGACAACACATGACAACCATACTAGTAGGAAGTATAGTTTAATAGTGAATGGTCAGGAGAAACACAAACTATGAATTTAGAATGTAACACCATGGTTGAGGGTTCTCCTTAATAACCAGAATTGATTTCTACCTAAAAGAACCCATTTTGCAACATTAGGATAATCACAGACTGGGGGGAAAACATAATGCTCTAATTTATACCTTGCAGTTTGCATCAAGCTCTAAGATGACAGTTAACAGCTCACTGTTCTTTGTTAGGATTTTGACTTATAAACTGCAACAAACAAAAGGCTCTCTCTGACAAAAGCAGTAACCCACTGAGCTATTTATATTAGGTGCACTTGGTGTTTTACATAATACGTGTTCTTTGCAGCAGGCACATTAACCGTCTGTACTACCTTTCCACGAATCAAAACTTCCACTTGACAAAACTCTATCTCTGACTAGGAAGAATATTAATCACCGGAGTTATCATGATACTTTTATTGTTGCCGGAAATTGCTGGAGGCCAGGAGGAGGCATGAAGTGTTTTTAAAAATATAATATAATATACCTGCAAACATGACACCCCACCCGAAGTCAGTGCCAGGTGCAATTGTACCGGTCATAACGCCCTAGAGCCTCCCTGCTCAAGGGTCCTCTGACCTCAGTGACAGTCATAGTCGTACTATGATGTGCTGCTTCGTAGCCCTCCGTTCAAAACTGGAGGTGAACTTCAGTATGGATTATGATTGCCAGACTTTCAAGGTTAACCCATGCTTGCCACTGTTAGGGTCCACCTGCTGGTGCTAAGACACCAGAGCTTCTATGGTCTTGCAGGGCCTTCGACAGTCTAGCATGGGAATGTGCTCCCTCAGGAGAGTTGTCTAGCGGACAGGTCCTGAGGGCTGAACTTGGTTCCCCAGTTACAAATTCAGCAGCTCTGGCCACAGTCCCACATCTTCTCCCCCACTGAACACCATACTGCCCCACTGAGAGAAACTCGCACTGCTTTCAGCTACAACCCAATTGTGCCCGCTATAAACACCTGGTTGAGACTCAATTGAAATTATGCACTAGACAAGAGTAATATGCTGCTGAAAAAAAATAAGTTATAACATCCTGGAGAAAGCAAACAGTCAAAGGAAAGCAAGATTAAGAAACACGTGCAAAATGTAAGAAGGAACAACATAGTTAGTTACCTTAACCACTTGGATGCTAAGCTCCCTGATGTTCTTCCATGTAATTTCCATTGAAGTCAATGGAAACTCCATGACGAGCTGAGCTCGTCATGAGCGTCGAAGGGGTTAACACTTTTGCACTTATTATTCAGAAATCAGTGAGTGCTTTTGCTTGAAAAGTTAAGGATGTGACTACAAGTCCCAAAAGGGACATTTTGTTATCCAATCCACCCTTTAAGCAGGTATTTCAGTACCTCCAGGAGTATTGCACTTCTCTACCGGGGAAAACAATGTTGTTCAAAGAAAGACTAGAAAACAAAAATAGTGCTTCACTGGTAAACTCTGTAATGTGGTGCTAATGTGTTTTTATTTGAATAAAATCAATCAGGCCACTTTGCAACCCACCGTGTCTTGCTTTATTTGGTTATATTTCCCATCTTGAAACTTATTTCTCTCCGTCCTGAGACTGCACTTTGGAATAGAAAAATGTCTAAAAAAGACAAAATGTCCAGCAAAAGTGTTTTTTCTTTTTGGATTAATTTCACGGAAGAACAAATAAAGGAAAAGAGATAAGAGGGAGTGATACCCATTTCTTGAAGTTACGGTTTTCAGTAAGTGCGGAGGAGCAAGAGAGAAAAAGAGTAAGAGTAAGAAGGGGGGGCAGCTGCCAGCGGCAGAGCAAAGTGGGCACTGTCCTTGTCCTCTCTGGGCAAGAAGGAAAATGACAGTCTGGCCTCCCTGCCCCGAACAGCCAAGCCTTATCTATAGGCTTTGGCTATTTCTGCCATCCTGGGAGGCGTGTTTAAAATGAAAAAGTATGGGGAACTAAATATATTAAATTAAAGAAGTAGGGGCATGCCCCCAAGGCTCTAGATATGAGACCTAAAGACAGGCAAAATACTTCGAAGTAAATCTATAGGCCATCATGACATGCCTGGGGCTCATCTGCTGTTAGCATAGCAGCACTACAAAATGGACACAAGGCCCAGGAAAGGGGGCCCCCACACCAGGTCCTTGCAGCTTCTCCGGCGATTAGAGGCCCAGGGAAGAGGCCCCCCCCCACACCTGGGCCTTGCAGCTTCTCCAGCGCTTAGAGGCCCAGTGAAGGGGGCCCCCCACAGCTGGACCTTACAGTGTACTCCAGTGTTTTGAGACCCAGGGAAGGGGGCCCCTCTCCCCTGAGCCTCGGAGCAGTAACGAGCAGGCACATTTCCATAAAAAAAAATCGGTATCAGTGATGCGATTTGGCTGCTCCCTCCTCCCCACACCCGCCTCTCCTTATCTAAACAAAGGGGCCTTCTGTTACCTAGAATGGCCGGTACTTAACAGGGGTGCTGCGCCGTCCCCGCACTGTGAGTTTACATAATTGCTGGCCCCTTCCCATTATGCTTGTCTCTTCCCCCACTGCACCCCCTGGAATGCCACCACTACCTCACCAGCAAGATCAAGGCACCTCTTTTTGTAATATGATAGTGTGGGGCAGGGGGCCTCAGAGGAGCAGGGCGGCTAACTGTGGAAGTGTGGCCTTTCACACGGATGTGGTGGCCCCCCTGTGTTTTAGCTTAGCGCGAGGCCCTGGGCAGCTGCCCACACTGCCCAATGCCTAGCGCCGGCCCTTCTTATACTTCACTCATTGGAACGAAATGCATTGGTTAATGCTGCTATTTGTTTTCTTGCCCAAACCCAACAGGGGATTATGGTAGAGCGGTATATCATCAGTCTCTGGCATCCTCTGTGAAGCGAGGCACACATTTATCTGGGTAGGTTATGAGGATATATATACATATATATATGTATACCTACAAATGTCCACATTTACTTTACCAACAGAGTCTTACACAATTATTGTTTCTAGCTTGTTTTGTTTTCTCGTTTCTATAGCACTACTATATTTTGTGCAATACCTAGGGTGCCCAAGGATTTCCTACTACCTTGGTCTAGACGGTACAAGACACTCCTGGTGTGCTCAACTGAACAGTTCTTTTCCTTTACAGGTAGTTTACCCTAAGGTTTAGTGTTTATTTAAACAGTCTAGAAGGGTTCTAGCTTAGGTGCTTACTGTCTTTCCAATTTCTTTAAATTAGAAATATTTGATGTATGAATTGAATCCGCCTCACCTGTTTGAATCTTTTATTTTTTATCTTATCATGTTCTCTATGATTTTAATAGTTTACCAATAGGAAATTGCCCTTATTTTGATATTTCTTAAATACTTAAGTTTACAATACTATGCATTCACATTTACAGAAAAAAGACAAGCAATGTTGCACTTCAATTTCGGGCACTTGCCCAGTATTGCACATTTTGAACATTGAAAGAAATTGGAGTGAATTGGGAGTGATAAGAATTTAAGAAATTTGAGTACCTTTATTTACTCTTTAATCGTTTTTAAAAATTCAACAAAAGTGTCTATATATTAGGGCAACTTTGTGATTAAACTCGCTGTTAGCATGATTTGACATATTGTAAATAGGTACTTCTTTTAGTAAATCTAACTCCCCATATATAGTCTGTCTTTTACCTCTATTGTGTCCAGAAAACGGAGGGAAAACATTGTAACAATAGTATTTAAACCACGCGGGATGTGGAGCATGTCATGTGGTCAAGACAAAGGAGACCCGGTCGAAACGCGTCATGTTGTGATTGTAAAATAAACACACATCAGAAAACTTTATCCTGTGTAGTGGTCCGTTCCTGTAAGCATATGCTGAAGCAATTGTATGTGGACAGGATTTAGTGTCGATACATATATATATGTATAACTACAAAAGTCCACATTTACTTTACCAACAGAGTCTTACACAATTACTGTTTCTAGCTTGTTTTGTTTTCTCATTTCTATAGCACTATTATATTTTGTGCACTACCAAGGGTGCCCAAGGATTTCCTACTACCTTGGTCTAGAAGGTACAAGACACTCCTGGTGTGCTCAACAGAACAGTTCTTTTCCTTTACAGGTAGTTTTGTAGTGTAGTTCCTATATTCCCAATAGGCTCTGCGCATTGGAATAATATAAACAGCAGTGTAGACGTAGGACTGAGGTCATCTAGGTCTCTACTGACTATATCAGACTTCATTAGTTTTGCCAGCTAGCTCAGAGGTCACTAGAAACATTCTCGAATAAACAAGGAGGAGTTTAACTTCCCTGGATAGACAAGAAGGGATTAGCTTCTGACAACCATAAAACATGACAACTTTGCTCCCTCAGAATAAGAGTGTATCTCTAGAGTCGTGTGAAAACAATAGACAGCTATTTCACTCAGTCAATTGTGCATACTTAGTTTCACCAGAGGGCAGAGAATGGAGAGACGGGCGTTTTCAATAAAAGGTGTTATTTATTAAGCAGTCTTCTTTGTCATGCAAGAGAAATGAATTGCCACAATTGCAATACTTATAGTAAAGTAAAGTGCGTACAGTAAAAGGAGTATTATAAAATAATACTGTAAAAGCATTGATATGGTTTCTTAGCCATATGATACTTTAAAATAGATAAAATATATACATACATAAATACATTGACTAACGTACTCAACTGGTGCTTCTAAATATGCCTACCCCGGTGTACCTGACCTAAGCCTAATACGTGGGAAGGAGTAAGTAAGTAGCAGTTTAAGTTAAGTTGGTTTTGCCAAGAATCTGAATCAAGAATTCTCTTTAAGGGTTTAGTCAGCTCCGTACCTGGGTAATAGAAAGCAGGAGGTCTGGTATCTCTCTCTCAGGACTCGATATCCCAGCAACCCGCAAGGGCGGCTGAAAACACCGGAGCTGGATTTTCTCGGCTGGAGAAAAAGACAGCGTCTTCCTCAGTGCGTCAAAAGGGAGGGGAGGCGTCTGTGGGCTCTCGCATCAGCTGGGCTCTCGGGCAAGTAGATAGCCGCTCTGCTCCAAACCACCGTGTGTTTGCTTAAGGCAACGTTGGTATATTTATACCTGAAAGGTGCCGGGGTTGACGTAAGGTTGGACATAAGACGTCAATAAAGATGTCACTAAGAACTGGCCATTCTTTCAGTGCTCACAGGAGTTCTAGGACAAATCAAAACAGAAGCATGGGGATTTCCCAGGTTGCTGGAGGTTTGCTTTGTTTAAAGAACGCGTTGTACTCTCTAGGAGTCTGGGGAAGTAGCCTTGCTTAATTTGGACTGCATGGGCTACGACTAAATATGGATATGATTCTTATGCCTTTATAAGGATATTATTTATTATAGCCATATAAGGGCATAAATTAGGAATATTGAATTAGGGTCCTAGATAGAAATACAACAGTTTACCCTAAGGTTTAGTGTTTATTTAAACAGTCTAGAAGGGTTCTAGCTTAGGTGCTTACTGTCTTTCCAATTTCTTTGTTGTAATAGGTCTTCTTCCCTGCTGTCCCCACCCTTTCCTTTCCTCCCTTGATTGCATCACATATCTGTGCTATAATAGCAAGCAGACTTAATATCGAGAGGTGGACCATTTTTGAGCATCGTTCCGATACAGAGGAGTTGGTGAATCTGACATCCAGTGGCAAAGTGAGCATGGGACCCATGTCCGGGCATACCCAGCCAATTTAGGGCGAACGGAGCAAACACAAGGAGCCATGAATTTTGACACAAATCACTACCTATTGAAAAAAGGTAGTCTTGACTTTGTGGAAACATTTACTTCTCCTTGAGGCAGGCGTAAATTGTGAGAAAAAAAACTTTGGGGGATATGTACCATGAAGTGGCGGAGCGTGTCGTTAGCCTCCTGGGCTTAACGATACACTTGTTTAACAACTAAGCGCAAACGCAGGCAGCCTTGCACTAGAGTGCAAGGGTGTCTGTGTGCAGGGGAGGATTGGTTATATGTAGGAAGGTGTCCCTTCCTGCACATAAACAATCCTAAAATGCCATTTTGTAACTTTCATGTGTGCTGCTTCATGCGTTCATAAATTTTTGTTTCTGTACAGGAAGAGACACCTCCCTGTACATAAAAAAACAAGCATTTGCAATGCAATAGGTCTCGCAGTTACATGAGTTTGAGCTATTGGCATTGTAAATGACAATGCCTTTTATTTATGTTTTGGTTTTTAGAGCCTAAGTCTAAGGCATTGTCATTTACAATGCCAATAGGTTAAACTATTGGTAATGCGAGACCTATTGCATTCCAAATGCTTATTTTGTTTATGAAGTTTTGTATAGTACGAACTAGACCCGAAGGTATTGGAGCGCTTTATATGAGCATCAGTTGCGTTTCAACCAGACGGATTCATTTGCAAAATGGTAGCTGCGCACATAAAGTTGAAAAAAAAGTGAAAGTACAAATTTATTATACTGTTGGAAAAAAGAAACGATAAATCGCTACTGGAGGCTTGTAGGTGCAGTTCTGCATGTCAGTCATATCTTTTGTGGTGGGTGCAGTCTGGGTGCTGAACTACAGTACGCGGGGTGGGGAGAAATAAATCGATGCTGCTTTAGATGCACTCTAGGTGATGGAAACGGATGATACTACAAACTCTTTTTCGGGCAGAGTCGACGTCTGGTGAAGCAGAGTCGCTGCAGAGCTTTTGATTAACTCTTGGCGTTCCTATGGAAGACTGGGAAGTACTACAAACTCCTGACCAGTGGCACAACTGTCTCTAAAACTATCACGCAGTGAAAGACTATGCTGGTTCTCACAGCCAATCGCAACCCACACTTTGACTCCGCGTATACTGACCCAATGAACAAAAAACAATTCTGTCCCTAGTTGTAGTTACACAGCCTTTCTACAGTGACCTTGTTTTGCCACAATCAATACATTGTTTCCTTATACCTTACTGTGGCACCTCTACTTCTGGCTTCTGCTGCCGAGTAGTGGGGGCGGGTCAGGGGGTGTCATGTGAGTCCGGGGACGCAGCAGTGCTGGAAGGCACAGAGCTCGTCCGATACAAAGAAAAAGAAAGTACGGTATGCCGCGCTGTTAAAAAGAATGAAATCAATGTTTGTAAGTTCTTTTTGGTGATGTGCGCATAAGAAAACAAAAGTGTGGCCACCACTTTACATATTTTTTTTTTTTACTTTTTATTTGCAGGATAGAATTGCAGAAAATCACACAGTACAATCTGGTCCCAGAAATTGCGAAGTAATGAAATGTTCACAGTACTGTACATGCATATGTAATATTTCGTTTTCTTATTTTCTTTTTGTTACATTCCCAACTCAACCCACCCAACAACCCACCCGGGCACTCGCATATAGTCATATTAGTCATTATATCTACATGGCGGGACTTCTCACAGCAGTCTTTCATTCAGTCTGGATAGGTGTCGTATCACCATTCGGGAACATACAAAGCACCTTTCAATTACATCTCGTCCACCTCTACGTGAAATGCACCCGTGCCAACCCCGAGTCTCCTCCATCCGGGACAGCTGCGTGTTCGGGGAGTCTGACCATGTATCTCCCCGCAATAATCACCACATCTCAGTCAGCCTCAGACAACAACTCAGACGTTTCCTCCCCGCCAATCATTTCAAAGGACAACATCATGGCGTTCCACTCCAACGATATAGGAGTCTTTCTTAGGCCCTTACGCTCCTCTAGCTGCAGCGCCAACCCCTCCGCCTTACCCCACCGCTTCCGCCCTCCATACGTCAGTGTCAGGCGGCCTTCGCAACTTCCACCTCATGGTAATAGTTCACTTAGCTAGCAGCAGTGCAAGATCAGCGAACCGAGTAGCCACGCTTTTCTTCTTCTCCGAAGGCCCTAGACCCAGTAAGCTAAAGACTATGGTGTCATATGGCCTATTAGGGGCTACCCTGCGTAGCTCATCGTGTATTGTCTTCCAGTAATATCCTATTTTCGGGCAATCCCACAACATGTGTACTAGCCTCGCATCTTCTAAACCACACCGGGGGCATGAGTCAGATGTGTCCGGGAACATTACATGTAGTCGGTGTGGTGTGAGGTATGCACGGTGCAGAATCATGAGTTGCATGAACTTAAACTTCGGATTCCGCGATACTTTCTTGGGGAATTTAAGGATGCGTTCCCATTCCTTCTATCGTAACTCTCTACCCACGTCCCTTTCCCATGTTTCTCTCAGTGGTTGTAGCGATATCGCTCTCCCGGCGCGTATACCAGTCGTGATCCATTTTGTTAAATGACTACCCGATCCCATCAGGTACTGCATGGTGAGTAAGGTATTCACACCTGGCTCAGCACCGTCCGGCGACCAAGTCTGTGTAAGGTATCGGCGCACCCCCGCATGTAGCAGGAACGAACCCCCAGGAGCGCGGTGTACCCCGCGGAAATCGTCAAAGGGCAGCAGAACACCCTCTCCGTAAAAGTTACCTACCTGCGACACACCCGCATCAGCCCATATTGCGAGCTCCCGAGTGGACAGCAGTCTCGTAACCAGTGGGATCCCCAGCAGTGGTATAGTTGGGGCATAGCAGGAGGCTGAGGAGGTGTATCGTACAGCCCTTCTCCAGCAGGCAATGCAATCTTGAGTAGGGGAGGGGACTGCCCAGGGATCACAGCTTTCGGTAGCAACAGAGTGTGTATGACACCTCTCTTCCTGTCAGTTTCAGACATATCTATTTCATGCAGGTTGCGACCCGCAATCCAGTAAGCCAGCCACTGCAGCTGGCATGCATAATAATATGCCAATAGATCCGGGACTCCCATCCCGCCAGCCACTGTAGGTAGCTGCAGCTTGGCCAGGCCAATACGCGTCTACCCCGCCCCCAAACCAGCTCTGACAACATTGTGTTCAAGGCCCGAAATATAACAGCTGGCACTAACAAGGGTAAATTCGTGAAATAGTAAAGTAGCCTAGGGAGTACTACCATCTTAGCGATGGCCACCCTGCCCGCCACCGACAAAGGCAACGTGGTCCAAAATTGCACCTGCGCTTTCAGCGCTGTTACGGCTCTGCCCAGGTTGCCGTCAAGCATGTCCGTTGCTGCTCTATAAATCTGTATCCCCAGGTAACGGAAGGTCGTCTCGGCCATCTCAAAGTGATAGGGGGAAAGGACAATGGGTCCCGCGCCCCAAGGGCAGCGAAACTGTACCCGTACGATTTAGACTCGCTGATCGTAAGGCCCGAAAGCGCGCTAAAGGCCTGGAACATATCCGGGATGGGATCCAGGTCCCCCTGTAGGTCTCCCAAGTAAAGGACAATATCATCCGCGTAAGCCGACACCACATGGGTCGTTCCGCCTCTCCTGATTCCCTTATGTTGCGCTTGTCGAAGTTTGCACAGCAACGGCTCTAGCGCTAATATGAACAATAAGGGGGACAGCGGGCAGCCTTGCCTGGTTCCCTTCGCTATGTCCAGTTGCGGTGAAATGCATCTGTTTGTGCGTACCCGAGCCGTAGGGCGGGTGTATAATAAACGGACCCACGCAATAAAATCAGCCGGGATTCCAAACCTCTCAAGCGCCGCAAACATATAATCCCACCGGAGTGAGTCGAATGCCTGACGCAAATCCAGGGATATGCATCCCTCAGCTGCAGTGGGTGAACGTTCATGAAGCATAAGTTGGCTAAGCCTCCTCAGATTCATCGCCGTGCTTCTGCCAGGCACAAAACCACTTTGGTCTGGGTGGACTAATCTCAGAATATGCTGAGCTAGTCTCGTCGCTAATACCTTGCTCAGGATCTTGTGGTCGGTATTCAACAACGACAAAGGCCTATAGTTAGCCAGGCATAGACTATCCCTACCCGGTTTAGGCAGTGAAACAATTAGGGCCTGTAGTGTGGTCTGCGGCAGTCCTTGCGCTTTCTTCGCTTCGATGAGCACCGTGTGCAAGCGTGGAGCCAACAGGTCTATATACGCCCCGTAGAATTCCGCCGGCAGACCGTCGGTGCCAGGGGTCTTATTCCTCGGAAGAGCTCGCATAGCCTGTTGTATCTCCACGATCGTAATGGGTCGTGCTAGACCCTCACTCTGTGCTCCCTCCAGGGGCGGTATCTCAAGCCCAGTCATAAACTCCTCGAACGCGCCCTCCAACATACACTGGTGCGGACCATACAATGTGCCATAGTATTCTCGAAAGGCAGTGTTTATATCAAATTGTGTCGTGGCCAGCGTCCCTGTCTGGTCCCTAACCTCCAATACGGGAGTGGGAGCCGGGGCGTCTCTTATCAATCGTGCCAACAGGGGCCCTGATTTCTCAGCGTGCATATGTTGTTTGCAAGTGTATTCCCTGTAATCCAGGACACGTAGTTCCTCCAATAGCTCAGCGTGTTGAATGTGGACCTCCTGCAGTGGTGTAAAGGGCAAATTCGTACCCGCCGCCTCTCTCTCCAACATGGCCAGCCGGCCCTCCACCTCGCTAAGTCTCTCCATTACCATGCGCCTCATGCCTGTTCTTATGTTCATTGCCTCCCCCTGATAGATACCTTAAAGGCATCCCACTCAATTTGTCGCGTGCTAGCCGTGCCAGTATTTATACGGAAATATTGTGTGATTGCGTCTGCGAGGGTTGCCTTGAAGACAGTATCCTCAAGTAAGGCAGGGGACATGCGCCACGTTGGTATAGGCGTGGGCAGTCTGCCCCACTGTACCACTACCTCCACAGGATTGTGGTCTCAGAAGGTCTTACCCATGTGCTCCAACGTGGTCACTGCATCCAGCAATGTCGTGGTGCAAAACATATGGTCTATTCTTGTGTGCAAGTTATGGGGAGGGGAAAAAAAGGTATACTCTTTATCCAGTGGGTGCATGCGCCTCCAAATATCAGCCAGGTCCCATCCCATCGCCCACTGTGATAGTGCATCCGCCTGTCTCCTACATTCAGTAGCCTGTAAAGGTGGGTGCGACCTATCTAGGGATATGTCGAGCACTGCATTAAAGTCCCCCCCAAGTATCCATGTGCATTTCGACCAGTCAGCAATCACCCTATTAAGCGCAGCTAGAAATTCCGACTGGCCTGTATTCGGCGCATACACGCATCCAAACACCACAGGGGAACCATCCAACAATCCTCTGACTAGCACATACCTGCCCTCTGGGTCTAGCCTCTCCTCCACCAATTTAAAGGGAACCGAGTTCCTAAACCATATAGCCGCCCCTCTGGAAAACACAGAGTAAGTAGTAGCAAACAGTTGCCCCTTCCACTTCTTTAGCAACTTCGCACTTTCGTCCTTATTCAAATGCGTTTCCTGCAAGCATGCCACAGCGACACGCCACCTATTGAGTTGCGCCAACACCCGGTGTCTCTTATGGACCGAGCCCATACCCCGCACATTCCAGGTGCACACCGTGTATTCGCTAAGAGTCCCCATGGTGATCTGCGACAAACATGAACAGTATTTCCCGCCCTGTTCCAATCATATATACAAAGTAAGTCATGAGTGCCAGAAAAACACGTAATCCCCAAACTTCAAGGTCCCCACTCAAAAAAAAAACATGAGGTCCAAACACAGGCACCCAACTGGGGTGACAAACAGACTGAACCATTGCTGCGCCCTGGGGGTGCACTTTTCATATTTAGCATGGTGTGCACGCTATTATTAAAGTGAAAGCAGGCCTGACCCGCTGTCAACGATTAAAAAATATAAACAAAAGAAAAGCATGTCCGCCATTATCTCATCTGAGGCGGTTGCTTAAATAAAACCAGACCTAACAAAAAAAAGTACTGGCACAGATGACAGAACACGGTTGGGACGGGTAGAGTAGAGAGGGTAGTGTACTGTTTGGGTGGGTGGGCTAGGAGCCAGGTGTCCAGAGGGAGGAAACGGGTTGTGATTGGACGCAGCGGCAGAGCCTTGGGTGCAAGGAAGGTAAGAGGCTGGAACAGCAAAGCCGAGTGGGTGGAGGGAGTAAAGTGATTGAAACTATGGATGCAAAGCCTAGCGCGTGTGTGTGTCTGTGTGTGTGTGCGCGGTGGGGGGTTCAGGGTTACAGGCATCAGAGCCGGGTATGCATAGATATACAGTACAAGGCTACAGAGCAGACTGGTGAAGCCGATAAGACGTGTGGCGCTGGGGAAGCGGGAGCGGTACTGTCAGAGGTCCGTGAACTCTGCTGCTTTCGTCTTTTTTCTGCTGCACAATAAACATTGACGCGCGAGGAGCGAGGAGCGAGGAGCGAGGAGCGAGGAGCGAGGAGCGAGGAGCAAGGGGCAAGGAGCAAGGAGCAAGGAGCAAGGAGCAAGGAGCAAGGGGCAAGGGGCAAGGCTGCGACTGAAAAAATAATGTTGCTGCTATGTGCTGCCTGTGTAGGCATGAAGGCAGCGTGAAAAAAGAGCGAGTTAAGTAGCAAAGAGTGAGTTAACTAACCTCTACAATACCGGCGTGGCCTGCGGCTCATGCACTCCCTCGTGAAAGTGAAAGCGTAGGAGAGCGCGAGAACGGACGTGCGCGTTCATCACCCATGTCTGCTAAAGCGCGCGTTCATACCCATTGTCTTCAATGGGTTTTTAAGCGCGTGCACATCTACTGTACCACTTTTCAACCTACACAGCGACAATAAGACTTGCTTCGCGTATAGCGCTGCATCGCGAGGCGAGACCTAATAAGCGCGTGCACATCTACTGTACCACTTTTCAGCCTACACAGCGACAATAAGACTCGCCCGCGTATAGCGCTGCATCGCGAGGCGAGACCTAAAAATAGCATTTTGCTTTTTCCACGTGTGCTGCACAAGGCAGCACACATGGAAAAAGCAAAAACGAGGAGAAATAATGCATTTCTCCTTGTTTCGCCAACCTAAGACCAGGAGTTTCCTATGTATGCCACCCTTGTCCATAGGGGGCAGCGTCAAAAACAATGGGTGTTGCAGTGGAACGCCCACCGCAACACCCACTGCACGCCCCTTTCAAGCTAAATATAGAGTGAAAGGGTGTTATGTGCAAGACAGTGTTAAGCCACGTTAAGTACCTTAACTCTGCCTTGTACATAAGACAAGGCTCCTATCGCCACGGGAACGTCACAAAAAAGTGACATTCCCGTGGCGATAGGGGCTTGTGCATATGCCCCTTTGTCTCTGAATGTTTTTCAAACTCTGGATGTGTGCTGCTTTGTACAGTTCCCACTCAATGTGTGAAACGTGTTAAACTATATAGAAATATGAGGGCTTAATCACAAGCCTCCTGCGCCACTATTGCGTCATTTTTTATTTTTTTTTAAAACCTTTTTTTATGCAGTAAGGAATATACAAATACGGGCCTACAACCAGTCAGGCCGGCCACGACACAGTATGAGAGGCCAATAACTCCGGAAGGATGTGCCCTGGAATCAGCCAACAATATAGAAGCAATCAGTTTAGTCTGGAAAGGTTAAGTACGGCCATCGAGCAGGATCAAAGAAGGTTAATTTTATAATAAGGAGTATAGCAGGATCAATTGCAGTTTATGGATATCCGAGTTCCCATAGCGGGCCACGAAGCAAACAGCAAAACATAAGGGCATCAATATGGATAATCATCAGCAACAGTTTACATCAATCAGGATATGGACGCCATATATCAGAGCAGTACCCACCGTGGCTCGTCTCTTGTCTACCTATCACCCAGTTACATGTTTTAGACAGAACGGAGGAACCGGAATAGCAACAGGGAATATAACCATCCGCTACACTAACCTAAAGAAGAAAAAGAGGGGAGAAGGGAGGGAGGAAAGGGGAGAAGTAATAGAAGCAAGAAGGAGAGAACGCCGCGCCGATGCAAGCGCCCCACAGCAATAAGCACGCAAAGAAAGTAAGGATATCGCCAGCAAGGTGGGCATGCGAGTCGCAATAGCAATGTGGCAAAATCGTAGGAAGGAGAACAACACACCTCCAGTTCCCACCCTCAATCGTACCATGGGAGACAGGCACAGACGCGGCGCTCCGATAAAGGGATACAAAAGAGCCATAGAACTAAGGAAAAGAAAACCGAGAAGAAGCCCCAGCCCACCCACCCCACCCTGCACCCCTGCAGAAGGCTACGGCCTACCCCCCCAGCAGCGTGCCTGTCGCCCTAAATCAGAACCCGAAATATAGAGAAGTCAAGGAGAGAGAGGAATAAAGAGGCAAAAAAAGGGGGAAGGAAATCAAGAGGGGGGGGAAGGAGACCATCAATCGAGTCGTTCGGCCCCAGCCCCCCGCCCACCCACACAATTATACAGCGTCTAAACGAGATCGACACAATCTCGGGTATCATAAACTCTCAAAGGGATCGTCCATATTATCATGATTGGGGGTCTGCCTCATCACAATCCGTTCACCGGTAGTCCTCAGGGTTCAGTTCGGCTCACCCCTGGCCTTACCTAGTCATCACTACCACACATGATATAGCAGTGGGAAGCAAACATTTCAAGATGGAGAGCCTACTCGATCGGAACAAAACAAGGCAAGGGTGTAGACCAGGGTGCCCCGGCAACCAGCAACAAAACAAGAATTCTTCTCTGCAGTCCGGAACTCCCAACAATGACACCAAGAACAGCAAAAAACAGGAGTTCAGACTCGCCGTATAAGAAAGCAGAGGCTCCCCCGCAGTACAACAGCACGACCTCACCAAAGTAGATCGGAGCAGCAGTCCACAACGCTCCTCGAACACTCGAGCAGGATCGGGCCCCAACATGGAGCCCACGCCCTCGCACTCCACACTCACAACTGCCAGGAGATTCGGGGACGCAGGCTTGCAGTCTTATCGATGCACAGCGGTAGCACTCCTCGCAGCGATCGAGGGGGACGAGGCAGCGCCACCACGGAGTCGAGCCGCGTCCATGAAGACCGGTCCATCAAAGATGGCGGCGGACCGTATACCTTTCACAGGGGCACCGGGGGCCAAGGCCGCATGCAGAGACTGCAGGGCGTCAAGGACATCACCAATCGTGGGCTCACGCTCACATGACCAGGCCCCCGCGCACTCCAGCCACACAAGTCTGCCGCCCTGAGGAAATCCGTGTCCCAGGGCGTCGGCCGCCATTTTGCGGGTTCAGCCGCGTCACCACCCTCCGCAACTCCCAGAGCGGGCTCTTAAGCGAGGACACCCCTGGAGGCCACGCAGGCCCCAAGAATGACAATCTTGGTGCAGAAAGATGCGCCACCGAATTCGGGGGGTCAGCCTGCGCCACCACCCGCGGGCATCACAAGCCGACTCCGGGCGCAGGGCTTCAAGATGGCCGGATGAGGCAGCAACGGGGGCGTCCCCCTGCACGGTCTTCCCCCATCCACGGCGCGCCGCGCCCTACCACGGGGCCTCCCGGCCGCTGGACCGGGCCCGGTCAGTATCCACCGGAACAATCGCACAACTGCCTCTCACAGTCGGTCCTCTCTCCCGCCGGGGGCCGCCGCCGACACCGCCACCCCGGCCGATCCACGCAGGCAAGGCTCCGGTCTCCACACCGCGAAGGCCCGGGACCAAGCAGGAGCACAGCTTCGGATCCACAGCACGCAGGAGCCGCCAGGCCAGACGGTGAGTACGAGCGTTGCTTGACGTTTCCGTTTCTTCCCGAGTGTGTCGTCTCGGGGCAGGATATTTGTCAGGATTTGCGTGTTGGGCAGGAAGGCTGACGGAGCCGAGCTACAGAGCGGCCATTGCGGTCACGAGCTTGGCTCCTCCCCCTATTGCGTCATTTTTAACATGGTGTGACGACGGGGACCCGGATGCGGGTCCCCCTGGCCTGCCTATTAATGTGTCTCTTCTCTTTATGCAGCACACGGAGGCATGGAAAACCCCCGACGTCATCGGTGACCGTCCCGGGGTGACCGCGCTGCGGCCCTGCACCTTTAAATGGGCGGAGCCGGTCCTGGGACACACCCCCGGCGCAGAGGTAAAACCCGTCCCTGAATCTACACAGGTGTGCGAGACACCCGGAGGAGGCGGAGGAGACTGGTGGCGAGAGTGGAGCGAGAGCGAAGAGGAGTGGATTACGTGTGAGCAGGAAGATCGGAGGACGGAGGAAGAGTTCAGGCAAGAAGATCGGAGGACGGAGGAAGAGTTCAGACAAGTCGAGCGGAGGACGGAGGAAGGGTTCAATCCGGAAGAGCGGAGGACGGAGGAAGAGTACCCGGAGGAGGAGCGGAGGTCAGAGGATCCGAGGACGGAGACGTCAAGGCCAGAGACGCAGGGAGACCGAGGCGGCAGCTACAACATCAAGCCGGGAGGCCAACGGGACAACGCATCGCCCAGCCACACTTCCCGCGAAGTGTGGCTTGACCAGGTACGGTCAAGATTCAGCGGGTGGGCGGGCACTAGACGGAGCAAGCCGACCTGAGGTCATTCACACGACCCCCTCCTCAACACTAATAAACCCCCCCCTCACTGAACCCCAACACTCGGCAGGGGTACTGGAGTGCACGTGTGATATCCTCACCCCTTTTTCCCTGCACTGAGTCCTAGGCTAAGGACAGTCTGCCTGACACTTGTTTTCTTTTCATTTGCCGGTATCGAGAGGCATCGAGACGGCGGAGAGACGGCCTACAACCCCCAGAAGGCAGTGGGAACGGCGGTCCGGAGCAGGAACCATCACGTCGGAGGAAACGGAAACACCGCTCCCCTTCTACAGAGTGCCTGTTCAAAAACGCAGACTGTGTAAAACAATAAAAGCCTCATTACCACGTGCTCCTGTGTCCGTCAACCTTTTTGACAAACCACTGGAAACCCCACACATGGGAAATGTGACGCAAAAGTGGTGCAAGGGGCTTTCAAATAAGCCCCATAGCATTTTATACTGAAAATCTACCCTGACTTCACACACTATTATGCAAGGGTGTGTAGGGGCAAGGAAGCCCAAAGTGTGTCAGTGCAGGTAGCGAAAGGAAAAGCCCCATATCTTAGTAGATACAACCCTGTCCTACTTTCTTCCTTTCACACAGTACAGCGAAGCAACTTTGGTTACTGCACTCCACTGCGTGGCGTGAAAGGTAGTTTAATCTGCCTCTTTTGTTCAATATACCTCCCTGTGTGAAGGTCTCTTTCATGGTGAATTTGAAATCTTAATTAACACCCGTCTTATCTCATTCAAATGTTTCGCTACTTTAGACTTTATAGGGCAGATTTACAAGCCCCTTGCGCCTCTTTTATGCCGCCGTTGCATCACTTTTGTGACGCAGCGGCGGCGCAAAAGATGCGCCATGGTGCGGGGTATGTACAACGTGATGCATCTGAGAGATGCGTAACGTTGTGAAGCCCTGCGCCACATGAAACCTGCGTCAGGTTTCATGTGGGCGTTTCCACGAAGGGGGGGGGGGGCGTTCCATCGCAGGAACGCCCCTGGAAAGTGACTCCGTGAAATCTACAAGATTTCACTGAGTCACTTTACTAACGCTGATGCGTCAAAACCCTGCGCCTGCTTGAAGCAGGCGTAAGGCTTGACGCACCACGTTAACAGATAGGAAAAGTGCTGGAGTTGCGTGCCGCATGCAACACAGCTTCAGCACTGCGCCAACTTCACTCCCTAGATGCGACACGCATCTGTTTATTCCTGCGCCATGGTGCGCCGCATTGTAAATGCGGCGCATCATTGGTGGCGCAAGGATAAACTTGCCTGCCGTATCTTTCCTGGCTGATTTGCAGAGATGCGTCAGGGAACATAAATCTGCCCCTATATTTCCGGTTGTCAAATTAATGTATGGTTCTGTTTATCTGGTTTTCATTTTTCTTTCCATCTTTCCCACTTAGCCCACATGGACATTTCAAATAGCAGTCACTAGATTAAGGGGCATATTTACGTGCACCTATTGCCACCAGAACGTCACTTTTCAGGGTGTGGCGGTGGTGATAGGAGCTTTTCCTTATTTACAAGGCAGGGTTAAAGCACTTGACGCAGCTTAACTCTGCCTTGTAAATAAGGCACTCTTTTACGCTATACTTAGCGTGACAGGGGAGGTCAAGGGGTGTTGCGGCGGGCGTTCCGTCACAACACCCTTTGATTTTGACGCTGCCCCTTATTTACAAGGACAGCTTAAATATGGGGCAGTGCCAAAATTGAGACAAGTGAAAACCTGGTCTTAAGCTGGCACAACAAGCAGAAACGTTTAATTTCTCCTCGATTTTGCTGTTTCCATGTGTGCTGAGTTCTGCAGCACACACGAAAATAGCAAAATGCCAATGATTGTTTATGTGGAAGAAGGGACACCTACTTGCACATAAACAATCTTCCCTTTCAACGCAGACACCCTTGCACTATGGTGGAAGGGTGCCTGCGTTGGGACTAGGCAGCTAAATTTAGTGCCAGCTCTGTCAGGGACTGTCCGGGACTATGTGGGGAACACAGTCAGGGACTTGGGCAAGGACTAGGAACTGGGTAGAAAACTTACACAGGAAGGGGAGTACAGCGCTGCCCAGGATCATACAGGGAGTCAGAGGAGAAAAAGGGATCCAAAGGGTAAGCCTGTACAAGTGAACAAGATGGGTAAGACTCAGAAAGGAAGGTCACTTACAAGGTAATTTAGCATTCAGAATAACTACACCCAGGATGAATGTGCAAGACATATATATGAAACAACATTAACAATAAAAGGGGGTGTGGGGTAAAGCACTCAGGAGCTCCACACGGTAAGACTGAAGCTCAGTAAGTTTCTTACCCACAATTGCTGTTACAGATACGGACGGCAAATACCCACATGTAGGATATGCATGCAAAGGCAGGGTCTGTGGAGCTTATACCTATGGTGATGTTATAAATGTAACTCAAAGACAATACTCACAGTGAACAAGAAACACCACCTAGGTAGTCAGCTGTGCCCACGGATCCTGGCGATCAAACAGGAACACGCAAGGGAGTAACAGCAAGGGGGTAGAACTAAACACAAGCACAATAGACAAGGAGCTAGCAAGGAGGAGTGTCTAACAGGAAAGGAAGGAAATCACAGGGCACACTTGGCAGAAAGCAGGTAACAAACATACAAGGTAACAGAAGTAAGACAGCAGAATAGAAAGACAGCAAACTAGGAACTGGAACCAAGGAAATGGGAAGAAAGGCAGGGACTGGAAAGGGATGTACAGAAGAGGAGGCTACAAGGGTATACTAGAACATTGCAGGTTAAGGATTCAAGAAAACAAAGTATCATAGAAGGCAGTGATGGGGCAGGAACAAGAAGTGAGCTAAGGCTCAGGAGTCAAGGCAGCACTGCAGACAGTGCCAGTTCAGGAACAGGGAATTACCAAAGCTTCAGGAGTCAAGGTAGCACTGCAGGCAGTGCTAGTTCAGGAACAGGGAAATTACTAAAGCTTCAGGAGTCAAGGTAGCACTGCAGGTAGTACTGGTTCAAGGAAACAGGACATAGCTACAGCTCAGGAAACAAGAGGGCATATTACCAAGGGCAAGTATCGCCGCTTTTTCGGCAAATTGTGCCGAGAAAGCGGCGATACTGCTAGAGCCCTATTAACAAGGGCATTTTAAAGCCTGGCGCAAGCCCACATTGCATGTCGGCGATAAACATTGCTAATGACATGCAAAGGGGGCGTTCCCACGTCCAACCACATGTAAAATGTGGTTGGAGGTGGGAACACCCTATTACCTAGGCAGGCGATGGGAGAGGGAGACCTGAGATAAACTCGTTTATCGCAGGTCTCCCAACGCCTGCTCTGACCAGGTGTTAGGGCATTGATAACATGGGGGAGTGGATCATAAAGCTGAATCCACCCCCCCATATTATCAAGGAACACATTAGCGCGTGAAAACGTTTGTTTTCATGCGCTAATGTGCCATATCGCCAGATTTCAAATCGCCTACGTGATGCGCATTGATAATTGCGCGCTAAAAAGGCGATGAAATCCGGCGATAGCCGGCGATATGGGAATGTGCGTTGTGCGTTTACTAACGCACTTCTTGGTAATATGC
Source organism: Lissotriton helveticus (assembly GCF_964261635.1). NCBI lineage: Eukaryota > Metazoa > Chordata > Amphibia > Caudata > Salamandridae > Lissotriton > Lissotriton helveticus. The sequence continues at coordinate 656,453,545 of NC_136073.1, read as the reverse complement.
CCCAAGCAGTCAAGAGAGCACTGCAAGCAGTGCAAATCAGGAACAAGAAATAGCTAAGCCCAGGAACAAAGAATAACTATAGCTCAGGAACTCAGGAAACAAGGTAGCACTGCAGGCAGTGCTAATTCAGGTACAGGGAATAGCTATAGCTCAGAAACTCAGGAAACAAGGTAGCAGGAGAAGGGAAACTGCTGCAGTTGAGGAAGGAGGAATACTAAGGCTATGGGGTCAGGGTAGCACTGCAGGCAGTGCTAATTCAGGAACAGGGAAAACAGCAGCAGGTCAGGAACAAGGCATATTTAAAGCTCAGGAAACACTGGAAACAAGAATAGCAAATGCTCAGGGAACTCTGGAAACAAGGATTGGTCTCAACGGTAAACAGCTACAATGACCAACCTTTGCCTGAAGGGAGCTGGGGCTTAAAAGAGCTCACAGTAATCACATGCAGCTGGCGTGAGCAGGCTAGCAGCAGCCAGCCACAGGTGAGCTGAATTCCTCCACCCATCCTTGGCCTGCAGGGGTGGAGACAAAGCAGTGAGCAGGGAATTCTGGGTAATGGAGTTTCAGGCATGAGTAGGCTGGCTTTAAGTCTAAGCAGGCTGGCTTTCACAAAACCCGGCATGGATTGGGAATGGACGTCAATTCCCAAATAGTGTCCAAATGGCTGGAAGTCAAGATATGCATGCAGGGAAGTGTCAGGGAGCATATTAGAACACCGGAGAGTCCCACAGTTCAGCCCCCTGGTGGTGGACACGAGAACACAGGGAGCGAATCGTGACAAGCACAGGGGGAGAAGCAGGGCTGCACCATAGTATTGTAAACATGGTGCAGACCTGAATTTCTAAAGTGACAAAGCATTTCGTTTGCCACTTTACTAGTAAATATGCCTTTTAGGGGGAGATTTACTCAATCAATCAATCAAAGCATTTGTATAGCGTGCTACTCACCCGGAGGGTCTCAAGGCGCTTGGGGAGGGGGGGTCCGCTACTGTTCGAACAGCCAGGTCTTGAGCTGCTTCCTGAAGGCGAGGTGGTCCTGGGTCAGGCGGAGGTGGGTCGGGAGGGAGTTCCAGGTCTTGGCGGCGAGGTAGGAGAAGGACCTTCCCCCTCTGGTGGCTCTTCGGACGCGGGGGGCGGCGGCGAGGGCATGGCCGGTCGATCGAAGCTGGCGTGTGGGAGCGTAGAAGTTGAGGCGGCTGTTGAGGTATCCTGGGCCTTGGTTGTGTAGGGCTTTGTGTGTGTGGGTGAGGAGACGGAAGGTGATTCTCTTGTTGACCGGGAGCCAGTGCAGGTCTCGCAGGTGTCCGGAAATGTGGTTGCGACGGGGGATGTCCAGGATGAGTCTTGCTGAGGCGTTCTGGATCCGCTGGAGTCTCTTCTGGAGTTTGGCGGTGATTCCGGCGTAGAGGGAGTTGCCGTAGTCCTGTCGGCTGGTGACTAGGGCCTGGGTGACTGTCTTCCTGGTCTCGGTGGGGATCCACCGGAAGATCTTGCGTAGCATGCCTAGGATGTTGAAGCACGACGAGGAGACGGCGTTGACTTGTCTGGTCATGGAGAGGGATGAGTCCAGGATGAAGCCCAGGTTGCGTGCGTGGTCTGTTGGTTTGGGTGCGCTGCCCAGGGCGGGGGGCCACCAGGAGTCGTCCCAGGCGGAGGGTGAGGATCCCAGGATGAGGACTTCCGTCTTGTCCGAGTTCAGTTTCAGGCGGCTGTTCTTCATCCATTCGGCTACCTCCTTCATCCCTTCGTGTAGGTTGGCTCTGGCGGTGGCGGGGTCGTTGGTGAGGGAGAGGATCAGCTGGGTGTCGTCAGCGTAGGAGATGATGTTGAGGTTGTGCTGTCGTGCGATGGCTGCGAGGGGACTCATGTAGACGTTGAAGAGGGTTAGGCTGAGCGAGGAGCCTTGAGGAACGCCGCAGATGACTTCGGTGGCTTCTGATCTGAACGGGGGGAGGCGGACTCTCTGTGTCCTTCCGGCGAGGAAGGAGATGGTCCACTGCAGCGCCTTCTCCCGGATTCCGACGTTGCTGAGGCGCTGTACTAGGGTACGGTGGCAGACGGTGTCGAAGGCCGCGGAGAGGTCTAGGAGGATGAGGGCCGCTGTTTCTCCGTTGTCGAGCAGAGCTCGGATGTCATCGGTGGCTGCGATCAGGGCGGTCTCGGTGCTGTGGTTGGCCCTGAAGCCAGACTGCGAGAGGTCGAGGGATCCGTTCGTCTCGAGGAAGGCGGCCAGCTGCTTGTTGACGGTCTTCTCGATGACATTTGCGGGGAACGGGAGCAGCGAGATGGGTCGGTAGTTCTTGAGGTCGGAGGGGTCGGCTGATGGCTTCTTTAGTAGGGCGCTGAGTTTGGCGTGCTTCCAGCTCTCCGGGAAGGTAGCGGTGTCGAAGGAGGTGTTGATGATGTCCCGCAGGTGGGGTGCGATGACAGCGTCGGCCTTGTTGAAGACGTGGTGAGGGCAAGGGTCGGTCGGAGATCCGGAGTGGATGGTGTTCATCGTGCGGATGGTGTCTTCGGTGCTGATCGGGGTCCAGGCGCGGAGGGTGGTGGTGGGGGGCGGTGGTTCGGTCGTGGCGTGCGTCGGTTGAGTGCTGAAGCTGTTGTGTATGTCCGTGATCTTGTCGTGGAAGTAGGAGGCGAGGGAGTTGCAGAGGTCTTGCGAAGGGGTGATGTCGTTGTTTCCGGCGTTGGGGTTGGAGAGCTCTTTGACGATGTTGAAGAGTTCCTTGCTGCTGTGTGCGTTGTTGTCCAGTCGTTCCTTGAATGCAGTTTTCTTGGTGGTGTGGATCAGATGGTGGTGTTTTCGGGTGGCGAGCTTGAGGGTAGTCATGTTGTCCGGTGTTGGGTCTCTGCGCCAGGCTTTCTCAAGGGCTCTGCAGTTCTTCTTCGAGTTCTTGAGTTCGTCGGTGAACCATGGGGCTTTCTTGCTGCCGGGTCTGCTAGGCGGGGTCCTCAGAGGGGCGAAGTCGTCTGCGCAGTCGCTGATCCACTTCGTGAGGTTGGTGGCCGCTTGGCTGGGGTTCGCTGCGCTGGTGGGTGGGTTCTTGCTCAGGGAAGTTACTAAGATTTTGTGTCGTGTTTGCATCACAAAAGTGACACAAAATGGCACAAAATCTTTGTTTCCTTATTAACTTTCCAGATCAGGTCTTAAACAGGCGAAATGAGGAGAAATGCTTCATTTATTGTCGTTTTTGCTGTTTCCATGTGTGATGCTTTCGGCAGCACACATAGAAACAGCAAATTGCCTTTGATTGTTTATGTGCAGGAAGGTCCCCCTTCCTGCATATAAACAATCATTTAAAATAATGCTGTTTTGCTACATCTATTTGTGCTGCATTAAGTTACAAAATGGCATGTAAAAATTGTTTATGTGCAGGAAGGTCTTGTCAATGCCTCCCAGAAGCTCATCAAGTCACAGAGAACAACGCAGTTGGGGCTAGTGCCGAACGTTCAAGTCCGGATTTTCCAGAGAGCCCGCGGGGAACCACAACCAGAGCCGCTGCTGTTGCAGGCAAAGAAGAGGCAGAGGAGGGGCTCTCTGCTCTCTGTCCGCCGCACTACCTGCACCACCCGCCCGCTTGCCTCAACGCCACAGCCAGAGCCTTGACACCGCAATGACGCCAACACTGAGGAAGCATGTAGCGTCCCGTGGAGGCGAAGGCGGAGGCAGCGGCAGTTGTGTTTGTGCATATTACCTTCCACGAGAACCTGAGAGCATACTGCCTACAGCCAGCCAGTGGTGTTGAAGCTGCAGAGAAGGAGCAGCACAGTTTTTCCTTACTTTCTCTTCACCCTCAAATTCAACTTGTGGGTGAGCAAGGGGAGTAGGGAGGGAGAGGGAGCAGAGGAGTGAGGGGGCCATCACTCTCTCCTTGCTTCCGGCGCGACCATAGAATCTTGCAGGTGTGGGTGTTTACCGCGAGACGCTGGAAGTTGGCGGTGGACTCATAGTTAAATTACGGAGGTTCTCAGCATTTGTGCCACAGTAGGAGCAGAGTGTTACGCACAGAGGACAGTGAGTGCGAAGGAAAAAACGGAGAACGGCGTAGGCATCGAGGAGTCTGGAAAGGCGAGGAGATAAGGGGCCACAGAGTTCAAAGCAATTTTCAACCACCTGGCTACTCTGCTCGTTTGGTTGATAGGTTGTTAGGTTATCTCCAAATCTCTCTGGTTCCCTTTGGTCCCCAAAAAATAAAATTTAGAAGGCTTGAAATATTTTGTAATGCCATCCAAATGCTTGCGCTAAAACGCACCAATAGATTTAGCCACAGGATTGTCAGGGCCACCTGCAAGTTCAGCAAGTCACTCCACAGACCACCGTAGTCTCCTAAATCTCCCAAAAACTATCAAGCGAAGGAGAAATAGGGAGCACCTTTCACATTTGAAAACCTATCCATCAGTAATGTCAATGCTCACGAAGGGTGTAAGAAGCTCCAAACGGGGTAAGGTCGCAAAGGAAGGGGCAAAGGAGGCCCAGGATGACCAGGAGATGGACACCCATGTAAAACCAGAGAATGAGCCGGGCATTCAGTCCGCTCTCCCAGAGGTTAAAGCGCCCCCTTATCCCAACCTAATTATTCATCATCAGAACACAGGCAAAACACTTCAGTCACCCTCATTTACACAGCCTCTTGGTGGAAATGCTTTACAAGCAGGAGTGGAGGACAGCGAGATGGAAATGGATCTAGCTGAGGGCAAAGCAGAAGTCTTACCTGTTGTGAGCTTGGTCAGAAAGGAATTGTCATCATTATCACCATTAGCAGGGTTGGTATCCTTGTTTGATAAACCCCAAACCACCCCCAGATGAATCATTGAGTGTAATTCTGGTGCTTCCCCGCCGAACTTGTGTGAGCAGGTGTCACAGGTGCCACAGCTTATAGATTGGAGCCCTGTACTGGTAAAAATGGAGGACTATACCCTAGCGGACATCGCTATACCACTGGAAAAAAACAAAGTCTTGAAGGCGCATTGATGAAAATCAAGCACCATGGATCCGGACCCGAAAACGAGACTGTCTCCGGTTTTATTAGCTGGTTGCTCCCATATGCCCGCCCTGTACAGTAGTACCCCCACTAGTTTTTCTCATGTTCATTCACTAGAATTGTCCGATGTGGGGACATCAGAAGCATTTCTGGATAAGGGTGGAAATGACATTCTGACCTCAGTCAAGAATGTACTGGGGTACCTTAGAACTTTCTTTTTAATGGGGATCCAAGAACTTAACTTGGTTAATCAAGTAACAAACAAATTAGTAAAAGGTCCCTGATATAGATTGCCGCTCATGCCAGACATGTAACAGGTGTCCATACGGGGAATTAAGTTAGAGGAGCAGGAAGTTAAGGATGCTTCTATAGCTGTACTGCCTAGAGGGAGTGCCCTGGTAAGTTTAGCCCCAGTTAAATAACATAGAGAGAGTACCCAGTCCACTTGTCTCGGGGGAAATTTAAATGTAACTCCAGTTACGTCCTCATTGCAGGTAAATCCTAATTTTAGAAAATGTATCTTAAACAACTCGCGCATGGCAGGTCCCTTGATTAAACCACAGTTTACTGAAGCCTCTAGGGGAGGTTGCCCCATGGAGAGAAAGTAACACCCGACAAAGTTGGAGGGGGAAGAAGAAGAACAGGATTCGACGTATCCCTAAACGGAAACAGAAAAAACTGCGGTTCCCTACCATAATTGAGGAGTATCATAGTATAAAATCACCATCAAGTAGGAAGGTCCCTGGGCCCTTGAGGCAATCTATATTGAATGTTGATCATAACGCAGGGCTAGATAATGGTAGTCAGTCGACCTGCTCGGACTCAGTGCCGAATAAGCCACAGAGCCAAGAAGGTCAGGAAGAAATAGAGTCTCCCAAAGTCATCATGGGTGACATTGAGATTGAGTGTTTCCCCTGCAACACTATTTTAGCTCATCAAGGAACAACTAGGAAATGTATTGACAAATTCATATGTCTCTGTGTTAGAACAGGGTTTAGTTAGCGGAGGTGCCCCTCTTTCTCTTTTTGGACGGATACATTCCCAGTTCGGTTTGATCCCGACCAGGGGAGAGTTGGAGAGGGGGACTTAATCATAGTTTGTAGCAGTAAGAGGGTTAGGTCTGAGAGGGGGTCGGTCTTGTGGCCAATTGGTAAGAGGCCCATAGGGCACACAGAGCCGAGTATCGGTAAAGTGAACAGGACCTTGCTCTTTGTTTCCCTGTTCAACACTGACTCAATGTTACTGAATAGAAGCGCCCTTTTTCAGTTGTTATCAGAAATAGAGGACTGGCGACAAGCAAAGACCACGAGTTGGTCTATTTAGACTTGAGGAGTGACCCTCCAAACGCTAGAGTCACATTCACGTCAGGGGTAGTTTCAATGTTAGTTCTAGCCAATGTAGATTCCTTTACGAAAAGAGGAATAGATGTGCTCTCTTGTGTGAATCCTTGGCCTGACCCGTCTGAATCCTCAGGGAAGTCGCATCAGGTGCCATGTAGCGGGTTCCCTACTCCCTTGGGCGTTGTAAACCCTATAAGTCCTAAAAACATTAAAATGTCAGTAGGGAGAAACCTAGGAAATAGAGAAATTAACATTATATGTCCCCAAGTTCAAAGGCTCAGTAGTCCCATTGTGGAGGATGAGATGGCCCAGTGGAGCTGGGTGGTCGGTACAGTGAATGGCTCAAACGGATCCACAAAATTGCCCTTGTTGCGGAGGTAGCCAACTGGGAAGAATTCTATCCTGGAATCTAGCCGGGGTAGGAAAAACTAATTGTAAGCTCAAATCGGTATTAGAATATGACCCTAAAATAATTTGCCTACAAGAAACCTGGAATGGTGGGGATTTCCACTTCGAGAATTTCTATGTATACTGTTATGCAACAACATCTTCTGTAAAAGGGCATGCTAGTGGTGGTTTAGCTATTTTACTTAGCTGTACCATAAGATGGGATCCTGTGATTTACATTCACCCCTCAGAGTGTTGTATGGGAGTGAAGTTGAGGATGGGTGAAGATAAATCAGGGCAAGCTGTTTTCCTTATTCTGGTAAACGTTTATATTCCCCCAGGAAGAGCATCCAACTCACTGGTTGATTCAATCTGTACCTATGTGCAAAGGACATGTAGCACTGAAGAATGCTTGCAAATTATGATAGTGGGTGTTTTTAATGCTAAAATATCCAGCAGTTCTGTCATGTCTTTTTCAAATCTCGAGCTGGAGGAAGTATGATCCATTCCGGATTCTTTACTGCCCAATCATTTAAGATCAGATAAACGAGGCCTGTTACTTTTGCATAATTTAAGAATGTTCAATCTAGTAATGTTAATCGCTTAACCACGGTGCAAAATATCCCGCAGGGCGGGAGAATTAATAAGTGGGCGGGGCTGCGTCGGCCAACGGACATGCGCAGCACCAGCGAGGTAGTGCTTGCGATGGCCGTTGGCCGATACGAGCACGGAACGGGTTAAATGGCAGATTCCCAGATGATTCCTCAGCCTCCTATACTTACCAGGGCCCATATGGACATTCATTCATTGATTATAAAATGGTATCTTCCCAGCTTTTTGGTCTATGTACACAATTTAAGGTACTTCCAACAAGCATGAGTGATCACAGAATTTTGGCTGTTAATGTTGACATAAAAATCGAGAAGCATGAACTCTGGAATCATAGGGACGAAAAGTTTTCATATAAACGGAGTAATGGGCGCACTTGTTGGTCAAATAATTTCTCCCAACTTTTAAGAGAGTCTTTGAAAATATGGCTTTTATTTGCACTCAAAAAAACCCTATTGACAGGTTTGAGAGAATCCTGGCTGCAATTAGATCATGCGGAAGTAAAAAGCAAGTTGCCAGCTCTACACCACCAGTGACTAAATCATGGGAAATCAAAAAATTAGATTGGGCAATTAATGCCTTAATTAGAGCACAATTTAGGCTGTCCACAATACCAAGGCAAAGGGAAATCAATAGACTAAAACAGGTACAGAAAAGGAAAATGGTATCAGAAAGTAGAAGGGTCGAAGACTCAAATTGGGTTAAACTTAGAGAGGTCGCTCAAACTGGTGACACTCGGAAATATTGGGCGCTGATAGAAAAGTTTGCGATGTGTGAGAGAAGTCAAAGCCCATTTTGATTTTAGATGCAGAATGGTCTGCTTACATTTCCCAGCTGTATGCTTTAATTCCACAGTTGGATGGAATCACGAGGTTGGCTCTGCCTCTTCCGTGGGGAGCGATTATGGAGCACCTTCATGCATTGAAATAGAGGGTTATATTAAAGGGGCAAGATACTCTAGTGTGATGAGACCAAATGATGTACCAATAGCCATAATCAAACAGGATGGCGAAGCATGGGTGAATTTTTACATCCACTGTTTGTCCACTGTTAACATACGGGATGGCGCCAGGTCGGGTAGGTGTTGAGAGACAACACATAACCAGAAACTCCTGTGAACGTATGGGATTACCGACGCTCAAGCCCATGGAGTATTTCTCCATGTGACTATAGGTCACTTCAGGAGCGGATCAACTAACTAGTTGTAACTGAGCTGTAGTTTTTCACAGCACGAGCCCGCCCCATCTACACTAAGGGCTAGAATCCCTCTATCACTTGCACACTACACTTCACTATTTATTGCTGGTCCTGAGGAAGCGTCAAGGATCGTTATGACCGTCTAGGCGCGAAACATGTCGACCTGACCTTTTTAGTTACCAGGGGTACATCTTTGCCCATAGGCGTAACGCACAACCTTTTGTTTTTTTAGTATGGCAAGGGGACCGCCACAATAAAAGATATCTTCGCTCAGGTATCCTTTAGCCATTTGTATCGTTTACGCTCACCTTCACTGTGCACATAGGACCCACTACACACACCCGCAATCATCCAACAGCTGTTCTCTAAAGAGATCTCTGCTAAAGCGACCCTTCCGGGGACCCGTAGGGCATTGCAGCGCCGGTCTGACGAGGAGCAAACGCCCAATGATGAAGCATGACACCCTTCGGGCTGTGTGAGGGCAACATGAGACAAGACCAGTTCTCCCCCCTGCAAAGTGGGACCTAGTCCTAGACCTAGGCCTACCCTTTCACATTCTCCTCTCTCCTCTTTCCTCCCTCATCAGTGAGAGGGTGACTTTTCAGCACCCACACCGATGGAACAGTGACCCTCTCTTTGGTTTAATGTCCGCTGTTATACCCATGGCGACATCCCACAATCCTGGAAGGGAAGTATGATTGTTCCATTATATAAAAATGGTGCAAAAAATTCCACTGCCAGTTTTAGATGGATCTCTTTCCTGGATGCGACTGGTAAATAATTTGCGAAGAGTATTCTTACCCATCCGCAAGATTGGGCCTTCGGAAACGGTCTCATCCCCGTAGAGCAAACAGGTTTTCGCAAAAACAAGGGTACCCTGGATAACATCACCGCCTTGCAAACTTTAACAGAAAAATATCCAGTGAGCCGGGCAATGCCGTTATATGCGGCTTTTATAGATTTCTCTACGGCATTCGACTGGGTAGATTGGGGCAAGTTGTAGAGAAAACCGGTCACCATGGGCATACCAGGGAATCTATTATGATTGGTTATTGCACTGCACTCCTCCACTTGGACGCAGGTTTTATCGGGGAAACACATGGCCTTTCAAGAAAAATAGAAATTAAAAATGGGTTGAAGCAAGGGTGTCTTCTGGCCCCTCTTCTTCTTTCCATTTACGTTAATGATTTGCCAAGAAGAGTGGGGCTCAGCAAAGGCGATTCCCCTAAACTAGGAAACTTAAAGTTGAGCTGCCTGCTATATGCAGAGGTATGTAACCTTTACAACGAAACTTTTACAACGACCTACCATTACAACGCAACTTTTACCACGCAAACTATTACAACGCATTGCTCTGGAGGGCGCTCTAGGATAGGGAATAGGTTAATTTACTATCCAATAACCTTCCCTACTATCCACGGGGACTGGAGTTGGAATAGTAAATTAAACTATTCACTATCCAGCACCCCAAAGCGCTATGCGTTGTAATGGTATGCGTGGTAAAAACCGCGTTGTAAAGGTAGGCGTTGTAAAAGTATGCGTTGTAACGTCATACATCCATATGCAGATGATGCCATATTAATGGATTTTACTCCAATTGAACTTCAAAGATGCCTTGCTGAGTTGATTAGGTATACAGAAGAATACTACTTAAAAATAAATATTTTAAAGAGTAAAGTTATGCTTTGTAGCTATCGGAGATGTAGAGTCAGAAAGAACTTGCACTGGTTCTTGGGAAATGAGAAACTGGAAGTAGTAAAGTTTTATCCCTATTTAGGAAAAATCTTTACAAACAGGTGTTCCGGTAGCAATCACATGGATAAATGTAAAGGCAAAGCAATTTCACAGGCCTTAACAATTAATTGATTATATACACACTGAGGAAAAAGACAGTTTATAAAATAAAGATACCACCAGCATTGAGCTATGCCTGTGAACCAGTAGATGCACAAGAGTGGGACAAATTTAAGAAAGTAGAGGGATGGATCTGGTGCCATATATGCATTCTGAATCGCGCAGCTCCTTTTGCAGCAATTCGGCTAGAATTTGGTTTACTCTCCACTTACGTGCTATCTGTGGCTGGGTGCTTAAGATGGAACAACCACTAGTAAAAAGCTCTGAGAATGCCTTACGGGTAGCACTACGTGAGGAAATCTTTGTCAGCATGAAATAAAAGCGTGCTCTTTTTAGGAATCACCAAAAAGCCATGAAACTGTTCGGCCTAATGATGGATAGTGTGGCGGTACTCTGTAAACGAGCTTTGAAAATCAGAATTTAAAAAAACAATCTACTGGGTATCTCGCAAAAGAGATATTATATTGGGCTCAGAGAATAGCAATAATGATTGTATTGCGGGGAGTAGTATCCATAAAAAACCTCAACCGTATATTTTATGGAATCTTAAACATGGAGTATGTAGAGTTATTCTGTTGCTTAGGCTGAATGTATTCCCTTTAAGAATAGTAACAGGAGCTTGGGAGGGCATTGCCAGACAGGAAAGACTTTGGGGCATATTATCAAGGGGGTTTATCTCTGCTTTTTTGGCTTTAAAAGCCAAGAAAGCGGAGATAAAATTATCTCCCTATTACCTAGCTGTCGCTAACACCAGTTAGCGACAGCTAGTAGGAGATAGCGGCCATCTTGGGCCCCACTTTGCATGTCAGTGATATTTATCACTAATGACATGCAAAGTGGGCGTGCCAAGATGTTAGCGACTGTAAACAGTCGCTAACATCGCTATCTCCTATTACCAACTTTTGGAGATATTCGCGCTAAGCGCGAATATCTCCAAAAGCCAACACCTGCCCTGAGCAGTTCTTAGCCATGTTATCCAATGGGAGGTGGATAACATGTCTAAGAGCATTAGCTCGGTAATGCATGAATATCGCTGACTTTTCAGAGATATTCATGCATTGCGGACGTTTTTTATCGCATTTGCGATAAACCATGGTAATACCAAGGTTTATCTGCGATAAAAATCGCCGCAGCTCAGCTGTAAATTTTTGTCTCTAACCAAGCAATAGCGATAATTATCGCTATTGCTTGGTAATATGCCCCTTTGTCACTTATGTGACTCCTGTATACAAGACTTAAATCATGTCCTATTTGTCTGCCCCACACTACAACCTTTACCTCAGAGATACCTAAGGAATTGTTTTTTAAAGTACAATATTACCACAGCAGAAGAGGCCCGGAACTGTCTGCTGGCACCTCCATCTGAATTAGTTTGTTTTAACGTTTTTAGCTTTTTTAAGCAATTATTAAATATATTTTAGAACAGTATTGGTTCATTATGTATATTTCCTAGCACTTGCACGTTTTCCTATCGTTTTTTGCTGCTAGCTATTGAGTACTGTATTCTGAAATTGTACATCTCTGCCTTACTATGAGCTTTTTAATTTTTATGCATATTTTACAACTGTTAGTTGTCGGGTATTTCCCCTTGAATTGTATTGCTCTGTTTTTCTGCGAAGTTTAAAAAAAATTCTTGCACTGTCATTATGCTGCTGGCTATTTCGAACTGTTTTGTGAGTTGACAAATCCTCGCTTTTTACTACATGGTTTTAATCTTGAACGTTTCTATTATAGCATTAGATTGTAATCTTCGTAAAAGTCATTTAAGTATTCAATGATGATAATCTGATTTGATATGGCTCAATCTACGTGGCACTTGAAAGGTTCCTTGAATGGTTTCTGTGTATATACCCTTTCTCTGTTTTTATATGATATGATGAATCCAGTACCGTACAATTTAGAAAATTCCTCTTTTAATGGAGTGCTATGTTGATTTTCGGATGTATCTTTTTCATTTTATGTGGAACTCTTCAGAGTCCCAAATCATAATAAATAAACTTGTAAGCTAGCCTCCCAGAAGCCCCACCCACAACCAGAAATTGGCCGTCAAACAAACCTCCACTATGCCAAACCTGGCCGCCTCTAAACTTGAATGAGGGTTTGAAGCTTGCATGTCTGAATATTGGGGCATATTACCAACAACTAGCGATAATTATCGCTATGTTGGCTTAGCGGCAATATTTTTATCGCCGAGCTGCGGCGATTTTTATCGCTTAGGAACCTTGCTATTATCAAGGTTTATCTCCTAAGCGATAAAAATCGGCCGAAATGCATGAATATCACTGACATCTGTGAAACCTCAAAAAGAAAGTAGCGCATACTGGGGCATATTATCAAGGGGGTTTATCTCCGCTTTTTTGGCTTTAAAAGCCAAGAAAGCGGAGATAAAATTATCTCCCTATTACCTAGCTGTCGCTAACACCAGTTAGCGACAGCTAGTAGGAGATAGCGACCATCTTGGGCCCCACTTTGCATGTCAGTGATATTTATCACGAATGACATGCAAAGTGGGCGTGCCAAGATGTTAGCGACTGGAAACAGTCGCTAACATCGCTATCTCCTATTACCAACTTTTGGAGCTATTCGCGCTAAGCACGAATATCTCCAAAAGCTAACACCTGCCCTGAGCAGTTCTTAGCCATGTTATCCAATGGGAGGTGGATAACATGGCTAAGAGCATTAGCTCGGTAATGCATGAATATCGCTGACTTTTCAGCGATATTCATGCATTGCGGCCGTTTTTTATCGCATTTGCGATAAACCTTGGTAATACCAAGGTTTATCTGCGATGAAAATCGCCACAGCTCAGCGGTAAAATTTTGTCTCTAACCAAGCAATAGCGATAATTATCGCTATTGCTTGGTAATATGCCCCACTGTCCTTCTGTTGTGTGCCGGTTGTGGGGGCCAGTCAGGGGTTTCCAGCCTTCCTTCGAACGTTTGGGGACATTTACTAAAATATCAGGCAATGCTGCACAGCAACCAAAGTTGCTGCACTACATTGCAGGAGCTTCGCTGTTGAACTTTATGCTGCCATGCACTAAACCAACCCACAGACACTTTTACACCCTAGTGCAATGGTGTGTGTTCTGTCAACCATAGCTCTTGTGGGGGAAGGCAATCCTCCCAAGACAACAGGTATGCTTAAATACTTTTCCCACTTTGAATGTGTGATGCACTATGCATCACACATGCACAGTTTGTAAAAGATGGAGAAAATGAAGCAATATTGCTTGCCTGCATATAGACCAACATCAGTAATGTTAATGGATCACAGCAAGGCTTCATCACTTCTTAAGAGCATGGCAAGGTTTTCAGTCAGCTCATAGTTCCGAAACGACTCTTATTAAAGCCACTGAGGAGATCAGAAACATCCTTGGATCAGGGCAACGGGGGAGCCCTGAATATAATGGACCTCTTGGCGGCTTTCGATACAGTTCACCACGGACTCCTACTTGAGCGCCTGCGTTCAGGAAGGATATCCGGTACAGCCCTGGAATTGCTTAGACCTTTACTGACTGATAGAAAGCAGTCATTGCGTATTGGAAACTTCTCATCAACCACATTCTCTCTCCCATGCGAGATTCCGCAGAGATCGTCACTTAGCCCAACACTATTAAATCTCTATGTTAATCAACTGGCAGATTTGATCCACTCTTTCAGATTCACTTTAACTTCTTATGCACACGACACACAAATTATCATCTCGCTTTCACAAGAAACACAAGATGTAGCCTTCAATTTCTGCGAATGCATTAGAGCAATCAGCAGTTGAATGTCATGAACTGAACTCCACTAAAACGTAGGTGCTGCTTTTTGGAAATCAACCACTTCTCTAGTCACACAATTGGTGGCCATTTGAACAAAGGGGCATATTATCAAGGGGGTTTATCTCCGCTTTTTTGGCTTTAAAAGCCAAGAAAGCGGAGATAAAATTATCTCCCTATTACCTAGCTGTCGCTAACACCAGTTAGCGACAGCTAGTAGGAGATAGCGACCATCTTGGGCCCCACTTTGCATGTCAGAGAAATTTATCACTGATGACATGCAAAGTGGGCGTGCCAAGATGTCAGCGACTGGAAACAGTCGCTAACATCGCTATCTCCTATTACCAACTTTTGGAGATATTCGCGCTAAGCGCGTATATCTCCAAAAGCTAACACCTGCCCCTGAGCAGTTCTTAGCCATGTTATCCAATGGGAGGTGGATAACATGGCTAAGAGCATTAGCTCGGTAATGCCGGAATATCGCTGACTTTTCAGCAATATTCATGCATTGCGGACGATTTTTATCGCATTTGCGATAAACCTTGGTAATACCAAGGTTTATCTGCGATAAAAATCGCCGCAGGTCGGCGATACATTTTTGTCTCTAACCAAGCAATAGCGATAATTATCGCTATTGCTTGGTAATATGCCCCAAAGTTCTCTGCCTCTCCTGATTGAATAAGTAAAAAATCTTGGAGTTAAAATCAACACCAATCTATCTCAGTGGCTGCTCGCCGAGGGAGTGCTGCAGGGCGGTGGGGCGCAGTGAGGATGGGCAGGGTGGGGGGGTAGTGGAGTCCGACATACAACCGACAGGAGTAAGGTAAGTAGTTAAATAAATTAAACAATTTACCTTGCACGCGCTGCATCGCCAAGTTGGCTGTCACCAACCGAGTACATCCCATCCGTTTGCCAGCCCGTTCTTCCTGCCTGTCCCAGAGTCAGGAAGATGGGGGGCCATGCTGCGACTCATGACCCGGAACAAAGAGGAGACGAAAGGCCACGCCAGAGGGAGGAGAAGGAAGGAGACAAAACCTAGGGATGCAAGACGATGGAAAGCCGAAGAGAGGGAGAAAACGAAGAGGCCATCCAGAAAGGGGCGCTGGAAACAACGATCCAGCTAGATCCCGGTCCGCCTAAGAAGGAGCAGAGAACCCACAACGAGACGGAGGTTCTTCCCCACCGCTGGACATCAGACTCCAGCTGCGTCCCAGGAGGGGCGTGGCTTCGTCAGGTGCGTGCCCGTTTTCTAGGGAAACAGCAAAACTAGTGACAAAGGGGGCGGGGAGAGAAATAAGGGTACAAAAAGTGGGAATGAGAGAAAAGAAAGAGAGAAAAAAGGGAGCAGGGAGGGGGAAAGAAAAGAAGAGTACAACCCAAAAGGGGAAATTCAGAGAATTGAACCTGAGATAAAGAAAGAGAGAGAAAGGGAGTGGAGAAACGATCCACTCCTTCTATTTAGTATCACCCCTAACATGCAATTCCCCTACACAATAACATAGATAACAATACAGATCTCACAATACTAACCTACAATTTAAGTCACATAAGCGGACACTTACCTGCTATTCTGTTTGCAACGAGGGTGCTGGCGGAGAGGAACTCCAAAAGACCTAAGGAAAAGAAGAAGATACTGTGAATTACAGAACAAAACACCTATCTTTGTCAACAAGAAACTTATATCCCTCCCTTCAATAAAGTATATTATTGAACCCTGTACCGATCTGGAGTAATCCTAAAGCGTTGAGCCCCTGTTTCAATCACAATAACGTAACTTAACCGATCTGGAGTAATCCTAAAGCGTTGAGCCCCTGTTTCGATCACAATAACATAATATAACATGGTGCACATGCTAAATGATGGAGCCTGTGGTAAGAATGCCATCTAGGATGTGCGAGAATGCTGGGATGAACCTTGAGTCTGTAATGAAGAGTGCATAAAAGTTAGAAGTATGTGATATCTGCAACAAAATACTTCTGAGCATGTTTTGTTTAACCCTGGGCATAAAACTCCTCTCCGCTCACAGAGTTTGTAGATTTATGGCAGCCCAGCATTCTGCGTAGAATGCGGAGTTGCCAAAAACTCTGTGCTCCGCACAAGAGCAGTGTTTTTTTGTGTTTGCGTGCCCAAAATGCATTTTCATGCACGCGGGAGCGACTTATCAGGTGCCTGCAATCGTCGACGAGATTTCCTGTCCATTCGCGAGCGCCACGAGATATGGTATCCGACTGCACGGTCCGGCAGGAGTGTGCGATCGCGAACACATCATTCGGGCATGCCATCGGACCTCCGGCGGAAGTTTTGTGAAGATCGCGATCCCGAACACGCAGACTTTGCAATCTGGTGAAGAAACTGTCTCGAGCAGCATCAAAACCTTCTCAAAATGATGATTTGGATTGAAAAAACTCATCAGATTGACATTTGGCTGTACTTTTTCGTGGAAGGACTCCTTTTTCTTTTTTAACTTTTTTTTTTTAAGAGGAAGGAAGTGCTCCAGAGTCTCCAACTTCCTGTTCCTGTCTAGCAGGCATCTCCCAGTGCTTTGTCCATCTCCTCTTCACTTTTTATTTGGAGCTGGAAGGATCCTTCTTTGTGTCTACTGCATCATATATCATTGGATTTGAGGACTTTTGAATTTGAGATTTTACTAGTTAGTTTGAAAATTGGTGTTGTTAGTTTGATTGGGGCATTGCACCTACTTGCTTTTCTACTTTTCATAATTTTTTTTAAATGTATTGTGGTGGGTGGCCTGTAGTTTCACTAGGGACCTAGTTGTTTGTTTGTAAGTAATTGTTCTTCTTTTGTAAAGGAAACATGTTGCACAGTTAACTACATTTTCTCCAACTTTTGAAATCAATTTGCAATATTTATTTAATTCACTAGCCGGCCAGTAGGCCCAGAGCTACTCATGGTCATGAGTGCATGGAACAACTATTTCTGTGGTGTCTGTTGAATTTAAACATCATTTAGGGCATTGATGGCATTGGATTGAATTGCCAAATGTGTTTTTTTTGGATCTATGACATAATATCGACAGACAGAATATCTACATACAAAAATATCGACACAAAAATATCGAAGTCAAAAATATCGGAGTTATATCTTCATAAAGGTAAGTACAAAAATATCAAAAAATTTATATCGTAGTACAAAAATATCGAAATTAAAAATATCGTTTTTTAAAAATGTATTAATAATAAGGTAAAAATTATTTAAAAATACATATAATTTTACAAATATTAATTAAAACATTAAAACATATTAAAACAATTATAACTAATACATATACATTTAAAATAAATTAAAATTAAATTACATTTACATTTAAAATCTCTACATATAAATTAATAAATATACGTACTCCACATATTGCAACAGTAGGAAAATCGTTGGATAGCGTAGGGGTAAAAATTACTATTCCCACTCCAGAGGGTGCAACAGTAGGGAAAGCGTTGGATAGCGTAGGGGTTTAAATTACTATTCCCACTCCAGAGGGTGCAACAGTAGGGAAAGCGTTGGATAGCGTAGGGGTAAAAATGACTATTCCCACTCCAGAGGGTGCAACAGTAGGGAAAGAGTTGGATAGCGTAGGGGTTTAAATTACTATTCCCACTCCAGAGGGTGCAACAGTAGGGAAAGCGTTGGATAGCGTAGGGGTAAAAATTACTATTCCCACTCCAGAGGGTGCAACAGTAGGGAAAGCGTTGGATAGCGTAGGGGTAAAAATTACTATTCCCACTCCAGAGGGTGCAACAGTAGGGAAAGAGTTGGATAGCGTAGGGGTAAAAATTACTATTCCCACTCCAGAGGGTGCAACAGTAGGGAAAGCGTTGGATAGCGTAGGGGTGAAAATTACTATTCCCACTCCAGAGGGTGCAACAGTAGGGAAAGCGTTGGATAGCGTAGGGGTAAAAATTACTATTCCCACTCCAGAGGGTGCAACAGTAGGGAAAGCGTTGGATAGCGTAGGGGTTTAAATTACTATTCCCACTCCAGAGGGTGCAACAGTAGGGAAAGCGTTGGAGAGCGTAGGGGTAAAATTTACTATTCCCACTCCAGAGAGTGCAACAGTAGGGAAAGCGTTGGATTGCGTAGGGGTAACAATTACTATTCCCACTCCAGGGGGTGCAACAGTAGGGAAAGCGTTGGATAGCGTAGGGGTAAAAATTACTATTCCCACTCCAGAGGGTGCAACAGTAGGGAAAGCGCTGGATAGCGTAGGGGTAAAAATTACTATTCCCACTCCAGAGGGTGCAACAGTAGGAAAAGCTTCGGATAGCGTAGGGGTAAAAATTACTATTCCCACTCCAGAGGGTGCAACAGTAGGGAAAGCGTTGGATAGCGTAGGGGTAAAAAGTACTATTCCCACTCCAAAGGGTGCAACAGTAGGGAAAACGTTGGATAGCGTAGGGGTAAAAATTACTATTCCCACTCCAAAGGGTGCAACAGTAGGGAAAGCGTTGGATAGCGTAGGGGTAAAATTTACTATTCTCACTCCAGAGAGTGCAACAGTAGGGAAAGCTTTGGATTGCGTAGGGGTAAAAATTACTATTCCCACTCCAGAGGGTGCAACAGTAGGGAAAGCGTTGGATAGCGTAGGGGTTTAAATTACTATTCCCACTCCAGAGAGTGCAACAGTAGGGAAAGCGTTGGATAGCGTAGGGGTTTAAATTACTATTCCCACTCCAGAGGGTGCAACAGTAGGGAAAGCGTTGGATAGCGTAGGGGTTTAAATTACTATTCCCACTCCAGAGGGTGCAACAGTAGGGAAAGCGTTGGATAGCATGGGGGTAAAAATTACTTCCCACACTACTCCCCCTTTAACACACAACACACTACACATACAAAAAAACACAATTAATATAAATTTCAATTAATCAATTAATAACAATTAATATTACTAAATTGATGTAATTATAAATGAACTAATTAACACATATTAATTACTAATTATTTAACAATAAATACCAACAAATAAATACAATCTCTTTAATTATTACATTTAATTATATCACACCCTATCCCCCTATAAACCCACAACCCACTACACATAAATAAATCACATCATGTAATCACTTAATAATTATTAATTACCAATTATTTATTAATTAACAATATAAAAACATTAAATATATTAGCACATTAACTCTAATTAATTTAAATAATTAATATTATTTTATTACCAATTAATTATTAATTAACAATAACAAAAAATAAATATATTAGCACATTAACTCTAATTAATTTAATTTACTAATTAATATTATTTAATTACCAATTAATTAATTAACAATAACAAAAATGTATATATATTAAAACATTAACTCTAATTAATGTAATTAACTAATTGATATTAATTAATTACCAATTAATTATTAATTAAAAATATTTACAAAAATATATTAATTAATTAACATGAATTAATTACCAATTAATTATTAATTAAAAATATTTACAAAAATATATTAATTAATTAATTATTATTAAATTACTTGCCACCCTGTTCCCCTATAAACCCACAACCCGCTCTGATACTAAAACGCAAAATGTAAACAAAATTACTAATTTTCAAACATACATTACAAAACATATTTAACAAACATATAAACAACATAATAAAATACATAACACTAAACAAAATTTCGATATTAGTAAATTTCGATATTAGTAACATACATACCTTAAAAAAACGATATTCTGCTTGTCGATATTTTGGGCATCGATATTCTATACGATCGAAATTAAAACATCGATATTATTGTATATCGATATTTTAATTTCGATATTTTGTCTCACTACCGTTTTTTTTTTGGTATTTCACTTTTTTTCATGTGTGGTTGTTGTGTAACTTGCAAACCTTTTTTAGCCCTGTGGATTTTTGTTTTCTGGCATTGCTGTATTAAAGATGTGTTGTTTAGCATGCCTCCTTTGTTTGGCCAGTGTGTGAGTGTGTTTGAAATAGTGGGCCAACATTTGCCTTGTCTGAGCCTCCCTGTGTGGCCAGGGTCCATTTTGTAAAGTCTGTGTCCATATAGGCCTGCTTGAGTTCATTGTTTTCAAGGCCTCCTGCTTGTTGTTGTTGTGAGTGACCAT
This sequence comes from Lissotriton helveticus, assembly GCF_964261635.1. NCBI lineage: Eukaryota > Metazoa > Chordata > Amphibia > Caudata > Salamandridae > Lissotriton > Lissotriton helveticus. The sequence goes on along the minus strand of NC_136073.1, from coordinate 656,433,318 downwards.
GTGGCTGGTGGCCATTTTGAGGTGGTGGTAGTGCCTTTGCCATAGACCTGCATGTCTTTCCTTTGATCCTCTTGGCTTATTGCTTCTTGTTGTGGCTTGCCTGGCCATATGTCTGGCAGACATTTTGTGAAGGCAGCCAGTGTGCTTTTGCCATAGGCCTGCATTGTCTGTCTTCCCTTTCTTGTTGGTGTGGCCTGGCCATGTGGCTGGCGGCCATTTTGTGAAGGCAGCCAGTGAGCTTCAGCATTAGGCCTGCATGTCTTTACTTTGTTCCTCTTGGCTTATTGCTTCTATCCAATCATCAGCTGCAGCTTCCTGAATGTTGAATCCCACGTGATGCACAATGCCAAACCTGGGGCCTCATTTATGAGGCCTTGCGTGAGTTTTGCGCTTCCGATGCGTCACTTTTTGTGACGCATCGGCGGCGTAAAACATGCCTCCTGATGCGCACTATTTACAAAGTGACGCATCTAAGCAGATGCGTCACTTTGTAAACCCCTGCGCTACATTATACCTGCGTCAGGTATAATGTATGCAGAGGGGGCGTTCACCCGCAAAAAGCCTCGTAATAGTGACACAGTGAAATCTATGAGATATCACTGCATCACTTTTATGATGCTGTTGCGTCAAAATCTTGCGCCTGCCTCACAGCAGGCGTAAGACTGACGCAAGCCCTTTCACATGGGGCTTTCCCCATGTGAAAGGAAGCATTGCTGGAGTTGCGTCACTTTTGTGACACACTCCAGCAATGCGTCACTTTTGCGCCTACAGATACGTCAGAAATACTGACGTATCTGTAACTCCTTGCGACATGATGCGTCATATTCTAAATATGACGCATCAATCATGTCGCTGGGAGAGCGCAGTGAAAAGTGACGCATCGCTGTTTTCACGCAGCGATGCGTCACTTTTCATAAATGAGGCCCCTGGTCAGTTACATTTGTATTTTTGTTGTTGTTCTTCTTTCCTATCCTTCCTGAGTGTACACTAGTACACCAACCATGAAAGCCCTTGGGCCGCATTTATGAGGGCATGCGTCACTTTTTGTGACGCACCAGCAGCGTAAAAAATGTGCCTTGTTGCATCATATTTACAAAGTGACGCATCTAGGTAGATGCGTCACTTTGTAAACCCCTGCGCTACATTATCCCTACGTAAGGTATAATGTATGCAGGGGGGGTGTTCTGACGCAAGACAGGTTCATAGAAGTGATGCAGTGAAATCTATGAGATTTCACTGCGCCACTTCTAGGACACAAATGCGTCAATTTCTTACGCCTGCCTCCCAGCAGGCGTAAGACTGATGCAGGCCCTTTCACATGGGGCTTGCCCCATGTGAAAGGACACATTGCTGGAGTTGCGTCACTTTTGTGACATACTCCAGCAATGCGTCACTTTTGCGCCGTACAGATACGTCAGAAATACTGACGTATCTGTAACTCCTTGCGCCATGATGCGTCATACTGTAAATATTAGGCCTGTATTATTCTGACCTTAGCTAAACAATAGCATAACAATTCATAAATTTCAACATAAATATAAATCAAATAAAACAAAACAAAAATAGCACAGAAACCGGTGTATAGAAAAAGTATTCAATTTATAAATTTGAGCATGGTACTGGAAATGTATATATACAATGCAACAAGAAGGAAAATCAAATACAATTAAATGACACCTTCACTGTAACATTTTGTATCACTTTTCCACTTAAGAAAGTGATACAAAATGGTCCTTTATGGGCGCTTACACAATGGCCATGGGAGGAGTTCCCAGAACTCTGGGGCATATTATCAAGGGATTTATCTCCGCTTTTTTGGCTTTAAAAGCCAAGAAAGCGGAGATAAAATTATCTCCCTATCAGCAACAGGGTGCTAACACGCAAATTCGCATGTTAGCACCCTTTTTCTCTAAGCTTCCCTTGCATCTCTAATGAGATGCAAAGGGGGCGTTCCAGAGAAAAATAATAGGAGAAATGTTGTTAAGCGACATTTCTCCTATTATCAAGGATTTCGCTAACCCTGTTAGTGATAAAAAAGCAGCGCTAACCGCGGTTAGCGCTGCTTTTTTTACACAAGGGGGCAGATTTATGTTAACTGGCGCATCCCCAGGGATGCGCCAGTTAATGTGCGCCACAGTGCGCCACAGCTCCGCCACCCATGGTGCGCCGCATTTATAATGCGGCGCACAATGGGGCAAAAACGGCACAGATGCGTGACGCATCTGTGGCGTTAAGGTGGCGCATTGCTGGAGTTGCGTCGCAAGCGCGACGCAGCTCCAGCAAGGCTCGGTGGTGCCCCATCTCAACAATGCTGCATCAAGACCTACGCCTGCTTCAAGCAGGCGCAGGCTTTTGACGCAGCATTGGCCAGAAAGTGACTGAGTGAAATCTCATAGATTTCACTCAGCCGCTTTTGCGAGGTGCACCTGCCCCGGAACGCCCACCCCGCGCCGGAACGCCCACAAGCGGCGCAGGGCTTTACAACGTGACGCATCTGCCTAGATGCGTCACGTTGTAAATCGTTCGTAGGGATGCGCCACGTTTACGCCACCTTGCGTGACGCAACAGCGGCGTAAACGTGGCGCAAGGGCTTCATAAATCTGCCCCCTGGTATTTTCCAGACTTAGCCATGATATCCTATGGAAGGTGGATATCATTGCTAAGTTTGTGAGCCCCTATCATCAAGCTAACGCCAAACTTCGAGAGATTATCGTTGGTTTTCCAGCGATAATCTCTCATTTGGCAGTTAGCGCGAGGATTTTTAACACTTCTGAGATAAACCTTGCTAATAGCAAGTTATCTCTGCGATAATTTCCGGCGATGCTTAGCGTTAAAAAATTCGTTGCTAAGCCTCGTTAGCGATAAATATCGCTAATCGTTGGTAATATGCCCCTCTATTCTTTTCAATGGCAGGGGGAGTGCTAAGCTGATAGGAAGAATGAGGGAATGGGTGGCACTGGCAACGATTAAACACTTGTCATCACAGGGGTTGGCGTAGGAGGGCTGAAGCAGGCTGCTGTCTTTATTCCTCTCCTGCCGTCTCATTATGCAAGAGGTAGTGGGAGAGATGGTGAGTCATAGCTTTCCTGCTCCATTGTCCATCCTGATCCGGAAGGCAGCAGTGCCAGTAGCATTGGCATTCGAAGTAAGTTAAGTTCCACTTCCTAAAGTCCTAAATGGTAAAAATTAAAATATGGTGCAACAGTAGTGCTTGGTCTCCGCTGCCAAAGGAAATCCGATCACTCGGAATGGAAAATCAGTGGAGAATCAAACTGGATTTAAAGCGTCTTTGTTGTTTGTAAATTAAATCATAGAAAATGTTTTTGCATTTTACTAGTGCGAATCAAACTAGTAAGATGCAAAAACTTTTTCTTTGATTTGAGTTGCAAACAGCCAAGACGCTTCGGGGCAGATTTATGTTAATTGGCGCATCCCCAGGGATGCGCCAGTTAATGTGCGCCACAGTGCGCCACAGCTCCGCCACCCATGGTGCGCCGCATTTATAATGCAGCGCACCATGGGGCAAAAACGGCACAGATGCGTGACGCATCTGTGCCGTAAAGGTGGCGCATTGCTGGAGTTGCGTCGCAAGCGCGACGCAGCTCCAGCAAGGCTCGGGGGTGCCCCATCTTCACAATGCTACGTCAAGACCTACGCCTGCTTCAAGCAGGCGCAGGGTTTTGACGCAGCATTGGCCTGAAAGTGACTGAGTGAAATCTTATAGATTTCACTCAGCCACTTTCAGGAGGCGTTCCTGCGCAGGAACGCCCCCCCCTGCGCAGGAACGCCTCCTTATGGCGCAGGGCTTTACAACGTGGCGCATCTCCTAGATGCGTCACGTTGTAAATAAGGCGCATTGTTTGCGCCGCCGTTGCGTCAAATAAAGTGACGCAATTGCGGGCAAAGAGGCGCAAGGGCCTCATAAATCTGCCCCTTCATGTTTGAATATGAAGTTGTGCATGCGCTTGTATGAAAAAAATAAGCTGTGACTTGCTCAGTCAGCGGCTGTGCACTGGAAGCCAACAAGCGAGGGAAAGAATCGATTGCTGATGCTAGAGATGTAACTGGCCCGTAATGGAGGGAAATGTACAGTGTTGTGGGGTGTGTGTTTAGCAGAACTATTTCAGGCTCCTCTTGTTGCTGTCACCGGTCAGAATTATGTTCATGTAGCGCCAAGAATGCACACCTTCTGGTTATCTAGCTGGTAGCAGCCATCACTGTGTGCTGCCTTTTACTGGTGGTGGGGCTCACCATTTACCTGGCAAACGTTTCCAATGCCAATGGAGCAGAGCTACAAACCCTTGGCTGCCACGGCTGAGCCCACCCCTGCTTGCCTGAATTCAGTCAGTCAGTGATAGCATCCAATAGCTGCAGACTGACTCCCAAGTAGCAAGGCATGGGCAGGCCTATTGCGAGCGAGCCTGCAGTCTGCCAGGAGCAGAGGCCACTGTTCTTCCATTCTGCCCCCTTCCCCACGCTTGTCTCCACTCTCTGCCTCCCTTATGCCCTCAGAAATCTGCGTCAAGCTCAGGCCCTAGGGGACACAGGGTCACACATGTTCTCTCCAGCCAGGTTGTGTATCTTATCAGGAGGATACGATTACGATACACCTCTGCTGGAGAAAACAGATGTGTGCCAGTGAGGGTGTGCCCAGCGGCGGTCAGGCTTGGGGCCTGCTCAATTATACTCCCGTTTGTTGAGCAGTAGCTATCAGTGTGGGTAGTTTTTTTTTATGACTGAGATATAGTTGCTTTTTAGGGTTCTTTTTCGGGATTAACAGTTTTCTTGTAATCTGCTGTGCAGTTAAGACATTCAGGCTATTTTCAGCCCCTTGTACCACCCACCGCCCCCCAAAATGTAATGGCGTACAGTAGGCAGAATGAAGCATTTTAAAATAGTGACTATATTCACTAGTCAGTAAAATGCAGACTAATAGGAAGGGAACTGTGTATATTTTCTGTACTATTTGCACTATTGCAGAGCTCCCAGAACCTTTTACCTTCTGTGCCTAATTGAGCATAACATTAATGATCATGATATGCCCCAGATTAACAGTCCACTCACACATTTTGCTGCTTGGAAATGTAAATCTGCATTTTCTTGTACTGTAAAATGTTTCCCCCCTTACGTGGCTCGCCGTGGTGTGCTCTGCCACAAATGTTACGCCTCATCACTTACAAATGTCACCAGCTGCCACTGCTGTCACCCAAGACCTTTTTTGGGAAACCCAAAAATGCGCCTGCAGCAGCGGTGTCCGGGAAGCAAGCTGGGAGCGGCTCCCCCCAATCAGTGGACCCACCCCACCAACCTAGGTCCAAGCCCATGTCTGTTGCAGAGGCAGCAGTGTAATCACGAGTCCAACACCGACGAGCAGTGATGTTGAAATTGACTTATTGTTATCGCAAAGTAGTACCCAATAAATGCAGAGAACTCAGATAAGTGGGCAACAACAGCAGCAACCACCACCCCAATAGTAGTTGTTCCTCCTGAAGTATGGGCAGTTCAGGAGATAAAGCTTCCTGCAGAAGAAGAAGAAAAGCAAGCCACTCTTTCAGATGATCCATTCTCTTCCAGATCCCCAGCAAGGAAAAGGAGGGTTAGTCCATCAAGTTATTTTCCAAACCCCCCTTCTGATGATCTAGAAACCACTTGGATTCTGCCTCTGTCTGAGTTGGAGACATGCCACGCCCATGAGTTAAGGCTAGGGAATTAGACCCACCCCAGTGGAGACCGACATTAACCCTTTCCAAATTGCTGTGAGGGATGTGGCACGGATACCACCAATACAGATGATACCATCAACACCACCTCCAGCTTCCATATTTCATCGGCAGCAACCTACATCCGCCACAACCATCTCAGTAGAACTAGGTACTGCAGAAAGTCAAACTTCACGCCAACCTACCAGTTCATCCGGCATTGCAAGTGGCACCAGCAGTGCCAGAAAGTTGACCTCCCCAGTTTGGGACTTCTTTTCGGTTAGAAGGAAGGAGGTAAACATTGCTTTATGCTCCATGTGTGGACAAGGTGTTAGTCAGGGTAAGTTTGGTACAAACTATGGTACCGGAGGCCAAACAACCCATCTGAAAAAACACCACTTGATCCATTGGGAGGCACACCTTAGCAGCTAAAAAACTGCACCCATTGTTGTTGGTAGGGATGAAAAAGTAGAAGATCTGATCGCAGTGGAAGGTGAACAAGAGGTACACAAAGTAGCCCTGTCCCCAGCAGAGCAGTGGTACCATCCATATTCTCATCAGCAACATCGCAGTGGCACAAGAGTCAGGCTGAGGCACCAAGGGGTCCCAGGCAAGTGAGTACTGCAACAAAAAAACGTGTGTTGAGCCTAACAACATCTGATGTCAAGAAGTAACCTGCATTAGTGGCATCAGAAAAGAAAAAAATCCAGGCTATCATTCTCAGCATGTTTTGGTTGGAGGGGCAGTACGAACACAACCACCCAACCGCAGGTTTGTACAACGCGAAGCTGGCTAAAATGTTAGCGCTGGACCTCCTCCCTTTTTCTTTTGTGGAAGGGGTGGGTTTTCTTGAATTTGTGACAGCCATCTGCCCAAAATGGAAGGTTCCCAGCCGGTCCTATTTCAGCATAGTTGCTGTTCCAGCACTACATCACTATGTGCTGGAATTGTTTGGGCAAGCTTTGCAGCAGAGTGCTGTTCACACTATACACCTGACACCAGACATGTGGACCAGTTGCCAAGCCACTGATTACATGTGCATCACTGCACACTGGAGCTGTTTCGTGGGGGTTAGACAAAAGATATCTGCAGCAGGTGTTGTTGACACTGCTGAGATTTTTAATGCCACTCGGAAACATGCAACTGTAGCCATGGTCGCAGTGGAGAAATCTCATACTGCTGCGAACATTTTGGAAGACTTTGACAGCAAGGTCTTTGAATGGATGCGACCAAGAGGGCTTACCATTCGTTTTGTTGCCACAGACAATGGCAGTAATATAGTTAAGGCCATGGCCGATGGTTTCTATTTCAGGGTCCTGTGTTTGGCGCACTGCTTTAACATCATTGTTCTTGTCTTTCTGAAAAAAGAATACCAAGTCAGCAACTTACTGACCTCCTATAGAAGAATCTGCACACATTTCAGCCATTCTTTTAATGCCCGGAAGTAGCTGAGGATCATTCAACATGAGCATAGAATGCCAGTTAAAGCACTCATCCAGGAGGCGCCAAAACATTTGCACTCAACTTATTACATGCTTGAACGTCTGTTGGAGCAGTACAGACCTATCAATGAATATGTCAGTCATGCAAATAGGTGATGCTACTGTGAAAGGCATGATCATTGAGATGGACCAATTGGGCCTAGTTAAACGCCTGACAGAGATGCTACTTCCTTTTAAGCTCTTCACAAGTGAAGTCAGCAAGGAAGACTGTGCTATGGGCAAAGCTATTCCATTGTTGCACATGCTACCGGAACAGCTGAAGGAGGTGTCTGCAATGTACGCAGGAGTGGGGGAAAAAAGAAGCATATTAGTTGGTGGAGAGCTTAACCCTTCGCTTATCTGGAAATACAAGGCTGCAAAGAGGCATTGTGTCATGCAACCATCACATTTGTGCCACAATTCTGGAACCACGGTACAAACCAGTATTGAATACATTGATTCCATTTTCAGAAGGGGATGTTGCCAACTACAAAACCTTGAAAGCTGTGGAAGCCAGTCGCTTGGAAAGAGAATGCCTGGGAATTAGTGGCCCGCTACTCCAGGCCACAACAAGTACTGCAGGGCAGCCGGTGTCAAGTTCAACTTCAGAGCTTGAGGGCAGTGCGTTTGGCTCACAGCAGCCAAAACCATCAACAACACCAAGAACAACAACAACAAGAACAGGAGCATCAGCCCCACCAAAACCGGCACAGGAATGGTTTCTACAGCAAGGGTTTGTTAGGTCCAGTGCTGAGGTTAAAGCAAAAGAAGCCGAGCAAAGCGGAGCACCCCTGAGCATTGAGCGGATGGTCCAGGCCTATCTGGATGACCCAACAGAGGTCTACATTGATCAAAACCGATTGCTGTATTGGTATTGGAAAAGGTGCCAATGGCCAGACCTCAGCAGACTGGCGATAAACTAACTGACCTGCCCTGTCACAATTGTCTATTCTGAGCGTGTTTTCAGTGCTGCTGGTGCAGTTCTGACAGTGAGAAGGACCAGTCTCTTACCCCAAAATGTGGGGAGGTTAGCCATGATCAAAATGAATCAGCACTATATACCACTGGATTATACCATACCTGAAGTAGCACAGCATGAAGATGAAGACGGCGACTTAGGTCATGGAAGTAGTGTAAGTAAGTAAGTAACTTTAGCTTTATTCGATTTTTAAGTATAAAATCATAAAAGCACATTGCAAAATATATACACAATTACATTTCAAATCATTTCAATTCATTTCAAATCATATCACGGTAGATAACCTTATAACATAAAAACTTTTAAGAAAAATCAGGTAGTGAATCAATAATATGTCCAGTCAGGGGCTGTGTGTTAAAAGCCCCTCACCCCAGAGCTATATTGGCCCAGCCAAAAGTTAGTCTCTTCGATGATCTTGAATGGGGGTGTAGTGATTCCCTAGGATAAAAATTAGATAGCCCCCAGGTGTGTATGGGTCCGTCTCCTATCTGTGGTTTCCAAGATTGGAGGTAAGGGACAACATTGCTATTAATGAACTTTATCAGCACCAGATCACCGGATCTCTCTTTTCGAAGCGGACCCAACCATCCCACCCTTCTAACACATTGTATTCTGCCATCAATGTAAGGGGGTAGGGGTCTATTCTTTGTTAGCCAAAATAGTGCCTTATTTCTCAGCTCCTGTTCACTTTCAGTTTTTCCCTTTGAGAGTTCCGGCACCCCAGACAGGACACCCACGAACGGGGCAGCCTCCGGTGGTAGATGAATGTGATTTGTTTTCCTTTGCATGTTCCTTGTCTTGGGGAGTGGACCTTTAGGTGGTATTGTTACATTATTCAGCCCCGTTGTAAAGGAACAGCTAGGTAATGTTTTTATTTTGATGGGAACTTTCTCGCTAGATTGAGTTGGCATACCTGGGGTTGCCCGTTGGAGTTGGAAGACACTACTTTGTGGAGTTGTTAAAGACTTTACAGTTTCACGTGAAGGCTGTAATAGATTGGAGTCTGCCAAGTTTTTTAGGGGGAGCAAGTTTGTCTTGATCTTATCCTCTATTGCCGTAATCCTATCTCCAAGATTGTTCATTCTTTCTATTAACGGATGTATTGCGGCATTAATCATAGTTTGTATTTGGGCCAAGAGTGTTGGTGTAATTGAGGGTACAAGCGATTTATTCTCCTTCGCATGGGTGCCTGTATGTTTGTCCGCTGATTGATTTCTTTCGCCAGAGGGGTCCTGGAAAAACATTATAGGGTTCGTGTTACCTGATTCAGGTAGACAGATAGAAGTACCCAAGCGGTTTCCATAGGGTGGGGATAATGAACTGGGATGGGGGCTTGTGAAGACTGTAGGACAAAAGGAGGCATTAGTATGCTCTGATGTCCACTTAACGGCCGCGTATTTGGATTGGCATAAACTATTAAGTTCCTCCAGGAATGATAAGTTTGGTGATGCGACGGCAGACTGAGGGGGAATGATGTCACTACAGGAACAGTCGGTGAACAATCGATCTGGTGCTATTCTTACGGGTTGTTGGACAGTAGACGGAGTTGTCTTAATTAGGTATTGAACCATCGTCCCCTTGGCCAGGTCCCTAGACCCAGTAGGTGTTTTTGGGGCCCCCTTACAAGACATGTTGTGTGTAGCAGCAGTCACCTGCTTGGACTTGAAAAACTTTACACAAGATGTCTTCCCTATTTTGAATGCACGGCCAGGGGAGGTGGCCCGTCCCGGCCTCCTCTGGCCTATGATGGCCTTAGATGGTCCCGCCTTGTCCCGGCCTTAACCCGGCGCTCCCGCGCGCTCCCGCGACGCGGGGCTACTGAGGGACTTTATAGCGCCTCCTGGCGCGGAAGTGCTATCCCGCGGCTTCCTGCCGCAAGCCAGGCTGGGGATTGTAGTCTCCCCCGCACAGCGCGATGTCAGGGGCTGCGGCGGCGGGTGGAGACAGCTGGCAGGGTCCCGCTGAAGAAAAAGGTATGTGCTCCCAGCCACACAGGGCTTCTCTGGTCCGATTTTACGTGGCCGCCCGCTCCCCTGGGACCACTGAGGGACTTTATAGCGCCTCCTGGCGCGGAAGTGCTATCCCGCGGCTTCCTGCCGCAAGCCAGGCTGGGGATTGTAGTCTCCCCCGCACAGCGCGATGTCAGGGGCTGCGGCGGCGGGTGGAGACAGCTGGCAGGGTCCCGCTGAAGAAAAAGGTATGTGCTCCCAGCCACACAGGGCTTCTCTGGTCCGATTTTACGTGGCCGTAGTGTGTTAGATGACCTACTTCTGGGTGAACCACCAGAGTTTGAGGACGATCTCTACTTCCCTGACAACAACTAGGCTTTTGACTTGTTACTTTCTTTTTTGCTTTGACCCCCCAAAAAGATACAGCTAAAGAATATTATTTACTTTTATTATTTGTGTGTGACTCTGTCTTTCTGGTTCGAATCACAACAACAACATCACCACCATCTATTTTTTTTTTAAGTTTGTTTATTGGCATTTTGTCAGTATAACCATACAACAGTTACAGGAATCTGTAGACACTACGTTGGTTTTAAATGAATATATCCTGTCAATGCATATCTAATATTAGAAGTATATCAGTCTAATTTCTCAGTATAATAAAATCATCAATGTGATGACATTTAGGAATGAGTATCACAACAAACTCCTGATTGGATACTCATTTTCCCATTTGATCTGATCATATTCGATACTATAGTAGCCTAATATTTGTAGGGGGGGTGTTCACTACATTAGCAGTTCTGGTACGCATCTGTCTATCACATGGCAGAGGCTTAACATTCATCAGGGCTTTGAGAAGTGGGAGAAGTGGTCTCAGTTAGTGCCGATCTATTGGTAATAGTGCCTCTCAAGATGTAGTGAAATCACCCTCCAAATCCCAGGTGTGGTGTACTCCACCACTGCCCGCCATGCAACCACCCCTTCGATGCACAGTCATATCTCACGTATCTCGAAGGGGCATCACTCAACTATCTGTGAAGCTATATATGTCATTCATCCCTTGTGTCTCCATGTGTGTAGCATCCTGTGGTGATGTGCCCTCTTCTGCCGTGTCTGCGGCAGCCATTTTGAGCATATATCCAGTGAGCGGCTCCCAAATATCACGTGGTCCAGAGTGAGTGGGAAGTAGTTCAGCATAAATATTATTTTGCTCCTGGCAAAAAGTAACATCCTTCAGCCAGTCCGTGAACTTGGGCGCTCTACCCCACCACCACTTACGGGCAATTTTGCGTTTGGCAATTGGTAACCCTATCCCAAGAATTTCTTACCAAGGCCCCTGTGATCTGGAAGGTATCCCAGGAGACACATTTCAGGCGTCAAGTCCAAATGTACCTCTAGCATGTCACTTAGTGCATTTCCAACCTCGACCCAGTATCTCTCTATAGTCGTGCATTCCCATGCTAAATGTAGGAAGCCTGCTCCTTCCCGCCCACAGCGGTCATATCTCTCACTATCTCGTCACCGGAGTTCATGTAACCGCGCCAGAGTATAATACATTCTGTGGAGGAATTTAAAGTGGATAATTCTAAATATGCTGTTAGCGGTGATGCATTCGGTTTGTTGACAGCTATATGTCCACACCTCTTCTGTAATGGGATGTCCCAGTTCTGCCTCCCATCCTTGTTTAGCTTTCAAGGTAGTATGTGTCCCATCCATCACCACCATCTTACTCTTTTATTGCCAGATTGGAGTTGCAACTTTGTGCAGCAGTGAAGAAGTAAGTCCACTCCTCCAAGTCCTGCTCCAGTCCTGACTCCCCCTAAATCCATTTCCCTCTAGACAGACATTGGATGGAGATTAGTACAAGAAATGTGAAATGTGTGCCTGCCTTGTCGAGTCCCTACAAAGAACCTTACTATAGCTATCCTCCTTTCCGAGCCGAGAGGGACTGCCCCGTAAGAACAGATACATGATGGCATGCATTGGATGCTGACTCTGAGTGGTTGGTGTTTGTCTTGTTGTTGTGCATTATGTCTACTAGTAGCTAATCTACACACAAAAAAGTGATTGAAGTTAATGTTTCCCTTCTTGTGTTTTAATAACAGAAAGAAGGGCCAAGAGGAATGCTGAGATGCAACTCCCAATTTGACCATAACATAGTTATAGTATCATCATTTAACCCCTCCCATGCTAGTGACGGAACCGCTCCGTCACCAGCCACGGACGCGCTGTGCTGATGACGGAGCGGTTCCGTCATGGCCCGCTCGGCGCGCCTGCGCGGCGCGGATTCCGCGCCTGCGCTGGACGTTCCATTGAGCGGGCGGGGCCGTGACGGAAACGCTCCGTCATTAGCACAGCGCACCCGAGGCTCGTGGCGGAGCGGTTCCGTCACGAGCATGGGAGCGCCGCGCGGCCGCCCCACCCCCCTAGCGCTGCGGCGGAATTGCCGCCGCAGCGAAGTGGTTAATTTGAATATTTTTTTCTCTTTAACCAATACGACTGTGTGTGTTGTTTATTATATTTGCTTGTATTTGACTCCTACAGATATTTTTTAATTTTCTTTGATAGCTTTAAAAGGAAGCCCGGTACAACAACAGAACATACAAGGTATGTAACTTGGGTTCCTCGGAGGGCAGACAGGCAAGGCAATTGCTTAATAATAATAATTAATAATATACTGCTGCCCTGTACTACTATTCTAGTACTACTCATAAAGTCACCATAATGCATGCATTTCCTTTTTCTCCCTTAACTAACAGATTTATGATGGTCGTCTGCCACAATTGTGTGTAGTGTTTGTCTTTGTCAAACCTTTCCCTCAAATACCCCTTCCCAACTATTCATCAAACCCTAACCCTCTTCCCTCGGGCTGTGTGATATATATTGAGGTGTGACTAAATAAACTTTACACCAATAATTAATCACACACTTGCTGGGGTGGATGTGGTAAAAGCAACACTAACTCAAGGCAGAGCGTGGATCTTCTTCTCTTTGTCATTTTTTTTCCTAGAGGAACCTAGGGGCATATTACCAAGCAATAGCGATAATTATCGCTATTGCTTGGTTAGAGACAAAAATTTACCGCTGAGCTGCGGCGATTTTTATCGCAGATAAACCTTGGTATTACCAAGGTTTATCGCAAATGCGATAAAAAACGGCCGCAATGCATGAATATCGCTGAAAAGTCAGCGATATTCATGCATTACCGAGCTAATGCTCTTAGCCATGTTATCCACCTCCCATTGGATAACATGGCTAAGAACTGCTCAGGGCAGGTGTTAGCTTTTGGAGATATTCGTGCTTAGCGCGAATATCTCCAAAAGTTGGTAATAGGAGATAGCGATGTTAGCGACTGTTTCCAGTCACTAACATCTTGGCACGCCCACTTTGCATGTCATTAGTGATAAATATCACTGACATGCAAAGTGGGGCCCAATATGGTCGCTATCTCCTACTAGCTGTCGCTAACTGGTGTTAGCGACAGCTAGGTAATAGGGAGATAATTTTATCTCCGCTTTCTTGGCTTTTAAAGCCAAAAAAGCGGAGATAAACCCCCTTGATAATATGCCCCATAATCCATCATAAAGAATTGCCGGCATCGATTCATCATCCTTCCAGCACTAAAGGTTACGGTTGTCCACTTCATAGGTTGAGTCAACTTCAGTTTGTAACTTGTACTAGGCTATCCCTGCCACCATTATGTTTTATTTTACTTTAGCATTGTTTATTTTCATTATGTTTCTTGTTTGTACTATACTTCTACTACTCGTTCCAGAGTCTCCCTCAGGAAACTGACTGTCTCATTTTCTTTTTTTGCAAATGCTACTGTCAGTGTCTACTACTACTACTACCACCACCACCATGGCATCTTTAGAAACGAAACCATCCTCACGATGCAGACGCCGCTTTGCCTAAATATAAATAAACATCAGTCACGGGTAAGAGAAGAAGTTTGGGGGGATGCATAATTTTTAATATGGAAGTAATTAATTCACACACCCACACTCTTCCGAGTCCAGTTGCAGACTACATAGACTAGGAGGAGAGACTGACAGTACTAGTAGGACAAGTCACAAGTGAAGGTACCGCATCTATCTGTTGGTGTGTTATACTATTGGCATATTATTTCAATCAAAAACTGTCTGCTGCTCTGCAGCAGCAAAGGAAACCATGTGAAGGAAAAGCGTAATCCCCCACAAAACATCATATGTAAACTTTAAGTATAAATAATGTATTCCCCTAACAAAATAAACTAATGGAAAAAACCCACATCATCTGACCTACCTCTCTCCTTAACCCCAACAAATGATAAAGAGTACAATGTCCGCTCCATTGTCCATAAATATAAACCCCAACTTTTCCCCAATGTCCAATTCCCACCCACCCCAAAACATTTGTTAAAGGGACAAGGTGACGGAGTTCTAGTGGCGGGCTCACCGGTTACTCTCCAGGACCCTTATCCGCTCCTCCACGAGTGCCATCCGGAGGCGCATGCGGCACTTGAATACTTTACAGTTGCATCCACGGGGGCAGCAGTGTTCAATGAAGTGCTGCCGGCGGCTTCCCGACCGTGGTGCCGTACCACTGGGGGGGCCTGGCTGGGACTCGGGGCATTGGAGGTGGCTGCAGCTGCTGCCATCTCCTCCTACTCCTCTACCAGAGCCACCAGCCACCGATATTCTGTACAGGTGGCGTCTAGCTTCTGGCGCCAGGCTGTGGCTGCTAACTCCTTCCTGTTTGGTTGTGCTTTTGTTTGGGAAGTAGTAGCAATATTAAGAAAGAAAAACAGACAATTGTAACCCATACTCTTAGCAAAACAGTAACACAACATTAATTCTACACATAGTGGCACAGTAGCACTAGCAAGCACAATACATAACATTTGTGGTATCCTCCCAGCTTGCATCCTAGACAGACATACTTGTGTTGCAGACTCACGTTGTTTTTATTTACTTCTGTCTGCAGGTTGGGCAGCTGTAGTCTACAACTGCACAATTATCTTATTTTTCTAATATGGTCATACTCTGTTACAGCAATGGCAACTGCTCAATTTCACTTTCACCTTGACTACTACAACAAGGCAGATGATATCTGATCCAAATCATCATTGATTGTATATGGGACGACGTGAGGTACTATTGATTGATTGTGTAACCATGCAGCCAATTGGCCACCCATGGCAGGCTGACACAGTCAAAAATGACATAGGTAGGGAGTGGGTCTCGGAGTCGGAGGGAGGCGCTTGATAAAGGGTGGGTATGGGTACGTACATACACAGATACATACACAATATATATAGTGGGCTTGCAAACTACTGTGAGTCAAGGGAGTATTCTAAAATACAACCTTGAATCAAAAACCTTAAGAAAAAACAGTCCTTTCTCTTCCCAGTGATTTTTCCATTTATCATTGCATTGCTCTTCTAGCATTATATATTTTTTAATTCTAATCTTATTCTATTCTCCTTGGCTTTGCTACTCTGGCACAGTTTATTTTTCTTTTACACTGTTTTCATCCAGTGACAGTCTCCACCTATGCTATGATAATTGAGTACCATCCAGGCATCCATCTATTCAAAGTAAACATGACTATCAATCTTCTTAATCTCTCAACAAACCTTTCACCAGCAACATATATTTGTAATTTTTAGGTCAAGCATTTGAGACCTGCTGTAATTTCTTATGTTGGCTTAAAGCCAGCCCCAAGCTTTTCATTTGTTTGTTTCAGTGTCCTTCAAAAATCCTTGCTTGCCAGAATTCAGTCCGGCCTCTTTGTCCCTCCTTTCTCTCTTCCATTCCTCCCATTCAGCAGGGACTAACTACTGTCCTGCTCTGTTTATTGTATTTATTTAGCTTTTATTAACTTTTCGGTGCCCACAGCAATTGGGCTTCTTTCTGGTAGGATTTGCTTTATTTTGGGCTTTTTTTTGGAAAAAAAACGGGATTGGGCTTGTTTTCAATTGCATACACAGAGCTGCAATAATGGTTGCAGCCCAACCAGTCTACGAGCATCGCTGAGTGGGAGCATCTAGGAGTCTTTTATTGGAATGTAAGGAACCCGGGGCCTCATTTTACGCCGCCGGTGCGTCACTTTTTGTGACGCACCAGCAGAGTAAAAAATGTGCCTTGTTGCACCATATTTACAAAGTGACGCATCTAGGTAGATGCGTCACTTTGTAAACCCCTACGCTACATTATACCTACGCCAGGTATAATGTATGCAGGGGGGGGCGTTCTGACGCAAGAAAGGGTCATAGAAGCGACGCAGTGAAATCTATAAGATTTCACTGCGCCACTTCTAGGAAACAAATGTGTAAATTTCTTATGCCTGCCTCACAGCAGGCGTAAGACTGACGCAGGCCCTTTCACATGTGAGAGGATACATTGCTGGAGTTGCGTCACTTTTGTGACACACTCCAGCAATGCGTCACTTTTGCACCATACAGATACGTCAGAAATACTGACGTATCTGTAACTCCTTGCGCCATGATGCGTCATCCTGTAAATATGATGCATCATTGGTGTCGCAAGGAGGGTGCAGTGAAAAGTGACGCATCGCTGTTTTCACGCAGCGATGCATCACTTTTCATAAATGAGGCCCCCGGTGGGCAGCGCTCTCCCAACACAGTTTTTTTTGTCCATTTTATATAATGAAAACTTGACATGAGCAGCTGTGAGATTAAGGGATATGTTTTGAATCAAAGGTTGCTTGCTCTTCTGCCGTTAGGCTATAAAAAATACGGGGAAAGAGAGAGGAATGAATTGATATTAAACTCCCATTTAAGAACACTAACTGGAAGCCGTGCCCTTACAACATGGTGCCGACTGCAGTTACACTGTCTTGCTCTTTTTATGAAAGGCAGGGGGGGGATGGCTTGCCTCTGCTCTGGGACGTGCCCTGTGTCCTTCCACTCAGCACATGGAGAGTGCTGTGGATGGCCCCTTTGTCCCAGAGTGAGAGTTTAAAGCTTTATTTTTACTCTTTGATGTAAAATTCAGTCATATAGGTACCATTACGGCTTCCTTTCTAACAGAGAAATTAGAAATTGCAGGGGTTGCCCCCAGCTGTGACTAAACATTGTTTACAGACTTCCATACTCAGAAGAACGCCTTTAGCTCGTGCTCTACTGCACACAAGGAAACTCCTTCCCAGCAGTGTATTGGATTTTTTCATTGACGTAAAATGAATCTTTTTTCAAGCAGCAGGGTTTGGTCCTCTCGCTGCAATCCGATAACCCTAACCGAACAGGCATCTCTCGCCTGTCAAAATATTTTTTATGCACAGATAACTGCATCAAGCAAGAAATGTTGATGGTAACACACTTTACTAAGGGATTAGTTTGCTAAACTATACCCTGCAGAGAGGACAGATAAAAATAAACATGACATGCTTGCCATGCAGCTTGTCACACATGTACAGGATGGAAGTAGCCAGCAGATTAACTCAGAGCCCTGGTGAACTAATGTGACAATATAGAACTCTTTTCCATTCTTTCCACCACAAATGGCAGCTTTTCTATGGAAAGAAATGGTGTTGTGTCACATTGGCATTATAAATAGCACTGTGGTTTACAGTCAAAAGAAGGTGGGAGAGGGGTGCTACCCTATCATTGTGATTCACAAGGGAGTTCACCAATGTAATGTAAATGGTGTTTGCGTTGTATAAAACTGAAAAATGAGTTACCTTGAAGTTACAGCAAAAGCAGTGATGGGCAGAGTTAAGGTTTTTGTCCCCCCACCCAAGGGTAAAAATAGAGAGCCCAGTAGGGGCTTGACCAGGGCCATTTAAAGCCCTGTATCTGAAGGACAAACTGTTTGCATTCCCAGTGCACGCATTCTGGTGAACGCAACACCTTCAAACTACGGGCCTACTTCCTGTCCCAGAGATGTGTCCGCTGTTAATTATTATAAAAGCGTATACTAGCGTCGCTAACTCCGGGGCCAGCAAAAAGTGACAAACTTCTAAAAGTTTACTAGGACCTAAATTTCGATGAAATATTGTGCTTCCAGGTCTTCAATGGTAACTTCAAACTCTTTGTATGCTTGGGCTAAAAACGTTTTGTTTTAATACTCCTTTTTATTTGAAGGTGGAGCGGGTTTGCGGTTCAGCAATTCTCTATGGGGTATATTATCAAGGGGTTTATCTCCGCTTTTTTGGCTTTAAAAGCCAAGAAAGCGGAGATAAAATTATCTCCCTATTACCAAGCTGTCGCTAACACCAGTTAGTGACAGCTAATAGGAGATAGCGACCATCTTGGGCCCCGCTTTGCATGTCAGTGATATTTATCACTAATGACATGCAAAGTGGGCGTGCCAAGATGTTAGCGACTGGAAACAGTCGCTAACATCGCTATCTCCTATTACCAACTTTTGGAGATATTCGCGCTAAGCGCGAATATCTCCAAAAGCTAACACCTGCCCTGAGCAGTTCTTCACCATGTTATCCAATGGGAGGTGGATAACATGGCTAAGAGCATTTGCTCGATAATGCATGAATATCGCTGACTTTTCAGCGATATTCATGCATTGCGGCCGTTTTTTATCGCATTTGCGATAAACCTTGCTAATAGCAAGGTTTATCTGCGATAAAAATCGCCGATGTGCGGCGATAATTTTTGTCTCTAAACAAGTTAGAGACAAAAATTATCGCTAGTTGTTGGTAATATACCCCTATATTCTCACATGGCTGGGAGTGACAAATTATACTCAAGTCACCGGGGCAACCGGAGTGCTTCAAAAATAACTGTTTTATCACTGGAACAGCTTAAACATGAGGGGAAACTGTAGAAACTGATTCTTAGTTTTTTTTATGATTGGCAAGGCCAAACATTGATGAAAAAACAAACGTAAGGCTCTATTGCCTAAAAAGTGCTGTCAAAGATAATAGGTCGAGCTTTTTCAAAAGCAGAGGTGCTTTTTCATTGATTGGCCAGTTTGGCATAGGTGAGTATGTGAATGCCAGAATAATCAACACACACGAACGTTAAGGGGTAGGAGGAAAATGCCCCCACTTCGACCTCCTATGATCAATTACACACATGTAGAAATGGGGCTTCGCAAATGAAATCACTGTGATCTAGAGGTGAGTAAATACTGAAGGGTTTTAAAACTGCCCTCACCCACAGAAATCTGTGGCATGCTCCATCATAGGGCTGCTAACACACCAACAGTGGATGTGGAACACAAGGGAGGGGAAGACAATACAGCAAATAAAGAAACAGTGCGGGATCAGGTGAAAAAGGTGCAGAGAAGCAATTTAAAACTGACCACGGGAGCTCCAAATTTGTACTTTAGTGCTGGATTCCCTGATCAGAGTAAAAGGTCATTTATGAACCAGTGGATGGTGGTATGGTGGGCTGTGATGAACCCCCTACCCCTCCACTCTGCAAACAGTCAAGTTCTGTTACTCTGATCAGGGAATCCAGAATTAAAGTGCATATTTGGAGCTCCTGTGGGCACTAGATATAAATATGTGATTGTGGGTAAAGAATGTAGTAAACATTAGAAAATATAGTGATGTATCGCTTATGAATTATTTATCAGTATGTAACATCTTTTTTGGTATTTTGACTTTTTTTAAGGGGAAAATTGTAACTTGTCTCTGAGGAAATAATTATCTGCTTACATAAGGAGCAAAAAACAACCTTGTTAACACAAGCATGATTATTGTGCTGTTCAGCAGTAACTATCTCTTGAAGCTCAGTGTTTTCAGGTTGGAAGTATGTGGAAGTGACTGAACAATTGAGCAATACGGCAGCACGAGCTAGGCTGTGTGTACTGTAATTTATACATATAGTGTTTGGCTTAAACTTTCTTGCCACCTAGCCCGCTAATATATACAGTAAACCTGAACACTACTTGGCAGGCTGCGGTGGCTTAACCACTTGGCTGCTAAGGCACCTGATGCACTTCCATTGACTTTCCATTGAAATCAATGGAAACTCCATGACGAGTTACCCTTGTCATTAGCACTGAAGGGGTTAAAGACTGGAAAGGAAAGGAAATACTATAAAAATATAAACATCCAGTAGGCAGGGGAGGGGGGGCACATCAGTGCCTGCTGAATGTTTGAAAAAAATATTATACACTTCAAGTCAATTCAAAAACTTTATTTGGCTATTAAAAATAAAACAGCCATAAAAGTACACACAATACAGAACATTTAAAATCTTGCAAATTTCAGAAATACTAATTGGTTAAAACCATTCATTTCTAGTTTATAGCACAATGGTTTTCCTTGCATTAATCGGTTTCAAAATAAACAGAATGTTAGTGGATCCTCTAGAGTATCTCCAAAGGCTAACACTTGCCCAGGAGCAGTTCTTAGCCATGTTATCCAATGGGAGGTGGATAACATGGCTAAGAGCATTTGCTCGATAATGCATGAATATCGCTGACTTTTCAGCGATATTCATGCATTGCGGCCGTTTTTTATCGCATTTGCGATAAACCTTGCTAATAGCAAGGTTTATCTGCGATAAAAATCGCCGATTTGCGGCGATAATTTTTGTCTCTAAACAAGTTAGAGACAAAAATTATCTCTATTGGTTGGTAATATGCCCCATTATTTTATGTGCATAGCTCAGTGGTTAACTGCTTTTGTCATTGAGGTTCTGTTGGCACTGTGAAGTTAATAAGTTACATTCGTAATCTAGCATAGTGTGCTATGAACTGGCATCAAAGAGCTGCATGCACACTGTATGGTACAAGTTAGCAAGTTATAATTTTTTCCCCAGTCTTTCATTATCCTGATGCTGCTAATAAAGGTTTGTTTGGGTATAAATACATTCTTATTATTAAAGTCAATGCTAAACACTGTAGGGCATATTATCAAGAAAGGGCGTTACATTATCACCTCTTTTATCAGCAGGAAACTGGCGATAAAGCGCCGATAATGGGCTTGATAATATGCTCTAAGGGATTCCAATCAAAGCCCATGTTAGTTGTGAAGACATCTAACATGGGCTTTGATTGGAATTCCATTGAGCATATTATCAAGCCCAATATCGCCGCTTTATCGGCAGTTTCCTGCCGATAAAAGCGGCGATAATGTAACGCCCTTTCTTGATAATATGCCCCTGTGTTATGTTTTGAATCCGGAGTTTGTGCTTCTCCAGACCAAGCACTCTTAAGGAAAGCCTACCAGTATGTATGACATGTGAATCCTACACCTTGAAGTCTTCTTTATCTTATGTAACATTCTCTATACACTGATTTATACATGTATCATTCATTGTTTCTTTATGTATGTGGTAAAAAAGTGCTATGACACCCTACACTGGTGTGAGAGGTGCTATGAAACAAATGAAATACATTTGATAGAGGAGCTATGAAGAGATAAGAGGCACCGTTGGAGGGTGATAGTGAGGGAATCATTGAAGAACCCCAACAAAGATTGCCATATCCTGGTGCACAGTAAGTAATACAATTCAATTAAAATGACAAATGTGTTGTAGAATGCTCCTTTTTCCCCTAATGTTCTTGGGGGGAGATGCATCCAAAGCTCCCTTTGTAATGGTCAGCCTCACTCAATGCACTAGGTGTGCACTGTACGGGGACTGGTCTGTTAACATTTGCCAGGCCTGTTTTGAGTTTCCAGTCCGGCCATGGCAGTAGTAGGAGCATCATACCGCGAAATAAAACCAAACATTGAAAAGTTAGTCGCCAAGCATGTAGCACCAACCTTCCCATTAAAAATGTTCGATTTTTGCAAAAATGTTCAATCTAAAATAATAACATCTTTAGTAATTCAAGTATTTGTTTGGTGTGCACTTCTTTGTGTATTTTTTTGCGAATGAATGTATAAATGTTTGAAATTTAAATAGTACAAATTGCTTGGGGGTCCCCGGCTTCCAGTAGTGACTCAATGGTGATCATCATGAGTCAAAAGTTTGGGAACCACTGCTCTAGAGTAACCAGAAATGTCATTGCAATCTTGTGGGACCTGATATTATGGGCAACAAACAGAGGTTTAAGATAAAAACATCTAAAATTACAATGTAAATTTCAGAATAATATAAAGTGCAGTGTGCTTTGTTTGCTCTTATTATCACACGGACATTGTATTGATTCTGGAGGACATGATTTCATTTTAGAAAATGCAACAGAATAGTGTGCAATACCACATCTCAATCTCAGTAAAATTAAGCAATGCTGTGCACAAGTCACGTGTGGTAAATAGCTGTTAACTCCCTCTTCTAACATAAAAGATTTATATAACACCACGGTCGGTTTATTTGAATCCCATTTTTTTCTGTGATTCTGTCTTTGTAACAAGAAGGAATCTTTGATCTCTTTCTTTGTAATGGTCCACTTTTCAAGATCCTACCTTACAGACATATTGAACAAGTTCCCCAAAGTGGCATTGATATAAAACAATCATGGAATTTTCAGAGCGTCATCCAAATTTAAACTGTCTAAAATAATTGACCTAGTAAAGTCTGTCTCTTCCCGTCTCCAGATTGATGCCCATAATAACAGTGGCCCTGCCGTCAAGGTATCCACCAAAACTTGCAACCCCACCTCATGATGTACGATGGTTTTTGATACGGATGATGGTAAAAACAGCAGGCGTTTTGAGAAGCAGTTTTCTTCCATTTGCAGGGCTATACTGTTAGTATAGCCCCAAAGACCCGCCTCATATATGGTGGTACTTGCTCCTTTAGCTTTATAAATAATTACAGTCTCCTTGATTGGTCGATTGCCTAATTTAGCAGCAAATTTAAAAATCCCTTGGTTGGCCCTACTCATGTTTGCTCTTGTATTTACAATGTGTTGGGTCCATGAACCATTTCCTGAGAATAGGATACCAAGGTAGCAGAATGAGTTTACTGTGTATATTGGGGTTCTATCAATAAAAAAAGTTTTACAGGATTTCTGTTTGGCCTCACAAATCATGGTGAATGTTTTCAGTTTATTAATTACCATCCTCCTTTGTTTTATGAAATCTGAAAAACCATCCATCAATCTTTGGAGGCCTACTGGAGTCCGAGTCAATAGTAGTGCGTCGTCCGCATATAGCAGTACGGGTATTGGACGACCGGCCACCTTCGGAGCATCAGCCTGTATTTTTTGTAAATAATTTTCAACCTCATTAATAAAAAGGGAGAATAAAATGTGTGCTAACATGCATCTTTGTCGTATACACCGTTCTACTTTACATTTCGGTGAGCATTCGGCCTGGGGACCAAAATGGACCTGGCTTGTTAATTTTTTATATAGGCAAAAAAGGAAGCCGATAATCTCCCTAGGGGCTCCCAGGAAGGTCAGAGTTTGCCAAAGTAAATTGTGGTCAACTAAATCAAAAGCACTACTCAGATCGGCAAAGCATAAATATATAGTACCTGTCTTTGCCCTAGTGTATTTATTGATGAGTAGCTCCAAATTAAGGCATTGTTCAATTGTCCCCAGACGTTTTCTAAGCCCATACTGCACAGTTGTTACAACAGAGTACTCCTAGGCCCATTTCTCCAGTCTTCTTAGTAACTCCCTACTCATTACTTTTAGGGAGGTATCTAGGAGGGAAGTCGGGCAATGGTTTTTTGGGTCGGTTTTGTCCCTTTTCTTATATATCGGGACAATAATAGACTTGCCTCATGTTTGTGGTGTTGTGTCCGTTACAGCTGAGTTAAACACTCTTGTTAAAATAGGTCCCCATAATTTGGGTTCAGATTTAAAAATATCAACTGGGACTCCATCAGGACCTAGTGCCCGTCCCCCCGCACTCTCCTGGATGGCCTGGAGAACTTCTTCACAGGTGATGTCCAGTTTGTAGGACTTCCCTTCATGGGGCTCCTGATCTGGTCCCCCCGGCATCTCCTAATTATTGCTAAAAATTCCAGTAAAACGTATCACCCATTTATCTGCCAGGATAAAAGAACAAAAATCTAGGATTTAATCATTCTTTAGAAATGGAGCATTTACAGAATCCCAGAAAAGTTTATTATTCCTGGTTTCTGAGGAAATAATCAGATTTTCCCATGCTTCTTCCTGTAATTCCTTTTTCCGGCTGCTGAGGCTATTTTATACTCTTGCCGTAGGGATTTAATCGCCAGTGTGTCTCGTGGTGTTTTGGGTAGCGCATACTTTAGCACCTGTAAAGCTTTTTTGCAGGTACCATCGAACCACCCCTTTTACATTTTGGGAGTTTTATCAATCTGCCTAGTTAAAAGTGATTTAATAGCGTGGTAATACAATAAAAATGTCTAATTACGGTATTTTTTGGAGATCTCATCCTGGTGGCAATAAGCTATTTCTCGCTGATTGTGTGGTATTATTTTCTGAGATATCCTACATGGATCAACACCTGTCCACTTTATTCAGATTATTAAACAACAGAGGAAGGGAGAGAGAGTATTACGACTGGATTCGTACTCCCAAAGCTAGTTTAAATTATCAAAGAGAATCCACCTGGTATTGTAGTGAAAGTGTTCCTCACAGTGGTGTGGAGCACTTGGTGTTTTTTAAAATACCCATCACACACCAAAAGGACCCTTGGTGTCATGCTTCATCATAGGGGTCTTCGCACCCCTCTACAAGATGCGGCGTGCTACGACCTACGACTACGCGGGAGCACTTTTTATTAGACTATGTATGGTGCATGTGAGGGTAATTTTTTAATTGAGTGAGTGGTGGGTAACGTGAAAAACTTAAAAAGTACCTGGCTCATAGGATATTGAAAAAAACTTTAATTCGGTCCCCGGGCTGGTGCTATTAAAAGAAGTGAATTGCGAGGTGTTTATGTCGTGATTATGTACTGTCTTATAGTTACTGCTTATCTATATACTGTGTTAAGTTAGCATGGGCTTATTAAATGTTTAAACGCCATTTTTCCTTTTGCTGCTTCTGCACACGGCACATAATTGTTGATTTAGCTTTCAACCTAGAGGAGCGTTGTGATTTACATGAGAATAATATGTTATTGCTCTGATATCAGCTTTGCTTAATAAACTATGTCTGTACAGAGTGCTGAAGCTTCAAGGATAACACGACACAGAATTGTTATGAGGTCTGATCTCCGCACCTTCATAGACATAACATAAGTGCAGCTCCTGCCAAATTCTGGCTTTAGGCGCGTTTTATATTGCTTTGCTTAGAGTACACATACACACTTGATGCGGTTCGCATGCAGAGAGCTGGTGGAAGTTGATGTGATCTCTTCATACTAGGATCTTGAGGTATGGGCCCGCCCTGCTAAAACCCAAAGAGACCTTCTTAGATATT
Source organism: Lissotriton helveticus (assembly GCF_964261635.1). NCBI lineage: Eukaryota > Metazoa > Chordata > Amphibia > Caudata > Salamandridae > Lissotriton > Lissotriton helveticus. The sequence continues at coordinate 656,407,986 of NC_136073.1, read as the reverse complement.
AATATAATATGCTAGTTAGGGAGGGTGAGAATTAGGTGCTGTTAACGCTTATTCATTACAGCATATTAATATGCTGTCACCTTTTGCTTTCTATGGACTAGTAACTATGCTAATAACTTTGCTTCTGATAATATGTTTCCTTGTATTATCTAAGATACTGCGTTTGAGAAAACGGCATTAGTAAATAAATATTTCAAATGTGCACGTGTCCTCATTTACTCCACGTTCTGGTTTGAAATGATTATATAACGAAAGAGTGTTCATGTGTTCCACGTGACCTGAGGTATCGTAAGTTCATGTTCTGGTTTGTCTAATCATTGGAGGTTTGTTATGACCAATGAGACACTGTAGCTAGCCTGGTAAGGGGATTTTGGGTACTGAGGTGAGTTTTGGGTCACCCTAATTCGCCGAGGTACCTAATCTCTATGCACAGTTCTGTGGGAGAACGGAAACCCTGCTACATGGCGCCCATACGTTGGTGGTCTTATATCATGACACTCGAGTAGTATATCATTCAAACCTTAACCCCTTCACTTTCGTTTCCGGAAAACGGTGGTGTCGGACAAACCCACCTATTTTTGAAATAGGTCTTTTCAAGCTTGAATCTTTCCAAAACGGTTTCCTTGAATTACTACCCAGTTGTGCTACAAAGTTGACTTTGTTTTTCTAAGTTCCCATGCAGTCATGGCCAAGCCTGTGGACATTCCGCAGCATAGTCGCATTGCGGTGCGCAATGATATGCAGAATTACCAGGTCCCATTAGAAGGCTTGGCTGTGGTTTTAGTGGTGAGTGCGGATGCAGCTTACCCATAGGAACTGTTTTATTCGGGGGTGACGTTTCCGGCTGTGGACGCTAATTCTGGTGTGTTCCACAACTACACTGCCTCTCCTGTACCGGCTGAATATACTCCGTACAGGGCACTGGAAGTACCTATTGATGATTGGCAGCATCGCGTTTGGTTTGGTGGCACCCTACCCCATTCGTTGACCGCTCCGAGGTTAGGTCCTTTGTCCATTCCGGGCGCAAATTGGCCTGTTCTGGCAGGATTTACACCTCATCCTCAACACGGCAACTGTACCCTAGCGGAGGTTCGTAGACTACATGTAGTTTCAATTGCCGTGATTCGTGCATTAGTGCAATACATAGGTCGTCATCTCCCGAGTGGGCCCCCGGGGGGTCCGGCTCTTCCAGCGGGACAGGGCGGATTGAAGCTCAGTCCTGTAATGGTCAATGCTGTTATGGGTAAGCATCCCCAGGACAAGGACAAATTTCCTTTCTGGCTTGCCGAGAAATTTGACCAGCTGGAAGCAGTATTTCCTAATACAACTCCTGGAGATAAACATAAAATCTTGACGATTAGTTTACCGAAAGATTTAGCACCCGAACTCGTTGACTGTGAGACCTGGGGCAGAACTTTTGCAGCTGTTTATGCGTGGTGTTACGGCACTCCATCTATGGCTGTACTGCCTACGATCATTAAACGTGTTCAAGATGATCACGGACCGGAGGCGGCGGTTGAATTGGGTATGCGCCTGTGTGGCTCCTTTGAAATAGTTTGCCACCTCATACTTGCTAATATCAAGGGGGAAGCAGTAAACTTTAAGGTGGCTAATGCTTTGGCAGCTGTCCCAGATGCCGATAAACCCCGCCAGTTAGCGAGGATAGTTGTGGCTGCTTATAAAACAGTAGGTCGCACTAGTATGAGTCTGAAGCCTTTTTCTGTTGAAGAGAAAAAGCAACCTCAGGGGCAGCCTTCTGATACAGAAGTCCAGCCCAAGTCCAAGAAACAAAATTGGCCGAAAAAGCAGAAACAGGGTAAGCAACAGCAGCAGACTCAAGAATCTAGTCCTGCGCCTCCAGTGCCTGCACAGCCAGAGCGTGTTTATGACTTGCGCGATCGCGCGATGATTAAATCACCTGATCGATTTCAGGTTTCTGATCAACGCTCTCCTCGTTCCTTTCAGGACTCATCGGCCCCGAAGACCGGTGGTGGAGGGGGCGGAAGAGGACGGGGTTGTCAACAAGGACGTGACCAGCCCCGCCAGACTGACGGTGCAGGGAAGCAGGAAGGCAAAACGCCGAAGAGACCGCAGTTTGCTAAAAAGAAAGTTGCGGCTTTAACAGCGCATCGATATGCCACAGATAGTGAGAACGCGGGTCCGGAATCTGACGCGGGCTCTGACCTTGCTGGACAGCGCGGCGGAGATTACCATTGTGAGAGAGGCCCTGCGTCCACTACTGAAGGTGACAGCGACTGATGTTTTTGTTGTAATAGAGACAGCAGATACAAGAGTTGCTCCCCCTGATAGACATTTTGAAATTGTCCTGTTAATCGAAGGAGACATACAACGTACTGTAAAAGGGGTATTTTGGGAGAATCTTTCGTCTACCTATGACATTTTGCTTTCGGAGGCTGACTGGCCCCCACCTTTTGTCCTCGCAGCGCCGCTAGGGGAGGAGGTAATCCTCCCCAGTTTCGCGAACACTGTCTCGAGAGCGCATGCGCAGCATTTTGCAGAAGAGTGGGCTAAGGCTCTAGCGCCGGCTCTGTACCGCAACCAGTGTGGTTTGGATAAATTGTCCCCGAGCCACGAGATTCCTTTGCGGTCTCAGCCTCAACCTCAATATCCCATTCGGCGAGAAGCCAAGGCTTCCGTCGCAGCTATCCTTGAACAATTGGAATATCAGGGAGTGATTGATACTTGTGTGTCTCCAATGAACAATCCCCTTTTTACTGTGAACAAACCGGACGGAACGTATCGTTTGGTTTTGGATTACAGGCATTTAAACTCGCATTGCCGTAACTGTGCAGTACAGAATACTCACGGCTCTGACCTGGTGGATAGTCTTGTGCGTAAGCGTTTTAAAACCACGCTTGACATTTCCAACGGTTTTTATGCCCATAGATTGGATGGTCTTACCGTCTGATTCATCAAGCTAAATTGCACTCGCAAAGGGCAAGATTCTCAGAATCTTGCCTTTTGCGAGTGCAATTTTTGCATTTGGGATTCATCATCCCAAATGCAAAATTCGCTATTTAAGAATTCGCACATTTGCGCAGAATTGAATTTAAGGAATCTCTATTTGAGATTCCTTAAATGCAATTCATGAAGCATTTTAAAATTGCGAAAATGCAATTTTGGGCCGCTATTTACCGAGAGGTCAGACCTCTCGGTAAATAGCAAAAACTTAGAAAAATGCTTTTAAAAGCATTTTTCTAAGTTGCATGTTGCACACACACATGTCCTTTGGACATGTGTGTGCGCAACACCTGTTTCAATTTGCATTTAAGGGGTGCTACAGGGTGTCCTTTGGACACCCCTGGCACCCTTTAAATCGCTATCTTATTTGCGAGTAGCAAATTGCTAATTGCAAATAAGGAATACTCCCCATTCATTCCTATGGGCCTTTTGGCCCATAGGAATGAATGGGGAGTTATTCCTTATTTGCGATTAGCAATTTGCTACTCGCAAATAAGGAATGTGTAGGAATCGCTATTTATTTAGCAATTCCTACATGAATACCGTTTTGCGAGTCCTTAATAGCGATTCGCTATGAATCGCTATTAGGGGTTCGCAAAACGGCCCTTTGATGAATAAGGCTGTTAGTTCCCAATGGACCAGCTTTACTTCAGCCGGGGTTCAAAAACATTTTCGGCGTCTCCCGATGGGCTATAAGAATAGTCCTGGGATTTTCACTGCCCGCATTGTCTCTCTTTTGGAGAGAATCGACCCGGATGCTTGCTTGTATGTGGATGACATTTATCTCACAGACGACGAAATTTGGGAGCATCTGTGTCGAGTCAATAGCATCATTTGTAACTTTGCAGACTTGGGTTACAAATTTAACTTTGCGAAATCGCACATTGCAGAGTACACAGTGTTGTTCCTGGGCTATGAGCTCAACAATGAAGGTAGAGGTTTGGCTCCTCACTTCCTGGAGAAATGTGCACTGTTGCGCGCTCCGACAACACTGAAAAAATTACAGTCTTTACTGGGTTTTTTGAATTTCAGGAGAACTTACATTCCTGAATATGCCCAGCGTATCAAGCCTTTATATGCTTTGATACAACCAACTTTTTCCAAATCATGCTCGCTGCCTGAGCACTCAGCCATCTTGCAATCTTTGCAAGCTGATCTGCTCGCTTTTAAATTCTTACTGACTCGTGATAACCACACTAACCTGGTGATATGAATCATTCCTGGGACGGTGAGTTTCACGTACCTCACTTTTAATGAAGGTGACACAGTACCTATTGCCTACAAGTCACACTTGTACACTTCGGCTGAAATGTGGTTTTCCACTGTGGAGAAAGTTTTAACGGCTGTGCAGATGGCGATTCTTAAGGAACGTGCTCTGTCACAGGGAAAACGCATGTTAGTTGTTACACCCTGTCCTCATTTGGAGGCGGTTACAAAAGCCAGTGTACCAAATTCTAAAGCTTTGCACCCTCGGTGGAGTCAATGGGCTGCTTCCTTGACGTCTACGGATGTCACGTTTATTTTTGACGCCTCATTACGGTCGCAGGAGTACTTGCAGTATGAATTCATTCATCCTGCTCCTCTAGCAATGCGACGTTTGGAGGACTTCCATTGCATCATTTACACTGATGGTTCGGCGCAGGTTGCGCATGGCTCTAAACAAGCCTACGTTTCCGCATGCGCCATTGTGGTCGGTGCCATGGTGAACGCTGAGTTCAAGTCCAGGGTCGTGCACACGCAGACTCCAGGGGGCTGCACCGCACAATTGGCAGAGTTTCGTGCTCTTTTACTCGCGTTGGAGTACGCTGATCCTAGTGGGACGACTCTTATTGTGAGCGATTCTTACTACTGTGTCCAGTCTTACAATGACCAGTCTTACAATGAAAATTCATTCTTTTGGATTCAGAATGAATTTCGTGATTCCAAGGGTAGCACAATAAAACTCAAGATGATCTGGGTTCGAGTGGCTGAGCTTAAGGCTAATCTGCCACTCGTTTTTGTGATTGATACTCTCGGCCATCAGCTCGTGGGAGTTCACGCTGTCGGTAACTCACTTGCTGATGAAGCAGCGAAATCAGCGGTGTCTAAGTATCTAGTTGCAGCTGTTACACGGTCCAAAAGTAAGATTGATGATAACATCTTGGCGGCAGTTGCTGCCACTGAGAAGGGAGGTAAATATCCTACGGGGTTCCCTTCGAAGTACACATACCACTTAAGTCCCGAAAAGGTTCCTTTTGTGAAAATTCCTGATGTTGGTGAACGTTTGATTCCCAACTCGGATCGCAAAGCTAGTTTGATTACAGCGGCGCATGAAGGTGTGGCGTCTGCGCATGCGGGCGTCTCGGCCACTGTAACTCAATTACAACAGCGTTTCTGGTGGCGGGGACTGTACAAACAGACGCGTGATTATGTCCTTCAATGTGACATCTGCCAGCAGATTAAACCTTCGACTGCTACGCGTCCGCCACAGACACAGTTGTACATATCTATTATATATTTATTTAGATCACTGCGGTCCTTTTTCCTCTGATACTGCGTATAAGTACATCTTAGTAGCAGTTGATTCATGCACATGCTTTGTGTGGGTATGGCCCCATCGCAGCGCTGATTCACGGACTGTCATTAGAGATTTGCGTGTCTTTGTAGGGATTTTTGCCTGTGGTACCTTCCATTCGGATCAGGGTCCGGCTTTCGCCTCTAAGGCGTATAAGGATGCCATGACTTCGATGGGGGTCCAAGTCAAGTATTTGTCTCCCTACAGACCTGAGGGTAACAGTGTAGTGGAGCGAATGAACCGTGATTTAAAGCAATCTTTGACAGCTCGAGTTATAGGCACTGGCAGAAACTGGCTGGCCCACCTCAATGGCGTGCAGCGTGCTCTTAATAATCTCCCTAGAAGGTCTCTGGGTGGGCGGACCCCATATGAAATGCTCTTTGGCATCAAGATGTACGTCCCTGACCTTGATGGTCTAGACTGCGTGGTTCACGCCACAACCTTTGACGTAGATGAACATTGCAATGTTTTACAGGATCTACAAAAGACCAGAGACAGTCTTGCAAAGGAACATTTGCCCTCCACATCGGATGTAGCGTTGCAGATCCCGGTAGTTGGCTGGCTACCCCAAGTCGGTGAACTGGTTCGAGAGAAGATCGATAACAAGAAAGAATTTGGCCCTTCCTATCGAGCGCCGGTTCCAGTCCTTGGAGTGAAGGGCACAAGAACAGTCATTTTACCCCCTCTTCCAGGTCGTAAGGAAAACAGGTTTATCTCATTGACAATGTCAAGATACACAGAGTGGCCGATTTTTCTTAGTATGACACCGGCTGTTTCCTGTCCTTCCATTGTGAGAAATTCTGTTTTGGCCACAGCTTCTAATCCTGAACCTGAAGTGGCAATCGAATTACCTGCACTTTCCAGTCCTTTATTAAGTACTTTGCCTGGTACAGACCATGATGACATCGATTACACTTACCCCACTGGCTTATCTATGCCTGACCTGCAAGCACGTTTGGCCACTGAATCAAGATTTTCATTTGACACTGTTTCCATTGCCTCGATGAAACCCTCACGGTTTGCAGTTTATGTCACTTTATTTAAGAAACATTTTTTGATTCCCCCTTGGACATATATTTGGGTGGTACTTTTTTCCATTTACCTTTTTATGTCAATTGGTTTTGTGTTTTATTTTTTTCGATTAATCAATGGACACTATGTCGAGGAAAGAACATGCATTCGACATCTCAATGGAACTTTGGCCCCCCTTTCCTCGTCACATTCAGCACACAGATTGAAAAGAGACTTGACATTTGTTAACATCACCGCTTGGCCAGTCCTTGATGGAATTGTGTGGGATGCAGTTAGGTTTCAGATTCATGGCCCTACAGAGGTTGTTAATGTCCCTAATGTCCTTAGAGTTAACATGGGGGATGTGGTGAAACAAAACATACGTTCTGATGATTGGGATGTTCAGGCCGTAGAAAGTTTGTTTTCTGATTTGAAATACTATGCTGCCTTTGATGCTGAGGATTTGTATTTAGAATCTGCTAATTATGGTGACTTATTTTGCTTCCAACATTTTGGCAATCACTTCTTACATAAAACTTCTTCCAGAAGGAATGCTGTTAATTGTACGCAATGGGAGCATTGCCCAGATCCTCAACAAGGCAGTTGAAATACCTTTTTGAAAAAGTACACTTATTTTACTGACTTCAATCAATCCAGTCCTGAGTCTTTTTATTTTAAAATGTCACAAAAGCCGATGTCCAAGGTTAGACTTACCGATACTAAATTGTTGTACTCGAAGTCCTTCCTGGATCAGTTAGCTGTTGGAGGCTACGAGTTATGGAAGGAATACGTTGACCTTAAATCTGTTTGGGGTTCTAAAAGCTGGCAGGTAGAAGGCACTGAGGCTTTGCACCGTGCATGTCTTATCCCGAATCATATATTGTTTTTGAATGTAACAATTTCGCAAACAACATGCTTTGGATTGGCTACTTCTAAAAAATTAAATACTCCTACCATCCCTGAATTGGAGGAATATCCTGGCTGGAGTAATTTTACTCAGTTATCCATTAGGGAATTACAAACCCTTATGCTTAATTCTACCTTAACATATCCAGTATGAATCCAAAAGGTTGGCTGATGTGGCACAGAAGTGCTGATTCATGCCAGCACCGTTTTCTAAATTTATCTGGTGGCTTTAAACAGGTCAGACCTGATCCCCGTTTTGAAGCTGACCATTCTGTCACGACTTATTCAGTAGGCAAGTTGTGTCAAAATTGGCTGAAACATTCTACCTTGGCTGCGGTTAAACTGCATCTATCCAAGCTGAATGAAAATGTAGATTTAAATGATTTCATAAAAGGCCTGGCTAGTGGTAGATCAAAAAGATGGATATATGCTATTTACAATGAAATCTGGAAGACATCACAGGTTGAGGCGGCGACACGCCTTAGAGCTATTGATCAGGCTAATCTTGAGAAGGTGCTTGCAGTAGTTGATAATAGTTTTAACATGCTTTCTTCCCGCATTTACACGTTGGATAATATTGTGTCCTCTGTGGTGGATATTGTGCAGGATGAGGTGTCTGCTTTATACCATGGCCAATATCAATTGCGTTCTGTTATGCAAATTGCTTGGACCCTACAGACGTTGAAATCTGGCAAGGTGCCATGGACCTACATGAATGTTTCTGTTAGAACCTAGTTGGTATGTTCCGTACACCCCTTCTCACTGACCCGTGTGGGTCCTCCCACTGTGAAGTTTACTGTGGAATGTTGAGGTGCTCTCCAGTGAGGAGAGTTGGATGGCCAATAAAGAGTACTTCTTCCATTTGTGTCCAGTTTCTTCAGTAAGCTCTTACTTCCAACACTGGCGACGGACTGCGCAGGGGGCAGTTTATGGTCATCTCCCCTTTGCGTGCTCTCTCTACACATAAGGAAGATTAATAGGATTTTGGTGTAAGGACCATTTCGAGTCTGGCGTTCAAGGATGAGCAAGTGTAAGGATCGTTTTTGGACCTGACTAAAAGTAAGCTTACCTTCACGTGAAAGTCCTGAAGGGAAAAAAGAGACTAAAGAGCAGGTTGGTGCAGTTTAAGCGAAGGTGGGACTAAGAGCGGATTGTGTGCCTTTTTAGAAGCCTTGCTACTCCAGTGTGCACCTTAGCGGGTCATCGGAAGTTTCACGTACCTTACTGTAGGCAAAGTGTCATCGGTAGCCTATCTGTGGTGACTGGTACGGCGCTGTCGCAGGGGTCACGCTGAAGTAATCCGTTCTTGACTGGTCGCTCTCCAGACTTGCATCTCAGTCCGTGTTCACTCTGAAAGGAACTGTGCCAGATAGCGGTGTTTGACTGAGCAGCGCCTCGCATGCTGGTGCCGGCATTTTCCGTCGGTTTCTCTGTGGCCGATTCCGTATCGTGTGTGAGGGATCGTGCTTGAAGAGCAGTGTCTGTGCACGGCGGTGCCTCAGTAGTTTAGCCCGCCTCCCTGTCAGCGTCCCTGAGGCAGATTTCATCTGGTGGCCTGGCAGAGTCTCCTACCGGCGCATGCGTGTTTTCCTCAGTAGTGTTCCGAGGGGTTGTCCGTGTGCCTGGTTCCGCCGGGGAGAACAGTGCCGGCGCTACAGGAGCAAAGGGCCGGAAACCAGTGTCTGCTACCAGATCCAGTTTCGTGTTTATAATTTCAGCGAAGCAGTTGGTCACAAGGAAATTTTTCGTCAAGGATCTTCACATAGCCGGCGGTGAAAGGGGACATCTAAGGAAAAGAACAGTAGTAAGAGCGGCGCACTGTGTGTGAGGCGTCTGACTGTTGGTACTCCACACTACTATGCTCATTGTTTGACTGTTTGGGTGCCATTTACAACAAAGGGGACTCTGTTCTTGTACTATATCAGCTGGTGTATTCACCAAACATACTACCTTGCTGTGTTCTCTGTGAAGGGTTTAGAGAATTGTACCCCACGCATTAGCAGGTGGATCTTGGGACTCGAACATTATAACTTCAGAATTGAGCATGTACTGGGCAAGGAAAACGTAATTGCCGACTTCCTGTCAAGGTCACCACTACCGGAGGAGGAAGGACCTGAGGAAGTTTTGGACAGCCCCATAATGATGATGGATTTTCCTGCCATCACGGAGAAAGAGTGGGAAGAGAAATCTGAAGGAAGACAGTCAACTTAAAGTTCTAGTGGAGCGGCTAAGAAAAGGATGGCCCACAAACAAGAGAGATGTTGAAGCAGAACTGGAAGGATTCTGGGAAGTACGCAATGAATTGAGCGTCATCAATGGGAAAGTTTACCGCAACAACAGGGTAATTACGCCGAAGGGATTATGGAAAAGAGTGATAGATCTGGCGCACGAAGGTCACCTTGGGCGCAGTGCCACGAAAGGAAGATTGAGAACGAACTTTTGGTTTCCTAAAATGGACAACATGACGGAAGAAACTGTAAAAGAGTGTGGAGCATGTGCCAGAAGCGACAAGACAAAAGTAGTACACAAGTCGCCTTTGTCTCCAGTGGAGGTTCCAACCAAGCCATGGAGTAAACTAGCATTAGACATCATCGGGCCCATGCAAAACCTTGGGGTGCAAAAGAGATTCATGTTGGTTCTGATAGATTATACCTCCCACTGGGTGAAGCAAAAATTTGTACATACTATCAACACCAAAGCAGTGATTCATTTCCTAAAGGAGGTGTTTTGTGTAAAGGGTATCCCTTCCACCTTAGTTACTGACAATGGGGTACAATTCACTTCCGAGGAAATGCAGAAATTTCTGGAAATGTCCGGCATCAAACATGAGACCACAGCGCTCTATTGCCCTAAGGCCAATGGCATGGTGGAGAGGGCAAATAGGGTTATCAAAGAAAATATCCAGCTGGCCACCATAAATGGTCGGGACGTGGAGGATTGTTTGAGGGAATATTTGTGGGCTTACCACACCTCGCCCAATAGAATTACTGGGATCTCTCCTTTTGTGTCTTTACGCGGGAGGGAGCCAAGTACCAAGTTTAACCCCTGTTGGTTGAATGGGGGGGAAATCAGGAATGTGGACAGGGAGGAAGCAGGAGAGAAGGTCATACAACATCAATCTGAATACAAACAATGGTATGACAAGAAACATGGGGTGAAGTTGCAAAGGTGGGAAGTGGGGGACATGGCGCAGGCCAGAAAGAACACCAAGTTGGGAACTGACGACAGCAAGTTCCATGCCCCCAGCAAGATTGTCAAAGTGTTAAAAAATGTTGTTCAGTTTGAAAATGGTCAATGGTGGAGTTGTGACAATATTGTTAAAGTGCTGCCATAACCTTTTTCTCTACAGGTTTCTGTTGTTTCCCCCTGGGGAACCTTCTACTTTTTGTGAAGTCTTATCTCCTTGACATGCATGGTGGAAACTCAATATGAGGAAGGGAGATGTGTTAGAACCTAGTTGGTATGTTCCGTACACCCCTTCTCACTGACCCGTGTGGGTCCTCCCACTGTGAAGTTTACTGTGGAATGTTGAGGTGCTCTCCAGTGAGGAGAGTTGGATGGCCAATAAAGAGTACTTCTTCCATTTGTGTCCTGTTTCTTTAGTAAGCTCTTACTTCCAACAGTTTCCTCTCTCTTTGCCCCTTTTAATTTGACTGACAAGCAGCGCTTGCTTTCCATGCGAGATGCGTCTTTTTCTATGTTACATATTGAGAGATTAGAATCCTTGCCTTTTTCTGTGGCTGAAGCCACTGCTGCGACGTGGCTTATCCACGGTTTGATAACATTACCATTTGCTTTGTATAAGTTTACTAATTGTATGCGATATGTTGCCATCGGTCGATATGAACCCTTAGGTAGTGGTTTTCTCCATGAAGTCTGGTCCCTCCCATTTACTTACAGATGTTTGAAGGACGGACAGTAAGTTTATCTGAATGGGGAGGAGTGTACAGAGACACCGGATCACTCCTTAATGTGTAGACACATACAATTGCACGGTTCTTGTAACCAAGACCGGCCAAATTTAGCCTGTGTTTTAAAAGGAACGCTAGTTACAGCAATCATCCCCACTTTTACCTTACTGGCGAACGGAAGTTATTTGCTTTTAAATAATGAGAATTGTTGTGGGTTAATTAAAGGTGTGGCTTATGTGGTAACAGTATTGGAACGTGTGGTTTGCTGCAAAAATGTACTTTACCCACCCACGCATGGGAACGGGGATGTTTCCATCTGGCCGCGCATCCCAACCTTGACAGCGGAGTTCAATGGCATGGGTAGAATAAGAGCTCTTTTGTCCCAAAAAGAAGTGGCCTTGAGTTTGGCTCGAGAAACATTTGTGCTTGACATAGCTAACACACGCACAGAGGTTCAGGCCCTTTTAAATACTGATTTGCTGTTGCATTTCAGCGAGCTGGTTCATTCTATCTTTAACGCGTCCTCCACGACTGGGCTGGCGCACTTTTTTAAAATAGTTAGCAGCGGACTCTTGACTTCATTTGAGAAAATATTTGGTGTCATTCCTGCTTTCTTCCATTCTATTTTTTCTAGTCTGTTTGGTGGATTCCCAGTTTTGCTGGCACTGGCAGCAGGCGTTCTGGTGATCTTTTGTTTCATTAAACATGGATGCCCTTCCTGTGCAAGAAGCCGCACAGCCCCTCCTGGCACTGTTTCGCAACAGGATGCTTGAATATTATGGCACTCTGCCGCTTGCGACTTTAAGCACGGCGTTTGGATTATCATTTCGATTTTCCTATTTCACCTGTGTCCAGCCTGCATTTCATTGCCTGAGCTGTGATTTTGACTGGGCCATTGATTTGTGTCTCTGCAAGACGGTTTCTCCTGACGTCGATTTTAATCAGCTGATGTGTCCCGTCGTGACTCACGAGTTGGTTTGTTCTGGCGATAGGATTATGGCCTTGGCAGCGATGCATGGACTAATGGGTCCTTGGAACATCCTCACAGCAGCGCAAGATTTCTTGGCACTGAGCTTTCTTGAGAACCCACCGAGTTGTCCTCTGATGGTGATAGAGACTCCGGTACTGGAAGAGCACGTATGTTCCTTCCCACTGTTGAATTGGATGGCTGAACTGTTTTCGGATGAAGACGGTGATTTCATGTTAGAGGCTGTTGCTGCATATTTTGCATATTCGGTCTTGACCTGATGTCTTTTCCAATTTCGGATCCCGGCCCCATGTTTTCTGCTGACATACCTTTTTGCAACTTTTGCTTACATTTTTTATCTCCCAGACCTATTGGCATGAGCAAAAGTGAAAATTATATTGACATTTTGATTTTTTAAATTGAATCGTGAAACATTTTTTCACATCGATTTGAACATTATTAATATTGCTCATCGTTGTTGAACTCTGCTATCATGATGAGGCCCTTATCTTATCTTATCCGTGCTCGGATCATGGGGGGGTGTCATATGGTTACTGCTTATCTATATACTGTGTTAAGTTAGCATGGGCTTATTAAATGTTTAAACGCCATTTTTCCTTTTGCTGCTTCTGCACACGGCACATAATTGTTGATTTAGCTTTCAACCTAGAGGAGCGTTGTGATTTACATGAGAATAATATGTTATTGCTCTGATATCAGCTTTGCTTAATAAACTATGTCTGTACAGAGAGTGCTGAAGCTTCAAGGATAACACGACACAGAATTGTTATGAGGTCTGATCTCCGCACCTTCATAGACATAACATAAGTGCAGCTACTGCCAAATTCTGGCTTTAGGCGCGTTTTATATTGCTTTGCTTAGAGCACACATACACACTTGATGCGGTTCGCATGCAGAGAGCTGGTGGAAGTTGATGTGATCTCTTCATACTAGGATCTTGAGGTATGGGCCCGCCCTGCTAAAACCCAAAGAGACCTTCTTAGATATTAATATAATATGCTAGTTAGGGGGGGGTGAGAATTAGGTGTTGTTAACGCTTATTCATTACAGCATATTAATATGCTGTCACCTTTTGCTTTCTATGGACTAGTAACTATGCTGATAACTTTGCTTCTGATAATATGTTTCCTTGTATTATCTAAGATACTGCGTTTAAGAAAACGGCATTAGTAAATAAATATTTCAAATGTGCACGTGTCCTCATTTACTCCACGTTCTGGTTTGAAATTATTATATAACGAAAGAGTGTTCATGTGTTCCACGTGACCTGAGGTATCGTAAGTTCATGTTCTGGTTTGTCTAATCATTGGAGGTTTGTTATGACCAATGAGACACTGTAGCTAGCCTGGTAAGGGGATTTTGGGTACTGAGGTGAGTATTGGGTCACCCTAATTCGCCGAGGTTCCAAATCTCTATGCACAGTTCTGTGGGAGAACGGAAACCCTGCTACAGTACATCACCTCATGTGTGCGTCGACATGTTTCGGAGACACAGCTCCTTCTTCAGGACTGGGTGCACAACTTCCCCACCTTACTCACGTATCACTATGAAAATAGCAATGCTATGTATTTATAAAAATATATATATATATATGTATAGTCTATAGGCTACAATGTACCTACAGCGGTATAGCTCAAGTATAGGCGAATCGCTTTACCTGAAAAAAAGAGAGGAAAAAAATATCTCAATGGAACATTTTAGCTGGTGTAGTCACCTAGAGAAAATTTGTGACGGGGTTACACTGCCAGTGAGGATAAACCCCTGTTAAAAAAGGAACATACATGACACACAAACACTAAACAGAAAGCACACACTCCCATGCAGCTTCGTGGGGGAACATGGAAAAAGGAGGATAAAAAGACATATTTAAAGACATACTTGTCTTTTTTATGTTATTCGCATCATGAGCCTCCTGAACGTCTGGGGTGGTAATTGCCAATCTGCAATCTAAAAATTGTTGCTGTGGTGAACAATACGGTTTAACTTACTTCTGGATGATGATTCAAAAGCACTCTGTAAAATACTCATGAACTCAATGGGAGTTCTGGTCCAACTGTCCCCAGGCGCGGCTCCGCTGGTGTGGTGAAAGAGCCCTTTGCGCCCAGTATTTACACTAGCCCATCATAGGTAAGTGGAGTTAATTGTCTATTAGGCGTATCTTACCGGACATAATTACATGCCCAAGAAAGGATTTTCCGGCAGTCTGTAGCACTATGACACCGCCTTTATCGGCTGGTTTTATTACGGTTTCATGTTTGTTGGCCAAATCTCTGATTGCTATTTGCTCAATTGTGCTTGTATTGTGGAAGGTGCTAGTACGTGAAGGTTCCAGCTTACTCACTTCACTCATGATTGCCTTTTCAAAAGTCAGAACTTCGATAGGAGGCATTGAGTCAGGAGGGGTGAATGTTGATCTAGGTCTCAGACCTGTGTCAGTTGTGACATCTGGTGTCGCTTTATCCTGGAAGAATACCTGCAATTTCAATTTCCTAATGAAATCCTGTACCTCAGTGTTGAGTTTGAATATATCTGGTCTATTGGTCGGACCAGAACTCCCATTGAGTTCATGAGTATTTTACAGAGTGCTTTTGAATCATCATCCAGAAGTAAGTTAAACCCTATTGTTCACCACAGCAACTATTTTTAGATTGCAGATTGGCAATTACCACCCCAGACGTTCAGGAGGCTCATGATGCGAATAACTTAAAAAAGACAAGTATGCCTTTAAATATGTCTTTTTATCCTCCTTTTTCCATGTTCCCCCACGAAGCTGCATGGGAGTGTGTGCTTTCTGTTTAGTGTTTGTGTCATGTATGTTCCTTTTTTACAGGGGTTTATCCTCACTGGCAGTGTAACCCCGTCACAAATTTTCTCTAGGTGACTACACCAGCTAAAATGTTCCATTGAGATATTTTTTTCCTCTCTTTTTCCAGGTAAAGCGATTCGCTTATACTTGAGCTATACCGCTGTAGGTACATTGTAGCCTATAGACTATACACATATATATATATTTTTATAAATGCATAGCATTGCTATTTTCATAGTGATACGTGAGTAAGGTGGGGAAGTTGTGCGCCCTGTCCTGAAGAAGGAGCTGTGTCTCCGAAACATGTCGACGCACACATGAGGTGATGTACATAATCACGACATAAACACCTCGCAATTCACTTCTTTTAATAGCACCAGCCCGGGGACCGAATGAAAGTTTTTTTCAATGTCCTACGAGCCAGGTACTTTTTAAGTTTTTCACGTTACCCACCACACACTCACTTTATTATAAAATTACCCTCACATGCACCATACATAGTCTAATAAAAAGTGCTCCCGCGTAGTCGTAGGACGCCGCATCCCGTAGAGGGGTGCGAAGACCCCTATGATGAAGCATGACACCAAGGGTCCTTTTGGTGTGTGAGGGGTATTTTAAAAAAACACTAAGTGCTCCACACCACTGTGAGGAACACTTTCACTACAATACCAGGTGGATTCTCTTTGATAATTTAAACTCACTTTATTCTGATACCATTAGTCCTAAAAGGAGTGATATGGTCAGCTAAATCAAATACTGCACTCCTGGAACCCCATAAAAGAAAGGATAGGGTGAGTAAATTGGGATCACTTAAAATTGAGGGAACAACGATAGGGTTGCCACACCTTAGTATATCCAAGGTAGACAATAATATATGATCAATTATAGAGTACATATTTCTCCCTATAAAGGTTGGAAATATGACCCCATTGTGTCCACAGCCTCCTCTAAGTAGGTGGAGATTGTGTTTTGATATCATCTGGTTTAGAGCGTCTGTGTGCTCTTCATGGCGAAAATTATCAGTTCCCTCCTCATCACCATAGGTGGGGCTGCATACCTGAATATTGGACGTATCACATGCCTGTATATTAAAAGCTCCTGACCACAGCAGAACATAATCAGTGTTAATTGAAGCTAAAAATATTTCCAGTGCCCGGTGGTGAATCAAAAATGTTATTATAAAAATTCATCAAAATACGACCTCCTTTTTCACTTAGCCATAAGATCTGTGCATGAGGTCCCACTAATGTAACTTTTTTAACCCATACAAAATTTTTATTAGAAATAGGTGTCTGTAGACCCCCTTTTGCTCAACCTGCTTGTGAACCGACGGCTGTTAAAAAATAGGAGGAATATCCACCAATATGTACGGGATTTATGCACCAGGTTTCCTGTAGGCATAAAATATCATAACTGGATATAAAATTGACTTAGTCAATATTTTCAACCTTATTCAGTACAGTCACATTCCAGGTTGCTAATTCAAACCCTTCTCTAGGGAGTTGTCCTACCAGCCCAGTATCTATTGCAGTGACTCGGAGGGGGGTATCTTTATCAGGTACCTCACATACCGCTGCTGCCTCAAATGCCATTGTTTCCACCCACCCATGGAGAGGCCTCTATTGTGTGTGTGTTCCAGCCCTGGGCCCTTGATTATTTGGCTGACTATCTATATGAGACAAAATGGGCGACCCTTTCTGATAGCTCTTTGAGTCCTCAACAAGGGGTTTGTTGAGTCAATCATTATCGTCTAGTCTACTCAGCGTTCCGTATCTATTGAGGGCAGTAAAATCCTGAGCATGCTGTGTAGATGAACTTGTTATGTTCCTCCATCTCTGAATATTGCGTACACCCCTTTGATGCTGGTCCCATCCCCTCAAATGGCGGTAAAAATACCATAGAGGGAGTATACCCATAGTCTGTCTGTCTATATTTAGCGCCCAATCGCTTTATGGATACTGCCAGCTGTTCTTGGACTTCTAAAATTAATTATTATACAATCACCAGACAATTTTTTTTCCAATGGGCAATCCACCCCACACTTCTGTTAAACAGAGTTTCCTGTGCTCTATTTGGAGTGAATAAATGCCTAGGGCCTCATTTATGAAAAGTGACGCGTCGCTGCGTGAAAACAGCGATGCGTCACTTTTCACTGCGCCCTCCTTGCTACACCAATGATGCTTCATATTTACAGTATGACGCATCATTGCGCAAGGAGTTACAGATACGTCAGTATTTCTGACGCATCTGTATGGCGCAAAAGTGACGCATTGCTGGAGTGTGTCACAAAAGTGACGCAACTCCAGCAATGTATCCTTTCACATGGGGCAAGCCCCATGTGAAAGGGCCTGCGTCAGTCTTACGCCTGCTGTGAGGCAGGCGTAAGAAATTGACACATTTGTGTCCTAGAAGTGGCGCAGTGAAATCTCAGATTTCACTGCGTCACTTCTACGACCCTTTCTTGCGTCAAAACGCCCCTCTTGCATACATTATACCTGGCGCAGGTATAATGTGGTGCAGGAGTTTACAAAGTGACGCATCTACCTAGATGCGTCACTTTGTAAATATGGCGCAACAAGGCGCATTTTTTACGCCACTGGTGCGTCACAAAAAGTGACGCACCAGCGGCGTAAAAGTGACGCACAGCCTCATAAATGAGGCCCCTAGAATTTAGCCAGTGGACAACCTTATTTTTCAAACTCTCTGTTGTTTCAATAGCACCAGGCTGGCAGGTTAACGGTGAGTATCTCTTGGGCAGACACATTGGTATTATAGGTTTCTTTATTTATAGTTGATCGGTTTATGTTTAGGTCATAATTACTAGTAGGTTTACTTGAAGGCACTTGTATATCCATATTTGTCAGTCCTAGAAAAGGGACTCAGCTTCGTACCCACAGCCAGACTGGACAAATTCCAGCTGCATTGCGAATTAGCAACCTTCTTCAGGAAAATGAAACTGAAGGCCTTTTTCGAGACTTCCCCTTTTGACGCATCCAGTGAAGCCGAGGGAGACACCAAGGGGCAGATTTATGTTGGACTTGCGCCACGTTTACGCGCAGTTGCGTCACGCAAAGGCGGCGTAAACGTGGCACATCCCTGCGACCCATTTACACGTGACGCATCTAAGCAGATGTGTCACGTTGTAAAGCCCTGTGCCACATGTGGGCGTTCCGGGGCAGGGTGGGTGTTCCGGGGCAGGTGCGCCTCGCAAAAATGCCTGCGTGAAATCTACAAGATTTCACGCAGGCACTTTAAGGCCAATGCTGCGTCAAAACCCTGCGCCTGCTTGAAGCAGGCGTAAGGCTTGATGCAGCATTGGACAGATAGGGCCCCCCAGAGCAATGTGGAGCTGCGTCGCGCTTGCGACGCAACCCCAGCAATGCGCCGCCTTTACGGCACAGATGCGTGACGTATCTGTGCCGTTTGTGCCCCATGGTGCGCCGCATTGTAAATGCGGCGCACCATGGGTGGCGGAGCTGCGGCGCACAATAACTGGCGCATCCCTGGGGATGCGCCAGTTATTGTAAATCTGCCCCCAAGTTTAGAACAAAATCCACATTCATGCCACCTCCAACTGCCATCCCCCCTGAAATTTCAGTATACGAACAAGCAGTGTTTAAGGACATTGAGGAACTCAAAGAAGGGCACACATTCCAAAATATCACAAGTGGGGAACGCACAGTCCTACAGTCCCTCAGAACAAATGAGGCAATCATCATAAAACCAGCTGATAAGGGAGGAGGCACGGTAGTCATGAATAAAGAGTGCATCGGGCTCCTAAGTGACACCAAGAACTACAGAAAACTGGATCATGATCCGTGCAACAACCTCAGAGTTTGCATCAGCAACCTGGTCGAAGAAGCAGAGACTACTGGTCTCATCACCTCCAGTGAAGCAAAATTTCTCACCACAACTGAAGGCAAGATCCCGTACTTTTATATAGTACCTAAGAACCATAAAAACAAGACACCACCACCAGGCAGACCCATCGTATCCGGCATTGGATCACTTTTGGAACCACTCTCACCCTACTGCGATCACTTTCTCCAACCCATGGTCAAATCCCCAAACACAAGAGATAAAAGACCTACTCAGACTCCTGGACGGATTCAACTACAATCATGACACATCTCTCCTGGTCAGTTTGGATGTTGAAAGCCTATACACCAGTTTGCCCCAAGACGACACTCTAAAAGTGCTGGAGACCGCACTTGCCAACACAGATTGGCCTTACCAAACTTCAACCAAATTCATTTGGGACTGTGCTAAACTGGCACTGAAAGAAAACATTTTTGAATTCGAAAACAAACTAGATTTGCAAACATACGGTACATCTATGGGGAGTGTTTTCGCTCCCAGCATAGCAGGGCTTCATGTCCACCATTTCGAAACTGAGCATATTTTTACCGACAATGTGCCTAAATTCCCAGAAATAAAATTCTATAAAAGATATATAGATGACATTCTTCTAATATGGGAAGGCAACATCGAGTCTATAACCAACTTCTGCCAATGGCTCAACACCTGTGACCAGAACCTAAAATTCACTTACAGTTATGATACTCACAAAACCACCTTTCTGGACCTCGACATCGAGGCAGCTGGAGGCTCTCTAAAAAGCAAAACCCACTATAAACCCACTGCCCGTAACTCTCTGCTCCATTTCTCCAGCTTCCACCCCAGACCACTGAGAGAAAACCTGCCTTACGGTCAATACCTCAGATTAAGGCGCAACTGCAGCGAGACCGCAGACTACAAGGAACAGGCAAAAGACCTTAGTGCCAAGCTCAGCCACAGAGGCTACCCAAAAAGGATCACAAATAAAGCGCAAAAACGTGTGAAAAACCAAAATCGCGAGAGACTAATTGACACATGCCCTCTTGAACAAAAACCCATACCTCTGACCTGTGTAACTACCTTCAACACAGTCTCAAACCAAGTATCCAAAATAATCAAGAAACATTGGAAAATAATAGGGACTGGGAGCCTACAATGGGACCCACCCCTCATCTCGCACAGAAAAGCCAAATCCATAAAGGATGCAATTGTCTCTACCAGACCTAAACCCATGCAAATAGCTCGCAACACCAATACCAACGCATGGGGCCTTCCCAAGATCACTGGCCATTTTGCATGCGGGGACTGCAGCGTGTGCCACTTGACTAGTACCCCAAAAACCCTGACTCTCGAACCTTGGAAATTGTGGGAGTTGCGCGCCCACACCAATTGCAACACCACACATGTAATCTACCGGATCACGTGCCCATGCAACCTCACATACATAGGCATGACCAGCAGGAAAATCAAGACACCCATTTGTGAACATCGGAGCACTATCCGTTGTAAAAAGAACACCACAAAATTGACCAATCACTTCCTGGAAATGGGCCATACCACCAACGACATGAGGTGGGTCGTGATTGAAAGCATCAACCCCAACATGACGAATATTCAAGAGAAACTACTCAATAAAGAACAACGGTGGATCTATCGCCTGTCTAGCCACAAGACGGGCTTGACCGATAACATACCGTGGAATAGCTTGAGCAACCACTAACCACCATATCCACACCAGCTATCTATATATTGAATCAGTGGTCCTACACTTGAATATGAAAACAAGTACATAATGCAATCTGCACATAGGGACCAATTTCAGGGTGTACTTATGCTAAACAGATATGGCCTCATTGATCATGATCTGATGACCATAACAGTATATCTTCCAACTTCCCCAGAGCCTGGTGCTCCGCGTATCTTAAGATTTTCAAGCACCCTTTTCAGGACCATGCCCTAAGTAGGCCCCCATCTTAGTGGTGTAAGCATTCCACTCTTTCGGGCACTGTCCCCACCTCAATGGCCCACATACTTTCCCATATAATTAATATCAATAAAATCATTGCACTAACAACTTAGTGATTAAATGAGAGGACAATAACCATGTTTCCAACATAACGCCACCCTCAGACTTCCGAGTCCTTTATGGCCTGATAGAAGTGTATCCCTCATATTCAGTACATACAAGTACTGTTCCGGGACTCCGTCTTAAGATGGCCGCCACTCGAACTCTGGTTGTAGGAACTCTTTGCGCATGCGCGCACTAACGCACTGCGTCCGTATGACGAGGCTTCTTTACCCAATACCCGGAAATACTAACAGACGCCGGTACTTAACCAAACGCCGCGGGCACTCATTTACCAGCCGGGACGCCGAGGGACCCAATAGGTATCCCCGCAGAGGACACTCTCTAAACAAGTAAGGTCTCGCGTCCCCCGCAACAGCTTCCAGACGGCTCGATCTTTCTCGCCCAATGTAGGCTAACCTCAGAGCTTGTCTCCCCTTAAACTCTTTCAGATCGTTAACGGGAGTTCCTCTCCCCCGCGCCCTGAATTACTGGAACAGCAAGCATTAGCGATATAAATATTGGTGCACCTTTTTTAACATGTAATTTTTAAATGTTTGTTCGTCTCACTATATTCTTCAGTACTTTTGGTAGCCATATCGTAATAAGTCACAATCTCACTAAGGCACCCCTCACAGACCACGGGGTTGCCCTGTTTTAGATCACTATATAGTACACGACGTGCCTCAATAGTGAGGGGCCCACCATCGCCCTTCCAGCACGCCATAGTGTTGATCTACCCACAGGATCTACACACTAGCCATTTGGCAGTTCCTCGACCAGCAAGTGCTATGTGCTGATCCTGCCACAGCATGCCAAAAATCAGTACGTGCATGCAGCGCTCTGAGCATTTTTCACTTGATCTGGCCCCACAGGAATCATCATGCATGACACCCAACCATTCGCAATGTATGCCATTCTAAAGTGTTGCATCATACATGTTGTATTTTGTTCCTTTTCTTCGCAGGTTTTTTCTTGCAGTTGTCTAGTGTCTGTGAGTATACAGACACTTATTTATTTTTCACTTTTTTCCACACACCTTAGCGCGTGTGTAGGACAAAAATCACCCGTGGCACTAAATTTTGCCACTCACTTCACCTTCCTTTTGGTCCTGAAGAAAGTCCCGCATATCTTTTTCCAGAAGGGACTGAAACATGTAGACCTTATAAGTGAACTCTTAGTAATAATTTTTCTAATTGTAGTTGCATCACATATTTGATATATTTTTAAACAATACCCTGGGCCGCCAAGAATAAAACAGTAGGCAAAGATTCCCAGAGGTATCTTTTAATTCACCTTCATCCACTTCACACGTTCACACGACACCTGCTCCGCTGTAGTCAGGCGTGGAAGCACAACCAGGCGGCATTCGGCTGCCTGGTTGGACCCCGATGATGAAGCATGACACCAACCAGGTTGGTGTGTGAGGGGTTTATTAACAAGACCCATCGGGTCCAGTCAAAAGGCCATCTTTAAAAGTGATCTAGAATACCAGTGAATATTCCTACACATAGTGGGCTGGTCCACATTGATTCTACATAATACATTTGGGGACAGGACGCGCCCCTAAAAAAACCTTGCTCTCCCCCTTGATTATTCTAGAGACTCAAATGT
The DNA here is from genome assembly GCF_964261635.1 of Lissotriton helveticus. NCBI lineage: Eukaryota > Metazoa > Chordata > Amphibia > Caudata > Salamandridae > Lissotriton > Lissotriton helveticus. Next base: position 656,385,312 of record NC_136073.1, on the reverse strand, counting down.
CCCCTTCAGCCCATAAGACATGGTCATGCTAAATTGTCTACACTGTTTGAGCATTTACTGAGGCAGTAGGCCTCGTGCCCATCTACAAAATTAGATATATTTCTCCTGTTAAGGCCACTGCTTTTCTGATAACAAGCCCCAAGCCCCTGCCCTCTGTGTGCACATCGTACTGTACATCGAGAGGATGTACCAATAACTGGATGCATCTGTCATCTAGAAGAACAAGATGGGCTAAGAGTAGGAGTGAGGGCTAACAGCAACTTTCTGCAACTTCTCACCTGATGTTTTGCTAGCTTTGGAAACCAAGACAGTGACATGGCTTAAAATAAAACAATATGTTTTTAAAAATAACTCTTTGATGCACTATGTCTCTTGTAAGTAGCTTCTGCTTTGTAAATTTTCCAAGAAGTGACGCAAATTGTTTTCGATATAATGTCCAGCTTTTGTTATGCTCTGCAGTCAAACACCTGCTAATGTTTTGATTTTGCGGTCAACAGTTCCTCATTAAAACAGTTTAAAAGGAGTGTCCACTGACCAGCTCATTGACTACCTTATACAGTGTTTTCCACGACGAGGTGCTCCCACCTAGCTGATTGATTTAGCATGAAAGAAGCTATAATGCCTCCTTGCATTTCGACATACGTTTTTCGCTCTCTCTCACTCGGTCTTTGAATTGCTGTGATAAACAGGTTACTTACGTTCAGTAACGATATATCTGTAAGAAACATAGGTTAGTTATAAAATTCCTTACCTTAGGATTACAAGGCGTCAGACTGAATCTGGAGAATTTTGTCAGCAGTACCCCTGCGTATCGAAACGTGGCGTCGGTCGGCTCCGCATTAGTTGGTGGCGTGTGGTTGCCGGAATGATGTTGTGGTAGCTACTTAGACGACGTCCTTGTGCGCTGGCGGCAGTTCTTTTACATGACATTCCAGAAGCGCAGAACCATGAAAGACACTGACAATTGACCTCAAAACTAGGGCCCTGACAGGGATTCCCTGACCCTAGAAGTCAGTTCGCCGAACAGGGAGGATGGGTGGGGAGGTAAGGAATCTTCCTATCTAACCTATGTTTCTTACAGATATATCGTTAGCGAAGGTAAGTAACTTGTTAGTTAAAGATTCCTTACCTTAGAATAGATACCCCTGCAATACCAACCCCGGAGGTGGGTCTGCAAACCAAGTTCACACCAGAAAGTCCAGGAGAACAGAACAGCCAAAAAAGCAGTCTCTCCGGACTTGGCTGTCCAGGCAGTAGTGTCTAGTGAACGTGTGCAGAGATGCCCACGTAGTTGCCTGACAGATGTCATTGAGGGGGACTCCTCGTCCCAAAGCAGTAGTAGCTGCCTAAGCCCAGGTGGAATGGGCACGCAGCACCACAGGAGGCTCCTTCTTTGCCAAGGAATAGCAAGCCTTAATGCACAAAACGACCCACCTAGAGATGGTCTGTTTGTGCACAGTCCGCCCTTTCTTAATGCTCATGTGGCCCACAAAGAGCTGTTCATCCACCCCGAATTGTTTTTTGCGATCCAAATCAAGGGAGAGTGCCCGTTTTGGATCCAGACGATGGAGCCTCTCTTCTTCTTTTGAAGGAGGCAGAATGAAGGTGGGCAAAATGATGGTTTTACCAATGTGGAAAGAAGAACCCACCTTGGGAAGAAAGGAATGTCTGGTTCTTAGTACAACCTTGTCCGGATAAACAGCCAGGAAAGGAGGTTTTGAAAAAATAGCCTGGAGCTCACTCACACTGCGAGCACAGGTGATGGCAACCAAAAAGGCAGTCTATAAAGTCAGAAGTCTGAGAAGACAGTTATGAAGCAGCTCAAAGGGAGCGCACATAAGGTAAGTCAGAACCAAGTTCAAGTCCCACTGAGGCATTACGAAGGGAACAGGAGGAAAAAGATGAGTACCGGCCTTGAGGAAGCGATTTACAACAGGGGACATGAAAAGAGAAGGCTGCTCAGGAAGCCTAAGAAAGGCTGAAATGGCCGAGAGGTAGCCCTTAAGAGTGCCTAGAGCAGAACCCTGCTGGGCCAAAGAAATAAGGAACAAGAAAACCTCAGAAAGGGGATTCACAACCTTTGCTGCGCACCATGCCACAATGTTGTTCCATCTACAGGCGTATGCCGTCTTAGAGGAGGGACATCTGGCTGCCAAGGTAACAGCAGAGACTTCGGGAGGCAGGTCAAATGACGTGAACTGCCACCGCTCAATCTCCACACAAGGAGGTGGAGGCTGGACAGGTTCAGGTGGAGGACTGTCCCCTGCTGCTGCGACAGAAGATCCTCCTGAAGAGGCAGTCTGATCGGAGGATCGATGGCCATGTGTAGCAGCTCTGGATACCAGACTCTTCGTGCCAATCCGGAGCTACAAGAATGACTTGGGCCTGGTCGCACTTGATCTTCTTCAGCACTCTGGGCAGAAGTGGTATAGGCGGAAAGGTGTATAGAAGACCGCAACTCCACTCGTGATGAAAAGAGTCGCATAGCGAGTGCTGCCTTGGAAATTCAACACGCAGAATTGCTCACATTGCACATTCTCTTCTGTCGCGAATAGATCTAACCAAGGCTCTCCCCACTGCTGAAAGAGACCTTGCGCCACCTCCGAGTGAAAACGCCAATCGTGCGGCTGAGTTAGTCTGCCCTGGTGTACAGAGAACCTGCCAGGTGTTGAACCACCAGGTATATGCCCTGATGTTCCAGCCACGTCCAGAGATGGAGAGCCTCTTGACATAGGGTTCACAACCCCACCCCGCCCTGTTTGTTGCAGAACCACATGGCGGTGGTGTTGTCCATGAACACCTGCACTACTCTTCCCCGGACAGAGAAAAGGAATGCTTTTAGTGCAAAACGGATCGCCCGAAGCTCCAGAAGGTTGATGTGGAGCTCCGACTCCGCCGGAGACCAGAGGCTTCTGATCTCCGCCTCCCCCATGTGAGCGCCCCATTCCAGAAGTGAAGCATCGGTCACCACTGTGAACTCTGTTTGGGGAAGGAAGAGGGACTTGCTGTCGACCGAATACTGGTTCGTTAGCCATCACTGCAATTGGTGTGCAGTGCCCTCCGAGATCTGGACGCAATCAGACTGGTTCCCCTGATGTTGAGCCCACTGGAACTTCAGGTCCCACTGCAGAGCCTGCATATGCCATCTGGCATAGTCCACCAGCAGGATGCAGAAGGCCATCAGGCCCATTAGCCTGAGGGTCATCCTGAGCGAAACCCGGGATATGGGCTGTAAGATCGGAATCATAGCCCGAATATCCTGGACTAGCTGTTCGGGGGGGAGGGGGTGGGGGTTGATAGACCCAAAACTGCGTTGAGTCAAAAAGCGTTTAGATGAAGAGGAGCTTCTGAGAGGGAGTCGGGTGCGACTTCGGCATGTTGATGGAGAACCCCAGCGAAATGCAGGAGGTCGGCCGTAGTCTGGAGGTGGGAGACGACAGCCTGGGGTGAGCCAGCCTTCAACAGCCAGTCGTCGAGATAGGGGAAGACTGGAACCCCTGATCTGCACAGATGAGTTGCAACCACCGCCATCACTTTCAGGAACATCCAAGGGGTGCTGGTAAGGCCAAAGGGGAGCACGGTAAACTGGCCAACTGTGAATCGCTGGTAACACCGGTGGGCTGGCCCGATGGGGATGTGAAAATAAGCGTCCTGCAAGTTCAATGCTACCATCCAGTCTCCAGGGTCGAGGGCAGAGAGGACCTGAGCTAGCATCAACATTTTGAACATCTCCTTCCGGAGGAAGCGGTTGACGTTCCTGAAATCCAAGATAGGACGCAGGCGGCCTTTGTCCTTCTGGGCAGCAGAAAGTAGTGGGAATAGCAACCACAACCTACTTCTGGGACAGGAACTCACTTGATGGCTCCCTTGGCCAAGAGTGCCGAAACTTCCTGTTAGAGAAGGGCCAGATGATCATCTGAGATGCGATGGTACTGAGGTGGCATGGATGGAGGGGTAGTCTTGAAGGGGAGGAAGTAGCCCCTTCGGACTATTTGCTAAACCCACCTGTCCAACATGATGGTGCGCAAGAGGGGGAGGTGATGGCGAATCCTGCCACCCACTGGCGATTGGTGGCCTTGAAAGGTCGGACTGGGAGGGTTTGGAGGCTGCTGCAGGGGGGCTGTGGTGGACTGGCCCGCCCGCTAGCCCACAGAACCATGGCGGTGGTTCCCACGTCCCCGGGTACGCAGGGGCTGAAAAGCTTGCGCTGGTCTGTGGCTCTGGGTGGGATGTTTCGAGGCACCCCTTCTGTAGCCAAGAAAGGGGTGAAAAGCAGACTGCACAGGGTGGGTGGTGGAGAGGCCCAAGGGCCTGTCCGTAGCCCACGAGTCCTTAAAGCAGTCCAGTGCATTGTCTATTTTGTGGCCTAAGAGGCGGCAGCAATCAAAGGGCATGGCCAGAAGAGTGGATTTGACATCCCCTGAAAAACCAGTCGACCTCAACCAGGCATAACGTCGAAGGGCTACCGACGTGGAAATCGTCCTGCCTAGTGAGTCAGCAGTAACCAGCCCACAGCAGATGGTAAACTTTGCTGTGTCTCTCCCTTCGGCAACTGCACAGAAGAGTATGGCCCAGGCCTCCTCCAGGCACTAGGGCAGCACTTGGGCCACCATATCCCGCACGGAGTGGGTGTAAGGCCCAACAGACTTGCAGTGTTTACCGACCGCAGTCCCAAGCTGGAGGAAGAAAACATTTTCTTCCCAAGATGGTCCAGCTTTTTGGATTCCCTATCAGGTGGTGCTTTAGGGAATGCGCCTTTGGAGGTGGAGGCTTGGACCACCAAGCTCTCAAGGGTGGGGTGTTGGGAGAGGAAAGAGGGGTCGCCCGGGGCCGGGCGGTGGCGTCGGGCAATAACCCTATCCACAGGAGCCCCCGTGTTGGGCCTGGACCAGGTGCCCAAAAGGATGTTTGTGAGGGCTTCATCGAATGGTCGCACGGGCTCCGAAGAGCTCGCTGTTGGTTGAAGCACCTCTGTCAGGAGGTTAGTCCTGACCGGCACCGTAGGTAGCTTGAGGCTGAGAGCCTCGGCCGCCCTACGCAACACCACAGTGTAAGACGCTCCCTCCTCCATAGCCACGGTAGGAGGAGACAACATACCAAGGTCTGGTGAGGTATCCAGACCATTGGCTTCCCCCAGTTCCTCTCTCGGGTCCGGTTCATAACCCAACTGGTCAGTTAAAGGGTCTCCAGACCCTTCCCAGGCCTCCTCATCATCCTCTGGCTGCCAATCTGGTCTAAAAGAGCCAGGGTAGAACAAGGGCACACACTTACCCGTCAGTGCCGGATCCGGCATTAGTCGATGCTGGTCTGGCTCGGTGTCTACATCGAGGTGGAGGCTGGGGTCTATGCCGGCTGGGGACACATCCGGCATCGGCTGTGGCCATTGTACCTGTGGATTGGGCGCTGGGGGAGGTGTAATCAGGTCGACCGGTGCCGACTTGGATCCAGGCCTGGATCTAAGGGGACACTGCGGTGCCAGGGCCTGAGCCGGCAGCGAAGGCACACCGGTGGAGTTGGATTGCCCAAAGATGGCATGCATCGCTTTGTAAAATTGGCGAAGCTGGGCAGGGGTCGCTCTGGGTCCCGGGAAGGGAGGCAAACTCTGAGTCGTCCCCTCCGGCTCTGCAAGCTGAGCCGTGGGAGGGGCACTACCCGCATCCCTTGTCGCGTCGGCTGACCGACGAGGAGAAATCGAAGAGCAACATGCTTCTTTGACTTCTTCTTGTGCTTTGACTTACCTGAGGAATGCAAAGTCTTGGAAGAAGACTTGTGGTGGTGGTTCCGCGACCGGTCCCTTGACCGCCCAAGCAACCGGGACCTCGAACGGCACGGAGCGGACTGCCGGGCCTTGGGAAGCTTTCGGGACCGCTCCCACAAAAACTTCAGATTCATGGTCCAGCAGTCGGAGCACGACTTGGGGTCACGATCGCGCTCCAGCAAAACAGGCACACGCGGTGTAGATCCGTCACTAAAAACAGTTGACTACATGAGCCGCAGGCTTTGAAAACAGGCATCCCTCGTGCATCAGGAGTCGAAGACTCAAAAACAGTGTTGACAAAAGTCATCAAAAAGTCAGTCAAGGGAGGAGCCTAGCTCGCGACCGAGATGGCCGCGTTTTAGCTCGGCTCCGTCCAGCCGCCTGTTTATCTTCATTTATCCTGTATTGCTCCTGCCCCGGGAAGCCCTCCTTGCTGTGTTTCGGTACTCCAGTCACTTAGCGGACACTTACCCGTTGCTCCGGTGATCCTGAGTGCTGCCGATCCTGTGCAGTGATCCCGCTCGGAGCCTCCGGGGCGGTCTGGCCGGGCCTCCTTGCTACGCTGGGCCGTGACGGAACATGTTGGTCGGCCCTTGCTGGCGCTGTGGAGCTGGACGCGGAGGCTGATGTGCGAATTGGCCGGCTGTGCCCCTTGACGGACCCGACTGGCCTGGGCCCAGAGGTACGAACTCTGCTCCTCGCGGGAGAGCCTACTCAATTGTCTGGTCGGGTCCCCCTTCCGTTCCCCGGCCCGGCCATTTTGAATTTTTCCGCCCGGGCTCGAGAACGGGGCCGGCGGTACGGGGGGACCGACGGACATCCTTCTTCTGGTGGCTCTCCTTCCTGCCTTGGGGCGCCCTGCCGCAGTCCAGCTGACCTCCTTTTGCTCTGGTGTTACCCCGGCCGGGGTTCCCGACGGACGGGGACTTGCTGGGCTCTTAAGATGGCGGCCGGCCCTGGGAGTCTTTGCCGGGCCCGGGCGAGCACTGGGGGCCCGCCGCATGGCCCGGATGTCGGATCTTGTAAAGAGTTTCCTGCGCTTCGAGTTGTCCTGGATGCACTGAACTCCTGGCGGACTACCGTGGCTGCGTCTGTCTCCACTGTGGGGGCGGACCCTCATTTTGAACAACGCGGGCCCCCGCCATCGGATTTGGCCTCCTCGTTGATGTCCGCGACTGATGTGCTCCTGGACTCTGTGCCCCCGGCGGGGACCGCATCCTTGGCTCGGAGAGTCTCCGACGCCCCTCGTTGTCCTGTCTGGTTGCCTCGGCCACTGGGCTGCGGTCCGCTTGTATCCTGGCCTGGCCTCGACGATCCTTCCAGTTTCTCTTCGCGTCGACTCCCCGACCGAGAAGTATGTTCCGGCCCGGCTGGGCCTGCCTCGTTCGAACTATCCTTGGAACTCTGTCTGCGATACGATTGTTATACTGTGTCTTTCCTGGAGCTTCACTATCTTCTTTCACGTTTCTTCTTTGGACTGCCGCAAACTTTTCTCCTGAGCCCTGTGTCCCTCATCATTTGCTCTTTGTTTGTTCGGATGGTTACTACCTTGGACAAAAGCGGACAGGGCTGAAACGACTTTTATAGTCTGGTTTCTTTGTTACGTGATTGACAAGTGCTGTTGTGCTGTTCGTGTAATTTTATGGGACTCCTGAAACTTTTCCTAATATCGTTAACTTCCCATGGGCTATACCCTTCCCTTGTAGCAGGTGGCGGGATGGAAGCAGATGATACTGATTTTTCGCCCTCCCCCGTGTGCGTTGTTCCTTCCCCTCCCCTGCCCCTTCCCTTTTGTCTTTGTTTCTACCCTGTTCCTTTTCTTCTATATTTCGGGTTCTATTTAGGGCGACAGGCACGCTGCCGGGGGGTAGGCCATAGCCCTCTGCAGGGGTGTAGGGAGGGCTTGTGGGGTGGGTGGGAGGGTCTGTTGTTGTTTTTGGAGGGGTCTTTTCTCTCCTCCTTTTTTCTCCCTACTTGGTTCTATGGCCCTTGTGTATCCCCTTTTTCGGGGCTCTGTATCGCCGTCTGTCCCCCCGGGTGTCTTTCTGGTGTATTTTTCCGGTATTACAAAGATGGTGATTTGTTATGTTTGTCGTCCTATTTTGTGGTCGATTTTGTACCGGAATTTTGCTTTTCCTGCTTTGTCACCTGGGGGCGGGTGGATGGGTTGGGGTCCCTTCCTTTTCCTTTTTCCCCCTTTCCCTTCCCCCTCCCCCCCTTTTGTGGGGTTTTCTTCTACTTGGGGGTGCATTTCGTATTGTTTTGGTATTTGGGTCCTTTATTGTGCTGATCGGTGGGACGGGTGGTGGCCGCGGTGGGCGGGCAGTGGACTGTGTGCACAATTGCTTTTCCTTCTACCCGTTGTTTTGCCCGGTACTTATTGGTATATCTCTGTCGTATTTATTTCTCCTGTGTTTTTAAGATCGCTGCGTTGCTGCCCGCCGCGGCCCCGCCCCTCTGGCTAGTGTTATGGCCCGCCAGGCTCCTGACCTCCCACACCTGTTCTTTAAAAAAGAAAACTACCTTTCTATTTGTTTGCTCCTGAGATTGCTCTAAGATGCTTGTTCTTTCCCCTGATTTGTTGCCTTTGTATATTGTGACATCTGATATATGTCTCCGGCTGTTTTTGCTATGTGGTGGCCAGCCCTGGTGGGTTGTAGGCCCGTATTTGTGAGCTTTCTCTGTTTCAATAAAGGTTTTCAAAAAAAAAAAAAAAAAAAAAAGTCAGTCAAAAAGTGACTGGAGGCACTGCTCTCTCCGGATCCGCGCTGGCTGGTGTGTAAAAAGAAAGAGCTGACGTCCGCGCGCAAGTACAGCAGTGTGTAAGTAGCTACCGCAACGTCATCCCGGAGACCCCGACACCAGCGATGGAGGCAACCGACACACACACAAAAATTCTCTGGATCCAGTCTGATGCCTGGGGGAATTGTAAGGTAAGGAATCTATAACTTACTGTTTCTTTCAGATTTAAAATTTGCAAGGTTGCGTGTTTTTATTCTTGATTAATGATGTGTCTTCGACAATTATTACTTGCTTGTTTGAATAAAATGCCACTCCTGACAATCACTGGGTCTCGAAATGTATAAAAAACAGCAATGGACCGCACACCGCTAGCCCCTCCTCCGGGTCGCCCCTAAGCACTCTGGTATGTGCAGTGCCTGAAGTTCGAAGAATTACTGAAAGTTCGTAAGTGGTTCACCTATGTAGGTGCAAGTAGATACTTGTTGTTTCCCCGATCTCTAGACCCGGGACATGGCCCGGGTTTTGGGATATCTTCCCTCATCAGTAGAGAAAGTCAATAGGGGTGGAAGAGAAGGCCGCCTCGTAACCATCACGGGCCTCGTTGCCAAGCACGCTATTGCGTCGTCCAGAAGCTCGTCATCTTGTGAGGCTCAAGGGAGCCCTTATGTAGAAAAAAACAGAAATGGACCGCACACCGCTAGCCCCTCCTCCGGGTCGCCCCTAATCACTCTGGTATGTGCAGTGCCTGAAGTTCGAAGAATTACTGAAAGTTAGTAAGTGGTTCACCTATGTAGGTGCAAGTAGATACTGGTTGTTCCCCCGATCTCTAGACCCGGGACATGGCCTGGGTTTCGGGATATCTTCCCTCATCAGTAGAGAAAGTCAATTCCTGGGTCTCCAAATGTATGTTATTTTAGATAACACTTTCAGTATCAGTTCCCTTTAGAGAGAAAAACAACTCTAACACTTCACTAAGGCAATCAGGTTACTAGGCAATCAGGTTACTAATTTAAAATATAATATATTTAAAACACAAAGGTTTTAGAAAACAATTCCTGGCTTTAGTCAGTGACAGACGAAAAGAATGTGCTTAATGTCTTGAATCACACCCTTACAGAGTTCAACATGTCCCAGTCTTATCTCCTTTGTCAGAACAATGCTTTTTAAAATTATCTAAAGGTAAAATGCTGAATCATAATATGATAAAATATTGCCTAGTACCATGTTCCAATGTAAACTTCATATTTTCTTGATTCTGCTTGAAAGATATACTGTCAGAATAGTGTTTGTGAGTTTCTAACAGAGAACAATGTGTAGTATCCTGTGTGTAACTTATTCTGGCTATCATATTTCTCAGAAACTATTTCAATTGCGCTGTTGTCCATTACTACAAATGGGAAATAGTACATTGGGATTTTGCTCGCACAATCTACAGATTATTAATATAAGTTCCTACTTTTTCATTTAAAAAGTTTAATGCCGTAGGAGGTCTCTTAAAGTGCCTTCTGATGCATGCAGTTAATTATAGGCACAATAATTGGATTCACCAAGGATCTAGAGTAGACACCAAGGAGGGAAAGCTCTGAGCATAATGCTTGGATGGGAATTGTTTGACTCAGTGATACCATTTTCCATAGAAGATTCCCTTTGAATACATTCAAAACAGACCATTTGAGTATGGGAATATATTCAGGGGCATAAGATGAAATGGGAGGCAGCTTTGCCTGATAGATCTCTAAGAGAATTTTAAAATGTTGCCTGTCCAAGGAGCAGTAACATCTTTTCAAGGAACCTATGTGAACTGTTGCCTTAAAGCCTATATGGGAAAAATGAGGCATACTTCCTAGGGTCTGGGAGAAGACCCTTCCTAGCTATATGTATGCTGTTACCACCTCCGTGGGCCTTCCACCCAACCTCCAATTAAAAGGCCAATACTCCCTCTTTCCTCTAAAAGGCACCACCTTAGTCTTAGGGACATTTATTTTCAAGAAATTATCCTCCGTACTCAAAAAGGTTATCCACAGTCTTCCGGGGCCCGACCTATCTGGGCTGGCACGCTGCCATCTTGCTGCAGGACCGCCTTGTTGCTGGGCTTTCGGCTCTAGTGGGCGAAACCTGGGCTGAGGGGACTTTCCATTGGCAACCTCCACACAGGGGGCGATCTCCTTTGCATCTTCTTGTTTCCTTGAGGCCAGCGCTGCTTGGAGGCGGTAGACCTCCCGCCCGGGGGCCCCAACAATGCAACCTGTCCTGTTGCCTTGAACACTGTGGCCCAAAATTGGTTTCCGACATCTTTCTTCTATTCAACCTCTCTGCATCACGCTGGGCATGTGGCCCACGACAGCCCCCGGCCTTCACGACTCGGCCAAACGAAGGTTGGCTGCTCCGGCAATAAGGCATCTGCTGCAGTATCGACTCCTGCAACGTTGCTTGTCCCCCCCCCTCCTACCTCATAGACTGCGGGTCACTGCCCTTAATGCCTTTTGTTGGATCCAGCGCCCTACCACCCAGGGGCTGTGGGTACTCTTGGTTGACCTTCAACATCTCCTCGCCCGTCTCTGCCACCTTATCCGGAGCTGGAGAGTGCTAGGCCTCGAGGGGGGATGACACGCACTAAGGCAGGGAACGACTCTGTGGCACCCCAGAAGGACAACCCGGTTGCTGCACTCTGGAACAAGCCGGGCCCTGCTGCTCCCGGTGCAATGGAATTGTCGACTGGAGAAGATTCGGCGCCAGTCACGCAGTCCTTCATGGCCATCTTCATGCTGGAGCTCAAGTCTGAAATTGGCTCCTTACGCTCAGAGGTCCATTCTGGCATATGGGAGCTCAGAAAAGAGGTAACTGACCTTGGAGAGAGAGTGGATGGCCTAGAGAAGACAGTGGATGCGCGAACGGAGGACCAGGAGTATCTCTGGCAGCGTCTGGCCGCCCTGGAAGAGCAGCATATTGACTTACAATTAAAAGATGAGGATTTGGATAACCGGAGCCGCCGCAACAATCTCCGCTATAGGGGGATTCCAGGTGGGGCCGAGGGGGGTCAGACACCATTACATTTGTTGCAAAACTACTACATGAAATCTGGGGCGATGACGATGCCTCCCCACCGGCTCTGGACTGGGCGCACAGAGTGTCGGGCCCTCCCAGTCGAGCTGGCCTTATCCCTGACATCCTAAGCAGGGTCCACGTTTTTACTGAGAAGGAGGCAATTCTCAAAGCGGCGCGCTCCAAGCCGGAGCTCACTTAGAACGGTGCCAACATACAGATCTTCCATGACCTTGCGCCACTACTCTGCGTAGATGTCGAGATTTCAAACCAGTGAAGGATAAGTTGAGAAGTCTGAACATCCTCTATCAGTGGGGCCACCCCTTTGTGCTTATCTTTCAATGGGAGTCTAAACACCAGATGGTGAGATCCTTCCAGGAAGTGGCACAAATCCTACATCTCTCCCTCACGCCGCCATAAAGCCCAACACACCTACCCTTCCTCACGCGGGAGCATGCAAAGCAGACTTGGTCGAAAGTACGCCGCTCTAGACAAACGCTACACCCTGGGGAGCAGTCCTCTTCATAAGCTAAACAAGACATTATCCAGCACATCCACTCTATGGAGGAGAGCTGCTCTCCGCTAGCTCTTGACCTTCTACACCCTGAAAGATCAGATGCACGCTTCTTCCTGAATTGATCTGATGCAACGCTCTCACCTACTGCCTGGACACGATGTGTTGGCGCCACGAACTTCCGAACTGGTGCCCACCCAGCTCCACATAGATTGAGCTGGTGGCACAGGGTCGCCTCCCTAGATGTCGCGCTCTAAGCTTGGAGACCCACCCCCTCCGCTACTACTAGGAGTGTGACTTTTCCTGGATGAACTGTGCCCTTGGGCCGCAATTATCCCTGGACTGGAACTGGACACTGTAGCCCTGTTGGCCAATGTTGTATTTCTTTTATACTGATTTCAAAAGAGAGGTTACCCTACTGTCACCAGGGAACAGGGCACAAAGGACAACAAGTCAAAAGGGAATCCCTGGGATAAATTAGTTAGTCTGTAGTATATATATCCATACAGTTACACCATAGTACCTGAATTACAAGTTACCATAGATCACTGTTAAACGGGGCGAGATTTGTATAATGATTTCCACCAAGAAACAATATTTGTTAACAATCTAGCTTTTTATTAACATAAAAGAATCGCTTACAATAAAAACTACACATTTAAAATTTCAAAGGAACTTTCCCTGAAAAGTAAAAATTAAAATTAAAAAATTAATCAGCAAAATATTTATGGTGTAACTGTATGGATATATATACTACAGACTAACTAATTTATCCCAGGGATTCCCTTTTGACTTGTTGTTTCTTTTATACTGACCTCTTACTCTATCCCTTCCCCCCCCTCCTTCTCTCTTTCCCTGCGGCGGGTGGGGTTGCCCCCCACGACGACCCCTCCCTCTCACCGGGAGTGACATCCCTCTGCCCTTCCTTCGTATTGCAACACCCCGCCTGCCCCTTACTGTGGCGTAACAGGTGGCCCAAGACCCTAACTCAAACATGGTTACTATCCCCTGCCTTAAAAAATCCTGTCCCTTAACGTTAAGGGACTCAATTCCCCTAACAAGCAATACCAGATATGGAGCTACCTCCTGCAACAAAACCCGGACATCATCCTCCTACAGGAGACCCACCTGATGAAGGTTGATGTTCCTCGCATGGCACACCCCCGCTATCCTCTTCAGTTCTGGGCTACAGCCCCCTCTAAAACAGCTGGAGTGGCGATACTTTGTAGAACTGGCATCCGACGGGGAGAATCCAAAGTAGTTTGCAGCCAAGATGGTCGCTTTGGTAAGGTGGGGGTCAGGATCGGACACCGCTCTCTTACTTTCTGCAATATCTATGCACCTAATCAGGTGCAGGACCCCTACCTCTGGGCACTCCTGAGGGATCATGCACCACAGGCGCACCCTTCACTGATCATAGGGCGCGATTTCAATATGGTGTGGGATACTGCGATGGATCACAGTGACGCCTCATTTCACCGGGCAGGGGCTATGTCCGCAGCCCTCAAGAGACCGCTATTGGACCGTGACCTACTAGACTCTTGGTGCAATCATTCTCCAGACGTACGCGATTATTCTTACTACTCACATGTGCACCATTTATATTCGCGTATTTACCACATTTTTATCTCTCACGCCCTGATCGGAGAGTCACTGTCGGCCTCCATGTCCGACATTTCTGTCTCAGATCATGCCCATATCGAAATCCTTCTGAGGGATCAGGCTACCTGCACTCCTCAAGCACCTCGCTGGAACCTACCTCCGCACATCCTTCGTGATCCAGTGGATGTAGCGGGCCTGCATGATGCCATTGGGTCTTACTTTGAAACTTATGACATCCCTGAAACCCCCTTCCCTGTAGTGTGGGACACATTTAAGGTCACGATCCGTGGCCATATCACGTCTCTCGCGATTGCACAGGCACGAGAAGCGCGCCTCCTCGAAACCAACTTCTCTGAGATATCAAGGCCCTTGAGAGACAGTACAAGGAGCGCCCCTCCCTTGCTCAAAAAAAGACGCCTGGCAACTCTCTGAGGTCAATTGCGCACCCTTTGAACTAATAAAGCTGAACGGGCCCTTCTAGCGTTGAAGCAACGCTATTTCGAAGGGGGGGACAAGGTGGGTATGGTCCTGGCTAGGCGCCTGCGGGCACGAGCTGCCAAAGCGCACATAGCCAACGTCCAGAATGGCGGTGGCACGCGGGCTACTACTGAGGCAGCTAAACGCGATGCCTTCCATACATATTACTCGTCGCTCTATGCCGAAGCCACACCACATCCGGACTGGTACAAGCTCTTCTGAACAAATGCACCGGGACACCGATTACTCAATTCCACTCTCAACAGCTGGAGGAACCACTTACCCGAGAGGAGCTTGCAAGTGCTTTGAAGGACCTTCCCCTCGGAAAATCTCTGGGCCCGGATGGCCTTCCCCTATCCTTCTATCTCCTGTTCTTGCCACAGCTCCAGGCACACTTATTGAGTCTATTTAAACCTTTTACTGACACGGCTGGGCCATCCCCCTCTATGGGGCTGACGGAAATCGCCCTCATCCCAAACCGGGCAAGGACCCCACTCTCTGTTCATCGTTACGCCCCATAGCTCTCTTGAACACGGATCTTAAAATATATACTAAAATATTGGCTAAGCATCTTGATCCCCACCTACCCGGCCTTATTGAATCTGACCAGGTTGGCTTCATCCGACATTGCCAGGGCGCGGACAATGTGCGTCGTATTGCACACCTCGTAGGGAAGGCCCATCATTGGAACATACCTGCATGTTTGCTATCGCTCGACGCAGAGAAAGCAATTGACCAGGTGGACTGGACCTTTCCCCGGGCTGTCCTACACAAAATCGGGCTGGGCCTGTTAATGATAGCCCGGATCATGGCCCCCTATCTTTCCCCGCAGGCTCGGGTACGGGTTAATGGTCAACTCACGAATCCCATTGCCATACATAGAGTTATGCGGCAAGCATGCCCCCTCTCTCCCCTGTTGTTATGCCCTAGTGTTGGAACCTCTGGACGTAATGATCCAACAAGCCCCCGACATCCATAGCATACCCCTCGGAGGCCAACAACACAAAGTAGCTCTCTTTGCGGACGACCTGATCCGTACTCCTCTCTTGGCTACGGTCCTTTGAATTGGCATCTGGCCTCAAAATTAACCACGAAAAGTCCTGGGCACTGAATCTTACGATCCCGAGGGAGGAGATCCCTACACTTTAGTCCCTCGTTCCTTACCAGTGGGCTACTAGCTCCATTCAATACCTGGGACTCCAATTGACTCCTTCACTCGCCACATGGTCCAAAAATAAACTGGCAGGACTGCAGGAGGGCGGTTTTGGAGGATCTCCAAATTTGGAAGCCGCTCACCCTCTCCTGGCTGGGCGGCCTGAATGCAATTAAAATGTTGGTGCTTCCCAAAATGTTATACATATTTCAATGTCTCCCCACTCCTACCCCGCAACATCAGATCGAAAGTCTCCAACGCAACATCACTAAGTTCATCTGGGGCAGACGTAGACCACAATTCTCCAACAAAATTCTTATGCTTCCTCGGGACAGGGATGGCTTGCATGTCACTACTTGCTGGAGTACTACTGGGCCCCCACCTTCACTTCATCCCTGAGTGGACGGCACAGGAGAGTGAAAAGGTCTGGGTCCATATGGACAGGGCGGTGACTGGCAGAACCATTTGGGATCTCCCCTGGCTCTCCCGGGCCTCACGTTCCCGTAGTGCCTACATTGCCGTTCCCACCAGGACAGTACTGGACATTTGGGACAAAATGGCCGTCTCCAAGGGACGCACTACTTTTCTGTCCCATCAAACCCCCATCGTGGGAAACTCGCACTTCCTGCCGGCTGTTGAACCACAGGTGTTCTCTGACTAGCTGGAGGGCGGGTGCAGAACAATTCGGGATCTGTTACTAGGCGATACATTAAAAATCTTTGATCACTGCAAGGAAGAGTTCCAACTCTCGGAGGGAGCTAGACTACAATACATACAGCTCCATCACTGAGTATACACGTCTTCCTTAATGCAGGCCACCACTCGAGCGTTGACCCCTTTTGAACGCTTAGTACGCTCCTTTGAAGACTCTAAAGGACTCAACTCTCGGACTTATCATGTTTTACAACATCCCCTGCTTGTGGACCTTCAATAATATCAACGCCAATGGCACTCAACCGCCTCTTTTGAAATCGCCCCTGCTCAATGGAACCGCCTGTGGTGGGATATCCCAAAAATCTATGGCAGCATATCTCAATGGGAAACTGCATATAAAATTATGACTCACTGGTACTGCACCCCCCTTCGGCTGCACAGGATGTTCCCCGCCTCCTCTCTTTTGTGCTGGAGATGCTCGAGCTCTCCGGGTGATTTTAATCATATATGGTGGGCCTGTCCGCTTTTGACCCTATATTGGAAAGAGGTTCTCAGTCATATCAAAATGGTGCATGGCTTCCCCCTGCCTGAAACTCATCACAGTACTCCTAGGCTTTAAACCTGATAATTTGTGCGCACGGACCCGCAGCGATTGGCATATCGCCCTCCACATGTCAGGCGCTGCTAAACAACTCATTGCCTTGTACTGGAAAAAAGCAGAGACCCTCTGGTTCACGCGTTTGTGGCATACTGTGACTATGGAATAGCTTACCGCATGCTTGCAGTCTCGCAACACCCACTTCACCAAGTTATGGCAGCCGCGGGTCACCTATCTGTAAAATAGAACATGCGCAGCCTCATTGAAGATGCTGTGTACTCTCCTGACCCTGACAGATTATCTGCATAACCCGTCTGGCCCCATCCTTCAACAATCACTGCACGCTCCGAAGTGCGGCCTGGCTACTCTACGTCTTTGATCATACACCCCCCCCGCCACTCCATCCTTCTTAGCTACTGTCCCTGGTCACAACTCCTGGACCGGATAACCACTTCGGCTTCTTTTCCACGCATCTCGATACTTGCCCCCAACCCCTCTGTATCAGTCCGCTTTCCTTTTCTTCCTTCCTCTCCTCTCCTCTTTAAGCTTACCTGTCGCCTAACCTCTCCCTATCTCTTTCTTCAGGTTCACCTCCTTTTTCTTATTCACGTTGATTTTGGGTTCTCTTGTTCTTCCGGATTAAAGGCTCCTCATAATCGAGCTCCTAAGCAGTGCTTTTCGTACTACTCAGCCGGCCCATCATGGGTTGTAGGCAACTTGCTGTGTAACATCTGAACCAATACCAACTGCCTATGCTCTGCATACTCATTTAAATTTATGCGGCCGGCCCTTCACAGGGTTGTAGGTGACACGCTGTGTACACAAGGACATCTCCTCTGGTTCTCCTTTTGAAAAATAAAAAAAGACTTCAATCAAATAAGGTCATCCAGATTCCGCTGAAGGCCAATGGGTTTAAGGTTGAAAATGACTACATCTTGAGAGTACATTAAAAATGTGCAAATTTTGAAATGCAATTCATTGAGGAAAATTATTGATATTAACACAGGCTGGTAAATCAGTACAAACAACCGATAATAAAAGAGGAGCTCAAATACATCCCTGCATCATTCCAAGTTTGTTTTACAGTTTACATAGTGACGAGTAACTACCATATTAATTCTACATAATTTTGTACAGCTTAGGTGTAGCTAATGGGTGTAGGTGTTTACAAATTGTGTGCCCGCCTTATGAACTATAGCTGTGTAGAGGTACTGAACGTGTTATGTTTGCATTAGACAGTAACTGTGTGCAAACGACAGTTGATTTGTACTCTTTATGCTCTAAACAACTTTTTAGTTCTGCTGAAAAAGGAGAAAGATTCTACGTAGCAAATATTAACTTTTGTAAGCAACCTTCAGTTATTAGAAAATATTGGGTCAACCTGGAGGTGTGTGCGCACCAGCTACTAACCTATTGATGCGTGCTTGTTTTGCTTCAAAGGTGTGCAGGTAGCATGATCTTTAGCACCTTCAGCTCTTGGTTATTTTGAGCAAATAGTGTCTATTTTTTGCAAGTGTTGCATAGAAGATACGCTGTTCTTAGCAGATTCTTTTGAATACTCTGTGGTTTATTTCTCATGAGAGTTTCAATGCTTGCAAACAGTGTGGTATAGAACTAATTATCTCCATACAGTAAACACTGTTTTCAGTACTCAGTTCTCTACAGATATCAATTTCATTTCTTAATGTAGGTTCGGTGTGTGAGGGGTTTGACTCAGATAAAAGCTGTTCGTAGCAGGGCATTTGTTTTAGAATTGGCATTCACTATTTTGGCTTTCTCTGAACAGTCATATACAGATTGAACACCGTAGTGAATGAGGGTTTCTCAAATATCTGTGGTTGATTGTTAATTGAACTATGCTACGTGAATAGCAATTTATGTAGCAATATCCATGAAAAAGAAGCTTGATGTCATAAATGATGTCATAGAACAGGTCATGAGTGATGCCATATTTGAGGTCATAAGCAGGGCATTGTGAGGTTGAAAGTTATAGTAAGCACTGCTGACTATAACTGCTGAATTTCTGTGTTTTCTTTGGTTTGAAATGTTAATATCACTGAGAATTTCACCTACCTATATTACTTTAACCTTTGGCTTTTTTAAGTGAATATATATATATATATATGTGTGTATGTATATGTATGTATAAGCCGGGAACCATATAATCATATTCTTGGTAGGGTATCGTCTTTCCCCTATCTAGGAGTGTTATTTGATGATAAGCTTAAGTGGGATGCCCTCTTAGAAGGGACGCTGAATGAGCTGAATAAATCTTTGGGACCTATTACTAGTTTTGCTAATAGATTAGGCTCAGGGACCCTGGAGGTGATCCTTAAACCTTACGAATCCAAGGGCATCTCGAGAGTAATATACGGGAGTGAAATTTGGGGGTACGTGCCCACACACAGGCTACAGGTGGCGGAAAAGATATTTCAGCAACTTATTTTACGAGTCCCGCCGGGTACGCCAGATTGAACTGTTCATGAAGAGCTAGGGGTGGGATTTCTGGCAGACCAAGCGTCGACCAAGTGGCAACCAAACCCCTAGTGTGCTGGATAAAGATTTTAATATCCGAGCACGACCATTTAAACCGTATGATTGTATCGGACTGCTTGAAGTTGGAGCATGGAAATAAAATACCTTGGATACATCATATAAGGGAGTCCTTTCAGACGATAGGTAGGCCAGATATTTCTTTTGCACATGACACTTTAAATAAGGGGGACGTTAACTTTATAAAAGATTTACACCACAAATTATTAAGCTCGAACCGTGAAACTCTGTATCTTAGCAAACCTTCAGCCAGGACATACGTAATGTTAAAATCAATATTGGGTATGGAACTGTACCTCCTGGCCCTAACTAGTACTCATGACCGATTTTTGATCACACGTTTTAGATTTAATCAGCTTCACCACATTTTAGCATCCCGGTGGGTTTTTCCCCTTACCAGATGACCGAGGTCCCTGTGGCTGCGATATTCTATCTCCTCAGGACACACATTACATTTTATCCTAAGGTGTAAATATTTTTTACTCCCCAGAAAACGTTTCCTCGGGCTCCTGATCCAATGTTTGAAGTTCAGGCATGCTAAAGTGGCCCTTTTGCATTTACAGCTGCTACCTAACCCTTTGACTCTATGTGCAGTGTTAAGTTTCTTGCGGACCGCTTATAAATCTAGATTATCTAGTGTGGATTGACTATGTGATGTGGTTTTACATATGTACACTGTTTTTAACATTTTACTGTTTTCTTTTATAGGCGAATTGTGTGCTTATTTATTACATGATGTATTGTATCTTATATGGTTGCTTTGCATCTGAAGAAAGAAAAAAATATATATAAATATTTGTTTAAATAGACACACTTAACTTAAATATACCTATCTTTCATTGTAAAGGTATGTGTGGTAAAGGCATATTAGAGGTAAAGGCATGCGTGGTAAAGTCATTGCATTGGAAAGAATGCGTGGCAAAGGCATGTAGTGGTAAATCACAGCAGATGTGAGCAGTGAGTGTTAACTGAGCCTCGCCCTGTTGGCATAGATGAAGTCTGTCTATACTTACTATGGAGCTTCGGTTAATAAATTGGGTAAGGAACTGAAGCACAAGTTACTTACCTTCGGTAACAATATATCTGTAAGGGACATTAGTTAGTGATCGATTCTTTACGTTAGAATTACCCTCAGGCGTCAGACTGGATCCGGAAAGTTTTCGTCAGAAGTACCCCTGCGCGTCGGAAGGTGGCGTGCGGCTTCGCGTCCGTCGTAGGTGTCGTGATTGCCGGGATGACGTTGCAATAGCTACTTAGACGCCGCCCTCGCGAGCTGACGTCAGTTCTGTACATGACTGGGAGGATAGGTGGGGCGGTAAGGAATCTATCACTAACTAATGTCTCTTACAGATATATCGTTGCCGAAGGTAAGTAACTTGTGCATCTGAAAAAGACACGTTAGTGATAAATTCCTTACCTTAGAATAGATACCCCAGCAATACCAACCCCAGTGGTGGGTCTGCTTACCAAGATCACACCAGAACGTCACGAGAACAGAACGGCAAAAGAGGCCGTCTCTCCGAACTTGGCTGTCAAGGCAATAATACTTAGTAAAAGTGTGCAGCGAGGCCCACGTGGCTGTCTGACAGATGTCTTGCAGGGGGACACCACGTCCCAATGCAGTAGTAGCCGCCGTCGCCCTGGTAGAATGGGTGCGCAGCCCCACCGAAGGTTCCTTTTCAGCCAGAGAATAACAGGCCTTTATACACAGGACGACGCAGCAGGAGATAGTCCTCTTGTGTACAGCTCGGCCTTTCTTGGTGCCTACGTAGCCAAAAAAAGCTGGTCATCCACCCGGAACTGTTGTGTGCGATTGAGGTACAATGAGAGCGCATGCTTTGGGTCCAGATGGTGAGTCTCTCTTCCTCTCTGGAAGTGTGCGGAGGCGGAAAGAAAGTGGGCAAGGTGATGGTTTGCCGTATGTGTAAGGCAGTAACAACCTTTGGCAAGAAGGAAGGACGAGTGTGGAGTACAACATTGTCCAGATGAACAGACAGAAGAGGAGGTTTACAGGAAAGAGCCTGGAGCTCACTCACGTGCCTAGCGGAGGTGATGGCAACCAGTCTTGAAAGTCAGTAAACGAAGGGGACAGTTGTGAAGCGGTTGAAAAGGAGCGCACATCAAATAAGAAAGAACCAAATTCAAGTCCCACTGCGGTATCACAAACCGAATAGGAGGTAATAGGTAGGAAAAGGTGAGTAATGCCTTTGAGAAATCTATTTACAGGGACTTGAAAAGAGAAGGCTGATCAGGGAGCCTGAGAAAGGCCAAAATTGCTGAAAGATAGCCCTCAATAGTGCTCAGAGCAGAGCACTGCCGGGCCAAAGAAAGAAGGAACAAAAGGACTTCTGAAAGAGGGGCAGAAAGGGGATCTCCAGCCTTTGCTGTGCACCATGCCACAAACTTGTTCCACCTGCAGGCGTATACCGACTTAGTGGAGGGACGCCTGGCTGCCAGAATGATATCACAGACTTCAGGAGGCAAGTCAAATGGAATCAACTGTCGCCGCTCAATCTCCACGCAAGGAGGTGGAGGTTGGATAGGTTTGGGTGGAGGACCGTCCCCTGCTGCTGCGACAGAAGATCCTCCCGTAGAGGCTACTGAGTAGCTCGGGATACCAAACTCTTCGAGCCCAGTCTGGGGCCACAAGAATGACTTGGGCCAGGCCACGCCTCATCTTCAGCACTCTGGTTACAAGTGGTATAGGCGGAAAGGCGTACAATAGACCGCAACTCCACTTGTGATGCAAAGCGTCGCCGAGTGAGTGACGCCTTGAAAATTCCAACGCGCAGAACTGCTGACATTGCGCGTTCTCTTCGGTGGCAAATAGATCTAACCAAGGCTCTCTCCACTGTTGAAAGAGACCTTGCGCCACCTCAAAGTGAAGACGCCATTCGAGATCCATCATGCACCTGCCCTAGCGTTCAAAGAACCTGCCAAGTGTTGAACCACCAAGGAAATGCCTTGATGTTCCAGCCATGTCCAGAGCCTCCTGACATAGGGTCCACAACCCAATCCCGCATTGCTTGTTGCTGTACAACATGGCGGTGGTGTTCTCTGTGAACACCTGCACTACTCTCCCCTTGAAGGAATGCCTTCAGTGCAAGTAGGATCGCCCAAAGCTCCAGAAGGCTGATATGGAGCCACCCCATCCCAGGAGGGACGCATCCGTCACCACTGTGTGCTCTGGTTGGGGAAGGGAGAGTGATCTGCCGCTGACCTAACGCTGGTTCGTGAGCCACCACTGCAATTGTTGTGCAGTGCCCTCCGAGATCTGAACAAACTAGGACAGGTCCCCTTGATGCTGCGCCCACTGGAACTTCAGGTCCTACTGCAGAGCCTGCATATGCCATCTGGAATGATTGGTTAGCAGGAGGCCCAGCAGCCTCAGAGTCATCCTGACCGAAACCCAGGACAAGGGCCAAAAGATTGGAATCATAGCCCCAATGTCCCAGACTCGCTGTTCGGGAGGATAAACCCGAAACGGTGCCGTGTCCGGAACCGCTCTGATAAAGAGGAGCTTCCGAGACGGAATCAGGGGTGACTTCAGCACGTTGATGGAGAACCCCAGCAAATGCAGGAGGTCGGCTGTAGTCTGAAGATGGGAGACGACTGCCTAGGGTGAGCTCGCCTTCATCAACCACTCGTTGAGATAGGGGAAGACTGAAACCCCTGATATGCGCAGATGAGCTGCGACCAACGTCATCACTTTCGTGATAACCCGAGGGGCAATGGTAAGGCCAAAAGGGAGCACGGTGAACTGAAAGTGCTCGTGGCCTACCGTGAAGTGCAGGTATCGCCGGTGGGCTGCAGGATGGGGATATGAAAATAGGCGTCCTGCAGGTGCAAAGCTACGAACCAGCAAATGGGAGCATCTTGAACTTCTCCTTCCGGTGGAAGCGATTAACGTTCTGAAGGTCTGAGATAGGATGCAGGCCATGTCCTTCTTCGAAACCAGGAAGTAGTGGGAGTAATAAGCACGACCTACGTCTGGCTTCAGAACGCGCTCGATGGCCCCCTTGGCCAAGAGGGCCGCAACTTCCTGCTGGAGATGTGCCAAGTGATCCCCCGACATGCAGTGGTACTG
This sequence comes from Lissotriton helveticus, assembly GCF_964261635.1. Classification (NCBI taxonomy): domain Eukaryota; kingdom Metazoa; phylum Chordata; class Amphibia; order Caudata; family Salamandridae; genus Lissotriton; species Lissotriton helveticus. Next base: position 656,362,132 of record NC_136073.1, on the reverse strand, counting down.
AGGTGGCATGGCTGGAGGGTTGGTCTCGGAGGGGAGGGTGTAGCCCTTTTGAAATATCTGTAAAACCCACCTGTCCATAGTGATGGTGCCCCAGTGGGGGAGGAGATGGCAAATCCTGCCGCCCACTGGCGTTTGGTAGGCCTGAAACACCAGACTAGGAATTGGAGGCAGTGGTGGCAGGGAAGGTAGTGGACTGACTCGCCAGCTGGCCCCATGACCCACCTGAATGGGTTCCACGTCTGCGCTGAGACTGTTGCTGCGCAGGCCTGTGGCTTTGAAACAAACGTGTCTGGACACCCTTTCCTTGGCCACAAAAGGAGCGAAAAGCAGACTCCGAAAGAGTTTGCGTGGCCGAAAGGTCCAAGGACTTGGCCGTAGCCCGCGAGTCCTTAGAGTGCTCTAACGCACTATCTGCCTTTTCGCCAAAAAGACGAGTGCCATCAAAGGGCATGTCCATCAGAGTGTTCTGGACATCCCTTACAAAGCCAGACGGCGTAGCACAACTGTCGTGGAAATCGCTATGCCCAGCGAGTCGGCGGTGTCAAAGCCACAACGAATCGTGAACTTGGCTGCATCTCTCCCCTTAACAATAGCTTGGGAGAGCACCGTCCGGGCCTCCTCCGGACACTGAGGCAGCACCTGCGCCACCCTATCCCATACAGAGTGGGAATAACAGCCCCAGAGGCATGCAGTGTTCACAGACCGCAGCCCTGAACGGGCGGAAGAGAAAATCTTCTTCCCAAACTGCTTCAGTTTCTTGGATTACCTGGCTGGAGGTGCAGAGGGGAATGCGCTTGGGGACGCAGAGGCTTTGACCACCAAGCTCTCAGGTGTAGGGTGTTGGGAGAGGAAATGGGGTCAGCCGGGTTTGGGCGATGGCGTCGGGCCTCGTTCCTATTCACACGAGTCCCTGTGTTGGGTCTGGACCAGGTGCCAAAAAGGACGTCGGAAAGTGCCAGGTTATGGTGAGAAATCCAGATCACCAGCGTCCCCCAAATCCTCTGCGAAGTCCAGGTTTAACTGGCATTGGGCTGCAAGAGGGTCTTCAGACCCCTCCTAGACTTCCCCGTCCTCCATAACCTGCTGGGTAGGTGAGAAAGATGAAGGAGAATGGAGATGGGGATAAAAATTCCCCATCTGCGTCGGAATCGGCGTCGAACGACACCGGTCCGGCACCGTCTCCACATCGGTGTTGATGGAGGTCGTACGAGGTCAACCGACATCGGCTGGGATCCTTACATGGATCCACGGGGGTCTTGTGGGACCAAGACCAGAGCTGTCGACTATGTCGGGGCCGGAGCCGCCGACAAAGGGCAAGGACCCCCAGTCGGCCCCGCGGGGCCCAACAGGCCAAAGAGGCAGGCCATAGCTGACAGAAATTCCTGCAGCTGGGCCGGAGTCGCAGAAAGACCCAGGTAGGCCGACGGAGTAGGCTCTGCCGGAGCCGCGGGGGAGGCACCACCCACACCCTGAGCCGGGTCTCGGGACAGGCTAGGGGATGGCGAAGAGTGACGTCGCTTCTTCGACTTCTTGTGCTTCGTCTTACCTGACCCAGAGTGTGAAGACTTCGTAGAACGATGGTGGGGGCTCCACGACTGGTCCCTGGCCCTCACATGGGACCGGGACCTTGACCGGCGCGGAGCCGACTCCTGTGCCTCAAGCAACTTTCGGGACCGCTCCGCAAAGTTTTCGGAGCCATGGCCTGGCAGTCGGGGCACGACGTGGGGTTGTGGTCGCGCCCCAGGCAGTGGACACACTCGCGGTGCAGGTCCGTCACTGACATCATGCGGGGACAAACCTCGCAAGACTTGAAACCGGGCATCCCTATACCCCGGGAGTCAAAGACTCAAAAGACAGAGATAAAAGTCCCAAAAAACTCAGTCAAAAATTGACTGGGGGTGCCACTCTCTTCGGATCTGCATTTGCTGGCGCGGAAAAAGAAAGAACTGCCTTCAGAGTGCGAGGGCGCGTCTAAGTAGCTGCCGCGACGTCATCCAGGCGATCACGATGGAAGTGGAGCCGCACGACGCCCCCTTCGAAGTGCAGGGGTACTGCTGACGAAAACTTTCCAGATCCAGTCTGCCGCCTGGGGGTAATTCTAAGGTAAGGAATCTATCACTAACATGTCTCGTTCAGATGAACAAGATGAAATAGAGACATTAAAAAAAAGGATGGTAACAAGAGAATATTCCAATGAAAAGGAGAGGGAGGGAGAAAAACCAGACATCAGGAATTTGACAAATAACCAAACTAGTAGGGCAGAGTGGAACAGCTGTGGTGGAAGTGAGAGCAAACAGGTAGGGGAATGAAGAAGGAAGGATTTAAAGTATTCAATTCTGCTTGTTTTCTGCCTTCCTGATCTCTTCTTAAGAGTTCAACACAAGCGCAGCTAAATGACACAGAGTGTGAATGACTAGCTAGATTTGGTACAAACTACAGTGCTCTTCAACCACTTGGTTTCTGCGTGTCCAGTGACATTCCCAGTGCTACATATATGGCACTTTTTCACATGCAGTATTATCACGTTTGAATGTCAGCGTCTGCATCCATTCTCAGCCAGGGACTCCGAGCACTTCCTGTAGAGATTGATGTTGCAAGATTATGTAATTTCACTTCCTCTAGAGATGGTTGCTAATAAATAAATTCTACTTAGCAGACTTTTTAAAATCATTTTATTTCAGAAAAAGTCATGACAACATTGTTCTAGAAACATTACAATTTTAGAATTGATTGCAGGTTAAGAAGTGATCCCGGGTGCGATTTCTATTTGATGGAATGTAAAACATGTCAGATTAGAACATTTAACATCATGATGTGTTATAACTTAGAGTAATGCAGTACACCACGTTAAGTATGATTCAGTCAGTGACGTTAATTGCATGGTAGTTAACACTCAGTCGTTACTAGCAATTAAGTTTTACAAACTGTTTTTTGTGATAAATGAGGGCACTCAAAACGTAAAACCAAAATCCCACTCAACCTATTTTCCTCCACAAATAGCTCAATGTGTTGATCAAAGGCTATACAATGCAAGCCAAAAAAAACACTTATTGCATTAATTTTTTTTAAATGTATTTGAGTTTTATAGAGCGCGTACCAGCTAACTTGTTTTCTTTATTTCCTTGTAATTTTATATATACACATTTCATACACTATTTACTTTGAGTTTTATAGAGTGCGGACCAGACCCGTGAAGGTATCAGAGCGCTTTACAGGATTGACAAGTAAAATAAATGAGCTTGGGAAGGATGGATACAGTTGGGGTAAAAACAGGTAGTTATACAATACTGTAAATCTTCGTATACATATCCTTGATTTTGTACATCATTTTATTTTCCTAAAAATACATTTTGGCAAACAAAACATTGCTGTTAGTATTTTTTATATGAAAAACTGTACATATTTGATTGCATTTGACAAAGCAACCCTTTCCCAACCTCCAATATCACACTACCACTCCCATCTTCATGCACACTAAAACATTCATCCTCTCACACATGTAATAATCAGATCGTCCGTCCACCTTCTTCAGGACCACTTATAGAAGCACATCAATAATGGTGAATCTGTTGAGGGATAATCTCACATATCCTGGATTTTGTACTTTACAGAGTCGAGTTGAAATGTCAGGAAAGCACAGAATCACATCAGAGGGTCATCCTGACGGTGAATCCTCCGATGTTCGGTCCAAGAAGAATTCCTTATTCCTGGAAACTCAACACGACGCTGCGCAATCCTGATACTCCAGCAAGCTATAACATGTCTCCTAGACAGGAGCCCTGAGAACACTTAGAACTATTTCACCAAACTTCTATTAAGCTACCTTCACTGCCAATAGGACTCTGGGACTTGGAGTTCTTTGTCATGCAGGAAAGATATTTATTTTCAGCTATGTGAAGTACAGGATCCAGGCTATCTTATCACATTATTATTAGTGAAGTATTTTTTGGCTTACATTGTATTGCCTTCCGTCAGCCCACTGAGCCGTTTTAAGCCATTTGCGAAGAAATACAGGTACGAGTGGGAGTTTGCATTTACATTTGTTGGTTGTTTCCCACTCATCCCAGACCTAAAATTATTTGTATAAGGGGCACGTTTATTTTCTCTGTAATGTATGAGGACAGTTACATGTATTCTGGATCTTATAGCATGTTGGTGCTCCAATGACTGACACTTTCAACAAGTTTTTGAGGCATGGACAAGACGTTTTAAATCTCAAAGTATGCTCAAAACTGAAAAATGTCAAATAACTTTTGACTTTTAAATCTCAGATATGTCTGCTTACAATATTCATTTAATTTACATCAAGCTAGACATTAATCTGACTGTACAATACTATAGACTTGTATAGTTATCGCTATATGGAAGTTCTAGAATTTGTATTTATTTAATAAGGTAAGAGCAAAATTTAAATGCAGCAACATTTGTGGTCATTACTGGAAATAGCAGTTTACACACAACAGTGCGGAATCACATGTGAATAACAGACATTATAGCTCAAAGACTAAAATGCAGCCATAGAAAGGACACATCATTATACATTATTTTGTAGCAAATGTGTTGAATTGATATTTAAAGGGGGTATACCAAAACTGTCAATTAAATTAATACAGCTTGTTTTTACCTTATCTTTCCATGTTGATTTTATCTTCAGACAAGAGGAGGCAGAGGCATTCACAGAGGGATGAGACTGGACTTGCGAAATCTAAGCTCCATCAGAGAAGTCTGTTTTGTGCACAGGCATCCTTGACATTCTTTGGGGCATATATATGAAAAGAGTGGTGCAGGGCAGCGCAGGAAGTCACATTGCTGTGCTGAACTGCATCACTGGGAAAGATCAGATATATTTAAGAAATACAGCACATTCCAGATCTTTCCTCCTGTGCTGGCGCTGTGTCGGCAGAATGCAGTATACAAAGAAAGAGGAAAAAAGAGGCAAAAACAAGCCAACATTATGTCTCATCTGGGGAGGTGCATCTTTTTGGAGCATTTCCAGATTTACCGGCATTGGTATATCTTGAATGCATCAAAAACCATAGGATTTGTGCAGGAACACCCGCTGCAATGCCCGTGGAATGCCTACTAAGCAGAGTAAGGCAACACAGCGATTTGTGCTGCGTCTCCTCGCTCCAGATTTATGAAACCATTCAAAGCTGCATAATGTGGTTTTGCGTACCATCATAAAGCTTGTGTAATGCATGTAGCAATTTGCATAGTGCAAATGTGATGCAATCCGCTCATAACTATGTGTCATGGTCGCCCTGACCCACAGAAGTCAGACGAGGAGTGCGTGGTCATGCTGCACCGATCTGCGCCGCTTGAACTACAACTACCAGCTTGCCTAGAGGGAAGACAGCGCGGAACAGACACGCCTACTTAAGCAGGCAGCCTCGAGGACGCAGCGTCGGATATTCGTATTACTGCCGGCGTCGTACCACAGCCATAGAACCCGCTCCCCAGGATTCCCGTACCAGGAATAGACCAGAGGACGCCGAGGACAGATAGAGAGGATGCTCTCTGACCCCATCGTTGAACTAGCTTCTAACGGTAGCTGAGACGCACACCACGGAGGTGTTTGCCGCGTCTTCGCTACAGAAGCCCAAGGAAGCACGGCAGTGTTTAGAACCTTCATAACTCTCGGGCGCAGGAACGGATGTTCTCTGCCCCCGTCGTAGACCCTCACAGACGCAGAGACGCACACCACGGAGGTGTTTGCCGCGTCTCAGCGCTTTAGTGGTTGTTAGCCGTTGAAGGGACTGGGCACGAAGAGCGGCTGCGCTCTGCCTGAACACCCCCCCCCCCCCGAATATTGAGACTGTACTGTTCCTGAGAAGCTGCTCTGAAAGGCTATCGGAGTAGCGCAGGTTGAGCGGCTGTTCCCTGCCCAATTTCGAACGGAAGGTAGAGTGCCCGGCTAGGCATTCCCTCGTTCGGTACTTACATACGAGCCCCACAGAGGATCAGGAACAGTGTCCTGATTAACGCACCCATCACAGCATTCGAGCGGCTTTGTCGGCCGCTGCTTAGCACGGTGTCCTTCGTTGGAGAACACAGGGACCGGTGTTCGTGCGAAGGACGGTTAGACCATCCAGGCACTGTGATTGGGTATCGTTGTATTTACTTTGTATTTACTTGTACAGTACGTGTTACATGCGTTAGTTCTTTACCTTTGCACATTAAATCGGTAAAGAGCTTACTCATTGGCTGTTGTCATAAGTCTTTGCGGGCTGTCCCCGATCCCGGGAACATCAGGGTGTTACACTATGCCCCTCAGTGTATTGGATTCAACACACAGGACAGTAGAAGTGAGTGCATTGTGAGTTCACACAAAATAAAGGGGGGCAGGGAGGGATGGTGGGTGGGATGCTAAATGAGCAAGTTACTTGTCTTTGGTAGCGCTATTCCTTACCTTGTGAATATCCCTAGGCATCAGACTGGATCCAGAAACTCAGAAAAGCAGTGTTTATGTGTGCCGGTAGGTGGCGTTGTGCAACTATGCACGGACCTCGTTCCGCTCTGTAAGTGACAAGCATATAAGTGCCAACCTTGCACACTGAGGTCATTTTCTTTCTTTAGACTGTCCGTGCCCTCAGACATGGAACCTATCAGCAAATTGGAAGGACCAGTGCAGATTCCTCAACTGGGAAAATTTTTAGATGAAAAAGGAGCCTGTGGCGGGGTAGAAGTAAGGGACCGGAGACCAGATTGTGCAAAATAGGGTTTTATTTTTGTCAAGTGTCTCTAATCGAGAGTGGTGAGAGTATCCCGGGTATGCTGGTTAGGCTCCGTGGTGACAGGATCTCCCGGGCTGATCTTTTCCTGCAGGGCTTCTCTCCTTCGGACTCCTCTGCATCAGATCAATTCCTCTCCGTGGCCGATATGTGGAATAAAGATATAAGGAAATCAGAACTGTTGTCCAGTTCACGCGATCACCCAGGGGACCAGGGAGTGTAGGGATCACCGCTGCTCTTGATTGACACAATGCGCTTCCCTCTCGGAACTGTGAGGAAAGTATGGGGAGGGGAGCGGGTGATTGGGGAAGGGCGGAAAAAGGATGAGGGTAAAGCTATTTACATATGTGAGAAGGGTAGTATGAGGCGGGCTGCACGATGTTACTCTGCTGAGGTTCCCCGCCTCCCAGCCCAGCCCAACACCCTCTGCCGTACCTGGCGTAGCCACGCTCCTCCTGGAACGTGGCTCGGCGGTGCGTGGGGTCGTTGGCCTCCCGGCTCTGCTGCTCCTTCCGCCCACGGTACTCTTCCTTCAGTACGGTCTTCTACGTCTTGCTGTTGCTGCTCCTCTCGTAATGCCACTCGAACTCTGTCTCGCGCCTCTCGATTCTCTCTGGTAACGACGCACCCCAATGGTTGAATTTACTGAGTTTTAACCAATGCCGCTGTACTCACGTCAGATGGGGGTGGTGGTTCCTCATATGCGAACGCCCAGTTAAAGGGACCATCCGTAGTTTCTTTCACCCGAGAGGTCCATAGCGGGTAGTTCTCCTCGCTTCACTCGTTCTCTAGAGAAGGGACAGAAGGTAAAAACGGAGTAGGCACAGTCCACCATTCTCTATCAGGGGTGTTTTGAGCCGTCAACAGATCTTCCTGGCTACACACCACCCCCCCTGGCTTCACGGAGTACAAATGGACATTTGCCCACTGCAGCCCTGGGAGGGCTTGAACCCCAACTTTTTGGGAGGTGACTTCTTTCCTAGCACTTTACTTAGAAAAGTTCTTTAAATGAAACATTTATTTGTGGAAAGATAACAATTTCAAGAAGCTCTGGATCCAAGTTGAACAGCATAGAAAACAAGTATTTACAATGCAATGGCCTCGGCTTTGTTAAAGTTAGAGCTATTGGCATTGCAAATGGCATTTTTTGTAAACAAATAAATGGTATTGTCATTTACAATGGCAATAGGTGAGCATTAGAGAGTAGTAGAGTATTAGCAGACACAGAGCCCCACACACACACACACAGATCCCAACATACACACACACACACACACACACACAGAGCCACACACACAGGGCCACACACACACACACAGAGCCACACACACACACACACAGAGCCACACACACACACACACAGAGCCACACACACACAGAGCCAAACACACACACACACAGAGCCACACACACAGAGCCACACACACAGAGCCACACACACACACAGAGCCACAGACACACAGAGCCACAGACACACAGAGCCACAGACACACAGAGCCACAGACACACAGAGCCACACACACACACACACAGAGCCACACACACACACACAGAGCCACACACACACACACACACAGAGCCACACACACACACACAGAGCCACACACACACACACAGAGCCACACACACACACACAGAGCCACACACACACACACACACACGCACACACACACACACACACACACACACAGCCACACAGAGCCACACACACACACAGAGCCACATCTGCAGGCTGTAACTGGAAACAGGCAGCAAGCAGAAGAACCCCCTTAGTGAATGTAAGTTGCTGCTACACTTGGGCACCCACATGGGCTCTCTAAAGGAAACCGCATGGACTACCGAATTAGGTAGCTCAGCGAGCTAAGCACTCGCTGACTAGATCTGCAGAAAAAACTGACATTTTTAATGTTAATCTTAAATTCACAGATGGACATGGTCCAAGGCCCATGGAGTATGGCATACAACCCATAGCACATCAGGGAGGTCCCCAGTGGACAAATAGATATAGCCCCTTACAGTCCCTGGACGAAAACGAATGACTAGGGGCAGGAGAGAAGGATAAGGGAGAAAAGACTGGAAAGCAGGTTAGAGGGGAGGTAGCGGAGGAAAGTGAAGATATGCAAAATACGGCAGAATACTTAAACAACAAAGCAGTAGAAAAAGCGAGGGCCGGCATAGAGAGGTTAACTGGCTCAAGCCCTCTCTTGCGGGATATGAGCAGTGGGGAAGTACGGACACGAAAGCTGAAAATTTTGTCATGGAACATAGCGGGTTTATCAGGTAAATTTGATAATCCCGAATGGAGGAATGAAATCCAGGGATTCCATATTTTGGCATTTCAGGAGACATGGGCAGTCTGCTCAGCATCATACCAAATAGAGGGCTACAAGTGCTTTTTTGTGCCCGCACAAAAAGGTAGGGTAGGAAGAGCGAGAGGTGGGCTGGCGCTCTATGTCGATCTAACTTTAGAAGGCAGATGGATTGCACCAACCTGGACGTCACATACCCTGCAAACTGTAATATTTCAGAGTAGAGGGCTTAGGGTACAGCTTTTTAATGTTTACAACCCTGGACCCATAAATGGGAAAAATGCCGCACTTTGTGAGCTAGATGATAGACTCACACAAGAGGCAGAGCTGAAGAAAGGGGGGAGGGTACCAATGACACTAGTAATGGGCGATTTTAATTGTCATCTTTGCCCAGATCTGCCCACGGACCTCCTAAACTGGGATACCTGCCCCTTTAATGATGGGCCACATTGGGAACACAATCAGGAGGGCATACAATTAAATGCAATGATAGAAGCCCACTCACTAGCGCATACTATCGACTTAATAGTCCCGGAGGTAGAGGGCACATACATTCCAACCTTCAAAGGAAGAGGGAGCTCCACTATTATAGATTATATATTAATATCATCCTTTGCCAAAAATAGAATTGCCAAGGTCAAAACTAAATGGAGTACCTTTAGTGACCATAACCCCCTTGTTATGGAAATTACACACACTTGCGGGGGGGGGGGTCAAACCTACAGGGGGGTGGGGGGAGGGACGACTAGCCTCCAACCAATAGACCAGGGAAGGCGACTCAAGTGGGCAAGGATAAACTCCCATGAGTTCTACAAAACTCTAGTCCAAAAAGGAAGGAAAGAGGTAGAAGACTGTTTGGACCCCCTAAAGGAAGGATTAGAATTAGTGGAGTCATTTACATCCCTCACAAGTCTAGTGGATAAAATGTTGGAAGTCAAAGGCCCGAGGAAAGATCCCAAGAACCCACGGTGGTTCGATAAGAGCTGCTCCAAAGCCTTAAGGGATCTAAAAGCTTGTCTCAAAGTTAAACCCAGGAATAAGTCAGAAGTGGCCATCTGTAGATTAAACTATAGAACCAAAGTGAAAGAGAGGAAGAAGGTGCTACAAGCAGAAGTGTGGACAGACTTGAGGGAGGCGGAAGAAAACAGGCACTTTGCAGAATTTTGGAGAATTGTAAATAGGCCCTGTTTTAACGAGAACTCCGCCCCGGTGATTAGTAGCAACATCCTCCCAGACCAATGGGTCAATCATTTCCAAGGGTTATACAATAAGTCAAAGCTAGAAATCCAGGAGGGCGAGTGGCAGGGTACCCGGAGTGATAAAATAATCCTCTCGTTAGAGGAGATAACAAAAGCAATCAGCGGGTTGACCCCTAATAAAGGCCCCTGGTCCGGATGGTACCCCACCGGATCTATATAGAAGTAACATAGACCTATGGGCCCCGATCCTAACCAGGGTCTTAAACGCGGCCATTAAATGTGGGTTACCACGCTCCTGGTCCACTGCACTGATTGTACCCATTTTTAAGAAAGGGACCAGGGATGATCCTAAATGTTATAGGCCGATCTCGCTCATAGATGTTTCTGCCAAAATTTTGGGGCGAGTGATTTTAAATCGGCTCATGGAGTGGACTGTGGAACATCAAATTTTAGCTGATATACCGTATGGGTTTAGAGAGGGCAGATCGACTACTGACCAGTGCCTAAATTTGTACCTTTTAACAGCCAAATATACAAAAGCAGGCAAGGGCACGGTCTATCTGACATTTATGGACCTGGCCGCGGCCTTTGACAATGTCAATAGGACTAAACTGTGGTCTATGATGCATAACCTAGGTATTGAAGAGGGGCTGATAAATATCTTGAAATAGCTGCACTGGAACACCACGGCCAGGGTCCGTTTCAGTCCAGAGGGGGGGGCGAACTGACCAATTTCTTTGCTCAGGAGGAGTAAGGCAAGGGTGCATATTAGCCCCTTTTCTCTTCTCACTCTACATTAATGCCTTAGAGAGTGCCCTCACCGCCCTAGAAGTTGATCGCCCTAAAGTAGGACAGCGTCAAATCCCAGTACTATTGTACGCGGATGACGCGGTCCTGCTGGCCAGGACCCCAAGGGCTTTACAACTTTTGGTGGACGGATTTGTTAAATTTATGGCTGACTTGGACCTATCTGTCAACTTAACTAAATCCTTTGTCATGGTGGCTGGTAAAAAACCCGCCAATAAGAGCGTATTTAAGATAGGGTCACATAACTTGGGCAAAGTAAAGACCTTCCCCTACCTAGGTCTGCTAATTGATGGTGACATTCAGTTTAGCCAGCTGCTTGAGGAACATTGTACCAAGCTTGTCTCTTCAAATGGGGCCATATCGAGCTTTGCCCGGAGGTTGGGACGTTGGTTCCCAGAACAGATAATGGCATTATACGGCTCAATCAGTACAGCAAAGGCCTTGTATGGTGCTGAGGTATGGGGTTTCAGGGACTGCAAGCAACTCCAACAACAGGAAGATACATTTTTCCGCAGAATCCTGAAAATCCCACATACCATCCCTGCCGAAATTGTCCATGCCGAATTGGGGATGCCATATATCTCAGACAATGCTGAGCTAAGGCCAATCATGGCATGGACTAGAATCTGGACCAACCCGGAGGCATCCCTGACCAGGGAAATTGTGTCAGACTGTTTGCAGAGAGACAAGGGGCTACAAATCCCTTGGCTAAAATACGTGAAAGACTCTTTAGTGAACATTGACCAGTGCCAACTCTTTAATGATCCTTCCTCGATTTCAAATAGTTGTAAACTGAATGTAAAAAAATTGCTTTTAGAAAAATTTGAATCTGACAGAAGAGGCCTTGGCTTGGTAAAGAAATCAATAGCAACTTACGATCTTGTAAGAAATGGGGTGGGAATGGAATCATATCTGTTTCTGATGTACAGCCAAAATGATCGATTTTTAATGTGCCGTTTTAGGCTCAATTGGTTACCAAACATTTTAGCTTATTCCGCTGGTTTTACTGTAACAATTGAGCAGAAGGGTGCCTGCGGCTGCGACAATAGGTCTCCGCAGGACACCCTCCATTTTGCACTTTTATGTCCATTTTATAGAAATCCTAGACGTTTGTTTTTAGTAGACATTCTCAGGAAACAGAAATTCCGCCATGCAAAAACTGCACTGTTGTTTCTACAGAAAGCTAGTGATACCCATACTCTAGGTGCCATTTTAAGTTTCTTAAAAGTAGCCGTAAGATTGAGGAATACAAGAAATTAATTTGGTTTGCAAATAATCAAACTTGCTTAATGAATTATACCCTCTCCTTTTTAAAGTTGCTTTTTTAGTAAAAGTTCAGGAATGATATGTAATGATATTTAATGAAATTTTATTATGTAATGTGTTTTTATGGGGAATTTTTATTCTTCGAAATAAAGATTTACTGAACTGAACTTAAATAGACAGTCCCCCAATCATGCTATGACCACCCTAGTGGTTTTACATTTATGATTTGCTGGACCATATATAACTACTAAGGGCAAACAGATGGGTGTGACATGCACCCAGAGGGCTAATTGCACCAATATTACTCTATAAGCCGTGACAATGACCCCCGCCACGGACTCCTCGAAAACCCCAGATGTTCTTATCACCTATCAAGATGCCCTTAATTGGAGTCTGGTTCAGCATGAGGACATCAAGCTATGATGCTCTCCGGAACACTGACCCTGGCACCGTCCCTCAAGATCACAGGTGGTAATGCAGAACTGAACCCTTATGGCCCTGAAAGTAGACAAACACACTGCCCTACAGACCATTTTGACTTCCCACAAACCACACTATCCAACCAAAGAAATTCAGACTAAACGTCTCCCAAAGCACGGTTCCCACATGTCCCATCACTGCATTTTAACTCACAGGTCCTAATTGTCCAACATTTGAATGTTCTTACGAGGAAAGCACACTACACACTCCCAAAAAACGTTCATCGCAGCCCTTAAAACGCAGGAGGCCTCGCCCACTAAGTGTATACCACAAAAACTCACACACCTCACTGGACTTTGAAAGCCGGATTCAAATGGCCCCAGCCCACCGGGAAAATGCCCGATGGAATGAAAGGACAGTCCGGCCCTGCCCATACACAACCAAAGTGCCAGTGCCTCACAGTACACCGGTGAAGTGCCACCTAAGGACTATCTCATGCACAGTTCAAGTGACACCGAATGAAGGACTCTGTAAGTAGGTGACGTGTCACCATCACACCTTTCACGTGCAGCTGAAGTGACATCCCATGCAAGAATTTAGAGACTCCTTGTGCGGCGCCCGTCGCCTCCTTCGTGCATAGCTTAAGTGTCACCAAGTACAGACCGGAGTGCCACACGGTGCCTATTTCCATGCGCCGCTGAACGTGTTGCCTGCTGAATACTCTCCTGGAACAGCACACAGCTGGAATGTCACTCAGTACCACATATGCAGCTGGGGTGATGCCCAGTGCCTACCCACCCCAAACACAGTTAGCATAACACTAAGTCCTTCCTTGTGTACATATGAAGTGACATCTAGCTTCCTTACTCGTCCTGAGTGGTACCAGTCGCCTGCCTCAACTTAAGATGCACCAAGAGCTTTTGCTACAATTTGCTACAAAAAAGGAAAATGCTACTTACCAGTATGCATCTGTTCTTGGCATGTAGGGCTGCTGACATTCATATCTTAGCATAGATCGCCGCCTAGTGTTGGGTCCGGATGATTGCACGTTGTTGTCTTGGAAGAGTCTTCGAAGTATCACGAGATTGGTGACTCCTCCCCTGGACTACAGTGCGCATGGGCATACTCTCCATACTCAGATTGTTTTTCGCCATTGTGGCAAAGATGGAGTATAGTAAAGTAAGAGATGGCCATGCAAATGTATGGTAAAGAAGAGAATCCTGCAGCTGTTACAGTAACCGGGGAGGAGGGTGGGCGATATGAATGTCAGCAGCCCTACATGCCAACAACAGATGCATACTGGTAAGTAGCATTTTCCGTTCGAGGCATGTGGGCTGCTGAATTCATATCTTAGCATAGATTGTATAGCAGTATCTCCTCTAGCGGTGGTCACCTGCCCCAGCTGCAGCAGTTTGAAAAAGAGTTTTTAGGACAGCCTGTCCTACAGCACCTTGCTGCTTTGTTTGCACATCTACACAGTAGTGTTTAGTGAAAGTGTGTATGGTAGACCATGTAGCTGCTCTACATATGTCTTCTAGGGGAATATTTCCTAGGAAAGCCATGGATGCCCCCATTTTACGCATAGAGTGGGCTTTTGGGGGAACTGTTAGAGTGCGCTTATCTTTTTGATAGCATATCTGAATGCATTTAACTATCTATCTGGCTATTCCTGATTTTGAAATGGGATTACCTTTATGTTGTGGAGAAAAAGCAACAAACAGTTGCTTTGTTTTCCTGAATGATTTAGTCCTGTTAACATAATATAGCAGAGCTCTTCTTACATCTAGTGTGTGTAGGGCTCTTTCAGCCACTGACTGTGGGTTTTGGAAGAAAACTGGCAATTCTATTGACTGATTGATATGGAAAGTGGATATAACCTTTGGCATGAACTTAGGGTTAGTACGAAGTACTACCTTATTGCTATGTATTTGCATGAAAGGTTCTTGAATGGTTAGTGCCTGTAGCTCACTCACTCGCCTGAGAGAGGTAATGGCAACAAAGAATGCCCCCTTCCATGTTAAGAATTGTAATTCACTTGAATGGAGTGGTTCGAAGGGAGGTCCAATAAGTCTGGTAAGTACTATGTTTAAGTTCCAGACTGGTGAAGGTGGATGCTTTGAAGGGATTATCCTTTTAAGTCCTTCCATAAAAGCTTTGATTGGTGGTACTTTGAACAGGGACAGGTGTTGCCTGTTTTGGAGATATGCTGCTATAGCAGCAAGATGTAGCCGTATGGAAGAGTATGCGAGATTGCATCTTTTGAAGATGTAGCAGGTAACAGATAATGTTTTGGATGGAAGCATCCAATGGATTGATTTGGTTATTATTGCAATAAATTACAAATCTTTTCCACTTAGCTGCATAGCATGCTCTAGTAGTTGGGCGCCTTCATGCAATCTGGAGGCAAGTTAAGGTATCCGAACTCTAAGACTTCAGGAGCCAGATCGCTGGGCTCATCTGATTGGGATCTGGGTGCCTGATTTCTCCATGGTTCTGAGTTAAAAGATGTGGCGAGAGGCGCAGTCTTTGATGAGGAACTACTGAAAGTATAATGCAAAAAGGGGAACCTTCAACTGACAATTTTTAGTGGGGTCCAGTGTACAAGTCCATTGAACTGTAAGCAACACAGGGTACAAAGTTCCCCAAAGGGAGTGAGAGGACAAAGAGGTATGTGTTGAGGAGTCGAGAGTATCTGCACAGGGAACTAAGGGGTTCCCTTATTGGAACTGGAAAGCCTCACACACCCAGCAAGCTAGATGTCATGCTTCATCACTGGCCTTCTGCTCCTCGTCAGACTGGCGCTGCAATGTCTGACGGGCACCTTATAGGTGCTCTTTGTCGGAGTTCTTCTGTTCCGGCCAGTTGGTGAGTGCGTGTGAGGGGTTCAGAAAAACTTGTGTAGTCGTGCGGGAGTGGTGAATTAAAACAAGGTGAAACAGTCCACAATGACCTTTATTGATGTGGCTGGTTCCCTCAGTTAAAAAGTGGGAGGGGAGATAGAGAGACAGGAAAGGTAGTGGCTAGCTATCTCGACCCTCTAGTGAGGTCGACATGTTTCTTGCCTAACGGGCAATTCTTCAGGACCTATAGTGACAGTACTACACAGTGAACAATTTGTGAGAAAGAAAAAGAAAAACTACAACCTCACTAGGTCGGTAATTGGCAGGCTTAATGTCCTACTCTGGTATGGTGACCCTAAAAGAATAAAAAGAAACATATTCAGTGTAATGTTGGCAGGAGGCCAGGGTCAACAGACAACAAATAAAACACATACATACTAATGTTTGTATAATTACAATAGTTGAACCCGCCACAGGGATCGCGTGAGCGGTCAACAGAGGTTGCACCCCCAGCAATTGGGCCCCAATGGTAGACCACAGACTGATTGCAATACAGAGTTGCACCAGTGTGGAAAAACGGGGTGCAGCCAAATAAAATGACGAAGACAACAACAGCCAAGGTAAAATCAATAGGTGGGCTCTTACCCTACGGATACCCTGCCGGGCCTCGCAGACTGTTCCTGTGGGACCTGCACGGTCTGGTTAGGTACCTGTAAGGAAGGGCAAGATCTAGAGGGTACCATGTGTAGGGAGGAGCAAGTGCCAAAGAGGTTTTGCGTTGAGTACAGACAGACCGGGTGGTCAACGGCAAGTATCAATGTCCCAACCACTCGGGAATGTCGCCAGGGAAAAAGAAGCTGGACCTTGTGTACAGATTCACTTAGACCAGCGCAAGTACACATAGAACTGGCCCGGATGAACAAGACCCAGGCAGCGTTTAATGCAGCAGGCGAAGCCGTCCCCCACACCGCACAACACCATACGGTATGCATGGTTAGGAGCGAAGGCTGGAGTCCTGTGCCGCGCTATTGGGCCGCCCATGCAAAGCAACCAACTATGAATATCACTCCGCTGCTCACATGAACATGACCGGGTACAGATGATTCCGACGAGCAATCTTAGAAGGGGTTTAGAGAAGTCAACACGAGATAAGACCAGCCCGCATCTGACTCGCGGGCAAACCGAGCGAGCCTGAGTATCCACACTCACACAACAATCAGCACTTACCTTGGCAGCGTGCGGTCATCGCCTCTCACACCTACCCCCACAACACACGCGACACTCGGTGTATGGAACAGCTGGTGCCGGGTGTGCGAAAACCCCAGCGTTAAATATGCAGCGTGTTCAATCCACAGAGAGGCCGTCGTCGGTGGGCGTGGTTGGTGACGTCAGCCAGAGCGCATGCGTCTCGGCAGTGGGGAAGTATGCAACTGCAAACAAACACCGGCGGAATTATTGCGTTTAGCGGCGGCCATATTGGAGGTGGCACTTCTGTAGTAAGCCACACGGAATGAACTCACTAGGATTGATAACGTGAGGAAAAAGGGTAATATGGCTCATGTTTAGGTGAATACAGAGTGTTGAGCCCAATGTGGACCCAGGAGTGACCAATATCTGTCCCGTGGTATCAACGGCAACAAAGGTCCCCATGGATTAAAATTATAGTTTGGGAACCCTTAGTGTCAAGATATAGTTTAGAAAGCTGTCAGGGTACCTATGTAACTATAGAGTGGATATCTTTGGTGGGCGTGGATGGTGGCATCAGCCTCGATAGTAGGGAAGGGTGCAATGCGAACACTCGTCGGGGAGGGAGGGAAGTGTTGTACTTCGTGGCGGCCATATTGGAAATAGAGCTACTGTAACTGGCTGCATGTAAAGAGGTCACACGGATCAGTGGCGCCATGGAAATGGTGACATGGCTCATCTTGGTGTGTACACAGAGTAGTAAGACCAATGTGATCCCGGGAGCAGCCCATCTTTGTCATATGTCAACAAAGGCAATACTGGTGCCCATAGTACAGAGATAGTAAGATTGGTTTGGAGAGGTACCAAGGTGTCAAGGTGTCAAAGGGATTATAATGTATGAGGGGATTAATGCAACAAATGGGAAATTTGTGTACATTATCCTCCGGTGAACTGAGATAGTGGCTAGCAGATATACCCAAACCAAATCTATCTGGATAGGGAGGACCAAGGGACTGCATCATTAAGACCAACACTGTCCAAGCGTAGGCGGTGCACCCACGTTGTTCAATCCTAAAAAGGGCTTGTTGAGTAATGGCCGGGTGCGATTCCAGTACTAGCCATTTAATGCTGTCTGGTTGGTGGGCATGTGTGGTATAATGCTCATACAGTCTCGTGTGAGTTTTGGAACACCGGAAATTACTTTTGTGTTCCATTATCCTGAGTTTCACCTGTCTCGTCGTCATCCCCACATAGTATGTGCCGCCGGGGGTGATGAGTAGGTAGATGCACTTATTACTATTACAGTTGGTGTGTTTGCGGAGGTGCCATGTGAAGGTGTCAGTCAACCTCACCTCTTTGCACTGTATAGTCTGGGGACACACGGCGCAGCCGCCGCATTGGTAATGACCAACCACTGGTGGAAGCCTCCACAGTGTACTTTGGCTGCTAGTATTTTGTTTCTTCAGCCGTGTGTGTATAAGTGTATCTTTGAGGTTAGATGTCCTCTTGAAAGCAAAACGCGGTTTTGGGATGTTAAGGTCACCCGTGTTCAGTATGTTCCAGTGTTTGTTAATGTTTTTTTTAATGAAAGCTGAGTTTTTAGTAAAGCAGGTGACACAGGTAATGGTGTCCTCAGGTTCTTTATTGTGTGTTTCTAATAGGGCCTCTCTTGGGTTATTCAAGGCCCTTTTGTTGGAGTTTTTGATTAACCTGGCCGGATAGCCTCTGTCCAGTAGTTTATTTTGGAGTTGGCTAGCCTCTTGTTTGTAATCTGATGCAATAGTGCAGTTTCTGCGTACCCTTAGGAACTGCCCGAACGGTAGGTTGTCCCTCAGGGCTTTAGGATGGTGACTACCGTATAGAAGGAGGCTATTCCTGTCGGTGTTCTTTCTATACAAGGTGGTGCTCAAGCTTGACGGACCCAGATGTATGGATAAATCCAGGAACGGAATTGTTGTCGCAGATATGGTGCCTGTGAACTTTAGAAAGGGATTCTGGAGATTAATCAACGTACAAAAGGCCTCACAACTGTCACGGTCGCCCTTCCATAAGACAAGGATGTCATCTATGTGGCGCCGCCAAAGAGTCACATGGTGGCTGAAGGGGTTTCGTGTCGAATAAATGCATTGTTCCTCGAAGGTGGCCATATAAATGCAAGCTAGGCTAGGGGCAAAAGTTGAACCCATCGAGGTCCCCCTGATCTGGTGATAAAGTTGGGAACCGTACTGGAAAAAGTTCTCCGTAAGTGCTATTGTGGCACAGGCCATGATGAAAGAAATGGGAGTCGGTGAGACCCACTCCTCCTTCCGGAGAGCGGATTCCACTGCTTCTAGTGTTGCAGTCTGGGGGATATTAGTGTATAACGCCTCTACATCCAGTGTGAGGAGAAGGTCAACACTTTCTCTCCCCTCGATGGTATCGATGAGGCGGAGAACATCCCTGCTGTCCTGTAGGAAGGATGGTATTTGCTTCACTAGTGGTTTAAGAAAGGCGTCGCAGAATTTAGACAACGGCTCCAACAATGATCCGATCCCTGAATCATGACATCTAGCTTGCTGGGTGTGTGAGGCTTTCTAGTTCCAATAAGGGAACCCCTTAGTTCCCTGTGCAGATACTCTCGACTCCTCAACACATACCTCTTTGTCCTCTCACTCCCTTTGGGGAACTTTGTACCCTGTGTTGCTTACAGAACTACTGAAAGTTCCAGGAGCGTTGTGTACCATGCCTGTCTTGCCCATGAGGGAGCAACCAGGATCATTGTGAGTGACTGTTGGCGTAGTTTGCGTGCCACCAGCGGAATCAGTGGGGCTGGTGGAAAAGCATACGCAAATCTGCCCGACCAGTTCATCCATATCGCATTGCCTTGTGACAACGTGTGTGGGAACCTGACGGCAAAGTACTGGCATTTTGAGTTTTCATTTTGAGTTTTCTTTTGTGGCAAACAGATCTATCTCTGGATGCCCCCATTTTTGGGAGAATGGCTGGAGAACTTGAGGGTGAATTTCCCATTCGTGTAGCTGCTGGCTGTGTCTGCTTAACAGATCTGCTATTTGATTGTCTTTCCCTGGCAGGTGTTCTGCGAGGAGAAAAATGCGTTTTGGAATTGCCCACCTCCATATGCTGTGTGCTAGGTGAGACGGCTGTGGAGAGTGTGTCCCTCCTTGTTTCTGGATGTAGTACAGGGCGGTCATGTTGTCCGTCCGGATCAACACAGCCTTGTTGTACAAGTATTTCTGGAATGCTTTCAGTGCCAGAAATACTGCTAGCAACTCTAAGTGGTTGATATGCAGTGTCTTCTGTTTGATTGTCCAGAGCCCTTGGACTGTGTATTGAAGTAGGTGGGCTCCCCAACCTGTCAGTGATGCGTCCGCTGTTAATACTACTTGTGGAACCGGCTCTTGGAACAGTTGCCCCTTGGAAAGCTTTTGTCGGTTCCACCACTGTAGAGAGTTGTAAGTGCGACTGTCTACCAACACTAGGTCTTTTAGTTGTCCTTGAGCTTGGTTCCACTGCCGTGCTAGGCATTCTTGCAATGGACGCATTTGAGGTCGGGTATGAGGGACAATGAATATGCAGGAGGCCATCATGCCTATGAACTGCATGAACACTCGAGCTGGCAGAGAGTGCTGTGGCTGAAACCTTTGGATGAGTTTGCATGTTGGCTATCCTGACTGGATTTGGATATGCCTTTGCCACTGAGGTATCTATTGTAGCTCCCAGATATTGCTGTATGTGGGAGGGTCGTAGATGTGATTTTGGGTAATTTATGGAAAAACCCAGACTGTGCAGCAGCTAGATTGTTTGAGACGTATGGCTTGCACACTGCGCGTACGAGTTGGCCTTTATGAGCCAATCGTCTAGGTATGGAAATACGTGGATGTGTTGTCTTCTGAGGTGTGCTGCTACTACTGCTAGACATTTTGTGAAAACTCTTGGGGCTGTAGTTACCCCGAAGGGGAGAACTTTGAATTGATAATGTTGACCTTCTATTGTGAACCTGAGATATTTCCTGTGAGCTGGATGTATAGGTATGTGAAAATATGCATCTTTGAGGTCTAATGTAGCAAGGAAGTCGCCTTGCTGGAGTAACAGGAGTACTTGTTGTAGAGTAATCATATGGAAATGCTCCGAGAGTATGTATTGGTTCAGAGGTCTGAGGTCTAGTATGGGTCTGAGGGATCCATCTTTTTTGGGAATTAGGAAGTATAGAGAGTATACTCCTGTTCATTGGTGTTGAACAGGGACTGGCTCTATGGCTCCCTTTTGTAGCATGGACGTGACCTCTTGTTGTAACAGCATGATGTGTTCTTTGGACATAGGACGGTGTTTGGGTGGTATGTTGGGTGGAGTAGAAGTGAGTTCCAGGCAGTAACCATACTGGATAATTTGTCTCACCCACCTGTCTGTGGTAATGGCAGTCCAGACTGGTAGATATTGTTGTATTCTGCCTCCGACTGGTGTTGAGTGGTCTGGAGGGAGTGTGATCAAGTCACTGTTTGGTGGCGGTGGAGACTCTGGTGTTATTGCCGCCACGTCCCCTGCCTTTGTTATTGTTGCCTCTATAACCCCCTCTGTTTGAGCCTTTATTAAAGGAGCTCTGGGTGTTACTTTTGAATGTAACTGGTTTCTATCCTCCTCCCTTTCATTTATGCTGTGCTGTGTTTTCGCCTATTCCCTTAGGCTCTTTGCCAAAGCGCCGGGACACTCCTCTGAGTAGCCGTGCGCTATAAAAGAGCATTTTAACATAACATGTTGAGGAAGTTTGTGATGTGTTGATGTGTTGCCTCTCCCTGAGCCTCTGAAGGAGGAGCGACAAAACGAACTTCTTGGTTGTTGAAACTGAAGTGCGCCCATACTTAGCAGTTTCAGTATCTATCTTCATTTTGTCCAAGATGGTATCTACCGCAGGGCCAAACAGGAAATCTTGGTTAACTGGTTGGTTGAGGATGGTGGATTGCACCTCGTTCTTAAAACCAGAGATGCGTAGCCACGCATGCCTGCGTCGTAATACGCTAGTATTAATGGACCTGGCTGATGTATCAGCTGCGTCAAGCGCACATTTAATGGAAGCATTAGTTATAAATTTGCCTTCCTGTATGAGGTCATTCACTTTAGCTTTAAAAGGTTCTGGCAGGTGTTGCAGTAAACCTTCAAGTTGGTCATAATGTGCTCTATCGTAGCGTGCGAATAGAGCCTGTGTATTTGCAATCCTCCAGGAATTTGCAGCCTGTGAGGCTACTCTTTTGCCTGAGGCTTCTAATATCTTAGCCTCTTTGTCAGGAGGGGGAGCGTCTCCTGTTGTCTGTGAATTAGCTCTTTCGAGCGTTTGCTACAACTAGTGAGTCTAAAGGCAACTGGGACCTAATATAAGTAGGGTCTGTAGGGGCTGATTTATACTTCTTCTCAATTCTGGGATTGAGTACACGCGCTCTGACTGGGTCTTTGAATATGTCTGGCGCGTGTTTTAGTACCCCTTTTAACATAGGAAGTGTCCTTACACTTTTTTCAGAAGTAGGTAAAGTGTCAAATAGAAAATCTTCTTATATAGGGTAAGTGTGCATGTCTACACCATGGTATTGTGCTGCCCTATCTAGTAATTGGTTAAAAACAATGGTGTCGTCAGTAGGTGACGGCTTTGTAGGGTATGGGGAGATGTCAGGGATGGGCTGCGGTTCATATGGATCATTCTGGTCATCCCATGTGTCATCCTGTGCATCATGATCCTCTGGTTCTCCAAAATTATCCTGAGGATCTTCCCCCATGTTTTCTCCCTCACCATAGTCTGAATGTGTAGGAGAGTAAGGCACAAAGGGCATGTTAGGAAAGAAAGGAGGGGGAGTAAAAGGCCTTGAGGTAGATGTTCCGAAGTCTTTTCTCTTTGGAGGAACAGGGGAAGGAGTGTCCGTGTCCATTGGGCTCTTTTTTCGGGGATAAACTGTAACGTGTCCTGTTTCATGGTCTATATACAGTTTAGGTTGCTCCTCACTCACTGGATCAGGATGGAAGAGTTCTTCCTCAACTGTCCGTGGCTTTGGCACCGATGTTTTTGGCTTAGTCACTTGTTTGTGAGTCTTTGGCTCGAGGGCCTTTGGCTGTTTTCGGCTCGACTGCAGCTGGTTTCGGGCCGGCAACCTTTTTCGGTTCGACAACTTATGTCTTTTGTTGGTTTTACTGTCTTTTTTGATTCGGCGACCTTTATCGGATCGACCGGAGTCTTCGGTTCGATACGTTTGGGTGTTTGTGCTCGACGACCTTTTTCGGCTCGATGTTCTTGGTCGAGTCTACGGCTTTTTTCGGTTCGATGGGCTTTTTAGTGTGATCTTGGTTTTGGGGATCAACACTTTTTTTAGGCTCTACGGCCTTCTTCGGGTCGAGTCTTCTTTTTGGTTCGACAACCTTTTTTGGTTTGACGACCTTCTTCGGTTCGACAATCTTTTTGGGAAGAGTGTTGCTCGTTCCTGGGCTATCGGAAGACCTCGGTTTGGGCTTCGGAGCCGAGCCGGAAGGCGGGGTCTCTGAAGAAGTTTGTCGATCTTGGCTAAGGCCTTTAGGCGATGCTTCAACCGGAGCCTTGACTTTCGGTATAAGCAGGGTTGGGGGCTGTGTACTCACGTTTTGCCCCGGTGTGATCTGGTCGTCGGAGTCCGACTGGTCCTCAACGATGACGATTTCTAGATCAGAGTCCACCGCTTCTGGGAGGTCGTGTTCATCATCGAAGATGTTCTCCGGTTCCGGTGCCTGCCGCTGCATCTCCTGCCTAGCGGCCCGTCGATTCCGGATAGTCTTCTTCGAGCGGAATTGAGCACACGCTGGACAATTTTCCTCGTTGTGCTCAGGGGATAAGCACTTGTTGCATACTGTATGTTTGTCAGTATGTGAGAATTTAGAGTGGCATTGTGGGCACCTTTTAAACTGGCTCCTTTCCATCGACAGCAGGCCCACGTTGCGTCAAAAAGGCCCAACGGCCCGCATCGACGAGCGGATCGAGATGGAAAGTTTGATAGAGTCAAGGAGTACCGAACGAGAACAATACCGTCGAGGTAGAAGGCCATTCGGCCTTAGAAAGTTGCTTAGTTTCGGTTCCGAAGTTGAAGTAGAGGAATAACATCCGAACCCAATGGCGGAAAAAAACAATCCGAGGATGGAGAGGATGCCCATGCGCACTGTAGTCCAGGGGAGGAGTCACCTATCTCGTGATACTTCGAAGACTCTTCCAAGACAACGTGCAATCATCCGGACCCAACACTAGGCGGCAATCTATGCTAAGATATGAATTCAGCAGCCCACATGCCTCGAACAGAAGAGTTCAAACACTGCTGAAGTGGTCTCTGTCCCTGCTTCCATACACTGCTGATGTTGACTTAAGGTGGGAGACAGGTGGAGTATCAGCTCCGTGGACAGATTAAGTCGCGCCAAGTGCCTTCTCGCAAAAAAAAGAACTCAAACCCTGCTGGAGTGGCACTCTGTGCCTGCCCCAAGACACTGCTGAAGTTGACTTAAGGTGGCACACAGGTGGAGTGGCAGCTAGGACTACCTCAAGCACAACTGGAGTGACACCCGGTACCCGCCTCCCTCATACATCTGGAGTGGGACCAATGCCTCGGCATGTCTTCTTACCTTGTTGATGAAGGCTGCAAACTTGTTGTTGAGTGTCTGCAGCTCCTCCTTCTCCCGCTGCCTGGTCACCTGCACTGTGTCCATGGATGGCAGGAACGGGTCAATGGAAGGCATGCTGAAGGGCGCCGACTGGTCCTCCAGGCCCTCCCGCCTTCAAGCTCAAGAAGCCCAGGCTAGGGGCCGCCGCCGTAGGAGGCCACTCTGGTCATTCGGGCGCACGTGCGGCCCCTGAGCAGAGCGACCTACACCGCCCTGGCTGCCGCGCCCCCGGCGCCGTGACCCCCACCGGCGGCTCCCAGGACCATGCCCATGCTGGAGCCCCCGAAGCCCAAGCCCCCTGCCCTGCCGCCTCCGCCGAACCCATAGGCTCCCCTGGACAAGCGCATGAGTCGGGCACTGCCGCCCGCTACCAAGGAGGGAGAGTCCGCAAGTAGAACCAAGGACGAAAAACACGGGGTAACATAGGGACTCTCGAGAAGGGCGAAGCTGGCATCCAAGGAAAGGAAACCACTGCCTAGTAACCGGTTAACGAGAGCAGCTCACGGGGCTCAGTGACAGGCCTTTCGGCAGCTCCTCCTCTCGTGCTGCAGGCTCCAGAACACACTCCCGTCAGTTTTGCAGCGCATGCCGCTCATACTTGAGACAGGAGCATTCCTCTTACCCGGAATATTAATGGCCCACCCAAGATCACCAACAAACGACCCCAAAACCACTCTGACCTGTGACCAAAGACCTCTGCAGCGACACGTGGTAAGTAAGATGGCGATACGGGAGGAGAAGCCTGGGAGAGACGGGGACGTAAAAAGCACATGACTTGCTCTGCTCTATCCGCACCCATTTACTGCACAAGTAATGAATTTAGACATAGGACAGAGGTACGTTATTAAAATATAAAACAGACAAAGGAAGAAAAGAAAGTATGTTACTTAAAACATTTTTAAAAAAGCACTCGCCACTTGACAGTCAAAGCCCCATCATTTTCGGACTGGGGGGCATGTTTTTTGTTGAGTGACTGAAGAAGTCATAGATAGAAAGGACAGCAAAAAACACGTCCCTCAATCCGAAACGGACGGGGCTTAGCTACCAAAAATGACGTCACAGAACCCTCTACTCCCATGGCTGGCCTCCTTTTAGGAAGCCAGCCAATGGAGAAGAGGGGCGGGTTCAAGCCCCGCACTAAGAGACATAAGATCTCGCCGGCGAGACTACGCAAGCGCAGCCTTCGCTAGGCCAAGACCTAAAAAGGAGCTTATATCTGTATGCTGGGAGGGCACTATATGGCTCTATTGAAATAGCGCTATTTCCAAAGCAGCAATGGAGCCAGCACCCCCTACTGCCACAGGACAAATTTCCATACCCCGCCTGGCACTGTAAAATATTTAAGAGGTGAGGAATCTGCAGGTAGAAGTATCCATCAGAACAAAGATTACTACATAAAGCTCATGATGAGCAGCATGAAAAAGTTAGCAAGCAGAACCCCAAGAAAAGACCAAAATAAAGTTCAAATGATCCTTTCTTTATTCATTGCATCACAGAGGATACACAAATATACAACATATAAATAACGAACATTAGAAAAACAGCTGTTGGTGACCCACGGATTGATTTTGCTTTGGGCTGCCAAGCACATGTTTTAAAACCAAAAGGAGGACGAGGTTTGGTTTGGTGCCCGGTCTGAATAAGTCAGAAGGCATCTTGATGCGTCTGTTGAAGGTTGGGATACATTCTCTCTAGCAGTGTAAAGGGCATCTTTATTCCATAACCTGTTTGAAATTGTTCAAACTTTGGGTCATACTAACAAAGGCATTCCTGAACCGTAGGAACTTAATTCCATACCATTGGCATTTACAGCTGCTCTGTGGCAACAGAAGCCGAAAGAACATACAGAGGAAGCTAACTTTTAAGACATATTACAATACAATTTAGCTCTTTGATTGAGCACAAGTACAAGATTAAAAAGCTGATAACCCAGAAGGAAAAAGGCGTGCTGACCATAAAGATGTTTCTTATTAAGTAATATCAAAGCTCTGCTGAAAAAACTTCACAATGGTCGGGTGTTCGCATGAGTTTAACACTCGCATAGGCTTCGAAATATAGGTTTCAATGATTACAGAGCAGAAACAATGGCTCAGTAGAGGTTACAAATAACATTTTCTAACTTCATTTACAGCGGATAAGTGGCCTCATGCATGCTGTGTGCGACTCCTTCAAGTCCTCGCTTTTTAGGCAAACACATTGGAAGCTAGGATAACAGAGACAGTATTGCTGTTAGAGGAGAAACTATAAATCCTGGAATACAGCATAATGGTTTTTTTTTAAAAAAAGGACCAGATGAAGGGGGCACATGAAATGGGGACACATGACGACCTGATGGTCATGCTACTGCAACCTACACGATTGAGTATACAATTCTGTCAAGTTGCTATACCCTCTGGAATAAATTTGCATTTTATGAAGTCAACAGCTTGAGAGATTAAAATATCTCATCACAGGCCTAATGCGGGAGCCATTGGCCTAGTGGAGATTTAAATATGCGAGGAGGAATAGGATTGTGGGCTAACCACAACACATGTATGTGAATAAACATGTAGGTTACGCAAAAAGAAAAAGACTAAATGTACCACTTGCTCTGTATGTGCAAATGTTATACTGTACTAGGCAGCTAAATCCAGTGTTAGGATTGGGGGCAGTAAGCACAATTTCCCTCAAAGAGACCAAATTAACCAGTTCTGAATAAAATGCTCAAATTGAGCTTGTTCTGCATCAAGTTAGCAAAACCACACTACGGCACGTTCTTTTTCTGGCAGCCAGTAACAGAATACATTGCGAGACAACATCGAAAAACTCTACAACAATATTGTAGAACATTTTAGAGCAAAGGAGGAAAGATGACCCACCAATTTTTCAGCGGGTAACATGGAGATCAGCATCTATCTGCATTTGCAGATTTCAAGATTCTGAGAGTTGTTTTCACTTCTTGTGAGATCTTACTTCATCATAGCAGGGGAGACCGCATTCACTCTGTCTGGTCAGGGTCCAGAAGACAGTTTCTTCTTGTGGGACTGAGTGGAAGGACCATGATTCTGAGATGCAGGTATTAGCACTGCTTGCAAACGTGGTGAAGAAATTAAATTGCAGCACATCCCAGGCACCCCTCATTCAACTGCTTCCAGATACATTTTCGACAAAAATGTAAACTTACGAATTGAAGATCCAGCCCACTTTAGTCACACTGGACAAGTTGCTGGCACCAGTTTTCTTTTAGTTTTTTTTAAAAACAGTCTGTGTTAAAGAGTATTTACAAAATTATCAGAAAATCAGTCTGGGATGCATCTCCTGCATCTTGCCTCACTCCCATTTGTATACCTTCACCATCTTCTCAGTCAATGTGGCAAGCATGCTGGTCTGGTTCACTTCGAATGGACATATGTCCAGGACTGGCAGGTCTGTTTGCAGCTTCTGGACCAGAGAACCACTCCCAGCGTTCCAAAGCTAAGGAAGGCATACAAGAGCACAGATCACTACTCAATCCATTCACTAAACATTACCTTCTGTGTGTAAAACAAATTTCTATACCAAGCTGCCCATCTCCCCATCTTAATATGGATATGTGCCATTCTTCAACACTTGTTACTTATGGTCTATATGTGGAAACTGTCTATTCTGTAAAGCTCTCAATCATCGCAGTTGCCTGGCACTTACCTTCTTCAGTACTTCTGAGCCTTATAATAAATATGCACGCTCTGCAAAACATCTCATCAAGTATTCGCTGTTGGTAAGTACAATCTGATTTCCTGTTGCAAGTAAACATTTGTGTCAATCATGTGTTTGTCTGATAGACAGACCCTTCATAACATATTTGCCATATTTATAAATCACACGAAAACCCAGCAGTCAACTTGTCATTGTTCAAGGGTAAGGAATGTTTATGTTACCAAACACAATGGTACTGATTTTATCGACCCTTGAAGGATAAAAGGCTGAGTGGGACTAGTGAGATTCCAACCTGTGACATGGGGTCAAAAACCGATGCATGCAGTAGACGCAATAGTCCACTAAGTCACCGGACCCTCATAATACTTACCGGTTACAAAGCCCCTGTTTGGACCTACCCTTAGAATGTGTTATGAAATCTGTTTGTGAATGTATGTCATCGATTGTTGCAAACCTTCCAATTTACTATGAGGGGGTAACTTGGGGAGGTAGGTAGATCACATGTGAAGCTAAAACAACAACATTTGCAAAACCCCTGTTAGAGGTAACATTTGTTTTTATTTCACAACATGAATATTACAACTTCACTTGCATAGACTAAAGCAGTACTCTTCACTCAGATAACTGAGGAATTTGCAAAGTTGTAGACACATCAACCCGATTGTTTATTATTGGCTGTCATTCCCACTAATATACGTGATTACTACGATTCGAACACCACTTGAAATTGGAAGCAATTTTTTTGTTTTGCGAGTTGGTTTATTTTCTACAAACACTGCATTTGATTTATTGATTGTAGAGTGGCTGCTGACCTCTTACCCTTAAGATAGGTATCAGTAGATCGCCAAGACCTTTCCGAAATGTAATAATGTGTAATAACCAATAAAATAGCATTGCAACAGCATCCTAAAATGTAGCTCAATCTGTGGTGACGATATAGTGTTCCCATCTACCTTCAAGATCTACAATTCTTTTGTAATATTGCATTTAATGTGCAAAATCATAGGTTGAACTTTTCTTGTAATACACACCTCCACTGTTCAAAAGCATGGCAATAAAAATCAATCTAGTAAAGTGTCCAACTCCCTTGGGGCCAATGGAATTATGCCTTGATAGAGGACTAAATTATGCTGCAATGATGACTAAATTATGTAGCCAGAAGCAGCAAGTTGCGAAGCATTGACGCAGTACATTTTGTGGAGAATGATATCGTTATTTTGATATTCACACCTGGAAACAGCAATCAACATCTATAAGGAGACTAGTTTAATTTGTAAATCGTCTACCTCTGTGCAGCACCATCTTGTGTAGTTTTTTTTTTAACCAATTTATTGGAAATTTTGCAGCAAGACAGCATCACACAGTGCAAGAAATGGTTGATTAGCATACATGGCATTACAGCAAGCCCAAACATTAGTAAAATGTAACATTTCTCTGCATTTACGTTCAAGCATCTAGGACAGAAACAAGTCTAATAAATTGGCATCTCCTGGTGAGCGCACCACGTGACCCGTGCACACCAGCTCCTGACAGTCAGTGGCTTCTGTTTCCATGCACAGGCCACATCCAGGTTGGGAACCAAGCAAGCCATCCCCAGGAAAAAAAGTTAAACTCTACGACCCCTCACCTCCTCCATCAACCCAAGTAACACAGTACTAGGTGCTAAATGCAGGGAGCAGTCTATGACAGCGGAAAGTATTTGACCCACCTCCTCACTAAAGTGCCTCCGCACCGGACATTCCCAGGCTAAATGGTAAAAATCCTGCACTATAAGCGCGCAGCGTGCGCATGCCGCTTGCGCATCGTGGAGCAACTGTTGTAAGCGCCTTGGAGTGAGGTGTCGCATGCAAGTAGTTGAAGTTTATCATACACAGCCGCGCCAAGTTCTCTAGGTGCCATGCAAGCCACCGTCCAATAGTCCTCATCCCAGTCCCCCACCCAGGACGCCCGCCTCTGCCAGAGCTTCTCAAGGTCGCTGAAGTTACGCCTTTACCTAGCTTCCCTTGGAAAATCTTTGCCTTCAACGGACTGCATTAAGTCAAAGTATCTTCCGGGTAGTCATGCGCTAATAAGGCATGGCGCAATTTGAGGTACCGGAGAAACCGCAAGTTAAACAGAGTACTTGACTATTGAAATTACAGAATGCATATCCCCTTATAAACACCTCCAAGGTACGAGATCCCAGTGCTCCCAAGCCTTGAAACCTTCCAGGGTCAATAGTTGACCCCACCAGAGGGGTCCTCCCGGTTAGGCGGCGGTTCCAACCAGTGAGTCGAAGGGCTGTCCTCCAACAGATGAGGGAAACTCGCGTACAGGAAGGCAAAGTACTCTGTAGACGTGCTCCATATGGGACATCAAGAAGGCCATCTATGACCAGCAAATGAATTTCCAATCGATATGCCAGATCAAACGTCTGTCAACTCTTTGTGCTGGTCTTATTTCTTGAAATTCTTCTTTGAAGTTTATATTTGCTTCTTAAGGTGCATGAAATCGTGTGGTTTTGCCATGTCAACGGGGCACAGTCTAGCAGGATAATGGCTTCATGGCAGTATTGTTTTCCAGAGTTCCCTTATCACACTATTCTAATGTGTCTAGCCCCTGGTGCTAGCAGCGTTGTCCTGTGATATTTCAGGTCTTGTACACCGAACAAAACATCCCAATTGATGAACAGGGGTATATGTAATACAGGGTTACTCACATAACATGCAGATATATATGCAATGGGAGATTAAAAGAGATTGGAAAGGAGAAAAAGCAGAAGAAAGAAGCGCAGGGTCAAGAGGAAAGAAAAAAACATTGGAGAAAGGAGCAGGAGAAAATAGACGAGATGGTATTTTGCTAGGTCCAATCAGATGTCAGATTGGAGGGTCAATTGAGGATTACTTCTACCTGATAATACTGGTAGGACCCAAACACACTAGCAGAGACTTATTTCTAGCACTTGTAGGGTGAACCATATCAATGGTCGCCTTGATCCATCCCGGTGCCCAAAAATATGGATTCGCACAGGGAGCACTTCACTACAGCTGCTGCTACTAATCAACTGTCATCTAGTTAAATGCATATCAGAGACCCCTGTTGCAGATTGCGGACGGTACTGTGGAAACCCTTTATATAGGATGGTATTGTGCAGCACAGGTTTGCCATGCATTACTGAAGATGCAACAGTGCAGCACCTCCCTCTGTAGCGAGCTTAGTACAGCAGTATGTGGCCCATCTTATAAACCACCGCTCAAAGCAATTATCAATGGAAGTGCGTTCACCCGGTTCAGTTAATATAAAATGTTATTTCTTCCCGAACATAATACACTTTTTTACTTCATTATTTTGTTTGAGCAATTCTATGATTAGAGGAGCTTGTGAGAGATAATCCAAGATGAAGGCTGTCACATTCTCTTCAATATGGTAGAGCCAGAAAGAAACCAAAAGTCCCCAAGAATCTCTGAAAAACATAGGGTTACATAATATTTCCCTCTATTTTTATGGAAAGAATAATCTTGCAATATCTTTGGAATTATTTCCAGCATACAGAAAGCCGACCTGGAGTAATGGGCCACCAGTGGCCCTGCTTGATACTATCATCTAAATGCTTTTGAGCTAGACCAATTGTGTAAAATTGCCAGTCTATCCTTTGCTGTCTTTGTTGTGGGGACTGGGAGGCAAGGATCACAACCACCAGCCTCCTTTGAGGCTCGCTGCCGCCAACACAATCGCCTTGCGCCCGGAGCTGCTATAAAATCACTTGGGGGCTCACGCAGCGCGGAGCGCGTGAGGGTGTGCCCAGGACAAGGGCGGGCCCGTCAGCGGCCAGGTCTCTTGGCTCTTTTTACAGGATAAAACACACAAGATGATGGACGGAATGTTGCACAATGGCAAAACATTCACCCCCAGTCACAGATCTGGGTTTAATCCATCGTTATTTTGCTCACCAAGACACCCCAGTTCAGACATGGCCATATGCAAATCAGTCCTGACCCTGTGCCTCATGAGAACAGTCCAGACCGAACTGCCAAGCCATGTCATCCCTGGACTGTAATTCAAGCATCCTAGGACCGGTTTCTGGCTATCAGCCTCCAGCCAGGATAGCTGCACTCCAGTGGCATAGTGAGCAAGGGACCCACGTCTGGGCATACCCCTCCCACATAGGGTGAACAGCAAAACACACAAGATGATGGACGGAATGTTTTCACAATGGCAAAACATTCACCCCTAGTCACAGATCTGGGTTTAATCCATCATTATTTTGCTCACCACGCCACCCCAGTTTAGACATGGCTATTGACATTGTTCTGCATTCTGTCCATCAACTGTTGTTTTTGCACTTGTGACCCCGAGTGGGACGGGTATGCTCAGACGAGAGTCCCGTGCTCTCCATGCCACTGGAATCAAGCTATTCTGGCTTGCCGGGAAAGAATTGAGCAGGCACATTGTTTTAGGGAAAGAGCAATGGCACTGGGGATCTGGTCAGCAGGAACCCAATTGCCTCAGTCAAATACCAGGCAAAAAGTGGGGGTGACCATGTCAAAAAGGGGCACTTTCCTACAGAAGGCCTTTGGTTTCCGTTTAAATAACATATCATCTAGCACTCTGGTTAGGAGTGTGAAAGAAAAATCTCCAATCACCTGGGGCATGCGTATGGCATATGCAATTTGCTGTGTGCTGCTGGGCTGAGAAGGGCTTCTCAGAGGCATCCTAGCAGAGTCTTGTTAAAAGTAAGCAGGGTCTTTCCAGTCAAAGACATAGGTTGCAAAAGTTCTGCCAGAAGGTTAGATTTGCCTCCTCAGAAGTGCATGGTCAGTCCTAGAGCTTATACAGCTAATGTGCCACAGGGAGGGCCAAAGGAATAATACTGACTGCTTCTGGTGAGTTATCTAGAGCACTTGGATTTTCGAATTCAAGATAAACATTAAAGTAATAAGTGTCAGGGCTTCCCAAAGAGTCTCGTCACTTGCCTGTACACTTCATGCTGGGTGGCCTTTGCCTTCAGGTATACGTTTCTCCTGGAGCTTCCTCTGATGGTCTGCGGACACATTTTAGGGGATTGGAGTAGCTTCCTTTTCCCAGGAGAGTTGTGTGGGGGTTCGTGAACTTCTCATTGGGTTAATGTCAGGGACAACGGTATAGCTCACAGAGTGTGGATAGACCGTTATGGCCATTTATGCATGATCACTGCGGCTTGCTTTTGCTTAACTTCTGCCACCATAGATCTTGCTGCAAGCCCTTGGAGGGAGTCAAGCAGATGATCGGACTCTACCTCCAGTCTGAGGTGCCAGCCGTAATCCCGCCACCCTTTGAAGTCTCTGCAGCCATTTTTGTTCACTCAAGGGTATAAATAGCCTGGTTACCGAAGCTCCGATGCTTCACATCATGGAAACCAGACTAGACGCATCGCATCCGGCTCGCTCCTGATCTGGACACTATCAACGTCAAGTACCATTTGCTTTTCTAGCATGAGCGGCTTGTTTCTTTTGGCCTACTGCCACCGCGCATCTTGGGGGGAGATTTTTACATAATTACCGGGTTGGCTGGTAGCCATCTCTCTGCCTAACAAACATTATAATGGTCTAAAAGAAACCCTGTGAAAGGAGCCAACTCGGGATAGCTACGCTCATTATTGTGTATTTCATTGGTACCTTTAATTTAGAAAGAATTTACTAATTGTACAGTTTTATGCGTATTGTGTGTTAAGGAAACCCTTATTTTTATTAGTGTGCAAATTGTTTATTGGTATGAATTGCCTCAAGGTGGACTAGTAGAGATTACTTATCTACTAAGTACGCTTCATGTACCAGACGAGTGCCAGGTTAAATGTATGACATATGCTTAGTCTGTGTTATCATGTTATGTCTTGTTCAACAGAATGGCCCATATTGGGTTTCTTTAACACAGAAAGTCGTCAGTATTCCAGGTGCTGTAACCTGGCCCTATTTAGCGAGCAGTTGCCAAGCACCGTGTTAGACCTGGCATCATTGGCATGAGTCTCTCCTCCATTTTTTTTTCTGTTTGCCTCCTCTGTTTACGATGTTTTTGCTGGTATATGCTTTGGGCACTGTGCCACTGCTGATCAGTGCCACAGTGCAAGTGCTCCCTATGTGAAATTGCTGTATTGATTGACTTCCATGTTTGGCTTATTTGGTTTACTATCAGTCCCTAGTAGAGTGCACCAGGAGTGCCAGGGCTTGTAAATACAAATGCTGCTAGTGGGCTTGCAGCACATGTTGTGCCACCCACAAGAGCGGCCTAGTAAAAGTATGTCTGAAGGTCTACCATTGCTAGACCACGTGCAGTCTGACTGTCACGAGGACTGCGCAAGTACACCTACTTGCCAGTCCCTAAACCTTCCCTTAACTTCATGTTAGTCACCCCTATGGTAGGCCCACGGGCAGGGTGCATTGTAAGCATAAGGTAGGACAAGCCTGACAAGGTTGGCATGTCCTAATAGTGAATTACAGCATAGTCGTTTTTCACTATTGTAAGGTAACCTGCTCTCCATCAGTTAGAATAGGCTGCCAGGATTATTAATGCTATAATCCTAGCGGGCTCGGGGAGCATGGTGCAATGTCGAGTTTGGTATCCCTGAACTCAGGGTTTAATAACGCATCCGTTTGTGTGGATGGTTTTTGGACTGTGTTTGAAAATAGCACTTTTAGAAAGTAGCTATTTTCTTGTCTAACTGTCTACTGGTCTCTGCTGGTTCTGGTGTGCGTGTGACAGGAGCTGGGTGGCTCCCGAGAGTCTGAATGAGTCAGTGTGGGATGAGTGGAGCATTTGCATTGAGAGTAGGGGAAGAGTAGCTCCTGATAGCCTGCCCTGCCTGTTACAATGTTGGCTCCGCCCCCCTGCCAGGCGACTGATGACTCTGTGCTTGCCTGGGACTTTCCTGGCCCACCTCCTGCCGGGCAGCTGATGGCCCTGCCCCTGCCAGTGACAATGCTGGCTCCGCTCCTGCTGAGCGGCTGAGGACTCTGCCCTGCCCAGTGAATAGGCCAGGTGCTTCGGCCTGGCAACACCCACAACAAACCCGAGATGGGGGGAAATTCCCCTGCATGGACAAAGGGATCAAAGCCAAAAAGGGGTATAAGAGAAGGACCCTTGAACCAAGAATTTAGATCACTTCTGACAAGGAAACCTGAACCAAGGACAAGAAGCCTGCTGATCTAAGGACTGCCTACCCCTTCTGCCAGAGTGCTGTTTGTTGGGGGAATCCTGCATTGCTTCTTTATTTTTGCCAAGGAACCAGGAGAGAGGAACTGTGTGTGTACTCTCAATCTTTGCTAAGAAAATCTCCAAGGGCTGGAAGAGTGCCAGTCTCCTGTTGAAGTCACAGGGCTAAAGGACTTCATCTGCTTAAAGTGCTGTTTGCTGGAACTTGTGAATCCAGCACCTCTGAAAGAATCCAGCAATCTCGACGCCGACGGACGCCGCCGAATCCAGCTCGACATCGTGAGTAACGGCTCCAGTGTCCCGCTTCCTCGACGCCGGCCCCGATCGACGCCAGCAACAACGCCAGTGAGTAGTGAGTTCGGCTCCAGCTCCAAGTGACCTCGTGTCTGCACCGCTGCTGATCGCATCGACTTCGAGCCCCCTCGACGCCGTGAGCGCTGCTCACTCTTGCAACATCGACATCGACGACGACGCCGTATCCTGCTTCATCTCGTGAGCGCTGCTCCTGCCTGACTTCGGTCGACGCCGCTGCAGATCGCCCCGACTCCGAGGCCCGATCGACGCCGAAGACGCGACGCCGGACATCTCGACGCCGCTGATCATCGAGTGCTTCACTTTTCCAAGGTACTGTGTTGTGGGGGTCTGTGCGACTCTGGGCTCGACGTAGCGCTCCTCGCGGTCGACGCCGAACCTTTGGATTAACTTTGCCTCGACGTCGTGTGACTCCCGTGTGGGTTACATTGTTGCCAAGAACTGTGTTTTAAAGAAGAAGAGTTGCTTTTGATACTAAAGACTGTGTGCTAAGAAGAAACTACGCTTGAACTATTATTTTTCCTTCCAAGAGTATTTATTAAGATTGTGGTATATTTTTGTCGTTATTTGGTCTTGTGCTAAGCCTTATATAAAAATCCTTATTTTTATAATACTACTGTGTCGTTTCCATTTGTAGTGTATTCACTTTATTACTGTATGTGGTCATAAATGCTTAACGCACTGCCTCTGAGATAAGCCTGTCTGCTTTGCCAAGCTACCAAGGGGGTGAGCAGGGGTTATCTAAGTGTGTGATCCCCTTGCCCTGACTGGAAAAGGTGTGTCCCTATTTGTCAGAAGTGTATACCTCTGCCAACTAGAGACAGCCGCTTCTAACACACCCCAATAAGGTAGCAAGTATAATTTTCCATTTTAGGTGATGAACTGCCCTGTTGTCTGTGCTAATGTCTCAAGTTCAGTGCACTTCTTTTAGGTCCAAGGGAATCTAAAGCGGGCTACTGCTCAGCACATTTGTTATTTTCGTCTTTTGCTTCGGACATTTAATTTAGTTGGTTGTTTCAGTTTATAGTTTGTTCCCAAACCCCTTTCCCTTATGCTTATTCCAACGCCATAGTGTTTCCTGGCATCCAGTGGTGACGGAGTTGCTGCAGGGGAGAGACAGTGCATGCTGCCCATGTAAGCAGTTAGTTCCTGGACTTTGTGGATGGTGGCCTAAACTGGAAAGCGCTCTGACAAGAAGCAGGAAGAAGACTGACAGCCTCTAAATCATCATCTATACCTGTGGTTCTTAACTTTTTGACTTCTGTGGAAGGTTGGAGTTCTTCTAAATTCAAGTAAGGCCACTCATGATCTACACTGTATTCTGTTTGATGCACTTGCACTGCTCTCACAAATCAACCTGTGGATACTAAATTAATTTTTTTATCCTCCAACTTAAAATTCCCTCACATTTACAGAATGTTTCATGATGTTCAAGTGTGCATTCTCATTGTTTATGTATGTACACTTTATTAAGTAGGCTACACAGGTCCACAGGCTAAGAAACACTGATCTATACAATACGGTCAAAACATGCATCAGGGATGTTATGGTTTCAGAATCAGATCAGAACTCCTTTATTTTGGCAGATCTCTGGGTCCTTGGAAGACGTTACACATTAATGAACAAGTTACTTACCTTCGGTAACTATATATCTGTAAGAAACATAGGTTATTTATAGATTCCTTACCTTAGAATTACCCCCAGGCGATAGACTGGATCCGGAAAGTTTTTCGTCAGCAGTAGCCCTGCGTGCTGGAAGGTGGCGTCTGTCAGCTCCCCGGTCATCTTTGGCATGACGTTGCGGCAGCTACATAGATACCGCGCTGACGTCAGTTCAATCAATCAATCAGGGAATTGTAAGCGTGTACTCACCCGTGAGGGTCTCAAGGCACGAGGGTTGGTTTGGGGGGTATGCTGCTCCATTCAGCTGAAGAGCCAGGTCTTGAGGGTCTTCCTGAAGGTGTTCAGGGAGGCGGCCTGTCTTATTTCTGCCGGTAGCTCGTTCCAAGTCTTGGCTGCGATGTGGGAGAACGATCTTCCGCCTGCTCTGGCTCTGTGGATGCGCGGGGTTTCTGCCAGTGCGAGGTTGGATGATCGCAGGTTTCTTTTGGGTACGTGGAAGTTTATTCTGTGGTTGAGGTATTTGGGTCTGTTGTGCAGGCATTTGTAGGCGTGAGTGAGGATTATGAAGGTGACTCGCTTTTCCATGGGGAGCCAGTGGAGTCGCCGCAGGTGTTGGGCTGATGTGTGCGTGCCGGGGTATGCCGGAGGATGAGTCTGGCCGCGGTGTTCTGTATTGTTTGTAGTTTGCGGAGTAGGGATTTGTTGATGCCGGCATAGAGTGCATTGCCATAGTCGAGTCTGCTGGTGAGGAGTGTGTTGGTGACTGTCTTTCTGGGGGGGGGGTACATTTGAAGGTCTTTCGAAGGATGCGAGGGTGAGGGCGTTGACTTTGCGGTTCACAGTGAGTGAAGAATAGAGTACGATGCAGAGGTTCTTGGTGTGGTCTGAGGGGATAGTTGGGATTCCGAGGGCGGTGGGCCACCAGGTGTTGTCCCATGCTGAAAAGGTGGTTCCTAGGACAAGGACTTCTGTCTTCCCGGCATGGAGTTTTAGGCAGCTGTTGGTCATCCAGACTGACACTTCTTGCATTTCTCTCTGGAAGTTGAGTTTTGCGGTGGTGGGGTCTTTGGTGAGGGAGAGGATGAGTTGGGTGTATTCGGCGTAGGATACGATTTTGAGGGCGTGTTGTCAGACGATGTCTGCGAGGGGGGCCATGTAGATGTTGAAGAGGGTCGGGCTCAGAGATGACCCTGGGGGACTCCGCAGGTGATGTTCGTGGGGGAGGAGAGGAAGGGCGGTAGTCTGATCCTTTGGCTTCTTCCGGTGAGGAACGAGCAGATCCAGTCTAGGGCAGTTCCTTGTATGCTGGCGTCGTGTAGTCTGGTGATTAGTGAGAGACGGTGTCGAAGGCTGCAGACAGGTCGAGGTGAATGAGGGCTGCGGACTGGTCCAGGAGGATGTGGATGACGTCTGTGCTGGCGAGTAGGGCAGTCTCGGTGTTGTGGTTGGCTCGGAAACGGGATTGAGACGGGTTGAGGATGGCGTGCTCTTAGATGAATCGTGTCAGCTCCCTGTTGACTGTTTTCTCTGCCACTTTGGCTGCGAAGGGAAGAAGTGAGATGGCCTGGTAGCTTTTGAGGTCGTGGGGTCAGCCGTAGGCTTCTTGAGCTGGGGCCTGACTTTGGCGCACTTCCAGTCGTCTGGGAAGGTGTCTGTTTTGAAGGTGGTGTTGATGGTGTGTTGCAGTTGGGTCGCGAGGGTGTTGGTGGCTCTGTGATAGATGTGCAGGGGGCAGGGGTCGGTGGGAGCCCCTGAGTGGATGCCTTTCATGGCTGCGGCGGTGTCCATAGTCGTGATTGGTGTCCAGTTGGAGATGGTGGGCTGGCTGGTGTCTTGGGAAGTGCGGGGACTGGTTGAGGTGTCTTGTGGGTGGTCGGTGAAGTTGTCGTAGAGTGTTCTGATCTTGAGGTGGAATTAGGTCCGAGCTTGTCGCAGAGGTCTTGGGACGGGGTGATTTCTGTGGCTTCGCTGAGTGGGTTGGTGAATTCATGGTCGACGTTGAAGAGTTCCTTGGAGTTTCCACGCCAGAAGCGCAGAGCCATGCAAGACACTAACCACAGGTGCACAAAACTAGGGCCCTGAAAGGAAGTCCTTAACCCTAGAAGTCAGTTCGCTGAACGGGAGGATGGGTGGGGAGGTAAGGAATCTATAATGAACCTATGTTTCTTATATATCGTTATATATCGTTACCGAAGATAAGTAACTTGTACATCTGAAAGAAACAGTTATAGATTCCTTACCTTAGAATAGATAGCTCAGAAATACCAACCCCGGAGGTGGGTCTCCAACCCAAGTTCACACCAGAAAGTCCTGGAGAACAGAACAGCCAAAGAAGCGGTCTCCCCGAACTTGGCAGTCTAGGCAGTAGTGTTTGGTGAACGTGTGCTGCGATGCCCATGTAGCTGGCTGACAGATGTCAGTTAGGGGGACTCCTTGTCCCAAAGCAGTCGTAGCTGCGTCGCCCTAGTGGAATGGGCGTGCAGTCCTACTGAAGGCTCCTTCTATGCCAAAGAGTATCAGTCTTTAATGCACAGAACGACCCACCTGGAGATGGTTCATTTGTGCACGGCCCGACCTTTCTTAGCGTCCACGTAACCAACAAAGAGCTGGTCATCCACCCAGAATTGTTTGGTGTGATCCAAGTAGAAGGAAAGCGCAAGTTTTGGATCCAGACGGTGGAGCCTTTCTTCCTCTTTTGAAGATGCGGAGGCGGAAAGAAGGTGGGCAAAGTGTTGGTTTAGCCAATGTGGAAAGAAGTAACCACCTTGGGAAGAAAGGAATATCTAGTTCTCTGATCGACCTTGTCCGGATGGACAGCCAGAAAGGGAGGCTTGGAAGAAAGAGCTTGCAGCTCACTCACCCTGCGTGCAGAGGTGATGGCCACCAGAAAAGCCGTTTTAAAAGTGGGAAGTCTGAGAGGACAGTTATGTATCGGCTCAAAGGGAGCGCAAATGAGGTAGGTAAGAACCAAGTTCAAGTCCCACTGCGGCATTACGAAGGGAACAGGAGGAAAAACATGAGTAATGCCCTTAAGGAAACTATTTACAACAGGAGACTTGAAAAGAGAAGGCTGAAATGGCCGAGATGTAGCCCATTAGAGTGCCCAGAGCAGAGCCCTGCTGGGCCAAAGAAAGGAGAAACAAGATAACCTCAGAAAGGGGGGCGGAAAGGGGATCCACAGCCTTTGCTGTGCACCATACCACAAATTTGTTCCATCTGCAGGAGTATACAGTGGAGGGACGCCTGGCTGCCAAGATAACATCGCAGACTTCCGGAGGCAGGTCAAATGACATCAACTGCCGCCGCTCAATCGCCACACTAGGAGGTGGAGGCTAGACAGGTTCGGGTGGAGCACTGTCCCTGCTGCAGCGACAGAAGATCCTCCTGAAGAGGCAATTTGCTCGGAGGATCGATGGCCATGTTGAGCAGCTCGGGATACCAGACTCTTCGCGCCCAATCCGGCGCCACAAGAATAACTTGGGCCTGATCGCGTTTGATCTTCTTCAGCACTCTGGACAGAAGTGGTATAGGCGGAAGTGCAAAGACTTTGAAGAAGACTGGTGGTAGTGGCTCCATGACTGGTCCCACTACCTTCCACGCAACCAGGACCTCGAACAGCACGGAGCCGACTGACGGGCCTCGAGAAGCTTTTGGGACCGCTCCCGCAAAGACTTCGGATTCATGGTCCGGCAGTCCGAGCACGACTTGGGATCGTGGTCGCGCTACAGGCAAAACATGATCACGTGGTGTCCATCCATCATCGACATCAGCCGGCTGCAGGAGCCGCAAGTCTTGAAACCGGACATCCCTGACGTGCACCAGGAGTCGAAGACTCAAAAACGGTGTCGACAAAAGTCGCCAAAAAGTCAGTCAAAAAGTGACTGGAGGTACCGCTCTCTCCGGATCTGCGCTGGCTGGCGCGGAAAAAGAAAGAACTGACGTCAGCGCGCAAGGGTGGTGTCTAAGTAGCTACCGCGACGTCATCCCGGCGACCACGACGACAACGACGAACGCGGAGCCGACTGACGCCACCTTTCAAAGCGCAGTGGTACTGCTGACAAAAAACGATCTGGGTCCACTCTGACGCCTGTGGGTAATTCTGAGGTAAGGAATCTATAACTGTCTCTTTCAGATTCATTCTTTTAAAGCTTTTCTCACATTCAAGTGACCATTGAAATTAAACATTCTTTTTCGTCAAGTTTCCCAACGGAGCACATACAGTGGTAAAGTCTTGTAGGTATCTGGAACAGTAAGTGGCCATGCTAAGAAATGAAAGCACCACAGAAAGATCTTGGGTGGGATCAGCATTTGTACTTTAGCAGGATCTGGTGTCATACCCCCATCAGAAAACATATGGCAGAGTAACTTTAGCTTTGTCTTGTGGAACTCACACTTGTCTGCATTCAAAGTCAATCCTGCTTCAGCAAGCAAAGGACATACTTGCGTGGGAGCTTTACCACGTTCTTTTTGTATACCTCTGAAAACCAATATGCCATTGTGGTAATTTAACACATTCATGACAGGCTGTATGATACATCAAATGACATCTTAAAACCGTTTGCAAGCGGATGACACACCAACACATAGGCTTTTGTATCAAAACAGACCAACATGTAGAGAAAGGTTGTAATATACCAATGTCAACACATGTGTACCGCTCCAGCAGTCCTTTTTCGGCACCCTCACTATGGAACAAACCCATGGCGTTGAACCAGTTAAACACTTAATAATGTCATGCATAAGTAACAATTAAAGTTATTTTTCAACAGCTTCTTGCAAACCAAAAACAATTCATCTAGGTCTCTGAGGAACAGGACGGACGTCCTCAATAATTTGCAACTTCAGTTGCGATTTCGTGGAGAGCATTCATGTTGTAATTCACTGGAATCGGTCTCATATCAGCTGCTGTGCTGAAACAGAGTAGATAGGCACTTAATGCGGGATGCTGAAACAGATGGATGGGTGCTTGCACCTTTGTTTTCTTGTGTTTCATTGTCGCTACAGATGAATCTTGACTTTTAAAGGGCGCAGCTGAAGCCCAGTGTAAACTTTGGTTTTCGGTGGCGTAAGTTGCGGCAACGGATATAGTTGATGGTATTTATCCTCTGGCATAATGTTTATTGATTGTAGGAAGCTGGCTCTCTATATGTACTATACCAAAATGAGGTATAGTGTGCACAGAGTCAAGTGAGTCACCAAAGGTATGGCAGAGGTTAAACTAGATAATACCTTACTCTCAATGTAGTGGCAGCTGGACTGAGCGTTAGGCTTATCAGATGGTATTGTTAAACATTTATTGTAGAAACACAGGCAAGAAATGATGTCAAACACTCAAAGACTGAATCCAGACCAATGTGTTGTAGAAATGAACAAGTTACTTACCTTCGGTAACGCTTTTTCTGGTAGATACTATATCTGCCTGTGGATTCCTCACCTTGTGAATATCCCCCTTGCGTCAGCAACGTTCGGAAATTTTCTTCGTAGTACGCCGACGTGGGCGACGTCACAGGAGCACGGCATCGCGCGCGACTCCGTCTGACGTCACCGACCCCATATCAGGCCCACGCCGGCGTGATGACGTCAGTTCCGCCCTTTTTTCCGTGCCTTCGAGGCACACGGATGGACCAACGATAGCAAATATGCAAATATACAATGTACACAGTACATATAGAACAAAATCAATACAATAGTATAAACCATATATACAGAAAGACCAGGTATAGCAGAGTGGACAACAGGGAGGCGGGTGGGTCAGTGAGGAATCCACAGGCAGATATAGTATCTACCAGAAAAAGCGTTACCGAAGGTAAGTAACTTGTTCTTCTGATAGATACATCTGCCGTGTGGATTCCTCACCTTGTGAATAGATTCCCACAGCAGTCCCCACTCCCGGAGGAGGGTGTCCACTCTGCTACACCAGGAAATCTTGGAGGACAGAGCGCGCGAAGTGGCCATCCCTCCTCACCTCGGTATCCAAGCAGTAATGCTTCGCGAAAGTGTGGAGGGAGGCCCAAGTCGCGGCCCTGCAAATATCCTCAACAGGTACACCCCTAGACAAAGCAGATGTTGCAGACTTTGCTCTAGTTGAATGAGCTCTAATACCCTCAGGAGGGTCCTTACCCGCAAGTGAGTAGCAGATTTTGATGCACAGGATTATCCACCTGGAAAGAGTGCGCTTGTGCACCGCTCTGCCCTTCTTGCAGCCAGCAAAGCCAACAAACAGCTGGTCGTCCATCCGGAAGTCCTTAGTCCTGTCCAGATAGAAAGACACCGCCCTCTTAGGGTCCAGGCGATGCAGTCTCTCTTCCTCCTTAGACGGGTGAGGGGGAGGAAAGAAGGTAGGAAGGGTAATGGACTGCCCAAGATGGAAAGGAGTCACCACCTTAGGCAGAAAAGCAGCCCTGGTCCTAAGAACCATCCTTTCAGCATGAATGGTCAGGAAAGGGGGTTTGGAACTTAGAGCTTGAAGCTCACTTACCCTCCTTGCCGAGGTGATTGCAACGAGGAAGATAGTTTTAAAAGAGAGAAGCCTCAATGGACACTTGTGCAAGGGTTCGAAGGGAGAACCCATTAAGAAGGTCAGCACAAGATTCAAATCCCAATGAGGAACAACAAAAGGAGTAGGAGGGAACATATTTATGAGACCCCTCAAGAATCTCAAAACCACCGGAGATTTAAAGAGAGATGGCTGATCCGGCAAACATAGAAACGCCGATAAGGCTGAAAGATACCCCTTGACCGTGGCCACAGCCAAACCTTGCTGCGCCAGATAAAGGGCAAATTGTAAAATATTAGACAAATGAGCCTTCAAAGGGTCAATATCTCTCTCCCTGCACCAAGAAACAAATGTTGACCACCTGTAGGAGTAAATGGACTTAGTGGTGTCACGCCTGGCAGAGAGAATGACATCCACTACCTCGTGAGGGAGAGAAAAAGAACTCAGGTTGCCCCGTTCAATCTCCAGGCATGAAGGTGTAATGTCTGGAGGTGGGGGTGTAAAACCTGCCCCTCCATCTGAGAGAGGAGGTCTGCCCTGTGAGGGAGACGGAGCGGCGGGTGAGAGGAGAGGTGGAGTAGGTCCGAATACCACACCCTTCTTGGCCAATCCGGAGCGACCAATATGACTTGGGCCCGGTCTTGACGAATCTTCCTCAGAACCCGAGGAATCAAAGGTATGGGAGGAAACGCGTAAAGGAGTTGATCTCCCCAACTCAACTGAAACGCGTCCCCCAATGCTCCTTGCATCGGATACTGGAGACTGCAGAATGAAAGGCAGTGCGCATTCTCGCGAGTGGCGAATAGATCCACCCGAGGAGTCCCCCACATCTGAAAGATGTCGTGAACA
Organism: Lissotriton helveticus; assembly: GCF_964261635.1. NCBI lineage: Eukaryota > Metazoa > Chordata > Amphibia > Caudata > Salamandridae > Lissotriton > Lissotriton helveticus. Next base: position 656,317,600 of record NC_136073.1, on the reverse strand, counting down.
ACCTCCGGGTGAAGCCTCCACTCGTGGTCGGCAGAGAACTGCCGACTGAGACTGTCTGCACGAACGTTCAGAACTCCGGCCAGATGATTTGCCACCAGACAAATCTGATGGTCCTGAACCCAGGACCAGAGACGCAGAGCCTCTCTGCAGAGACACTGCGACCCTACTCCTCCCTGCTTGTTGATGTACCACATCGCAGTCGTGTTGTCCGTCAGGACTTGAACCGAACGACCGCGAAGGGAAGGGAGGAAGGCCTTGAGCGCCAAACGTATCGCCCTCAATTCCAGAAGGTTGATGTGAAACAACCTTTCTTCCGGAGACCAAAGACCTTTGACCTCCAGGTCTCCCAGATGAGCACCCCACCCGAGAGTGGATGCATCCGTTATCACTGTGGCCACTGATGGAGGCAGTTGAAAAGGCTTTCCTTGCGACAGATTGCCTTCCACGCCCCACCAAGACAGATCCGCTGCAGCTTCTCTGGACATCTTCACTGACTCCCTGAGATCTCCGTTGTGCTGATACCACTGCCTGCGGAGGCACCACTGGAGTGCCCTCATGTGCCAGCGTGCATGACTGACCAACAGAATGCAAGAAGCCATCAGACCGAGCAGACGAAGGACCTTCAGGACCGGAACAACCGCTCCATTGTAGAATAAAGGAATCATCTCCTGAATGTCGTGAATCCTTTGAGGTGGAGGGAATGCACGACATACAGTAGTGTCCAGTACCGCACCTATGAACAGGTTGCGCTGGGAGGGCACCAGGTGAGATTTGGGTACGTTTATCGAAAAACCCAACCTGTGTAACAACTGAGTTGTCTCTTGCAGATGATGGAGCACCTTCTCCGGCGACTCTGCTTTGATCAGCCAGTCGTCTAGATAAGGGAATACAGGAATCCCTGACCTTCTGAGATGCGCAGCCACCACTGCCATCACCTTGGTGAAAACTCGAGGCGCAGTAGTAAGTCCAAAGGGAAGGACCGCAAACTGGTAGTGCTGCGATCCCACCGTAAAACGGAGATACTTCCTGTGCGACTTCAGGATTGGGATGTGAAAATACGCATCCTGCAAGTCGATCGACACCATCCAGTCTTCTTCCATCAGCGCCAGAAGAACCTGAGCAAGGGTGAGCATTTTGAACTTCTCCTGTTTGAGATAGAGGTTCAAAATCCTGAGATCCAGGATCGGCCGAAGCCTGCCATCCTTCTTGGGAATCAAGAAATACCGGGAGTAGCACCCTTGACCCCTCTCCTGCTCTGGAACCACCTCTATTGCACCCTTTCGAAATAGAGCCAGGACTTCCTCCTGCAGGAGAAGCAGGTGGTCCTCCGAACAATAACCTTGGCAAGGAGGGTAATTGGGAGGGAACTCCTGAAAAGGAAGTGCATACCCATTCTCTACGAGATTGAGAACCCAAAGATCTGATGTAACCGATTGCCAATCTCGTAGAAAATGAGTAAGCCGACCCCCTACTGGCCCTACATGATCCAGAATGGTGGATCTAGGGCTGCTTTGCTGATGCGGGCGGGGGTTGGGCATTATTGGAGGAAGTGGAGGAAGAGGAGACTTGACGTCCACAACCCTTCTGTCTACCTCTATAGGACTTATATAGAGGGTTCTGCTGCTGCTGCTGTTGCTGTTGCTGTTGGCCCTGCTTGAAGGGACGAAAAGAAGATCTACCGAATCCTCTGAATTTTCTAGTGGTAGACCCTCTCATCTGCAGACCCAAAGATCTTGCGGTGGCACGGCTGTCCTTAAACCTTTCCAAGGCTACATCAGCCTTCTTACCAAAAAGGCCAGTTCCTTCAAAAGGTAAGTCCAGCAATGTAGACTGCACATCCGCAGAGAAATCCGAGGACTTTAACCATGCGGCTCTCCTGGTCGCAATAGATGAACCCATAATTCTAGCAACAGAATCCACAGTGTCCATGCCGCTCTGAATGACCATGCGGGCAGCAGCCTGAGTGTCAGAGATCACTTCATTAAAGTTCTTCCTATCCTCCTCAGAAAGTTTTGATGACAATTGCTTCACTGAGTCCATTAGTGCATGCACATACCTACCTAAAAGGCAAGTAGCATTTGATGACTTAAGAGCCATGCTCCCAGAAGAGAAAGTCTTCTTCGCAGACTGATCTAATTTCTTAGATTCTTTGTCAGCTGGCACTTGAGGGAAAGAGCCTGCAGCCCTATTAGAGCAAGCCGCCTGTACCACAAGACTTTCTGGAGATGGATGTGTAGAAAGAAATGCAGGGTCATCAGGAGCCACCCTATAGCGCCTCGCAATAACTCTTGAAACTGCAGGAGCAGATAATGGCCTCTTCCAAATCTCCTTTATTGGATCCGTCAAGGCATCAGTAAATGGCAGTGTAGGCTCAACAATTGAAGAGGGAGAGTGCAAGACTTCAGTGAGGATGTTGGGCTTGTATTCCACTGTGGGCAGCTTTAAGTTAAGAAGATCAGCAGCCTTCCTAATAACCACGTGATAGGGTGCCACATCCCTAGACGGAGCATCAGAAGTCGAAGGTAGACCCCACTCGGGAGAGAGTTCCAGACCACTAGCATCCCGAAGTTCATCGAAATCATCATCATGATCAGGAAGCTCGCCTTCTTCCACATCAGAACTTTCATCATCTCTTTGCTCGAGAAGACGCTGAGCTCTTCGCCTCGACCACTCCAATCGAATCGAAGTCGACGGATCCGGTAACGACTCCGACGGAGCCGGTTCCGACGTCGATCGAGGAGCCGGAGCAGTAGGACGAGAATCATGAACAGGTGTGGTACCTCGATCTCGACTACGAGGTCGATCCGGAGTCGGCGAAGCCGCATGCGGAGTCGAAGACCTCGGTGGAGCCGTACCGAGCCAAGGTTGAAGAGGCGCCGGCATGAAAGGCATAAATGGAGCTGGGGCGTACGACTGAGGAATACCCAGATTGTACGATAATGGACCCATGGGACCAACAGGCGCTCCAGCGGGGTACATTGCCCTAGAATATACTCCAAACATCGCATTGAGAAAATGCGAGGGATCCTGACCGGGACCAGGAAAGGGAGGGTACGGACCTACCGGATGTTCCAATGGAGGCCGTTCCGACACATTCTCACTCTGACCTTCTGGGTCCACAAGAGTCTCCATTGGAGCCGGATCTTGAGGAATCACCTCTTCTACCTCTTCATGCTCCGAAGGATGCGAGGATACCGGATCCGGCTCCGGAGTTGGAGAACCTTCTTTTGACAAGGCAGGCGAAGGAGAGACAAAGTCTTTACGGTGTTTGTGAGACTTTTTCTTCGAGTCAGAGGATTCCTTCTCCGAATGATGCTTCGAACTGTGCTTCCTCCTCTTATGCTTTCTCCTCGAGGAGCTCGAAGCGTGACCTGAAGCAGACTTCGATCTAGACCTAGATCTTTCTCTGGATCGTGACACTCCTCTCCAGATCTCGACTCCTCTCCAGATCTCGAACCCGCTCTGGATCTCGAACCCGCTCTGGATCTCGACGCCGATCCCGACTTCGATCGAGACCTTTGCTTCGACTTCGATCTTCGTGACGTCTATCTCGAATATCTTCCAGTATCCTGTTTTACTTTCGCCAAAAGTAGTTTAGCTTCACGCTCCCGAAGCGCCTTTGGATTCATTTTAAAACAGGAATTGCAGTTTTTGACGTCGTGACCCGAACCAAGACACCACAAACAATCCTTATGTGGGTCAGTGATAGACATCATGCGGGCACAAGACCTACATTGCTTAAAGCCTGTTTTCCTCGACGACATCTTCGGTGAAGAATCAAGTCGCAAAAGAGAAACAGTGACAAATAATTAACAGCTAGATACTAAGTATCGCAGAAGATCCCGAAAACCGTTAGCGTCGAAGACGCGGAAAAAAGGGAACTGACGTCATCACGCCGGCGTGGGCCTGATATGGGGTCGGTGACGTCAGACGGAGTCGCGCGCGATGCCGTGCTCCTGTGACGTCGCCCACGTCGGCGTACTACGAAGAAAATTTCCGAACGTTGCTGACGCAAGGGGGATATTCACAAGGTGAGGAATCCACACGGCAGATGTATCTATCAGAAAAGTTGTTACTTTATTTTATTTCTAGAACCAAGATTCACTTAGTGCAGGTAAGTTTCATAGTTTGTAAAAACAGCAATAGTTTTCAAGTATGCAGTTATGTTTAGTAAATGCAGTTATATACTTTACAGTATCAAGAAAGTTTTCTGTAAATGTCAACCAAATACAGTGGCATGCCTTTGCAGAGAGATCACAGTTCAATGCAATAGATAAGACTACAATGCAATACTATGGAGGAAAACAAGGTTGGACGCTTTGCAGGTAAGTACTCAACTTACTTCACCAGGCTTCGGGGGTTTAGGACAACACAGGGCAAGGTTCAAGACCAGCCGCGGCACTGGGGTGACCGGGTGCAGAGGTCAATGGGTCGAATGTTATTCAATGGAGCCCGGGGGGGAGGGGGGGATTTACCTCGAAGAGGCACGGTTTGCAGGAAGGTACCCGCGGTCTTAGGGCAAATTTCCTGGGGGTTGAGGTGAGCACAGGGGGCCTCAAAGCATCACCAAAGCTACACCATCAGCGGCACAGGGGAAACAGGGTGCAGGGTGCAAATCAGCATCGGGCGCCCAATGATTTCCAATGGAGGTCATTGGTTTTGGACAGAGGTTGCAGGATTGGTCCAGGAGGTTGGATGTAGGCTACCAACGGCTGAGCAGGCAAGTTGGATAGCTGGGGGACATCTGGGCAACGTCAGCTGGGCTCCCCAAAGTCAGGGCGGAGGATGCATGGGTGCCTTTTGGTGTCAGGTTTTCTCAGCTGGTTCGGGTAGCGGTGACCCTTCAAACAGAGGCTGCAGGTGTCGAGGGGGTGGTGGGGTGGTGTCCTGGTGAGGTCAGCTATCGATGCAGACGAGGTCAGGATCACGGAGAGACTTCACAGGATAGGTGAGTCCCTCGAACTTGAGATGTGGGCGTCGGGTGCAGAGGTAGCGGATCGACCTGGATCCGAGGTCCTTGAATTTTGTAGTTTCTTTGTAGGACAAATCTGTGTCCATGGGAGAAAAGAGTCTTGATAAAAGTCAGATCAGGTCCCTAGAGAGGTGCTGGCCGCAGGACACACAGGTTTCTTCAAGCAGGGTCGCTGGAGGAGGAGACAGGCTGGTAGGGCTGGGGGGCAAGTCAATTGTCGTTGTCTTATTCACTGCTGCACAGCTCTTAGGCTCTTCTTCGTAGGTCATGGTAATCGGAGGAACAGGGTTCAGGGAAGCCCTTAAATACTCAATTTAAGGGAGCTACTGGGGTTAGAGGCCAGTAGCCAATGGCTACTATCCCCCAGGGTGACTAATACTCTATCTTGAATTGGAGAATTAGGCCAATAGGAACAGGGCTGGGCCCCTCTCCCCTAGGGGAAAGCAACAAAGAGTTGTTTCGTTTTTCTAAAAGATTTAGTTCTTTCAATGTAATAAAGTATCGCTCTTTTCACATCTACTGAGTCTGGTTGAGGAAAAAACATGGGTAACGTATCGTTTATTTCGTCATTTTCCTGCTGTGTTCTGTGGATTCTTCTCGCCAATGTTCTGGAGCTCCTTCAATGATGATCCAGACCCAACGGTGGAAAAAAGAGAATCTGAAGATGGTGACCAAAGGTGGGAGCTTCCGGAGGAAGCGCGTCGACGTCACGAAGAGGCACCAAATGGTGGTATGTTGATGCCCACCTGGGCCACGAGAAAAAAACAAAAAAACCTCATATGACAATTCCGGACCAAACTACTAGATGGCAGAATAATGCACAGCATAGTGAATCCAGAAAGATTCACGCAGCAAAACTCAACAAACTGGTTGAGATGAAAGGCAGAAACGACTTTGGGTAAACATTTTGGGTTAGTCCTAAGAACCACATGGTTCTTGTACGGTTAGTGCCTGGAGCTCACCAACTCTTCTAAGGGATGTGATGGCTCTAAGGGATGTGATGGCTATAAGGAAGGCTACCTTCCAAGTCAGAAACTGTAATTGGCATTTGTGCAAAGGCTCAAATGGTGTTCCCATGAGTCTTGTAAGGACTATATTAAGATTCCACACAGGAGTAGGTGGAAGTCTAGGAGGAATGATTATTTTGAGTCCTTACATAAAGGCTTTGATAGCGGGTACACAAAACAAAGAAAAGTGTGGTCTGTTTTGTAGATAAGCCGCTATTGCGGCAAGATGTAATCGTCTAGATGTATATGCTCAGTTAGCACGTTGTAAGTGTAACTGTTGGCAAATTATGTTTCGAGTTGAAGCATCTAGAGGATTGATTTGATTGTTAGTACAATAAATTACAAATCGTTTCCATTTTGCTGCATAGCATGCTCTTATGGTAAGGTGTCTAGCCTCTTTAATGACGATCATGCAGTCTGGCGGGAGATTAAGGTAGTCAAACTAAGATTTCAGGTGACAGATCGCAAGGTTGAGTTGACTGGGATCTGGATGCCTTATCTCTCCATGGTTCTGAGTGAGAAGCTTGGGGAGGGGCAGAACTTTTGACGAGGATCTACTGATTGATCCAACAGGGCTGTGAACCATGTTGTCGAGCTCATGTAGGATCAACTAGGATCGTTGTGAGGGAATATTGCCTGAGCTTCCGAACCACTGATGGAATTAGCAGGAGGTGGAAAAGCGTAAGCAAATTTCCCTGACCAGTTCATCCATAGCGCATTGCCTGTGGATACCTGGACACGAAGTTTAGGCATTTTGCGTTGAGGTGTGTGGCGAACAGATCTATTTCTGGGTAGCCCCAACCCTGGAAGAATGGGAGAAGTACTTGAGGATGTAGTTCCCTTTCGTGGATTTGTTGTCTTGACGGCTGAGCAGATCTGCAATCTGATTGTTTACTCCTGGGAGATGTCTCGCAAGGAGATATATCTTTTGAGGTATGGCCCATAGACATATGCTTTGAGCTTGGTGTGAAAGATGTAAAGTGTGTCCCCACTTGTTTTTGTATGTAGTACATTGCTGTCATATCGTCAGTACGGACTAGGACAGCTTTGCCTACTGCATGTAGTTAAAAATCCTTCAATGCCATAAAAATTGCTAGCAGCTCCAGATGGTTTATGTGGAGTTGTTTTTGTTGTAGTGCCCACATTCCCAGAATGGTATGTTTTTGAAGATGAGCTCCCCAACCAGTGAGCGATGCGTCTGCTGTTAGCACTATCTGTGGAACCGGGTCGACGAATGGCAGCTCCTTGGAAAGGTTTGGTGTATTCCACAACTGTAGAGAGCGATGGGTGCAGCCGTCTACCAACACCAGATCGGTTAACTGACCTTGAGCCTGGTTCCACTGACGTGCTAAGCATTCCTGTAGGCGACGCATTTGGAGTCCTGCGTAAGGAACAATTAGAATGCAAGACATCATTCCGATCAATTGCATGAACCCTCGAGCTGGTAATGTGTGTTGAGGCTTAAATTGTTAGAATAGGGTTTTCAAATTGTGTATCCTGACTGGATTGGGGTATGCTAGAGCTTTGCAAGTGTCTATTGTGCCTCCTAGGTATACTTGTGTGTTGGAGGGTTGGAGATGAGACTTGGTGAGGTTCACAGTGAATCCCAAGTAGTGAAGCACCTGAACGGTTTTATGAGTGTGGTGTATGCAGATGTGTTGTGACTTGGCTTTTATTAGCCAGTCGTCCAAGTAAAGAAACACGTGAATGTGTTGTTTTCTTAAATGAGCTGCGACTACTGCCAGACACTTGGTGAAGACTCTGGGTGCTGTAGTTACCCAGAACGGAAGAACTTTGAATTGGTAATGTTGTCCATCCACCACAAAACCAAGATATTTCCTGTGCGCCGCGTGAATGGGGATATGGAAGTAGGCGTTCTTTAAATCCACAGTGTAAAGAAAGTCGACTTGTTGAAGCAATGGGAGCAACTGTTGTAGGGTGACCATGTGGAAGTGGTCTGATTGAATATAGAGGTTTATCTGTCTGAGGTCCAGTATGGGCCTGAGAGAGCCGTCCTTTTTAGGAATCAAAACTTATAGGGAGTACACTCCTGTCCCTTGATGATATAATGAGACTGGTTCTATCGCGTGTTTTTCTAATAGAGAGAGAACCTTTCGTTTTAATAGGGTGAGATGTACTGGTGACATCGCACGTTCTCTTCGAAGGATAGTTGGGGGAGTGTAGTTAAGTTCCAGGCTACAACCATACTGGATAATTTGTATTACCCACTTGTCTGAGGTGATTAATTTCCAGACAGGTAAGAACTGTGTGAGACGTTCCCCGACAGGTGTGGGATGATCGGGGGTAGTGGAAGGAAGTCAATGTATTGGTATTGGCAGGGGAAGTAGTTTCGTCACTTTTTATTATTTCCTCTTTAGCCTCCTCGAAAATAACCTCTGGAGGAGGTAGATTGGTTTTTTTTATAAGAGGAGGAAGGATTCTCTGATGACACTGTTTTTGAGACACCCCTGTAAAAGGAGCGGCGAAAGGAACCCCTGTTAGAAGGCAATTGTAAGGCCCCAATGGACTTAGCAGTTTCTGTGTCTTTCTTCATTTTTTCTAGTGAAGTATCAACTGCTGGCCTGACAAGATGATCTGTATGAAAGGGCTGATTAAGTATGGAGGATTGGACCTCTTGCTTGAATCCAGAGATTCGAAGCCAAGCGTGAATACGCAGCAGTATGCTGGTGTTAATGGCACGAGATGCTGCGTCTGCTGCATCTAGTGCACATTCTATAGATGTGCTGGTGATAAGCTTACCTTCCTGAATGAGGTTGTTAGCATTGGTCTTATACTCATCAGGCAAGTGTTGCATGAGGTTTTCCACTCATCATAGTGAGCCCTATTGTAGCGTGCCAACAGGGCAATACGCCAATGGTTAGCAGCTCGCGAAGCCACTCGTTTGCCTGAGGCATCAATGAGTTTCGACGCCTTATCAGGAGGAGGGGCGTCGCCTGTAGTTTAAGAGTTAGCTCTTTTGCTGGCTTTAGATACAACAAGTGAGAGTCTAAGGGCAACTGGACTTTTATATATGCAGGGTCTGTAGGAGCGGGCTTGTATTTTTTTCCAATCTAGGTTTGAGTATTCTGGCTCTAACTGGGTCTTAGAATACCTCGTCTGTGTGTTTTAATAACCCCTTGAGCATTGGCAAAGTATTAGTAGACCTTTGTGAGTGCGTAAATGTCTCCACAAGGAAATCCTCTTCTAGAGGGTCTGTACGTAGCTCCACCCCATGATATTGAGCAGCCCTGTTGATAAGGTGCGCAAAGCCAATGTTGTGAACAGGTGGGGAGGGTCTAGAGGGATACAGGTCAGGGTCATTTTGATCTGGATCCTTATTATAATCTTCCGACGGATCGGTGTCCTGAGGTAAGTCTTGTGGTATATCCTGATCTTCATCCTCATCCCCATAATCTTCATCCTATGTGTCAGGTGAAAGTGGAGGTGGTGGTGAATTTGATGGTGTAATCAGTAAATTGGGATTAAGAGGAGGAGAGGGAGGAATGTAAGGGGGAGAAGGGTTAGTACCTATGTCCTTTTTCTTCAGTGGTACAGGAGAATCCTCTGCGAGATTCAGTTTCCGTTTTTTAGGAAGAGTGGCCAGAAGGTGTCCAGTTTTAGGGTCAATACTAAGTCTCTTTTGTTTTGGATCCAAAACAGTGACTTCAGATAGAAGCTCCTTGGAAGGAGTATCTTTTTCTTTAGGAGTGGATTTCGTCGTGGAAGATTCGGGCTGAGAGTTTTTGTGCGCTGAATGCTTCGAATGGGAGTGCTTAGTTTTAGCCTGTTTAGGGTTTAAAGCTTTTGGAGTGGCATGTTTCGGCTCCAAACTTTTTGGCGCAGAGGGTGTCGGCTCCGAACTTTTAAGTGTCGAGGATTTCGGCACCAAGGATTTTGGTTTGGAGGATTTCGGGTCCGAAGCTTTCAATTTGGAAGATTTTGGATCCAAGGCCTGTGGTCTCAAAGTTGTCTTGGGTGGCGAGGGTGTAGAGCCTGGCACATGTTTTGTCTTATATTTTGGAGCCGAAGGTGTTGGTCCGGCACCGGAATGGGGCCGGATCGAGCCTGAAGGCTTGTCCTTATGTTTCATAGCCGGGCTGGAGGTCGGGGCATCTGAAGCTTTATCTGTGTCGACCCGAGCCCAAGGGTGATACCGGAGCCTTAGATTTTGTTTGTGTGGGCACATGGGGATCTGTACTCAAGGTACGTTGACCCGGAGTGACATTCTCGAGTCAGCTTCGGGCACGGAGACAAGTTCTTCTTCCTCAGCTTCCGCGGCTGGACGGAGTTCTACATCTTCGCGGATGATGTCCGGTATGAAACCGCTGCCGCGTTGCATCTTACGGCGTAGTGCCTGACAATCACGAATGGTCTTCAATTGAAATGATTGACACGCTTCACAGTCCTTCTCGTTGTGTTCCAGGGATAAGCAGAGGTTGCAGACCTCGTGCAAGTTTGTGCGTAGAAACTTAGCACGACACCCGGGACATGGCTTGAATGGAGACTGTTCCATTGGCTGCTGGCGTGGTCGGCACTGGTTGGCCCGCCTTAAAGTTCCAGATCAAAGGTTTCACAATTTACACGATGCGTGTCGAATGGGAAACCACGAAGGACAATACCGTTGAGCGTAGAGGATAGCGCAAAGGGTTTCGAAAAAGATACCGAACCAGAGCACAGCAACACACATCCGAACCCGAAGGCGTAAAAAAACAATCTGGGGGTGGAGTCTATCGAAGCTTCAATTTCTCTACCTCAATGTCTCACACTTTTCTATTTACTCAGCCTTCTATCACCACACTGTAAGGTAGAGATTACTGCTGCAAACAGTGTTGTGCCTGTTCTGTAAGTGAGGGATACTAGCACTCTTGCTGCTCATGGGAAGCTAATATAGGTGTGTTAGGAAGTATACAGTGTTATTACATGAGCTATAACGGTTGTAGGTATGCAAGCTAAGCTTACTTTGCTGCTACACAAGCTGCGCATGCTCTGTGTGAGGGGGAAGTGAATAAATACCCATGTCATTCTAGTACTCTGAATGCATTATCTTCGGGAATGGAAATTGACAGACAGTGGAGGAGTGTTCGCTGCATGCCACTGTGAGTTCAAGGCATCAGCTGTTATGGACAACTGATCGCTTAGTTAACAGTCTAATTCTAAGCAGTGAAAAAAATAGCCTGAAAGTTTGACCTCCGAAAGAGTGGTGTCTGAATTTAGATCTTACCATGGCAGAATTAGTAGCTTCATCTCCTGCACAGACCAAGATACTGCCATCCTTGCTGGGACTCTCGAAAATTGCATTCTTGGTGAGAAGTTTGCATGTGGATCCAGCAGTGAAAGTCTGCACTGGGTAACAGGAACACATAACAGCCTCATCGGAACCCACCAAACGGCTAGTGGTCATCTCCATCATAACACAACGGACAGATGTGTGAGACTTGCCTGCAGAGAGAGTTGGCACAAAGAGAGAAACATGATTATGCAGACATCAATTGCCATTGGCGACAAAGGATACTCAGTAAGACCAGCCAATCAGTAAACACATAACAAAAGGAGGAATTGACTAGCAGATTGAGAACTATGTAAAGAGCCTTCACTGCAAAGTGAAACCTGGGATCAGAACAAATTCAGTTATTTTATGTAGTGCTGATTACTGTCACTTTGAAATTGTCTGAAGATCTGTCCAATCAAGGAACAAGTCACACTGCGGTAAATAGTTGTCCAACACCACAATAATATGTTTAAGCAATACAAGCAGCCTGGTCTGGGTCCTGTAGATAACTTAACCACAATACCCTCTTGTAAAGCATGTGTGTAATAAAGTACTCCTTTTTGACATGCCGCCCCGCCCCCCCCCACCCCTACCCCCCCTACCACCGCTTGCCTGGTAAATTATGTGATTTCCACTGGAAGTGCAATGGGTTCCTGTTACCCAGGTCCCCAGTGCCAGATCTCTTTCCCAAAAATGTACAATTATTTCCCCCAATTGGCAATACCTTTAGCACCCCCTGTAAGTCCCTAGTAAGTGGTACCCCTGTCACCTAGGGCACTGAAGAGGGCCCACCCAAGAAACCCCTCACCAAACACATACAAGACTCCCACTGCAAACTGCATTTTTTGGTGCAGACAAACGTCTGCCCCCACAGCAGGCTTCACTGCCCTAAGTCAGGGTGCTTAATACTATATGTGAGGGCATACCTGCTACAGCAGAGATTCCTCTGTGCTGGTCAGGTCCATTAATGCCAGTACAAGTGAACAGGGAAGCCATTTTAGAACATGTGCTGGACACTGGTGAAAACGAGTTCCCTAGCTACATGATGTCTTCACTGAAGATAGGGATGTTTGGCATCAAACATCTCGTATTATTACACCCACACTGATTCAAATGTTGAATTTATTAATACATACAACCAGAGGGCACCTTAGAGGTGTCTCCTGAACACTTACCAGCCTCTGGTGTGTTAACAGGCCGGTCTCTGCCAGCCTGCCACTCAAGACAGATTTCAGACCTCCCATGGCGAGGGCCTTTGTTCTCAGAAGGTAAGAAACAAAGCTGGACACACACCCTCCCCTAGGACGACCTACTGATTTGCACTCCTAGGCCAGCAAGATTTTAAGAAGCTCCCGCCTTTGAAATGCGAATCTGACTCCCCTCACAGGAGTGGAGGCAGAAACCCTTTGTCCAGAGCTGTGTCGACTTTTTGAACTATAAAATAATTCTATTAAAAAAGGTACTTATCTGAAGGATTGGCTTCTGGTGTCAAAGCATATATAAAGATATTGGTTATTTTTATAAAATGATGTGGATCTCCTTCTTGAGTTGTGTGTCCCACTTATTGACTTTTGTGTATATCTGCAGATGTCTTGCACTACTCTGTGATAAGCCTAAGGCTGCTCGACCACACTACCCCCTAGAAGAGCACATTGGGATTGCCATAGCAAACCCCCTGTCCACTCATAAGGGAATCTCATTTGGATATATCACATAAAGAGCCAGCTTCCTACAATGTGGTAGATGTCAACACCTAATAGCTGCTCAGATTTGTAAGCACTGTTTTTATTGTCAAGATACCTACATCACTTTATAGTATCCCAGTTCTCACTGGTAAGACATATCTGTAACAATGGCAATATAACATTGATGTTACCCAAAATCTTGCTGCTATTCATACAACTAGGAATACTTTGTAGAACCAGCGCAACATCGCTGTATGATGGGATGACCAGATGGAATGATACAGAGTGTCAACATACAGTATTGTCAGTAAAAATATTTACCCTTCAGGAAATTCAGCACAATTAAAGAGTACCACAAAATGTTGCGACAACCCTGGCTAGTGTTGCCCTTGTTCTGAAATACATGCGTTGGATTGTCATTTCTTTAGGACTAATTCACAAAGGCGACAGGGAAGCTACCCTATTCAGTAAGGGAAATTTTGCCTTAAGTACAAAGTCTGAATTCACTTGCATTGAATATGGCACCTTGATTAACCGATTGGAAAGGTCAATTACCTTAACCGATGGGATAGGCCAATTATATTAACCGATGGGAAAGGTCAATTATATTATATATATTTGGAAAAAGAACTGAGTGAGGGTGTTCTTTTTTTAGCTGAATGACGAACGCAAACTGAGTATAAAAGCATTGCTCCCAGAACTGTCCTTTTTCATGGTTAACCTTAAAATGACTTAATAAACCTTTTGGATCCATCAAATGTTTGTTGTAGAAGATCACCAAAGAAAAGCTTCTTGACAAACGAGTTACTTACTTTCTGTAACACTCTGTCTAGTGGTTACTCTAACTGCAGATTCCTCACCTTAGTACAGTCCCCAGACAACAGCCTCGATTTGGAGACTGCTAGAAATTGGGTTGGAGGTTGACTGGATTTTGAGACCTAGTCAATTAACAACCACAATCCTAGTCAGGGTAAGAAGCAGGCAAACCCTAAATTAGTGTGTGCTCACCCTCTGGTAGCTTGGAACAGAGCAGTCAGGCTTAATTTGGAGTCAATGTGTATATTATTTGTTCAACACTTCGAACAGTAAAACAGTTAAAACGCCATACAAAGAGATTCCACACCAGGTTAGAAAAATAGAACTTCATTTAAAAAATTAAGCAAGACCAAAACACTGAAAATCCAATAAGTAGAACTTAAGATATACATTTTAAAAGAATAAACTAAAATAATGCTTAGAAGCAATAAGTGCTTACCTGGACTATCTGGTAATACCAGACCGGGGCGCAGTCACATGTTCAAGCCGACTGCAATGGAGCACGGGCCAGATAAAGGGACCCAGTGAGACCCGTGGAACAAGAGTACCGTAATCCTGGTTTCGTCAACGAAGATGTGGAGTGCAGCCGAATGACGTGTCGGTGTTCCAGATGCAGCAAGGGTGAAGCGAAGATTTTCTACATGCAGCAGTGGTGGTGATGCGTCGGTGTCGAAAGCGATACACCGGTTCCGAGATGCGACCGTTCTGTAGGCGATGAGCTTGTTCTGAAGGCGATGAGCTTGCTCAGAGTGTGAAGCACCAGTCCTGTTCCCACAACAGTGCTGATAAGTCTGTTCGGCTCTAGGAGCAGAGGATGCGTTGGTTTCGCTGGAGCAAACACCTTAGAACCACTTCCAAGGGTAAACTCACACATTGCAGAGTCCACGTGTAGGAGCAGGATGGTTGGAAGGTGTCTTTGTCCCTGATACTTCAGATCAGGAGGCAAGCTAGCAAACCCATGGAGTCACACTGGGTTCAAGTGATACAGGTCCAGTCCTTCTCACCCAGGCAGGGCAACAGAAGGCAGCAGGGAGGCACAGTTTGGCAGGAGTCCAGCAAAGGAACATTCCAGCAGAAGTGACTCTCTGGTGTTTGGGCTCAGGACACAATTATAAGTTGTGCAATAAGAGTTGCATTCATGCATCAGGCGATCAAGGATCGAGAAGTGAAGTTGTACATTGCACAACATAAGAAGTTGCAGCCTTTGCACAAGTCCACCTCCCGTTTCAAGTAGCGGATGTGAACTCTGTCTCACGCATAGGGGCATTCTGACAGAGGTTACAAGTCAAAAAGTCCAAAAAGCCCCAATGCAGGCAGCAAAAAGGAAGCAGGGACTCTACCCTAGCCTGCTACTCCACATACAAGAAGAAGACACAAGTGCGTCACACTGACCGAGACTCTGGATAAAGGCTGAAAGACCGGGATCAGAGCCTGAATATCCCTAACCCGCTGTTCGGGAGGATAAACCCAATGCGCAGAGTCTAGAACCGCTCCGATGAAGAGGAGCTTCTGAGAGGGACACAGGTGTGACTTCGGCACGTTGATGGAGAACCCCAGCGAGTGCAGGAGGTCGGCCGTAGTCTGGAGACGACTGTTTGAGGCGAGCCCGCCTTCAACAACCAGTCGTCAAGATAGGGGAAGACTGAAACCCCTAATCTGCGCAGATGAGCTGCGACTACCGCCATCACTTTCGTGAACACCCGTGGGGTGCTGGTAAGGCCGAAGAGGAGTACGGTAAACTGAAAGTGCTCGTGGCCGAACGTGAACCGCAGGTATCGCCGGTGGGCCGGCAGGATGGGTATGTGGAAATACATGTCCTGCAAGTCCAACGCTACCATCAAGTCTTCTGGGTCCAGGGCAGCTAGGACCTGAGCCAAAGTCAGCATCTTGAACTTCTCCTTCCGGAGGAAGCCGTTGACGCTCCTTAGATCCAAGATAGGACGTAGGCCCCCTTTGCCCTTCTTGGGTACCAGAAAGTAGTGGGAATAGCAACCCCGTCCTACTTCTGGCCCAGGAACGCACTTGACGGCCCCCTTGGCAAAGAGGACCGTAACTTCCTCCTGCAGAAGTCGCAAATGATCCCCCGACATGCGGTGGTACTGTGGTGGCATGGCTGGAGGGGTCGCCTCGAAGGGGAGGGAGTAGCCCCTTCGGACAATTTGCAGCACCCACCTGCCCGATCTGCTGGAGCAGGTGATGGCGAACCCTGCCCCCCACTGGCGTTGAATGGGCCTGAAGACTAGGAGGATTTTGAGGCAGATGCTGCGGGTGTGGACTGGCCTTGCCTGTGTCCCCCGGCACCGCCACAGCGGTTACCACTTCCGCGTTGAGGTTGGTTCTGCGGCCTGTGGCTAACGGGACGTGAGGGGGGCGCCCCTTCCTTGGCCATGAAAGGCGGAAGTCTGCTAGCGTTGGCCAAGGCCCAAGGACTTGGCCATAGCCCTGGAGTCCTTAAAACGTTACAGCGCGCTGTCTGCTTTGTCGCCAAAAAGGTGACGGCCATCAAAGGGCATGTCCATAAGCGATGCTTGGACATCGCCCAAAAAGTTGGCGGACCTCAGCCAGGCGTGGCGGCGAACCGCCACCGACGTTGCCATCGCCCTGCCTAGCAAGTCCGTGGTATCCAGTCCACACCGAATGGAATATCGTGCTGCGTCCCTTCCCTCCGCGAGGATCTGGGTTGGCTTTGCCTTGACCTTGGCTGAGAATTGCAGCAGCACTTCCGCAACCGTGAGAGGGCGCTAGGTGGCGCACTAGCGTATGGAAGCCTTCCTGTGAGGCTCCCGCAGTCCGGCGACATTTATCCGTTTTTAATATCCTTAATAGGCACTTATAGGGGCTATAGCTGCAGGCAGAGATACAGCAGGGTGTCCGGACACTGAATGACGAGTTTGGGCGGAATCGGAGTGCAACTGCTGTGGTGAGACGCTCCGCCAGATTCGACGGACTGGACGGACGGAAGTCGCGGTGAACAAGTCCGGCGGCAGTAACCAGGCAAGCCCGGGGCTGTGAGTGCGGCCTTAGGCCCCGAGATCGGGCGCGTCGAAATCCTGAGACAACTGTGAAACGGCCCCCCCTCCTTACGGCTTGTAAAACGATTGACTGGCCCGGCTGCTGGTGTCCGGGGGAGCCGCTGCTGCTCGGGGCTTCTGAAGGGCCGATCGGTGGAAGCGCAGGTCCTGGGACTGAACTCGCCCAGCTGGCTGATCGGGAGTGGACGTCTCTCATGTCGTCCCCCCCCCGAGAGGAGAACGTGACCTGCTGGATCTCCACACGAGGGGTGAGCGAGCCACCGGAATGCCTGGTGGGAGACTGGGACGGAGCCCCCAACGGCAGAAAAGCGGCGGACCGACGGGGGATTGCGTGAGTTAGTGCCGCTTCAGCCCTTAATAGTGAACTTTGCCCAGAACTGCATTGGAGTGCCTCAGACTCCCCTCAGGGTTCCCTACCGGTGACTGGAGCCCGAAAGTGACTGTCTAACATTTGGCGGGACGCACCTCGGGCTATGTAAGGAGGCCATATTGCAGCACTACTTGGAGTTATAGCAACAGCAGAGAGTCGCATTCTGTGAGAGAATCACGGCGGTGCTTACTGTACTGGTAGTGTTGAGCTGCGATTTACTCCTTCATACTGAGGGCGGATTGTTATAGGGTCTGACCTGCCGAGTCCAGGGCCTCGGAGAGGACGCTGACGCCATTTTGGATCTGGAGGCGATAAGGTAAACCCACGCCCAGTAACTAACCCAGCATACAGTGTAGTCCTGTGATCACTGACTATCACGCACGGGAGACTGCGCTGCAGCTTCGGCACGAGTGGGGCGGAGGCTCATAGGCTGAAGGACGCACTGTGCCCCTGATATATCTAACTACTAGTGGATCTTATCATCCCCCAAATCTCTCTGTGCATCATATCAATTTCGGACTGCTGGCTGCAGCACTGCTGGGTGATCGTGTATAAGGCGGGGTGATCTGCACTGCCGGGACGTGAGGATGGGGCGGCGGGACACGAGACAGCCAAAGCTCACCTTTGACTCTACCAAGAAGACGAACCAAAATGGAGGGGTCCGAAATAGCCCGGCTGGAACGAGTGAAGCAGTGGGTGAATCATCGGATGCGGCAACGAACCTGCAAGAAGTGTTACGCGAGATGCGTCAAGGATTTGCGACAATCGCTGACAAAGTTGATAGAATATCGTCGCGCATGGATGCAGTGGTTCATAAATTGGACGCCCATGAAGATCGTCTGAAGGAAGCGGAACAACGGATTTCGGACTCGGAAGATACTACTACGAGACACACCACGCAGCTCTCCAGAATGGACAACCTGCTACGGATTATTGCGTCCAAGAACGAGGATTTGGAAGCGAGGAGTAGACGTAATAACGTTCGTAAAGTAGGCATTCCGGAGACGACAAATATGGGTAAAATGGAGGAATACGTAGCGAAGATGCTGTTGGCGGCGATTGGCGCAGAAGTTTTTTCTCCACAATTTATAGTGGAGAGAGCGCACCGATCCCTGGGCCCGAAGCCGGGTGCACCTCCTAGACCAATCATCGCTCGGCTATTGAATTATAGGGACAGAGATGCGGTCTTGCGTGTGGCCCGCAATATGAAAACACTGTCGGTGATGGCAATTCTTTCACCATGTACCCAGACTTTACGCCGATGGTGCAGGAGGAGCGGAGGAAGTTTCTGTCTGTGAAGGCCAAATTACGTGCGTTGCAAATGGACTACGCATTGCTCTACCCGGCTCGGCTGAGGGTCACGTACCAGGGGCGACAAAAATTATTTTCCAACCCTCAACAAGTGGAAGACTTCCTCAAACACTATAGACGTGCTAACAGGAATGCTGAAGGGGCGGAGGATGAGCCGGATCCACTGCATGACGAGATGGAGAACGGTGAACAGTGAGTGGGTGACCGTTGACCACATATCGTAGCTGGGGTCCTCAGCATATGTATGGGGGACAGGAAGTATGAGAAGGGGGCTACTGGCCGGAGAGGATGCTGTATTGAAGCAAAACTGTTTGCATGTCCCCCACGTGCACGAGTACTGGGGTGCACGAGTAGCATTATGGACCCCACATTACTTGTTGCTTTCCTATTATGTGTTATATTGCCTATTGATAATGTAGCTTGCTGATATGGCACCAAAGTTGCCTAAGTTTATAATGCTGGACACCCCTCAGGGACACTGGGTCGAACTGCAAGTAATATTGTAGGTTTGACTAAAGTGAGGGGGATACGTGTTGCCACCTAGAAATGGTCCCCAAAGGGAAATACCCACAAGTTTTTTTGTTGAGCGGGAAATGCACTGGCCGTAGTTCTCGGGGCAACTGTGGGAGGGGAGGGGAGGGCACATGGCTGGCAGGTTGGGGTTTGCTTCAGTGGGAGGGGGGAGGATTTGAAGTGCTAGGGGAAGAATATGCAGTCAGGAGTTTCTGGGGGGGGGAAGGGAGGGTTGGGACAGTTACGGGTTTTTTTTCCACAGAGGAGGGTGGTATGGGAAGTTCATTGGACTACTGTTTTGCATAATCATGAATGTGCACTGCTATGGTTGCTATGGCTAATGTTGATCAGAATGCGGGTTCATGTGGAAAATAATGTGCTCTGCAAAGTAGGGCTATGTAGGAGAGGGGGATTTGTTTGGAAATGGCGGTTGCAGAACGCATAAAGAAAATTTCGGTTTTGTCCTGGAACGGGGATTGAATGACGCCAGAAAAGGAAGGAGGGTGGTGGCCTATCTGGAGCAGCATAATGTGCAAATTGCATTATTGCAAGAAACACATCTAAGCCCACGCACTACTTATACATTTGCTAGCAAGTGGGCAGCAGTCAGAAGTTTCTCTTCGTACTCTGCATATGCCAGGGGCACTGCAATACTGATTAGGAAAAATGTGCCTTTTGTAACACTTGGCGAGCATACGGATACGGAGGGCAGATTTGTGGTATTGTGGGGCAGGCTTGGTACTGATACGCTCTCAATAGTAAATTGTTATGGTCCTAACGTCGATTCACCTGAATTCTTCACGCGGATATGGGGCAAAATACTAGACATTGGTTCAATGCATATCCTATGGGGAGGAGACTTTAATGTTGCGATGGCCCCAGGATTTGACAGGTCTGATGGAAGCCCTCAATATAATAGACGCGCCAGGGAGGCGTTAGCTGGGATAATGAGTGAGGGGGACTTATTGATAGCTGGAGGTTTGTGCATGCAGGGCTTTGCGAGGGTACTCACTTTACTACACATGCCAACACATGGGCAAGGTTGGATTACTGTCTCCTGTCTAGGGGATTGGGGGTCAATTTGGGCGGAGTGACTCCCTTACCGAGGTCTTACTCGGACCATTGCCCGGTACTGGTGCAGATATCGATCCCAGGATTTTATAGGGCCGCACCAACGTGGCGTATGCAACCCACGGCGCTTCTGGATGCACAGTTTAAGATGGAGTTGGGTGAGGAAATTTCATACTTTTTTCCCCGCAATCGTGGGTCGGTGGATAGTGTAGAAACCATCTGGGAGGCGTTTCAGGTGACGGTAAGAGGCTATTACATTTCAAAGAGCTTTGGGGTCCTGAGGGACATTCAAGGAACCCTTGAGAAATTGGAAAACGAACTGAAGGAGTTGGAAACTAGGATGACTTGGGAACCGATGGGCCCCATACATAAAGAATTTAGAGACAAGCTCACGCAGTATGAGGAAGAAGCAGAGAGGGAGGCTAGGTTCAGAGGCAAACATTGGCGGGCGCGGCAATACTGTGAGGGAGAAAGGCCGGGTCGTGCGCTGGCAGAAATCACTAGACAAACACGAGCTATATCACACGTACTGGAAATACGCACACCGGAGGGTGGAATGTGCAGGGATTCGAAGGGGATTCTAGACCTCTTCACAGCTAACTATGAAGAGTTATATGCAACGAAACAGGATGGGGAGGTCCAATTTGAGGGCTTCCTAGATGACGTAGCGCTCTGTTGGCTAAGTGACACACACAGGCAGTTCCTTGGGGCTCCACTCGAGCTTGATGAAATTCGTGACGCAATTATGTCCCATAATAATGGCAAGGCGACTGGATCGGATGGACTGCCGGCGGAATTTTATAAATGTTACATTGATATAATGGCCCCGGTACTAAGAGAGGTCTTTGAGGAGTCCTTGGAAGTAGGAAGGTTGCCGAGATCGATGAGGGAGGTGGTAATCACCTCTCTGTTGAAGCCCAATAAAGAGCCCGCTGACTGACTCGTATAGACCTCTCTCTTTAATAAACTGTGATGCCAAGATACTGGCGAAGGTGCTAGCAACCAGGCTCTCCTTGCTTATGACCAGGATAGTTCTTCCGGACCAGGCTGGGGTTGTCCCGGGAAGATCCACGGCTAGTAACTTGCGCACACTTTTTTCACTGATACAAACGATAGCGCCAGACCTACCTGTAGCTGCTATATTCCTTGATGCAACAAAAGCATTTGGTTCGGTTGAGTGGAGTTACCTTTTTGCCGTACTCAACAGGATGGGGTTCCCTAAAATATTTGTCGCATGGATCAAACTACTCTATACGGATCCGACGGCAAGAGTGCTCATTAATGGGGAACTTTCGGGCTCGATCTCCCTCACCAGAGGCACCAGACAGGGGTGCCCGTTGTCCCCGCTGCTGTTTGCGATAGCGATTGAACCCTTAGCATGTCGTATCCGACAGCTGCACAAACAAATCGCTTTCAGGTGCTTCCAACGACAAATAGATGTGTCACTCTATGTGGACGATTTAACGCTATATGTGGTAGATCCACAGACTAACCTCAACCCATTGCTCAGGGAATTTTTGGTCTTTGGTCGGCTGTCTGGCATACATATAAACTGGAGAAAATCACAGTTTTTTCCCCGGACCCCTGCTGTGTCACGGTTCGCATTGGATTATCCACTAGAGTGGTGTGACTCTGACCTACGTTATTTAGGGATTCAAATATCGACTGTAAAAGAGGAGACGTTACGTCTAAATTATGGTACTGCCATAACCAAACTGACAGAGGATGTTACACGATGGATGTCTTTACCTTTCACCATGGCCGGTAGAGCTTCACTAATTAAGATGGTGGTCCTACCTCGATTTTTATACTGATTTCAGAATATCCCGGTACGTTCTTTTTTAAAACATTACGTTCAGAACTGTTGCGACTGTTTTGGGCTGGCAAGCAACCGAGATTGGCATGGTCGATCATCACCCAGCCTTACATTAGCGGAGGATTTGATGTCCCTGATTTTCTGGTCTATTACCTGAGCGCTCGGGCGCAATTTGCCTACCATTGGTTTAAACCCACACCATTCATGCCGCAGCTGGCTGTGGAGGAATGGATAGCCCAACCTCTCCCATTGAGAAGCATTATACATGGTCCAGTCAGTGTAATTGAGACACCGGCTACTACGGTGACATGTACGGTTGATGCGTGGCGACGAATATTACACCAGCTGCCGGTCGATTTTCTATATGCCCCAGCTATGCTACTGGTTTATCATCCAGATCTATCACTATTGCAGGAGAGGGGATTTCAAGTGATGTGTACCAAGTTAAAAATTTTCACCTGGGGCAACTTGTTTGAGAATGGTTGAGCCTACCCCGCTGGACATATTTTACTATGTCCGGCTACGGCAAGGCCTGAGAACTGTTATACCGCATTTCCCAAAGGAACCTGACACGGTACTCCCATTGCAACTTCTGCTTACATCTGCGGATGGGAGGCACCTGGTGTCACACTTATACCGTAGCATCAGGGGGCAATGTGAGAGGGGAGAGTGTAGAGCGCTTAAGCACTGGAGTACTGATATTGGCAGTGATATCACTGAGGCACAGTGGACATATTGCTGTGAGCTCACTTCAAAGATATCGGCCAGCTGCAGATTACGGATTATCCATTATAATTTTTTGCAGAGAATGTACTATACGCCCGAAAAAAAGATGAGGTTCAACCTCATGGATAATGACAGATGTGAGCGGTGCAACTCGGAGGGCGCAGGCTTCCTACACTTGGCATGGGCATGTCCAGGGGTGTTTGACTACTGGACTCAGGTTCACACAGCGCTGCAGGCGATGGTGGGTGATAAGATTGATAGAGATCCCCTTACAATGCTACTGGGATATACTATGCAGATACCCAAATCATACAGGAAGTTTGTAAACATTGCGCTGTTACTAGCAAAGCGGAGGGTAGCATGTAGATGGGGATGGGGACGGGGCCGCGCCCCGAAATTTAAGGAATGGCTGAATGATTTATTATACTGTCAGGAGCAGAACACGGTATATGCGGATACAAAACCATTGAGCAGTAGGGCCAGAGACATATGGGGACCACTAAGGGAGTACCTGTTAGCCACTACGAGCTCATCTGATGATGGGAGTCAAGGAGGAGCGGATACAGCATTGGAAATGGGAGTAGAGGGTCTCTCAGATCTGGATCTGATAACTGTCTTGTAGGAACTTATGGGGACAGGACATGTGCATGAGTCGTGCGGAAGGGATTACAGCACTTTTGATGAGATGGTTTTTTCACGTTGGTAACTCAAGACTATGAATGGGTGGTAGAATTCGGGAAATAATAGGGCCTGCCTGTACAGTGTAGATCTGTTGTGAGGTCTATGAGACGGTCTAGACCTATTAGGAGGATCCCAGCGTGCACCATGGATGCCGTATCAGGCAATTTAAAGTGGAGAATTGTAGTGCTCTTGTACTTGCGTATCCCCTGGACCTGTCGTCCATTTTGCCATTTCGTTGCTCTGGCGGGCGGGACGGGGGTCTGTATTGTTCCAGGGAGCTGTTATTTCTATGAACCTGATATGTATGGAATTACAATTATGGGAATGGTAGGATTGCAGCAACAGCATAATCCTGATTAGCATGTTCATGGTGGGAAAAGTATACCCCAAATTTATGTTCATTGTTACTACGGTTCACATAAAAAAAAAAAAACCATTTCATGGACCTTGAACTTAAGTACACCACGCCTTAGTGGGTCGGAAACCCGAATATTGAATCCTGCCGCTGGGCCTCCGGGTTGTCGGCTCCTTGGCTGTGTATATGTACGAGAGCAGCTGACATGATTCAATGTATGCAGCCGGCCCGAGTGGTTGTAGGCACTATGCTGTGGAAATCTATGTTGGAACAATAAAGGTCTTTTGAAAAAAGAAAAAAAAAAAAGCACTTCCGCAACCGTATCCCGCAAAGAGTGGGAGTAACGGCTTCTTACCGAACTGGTCGTACCTTTTGGATTCCCGATCTGGAGGGGCGGTCGGGAATGCGGTCTGGGAAGTTGAGGCCTGGATCACCAGGCTCTCAGGGGTGGGGTAAACGGACAGGAAACTGGGTCCGGAGCCGGGCGGGCCACCGTTCCGATCCACAGGGAGGCCTTGGACCAGGTGCCCTACAGAACGTCAGTGAGGGCCTCGTTGAACGGCAGGAGAGGCTCTGAGGAGCTTGCCTGCGGTTTGAGTACCTCAGTGAGAAGGTTAGTCCTCACGGTTGCGACTGGGAGCTCAAGAGCCAAGGACTTGGCTGCCCGAGTCAACACCACGCTGTACGCAGCCCCCTCCTCCGTAGCCACGCTAGGAGGGGAGACAAAACCAGTGTCGGGCGAAGTGTCCAGACCACTGGCTTCCCCAAGTTCGTTCGTCCAGTCCTGACTCAACTGGCACTGCAGTGCCAGAGGGTCCTCAGACCACTCCCAATCCCCCTCGTCCTCCATCTCCTGAAAGTCAGGAAGAAAGGATGGAGTCGGATCGTCGGTGAAAGGCTCACCTATCGGCGCCGGGCAGCGCCGGTCCGACGCCGCATCCGGACCGGGATCGGGGATTAGGGATCAGGGACTATGCCGCCCGACGACACCCTTGGTGACGACGCCGGCGGAGGGATCGTAAGGTCGACCGACGTGGACACGGATCCTGGCCTGGATCCTAAGGAGTCCTGCAGCACCGTGACCGAAGTCGCAGACAGCGCCGGGGCCGAAGCACCCGATGGCGTCGGGGCCGGAGCCACCGGCTCGCTTGGGCTCTCAGACGGGTCCCCGGGGCCTGAAAGCACCTCGACGGGGCCCGACGGAGGGAAGCGCGACTTCATGGCCGTGAGGAAGGCGCTGATCTCTTCCGGCGTTGTGTTCAGTCCAGGGACCGGCGGGTGGAGCTGCGTGGGCGGTGTCGCCCGAACCCCGGCCGCGTCGCGGGGGGGGGGGGGGGGGGAAATCAGAAGAGCGATATCGCTTCTTTGACTTCTTGTGCCTTCACTTACCCGAGGACTTTGAACCTGACGAGTGGTTTCGACTCGTCGAGCTGTGATGACTGTGGCACCGAGACCGGTCCCTCGACCTCCTCCTGGACCGGGACCTCAAGCAGCGCGGGGCCGACTGCCCCTGCCGGATCTCGAGCCGCTTACTGGACCGCTCCCGTCTAGCTTTCGACGTCAGGGCCCGGCAGTCGGGGCACGACTTGTCATCATGGTCAGCCCAGAGGCAATATAAGCACCGACGGTGGGGGTCAGTAACCGACATCAGTCGGTTACAGTTGTCTCAGGGCTTGAACCCCGGCATCCCTACTGGCACCGGAGTCGATAAACGACTCGAGAAGATCCAAAACAGATCGAAAAAAGTTAGTCAAAAAGTGACTAAGGAGTACTGCTCTTCCCGGATCTGCGCTTGCTGGCGCGAAAAAAAAAAAAAAAAAGAACTGAGGTCAGCACGCGAGGGCGGCATCCAAGTACTGCTACGCAAAACTTTCCGGATCCAGTCTGACGCCTGGGGATATTCTAAGGTAAGGAATCTAACACTAACCTGTTTCTTTCAGATAATAAATGTCCTATAAGTTGGGGGACAACATCCAGTCCCCCAGTTGCAGAGCCAAAAGGACCTGTGCAAGCAACAGAATCTTATATTTCTCCTGGCAGGGAAAATAATCCAAAGCGAGATGATGAAGCTAATGGTAGGGGTAATTCAAAACCAGAATGAACAGCATGCTTTATTTAGTATTGCAGATATAAAATCCATACAGTCAAAAAGGTAAACATGGTTTTAGTCATTTTAGATCAGTTCTCATCATTTGAATAACCGCCTGATGATGCCACACGATAATAATGCCATTGGTTAAATTGAGTTCCTAACTAAATGAACAAGCCAAGGCCCCCACAGTGCATGTTATTATTTTATGACCTTTTTAAGGCTCCTTAGTTAAAAGCACAAAACCAAATGTAGGCCTACACAGTCGAAGTAGTTATGGAGGTTTATAAGGATACTACCCATGTCCTGAATAGGGAGGCTTCACTGGCTCTTGTTAAGGCCTTGTATTCATACAAATGATCTTTTACAAATTCGGTCCTAGACACGAGATGGGGGATATAGACTACTAAGATCAACCCGTGAGGTAGAATCGGGCACTGGGTGAGTGAATGCACATCGACATGTACAGCAGGCGACTCATGGCATCACTCTAAAAGATGTTGTACTCAATCTCATTTATTTATTTTGAAAGTTTTATATAGCGCGAACAAGATCTTTGCAGATATCAGAGCGCTTTACAAAAACAAGGGGTAAGAAAACAAGAGAGTGATTAACAGACTTTTGAGCAAAGAATAGTTGTAGGTAATAAATGAGTAGCAAAATAGGGTAGGTACATGGGGGAGCATAGTCAATCAGCTAAACCAATAATACAAATAGACAATCAGAAAAACGAATAGTACAAATAGGTGCAGTGTCTCAAATAGTTCCAAAGTAAAAGTTCAGGTAAATTTAGCCATGAGGATAGCTTTTACTTCTTTCTTAAAAAATGTAGTGGAGGGAGTGAATTGCAAATCCTGGGTGCCATTCCTGAAAAGGAGCGTTTATATGAAATGTGAAATGTGAAATGTGAAATGTGAAATGTGTGCGGCAAGATGGCCGCCTAGGAGGAGCTGCCAGAAGGAGCTCCCCGTGTTTGGGGTCCGTTAACCGGGTATATCCCTGCTAGCACCCCTGCATTAAGAGTAACAGGATGAAGAGTAACAGGTTTAACCGCTAAAAGTAACAGGATGACCGACCAGCACCACAGAAGAGTCCCAGCAGCGCCGGAGAGAGGCTCGGGACGTGGACCATCGTCGTGACCGGCACGCATCGCAGCAGAGAAGCCCCGGCACACCTCGCAGCAGAGAAGCCCAAGCGGCCCCGGAGGGCTGAGAGTGGCGCGGGACGTGGTAACTGCTACCCCATGACCCCATCAGCCGGCACCGGAGCTTAGAGAGCGGAACGAACACCGGACCCCTCCCCCACCCCGAAGAGAAGTAAATATTGGTGGACACTCTGGGAGGCATCGACCCTCACGACGGCAGCAGAGGACGCTGCACCGGGACCGGGGACCAGCGTTGGACGAGTCACGACTGCAGACCCCAGCATACCCCCCCCCCTCCCCACCCTCCGCCGTTTCAGCTCAGCAGCAGAGGCGCCCCAGCGGACAGTCACCGGACCCCTCTCCCACTCGGCAGCAGAGGCGCTGATTGCTGCACCGGGACCAGCGCTGGGTCGAGACAGTCACAGCGGAACACCCCCTCCCCTCCGCGCCGCAGCAGAGGAAAACCAGCGGTCTGTGGGGCGGAGAGGGGCAGCAGAGGCGCTGATTGCAGCCTCGCAGCAGAGGCGCTGATTGCAGCCTCGCAGCAGAGGCGCCCCAGCGGATGGCCGGCACCGGGACCAAAGCGGGACAAACACCGGACCCCTCTCCCACTCGTCGGCAGCAGGGGCGCTGATTGCTGCACTGGACCAGCGCGGGACGAAATCAACACAACGGATCACCCCCTCCCGCCCGCACCGCAGCAGAGGATGACCAGCGGTCTGTAGGGCGGAGAGGGGCTTGGGGACGCTGGTTGCTGCATCGGGAGCCCTACAGTCCTGGGCGGCGGTGGACGCCCCACCTGCACCCCTCACTCCCTGTCCCGTTGCAGACACAGAGGGGACTCACTCACTCGGTCATTCTCTCGCAGCAGACAGCGAGAGCTAACCTCCAATATTCACTGTGAGTAAATATAGGTGTAAAAAAAGTTATTTTCTCTGTGTGAACTCGCCTATACCCCTTTCCTTTGTTCAAAATGGCGGGGGACTAGAGAACGAATAAAATCTAAGGCTATAAATCACCTCCTGTGCCACCAGATGCTCTCGAGGCTCCTGCAAGATAAGGCACCCTCACAGCAAGGTAGAATCTGCTCAGCTTGAAAGTGAAACTGTCCACAGAGCAACTACAACAAAGAGAGGACTACTGTCTCCCTCACCCTTTTGTGGCGGCCATCTCTGTCCAGTCTCTCTATCGGGTGGCCATCTTGGACTAGTCACTTCTCACTGGAGCCCCGGTCCTCCCCTCGTGGCGGCCATAGCTAGACTACTACTCTATCTCTCTATGGCGGTCTGCATGGACTAGTCTTCCTGGCTATCAATAACTATCGGTACCACAGTCTCTACATAGCTCTAGACTTAAATATACGTGTGCTTAATTGTCTACCTCGTACTGCAGTATCATTATACATTGGGTATTTTGCACTCTATATAACCTGGTGCTCCTGACGTGCTTAGTGACTACCTTTACTGAAGTATGATATGACTACTGGTACTCTACACCCAATGTAACCTACACCCTTTGTCACTTTTCCCTGCCGACAGGGCACTGACTGCTACCTCATATTCTATCGGCTGCCCACCAGTGCCATAATGTTCATTGCTGTAAGTCGTCTGCACCTATATTGGATCTAGTAATTCCATTAGTAGTTTAGTCCTAGTTGTATATTGTATATGTTGTAAGTTGCACCTTTAGCACTGTGATCCCTCACTCACGGATAGCTACCTCAACTAGCTGGTTATCATGTTAAACGACTTTCACTTCACTTTATCACTATGATGCACTGATTATTACCTCATTTACACCGCTACCTACCTCAATTATATGGTTATTATTGTA
Organism: Lissotriton helveticus; assembly: GCF_964261635.1. Taxonomy (NCBI): domain Eukaryota; kingdom Metazoa; phylum Chordata; class Amphibia; order Caudata; family Salamandridae; genus Lissotriton; species Lissotriton helveticus. The sequence goes on along the minus strand of NC_136073.1, from coordinate 656,288,910 downwards.
TACTACTTCCATTAGTAGTTTAGTCCTAGTTGTATATTGTATATGTTGTAAGTTGCACCTATAGCACTGTGATCCCTCTCTCACGGATAGCTACCTCAACTATCTGGTTATCTTGTTAAACTACTTTCACTTCACTTTATCACTATGATGCACTGATTATTACCTCATTTACACTGCTATCTACCTCAACTATATGGTTATTATTGTATACTACTTTCATCTCGCTGTATCACTGAGTACCACCTCAACCATCTCGTCTACCTCACGCAAACTGCACCCAGCCATTCTCGACACCTGGACTACACCGCTACTATTCCGTACACTATGTTGTGTCAATTTGGCTCCACCTAAATGGTTTGCTACCTCTCAAATTTTGTACATTGTGTAAGCTGCATCTACACACTGCCTGACCTTGGATTGCCTCGACTGCTACCTCTATTCTTTTTGCTACTTTTGACCACGCACTAACGTCACTCCTGTGACCTCTAGCCCAACGGCTGACTGATTACTGTCGTCTTTTCTCCCACACCCATCCCTACAGCCACCCTAACATGGATCTCATCGGTAAGCACACATACAGAATCAACTACCCTCCCGCCCTCACCAAAAAAGCAGCTAAACGTTTTAAACATAGCCTCCTGAGGTCGCACCCTGAAACACCCGTGGCTGACTCCTACTTCTCACCGGGCAATGGAGCTCGGAACACTGATTTCATCTTCTACACCTCACGCATAGCCCAATGGAGAAAAGCATTTCTAACCTTACTTACCGTCTCAGCCACCAGGAAAACAGCTCATGGTATAACACTCTCAATCACACCTTCCCAACTCTTCCATGGCAGAACCACCATCACCATCTACAATAACGGGATTGTCCTAATTCAATCCACGGACAAGAACCTGGAAATACTAGACAACCTGTTCCCCAAGTTCAAAGAACACCTCTCCAAGATGCGGACCACCACCCAGAACCCCACCTGCACTATCATCACCCCCGATGACGCAGCCCCCACCCACAACACTACTAACATAGCTCAGCGCCGGATCGATACGCACCTCACCTCCTCCCACAGCACCCTAAACAATCACCCACCCGCTGTTGCCACCCCACGCTCCCCAAGCGCAGTCACCAATCTCTCCCCTTCATACACTAGCCTCCCCTCTAACATCACCCCCACCTCGACCCCCACTCATACCCCCCCCATCCCTCTCTCCCATGACATAACAACCCCCACCCACAACACCTCCTACCTAGATCAGCGCCAGAACGGCACGCGCAATGACAAATCCTACCCTTCGTTCCCCCCCACTCTCAACACCCAGGTGTGTACACCCCCTCCCATACCTCCTCGACACACCCACATTCTCGACTCCCCCACGCCCCCTTCCCCCCACGCTGCACCCCCCACGAACGCTTCTGAATACGCCACTGTACGGAGTTTATCTCCCCTCCCTCTCCCTCCCCCCCAAGGCAGATCCATCTCCTTCCCCAGCTCCCTCCCCACTCTCTCTCACGACACCCCCACAGAACATACCGCCTTTCTTACCTCAACATCCCCCCCTCCTCCCACTCTCAGCCCCCACTACCCTCCTGCCACCCCCACTGTCTTCAGCCTTCACTCTCTCTTTAAATCACCTACACCGTCCCCCACTGATGACACCACTTATGTCTCACACTCTCCACCTACTCCACCAACACCCATCGTCCACAAATATGCCCACACTCCGAATAACATCCCACTCATTATCACCGCAGAACCCTTCAACAACGCCAGCATATCCCCCCCTCCGATACCCTGCCCGCTTTCTAGCCCACTACTCAACCACTCACCAATCGCTCTCACCACCAACACCATCTCCATTACTCCTCTGGACCCGACCTTATCTACCCTCCAACAACTCAAAGAGGATCTCCTACAAGTCAAAAAGGATGTCCACGACATCAAAGACCTCCTCCTCTCACGGCCCAGCCTACCTCCCACCATCCCACTACCCTACAAACGACGCACCCCCCCTACATACACTCGCCTCAAACGATCCCCGAGATGGCCGACTATCCCCGTTCGCAATAACTCCCACCGCCCCCGCCGTGTCCTCAACTCACTGTCTGACCGCGACCTTTGCTCTCTCCTACACTCCTATGGCCCAGGTCCTGTAAAACACATATCCAACACACACATCCCCATACCCACAACTCACTCAAACCCTCTGAGGCTCCCAACCCATAGCAACAGAGTTTCCGTCCCTAGCAACCTCAGAAAAATCCCCCTCTCTCTAGAAGGTTCGACCACCCTTCTCACCCCCAAACTCAAATGCATCCTACTCAACTGCAGATCGGCCCAAAGACACTCCTCCGACATCGCTGATCTCGTCTCAGCAATGGAACTGGACCTAGCCATTCTGACGGAAACGTGGCTTACTGAAGCCTCTACCCCGATAATGGACATATTAGTCCCCCCCAATTATCACATCATTAGACTGGATAGGCCTGTCAAGACGGGCGGGGGAATTGCATGCATCTTTAGGAGCAACCTCTCCGTCACTAAAGCTGCCTCCCCCTCCCTCACCTCCTGTGAACTCCTCTGCCTCGATATCACCAGCGAGGGCAAACAAGTTTGTGCTTTACATCTCATCTATCACCCGCCTGGCGACAACCTCATATTCACCCAACAACTCATGGACACGATCACCTCCAATGCCGGTCGGCAGATCACCCAAATCTACCTGGGTGACTTCAACCTCCACTGGAATGATCAGAAAGACACAGAGGTGAACAGTCTCAAAACTCTCCTTAATGCGCTTGACCTCACCCAAATAGTTGATAGACCAACACACGACAAAGGCGCAATACTCGATCTCATCATCGCCAAGGAGGACTCCACCAAACTGGAGGCGATCGAACCTTGTGACTGGTCAGATCACCACATTATCACCTTCTCTATTAACGAAAAAGTTAAACCTAACCCGGTTCAGCCCACCAAATCCAAAATCTGGAAAAGGGACATGAAGAGTCTTAACCCCACTACGCTCCCTCCCCACCTCGACAATCTCCTCCTCCCCCCTCCAGGTGTCTCGGATGCCCAAGCACTGACCGACCACTACCTTGACTCTATGAAACTGATAGTCAATGAAGTCGCTCCACTGCAACTGAAGAGAGTCTCCAACAAAAGTTCTAACCCCTGGTACGATGGCAGACTCAATGACGACAAGCGCACTATGCGAATGGCAGAGCGTACCTGGAGATCTGACCCCTCATCACTGCATCTAAAGACGCTTAAAAAAAAGAGAAATGACTATTTCAGGAAAATAAAGCGCACAAAGTCTGACTTCTTTAGCCGTCTACTGGACCAAGCAAAAAACAGGCCAAGGAAACTGTTCGAACTAATCAAGACTCAAACAAAGGCACAACCCTTACAATCAAACAAAGCAACAAGCGACACCCCACACTGTGAAGCCTTCTCTGCTTTCTTTAAGCAAAAGACCGACAACATAAGAAATGACCTCGTCATGGACTTAAGCCGATTCCCCAATCACACCAGAATGTCCAACATTCAACCTAAAAACAATGCATCATGGCTGCACTTCGACAGCTACACGGAAGAAGATATATACAAGCTACTCTGCACCCTGAAGCCCTCTAATCACCTCACAGACCCTCTACCTGCTAATGCGTTAAAAGACTTCACCCCCTTGCTCCTCCCTCTTTGGACCAAAATCATCAACAGCTCCCTTCAACAAGGTCTCATCCCAGACTCCCTCAAGGTGGGGCAAGTCACGCCTATACTCAAGAAACCCACAGCCGATCCGTCTGACCTGAACAACTACCGGCCCATCACCAATATCCCCACCCTGGCCAAACTGCTGGAGAAATGTGTCCAAATCCAACTAACAAAACACATTGACCAATTTGACCTTCTCAACACTCACCAATCAGGCTTCCGAGCGAAACATAGCACGGAAACAGCTATGACACACATAATTGATGACGCCCTCCAAATCCTTGACCGCAATGATTCCTGTCTCCTCATCCTTCTTGACCTATCGTCAGCTTTTGACACGGTCAAACATGAGAACTTATTGGAGCTGCTAAGCACTAGAATGGGTCTCTCGGGAACTGTTCTCAAATGGTTTGCTTCTTTCCTTCATAACCGGTCGCAGAAGTTCAAGATCGACAATGTGCTATCTAAACCAGTGCCCGCAGACCTAGGTGTCCCACAAGGATCCTGCCTCTCCCCCACACTGTTCAACCTCATCATGGAACCACTCGCCACCTTGCTGCAAGCATCCAATGTTCAATTCCATATGTACGCCGATGACACACAACTCTACCTAAAGCTACAATCCCCGGAAGATATCAAACTACTGAATTCCACACTTAGCAACACTCAATCCTGGCTGGCCGTTAATCACCTCAAACTAAATGCGCTGAAAACTGAGTTCCTACTCATCTCACCCCCGGCGAAAACTTCCACCACCCAAACGTGGCTCAATAACCTAACAGCACTCAATGTCCAACCTACTATCGTGGACTCAGCAAAATCCCTAGGCATCACAGTTGACGCCAAGCTCAACATGCAACAGCACATTAGCATAGCCACAAAAGGGGCTAATTTCCATATCAACACACTGAGGAAACTCAAACCCTTCCTCCCTGCCAAAGACTTCCAAACTGCTGTACAAGCTTTAGTCATCCCTCGCATAGACTACGGAATTGTGGCCCTCAGCGGACTCCCGCTATCCACAACAGCACCCCTAAGAGCCTCCCTGAACGCTGCTGCGAGACTCATTACTGGCTCGAGAAAACATTCGCATATTTCCCCAGACCTAAAATCTCTAAAATGGCTGCCTTTTGAAGCCAGAATTCAACTAAAAATTGCAATAATGACACACTCGGCGGTGCACCACAAAGCACCCAACTACCTCGCGCAAAAGTTGTCTATATCAGGAGGGTCGAGATCCAATCGTAGTACAAAAAACCTACTTTTGAAGCCTAGTAGATTCCGGAAAGAAAAAACATACAAGCGCTCCTTCTCAGGAATGGCACCCAGGATCTGGAATGCGCTCCCTCCGGAAACGAGGCTCATCTCCTCCACGGCACTCTTCAAGAAAGAGGTGAAGAGAATCCTTCTGGCCAAGATCTCCTGAACATTACAGAGACTGGAACTGAGTCTCCGCATCGCGCTGTATCTCTGATCACCCTGCCCTTTGGCACTATCCTACTACCTAGAGGGGCACTACTACGCTACTCTCGTCCTATCGACCAATATATGCTACTCTTTGTTGGATTTATATGACTTGTTTACCTGACTGTATTTTGATAGGTTTTGATATGTTTCTGTACATTATTGTTATCTATGTTACTCTATGTTTATTGACCACTATATTGCTCCCATTATTATGTTCATTCCTGTTGCCCTTGCCCCTGTCTCTGTTAAGCGCTCTGATATCTGTAAGGATCTTGTTCGCGCTATATAAAACTTTGAATAAATAAATAAATAAATAAATAAATATGTTTTTTCATTCCGGAATCTACGAGGTTTCAGAAGAAGATTCTTTGTACTTCTAGTGGTTCTTGAGCCACTAGATATTGTCAGCTTCTGAGTGAGGTAGCCGGGTGAGTTGTGGTGTACAGCTCTGTGTGTCATGCAGACAATTTTCAGATGTATTCTGGCTTCAAAAGGTAGCCAGTTCAAGGATTTTAGGTCAGGGGAAATATGCGAGTGTTTTTTTGATCCAGTGATGAGTCTCGCTGCAGCGTTCAAAGAGGCTCTCAGGGGTGCAGTTGTGGATAGGGGGAGTCCGCAGAGGGCGACGCTACCGCAGTCTAAGCGAGGAATGACTAGGGCCTGTACTGCAGTTTGGAAGTCCCTGGCTGGGAGGAAGGGTTTAAGTTTCCTCAGGGTATTGATTTGGAAATTAGCTTCCTTAGTTGCCTTGCTGATATGTTGCTGCATGTTGAGATTGGCGTCAAGTGTTATGCCTAAAGATTTCGCTGAGTCCACAATGGTAGGTTGGACATTGAGTGCAGTTAGGTGCTTAAGCCAAGTTTGCGTGGTGGAGATTTTCGCGGGAGGTGAGTTCAGAAGGAACTCAGTTTTCAGAGCATTGAGTTTGAGGTGATTATCGGCAAGCCATGATTGGGTGTTTCTGACGGTTGAGTTCAGAAGTTTGATGTCTTTGGGGGATTGTAATTTGAGATATAGTTGGGTGTCGTCGGCGTACATGTGAAAGTGTACATTAGATGCTTGTAACAAGATGGTGAGAGGTTCCATGACCAGGTTGAACAATGTTGGGGATAGAGAAGATCCTTGTGGGACGCCTAATGTTACAGGCACTGGTGGGGACATCAAGTTGTTGCTCTTGAATTTCTGAGACCGGTTGTGCAGAAAGGAGGTGAACCACTTGAGAACAGTCCCAGATAGACCCATTCTGGTGTTTAACAACTCGAGTAAGTTCTCGTGTTTGACTGTGTCAAATGCTGAGGAGAGATCAAGAAGGATGAGGAGGCAGGTATCGTTTTGATCTAGGATTTGGAGTGCGTCATCAATTATGTGCGTCATAGCAGTTTCAGTACTGTGCCCTGCTCGGAAGCCTGGTTGATAAGGGTTGAGGAGGTCAAATTGATCAATGTGTTTAGTCAATTGGAGTTGTACGCATTTTTCCAACAGTTTGGCAAGGGTGGGAATATTGGTAATAGGACGGTAATTGTTTAGGTCAGTAGGGTCAGCTGTTGGTTTCTTGAGTATAGGTGTGACCTGTCCAACTTTGAGGGAGTCGGGGATGAGTCCTTGTTGAAGTGAACTGTTAATAATTTTGGTCCAGAGTGGGAGGAGTAATGGGATGAAGTCCTTTACAGCGTTGGCAGGAAGGGGGTCTGTGAGGTGATTAGAAGGTTTCAATGTGCTGAGCAGTTTGACAATTGTTTCTTCTGAGAAGGTGTCAAAGGATGAATGAAAAAGTTTCCAGGCCACTTTAGTTTAAGATTGATGATTTATCCCAACCCCCCTCTAGGGCCTTAGTATTCATTTGAAACCAAGTGAAATATATAAACAATTCTGAAACATGTAAAAAACAAATCTATTAATGATATAGATATATTTGGAGTAATTAAAGCAGCCAGGCCTTGGGCATAAGCCACCATCACAAATTGTATTTAATTGTGTGAAGTTTAATTGTGAAAACGAATCTTAAAAACAGTGATTATGAAATATTACATTAATAAGTATAATATATTCAATGTGAATTTGCAGTCTCCAACATGGCCGCTCTCATTCTAGATATCAGCCAGTCCATTATTTATGCCACAGTGCATGCTGAAATAGGAAGTGATGTAGTTCGCAGGTGATGTGACAAAGGCTTTGTAAGATGAAACATCTAACGCTATGCACTGTTTTTGTTCTAGTAGCTGATTAAATCAACGCAACCCTACTTGGAGTGCAGTTTCATGGAAATATATACACACACATATATTTACACATACAAACATACATATACATATATAATTCACAAAGTAAGCAAATGACTTTTCTGACCTGTGAGCATCTAATAATCGCCTCATTAACTAAAAAAATGTACTGACTCACCTGGTCTGTAGGTCACAAGGCAGTGTCGTGTGTTGCTTTCAGTCTGGATATCAGTACAACCTCCAGCTTCTAGTGGAAGTAGATGAGGTCGATACTGAGCATTATTCTGCTCCCAGAAGCAAGCGCCTTCAAGTGTACCAGCCAAGACTCCCCCACAAGGAAAAGCAGCAGAGGCCATGCGTGGCAGGTAAGACAACGACACAACTGGACACCTGCAAAAGCCACACAAAAACAACCTGAACACTGCTGCTTGACAACAAATTGAACTTTTAGTTTGCGCTCTGCCTTAATCATAAAAGCATCGCCTTGTTTTAAAAAGCAAACTCAATAAAAGTTAATTGAGGCACTGCAACACTGAACGATTACACTACTGGCCACTGAACTTGATGCACAAGTTACTACTTGTGTAACGATATATCTGTAAGAGACATTAGTTAGTGATAGATTCCTTACCTTAGAATATCCCCAGGCGTCAGACTAGATCCGGAGTTTTTTGCGTAGCAGTACCCTTGCGCGTCGGTAGGCGTCGTCTGCGGCTCCGCGTCCGTCGTCGTGGGCGCCGTGATGACGTCGTCGGAGTACTTAGACGCCGCCTCCGCGTGCTGACGTCAGTTCTTAGACACAGCTTTTCCGCGCCAGAAGCGCTGAGCCATGTTAAAAACCAACACTGGTGCCATTGAAACTAGGGCCCTGAAAGGGGATAACCCTAACCCTAGATATCGGTTCGCAGAACGGGGAGGATGGGTAGGTCGGTAAGGAATCTATCACTAACTAATGTCTCTTACAGATATATCGTTACACAAGTAGTAACTTGTGCATCTGAAAGAGACACGTTAGTGATAGATTCCTTACCTTAGAATAGATACCCCAGCAATACCAACCCCGGTGGTGGGTCTGTGAACCAATAATCACACCAGAAAGTCCTGGAGGACGGAACGGCCAAAGAAGCCGTCCCACCGGACTTGACTGTCCAGGCAGTAGTGTCTTGCAAACGTGTGCAGCGAGGCCCACGTAGCTGCCTGGCAAATGTCCTGCAAGGGCACTCCCCAGCCCAGGGCAGTTGTAGTCGCCGTGGCTCGGGTGGAATGAGCCCGCAATCCAACAGGGGGCTCCTTCTTAGCCAAGGAGTAACATGCCTGGATACACAAAATGATCCACCGAGAGATGGTCCTCTTGTGCACCGCTTTCCCCTACTTAGCGCCCACGTAACCAACAAAGAGTTGGTCATCCACCCGGAACTGGCATGTGCGATCCAAATAGAATGAAAGCGCACGTTTTGGGTCCAGACGGTGGAGCCGCTCTTCCTCTTTAGAGGGATGCGGTGGCGGAAAGAAGGTGGGCAAGGTGATAGACTGCCCGATGTGGAAGGCCGTGACAACCTTGGGCAGGAAAGATGGCTTAGTACGCAACACAAACTTGTCCGGATGGACAGAAAGGAAAGGAGGAGTACATGAAAGGGCCTGGAGCTCACTCACTCTTCTGGCAGAGGTGATGGCAACCAGGAAAGCAGTCTTCAAAGTGAGAAGACGGAGAGGACAGTTGTGAAGAGGCTCAAAGGGAGCGCACATCAGAAATGTAAGAACACGGTTCAAGTCCCACTGAGGCATCACAAATGGAACAGGAGGGAACGTGTGTGTGATGCCCTTCAGAAATCGATTTACAATAGGGGACTTGAACAAAGAAGGTTGATCAGGCAGCCTTAGGAAGGCTGAAAGGGCAGAAAGGTAGCCCTTGATAGTGCCCAGAGCAGAGCCCTGCTGAACAAGAGAAAGAAGGAAGAGAAGAACCTCAGAGAGAGGGGCAGCAAGAGGATACACAGCCTTTGCTGTGCACCATGCCACAAATCTGTTCCACCTGCAGCCGTATACCGACTTTGTGGAGGGACGCCTGGCTGCCAGAATGACATTACAGACTTCAGGAGGCAAGTCAAATGGCCTCAACTGTCGCCGCTCAATCTCCAAGCATGGAGGTGGAGACTGGACAGGTTCGGGTGGAGGACCGTCCCCTGCTGCTGCGACAGAAGGTCCTCCTGAAGAGGCAGACGAACCGGGGGATCGACTGACATACTGAGTAGCTCTGGATACCAGTACCTTCGTGCCCAGTCCGGAGCCACAAGGATGACTTGGGCCCGGTCGCGCTTGATCTTCTTCAGCACTCTGGGCAGAAGTGGTATAGGCGGAAAGGCGTACAACAGACCGCAACTCCACTCGCGACGAAAAGCGTCTCCGAGCGAGTGCCGCCTTGGAAATTCCAACGCGCAGAACTGATGACATTGCGCGTTCTCTTCGGTGGCGAATAGATCTAACCAAGGCTCTCCCCACTGCTGAAAGAGGCCTTGCGCCACGTCCGAGTTCAGACGCCATTCGTGATCCATCATGCACCGCCGGCTGAGCTCGTCCGCCCTGGCGTTTAGAGAACCTGCCAGGTGTTGAGCCACCAGGGTCACGCCCTGGCGTTCCAGCCACTGCCAGAGGCGCAGAGCCTCCTGGCAAAGAGTCCACGACCCCACCCCGCCCTGTTTGTTGCAGTACCACATGGCGGTGGTGTTGTCCGTGAACACCTGCACTACACTCCCCCGGACAGAGGGGAGGAATGCCTTCAGTGCTAGACGAATCGCCCGCAACTCCAAAAGGTGGATATGGAGCCGGGCCTCCGCCGGAGACCAGAGGCCTCTGATCTCCGCCTCTCCCATGTGGCCTCCCCAGCCCTGGAGGGACGCATCCGTCACAACTACGTGCTCCGGTTGGGGAAGGGAGAGGGATCTGCCGCTGACCCAATCGCAGTCCATGAGCCACCACTGCAGCTGTCTCGCAGTGCCCTCCGAGATCAGGACGTGGTCGGACAGGTTGCCCTGATGCTGGGCCCACTGAAACTTCAGGTCCCACTGCAGAGCCTGCATCCGCCACCTGGCGTGATGCACCAGAAGGATGCAAGAGGCCATCAGCCCCAGAAGCCGCAGCGTCAACCTGACCGAGACCCGGGATAAAGGCTGAAAGAGTGGAATCAGAGCCTGAATATCCCGGATCCGCTGTTCGGGAGGATAAACCCGAAACTGCGCCGAGTCGAGAACCGCTCCGATGAAGAGGAGCTTCTGAGAGGGACACAGGTGTGACTTCGGCACATTGATGGAAAACCCCAGCTGGTGCAGGTGGTCTGCCGTCGTCTGGAGGTGGCTGACGACTGTCTGGGGCGAGCCCGCCTTCAACAGCCAGTCGTCGAGGTAGGGGGAAGACTGAAACCCCTAACCTGCGCAGATGAGCTGCGACCACCGCCATCACCTTTGTGAACACCCGTGGGGCGCTGGTAAGGCCGAAGGGGAGCACGGTAAACTGAAAGTGCTCGTGGCCAACCGTGAACCGTAGGTAGCGCCGGTGGGCCGGCAAGACAGGGATGTGGAAATAAGCGTCCTGCAAGTCCAACGCTACCATCCAGTCTCCTGGGTCCAGGGCAGCTAAGACCTGAGCCAGTGTCAGCATTTTGAACTTCTCCTTCCGGAGGAAGCCGTTGACGTTCCTTAGGTCCAAGATAGGGCGTAGGCCCCCTTTGCCCTTCTTGGGTACCAGAAAGTAGTGGGAGTAGCAATCACATCCTACTTCTGGCCCAGGAACGTGCTCGATGGCCCCCTTGGCCAAGAGGGCCGTAACTTCCTCCTGCAGAAGCCGCAAATGATCCCCCGATACGCAGTGGTTCTGCGGTGGCATGGCTGGAGGAGTCGCCTTGAAGGGGAGGGAGTAGCCCCTTCGGACGATTTGCAGCACCCACCTGTCCGATGTGACAGTGCGCCAGTGGAGGAGGTGATGGCGAACCCTGTCCCCCACTGGCGTCACATGGGCCTGAAAGCACGGACTAGGAGGGTTTTGAGGCGGATGCTGCGGGGGAAGGTGTGGACTGACCTCGCCGTTGTCCCCGACCGCCGCTACGGCGGTTTCCACGGCCGCCACTGCGTTGGGTATTACCTTGCGGAGCGTGGCAGGCAGCACGTGTGGGTGCACCCCTTCCATGGCCACGAAAGGAGTTAAAGGCAGCCGATTGCTGGCGCAGGGCCGAGAGGCCCAAGGACTTGGCCGTAGCCCTGGAGTCCTTAAAGCGCTCAAGCGCATGTTCTGCCTTGTCGCCAAAAAGGTGACGGCCATCAAACGGCATGTCCATGAGTGTATTCTGGACATCGGCCGAGAAGTTGGCGAACCTTAACCAGGCGTGGCGACGAATCGCCACCGTCGTTGCCATCGCTCTGCCCAGAGAGTCGGTGGTATCCAGTCCACACCGGATAGAATAACGCGCTGCATCTCGGCCTTCCACAAGGGCTTGGCCGAGTTTAGCCCGTACCTCCAACGGGCATTCTGGCAGCACGTCCGCGACCGTATCCCACAGAGAATGGGTGTAGCGGCCCAAGAGGCATGCGGTGTTGGAAGACCGCAGTCCCAGACTAAGGGAGGAGAATACCTTTTTGCCGTATTGCTCATACCTCTTGGATTCCCTGTTAGGCGGAGCCGACGGGAATGCGGTCTGGGAATTGGAGGCCTGGATCACCAGGCTCTCAGGGGTGGGGTGGGTGGACAGGAAACAAGCGTCGCCCGGGGCCGGGCGGTGGCGTCTGGCCACGTTCCTATCTACAGGCGAACCTGTAGCGGGCCTGGACCAAGTGCCCAAAAGAACGTCGGTTAAGGCCTCGTTAAACGGCAGCAGAGGCTCGGCTGAGCATGACTGCGGCTTAAGGACCTCAGTGAGGAGGTTAGTCCTCACGGGCGAGACGGGGAGCTCAAGGCCGAAGGCCTTGGCCGCCCTCATCAACACCACACTGTAGGTTGCCCCCTCCTCCGTAGCCACGGTAGGAGGCGAGACAAAGCCAGTGTCCGGCGAAGTGTCCAGACCACTGGCATCCCCAAGTCCACCTGTCCAGTCCTCCTGGGACTGACATTCACATCAACAAAAGGTCTCTGTTCCCAGATACCTGAGAGCCTAGCCAGTCACTATAAATCCAGTCGCAACGTTCAATGGGGTTGGTCTGGATGGTATAGTAGAAAGAAAAGGAGAAATTGCTCTTTTTCTAGGTGTCCCCTCACTCACCAGGGTTGCCCCATGGTGACATGCTTCATCATTGGGGCCATCCCAGTCCTCTACGGGCTGGGGCGTGCTGCGACTCACGAACTACGCAGGAGCACTTGTATTGACTATGTGTGGTGCGGGTGTGATAGTGGAGTGGACTACGTTATGTGTTTAAAAATACCTGCCCAGTAGGTTTTCAATAGACTTTATTCGTGCCTCTAGGTGGTAGTATTAAAAATGGGGTGGAAAAAAAGGGATCCTAAACGTAATGTGTTAAGGTGTACCTATCAACTCCTGTCAACATGTTTCGTGCATACCCCAAGCACTTCTTCGGGACTACACAGGGACCAGCCCTGTGTTCGCCACTCCTTAGCTCTGCAATGAGTTATTTCTAGTAATATGCTGCAATCTATAATTTAGTGCATGCAAGAATACCTACGTATTTATTCCGAAACACGTGGTTCATGTAATGGGACCTAACTGTGCCCCATGGACTCAGAGGGGTTCAGTATCCCAGCAGATTTGCTCTCAGGATACCTCCCTCTTGCAGACAGCTACTAGCGTCCCTCCGGTCCGTATCACACCCGCACCACACATAGTCAATACAAGTGCTCCTGCGTAATTCGTGAGTCGTAGCACGCCCCAGCCCGTAGAGGACTGGGATGGCCCCAATGATGAAGCATGTCACCATGGGGCAACCCTGGTGAGTGAGGGGACACCTAGAAAAAGAGCAATTTCTCCTTTTCTTTCTACTATACCATCCAGACCAACCCATTGAACGTTGCGACTGGATTTATAGTGACTGGCTAGGCTCTCAGGTATCTGGGAACAGAGACCTTTTGTTGAATATAGTATTTGGAGGGTGAGCCTTAGCTATTTTCTTCCCTCTAACTCCCTTTTTCTTTAGTACTGACATTCACTTGTCAGAGGGTCCTCAGACCCCTCCCATGCTCCTCATCACCCATCTCCTGGTACTCCGGGTTAGCAAATGATGGGGCCGGTTCATGGAAAGTGAACTCTCCGAACGGCGTCGAATGCGGCGCCGTTCCGATGTCGGAACCGGGCCGAGGGAGGCATCGGGGACGGCGCCAGGGGTGACACCTGAGGGAGCGTTGCCGGGGAGGTAGTTAAGTCCACCGGCGACGACCCGGATCCGGATCCAGTGGGGGCCTACGGCGCCGGGCCCGAAGGCGCCTGGGCCGAAGCACCCGACGGCGTCTGGCCCGAAGCCCCCGACCCGCTAGGGCCCCCAGACAGGTCCACTGGGCCCGAAGGCGCTGCGGAGCCCGTCGGAGGAGTGAGGGACCTCATGGCCATGAGGGACCTCATGGCCATGAGGGACCTCATGGCCATGAGGGACCTCATGGCCATGAGGAACCGCTCGATCTCCGGCGTCCCGCGCGGCCCAGAGGGTATGGCGACGTCTGCGACTCCAACGGAGCCGCGTGGGCGGTGCCACCTGAACCCCCGGCCGCGTTGCGCGAGCGTCGGGGGGAGTCGGAAGAGCGATGACGTCTCTTCGACTTCTTATGCTTACCTGACGACTTCGACCCTGAGGAGTGATGTCGACTCCCGAAGCTCCGATGGCTCCTCTCCCGCGACAGGTCCCTCGACCTCCGTAAGGACCGGGACCGTTCTCGGCGCGGGCCGACTGCCGGAGTTCGAGCCGCTTGCGGGGCTGCTCCAGCCTTCGAAGTCAGGGCCCAGCAGTCGAACAGGTCTTGTCGTCGTGGTCGACGCCGAGACAGTGGAGACATCGACGGTGAGGGTCGGTGACAGACATCAGCCGGTCGCAATTCTCACAGGGCTTAAAACCTGGCATCCCTACCGGCACCGTTCGGAGTCGAAGACTTCGAAAAAGAATGGTTCAAAAGAGATCAAAAAGTTTAGTCAAAAAAGACTAAGGTACCACTTTTTCTGGATCTGCGCTGCTGGCGCGGAAAAAAGAAGAACTGATGTCAGCACGCGGAGGCGGCGTCTAAGTACTCCCCGTGTCTCTTTCAGATATACTTTCATGCTAGACCAGACACCAGTCTCTCAAGTGAGAATGCCTTTGAAAAATATGTTTAAAAAAAAATCCATAGGGGGAGGAGCCTAGCTCGCGACCGAGATGGCCGCGCTTTAGCTCGGCTCCGTTCGCCCGCCTGTATTTTCACATTTATCCTGCTGTTATCCTGCCCCGGGAAGCCCTCTTTGCTGTGTGGTAGTGCTACGACGCCCTGAAGGCACTTACCTCTTGTTTCGGTTATCCTGGCTGCTGTGGATCCGGTGCAGTGCCCCCGATTGAATTGGGGCGTCGGAGGCGGACTGGCCTGGATCTTCTTGCCGGCTCCCGGGCCGGACGGAGCCTGCGGTGCTGCCCTTCGGGACGCGGTGGAGGTGGTCGGAAGGCCGTTGTTCGTGTGGGCCGGAGGTCCTTCCTGGCTGATTCCCGTGGGGTGGAGGCCTTTGGTGGAGGCGCTGCCTTCCATTGCCGGAGCTCCTCGTGTATCCGGCTTGCTCCCCCTTTGTTCTCCGGCCCGGCCATTTTGATTTTGCCGTCCGGACTCGGAGAACGGGACCGGCGGCGTTGGGTGGCCGGTGAGGTCCCTTTCTTCTGGTGGCCCCCCTTCCTGCCCGGGGTGCTCTGCCGCTGGTCGGCGCGACTACACTTGCCTTGCCGTCGCCCCGGCGGAGGTTGGCGGCCGCGCGGCCTTGTTGGGCTCTCAAATGGCGACCGACCCCAATTGTCTTGGCCGGGCCTGGACGAGCGCTGGAGGCCCGCCGCGTGGCCCGGGTGACGAATACTGTAAAGGTTTTCCTACACTTAAAGAGGTCCTGGATGCCCTGCTCTCCTGGCGACTCTTGGTGGCCGCGCCTGTCATTACTTCGGAGATGGTTCCTCGCTACGGGCCTCCCGGGCCCCCACGGCCGGATGTGGCTTTGCCGTTGCGGGGTGCGGCTGGAATTATCCTGGCAGAATTGGCCCCGGCTACGACCGCGTCCATGGGTGTGCGGAACTTGATGGTGCCTCCTCCTCCGGCTCTGCCTCCTTTGCCTCTGGCCCGGGAGCTGGATTTTACTCGGCCTGACCTTCATGACTCTCCCGGTTCCTTTTTGCCGCCGCTGCCCGGCGATCTCTCCTGTGCTGGCCCAGATGGGTCGGTTTCTTTGGACATATCCTTGGACCTGTGCCTGCATCGTTTGCTATACTTCGTGACTTTCCTGGATCTTCCGTGTTGTCCTTCACGTGTATTTTCTGGACTGCCGTTGGATTTTCCTGCTGTCTGCCTTCTGTTCTTCGTGGCCTGGACCTCGCTGGATCGGACTGTTCCCACTTTGGACAAACAGGGACAGGGCTGATGTGCACTGGCATCTGCGTGCGGTAGTCTTGTACTGGTTTGGATGGTCAACGTGTCCTGGTATGGTTATGTGTGACTGTTTGGTGCTCTTGGACTGTAACCTGACAATCTTTGGCTTCCCGGGGTCTTGGACCTTCGACTCAGGCGGGTGGCCGGGTGCGTTTCCTCCTGTTTCCCGGCCCTCCCCCGTGTATGTGTATGTATGTGTCTCCCATCCCGTGTTCCCTTCCCGTTTTTGTCTTCTGTTTCCGACTTCACTTTGCTCCGCTATATTTCGGGTTCTAATTAGGGCGACAGGCACGCTGCGGGGGGTAGGCCGTAGCCTTCTGCAGGGGTGCAGGGTGGGCTTAGGGGTGGGTGGGGGGGGTCTGTCTCTATTGGGGGGTCTTTTTCCCCCCTTATTTCTTCCTTTTTTTGTTCTATGGCTCTTGTGTATTCACCTTTTCGGGACTCTTCTCCTCATGTGTCCCCCTGGGGAGTTTCTGTGGCGTTCGTATTCCGGTGTGTGTCTGATTGTGGCACGCTGGTTATTTTGGTATCGACTTTTTGATATATCACTTGCCGGGTCATGTTGTTCTGTCTTGTCTCCTGGGGGTGCGTGATTTGGTGGGAGTCCCCTCTTTTGTCCCCTTTTTCCCTCTTCCCCTTCCTCCTTTATGGGGGTCTCTTTATTTCCGTTGGGGTTCGTATCGTATTGTATTTTGCAATGGGGGCCTTTTTGGTTCTGTCTCCTCATTTTGGGTGGGGGCGGTGAAGGGTGAGCGCGGTTTGACTGATGCCATTGTAGCTTCTCTGTACTCCGATTATGTGTATATTCTTTGGTAGCTATGTTTGTATGGCTTATTGTTTCATCCTGTGTTCATAAAATGGCGGCTTGCCGCGGCCCCTCCCTTGTTGTTTCTTCCACGGCCCATTATTCTTCTGTTCCCCCGCCCCGTATTAGAAAATTAACCTTTTGTTATCCTGTTTGTGCTGATTACTCGATGGCCTTTGTGGTTTCTCCTGTGCTCCTGGTTCCATATCCTGTGAAGAACCTATTCTCCTTTGCTACGTTTTTTTACCGTGTGGTGGCCGGCCCGTGGGGTTGTAGGCCCGTATTTGTGAGCTTTCTTTGTACAATAAAGGTTTTAAAAAAAAAAAAAAAAATCCATAACCACAGATGGAAAAACAGAATCGTTAGTATTTTCGGGAGCAGTTTTCTTGTTTTTATTTATGTGCATTTTATGTTGGTAGGGGAGACTATTCACAGGGAAATAAACACAAGACAGCAACAGAAAGCTAAGCAATGGGCACAGAAGGAGAAAAAAGGGGCAAAGTTGGATTGAGGAGAGAAAAGAAGAGCAAGGACTGACTCCGGAAGGGAGCAATGGGTTAAGTAGAGGAGGCTGCTGAATACCTAGAACAAAAGTGGAACAGTTGTCCAAGTAGAAGGAGGGGCACAGGAGCGGGAACAGGTAGGGGCTCACCTGTGGAAGGAATCAAAGGAGGCAGGAAAGGGTGTAAGAGTTAAAATAAATGCAATGGTAGGTACAAATGAAAATAGTTGTTTATTGGGGTTTCACCCACAGAAAGAGAGAATAAGCAATCCATTTAGTCAAAATAGGCATTTATCTGGTTGAGTTCTTCAACAGAGACAATGCCTTTTTAAATAAACTTATAATATAGTGGTCCATTTGAGGTCTGTAGGAAGCTGGCTCTTTATGTGATATACCAAAAATCTGATATGCCGTGTAGAGTCCAGGGGTTCCCTTACTAGTGGACAAGGGCTTGCTATTCGATCCCAAAGTGCTCCATTAGGGGGTAGTGTGGTTGAGCAGCCTTCGGGCCTACTTAGGACTATGGCGGTGGTGGTGCGGGCACTGACACACCAGCTGTCCGATTGACCTATTACAAGTTGGGCAGTCGGACTGCCATGGGACCGTCACAACCCACAGGTATCAGAGATCCTTTGCAATGCCGCTGCGGCCCGCCAAGCACATTCAGAGTTTTCACAACATCAGGTTCACCATTCTGCTGACCACCGAATCCTCCAATGCAGCAACTGCCCAGGAGGAGGTCACTGTGCTCCAGGAGGCCAAATCCGTCTCCCCGCCAAGTGAGAAGACACCATGAAAAACTGGAGCCGCCCTGCATCTATACCAGGAGCACCGGACAGCTTACAGAAACCAAAGCTAGTTTGAGTCCACTCCGGTCTCCAACGCCGCAAAGACCGAGCAGCCAACGAGGGACATCAGCACAGCAGAGGCCAGCACCGTGAGTGGCTTAGCTGTTCTGTTTTGTTCCCCTTTGCAGGCCTAGCCAAGAACCTTCGGCACCTTTGATGCAACAGCCATCCGCCAACCAAAATGAATAGTTTACCTGTCGGTGTACTTTTGCAGCTTGAAGATCTTTCTGGATTCACTATGCTGTGCATATTCCGCAATCTGGTGATTGGGTCCGGAATCGTAGTCTTTTTTCTCTCTTTTTTTTTTTTTTTTGTCGTAGCCCAGGTGGGCGTCGACGTCCCACCATTTGGTGCACCTTCGGTGATGTCGGCGTGCTTCCGGCGGAAGCTACCACCCTTGGGCGCCATCTTCGGATTCTTTTTTCTGTCTCTTTTCCCTTTTTTGTCTTTGTAGTGAATCCATGGCTATGTTTGTTAGTCGTTTTTCAACGTTAGTCTTTCCACGTATCATGTAATTGTTCCAACTTGCTTTCTTTTCCATCTGTTTCCACCCTCTTTTCCAGCCTCATCTTTCTGGCGGAGGCGGGTGGGTTCGCTAGTGAATCCAGAAAGATCTTCAAGCTGCAAAACTACACCGACAGGTAAGAAACTATTCGTTTTGCAGCGTGAATCTTTCTGGATTCACTATGCTGTGCATAGATTTTGTAGCGGTTTTCGTTACTTTTGTGGCAGTTGGGTGGAAGATGAGCGTTGATTGTTGAAAATATGTTGAAGCACTTTTTGCCCTACTTGTGCTTCTTTGTTCATCTGTACATCCACGCAATAGTGCTTAGTGAAAGTGTGCACTGAAGCCCATGTTGATGCCAGGCATATGTCCTGAATTGGTGTGTTGGCCAGAAAGGCAATTGTTGCTCCTTTCTTCCTGGTGGAGTGGGCCTGTGCCCCTCCTATTAGCTCCTGGCCAGCTTGTTTGTGGCAGAATTGAATGGTCTGTCCGATCCATCGAGCTATGGTGTTTTTAGTTACTGGTTTGCCCATGTAACTGTTTGCGAAGGACACGAAGAACTGTTTTGTCTTCCTGTGCTCCTTCGTTCTTTCAATGTAGTGCATCACAGCCCTTCTTGCGTCTAGGGTGTGGAGCGACCTCTCAGCGCTTGTGGTGGGGTTTTGGAAGAAGCTAGGGATCTGAATACTCTGATTCATGTGGAATCTTGACACCACCTTTGGCATGAAGTGAGGGTCAGTTCTCATCACGACCCTGTCACTGTGTATCTGGATGTAGGGTTCCTGCAGTGTGAGTGCCTGCAGCTCGCTCACCCTTCGTAGCGAGGTGATTGCTACCAGAAAAGCCGTCTTCATTGTCAACATTTGCAGTGATGCTTTATGGATGGGTTCGAAAGGTGCTTTCATGAGCTCCGTCAGTACCACATTTAAGTTCCAGGCCGGTGGCGGCATTTTTTTGGGCGGCACTATTCTTTTAGCTCCTTCCAGGAATCTTTTTACGACTTGGGATGTGAAGAAGCTTCTCCCTGTTTCTCCTCTTGTGTATGCCACAATCGCTGCCAGGTGCACCCTCGGCGAGGATGAGCTTAGCTTAGCCTTAATTAGGTGCGTGAGATACCTTAGCACGGTGGATTCCTTGGTCAGTTTCCTTTGGAGCTGTTTCTTGCAACACCATTGAGTGAATCTTTTCCATTTTTCCCCATAGCACTTGCGTGTGCTGGGCCTTCTTGCCTCTCGCAGCACCCGCAGGGTGCTCTCTGGTAGTTTTAGGTGTGCGAATTCTAAGTCCTCAGGAGCCAGGCTGAGAGGTTGAGGCTCTCTGGCTCTGGGTGTAGGATTTCTCCGTTTTCCACGGAGAGTAGGTCTCTTCTTTTTGAGAACTTGTGGGGGGGGGGCCCTGCGCCATCTCCATTATCAGAGAGAACCAGGTCTGTCTGGCCCATTGTGGTGCCACAAGGATGAGCGTCATGTTGCTCTTCATGCATTTGTTGAGAACCCTGGGGATCAGAGGTATCGGGGGGAAAAGCGTAGGCAAATGTTTTTGACCAGCTTATCCATAGGGCATTCCCCTGGGACAGTGCCTCTGGTTGCCTGGTTGCAAAGTATTGGCATTTTGCATTCCGGTGTGTTTCAAATAGGTCTATTGTTGGGGTGCCCCATTTCCTGAATAGACTCTGTTTCCTGACTGTTGAGTTGCCATTCGTGGGACGCTGAAGCCTGCCTGCTGAGCCAATCCGCTTCTACATTGTCCTTCCCTGGCAGGTGTATGGCTAGCAAGTCTATTTGTAGTGGTATAGCCCATTTCCATATCTCCTGTGCCAAGTTTGACAGAGGGAACGATTGAGTTCCCCCCTGTTT
Organism: Lissotriton helveticus; assembly: GCF_964261635.1. Classification (NCBI taxonomy): domain Eukaryota; kingdom Metazoa; phylum Chordata; class Amphibia; order Caudata; family Salamandridae; genus Lissotriton; species Lissotriton helveticus. The sequence goes on along the minus strand of NC_136073.1, from coordinate 656,268,416 downwards.
GTTTATATAAAACATCGTTGTGGTGTTGTCTGTTTGTATTAGCACCTTCTGGTTGTATAGGTGTTTCTGAAAGGCCTTGAGGGCTAGCAACACCGTTTTCAGTTCCAGGTAGTTGATGTGCCTGACTGCGTCTGTAGGGCTCCACAGACCCCTCACTCTGAGCCTGTTCATGTGTGCGCCACACCCCTTCTGGGATGCGTCTGTGGTGATGGTCACTGTTGGGTCCGAAGGTGTTAGAGGTTTCCCTTCTGTTATTCTCTCCTTGGTCCACCACCTTATCTCTTCCTGCACCCTGTGCGTTACAACCACTAGATCCTCCCAACTTCCTGTAGCTTGTGACCATTATTGTTGCAGCCACTCTTGGAGTGGTCTCATTTGCAGGCGTACATTGGGGACCAGGTGTATGCATGATGCCATCATCCCCAAGATCTTGCTCACAGTCCTCACTGTCAGAGCTCGCCCCTTCTGGTAGTGACGTTTCTCCCTCAACAGACTGAGCGTTCTCTTCTCGCTCGGTAGGACTCTGCATTGGACTGTGTCGATCTGGGCTCCCAGGAAGATCTTCACCTGCTCTGGTTCCATCGAGCATTTTCCCCAGTGTATGGAGAACCCCAGGTTTGCTAGCGTTCTTGTCACCTGTTCTGCATGCTCTTTGCATGTCCTGTAACAGCTTGCCTTTACCAGCCAGACGTCGAGGTAGGGGTACACGTGTATCCCCTTTCTTCTTAGGTGTGCGGCCACTGCCGCGAGGCATTTGGTGAACACCCTTGGTGCGGACTTTAGGCCGAAAGCCAGGGTCGTGGACTGGTAGTGATCCTTGTTTACTGTGAACCTTAGCATGTGCTTGTGCTGCCTGTTCATGGGGATGTGCAGGTACGCATCTTTGAGGTCTATGGTAGACAAGAAGTCTCCGGCTTTTATCTGTGGGATGACCTCTTGTAGGGACGTCATTTTGAATTTTTGAGTTTTGACGTATTTGTTCAGGAACCGTAGGTCCAGGATGGGTCTTAGACTTTCGTCCACTTTTGGCACTAGGAAGTAGTTTGAGTACACTCCCTTGTTCCGTTCTTTGAAAGGCACTCGTTCGATGGCCGCTTTGAGGAGCAGTTCTTGGGCTTCCTCTTGCAGTAGTTGCAGCTCTCTTCCCGAGTGCTGTCTTTTCTTTGGTTTTCTGTTTGGTGGATTCCTTTCCAACTCTATGCAGTATCCGAACTGCATAATATTGAGTATCCATTTGTCTGTTGTTATTTTTCTCCACTCCTGGAGAAAAAATCTTAATCTTCCTCCTACCGGTGTTACATGTTCCTTTGTGTCTTGTCCGTGTAGCCCTCTCCTCTTTGTTTTTCCGTGCTCCGCCCCCGGAGGGTTTGGGTGGCGGAGCACCTTCTCTCGTCTGAAGTCACTTAGAGGGGGGTTGCTCAACGCCTCTCCTTCTCTGGCCCCGTCCATTTCCTCTTGACCGAAAGGACTGGCCCCTGCTTTGGTAGTTCCAGCCTTGGCTCTGGTGGCCTTGGTTGTCACTCTGTTGCCCCTGGTGGAAACTCTGGTGAGAATCTCCTCGCTGATTTCCACCTCTGCCGTTCGGCCTCCGTGTAGGGGTGCCCCTTCTCATCCCTCTGAACTGCAGGGCCCCCATGGACCTTGCCGTCTCGTTGTCCTTCTTCAGTTGGGTGAGCTTATCAACTGGGGCCCCGAACAGTGTTTCACCGTTGAAGGGTGTGTTCAGGATGTTATTCTGAACCTCAGCCTTGAATCCTGAGATCCTGAGCCAGGCTTGCCTTCTTTCTGTGATGCCTATGGCCATCAGTCTGCTGGATGTTTCTGCCCCATCCAAGGCTGTCTTCAGGCACGAATTGGCGATGCTCTTCCCCTCTTCCACAAGGTGTGATGCCCTCTCACGGTATTGTTCCGGGAGGTGCTTGAGCAACTGTCCCATTTCATCCCAATGCTGGTATTGGTGCCTATTCAGGAGGGCGTTGGAATTCGCCATCCGCCAGTGCGTTGCGGCGTTCCTCTCAATCTTCCTGCCAGTTAGATCCATCCTCCTGCTTTCTTTGTCAGGTGGGGGTCCGGACGTTGTTGGGACGTTTGCCCTTTTCCTCGCCGTTGCAGCGATTATAGAATCTGCTGTGACGGATCCCTTGATGCAAGCTGGGTCTTGTGAGGAGAATTTGTATTTCTTCTCTGTCCTCGGCGTTACAGATCTGCATGTAGCCGGGTCCTTGAAGGCCTCCTTCCCCTGGTCTGTGATACTTTTGAGCATGGGCAGGAACTGGCTTCTTGTCTGTATGGGGAGTAATGTCTCGAGCAGGAAGTCTGCTTTTGGCTTTTCCTCTTCCAGCTTAACTCCATAAGCTGCTGCTGCCTTCCTTACCACCTCATTGTATGCCCCAATGTCATCCGGTGGAGAAGGCCTCGAGGGGTATGATTCCACTGCCTCCTCTGGGTTTTCGGCCTCGATGTCCTGCCATTCCTGGTCTTGGGCCGTCGAGGAACCTGAGCCGTACTTAGACTGTTGTTCCCCGTAATCCCCTACAGTGTAGTAGAGGTCTTCCTCCTCTTCGTGCTCCGAAGGCTCCGGAGTTTTCGGCGGCTCTTCGGCGTCGAACTCCTCGAGTTCCTGTGCCTCAGCGACGGTCGGTGCCGACTTCGAGGGGATCTTGTAGCTTTTCATCTTTTCATCGAAGTCCTTCCTTCTCTGAAGGATGTTCTCCATTTCGGCCTCGAGCCTTCTTCTTTTCCTCAGCATTTCTGCGGCCTGTTCGTCGTCGAGCGTTTCGGCCGGTCTTTTCGGCGGCGTCGTCTACGTCGAAGCTTTCTTCCGCTCTTTTTCTTTCGACGTCGAAGTCGAAGGCCCTCTTTCGGGGGCTTGCTTCGATGGCCTTTGCTTTTCGCTGGCCTTCTGCCTCCGGGAGTCCTTCTCGGAGGATCCGCTGGGCTCTTTTTCGGAGGATGCAGCTTCGGTCGTCGATTTGTTCGGCGCCGTTGCTCCTTTCGAGGCTCTGTGCTCAGACTTTCGAGAGTCTGCCTCAGGTTTTCGAGGCCCTGTGGGAGTTTTCGGGGTCGTAGACTCGCCTACCTTATCAGGCATTTTCTTATCGGTCTCCGCGACCGTGAAGTCATCTGGGCCTTCGGCAATGTTGTCCTCGTCGTCGGTGGAGAGGCCAAGTTCATAAAGCGTCGGGGCTTGGCCCTTGCCCTGCATCGTGTGGTGAGCCGTCCTCGGTCTTTCTCGAATTCGGAGTGTCTTCGGCTTGAAGACGGAGCAGGCGTTGCAGTCTCTGCTCTCGTGGTCGATTGGCAGGCAGAGGTTGCAGACTGGGTGCTGGTCCTTCTCTGCGAACTTGTGGTGGCAGTTCTTGCAGAATTTAAAGGGCGTCTTGTACATCCCTGCGCTCAGGGGGCCCCCTGTGTGCGCATTCCTTGAAGGACGTCGAAGATTTCGAAGTTCTCTCCTTTCTTCGTCGTCTCCTCTCTAAAGGTCCTCTTCTGTCGATGTTCTCAGGTCTTCACCTGTGAAAATTTGCTGTATTTTCTTCTTTCCTCCTCCAAAACTTCTGGAGCTTCATGCGACGATCCAGACACAACGGCAGAAAAAAGAATCTGAAGATGGCGCCCAAGGGTGGTAGCTTCTGCTGAAAGCACGCCGACGTCACCGAAGGTACACCAAATGGTGGGACGTCGACGCCCACCTGGGCTACGACAAAAAAAAAAAAAAAAGAAAAAAAGAGAGAAAAAAAGACTACGATTCCGGACCCAACCACCAGATTGCGGAATATGCACAGCATAGTGAATCCAGAAAGATTCACGCTGCAAAACTCTCTGCACCTGAGCTCCCCGGCCCGGTCCTAGACAACCAACTGTGCTCCCAGGATTCTTAGAAACAGACTCCCTATTAGGCACTTCCGACTTGTCCCCTAGTTCCGCTTTGCAGCCTCTTTCTATTGCCCCCCCCCTCCTACCTACGGTGTACCGCACAAGGCTACCAACCCGTCCAGCACCTCTTCATCCGGAAACTTCAGGGCAGATAAACTCGAACTGCTGGTGGTACTTTGGAGCTTGGCCCCTATGATCTTAAGTCCTAAAGAAGACCCCCTGAAGGAAGATGGTTCATTATATACTATACCAAAGAAAGGTATGGTGTGCAGAGAGTCCAGTGGATAACCTAAGGCTTACAGAGGTAAAAGTAGATAATACCTTAATCTACATTTGTGGCAGTGAGGGCGAGCAGTAAGGTTTTATCAGAGAAAAGTGTTAAGAATTTCTTGTACACACTCAGGCAAGAAATGATGTCACACACTCAAAGACTGAACTCGGACCAATTGTTTGTATAAAAAAAGTTTTTGTTGTATTTTATTTGTAGAACCAAGCAGGAGTCGGTCCAGGTAAATATTATTGTACTTTTCAAGACAGATTGTTAAAAAGCAAGCTGGATGAATAATTACTTTTCTTACAGGTTTGTAATATGCAAATACAGTTGTAATTACATCTGGATTACTTTTCAGGATTACTTTTTCTACTCAGTGTGATGTGCCTAGATATCACACTGGTACATTTCTTGGATAAAAGTTAAGTCTGTTTTTCTCCGAACAGTTTCTTAGGTTTTCATACAATTCTCAACTCCACAATTAGAACTTTTTCCACAAAAAACTGTAAATGCAGTCCTATGGGAAAGAATCAGGTTATCGGTGAGTAATCTGCCTTGGAAGTTGAGTTTCTGGGGTCAGAACAAGTGTTCCCCGGGGGTCAAGGATGCACTCTAAGAGCACGTTCATCGGCACTAGGGCGGCTAGGTGCAGAGTGCTGAGGCCCAATGTTATCCAATAAGTGATAGGGGGCCTCCGGTTGGTTTCTGCTAACGGGCACACCACTTGGATGTGGGAGCAAAGCTCCTAGGGTTTAGCTCACAGCAAAGGGGGATTTGTTAGCACACAAGGTGCACAGGGGCGGCCGGGTGAAGGGTGCTATTTTTGCCTCGGGTGCCCTGTTTTTCAATGGGAGTTGCTGGTTTTGGCTGCAGGCTCAGTCCAGAAAGTCTTCTGGGAGAAGTCAACAGCTGGGCAGGTAAGGTGGAGGGGCCCAGGAACGTAGGTGCCCCTTGGGTCCTCTTCACCCGTACGGTTGCCTTTTGAGGTTGGATTTCACCTTACCGGGCCACTTATAATTGGGGGGCGGGGTGGGTCATTTGTTCGGGGGTGTCTCCATGCAGAGGCTACAGGCGATGTCGGGAGTCCTGGCGGGGTCCACCCACGTTGGACTCTGAAGCGCTTGGGGGCCTCGCTGTGACCAGTGGACCACTCGGACTAGGGCTGTAGGCAACGATGCAGTGGTGGCTCCAGCCGTCTGGTTTCTCTGTCTGCAGCAGGCTTGGAGTCTTGCTTTGGAGATTATTTTGAACAGAACTGCTGTTCACAGGATATCCGGTCTTTGTTAAGGGCAGACAGTCTTTGTTGAGGGCAGACAGTCTTCCCAGGGGTTCTGGAGGTCGCTGGCTGCAGGACAAGGAGACTTTTGAAGCAGGATCTATGGAAACTGCAGACAGGGCGGTAGGGCTGGGGCCAAGTCAGTTCTTCTCTGCAGTCTACTCTGCTGGGTGTCTTCTTCCGTCCTTCATAGGTTGCGGGAATCTGCCTTCTAGGTCCAGGACTGCCACTAAATACTGTATTTAGGGGTCTCAAAGTTAGTAGCCAATGGGCTACCGAACGTGGGGTGACTACACCCTTGGTGTGCTGACTCCACGTGGGGGAGTGAGCCAATCCCCAACACTGATTGTAGAGTGCCTGCCATCTGCAAGATGGCGAGCACTGAAGAGTGAGCTTCACCTCGCCTCCCCCATCTGAGGGGTCGGGTTGGCAGAGGTGAGCACCTTCTGGGCTGTTCTAATTTGTCCCGCCTATACTCCCGGGGGTGGGACAGGAAGGGGGCTTGTTCCTGATAGCAAGAGAGGCTTATGAAGCTTCCCTGCCACAGATGGCTCTTCTTGACCTGGGGAGGTGTGACCTCCTCTGTCCAGGAAAGGCTTAGTTTCTGGGCCCAGGAAGTGGAGGCTCCTATCCCGGGGGTCCAGAAACATGTGTCGTAGTGGTAGGTTTACCAGTCAGGGAACCCACCAGAGGCTGGTTGTTTTTCAGGGGGCATCTCTAAGATGCCTTTTGTGTGCATGGTATAATACATCCTACACTGGCATCAGTGTGGGTGTATTATACTGATAAGTTTGCTACCAAACTTCCCAGAATTCAGTTAAGCCATTAAGGTGCTGTGGAGTCCCTAATGACTAACACCCAGCACCATGTACTCTTAATGGCAGCACTGCACTTACAATGTCTAATGTCCAAGCCCTGTACCCCACTGTATGGGGTACAGGGCTCATGCACCTGTACCCTCACCACTCGTATAGTTCACCCAGCTAGAGGGGGTGACTGGCCTATTTATATTTTATTTTAGTGTTTGATAGAGCGCGAACCAGACCCGTGAGTGTATCAGAGCGCCTTACAGTAGTAGCAGGTAGGATACAAGGACATTGAGGGGAAAAAAGTCAAAGGAATAGGGACAGGTGGACACAGCATATGGTAGAACAAACAATCATATCTGAATACATTTAGGGTAGGATCATATCGATTCATTAAGCTAGAGAAGCAGTCTCAATACCCAGGGTGTTTGTTAGGAAGTGCTGGGTGGGTAACATAAGGAGAGAAGGCCCCGGGCTAATGCCGTAACAATAGGCGAAGCCAGGTTACGAAGGTGGTTGTAACATGAGCGTTAGGAGAGGAATTTGCCCATTAGGAAAGTTGTGGCCTCTTTTTTTAAGTGAGCTAGAGATGGTATTCTTCTGATGGCGGGTGGGGGTGAGTACCATATTCTTGGGGCAGCACCAGAGAAGGCACGATTATACATTCTTTTTTTCCTGAAGCGTGCAGGTTGGAGCACAAGGTCTCTACCGGACCGGGAGTTTCTGGCTCCTCCAGATATTCAGAGTTTCTGGGCGAGAAAAGCAAGGGACTTGGAGTGAAGGGCCTTGTGGGTGATGCAAGCCAGCCTGAATTGGATTCTGGCATCAAGAGGAAGCTAGTTCAGCGCTTTGAGGTGGGGTGAGATATGGTCGTACTTCTTGGAACCCGTTAGAAGTCTGGCGGCAGCGTTGAGGCAGGCTTTCAAGGGTGCCACAGAGCTCTTTGGTAGGCCTGCGAGGGTGGAGAAATCATACTCTAGTCTAGAGATGACTAGAGCCTAAATTGCCAATTTTAGATCCGGGTTGTCAAGGAATGGTTTCAGGTTTCTTAGGTAGTTCAAGTGAAATCTGGTAGTTTTGGCCATTGCTTTGATATGGCCACGCATGTTCAGGTTGCTGTCTAAGGTAATTCCAAGGTATTTCGCAGAGTTCACAATGTTAGGAGAGCATTTTAGCGCTAGGATAGCCTTGATCCATTCTTGAATGTCTGTATTGGAGTTAGGTGGTGCAATTAGGAGGAATTCCGTTTTTTTTACCGTTGAGTTTAAGCTGGTTAGATGTGAGCCAGTGAACAGTCAACTTCAGGACCTCATTCAGGGAGTGAATGTCCTCTGGAGAAGAGATTTTGATGTAGAGCTGTGTGTCATCGGCATACATATGGTAGGAGATATTGGCGGTGTGCAGCACCTCTGAGAGCGGTTCAAGGTAAATATTGATCAGGACTCTCTGTGAGCGATTCTGGAGGAAGGACCTAAACCAAGCAAGAACAGTGCCATCAAGGCCCATCCTAAGATTGAGACGATTAAGGAGAATTTTGTGGTTAACCGTGTCAAAGGCAGAGGCTAGGTCCAGGAGGATCAAGAGACAGGTTTTGCCCTGGTCAAGGGCTTGAAGGGCATCATCCACGATGTGGAGGAGTGTGGTTTCCGTGCTGTGCCCAGGTCTGAATCCGGATTGCAAGTCGTCTAGTAGGTGGAAGTTGGTGATGTGATAGCTCAACTGCAGTTGTACATATTTTTCCAGCACTTTAGCTAGGAGTGGGATGTTAGAGATAGGTCTGTGGTTGTCAGGAGAAGCAGGATCTAGCGTAGGTTTTTTTTAAAATGGAGACAACCTGGCCGGCTTTAAGAGAGTCAGGTATCGATCCCTGCAAGAGGGAGGCGTTGATTATTGCAGTCCAAGATGGGATGATAGCCTGGGAGGCAGCGGCTAAGCAGTTCGCAGGGAGAGGGTCATTGTAGTGATTGTTGGTCATACAGCAGGTAGTAGGCATGGCACACAGGTATGTGTGCCATGTTGACTTCACTTTTCTCTGCACCAAAACACGCAGCCTGCATTGTCAGTGTGTGTGTGTGTGTGTTTAAGGTACAGGACCTCTAAGGGTGGCACAATGTGTGCTGCAGCCCTAAGAGGCCTTCCCTGGTCACAGTGCCCTTAGTACCAAAGGTACCTTTTACAAGAGACTCACATGTGGCCAGAGAGGTGCCAACTGAAGGTACAAAGGTACAGTTTTGGGAAATAACACACGCCCTGGGAAACTGATTGGCAGGAACCCAAGGCACATCAAGTCAAAGTGCATCAGAAACCAACTTACCTACAACCCCCGAGATTCATTTGCAAGTACCTGTATGCTGAATATGCTTCTTTCTCTATAGGATTGAACTACAGCCTAAAAACGCATTTGGGGGGATTTTGAGTTTCTGCAAACATTGATAAACTCAAAAGAACTTACCCAATTATGAAGATTTTGGTGTTAAATGAATAAAAAAATACCTGTTATTTTTCTAAAATTGGTCTTGAATTTCTGGTTGAGTGTTTTTTTCATTTATTGACTGTGTGTGTTCAATACATGCTTAAGACTACCCTCTGATAAGCCTAAACCACTCCTCCACACCACCACAAAAGAGTATTTGAGATTATAAATGTAAGCCCTGTAAGCCAATAAGGGTCACCTTGACTTCCTATATAGTATACCCAAGGAGGAGGTCGGGGTCTGGTGGAAAGAGACGGCACAGCGGAGGAGAGAGTGGACCTAGACCGAGGGTCGGAGGTCTTACTCGCGCTCCCCCGCAGCGGCTACCATTAAGTAGGGGAGGTGGGAAGGAGGAGAGGCTGGGAGGATGGAGCGGGGAAATTCGGGGGGTGGTGGGGGGAGCCGCAGGGGTAGCAGCGGCGAAAGAAACAGGCAGGCAGGAGAAAATAAAAACCGTGGTGGAGTTAGAGCAAGACACAGATGGGCACAATAACAGTGGCACAACATGGAAACATTAAGAAGAAAAAAACGGCTGAGAAAGGTTACGGTGCCGGACAGCCCTAAGGCAGGGTGCTGAATATTACATGCAAGGGCATACCTGCATGAGCAGATATGCCCCTGTGTTGATCACTCCTATTACTGCCAGTACAATTGACCAGGGAACCCATCTTAAGGCATGTGCAGGAAACGGGTGAAAACTAGTTCCCCAGCTATATGATGGCTTTACTGAAAATATGGATATTTGGTATGAAACATCTCATAATTGGAAAACCCACACTGATGACTGTGCTGGATGTTCCAATACATGCACCCAGGGGGCACCTTAGAGTTGCCCCCTGTAAACCTACTAGCCACTGGTGTTCTTGCTGACTGGTTTCTGCCAGCCTGCAACCATGTTCGGACGTTGTCCTGATCTCATAGGGTGAGAGCCTTTTGCTCTCAGGAGACCTCGAACAAAAGCCTGTTCGGTAACAGGGTGTAACAAGCCCCCTCCCATCACACACAGGATGACCTGCTGATTAGCCTCCTTGGGGCGCAGAGCTTAAAAGAGCTCCCGTCTTTGGAATGCAAATCTGGATCCCCCTCACAGAAGAGGAAGCTGATCCCTTTGTCCAGGACCCCCTTGGGACCTGGACAGGCAGGAAAATTAGTAAGTGATTCCTCCAGGATAGTACCACCCCTAAGGTGGGCTACTGTGAGGTGGACAATATTTTTTAGAAGCAGGCATCTTTGTGATAGCATACGTAGGAACTCTGGGACAGGGTTATATCCACTTCCCACAGAAAGTGGTCACATAGAAGGCATTGTGGTCACATAGAAGGCATTGTGACCACAAGGGTCACTAGCCCATTGGCTACTACCCTACAATCCCCTACAGCCCCTAATTTCAGTATTTAGGGGAGTCCCTAGCACCAGAGAAGCAGATATTGACGACCGAAGACGAGACAGGACACCAAAGAGCCACCAAAGAAGGGGAGAGAAGAAGCAACTGACCTGGTACCGACCCTGCAGGCATGTGAGCCTCCTTTGCAAACTGCGTCAAAGTTGACTCATTCTGTGGCTGTTGACCATAAAAACCTGAGAGGACTACCTGCCTTCGAAAGAGACTCAAGAACTCTTGTGAACAGCCGTCTTGTTCTGAAGATACTCGAAAAGAGAAGACTCAGAGGCGTCCGGAACCGCCAAAACCAGACACCCGAATCCACCACTGCACCCTTTGCCTCTAGTGGGTCACCAGTGTCAACAAGGTCCCCCAGCCCACCAGAGCTAGAGTCCATTGTTGTTTCACCGCTTCCGGACTACCTGATGTCCCCTGCAGGCCCCTTCAACTGTGACTGCTTCGGTAAGGAAAACTCTAAAACCTAAGCATACCCCTTCACCCGTCATCCTTGGGCCTTGGAGAAAAAAAACAAAGGTGACCCCCCCCCCCCCCCCCCCATGCATCGCAAGGATGGAGCCCACTTGCTGGTTCAGCTCAGCTAGCTTCCTAGACAGAGACTGCAGCCTCTCTTTACCGATCCCCATTGAAACGTGTTAAGCTCCAGTCGCTGATTTGCAACCTGCACCCCGCCAATCTCGTGCCACTGGTGGTGTACTGCTGGTGCAGCCTTGAACCTTTCCCACCACTCACCTTAACTCCTGGAGATTGGTCCAGTAAGTCGGTGCACTGTACCCGTTTGCAGAACTTGTTCTTCCTTCCATGCAAAAACATTGCAGAACTCAGAAATTGTATTAAGTGCCCACTTTTTAAAGTGAAAAGAATTTATATTCAAACACGTTCTTCTTACCTGAACGATTTTTCTCTGATGTCTAAACACATAAAAAGATACTTGCTATTTTCATGAATTAGTGTGGATCTCCTTGAGTCGTGCGTGTCATTTACTGATCGTAGTGTGTATTTGCAAATGTCTTGCTCTCCTGTGTTAAGCCTAAAGCTATTCAACCACACTACCCCCTAAAAGAGCACTTTGGGATTGCATAGGAAGCCCCTGTCCACTCATAATGGAACCCCTTTCTGCTATTCCCTCTTTATGCACTAGGGGGTTTTACCACTGCCAGGGGTCCCTCACATCCTAGGACTGCACACTGTTTTTAATACTAGAATCTGAGTGACTGTTGTTCTGGTTCCCTGAACGTGTCGATACCAACCTTATGAAAAGTATATTGATAGTTGTGTAACTTGGACCTTAAACTACTATTTGGATTAAGGTGTTCTATTTATACACAATTTCTGAGCAGGATTTCTCTGCTATTCGTGATGCGATATGCAGGTAATTTTTGTTCTTATTCTTCTTTGTTTTCATGTATATAGGATTAGTGTTCCTGGGACTTCACTATGTCGAGCAGATGTTCACTCTCAATAATGCATGATTGATTTCAAACACCTGGCTGGTGTAGCCCACTCCATACTTACTGTTGCAATATTTACCCTTGCCTTAGGTGATCTCGATTTAGGTTTCTAATGGTGATTTTTCTCATGTTTTAGACATTCTCTATGTATTTGGACAGGCCTCTTTTCCCCCTTTGGTCTACATGATATTTGCCTTAGCTTTGCCCGTTTCTTGAGCTCACGGGTGAAGGAAGCCCATATTTCAATGTTTCACTGAAATGTATGTTGGCGCAACTACAGCCTGGTTTATAACCAGGATGAATGATTACCGATGATGCAGAGAATCACAAGCGTGCCAAAAGGATGTAGTTAATGAAATCTAGAAATTGTTAATTATACTTAAGGCAATGGAATGTTATGTTGGATAAGCAACTTTTCTGTAGGAAACAAATAAGCAACTCAATGGGCATTCTAGGTCACTGATGAGCTGACCACAATGCTTTATTTCTAATGTGGTTTGGTATGAATTAGACTGTGTGAGTGAAGTTTGATAGATCAAAGTGTGTATGAGATTTTTTAGTATGTGTGGAGCAATAAGTGTCCTGTAAAGCAATTATTCTGCATTTACAAGTTCTCAATAATGTTCTGTTGATGAACTGAGCTTACGGTCTACATCCGTGTGAAATTAATCTAGTTTGTTATTCTGTAAAAATACTGAAATGGAACCAGTACATATAAAGATTGTTTTCTGCAATAAATGGTCTTTGAGAATGTCTAACCTATGAATCTTTAACATTATAAGTAATTAGAAGAATCATACCTACATTACATTGTGTGGAGTTAGCAGACTTCTTTGCTTAGAATTTCTCCTTTTTCCCCTGGTATTCTCTTCTCATTCATTTTCAGGGGCCCTTTTTTGTCTAATACACATAAAGCTTGAGACCTTTTCATTCTATCTCATTTACTGAAGCAGATAACTGACCTTTGCTACTTGAATCTTTAATGACAAGAGGCAACAAACATGTAAAGTAAACAAATTATCTAACCTATTTAAATTATTGTCCTTTATCATAAACCTATCGTACCTGGATCCTTGAGGCACTAGTTCACGCACAGACGAGCTTGTGTCTCTCAGGTCATATACAAGCACAGAGCCGTTGATCAGTCCCGCATAGATGTAGTTTGTATCATCCTCGCACCAACAGCAGCTCCAAACCGGTCGACCAGCATTATAAGTCTGTACCACAGTATTTGTCAACAAGCTGCATAAGAAGAAATAAAAAAATAAAAAAAGTTAGCTTAACAGCATGTGAAAAAGAAGTCAGTTGTCTTAACAAACTTTGAGACACATGGTTCATGTATTGGTTATTAGGCTACTCTTTTAGAAGTCCCATGGACTCCCTGCAGGAGGGACTGCTGCACAAGTATTAAAAACTCATGCCAATGGAGTTTAAGAACAAGATATTCAGATTACATGTGCAAAGCCCTGGAGTTCAGTTTTTCTGTGTGCATATCACAGGCGATTTTCTTTATTTTATTTTGGAGGTTTTGCTTGAAAGTTTGAGCACACTCAAGAGGAGCAGTTTATTGAGGACCAGTAACTAATGCAATCTCTTCACATGAATGGCACTGAGAAATTCTTCCCGCAAACAAACATGGGGCAATGGCAACAGAAACACAGATGGACTGTCATATAGACTTAGCATCTCTGCAGATTATAGGACTGCTGGGCACTCAAAAGAATAGACTGACTGCTAAGCAGGCTTTTCTGCCGAGAGCCTGAGTGCCTAGAAATGTCAGACACTAAAAAATTGTGGTTGCATTCAGTGGTCTCAACGGACCAATCTGACTGCTCAAGGAAATCATGTGCTAGTTAGGCAGGTACCCCCCGCAGTCAGAGAAGACATTAATCAATGATTCAACATTGCTGCAATAATAAGGGTATGACTTCTAGGTTTGTTCATGTTGTCGCTTATCTCCGAGCCCACAGAAACGCCAACAGAGAAGTAATCAACAGGGTCAAACTGTGCCACCAGAGCACAGCCTTCCCATGAAAGGTACTGGCACTTCCCAAGCTCATGCGACCAGTGGGGCACACATGCACTCAAATCAGACATCATCAAAGACAGATAGCCTTGGGCAGAGTCTAAGCAATCTCCACTCTATGGGCTGTGCAAGGCTACATACAGAAAATCAACACTGATTCCAATGCCAGTCAGCAAGTGTAGGCCTAGCCTGCCTCAGACAACAGAAAGGTACTGTGCAAGCATAATATGAAGAAAAAACATCGTTTTAGTAGACTAACAATTTCACAACATTTTGGAAAAAGACAACCGGACCCGCAGGGTCCTCCACACCAGCATACACTACCCACATAATTCTCTGGAATGGCTGTCTGCTTTGCACGGATACTTGCACTAGAGGAGTAGCCTAAGCCGTCTCTCAAGTCTCCTTAATTATGAGGTAAGATGTTGGTATACAAATTAAAGTGCTCGCAGGTGATTAAGTACAGTGCACTGCTAGGTGTTAAAAGTAAAAAAAAAAAAGCTAGCTTATGTAGTAAGTAAAAGCATTGGCTGAAAACTGATTTATTGATTGTCAGAGTTCCAAACATCTTACTCGACACCGCCAAGAGTACTGTTTGGATTCGATGACTTTGCTTCTGTAACGGTCAAATACTAAAGAACATGGCTCAGAATTAGGGTAATGCCAAAGGACATCGGTGGTAAAAGGTATGTACATTGTTCCCATGTCCTGCATAAAACTCTGACAGGGAACATATGTTTAATCCAGATGTGTAGGAATCGGGCTCTATATATGGTATGCCACTAGGTGGTTACATCGTGTGTGAGAATGTGCCTATTTTTGCAAGGTTAGCCCCCACGTTTTGCCTGACTTACTTGTGGTTTCAAATATAGTGCACATGTTCCCTGCCATCCAGGTACCCTGTGCTAGTGCTTCTTCCCTATAACAAATGCCCAATTGGTACTTCTACCCACTGTAAGTCCCTAGTAAGGGGTACCCTGAGTACCGAGTGCCTGGGAGCTTAAGATGGTCCCCTGGGGCCCCCTCACAGGAACCATGCCCCTGCAGCTTCATGTCCCTGGGAGGGAGAAAATGGCAAAGTCGACATGGCACCCTATCTGGGTGCCATGTCAGCCAGCACTGCCTGGAGGTATAGGTAAGTCACCCCTCTAGCCGGCCTCACAGTCCTAAAGCATTACTTAATATTATAAGTGCCCGTGAAGTCATAGAGAGTACATGGGCTGGAAACAGGACAGCTCGAGTTCCCTAGCACCATGATAGCTTCACTCAGCGCAGGAGTATTTGGTACCAAAAGACTCCTCTCAATAAATCCACACTGATGCCAGCAAGTGATTTATTGTACCATGTACTCAGAGGAGCCCCCTGAAAAGCTACCAACCCTGGTATTGTCTCGGACCGTCTATAGGCAGAAGGACACCGCCAGACATGTTTCTGGACCTCTGGGTAGAGGGCCCCGGTTCTCTGGGACCGGAAACAATGCACATCCTGGTCAGAGGTGTCACACCTCCTTCCCCAGGATGGGCCAGTGCTCGAAGGGGGAAGCTTCAAAGATCTGCCGCCTTTGTTATGCGACCCCCCAGCCTTTGCTGCTAGCAGTAGATGGCAGCCCCTGGTTTATACCCCCGATTTGGGCAGGAAAACTGGCAAGAAAACTCAGGAGAATAGGAGCGTGCCCACCCATGCTAACTTCACCCCTAAGGTGGGGGAGGTGAGGTGAAGCACACTTTTCAATCCCCTCCATCTTGAAGATGAAGGCCCCTCCAATCAGGGCTAGCTCTAGGCCCTCTCCCACAGGAGGGTGGCCTAATAGAGGGTGTAGTCACCCCAGGTAGGGTACCCATTGGCCCTACCTGCTACTTCCATAATAACACCCCTAAATCTTGTATTTAGGTGGCTCCCCCTGACCTAGAAACTAGATCTTCGACGACCTAAGAAGCAAGAAGACATCCCTGCAGAGAAGACTGAATACAATGGCTGCCTTGGCCCCAGCCCTACCAGCCTAACTCCATTTTCAGCAACCTTTTGACCAGTCTTGCTGCCAGTGAACTCTGAAAACCCTGGGGGGGGACTGGTGCCTTTGAAAAAAATGAATCTCCTGTGGACAGCGGACCTGTCCAGACGAAACCGACTCCAAGGGTCTTATAGGGAACCCTTGGACTCTGCACGGTATAACCACCTAGTCATAATACCATATACAGAGCCAGCTTCTTATAGCGTGTATAGAGTCCAAGTACCCCCAAATTGTACAGGTCTCAATGTAAAACCCAAAGTGCTCTATTAGTGGTACTGTGGGCGAGCAGACTTAGGTTTAACACAGAGGAGTGCAAGACATTTATTGCACAACATTCACTCAAAAAAGATCAGGATCTTTGCAATAAGGTAAGTAGGTTTTTAGTTAAAAACACTTTTCACTTTCAAAATTCGACACTCAGTGTAATTTCTGAACAGTTTAATGTTATTCTAGGGAGGAACACAATAATGAGGTTAAACAATTAAGTACACCACTTACAGTTCTAGTATTCAGGACCAAAGGTGGGCAAGGGTCAGGTGAGTACCAAAACTGCACCACCAGCAGCACAGGGGTGGCTGTTGCAGAGATCAAAATCGGAGTTCAGCCCAATGCGTTTTAATAGAGACTGTGGGTCCTCGAAGCCAAAATTGCTTGAAGGTAAGTAGATCAGTTGCAGGGGCCAAGCTTTGGTGGTTTGGACCAGCAAAGGAGGGGTCACAAAGCAGCCCCAAACATACACCACCAGTGGCACAGGGGCAGTCGGGTACAGGGTGCAATTTTAGCGCCAGGCATGAGGATTCTGCTTTCAACAAACAGGCTGCAGGCGTCGCACCAGAAGTGGAGGAGGAAGACCAACAACAGCAGAGGTAAGTAGAGATGTAGGAAGTCGTAGGGGCACAGTCTGTTCAGCTCACCAAGGCCCAGGTGCTTCAGGTACAGGGGTGCCTTTCGAAGTCTGAGTCTTGTTAACAGCGCTGGCCGGGGTCAGAGGAGTCTCTGGATTCACACTGCAGGCGCCATTGTGTTGATCCAGAGAGGTCAGCCAATGCTGGATTCGAGGTCAGGATCGCTGGGGAGACTTCACTGGACAGGTGAGCCACTCAGACTCTGGCTATGGGCGTCGGGTGCAGAGTGGTGAAGACTCAAGTCTACAAATGGTACAGAAGTCCTAGGAGATGATTTCTTCTGGACAGGTCTGTTGTCCAGAGGAGATTGGTGTCTTTTTCAGAGGTAGCAGTCCTCCCAGGTTTTCAGAGGTCCCTGCCTGCAAGACAGATCGCTTTTTTGTTGCAGACTCGTTTAAGCCGGAGACGGGCTGATAGGGCTGGGGGCCAAGACAGTCGTCGTCTTGAGGCTTCTGCTCATGGTTGGCTCCCGGGATGTCTACTTTCTTCTTAGGTAGTCGCAGATCTAGTTTCAAGGTCTGAAGGAGCTTCCAAAATACTAGATTTAGGGGGCTTTTTAGTTGAGTAGCAGATTGGGCCAATGAGCACCTTACCTGGGGTGACTACACTCTTAATTATGCCACCATCCTGTGGAAAGGGGCATAATCCTAGCCCTGATTGGAAGTGTCCCTTCATCTTCAAGATGGAGGGCACTGAAAAGTGTGCTTAACTTCACCTCCTCAACCGGAGGGGTGGAGTTGGCAATGGTGGGCACACCTCCTAGCCTTTCTTAGTTTTACCACCTAAAGTAGGGGTGTAAACATGGGGATGCCATCTTCTGCTAGCAGCAGACGCTGGGGGGTCACATTACAAAGGCGGCAGGAGACAAGTTGACCCCTTAAGACTAAGATGGCCCCTTGCTGGTGAAGGCAGGTTCCAGATTACCCTTTACGGAATCCAGTCCATCTGATGCTAAAATGAATGGAATTATAGAGATGCTACAATATCCTAAGTGGAGCAAACCCAAATTGAAAACGATTATGTTACTTACTGTGTAAGCATCTGTTTTTGTCATGTAGTGCTGTAGATGCACTTGCTTTGCATAAGTCCACCATCTAGTGTTGAGCTCAGATGATTACAAGTTGTTTTTGTTCCAAGGAATTTTCTTCGAGCCACGAGGCTGTGCGACGACTCCTCTTGGGAATATTGCGCATGGTCATCGACTCCATCTTCAGATTCTTTCGCCATGGGTAGGTGAGAATTGAAAGAATGCGTTGTATCTAAGCATTGAGATGTCCATCCGCAAGTACGAAATAAAGCATATGAACTGAAACCTACACAAGACTTTGGGGAAGAGGGATGGTGCATGTGAATCTATAGCACTACCTTCCAAGAACAGATGCTTACAGGGTAAATAACAATCCGTTCGAGGCATGTGTGCTGTAGATACACATTCTTTGCATAGGCTGTAAAGCTGTCCCTCTCCATAGGTAGTGGTTAACCTGTGGGAGTTGCAGTTGTCTGAAAAAGAGTCTTAAGTACTGCCTGACAAACATTGGCTTGTTGGCATACAAATACATCCACACAATAATGTTATGTGAAGGCGTGTGGAGTAGACCATGTTGCTGCTTTGTAAATATCAGCAATAGGAATGTTTCCTAAAAAAGTCATATAAGCTGCAATTTTCCTAGAGGAGTGTGCTTTTGGTGTAACAGGTAAAAGTCGTTTAGCCTTTGCATAGCATGTCTGTATGCATTTAACTATCCATCTTGAAATGCCCGATTTAGAAATTGCTTTCCCTAAACGAGGAGGTGCAAAGGCAACAAACAAAGGGTAAGAAAGGGTAAATCACTATACTTCTGCACTAAGATTGAAGAAGCTGAACAGTCCACCAAGGAACTCTTCTCAATTTATAAATCTATTGCGGTAGGGAAGCCCGCTGTGGTGCCCACGAAACTTTGCACTACGGAGGGCTGTGATCGTATTGCAGAGTTTTTCGCTAACAAGGTCATTAACATCTATAATTCCTTCCCTCAGAGGGCAAATAATAGTCCTCCACACTTGGAGGTCATCAAAATCAAAGGAGAACAACGGCTAACCTCCTTTGTCACCCCCCCAACTGAAGAACTAATCCGTATCTGCGGGTCGATAAAATCTGGCTTCCCAAGAGACCCGACGACTCCCAGTCGACTTAAGGGTAGCCTGCAAGTACTCGAACCCTTTGTCCGCCACCTATTAGACACCTCCTTCAAATCCCAGAGTGTCCCCAATGCTTGGAAGCAAGCAGTTGTACTCCCTCTGCAGAAAAAAGCTAATGTGAATTTCGAAAAACTTGACAACCTTCGCCCTATCTCCCTCCTGCCCTATATGGCCAAAGTGGCGGAAAAAATAGCCAACGTACAACTCATGCAGTTCGTGGAGGAGGCTTCGCTACTCCACGACTCGCAATTCGGCTTCCGCCCCCGTCATTCGACGGAATCGGCACTTCTCGTGGCGGTTGAAGCACTACGACAGGGTGTGGATGAGGGCCAAACCATGGCTCTGATCTTGCTTGACTTAAGCGCAGCATTCGACACTGTAGCACATTCCACCTTGCTACAGTGTCTGAATGAAGGTGGGGTTACAGGCGCAGCGCTTGGCTGGATCGGGTCCTTCCTGTCTGACAGGTGCTTTCAGGTCAGACTGGGTGAATGCTATTCGAGGGAGATTGAGTTGGGCCAGGGCGTGCCTCAGGGCTCGTCCCTGAGCCCAACCCTATGTAATATCTACGTCTCCCCCCTAGCGGCCATCGTGGAGGGACACAGTCTTCGCCTGGTGTCCTACGCCGACGACACACAGTTGGTCGTCTCCCTATCGCGTGCACCCGGCCTTGCAGCGGACATCTTCAGGAACTGCATGCAAGACCTTGCAACCTGGATGTCCGAAAACTGTTTAAAGCTGAACGGTAGCAAGACTGAGGTGCTCGTGGCGGGGGGAGGGCCTTCGGCTTGGTCGTCGGCGTGGTGGCCGCCCTGCCTGGGCGAGGTCCCCGCCCCTTGCCATGAGGCCAGGAACCTCGGCGTGTGGCTGGATAAAGACCTTGCCTTTGGTCCCCAGATCAGCCGGGTGACGGGGGTGTGCTTCGGTGTCCTAAGAGCCTTAAGGAAGGTCTTAGACCTTCTTCCCATTTCTGCTCGAAGGACGCTGGTGCACGCCTTGGTCACCTCGCGACTTGATTATGGGAACTTGCTTTATCTGGGGGCCACGAGCAAGGTCATGGGCCGCCTGCAAGTGCTCCAAAACGCCGCGGCGCGGCTTGTACTCAGGCTCCCTAGGAGGTCACCCTCCAAACCTGCTCTTCAAGCCCTCCATTGGCTTCCTATGGAGAAGAGGGTAGAGTTCAAAGCCCTCTCCACATGCCATCGCATTCTGAGCGGTAAAGCCCCCGAGCCGCTTCAGAGTCTGGTGTCCCACTACGAGCCCACTCGCAACTTACGGTCCTCTCAGACTGGGCTACTAAAGGTACCCAGGGTAAGGAAGGCGCGTATGGGAGGGAGATCTTTTAGATATCTCGCTCCCAGATGCTGGAATGTCCTACCTTCAGAACTGCGACTTGAACCACCTGAAATTCTGTTCAGGAAAAAGCTTAAAACCCACCTTTTCAGCAGGTAGCCTTCAGTGGGAGGGGGGGGGGGGCAGCCACTTCACTTACCATAGCGCGGGGACACGCCAGTGGCGTCACCAGGCGCTTAACAAATGCCCAATAAATAAACAGTTTAATATTTCTAAATGATTTAGTCCTGTCAATGTAATACATTAATGCCCTTTTTACATGTAAAGTGTGTAATGCACTTGCTGCAACTGTGTCAGGTTGTGGGACAGTGTTATAGCAAACAAATGGACGGAATGCTGGCAATGCAAACATTCTCCCCCAGTCAAAAGATCTGGGTTAAATCCATCGCTATTTTGCCCACTACGCCACCCCAGTTTGGACCCAGCCATATGCAAATCAATCTTGACCCTGTGCCCCATGGGAACAGTCCAGACCGAACTGCCAGGTCAGGTTGTGGGACAAACACAGGAAAATCATGGTTTCATTAATATGAAAACTGGAAGAGACTTCAACGGAATGTTACTCTCCTGTCCAGATAAGACCTTAGTTGATGCAATGTACAAACCAATCCTCTAGGCCTTGATCACACACACACACACACACGCACACGCACACGCACACGCATTAAATCCGCCCTCTGCTGCCATTGGGCTGTAGGGGTTTCATTTACATGCTGCTTCCATTCATTGTAGCATGCACGATTGGTTAATTGGTCAACCCACTACAGCCATTGGCTCTCTTTTGCTCTGAGAGTGATGGTATTTGTCTGATCACATGTCTGCATCCTGCTGAAAATGAGGGTGCTTCAAGTGTCAAGGATGGTGGGCAATTCCTTTGATTTACATTTTCTGCTTTTATAGGACCCCTTTTATTCCTTTCCTTATTTTTATTGTAAGTTATTTTTATAGCACATTACTGTTCCTTAGCCTGCTCTACCATTGCCTCATAACCAGACAACCATAATAGAATGGCAATAGCCATTGTGTATCAATCATTGTTTGACCATTCCAAGACGGCCAACACTTTTGTTCTAAATGTTTTGGCCATGCTGGAATGATACAAAATCCTTGCAAGACGGCCACCCGCTGTTTTATTTAACTTTACTTATTTTTGTTAACAGGTATCATGTTTAGGCAGCAGCTCGTTTTCTTTTTTTCTTCTTTTCTTCTTTTAATTATCTTGTGTATGTTGTTGAGCTTAAGTGTGTGTGGGTTTTACTATGGTTGTGTAAATGGGTGAACATAAGAATGAGGTAGTGCGTGGATGAACGGATGCATGAGTGACAATGCATGCATGATGTTTTTTGAGTGCTTTAACCATCAATGACTGAAAGGCACTTTCATTTATAAGTCGGACGTATTGGCATTGCCAAAGCTTGCTTTTTAATGGTGTGGTAGGATAAGAAAAAAATGCAGGAGAAGGGGGGCTGAAGGAGTCCTAACCAGAACCTAATAACGTGTGCTATCCGAGATCTGCACAAGGGAAATGGCAAGGTGCTGCTCGTCAAATTTAAACCAACGGCGACACCAGCTTCATACATAGTGATTGTATTTTACAACACACTCACCTAGTCAGTTTAACTGTATTGTCCAGAGCAGCAGAGAGCAGCAAGCCGTCTGTCTGGTTGCTGAATGCCAGACCACGGATCTGCTTGGAGTGGATTGGTACGTATTGGCTACTCTTCATGTTGGCTGCACTAATCTTCTTGATCCCACAGCCTTGGAGAGACAGTAAGGAAGAGAGAAAATGGAAGTAAGCATCCAAAATCCACCATCATAAAGGGCACTGCACAAACAAAGATCTCAAATCACATCCCCAATAAGTTCCTAACAACAATAAGTCCTTATTAAAAAAAGTGCAGGTACACAGTTGGAAAGCAGAAAGAGAAAGAAATTTACATATTGCCTCTATGCTCGATCATGAGCACCTTCATTATGTTGGTTACCTTGGAACAAGCATGCTGGTTTGCAGCCTTCATACCAGTCTTAAAAATGATTAACAAAAAGAAAGGAAATTTCAAAACAGACAGGGGAAAACCTAGAAATTAGTTTTACTCTCAAAGAAGGATTATTTATAGATGTATTATTAGTATTGATATATATACACACACACACACACACACACACACACACACACATATATACACATACATACATATACACATATATATACACATACATATATACATGCATATACACATACATACATGCATATACACATGCATACATGAATATACACACACATACACGCATATACACATACACGCATATACACATACACGCATATACACATACACGCATATACACATACACACACACACATACATATATACACACACACACACACATATATACATACATATACACACACATATATACATACATATACACACATACATATATACATACACACATACATATATACATACATATACACACATACATATATACATACATATACACACATACATATACACACATACATATATACATACATATACACACATACATATATACATACATATACACACATACATATATACACACATACATACATACACATACATATATACATACATATACACACACATACATATACACACATACATATACACACATACATACATACATATACACACATACATACATATACATACACATACATACATATACATACACACACATATACATATATACATATACACACATACATATATACATACATATACACATATACACACATACATACATATACACACATACATATATACATACATATACACACATACATACATATACACACATACATACATACACACACATACATACATACATATACACACATACATACATACATATACACACATACATACATTGAATATGCTACTTACCAGTATGCATCTGTTCTTGGCATGTAGGGCTGCTAACATTCATATCTTAGCATTAGATCGCCGCCTAGTGTTGGGCTCGGATGATCGCACATTGTTGTCCTGGAAGAGTCTTCGAAGTATCCTGAGATAGGTGGCTCCTCCCCTGGACTACAGTGCGCATGGGCATCGGCTCCATCCCCAGATTGTTTTTCGCCATTGTGGCAGAAGATGGAGTGAAAAGTGTAAAGGATGTCCATGCTAATGAATAAATACAATAGTATATCTGCAGCTGCGACAGGCACCGGGGAGGAGGGCGGGCGATATGAATGTTAGCAGCCCTACATGCCAAGAACAGATGCATACTGGTAAGTAGCATATTCAGTTCGAGGCATGTGGGCTGCTAAATTCATATCTTAGCATAGAATACATAGCAGTCCCTCCATCAGCGGCGGTTGCCCGTGCCAGCTGCAGAAACCTGAAAAAGTGTCTTCAGAACAGCCTGTCCTACAGCAGCTTGCTGCTTGGAATGCACATCAACACAGTAGTGTTTTGTAAAGGTATGTGGTGTAACCCACGTGGCTGCTCTGCAAATATCCTCTAAAGGAATGTTCCCTAGGAAAGCCATGGATGCCCCCAGTTTGCGTGTGGAGTGCGCTCTGGGGGGTATTGTTAAAGTGCGCTTGGCTTTTTGATAACATATCTGGATGCACTTAACAATCCATCTGGCTATCCCTGCCTTGGAAATCGGGTTGCCTTTGTGTTGTGGTGCGAAGGCAACAAAGAGTTGTTTTGTTTTTCTAAAGGGTTGTGTTCTGTCTATGTAGTACATCAACGCCCTCCGTACATCTAAGGTATGGAGCATTCTTTCCGCCACCGTTTGCGGGTTTTGAAAGAATGCTGGTAAGTCAATAGTTTGGTTTAGATGAAACTGTGACACCACCTTCGGAAGGAATTTGGGGTTAGTGCGTAGCACTACCCTATTTGGATGAATTTGAATGAATGGCTCTTGGATCGTGAGCGCCTGCAGCTCACTGACACGCCTCAGAGACGTAATAGCTACAAGGAAGGCTACTTTCCACGTAAGGAACTGGAGTTCACACGAGTGCAGTGGCTCAAATGGTGGTCCCATCAGTCTGGTGAGAACGACATTGAGGTTCCACACCGGAGCTGGCGGTGTTCTTGGGGGAATGACTCGTTTCAGACCTTCAAGGAAGGCTTTAATGGCGGGCACTCTGAAGACAGAGAGGTGCTGCCTGTTCTGGAGATAAGCCGCTATGGCGGATAGATGTATCCGAATGGAAGTGTACGCTAGATTGCACTTGTAAAGATGCAACAGATAGCAGATGATGTTGGGGATAGATGCATCTAGCGGGTTGATGTCATTGGCTGTACAGTAAATGACAAAACGCTTCCACTTTGCAGCATAGCATGCTCTAGTAGTTGGTTTCCTCGCCTCCTTGATGATGTTCATGCATTCCGGAGGTAGGTTAAGGTATCCAAACTCTAGGACTTCAGGAGCCAGATCGCCAGGTTGAGCTGTTGCGGATCTGGATGCTGAATTTCTCCATGGTTCTGCGTCAAAAGACTGGGCGTGAGGCGCAGTCTTTGATGCGGCACCACTGAGAGTTCGAGGAACGTGGTGTACCAGGCCTGGCGCGCCCACGTTGGAGCAACTAGGATGAGAGTCATCTCGTGCTGCCTTAGCTTTCTTGCGACCAGCGGTATTAGAGGGGCTGGCGGAAAAGCGTACGCAAATTTGCCTGACCAGTTCATCCATATCGCATTCCCCTGCGACTGTGGGTGAGGGAACCTGGCGGCAAAGTGTTGGCATTTTGCGTTCTCTTTTGTGGCAAACAGGTCTATCTCCGGATGACCCCACTGCTGGAAGTACGGGTGGAGGACAGATGGGTGTAACTCCCACTCGTGCATTTGATGGCTGTACCTGCTGAGCAGATCCGCCATCTGATTGTCCTTTCCTGGGAGGTGTTCTGCCATGAGGAAAATGTTCCTCTGAATGGCCCACTTCCACATGCTCTGAGCCAGATGAGACAGCTGTGGCGAGTGGGTGCCTCCCTGCTTTTGAATGTAGTACATCGCGGTCATGTTGTCCGTCCGGACTAGCACGACTTTGTTGCACAGATGTACAATGAAGGACTTGAGCGCCATGAAGATTGCCATCAGTTCCAGATAGTTGATGTGCATCTTCTGTTGCTGCGTCGTCCATAGTCCCTGCACTGTGTAAGTGAGCACATGAGCTCCCCATCCCTGGAGAGATGCGTCCGTTGTCAGGACAATCTGCGGCACAGGCTCTTGGAACAGTCGGCCCTTGCAAAGGTTGTGTGGAGTCCACCAATGCAGAGAGTCGTATGCCCGACTGGTAACCAACACTAGGTCTGTCAATTGCCCACGAGCCTGTGTCCACTGATTCGCTAAGCACTCCTGGAGCGGACGCATATGTAGCCGTGCGTGAGGGACTATGAAGATGCAGGAGGCCATCATGCCTATCAACTGCATGAACACTCTCGCTGGAAGCGAGTGTTGTGGCCTGAACCTTTGGATCAGAGCCTGCATGCTGTCTATCCTGACTTGGTTTGGGTGAGCCATGGCCGTCAGGGTGTTGATCGTCGCACCTAGGAACTGCCGGACATGTGCCGGCTGAAGATGCGATTTTGGGTAGTTCAGGGAGAAACCCAGATCGTGAAGAAGGTGAATTGTAGACGACATGTCTGCGGCGCACTGTTGCTCTGACTTGGCTTGCACGAGCCAGTCGTCTAGGTAGGGGTAGACATGGATGTTCTGCCTCCTGAGGTGCGCCGCTACTGTCGCCAGACACTTGGTGAACACCCTCGGGGCTGTGGTGACTCCGAAGGGTAGGACCTTGAACTGGTAGTGCCTGCCTTGAATAGTGAACCTGAGGTATTTCCTGTGTGACGGGTGTAGTGGAATGTGGAAATAAGCATCCTTGAGATCTAAGGTTGCTAAGAAATCTCCCTGGTTTAGCAATGAAAAAATCTGTTGCAGTGTAAGCATGTGGAAATGTTCTGACAGTATGTACAGGTTGAGGGGACGTAGATCTAGAATGGGTCTGAGAGATCCGTCCTTCTTTGGAATAAGGAAGTACAGGGAATAAACCCCCGTGCCTTCCTCTCCCACCGGCACGAGCTCGATTGCTCCCTTTTGCAGCATCACCACTACTTCCTGCTGCAATAAGAGCAAGTGCTCTGCGGACATAGGCCTTTGCCTTGGCGGGATGTTGGGTGGAGTGGACCTCAACTCTAGGCAATAACCATACTGGACTAGTTGTCGCACCCACCTGTCTGTGGTGATGTTTTTCCAGACGGGCAGGAACTGCTGTAGTCTCCCCCCGACAGGTGTTAGGTGGTCGGGGGGCAGTGACAGAGAGTCACTGTTTGCTCGGAGCAGAGGAGCGGGAGCTGTTGTTTCCTCTGCCGCGACCTCTGTTGCTGTTATTTCTGTAACCTCCCTTGTTCTGTTTCGTGAACGAGGATTGTGCCCCACCTTTAGAGAACTGGGATTGTTGACCCATTTGTCCTCTGGTGACTCCACGTGCACCTGAGCGACGAAAATTGCTGCCACGAAACTGTTGTGACTGCAGGGCCCCCATGGACTTAGCAGTTTCTGTGTCCTTCTTGATTTTCTCTAGGGTGGTGTCAACATCTGGACCAAACAGACTTTCAGGATTGACTGGCTGATTAAGGATTGTTGTCTGAATATCCGGTTTAAACCCTGAGATGCGGAGCCACGCTTGTCGTCTCAGCATAACGCTAGTGTTGATAGCTCTAGCAGCTGTGTCCGCAGCGTCAAGTGCACACTTGATGGCTGCGTTTGAGATTAGCTTTCCTTCCTCAATGAGCAGTTGGGTGGCCTCTTGGAACTGTGGAGGCAGGTGTTGTACAATCTGTTCTAGGGTGTCGTAGTGCGCCCTATCGTAACGCGCCAAGAGTGCCTGTGTATTGGCGATGCGCCAAAAGTTTGATGCCTGTGCAGCTACTCTTTTGCCCCCTGCCTCTAGCACTTTGGACTCCTTATCCGGGGGAGGAGCTTCACCCGTTGTCTGGGAGTTGGCACGTTTCCTGGCATTGGCGACCACAAGAGAGTCCAGTGGCAATTGTCCCCGGATGTATGCGGGGTCCGCAGGTGCAGGTCTGTACTTTTTTTCAATGCGAGGGTTGACCACTCTCGCTCTTGTAGGCTCCTTAAATATGTCCCCAGCATGCTTGAGGACTCCTTTAAGCATAGGCAGTGTCTTTACTGTCCTTTCAGAGACTGAAAAAGTGTCGAAAAGGAAGTCTTCCTCAACCGGGTCGGCATGCATGTCCACATCATAATTGGCTGCCGCCCTTTCGAGTAGTGCATGAAAACCTGCTGAATCCTCAGTCGGGGATGCACGTGCATTAAAAAGCTGCGGGTCCTGCCCCACACCCTGGGTGTTCTGGTCACCAGTGTCATCATATGAATCCGGTTGTGCATCAGGTTCATTGATAGGGAAATTGTACTGCTCGTCTTCATCATACCCCTCACCCGCAGAGTGTTCTGGGGAGGGAGTAGGGCTCCGTCTCGGAGGAGGCTGGATTGGTTCCGTGAGGCCTGAGGCGTCAAGGGGCACCCTCTTCTTCTTTAGTGGGATGACATAGGAGTCCACTGGCTCCGAAGTGATTTTCCTCTTATAGAGGGTCAGTTTGCCTGTGTCAGCGTCGATGAAATGCTCTGAATCGTCCTCTGATTCGAGTACCCGATGTGGAAGCGGGCCAGCCGGTGAAGAAACCACCTGTTTCGTTGCCGACTTGGTTGAAAAAGCTTTCGGCGCCACCTTCGGCGGCAAAATAAAGAGAAGTTTCCCAGAAGGCTTCGCTGGAGTGTCCTTTTGCGGCTGCGGCGATGGCATCGGAGCCGACGGGGCAAAGGCCTTCTCCCTGATTCTTTGCAGTGATTCGGCTATGAGGGACGGCTCACTCACAGTTTGTTTCGGCGCTGACGAGGAAGGTCTGATCTTTCCCTCGGATCCGACGTCCTTGTGGGCCTTGTGCGCTTTGGGCGCGGATCCTGTCTTAACCGCCTCCGATTCCTGTGTTCGGGGCGCAGACTTCTTTCCGTGTGCCTGCGTAGCCTCCTTGGAGCCGACTTTGGCGGGCTTGGACGGCGTCGTAGCCGCTGACCCGTGCCGACCATTTGTTTTGGAGGACCCCTCCTCTGGCGTCGGTTTCGATTTTGCAGCATCGGAATCGACTGACTTCTTCGACTTCTGCGGACCGGAGGTCGACGGAGTCGATGGGGTAGCGGGCCCCGTCGTTTTCACCGGCACGGCAGCCATCTTAGGGACACTCGAGTCCTTAAGTTTCGGTTTCGTTTTCGGGTCGGCCATTTTAGGTGTTGTCGATCCCGATGGTTTCGGTTTCGGTTTCGAAACAGTCTGCTCAGCAAGTAAGTCCGTGGCCGGGCCCGAAGGCGGGGCTGTGGCTTGCGGCAACGGGTCTTGGGTAAGGCCGACAGGCGATCCCGTGTCCCGGTCGTTATCCTCGTAACCTTCGGGGCAGAGCTCGTCCCCCGAGCTGTCTGCCGCGGCCCCATAAATCTCATCGTCGTCTCCTACCTCGTCGACGTATTCAAGGCCTTGACCCGCGACTCCGTCGTCGTCTCCCGGATCCGCCTCGACCTCCGTCTCGGGTGGGGAGATTTGGAGATGATGACCCTGGTCCTCTTCGTCCTGGTCGCCGAAGATGTTCTCCGGATCCGGGGCCGCTTGTTTAGCTTCCATGCGCGCCGAAGCTTGAGAGTCTTCTTCGAGCGGAACTGTGCACACAACTTGCACTTGCCGTCGTCGTGGTCAGGCGAAAGGCATTTGTTACACACGGGGTGTAGATCGATGTGTGGGTACTTGGACCCACAGAGCGGGCAGTACTTAAACGGGCTCCGCTCCATGTCTGAAAAGGTTTGCAGTCGTGTCGCGATGAGAAGGCCTCAAAGTTCCGAGAGCGAAGAAAACTCCGCTTATTCCGACAATACCGACGCAAGAAAATCGAGGCCTTTTGGCCGCTAAAAGTTAGTTTTTCTTGGTTCCGACAGTAAGACGTCGAGACCACATCCGAACCCAATGGCGGAAAAAAACAATCTGGGGATGGAGCCGATGCCCATGCGCACTGTAGTCCAGGGGAGGAGCCACCTATCTCAGGATACTTCGAAGACTCTTCCAGGACAACAATGTGCGATCATCCGAGCCCAACACTAGGCGGCGATCTAATGCTAAGATATGAATTTAGCAGCCCACATGCCTCGAACATATACATACATATACACACATACATACATATACACACATATACACACATACACACATATACATACATACATATACACACATACATATACACACATACATACATACACATACACACATACATATACATACACACATACATATACATACACACACACATACAGACATATATACATATATACATACACACATACATACATACACACACACATACAGACATATATACATATATACATACACACATACATACATACAGACATATATACATACACACATACAGACATATATACATACACACATACACTTATACACATACATATACTTACACATACCTATACAAATATATACATACATATATATATACATACATACATACAGATACATATATTTATAACCTTTTTATAATCAGACTGGTGGTGGTGGCTGAGCAAAGATGTTTGGAGATGTAAAAAGGAGTGAGTAGCTGCAAGAAAGTGAGTCATTTGGCAATGAAGGTCTTGTCTATGGTGCACAGGATTTTAAATGTATTTTGCAACAATTGCACCAGCTAGAGAGATTTCAACACTAGGTTCACACAGTTGTATTTCTTGGACAGAAATATGTCTAGAAAAGTGATTCAGAATACTCTAATTGGACTCTAAATTTATAGGGAGGTCCAGTGCATACATACATTGTGGTCAAGGCACACCATTTGCAAGGTGCGGGTTAACAACACACTGTTCAAATGAACGAGGGGGGAGGATTTCCAAAAACAGACAGCTGGAAATTGACTATTATTATTTTTTACACAATTATATTGTTCTGGTGTCTGAAGAGGAGATCAGTAGCCAAGATGAGACTCGGATTTAAAAAAAACAAAAAAACTTTCTAAGAAGCAATCTGAGGTGAACAAGGAGTGCTGTCCAATCTTATTGGTAGGACTCAAAGGGGACCTATCAAATGTTCAGATTTCAGTCTTACCTCTCTCAAGCAGAGGAAGATGACCTGAAATGGTTCCTCTGCTTAGTCAAGACTTCATTGTTTTGAATCACAAGGTAAAGTTCTATTATGTTATGTAATGCGAGTGACATATTGACTGTAAATGGAGCCTTCATGCAGAAGCACTGTAGAAATGGCGCTTGCTGAACTGCACCCTAGCCATTTAGAGACGTCTGTGAAATGGTCTTCAGAGATGTATGACCGCTCTAGGTAGATATTTTCTGAAGAGTCATGAATGGCTTTGTCTTACCCAGAAGCCCCCTGAAATGGTAGCATGCTTTGCAAATTTACAGCATTTGCGCTACTTCCCAAATTAATTTTTTGATCAAAAGCGGTCAACATTCAGTAGCCTATGCTACAAAAAAAAAAAAAACTCCTGCTCCTTCAGACAGACAAACATGTGGGGCAAACAAGAACACATGTGATGGCGCACCCTGATCCACTTCAATGTTATGTACAAGCTACCAGAAGGTGTGATAACAACAAAGGCTATAGAAACAAGTAGCCAGGAAGCAGCAGAATCTAGGGAAACTCAGTTATGTCAAAACAACCTCGAAGCACTTCTTTAACTCATTAAGGAAGCAAAAATAAAGTTTAACCTGCTACGATGTAGCATGCACAAGGTATACAAGAAGAAAGGCCAGCATATTAAAATAGGAGTGAATGAGGCCAGTGTATGGTGCTTCCAGTGCTTCAGAGAAGACTAGTCTTTCAACTCAGACTTACCTGTAAATGGAGTCCAGCTGAACCCAAAGGGAGGTTCAGGTCTCGAGGGTCTTCGGCACGCAGGGACACAGTTGGTCTACTCAAACTCAGGTTGGCGGCCCTGTGTGCAATGGAGCTTTGTCTGACAGGGTCGCGCTACTGAATAATCTTGCAGTTCTCTGTCCATACAGAAAGAGGCGGCTACTGGAGGGTCAGTCTGGTCAAACCCAAGGGTTGGCTCAGCTTCTGAGGGTCTCAAGACCCGGTTGGCATCGTCGTCTCCCGCGTGTTGTGAGGCTCGGGTGCAGGGGTGCTTTGAGGCATTGGTTCATGGCAGTCAGAGACTCACTCTGAGTCTTGGCGACTTGGTGAAGTGGGGAAACAGGGCAGCAGTGCCACTGTGGTTGCTGGCCAGGTGGATCTGAAGTCCCTCAACGGTAGGTCTGTCTTTGTGCTGTTGGAGTCCGGATAGGATCATCAACAAACCTTGGTTACTGCAACTGCTCTGGTACCCAGGGTATTGATGCTGGGCGGCTCCTTGGGGTTCTGGCTTCTCCAAACTTGGCAAGAAAAGGAGTCTGACCTCCTGGAGAACGAAGAACTTCTTCTGCCATGCTGCTCCTTCGGTGAGCCCGAAGGCCGACAACAGGGTGGACCTGGCAGATGCTTTTCAGTGCCTGCAGATGCAGTGAAACAGCTTCTCTTCTACAAGGGAGATCTTTCCCAGTTGTAGAGGTGCTAGGTAGTCCCCCAAAAGTGTTTTGGGGAGGATGTCCAGATCTTGGCAAAGTCGGTCCTAGAAATAGTCGAAATTCAAGCATACTGGCAGGGTTTCACGCAAATGTTTGGTGCAGGTCTTTATTTTTTCCTCCCTTCAGGGTTTTTTCCTTCGGTTTCCAGTAGTTGAATTGATTCCCCGGTGTCAGGGGGCCAAGCAAAATACTCAATTTAGGGGCGTTAAGGGGAGTGAAGGGTAGTAACCAATGGATTACTTACCGCTGGGGTCACTACACCCCCTACAAAACCACTTCCTGTGGGGAGTGGTTATGAGAAAGGGCATATTTTGACATGGCTAGCCAACACTTTTTGCCTGGACATTGATGTGATTTTGATTGCAGTGCACAGGGTCACTGCCAATCAGGTCCCCTGTGCCAGTACTTCTTCCCCAAAAAACATTTACCATTTGGTACTTCAGGCCCCCTGCAAGTCTCTAGTAAAACGTACCTCGGTACCAAGGGCATAGGAACTGAAGCGGGACCCCTAGAGACCCCTCACCTAGGCCACGCAGACTGCCAATGAAGTATGCATGGCCTAGTGCAGACAAAATGACAGGGAGTCGACATGGCACACTATATGTATGCCATGCCAGCTAGCACTGCCTAAGATATAGGTAAGTCACCCCTCTAGCAGGCCTTACCCGCCCTAGGGCAGGGT
The DNA here is from genome assembly GCF_964261635.1 of Lissotriton helveticus. NCBI lineage: Eukaryota > Metazoa > Chordata > Amphibia > Caudata > Salamandridae > Lissotriton > Lissotriton helveticus. Next base: position 656,236,070 of record NC_136073.1, on the reverse strand, counting down.
GAACTATATCCCAGGTGTGGGCATATCTGCATGAGCTACAATATTGAGGGTTCTTCCTTAATATTGCAAGTGCCAGTGAAGCCATAGAGTCATGGGCTGGAAACAAATAGTTTCTTACCTGTCGGTGTAGTTTTGCAGCTAGAAGATCTTTCTGGATTCACTGTGCTATGCATTATTCCGCGGTCTAGTGGTTGGGTCTGGAATCGTAGTCTTTTCTTTCTTTTTTTTTCGTAGCCCAGGTGGGCGTCGACGTCCCACCTTTTGGTGTACTTCCTGTGACGTTGGCACGCTTCCTGCGGAAGCTCCCACCTTTGGGTGCCATCTTCGGATTCTTTTTGTCTTGTTTTTGTGTTCCGTTTGTGAATCCTTTGGCAATGTTTTCCATTTCTTTTTCAAGTAAGTGATTTTTCCGCTTTGTCCTTTAAGGAGTCTGTTTCTATATTGTCCTTGTATTACCACCTTCTTCTCCTGCCTCATCTTTCTGGCGGAGGTGGGTGGGTTCGCTAGTGAATCCAGAAAGATCTTCAAGCTGCTAAACTACACCGACAGGTAAGAAACTATTTGCTTTGCAGCGTGAATCTTTCTGGATTCACTATGCTGTGCATAGACTTTGTAGCGGTTTGTTATGTTTGTGACGGCTGGGTGGAAGATGAGCGTTGGTAGTTGAATATATGTTGAAGCACCTTCTGTCCTACTTGTGCTTCCTTGTTCATTTGTATATCCACACAGTAGTGCTTGGTGAACATGTGCACTGAAGCCCATGTGTTAGCCAGGAAGGCTATTGTTGCTCCTTTTTTCCTGGTAGAGTGGGCTCGTGCCCCTTCTGCTAGTTCTTGGCCTGCCTGTCTGTGGCAGAATTGTATAGTTTATGCGATCCATCGTGCGATGGTTCCCTTTGTTACTGGTCTACCCAGGAAACTGCTTGCGAAGGACACAAAGAACTGCTTTGTTTTCCTGTGTTCTTTAGTTCTTTCTATGTAGTGCATTACTGCTCTTCTAGCGTCCAGAGTGTGCAGCGCACTCTCTGCGCTTGTGGCCGGTTTTTGAAAGAAGCTTGGTATTTGTACTGTCTGGTTGATGTGGAACCTTGACAACATCTTTGGCATAAAGTGTGCGTCAGTTCTCATCACCACCCTATCATTGTGTATTTGGATGTAGGGTCTTGTAGCGTTAGCGCATGTAGTTCCCTTACCCTGCGCAGCGAAGTGATTGCCACCAGGAAGGCTGTTTTCATTGTCAGCATTTGTAGGGAGGCCTTATGAATGGGTTCAAAGGGCGCTTTCATGAGCTCTGTTAGGACTAAATTAACGTTCCATGCCGGTTCGCGGCATCCTCTTTGGTGGTGCGATCCTCTTTGCCCCTTCCAGGAATCTCTTTACTATCTGTGATATAAAGAAGGTCTTCCCTGTTTCTCCCCTTGTGTAGGCTACTATCGCTGCAAGGTGTACTCTTAGCGAGGATGAACTTAGTTTTGCTTTCAGCAGGTGCGCGAGATATCTTAGCACAGTTGATTTCCTGGTCATCTTCTTGTCTAGCTTCTTCTTGCTGCACCATTGTGTGAACCTCTTCCATTTTGCCACATAGCAACTTCGTGTGCTAGGTCTCCTTGCCTCTCGTAGCACCCGCGGGGTGCTCTCAGGATACTTAAGGTGTGCAAACTCTATGTCTTCAGGAGCCATGCTGCTAGGCTGAGGCTCTCTGGCTCTGGGTGTAGTACTTCTCCGTTTTGCATGGAGAGTAAGTCTTTCCTTTTCCCGAACTTGTGGGGTGCACCCTGTGCCATTTCCATTATCTGTGAGTACCAGGTCTGCCTGGCCCACTGGTCTGCCACCAGGATCAGTGTCATGTTGCTTGTTCTGCCCTTGTTGAGTACTCTGTGTATCAGTGGTATCGGGGGAAAAGCGTAGGCAAATGTTTTCGACCAGCTTATCCATAGGGCATTCGCCTGGGATCGCTCCTCTGGTTGCCTGGATGTGAAGTGTCGGCATTTTGCATTCTGGTGTGTTGAAAATAGGTCTATTGTTGGTGTCCCCCACCTCCTGAATAACCTTTGCGTTTCCTGTGCATTGAGCTCCCACTCGGGGGATGCGGAAGTCTGTCTGCTGAGCCAGTCTGCTTCCACATTGTCCTTCCCCGGTAGGTGTATGGCTAGCAGGTCTATTTTGAGTGGGATGGCCCATCTCCATATATCCTGCGCAAGGTTGGACAGTGCAACAGATTGTGTTTTTCCCGGTTTGTTGATGTAGAACATCGTTGTCGTGTTGTCCGTTTGTATCAACACTCTCTGGTTGTACAGTTTTTTCTGGAATGCCTTCAGGACAAGGAACACGGTCTTCAGTTCCAGGTAGTTGATGTGTCTGACCGCATCCGCTGGAGTCCACAGACCCCTCACTTTGAGTTTGTTCATGTGTGTTCCCCATCCCATCTGGGATGCGTTTGTGGTGATGGTCACCGTTGGGCTTGGTGGTGTTAAGGGCTTCCCCCTTGTTATGTTCTCCCTCTTCCACAATGTAATCTCCTCCTGCACTGCGTGCGTTACAACCACTAGATCTTCCCAACTTCCTGTAGCCTGTGACCATTGTTGTTGCAGCCATTCCTGGAATGGTCTCATGTGGAGCCGTATATTGGGGACCAGGTGTATGCAGGACGCCATCATCCCCATGATCTTGCTCGCTGTGCTCACTGTCAGAGATCGCCCCTTCTGGTAGCGGCGTGTCTCCTTAAGCAGGGCCAGTGTTCTCTTGTCGCTGGGGAACACCTTGCTCTGTATGGTGTTGATCTGTGCTATTAGGAAGGTCTTCACTTGCTCTGGTTCCATTGAGGATTTTCCACAGTGTATGGAGAATCCTAGGTCTGTCAGGGCGTTTGTGACCCGCTGTGCGTGTTCCTTGCATGTCCTGTGTGAACTTGCTTTTATTAGCCAGTCGTGGAGGTAAGGGTATACGTGAATCTCTTCTCTGCGCAGGTACGCTGCCACGGCTGCGAGGCATTTGGTGAACACCCTTGGTGCGGACTTTAGTCCGAAGGCTAGGGCTGTGAACTGGTAGTGTTCTTTGTTGATAGGAAATCTTAGTAGATGTTTGTGCTGCCTGTTCATGGGGATGTGCAGGTAGGCATCTTTGAGGTCTATGGTGGACATGAAGTCTCCGTCCCTTATCTGAGGAATGACCTCTTGGATGGATGTCATTCTGAACTTTTGTGTCCTTATGTATTTGTTTAGGAACATTAGGTCCAGGATGGGTCTTAGCGTTTCGTCCACTTTTGGAACTCGGAAATAGTTTGAGTACACTCCCTTGTTCCTTTCTCTGAATGGAACTGGTTCGATGGCCTCCTTCCGGAGGAGTTCTTGTGATTCCTCTAGGAGTAGCGCAAGGTCTTTTCCTGAATGCGCCTTTCTTTTCGGTTTTCTGCTTGGTGGTTTCTTTTCCAGCTCTATGCAGTATCCGAACTGTATGATGTTGAGTATCCATTTGTCTGTAGGTATCTTCTTCCACTAATGGAAGAAGTGTCTTAGTCTGCCTCCTACTGGTGTTACATGTTAGTCGATGTTTGGTCCGTGTAACTCCCCCTTGTTGGTCTTGTAGTGCTCCACCCTCGGAGGGGTCGTGTGGGTGGGCATGCTTTGCGTGACGGAGTAACTTAGAGGAGGGCTGCTGGCCCCCTCTTTTTGTCTGCCCTCGTCCATTCGCCCGCCCGCGAAAGGACTGGCCCCGAAGCTGGTACTGCCAGGTTTGCTTTTGCTGCCCCTGCTGAGATTGGTTGTCGCCCTGGTGCGCCTGCTGGAATGTCTGGTGTGACGTTCCCGGCTGGTTTCCTCCCCTTCCATTTGGTCTCCGTGTCGGGGTACCCCTTCTCATCCCTCTGAATTATAAGGCACCCATGGACCTTGCAGTTTCATTTTCTTTCTTGAGCTGGGTGAGTTTCTCATCCACCGGTGCCCCGAACAGTGTCTCTCCATTGAAGGGAGTGCTTAGAATGTTGTTTTGCAATTCTGGCTTGAAGCCGGAGATCCCGAGCCAGGCCTGCCTTCTTTCTGTGATTCCTATCATCATAAGTTTGCTGGATGTGTTAGCCCCATCCAAGGCTGCTTTCAGGCAAGCATTTGCTATATTTTTCCCCTCTTCCACCAGGTGTGATGCCCTTTGCTGGTATTCCTCTAGGAGGTGCTTGAGCAGTTGCCCAATCTCGTCCCAATGCTGGTACTAGTGTCTGTTCAGTAGGGCATTTGAGTTTGCCATGCGCCAGTGTACTGCTGCATTTCTCTCTATTTTTCACCAGGTCAGGGCCATTCTCCTACTTTCTTTGTCTGGTGGTGGGCCTGATGTTTTTGGGACGTTAGCCCTCTTTCTGGCTGTTGCTGCAGTAATGGAGTCCGCTGTGACGGATCCCTGGATGTAGGGAGGATCCTGAGAAGAGTGTTTGTATCTTTTCTCAGTCCTCGGTGTCACAGACCTGCAGGTTGCCGGGTCCTTGAACGCCTCCCTCCCTTGGTCCAGGACACTCAGAAGCATGGGGAGGAACGGACTCTTTGTTTGAGTGGGGAGCAGGGTCTCCAAAAGGAAACATGCCTTTGGCTTTTCCTCTTGCAATGTGACTCCATAGGCCGCTGCCGCGTTCTTGATGACCATGTTATAGGCCCCAATGTCATCTGGTGGCGAAGGCCTCGAACGATAAGTCTCCACGGGCTCTTCCGGATTTTTGGAGTCAATGTCCTGCCATTCCAGGTCTTGTGTTATCGAGGATGCCGAGCCGAAAGTCGTTCGCTGGTCATCATCGCCTTCTTCCTCATAGTATAGGCCCTCTTCATCGAGGTGTTCCTGGGGCTCGGGAGTTTTCGGCGGCCCATCGGCGTCGAACTCCTCTTCCTCTTCTTTTTCGACGACCGTCGTCAGCACCTTCGACGGAATCGTGAACCTTTTCATTTTCTTGTCGAACTCTTTCTTCCTTTGCAGGATGTTCTCCCCATTTCGGTCTCGAGCCTTCGCTTTTTTCTCTCCATCTCGGCGGCATGCTCGGTGTCGAGCATTTCGGCCGATCTCTTCTACTTAGTTGTCGACGGCGAAGCGACCTTCGGGTCCTTCTTCTTCGAAGTCGAGCGGTCCTTTTCGGGGACGTGCTTCGACGACCTTGGCTTTTCGCCAGTCTTCGCCGCCTGGGAGTCCTTCTTGAAGGATTCGCTGGGCTGTTTGTCCATGGATGCAGCTGCGGCCGTCGGGTTTTTCGGCGCCAGTGCTCCCTTCGAGGACTTCGACTCTGTTTTTCGAGAGTCCTGATCGGGCTTTCGAGAGTCTGTCGGGGTTTTAGGGGTCGACGTCTCTCCTACCTCTTTAGATGCCTTCTTATCGGTCTCTATGACCGTGTAGTCATCTGGTCCTCTTCGTCGCTGGAGAGGCCCAGGTCCCGAAGCGACGGAGGTTGGCCTTTGCCTTGCATGTTGTAGTTGGCTCTCCTCTGTCTCTCTCTAACCCTGAGTGTCTTCGGGGTGAAGGCGGAGCAGGCGTTGCAATAGTTGCTCTCGTGGTTGACCGGTAAGCAGAGGTTGCAGACCGGGTGCTGGTCCTTCTGCGCGTATTTGTGGTGGCAGTTACGGCAGAATTAAAAAGGTGTTTTGCCCATTCCTGCGCTCAGGGGGCCCCCTGTGTGCGCATTCTCCGTTGGACGTCGAAGATCTCGTAGTTCTCCTCCTTTTTCGTCGTCCCGGCTTGGTGATCTTGTTCTTTGGTATCTTCTCCAATCTTTTCTGTGAAAGTTTCACCCTTTTCCTCTTCCTCTAGAGCCTCTCGGTGAAGATCCAGACCTAACGGCGGAAAAAAGAATCTGAAGGGCGCCCAAAGGTGGGAGCTTCCGCAGGAAGCGTGCCGACATCACAGGAAGTACACCAAAAGGTGGGACGTCGACGCCCACCTGGGCTACGGAAAAAAAAAAAAAAAGAAAGAAAGAAAAGACTACGATTCCGGACCCAACCACTAGACCGCGGAATAATGCACAGCATAGTGAATCCAGAATGATTCATGCTGCAAAACTCAACAACTCAAGATCCACAGCCCCATGTTGGCTTCACTGAACACAGGAGTGTTTGGTATCAAACTACTCCTCACTAACACAAGTGTGGGATTCCTTTTAGCATCTAACCTACTGGCCCTGGTGTGGGCCTGACTGGCTTTAGCAGCCTGCCACATACAGACATGTTTTGGACCCCTGGGTTGAGAGCTTCTGTTCTCTGGGACCAGAAACAATACACATACTGAGAAGAGGGGTCACATCTCCTCCCCCAGGATGGGCCAGTGCTCAGAGGGGAAGCTTCAAAGGCCTGCCGCCTTTGTAATGCGACCCCCAGCCACTGCTGCTAGCAGCATTTTTCAGCACCCAGTTTACAACCCCACTTTGGGCAGTGAAAATCATGGGGAAATCTCAAGAGGCGAGGAGGTGTGCCTACTTTTGCCAACTCCAACCCTCAAGTGGAGGAGGAGAAGTTCAGCACACTTTAAATTTTTTGTTTTCCGGAGTTTTATATATACCGCAAACTTGACCCGAAGGTATCAGGTAATAGAGAACTTTGCATGAGCACCAGTTTTGTTACAGACGGACACATTCATTTATTTTTGTCAGGCACGGGGGATATTAAGTAATTTGCCTAGAATCACAAGATGTTGAGCGTCGTTGCAGAGACTCGAACCCGGTTTCCCAGATTGAGGTTAACGCCCTAGATTTTAGGCTACATCAGTCCCCTCCATCTTGAAGATGAAGGCCCCTCCAATCAGGGCTAGGTCTATTCCCCCTCCCACAGGAGGGTACCATAATAGTGGGTATAGTCACCCCCAGGTAAGGTGCCCATTAGCACAATCTACTACTTTCTTAAACCCCCCCCCTAAATTTAGTATTTCGGTGGCGCCCCGAGGACCTAGAAACTAGACTCCCGCAACCGAGGAGGGATAAAGGATGAAGAAGAGGCCGTGCAGCAAAGCCTGAAGAGGACTATTGACTTGGCCCCAGCTCTACTGGCCTGTCTCCAGCTTTAAAGACTGCAAATACGACGACGATGACACCTGTCCTGTGGCTAGCGACTTCCAGAAACCAGATTTAGACTGCCTGCTCTTCAACAAAGACCTGATCTCCAGAGTACAGTGTCTCTGTCCAGAGGACTCCAACTAAGAGGACTCCGGATCCAACTTGTACTACGACTCCTGCCTATCCTGCACCAGACACCCATGACCCGAGTGAGCCTCCCCAGCCATCCTGAGCTCAACACCAGCTTTGGCGGACTCCTCCTGGACCCCAAAAAGACGCCTGCAGCCTAAACACAAAGGCTCCCCCTGACCGCGACCGGCTCTGGTTAGAAGACTCCAATGTCAAAAGGCACCCTTGCACCCGAAGCCACTGCTCCTTGGTGAACAGAATCAACAGTGCCCCTACAACCCCCTACATATCTGCTTACCTCTGCTGTCATTGGTCTCTCTCCTGACATCGCTGGTACGATGCCTGCAGCCTATTTGTCGAAGCAGAATCCTCATTGAAAAGCATTGGTGCCCAACGCTGAGATTGCGCCCTGCACTGGGCCCCCTGTACCGCTGGTGGTGCAGTTTCAGTACTCACCTGATCCTTGCCGACCTTTGGTCCCGAAGACTGGAACAGTAAGTGTAATACTTACCCGCATTTTTTTTTTCCTTGTAGGATAACATTGAACTGCTCAGAAGATGTTCTAAGTGTCAGCTTGAAAGTAAAAAGTATTTATATTAAAAAAGTACTTATCTTATTGTGAAGATCACAGTTTCTATTTATAAAATTGGTGTGGATCTCCTTCTTCAGTCATGTGTTCATTATTGGTCAATGTTGTGCAATAAATGTCTTGCACTCCTCGGTGTTGGGCATAAGGCTGCTCGCCCACACTACCACTAATAGAGCACTTTGGGTTTTACATGGAGCCCTGTACACTTCGGGAACCCCCGAGCTCTGGGCACAGTATAACCACCTAGTGGCATACCATATACAGAGCCAGCTTCCTACAGTGGTCATCACACTGCCCCAGAGGTCCCAATTACACACTCAAGAAGGTGGAATCCTTTCTTTCGAATTCACTTCAGGCTGTCCACCCTAGAGGTGGCTCCATCCTGGCAATGCAGCCGCCTGTCCTGGTGGTAAATGGGCATCCTTCAGGTTGGGGGGAAGCCAGGATAGCATATCAAAGACGGTAAAGGCTTTGAAGCCTCCTGCCTGAGCAGGCATTGTTCCTCACCTCTGAGAGCAGGGCTTTCAGTTCACAGTGGGATAGAAACAAGTCTGTAGTGGCAGGTTGAACAAGACCAGTCAGTTAGATCACTAGAAGACTAGTAGGGTTCAGGGGGTATCTCTATAGCTTTATGTAGTATAAGGCTTTATTTCGATAAAAACATATCATAAAAGCATCACATTTTATAAAACACAGTTACACATAAAAAGAAAATTTGATAGTCCATTTACGCCAAATTTTAAGATTAAGAACATTAAAAGATAAGACCACAATTAGGATTAAAAATCGTGATTTGACAATGTTCTTTAAGATACAAATGAAAAACTTTTTATAAGCCTTTTTGCTCTAATGGGCCATGCCCATGATAAAAACTTTGAAAGACCACAGACGTACAATGTCCGTGTGTCTGACATTAAAATACGGAGTGCCTCATTAGATTGCCTAGTGCCCAACAACCGACATAGGTTTAAGCCACCTTTTCCTCGGCTGCACATATGCCGGGCAGGCAAATAATATATGGGCCACAGATTCCGTTCTAGCTTGGCAGATCGGGCAGAAGGGTGTTGTTTGGGACGGGGGTTTCCAGCAAGCAGTTAAGGCGCGCACTGGAAGAGCCCTGACCCTGAATCTAAAGTACAAAGCCCTATCAACAGATTTCCAAACAATATCTAGGTAGGGTTCCCGAAATGGCACATCCTTATACCTTAGGAAATCTTCCGTTAATCTGCCAAGAGTTGAATCAGTATTAGTTCTAAAGGCGACCCATTTCCAATAGAGGGTCTTTAGTGTTGCCTTCGGAGGGGAGGACCTACTATCCCAGGCTTCTTTAAGGCCTAACTCGCCGAGTAGAGATTTTACATCTTTTAGCCATTTTATTTTATACCATCCCGCCATTGACATTACTTCAGCTAACCCCTTCGCATACTTGGCAAGTTCTGGTGCTCGCCACAGCCGGGCCCATAAGAGCAACGGCCGGAGTTTTGCCAGATCATTGATAGAATGACATCCTAGGTCAAGCAACAAGGGTATCATTGGGGTACTCTGCGGAAGTGACATGAGGTCCCTTAAGAATTTGTTTTCGGACCTGGTCAATTGGTCTATATTGGAGGTGCCCCACAACTCTGCCCCATAAAGGGCAGAACTGACACCCTTCGCTTTATAAATGTCAATGACGGGAGCAATCGGTCTGATCGAAGAGGAGCGCTGTTCCTTAAGGAGCGCCGCTGTAACCCTCTTATGGCTTAACAACATTTTGCAAAGATGTGGGGTCCACTGCATGGTATCAGAGATACGAATACCTAGGTAATCAAATACAGTAACCCTTTCCAGGGATACATGATTTAATACCGGAGGTCGTCCAAGTTTTTTCGGGGGGTTCAGCACCAGATACTTGGTCTTATCTGTATTTATTACTAGGCCTCGTTGGATACAGAAAGCCTGAGAGCTATCTAGGAGGCTTTGGAGGCCCGCTGGGGTCTTAGACATTATAAGCGTATCATCGGCGAATAAGAGGGTGGGAATTCGCTCCCCCGCCAGGGATGGGGCATCTGATGGTTTTTCTATCTCTATAGCAGACGTCTTCAATCTGTGGGGTGCGACCCCCAGGGGGGTCGTGGAGTCCTTGGAAGGGGGTCGCAGATTCTGTCAGAGCGTGCAATTCCTTGAAACGCCGGGGGGGCAGGGTGGGGTGGCTGGGGGAGGAGGCTGTAGCCCTTTGAGTTCAACGGGCTTTGCGGGCCTGGAGCTGTGGGTCCCGCCAGTAAAGCATGTGAAAGGTCCTCTCCCACAACCCCCCCCCGACAAGTCCCATAAATCATTGGTTCAAGTCCCACGAGCCCTCATACCTGGCGCCTGTGCGGGAGAAATGTGCCTGAGAGTCTGTTCTTCACGGTTAGATGTTGTTACAGCCTGTCTGCCCCCAGCACGGAGGCACAGAGATGCCCTCCCATGAGAGAGGAAGAAGGAAGAAGATGCAGAGAGATACTGACTCTCTCTCCCCCCCCCTCCATGAGAGAGGCACTGAAAAGGTGGGTGGATGTAATGATGGATGAATGGATGTAAGGATGGATGAATGGATGGATGTAAGGATGGATGAATGGATGGATGTAAGGATGGATGAATGGATGGATGTAAGGATGGATGAATGGATGGATGTAAGGATGGATGAATGGATGAATGAATGGATGTAAGGATGAATGAATGGATGTAAGGGTGGACGGATGAAAGGGTGGACGGATGAAAGGGTGGACGGATGAAAGGGTGGACGGATGAAAGGGTGGACGGATGAAAGGGTGGACGGATGAAAGGGTGGACGGATGAAAGGGTGGACGGATGAAAGGGTGGACGGATGAAAGGGTGGACGGATGAAAGGGTGGACGGATGAAAGGGTGGACGGATGAAAGGGTGGACGGATGAAAGGGTGGACGGATGAAAGGATGGACGGATGAAAGGGTGGACGGATGAAAGGGTGGACGGATGAAAGGGTGGATGGATGAAAGGGTGGACGAAGGATGGATGAAAGGGTGGATGGATGAAGGATGGATGGAAGGAAGGATAAAAGGGTAGATGGATGAAAGGGTAGATGGATGAAAGGGTAGATGGATGAAGTATGGATGTATGGATGAATGATTGATGGATGGATGTGTGAAAAGGTGGGTGGATGGATGGATTAAAGGGTGGACGGATGAAGGATGGAAGAATGAATGGGAGGATGGATGAAGGATGGATGGATAAAGGTTGCATGGATGAATGATGAATGGATGGATGTGTTAAAAGGTGGGGATGAAGGAAGGGTGGATGGATGAAGGATGGATGTTTGGATGAAAGGGTGGATGGATGAAGGATGGATGTATGGATGGATAAAAGGTTGCATGGATGAAGGATGGATGTGTGAAAAGGTGGGTGGATGAATGATGGGTGGATGGATGGAAGGGTGGATGGCTAAAGGATGGATGTATGGATGGAAGGATGAAAGGGTGGATGGATGAAGGATGGATGTATGGATGGAAGGATGAAAGGGTGGATGGATGGATGTGTGAAAGTGTGGGTGGATGAATGATGGATGGATGTGATGAGGTCTAACAGGCGCATTTATGGTTGTCAATAGTTGATAAGGAGTACCAGTTTCTAGAAATATTTGTCGGAAGGGGGTCCTTACGCCTAAAAAGGTTTTACAAGGGGGTCTCGGCATCAAAAAGTTTGAAGGCCTCTGCTCTAAAGTATACTCTGATTCCACTGATGGATGTATTAATACATGCACCCAGTGTGGGTTTATTAATAAGAGGTGTTTACTACCAACCATTTCACAGGAGGAGGAAGCGCAAGTGGTGCTTCTAGGTCCAGCATACATGTTCCTATAGGGGTCAAGTCTTCCAATGGAAGGTATGCAGTTCCATATAGGTGCAGTAAATCCTAGTAATTATTGATGACCACATTTGCTTTTTGCGCCTATATGAAACTGCATACCTTCCATTGGAAGACTTGACCCCTATAGGAACATGTATGCTGGACCTAGAAGCACCATTTGTGCCACCCCTCCTGTGAAATGGTTGGTACTAAACACCTCTTATTAATAAACCCACACTGGCTGCATGTATTAATAAATCCATCAGTGGAATCAGACTATACTTTGCAGAGGCCTTCAAACTTTTTGATGCCGAGACCCCCTTGTAAAACCTTTTTAGGCGTAAGGACCCCTTCTGACAAAAGTTTCTAGAAACTGGTACTCCTCATCATCAACTATTGACAACCATAAATGCGCGTGTTAGACCTCATCACATCCATCCATCCATCCATCATTCATCCACCCTTTCATCCTTCCATCCATACATCCATCCTTCATCCATCCACTCTTTCATCCTTCCATCCAACATCCTTTACCCATCCACCCTTCTATACATCCACGCATCATTCATCCACCCACCTTTTCACACATCCATCCATCATCCATGCAACCTTTTATCCATCCATCCACCCATCCATCCTTCATCCATCCACCCTTCCATCCATCCATCCATCTACCCATCATTCATCCCGACCTTTTCACACATCCATCCATGCATCATTCATCCATGCAACCTTTTATCCATCCATACATCCTTCCATCCATCCATCCACCCTTTCATTCTTCCATCCTTCATCCGTCCACCCATTCATTCATCCTTCCATTCATCCTTCCATCCATCCTTCCATCCATCCTTCCATCCATTCATCCACCCATCTTTTCACACATCCATCCAATCATTCATCAATGCAACCTTTCATCCATACATACATCTACCCCTTCATCCATCTACCCTTTCATCCATCCATACATCCTTCATCCACCCTTTCATCCATCCTTCATCCACCCTTCCATCCATCCACCCACCTTTTCACACATACATCCATCCTTCATTCATTCATCCACCCTTTCATCCATCCAACCATCCATCCGTTCACCCTTTCATCCTTCCATCCATCCAACCTTTCATTGATCCTTCATCCATCCACCCTTTCCTTCACCCATTATTCATCCACCCACCCACCTTTTCTGTGCCTCTCTCATGGGGGGGGGGGGGGGGTGGGGAAGAGTCAGTATCTCTCTGCGTCTTCTTCCGTCTTCCTCTCTCTTGGGAGGGCATCTCTGTGCCTCCCTGCTGGGGGCGGGGCAGACAGGCTGTAACAACATCTCACCGTGAAGAACAGACTCTCAGGCACATTTCTCCCGCACAGGCGCCAGGTATGAGGGCTCGTGGGACTTGAACTAATTATTTATGGGACATGTTGGGGGTTGGGAAGAGGACCTTTCACATGCTTTACTGGCGGGACCCACAGCTCCAGGCGCGCAACGTCCATTGAACTCAAAGGGCTACAGCCTCCTCTCCCAGCCACCCCACCCTGGTGTATGTGAGCCCGGATGAAACAGCTTCTCAGACACACACAAAGCCACACCCGAGTACTTCACAAGTCTTTAAAAGACCTTTTACTTGTTAATGAGGCTTTGATGTTTTTCACACCTCGGTGTAAATTAGGCCTTGGCCGTGAGCACCCTCAATCAGCCCGACGCCACTAAGGCAAACCACCCGTTTCAAGGAACTGCACGCTCTGACAGAATCTGCGACCCCCTTCCAAGGACTCCACGACCCCCCTGGGTGTCGCGCCCCACAGATTGAAGACCTCTGTGTAATATAAAGCGCTTCTGTTCCTTCGGGTGATGTTGGCAATATATAAAAGCTCACCCAAAATTAATTAAACATGTTGGATAGCAGCGCTGTAACATTTATTTAAATAATTTAAAATTATTAAATTAAATAGTACTTGACCTGGGACGGGGGGACGGTGGGGGGGGTGAGGGGGGGGGGGGGGGAGTCACATTCAAAGCACGGTAAGCACTTTATAACTAGTAAGAGAGAGGCAACATTACATTTTTGTGCACATTTGGTATAAGAAGGTTGTTGCATTAGGGTGCACAAATCTCGGAGTAAGGGGTACGGCAAAACGTGGACCCCTTGATTAGAAATTTCCATAAATTTGGCAAAGTAATTGATTCCCTTCCCAAGCCCCCCCCCCCCCCCAGCGGCTACACAGGAGGTGGCCTCAGAGTTTCTCCTTCGGTAGGCGACCAAGCCAGTGAAGTAAAACCGAGTCGGGCTGAGCCGGGATTTTTCTATAATTTTAGACGCCAAGATCTTCGGGATCAGGTAAGTACTTTTCGTGTTAGTGATTTTTAGAAATACAGGAAACCACAGCTGTCAGATTTAAGGCATGCACCTCAAACATTGTAATGTTATTCTATGGGAGAAACATACACTGCATAGGAATACTTGCAGTCGACTTACAGAGTGGATCTTGTGGACGGTAAGTATGTGCTAAGATCCTTAGAACCACCAGTAGTTTTGTTTTACCTGCCCTGGAGTGACCAGGGGCAGAGGTGCTGGTCACAAGGGTCTTGAACACTACTGCTAAGGCAATGGGGTAACACATAATAAGAAAACTGCAAGTGGGGCCTGGAGGACCAGTCCAGCAGAACCGAAAGGGGGGCTCAGCTCAAGGGTCTCTGAAGCAAGGATGCACAGTCAGTCGGCTCTAGCTGTGGGTGTAGAGTAGGCCTGGGTGGAGTTCCGCATAGGGAACAAAAAACTCCACGCTATACGCAGAGTTCTGTAAGCAGCAGATTGAGTTAGATCTTCCTGTTCACACTGATTGTCTTGCGCTGGGAAAATAAGTGCAAACAGTACCATACGCAGCGCAAGAGGGATCTGCTTCTTTCTGTTGCTCGAGAAGATGGTCTACTCAAGGTGCAGCATTCTCAACCTGAACGGAAGCTGTCTCAACGCGAGTGGAAGCGGCCATCCGCGGCTGCCCGCATTGAGAAATCTCACCAGAAGGTGGTCTGGAGTAAGATTTTCCTCGCTTGCCAACTTAAGGTTCGCGAGTGAGGAAAAAACTTTGCTCAACTGAGTTTTTCGGAACTCCACGTGCTACACAGTGGAGGAAAGGTTCTGCAAACTCCACGAGCAGAGCAGAATTTCACGCCCAGGCCTAGTGCAGAGGTGTTTTGTCCGGCGGGTCGTTTGCGTTGCAGGCTCTTACTTTAGGTCGACCTGGAGATGGGGACAAAACAGGGCCACTCTCGACGATGGTCTCTCTGACGCCAACATCCCACGTTGGTAAGTACATCTTGGCAGTGTTGGAGTCTGGGCTGGACACTGAACAGGCCCTGACTGCTGCAAGGGCTCAGGCCCCCCCCCCGGGTATTGGTGTATGGCGGTTCCTGGGGGTCTTCAACCTTGCCAGGGAGACGGATCTGACATGCTGGAGCATGGTGACCTCTTCCAGGACGGCTGCTGCCTTGGTGGTCAGCAGATCATAAACCGTACTTTGCAGTCGGTGACTGCAGGGAAGTGGCTCCAAGGGAGAAGCTGGCTGGTTGGCAAAGTGCTGGCAGCCCATCAAGGCTCTGGGAGAATGCACAGCTGCAGGATGAATCTGGTCTTTGCAACTGCCGGGACAGGAGCAGGGAGGCAGGGTTTGGCGCCAAGTCCACAGCTAGTCTACATTTCGAGTCTTCGGCTCTTCATTGTCCTTCTTCTTTAGTCAGTCGAATCAGAGTTCCTGGTGTCGGAGGCCCACCTAAATACTAAAATTTGGGGGGCTAAGGGGAGTTAAGGTTAGTAGCCAATGGGCTACTTACCCCTGGAGTCACTACACCACCTATACGACCACTTCCTGTGGGAAGTGGGCATAACCTTTGCCCAGAGTTCCTAATTCCACCAAAAACAAGATGCTAGAACCCTTCTTGTATGGAGCACATCTGCCAGCCCATCTTAGGGGGTGTGACTAGCTTGGTAGTGGAACATGACTACAGGCACAGCTAATTTCTCTTCCAGGGGATACTCATCAATAGTCATAAGCACTGAATAGTCCCGCCCACGTGCAGGACCCCGGAGCAATAGCCAATAATAAATAAATATATATATATATATATATATATATATATATATATATACACATATACATATAAATACGCATAAAATAACCATATATATATAGATAATATGCATATGCATATACATATGCAGCCCAAAATAACCATACTAGGCTCAAAAAACTGCCACAATAGCCTGTAAAATCTTTACATTTGCTAAATAAAGACATATAAAACACATTATATGATAATGTAAAGAAGAAAACACTGCCTAGGTTTTCTTTGAAACACACAACCTTTATTTTCAAAGGTAAAAACAGGCAGGATCATAGAGGCAGCTTTAGCCTAGATAGGCTGCATTGCAACAACAGAAAAAACTGGCGCCGTGCCTTTAAGACCTCTGTGAGCCTCCAGGCTCCCATCATGCACCACAGGTGACAGTTAGGTCAGTTCTTTTTTCCGGCTCCTTCTGTGAGGATCCTGGAGCATTGAGCTCGCCAGTTGGTGATATATTTTCACTTTCTTCTGGTTTTTCTCTAATTTTTCGTCTTTACTCGACGTCTTTAGTCATTATCTGACTAATCCAACACATTTTTGCAGTTTTTTGGCTATTTTTCCAGTCACAATGCCGGCCTTATTTGCTAAGTGTCCGGCCTGTGGTAAAAAAATGGCTAAGACAGACCCTCATTCGGTCTGTGTAGCTTGTCTACCATCTTCTCACAAGCCAGAACTTTGCTACCACTGCAGCAAGTTTTCAAGTAGAACTTTGAGAGAGAGAGAGAGAGAGAAGAGCAGGCTTCAGTCCCTGTATGACAGAGGAGAAACTGTGAGTGGAAGAGAAGATGTTCACTCCAGGAAGCCTTCTTCTCAGCACAAAGAGCGCAAGGACAAAGGGGAGAAGAGAAAACATCGGTCTCCTTCAACTTCGAGGGACAGATCTTCTTCCAAGGTACCTGTGTGCTCAAAATCAGCATCGAAATCACCGTCGCGGCATACGTCGAAGCATCCCTCGCCATCGAAGAAGAATTCGCCGTCGAAGCAAGGTGAGAAGCGGCATGAGCGTAGGCGGTCCCGGTCTGGCTCGCCTATGACTGCAAGAGGACGGGACTCGACGTCGTCTCATCGACGTCAACGGTCGCCGTCGAGAGGCTCGAAACATCAGTCAAGGTCGCCGCCGAGAGGTGGCATGACGTCGACGTCGAACCGGGCAGTAGAGGTTTCGACGTCGAAGAGCCCCAGTCATGCGACGTCGAGGCACACGACGCCGAGAAAATTATCGCCGTCGAGGCGCCTGATGTCGACGCCGAAGAGGCATTCATCGTCGAAGAGGTCGCCGCCGAGGAGGTCGCCACCGAGGAAGTCGCCGTCGAGGAAGTCGCCGTCGAGGAAGTCGCAGTTGGAAAAATCGACGTCGAAGAGAATGTCGTCGACGTCTCCTGCTGCAAAGAGGCCTAGAACGGTATCCAAAGACCGGTCTAAGGTTTCTGTGTCTTCTGGGAGGTCCTCTTCCTCCCCTGGGCTGCGGATTGTACAAATCTCTCCAGAGCCTTCAAGAGCGCCTTCACCTACAGGGGCTAATATCTCGCCACGATGGCTGGGGGAACTCAGAGACTGGAAGATAAGAAAAATTAACCTTCCAAGGTCTCGTTCCAGGTCTCCAGTGTCTGTAAGATCAAGGTCACCTCGGTACGGGTGGTACACTCTCCAAGAAGACGTGAGCGTACTCCGCCGAGAAAGTCTCCATTGGAGAGGAGGCGAACTTCACCATCTCCTAGGTCTTCTCGTCATCACTCTTCTAGAAGACGCGATACTAGATCTTCGACAAGATCTACGAATTCAAAGAGGAACTACTCTCCAACGCTGTCATCAACTCCTCCGAGTAGGATTTCACCAATTGATGACGTGATTACTTTTAATGAGGTTCTCTGTCGTGGTGCAGCGAAACTTCATATCGAGATGCCTGTCTCTACTGCCAAGACAACAGTCATTTTCGAGACCTTACATCAGAAGTTGTCATCAAGACCTTTACTTCCTCTGGTTCCAGGTCTGTTGGAACCTGCGGAGCACAAATTCTTAACCCCGGCATCCTTGGGAGCGGTTCCTTCGCGGATCGCAAAGAAATATAAAGCTCCGGACAATGATCCGTTATTTCTGAGGTCTGAGCCACAACCTGATTCAGTCATCGTCTCAGCGGCTTGTAAAAATCAGACAGGAGCGGCATCATCCTCTGTGCCTCCCGATAAAGCCAGCAAAGCTATGGTTCAGTAGGAAAGAAAATGTGTGCCACTTCTGCTTCCTACATGAAGGTTGCCAGTGCCTCCGCTTTACTGGGTCGCTATGATCGTTCTCTATGGGATTCCTTGTCTCGCTTTGCAGAAAAACTTCCAAAAGAAGACAAGCATGATTTTCTGGAAATCCTTCATGAAGGTGGGCTAGCGGCTACCCAGGTGATTAGCGCAGCTGCAGATGCTTCCGACTTGTCTACACATGGCTATGCCCATGGACTCTGTGCATGACGCTCAGCTTGACTAAGGCTTACGGGTCTTAAACCTGAAGCTCAACACCGAATTCTGAATTTGTCGTTCAATGGTAAATCGCTCTTTGGGTCTCATGCTGACGATGAGATGTCAAGAATGAAGGCGGAGCTCGATACTGTGAGAGCTGTTGGTCTCGAAAAGAGAAAGGACAGCTTTAAGAAAAAATACCGTCCTTATGATCGGAGACAGAACCAGCAGAGGGTTCAAACCCCTCAATGGTCGTCACAGCAGAATCAGGGAAGATCTCAGTTCTCCCAGCGTCGTCCTGGTAGAGGAAGAGGGGGCATTTCCAGACAGTCTGCACCTGGAAACAAGCAGCAGCAACAAAAACAGTGAGTGCTTGCTTCCCCTGAGCCAGTTACCCACTCCGGTGGGGGGAAGTGTTTGTTTTTGCCTGGACGAGTGGAAAAACATCACAAACGACAAATGGGTGCTGAATATTGTGCAAAATGGATATGCAATCAGATTCAAGTCTCCTCCACCTTCCATTCCTCCTCAAAAGTCTGTGTTCCATCGACTTCATCTTTTGAAGCAGGAGGTGTCTACGTTAATCTTAAAGAAAGCCATCGAGGGGTTCCCGAGGGCACAGCGTCGGCAAGGCATTTACTCCCGATACTTTCTAGTTCCAAAGAAAGGTCCAAACAAGGAGTTCAGGCCCATACTAGATCTCAGGCGCCTCAATCAGTTCATTCGGCGAGAAAAGTTCAGATTGCTGGCGTTACATCAAATAATTCCACTTCTGCATCAAAGGGACTGGATGTGCTCCATAGATCTTCAAGATGCTTATTTTCACATCCCCATCGCCCCAAAGCATCGGAAATTTCTAAGGTTTTGCATACAAACCAGTCATTACCAGTTCACAGTCTTGCCCTTCGGGCTAAAGTCAGCTCCTCGCACCTTCTCAAAGTGCATGGCAGTCGTAGCGGCTTTCCTAAGGAAGAGACACATTTTCGTCTATCCCTATCTAGACGATTGGCTGCTAAAGAGTGCGTCCCCGAGTCTGCTTCAGCAACATCTCACGTTCTGCATACATCCGCTGCGGAGGCTGGGCCTGCACGTGAACTTCAAAAAGTCTATCCTCAACCCCACACAGAGGATACACTTTCTGGGCGCACTTCTAGATTCAAAGGACGCAAAAGCGTATCCTTCGGAGGAGAGACTATCCTCTATTCTCCTCAAGTGTCAAACCTTACTAAAGAATCCTCGACCAACAGCCAGAGAGATCTCGTCTCTGCTAGGGTCCATGGAGTCTTGCATTTTCCTCGTTCCGAACGCCAGGCTGCACATGAGACCTCTGCAGCAGTCGCTGGAGGATCAGTGGTCCCAGTTTTCAAACCGTTGGGACAAGCTGTCACTACCTCTGTCAGTACGGATCTCCATTCGATGGTGGATGCAGCGGAGTCATCTGGTAGTGGGAGTGTCTTTTCAAGAGGACATGCCCGGACGATCGCTGGGGACAGATGCGTCCCTGCAGGGATGGGGCGCCCATCTGGGGTCCCTTCAAGTTCAAGGAGTGTGGTCAGAGAAAGAAAGTCTGTATCACATAAACATGTTGGAACTCAGGGCGGTCCATCTGGCTCTCAAGGCTTTCTTTCCAGCACTCACGTCATCCTCTCTGCTTGTTCAGACGGACAATACAACAACGATGTGCTATCTGAACAAGCGGGGCGGAACGAGATCCAGACCTCTGTCGCTGGAAGCGCAAGCAATCTGGAAGTGGCTTCTGGCTCGGGGTATGACAATTTCAGCTATCCATCTGCCCGGTGTCCTCAACGTCCAAGCAGACGACCTAAGCAGACACTTCGCAGAAGCACACGACTGGGTCTTAAAAGACGAAGTGATAAGAGATGTCTTCCAGGCCTGGGGATCACCAGAAATCGATCTCTTCGCGGACGCCGACAATGCAAAATGCCACGTCTTGGCGTCCAGGTACCCACAACGAGGGTCCAAGGGGAATGCTCTATGGATGGACTGGTCAGACACATTACTCTACGCTTTTCCACCGATTCCACTCATTCCCTTGGTGATCAGGAAACTGTACAAGTCGAAGACAGACATGATTCTAGTGGCCCCGGATTGGCCTCACCAATGGTGGTACCCGGATCTCCTGCATCTATCCAAAGTGCCGCACAGGAGGCTTCCTTGTTGTCCGGATCTGCTGACGAGGGAGAACGGCAGAGTGTTCCATCCCAACCTGCCGTCCCTGAAGCTAGCAGTATGGTTCCGGAGTTCGTCCAGTATGGACATCTAGGCCCCTCGCAGGACTGCATGCACATTTTAAGAGAGACAAGAAAGACGTATGCTTTCAAGTGGAAGCGTTTTTTCATGTGGTGTGCTGCTGAAGGACATGACCCGATTCGAGGTCAGGAACAGGTACTGTTACCATACTTACTTTCTTTGGCCAAAGCAGGTTTACAGTATTCCTCTATTAAGGTCCATCTGGCAGCAATAACAGCATATCGAAAGTCCCCTACCCCTACCCAGGATTTTCTTGAGGGTCTCAGGAAAGTGTATCCTCCCGTGAGGGCTCCTTCACCTCCTTGGGAGCTTAATGTGGCTTTGTCTAAATTGATGGGTCCTCCATTCGAACCTATACATAAGGCTTCCCTTCAACATCTGTCGTGGAAGGTGTCCTTCCTTGTAGCGATCACTTCTGCGCGCAGGGTGAGCGAGATTCAGGCCTTTTGTGCTACAGAACCCTATCTCGTTTTCCATGCGAATAGAGTGGTGCTTCGGACTCATCCCAGATTCCTTCCTAAGGTAGTCTCGGATTTTCACATTAACCAATCAGTGACACTACCTACGTTTTTTGCTAATCCGAGCTCTTCAGCTGAAAAAGCTCTACACTCTTTGGATTTGAAAAGAGTTTTGAAGTTTTACCTTGATAAAACTAAGAGTGTTCGAAAGACTGATCATCTGTTTGTGAACTACGGTCCTCTGAATATGGGCTTGCCTGCATCCAAGAGGTCCATTTCTAGATGGATTGTGTCATGCATTTTGTTATGCTATCAGTTGGCACGAAAACAGCTCCCGGGTAGACCGAGAGCGCACTCCACTAGAGGAAAGGCTGCTACTATAGCAATGCTTAAAAATGTTCCTGTTCATGAAATTTGTACGGCACACCTTTTCTCGCCATTACTGCCTTGATTCTGATGCTCAAGCGGATGCCCAAGTTGGTCAGGCATACCTGAGGAATTTGTTTGGGTAATATCTATATGAGTGTACCGTTTAGAGAGTCTGGTATTGGTCCGCAGGGTATGGGATGGGCTTGCTACTCTATTCAGTGCTTATGACTATTGATGAGTATCCCCTGGAAGAGAAGGATTAGTTACTTACCTGTAATCCTAGTTCTCTTCCAGGGGTATACTCATCACAGTCATAAGCACACCCACCCGCCTCCCCGGACGAATACCAGAACTGTCTCTTTTACATGTTACCCATGCAGCTATCACACTGTTATACGCCATCCAAAAGAACTAACCTAACTGTCACCTGTGGTGCATGATGGGAGCCTGGAGGCTCACAGAGGTCTTAAAGGCACGGCGCCAGTTTTTTCTGTTGTTACAATGCAGCCTATCTAGGCTAAAGCTGCCTCTATGATCCTGCCTGTTTTTACCTTTGAAAATAAAGGTTGTGTGTTTCAAAGAAAACCTAGGCAGTGTTTTCTTCTTTACATTATCATATAAATGTAAAGATTTTACAGGCTATTGTGGCAGTTTTTTTAGCCTAGTATGGTTATTTTGGGCTGCATATGTATATGCATATTATCTATATATATTTGGTTATTTTATGCGTATTTATATGTATATATATATATATATATATATATATATATATATATATATATATATATATATATATATATATATATATATATATATATATATATATATATATATGTATATATATAGATATAGATATATGCATATTATTGGCTATTGCTCCGGGTCCCGCACGTGGGCGGGACTATTCAGTGCTTATGACTTTGATGAGTATACCCCTGGAAGAGAACTAGGATTACAGGTAAGTAACTAATCCTTCCCACCTGTCCTGGTGTCAAATGGGCCTCAGGGTGGTCGGTGACATCTCCCAGGTCTTGTGGAAGCTGGGGTTGCATATCAAAGGCGGCAGAGACTTTGAAGCCCCTGGCCATGATATGCTACAACACTAGCCATCCTGCTGGAGGAAGTGTGACCACCTTCCTCCAGATCTGCTTCCTGCCTTGAAGGGTGTGGGCTCTTACCTGCAGGGGGTCAGAAACTCATCTGTGGTGGCAGGCTGGTCAATAGATCGGGGTAGGTGTTCAGGGGGAACCTCTAAGGTACCTTTTGGGTGCATGCCATAATAAATCTTGTACTGGCAACAAGAAAGATGTATTAAGACAAGGTGTTTGATACCAACAACCTTAGGTTTCAGTAAAGCTATCATGTAGCTGGGGAACTCTTAATGACCAGTGCTCAGTACATATAAAGGTTTAAGATGGCTTCCCTGTTCACTTGTACCATCTAGCAATTGAACTAGTCAGCTCAGAGGCATAGCTGTCCATTTAGATATGCCCTCACATGTAATAGAATGCATCCTGCCTTGTAGCTACAAGGGCTGCTGTAGGGTTAACTTGCATATATCACATGCAGGGGCTTTGGCATAGCATACAGTATGCGTGCCATGTTGCGTTTTCAAACATGGTTTGCACCATGTCTCGCAGTCTGCAATGGAAGCCTGCATGCAATTTATGTAGGGGTCCATATGCTACAGCCCTCTATAGACCCTCTTTAGTGCCCATGCCCTAGGTTCTAGGGGTACCACTTACTAGGGACTTACACGGGTGCTAAAGTGTGTGCCTATTGTTTTACAATTAGACCATTTTACCTTGTTTTAGGGAAAGAGCCCTCGCACTAGGGCCTGGTTAACAGGCACATCATTTGAAAAACATCAGTGGCAAAAGGTGGGAGTGACCATGACGATAGGGGGCCCTTTCCCTCAGCTGGCAGGTTATTTTTCATTGGAGATGATCCTCATGCTCTATCGGCAACCACACTTTACTGGTCAAATGCCCCATCATGGTGAAAAAGCATATAGAACATTAAAACCTAGCATGCTAGAGAAAAAGCAGAGTGAGTTTTTAACTGATCGTCCTTTTCAGGTAACTTACAAACGCACTGAAGGACTTTTAAAAAGCTGTGCTTTCCATCACATCACAATATACAAAGAAATAGGAATAAGAGAAGCTAGCTTCACCTCACTTGTGGTCTGCTACCAGAGAAAAATACTCTGTCAGTTCATCTCCATATATGATCAGTTATTTTTTCACTGGAAAAAACATTCTCAATGTACAAAAAATAGGTTTTCAGTGTTGATACTGGACCTTCTGTCATGATAGGTTTAAAAATCGGAGCCAAGCCAGGCTATGCTGTAAATCAATACAGATAAGTCAACCAGTAAGCACCACTGGAGTCAATGATCTGAATTTCATTGAAAACTGAGCAAAAAATTTGTTTAGGATACAAATCTTTTTAATCCCATACTAATTTCACCGTCCCTTGCAAAAATGAATATCCTTCATCAAGATATCGGCAGACGACATACCAGGCATAAGTGTGGCTTGAGGTGACGGCTGAGACACAGCAAGGCAGCTTAGACGGTCCGAGTATGACATGACACGGCAGTTACCAGTCTGTGAAATGAGGATAGCCTTCTCAAAATTGTATTTGTGCTGACTCTGCGAAGATGACAAGGAGCTGAAAACACCCACACGGGAGCTGCTGGGTTGCTGGCTGGAGCTCGTGCTGTGTTGGGCCATTAAAGTTCGAAGTTCCTTCAAAAACAGAAAACGGTCCATTTTAGATGTCTGGAGTTTTCCCAGTTTTCAAAACCATTCTTATGTCAGGGGATCGACCGCTTTGAAACAACGTAAATTTTAACCAATCACAAAAGCAAGTAAAGCAATAGAACAGACTGAAAAAATAAAACATTTCAGGGAAGGACAATTATGTACAAAGCCATTAAAAACAGGAGTGAGAAAGGTGGTCAATTTACGCTAAGAGTTGAAAGCAGTTACATATTAGAGCAAACAATTAAGGTTCCTCTAAGCAGGTCTAAAGGCAGAAGAAAAACTAGCAACTAGCATCAGGAGAGTGAACAGCAAGGCAATAAAACAGAAGATGAAGAGGGCAAATCTAGCAAACCCAATCAAGTGAAAAAATAAATCGGTAAAAAAAGATCAGTAGTATTTAGAAGAGCCACGGAAAAGGACAAAGCCTCTACTGCAAATTTAGGATTGTGGAACTAACAAACCAGTGTTCAGACGTTAAATAAAAAACAAGGTAAATTGTTCATCTAACATGTGAGCCAACATGGTGTGCCAAATACCAACCAGTATGAAAATGCCAGAAGAGGTGTGTGAGAAAGTGTGTGTTTTGACATGGTTACCCCTCCACTTTTTGCATGGAAAATGATGTGATTTTGATTGTAGTGCACAGGGTCCCTTCCAACCAGGTTCCTGTGCCAGTGCTTCTTCCCAAAAATTGTTCCACACTTGGCCACTTCAGCTCCCTATAAGTCGCTAGTAAATAGTGCACTTAGTATCTAGGGCTTGGGAAATGAACAGGGTCCCCTAGAGACCCCTTACCAAGACCATGCCACTGCAGCTTGCATGCCCTGATGCAGTGAAAAACAATAAAGTCAACATGGCACACTGACTGTGTGCTATGCCAACCGGCACTGCCCAAGGTGTAGGTAAGTCACCCCTCTAGCAGGCATTACAAGCCCTAAGGCAGGATGCACTATATCTCATGAGCAGATAAGCCTCTACAACATTTAAGTCTATTCCTTAATATTATAAGTGCCAGGGAAGCCATAGGGAGTACATTGGCTGGAAACTCAACAACTTGAGTTCCCCAACACCATGATAGCTTCACTGAATCCAGGAGCGTTTGGTACCAAACAACTGATGCCAGTGTAGGATTTATTAACGCATGTACCCAAAGGGCACCTCGGAGGTGCCCCCTGAAAACCTACTAACCCTGGTGTGGTCTCTGACTGGCTTTAGGCAGCCTGCCACCACCAGACATGTTTCTGGACCACTGGGTCAAGAGCCTCTGCTCTCGTGCCTGTAACAAAGCACATCCTGGGTGGAGCCGTCACACCTCTTCCCCCCCAGGATGGACACAGTGCTCGAGATGGAAGTTTCAAAGACTTGCCACCTTTTTATTGCGACCCCTGCTGATGGCAGCCGACTGCAGCTCCCAGTTCAATCCACTCACTTTTGGCGGGAGAAGCGGCAGGAACACTTAGGAAGAATAGGAGGTGTGACACTCCCACACCCCTCGCCAACTCAACCACTCAGGTACAGGAGGCAAAAAAAAAGCACATTTGCCAGTGTCCACCATCTTGAAGATGGTGGAACTTTTTCCAAGTAGGGCTTTGCCCCCCTCCAACAAGAGTGGTAGACACCCCAGGTAAGGAACACATTGGTATGTACAGGTTACTCCGCTGTAACGCTCCTATATCTAGTATTTAGGTGGCTCTCCAGACCCGGAGATCAGATGAACGTCGACCTAAGAAGCTTGGACACTGAAAAGCCGCACCAGCACAAGAGAAGAAGGACCAGCAACTGACTATGCATCAGCCCTGCAGGCCACCTTTCGCCTCTGCTACAAAAAGAGGACTCATCCTGTAGGCCCAGTGACCTCCAAAGCCCTGGGAGGACTGCCTTTCTTCGATGAAGATTCTAAATTTCCCGTGGACAGCGGACCTGTCCAGAAGAAACAATCTACAAAGAAACAATAATTCAGCCCTGTGGAACCGCGAACGCTCCTCCGGATCTGCCTCTGCACCTGATGCCCACAGCCCCAATCAAAGTGGCCCACCGGTCCTGTGAAGGTTCCCCAGCGTTTGAGCAAGAGTCTATCGGGGGCGAACCCCTGCCAGACTCCTTCTCGACACTAGCAGCCTCAACTTAAAGACTCCTCCTGACCATGACCTGCCCGGTAAGCGGTTTTCTGACACCCTTGAACCCAAAGCCCCTGGACCTTGTGGATCCTGATTGACGGTGTCCCTACGTCCCCTAGCATCTCTACTGACCTTGGCAGCTGAAGGTTTTCTTCGTCCGGCCTCCTGGCCTGAGCCTGCAGCCTTTCTTCAAGTTTGATCTCCAGCATAGAATTGCATTGGGCGCCAGACGCTGTGTTGGCACTCTGCACCCAGCTGTCCCTGTGCCGCGGAGGGTGTAAGTTTGGTGCTGCCTTGTGGCCGCCCTTATACTTAGCTGGTGGTGCACTCTTTAAATGGATTTGAACCTTGCCTGGTGTTGACCAAAGACCCGTAAGCCTGAATCTGTAAGCAGAGTACTTACCTATAAAAACTGCATTCTTGTTTTTCCTCCATAGATTAACATTGCAAAGCTTAAAAATTGCACTAAGTGTCCACTTTTGAAAGTCGAAAAGTATTTTCCTGAAAAACGTACTTTCCTTTTTGTGAACATCTTGGTCTTAAAATGAACTTGAAACAAGCTAATTTTCTAAAATTGGTGTGGTTCTTTGAGTCGTGTATCATTTATTGATCACTGTGTGCATAACAAATACATTATACTAGTATGTGTTAGGCCTAAGGCTGCTCACCCACACTACCACAAATAGAGCACTTTAGGTTTACATTGAGCCCTGTACACTTTTTGTGGAATCTCTGGATTCTGTGCACGATATAACCACTTAATGGTATACCATATACAGAGCCAGCTTCCTACAAGGCGACAATTCCCATGGGCAAATCTAGTCAACAGCAGGTATGAGTATGCAAAATGGGGCAAGGACAATCCACAAACTATCAAATAGGGGAGCGGAAAGCAGGAGCAAAAGCACCAATTTGCAACAGAGACAGGAGGCCACAAATAATGCCCCAATGGCCAGGAGCAAAGCAAACAATGAGCCCATGAAGGAAGCAATGGGAAAGTCACTAATTAGCAAGATATGTTAAGTCACAACATGATTAACGAAGTGGAGCTTACAAAATATCAAACTAAGTGCAAAATACACAAACCTAGCACACGGGACAGGTAGCATATATTTAGAGAAGAGAATGGTATGGAATTAAGCATCCAGTTCAGTGGGCAGGTTTCAATGTTGTGTTTACAAGAATTAACTGATTATGAGTCGTGCACAACAAAATATTGCACAGCAACACAGAACACAGCGGGTACGTGGCTTCTGCGCCAAGCGTAATGGCCGCAACTCTGTGAGGCTCCGTGTCTCCCTGGACTTCTGCCCGTAATGATTCCGCTCAATGATCTGCTCTGACATGTCGAATCGATCTCATTGACCACCGGAATGCTGTGGAAGACAGCCCTAACCGGGGGGTAGCCATCATCTAAAGCCTGTTCGCACTGGGAACTGCGGCCTGGAGTGCGGTGGAGCCCCTGGTTCTAGTGACTGCTGCGCCAGTCCACAGATGCCTGGGTTCCGGAGGCTCATGTGCCCCGGTGAGGGCGAAACATACTCTGACAGCTCACTGTAGTTATGAAGCTGACACATAGAATGGGTTCTATAAGTTTATTTCTAACAGCCTCACACAAAGTGCGGTGTGAGGAACAGGAGGGGAAACCGTTAGAATGACTACAGTTGAGGAATGATGGGATAACTGTTAAGCAGTGGAACGTTGGGGAACCAATCGCAGGGAAAGGTGGACAATGGGTGCTCTCGCGCAGGAGAGCTCTAGGCAAGGTTGTCACGAGCTGGGTACAGCTCGTGCCTAACAAATACAAGCAATACAACACATCTTCCTCTCTTGATTGTTTAGAAGACCAAGGAAAACATTGCATCTCTTGATACATTAAGAATCCAAACATGTACAGTATTAACTGCAAACAAAATAATCATAACGTTTTGGTCGGTTAATAGTCCTACCAAACCTTCCCTTGACCCTCGGAGGGTCATGAGGTACATCTGTGTCTGAGTGGGAACTATGACGGGTTCTACAAAACCTTCCGCTGAAACCTTGACTGTCAGATGTAACTTCAGAGTCAGAATGTGAATCAACATCGCTGCACCGATGGGGCATCAGGGCACAAGGACTGACATCAACAGACTGGTCTGATGTGTGACAATCAGTGGAGTCAGTCAGATGGTTGATCCTGTGCAAACTCATTTGCTGGTAGTTAAATTTTTCAGTCATTCGTCTAACATCTGTTCAAACGCGCAAGCGCGGAGATAACCCTTTGGGGGTCGAATCCTGTGCTATAGAAGAAAATAAATAAAATAAATAAATAAATTACTGGGCATGGACCCGTGGTCTTTTCCGGTCTCATCATAATCAACCCACAAGTCTCTGCTGGTACAATTTTGCTGAGATTGATTATGATCTTTGTCTTCTAGATGGTATTTTGCCAACCTGTTCATGTGCCAAACCTTACTATCACTGAGTCTAGCAGCATTATTATAAAGTTTGCTTATGTGGAGAGGAGCGGTAAAAACCTGCTCTCACCTTTCCTGACTTTCCTCTCAAGCTTAACTTTCACTAAGTCCCCAATTCTAAATGAATGTTCTTTGACACTGTGTTTGGAGTCATACCACTCTTTATAACATTTTTGTGCTTTGACAATGTTATTTCTGATGGCCTCTGGTGACCATTCCAACTGTTTGGAAGCAGGCATCCAACCCAGATCCTTGCTCACAGCCTGTCTGCTTCTCATGAGGACAAAGGGTGCAGTACATGTGCTGGCACAAAGGGAAATTCTGAAGGCCCAAATAAGTTTGAATAATTCCTCTTCCCAGTTGAGTTTCGCATTTCTAGACAACTGTATGTGTCCCTTTAAGACACGATTGAAGCGTTCGATGAGACCATTGCCTTCGGGGTGATAGAGTGAAGTGGTGTAGTGGGTGATGCAATTCCTCTCTAGGAATGTTTTGAATATTTCTGAAGAAAATTGGGGACCATTGTCGGTGAGTAAGTGTCTAGGTAGTCCTTCACTCAAGAAAAGTTTGTCCAGAGATGAAATAATTGTAGAGCTGTCAATTCCTGAAACAATTTCAATTTCTGGCCACTTGGAGAAGTGATCCATGGTTACCAAGATATATTTTATTACCCCATCGTATCCTTCGATGGGACCCGCAATGTCCAATCCTATTCTCTCCCAAGCCATTGTGGGGGGTTTAAGAGGAGAGAGTGGAACTCTGGATGTTCTGAGGGTTTTGTCAGAGTCATTGCAGTCCACGCAATTTCTAACAAGAATCTCAATTTGGTTGTCAATACCTGGCCACCAATAATTAGCTCTGACTCTCTGCTTTGTTTTGGTGATGCCAAGGTGACCTATGTGGCATAAGTTGAGGATTTTGTTTCTGAGCGAGAAGGGTGCTATTGCTGTGCCAATTCTGTACAACACCCCATTTTCCAGACTGAGTTCATTTCTTATTTCCCAATACGCTCTTGCATCCTCTTGAAGTTGTCGTTTCTCTGGCCAAGAGCTTTTGATGAATTTGCATGGTTCTTGCAATGTGGAATCTCTAGTCATGTGTTGTTTCCATTCCTCATTCGAAATGCCGTTGAGGTCTGTGTTGAACAGTAGTGCTACTTTTTCTGTCTCTTCATGGTCGTCGAGGATTTCCATGTGTGGTAGGGGTAATCTGCTTAGGAAATCTGCCACATTATTCTTTACTCCTGGCCAGTATTCAACTGTGTAGTTGTAATCTAAGAATTTGATAGACATCTTACTAAGTCGTGGTGAGGCATTTTGCAAGCCTGCGGCAGAGAGAATTTTGATTAAAGGTTTGTGGTCCGTACGCAGGTGCCCATTGTATCCCCAAATGTATGCTCTGAAGTGGTTGAGTGCCCACGAACATGCCAACATTTCGCGTTCAATCACAGCGTACTTTTCTTGCGCTGAAGTGAGTGACCTGGACGCAAAAGCCACAACCCATTCATTGTTCTCAGCATCCTTCTGTGTGAGCACAGCACCCAGTCCTTTGTTGCTGGCATCAGTGGTTAAGTAAATTTCTGCTTTTGGGTCAAACCCTTTGAGAAAGGGTGCATTGCTGATCTCCCTTTTAATGGTGTTGAAGGTGTTCATACACTCCGTGGACCACTCAAATTGGTTTCTGTTTTTGAGTAGTTGTCTCAAACTGTAAGTTTTCTCTGAAAAGTTCTTGATAAACCTGGAGTAATACTCGGTTAAACCGAGGAAAGCTCTCACATCTTCTTTGGTGGAAGGGTAAGGAGCATTGGAGATGGTTTCAACCAGGCCCTGTTTAGGTTTAATACCTTCATGACTTATTGTGTGACCCAGGTAGACCACTTTGTTTTGTGACAGTTTACATTTATCAAGCTCAACGGTCAGCCCATGTTTTTTTAATTTTCCAAATACCTGTCTGAGGCATGTGTCATGTTCCACCTGGTTGCTGCCCAGGACCAAAATATTGTCTTGGAAAAACCTCACACCGTCAACGCCCTCAAAGATTGATGTCATGACTCTTTGGAAGAGCGCTGCGGCCGAGGCTAGACCAAACGGTACTCTGATGAAACGGTAACAGCCGAATGGTGTGATAAATGTGGTGTACTTTTTACTGTCAACATGAAGCAGTATCTGGTGATACGCGGATTTTAGGTTGATGATTGAAAATATACGCATATCATTAGTGGCATTGAACATTTCACATATACGGGGTAAGGGGTACTGATCAACAATTATATTTTTGTTGAGATCTACTGCTGCGCCAGTCCACAGATGCCGGGGTTCCGGAGGCTCATGTGCCCCGGTGAGGGCGAAACATACTCTTGACAGCTCACCTACTGCTGATCTGGAAGGGAGCAACGCTGCGACTCGGACCAGAAGCTGCTCCAACACAGAAAGGAAAAGAAGAACAGCGGCAGCCCCGTGCACGGCACATTGCCAGAGGCCTGCGGTCTCTGGAATCACCGGTGGTCATCAAAGCACCCACAACACAGCCCCTGGTGAGTGCTTGCCACGGTTGCAAAATAGAACAAAAGGGGCAGCAGGACGGCGGGCATTAAAGACGTATGAAAACAGGGTTTTAACAGCAAGCCTGTACCGAAGTGCCCTTAATGGTGGAAACTTCCCATGAGGCAAGATGGCACTGACAATGGGACGCGAAGGGGCAGAGGATTATTCGTCGGTGGAGCACAGTGGAGCAACTCCGTGCTAAGGAACACAAAAACAGCTGCCCCCAGTATTTGAAAGGCCGCCTGACCTGGCGGTAACCACCTGGTCGTAACTGCACACGGCTCTGGTCTCCATTGCACGGATCAGCGCTGCGGCTGACTGTAAGCGCCCCCCACGGTGAATGACTGATGTGATTGTGGGGAGACAATAAGCAGCGGCGACTGGATGCCACAAATCACCACGAAGGTGCTGATTAAATGGTGTGTAGGGCGGGAGGCCCATAAAACAGACTGTGATACACAGGAACAGTGGAACGCAGGGGGCACCGCCTGGCCATCAGCTACCCGAGGCAAATATTCACACACATGCATGGTGGGCTGAGTGCGGGAGATACCCAAGCATAGGGCTGATTGCATTGCTGGACGGCGACAAAACACTAACCCAGCCCAAGGCTGTGTGAGGGCCTGAATTGTGCAAGGTGGGAGAAGCTCCGGGCCGGAAAACCAGAGCACACATACTATATAGAGTACGGGCGAAGAGTGTGGCGGTATAGGGGGGGAATCAGAAGCTTCTGCAGTGGTTGGGGTCTTGCCCGATTGCCCAGTAACTGGTCACTACGTCGAGCGGTAAGGGAGCTAAGGGCGCCCTCCACACCAAACTAGACAAGTTCACCATGCAAAAGCAGTCTGAACCAGACGCCTCAGGTAAGGGTGGGGATGAAATGGCGCAAGACTTTACAATAACAGTGCAGTGGAAAAGAAGAACATTTCTGGAAGTCAAGACGCAACTGAGAGAAAAAGGTATCCGATACTCGATGTTACTCCCGGCGAAGCTCAGGGTCGAGGGTCAAAGCGGAGGGTCGCTCCTGGTTCATCGAGACGCCGGAGTCAGAGGCAGACTGTTTGGAGAGGTTGAGGCCAGAAAGAGACAACAACCCTAGAAAAGGGAAGGAACATTTTTGGAATGTTAGGTCTACACAGCAAGGTGGGCGACACGATTCATCTCCAAAAGAGTCTGAGGGGGCCGAAGCACACGGCTGATGGACGAGCACGTTTGACACCCCTGATGGACTGGGCCGAGAAGAGAACGATAAGCGATTTGGCTATATCAGAACATAGATTTGTTATAAGCATGTTGAGATATTGATCGATGGGCGGGAACCGGGGAGACCGGCCTGGAGGCCAACCCCTAACATTAGTTAGTTGTACATGGGGCAACAGGCACTCTGCATTGTTGTGGATTTGGGCAGTTCTACGTCAAGAGTGCAGGGGATCAGGGAGGGGGGTAATGGGGGTTGTTTCATTGTTGCGCTGTTATTTTAGTACAGATTCACACTTCACGAGCATGGACACAAATGGGACAATGGGGAGAGGACAGGACTTTGGATACGAACATCATCAGTCACCTCCCTATGGTTGGACACCCTTGTTGTAGGGAAAGAACTCAGTTATTACACATGGGCATGAGTAGAGCGCGGATCTATGGGCACCACAGGTGAACAAGCATTTACAATGCAACGGTTTCGCCTTTGCAAAAGTTAGAGCTATTGGCATTGTAAATGACAACATTTTTATTTATGTGTTGGTTTTGAAAACAGATAAATAAATGGCATTGTCATTTACATTGCCAACAGCTTAATCTCTCGCAAATGTAAGACCTATTGTACCATACTGAACGAGCTCATCAGACAGCAATTACTACCACACACACACACACCCAGAGCCAGCCACACACACACACACCCAGAGCCACACACACACAGACGAGAGTAAACGATAAATCTAACAGATGGCTTTTACATGACAGAAACTGACTGACGGATAAAGTCTGTAGAGCTACAAGAGGCTACAAATGAAGTTGTTTACTTGTATGGGAGGTACATTTTGCCCACAAGATGACGACTTGGAAGAGTGGCAGCACTCGTTTGTACACGAGTAAAGACCAAGCTCCTTTCCCAGATGGCAAAGCACTGGGAGGGCGAGAACATACAAGAAGTTGCAGATTTCTGGGCTTCTTTGAAGGCTTCGTGGGCTGAGGAGTAAAAGACAGCTGGAGCTCACACAGGGCTGTCGGGCGCCCCTTAGTGTCCAGCTCAAGCTCAGAGAAAGTGTAGCAGGCGCTCCCAGGAGCAGCATTTTTTTCCACATTCCATAAAGTTTTGTGTCTCCCCAGAGCCCCGCCCAGCGCCAAGAGAAACAGGAGGCAGAGAGGGGCAGGCAGCAGCTGAGGCCTAGGAGGGGCGGGGGAACTTTCCCTCCACCGACAAGTTTTCCAGAATGTGTCAGGGGTCATTATTATGGGACACCGGTATCAAGTGGGCAAACAGACATTTAGAGAGAAGCAATTAAATGCAGGACACTGAATAATGTAGAGAGTCTAGACATGCTGAGAACCATTTCTTAGAGGGGTTGCAGGTCGCGCCGCCTGTCCCGTGGAAAGACAGCCTAACTTGCTCGTCAGTGGCCAGTGACTGACAAAATGGTTCCTCTTTCGCACCATCAATGAGTGCGTAGGGTTCCGGTCACCACCCAGGCATTCCACTGACCCCCTGTTTACCGACAGCCTTTGGTGCAGGTTTACTTTTAGCCTTTCTGTTCTCGGGAATGCCTCCGCCTCCTCTAGACGAGCTTAGTAGCCCCTGATCCCTGCAAGAGGAAGGGTGCCTTGTTTGGAAAACAAAAATGGCCATTTTCGATGGCCTGGCTTCCCTGCGCAGCCGCCGGCCGTATACACAGCAGGTCAGCAGGGGGTGAGAGGTTTTGGGGTTCGCACTTCTATGGAGAATGAAAACACTGCACCCTAAAATTCCACAGCCCCAGACAACAAAGCAGAGGGAGGAAATGAGTAGCCAACGTGTTATCTCCTGATTTCCGTGTTAAAGAATAATGCTGATGCCTTGGCAGCATTGTTTTGAGGCACTGTCCGTTAACACACTTGGCTGGGTTTTTTTTTTGTGGGGGGACTCGCCATTACCAAGAGCATATCACCCATAACCAGAATGATAACGCTGTATGGATGTTGGAAAAGTGTAAACAAAGGAGGCGATGATGCACACAGGAGAACACAGTTTGTAAATCTTCTGGGGAGGAGGAGGGGGGGGGGACATCGGTGATCGTTCTTTACTTTCCTCGACCTCCCTTCACTCAAAAGATTTTAAAGTCCCACGTCGGTACATCAAAGAAAGCATACCCAGCTCCCCGATACGGGGTAGGAGCTGCTAGTGTCGTGAATTAGAATACCATAACCAACAAGGGAGAAGATTAAAAGTCGGCGGTAGTTAGCGACTGTGAAAGCAGGAAAGGAGTGAAACTGGACATGGTAGAGTACCGTGTGGGATCATGAGGTCGATACAAAGAATAAAGAAAAGGAAAACAAGCTCTTAAAATAAAAAAAATAAAAGTGGAGGCAAAGTAAACAAGTCAGGTCCCGGGCCGGCAGCCAATTACAGCGCGGCCCGGGGAATGACGTCACGGAGGTGTCCCGGGCCGGCAGCCAATCACATCGCGGCCCGGGGAATGACGTCACGGGGGTGTCCCTGGCCGGCAGCCAATCACAGCGCGGCCCGGGACGCACGGCAACAAGGGGCGGGACTTAAAAAAAGAGTCAGAAACGCCCACGATTTGCGTTCTGACCGGGAAAAAGTTATTGACAACTATGTCTTCCAATGGTTAGCCTCCATTTATGGACCTAGCCAATGGAAGAAGGGGCTGGTTTAAGTCCCCCATACTGTTCTAACATTAGATTTCGCCTGCGCGAAATGCTGCTTGCGCAGCTTTCGACAGGCGAAACCTAAAAAGGTTCAGGCAATACTCAAAGATGTGGGGAATATGATGCTAACGTTTCCCAACAGGAAGTTGCCACTAGGGGGAGACCTCAACTCAGTAATGTCGGAACGCCTAGACAGTTATCCACCCAGGGACATAGGCCTATCTCAGCTGACACTCCCACACTTCATAGACGCAGTGGGACTAATAGATATATGGAGGGTGCATCATCCCACTGAGACAGGTCACATATCACACGGGGGTTCATAATAGTCTGTCTATAACAGATTATGTCCTTACCCCGGCAGATCAAGTACGGAACATTAAGGAGATTGGGGGTGCCGACACTTAATTGTCACTGGTTCAGTAGCTCCCTGTTGGTTGCGTTTTCGGGATGTAGCTCTTTTCTTCACACCCCCATAAAACAACATGTTATTTAACTGTTTTCGGGATGTAGCTCTTTTCTTCACACCCCCATAAAACAACATGTTATTTAACTGTTTCCAAATACAGAACGTTTTTGACACATAAATAGAAAGACATCAGCATGCCCTCTCACCATTTTTTGCCTAGGCGTCGTAAATTGAAGGAAATAAAGACGCCTTGCGCATGAGAACCACAGAGAACGATCGCTCTGAAAATTAAGGTAATCTTTTACGCAAAATGCTGAATTTGCTTTTAAGTAATTCAGGGAACAGGAGAAGCTAAAAATCCCCATTATTATTTGCACCGTAGGTACCCAGCTCAGCCCTGAGGAAGAACCCGGTTAACTTAGATAAGGGTTTGGAAACGCGTCGGCTGTTTGGCTGTTCCAAGGAAATCTATACATTGGCTGCTCCAGGAATTGAATACCTAAGCTCACATATAGGGCTACCAAAGTTAATCTTTAGGAACCATAAACGTAACAAGCCCAGTGTGACTAGTCCTACAAACTTTGAACACCAAAAAGTTAGGACTACATCAAAAACACACTCTGGTGTACCGATTCTTGTAATCTATTTTTGTTTGTTTAATCAATATGTTTAGAAGTCAGTACATGTTGTCATTTATGTACTCACATATAATCACTTGTATGATTTGTTATACTGATTTTTGTAGTAGCTGTTTTATGTTATAGGCATGTGAAAACCTCAGACTTATCTAGGATGTGTAAATGTATGAAAACTGAAATGAAATGTATGAATTAAATACAAGAGTTTTCGCAATTCAAAAAACGAAACTCTATGGCTGCTTTCAAATAAAGAGCAGTCTTATCTAAATCCGAGCACAGGCACTCATTTTTTGTACAATGATTGATTGTCCAGCCGGGGACCGTAGGACAAAACCCCTTTAGTTTAAAAACCACCTAGATTACCATCACACTTTTCCCCTGAAGGATCGGAAACCTGAAAGCTGGTATCGACTTTACCTATGGGAATGTTCTTAAGAGAAGTTGCCCAAGTGTACTACGTAAACCATAAGAAAATAATCAAGTGTGCAAAGGAGGAATGGTACCAGGAAAAGTGGTCTAGTTTTTCCTCTGCCCCAAACTGTAAAGATTTTAAAACATTCTGGTCAATAATTAGTGTAGGTTCTGGACAAGCAAAACAAGCGGTAGAACCCAATCTAGCGCCGAAGTATGGGAAGACCATTTCCGGGATTTGTACTCTTGCGAGGCTACCCCAGAAGATGCGTCTGTAAATTTATTTGCCCATGGCTCACGCACCTTCTGCCCTGAGGAGTGCACGGTCACGGTGGCTGAAGTGTGCACTGCCATTGACAAACTTGCATCAAATAAAGCACCCGGCCTGGACAAGCTCCTGGGCGATCTCTTTAAGCATCAGCCTAAAGTTTGGGGCCTTTATCTCCGTTTGGTTTATAATGCAATCCTGAGAGGCATGGTGCTCCCCAGTACTTGGCTGGGAGCAGAGATAGTACCTATCTTTAAAAAGGATTCACCTCTGCTCCCATCCAACTACAGACCCATAAGTCTCATTGACGTTCCCCAGACGATCTTCGCGAGACTTATTTTAGATCAACTGCAGGACTGGATGGAGGAGTTTGAAATACTTAGCCCCTATCAGGCAGGGTTCAGGAAAAACACCTCTACCGTAGACCAAATTTTCCGATTAGTGATATTGCATTGGAAAACGGTGCATATAGAGAGTGGCAGTCTATATGGTGTTCGTGGACCTGCCTTCGATCTTGTACCTAGGGGCAAATTGTGGAAAGTCCTTTTAGAGTTGGGCATCCCCAACCATCTCCTCTCAGTCCTGATTAGGCTACACAAGGCAAATTTCGCCCAAGTCAGATGCGGGGAAGAGTGGTACTTTGACATCCAGATTCCCCGTTGGCCGGGGGGTAAGGCAGCCCTGTGTGCTTGCACCGACCCTGTTTTGCCTCTACGTCAACGGGGTAATCACGCATCTGAATGGAGTGTCGAATAATGACGCGCCGAAGATAGCCGGGAATAGGGTACCGGCGATAATGTTCGCCGACGATAACCTGTTGCTTTCTAAATCCCCAATGGGTATCCAGAGAACATTGGATGGATTTGTAGAACTTTGCAATGAGCGGGGTTTGGAGATCAAAACATTGAAAACAAAATTCATGATCTTCAACCCACCCAGAACCACAAGACCCAATTCCACCCTTAGCAAAACAATACTGGAAAGGGTAAGCACCTTTGTTTATCTGGGGGTCACGATTAATGAGAGCTTGACGTGGGGTCCCCAGGCAATGAAATATCAGTTAAAACTTGCCCAATTAGCGGGTGGGATCCTGAGGCTAACTAATGTTTCATCGATAAAGCCTCTTGGTCCACCACTAGAGGTCTACAAATCACAGGCGAGGGGTGCAAGTATGTACGGTGGCGAGTTATGGGATCACTGCAATAAATCCAAAATTATTAGGGTTGAGAACAAGTTCTTAAGGAATTTGTTAGCTCTTCTGCCCAGTACCCCGCTCCTCCTACTGAGACTTATTTTATTTTATTTTAGAGGTTTTATATAGCGCTGGCTGGACCCGGGGGCATCAGAGCGCTTTACATATTGTGAGCCAGAAGGTAAAAACAACGGGACCCAAAAACATAGCAGTATTGTATATACACAACATATACGTCAACATATGGGGGACTTCAGGAGGATAAATATGGGAAGACAAAAAACACCATACTGTGGAGTAAGTGGTAATTATAATTACATAGGCACAAAAAATTAAGAAGAGCGCTGGGAAGATAGGGCAGTAAGGAAAGGGAGGGTAGTGGTCAGTTAGGTTGATAAGGAAAGGGAGGGTAGGTCAATACATTGGATGGGGTTGGAGAGGGATGATGAGGGCTGAGGGTTGACGACGGAAGGGAGGTGTGGGGGAATGCGAGGGTGGTAGACAGGGAGGGTGGAGGTGATGAGAGGAAGGGCGGGTAAGGCATTGACTTGGGGATTACACCAATTGAGGAGGAGCTAGCTCTAAGACCATTAAGGTACTGGGGCCGGCTCTGGGTTACACCTGAGCTGGTTAATTATAGCCAAGAGCTTAGAGAAATACTTAGCTGTATCAGAGTATGTAAAATACCATGGCTCACCTTCATTAAGAAGGAATTCACTAG
Source organism: Lissotriton helveticus (assembly GCF_964261635.1). NCBI lineage: Eukaryota > Metazoa > Chordata > Amphibia > Caudata > Salamandridae > Lissotriton > Lissotriton helveticus. Next base: position 656,197,443 of record NC_136073.1, on the reverse strand, counting down.
ACTGGGACTGTCAGTCCTATGGGCCGTCCCCGAGAGGGGATGTAACCAGATCTCTGCCATTATGCTTACAAAAGGATATCGTGATGAGAGCTTGAATACGGCTATGCGCACCCCCAAACACTGCTCCAGAACTGTGTCCTTTCTCATGGCAAAAGATACATATAATTTTGAAGGCTTCCTAGGCGTCATCTATCCTGTCATAGCCAGAAAATTGTATGTGCAATGGCGGCACGGTGTACTACCCATACGGGCCTTCACATGCAATTGAAGCATGTCCAGCCCAAAACTTGCCCTCTCTGTGAATGTGACAGTGAATCAGAGCAACATGTCTTCTTCTTTTGCCCCGCATACATCAAACCAAGGAAACACTGGCTTGTCCCACTATGTAAAAATCTTGGTTTCCGGCAATGCATGCAAGCGCTTAGAGCTATGCAAAATGACACCTCAGGACCCATTGTCTTCGCAGTTTCGTGTTTCTTAGCAGCTATGTGGCGCATAAGGAGAGCTTCAATTACCTAGGGCTAAGTGTCTCCTACTAGACAAACGATTTACTCTGTTATTGAGGTGTTCCTTAGTCCCTTAGTATACTCTACAATGTGCCCTTATCTTAATGTGATCTTATTGTGACTGTTATAATTAATTGTCATGTTTTAATAACGATAACTTTTCACTATATTAATGATGCATGTCTTTTAAATCTGTGCTTTTATGGTATTTTTTACCGAAATAAAGATTTTATGATGACTACGTAAATGTATTGTGATTTACAATCTGCATTGCTCGTGATATTTGTATCGTTGATTTTTATTGTCAACAAAAAGCATTAAAAAACAAAACACAGAACACAGTATTGGGTTGATTGGAAATCTAGAAGCAATGGTCCACAGAAGATAAATCTGAACGGCTCACTGACAAGGAAAATTAAGAATCGATCAATGGTCATATACTTCAAGTGACTAATGAAAAGGAAATTCAAGCATATTTAGTGCTCTATCCAAAATGTTCAACCCACCTTTTTCGCCTTCTCACAGCTAGGTATGTATGTGTTTATGTATATGGTATTTCTACAGCGCAACCTAACGACCTAGCTAAAAGGCAGCGCAGTGCTGTACAGGAGCAAAAAGTAATTGAATCACAGAATGTTCACTGCTGTTATCCACTTATGCAGATCAGAAGTCTCAGTAATTGAGGGTCACGCCTATGTCAGAACTCCAGTATAGAGTTAAGAAAGGCTCAGACAAGATGCTGCTTGCAGAGACATGCATGCTGGTAGGTTACTCTTTTCTTGATTGAGGTCATTACTATCAACACAATTTCACTGATGGAGTTTTCACTCTCTTTATCAGTGTGTGGAGAAAGGCTACCTCCAATGTTCCTGGATGATCTCACTTACAACATGTATAAACAATTCAAAGTTGCTGCGTTCACCAAGGTTTAAATTAATCTTGTGCATAAGCTTTGAATTTATATACTCCCCTTCTACACTTTTATAATGCATTATTCAAACCCAAAGTGTTCTAAGAAACGTTAATGAAGGTGCTGAATTCACAGCTTCGAAGGGATCAATCTATTAGATGTCCCATAAATATGTGCCTTAAGACGACATTATCAACAGGTACCACCGGCTTCCTCGGGAAGCAAAGCCCTACCTACCAAATCTGGCTGTAACCCTGCTTTAATTTATGGAGTGTGGGTTACAAATATTCTATGACGGCTGAACTCTGAAGTCCTTCAGAACCTATTTCGCTTCTTTAGCTTTCCCAGAGTCTGTGACTCGGCACATCTGCAAGTAAGGTCTCCCAAGAATGCAGAAATAAGAAGATGAAGTGTCGTTTCTCGTACAAGTAAGAGAGAGAACATGTGCAAATATGCTGAGGGAAAGTTGTCATTGGAATCCATATCAGGTGCATGGCATGAACAGGTGTGAGTGGAGAACCTGCTCGTTCAGCTAACAGCATTGTAATGACCAGCAAGAAGTGCAGAGTCATCAAACGCTTCACCAGCTTTGTGACCAGGTCATGCCTGTAATAGACTACTAAGGAGCTATATAGTATTACTGGGGTGCGGTATAAAAGGCAACAGTATCTGGTAAAGACATATACATACCAAGCTCCAAAGATAATCTAAGAGTGAACAGTGCAATTATGCCGCACTCCCTTTACGTAGGCACAACAGCAGTGCAAAAAACCTTTGAATGCTGAACGAGGATGTCCATGGATAGATAGGCACTTTACAAGTGTTGTATTATAATAATAATTAAGCCAGCTACAGCCTGCAGGTATTTCCAAAGGCATACATTGTAAGATATGCAACACTCTTGATAACTTAATCATGTTGGCAAACGCAATGTGTCCCACGAAGATCATCAGGAAGGAAATCCAAAGGATACCACACTCTCTAGGTTGTAGATCCGGTAATTTAGATTATCTGTAAATAGTGTCCATTTAGTGATGAATTTGGACACCTGAACACTTAAAGGAACTGGCACCAACTCGAAACTGGAGCCAGAAAAAGTGATAGAGGACTGATTTATAACAGACTGGTAGGGTAGACTGTTTCCAACTGATCTGGTCAAGAGCATCAATATCTGTGAAAATAACTTCTGGCAGTGAAAGTGTGTGTGTGTGGGGGGGTTCAAATATACATCAGTATATCATCTGCATAAACTAATATGGCATCTGACTATTTCCAACTATCTCCCTCGTACACTTACAGTTGATTATCTGGGCCAGATGATGAAGAGTTAAACAGATAAGTGGAAAAAAGAGGCATCCGTCTCGTATTTCGTGAATCTGAGACATGGGGATATCTGCTTCTTTTTAGTCTTAGCCCATGCCCTAAACGCTCTATGCAGAAAAGACATTCTGGACATTAATTGCTTAAGATCAAAACTTCACAGTAGTTTAATCATTACATGTAGTAAACCAGACTAGCTGGCTTACCCTTCAAACTTTCCATAAGGAAGAAGAGCCGCCTAATGAAATGTAGAATGTGCTTGCGAACAGAACTCTGATCTTCATTAGTCAAGCTCCGAAATACTCGTGACAATTTGCGGACGAAGATTGTGCTTAAAATCGTCTCTACATCCATTATAGACACCAGACAGCTAAGAATTTTGGAGGAGATAAAGGAGAGCATGAGAACAGGAAACAGAATGTCAGCACACCTTACAAATACTCACCTTTGCTTAGGTACCATTTAAATTACCTTAATAGCATCCATCATGCTGCCTGACTAGTACGTATCTGCTAATATTCTAAGAGCTGTAGTGCATTATCTCAGCACATTAATAACAATTGTCACACCGCATTCCACATTGCCAGTATCATTAAATATCTCACTGAAAAAGGCTCAATACTTTGAAGTACTTCCACTGGTAGATTATTACTGCCTTCCGATTTTAATTTAAACCCAGGGCATGAGGTACCTATTTTTCCAATAAGACTACACTGGACGTCCTCAAAGGTCCTGCATGAGTGTATGGATGTATGCGTCTTTCCTTTGAAACGATTCCACATTCATGATTTTTGGTGAGGAAAAAAATAACAATGATATTTTAATATGAGGAAAATAGTTGTACTTATAATTCCACTAGCGGGCAGAAAATTTATTTTTTTAATTATCTCAACCAGGTATCTTCGTTAGTGTTTGCAGCTCATGAAAACCTAATAGCGATTGGTTGCCAAAAATCTTTTGAGAACAGAAAAAAAGTTCACCCTGTAGTAAATATATTGAGATTGGATTCCAAGTTATAAATGGTTACATTTTCCTAATTAATGATGTTATTAACAGGTCTCGATGAACAGAATTAATTGGCTTATCAATGTGGAACTTTGGTTGACACTTAATTTCAGTAAAAAACGGATAAACCAGTGTTTCTCAAACAGTGGGTGGAGACCCACTGGTAGAACGCAAGCAGGTTTTTGGTGGGTTGTGAACGTACAAACAATTAAAAAAAAGTCATTAAATTCTGCATTTTCCTCGACACATTTTCTGCAATTCAAAGAGTGTAAATGACAGGCTGTGTTTTCTGAAAAATTGCTGCTTGTTCTTTTACGTGGGGATTGGTGTTTACAAACTCCTCTCACTTTGCAGACAGAAAATGAAGTCACATGAATTTTTTGACAATCTTGCTATGGTACAAGGAGTGCTAAAGGAAAGGCAAAGAAAGTTATTGTTGCAACAAACAACAAAATTTAAATATCTTTATACAAGCTGTACACATTCAGAGGTAAGGAAATGAAAAATTAGGCACTTTTTTTGAAAACAAAGATTTTAATTGGATCAAAACAAAATCAATAAACTACTCGGTGATGAACAAAAGGTAAATATCCAATTAAATCGGATTTCTCCATATTACAATTTGGTGTAATATAGTTTTATCAGTAAAACTATCTTTGTACAAATTTAGTGTACATTGTAATGAAAAATGTGGCATCTGTAAATGATAGTGCTCTGCCACACCACGCTTTAGTTACATAAAAAAAGAGAAATCGGCTACCTCATTTCCATCAAAGCTAGGTGGGTTGCATAGCTTTGTTATTCTAAAAATTGTGTTGTGGTTCTAAAAAGATTGGGAAGCATGTGATAGTCCATTTAAGTACTCGAAACATGTTTGGGAAAGATCATTAATGCGCTCTTTTTGCTTAATTTTGGATCAAATACAGATGGTGGTAATGAGAGCTGAGGAGCACATAAAGTAGTAGAATCGAAGGAGGCGTGCTCGGCCCAAGGGCGAGAACGTTCACCCTCACCGGAGACCGATGAATGCCAGGCTGGGCTCTCTCTACAGCATCCTTTGCTGCACCTCCCCCTTTCAGTACCAAGTTAGTAACAAATTATTCGCTAAAGAGTTTGGCTGCACCAAATCAGCTTTCAAGTAGTGATACCATTAATTTACCCCTGCTGCTTGGCCATATGTAGTGGTACTGCAGCACATGGCATGCAAATGAATCATTTGTGCAGCTTCGACACAAGTTTCTGAATTGGCTCCATCTCAAAATGGACCTCCCCATTTAAAAAATCCAGGATATTTTAATGGTTCACAATTCGGTGGGCCCACTAGAGAAACCCTTAGTGCAAGACTGTGTGAAATCAATTTCTGGCACCCAAGGCTCACACATAATTTGCAATTCACGCACGGCCAAAGAGACACACAAGTGTAGCATAAAGTTATTCCCCTTAGGTTTCTTTTACCACCGGCTGCAGAATATGGTAATGAACAATCTTCAAACCGAATGTTTTAAGTCAGCCTATTTCCAATCAATCATAGCATTTGTAAAGCGCACTACATACCCGTGAGGATCTCAAGGCGCTAAGGGGGGGGGGGTGGAGTGCTGCTACTGTTCGAAGAGCCAAGTCTTGAGGAGTCTTCTGAAGGTCAGTAGGTCTGGGGTCTGCCGATGGGGAGGGTGTTCCATGTCTTGGTGGCAAGGTGGGAGAATGATCTGCCGCCGGCGTTCTCCTTTCGGAGGCGGGGGACAGAGGCGAGGGTGCGGTCTATGGAGCGGAGCTGGCGGGTGGGGGTGTAGAAGCGGAGTCGGCTGTTGAGGTACGCTGGTCCGGTGTTGTGGGTTGTGGAGTGCCTTGTGTGCGTAGGTGAGGAGCTTGAAGGCTATGCTCTTGTTGACAGGGAGCCAGTGCAGGTCTCAGTTGGGGTGTGATGTGGCTGCGGCGAGGGATGTCAAGAATCAGGCATGCGGAGGCGTTCTGGATGCGTTGGAACAGTTTCAGGAGTTTGGCCAAGGCTCTTGCGTTGAGGGTGTTTCTGTAGTCCAGTCCGCTGCTGACGAGGTCCTGGGTGACTGTCCTTCTCGTTTCGGTGGGGATCCACTTGTAGATCCTGCGGAGCATGCAGAGGGTGTTGATGTAGGAAGGTGGAATCTGACTATATGGTTACCCCCTCTTTTTCCTGGCGTTTTGCTGGTTTTCGACTTAGTTGGCCTGGGACCCTGCTAATCAGGGCCCCAGTCTATCTGCTTTCTCTATAAAATGGACTCCATGTACTTTAGGTACATACCAGATTGGTTACTGGGTCACCCTTGTGAGCCCCTGTATAGTGTACCATAGGTACCCAGGGCATAGGTGCACCCTAGGCCTACCAGGGGCTGCAGCATGTATTGTGCCACCCCTGGTTTGCCTTCCAAACTGACACCACAGGTCTGTTCACACAGCCTGGGTAAGGTGGTGTAATCACCCCTTACTTAGATATAGTATACCTATATCTACCTTTATATATAGACATATATACACCTATAAGCCACTCCTATGGTAGGCCTCGACAATCCTGGAGGCAGAGTGCTTGGTTTTATGTGAGATCTGAGCCCCTCTGCAGCTTTCGGAACCATCTCCTTATAGCTGTTCTATGATATAGCCATACCATATACTCTTAAGTGCATTATAATCCTCGCGGTTAATGCTAACGTTGGTTTGGCTTGATCAAAACATGTTGTGTAAGGTGTCAAACACTTTGGAATACTACACCCCCCCACCGCCAGTCCTGGCGACAGGGGTAGCATTCCACCCTTTTAGAGGGAGAAGACATGTAGTTACTGTTTTACCCGGTTAAAGGTAAACAGAGCCTCAGCATCAAAAAATGGATGCTGCTGCCACAGACACAAGTCTGACCTCCTGCTGCTGGACGAAACACCAGAAGGGGAGGCCTGGACAATAGGTTTCCTGCCTTGGGAGGTGCTGGCACCTCCCCAGACAGGGGTTTTGTGTATCGGGGCAGTGAGGGCTGCATTCAGTGAATGCTTCTGGACACTGCCTGGGGCACACAAGGTGCTCCAAGCATAGCCCGTTTCAAACCAGTTGCTGGGGCGCACAGCCCCAGCTCTGGCGCGAAACTGGACAAAGGGAAAGGGGTGTAACCATCCCCTTCTCAGGTCCACCCATAGGAGGGACCTAGTCAGGTAATCCAGCCCCCATTCTTAGTATACGTATAGGAGCTGTGTCCCTGGGACTTTAGATTATCCTGGAAGAATCTTTGAAAGACATATCTTGGACCTTCGACATTCTATTCTGACTGGTAGACGGAAGACATCTCCCTTGTGGTCAAGGAGTGACCACCCTGTGCAAACAGCCACCAACAGCAAATTTGCCGGTCTGCAGTTTCAAGGCTCCCGTCGGAACCCGAAGACTCTGCGACACAAGAACTGGACTTCCAGACTTCTGACCCCGACCCACATCCACAGCAAAGCTGAGACCCGTGGCAGACACGAGAGACGTGGGACCAGACATCTTGGACATCCTGTATTTTGCTACCTGCACTCCTTTCCTGAAGCCTCAGTAAGTTGTGCATTGGGGTACGAGAAGCCCCAGCCCCGAGCACCATTTGCACCGAAGCCCAGGCCCCCACACTCCGCCAGTGTCCCGTGGGCCCTGCCTTTGCATTTGAGCTCGATGCGTCTTCCCGGTTCCTTGCCCGTTGGCTTGTGAGCCCCCTGAAGACCTTCCTTTGAATTTAACTTGCTTTCCTGGTTGCTCCAGGCTTGATCCAGCTTCCTTGAAAAGGAGAAGCGCCACAGACCTTGCTGGTGTGCAACAGAGGCAATCTCGACATCCTGCGTGGGTTGCGGTTGCCAAGGCTTGTTGGGTCCAATCCGGATACCCACACCGCAGTCATCTAGATCCATCGTGGGACAGCACGAATCCAGCGCCTGGTCATCGTCGATGCCTCCTGGACCTCGTGGCTGAAGAGACAAACTCACCTTCTTCACCTTCAAGTACCCAACATCGCCTGGTTCCTTCCTGGTCACTGGCTAATGACCCAGACTCTGTCCCCTCTGCTTTCAGGTGCTTCACATCTCTGATCCACCCTTGGATCCACCCGGACACTTTCCCTCTGGTCACCTGCAGCACTTCTTTGCAGCTCTCCATAGAAAACGACGACGAAACCCGACACGAAAAGACACCTATGCACCCGGCTTCCCTGGGTGAGGTAACACAAGTACTCTGGTGCTCCCCTGGGTCTTGACTCTCGAAGTGTCCTAGTTTAAAAGGGTTCCATCCTAGTCCATCCGGAAGTGTCCTTAAGTTGTGTATTTGTAACTTCTTTGTTTCCCATAGAAAGTCAATGGTAACCCGCGTCTGTGTTTAGACACTGCACGCGTCTCCCGAGGGCCTCCTCCTTCCTATCCTTTGGTCGAGTAGAGTAGCCCCAGCGATTCCACAGGCCTCAGGCCTGCTTTCTAACTCTCACGTGGTACTTATGCCACTTTCTTAGTATATGGTTTGTGAGGCCCCTAGGGCATAACGTATACTGTGCAACTTATCGTATATTAACTGTGTGACTTGTATTGTAGTTTTACCTCGGACCTCATAAAGAGTGCAGAGGGGTTGTGTTTAGATTAAATACATATATATTTGATATATACCTTGTGTGCTGTCCTTTCATTTGGTTCTCAAGGGATTATATATGGTAAAACAACTTGCTTAACTCGCCTACTGAAGTGCTGGTTCATGCTACCATTAGGATAGCTTTCTATAAGGTTGACTTTACAACCAGCATCAATAAGGGTTGATTAGACTGGTGCAAGGTGCCCACTAGAACTCGTGGACATCATATGCCGGGCTAACTTCTCACAGTTGAAGCAGGAGGAAGAGACGGCGATGACCTGCTTTGTCATGGAGAGGGTGGAGTCGAGGATGACCCCTAGGTTGCGTGCGCGGTTGGTGGGCATTGGGGCTGTTCCTAGTGCAGTCGGCCACAAGGAGTCGTCCAAGGCCGAGGGGGTGGATCCGAGGATGAGGCCCTCCGCCTTGTCCGAGTTCTGCTTCAGTCTGCTGTTCCTTATCCAATCGGCGACGGCCTTTATTCCTTCATGGAGGTTGGTTTTGGCGGTGTGGGGGTCCTTGGTGAGGGAGAGGATCAGCTGGGTGTCATCGCGTAGGAGATGATGTTGAGGTCGTGCAGTCGGGTGACGTGGGCGAGCGATGCCATGTCGATGTTGAACAGCGTTGGGCTGAGGGATGAATCCTGGGGAACGCTGCAGATGATCTCGGTGGCTTCGGAGCGGAAGGGGGGGGTGAGGCAGATGCTCTGTGTTCTGCCGGAGAGGAAGGAGGTGGTCCAGTCCAGGGCTTTCTCTTGGATTCCGGCGTCGTGGAGGCGTGGTCATAGTGTGCAGTGGTAGACCGTGTCGAAGGCCGCTGACTGGTCCAGGAGTATGAGGGCCGCGGTTTCTCCTTTGTCTAGCAGAAACCTGATGTCATCGGTGGCAGCGATGAGGGCAGTTTCGGTGCTGTAGTTGCTGCGGAACCCGGACGGGGAAGGGTCTAGGATGCTGTTCTCCTTGAGGAAGCTGGTCAGTTGTTTGTGGACGGCCTTCTCTGGGACCTTCGCCGGGAACAGGAGAAGGGAGATGGGTCGGAGGTTTTTGAGGTCCTTGGGTTTCTTGAGTAAGGAGTTGATCTCTGCGTGCTTCCACCTCTCCGGGAAGGTCGCTGTCTCGAAGGAGATGTTGATGGCTTTCCAGAGATGGGGTGCGATGGTGGTGCTGGCTTTGTTTAAGATGTGGTGTGGGCAAGGGTCTGACGGGGATCCGGAGTGGACGGGGCTCATGCTCTTGATGGTGTTGTCGTCGTTGATGTTGGTCCAGGAGAGCAGGTGGTTGGTGCGGGTGGTGGTCGTGGGGGCGGGGCTCTCAGTGGTTGCCGAGGTATTCACGGCGTTGAAGCGGTCATGGATGTCTGCTATCTTGCGGTGGAAGAAGGTGGCCAGGGAGTCGCATAGGACTTGCGAAGGTGGGATGTTGTTGGTGTTGGAGCTGGGGTTGGAGAGTTCCTTCACGATGTTGAAGAGCTCTTTGCTGTTGTGTGCGTTGTTGTCTAGGTGGACTTTGGAGGAGGCCCTTTTGGCGGATCTGATGAGGTGGTGGTGTCTGCGGGTGGCATTCTTGTGGGCTGCGTTGCTTTCCGGTGTTCGTTCACGGATCCAGTTCTTCTCCAGCTTTTGGCGGGTTGGCTTGGAGGGCTGGAGGGCTGGAGGTCTTCGGTGAACCAGCTGGCTTTCTTGCTGGAGTGGCTGTTGATCCACTGTCTGAGGTTGAGAGCGTCGGTGTCGGTAGGGTCTGTGGGTGGGCTCTGGGCGAGGGTGGTGGATAGCTGGTCTTTGTTGATTTTGCTTCAGCAGCGGCGCGGCGTCTGTTGGGTGCGGTGGTGCGTGGTGGGTTTCCAGAAGGTGAAGTGGATGCAGTGGTGGTCGGTCCAGTGGAGCTCGGTGGTGTGGTTGAAGTAGACGTGGGAGCTTGCAGAGAAGATGGGGTGAAGCGTGTGGCCAGCGGAGTGGGTGGGTGTTGTGATGTTTTGTCGGAGTCCAAGGTTGGCGAGGATGTCGATCAGGGTGGTGGAGTTGGTGTTGTTGTTCAATCTGCAACTGCTACTTGCTTCACAGCTCTCTAGCTTAACAGAGAATGACTGCAGGTGTGGCACCGGAGGTTGCAAGAGGAAGATCAGCAACAGCAGTGGTAAGTTGAGATGTAGGGGGTCGTAGGAACACAGTCTGTTCAGCTCACCGCTTTCCAAAGCCCAGTGGCTTTGGGTGCAGGGGTGCCTTTAGATGTCGGAATCTTCCTACCGGAGCCGGTCAAGGTGGGGGCTCTGGATTGACACTGCAGGCGCCGTTGTGAAGAGCGGAAGAGGTTAGCCAACCCTGGAGAGGAGGTCAGGATTGCTGGGGAGACTTCACTGGAAGGTGAGCAACTCAGACTCGGGCAGTGGGTGTCCGGTGCAGAGTGGGCAGGAGACCCGGATTCGGAGTCTTTGGAGTCGGTTTCTTCTTGACAGGTCTGCTGTCCTGGGAGATTGGAGTCTTTATTAAATGCAACAGTCCTCCCAGGGGTTTTGGAGGTCATTGCTCCAAGACATGTTGCAGGGTGGTCAAAGCTGGAGACAGGTCGGTAGGGCTGGAGCCAAGGCAGTTGTCTTCTGGCTTCTGCTGCAGGGTGTCTTCTTTCTTCTTAGGTCATCGCAGATCTGAGGGTCAGGTCTGGGAAGCCCCTTAAATACTAAATGTAGAAGTCGTTTTAGGGGAGTAGCAGGTATGGCCACTAGGCACCTTACCTGGGATGGCTGCACCCTCTATTATGCGACCCTCCTATGGAAGGGGGCATAGAACTAGCCCTGATTGGAGGGGTCCCCCATCTTCAAGATGGCGGGGAGGGAAAGTTGTGCTTCACTTCGCTTCCTTTCACCCTAGGGGTGGGGTTGCTAGAGGCGGGCACACCTCCTACCTTTTTAGGTCTCCGCCTAACGAAGGCTGCGCTTGCACAGTCTCGCTGGGGAGATCTTATGTTTTACAGAGTGGGGCTTGAACCCGCCCCTCTTCTCCATTGGCTGGCTTCCTAAACGGAGGCCAGCCATTGGAGGAGAGGGGCGTCACTCAGTTTAAGCCCAGTCTTTTTGGGATTCGGGTGGGTGTTTTTTACTTTCTTTCTCTCCTCTTCCCATTGGCTGGAATTTTACCTTCCAGCCAATGGGAAGAGGAGAGAACGAAAAACACGCCCCCCGAATCCCAAAATGACCATGCGTTTCTCCGAGGCATTTCTGCTTCGCCTCGGAGAAACGTGGTGGTGTTTCTATGTCGTGGGAGCAGGTGAGTGATCGGAGGACGGGCCTGGTTGCCCCCAGTCTTCCCCCCCCCCCGCCGTACTTCGGCTCTTTCTGGAGCTGCTCGGCTTCGCTCGCCTCCCCCCCTTCCCTATGCCCGCAGCCCTCCTCCGTCCCGCTCTCACCTCCCCCCTTCTCTCTGCCATACTTTGGGACGAGTTCGCGCTGCCGACTCTTGTGCGGGAACCAGGGTTCGAGCCTCGGGGGTCGCGTTCACGTCCGGTGTTTCTGGGCAAAGCTCTTCTCTCCCGTGCCTTTCCATTTCAAGCACTGAATAAGATACCTTGTATTGATGTGTGCTCGGCCTAAACACAATAAGGGGACTCACATCACAAATGCATGGGTGAGAGCAAATGATCCGGGCAATTTGTGGGCTCTGGTGTTGGGCTGGGTGTGTGTACGACAAGCTCAATTAATACTCAGGCTGAAGTGTGTAGGATAACTCGGAGCAGACAAGACAGGTCGGTGGCAGAACGGTGGGAAACAGCCTGGGGTATTAAGAGCAACCGATGAGTAAGCGGTGCGCTGTGATCTCAGCGTGCCTGAAGAAGGACAAGCCGCTTTGCGGGCATGGTGTAGATGGAAGCATGACCGGGCAAGAGGTATGCGCGGTGGGGCGAGTGAAGAGGAGCAGGAACAGACAGCATTTTATGCAAATCCAGTTTAGTTACTCACATTGTGTAGCCTCGAGCCAGGAAACGTTTGAAGTGCAGGGAGGTAAAACTGATGTATTCATCTCACAAATGCTTCCTAACATGTTTCCGAGCATGTAAAGTTCTGCCCATACTTTTTACTTGCTCTCGTTTGAGAGCCTTCGATGCCCAGATAGTAGCGCCTTATTAGGGAATTTAAAATTGCTATTTGCTTGTTTATTTGATGTCTTCGTTCCGCTCCGAAAAGCTATGTATTGTGGCTTGTATTTTTCTCTGTGAATAAACAGCAAATCGCCAAAATGTGAAAGTGAGAAGATGCCAGCCTTTCCCACCACGCCTCTTGTCTTGATAGAGGTAGGGTCCGAGCTTTGGGATCCTTGCCTTTCACCCTAAAACCCGGAGAGATCTCCTCCGGAGAAGGAAAACACCGTAATTGTCATGCGAGCCTGGCGTGTGTGTGTGGAGGAGGGAGACAGACGAGGATGGGCGTAGCGATGATGTTGGGTGAATGGTGGGGGCGCTCTATTCTCTTCTTGCTATAAGGGGATTCTGTGCTCCCTCCACCCAGTCTGGAGTGTGTGACAGGAGCCCCCGGCCGGCCCTGCCCCTCATCCCTCCCAGGACAGCGGGAGTCGCACAGTTTACGCGGAGAGCGGTGTGAGCGCACCAGCGGGAGCGGCGCAACCTGGGAGACCGTAGAAAGCACCGTGGGCAGGGGGTTTGAGGCTGCTGGACGAGCCCGTCTCTACTGAGGGTCTGCGGAGCCGGGCGCTGCTCTGAAGCCCAGACTGAGAAAGACTTTACTCAGGTGAGGGGCAAAGAGCTGAACATTCCGGGCAAACCTGCATTAAGCACTCTCACTACTACTCTAGCACTAAAAACCCTTCACTTACAGGCCCGCACCCCCTATCCGCTGCACCCCTACACTTACAACACCCATGCGCTTCCTCCCTTACACTCACAACGCCCTGTATGCCATAAAAAAAATGCAAAAACGACACCAACCAACCGCTGGGTCTGCGAGCGGAGCATTTTATCCGCTAAACCCGAGAGAAGAGGGGGGCCCCCAGGCTGCAATGTGGCCGGAGTACATTTAATTTCGGGACTGAGACCTTCCTCCGATAACGGGCTCCCCTCGCCCTCCCCATTAGACTGGTAAGGCTATTTATTCCCAGCACCTTCTGAGTAGGACACAATTCTAATCAGGACGTTTGACGTCAAGTTAGACTGGATGGTAAGAGAAGATGGCCTTGATCTATGTGATGCCAGCCCCCTTTCTCAATCCGCGAGGTGCGTTATTTCCTTATTTCATCGTTATCTTCCCAGCGTGTTGCAGCATTTGTTATGTGCCCATCTGCAAAGTCCAGAATACTTCTCATTTTGGCATCAGACGTGCGCTGCGCAGAGCGGGGTCCCATTCGTGTGAATGCGGGTTGGGGGGCGGGGGACGTGTGGGTTTGTGCTCGGCTTGTGCGCACTGAATGTAGGAGAGTAGGGTCTGCTATCCTATGGTCACCCCAATTTTTGCTTTTTGCTTCACTGGTTTTCGACTTACTGAGGCTGTGGGCCTGCTAATCAGACCCCCAGCCTGCTGTTCTCTCTCTAAATTCATAATACATGTGCTATAGGCACATACCCCAATTGGAAATGGACTCCTTGTCAGCCCCTGTACCATGCACTATAGGTGCTCAGGGCATAGGTGCCACCAAGGCCTACCAGGGGCTGCAGCATATCTTTTGCCACCCCTGGCTGGTTCTTAAATTGAGACAACTGTCTGATCACTCAGCTGGGGCAAGGTGGTGTAATCACCCCTTGCTTAGATATAGTATGCCTATATCTAAACCTATCTGGACACATATAAACCTGTGAGCCACTCCTATGGAAGGCCTTATCAATCCTGGAGGCAGAGTGCGTGGTTTAATGTGAGATGGAGCTCTAGCATGAGCTGAGCCTGTCTGCAGCTGTCGGGAACAACTCCCTAAGCTGTTCCGGGATAATGCCATACCATATACTATTAGGTGCATTATAATCCTCGCGGTTATATGGCAACTTTGGTTTGGCTTTATCAAAACATGTTGTGTAAGGTGTCATACGATTTGGAATACTATCCCCTCGCCAGTCCTGGCGACGGGGATAGCATTCCACCCCTCTAGAGGGAGAAGACATGTTACTTTACTGAAATGCGGTTAATTTCTGAAAGGACCTCAGATCCACAAAATGGATGCTTCGGCCACAGACACAAGTCTGACCCCCTGTAGCTGACCGAAACTCAGCCAAGGGGGCCTGGACAAAGGATTTCCTGTCACAGGGAGGTGTCACACCACCCCAGACAGGAGATAGTGGATTGTAGCAGGGAGGTTTGAAAGAAACCAGACACTGCTTGGGGCGCACAAGGCTGCCCCTTGCATAATCCGGCCAGACCGGTTCTGGGGCACACCAGCCCCTGTCCCAGCGCGGCCTGGATCAAAGGAAAGGGGTGTACCCACCCCCTTCCTGGGTCTCACCCATAGGAGGGGACCTAGCAGGTAATCCAGCCCCCCAGATTCGAATAAGAGTGGGAGCAATGCCAATGCACTTCAGATTATCCTGATGAAACATAGGAAACGAAACTCTGGACCCTTCGACATCCTACTCGACGAAGAATACTGAAGAATCTCCCTTGTGGTCAAGGAGTGACCACCCTGTGCAAACAAGCACCATCCAGCCCATCGACGTCTGCTTTGTTGCAGTTCCCGCCGGAACTCGAGCGACAGAGATTGACGAGATCAAGCTTGCCTGCCTTCCCACCGCCCGATCCACAGTCCCTGCAGAGCTGAGACCCGTGGAGGCGACCGGAAGCGTGGGGCACGCCATCTTGGAAAGACCACGAGACGCTGACCGTGCAGCCCACGAGTGACCCTCGAAGCTGTACACCGGGGTTTGAGAAGCCCCAACCCTGAGCCACTCTTGCACCGAAGTTCACCCCTCTACACTCGACGAGTGCTGCGTGGGGCCCTTCTGCTACTTTTGGCTCAACGCGTTGGCCCGGTCACTTGCCAGCCGGCTTGTGGCCCCTGTGCCGACGAAAACTGAAATACGACCTGCGATTCTGGTTGCTCCAGATTTGCACCAGCTCCCCTGAAAAGGAGCCCCCACTCTGACCCTCCTGGTCCGAGTGAGAAGCAATCTCCCAGTTCCGTGTGGATTGCTTTTGCCAAGTGTTGTTTGCTCCAATCTTGAAGCCGACAGCGCCGACGGTGAGAGCCTACGTGGGACAGATCGTGACCCGCTCCTGGACGTCGCAGATGCCCCAGAGCCCACGTGGCAGCGGAGAGAAGCTCCTCGACAACCACCTGATTGCGCCCGACATTGCCTGGTTCCGTCCTGGTTCCACCCGGGTCACTGCTGAGTGACCCAGACTCTGTCCCCTCTGCTTTCAGGTACTTTTCGACTTCGATCCACCCTTGGATCCCACCGGACACTTCTCCTTCACAGCGCCTGCAGCCTCTTCAGCTTCAAGCACCAAGAACCAGCGTGACGAAACCAGACACTACTTCGACCCTGTGCACCTGCTTCCTGTGGGTGAGGTAACATTGCAACGCCGGTGTTCCCACACTGGTACACTCCTCTAGGGTCTGTGTCTTAAGTTTTGTCTTTCTAGGTTCAACGGAAGTGTCCTAAAACTCTATTTGTGTAACTTTTACGCACCATTGACTAACATTGATGCATGCGTGCGCTTTCAGCTCTGCACCCGAATCCCGCGGGCTTTTCCCGACTTCAGCATTGCTTGTCCCGACTGCTCCCAGCGATTCCCTAGGCCTAACCACTGTTCGATTGGTACCTCTTATGCCACTTTCTTAATATATGGTTTGAGTGGCCCCCCGCCCTCATCCATAATTGTGCAACTTTGTATGTTATACTGTGCTTTTGATTTAACGCTTGTGCCCCTTTATTCATAAAGAGTACTGGGGATTATTCTTAGAAATAAATACATATATTTTTATAATATATACTTGTGTGGTGTCCTTTCATTTGATATTACAGGACTGTGATTGGTAAAACAGCTTGCTTAACACGACCTCTAGAGTTAAGTCTTTAAGGCTGCTTAGTCTATGCTACCATTAAGATAGCTTGTCTACAAGGTTGACTTACAACCAGACACCATAAGGGGTTATTTGGACTGATACAAGGTGGTTCCAGAATTGGAGACATCATATATCAGGCCAACTTCTCACACTGAAGGGATGGGACCTCGGAGCTATGAGTCCACCTGGCACAGAAACTGCATGCAGTGTGACCTGGTGGTACATACAGGATGTGTGTCTCCTCTGGGGTGTCCGTATTCTGTGTGTGCGCGTGTGTATCTGCCGTCTCTCCGCCCCGCCGGGTGCGCTTTGTGCCCAGTGGTGACCTGCTCTGCCCCGGTCCCATCCACGGGCCGTGCCTGCCGTGTTCTCTGTGTAAGTCTGGCTCTGTGTGTGTGTGCGCGCAAATGCAATAGGTCTCGCATTTGCGAGAGATTCAATTTCCCAAGATCAAGAACAATTTTAACAATATTACATTAAGAATCAGAAACATTCTCTTTAAGGTCAAATTCCTACACAAAAGGCAAAACTCCTATGAAGCAGAAAAGTTTATTAGAACAAGGGAGCCTACCTGTACTTGTTTCCGGAGTCTACCACATTCGTCTGTGAGGACCTGTACCTGTAAACGACACTGTGCGGATTCCAACTCTGCTTTCCGTCGAAGAGTTTGCTCCTGTTCTAAAGAACTATAAAATATAAGAAAATAAGACAAACAAACCTAATTTTCTGAAGTCTTTCAAAGATGGGGCCAGACAGTCGGCAGATGCAAAAATGTGGAAATGGAGTGCAACTAACAAAGCACAGATGTCCATCAAAGCACCTCTCAAAGGCAGCTCTACCCATTGTGTAATGCAGGGTGACCAACACACATCTTGGCTAATGCATGCATTTTAGTTATTATCTTTAACTCCCACTGCAGGTCTGTTGTTGGCATGGTACACACTAAGTCTGTAACACAACTCCATCATCAAAAGAAATAGGAATCTATTTAGTGTCAAACAAAGAGCCGTGGGCTGAAATGATCAGAAATTAAAGATGCCAATGCTCCTCCAGTATCTTGAGGCTATTTGGTTGCTTTATTCAGACAAATGTAAGTTTTATCGTAGGACTACTGAAGAGCATGTGGCCCAGCAATTCATTCTCAGACCTCTATTCTAGGACTACAATTAGTCCTCCATCCTATCTACTTTATCCTAACTCTAATCTCGTAGATTAGAGTTAGGATAAAGTAGATAGGATGGAGGGAAGGTCCTATAACTGCTGGGCTTAAGATTACAACATATTATTCGGAGTACATACTAATTATTCTTATGACCAAGTATAAGTGTGAACCAGAAATGAAAGATATAGACCTGCCGTTCTAATAACTTTAAAAACGTACTCACCCTAACTGAAATGCACTTGACCTCAGTTTCTGGAAGCTGAGCAAATGTGTCAAGTTAACAAGTTTTGTTATGTGTGGGCGTAGTTCGGGGAGTTTTGCTACGCGGAACTTCGCAAGTTACAAACAACTTTGCGTAGTTCCGCGAGTGGCAGAGTGCAGTGCGAACTCCAGTTTGTGCTGGTATTCCTGCAGCTTGGGTAGAAATTCTAAGCGAGCAGCAGCTCGATCTCGCGAACTTACCGTTTGCGATCTTACCGTTCGCGGAAAAACCTCGGCTGCACATTGGGAAGCAGAGTTTTCTGCACTCCGCGAGCTTGGCTGAGTGCACAAAACTCCACAAACGGAGCTAAGTTCACAGCCCAGGCCTAATTTAAAGGCATTTTTATTGCTCATTCACTTTGTGAGCAATAAAGATGCCTTTAAATCTTGCTATCTTGTCACATTTGCTCTGCTTTCGAAGACAGAGGTCAAATGTCAGTCTTCCTTATTACTCGCCAGAAAGAAGAGTAGGACCTAAAAATAGCCCGTCCTAATTGAATCTGGCTCCGAAATGCTAGTTGGCGAGTGGATTTTTCGAGCCCTGTAATTGCATTACGATGCCCAGAAAAAGAAGTCCGTTTTCAGCATGGTCTGCCCAAATTAAGTGTCAGTGGGCAAAGGGATTTCAATTTCTATTTAAGATATGCGGCCTGACAAAAGACTGGAATGGGAAGTCTAGTATATGTGAGACAAAGTATTATGCTGAATGACAAAAGCAGGAGAGAACAAAATAATGGATTAAGTTATTACTACTGGACCACAGTGCATGCCATACTTAAGGCAATTCAGCGTACCAGAATTGCAGCATTATGAAAGTGTTTGACTGGCATATCATCTATGGAGGTTAAATATTTTTTCTGTGCTGTTCATAGTACAGTATGTGAAGCTTGTAAACACAGATTTAAAATGGAATTTCACAACTTTGGGAAAAAATACTGTTCTTAGGACCAGTCTGTATTCATAAAAATCCATATTTGGCTTCTTTGACAAATGAGAATTAAACTCACTGTTATGAAAATGGGTACCAACCTGTAGAAACTGCCAGTTTTTTGCGTTCTGGTATCTGGCATGTCGACCTCTGCTGTGTGGTATTACCCAAACAGAATCTCAAATACTAAGCTCTGTTTAAATGTGCTTATGAGCTGCAACCTGCAGTGCCCACCTTTTAACAGAAGGTCCACTGCCTTAAATTACAGTGAGGAGCTCTTAATCAGTTGCAGGGGGTCAGCATGAGGAAAGTTTGTGCACTCTACTTGGTGTGTGTGTGGTTTATGGTGAGCATAGAGTTTATCTGTAGTGCTTTGTAGAGAAAGCAATCCATTTTGGAAGTCCTGCACCTGAGTGACACCAGGTTAGCAATAACCTCCCCACTATCAGTTGTCAAACAAAATTCCACCAGACAACACATCAGGTTGTGAAACCGTGATAATACTACGCAGTTGATGCTGGTAGTTGACTGCAGATTTGCATATTAGCAAGAAACAAGTGAAGCTCTGAAAAGCAGTGCAAGCTTCTTTTGGTGGGCTGACTACCTGTGGACTGTTAATTTACAGTATAGATGTTACACAACATAAGGCGGTTTATCACTTTTGTACAGTGACAGGGCAGAAGCATTATCATTCCCAGTCATCAACAAAGCAGACTGATAATCTACAGTCAAAAGTACTCTATTACAACAAACATCCCTACTAGACCAAACATTTATTCAGACTCTAATCAGTCTTGCAACAATACAAACTACTGATGTAAATTCTATACTGTAATGCCTGAAACGGTTAAACAGGGTTGTATATCACTATATTACCCATCCCACATGTGTTTGATACTATCTCCGACTCATACTACTAGATTTAGGCTCATCAACCCGGAGGTCCCTGACAGAAAAGAATGACCAGTTAATGAAAGGCGGTTTGACTCAACCGGTCAAAAATGTGTAGCAATTAATTTTTCTTTTCTTGCCGCATCACCAGCATATTAATTGTGTTGTACTAAATCTCTGCCAAAACAACACTAAGACTTATATATAATGGCACCATAAGGTTGCTGTTGTACCTTTTCATACGTTCCTGCTCACTTGTGTCCACGGCCTTTAGTGTCCGGGCATACAACACGACAATGTCAGAACGTTTGGCTTTCTTATTGCACTGGAAGAGATAAACACAGACCCTGAAGTCTCATCTATGCACCTTCTTCACAGCAGAGATTATGCAGAAATAACCCTGTGTGGACCTCTTAATTGCCATACAGATCTGCATAACGAAAAAGTGACTCACAACATATTTCCTCAGCATGCATGCTAGCCATGTCTGGACATTGAAACAATTTTCTGGATTCGATTTTTCATTAAACAAAGCAACTATTAAGACACAGCATGATAATGTCAAGACGATAAAGAACTCAAACACCAACTAGACAACCACATTTCCTTTGAGGTGAAGTAGACAATATATTTGTTG
Organism: Lissotriton helveticus; assembly: GCF_964261635.1. NCBI lineage: Eukaryota > Metazoa > Chordata > Amphibia > Caudata > Salamandridae > Lissotriton > Lissotriton helveticus. The sequence continues at coordinate 656,177,237 of NC_136073.1, read as the reverse complement.
AGTGTTTTTCAATGATTGAACTGGTGTACATCATATTATGCATCTGCACGTCATTTTCAATGGGCTAATATGTTATTTCTCACTGATGGGTGTTGCTTATTTCTTTGCATTTATGATTACTATTGCATAAAATGCTTTATAATAATTATGAGCTTGGATAGTATACTTTTAGTTCTTTATTCATTTACTTGTATGTTTAATAGAGTTCTAATGCACAGGGAGAGAGAAAGAGAGCGAGACTGTCTCACATGTGGAAATAATGCTCATAGCTTGCTCACATGTTAAATCCCTAATGGCAATGTTATTTTTATCACAATGTCATTGCGAACATGTATAAAAGCAGTTTATTTGCAGCCCTTTTCGAGGGATACTTTAGCTCCAAGAGATCTTATCTACTGCCAAGACTAAAAGCGTTTTTCATTGTGCACCCTAGGTTCTCAGAAAAGTAACACTCCTTACAGGAAGTTCCTGTTGCTTGTACTCGGGTACAAAACTGCCTAATGCGGTGCACGCTTCCTGATGGCAAACCTTTCAGTGCTTGTTAGGATTAGCAAAGATAAAGAAATAGATAAAGAAATAAATGAATGTAATTTGCTGTGTTATCTGTGATCAAAATATTTACTCTATGATTATTCAAAATTGCTATACATGTTTCAATATCTATAATAATTCTACATGTGTTTTACATTACATTAGCTCCAAAAGAAGCCTCGTTACAAAATGTTTAATATTTTTTGAGTGTGCTACATTGGGAAAAGGGAAAAGATAGCTTACCTAAAACCCGGTCTCTCTGACAGGTATTAAATTATTGTTACATGCCAACCGCTCTCTGGGTAAATAGGGGGAAGGATGGACACCAACTGACCGTTCTCATTGCTCAAGCTGGTAAACTGGTATACCTGTGCTTGTCTGAGGGCTAAGGGAGATCTACCAGATATGGTCAGGATGGATCCAGACACGCAACATGTCACTAATTCGCAAATTCATAATAAACTGACCACCAAAGGAGTCACACACACATACACGAGTAGTACCAAAAAGCAGACATCGGTTTATGTTGATAAACCCTCCCTTAGAACAAACTTAACTTATTAAAAGGATTCCCCGTTATCTATTTGAGCTTGGAATCTGTAGGAAAGTGCACCTTTCTGATAGTCACCCCTATTTTGTGCCTGGTAGTTGATGCAACTTTGACTGAAGTGCACTGTGTTCCTGCTAACCAGGTCCCCAGTGTCAGTGTTCTTTGCCAAAAACAAGGTAACTGTGCAACTGTTCCACAAATGGCAAGGCCTTTTGAGTCCAAAGTCCCTAGTAAATGGTATCCCTTGCACCCTAAAGAGGGTCTCTAAGGGCTTCAGCATGTACTGTACCACTGTAGGAAGCTGGCTCTTTGTGAGATGTATAAAGAAACTGATATTCCGTGTAAAGAGTCCAGGGCTTCCCTCATAAGTGGACCAGGACTTGCTATGCAATCTCAAAGTGCTCTATCAGGGAGTAGTATGTCAACCATGTTGAAATGGGAATCATATTTTGACATTGATGACAACAAGCAGGCATAATCTGTTGGCTTCTTAAAGGAGCAGTACATATATTTAATCCTGTGTACATGGGCGCAAACAGGCTGTTTTTCTTCATGCTTTTCGCTCCCAAACAGGGCCTTGAATGGCTTTTTCTAGATTGTAGCACACAGTGTCCAAGTAGGAATGTTGCTCAACATGGCTTTTATATATTATTGAGGGATAGAAAAAAAATCTCAATCAATAGAGCATGTCAGGATACAGAGTGCCACATTTGGATAACGACAGCTTGTGCTTCAAAAACATTGCAGACTATATAGTTCTGTAAAAGTTTTCTAGGGTCCCTTCTGTAGCCAGGAATAGTCTTCGTTTGACTATCAGTGACGATCCAAAGATGAAGAATTTAATTTGCAGTTCTACAGGAAACCAGTAACATTGCAATGCAATGGACAACAACAAAATGTATAGCTCTACAATCACTATGCAACACTAGGGAACATTTTAGAACCTGGATATAGTTTTGGTTCAGGAACATGAGGTTTGAAAACAGCCTTTGGGAAGGATATCACAAGAGGGTATAAATGTTCACAATGTGAAGAAAGACTTAGGATTTCACATGTAGGCTGCATGTCACTTTCAGCTTATACTTCCCTTTGAAAATATGTTCACTCAACAATGGGATCTTGGCATGTCCTATGTGTGTTTTTTGTGTTACTGCATTCATTTTGAAATCTGAGAACTTCAGTCAATCTACAAGAATAGGATTTTAAAATTAGATGCTAACAGACGTCTTATTTACGCCGTATTCAACAGAGAAAAACAATATTGCCTGAAAGAATTCTTGTTCAAAATCAACAATCAGATTTCCATTTCACCAGTGAAAAATGTGACGCTACTAGCTGAAGTAAAACTGAAAGGAATAAAATAACCCAAGGACACTTATAAGATTGGAGAGGAGGTACGCTAATTGAGAATGGAAAGATAGTGGCGTAAAAGGTGAAGTTAGGTAAAACAGGAAATGGGCTAAAGAAACATTAGACAAAAAAGGAAAATACATTTAATATGGTTTAAGATGCAGGACGTCCCTGCTTACCTGCGGACACTTTCCTGCTTGTCCCCGTAACCACCTATCAATACAGGTGAAGCCAAAAAGGTGCCCACAGCGCAGGGCTGAGAGACGGTGCTGCCCTGCATTTGTCCAGCTCTCAAAGCAAATGGCACAGGTATCTCCTTCATCCTCATCTGCAACTGGGGTTACGGTAGGGATGGGGTCCACCTGCTTCAAGGGAGTCCGCTAAAAGATAAAGAAAAGAATTCAAAATGTTATGGAATGGCACCTTGTCCATGACTGAATTAAAAATAGAAGGCAAACAGCGGAAGATATCTCTTGTTAGCCCACAGCATTGTGCAAAGCTAGACATGTTAACCAGTCCCTCCAGGATTTCGCGATTTGCAAAAAAATCGCGAAATCGGCAGTTTTGTAAAAATGCAGCGATTTTTACAAAACTGCCCACGAAATCTGGAAAATGTGATCACATTTTTTTTTCCGGACTATAAATGTGGAAATGATGTACGATGAGCAAGGTAATGGTGGGCCAAATATTAGCCAATACTTAGGAATGCAAAACTATTTTGCAGAGAAGTTACATGCTGAACAGAGCTGTTGACCCCTCACTCCTCTGTCTGCTCTGATTGAACCACAGACTGGTTTCAGAGCAGTAGGTTATGTCATACCAGAGTCCTCCGTCTGGCACCAAGGGGCAGGCAAAACACCATGTCAGCCCTGTGCTGGTGCAGGTGTTAATTTGTTACCAGAGTTGCACAGAGGGAGCACCGCCATACCATACGGGGAGATGTGGTTTCTGCATTTGGAAACTATTTTCCTGATAAAGAAAGAAAACGCTAAATGGCCAATGCACATTTTTGTCCAATTTATGCATGCATAATGTTCTGCAGCGAGGAAATTCTGATTGCGCTTACAGTCTGGAGGGCACATCTGAAAGGCCAGTACAGCTGAAACATATTCATTCACGTGCGAGAGGCGCTTCTGTCAAGCTGGTATAGCATGGGTAATAATCTCAACCAGATGCCAGTGCCCCTCTGAAAGGCAAGTATGGCTGAAGCAGAGCTGGAAACGGCAGAAGGAACTTGTAATGTCAAGTCAAGTCAAGTCAAGAAGGCTTTATTTCGATAAAAGTTATCATAAAAGCTTTTAAAATACACAATTTCATAATAATAAAAAAAGAAAAATGGCAAAATAGTCAAAACACAAGAAATTTAACATACAGTTAGTTTAAAAAAACAGATTAAACAATTGATTTAAGCCTCTTGGATCTAATGGACCAAGCCCATGATAAAAATTTGGCAAGAGTGCAAGCATATAAGGTACAGCAGTCAGACCTGAGTATGCGTATAGCCTCCGCATGATGCCTAGTGCCCAGCTGGCGACAGATGTTTAAGCCATTTATTCCGTGGCAAGGTATACTCTCTGCATTCAAATAAGAAGTGCGCCACTGTCTCTGGTCTGCCTGTGCACATTGGGCAATACTTTGTGGTTTGTACGGGTGGTTTCCACCTTGATGAAAAGGCATGCAAAGGAAGAGTACCTGCTCTAAATTTAAAATATAGGGCCCTGTCAAAAGGTTTCTCAATTATGTCCAAGTACAATTCTCGCACTGGCAAGTCCTTAAAATTCAGGAAATCTTCCGTTAATCTGCCCAAGCAGACATTAGTGTCCCTTTTTGACGCTATCCAATTCCAGTACAAGGTTTTTAAAGTTTCTTTCGGTGGAGAGGTTCTGTTTAGCCATGCCTCTTTTAGGCCCATATTGGATAACAAAATTTTCATATCTCTCAACCATTTAATTTTCTGACATCCAGGAAGTGACGCAATTTCTGAAAGGCCTTGTGCATATTTACCAAGTTCCTGTACACGCCAGAGGCGGGCCCATAACAGCAGTGGGCGAAGTTTTGCTTTTTCTTCAATTGGGCGACAACCTAAGTCCAACATTAGTGGGACCATAGGCGTACCTTGCGGGAGGGACATAATTGCTCTGCAAAATTTCCTCTCAGATCTTGGCAACTCATTAGTAATATCTGAGCCCCATAACTCAGCCCCATAAAGAGCAGAGCTGACCCCTTTGGCTGCGTAGATTTCAAGAACAGTAGATATAGAGGAGGAGCTTGGCGGGCATCCGAGATGGCCGCGTGAGCACAGCGCTCTCCGGACCCCCGCCGCTCCCGGCTTAATATCCTGCTTTAATCCTGATTTTTTGCGAGGATTCGTATAGAGGACGTTGGGCTGATCTACCTGGACCTTTCAGAAATTGATTTGGACATCGGGTGCCTGAATTATGTTCAATTGAACTTTTGGGCTCCACCCTCGAAGCACGCCCGGGACTGGGTGAGGTTCGGTGGCCGTCTTGGAGTTGAACAACAACGGCAGGGGGATTGGTCTTGCGGGTCCCCTTCTTGAGTTTCGGTTTCGTTTCTGCCTCAGACTGGGACACTGGTGAGAGGGTCGGGCCAGAGCTGCGGCCGGGACACGAGTGGGTTGTCTGGCCCTTGGCTGCACTGTTCCTGGAGTGGGCTGCCTCTATCCTGGTGATATCCCTCTTGTAGTCCTTTGGTCCCGGGGCCTTCATTTCTGGTGCCCGGTCCGTCGACCCTGGTGACTTTACTCGTGACGCATCTTCAAAATGGCGGGCAGAGGGGACCGAGAGACGCGCAAGACGAAGACACCGCTGCGCGGGGGTCCGGTTCAATCCAATGTTATGGATCGTTATACCCACTCTAAAGGGTCCCCCGGAGCTGCCCTGCCCGGTCCCATCGCGTCCGATCAAGTAGTGGATGCGTCGACGGAGCCCTCCTTGCAGGACATCATGGGCGCCATTTCTGGCATGAGGGAATCCATAGGCCAACAGTACGAAACCTTGGCCCACAAACTTGACACTGTGGCAATTGAGGTGAATTTGATTCGAGCCGATCTCTCCAAGACGAACGAAAAGGTGAAGTCGGATATCAAATCATCCAGCCTCACGACTGACGTCTCTGATATTCAGACGGAGATTGGCAATCTCCGTAGGGTGAACGATTTCATGACCCGGCGCTTGGAGGATTTTGAGAACAGGGCACGTCGCTGTAATGTTCGCGTGGTGGGTGTGCCGGAGAATCCAGAACCCCACTCGGTTGATCTCCTGGTTGAAGACCTCATCCAGAACCACCTTTCTCCGTCTGGCCTTAGTAAATTTTTCGCAGTGGAGCGCGCACATCGTGTTCCAGGGGGCCAGGGCAAGCCGGGCGCCCCGCCGAGACCTATTATTGCAAAGCTTTTCCATTATAGAGATCGGGACGCTATCCTGCAGGCCTCGCGGGTGAAGGGCCCGGTGGCCTTTGAGAATGCCACGGTGAACTTTTATCCGGACTTTTCCCAACAGGTCCAGAAGCAGCGTATGGGATTTCGTGGTGCCAAGAAGCGTCTTAGGGACATGGGGCTGCGTTACGCAATGCTCTTTCCGACTAGGTTGCGGGTGGAGTATAATGATCGTACTTTCTTCTTTGATCGGCCAGATGCTGTGAATGACTGGCTAGACTCCCTGCCTCATCGACCTCCTGAGACTGAGTCCGAAGCCCACCCGGGCGGTGCTGAGGGTGGCGTAGAGAGCTGAACATTTTATCTTTGACTGATGCCTTGTTTTGTATACCTTCTCCAGGGATGTAAGCCTATGTTCCTCTACCTCACATGTGTTTTGATGTATGATCTTTTTCTCGTCATTGGTTTGATCGGGGGGCGGGTGGGACAGAGCCTTTCCTCCTCCGGGGTCTTTGTGTAGAATAGGGGTTCTTGGGCGACAGGCACACTGCAGGTTGGGGTGGCTTTTTAGCTTTTTGCAGGGGTGCAGGGTGGGGGGTGTTTTCTTGTTACCTGGGGGGTGGGTGGTTGGGAAGTTTGTTGTTTGTGTGTTCTGGGTTCAAGGCGACTTTATTCTGTATCTGGATTGCTTTTTATGGTCATGCTCATTGGTGGGGGGTTTGGGCTTTTTCGGGTGGGATGGGGGGTAGCGGGTTGAGATTTGTCTCGTGGAACGTTAATGGTCTGGGAGATCGTATCAAGCGAAGTGTGGTGTTGAAATGTATACGACGTTTATCTCCTGACATTGTTTTCCTGCAGGAGACTCATTTGATAGGCAATGTTTGTCATGCAATGAATAGGTGGGGCTATCGCCTCGTAGCGCATTCGGGGTTTACCTCGGGTTCCAGGGGTGTGGGTATCCTTGTCCGGGCTTCCCTCCCCCTGGCTATTGATGATGTTATTCAGGATGATCGGGGGCGGTATGCTGTTCTTGTGGGTCGATATGAAGGCCGTGCCCTCTCCTTGTTAACTGTTTATGTGCCCCCCGGCTTGCAGACTTCTACCTTTTCAGATTTGGGCCGTGTCTTGTTGGACCTCCCTGATAGTACTCTTTTTCTGGCTGGTGATTTTAATTCAGTAGTCTCCGGTCTCCACGATCGCCACCCCCCTAGGGATACCCCTGCGGCTCAGCAGTGGTTGGGTGGATTTTTGGATACCTTTGGCCTGGTGGATTGCTGGAGGCTTTTACATCCTACGCAGCTTCAGTACACCTTTCACTCTGGGGCCCATGGGAGTCTGTCTCGGCTGGATTATTTCCTGATGCCTGCGGCTCAGTCCCCAGCGGTGCGTGAGATAGTACACCTGCCCAGGGGTGTCTCTGACCACTCTCCGCTCTGGCTTCGTTTTGAGGTTGGAGTGGAGGCAGTGGGGCGGGTGGCCCCCATTAATCCGTGGTACCTCACCTCCCCCGAGACCCGCACCCTTCTGCTTAAGTCCTTTGACTCGTATTTTCTGGATAACGAGGGGTCGGTTTCCTCTGCTGTGTCCCTATGGGAGGCCTTTAAGACCGTGATTCGTGGGCAGGCCCTCTCCCTTATTGTTGAGGCTAAGAGAGCGAGAAATAGAGAGGTGGTTGATCTTGAGGGGGAGATTTCTGCATTGGAGGAGGGTTTGGAATCTGGTGTCACGCCTGAGAAGCTCCATGCCCTGGGTCTGAAACAATTTGCTTATAAGTCCATGGTCACAGATGCCGCCAAAGTGATGTTTCGGGAGCAACAGGGTCGTTTGTATGATGTGGGTGACAAAGCGGGTAAATTGCTGGCATGGCTGGATAAAAAGGAGAGAGCTAATCGTGTGGTACCCGTGATTCAGTCTGCGAGTGGTGTGAGTGTAACGGACCCGATTGGAATAGTTGACCGGTTTGCCGATTACTTCCGTGTGGTGTATACCCCTGTGTCTGAGAGGGATGTGGTTGACTCTCGCCTTTTGTTGCGTGATATAGCCCTGCCCATTGTTTCCGATTTAGACCGTGTGGCGTTGGACTCCCCCTTTACGGTTGATGAGATAGCTACTGCCATCCGTTCCCTCCGTTCGGGCAAAGCATTGGGCCCGAACGGGTTGCCGATCGAATTGTACAAGTTGCGTCCCGATAGGGTGGCTCCGTATCTTCGCGCCATGTTTCTGGAGTCCCGGGAACGGGGTATTCTCCCTTATGATCAGAGACTGGCCACAATAGTTGTCATCCCCAAGGAGGGTAAACCACGTGATCTTTGTTCCTCCTACAGGCCCATATCTCTACTAAATGTTGAACCCAAGGTGTTGGCGAAACTCCTGGCATCCCGTCTCTTGACGGTCATTAGTGACTTGGTCCATCCGGATCAATCCGGATTTATCCCGCATCGCAACACGGCTTTGAACCTGCGTCGTCTTCACGGCGCGGGGGCGGGGCTTCTGACGGAGCCGGCCATTTTGGCATCGTTGGATGCTTCCATGGCCTTCGACACGGTGGAGTGGCCTTATCTTTGGGCGGCTCTTGAGAAATTTGGTTTTGGGCCTGAGTTTATTGGTTGGGTCCAGTTATTGTACGCGGAACCTCTGGCGCAAGTAGTGGTGAACGGTAGGGTCTCGGTTCCTTTCACCCTTGGAAGGGGTACCCGTCAGGGATGCCCCTTGTCTCCGTTACTGTTTGCGCTCGCCATGGAACCATTGGCTGCTTGGCTTCGGTGGGAACCTTCCCTCAAGGGGATCCGCTGGTCTCCGGACTTTGAGGACCGCGTGTCGCTTTACGCGGACGATATCCTTTTATATCTCACCTCCCCGCGTAAATCTCTGTCTGTTCTGTTCGACGTTCTTGCTTCCTTTGGAGCCAATTCGGGCCTTGTTATTAACTGGACCAAGTCCTGTGTATATGTTCTTTCGGGGGTTTTGCCCCCCTTGCCGAGCAGACTTCCGATTCAGGTGGTCCACTCGGGTTTCAAGTATTTAGGGATTTTTATTACGTTGGACCCGACGCTCCGCTTTGAGCGTAATCTCCTCCCACCATTGCTTAGATTGCGCCTGGATGTGGCCCGTTGGCGTAAGCTTCCTTTGTCTCCTCTGGGCAGGGCGGCTCTGTTTAAAATGATGTCCTTGCCGCGATTCCTTTACGCGCTCCAAAACTCCTATGACGCTATTCCTAAGACCTATTTTCAAGAGATTGAGAGTCTTCAGCGGCAATTGATATGGGATGGGCGTCCGCGTATCGCACTCGCAAAGCTCACCATCCCTTGGTATGACGGGGGCATGGCGCTCCCCGATATCAAGCGATATTACTGGGCTTCCCAGTTGTCTGCCATTAATCACGTGATGTTTTCCCCGGGTCGTAATCCTGCATTCGAGATGGACAGATTCCAGCTCCCGGGTGGGGACTTTACTAGAGTACTTTATTCTCGATCGGCCGGGCGCCATCTTGTGGGCCCATCCAAGATCGCAGTAACTGTATGGCGAGCTGCGAATGTGAGTTTGGGGTGGGAGGATCGCTTGACGTTGGCGACGCCGCTTTACGCCTCGGAACGTTTGGGCGGACTTTGGTCCACCAAGGGTTTTGACCGCTGGGATATGATAGGGATTTGTAAGGTGGGTGATGTGTGCTCGAACGGTAGTGTGAAGTCGTTCCAGGCCCTCCAGGCGGAATATGGTTTGAGTGGTAGGGAATTTTTTCGCTACCTGCAGGTCCGGCATGCCCTCGCCTCAGTTTTGGTTCCTAATGAGGCCCTGCCGGAATCTTCCCCCCTCGAGGACCGTGTCCTTGATGGGCATCTTCCCGATAGTACTATTTCTCTGATTTACAAGAAATTGATCAATAATCGGGCGGACTTATTGGTCCGACTTCGGGAGACTTGGGTTGGCGATGGGTTGGAGCTGGACGACGAGGATTGGCAGTCGGCACTCTCTTCTCCCAAGGAGGTGGCCATTCCTGCCCGTCTCCGTTTGGTTCAACTTAAGATTCTTCATCGAGTTTATGTCACGGGTCCGCGTCTGGTGACGATGGGCTTTTCTTCGGATGGGCTATGCAAGCGTGGTTGTGGTTTGAATGCGACCTTTTTACATATCCTTTGGGAATGCCCGGCTGTAGCGGCTTACTGGACTGCTGTGCTTGAGGTGATGACTGCTGTGACTGGTGTTGCCCTGCGGCCGGAGCCGCGACGGTGTCTGTTGAATGTGTGGGAGCCCACTGACTACTCTGTGGCCCAGACCAGATGGGCTACCCTAGGATACATGATTGCGAAGCGGGATGTTGCGCAACTCTGGGGCGCTTCCAGGCCCCCTGAGGTTTCGAAGTGGGAAGACAACATGGACTGGTCCATGTTTCGTGAGAAGACGGTTTATGTGGCCAGGGGCAGACCCAGGGCGTGGACGAAGGTTTGGGGCCAGTGGAATGATTATCGTGGGGATGTTTGCACCCCTCCCCTTGTAGGCACTGCTGAGATTGTCCTATCTCCCTAGACGTGCGTTCCCGGAACCTCCCCATACGGGTTTTTTCTATATCTCCCCGCTGCTCCCCTCCCCCCCCCTTCCGACTCGATTGGAGCCTCCGGGCTCTAGGTGTGTTCTCCTGATCGTGGACCGTCCCCTCCTTTCTTTGGGCTGACCTTACTTATCGTACATTCGCCTTATAGTGTTTGTTTTTCTTTTATAAAATAAAAATTCGAGTTGCTCTGTGATATTTGTGGAGCGATGCTTTGTGCTCGAGCTGTACCCGACCGCGGGTGTACGTTTCTGTTTCATGCACTGTGCCTTGTTATTAGCGGCCAGCCCGTGCGGTTGTAGGCCCATTCTTGTACTTTTCTATGCTTGCTCCAATAAAGGTTTTTAAAAAAAAAAAAAAAAAAAAAAAAAAAAAGAACAGTAGATATAGGTCTAAAAACACAAGAGCGTTGTTCTTTCAATAAAGCTCCAGTTATACGTTTGTGGGTTAGCAACATTTTATCCAAATGAGAAGCCCGTTGCATTTTGTGGGAGAACCGTATGCCTAGATAGTCAAAAACTTCTACTTTCCCCAAGGGTTCTCCATTCAAAGTAGGAGGGCAAATTGTTTTTTGGGGGGGATTCAGGACAAGATACTTCGTCTTTTCGGTATTAATAATCAAACCCCGTTCAAGGCAAAAGGACTGGAAATTGTTCAGAAGTCTTTGGAGGCCAATCGGGGTTTTCGACATCAAAAGCGTATCATCCGCGAAGAGAAGGGTTGGTATGCGCTCTCCAGCCAGGGATGGGTCATCTGAAGGGTGTCTCCGAAGGTGCTCAACCACCCCATTGATGTAAAGGGAAACAAGCATTGGAAATGCAATAGGTCTCGCACCATTAGAGTTAGTGCTTTTAGAATTGTTTATGGGTTTTTTTTGTAAATGTTTAGCATTTTTGTTTCCTGTAGCCAATGCTAAAGTATTACAAATAAAAAAAGCCATAAACATTTCTAAAAGCTCTAACTGAAATGGTCTGAGAACTATTGCACTGTGTGAGGGTGAGGGTGAGTGAGGGTGAGTGAGGGTGAGTGAGGGTGAGTGAGGGTGAGTGAGGGTGAGTGAGGGTGAGTGAGGGTGAGTGAGGGTGAGTGAGGGTGAGTGAGGGTGAGTGAGGGTGAGGTTGAGGGTGAGGTGTTGAGGGTGAGTGAGGGTGAGGGTGAGTGAGGGTGAGGGTGAGTGAGGGTGAGGGGTTTTGGGTGGGTGAGGGGGAGTAGTTGAGGCTGAGTGAGGGTGAGTGAGAGTGAGGGGGAGTGAGGGGTTGAGGGTGAGGGGTTGAGGGTGAGGGGTTGAGGGTGAGTGAGTGAGGGTGAGGGGTTGAGGGTGAGTGAGGGTGAGGGTGAGGGAGGGTGAGGGGTTGAGGGTGAGTGAGGATGAGTGAGAGTGAGGGTGAGGGGTTGAGGGTGAGGGGTTGAGGGTGAGGGGTTGAGGGTGAGTGAGGGTTTGAGGGTGAGGGGTTGAGGGTGAGTGAGGGTGAGTGAGGGTGAGGGTGAGGGGTTGAGGGGGAGGGGTCGAGGGGGAGGGGTCGAGGGGGAGGGGTCGAGGGGGAGTGAGGGTGAGTGAGTGAGGGTGAGGGGTTGAGGGTGAGTGAGGGTGAGGGGTTGAGGGTGGGTGAGTGAGGGTGAGGGTTTGAGGGTGAGGGGTTGAGAGTGAGTGAGTGAGGGTGAGGGGTTGAGGGTGAGTGAGGATGAGTGAGAGTGAGAGTGAGGGGTTGAGGGTGAGTGAGGGTGAGTGAGGGTGAGGGGTTGAGGGTGAGTGAGGATGAGTGAGAGTGAGGGTGAGTGAGGGGTTGAGGGTGAGTGAGGGGTTGAGGGTGAGTGATGGTCAGGGTGAGTGAGGGTGAGGGTGGGTGAGGGGTTGAGGGTGAGTGAGGGTGAGTTTGAGGGGTTGAGGGTGAGGGTGAGTGAGGGTGAGGGGTTGAGGGTGAGTGAGGGTGAGGGTGAGTAAGGGTGAGGGGTTGAGGGTGAGGGGTTGAGGGTGAGGGGTTGAGGGTGAGGGGTTGAGGGTGAGGGGTTGAGGGTGAGTGAGGGTGAGGGGTTGAGGGTGAGGGGTTGAGGGGGAGGGGCTGAGGGTGAGTGAGGGTGAGGGGTTGAGGGTGAGTGAGGGTGAGGGGTTGAGGGTGAGTGAGGGTGAGGGCGAGTGAGGGTGAGGGGTTGAGGGTGAGGGGTTGAGGGTGAGGGGTTGAGGGTGAGGGGTTGAGGGTGAGTGAGGGTGAGTGAGGGTGAGGGGTTGAGGGGGAGGGGTTGAGGGTGAGTGAGGGTGAGGGGTTGAGGGTGAGTGAGGGTGAGGGGTTGAGGGTGAGTGAGGGTGAGTGAGGGTGAGGGGTTGAGGGTGAGTGAGGGTGAGGGGTTGAGGGTGAGTGAGGGTGAGGGTGAGTGAGGGTGAGGGGTTGAGGGTGAGTGAGGGTGAGGGGTTGAGGGTGAGTGAGGGTGAGTGAGGGTGAGGGTGAGGCTGAGGGGTTGAGGGTGAGTGAGAGTGAGTGTTGTGAGAGAGGGGTGATGAGGCCTGGTTGTTGTGAGAGAGGGGTGATGAGTCCTGGTTGTTTTGAGGTACAGCTGATGAGGCCTGGTTGTTGTGAAGTATCTGACTTTCTTGTGAAGACAAGTGCGTCATAAGCTTAAACGAGAGCCTTGCATTCTCTGTTCCCGATCCTTGCACCCATGCATGGCTCGGGTCTCAGGGCAGCTACCAGGAGTTCTAACAGCTCTCATCAGGTTTCTACAGCTAGTTCCCCGGTTTTGTGGGCTGGGCATGAATAGTGGGCAAGAAACAGCTAATTATAGAAGGGCCGCTTTTGAATGAATTAATTAATAAACCTTTACACCGCAGATATTCAAAGGTCAAGCCACTGATGAGTTGTGATGTTTTGTTTTGTAAGAGGTGTTAAGCTGACTTGCAGGCGCCGGAGAGAATTCACACGGCAATTTGCCCGCCTCCGTTTCAGTTGCAGACTGTTTATGAGCTCAGCAGCAAGGTTTTGGTTGGTTAATCACAGGAACCCTCAAGAGGTGTAGAATTAAATGTTAAACCTGAGGTAGGATGGGGCCTTCCCACGGCTGCATTTATCCACAGTCCGGCTTCCAGGAAGAGGTGAGGTGAGTGGCACACGTCTGTCTCGTACAGCTTTTCCTTGGGTTGGTGAGCCTGCGGGGGCTCTCGTAAGTCAGGCTGCCCTGTTTGCCTCTGGAGAAAGACAAGCCCTAGCTCGTCTGCAGCGAAAGTGGGGGTGCTGGCTTGTGGCCATGACAGACGGTACACTGAAAAGCAGAGTGGAGGGCGGCCTCTGAATTCCAGCATGCCCTGACGTGTCGGCGGGGACAGAAGTGTATGCAGCCCCTCCTCCCCCCACGCTCAAGGCTGGCAGCCTGAAGGAAGAGACAGCTGGAGCGGTGGGTTATGTGAGGAATCTTTCACTCGAGTGTGCCGGGTCAGAGGCCTACCTCTAGGGTCAGTGAGCAGAGCCTTGTGTAATGTGTGCACCTGCAAACAAACCAGGACAAGCACAAGCGCTAATACACACAGCCCTGTACACACAACGAGTAACGGCTTGAGGAGGTGAGGGAAGGGCTAAAGGCAACAATGTCACCGGGTGAAAAGAAAGAGAAAGCAGGGTAACCTGACCCAGGAGGGGGGAGGAGGGAGGAGAAATGCGTCTCGGCTGGAGCAGGGGGCGGAGCAGGGAGAGCGGGCTTAGAAATGTACTTCACACGGCCGGCCGGTCGTGAAACTGAAAGCATGGCCGGCCGGCCGTGAAAGCCTTTGATGCCGCAGGGGGTGGAGCGGCACCAGCTGGGAGAGTAGGCAAGGCAGGCGGCTGGGGGCATGTGCACGCGCTTTTAAGCTCAATGCGCATGCGCATTGAGCTTAAATTTCTCGTGCACTGCAAGGAATCGCCACGATTCCTTGCAAGTTGGATAAAGAGTGGATAAGCCACCATAGTCTCGCTTGCTCGATGCGCATGCGCATCGACAGGCGAGACCTAAAAAGGGTGGGAGCTAGGACACATCCCTGGCGGACCCCCCTCTCTACCGGGATGCTGCTAGTTTTTTCACCTTCTGGGCCCCACCTTATCTGGGCAAAACTATTTTCATGAAGCCTTATAAGCAATGAGAGGATGTAGTGCGGCAACCCCATGTCTGCCAAAACACCCCATAGGGTCGCCCTCGGTACAAGGTCAAAGGCAGTCTTTAAATCGATAAAGGCGAGATAAAGACTGCCCTTGCCTATAACCACTACCTTCCAATATATCATCATTAGCCTGAAGGCTTGCTCGATTGTACCAGTGCCCACACGGAACCCTGCCTGGTAATCAGAAAGGATATTATTTTGGTCTATCCAGTCCAATATTCTGACCAATAGGACTTTGCCAACTACTTTTTGACTGATATCCAACAGACTAATTGGCCTATAATTGGATGGATCATCTCTGGCGCCTTTTTTATAAATGGGGACAACCTCCGCCCCTTTCCATGATGTGGGAATCGGTGCACCCCTACAGATGGCAACAAGGAGGCAGTAGATGAATTTTCCCCACTTCTGAATATCAGATCTCAGCAAGTCCCCCGGTATGCCATCCGGTCCAGCAGCTTTTTGTGGCCTGATAGAACTTATGGCATACTCCACTTCTTTTATTGTAAAGTCAGAACTTACATGAAGGGACGCCCAATCTAAATCAATTTCAGGTAAATTCCCTGCCCCTACATCAGCAGCAGTGTATAACTTTGAGAAATGGTTAACCCACGCCTGACTAGGGATATTGCAAGTTATCAGATCAGAGTCGGGTCTGTTTCTGGCTCTTCTTGTGTCCCAGAAGCATTTTGAGTCCCTCTTAGAGCTAGCCTCTTTAAGAGTACGCCAGTACTCCTCTTCACACTCTCTTTTTGCATGTGACAGTGTGAACCTATACTCTTTCCTGGCTATCTGTATCAAGGGTTGGGATTTCCCTTTAACAGCCTCTATTAGAAGTGACTTTGCCCGTCTACATGCTGGGGTATACCAGTCGTGCTTTCCCTTGGGTTTACACTGAAGTGGATTGCCCCCTACGAACCCCTTACCCTGGAATACATCCCCTATAGACTTAACAGCTTCCTCAAAGATAGACGTCGCCATTTCAGCTGAATGGGCCAGATTGGTAGCATCTAATTCAGTCTGAGAAGCCTGAAGTAATCCCTTAATGGTAGAAAGTTTAGCAGCGTCAGTGGCGATTTTATTCCACTTAAGACGTCGTCCACAGGATGCAACAGTGATTTTATGAGGGTGTTTGGGGAGGGGTGCGATTATTTTGCTAAGCCAGGGATTGTATAAAGATAAGGAGAGCGAGTTATGATCGCTCTCCACGGTGGGTTGGACAATCATATCCTTAACCAGTCCCCAAAGCTTTAAGTCCAACAGGATATAGTCAATTCTCGAGGTTTGATCAACCCTGTTGAAAGTGGGAGCACCTAAGCGATCAGAAATTGTACGGCCGTTCGTGGCTCTTAAGCCGAACTCCAGTGTTAGAGCATTTAGTTGAACTGCAGTTCGTGACCATCTTTCTATCGGGGCAATAGATAGTACAGGAATGCCCCATCTGCTATCGTCCTCGCTTAGGTCTGAACTATCCTCCATAGGGAGTGGTTCATATGTACAATTAAAATCACCCGCTATTAGGGTATAATCACCTTCAGCGTGGTCTCTTAATTGTGTTTCAAGGGTAGATATTGCTAGGGACGTCGACCCATTTTTAGTTCCTCTGGCATAGACATTGTACAAGGCAAGGGATAAGCCCCTGCTATGGTTTCTCAGTACAATTGCTAGTATATCTGGGCTGTTAACATGCTTAGATGTAATAAGGCAGTTAAGGGAAATGCCCACCCAGATAAGGAGCCCCCCAGAGGGGCGACCCTTTCCTTGTATGGCTTTCACAGCGGGCACAAAGTAAGTTACAAAACCAACCCGGTGAAGCGGTTCAACACTCCAAGTCTCTTGGAACAGGCAAATTTTATGTGCCTCAATCTGGTCATTCCATTCTGGCGAGCCCAGTTTCCTATGAATACCCGCAAGGTTCCAGCTTAGTACTTTTATTAAACCCTTATCAGGATTACTATCACTCCCACTGTTGTTATACAGTCCCAGACACTCTATTGATTGGGAAGATGGTTTTGGGTGAATTTTAGTTGAACCTATCTGGGATGAAAGCTTAGGGCTCCTGGTATTCCGGCCAGTCAATGGATGCTCCTCCTCTCCTAGTTTCGAATGTAAAGAAGGGGTGCTGGATGGCTCAGAGGTGAGTCAATCTACCTCATCGAGAGCACAAAACCGGTTCCAATGAGTGAATTGAGAAGGAAAAGGATCAGCTACAGGTGGACCAGGCCAAGGGGATTGCCACTGAAGGAAGGGATGTTGGGGAACTTGAGAATAGGCCCTATTGAAACTGAAATTAGATTTCGGAACATATTGTCTATGCGCCATCGGGTAGAAGTAAGAGAGGGGAAGTGGGCAAATTTGGGTATTTTCTCCACTAGTGGATGCACTACATATGTGGTTCACTACCGCTGTGTTTCTAAAGTTGACGGTTATGACATCCCCTGCTATAGTTTTGGTGTTCTTGCCCACCCACTCTCCTCTTCTAACCGCAAGTATTTCCCCAGACAAATGTGGGGGAAGCGGTCTGTTGATCTGTAACCATTGGGCACATTTGTTTCTTAATTCAACATTTGTCTCCCTCCTACCTTCCTTCAGTGGTGGCACACCCGTTAGTACAGCTACAAAAGGTGCAGCTTCCACTGGCAAGTTAATTGTCCTAAATCGAGCTGGTCTTGGCTTTGACTCTTGGGTTTTGGGAGGAGAGGGAGTTGATTTTGTGTGTTTACTAGAACCCTGGGCATCCTTGGTTGCTGCGTTAGAAGGTTTTACAGTTCCCAACTCCTGCTGGGTCAGTATAATGGGACCAGCAGAGCTTGGAAGCGGGACAGAAGGAGCAACCTTTTTACCCCCAATTTGGGTCTGACAGTGTGGGTCTTTAGCTATATTTGCCATGGGCAGTTTCGACTTTGTAGCTATGTCTAATTTACTGACATTTTAACCCAGTGTCACTCCTTTCAATCTCCTTTGGGATAATGTATCGTCGAGACTGCCTAGCTTATTGGCCCCCGGCCCTTTTGTGTTCATAAGTGATGTCAATCTATCGATTTTTGCCATAAGGGGCTTAATGTGAGCAATAATTGTGGCTTCTAGGTCGGCTTTAAGGTCCGTTACCATGTTAGTTACCCAGCAAGGTATACCTGGTGAGTGACTAGGAATTGGAGTCACTAAGTTGTGGTTACGAGTATTAATGTGCGACCTTTTCTTTTCCCTATGTGCACTACTAACATTGCTTACATTCCTATTTCCTGAACATATGTTACTTGTTTTTTCGCCAACCCTTATAGAGATGGAATCGGGCATAGAGTTCATTGAAGCCCCTGGTGGCTCAGTGGGAGGCTGGCCACACGGAAGATCCGCAAACGAAGAAATGACTCCAAGACTTAGGTCTGAATCCTCTGTAATATTTGGCGGTGGAGATAGATGATGATTTACTGGTGGCTCCTGGGAGTCGTGCAGAATTATAGTTGGTGGTAAGGATAATCTCCTTTCCGTGTTGGCTATAGCTGAAGATACAACACCAATAGTTTGTTGCAACATGAGGTCTATAGCAGTTAGAGTGGGGACAGGTTGAGGTACAGGTTCCTTACGTTTGGTTTTGGAGCGTAAGATGGGCATTCTGCCGGTTTTAGGACCCTTCCTCATACCGAAAACACGCGTGCAGTGGAAAGAGGGGAAGCCCGGCCCGGCCTCTTCTGGCCGTAGAGGGCCCGCCCTTTGCCCGGGCTTCGCCCCGGGCGTCCCGCTTGCGTCCCGCAAAGCGGGACCTCTCCTGGTGATAAGGATGAAGGGGCGTGTGTGGGCGGGGCACGCAGGGGGCGCTGACCGGATGTTGCTTGGTCAGGCAGGGACTCCTGGGAGTGTGAGTCCCTGCCGCGCTACTCCCCCGCAGCCTCTCTGCACCACAGATGTTCCCCAGCCTCGGTCAAGCAGGCAGTAGACAGCGTTGGTGGGCGGACCTCCCACGAAGCGGCTCCCGCGCAGCGGGAGCGGCGAGAAGTTGAGGTAAGGGGCAAGGCAAGCAGAGTATCCCCACAGCGTCCGAAGTTGTGCAAAGGGTCACAGGGAGTCTGACTCCACAAAGTCCTTTTCAGCCGTTTTGCCGGTGTGGGCGGGGCACGCAGGGGGCGCTGGCCGGATGTTGCTTGGTCAGGCAGGGACTCCTGGGAGAGTGAGTCCCTGCCGCGCTACTCCCCCGCAGCCTCTCTGCACCACAGATGTTCCCCAGCCCCGGTCAAGCAGGCAATAGACAGCGTTGGTGGGCGGACCTCCCACGAAGCGGCTCCCGCGCAGCGGGAGCGGCGAGAAGTTGAGGTAAGGGGCAAGGCAAGCAGAGTATCCCCACAGCGTCCGAAGTTGTGCAAAGGGGAACTTGTAATGGCCACTGAAACTTGGATATGTGGAAGAGTCAGTTACATGTTACATGTTCAGTCCCGAAGCAGATAGGCCTTGAGAAGGGCTAGTTACATCTCTCAGAGGTGAGTAGGACAGAGGTTGCGGATGTAGGGCTGGGGTACAGTCAGTTGCATGCAAACTTCACTTTGTAAATGACAAGGTGCTGCCAGATTTGGTCACATCTGGTGTGTTTGTGAAATATCAGGAGGGCTGGGGTAGAATCAGGCACCTGCTGTGGGTACATATGATAAGCCAGTAAAACTTGGGAAATGTCTGTACCATCTCAGGAACACTACTTGTAGGCAGACAGAGCTCACACAGACTCCGGCACGTCAGACTTCCCTTGACGGATAGGCATGGCAGGGGCAGAGTGGCGCGCATCCACCTCTGAATGTCCAGTCGGCTGTTTAGAAATAACTTGATGTCCTTAAGAACAGGTACTGCCATGCCAAAAAAAGTAATGTCAAATTCAATAGGTTTGACTTCTGTATAGGACATACATGTAGAAGGACACATACATGTTCAGACAGAGTAAGACGTACTGGCTTCCATGGTCACACAGAGACCAACACAAACAGCACCCACGAATGATGAAAACTCACCAACACACATTGAAAACACTTTGTGTTTGTGGGTGCGTGTTTGTCTAAGGGAAGCTTGCATTGCTGATGACTGTGTGGTACTAATTCTTGTGTGTGCAGGAAGCGTGCACTTCTTATGTTCATACAGTACATCTTCTATTTGCGTGGGGAAGGGTGCATACATGGGCAATAGAACATCCCAGGGAAAAATACAGCTTCCCTCCTCGAGGTTATGACTTGAGCTGTGCTTCTGTAGCGCTGCAGACTCTAAACATGCCTATTTCAAAGTGAAATACGCTGCTAAAACAGTTTCCACTGATTTTAGGCTGAAAATGAATGATTATGAGTAAAATAAAGTGCAGCAAAAATGCCGCTAAATTTCCATACTTGTGCTGCTAAATTTCCATATTTGTGCCGCTAAATTTGCTAATCTATGCCGCAATATCCTGGGGGGTCTGGTAAACATCCTAAAAACCAAGTGCCCCTACTTGACAGCAAGTCACCACTATCTGCACAACAACTGCACGTCTGAACACGTCACCACGCAGCAACCCTTAAGCAGTAACCTCGATTTTTTAGGCTACTAACTCCAGGCTTTGTGCACGACGATCTGAGCGTGAGCGGTGACTTTTCTTGTTTTCTGCCCTCCTGACCCAGTGAATGCTAGTGGATCTGCAATTTTCCTACTTCTTGTGCTGGAGAATTTTTGGGCCCGAGTCGTTGTGTCATGGGATTCAGAGGAGGAGTTGTGCCGCGGTGTTCTGGATGGTGTGGAATTTGCAAAGGAGGGGTTTGTTGATTCTGGCGTAGAGGGTGTTGCCGTAGTCCAGTCTGCTGGTTACGAGTGCGTGGGTGACTATTTTTCTGGCTTCCGGGTAGAACCACTTGAATGTATTGCGGAGGGAGTTTTAGGCAACTGCTGCTTAATCACGCTGCAACGTCCTGCATTCCTCCCTGGAAGTTGTCTGGCATCTGCAGGGTTCTTGGTGAGGGAGTGGATGTCGGCGTAGGATACTATACTGAGCTCATGTTGTCCGACGATGGCGGCGAGGGGGGCCATGTACATGTTGAAGAACGTGAGGCTGAGCGATGATCCTTGGGGTACTCCACACTTGATCTCTGAAGGTTCGGAGAGGAAGGGTGGGAGTTTGATCCTTTGGGATCTGCCTGCGAGAAAGGAGTGGATCCAGTCTAGGGCGGTGACATGTTTGCTGGCATCCTGGGAGACGTGTTGAAGGCTGCGGAGAGGTCCAGCAGGACGAGGGCTGCCGTATGGCCCTGGTCGAGTAGCATGCGGATGTTGTCGGGGCGGCGAGGAGGGCTGTCTCAGTGCTGTGGGTGCTGCGGAACCCGGACTGGGAGAGGTCGAGGGGGGCATTCTCTTCGAAGAAGGTGGTCAGCTGGGCATTGACGAATCGCTTGGTGACTTTGGCTGGAAAGGGAAAGATAGAGATGGGCGGGTAGTTGTTCAGGTCCGTCTGGTCCTCCAAGGGTTTTCTTTGAGCAGGGTCTTGACCGTCGGGAAAGATGCCGGATTCAAAGGAGGCGTTGATGGTGAGGCACAGTTCGGTTGCTTTGGTGGCGGCAGCTCTGTGGTAAATGTGCACCGGGCAGGGGTCCGTGGGGCTCCTGAGTGAGTGCTCTTTATGGTTGTGTCTTCGGTGGTGGCTGGGGTCCAGGTGGTGATGGTGGGATGGCTATCGTCGGTGGGGGTGGTTTCAGGAGTCTGTTCGCTGAAGTTGTCATAGAGGGCCTTGATTTTCAGGTGGAATTAGGAGCTAAGCTTGTTGCAGAGGTCCTGGAATGGAGTGACGTCTGTGGCTTCGCTAGGGGGTCAGGTGAACTGCTGTATGACGTTGAAGAGTTTCTTTGCGTTACCGGCGTTGGTGTGGATTTTGTTCTGGATGAAGATCTTAGAGGTTCTTATGCGTTGGTGGTATCCAGTCATGGCGCTATTGTAGGTTTTCAGGTCTCAGTTGGTTTTGCCGTTTCTCTAGCGTTTTTCTAGACTTCTGCAGGTGCATCTGGTTTCTTGGAGGTCAGTGGTGAACCAGGTGGCCTTCCGGGGGTGGAGTCTGTCGGGGGGGGGGGGCGGTGTCTGTCCGGGTGGCAGAGGGATGCAAGCTTATCTGCGTAGCTGGTGATCCAGGGGTGTAGTTCTTTGGCTGAGGAGTTGGCTTTGGTCATGACGATAGGAGGGTCGTGGAGAGGGTGGAGCTGAGGAGCTCCTCGGTGACCTTACTCCAGTTCCTATGTGGCTGGCGCGGGACAGGCTTATGGGCGGTGGTGGTATTGAAGGAGAAATGTATGCAGAGATGGTCTGTTAAGAGGGGCTGCGAGGTGTGGCTGAAATGGATGTTGGACCCTACTGCAAAGATGGGGTCGAGGATGTGTCCAGCCTTGTGGGTGGGGGTGGTGGTGGTGAGCTGCTTCAGTCCGAGGTTGGCGAGGTTGTCCAAGAAGGTAGTGGAGTCTGGATTGCTGTGGTTGTCAAGGTAGAAGTTAAGGTGTCCAATGAGTGTATAGTCTGTGGAGGCGATGGGGTACGATGATGTCGGCCATGGAGGTGGCGAAAGAGGCGTGGACCCGGGAGGTCTGTAGGCAATAGTGCCATGTAGCGTGGTTCTGGGGCTCTTCTGGATCTGGAAGTGGAGGTGCTCAGTGTTGGGAGTGGGGGGGGGGGGGGGAGCTGGAGAGTCGGACGGAGCACTTGTGTGTGATGGCAAGTCCTCTTACTGAGCGGTGTAGGAGGTCATTCCTCTGGATCTTGTATCCGTCTGGGATTGCAGATGTTGAGGGCCAGAAGTAGAGTTGGTCCAGGTTTCTGTGAAGAAGGCGACTTCTGGTGAGAGGGTGTCAAGCAGGTCCCAGATCTCTATGGCGTGTCAGTGCAGGAAGCGCAAGTTGAGGAGGAAGCATTTCAGGGTAGGTCGTGGATCCAGGGTCCCTGGCATTGGTCGCGGTCGGGCGAAGACTGGTCTGCCTGTGGTGCACCAGCACAACGGCCGCCATTAGGTAGGGAAGGGGCTCCCAGCCGGGAATCGGCGGAGGGAGGGGCAGCAGGGGCAGCAGCGGCAGGAGGGCAGGGAAGTGAAAAGAAAACAAGTAAGAATGGCAGAATAAACGGGGGGAAAATGGATAACAGGCTGAAAAGAGAAAAAGTTTTTTTTTAAAAAGGCAGAATACAAGGGGAAAAAAATAGATAACCGGCACAGTTCAGACAGTCAAAGAGCACAGCACAGTACAGTGCAGTGGAGTGTATTACAGCAGTGTAAGGTAGGGAGAACCTGAGCAGCAAACACGGGTCACACACAGGGCCTCAAACTCCTGTTGGGAACGGAGCGTGGCACTGCAGGCAGCAGCACTTCACAGCGGAGCTGGAGGGGGAGAGAGAGCAGGTCCCTGACCAGGAGGGTAATGGCAAAGTAAAAAAATACAAAGAACAGTGTACAGTTATTGAAATAAAAGGCATTATACAAACAATTGTCAATACTTTGCATTTTAAGAAACACCATGAAAATAAATCGTTACTGTGCAGCTTTTTTGGCGCACATTCTCAGGTGGTCCTATAGCACTGGGTCTGGAAGAGTCCAGGTTGTATTTCATGAAATGTCTGTTTCACGCTAAGAATGGGATGGGCAGCTCCTATGTGAAGCATGGTCAAAACTGATTTTCATTCAGAAGGCGTAGCCTGGCCCTGCCTGCCTGCCTGTTTTTTTTTTAACTATGCCTGGCCCTTTCAGACCACAGCGCCACTGTTGCTCAGGACTGAGGACGTCAACCTCATTCCCTCCACCTGATTAAAACCGATCGCTGCAGAGTGAACCAAACATCTGCCCACTACATTGCAGTGGCTACCACCCCTCCCCCTGAACAATAGATTGCAAGACAGGACAGACCAGGCAAAACCCGAAGGGAGGTGACGGGGGACTAGGTACATTCTACAAAGAATGTATAAACTTCTCCATCACATCTGCATACTTCAGCATCCACTTTGAGCACTTAGCTTTTAGGTTCAGGACTTCAAGCAACACAAGCCTGGCTAAAGCTCTAGTCTACTGACCTTCTGGATCAAGATCAAACTTTAGAACCACCATCAATGACTTCATTGCTCCACTGCATGAAGCCACTAGGGGTGGTAGCCCCAAAGGCAAGCTTCAAAGGGGAAGCTACCTTTGATGGGAAAATGGTGATAACAATCCAGAGGGGCAGCCTTTTGTTACTGTAGACGAGCTGGAGACAGGGCCAGAGAGAGAAAACCTGCCCTCAAATAGGTTTTCCCGTGGGGTTGTAGCCCTCAGGTAGTCGCACCTCCGGGGTGGGCTACCAAGCTCCTCTCTGTCGAGAAAAAGTTCAGACAGCTTGGGTCAGATGTACAAGTGTTTTTTTGCGGTCGCAAAGGGAAATCAGCCAGTTTGCGACACAAAAAAGGGTCTAGGCATGTACAAATGCTATAGTGTTAGCGACTCTCACTATTAGGAAGGGGCGTCCTTTCCTAATAGCGAGTCACAATGGAATGTATTGTTTTGTGACCGCATACATATCCCTAATCCATGCCAATAAAAATTAATCTAAGGTGGTGTCTGTTTCTGAAGGAACAGTCAGCTTCAAGTTGACAGAGGGATGTCAAATCATTTCAATTATGCCTTAAGCCGCTATAATGTTTGAGAACAACAATTCATACTTGTCCAGGCTCAACACTAGAAGGTAAGAATGTATACAATTTTAAAATCAACTAAAGATATACGTTACAAACTAATTTTCTCACACTGTTTTAACAGAAACAGCGAGGAAATGCCACAATAACCTCCTCACCAATAGAGGACACTGAAATTAAGACATTACCTGCTTCTGCTGGACATGCAGAGGTGGGCTGCGGGTGTCAGGCTGAACAGAAGAGGAAGTTGAAGCTTGGGGCGGATCAGTCTGCACCTCCACTACAGCTATTAAAAAGGAACAACACTGGATTTCTAATAGAAGCATACAGAAATAGGTAGCTCAACAATAACTTCAAATGGACCATGCTAAGAATAAGCTACTTTCAAATCTTGCTGTGCGTGTCCTAGAGAATTTCTCCAAACAGTACAGCACTTCCAGTTTTACTTTATGCTAGGACTTCCATTGTAGGGAGATTTCTCATCAACAGCTCTACCTCTCACGAAAGCAATAAACAACAAGCATTTACAATGCAATAGGGCTCGCAGCATTAAAGTTTGAGTTATTGGCATTGTGTATGACAATGCGTTGCATAAATTTTTCCGAAAACTTTGAATTGGTGTATAAAGATTATTTGTAAACTGTCAGATGTTGCTCAATAATAAGGAGAGTTGGGAATAATTATGCTATGCTATCTTTTGCTATCCTGTGCTTTTTTATTATGCTGTGCTGTGTTTTGTTATGCTATGCTGTATTTTGTTATGCTATGTTTTGTTATGCTATGCTGGTGAGGGTGAGTGAGGGTGTGTGAGGGTGAGTGGGGGTGTGTGAGGGTGAGTGGGGGTGTGTGAGGGTGAGTGGGGGTGTGTGAGGGTGAGTGAGGGTGTGTGAGGGTGAGAGAGGGTGAGAGAGGGGGTGTGAGGGGGTGAGGGGGAGTGTGAGGGTGTGGGGGGGTGAGGGTGTGTGAAGGTGAGGGGGTGTGAGGGTGGAGGGGTGTGAGGGGGTGTGAGGGTGGAGGGGTGTGAGGGGGGGTGAGGGTGAGGGTGAGGGGGTGGGTGAGGGTGTGTGTGAGGGTGAGTGGGTGTGAGGGTGTGTCAGGGTGTAAGGGTGAGTGAGGGTGTGTAAGTTTGAGAGGGTGTGAGGGGGTGTGAGGGTGAGGGGGTTTGAGGGTGAGGGTGTTTGAGGGTGAGGGGGTGTGAGGGGGTGTGAGGGTGAGGGGGGGTGAGGTGTGAGGGAGAGTGAGGGGGTTGAGGGTGGGGGTATATGAGCGTGAGGGTGCGTGAGGGTGTAGTACGGATAGCTTTGCATGTGACTTACAGACAACTCTATTGTGAGGTGTACAAAGACAGAAGGTAAAGAGTAATACACAGGAGCTTCTGAGCTTCTGATTTAAAGCCAGCACACCAGACAAAGTTGTCCTTCTGGTCGTTAATTGTTGTAACGAAATGCTTTTTTTTCTGTCACAATTTTAGAACAACGGGGCTTTCCACTGTACATGTATTCACTAGTACAGACGCAAAGCTGAAATTTCAGGTTGTTACAAGAGTTCCGCCTAATTATTGTGGGAAAACACTGCTTACTGCCTCATGCAGGTTGCAGTGATCGAACAGGAGAACAGTACTCTGATGAAGCTCAAATGCTTTCCGGTGTCCCGTTTTGCTTCGCTCATTTAACCCATTCTGTCTCGATGTTCTGGTAAAAATACCTTCATTTATGACTTTTGTGCACGAAAAAGGAGCGCTATGTGAACCATGTATGGAGAGCGATTGTTGAGGGAGCGGAATTCAATATTCATGACCTTCTCATGGTTCCTCCCCACACTCAGCACTGGTAATAAATATCGTATTACACTCCGGGCATCTACATACCTGTCAATGAATATAATCATTAATTCGCTATTACCTAAATACCTGTCAGTATCAGTAGATGTAAGAAGTGACTGAACTGATGTCAGAAAAAGATCCCGGGTGTGGGTTTAAATTCGCGTCTGGTGTATGAATTCTCGTGGGTTCTTGAGGAATACTTCATCTTTGCCCCCTCGAGTTGCTGTATTTTTATTGTAACTTCTCTGCGGGTCCCACCCTCGGCTCCAGTTCTCGGGTACATCTCGCCCCCCGTGGGCACCTGCTGCCACCCCAGCTGGCACGCCGAGGCGGCGTTCGAGGCGCTGCGCAAATTAATTTTCTCAGAACTGTTGGAAAAGCAATTAGCAGCCGCTCCGGATGAGGCCGGATCGTAAAACTATACACGATGTGGAAAAATGGCACACGCAGCCGCATCTTGTCGGGCTAAGGGCTGCTGTAATTTTCGCTAAGTAGGTTAGGCTAATTAGTGTTTTTGTGCTTCTGGGAGCGTGGCGCTGCACCATGGCTGCATACTTTTAGAGGAGTTATATTTGAGTTGTGTGTGGCCTTTTGAGGGTTGGAGCGCATACTAAGTACTGCGTCCTCTGATAGCGTGAGAACTGCCCCCAGCAGTGGTTTGGTCAGTTTCGAATCTGCACTGTACGTGCCATGACCTGTTTGGGACCGGTTGAGACCTGTGCAGTGCCCCGGTCCCCACCCCACCCCCAGGCCGCGTGCTTGTTCTCACCCGGTCAGCCCGGGGCTGATCCGTTGATCGGAGCATGAATAACAATACAGCCAGCCTGCAGGGCCTGAGCCTCAGCTTCCAAAACACAGCACCTTTAAATTGTTGCACGACGCGAGGCACTTCATGAAAGCTAGCCATTGATTCTTGAAGCGTAACTGACAGCTACATGTCATGGGAGGGGTCGCTTTCTTCCAAATGTGGCCTTAATTTGCAGGAGGTGCATGCTGGGACTTGGAGTTCTACTTTCTCGGATCAAAGTAAGGCCTACAAGTCCCAGTATGCAAAGTGTTGATTTAATAAAAGAAAAAGGACAAATTGACTACTTAGCAACGTGGCATACAGCATGAAGGATGGCCTCCTCTGCTGGAAACGGCCGCGCTCTGCTTTGGCAGTGACAGGGCAGTCACCTCGGGCCTTTATACACTTCGTGCTTGGAGCTCCGATCTGTGTGTTGTAAAATGGGCGCGGCGGTTGCAGACCGGGCCAGGTTGATGTGCTGCACACCAAAGTGTCTGTGTCCTCAGCAGCGGTCAATTTGGATGCGAGGGCACTTTTGCCCTTAAAAAAGTACGAAAAAACATTTGTCACAAAAAACAGGTACTCACGTTTTCTTTGTTCCCGTTGTTCCTGTGCTCCCGCAACATGATTTTTGCCGGTCCGCACTTGCATTACATGGTGTGACGTAATAGCTTAATTTCAGGGAGTTCGCTGAGCAAGTGTAACGAAAAACTGATGAAAATTATGAGAGATGTCATTACGCCTGTGTAACGAGCATTTCACCGGGGCCTAGTCACCACCAAGAAAGTAAAATCACCCAACCACCCATCAACTCGAAGTCTTAGGAGTCGGACGCTGTGGCCAGACAGTGCCTTTACAAATACCACCTAACAATAAAAACGACATTCGATGTTCTCTGTTACATGAAGGAGCTCCTTGACATTCCAAAGAGCCTTCTTCTTTGTAGGATTTCGCACATGCATTTTTAATCAGGATTTAATTTCATGCAGATCTATCATTGCTTTAGCATGGCAGGGAAGTCCCACTTGAAAACATATCCTCTCTCCAAGATCTTCTTAAACCGCAAGACTTCTGTCTCTACCCATAGAAATCAAGTGCTTGTTTATGCGGTAAGACAAACCCGACAAGAGCCGATTTATGACAAGAACGGCCATTTCGTTTTCAGTTTCGTCGAAGGCTTCCATTTATTGAGGAACAATATCCGGGTCGCCCTTACTGAAAAACAGAAAGAATGCAAGCACATACCTATTTGACTTTCCGATGTTTAATAAAATCAGAATTAGAGGAGCTGTATTACATCCCGGAAACTGCCTCTCTAGACTAAGCTGAGCAGTTTTGTCCGCCTTCAGTGATGCGCCTTGCTTTATTATTTGATTTCAAATTTTATAATGATCGTTCTTCGCAGCGATATTGAAGTGGCGCGTGCATGCGCTCTCAGCGCTAATGAATGCAGAGCGTGCTCCCAAGCGCCGGATGACTTATTCATGAGGGGCAGAGCTTGGATCTCGAACCTTGAACTAGTGAAACAAAATAGAAAACCCTGTTGCTGGACAAACGCAGGCTCAGTCCGTTTCCCAGTCTAATCGCAAACTTCAATTCATTTTTTATTGGAAATGACCTTGTTGAAGGGAGCATCAATATACAGTGCAATATCGGAATAAACAAAACAAAAAAAAAAACAGCCGATAAAATATAAAAACACGAAAGAGAAATGACGCCGAGAAACGCCAGCCTCGCATACATAAAGGAACGAGCCCTGGGAATGCAGCGAGCGCGTTCGCGTGCGCGTGCTCCTTTCGAATCGCCTCCAAGATAATGCGCGCGGCCAGGAATGTCTCCTTGAAAGGAGACACGGCCACAATAAGTTCTCGGCGGAGACGCGCTTCCGCGCGTTTCAGCCGAGCCCTAAAAAATAGTCATCCTATATAAATGATAACAGGATCAAAACCTTAATCCTACTGCAGGTCATTCAAAAAGGGTGAAAGGGAGAAATGTGCACCCTTGGAAAATCAGGACCATCCCATGCCACATTTCTGTCAAAACAGGATGATGCAGTTGGATTCCCCCCAAGCACTGAATAAAGATAAAGCTGCATAACACAGCTCTGTTGATCGACACTAAAGCAAAACCTTGCATTTGGAGCAGTAAGATCATGTACAGGTGCACACAGTAATGGGAATAGCAAAATATCCACGGGGGTGGGGTGGGGTGGGTGGTCTTAATTTCAGCTACTGAGTGTTTTATTTGTTACTATTAAGACCAAAATTGGTTTCTGGGAAAAATTCTCATCTAAAAAAATTGCAAAATTCACTCATTTTCAACATCAATGCAATCACACATGACTAGTGATAGTTCTTCACCCAGTTTCATTATCATAACTAGACATGCTGGTATACAAGTATATTACACAGACCAGTGGAGCTTCAGATTACCGCACAAAAGTCTATTTGTAAGGCCAATGGCATTAAGAGGACATTCTAGCTCCTGGTACCAGTCCACTTCCCAGTAACTAGCCCACTTCAATGGCTTTCATATATGTTTGGCACCAAGGTTCTCACAGAATGTTGCTAAGATCCTGGGAGTCCTTTGGTATGTTCTTCAATGGATATACTATGAAGCTGAGATCAGCTGACCAAATCAGATGAAATCAGATGACCTCCTGTAGTAAGTATTGCACTTTGTAGCCGCTCTCTGCTAATGTAGTGAGTAGGGCTGGCTGCCCAGCACTAGATCTGTATATGCAACACCAACCTGAATTGTAGGAATATGTAGGCTTCTGTTTGCATATACATTGTCCCAGATTAATTGATTTGATCTGATGTGACTTGGCTGCTCTGTGTACACTGGTCATCTATGTTGTGAACATTTACTGTTGCAAAGCGTTCAGACTCAGATGTACGGTATAGACTTCTCGTTGATGTAAACATTTACGGTTGTCAAGCGCTCGGATACCTCCAGGTCTAGCTAGCACTATATAAAACTCTTAATTAAATAAAGTACATTCAAAGTGGAAAACACTAAACCCTTTGAAAGTATTATCAGAACAAATATTATGCAATGTTACTTGTAGGGTCAAATACTAAGCTTCATTGTTATTTTTTATCTTCGCAACTAAGATCCAGTCACTTGCTTTCCATGTACTTACGGAACCACCACAATTATATAATACTCTCACTAGCATATGGTTAACCCTTTGAAAAAGGAGTCTGTCATCCAGCTGAATTGACAGATCCTCTGCAATCAGTCTATTGCTAGTTTAACCATTTTTTGGTAAATGTCAAACTTCCACATTAGCAGGACGAACCTAAATGGGGTTAATCTCACAATGCAATAAGTTTTGAAATAAAATTACATATGTAAAGCATTTTAAATAGGGCAACAGAGGTCTGCAATCCCCTATTCTCATATTGTTCTGAATTCAAGTGATACGGAAGTATTACAAATATGCAACCATCAACACCGACTAGTGGGGAGTCCAATCAGATAAATACCTCCCACATTAGGCACAGCTGTTGTGGCTTCCTGCTCCACTTCACCCTCTGCACCATGAACATCACCATCATCTTCCACATCAGTCAGTTCCACAGTGGCATCAGAACTGCTCCCGTCGTCGTCCTCTGGGAGAGGCACTTCCACTGGGATAGGCACAGTCTCGGCAGGGGCCTCCCTGGGTCGGTTGAGTTGGAAATAAGAGTCCAGTGGTGCCAGAGTCCTTCAAAACAAGAAAACATACTAACGTAAGGACACACACTAACAGCAAAGAGCCAATCGTACACGTTACTTGCCTTCAGTAACCATGTATCTGGTAGAGACGATTCTAGCCGCAGATTCCTTAACGTAGAATTATCCTCAGGTGTGAGACTGGACCCGGAAAACTTTTTGCCACAGCATCTCTGCGCGCCGGGGGGACGGCATCACGTCCAGGCGTTGTCTGCGTACGTGACGTCAGCGCGGTCACATAAGCCCCGGCGCGCCTACGTCAGTTTTCTTCTGAGAACTTTTCCGCGCCACAACGCGGAGCCAGCAGGCAAAACTGTGAGAGTATAAGAACAGTGTGCGAAAGAGCAGAAAAAGTGGAAAAAGAATGGTGAGCAACAACACCATAACAAGCATTTACAATGCAACGGTTTTGCCTGAGTGTCGATCCGCGCGAGACTAGTGCACCCCAGGGTGCACTAGTGCACCATTGCAGCTCCAGTGCTTCAATGCACCAGCTCACCGACAGGGGTGGGAACGGACAGCGGGAGGGGGGGGCAGGAAAGGCACGGACAGCGGGAGGGGGGCGGGAAAGGACAGCGGGAGGGGGGACGGGAACACGAACAGCGGGAGGGGGGGGGGGGGGGCAGGCGCACAAATGTGACACGGAACCACCAGGCACAGAGGTACCCCTGGACACCCTGCAATCGATCACCCTGATGGTTGGCGGGTGGAAACAAACAGATGACGGCACAGCCCGGGGGGGTCCTGCAGGCAACAACACAGGCCTCTGATCTCAGCTGCGGATGGTGGTGGGATCGATTGACCCCAGGGACGAAAGATCACGGCGGCCATCATGCAGTCTGAGACCAGCGAGAAGTACACACCCCACATCGTCCAGCTACTTCAGGCCTGCCCCTACTCACTAACGCAGGGATCCCTCGGATTGTGGTGTGCAACAAAGTCGGCAATCGGCGACCCACTCCATTCCTGTAATCCTGCATCAGCACATAAGACCTTGATATCCCTCAAAGTGATCAGGGCAGATCGGGGCACCATTGCCGAGAGTGCTGCACTGCGAGAGGGTGAACATCCGAAGGAACACAGACGTGCACGGTTAGAGTTACTGCAAATTCACTCAATCTGCATTGTGCATGTATGTACAGTGGGACCATGCAGCTTAGGCCAGGATTCTGCTAAAAGCCTCCCGCAAAGAGAGAATGCAGGCGGGAACGGGCACACATGGACAGCGGGAGGGGGGGGGGGGGTGCAGGAAAGGCACGGACAGCGGGAGGGGGGCGGGAAAGGACAGCGGGAGGGGGGGCGGGAACACGAACAGCGGGAGGGGGGGCAGGAACGGGAACACGAACAGCGGGAGGGGGGGCGGCGGGAACGGCCACAATCACTCACCTGGACCTGGACTTCCTCCGGCAGCAGTCGGCCGCGGAATAGCCAAAACAAACCTGGACGACAAAAAAAAAGCCCGCCCACGGCCGCATGACGTTGTCAAAGGGGCAGGATGAGTAAAAATGGCCGGAACGCCCCCGAATCTGCTCCGCAATTGACGGACAGATCTCTGTTCCAATGGCTAGCCTCCATTTATGGAGCTAGCCAATGGAACAGAGGGCGGATTCCCAAGCCACATACTTGTAAACATTAGATTTCGCCTGCGCCAAAAAGCTGCGCGGTGCGCAGCTTTCGACGAGGCGAAACCTAAAGAGCAGTGCCAGGCACTGCAGTACCCAAAGGCAGGGAAAATAATAAAGAAGAGCCCAGCCCTGAGCAGCAACCCTGCCAGTACGGAGATAGTCGCCCTTGGAGACAACGAACATATGTAAAAATGTCATGATAACATGTAGCAGGACCACAACCCGAACCAAAAACAATTAAGGGGAACCAGCCCGGGACAAACCAGGAACGGCAAACTCCAAGACAGCCCCATCACAGAGTGGGACAACCCTCATAAGGAATAAAGGGCAGAGGCACAGCCAAAAGACCCCAACCTAGAGGATAAAAGAGGGCCCAGAACCCTAGTAATAAAGGGGGAGGAGGGGGTGCGGGGTGGAAGGTAGGCCCCAACCTGGATCAACCAGAGCATAAGGGCACCGAAGAACCTATAAACCTATCCTCCAAAATGCCAAAAGGTTGGGAAAGGGAACAAATAAACACAGCCGCCCACAGGGAGGCGAATGCAGAAGACCAAACCAAAAAGTCCTTGCAGAACGGGGAGGAAGGTAGGGCCGTGAAGGAATCTTTGGCTAGAATCGTCTCTTCCAGATACATCGTTACCGAAGGTAAGTAACTCGTACATCTGATCGAGACTACTAGCCGCAGATTCCTTAACGTAGAATAGATACCCTAGCCATACCCAGAGGGGAGGAGGGCCTGCAAGAGGACCCTACCCGCCTGGACATAACAGAGTCCCACAGGGGACGGTTCAAGAAGACAGGGCGAAGAGCCCCGTCCCCCCCAGGCAAGGGGAACTCCTACACTTAGAGGACCACCGGCCCCAGAGGGGATGCGAGAAGACAAGAAAAGAGGTAGCCCGTCCTCATTCAGCAGAAGAAAAGTAGGCAAGGCGAAAGGAGGCCAAAGCACCCCACACCCACACAAGGCAACAGAACCTTCACCCAAGGCCAAGACAATATCAGGAGCACAGAGGGTGAAGGGCAACCTAGAGACTCCAAGGAGAAGAGGAAGAGCAAAGGCAAGCCCCCCCCCCCCACCCCCACTAGGAACACACCCAGTGAAGAGTGCAGCCAAGCCTATCACAGCCTGAAGGCAATAGACCAGACAGAACGGCACTGCCAACAATAAGCAGGTGGAAGCAGACAGGGAAGCCCGGGGTCACCCAGGAAAAACCATCCAACGCTCCGCAGGGACAGACTGCGCCCGAAAGGGGGACAATAACACAAGAACCATCTCATCCCCAGGGAGGAGAGGTGAAACTGATGCAGGGCCAACTAGAAGAAGCGGACAAGGCAAGGATGACTGTCCCACTAAAGCGCCAAGAAGGCACAATGGTGCAGAAAGACAGTAGGCCGGCACCGGCAAGCTCAACCAGACGCCGAGAGCACCAAGGAAGGATGCACTCAGGGCAAGCCAGACGTCAGCCGAAGACAGAAAGCAAGAAGGCGAAGAAGGGTCCAGACACGCTCCAGGGAGGAGTCCACGCACACAGCCCAAAAAGAAGTGGAACGAGACAGAGCCAAGACGCCAGGCCAGACAGCAGGCCAGACCAGGCTAACAGCGCAGTGACCCAGGAGAAGGACACCCCGGGGCGCAACTCAAGCCATCAGCAAGAGGATTGCGTCCGCAACATACCGTAACGCCACGGAGAACAGAGGCCCGAAGGCGACCACAGCCCCCCAGCGCATGACAGAGTTATATAACAGCTACCACTGGCCCACATAGGGCATGTTACTTCCCAAGACATGGGAACCTCTTAGGAAAACTTCCGCAGCAGAGGATAACAGAAAATACCTGCGGAAAAAAACCCGCAGAAGGCTTGTCAAGCAGCCAAAGAGAAAAAACAGAAGGCCTAGTCTCAGGGCCAGCATGGTGTAGAAACCCGAAGCAAAAAACCCACAGTCAAGAAGGGCCGGCCAGCAGCCAACAGAACCACAGTCCCAACAAGGAGAACTCGAATGCACATGAAGCACACAGACCACACAACTGGGGCGACCCGCCCCAACATAAGAAAACCTCCCAAAAACCCGATCAACTCACAGGTCACTGAGGGGGAGGAGGAGGCCGAACCCCCGCCAAAAACCTCTGGATGGCAGAGTCTGCAGGAGTGTGGAACAAAAGAGCGCCATCGAAAGGAAGGTCCACCAGCCATTCGCGAACGTTCTCCGGGAACACACTGTCCCGAAGCCAGGCATGGCGACGAAGTGCAACTGAAGAAGCTATGGCACGACCAAGCACCTCTGAGATGCCCAGGGCGGAGCAAAGAATAAACGCCGCCAGCTCCTGGCCATCCAACACATGGTGCCTCAAATCAACACAGGCACCCTCCTGAGAAGCGGCTGATATAAGGGACTCCACCGAGTCCCACAAGCAAGAAGTGGCCCTAGCCAAAACACACAGCGTTTTAAGAGTCCGCAGAGCTGCACTGGTGGAGGCGAATATATTGCGCCCCCAGGAGTCCAGCCAGCAGGCCTCCCGTGACGGGGAAGACAACAGCGGCGGCAGAGAGGGAAAGGCATTCAGCAAACGAGGGTCTCTGGTAGAGGGTTGGAGGGAAAGACACACCGGATCACGTGGCGCCGGATGATGGTGGTGCAGAAGGTGTTGGGGCACCGGGTTCCCAGTGGCGGGATGGCCCCAAGTCCCCAAAAGAGAAGAATGAAGCGAACCTTCAAAGTGAAGCAGCAGCTCCCTACCACCAGAGCCCTGATGGAGAACCTCCAGAAGATGATCCTCGGGGAAATGGGTAGCTGGAGCACCCATGCGCAAAATTCCCGCAGCCGTGGAAACAGCACGAGCGAAGGCCGCACCCAAATTCTTAGGGCCCCACGGTGGGGAAAGCAGCTCCTCAGTAGGCGACGGCTGCAAGGTAAGGCGGCTCTCCCCCAAGCCCACCGGAGGAAGGAAGGGCCAGGTCCGGAAAGGACGAAGAGGGATTGAGGAGTGGTGGACCTGCGGCGCCTCCAGAGAAGACCGCGGCAGCGGCGACGAGCCGTCCTTCGACGACGTCAGGGGGAAGAAGCCACGACGCGTCGGCCCCGGCTCCGTCGAGGATGACACCAGCAAGCGTCGAACCTCTGGAGAAGAGGCGTACGAGGACGAGTCAACGGCCCGACGCCAGCCTGGCGCCGTAGAGTCCGCACTCTGAGGCAGGACATAGTCGTCCAACGCCCGGGGAGATACCGGAACGACCTCCGCCACAGCGCAAGGCGCCGGAGACCGGGCTGGAGCGGCGAGGGAACGCGCCGGAAAGGCGTCGACCCGACCGCTGACGAGAAAGCTGCCTGCGTGGAGGGGCAAGAGGGACCCGGGGAAGGACGAGGGGTCCCCCACAAAACTCTGCCCGTGACTGGACGAGAAGGGCCCTCCACCAGCCCCTGTGGAGCCGCCAGGGCCAGCAGCAGCCGGCGCAGAAACGGCGTCACCTCAGACGAGGCCACCACCTGTCCCGAGGACAGAGTGGGACTCTGGAGTCCCGGCGACCTCCAGCGGCACCACAGGGACTCCTGCAAAGCAGAGGCGCTGCGGGCCGAAGGAGGGACCCCCAAAGGGCAGCACCCCAACTGCACCACATCTTCCGAACCGGGATCTGAACCAGACGGGGCCGGAGCTGCCGGCATCGCCGCTGAGTGCCCCGCACACTGGAGGGGATTCGCTGACGTCCCAGGAGGGAGAAGAAGGAGGAGGAGGAGCCAACGAGGCCTGCAAAGCCACCGCATATGTCTCCAACTAGGCTCTAGTCGCCCCCACACCGGGAAACGGCGGATAAGGGGACGACACGCGGGGCCACAACACCCGCAGAGAGCCCACACTCCCAACAGGCCGAGAACCAGCCCTCGGGGACAAACTGCGACACTTACCGACAGGTGAGCAACGCTCTTGCAGCCTGGGAGAGGGACGATGTCGAAGACGGAGGCGACGGTTCTGAAAACTCTCCGCAGGGGCCGGGCGTGGTGACAACGCCGACCTGGACATGCGAGCAGAGAGAAGTTTCACCCGGGGCTCCCGCCGAGAATTCGGTTTCATCTGCTGGCACACCTCACAATCAGTGGAGTCGTGGTGTTCCCCCAAACACCACATGCAGATGGGGTGAAGATCCGTCGCCGACATCTGGCGCGCACAAGACGGGCACATCTAAAGCCCGAAGGCATTCGCACACTGTTCCCACACACAACGCAATAAGCGAAAGGGAAAGGCCTGAACAGGCCCGGAGCACGATCCAGATCCGCATTGCACGCGGAAAAGGAAAAAACTGACATAGGCGGCCCGGGGTGGGACTTATGTGACCTCGCTGATGTCACTTACACGGACAACGCCTGGGCAGAGTCGCGTGATGCTGCCCCCCGGCGCGCAGGGATGCTGAGGCAAAAACTTTTCCAGGTCCAGTCTCATGCCTACGTTAAGGAATCTGCGGCTAGTAGTCTCTAGCAGATTGAAAGCACAAAGCAAAATAATGTACATCCTGAATTTTGATTAATAGGTCAGTCACCACCATCTCACTGCTTGATGATTGCTACAGAAATGTTTGGAGTGCCCCTTTTTAGGCCTCAGGAAACTATTAAGAGGCAAACTCTAATATTGTGATCAATGTACAAATCATGTCAATTTAATTATGTCCTTGTAGGAAGTTGGCTCTTTATGCGATATATCAGTTAGTTGATATACTGTGTAAAGGGCCCATAGGTTCCCTTATGAGTGAACAGGAGCTTGCTATGCAATCCCAAAGTGCTCTATTAGGGGGTAGTGTGGTCAAGCAGCCTTAGGCTTAACACAGAGGAGTGCAAGACATTTACAAATTACAGACCCTGTGGGAAGCTGGCTCTGTATATATTATACCAAAGTAGGTATAGTGTGCACAGAGTCCATTGGATCCCCAAAGGTATAGCAGAGGCAAAAGTGGATAATACATTACTCTCTTTTGTGTTAGTGTGGTTGAACAGTCATTACTTAGTATCAGGTAAGTTAAACTCTTCATACAATGTTACTTTTCAACAGACAGTGAATACTGGTTTGGTAGGAACATTACTTTTGGAGTTGAGAAAACGATTGCTAAACTGTTCAAAAACACTTAAAATTACCTTTAGATGGGCGGCAAAGCCAAGCAGCCTGACATAGCGGACGCTCTCTGAATGAATGGGCTCCGCTGGCCCGCCATGAAATCCTGCCTAAAAGCGGCATAAACAGGCTGCCTCTGCGGAGTTCCTGGGTCTGTCAGACCCCGGGGTGACTCTGGGCGGTTAACAGAGCCGCGAGCCGCCACCGGGCTGTTCATGATTCTTTTCGGGCAGGGGCCCACAACCTTGGAAGTGCTGTAGATGGCGCAGAGGCAGCGCAGGACGTGCCTGGAGGTCTTTCCCGACTTGCCTGTAATATTGGGATGTTGGCGGGTGCCAGGGAACACCGAGTGCCTGCCTGGGGAGAAACCCGCCGGAAAAAGTCTGCTGGTGCCGGGCGTAGGCTGGGCCTACGCAGTGCAGGAAGCCAGGACCTTAAGTTAAGGTCAAGCGGGGCTGTGAGTGGCAGTGCTCCCTGGATCGGGAGCTGTGGAGCCTCAGGGGGCGGAGTGGAGGCGCTGGAGCCCATGCAGTGGTGGTGAGGTGAGGCGTCCATTGGGGGGGGGGGGGGGGGGAGTTCGCAGGAGAGCTCCTGGCTGAGGTGGCCGGACTAGTGTTCGGTGCGGCAGGGTTTGGCCCTCCCTCTTCCAATTCTGTTGAGGCCTAGTGCAGAGCATAACGTCCTGGCCTCCTTTATGTGCCTAGCATCATCACCCCGACCTAGAGACTTTACGGGCTGCAGCGAATGTGTAGATGGGACTGCGTGCGGAATCCAGTGTAGGCCCCTAAGCAGCTGTACCGGATTGGTGATCCCGGGGAGCAGGCAATTCATCGCTGGTGTTCCTATTGTTGATAGAAGTGGCTCGGTAGCATCAAATTAGATGGCACCGTGGGCTAGAAGAAGTGGGTATTGGAGATGGTGGCCCAGGACTTCAGGTGGATCACGTCTGGTTAGTGATGCCCGTGGCCCTGCTCTTCCCCCTCACATGCTGGCGGATCGGTTCCAGTGAGACGAGTGGTGCATGGTGTCGCGGGACCAGAAAGTGCATTGTACACGGTTCACAGTCCCCTTAGATTACAATCAACGGAGCATGTCTAAAGACAAGGCCTCGGGCAAGGCCCTAAACAAAGCCCTATGGACAGATTCACAGCCACGGCGTCCCTTCCCACTTAGGGTGCAGAGGTCGCACCCGGCTCGACGGACAACGCAACCTCTTGCAAGCCATTACCCAGTCCAGGCAGGCATTGGAGAACCAGGCCGGGGCAGTGGGGAATGAGGTATCCCTCCTGCACCAAGATCTGAGTAACGCAGTTGACCGCATCATGGAGACAGAGATGGGTCTCAGGAGTTGAAGATGCAGTAACCACACTACAACGCAAAGTTACCTCTCTAAAATAACTTACTAAGGGCCTTGCACTGCGAGCGGAGGATGCTGAAGGGCGGGCCTGGAGGAATAATCTCCGCTTTGTAGGCTTCCCGAAAAATTGTGAGGGCAATGATGCTGGAAAGTTCCTCACACAATTGCATACCTCTTGGCTCCCGAACAAAACTTTGTCACTG
Source organism: Lissotriton helveticus (assembly GCF_964261635.1). Taxonomy (NCBI): domain Eukaryota; kingdom Metazoa; phylum Chordata; class Amphibia; order Caudata; family Salamandridae; genus Lissotriton; species Lissotriton helveticus. The sequence goes on along the minus strand of NC_136073.1, from coordinate 656,138,504 downwards.
TGATTGAACTGGCAAATAGGGCCTTACAGCAGAAGCCCCTACCCGGAGCAAGTCCTTGACCTGTTTTAACTTCAGAGATCGCAACATGATCTGCAGCAGGCCAGGCTTCGGGCAGAATTGAAGTATGAGCTCCTTCGGATCATGATATTCCCGGATTATACAAAAATGGTGCAGCAACAGCGTTAATCCTTCGTGGATGCAAAGGTGCGCCTTCGGGCCTCAAGATCCCATACATGCTCCTGTATGCGGCTCGCCTGAGGGTGGTCTTCAACTCTTGCACATTATTTTTTGCTACTCCGGAGGAGGTATTTGCCTGGACAGATGAACAGCTGCAGCTCAGGCCACATACTCTGCCGCCCAGGGACTCGGACTCTTCGACAGGAGACTCGACCAGGGCACAAACGAAACTAAAAGAAACAAGCATTGGCATAGCCAATAGGTCTCGCCTTTGGGACCTTGTAAGTGTTTAGTTATCCACCACATTATCCTTGGTGCAACAACATCAACTGTTGCAGGGCTAAACACTTATAAGGTCCCAAAGACGAGACCTATTGGCTATGCCAACGCTTGTTATTTATTGAGAGGGAGAAAAGGACACATTACTTACACATAGATTTTGAAACTGCAAGAATATGCAGAGCACAGTTGTGAAATTGATGAAGATTAACAAGTTAAAAACAATATTGTTTTGAAACTGTTTTCGCTGTGTCATGTCGGCTTTTTGCCAGATGACGGTGTGAAGAAAACCGATCGCTTGGACACAGAAATATTGTTGTCAAGAATGCAATCCTCTGTAAATGCTGGGACAGGTTGTAACGACTGAGTTTTTTAAGACCCAATCCATACCTGCTGACTGTTTCGAACAAACAATTGGGTGGTTTTGAAAACAAATCGTGGAAATGTCTTTTTTTCCATTGACTGATAATGAAGCGGTTGTAAACATATGTGACTTTCAAGTATGTTTTTTAAATAGATGCAATTGACTTAAAATCGTTCTCTTTGTTAAGTCAGGGGAAGCAGGTGATATTTTCATTAAAATAACTTACAGAAACTTTCCTTAACTTTTTAAAATATTTTCCAGAAAGGCTTTTTTGTCAACCTTGTTTAATATGTAATAACGGTATGCACTGAATACAATGCACTGATTTAGTGCCTCAGAGACTTAAAAATAAAGCATTAAGCTGTGATAGAAAATGGGAGAAAGAAAAATAACCATATAGTGGCTGAACTGCACAATGTAAAACTCGGAAACCTTGCACCAGTCCCGGCAGCCACTTGACCACATTGTGTGATCCTAGGCAATTACTGTTTTCACAGTGCCTCATTTTCCTACATCACATAAGAGCACCTTCAAACACATCAGCTCTCGGTGTAAGCACTTATAGGGAGGGGGGCTTGCCTCTAGGTTCACAAATCGCCTGGTCGTCAGGGCAGAGGGGGCATATGTGGTTCTAAGCACGTTTGTAATCGGTCTCTTCTAATAACATCAGCTCGGCGCAATGATGTAATCTAATATACTAAAATGAAATGCCTCACGTTATATAGGATTGCACACCAATAAGAGCCAAGATACAACTGGACTCTCAGCTGTAGCTGCACAGACCTCTTGTAACTAGTGAACAGGAAATTTCACCAACCTAACGGCAAGGTTTTTTTTTTGTGTGTGCAGTGTAACACAGTGCAAACTCGACCCAAAGGTATCAGAGCGCTTTACATGAGGACCAGATGCATTACAGACGGACACATTCTTTTTTTTTTTTTTAGGCACAGAGATTTAGTGATTTGCACAGAATCACAAAATGCTTGAGCTTCCGGTCAGTCTCGAACGAGGTTCCCCAAATTCAAAGCCAATTGTTAAACCACATCCTCTCTAATGATGGATTCCCCATGTAAATTAGTGAACCCCTAATGGCGTCAAGCGAGAGATGAAGTAACACCCTTGTGTCGTCCTCCCAGGCTTGGTGTGTGGAGGTGGCCGGTGTTTTGTTGGAATGCCCGGTGTAGCAGCAACCATGCTGCGAGCACGTAGTCCAAGCACCACACCGTCCGCACAAAGGAACTGGGCCCACTGGCTGAGGTTTCAATTCTAAATGACAGCAATACCCAGAGTTCAGTGGGCACCTGAAGCCTGTGGGCCCGGTGCCACTGCACCTGATGCACCAGTGGCAGATACGCCTATGGAAACATCTAGGTATCCGCCAGCTCGTTGAAGCTCTGCCATGCTGACGCCGGGTAGGTCGGCCATGCAAGCTGCAGGGATAGTGGACGCAGCGCTGACACTCACCTGGGGTTTGCACGGCTGCCAGCCCCGCGCACGCCTCCCGTCCCAGGCATGTCCGCCGCACAGACAGGCTGTGGGGGCAGATCCCGCCCCTGCCTGCCTGCTCCTCACGAGGATCCTCTCTCTGCAGGTGATGGGGTTCGCAGGGGTGCACCTTGTGCAAGCTTGCACCTCTCTCCTCAGCTTCTCTCAGGGCTCTTGTCTTGCTTTGGGAATAGGTTCATTTATGTTTGTCAGGGATCCTCAAATCCTCCTTCCTCCCCACTGAACTCTCGTCCTGACGTCCCCAGGAGCGTCCCCCCAGTAGATGTGGGTAACACGCGCACACACTTTTAGGCTTTCCCTAAGTTTGGCAACTCATATGACACGCGCACAGAACGCATGCAGCGTTACCAAACATCACGTGCTCCTCGTTTTCTGAACAACCACCGGAACGTGGCATTTCTCAGTTACAATCAGTTGTTTCACACTGAAGTTACTGCACATGAAACAAGCAGAGTGGTGCGAGTGGTGCGTGCGTGCCCGCACTGAAAATAATTTCAGGAATGCAGCAGGCACAGTGTGGGGCTGCTGCTCGCTCCCGAGCTCCCTAGACCACGGGAGAGAGAAGGCGGAACATGCACCCGCCTTTGGCCAGTCAGCAGAGACCTAAAAAAGGCGTCATAGATCGAGATCCTCATGGCGGTTCAAGGCTAACAAGCAAGATGTCAATAATTTGCCTTTTGCAAAGAAGTAAAAGCATCAGAGTTGATCTGTCTCTCCTGGGGGAGGCCCTTGGGAATTCTTCATGCTTACAGACATGTTTTCAGGTCATTATGGGGCCGCTTATGCTCCTATCTCCCTGTATAACTTGAGTCTTTTAGGGACTTTGGGGATTAATTGGGGAGACTGTCTAATGCCCCCCTGTTGGGGGTGGGCAGCCAGGCTTTCCGCGACAGATACTTCTGCTGTTTGGAGGTATTGGGGTGGGATGGGTGTGGGGAACGGATTATTGGTTCAAGTTCTGTTTGTTTTGATTTACTTTGGCTGCATAGCTTGTATGTCCCTGTGACTACCCCTCCCCGATCATTGGCACCCAAATCCAGGTACCCCATGACACAATGGCAGCAGAACACTTAGGACAGTCCCCCGGGCAAGTATATGTCATGAACTGGAATGTGAGGGGCTTTCTTGACAAAATGAATCGAGGCACGGTGCTCTGACAGGCCAAACACATTGGCGTGGATATTCTTTTACGGGAAACACACATGCTAGGCATGAAGGCTTTATGTCTGGCTCGCTATGGCTACATACCCACCTTCCATGCAGGGTTCACCCAGGGCTCTAGGGGGTTGCCATCCCGATTGACCACCGCATTTACCCGAATATTAAAAAATGTCCGATATCTACAGCCGGTACATATTCGTGCACGGTACAGTAGCGAGAGAACACATAGTGCTCTGCAGCACATATGCCCCTCCGCCCTTGGTCAGAAGCGCCTAGACCGCCTGGTTGAGATCTGGGGCTCCCTGCCCAACGGCCTTTCAGTTATTGGTGGAGATTGTAATGATATAATGTCTCCGGGGGTAGATAGGTGGCACTCAACGGGGACGGGACCCCTTGTCTCGAAGCTACGCACCATGGCGGACATGGTGGGATGGGTAGATACATGGTGGCTACATCACCCCACTGAGACCAGTTTAACATACTTTTCCCACACTCACTTCCATTTCTAGGCTTGATTACATATTTACACCTCGTGCCTTCGCCCACAGAACGCCGACCGCTGAGATCCTCCCCAGGGGCTTATCGGATCATTCCCCGGTGGACATTCATCTTTTGATAGGCCCAAGCAGATATCCCCCTTTCGCCGGCTGCTCTCGGGATGGCACCTACAGAACCAGACATATCGTGCCCATATCCACAACAGGCTGACGAAGTACATTACACATAATGAAGGTTCGATGTCCTCAGCTTGTACCTTCTGGGAGGCTATGAAGCCTATGTTGCGAGGGGTGGATATTAGTTTCTCTACTGCGGAACATAGACGGCGACAACAGACGCTCATTAGGCTAGAGGTACAAATCATAACGTTAGAACGTCAGTCCCGGGACAGGGTTGGGGCTGAGGTGTGTCATCAATTGTGCTTGGTTCAATAGCAAAACCAGGGAGAGCTAATGGACGAGGTACAAGGTGCATGGCTTGCGACCCATAGTAGGATCTATCAATGGAGGGACAAATCTAGTAAACTCCTGTTCAGATTATGCCAGCAGACGCAAAAAGGTGCTCTCCTTCCAGGACTCCATACCCCTGATAACACACTGGTGAAAGACCCGGTTGAACTAGCAAATAGCTTTGGGGACTACTATTGCTCTCCATATTCTGCCTGTGAGGTTCTTGAGGCCTCAGAGATTGAACAATTCTTTGATAACATTCCCCTGAGGACTTTCTCTGAGGAGTCTAAGGAGGTCACTGGAGGCCCCCCTGACCCTGGAAGAAATTACCACTGCATTAGCAGATCTACACTCTCGTAAGGCACCTGGCCCCATAGGACTTCCAAGTGAACTCCATAAAGCCTATATGGCCCTGCTAGAGCCCAACTATCTTGCGGCTATACAGGAAGCAGCGCAGTCCAAGTTTATGCCCCCTGAATGGCGACATGCATTGATTATTGTGTTCCATAAACAGGGGCGCCCTTGGGACCTTCATGCCTCCTATAGGCCAATCTCTCTTGAATGTCGAGGCTAAGCTTTTGGCTAAAGCACTTGGGACTAGATTGCTGGCGCATCTCCGGACCTAATCCACCCGGACTACGCGAGCTGTATGCCCTGATGCGCCACGAGACACAACATACGCCAGGTACATAATGCAATAGATGCTGTGGATCGTCTTAATCGTCCATTAGCCCTCTTACTGGCAGACACAGACATGTTTTTCGATTCTGGCAGCTGGACTTATTTACTCATCCTGTTGGATCGCCTCAATTTTGGCCCAAAGTTCATATTATACATATAAATGCTGTATCATGGTTTGACGGAGTCAGTGCGCATAGCTGGTATTATCACTGCATCATTTCCAATCAGTCAGGCACTAGACAGGGGTGTCCACTCTCACTCTTGTTGTTTGCGTTAGCCATTGAGCCACTTGCGGCCTGGGATCGTATAGACGCACAGATCCGGGGCTTTGAACTATCCGTCGGGTTGTCTGATCGGTTGGCCCTATATGCTGCTGATGTCCTCTTCAGCTCTGGCCACCGTATCCTTCAAATTATGCGTATAATGAATGTGAATAAATCCATATTATGGCCACTCCGTGGGTCCTCAGATGATTATAGTTGGGCCACTGACCTCTCCCAGACGTGGGGTGGTATACAATATCTGGGGGTCTAGGTTACAGACAGGCCGGAGGTACCCCGTATAAGAAACATAGACGGGGTTCTCGCTAATATGAAAATGGAACTGAGGTCCTTGGCAGGGCTGCCCCTATCCCTACTTGGTCGCTCAGCAATCTTTAAGATAATTTGTCTCCCTAAGCTCCTATGCCAAATGCAGAATTATCCGTATCCCATCCCACAGTTGTGGTCTAGCCAGATCAATTTGATGTGGAAGGAGTTCCGGGGGGGGGGTGGGGGGGGGGGGGACAGATGGGGGGAGCAGTTAGGCTGGATCTTCGCACTTGCTTTCTCTCCACTGCCGTACTATGCGGCCTGCCACCTGCAAGTACTCAATGATTGGTGGTATATCCCGGGGAATGATCCAGCATATAACTTAGAGAGATGGCTCCTGGGGGACATACCATTATATACATACTTTTATGGCCGTGCCACTTCTCATGCCCTCCCTCCAGCTACCAATGTGGTATTGGACACGTGGCACCAATCTCTTAACCGCATTGGCTGGCAGAAGCAGCTCACCGGTGCGGCCTCAATGTGGTCTAATTGTATGCTCTCACAATTGCTCGGAGACTTGAGTTCATGTCATTCTCTTTCCTACATCTAACTAAGTCTTATGGCAATAACCTATACTTATTTACCATTATATTTTTGTCTTTTGTTTTCCATTTTAATTATTCAATAAACCTTCATGATTAGTACTTTTTACTGGACTGGAGACTTTTGACTTATAGCTTCTTTAATCAATTATACTGATTTAGATTGTTGTCAATCTCTTATTTGTCGGGATACACTCCCTCACGTGTTCTTGAGGTTAACACCGACCCTGATCCTGCTTGGGTGATTTACCTTAGATTATCTGATAAGATAGCATCAACAGTTTTGGTAGGGAATTCAGCAAGGCAGAAAACAGACCAGAGAAGATCTAGAGACAAAACTTCACATACCTTGGATTTCTGTCTATACTTCTGGTTCCTATGGTCTACCCAAATTGGATTATTTACAATGCTCTTGTGTGAATGAGCAAAGGAAACTATCAACAGGGCAAATATATGTGTTGGATTGTAGTGTGGACTGACATGCATTGTGGTACCTATAGTATGAGATTTTGATATGTAGAGATTTTTGTGGTGTTATGAATTATCCTGCGTGTGAGCTCTTTGATTAGGAGATTTTTATTTGCTGGACACTAGGGGGTATGATTACTGTGACTTTCCAAATTTTTGAAGTGTAAATGTTTTGTTTGTGACTTTGTATAGGTCCTGGTGTAAAGGTTTATCTCATGCGCTAATCGTACTGCACTATTGTGATTTATGTGTAAGATGTCAGGTTTTCTTCTAAATTAACACTGAACTAGATAAGTGAACTGTACAAAGAAACAAAGGAAGATAAAAGTAACTCTGAAATGTGCCATTAGTAACATCACTAATGTCCTGGCTGGAGGCAGGTGTCAAGGAACGGGGGAGGCGGGGTTCCACATAACCCTCTACGTTCCCATTCACACACATTTCTGATAAAGGATCACTTTTTACACAACGGGGGTACAGAGCATTAAAATATTTGAAGACCTCCAAGCCATACAGATAGAACATGCACATGCTCAAGTACAAACAGTTTGACCTCCTCTCTAAATCCATTAGGCTCTTAAAAAATCCATGAAAATGGATCGGCCAGAACGGAGATTATTTAATGAATTTTTTTAAATGTTACAATCCACAGCTGTAGAAGATGTAAAGTATCAACATAAACAACAAAAAAAGCCACACCATAAAAACTGCAGTACTCAAAAATAATTACACCACTGTGCTCACTTACCTGTCCACAGGCCTCCTAGACATGGTGGTCCTTTGCTGCTGGCCATTTCTTCTTTCTGAAGCCTGCTGCCGCACCCTTAGGATACGCCTCTCTCCGATCTGTTGTACTGCCGCAACCAAAAGCTGCACGTCTACAGGCTGAACTTGTGCCTGGACAGGATCCACCACAATGACATCGTCATCAATGTTCTGGTTCTCCACTGCGCTGTCAGGCAAGATGGGGTGCACATGTGGGTTTGATTGTGCGCGTAAATGAGGCGCCAAATAGGATGATGGCAAGTGGGATGTGGAATCAATGCGGCCTGAGTATGGCCCTGGAATATCCAAACGAACCGAACTATATAAGGGACTAAAATCCACCTCCATTTCCTCCTGCGCCATTTCTGGGTTAAGACAAAAAAACATACGATTTCCATTAAAATGTCCAATCACCAAACTGTAGAAATTTGAATACTACTAAATACATAAGTGCTGACAATTTCACCAATCAGCTGTGACATCATCTCTCAAATAGTTCTATATTAGGTGTAATACATTTAGGGGAGTTACATTTCGACCGTGTCTTTTTTTTTGTTTTAAACCTAACCTCTCCAGCAGAAAGTTCAATGCACATGCTGTAAGAGTGGGTTGTTTGAATTCAGATAAAACTAGGGAAAGTAAAGAAAGATTGAAAAAAAAAATATATATATATATATATATATATATATGTGTTTGTCAATAACGGTCCTATTTAAATCGGTCCTGCCCACATCTAAGCAATGCATTTCCCGGGGATTTTGTTTTACAAAACTTTGTGTTACCAGAAAGCTAACAAGTCTTTACTTGATAAAGGGACCACTTAAGCTTTATTAAGAAATGCTACCATTGCTTTCAAAGCTATAACCAGCTTCTAACTACATTTTGGATTCAGGCTCCAGAGCTGACACTAAAGCAAACCACTTTTCTTTGACAAATCTATTTAGTTAACATATCCCTCTTTGTAGTTGCTTACCATTCTGGGGTTTCTCCTGCATCTATCTAGTAGGATGGGTTTGCTATTGTGGTCATATGCTTATAGCTAATAACGAAGTTCCAGCAATGAAAAATGGAAAGCTATTTACTTGTAATCCGAGTTCTGTATCACTCTTACTTTCATTGGTTCAGAATGTCTTAACAGTAAACTAGATCATAAGAGTTAACAATAGCCAATGTGGGCAACAATACTTCAGTCTCAACACACCGGCAATGAAGGTTGATGGTCCAGTCTCATTTACATTACTTGAAAGTCCAGGGTACACAACACTGTACCCAACCATCTACTTCAGAAACTTTGAAATTCCCTATTGAATTTCTTTCCATATACCTAGACACACGTTATGGAAATTGTTTTAGTTTTTCCCAATTTCTACAAAACTGCTCCATTTATAGTGCATTGTAAAGTTAATCATTCACGCCAAATTGCTGGATGACCAATGCTTCGTTAATAGCAACCTTCTGCCCTTTTCAGCAAAATTTGTGCCAAATTAAGAGGCAGGTTTTTGTCATCTGGAATTTCGTTAATTTACAGAGTATTGCAATCTAACTGGGTCTAAATAGGGATTGATCAATCATGTTAGCTGTAGCTTAAATCCCTTGCTCCCAAAATTCCCTTATTCCCGGGCAGCCCCAAGCAACATGGGAAAAAAGTATTGCAAAGCCGAACAGATGTGCAACATGGCTTTAAGTAAAAAAAATGTAAGTGGTATGACGCAGCCAGGTAAGACCGCGTCATATCATTTTTTCTGTTTTAAAACAGGTTGCACAGCAGCCCAAGCTGCTGTGCAATATATCTAAATACAGTTAGGGGTGGGGTTCAAGAAACACTGGGGAAAAGAGGTGTCGAGAAACAACAGATGGCGGGAGGAGGTTAATGTCCAGTGGAATAAAGAAAAGAGTACTTCATCTGTGTATAAGTGATATCAAGTGAATTCAATAGACACCTTTGGACAGCAACAGCCAGCTCCAATAACAAACACTATTAACGGATAGATTCTCTCTATAGTAGTTCAGTAAACCAGTGGTTTCAATTGCAGTGCACAGGGCCCTGGCACCCAGGTCCCCTACCAGTGCTTCTTCCCTAAAAACATATCCCCAATTGGTACTTCTGCCCCTTGTATGTCCCTAATAAGTGGTACCTGGGAGCTGAAGAGGGTCCCCTGGTTTACCCCCCCACTTTGGTTGGGAAACCAGCAGGAATACTTAGGAGAATAGGAGGCGCCCGCCCATGCTAACTTCACCCCTAAGGTGGGCGAGGTGAAGCACATCTTTCAGTCCTTGCCATCTTCAAGATGGGGAGACTCCAGGCTAGTTCTATACTCCCTCCCACAGGAGGGTGACATAATAGAGGGTGTAATCACTCCGGGTAAGATGTCCATTGGTCTTACCTGCTACTCCCCTAAAAGGCCCTGAAAACTAGTATTAAGGTGGCTCCACCAGACCTAGGAACTAGATCTTCAACAACCTAAGAAGCAACAAGACAATTATTCAGAGAAGAATCAAGACTAGGACTGCCTTGGCCCCAGCCCTACCGGCCTGTCTCCAGCTTCTGCGAACCTGCGATCAGGCTTGCAGCTAGAAACCTTTGAAAACCCTGGGAGGACTGTTGCCTTCGAAAAAGACTCATATCTCCCGTGGACAGCAGACCTTCCAATAGAAATAGACTCCAAGGGCACCAGATCCAGCTGAAACCGTGATCCCTGCCCACACTGCACCGGACGCCCAGGGCCAGAGTCCGAGCCGCTCACCTATGGAGTGAAGTCTCCCTATAGATCCTGACCTTGTACCCAGCATTTATGGACCTCTCCTGATATCCACAGCAGCACCTGCAGTGTGAATCCAGAGGCTCCCCCAGACAGCAACCGGATCCGGTAAGACGACTCCGATGACAAAAGGCACCCCTGCACTCGAAGCCCCTGGCTCTTGGTGCCCCTACAACCTCCCTATCTCTACTTACCTCTGTTGTCATTGGTCTCCCTTCTGCAACCTCCAGTGCCATGCCTGAAGCCTGTTTGCCAAAAGAAGAACCCCCATTGAGAAGCATTAGGTGCCCGACGTCCTGAGCTTAACCTAAACCCCAAATCTTGACCCCTGCAACCGATCTACTCACCTGCAAGCAGTATGGCTCCAGGCACTCCCCGTCTCCATTGGAACGCATTGGGCCAAACTCAGATTGGGACCTCTGCACCCAGCCCTCCCTGTGCCATTGGTGGTGCAGTTTTAGTACTCACCTGACACTTGCCGAACTTTGGTCCCGAAGACTGGATTGGTAAGTGCATTACTTACCTGTTTAACCGCAATATTGTTTTCCCCATAGGATAATATTCAACTGTGCTGAAAGTTTCTAAGTGCCAATTTTACAAAGAGAAAAGTATTTTTATTTAAAAACGTGCTTACCTTATTGCGAAGATCTTGGTCTTAAAAAATAAAATACAAAGTATCTCCTTCTTGAGTCGTGTGTCTTTTACTGATCACTCGCGCACTGAATGTCTTACACTCCTCAGTGTTAGGCCTAAATCTGCTCGCCCACACTACCACAAATAGAGCTCTTTGGTTTTTACATTGAGCCCTGTATACTTTAGGAGAACCACTGGACTCTGTGCACAGTATATCCACCTAGTGGAAATTCCATATGTAGAGCCAGCTTCCTACAGCGAGGTACCAGTAGTTCACAGAAACCTTTAGAAGTAGCTCCCAGCCTTAAGTTCACTTTTAAACAACAACTGCAATAAATAAATGCTGCGTTTCCCTTTTAAAGTTAAGGAAAGGCTATGACTATTTTGCGTTATTATCACAGTGAAGATAGCAGCGTCTGATAATGAGTAGTGCTCCACTCAGATTTATGCCCCTATGTGGTGCACAGAGGTATTTAACTCATAAATAAAAGTCTCTCTGAACTCAATATTGGAGCATGAGATCAAAATGATATTTCTGAATATGGAGGCCTGGTTTGGTCCCCGGAATGTGTAGACAAAATTGCACTATATGCGGACGACGAGCTTTTCTTCTTCTCGGATCCGTGGGTCACCGGCCCGAGAGTATTAGAAATTCTACGGGTGTTTGGTGAGACGACGGGGCTCCACGCTAACCCATCCAAGTCAATGCTCTTTCCTATCTGCGGCGAGCAGGTAGTCAAGACTGGGCCTCGCAGCTGGTCATAGCACGGGAGGGGTTTAGATATCTTGGAGTCCACATTACCAGATGCCCTACGGTGGCGTGGTCGCTTAACATTGCACCTCTGCTTCCGGTTGTTCGGGATGAGACGACGGTATGGTCCCATCTTCCCCTGTCCCTCAATGGCAGGTCCACGATTTTTAAAATGGTGTCCCTGCCAAGGTTGCTATATAGACTGCAAAACTACCCATGTCCAACCCGGCATCATGGTTCCGCCAAGTGAACGCGCTTCTAAATAGCTTCCTCTGGGGTGGCGGGGCGGTTTGGGTGGCTACATACTGTGGGGGCATTGCAGCGGCGGATGTACGGTCCTACTACTGGGCATCCCAGCTGCTCGTCATTAATGACTGGTGATACAACCCACATAACGACCCGGCGTACGCGGTGGAGAGAATCTTTTTCGAGGTAGCCCTCTGCTCGATCTCCTGTATAGTAACTCTACTCTGGGGGCCCTTCCCCCGGCCTGCCGCACAGTGATACAGATATGGCGGAGTGCCTCTAGGACCCTGGGTTGGTGAGGCATGCTTACGTGCGAGACCCCCCTCTGGCGGGGCACATACCTCCGGCCGGTCGCGACCCTGCCCGGGTTCCGCAAATGGGATGATATAGGAATTTCGACTCTGGGGGATGTAATGCGTGGGCCCACACTTAAATCCTTCCAACGGCTGCAGGAGGAGTTTGACTTACACAAATCTCAATTTCACAAATACCTTCAGCTTCGCCACGCCCTGTCCCCCCTGATCAAGGACCTGACGACATTGCCAGAATTCCATCCGTTGGAGGGTAGGCTGTTGATGGGGGACCTCGGGGAACATAAAATTCGCCAACTTTACCAGACATTGACTACCCATTCTAAGACAAACCTGCATCGGACGAGAGCAGCATGGGAGGCAGATATGCCGACCCTTTTAGATGACGACTGGACGGAGGCCCTCGCCAGCCCCAGAGGCTCCGCGGTGTCCTCTAGGTACCGTTTAATCCAGTTTAAGTACTTACACCGGGTGTAATACACCCGCCTCCGACTCTGGAAGATGGGAGCTATCCTGTCCCCTGCCTGCCTTAGATGACACTCTGCCGACGGCACTTTTCTGCACACTGTCTGGGGATGCACGGCCCTACAACATGTGTTTTCTTGCCTGGGGCGGGTGCTGGGATGGGACTTTCCTGCTGACCCTCGACTGACTCTTCTCCATAGCACGGACGACATTGGTGGGACTCACTTTGGCCAAGCGAGACATAGCGCAACAGTGGAAGTCCTCTTCCCCCCCGGGGGTGGGGGCCTGGAAATCCGCTTTGGACAAATGTATGTTGGCTTAAGTGGCGGTGTTTTAAGCCCAGGGTTGCCCGCGGAAGCATTGGAAGATCTGGAAGGCGTGGGCTGCCTATCGTGGCATAGACCTCTCCATACTATCATCACAAGTAGAGTCAGACCCGATAGACAGACTTACTATTTAGTGAATCCTCTCTTGGAGATGTGGATAGACCAATTAGGAGATATGCTCATATGTTTTTATGCCAATACAATGTTTTAGTGGGTAATGCGGTGCACGGGTTGGGGGTGGCAGGAGGCGGGCTTTCATGGTGACATTGGTTTCATCTTCTAAGTCCAGAAGTGATCTACTTTCATGGGATCAGGATCCCAATACTTATACCCCAAAATCCTTTGTTCTCTGAGGGGAAGAGGGGCCTGTGCCCAGTCAAAACCAGTTCTGAAGTACTCTGTTTACCAGACTTCTCCTTTCCTTTCACAGTGCAGGGCAGGAACATCAGACGCCCCACAGGAGGTGGAGCCAGCATTGTGGAAGGAAAACACAGCCTGGAGAACTTTGTTGACAGTCTTCCTTCTTTTCTTTCTTGGTGACATTGCTCCTTAAATGCTACTTAAATCAGCAGTTTCTGTTGTTATATAAATAATATTTTTATACAAGCAAATGGGTCTGAGTTCAGTCTGAGTGTGTAACATCATTTTCTGCCTGAGTGAATACAACAAATGCTCAACACTATCCTCTGACAAAGGTGTACTGATCGCCCACACTACCACAAATAGAGAGTAATGTACCATCTACTTTGACCTCTGCCCTCCGTTGGGGTTCCACTGGACTCTGTACACACTACCTCATTTTGGTATAGTATATACAGAGCCAGCTTCCTACAGTAAGTCACCCCTCTAGCAGGCCTTTCAAGACCCAAGGCAGGGTGAACTATATCTCAGGTGTGGGCATAACTGCATGAGCAGATATGCCCCCACAATATTTGAGTCTAGTCTTAATATTTTAAGCGCCAGTAAAGATATAGATGTTTGAATTGGGGGTCTCTAGTTGGCACAGATAGGTACTTGTGACAAATAGGGACCCTCTCCTCTAGGCAGGAAAAGGGGATTACACTCCAAAAATAACCCCTGCTCACCCCCTTGGTAGCTTGGCACGAGAAGCAAGGCTTTATCTCAGAGGCGTTGTAAGTTAAGCATTTGTGACTACACTAACCCAGTGACAACACTACAAATGAACACCACACAAGGTTTTATATAAAAAATACGTATCTTTTATATAGAGTTACCACAAGACCAATAACGACAAAAATAATCCACAGTACTATTAGAATTCAAGAGTTCTGGTTGAAAAGGCTTAAATCAAGATTCTATGCGAGTCGGTAGCCTGGTCCGGCTACAGCGTTGTTGAAAAAACACAGAGTCTAACAAATTCAGCAGACCGCGTCGGTACGGGCCCACTCAAATGTCGACAGACTCAGTCACAGTACCTTTTACTTGAGGCGGCCGGCACGGATGTGCGAGTCGGTTCCGGTGCTCGTCGCAGTGCAGAAAATAAAGCGTTGCAGGACGCATTGTCCCTCGATACGGTTCAGGCAGCGGCCCGTTGACAGAGTCGTTGATCCAAGGCGTGCGTTGCAGGGCGAGACGGTGCATGCAGCGTGCGGTGCGGCGACAGAGCCGGAGTTCGGGAGCTGGCGCCGATCAGTCCGGACAGTGGTGCGAGTCGGGCGGTGTGTCGCATACAAGGCGGTGCCCAACTCCGGTGCGTTCAAGGGACTCTGAGTCAGCAGCATTGACCGTGTCGGTCAGACCAGTACGAATCGGCGTAGCAAGGCATAGCACGTCGCGGTGTCCACCAGTTGCGGTGCAGGTAACGGCTCGGTGACAGCGTCAGGACTGAGTCGGTGAGCTCAGAGCTTGCATTGTTCGAGGCGGACGTTGCTTGATGCGGTGCCTACAGGACACCGGGCCGGTCGTGAGAGTCGGTCACAGCTCCCTGCTGCTGTAGCCACTGAAACAGCGTTTCCAGCAGCAATTCACAAAGGCTGAAGTCCACTGGTCCTGGGACTTGGGTCCGGGGTCAAGCTCTCTTCCAAGCCCTTGGAGATCTTTTGCCCAAGTTGAAAGTAAAGTCAACAAAGTTCTTTCTCCTCTCTTTGGCCTGAAGGGGTTGCCTGACTGCCAATCTCCCAAGCAGCACTTCAGCTTGGGAATAGTTTCTTTAGGTTCCTCTCCTCAGCAGAGGTTTCATCTTCAAAGTCCAGAAGTGATCTACTTTCATGGGATCAGGGTCCCAATACTTATACCCCAAAATCCTGTGTTCTCTGAGGGGAGAGGGGCCTGTGCCCAGTCAAAACCAGTTCTGAAGTACTCTGTTTACCAGACTTCTCCTTTCCTTTCACAGTGCAGGGCAGGAACATCAGACGCCCCACAGGAGGTGGAGCCAGCATTGTGGAAGGCAAGTACAGCCTGGAGAACTTTGTTGACAGTCTTCCTTCTTTTCTTTCAGTGTGCAGGGCAGAGACATCAGACGCACCACAGGGGGTGCAGCAGGCATTGTAGAGGGAAGGCCCAGCCCTATTCAGGTCCCAGGTACAACTCCTCCCTCCAATCTAGATGCCGAGCTCCCTATTCACCACCGGGCTGCCCCAGCCTGTCTCTTGGAATCCCCCAGCCCTGTCACTCACAAAACCAGACAAAGGAATACACAACCTCGCAGAGGCAGGCTTAAATGGTTAGGCAGGCAAATACCTACTTTCTAAAAGTGGTATTTGCAAACACAGAATATTAAAATATCCTTCACTAAAAGATGTATTTTATTATTCTGAGTCCACGCACACTAAACTCGAATTTCTACCATGTTTTCTGAGTCGGTTAGGATTATAAAGTGTAATAATTCTAACAGCCCATTCTGGCCTATGGAGAACAGGTAGCCTTGCAATAGTGAAAAACAAAAATGGCTGTAATTCACTATTAGGACATGCCACACACATCAGGGCTTGTCTAACCTTATACCTACAATGCACCCTGTCCGTGGGCCTACCATAGGGGTGACTGATATGAAAAAAAGGGAAGGTTTAGGGACTAGCCAGTGGGTGCACATGCCCAGCCAGCATGACAGTACCAGACTGCACGCAGACTCTGCAATGGAAGACCGTAGACACATTTTACAAGGCCGCTTCTGTGGGTGGCACAACCAGTGCTGCAAGCCCACTAGCACCATTTGGATTTACACGCTCTGGGCACACTCAGTGCACTGTACTAGGGTCTGACAAGTAAACCCAATAGTCAATCATGGAATCACTAATTAATAATTAATTTACAGTAGGGCGAGCATATGCACTTTAGCACTGATCAGCAGTGGTAAAGTGCCCAGAGTCATAAAATAGCCAACAACAGGTCAGAAAGAACATAGGAGGAAGGCAAAAAGCTCAGGGATGACCCTGCAAAAGGGCCAACTCCAACAGATAGCACATGGGTTAAAAACACAGATTCCCCAGCACCATGATGGCTTTACGAAGCCCAGGAGTGTTTGCTACCAAACTCCTCTTCTTAATAAACCCACACTGATGCCAGTGTTTGATTTATTGAAACATGTACTCAGAGGGAAACTCAGAGGTGTCCCCTGAAAACCTACCAACCCTGGTGTGGCCTATGATCGGCGGCTTTAGGCAGCCATCCACCATCAGATATTTTTCTAGACCCATGGGTTAAGAGCCCCTGCTCTCGGAGACCAGAAACAAATTGACTTGATCCTAGTCCTTCCAGCCTGTCTGCGGCCCTCGACGAACTTGCACTAAAACACAACACTTCCTGCAGCCAAGCGACCTCCAAAGCCTTGGGAGGACTGCCTGCCTGCAACAAAGATCAAGAACTCCTGTGGACAGCGGACATGTCCAGAAGCAACCAACTTTAAGGAACAAAGATCTCTGCCCCAAGGAACCGTGAAACCACCACCGGACCCACCTCTGCACCAGACGCCCACAACTAGAGTTCAAGTGGACCACTGGTCCTGTAAATGTTCCCCAGCGCTTCTGAGAAAAAGCACAGCATGGGCTGTTCCCAGGAAGACTTCACCTCGATGCCTGCAGCCTCAACTCAAAGACCCCCTGACCACGACCTGCCTGGTAAGATTTTTCTGACTCCTTAGGACAATCCTGCACCGGAAGCCCCATGGGTTTGGGAAGCCTGACCAATGGTGTCCCGATGTCACCGAACCGATCTACTTACTTGTGCAGCTGTGTGTTTTCTTCTCTAGCCTCCTGGCGTGAGCCTGCATCCTTTCTTTAAAACCGATCTCCTCCATTGGTTTGCAATAGGGTGCCCGATACTGTTTTGGCACTCTGCACCAAGCCGGCCCGGTGCCGCTGAGCGTGTAAGTTTGGTGCTGCCTTGCTGACACCCTAGTTGTGCTTACCTTAACCCCTAGAGCCTGGATTACCAAACCACTTTACTCACCTGTGAACAGCATGTCTCCGATTACCCCCTTTCTCCACTGGTGCCAGATTCTGAATTTGAATCCTGCACCCAGCACTCCTGTGCCGCTGGAGGTGCAGATTTGCTAATTACCTGAACCTTGCCTGGTGCAGATCCTTCATCCTAAAAACCGAGAATATAAGTTGTATACTTATCAGCAAAACCACATTCTTGTTTTCCTCCCATAGGTTAACATTGCTGACCTGAAAATTAAAGTGGAAGTATTTCTTATGAAAAACATACATACCTATTTACACATTTCTTGGTCTTAAAATAAATCTTGAAAAAAGCATTTTTTATAAAAAAATTGGTGTGGGTCCTTTTTAGGTCAAGGTAATATCGGCAGACCGGAATTCCGAGAATTAATGTTTCTTTTTTTCTTTTTTTTTCCAAAACCTTTATTGCACCTTTAAGTTTACACAGCCGTAGGCCTACAACCCTTAGGGCTGGCCGCCATCACATTCTTGCAAACATCATGCAGTAACATCAATCTGGAATCCGGGTGTTATTCTTTTAACAATCCTCATAACTGCATTAAGTAAGAGGTACCGTATCTTCAGTATTCTGCCAATAAATGCCGGTTCTTGGTTTTCTAATTTTGCAATAACAACAACAAACAAAAGAAACTTGAGGAATCACATTGCGGTCATGCGTTGCTGGTTATCGGTCGCATTAAGCTAGTAAAGAAGGGTCTACCCAGTGTCACCTCCACCCGAGTCTCCCAACCCTACGCTAAAACCTTACAGTGGGAGTGGTCATGGTCCCCCGGACGGAGTTCCCCTGGTTCCCCCTCTCATGTAACACTCAAGTCTATCCTGTAGAATCCTAGATTCTCCCAAGTGCCAAGGCCACCCTTCCCTTTGGACTCTGTGAGGTCCGCTATACCTGTTCCCCGTCTTCATCCGACATGTCCTGATCGTCTTCCGGTAGGGGATCACATATCTCCCCTCTGTACACGTTCCACTTGGTCCAGATTTTGTTCCATTTCCCCGGACAGGCCCTCCGAGAGTACACCGCCCTTTCTGTCACTATAACCCTGTCCATGTTGAGGCACCATTGTGCCTTTGTTGGCACGTCTGTCGCTCCCCATCGTTGTGCTACATCACGTTTCGCTACTATCAAACGCACCGTGGGCCAGCGTTGACCATGTCTGGACAAATCAGTATTTTCCCCACACATTTAAGAGGCACCTCCGTGGTTCAGGCAGTAGCGAAATCTCCAGTGTCTGTGATATTGTTCGCATTATTTGTCTCCAGAACTCCTGGATACGGGGGCAGTCCCATATAGTGTGAAAAAACGTGCCCTCCTCCCCGCACCCACGAAGGCAGTAAGGGTGTTGTGCTCTGTGAATGCGGTGTAACATAGTTCTAGTGTAATATACCCAATGTAGGACTTTCAGTTGAACAAGTCTCAATCGTGCGGAAATGCCTACTTCCTTAGGCGACGCCATTGCCTCATTCCAATCATGTTCATCCATCTCACTGGTGTCACCCTCCCATCTCTCCTTCACTAGGGTCATTGGGTCTGGTAAGTTGTTAGTTAAGTAGTTTACAGTATGTTAGTGATGTCGCACGCTCAATCATAAACTCGGTGAGAAGGCGGTCTTCAAGCGGGGATGATTCCGGCACTTCAGTGTCTGGGGGTATGGTAGCGAGCAACGCATGTTTTATCTGAATGTATCTGTATAATTCCCTCTCTCCCAGGTCATATAGCTCTCTCAGTCTGTCAAAGGGCAGCACTCCTCCCCTGTCCCAGAGATCTCCCACTGTGGATATCCCTATAGTATCCCACTGTGAGAAGCCTCTACTGTTTCTCATGTTACCCAAGGCTCGAGAGTCCCACAGTGGTGTAAGTTTGGTTATTCTCCCCTTCCATCCTAATGTCGCTGTCGCCGTATGCCACAGCGTCACGGTTAGTCTGGTGGGCCCCACCAGTTTACGCAGTTCGCCCTGGTCATATAACGGAGCAAGTAGCCTAGTCGTGCCTAGTTGTGCCCTATCTGCTCGAAATGCTGGTTCATTTTGCGGAGTGTGTATCCAATGGTTTATAGGTTTCAGTTGTGCCGCCCAGTAGTACAATTTCAGATTAGGCAACGCGATTCCGCCATCGTACCAACCCCTGTGTAGTTTGGTTTGCGCAATGCGTGCCGGGAGGTGCCCCCACAGAAGAGTGGATACCAATGCCGCCACTGTCTGAAAGAATCTCGGGGCCACCGGGTATGGAGTGTTTGAGTATATACAGAAATCGGGGCAAGGACATCATTTTATATAGTGCAGCCTTCCCTAGCAGTGTTAAAGGCAGCCCCGCCCAAAACTTAACATCCTGTTTAAGTCTCGCCATGGGAGGTCCCAGATTTCTATCCATAAATTCTGTTGCGTCCCTTGTAACATGGATACCTAAGTATTTAAAAGAAGAACCAGCTGCCCTTAGAGGGCAATCTGTACTCAGCGCTGGAATCGGACCCTTCAGAACATACATTTAAGATTTGCTCCAGTTCAACGTGTACCCTGACACTGTACCATGGCTGTCACAGAGATGCAAGAGTGCCGGCACCCCATGTTCTGGGTCCGTTAGATATACCAGCATGTCGTCCGCATAGAGGGAAAGCCGATCTTCCCAGCCCTCCGTCCAGCGTATTCCTGTCAGTAGCGGTGAGGTCCTTATTAAAGTGGCCAGTGGTTCCAATGAAATTGCAAATAACAACGGCGAGAGGGGGCATCCCTGACGAGTGCCCCTCCCCAGAGGGAACGTTCGCGAGACATGACCATTTGCCACCACCTGCGCAACCGGGTCAGCGTACAGTAATTTAATCCATGCAATGAATTTTGGGCCGAATCCCAGACGAGACAGAACCTCAAACAAGTAGTTCCACTCTACTAGGTCAAAGGCCATCTTGGCGTCCAGAGCTAATATTACTGCTGGAATGGAGATAGAGTCCGCCTTAGCTAGCACCCCATGTAGCCTGCGCAGATTTAGTGCCGTATTTCTATGGGGCATAAATCTAGATTGGTCCGGATGTATGAGGTTGGGCAGATGAGGCAGGATCCTGGTCGCCAATAGTTTGGCGAGGATTTTGACTTCTGCATTAAGGAGCGAGATGGGGCGGTATGAGGAGCATTACTCTGGTGGCTTCCCCGGTTTGGGGATGGCTACTATGGTGGCCAGTCTCTGATCTGGCGGAAGTATCCCCTTCTAGAAGCACTCATCGTACATTGCCAGTAGATGTTTACTCAGTCTCTCCGGCGTTGATTGATACCATTCTATAGGTATGCCATTCGGTCCAAGCGCCTTGCCCGGGTTCAAAGCATTAATAGCTAATTGGATCTCTTCTGTAGTTAGTTCCGCATCTAAGTCTGTGGCAACCTCCGGAGGAAGCGTCTGGACCTCAATCTGCTCTAACGCCGCTCTAGCCATTTCGGGTGTTACCACTCGCTCAGGGGTATATACCCCTTCGAAGTGGAATGCGAACGATTTGACTATTTGTTCTGGGGTTGTGTGCATCACTCCCAGACTGTCCCTCACTTGTTGGACTCCTCTAGAACTGCCTCCCCTCTTGTCAAGCCATGCCAGCATCCTACCCGCCCTATCTCCTACTTCATAAATCCTATTCTGCGTGTCGGCTATATGACCTTTAACTCGATTCCGTAAATGATCCGTGTAGAGTTGCTGTTGAAGGGTAAGCGTGTGTGACGTGGCCGGAGTGGGGTGCATTTCATGTGCTGTTGATAATTCCTGCAAAGTTAATTCCAGTTTGGTTAGTTCCTGAGCTTGTCCCCTTTTGTAGCCTGTGATCGAGTTTATGGCGTGACCCCTTAACACGGTCTTATATGCCTACCATACAACCTCTGAGGAGCGTACCGAGTCTACATTCTCAGTGAAATACTGAGTCGTCACCTGTGTGAGTGCCTTGCGAACTTGGGGGATCTTAAGGTATGTAGCATGTATGGGGTATATTCGTTTCCGTGCCTTCTCCTGCGTGGAAATCGTCAGTGTGATCGGGGAGTGGTCCGAGATTCCCCTAGGATGAATTTCTATGGTGTCCATGTGTTGGATGCCATTGCCTAAGGCCAGGAAGTGGTCAATTCTCGACATGCTGCCGTGCACTGCGGAGTGGAAGGTGTATTGCTTAGCCTGGGGGTGAGTGTGCCTCCATATGTCAATTAGACCCATAGCTGTCAAAAAACGATGGAAGCGGGAGGGTCCCCCTGCGGGAGTTATCGTCGGGAACCTATCCAGTTGAGTATCCACGATGGCATTGAAGTCTCCCCCAAGAACAACATCCCCCTCGGGGAGAGTCAGTAAGAAGTCAGCAAGTTTCGGGAGCTGCACCGAGTGGAGTGCTGGGGGAATGTATACTGAAACCAAATTGAGGAGTCTACCCTCCCACTGTCCTTGTAAGGCAGCGATGCATCCCTGATCATCCGTCTTGGTTTGCAGTGGAATGAACTTTGAGGATTTCTGAATGAGAATGCCAGTCCCCCTAGACCCCGAGGTAAATTCAGAATGAATTATCATTCTGTACCCTCTCCTATCCATTGCCTTGGTTGCCCCCCCCGTTAAATGTGTCTCTTGTAGCATTGCTATAGTGGGTTTCTGCCTCTTCAGTGCGGTCATCACCAGTCCCCGTTTTACCCTATCTCCCAGCCCTCGCACATTCCATGTCAGTATTCGTAGGGACAGGCCCCGCGATGTCGGGTCAACCCCTTCCGAGTTGAGTGTTGGGTCGTCTGCCATTTGCGTTTATGAGATTACCTATGTGTCTAACATGAGTCGTATCATGAGTGGTTTCTCTACATCTGTTCAGTAGACTGCGTGGATTTCTAATAGAAGAGCTAGACCTTCCTTGTGTATAAGAAACTTTCGTCAAAACGCCCGAATGCATAACATTATTCCTCGACCTTACATGTGTATTCCATACAACGTCCAAACAATTCCCCCCTCTTCCCCCCTCCCTGCCCCCCTGCTTAACGGACTTCCAACTGCCCGCCTCCCCAACTGAGCAGAGTGCTTAGCCCATCCCAAAACCAGAGTACTTGCGTGTAGGGGGGAGAACGTCTCCCCGAGCAGGCGGCATCCCTGCTCACATCTGGGGCTAACCAGGCCAGCGTCCATCCGTAACTGTAATACTCTAAGTCTATGAACAAGAGACAGCGACCATAGTTGTCCTTTCTATTCCGGGTCATTCTTCTCCATCAGCCTCCGTGAGTTCCTGGGTCGGAGACCTTCCCGCTCCCCCTCTGCCTGATGTTTGCGACCCCGTCCGGCTGTCATCTCGGCGTCCGTGATTCGGTCTATTAGTTCTCTGCGGCTGGTCCGTAGTGTGCCAACCCTCAAGCCAGTCTCTGGCCGCATCTGGGGAATCGAAGAACCAGACCTTTTTGTCAGCCACTACTCGGAGCCGGGCTGGGAAGAGCATTGAGTAAGGCAGTTCTTTTTCTCTTAATGTTTTTTTTACTTCAAGGAACGTTCTCCTTCTCCGTGAGACCTCCGCCGTGTAGTCTGGGAAAAAGGACACTCTGGAATTCTGAATCTGGATGGCTGGGGCCACTCTGGCCGCCTGTAGAATGGCGTCCCGATCCCTGAAGTTGAAGAGTCTTGCTAGTATCGGCCTCGGTGGGCCTCCAGTCTTCGGCTTCCCCCCTGTGAGCCCTCTCCACTGAGAAGAAATGTGAAAGGCCTTTGGGCTGGAGCTGATTTTTGATCATATCCTCCATATACAGGTCCATCGCTCCAGTAGTTTCAGATTCCGGCACACCTAAGATGCGGACGTTGTTCCTCCGTGAGCGCCCTTCTTGATCGTCCAACTTTTCTCTGAGTATCTTGTTGTCCGCTTGCAATTTGCAGGTCCGAAACATCCTCGACTAAGGATTTGGTTACTACTTCGACTTGTTTTACTCTCTCGTTCATCTTCTGGAGGTCCGCACGTATTAAGGTGACTTCAGTCGCTGTCGCCCCCACTGTTTCCTGTACCTGCGCCAATGCTGCCAGCACATCGTCCAGTGTAGCCTTCTTTGACCCTTCGGCGTCCGCCATTTTCCGCGCGGGTTTGCGTTGTTCTTGAGGGGGAGTCTGTCTATCATAGGCGAATTTGTCGAGTTTACCCTGTGTGGAGTTGTGCCTGGGGCCTCTGTTCGCCATGCTGTACAACCAGCGACTGCGCTATTCACCAATAGGGGCGTGCCACCTGATCCGGAAAGGGATTCCACTCGTGACTCCTTGTTGGTATCTGTGTCGTAGTCGCGGCAATCACTTCGTGATGTGTGATAGAGGTCCCCCCTCGTGTGCACCCGTTCTCCGGTCCCTCCGCTATTGGCGGTGCAGGTTCTGGCAGGATCCTGCGCAAGTCTTTGGCGATCGGGGTGTCACTTCCGCCCTCTCTCAAGTGTTGAACACCATACACCCCTTTCCACTGCCCCCGAGCAGTGTCACAGCGTAGCAATCCTTCTTACTCAATGAGGAGACACAGGTTAATGGCCGGCCTTAATGAGAGCCCACGGTGCCCTCCGGTGCTACCCGGTGTGCCGGTGTGTTACAGGGCCGGAGCGTTCTCTTTCAGCACCATGAGGTAAATGCTCAAGCTGCCGTGTGCTGTCCCAGTTCCAGTCATAGGAAGGGGGGGTCCAGTCACTCGCGGTTCGTCGGCCCGGTATTCACCGTGTCCCGCAGTATTATTCCCCGGAGGCCTGCAGAGCTCGTTGTTCACCCCTTTCACCCCCGATGAGTTCCTCCCGGTCCCAGCACCTCTGGCGTACCTGCACAGGGGACCCGCTCTTGCTTCGCGGAGTTACTGCTGTCGGGTCAAGTCCGCCGCTCAAGATGGCGGTCCCGCCCCTCGAGCTGCGGTGTCCTCCGCGGTGGTTTCGTGCACACGCTTCTCGTGGCAGTGCCCGTTATGTGAACCATCCGCCAGTCCGCTTAAATATTGTGGGAGCCCCTCGGTTAGATGTCGGAGAGTTGGTCGGAGGTCCGACACTTCCGGTCAACGACACCCGCCAATGCACCACTTCCGCCCGGATTCAGATTGCCTGCCACTCCGTTGCGTCGAGGAGGACAGTAGGCCTCTCCTCTCGCCTGTCCTGTACGTCGATCGCCAGGCTGCCGCTGCCTCAGAACTGCTTCGTTCTGTGCCGCACGGTTACCGGACCCGGTCCGCCCCAACAGAATAATAAATTTAGCGGATATTATCGGCGTATTTATGTGGGATGCCGCCTCACTGTGGGAGCCTCCCTAAGCTGCGGCCGCCATCGTTGGCTGCTAGCCACGCCCCCGAATTAATGTTTCTTAGTGGGACTATTAGTCCCGCCTCAGTTTTTGCCTCTCTTCCATTGGCTGGCTTCCTAAACGGAGGCCAGCCATTGGAGGAGAGAGCCATCCCTCCGAATAGGCTCCGTCTTTTTCGGATTTGGGGGCGTAAGTTTTGCTGTTCTTCAGACAGTGACGTCGCCCGTCACTCAGGACAGCAAAACACGCCCCCAAATCCGAAAAATTTCAGAAGCCAGGGCATCCGTTGCTTACTATTGCTCACGATCTGTGTTAATTAGCCTTCACTGGCCCTCTACATTAACAAGGATATTGTACCCTCTCTAGCCCTATATATTGATGTCATGGTAAGGTGTACTTAGGAAAATAATTCACCGCCGGCCCCGGGGATCGTGGAGGAGACGCTGTGCCCGCCTCCCTGCTCAGGGCCGCGCTGCCATTGGCGGCCCGGCCCACGAGACAGGAAGCCAGGCAGACTCCGTGAAGACGTGGGCGGGGCCTGGTCGTTTTCCGGTGTCCGGACAGAAGAACCGTGCTGGCTCCCCTGCGGGGCTCTAGGAAGAGAGCCCCGCCCGCCACCACTACCAGCAACCGGCCCCCAGGAGCAGGACCGGGTGAAAAGGAGGGCGCCGCCCTCGCCGAAGAGCAGCGCTAAAGAGAGCCCGGTGAGTAAGGCCCCCCCCCCCCTCTTGTTATTATTTATTTTCATGCCACCTAAGTGACCCGGCCCTGCCTCCAACTAACTCTCCCACACTCTGAACAATACACACACACCAAACAGCACCAGTGCACCGGCCGCGCAGTCACACGCTAAATCGCACACAACCTCCCACACGCTGAACCACAACACATATCAAACTCTCCAAAGCACAACAACTATACACTAGTCCTTACATACACCACACTCACTGGACTGCAAAACTCACACACGCCGAACCACATGCATCAAGACAAACTCACAGCGTCCATAAACTCCAGACCACGCACATATGTATAGACACCAAACTACAAAAGATATACACACATGAATCTACACAAAAGGCACACAGAGGCAAGCACACTAATGCTCATACAGGCGCGCATGCCGATAACACACATACCCAGACCAGACAAGGTATACAGATAAAGGCCCGCACCACCCCTGCACCACATTTGCATTTGACCCGTGGGTCAGAATCACTTTTTGCATTATATGAAATGCTGAAAATTTTGCACATTTCGCTTAACATTTCATTTGGCAATTGCACAAGATTGTACTGACATAACCACAATTTTACACAGGTCTACCAATTCTTTATGGATCAGACCAGTAGGCATGCCAAGGAACGTGATCTCAGGACCTGGGCAGACATTACAGTGCGTTGAGTGCCATGGCCGAGTGCGCTTTGTAAGAGTAAATAAATACACAGAACTTATTTGTGGCTACTCCTAGGGTTGTCAGATTTCAAGGATGGTTCTGAAGATCGCACCCACTTGTATTAGGATGTTACGTAATCATTGAGTGAGACTTTGAATCCGTTTCTGAACAACACCCTTGCATCGTCTAGAGTGTTTTCATTCCCTCTTGATGAATTTGTAACCAGACTTTTTAATGTCAAAGCTGCCGTATGTTAAAGAACTGTGGCTTTTTTCACTTTAAAGAGACTGCAGATTTTACGCGTTTTGTTGCATTGTTTTCATCGCAAACATCTACCGGTCTCGGCTTGTGTAAGGTCTCTTAGAGCCAAGCCAGTCCTGTGGCTCGACCCCCCCCCCGATAATTTGTTGGCTCACCCACCTTACCTTACATCAGAATACACCTTCGCCTCATCATCAGTACTAGCTGCACACAAGAAAGTCTACCCATTTCGGTACACACCTGATACTACAACACCCCGCCATACACTCACACACGCACACAGTACAGAACCCATTCTTCCTGCTTGCCCAAGCTCCCTTACCCCCAGCCCACAACCCTGTAAACAATATTTCCCCTTCACTCCGAGTGCCCTCATTCTTCTCCGAGCACAGTACCATAGCTACCTCGCAATGGCATTCAACTCAGCTTCCATCAGAGTGGAGGGCATGTTATTTCCCTGACCCTGCACTTTAAGCTAGCCAAATTTACGTTATCTATTTCGCAGGACACGTGGATACATACTTAGCGCACAGAGAGTCTTATGCATGCAGAGAGGTCATAAAATGTTGGGGTGGGGGGGGGCAGGGGCTCACAGCTGTTATTATTCACACAGTTCTGATGATGCACCTCAGGCACGGGCTCAGATGCACCTCAGGCACGGGCTCACAGCTGTTATTATTCACACAGCTCTGATGATGCACCTCAGGCACGGGCTCACAGCTGTTATTATTCACACAGCGCTGATGAGCTCTCTAATACTCTTTACTAATAACTCTCTCCTCCTCACTATCAACTTCTCACTCTACTACTTACTCTGTGTGTGCGTGCTAATGCAATAGGTCTCGCATATGCAAGCGATGAAGCTATTGGCAATGTAAATGACAATGCCATTTATTTATTATTTTAAAAAAGAAATCATGAGCAATGCCAATAGCTCTACCTTTAATGCAGCCGAGACCATTGCATTGTAAATGCTTGTTGAGTCATGTGTCAATTATTTATCACTGTGTGAACAACAAATGTCTTACACTCCTCTGTGTTAGGCCTAAGGCGGCTCAACCACACTACTAGTTTGGGTTTACATCGAGCACTGTACACTTCTGGTGGAAATCACAGGACTCTTTGCACAAACTAACCACTTCGTGGTATATCATATAAAAAGCCAGCTTCCTACACATACTACAACAACCACCTTTCCTCACCCGTATGACCACACTATACATAAGCCTCTCAAAATGAATGCCCTGAGTTTTTCATATACACCACAGCAGCTCCCTCACATCTCTAATCATCACCAACTGACCCCTCCATCCTATATACCTTCCCTCATCACCCTACCACTCTCCCCTTCCCACTCGACCTTTCAAGAGGTTCTATCCTCTGAACCAGACACTCCTACTGAATTTTATAACTTTACCCAAATAACTATACATAACCATGAGAACAAACTTCACCACCTCTACTCCACTATCTTCCAGCTTTAAGTCACCATCTCCCATTTAAACTAAAAAATGTCCACTACATCAGACTCCATACTCCTCTTGACAAGAATACAGTACCACAAGCATTTAATCCCAAGGAGTACTCTTCTCCCACGCCCCAAAAGAGCTGTGAACAACCTCTGGCAAATATATATCACTACGTTACTAGGTAGTTACAACATCCTACACCATTTCCTCTACAGAAAACAATAAACAACACACCATACCCATCCCCTCTTCAGACAACACAGAACAGCACACTAATCCTGCAATCTCGTTGACTCGTCCAAAACTCCAGACACCCACAAATCAGGCTTTCACTTACAGAAATGTAATTCCTAACACCAAAAGCCCTGACACCCCTTACATCAAAACAATCACCTCAGAGCTATGTTGTATGCTTCACAACTGCAGATCAGCAACTAAACACAAGTTAGAAATTGCTCACCACAACCTTGAGCTACTAATACTCATCGAGACCTGGCTCAATGACATTTCTTACACAATTTTGAATCTTCTGTTCCCCCCATATAATTCCATTATTAATAATAATAGGCTAGGTAGAGTTGGAGCAGGCATTACAGCTATCTTCAGAAATACATTTCAGTGCACATAACTTACACTTCTCTGTGTTAGGCCGAAGGCGGCTCGACTACACTACTAGTTTCGGTTCACATCGAGCACTGTACACTTCTGGTGGAAATCACTGGACTGTTTGCACTTCTCAATTGGTTTGAATCTTGCCTTGTGGGGAGATGTAAGATGGTTACAATGGAGAACGGTCCCTCAACTCCAAGGGCTGTAGATCAAGGTGTCCCTCAAGGATCTATCCTTGCTCAGACTATTAATTCTCTACATTCAACCACTCTGAGCCCTATTAAAAGGATCTGGGATCCTTTACCAGCTATATGCCAATGACACCCAACTCTACCTCAAGGTGTCCTACGCACATGACATTGCGTTTCTTGCCATCACCCGTAACTCCATCCAAGGATGGATGTCATCTCATCACCTAAAAAACGTAATCCCGCCTAAAACTGAATTCCTTCTCATCTCTAACTCAAACTCTCCACCTCCAATCTTGGATGAATAATCCAACCATCCTCAACAGGAAACCCACCATAGTTGAAAGTACTGAATCCCTGGGTGTCATCCTGGACAAAACTCAAATCACAAATCAACGCCTTGGCCAAGGGTGCATATTTCCAACTATAACTGCTCTAGGGTACTCAACGCTACATTGTTGAACAAGATCTGAAAACTTCTCCAATCTTTGGTATTCTCCAGACTGGATAACAAATTATATTCTTGCAGGCCTCCCTATGACCCACTTATACCCTTTAAAAACCATCCTTCACTGAGCTGCGCGCTTTGTCTATGGGGCTAAAAGAAAGGACTATCACTCCTTTGTTGACAACTCTTCTATTGAAGCCAGGACAATATACAAGACTGCTAGCATCACCTAAGAAGCCATTCATACCTCTACCCCTCGCTACCTAGCAAACAAACTCAAATTATTAGGTGGCTCTAGATCCTCACAAAATGCTGAGAATCTGCTGCTTGAACCCACAATCTTCAAAAGAGAGAGACTTATGGTGCATTAATTCTCAGGGAATGAGACTAGAAGTTGGAACTCTCTACCCCCTAACCTGCACCTCTTTCTGGTTCTTCAAATCGGACCTCAAAACTCTTCTCTTCCAAAGGCATGTTTCACAACTACACTCCTCTCCAAGCTCCCTGCCAGGCATACACCAGTGCCTTAATGGCATGGCTCTGGCTGTTCCGGAACACTTGAATGAACCATTACTCTTTAACCTAACGGAACATAAGGCTTCATATATATAAGTTTGTAAACTATGCCATATAACAACTTGTATTTATCTCTGTAAATATTTATTATTTCTCTGTGTAAACTGCTAAACATGTTAGCTGTAATATTTAATCTGGTAAATATGCAACTCTCACCCGAGTAACCGTAATAGTCATACGTTTTGTGTTTTGTCCCTTACTACCTTGTTACTCTAAACCTTCTCATTTAACAGTCCTTGGTCTGATATAAAGCGCCTGACACCTCTAGTTATGTACATGCTATATAAAATAGAATAAATACAAAATAAATTTCACATGCTTGCAGCACACCATGCTCCGGACACTCAAGGCTATGCAGTGAGGTGGGAGGAGCATTAAAAGAATTGCCAAAGCCAGTAGGTTGGGAAAGACATTGTATTAGGGGCTTTGGGTGAAACCATGGGGAGGGGGTGAGGAAAAGGTTTGGTGAAAAAGGCTAGCAAGAGGTTATACCTTTAACCCAATGGACAGCAGAGTGAAGGAGAGGGACTACAGATGTATGCACTCAGATTGTATGCTGGTAAGTTAATAAAATCAAAGAGTGTACCCACAGGACCCTGCTGGCCAGTGGAAGGGCACTGTCCACAAGAGGAGTACTTTGTCCATGCTCCACTGGATGGACGAAGTCCCCAAAGCCCATGAGGAAGCCGGATGACAGGAGGAGCACCTGACCAATAGGAAGCAAGTAAATGAGAGTGATGTGGGAGCCAACCAATGGTAAGTAAAGGTAAGTAATGAGCAGAAGCTCTTAGCCACTTTTATGATTGAAGCCTTGAATCTTCATTGCCAGGCCCACAGAGAAGCCAATGGTCACTAAAAGAACTCACCAGCCTGCCAGCATCAAGGGGGCCATAGTGCGAGTGCGTGCACCATCGGGAGAGGAGCGTGGAGTAAGGACTCCAACTCCCAGCAGCCTCTGCGCCACCGTCAACAACACCGCGCCCAGAGGCACATCAATTAACTCGGAAGCTCCCGCAGCGCGCTTGCTGCGCCCGGGCCCGTCTGCGTCAGGACAAGGCTGGGCTACCCCCTTGGTTTTTTGGAGCTGCTAACTACTGGTAAGGAAATAGAAAATTTTGCTTTACCTCCTGTGATCATATATAACTGTGGGATAAAGGGCAAAAGGAAATTACCACCCACCGTGGGGAAGCTGCCCACGAAAAGTGTACCCATTACCAAATATCTGAAAAATGCAGTGGGTATGATTAACGAGATCATCCAAGTTGAGAAACAACTTGCGGCCACTAAATCTGCATTGGACGCTGCCTTAAAAGAGTCTGTATTAGAAGGCGGGCTAGATCCTCCAGTATCTGTGAGTAATGGGAGGGAAAAGGAATCTGCGGTTGAGATACATGTGAGCCCATGTGCAAATAATGAGAGTAATGTACCGAAAGGGCCAACCCATGTATCTTAACGACCTCATTGGACATTTCGGTGCTATCCAATAACTCAAATATGGGGTCTTCTCCAGCCCAAAAAAATTGCAACAATTATCTCAATTGATTAACGCACCTCCAGCTAAACAAATAGTACAAAAGAAAACCAAGACAAAAAAGGGAGGAAACAACATAAGGGCGGTAAAAGGCGCGGGGGCTATCAATACTACAAATCATGTGCAAAACATGCAAAATCTTGAAACTCTGTTTTAAAAACTGCACTGCAAAATAGATAACATCGAACAACGTTTAATGTCGGAAATTAAACTAGTCCAAAAGGATGTTACCTATCTAACAGATTTGGTTACAGAATTACTACCACTAAAATCATTGAATAAGGCATCAACTTATCTAGTTGAGAGGTCAAAAGAAGGTCGAGGTATTCCAATTGCTGCTGGCAAAACCCATCAGAGGCCGACATTCCTGGTACCACCTCAAAAGGATTGCCCAACTACACAACACGTGCACGAACCATGGGCCAACAAAGTTAGCATTACTAGCTCTCCCAGGACTGCCAACCAGGTGAACAAAATGAGTAGGGCTCTGTAACCTACGAACATTTTTGAGGAATCACTACATCTCCCTCCCATCCATACGTCATTATTCTGAAAAATGTACAGAAACTAATGGATAATAATACATACATGTATGAGACTGAAAAACCAAGTTGTAAACTGGTTTTCCGTAAAGACCAACTTTGGTATTAATTTGTTACAACAGAATATCATAATGATAAGAGTGAACTGGGTGGGTAGTTCCAGTAAATCGTGTCAGGGTGACAGTGTGGTTGTAAATTTTCGTAGCAGGGAGTTGGTAGGGAACCTGAAGGCATTGCTCCCAAATATATTTATTGAGCCTTATTTTCAACAGAACGATTATATAATTGCCATCCCACTTGTTTTTTCTATAGGCCTAGAAATGAGCCCATATATAGTAAAGTGAACATACCTTACAGGTTTGACCCAATCTCAATTGCCCCTTCACAGAATAAGCACGCTCCCCTAAGAAGCTGTACCAAAATTGATTGACAGTGGGAGGATGCCGGTGGGACTGCAGCTTGTAATAAGGATTATATCCCTACTTGTAACACAATAAATGCAGTTCCAAGTTCACCGAGACATGGGTCTTTATCCATTATGTCCCGGAATGTGGCAGAGGTAAAAAAAAAAAAAAAGTTAAATGATGGGGAATGGCTAAAAAGGTTCATTGAGCCCTTTTTAGGTTGAGGGACTGTCGCTTCTCACTGCGAAGCAGTGAGGGGCGGAGTCCCGAAGAATTAATGTTTTGGAGTTAGGGGCTTTGAACCCGCCTCTCTCCTCCATTCTCCTCCATTGGCTGGCTTCCTAAACGGAGGCCAGCCATTGGAGGAGAATGGAGTCACTCCAATAAAGCCCCGTCTCTTTCGGATTCGGGGGCGTGTTTTTTCCGTTCTTTAGCCCTGTGACGTCACCCGTCACTCAGAACCCAAAAACACGCCCCCGAATCCAAAAATGTTCGGAGCTTTGCGCCGCCATTTCTGCCCGACGCAACAGACCGTTTCCCTGCCCCTGCTCTCTCCCTCCGTTGTTTAATCCTAGCTCTCTCTGCCTCCCTCCCTCCCCGCTCGAGTGGTGACGCGCCCCCTTTGCCTGCTCTGTCCCTGCACGGGTCAGGACTCTGCCGAAGACCGCCAGCCGCCTGCGTGGGAATGACGGGCCCCCACCCTTGCGGGTTCGCCGGAGCACGACAAAGCCTGTAGGTCTGCTCCCGACCAGGGCATCCGAGGCCACCGACCCTTCGGAGGATGGAGAGCAGCGCTGGGAGTCGGTGCAGGGGGGTCGCGTCTTCTCTCCCACCCCCCCAGGAAGAGGAGCCCAGGGGGCTCAGTGACAAGGTAAGACTCGTCCACAGTGAATCACAAGATGAGGAAAGGACCGGATGCTTAATATGTACCGAGCAGATTGTATGTCCCAGCTTCGCTTTGCACACCCTGTGATCTTGGGCATGTCGTTCCCACGTGTGTGCAAAGCGTATACGGTATATATTATTAGGTAATACAAAGGACTTATGAAACAGGTGGTGCCCATAAGTACTCGCCTGCAGTTGTGAATGCTGTCTCTGAACAAATGTTCTGCTTTCAAACTTTATCCACACATGCGTATATGTCTTTCACAGGCCAACATTTATTCTTTATTTAAAGCATGGCATTGCTGCACATACTGTGGTTTAATTCCTGTCTAAACACGAAAGTGTCCCAAACCCTTTTTTTTGTGTCTCCGTGAATCTTCCACTTGCTGTTCACCTTTAATGTTTTTTTCCGAAATCTATATCACTTTCCGGTATTAATATATGTCGAGGACATAAGAGTCGTCGCTCTAGTATTTTTTTTTTTCGTGTGGCTTTGACTCCTTGCGAGCCCCCCCATATTACCCGTCCCTGTGTTCCTCGACAGTTAGAGCTCCCGAAGCACTAACACTACGACGAAAAGTCACGCTTTTGCCAGTTTTTAATTTTAAATTTAGTGCGTAGGATAGCTCAAGGAGTTAATGGACGTTCCGCAGAAATCTGTGTGCTGCTACCTGCAACTAGCCACGAGCTGGAAACCCAAAAGCAAGTGAAAACAATGAGTAACAATCATACGGTTCGATGAAAATAAAAAAAGTTTATTTACAGACAGTGCTATGAGTCCCCAAGACGGCGAATGAAGCGCTACATAAAATCTGTTTTGATATGTTTTTATTCTTGCCACAGTTTCCTCCCTTGCGACCATGGCAGTTGTAGAAGTTTCTATTTTTGTCCTTTTTTTGTGCGGATGAGCGACCCTCCCTCCCCCCCTTACACGGCCCTCCTCAGATGTTTACAATGCTTGCCTCTACTGATGCTTTCTAAGCTGAAACACGTCATACACTGTCCCTAAGTGGAGTTCTGCTGAAAAGAAGATTCTCAACATTTGCCTATTCCAAATATCCTCAAAATGGTCACTGACACCAATTGGAACCTGCTACAGTTTGCGTTTTACTCGCCTGACCTTCAGCCTAATGACGTGTGCACAGCCATTTTTGCGGCTAGAGTGCTAGACGGACCCCCACTAGAAGGTGTTCTGTTCTAGACAGCCCTCAGATGAGAGAGGACAGGTGATGCGTAAGAGGGTAAGATATAGTGAGATTAACAGAGCGAGATTGCAGTCAGTGAGTGATCAGGTGCAACATTTAAGCCGGGGCGCACCCCCTTTCTCACAACACTTTATTGAACTGGGCAGTATACCCGCTCCATCACAAGGTATTTGTTGTGCAGTTCAAGCTCGTGGGCAAGGAGTCAATAATAAGGCAGGGGTGGATGAAGAGA
Source organism: Lissotriton helveticus (assembly GCF_964261635.1). Classification (NCBI taxonomy): domain Eukaryota; kingdom Metazoa; phylum Chordata; class Amphibia; order Caudata; family Salamandridae; genus Lissotriton; species Lissotriton helveticus. The sequence goes on along the minus strand of NC_136073.1, from coordinate 656,104,138 downwards.
TGCACTTTGACCTTGATGACATCACAGCGTGGACCCCTCTCCCATCCACCCTTAGCCCATCAATACACTCCTACTTGCTGCGAGCCCAGGTTATTGCAGACGTGTTTACATTTAGTTCCTGCTTCTTCTTTTTGACCCTTGACCCAAAAGGCGACAAGAACAGTACCGGTAGTATCTAAGATGATGGGGGTACCTCCAATTGAGGTCTATACCATTGCCACCCATCTTCAGTCACACTCAGCAATGTTCTGACTGATCAGGCCTGCACAACCCTCGCCTGACCTTTGCATATTTCTTTATTAGAGTGACAGAGGGTCGATTGCTGATTGGCCAGGCTCAAAACTCAGAAAGTTGATGGGATGGTATTGCTAGCAATGATACAATCTTCAAATTTGGGGCGAATATACTTTGTGACCACTTTCCCGCCAAAACCAACCTGATCGATTGGCAGTATTTCGTGTGTGGATAGCTTTTTTTTTGTGTGGCTCTGTGTGTGGATAGCTTTTTAGGTCGAGGGACCGTAAAGCTGCGAAGCAGCTTCCGGTCCGGAGAATTAATGGCCTCTAGTGGGGCTTCAGAACCCGCCTCCCTGCTCTGTCTCTCCACCATTGGCTGGCTTCCTAAAAGGAGGCCAGCCATTGGAGGAGAGAGCCGTCCCTCCAAAGAAGCTCCGTCTTTTTCGGATTCGGGGGCGTGATTTTTTGCATTCTTTAGCCCTGTGACGTCGTCTGTCACTCAGGGCGCAAAAAACACGCCCCCGATTCTGAAATTGGCGGCGCTTTTCTTTAGGCCATTTCACAACAACAGCCGCCCCAAGAAGTCGCAGCCTCCTCCACCTAGCAGTCTCTGTGTGCGAAGATAGCACCCAGAGTCGTGGATGCGCCAACAATAACAGTAAAACATATTCATCAAAACCCACTATGCTGTAAACATTGGGTAAAACGTCATTTCAGATTCAAAATGATTGCATTCTCGAGACCTAACAGAGGTAGGTTATGTACTGTTTGCAGCATGCAACTTCAGTTGACTCAACTGTTACTGCGGATTTTGTCAATGCTTATTTTATTCTGTTGTTTCTTGCTTCATAACTATGCTCGTGCGTAGCCCTAGCAATACATAAAACAACAAGGAGTGACTTGTAACTATTTAGAGCGCACGCAAGTCTCCCTTATCACTGCTGCCAGCCAAGGAAACTGCTACTTGACAATCGTAGACCCTTGCTTTCACGGCGGAGCTCTCACCTTCTGAAGCACCAGGGTATGGCCGGCTGGAGAGCCGGGCCTGGCGGAGAATGAGCGCTCGCTGCCGATTCTGTTCTATTTTCGCACGTAACGCGGCCGGCAGCGGTGCGGCTTCTTGTTCCTGCTGCTCCATGTTAGCATCCAGACTCCCGGCTGTTTCTAACCGAACCTCCATGTTTACGGAAATTAGATTTGATGGTACGCTATCGCTATTTTGTTTTCTTTTGCAGCTTTGTACAGCGCGAACTCGATTCGATTACGTAGCTGCTAACTTTTCACATTACTTACGTGTGACATTTTGTTTGTTTTCAGTTAAATCCTTAGTGACATTCTATTGCTAAATGCGTGACACTTCGATTGCCACTTTGTGTGCGCCCGGCCCCTTTTATTAGGTCTCGGTAATTGCAGCGCAGTGGAAATGTTATACAAATAAGTCTTTATTAATGCCACAAAAAGTACTTTAATTATATTTACGAAGATCAGAAAACGGGGTCACCTGAACTTTTCTTGAGATTCACAGCCGTGGGTCTGTTTCCATAAACTGGTTGCAGTTATGTCCAGGATGTTACTGTTTATGTGCCCGGCGTTATTTTTCCACGCGCTTAAAGGGATGTATATTTAGGGAGGGATGGAGGGCGCATGAGTATACGCTTGATTATTATGTTGCATTTTTGTTCATCCGTGTTGTTTATCTTCCTATTGTTGTGGGGCAGTTTCTAACGTGCCATTATTTTCGCAAAAATGGATTTCCCCAGTGTTAAGTTCTCTGAACTCCGTCACTGAATTAGCCGTGCAGGCGGGAACTTTACTATAGCGTTATAAAATTGAATTTGTTATCCGGCTGGTGTTTGTGTACGTCTCCATCTCAGAGGGTGTTTTTTCTTGACCCTATCCGTGGCTTTATTGAAAATGGGGAGGGAGGGAGGGGGGAATGGAAGCCGACATCATTTAGAGGGTTTTGAACGGCATCCAGTAAGTTCTTGCACCGATTCCTCGGAGATTATGTGGTACTTAACTCCTGTTTCTTGTGTGTATGAGCGAGCACTTTCAGACTTATTTACCATGTTTCACCCCGTGGAGTCCTGTATCTTTGCCTATTGAACGAGGAAACTCCATTTCCCAGGTGTGTGTGCAAAGAGCTGCCGACCTCCCGTCTTGGGCTGTGAAATACCTGTCCTGTGGGGTGCCTTGATCGTCCTACCAACGCCAGAGGAGGCTGCCATGGCCTCGGCACCCCACGTGGGGGGGCGGCCACGTCGCTTCTTGGCAGAGTGTGAGTGCAGAGTGTGAGTGCAGTGGTGAGTAGTGAGTGCAGTGGTGAGTAGTGAGTGCAGTGGTGAGTAGTGAGTGCAGTGGTGAGTAGTGAGTGCAGTGGTGAGTAGTGAGTGCAGTGGTGAGTAGTGAGTGCAGAGTGCAGAGTAGTGAGTGCAGAGTGCAGAGTAGTGAGTGCAGAGTGCAGAGTAGTGAGCGCAGTGTAGAGTAGTGAGTGCAGTGCAGAGTAGTGAGTGCAGTGCAGAGTAGTGAGTGCAGAGTGCAGAGTAGTGAGTGCAGAGTAGTGAGTGCAGAGTAGTGAGTGCAGAGTGCAGAGTAGTGAGCGCAGTGCAGAGTAGTGAGTGCAGTGCAGAGTAGTGAGTGCAGTGCAGAGTAGTGAGTGCAGTGCAGAGTAGTGAGTGCAGTGCAGAGTAGTGAGTGCAGTGCAGAGTAGTGAGTGCAGTGCAGAGTAGTGAGTGCAGTGCAGAGTAGTGAGTGCAGTGCAGAGTAGTGAGTGCAGAGTAGTGAGTGCAGAGTAGTGAGTGCAGAGTAGTGAGTGCAGAGTAGTGAGTGCAGAGTGCAGAGTAGTGAGTGCAGAGTGCAGAGTAGTGAGTGCAGAGTGCAGAGTAGTGAGTGCAGAGTAGTGAGTGCAGTGCAGAGTAGTGAGTGCAGTGCAGAGTAGTGAGTGCAGTGCAGAGTAGTGAGTGCAGCGCAGAGTAGTGAGTGCAGAGTAGTGAGTGCAGAGTAGTGAGTGCAGAGTAGTGAGTGCAGAGTAGTGAGTGCAGAGTAGTGAGTGCAGAGTAGTGAGTGCAGAGTAGTGAGTGCAGAGTAGTGAGTGCAGAGTAGTGAGTGCAGAGTAGTGAGTGCAGAGTAGTGAGTGCAGAGTAGTGAGTGCAGAGTAGTGAGTGCAGAGTAGTGAGTGCAGAGTAGTGAGTGCAGTGCAGAGTAGTGAGTGCAGTGCAGAGTAGTGAGTGCAGTGCAGAGTAGTGAGTGCAGTGCAGAGTAGTGAGTGCAGTGCAGAGTAGTGAGTGCAGTGCAGAGTAGTGAGTGCAGTGCAGAGTAGTGAGTGCAGTGCAGAGTAGTGAGTGCAGTGCAGAGTAGTGAGTGCAGAGTGCAGAGTAGTGAGTGCAGAGTAGTGAGTGCAGAGTGCAGAGTAGTGAGTGCAGAGTAGTGAGTGCAGTGCAGAGTAGTGAGTGCAGTGCAGAGTAGTGAGTGCAGCGCAGAGTAGTGAGTGCAGCGCAGAGTAGTGAGTGCAGCGCAGAGTAGTGAGTGCAGAGTAGTGAGTGCAGAGTAGTGAGTGCAGAGTAGTGAGTGCAGTGCAGAGTAGTGAGTGCAGTGCAGAGTAGTGAGTGCAGTGCAGAGTAGTGAGTGCAGTGCAGAGTAGTGAGTGCAGTGCGCAGAGTAGTGAGTGCAGAGTAGTGAGTGCAGAGTAGTGAGTGCAGTGCAGAGTAGTGAGTGCAGTGCAGAGTAGTGAGTGCAGTGCAGAGTAGTGAGTGCAGTGCAGAGTAGTGAGTGCAGTGCAGAGTAGTGAGTGCAGTGCAGAGTAGTGAGTGCAGTGCAGAGTAGTGAGTGCAGAGTGCAGAGTAGTGAGTGCAGAGTGCAGAGTAGTGAGTGCAGAGTGCAGAGTAGTGAGTGCAGAGTGCAGAGTAGTGAGTGCAGAGTAGTGAGTGCAGTGCAGAGTAGTGAGTGCAGTGCAGAGTAGTGAGTGCAGTGCAGAGTAGTGAGTGCAGCGCAGAGTAGTGAGTGCAGCGCAGAGTAGTGAGTGCAGCGCAGAGTAGTGAGTGCAGAGTAGTGAGTGCAGAGTAGTGAGTGCAGAGTAGTGAGTGCAGAGTAGTGAGTGCAGAGTAGTGAGTGCAGAGTAGTGAGTGCAGAGTAGTGAGTGCAGAGTAGTGAGTGCAGAGTAGTGAGTGCAGAGTAGTGAGTGCAGTGCAGAGTAGTGAGTGCAGTGCAGAGTAGTGAGTGCAGTGCAGAGTAGTGAGTGCAGTGCAGAGTAGTGAGTGCAGTGCAGAGTAGTGAGTGCAGTGCAGAGTAGTGAGTGCAGTGCAGAGTAGTGAGTGCAGTGCGCAGAGTAGTGAGTGCAGTGCGCAGAGTAGTGAGTGCAGAGCGCAGAGTAGTGAGTGCAGAGCGCAGAGTAGTGAGTGCAGAGCGCAGAGTAGTGAGTGCAGAGCGCAGAGTAGTGAGTGCAGAGCGCAGAGTAGTGAGTGCAGAGTGCAGAGTAGTGAGTGCAGAGTAGTGAGTGCAGTGTAGAGTAGTGAGTGCAGTGCAGAGTAGTGAGTGCAGTGCAGAGTAGTGAGTGCAGTGCAGAGTAGTGAGTGCAGTGCAGAGTAGTGAGTGCAGTGCAGAGTAGTGAGTGCAGTGCAGAGTAGTGAGTGCAGTGCAGAGTAGTGAGTGCAGTGCAGAGTAGTGAGTGCAGAGTGCAGAGTAGTGAGTGCAGTGCAGAGTAGTGAGTGCAGTGCAGAGTAGTGAGTGCAGTGCAGAGTAGTGAGTGCAGTGCAGAGTAGTGAGTGCAGTGCAGAGTAGTGAGTGCAGTGCAGAGTAGTGAGTGCAGTGCAGAGTAGTGAGTGCAGCGCAGAGTAGTGAGTGCAGCGCAGAGTAGTGAGTGCAGCGCAGAGTAGTGAGTGCAGCGCAGAGTAGTGAGTGCAGCGCAGAGTAGTGAGTGCAGCGCAGAGTAGTGAGTGCAGCGCAGAGTAGTGAGTGCAGCGCAGAGTAGTGAGTGCAGCGCAGAGTAGTGAGTGCAGAGTAGTGAGTGCAGTGCAGAGTAGTGAGTGCAGAGTGCAGAGTGCAGAGTAGTGAGTGCAGAGTAGTGAGTGCAGAGTAGTGAGTGCAGTGCAGAGTAGTGAGTGCAGTGCAGAGTAGTGAGTGCAGTGCAGAGTAGTGAGTGCAGTGCAGAGTAGTGAGTGCAGTGCAGAGTAGTGAGTGCAGTGCAGAGTAGTGAGTGCAGTGCAGAGTAGTGAGTGCAGTGCAGAATAGTGAGTGCAGTGCAGAGTAGTGAGTGCAGTGCAGAGTAGTGAGTGCAGTGCAGAGTAGTGAGTGCGAGTGCAGAGTAGTGAGTGCGAGTGCAGAGTAGTGAGTGCGAGTGCAGAGTAGTGAGTGCAGAGCGCAGAGTAGTGAGTGCAGAGCGCAGAGTAGTGAGTGCAGAGCGCAGAGTAGTGAGTGCGGAGCGCAGAGTAGTGAGTGCAGAGCGCAGAGTAGTGAGTGCAGAGCGCAAAGTAGTGAGTGCAGAGTAGTGAGTGCAGAGTAGTGAGTGCAGGTGCAGAGTGCTGTGTATTGGCAATGTAAATGACAATGGCATTTATTTATAATTAAAAATAAAAATGTCATGAGCAATGCCAATAGCTCTACCTTTAATAATGCCGAGACCATTGCATTGTAAATGCTTTTTTTGTGTGTGGCTCTGTGTGTGGATAGCTTTTTTAGTGTGTGGCTCTGTGTGTGGATAGCTTTTTTAGTGTGTGGCTCTGTGTGTGGATAGCTTTTTTTGTAGGTGGCTCTATATGTGGGTGGCTCTGTCTGTGTGAGGGTGGCTCTGTGTAGGTGGCTCTATGTGAATGACTGTGTGGGTGGCTCTGTGTGGGTGGCTCTGTATGTGTGTGTGTGGGTGGCTTTGTGTGTGTGGCTCTGTGTGGGTGTAAATGCAATAGGTCATGCATTGCGAGCAATTAAGCTATTGGCATTGTAAATGATAATGTCATTTATTTAACGATTAAGCTATTGGCAATGTAAATGACAATGCCATTTATTTATAATTAAAAATAAAAAATAAAAATGTCATGAGCAATGCCAATAGCTCTACCTTTAATAATGCCGAGACCTTTGTCACATCACCTGCGAACTACATCACTTCCTATTTCAGCATGCACTGTGGCATAAATAATGGACTGGCTGATATCTAGAATGCGAGCGGCCATGTTGGAGACTGCAAATTCACATTGAATATATTATACTTATTAATGTAATATTTCATAATCACAGTTTTTAAGATACGCTTTCACAATTAAACTTCACACAATTAAATAAAATTTGTGATGGTGGCTTATGCCCAAGGCCTGGCTGCTTTAATTACTCCAAATATATCTATATCATTAATAGATTTGTTTTTTACATGTTTCAGAATTGTTTATATATTTCACTTGGTTTCAAATGAATACTAAGGCCCTAGAGGGGGGTTGGGATAAATCATCAAACTTTTGTTTAAGCGGCCTGGAATCTTTTTCATTCATCCTTTGACACCTACTCATAAGAAACAATTGTCAAACTGCTCAGCACATTGAAACCCTCTAATCACCTCACAGACCCTCTTCCTGCCAACGCTGTAAAAGACTTCATCCCTTTACTCCTCCCACTCTGGACCAAAATTATTAACAGTTCACTTCAACAAGGACTCATCCCCGACTCACTCAAAATTGGACAAGTTACACCTATACTCAAGAAACCAACAGCTGACCCTACTGACCTAAACAATTACCGTCCTATTACCAATATTCCCACCCTTGCAAAACTGTTGGAAAAATGCGCACAACTCCAATTGACAAAACACATTGATCAGTTTGACCTCCTCAACCCTCATCAATCAGGCTTCCGAGCAGGGCACAGTACTGAAACTGCTATGACACACATAATTGATGACGCACTCCAAATCCTAGATCAAAACGATACCTGCCTCCTCATCCTTCTTGATCTCTCCTCAGTATTTGACACTGTCAAACACGAGAACTTACTCGAGCTGTTAAACACCAGAATGGGTCTATCTGGGACTGTTCTCAAATGGTTCACCTCCTTTCTGCATAACAGGTCTCAGAAATTCAAGAGCAACAACTTGATGTCCCCACCAGTGCCTGTAACATTAGGCATCCCACAAGGATCTTCTTTATCCCCAACATTGTTCAATCTGGTCATGGAACCTCTCACCACCTTGTTACAAGCATCTAATGTACACTTTCACATGTACGCTGACGACACCCAACTATATCTCAAATTACAATCCCCCAAAGACATCAAACTTCTGAACTCAACGCTCAGAAACACCCAATCATGGCTTGTCGATAATCACCTCAAACTCAATGCTCTGAAAACGGAGTTCCTTCTGATCTCACCTCCCGCGAAAATCTCCACCACTCAAACTTGGCTTAAGCACCTAACTGCACTCAATGTCCAACCTACCATCATGGACTCAGCGAAATCCTTAGGCATTACACTTGACGCCAATCTCAACATGCAGCAGCATATCAGCAAGGCAACTAAGGGAGCTAATTTCCAAATCAATACCCTGAGGAAACTTAAACCCTTCCTCCCAGCCAAGGACTTCCAAACTGCAGTACAAGCCCTAGTCATTCCTCGCTTAGACTACAGTAGCGTCGCCCTTTGCGGACTCCCTCTATCTACAACTGCACCCCTGAGAGCCTCTTTGAACGCTGCAGCAAGACTCATCACTGGATCAAAAAAACACTCACATATTTCCCCTGACCTAAAATCCTTCAACTGGCTACCTTTTGAAGCCAGAATACATCTGAAAATCGCCTGCATGACGCACAGAGCTGTACACCACAACTCACCCGGCTACCTCACTCAGAAGCGGACTATATCTGGTGGCTCAAGAACCACTAGAAGCACAAAGAATCTTCTTCTGAAACCTCGTAGATTCCGGAAGGAAAAAACATATAAACGCTCTTTTTCAGGAGTGGCACCCTGGATCTGAAACTCACTCCCTCCCGAAACCAGACTTATCTCCTCCACTACATTTTTTTTAAAAAGAAGTAAAAGCTATCCTCATGACTAAATTCACCTGATCTTGTACTTTGGATCTATTTGAGACTCTGCACCTATCTGCACTATTGTTTTTCTGATTGTCGATTTGTATCATTGGTTTTAGTCGATTATTATGCTCCCCCATGTACCTACCCTATTTTGCTATTCATGTTTTACCGACAACTATTCTTTGCTCAAAAGTTTGTTAATCACTCCCTTGTTTCCTTACCCCCTGTTTTTGTAAAGCGCTCTGATATCTGCAAAGATCTTGTTCGCACTATATAAAACTTTCAAAATAAATAAAAATTGTAAATGCAACGCTTCCATGGTGGCGCAAGGTTTTTTTTGTGTGACGCAATTGAACTGACGCATCTCTGCTAAAATTCAGAAATGCGTCAGTTCTTGTAAATCTGCCCCACAGTTTCTTGCTGTGGGAGCCAAGACATTTTTGCTTTTGGTCCACGTAGCAATCAGATTTATCCTCTAGGGAAGCGGCCATCACCACAGAAGAATAAATAATAGAAGAAAAAAAGTCAAGAGTGCAGGAGTGGGGTATTTAGCAGGGATGATAATCCCAGGATGTCTGGTTTGTGCTGGTCAGAGACTCAGACATAAGAGGTGTTAAATGTGGCTACTTCCAGAACTCCTTAAAGTCTTTAAACTAGCTTGCATGTGTTAGCTGTGAAGATGGGTAAATGCTACTTGAGTTCTTTGGCATAGCAAGCTTGGAACCCGTTTCTGGGTATAAGCTGCGCACAGAAGCCTTCTTTCTAAGAAAAACAGGTAAGTACTGGCAATAAGAATAATTCTTGCTTTAGAGTGTTAACATATGTAAATACAGGAATGCATACTACAGGCAAGCACAGGCGACAGGAGGGCCTCAAAGGGTTTACAGCTCTAAATCTACATTTATGTACACAACAAGCTACATTTGTTCCTGCAAGGTGTTCACTAAAGTAATACTAGCAGGGGCGAATAGTGCTGTGGAAAAATGTGTAGCATGAGGTCCCAAGCAACGGGTGGAAAGTGGGCTGAAGAGGACTACGTCAGCCATGAAAGTTTATGTGAACAAACCTGTACATCTGTGGGCGTTCACAATCTCCAGGCAAAACCTTCCACGCCCATGAAACAAAGAGCTGGAGCAACTCACCTTATGTGAAAATAGATTAGCCCAACACGTAATTAAGGACGTTAAGAAGATGATTTTCTACATGGTGAATCATTTTCTCAATAAGAAAAAAATATAGATGTGCACATCAGGCTACATTTCAGCACCATTTAATTACACTATATACAAGTATGTACCATTGAAAAGGAAAGGCATACAAATGTCACAAGACATTCCCTCAGAAGCACACCTGCAAATCTGTGCCTGGCAGAGCTCTCCAAGCCTAGTATTTTGTGAATTCCAAAAAGTGTAAAAGTGATTTCAAATAGAAGTGTAAATCACTGCATGTACGTTTACCCCTTTTGTGTGGATCGGACTAATTTGCGTGTCTGAGAAAATAGTCTACATGTCCCCTACATCTGGCTGTTTTTTATTCGCCAATTTTACATTACAATACAGCAGGTTACAGAGTGACAATACTCAAATAGCCAGCGCACTTTAGTGCATGCATGTATTGGCATGTTTATATTGTAAAGCACTTACCTCAAAAAGGAAAAAATAGAATTCAGGTCTAATTGAGTAGGTGGCATGTTGCCTATATTAAGTAAAGGTGACATGGCACAATATGTATGTGTGCTTAATAAAACCTTATTACCACTTCATGGTGCAGAGGAAAGTCAGCGATGGTTTCCACATATCTGTAACCATGGGTTGAAGAAATCTTCAACTTCCTAACTAAAGTATTGCTTACGGTATGTTTTGATGGGAAACAACCTGTTAACAAGCAGTGGCAAAGAGGGGGAGAAACAGTTTATGTGTAAAATGTGTTAAACAGTTGTCAGTGGAGCTTGACTGTTACCTTGTGAGCAATACAAGAGATTTTTGATATTAGGACCAGCGTAACTGCTACTCTGAATGGAGTGTTCCATTAAAGACTGATGGGTGTTGAGTGCTGTCAATAGTTTCTCCCTCAAAGTCTGTAAGTGTGTGATAATGTTGCCAGTTGTATGAGACAGCTTGTGTGTGGGGAATGTAAGAGGGCTGCTGGCGGTGAGAGGACTCTGAGGAGTTGGGGCGATGTTGGTAAAGAGTGTCAGTCTTTACCAACTGCTAGTTTGTTATTAATGTCAGTATTTAGTGCCGTTTGTATTGTCAGATTTTTCGTGCGTGAGGTATGAGGCTGCTGTTTATAGTGTGTAACTGCTACGGTGCGAGAGAAACTTTCTTCTTGAACACTGGTCCACCCCACACACAAACAACGCTGAATGCCGCATTCTTTGTACATCCCCAGATTTGGGAGCGGGAAAGGTAGGTCTTTCGAAAAATAATCCGGGTGAATGGAATTTCCCCCATAGGTTTGAACTGAAGTGAGTGCAATTTAGCTATATAAAAAAAGTAAAATACAACCCTTCTGCTTGCTTTCAAATCTAGAGTCTCGGTTTAATTGGGTGTGGTGACACGCTCTACTGAGAAATCCAACTGCAAAGTATGATAGATATCCCGTAATAGACAATAATTCATATATTACTTACAAGGATTATCCATGGATTCAGCTTAAAGTCTGTTGTCCCGCGCTCATCTTGAAACGGATATCACGTTACTGTAGTTTTACCACTTCCGGGTTACATAACAACCAATCCCACGGCTGAGCATACTCCGGGAACTACCTGGGAGTGGGCGGGGCCACAATGTGTAAACTGACGTAGAATTGGAGCATTTGGTCTAACGTTCGCCAATGAAAAGCACGTCGTGAATCCTGAGCTGTGGAGTTTATTTACTTACCGAGCCGATTTTGAAGAAGTTGACGGGCGACAGCTAATGGCGGCCTTCCTTTCTGGAACGGACTGTGGTTGATATGATGGTCTCGTGAGCGCCTGTCCTCTTCCGGGTTGGGCAGACCAGAATAGGCGCCATCTGGATTAAACGGGTGGCGGCGCGGAGCAGTCTGATATCTAGTGGTCTACGTGAGTGATCGTTGGATCGGTTCGTTCACGGAGCCCCGTGCCGGGCCGTCTGCCCACGACTGAAAGCCTTTTCACGGCCGGCAACTCACTATTGATAGTCGGTTCTTTTCTGGCTGGGCGTGCCCGTTTGGCTGGCGCCGGTGTATCAGGGGCTGCTGTGCGAGGCGCATAGTGGCCCTGCAGCTTAGGGGGGTGTTACATTATGTGAAATGTTACCCCCCTTCGTTTGTTCCGCCCGGCCTTGATAAGCCTGTAGCGATTTATTTTGTATTTTAAAGTTTTGTATAGCGCTAGCTAGACCCGTAGGTATCAGAGCGCTTCACATACATATTGTGCAAAGCCGAAGGGCCTTACATTAGCTAGAAGGCTGACAGTAAGTAAGCAAACCACGGATAAAGACTACAGTATGAACAATAAGTAACTGTGCAGCGGGGGGGGGGGGGGGGGGGGAAGAAAAACAGGGAGATTAGCATAGTCCGTTCACCAACAATCCTTGAATGGGAGTCAACTCGGGGTATTGAGATCTAGGTTAGTTGACGTTGTTCAGGAAAGTATTTGTTAAGGAGATGGAGTTTGAGGTCTCTTTTGATTGTTTCATGCTACAGGCTTATCAAGGCCGGGTGGAACAAACGAAGTGGGCGGGAGAGAAGATTACCAATTGTCCTTGCTACAGGTGTTAGTTTCATGGCTACAGGATTATCAAGGCCGGTGTTGTATAATATCTGGTATACCCACGGTATCGTGTATCACCTGCTCTTCGGCACTTTTCGGAAAACGAAACTCTGGTTCAGACAGAAGCAGCTGATCACTGCTCGGGCTGAGTTAGGGGATACATGATTGTTATTGCCTCAAATTGTAAATCGCTTTGATATCCGTAGGGATTAAGTTTGCGCTAAATAAAAGTTTATAAATAAACAGGATGCCAAACTCTGCTCTGGCGATAAATTACCTGAAACTTTTGTTCGAAGAGAGACAGACCGAAATAAATAGAGAGAATGAATCGTAATGAAAAAAGCAATTAAGTTAATGAACATTGTGAAAGCAAGGAAACTATTGCTGAAGCATATCGAATCATAACGAAATAACACGCGGGAAAGAGAATAGTTTAAACAGGAGGGTTCAAAAAAGGGGAAAAATAATATCAAAACGAGCGGAAGATTTAAGGTAAAAAAAAAAGGCAATGAAAGAAGCAAAGTATTAAAATGGGGGAAGAAGGTGTTTTGATTTCCATATAATGAATATATTACGAGGTGCTAATAACACACATATAACTTGCACAATTAGTTGAATAACTGCATGTTTAATTTGACGCATACAACATACTTGGGGGCAGATTTATGGTGACTGGCGCATCCCTGGGGATGCGCCAGTCATCCTGCGCCGCTGCTCCGCCACCCATGGTGCGCCGCATTTATAATGTGGCGCACCACGGGGCAAAATCGGCGCAGATGCGTGACGCATCTGTGCCGTAAAGGTGGCGCATTGCTGGAGCTGCGTCGCAAGCGCGACGCAGCTCCAGCAAGGCTCGGGGGTGCCCCATCTCCACAATGCTGCGTCAAGACCTGCGCCTGCTTCAAGCAGGCGCAGGGTTTTGACGCAGCATTGTCCTGAAAGTGACTGAGTGAAATCTCATAGATTTCACTCAGCCACTTTTAGGAGGCGTTCCTGCGCAGGAACGCCTCCTTAAGGCGCAGGGCTTTACAACGTGACGCATCTCCTAGATGCGTCATGTTGTAAATAGGGCGCATTGTTTGCGCCGCCGTTGCGTCAAATAAAGTGAAGCACCGGCGGCGCAAGGCCTTCATAAATCTGCCCCTTGGCATTTTACCAGCTGCCCTATCTTTTTGTGTCAAACAAGCATTGGCAACGCAATCGGTCTCATACTTTTGTGAAAGTTAGAGGTATAGGAGTTGTAAATGACAATGTTTTTTACTTATTTTTTTAGGCCTGGGCAGCGCATGTGCTACTCTGTGGCATGATGTATTGGAGCATGGAATAGAAGCCACGCCCACTCTCCTCCCATGTTTGTCATTGGCTTGTGTCATTGTCATTTGTAAATGCTGGCTTCTGATTCGTTAATAGGCTTGTAAGTCTCTCCTTAGTACCACCTTGTCTTCATTTCTAACCTTCCATGAGGACTGGCCCTTTTACTTCAGTTATTACACTGTACGTCTTTTTTAGTCTGTAAGCGCTATTTTCTTTAATACGTTTCTCCCACTGTAGGCACAACATGCTTTCCCGCAACATTCGGTGCGCCATGCGTGCTTTCACTTTCCAAACAGCCAGGGATAATGGTGGCCGCTTCTTTGAATAGGTCTCGCATTTACAAGAGTTTGAGCTATTGACATTGTAAATGATGATGCCTTTTATTTATGTGTTAATAAGCAAAATAGATAAATAAGTCATTGTCATTTACAATGCCAATTGCTTACATTCTGGCAAATGCAACACCTATTGCATTGCAAATGCTTGTCATACATGGTTCCTGGTGCACACTGGTGGCACACATTCTGATGTTCGGTTTTCACATTGCTGGTTTTCGTACGCCATAGATCACCAGTCCTTCAAAAAGTTGGCAAAAAAATCTGCCCGAATAATTTCGGCAATAGAAGATAAGAAAGACCTAGCCAACAGGGCGCATGGATGGATAACGGTGGGAGACTACGGCAAAATACAGCCACAGGCATATCTTAATATCGGGATGAAAATAAAAATCAAAGAAAAGTTCCTGAAACTGCGCCTTGGAGCTATCCCGATATTACCGCACCTGCCGCCATGGGAGAGAACTCATGCCTCGGCTCTATGTCGCCTGTGTAAATCTGGCAAGGAGGACATCATCCACGTGATATGCATCTGCCCAAGACTAATGGACTTGAGGCACAAGCTGTTGCTACCTTTTTTTAGATCACATGCCGTTCGGACTTGCAGGCAGGCAGTCAAACTGTGTTTTTCCTCCAGTGACCTTAAACTGAACTGTCAGGTTGTGAAGTTCTTTGGTTTAATGAAGGAAAGACTCAAGCACACCTGAAAGACTCATCGGGACTTAATAACAACCTTGAATTGACAATAGTAACTGCTGTATTTTAAATCATTTGTACTGTCATATGGCGTTTTATATTTTTGTAAAGATTTTAATTAATCATATACAAATAAAATATTACTTACTTACATTGCTGGTTTTCGTACGCAGATACTGGTGCACGCTCGTGTCTCAGGTTACACAGCACACAGTCTGGGACTAGTTCCCTTACTGCCTTTGTTCGTACACAGATCCTGGTGCATGCTTGTGGGTCACTGTAAACATTCTGGTGCCAGCTTCCTACGAGGCAGGTTTTTGTACAGGAATTCTGGTTCAAACTTATGTCACTCACTGCACAGCACACGCTAATGCTGGTTTTCCACATAGCAGGGCAGGTATTCCTACACAAATCCTGGTGCGCGCTTGTGTCGCATACTGCACAGCACACTAATGCTACTTTTCCACTTGTCCGGTTTTTATGCACAGATTCTGGTGCCCACTCATGTCTCATGCTGCACAGTAATGCTGGTTTTCCACAGGGGTATTTTTCATGCACTTATCCTGGTGCACGCTCTTGTCTCACGTAGCACTGCACACATTTTTATGCTGGTTTTCATACACGGATCCTGGTGCACCCTTGTGTCTCACGCATCACAGCACATTCTAATGCTAGTTTCCCACATGGCTGGCTGTCGCGCACAGATCCAGGTGCACGCTCATGTCTCATGTTGCACACTTATGCTGTTTTTTCACAGGGCTGGTTTTAATGCACGGGTCCTGGTGAATGCTCAAGTAAGAATACAAAACAGGAATAATCGCATAATTACAGGACAAATGGTTTAAGGAGAGTAATGCAATAAATAGGTATATAGCGGGCTACGAAGGAGGGCACACAATGAGGTAAAGCATTTACATACTTGAAGGATAAAGTACACATGGTCGAAGAGGTGGCTGAGAAGAACAAACTATTCTGTAAGGACTTTGTTATTTCATATGTAGTTACGAAGGCAAAAAAGGAACCCACACACAATGAAATAGAAAATAAATGCAGGTTTAAACATCATGTTATTCTGGCAAATCCCTCAACCTCCGGTGCCTACAAACGAATGTGACCTTGTGTAATGTAATAGGTGCTCATGGCATCCTGCATATGTTCAGAATCAGGTGATAAATGAAGGTGTCCAAAGGTATTAATACAGTTACCGTTTCAAAGCTTTATTCGAGCAAAATACTCATAAAAGCACAACATACATTTAAAAGGTACAAGACATAAAATTAATCCTTTTATACATTCAGTAATAAAAACCGTTGTGACAGCTTTGACAAATGGAATAAAAACAGTTAAATACACATTTACACAAAAAATCAATTTACATTAAGAGAAATCGCCCTCCGTCTAATAAGCCATGCCCACCCCAGGTATTTTGCTGTTCCCAGAACAATTGGCAAATCAGTAGAGGTACAGATAATTCTTAGTGCCTCAACTCCACTAGATGTCCCTAAATTCCTACAGATGGGTACTAGCCATACTCTTCGAGGGATTGCGTATGCCTTGCAGAGAAATAGAAAGTGGCCTATGGTTTCCTTGGCTGCTCCACACACCGGGCAGCACGAGGTGGTCGCACTCCTCCACCTGCCCGTCAGAGATCTGAGGGAGGGAACCAGATCTTAACTGGAACATTAGTTTCCTGTCTCCTGGGACGGTGATAGTGTCCCAGTAAAGTTCTAACAATGGACACTGTTTAATTTCTAGGAAGCGCCCCCCCATCGTGTCAGATCTCGTTCTACTCCAGAGTCTACCATCAATCCTACCCCAATATAAACTTTTGATGGTATTTTTACTGGGAAAAACTTCCCCAGAGGGATTGTTCCAGAGATTGGAAAGGCCAAGGTCACCTAAAGCAGTCCTAAGGTGTTTAAGCCACAATATTTTGTGGAAAACATCCGCTTTAATAATAATGGTTCTGTCGGACAGAAAATACACAGAAGTATAGTACTTCAACCGTACCACTTGAAAACGTAGTCCCCATGGAGGGCACAAAGACAGTGGCACCCACACTAGCACAACCAAACACACTGACCACAAAGAAAAACCCAAGCAAAGTTCCACCCATATACCCTCACATTCTCTGTATTGTACCGAAACACCAGTTTTGCTGTCCAAAAACCAAACACAAAACATACAAAACACACAAATTCTGTGCAGGACTGATACGATAACATACACTGTGGGTCTGGTGATAGACTGATTCTGTGCACCCCCACCAAGTATGTTAGCTTTGTTTGCATTAGCTAGCTCACAGTGCCACTAGAATCTCCTTTTTTCAGTGAGATTAGTTTTTGGCAACCGCAGAACATATCAACCCTGATTCCTCAGACTCTTGGAAAAAATATACTATTTTTCACCCATTCACTTGTGCTTGTTAATTTGGTCTCAGAGAGTTACACAGAAGAAACAGTTGTGCGTGTTTACAATAAGAATTTACTGCACCGTTGTTCTTCTATTGTAAAATATATGTGCTGCTACAGCTGTGACACAGTAGCAGAGATATAGGATCAGCAATACAGAGAATAACAAGCATTTACAATGCAATGGTCTCGTCTTTGTTAAAGTTTCAGTTATTGTTTTTTTTAAAACTGAAGTAAAGCACAGCACTGGCGGAAGTATCAGGAGCGGAAGTAAAACACAGCACTGGCGACAGTATCAGGAGCGGAAGTAAAACACAGCACTGGCGACAGTATCAGGAGCGGAAGTAAAGCACAGCACTGGCGGCAGTATCAGGAGCGGAAGTAAAGCACAGCACTGGCGGCAGTATCAAGAGCGGAAGTAAAGCACAGCACTGGCGGCAGTATCAGGAGCGGAAGTAAAGCACAGCACTTCAGTGGAAGCATGACAGGGATGGCACAAGAAACAATAATAAGTCTAAGATGTGCACATTTAAAATAGAATATCGGGGCATTGACTTCGGAGTTGGGATAATAGTTTGGATGAGAGCATTAGCTATAGCAGGTGCATAAAGGGAAAGATTGTATGCTACACAGGCACTCTGCACTGTTGTACCCTCCCAATAAGACCAATGACATTATTTTCACCTTCCACGACAGACTGACAAATTAGCAACCAGAAATTTTTGAACTACGTGAGAAGACAGGAAATCCAACTACAAACTTCACTCTTAGCCTGCTCTGCGATAACGCAATCGTAGACCCACCCAGTCCTACCAGAGCTCACAACAAATAAATATGGATTGTTTTAAGAGGCAACTGATTTAGGCAAGATCATCTCAAATATTTAATAGCAAAAAAGAGCAACATAAACGTTAATTATTAGCTCATAATAAATGAAATTCAAAATAATTGTGTCAAGATGAACAGAACGGGTCCTCTGGTGATATGAATTCAACTTCACATTCAGTGCTTTGGCGATAGTCAAACTGAATTTATGAGGGTCAGTAATACTATAAGTACATTGAAAAATTCATGTGTTATCCAATGTTCAGTATACCACGCAAAATGCATTTCAATAATCAAAAGATGCGTTTTGTACAACCGGTCTCTAATGCAGAGAAATGATGATTTTATGACAAAACGCTGTACTGAAACGAACACGGATGTTCTATCCAAGGATAGCTTGGTTCCTACCATTGGAAAATTCAGATCGGCTCCCTGTGTTGACCAAGCAACTCAATTCGCAGCTGCATACTGCACAAAATCGCATGCTTGTACATAATACCTTAGCATCATGGTAACTTTGGGGACACTGCAACAAATGAGCTGAACTCATTGCAGCCAAATTTCCTCAGTTCCTTACCTGAAACATATCTGTGTTACTGTCATGTGTGTACTCCACCACTACAGTTTGGGTGCGAGACAGTGTGTATGATATGCTGTGTATCCCAGCAGGGCAGGTTTCTTTTCCGAGAGGGTCCTCGGTACAGCTCCGCTTCCAGGCCTGCGCGCGGGGAAGCCCTCAAGGCTGGGCCAAACCCAGTGCGGCAGGCTGATGACGCGGTAAGAATCCCCGGGACTAGGACCAATCCAGACGCGGCGCTCCTATGATGACGCAGGTATCCCTGACGGCTGGGGCCAATCCCAGCGAGGCCCAGCGGTGACGTCAGTGGCTTTCGGGCAAAGTGTTCCTACTGCACAAAATCGCATGCTTGTACATAATACCTTAGCATCATGGTAACTTTGGGGACACTGCAACAAATGAGCTGAACACAAATGAAAGACACCCATTGCAGCCAAATTTTTTCCAGTTCCTTACCTGAAACATATCCGTGTTACTGTCATGTGTGTACTCCACCACTATATTTTGGGTGTGAGACAGTGTGTATGATATGCTGTGTATCCCAGCAGGGCAGGTTTCTTTTCCGAGAGGCTCCCCGGTCCTCGGTACAGCTCCGCTTCCAGGACTGCGCGCGGGGAAGCCCTCAAGGCTGGGCCAATCCCAGTGCGGCAGGCTGATGACGCGGTAAGAATCCCCGGGACTAGGACCAATCCAGACGCGGCACTCCTATGACGACGTGGGTATCCTTGACGGCTGGGGCCAATCCCAGCGAGGCCCAGCAGTGGCGTCAGCGGCTTTCCGGCAAAGTGTTTAAGAACTCGCCATGTTTGTAAGCCCCGTCCTTTTGCGATTGGGGGGGGGGGTGTTTTTCCCCGAAGATGTCACACAGAGAAAGGACAGGAAAAAACACGCCCCTCAATCCGAAACGGACGGGGCTTAAAGTGACGGACATAGCTCTTCTCCAATGGCTGGCCGCCATTTAGGAAGCCAGCCAATGGAGAAGAGCTAGCTCGTTTACCTCCCTACTAGAAGACATAAGATCTCGCCAGCGAGACTGCGCATGCGCTGCCTACGCTAGCCGAGAACTAAAAAGGAATAGTACAGTTCTACCATTTTGCAATAGTCATGAACATAGTGCAATAAGTCAGGGACCCCCTCTGAAAGAATAAATAACGGTCAGGGAGGAGAGGGGAAAGAATATCAAGATACAACAAGAGTCTCCCTCATGACCTAGATAATTACACAACGGAATAAATCCCAATACATACAGAGAGCATCCAACCCAAATTTTAAGCCCCTAGACAAAAACTTCCAACAGTTATCAAAAATATTTATTTTATTTCATTTCTCCAAAAACCTTTTTCATTGTTATTTCTTCATATTTTTAACATACATATTGTATAAAGAATCACAGAATAAAAAGACAATACTTACAACTAAATCAAATAAATTAAACCCCGGTAGAGGAGAACAGTAGAAATATACACCAACTCATTCAAACCCTACTCACACACACCCAGCCAAACCTTCACATTCGTAACATATCTGGGGAACATAACTACAAGATGGTAATGTAATTGAAATGACCAAAGACAGAAACTGCAGAGAGCAGGATGTTCTCAAGGCATTGGTCGTCGCGTTTCGGTGGCTGAGAGATGATAAAATGCTACCTTCCTCAGGACCAGCCAGCTATAATGCCCTCACAAGGGCTGCTCCACCCGGGGAGAAAAAAAAAATTCACCTGAAAAAAATAAAAGGTATAAGAACGGAATGCCCATAAAAATCAATAAGGAAAAACCACCTTTAATAAAGAGAAGAAATAGTATTCAGTGCTTTGACGTTAAGTGCTGAGAAATTCACAAAGTATGTGATGTCAACTGGACACATAAAACACTCTGTGCCTACCTACTCAGGGCCCACACAGAGATAAAACAAAAATACAAAAAATACCCAGGGAATTATCAATACCACCACCAAAGGACATGACACAACCATGCAAACAAATTACCCAAGTGTGTCCAACAACAAAACAGTTTTTTAAAACAAGTAATGCAGCTAAAGTCTGCAAAGAACCCCTATTTACATACTTACTCGGTGAACAGTCAGACACTCCTCTATTAAGGAACAACCAAAGGTTTATAGATATATAATATCTGAGGACTGCTCAAGCTGTCGCTAGCAGACACTGCTCTCAGGACCTATGGGGGCAAGATACACATAAATCCATTATCTCAATCTCAAACAATCATGGAAATGATGCATCCAATGTGAACTGATCCCATAGATTGTACCACACAGTATAAACAAAATCAAAAAGAATCATTCACCCATCTACTCAGCTAAACAACCTAGGATCCCTTTATATAAACAAAACGGAGAACGGCATGTAACAGACGGTATCTCACCTAGAGCAGCTCAATACCATTCAACATCATTCAGCATTGCCTGTAGAAACTCAGAAAGCAGCAATATCCTCCTGTCCACAAACAAGAGAAGAAACAAAATTCATGAACTTATAAATCGAAAAGCAATTGAGACCTAAGTGAGATACAATAATGAATACAACTGACCAACGTGTGGAGAATTCTTTCCACAAGGTAAGTACAACGCCAATTTAAACACTTCTGAGGGAGTATATTCATACTCAGATAAACAAAAGAGGGAGGGTAGAGGTAGGAGTGATAGAATATTCCTCCTGAACTGGATAATCAAACAATGGGATTCTATCAATGGGTGTGTGTGAATGACTATTTTTATTTTTATTTTTTCAATTATTGCAAAGTGAAAAAGTAGTGTATGTGGCTAGTCTTTGTGAATGACAAAGGCAAGCACTAAGTGTTTTTAAAATATCCCTCACACACTACGATTCCCATAGTGTCATGCTTCATCATTGGGGTCTTCCCGTCCCTCTACGGGGCGGGGCGTGCTACGACCATAGGACTACGTGGGAACACTTTTTATTTTTGAAAACAAACTATGTGTGGTGTGACAAATGTGTGAGTGATAGGTGGTGTAGGGATTGGAGTGTACTATGTAAAAAAGGTTTAAAAATTTCCTGGCTAGTAGAAAAAATTATTTATTCGCTTCTCTAGCTGGAAATCTTAAAAAGGGGTTGTGGTAGGGCTATATGTTGGGCCCTACTTGGTCGACATGTTTCGTAAGCAGCCCCCTACTGCTTTACTCATCAGGACCTCTGATAATCCCTACTGTACTCAAGTAACTTTCTAATTGTAGTATGCCTACTTTCCTTAAATAGAATAGCAAAAATAGGCTATTCTATTTAAACATCGGGGCTTGAGTTGGCCCTCAGAAAAGAAAATGATGACCAAATCTGGTCTCTAGAAGAAAAAGGAAAAAATGGAAGAAAAGGAAAAAACACATAAGGAATTCAAAAAAACAATGCTCTTTAAAATTCCAATAGGCAAAATGTAATTGTGTGGTTATTAGTTGTAACCTGTGGAGAAAAGTGATATATTTTTCTCAAAGTCTTTTTTGATCTCTGTGGATCTGTAGGATTGTACAAACCACATATGTATTCTTGCGTAATTCGTCGTTTTTTTCGATATATTTATCGCGTCATTCATCAATAGTTGCATACAAACATTACACACACACTTGAATCACTTTCACTTATTTGGAACACAAAACGGGGCTATATACGTTTATATTTACAGATAAAAAATCATGGTGCTGTCACTGGTTACCCTGGAGGAGTCTCGAGGGAAATTATAACACATGATCAGTACGTAAGAGCAGCGTTTCTCCTGACTGACTGTAATAAACTTGGTTTTAAGGTTTCGAGAAATGAGCATAGTTGTCAAGATTGTTATACGGGCAACCTAGAGAAGAAAAAGAAAGTACTCAGAGAATACATACATTTATCTAACCTTTTCGTGCCCCATGAGACAGCCTCTGAGGGTAATCGAAAAACAAAATGTGAAAACCGAGCGTTTCGGAGTCAATCAAATGGACGTGTCATAAAGGCGATTGTTTAAAGACTTCTGGCCGTAGTCTTACTCACTTCACCGGTACAAGGTATTCTCCTCAATCCGCCCCGTGCTGCTCCGTGGGTGTTTTGGAATAGCTAGTGCTTCGCTATTTATGTATTTGAAAGGCTGTAGTCATTGCTCCAGTTTGACCCGGAAGTGTAATACATCTCCACAACAACTAGCGCGCTAACGAAGATGGCGGGCTAAAAACGGCAAGTGCGGTAGTAATATTGCCACGCCAAACTTTTTTCTCTTTCTAGTAGGTCTGGCTCGTATTATTTAAGGATTGTGTGGAGAGCTCCAATTTTACTAAAGTTATAATATTTGCAATAAAGGAGACGATTATAAGGGTAAAAAATAAATGGCCCGATTAAGGATAGAGTTACAAATAAATTTATAGCGATTTACCAATAAATCATTTGTATCGAAGGGGAAGATCATTTACGCTATAATACACCTTGTGCATATAGGCCATGTGATAAACGGCAGAGCACTGTATTATTGGTATGGGAGGGGGCCCGAGTAACTATGTATGTTACATATGATCTATTTGTCCCTTCCAAAATAAATAACGTTATAATACACGATGTGCGTGTGTGGGGATTGTGGTAGCCCGCAGAGCACATCTATATGTCCCTTCCAAAATAAATAACGTTATAATACACGATGTGCGTGTGTGGGGATTGTGGTAGCCCGCAGAGCACATCTTGGGCTTGTATTATCGTTCTGATAGAACCTCAAGAGGTGGTTATATTAGAGTTTGACACTGATCAGCTTGTTAGGTTTTGTTATGGCGACGGAAAACCCAAGGGGTGGTTATTTTGGATGGTGACTCAGATCAATTGTTCTGACTTGGGGTATTTATAGGTTATGGCGATGCCCATTTAAAAACAGGACTATTTTGAAATGCAGGACACCTATTCTTGGAGTCTCAATGGTGCCAAAGTTTATTTGTAGTACACGAGGTTTGTGTTGTGCAGTGTTACCATAATTACAGTTGCCCCCACGGTATCTCATCATTTAAACCATGAAGATTGGTTTTGAGACGAAACACCCATCTCTGTTCCTTCTCGAAGAGGTGCCTGTCACTGGTCACTTGCTCAATTACGGTCCATGAGATGTCTTCAGGTTTGTGGCCTTTTTCCAGGAAGTGGGTGGCCATTTTTTTGCTTGTTTTTTTGCATTTGATACTGCTTTTGTGTTCACCTACTCTTATCTTTACTGGTCTCGTGGTCATGCAGACGCATTCTAGTCCACAGGGACATGTGATTAGGTAAACCACATTGTGACTGTTACAGGTGGTAAATTTTCTTTTTTTTTTTTTTTTCGGGAGCCCGTCAGACATTGCAGCGCCAGTCTGACGAGGAGCAGAACCCATATGATGAAGCATGACACCTAGCTTGCTGGGTGTGTGAGGGTTCTAGTCCCAACAAGGGGATTCCCCCCTCATCCTAGCACACACTACACTACTACTTCACTCTTCCCGGGGAACTTTGTACTCTCTTTGTATTATATAAATATTCTTTGTTCCCATGAGGTACCGTTTTGGAATTTTAAATCTTTACTCTTTTTTGTTAGGTTACAGACTTTGCATCTCCCGCATGGATGGTGTCCTTGTAGGTTCGCTATGCCGGTAAAAAGGGAGGCATCTACTTGTTTACGTGGTCCTAAAAGTAAAGTTAAGCAGTCTTACAGTCTTAGCTGGATTGCAGGAGAGGTTAAAGATGTAGCCCGGCCCGGTCTCTTCTGGGCTCTGACGGGCAGCGCCCGCGCTACGGGAGTCCGCTGGGCTTTTTAAACGCCTCCTGGCGCTTAAGCGATGACGCGCTATTCAAGCGCCACCTGGAACTCTGGGAGAAGTAGTCCCCCACTATGCAGGCAAAAAAGATGGTACGGGTAAAAGCGGCGGGAAGAGTGGCAGTAGTCCCCCTCCTTTGTCCCTGTCAGCTGGAGGGTTTGCAGCGTCCCGTTCAAAGAGCCCCAGCAGGTAGAATCAAGAACAAAAGCGTCCCGCGCTGCGGGAGTCCGCTGGGCTTTTTAAACGCCTCCTGGCGCTTAAGCGATGGTGCGCTATTCAAGCGCCACCTGGAACTCTGGGAGAGGTAGTCCCCCACTATGCAGGCAAAAAAGATGGTACGGGTAAAAGCGGCAGGAAGAGTGGCAGCAGTCCCCCTCCTGTGTCCCTGTCAGCTGGAGGGTTTGCAGCGTCCCGTTCAAAGAGCCCCAGCAGGTAGAATCAAGAACAAAAGCGTCTATTTTACTAATGCCACTGTCACCAATGTAGGGTCGGATGCAGAAATAGTTCAAAATCCATGTTTTTAAAACTATCATTTTTAATAAGTACTTCTCAGTGCATCGCTATTGTGTGACCTATTAATGTTAAAACTTCCAAATATTAATGCAAACATTTTTAAGGTCCAGCCCCTGCATGGGCTCTAAGAGCCAAGGCAGACCCTTGGTTCAGCTGTCCGTTTTAATTTGTTGTATAATCACGTCTGTGTTGAATAGGGAGTCAGAGAGGTGTCATGTGAGATATCAACACCAGGCCCATGTCTACATGCAAATAAGGAAGGCTTTTGCTGCTTCTGTCCATGTAGTATCTCTAAGGCTTTGCACATGTTTTATTATTAAAAAGCCAAATTGTTTTATTTCTCCATTTTTCCTCTCATGCATTCTCTCTCGTTCTTTTTCAATTCTGGAATTATTCCTTGTTCCCCCTTTTGTTTTTGCATTATTTCTTTGCTTTTTCAATTACTGTGATGCTTTCCTCTCCCTTTAAATTCTGTTTAACTCGTGTTCATTTCACTCTATTTCCTCAAACTAATGTTTTTGTTTTCTTTAGCATTGTATTGTATTGTACTGTAATTGCATTTATATAGTGCTTACTACCTCTGACGAGGTGTTGAATCGCATCTTTGGCGAGTAGTACACTACTCCGGAACCAATATATTATTAGTAGTGCATTAGTACAGTGAAATATGAAATTAATTTGAGGTGTTGAAGTGCTTTTAGGCGAGAAGAATGCTTCTCCGGAACCAAAAAAGGATTACTGGTGAATTAGTCTGGGGAAATATGAAATTAATGCGAACGGTGGACATGTTAGTTTGATTTTTGGATTAAAAAGGATAGTGGAGGTACAGAAGAGGAAAGGGTTTGCATTATATAGTGCTTGCTACCCCTGATGAGGTGTTGAAGTGCTTTTAGCAGGAAGCAAGCTACACTGGAACCCAAACAGGATTAGTGGTGAATTAGTATAGGGAAATATGAAATTAATGTGAGTGGTGGACATATTAGTCTGTTATTTGGTATGAAAAGGAATAGTGGAGAGATAGAAGAGGGAAGGGTCTAGAAAGTAAGTTTTAGAAAGGGTTATTTGGGGGATCATAGTAGTGCTATGGGGTTTTGGGTGAATGACAGATGTAGAGGATATATTGATAGAGGTATAGGGAGAGAAATAGGGTAGTGCATTGGAAAGAGCGGTAGAATGAGGTTTGGAATTAGTCAGAGAGTTGAGGTAGAGGATATATTAAGAGCGGTATAGGATGAGAAATAGGGCAGTGCATTTGAGTGCGTAGTAGAAGGACGTTGGATATGAGTCAGAGTGAAGGTAGAGGATATATTGCGAGAGATATAGGGTGATATGTAGAGTAGTGCATGATATGGAGATTTAGAAGCAACGTGATAAAGATGCAGAAGTACATGGAGGGTATATATATATATATAAGCACGGCGTACTCGGCGTTTTAAAAGACTGATTACATCAATGGTCGTGAAACTATACATGCACATTGTGGCCGAGATATGGAAATGTCCTTATTATTGCGTGATTCGCACTCGGCACACACTGTGTTTAGTGGAGTTTTGCCATCACCGACACTGAAATCCGGTGAAGGAAACGGAGGACAGGCGAAAATGATCCTGGGAATTGTAGTCCCATGCAACTGAACAATATATCAATGAGACTGGGCAGCTAAGGTAACCTTTGATAAATGAACATCCTCTAAAGCGTTACTATTAATAATTGAATACAAATGGTACCCACCTCTGTAGCTGAAATGAACTATGAAAACTTAAAAGCCTGTCCCCTTAAATCCGGAAAAAGACAGACAGTGGTCCTTTTTCAGTGTTTAAAAGCTACGTTCCTTTAAAATCTGCAACGAACCCACTGATGTAGGAGCTGTCGGCATTTGACAAAGAGTCAAGGGACTCGAAACGCGTTATGCCTGAACTTTTAACCTTAATAAAAACCATCTGAAAGAGTATTGCTGGTGTGGCCTGGATTGCGTCGCAGAAGCAGCGCGTGATGTTGTATGCATATATATATATATACATATATATATATATATATATATATATAAGGAAGGTAATATATGTAGATTAAACTTGCATTTAATAAACTCAGACTATCAAATGTTGTTGTACTTTAAATTAATTTATTTGTTTGAATTTTTGTAATTCCATAGTGAAGCAATTGTAGATAAATAGTTATGATGAAAAGATTTACTTATTTATGCAGTCACCTACATACATGTTAAACATAGAATAATTTAACTGTAAGAAATATGTAAATTCTTAAGCGAAACTAACAAATATCTATATCTTTAAAAAACATATTTATGATGCACACTTCTACAAAGCAATACACACATGTAGGTACATATCTTTAGTCCATATAAATGCTTATATACAGAGGGATATGCTGTAAATTTATGTTTGAGTAAGGTGGTTATGTGGGGAAGAGCCAATTCTTGAGTAGTATTCTGAAGATAAGATGGTTATCCATTGATCTTATGTTCGGGGGTAAAGAGTTCCATAGTTTAGCTGAAGGATGTGCCACTCATGGTTTTTTTCTTGTACGGTGGGATTTTGAGTCGAGGTGGCACTCTAGAGTGGAGGTTCCTTTGTTGAATGTATTTTGTGATTTTATTCCTTATGAAGAGTGGTCCTATCCCATGTTTTGCTTTGTGGGAGATCCAAGGCAGCTTGAATGTGGGTCTTCTGGCAACCGGTAACCAATGTAGGGCTTTCAAGGCAGGGGAGATGTGGGCTTGCAGCTATATATCTAAGTGTAGTCTGGCAGCGGAGTTCTGAATCAGTTGTAATCTTTTCATCATTATTAAAGGTAATTCATGGTAGAAGCTACTGGCATTATCGAGTTTGGACAGAACAAGAGATGGCAGCTTGGATCTTGTGTGGAAATCCAGGGTGTGGGTAGTTCTATCGCAGTAGTTCCATCGCAGAGTTTTTATAGTAACAAAGCTTGATCTTACTAGTTTGTCCACTTGGACATTCATTGATAGCTTGAAGTCCATGGTCATTCTGAGGTTTCTTACTTCCTTTGATAGTTTAGGTGGTGTTCCCAGGTCATTAGGCCATGTGGCGAGTGGGTCATAATTTTTTTAATCGCCATACGCGAGTGCTTCCGTTTTGGAAGCATTCAATTTGAGATGGTTCCATGTCATCCATTGATTCACGGCTCTGAGAAAACTGAAATTTGGTGATTTTCCAATGTCTTTGAGGCATTCCAGTTGGAGAAGTATTTGTGTGCCATCTGCATGTTATGTTATGTCAATGCAGTTTATATGGCGCCATGGTTACTCCATTACGGAGAGGTCCCTTTGCTGAATTCCATTCAAGGCTATAATCATAAATGAGAGAGAGTAGGCGATGAGACTCCAGGGAGCGAGATGTTTCCTAAAGAACCGAGGGGCATATTATCAAGTACAGGCGATACATTATCGCCGCTTTTATCGGCAGGAAACTGCTGATAAAGCGGCGATAATGACCTTGATAATATGCTCTATGAATTCCAATCGAAGCCATGTTAGATGTGTTCACATCTAACATGGGCTTCGATTGGAATTCATAGAGTATATTATCAAGGCCATTATCGCCGCTTTATCGGCAGTTTCCTGCCGATAAAAGCGGCGATAATGTATCGCCTGTCCTTGATAATATGCCCCCAAATTTTAAGTTGTTTCCTAAAGGCTAGTTCTGATGTCTCCTGTCTTAGGTACAAAGGTAAAGAATTCCACCTCTTAGGTGCTATATGCATGAAAGAGATACCTCCAAATCGTTTTCTGTTGAATTTAGGGATGCAGACCAGTCCGTTCCGGTTTATCTCAGGCTGCGTGTGGGGTGGTAGGGGTGTATCACAGGGTGGAGATATTTCGGGCCCTTGCCCTGCACTATTCAATGGACATAGCCTAGAGCTTTGAAGGAGATCCTCTTCCCAATAGGTAGCCAATGGAGAGTCTCCAGGGCACTACCTGTCGGTGTAAATCTAGGAATATTTAACAGCATTCGAGCTGCTGCTTTTTGCACCTATTGGAGCATATATATATGCTACTCTTTGGTGCCATCAGATAATGAACATTGCAATAATCTATTCTGGATGTCACCAGCACCTGTACTGCTGTCTTTTTAGCATTGTCTGGGATGACCCCTAGAATTTTTTCAGCTTCTTTAAAATCCCAAAACAGGTACCTGTGAGAGGCGAGATCTGGTCCGAGAAAGATAGTGTGGAGTCAAACCAGACTCCAAAATTTTTAACTTTGATGCTCAGATAAGGTGGAGCCCCTAACATACTCGGCCACCACCTCGAAGACCAGATGAAGGGTTGTTTTCCCACCACTAGGATATGTGCTTTACTGATATTCAGCCTGAGTCAACTGTATTTCATCCAATTCCCCATGTTCTCCAGGCAGAGCTGAAAATCCTCTGCCGCTTTACCGTTGTTCCGGGCCAATGTGAGGATCAGTTGCATGTCATCTGCATATGACACCGTCTTCACCCTATGTTTGCTCAATAGGTCTGCCAACGGTCGCATGTACAGATTATTAGGGGTCGGACTCAAGGCAGAGCCCTGATGCACCCCCTGTTTCAGGTGTGGAATGGACGAGACATGGGGTTGCAGAGCAGTTTGAAAGGTACGACCCTCCAAATAACTTGCCAGCCAACCTAGGACCAAACCTCCTATGCCAGCATAATGAAGTCTGTCAAGTAGCAGGCCATGAGAGACCGTATCAAAAGTGGCGCTATGGTCAAGCTGTTTGACCATCATCAGCAATTTTCTGTATTGAGTCTGAAGCTAGGAGTAGTGCTGATTCCGTGCTAATGGAGGATCTGAGTCCGAACTGAGACTCATGGAGGAGATCATGTGCCTCTACATACTGCATTAGTTGTTGGTTTACAAACTTCTCCGCAATTTTTGTAAAGTAAGGAAGTAGCAAGATAGGTCTTAAGTTGTCTGGCAGTAATGAGTCTAGGTTAGGATTTTGAATAGAGGGGTGACCATGGCATGCTTCAACTCTTTTGAGACTAGGCCAGTGGAGAAAGATAGGTTAAGTAGCTCAGTAAGCACTGGGACAATAGCAGCACTGCCCTTTTCCAAGATAGCTGGAAAGGCAGGGTTTAGAGGGGATCCAGATTTAACTCTGAGCATTTGACTGTGCGTGCCAGTCTCTAAGATAGATTGCAGGTTTAGGAGCTTACCTGAGGTGTCTGGCAGAGTGCAAGAGGGGAGAGACTTTTTAACAGTACTGGCACTCTCAGGAAAGAGGTATAGATAGTATTCACTTTGTTCAAAAAGGATAATGCACTTTGATCACAGCGCTCAGTAGATGGAGGAATTGTCGCTGTGGTGCGTTCCAAGGAGGTGAGGGGCTTAATTACATAAAAAAGCTCCCCGGTAGAATTTTTCGAGTGTTCAATTTTTAAGGCATAGTAGTTTGCACGGGCCTGCCTGAGATTCTTGTGGTACTTCTTTAAGGCTGCAAGGTACATAGATTTATGATAATCATTGTACTCTTTGCGCCATGCATGCTCTAAACTTTTACAGGAACTCTTAGTTTCTTGGGGTGCCTCTGTGAACCAGGGTGCAGAGGCTTAAAACCGCCAGCTAGTAGTTGGCTTAAGTGGTGCTAAAGTGTCTAAGGCTTGATTAATCCACTCCACCCCTTGATCTGTGTATTAGCCAGTGATGGGCAAGCTTTGAGAATCAGTCTATTGGAGTTGAGGGCCATCATAAGGAAGATCAGGGTAATACAGGCCCATTTATGCGAGGTGAGTTTTTGGGACAGTACCCCTTCCTGTGGAAGCTCCGTAGTTCCAAACAGGATCAGGTGGTGATCGGACCACGCCACCGGGATGGGTTTGGCCACTATTAAGGAGTGTGAACTGGTAAAAATTGGGTCCAAAATATGTCCCAGAGCATTTGTGGGAACATTAACACTTGAGTAAGTTGGAACATGCTCAAATCTTCCATTCGATTTTTCGTGGTTGGGCAATCCTTATCATCTAAATGAATGTTGTGGTCCCCTAAACCTGTGAAATGAACATATCTCAGTGCATATTCTGGATTCGTGTCTGCTAAACTTTTCACAAAAGTCGCAGATGACCCTGGCGGTCGATAGATTAAGATCCCAGTCAATGGAAGCTGACTATTTAGAGTAAGGCTAAAAAAGACTGCCTCATAATTAGCACTAATAATTGGATTCAGTTGGCAGCGCAGATTACATTTAAAAATTATCGCCTGCCCCCACCCCCTAATTGTGGGGTGGTCCAGGCGAAGTATGGCATAATTTTGAGGAACTGCATCTAGTATGTCAGGAGCAGAGGTTTCTACTAGCCATGTATCAGTTAGAAGGAGGGTGTCAGGCTGGAATTCTGAGATAAGGTCTGCTATTTCCAGTTTGTGTTTGAGTAGCGAGCGACAGTTGAGTAGTAAGCATTGCTTCTTCCCAATGTAAGATTGACTAGTCCTACCAATAGGCTCCACAATATGGAGTACACCTAGGGCTAAATCGCAACTACTGCAGCCTGAGGGGTTTCTGTGATAGGTTTAAAAAGTGAGAGCACATGTCTCTTGCAGGACAAGTATTTTCGGGAATAGTAGCCATGCCTACCTACCTCTAACCTTCTAGCGGGGGACTGGGTGGTGTGCAAAGCAGGGGTACTGGCCCCTGACGCCGTACTGGCACAGACGGGTGCAGGCAGGCTTGCCTTTGGCGTACCTTCGGTGCGCAGCGGTGTGGCCGCGAAGATGCCATGAATATGAAGCTCGGCTCTAGGGGCATGGATATGGTCCAACTCCGCCTCCGGAGATCGGCGGCAGCTGACTGACGCGGCAGGCAGGCGGGGAGGGAAACAAGCCTGAGCTGCCGCGCAGCAGCAAAAAGCAATACTAGAAAGGTGGGATACATTTTTTAAAAAGACAGCGATCGAATGCGCATCAATGCATGGGAGCCAGGCACCTCAAAGCGCCAAGTGTGCTTACAAGGAACTGAAAGGGTAAACAGTGAGGGCAAAATCAAAGGCAAAGGTGATGCAGGAGCCAGGCACCTCTCAGCGCCTAGTGCGCTTACAAGGAACAAAAAATAAACAGAAAATAAAGGTTAAAACCGGGCCAGTTAGGCTCAATAGTGATTGCTCACCAGGAAGGAATCTACTCTGGCCACGCAGTCTAAAGCAGTCCCCTCTAAGCTGGCTTCGCAGAGTCTTTATATCAGAGTGTCATGGCCAACCATGTCAACTGCAGCTGAGGGATCCAATAGAAGTAGTGCAGCGACCCTGTTGTGGTCAACTGTGTTATTAAGATCATCCCAGATGACCACAAGGGCAGATTCTGTGCCTCTATGTAGGTAAGTACCCCTTTTTGAATGGTTACCCCCACATCTGATGCAACCTGACTTGATGCTCCCTGTGTCCATGCCAATCAGGTTCCCAAGGCCTGTGTACTGTATCGTTTATCCACAATTGGCACAATCCCTGGCCTCACTCCCTGGCCACACCGGTGGCGATAAGGCCCTTGGTTATATGCCCCATAGTCTTTTAACAGAATTTGTTGTGTCTAGATCTGTACTGGATGTTAGCTGTGTTTCTAAGTTCCATATTGAGTTATTTCCACTGTTGGTAGGTGGATGCACGTAAAGTGGTTTTAGGTGTGTTGCTTTGTGATGTTTTATGTTGGAAAGTAAGCCAATGGTGGTCCGACCTTGTGAGTGGAGCTATTGTTTGAAAGGTAACTAGTTCAGTGTTAGCAAAAATTGTTTCTAGGATATGTCCAGCGATGTGTGTGGATTTGTGGAATATCTGATTCAGGTTCAGTGCTTCTAGGCCATTGGTGATTGTTTTTGGATGGGGGCATATTGAGTTTGTCAAACCAAATGTTGAGGTCACCCAGAATGCATAGGTTGGAGTGTAGAGGTATCATGTTAGAAACTGTGCCTAGAAGAGTGTCTGGAAATGTTGCATTTGCTAGGTGGAGTTCTGTATGAAGCAGGAAGCTATAGGAGGAATGTGGTGTAGGTTTGCACCTGGTGAAGAGGGCCTCACAACCTTGTATTGAGATGTCAGTTTTACCGATATTTAATGTTTGCTTGAACACAACAGCTAGGTCACCTCCTCTGTTGCCTATACGATTTTGTGTGGTAGTTTGATAGCCTAGAGGAACGGCTTCATGCAGGACTGGAGCCATTTCATCTCCCAACCATGATCCAGTTATGAAGAGTATGTCAGATTTTGTGTCAGAGAGAACGTCATAGATGTGATGCTTGTTTTTAGAGCGCGGTAGAGCATTTATCAGTACACAGTTTAGAGAATGTGCTTTGGTGATAGTGTGACTTTGTTTTGTGGAAGAGTGAGAAGTATTTTGTGGGCTTGTAGCAGGTGTTGTTAGTGTTGGTGTTAGATGTACGAGGATAGCTATGGTGTAGCTGTTCTGTATCATGTTCCTTATCCAGTAGGCTTTGAAAGTATTTTCATGGGTCTGCGTGTGTAGCTGGTTGAGACGGTGGTTGAAAGTGAGTTGGTGAGCTGTGTTGTTTTTGTAGTGTAACCTTGTTACGCAGCAGACATTGAGATGCAAAGTTGTAAGGAGTGGCACGTTGCCTAATTTGTTTGCGTATGCTTAATGTGGAACATGTATAAGTTAGGGGTGGTGGTGCAGCATGTGTGTCACCCTCTTCAACGTCTACATGAGCCCCCTCGCGGCCACCGCACGCCAACACAACCTCAACATCATCTCCTACGCTGGCGACACCCAGCTGATCCTCTCCCTGACCAACGACCCCGCCGCCGCCAGAGCCAACCTTCTCGAAGGGATGAAAGACGTAGCCGAGTGGATGACGACCAGCCGCCTGAAACTGAACTCAGACAAGACAGAAGTCCTCATCCTGGGTTCCTCGCCCTCCGCCTGGGACGACTCCTGGTGGCCCCCCGCCCTGGGCACCGCACCCAAACCGACAGACCACGCACGCAACCTGGGCTTCATCCTGGACTCCTCCCTCTCCATGACCAGACAAGTCAACACCGTCTCCTCGTCCTGTTTCAACATCCTGCGCATGCTACGGAAGATCTTCCGGTGGATCCCCACCGAGACCAGAAAGACGGTCACCCAGGCCCTCGTCACCAGCCGACTGGACTACGGCAACGCCCTCTACGCCGGAACCACCGCGAAGCTCCAGAAGAGACTCCAGCGGATCCAGAACGCCTCAGCCAGACTCATCCTCGACATCCCACGACACAGCCACATCTCCGGACATCTGAGAGACCTGCATTGGCTCCCCGTCAACAAAAGAATCACCTTCCGTCTCCTCACCCACGCACACAAAGCCCTACACGATCAAGGCCCGAGCTACCTCAACAGTCGCGTCAACTTCTACGCTCCCAAACGCCAGCTCCGATCAGCCAGTCACGCCCTCGCCGCCGTCCCCCGCATCCGAAGAACGACAACAGGAGGAAGGTCCTTCTCCTACCTGGCCGCCAAGACCTGGAACTCCCTCCCGACCGACCTGCGCCTGACCCAAGACAACCTCTCCTTCAGGAGGAAGCTCAAGACCTGGCTCTTCGAGCAGTAGCAGCACAACCCCCCCCCCTCAAGCGCCTTGAGACCCTCCGGGTAAGTAGTGCGCTTTATAAATATCTCTGATTGATTGATTGATTGATGTAGTAACTTTCTAAATTGGTCAATGGATGAAAGGTGTTTAAAAGAGTTGCTGTGTTGCTGTATACTTGTTGGGTGGGGTAAGAGAGAAAGTTTGTCATTGAAGTTTGTTCATGGTGTGTATTATTTGTGTAGTCTGGAAGGTAGGGGTGGGAGTGGGTGTATGTTTGTAGTTTGTGATGTAAAGTATTATGAGGTTGTGAGAAGCTGACTTGGTATATGGTGCACACTTATGGAGGGGGACACCCTGCACCAATCCAGACAACCCTTATGGTGATTTTAGAGGTCTTAGACAACCTTAGAAAGCTCTCTAACTGGTGGCTGTGGAGAGCAGCATTCAGGCTTAGTCCAGGAGGAGAGCAAAGCAGCTTGTTTTACCAGAGCATAATCTTATTGATATAGATTAAGTGAAAAAGAACCGAACAGTGTACTTATAAAAATATGTATTTATTATAAGACATTCACCAACACATACAGTTATCTCC
Source organism: Lissotriton helveticus (assembly GCF_964261635.1). Taxonomy (NCBI): domain Eukaryota; kingdom Metazoa; phylum Chordata; class Amphibia; order Caudata; family Salamandridae; genus Lissotriton; species Lissotriton helveticus. The sequence continues at coordinate 656,069,602 of NC_136073.1, read as the reverse complement.
AAGCCGGAGATATACACAATGCACACAAACTGTGCAATAGAAATAGGTAAGTAGCACGAATACACAGTGGCCGCCAAAGTGAGACCAAACCATGTACTAAAATAGTGGTATGCGGACCACGACTCAATTCAAGACTATACCCAGAAGACGTAAAAGTGCCGGGGACCCAAGGAGCCACCCATGGAAAGTAACCAGGAACCCCATGGTGGCAGTGTGCAGAGTGGGAACACGACAGTGGGCTCAATACAAGTCAATAGCTAAGTTGTGGTTGCAATTTTGAAAAAGAAGGACCTTCACAGCGGCCCCTGGAGAAACCGTGTGGAAGAAAAAAGGTTGGAGAGCCACCCAACCCATGGATACCCAAGGAACCAGGATACCTACACCAGGGAAGCCGGGTGCATAGGTGTGAAGCGGCGTCGGAAACTGCCATCGAACTCAGTGGAGGACTTCAGGAAGATGCCACTGCTGGAGAAGGTGAAAGAGTTGGGTGGAACCCTAAGGTTGATTCAGTATGAGAAGTACCTACAAGCAGAGGGGACAGGGTTTATGCCATCTGGAAGCGACCAGGAGGCCCGGAAGACAAATGCCCACCGAAGTCGAGTTCCGCAGGAAAGCTGACGATGACCTTGGAGCTGCAGCTGTGTGGACCAGATGACACAGTAGAAGACCAGGAGCCTGCACAAGCTGTCTCACGTCGAATGTTGAGAGTTGAGGGGTCAGTGTCCATGAGGAGTACCAACAAGCCTTGGCAACCATCAACAATGTGGAGAACGAAGAAGGTGCAGTGGCAGGACCACCAAGGTCCAATTGACTCACCACAAGCAGGGGAGTCAGAGCAGACTCCAAGAAATTAGGGGAGCCCACTGAAATCAAAGAAGACCCTCAAGAGGCCCCAAAGGCCATAGGCACTGGAGTTACAAGAGGACCTTGAGCAGCTCACCAAAGATGCAGGCCCACTGTACAAAAGAGGTGATCAAAATGAAGATCTTGGTCACAGGAGATGCTTGAGGTGGGGACAACTTTGAGCCTGAAGATCTTGATGGAAGTAAGCCAACAAGCCTTTGCAACAGCAAGTCGACGCAGTGCACAGGGATTCGGTTCCTGTGCCTCCGACGAGGTATACTCGCCTCAAGATTGGTGACAGGAGAGGGCAGGCCTCAAGGGATGTGAAGAACTGCAACCTGTGTTGCTGAGCCTTTCATAGTCTGTGGGAGCCCAGGATCAGCAGACCGGGCAGCTTAGTAGCGGTGCCTGCAGATGCAGGGAAGTAACTCATTCACTTCAAGGGAGATTCCTTCAGGTGTCTTGGATGCCCATAGGCCTTGGAAGATTCCTGTATGGAGCACAGGCACGGATGTTGCAGCAGACGAGCAGGGGGGCAAGATCATGAGAAGCAGGAGTCTTCCCAGTTTCAGCCTTGATGCCCAGAGCAAAGTCCAGCAAAGTCCAGAGTGCCCAGACAGTCGTAGAAGTGGTGTCTTGAAATTAATCTTGTCCCATGACTAATCTAGAGACCCATCCTCAGGTAAGCCCTTAAGTTCCCTAAGTAAAAGGTTGAGATGATTTGTGGTTCCCTCCCAGGAGTGGGGTCGGATAGTGGGGAGGATACTCCCATGTCCTTTATACAGTTTCCCATCAGAGCGGGAGCCAACTGCTCCCTGAGCTGGTTTGAGCTGGACTATGCAAGGAGGGCACCACGTGTGCCCTTCAAGCAGACTGAGTGGCTCTGGCAAGCACTCCCACCCGGCCCCAATACACTAAACCCTATCTGGGAGATGGTCACACCTCCGTGTGACAGGATACCCATTGTTCTGCCTTCCCCTGCTCGAGCTTGGCTCAGCAGCAGGAGAGCACAATCGTGTCTTTGGTCAGCAGCAGCCATGTTGTGCTGCCCAGGTCTGGAAGACTGGTATGGGGAGCACTAAGGGCCTCCCAGAGAAGTTTTACAGTGCATGGAATCATACCTCCCACGCCGTTTATGGTGTGGGGGTATTATTCCAACATGTTTGATACCAAACATGACAGGGTTTGTTACAGCCAGTTTAGAGATGGTCATTGCGTAATGACGAATGGCCACTCTAATGTATCGTAATGGCTGATGCACTTACAACCCGGGAGAATAGACTCCAACGGTTGTAGGGGTGTCCTGTTCATGCAGGTGCACCGTAACACTTAGAACCGAGCACCATGCCTTCAGGATTGAAAAGACTTATAGAATTTAAGTGTAGTGACCTTAGATATAGGGAAACCTATATCTTTCGGAAGTGGTGCAAACACCAGCTTACACAGGATGCAATGGCATGCCTGTTGTTACAGTTAGAGTGGTCTCCCATGGGTGGCATAAAACATGCTTCAGCCCATGGGGGGCCCTTGGTGTACCTATGCCCTGACTACCTCAGTACTTTACTAGGGACTTATAAGGGTTCACCAGTATCCAATCTGCGAGGTACCTAAGTACTTACCATAACCAATTTAGTGGAGAAAGAACAGAGAATGGGGTCCTGATTAGCAGGATCTCAGTCACACTAGTCAGAAATAGCATAGCACCAGGCAAAAAGTGGGTGTAACCATGCAGAAGGATCCTACCTACCTACAGAGGTGTTGTGTTTGAGAGATTTTGTTGTGCTGGTGTTTGTGTTATGTTTTCGTATTGAGGAGTACTGAAAGGAGGTGTTGATGTATTTGTTTTCTGAGTAGGATTTTTATGTAAAGTATTGTTGGTGAGTGGAAGTTGTAAGATAAAGGTGGTGGTGAGGTGTTTGTCAATAGAGTCTATTTTGTGTGTAAGAGGGGATGAACACGAGTTAAGTGTGTTAGATTTGATTGCTGAAAGAGGTAATATTTGTGGTGCAATGGAGTGTAAGTGTTGTGTGGTTGTGTTATTTCAGGAGAAAGAAGAGTAGGGTGTTGGTGGCTGAAAAGATGGAAGGCTGAGTATAGGTTTCTTAGTGACAAAAGGTGGACTGTTGGGAGTAACAAGAGCAGGGACTGTGTGTCTGGATGGGATATAGATAAGTATGGTGTGGAATTTGGTTCTGTTACTACTGATCAGTGGATTGTTCAGTGGTATAAGATAGAGTTGTGTATTGTTTGTAAGAGATGGTGCAAATGTGTGCTAGCTGGGACCATAGGTGTGGTTCCTGGGGTTTTGTAGTGGGTGCTGAGACATTGAACTTTGTCTAGGGTTGCTTTGTAGTACATGATTAGAGTACATGTGCTTTGAGTTTGTTATATGGTTGTGGATCAGGTAAGCTGGGTGCTGTTGTATTTGAACTTGGCCTCCATTTCTGGCCCTAGGCCCGACCAGTCTTGGACAGGCTCAAACAAGCAACTTTGAGTTCTGTATGTTGGGTTTTTGTCATTGTGGTCTTGTTTGGTTTAGATAAAGATACTTTATTTTTCTAAACTGGTGTGGTGTCCATTTTTTGTGTTTTTACTATGTTACTGTGTGTTATGAACAAATACTTTACACATTGCCTCTGAGATAGGCAAGACTGCTCGTGCCAAGCTACAAAGGGGGGTGAGCAGGGGTTATCTTGAGTGTGAAACTCCCCTACCCTGACTAGAAGGAGGGGTCCCTACTTGGACAGGATGTATACCGCTGCCAACAAGATGTAGAAGTGTGGCTCACTGGTTAGAGCGGCAGACTCTGAAGCAGAGATCAGGCCCGGGACCAGGGTTCAAGTTCCCACGCGGCAGGGTCTTGGGCTCAATGTCCGCGGACTCGATAATTCTCGCATCGGTGCCTACTCTAATCATGGGTCCCACGCTACAACTCTGGGCAATAGCTTGCTTAATCTCCACAACGGCCCCATCAACACTGGGTTGCCTGGCTTCACCTTGGGGGTGCCCAGGAGAGGCATCTCACAGGGAGAGCCAGGAAGGGTTCCACAGCGTTATACAGCGCCGGGATGCCCCGTTGGGGCAGCTGTGCGCTTTACAAAATACACTACATCTACACTACTACATTTACATACCCCCATTTCTAACAATCTCTTAAAGGACACATTGCCATAGCAGTTCCTGACACTGAACAAAAATACATTCAGTGCTGATATGCTCCTTGTGAAAGAGCACTTTTTTCTCAACCCTGAAAGAAGTTTTGCTCCTTACCCTCATCAGGAGTAAATATTCAACCTTTCTCGGTATGGGAAAAGACTAGTGAAGAACTGGTAAAAAAAAACGTACAAAATGAGAGTTAGTAGGTTTGCACAGACTCAAAGGGGCATTCCAACCCTGGAACTGCTTACTGATATCTCCAGTCCCAGTACGTAGATCTTCAAAAAGGTTGGAAAATTAGGAAATTGTTAGCATTCAAGCCCTACTATGGTATTAGCCCTGGTATAATAAGAGAGGCTATTATCAGAGCTCTTATGTAATGAGATTGCGGCCATGATTTGTGGCCGCACTACATGGCACCTAAGGAACAAGTAGTCTGTTTTTACAGGACAAGTAAATTTATGAAGCAACCTGTCCCATCAACAAGTAGATATTTTTTTAATTCCCACACCCGACAGCATCTACTGCTTTAAAACCCTATCCTTGCAACCTAACATTATCTAATCTCACCCAGTCTCTCTCACCAACCATTCACTTGAAACCACATAGCCGCTGTTAGTGGTGACACCTAACTGGTATCCACAAAAGAATACAAAATACACAGAAGAATTTCAATTATAGTGGAAGACATAAAACATCAATATCTTCAGAGAAGCCATACATTCTTGAAGTCATAAGAGTCATAAGATACCTTAACATCTTAAAACTTAGTTTGTGCTAAAAGATCAATATATGATTAGGATACTTTTTTTAAAGCTAAAAATTTGACAGCCGAACATTTCATTGGAGGGGTGGGGGTTAAACAGTAATTGCAAAAGCTCAGAAGAAGATCGCAAAAACTATTTCAGAAAAAAAAGGCCTTAGCATTTTAGGGTGGTGCAATCACACATGACCAATCGCCATAACACACATTTAACCACTGGATTAACCACTAACCTTGGGTTCCAGAGTAGGGTAAGACTCACAGTAAAGTGCTTTAATGCCTCATCAGGGGTAATAAGCGCTCTATAAATGCAATTACAATAATTGAGTTTAATGAGACTATATCAGATCTACTGGCGCAAATTGAATATCTAGTGAGATCCTTAATTCTGCCGCTAGTAGAAAGATTAAAAAGAATAGGCGAAAAGGTGGGGAATATTGAGGTAGTAACTAATGCCAACTCCTTAGCAATTAAGAAGTTGGTTGAAAGCAACCATACTGTAAACCCAGTTGAAATTACAGTGGCTAAAACAAATGGGGCGTCGAAAACAAACATAAGGCAATCTGTTGTTCATAACATCCCACCTCCTAATATACAGAACCCTAAACCAAATAAAGGTCCCACTCCACCAAAGACTGCCGCCCCTATAGTGGGGCAGTTCAATAATTGCACATACTCAGATGGGGTAAGCGCAAATCATGGCAGAATTAATAGCAGCACCACTTGTATTGACTTACCGCCAGAGGCTGCACCCTTTGTGTGTGTTCTCTCTGGGGTACCAGAGCTTCCAAATGGGAAATTAGAGGGTTACCAAGAATTAAAAAAGAAAGTTGCATTTTGGTTAAGCAAAAATAGACCCCTCCCCCCTAATATTGATGGTAGAATTTTAAATGTTAGAAGGTTTGGGTGGTTAGGTCATATGACCAAGGACATACCAGGAGACTTGGTCATAGTAAATTTTAGGAATAACCGCGTGATCCCTTACCTTCGAAGCTGGCAACCACAAATGGGAGATGGATGCATAGTAACATGGGAACTACGTGATTTTTACCCCAAAGTACCATATATGTCATCCGTAAGACCCAGAACAGAAAATGGTCTTTTCGTGGAGAATGTGGGATTTGCATCAACACAGCCCCTTCTGACTTACAATAGATATGCACCACTGTCAACCCTTGAAGAAAACGACTGACTGAGGGATGGCAACGCCTCCCCTCTGTCAGGGGTAAACCATGTTACTGTACCAGTTGAGAAGTATCTCCATGACTCACTAGTCTCATCGTGCCCAGGGTCTAATGACCTTCCAGTATCGTACCCCTCCTCAGTAAATCTGAGTCTTACTATACTGGTCAATCAAAACATCCCCAATGTGACGGGTAATGTGCCTTTGCCATCCCCCCACCACACCAAGATCTCCGGTTGGAATATAGCAGGGTTGGAGTCCAGACTCTGTGTGCCTGATTGGGTGGAGTTCATAGAACAAGGGGATGTTTGGTCTTTTCAGGAAACTTGGGCGGTTGCTCCTTTATTCCGCACCGGTTTCTTAAACTTTTTTAAACCAGCAGTGAAAGGCCATAGAGGGAGACCAGTAGGTGGTTTGACCACCTGGGTCCGTCAGTATGAAGGAGTCACAGTGGAAGAGATCACAATTGACAGTCCAGATATACTGGTTATTAGGATTCGTTCGACCAAGGGTTTTTAATATTCTGCTTGTGAATGTTTATGTAAGGGGTCTCCAGGGTGGGAAAGTCTCTCCAACCATTACACTCTTGGAGAACTTTCTCATTAGAGTGAGGTGTATAGGGTGGTTGTGGGAGATCTTAATACCTGTTTTGAGCCGCTGGATGGAGAAGACAGGAAGCTCTCCGAGGCTGAGGACATGGTGTGGGGAATTCCACAGCTGGAATTGGTACCCATAAGGAAGTGGACACAATCCGCTATGTATCTTAAAGGGCTATGTCTAAACCTAGGATTGAGGGCAGTAAATGGTAGGGTACAATCAGATAGGATGGGTAAAAATACTTTCGACAATGGCAGAGATGGTAGCCGAATCGATTATATTTTGATCGATGTGCAGCTATGGTCCGCTGTTGTCGATATGGAGGTTATGACCAGACTAGAAAGTGACCACAACCCATTAGTACTGGTCTTAACAGATTATAGCTTCTCAAGGCCGCCCCCGATGAATCTAATGTCGTGCAAGCCCAGGTCATACTAAAAAATGATCTGAGAAGGGTTTGGTGGCCGAAGATAGCCACAGATGAGGTAGCCAGAGCCACAATAAGATCACTTGTTACACAAACCTTGGTGGCCTTGAGGAGTTGTGATACTCAGGACTTGATTAACGCTAGAATACCTAGTGCCCATAGAGAGTTATTCCAGGGACTCAAAAAGCTATTTATTAAGAGTATCTCAAACCAGGGTAGAAAGGGAACCCAGAGGAAAGTCTCCTGGTATGACCAAAAGTGTAGCCAGGCCCAATCTGAACTAATTGCTGCAATTAAATCTAGAGTTCCGGGATCAATACAATCCTGCAGAGCAAACTATAAACTAGCACTGAAAAACGCAAAAAATAATTGGGATGAGGACCGCTGGAGGGTCCTTACAGAGGCTTGCGATGGCAGGAACTGGTCGCAGTTTTGGCACCATCTTAAATGGGGCAATAGTCCTGACGAGCGGCCCAGGTCTGCCCATGTGGAACCACAAGAGTGGGTCAGCTTTTTCGAAAATCAGTTTAAGACTAATACTGGGGTTGTTGTGGTTCTTCCCCCTCCAAATTTTGATGAACCCCTAATATTTAGACAATCTGAGGTAAAATCAGTTATGAAATCTATTCCGAGTGGCAAAGCCCCAGGCCCCGACTGCATTCCGGCGGACCTGTACTTACAAGAACAGGATCTGTGGTTCCCCTATATAACCATCTTAGCCAACGCCATAGCAAAAGGTGCGCAGGTCCCTGATTCTTGGTTCGGGGATGAGATTTTGCCGATAGATAAAAAGGGTGACCGCTCAGCCCCGTACAATTATCGGCCGATCAGCTTAATAGACGCGGTACAAAAAATCATGGCCCGTCTAGTTTTGGGACGTATACAGTCCTGGATGCTTGATTTTGATATACTAACTCCCCTACAGGCGGGCTTTCGGACCCATGTAGGGACCATAGATCAAGCATTTAGATTTGTGCTGCTTTATTGGAAGGTTGTTCTTATTGGGGTTGGAAAACTATATGCGGCCTTTGTGGATCTAAGGTCCACTTTTGACCTTGTGCCAAGGGTAAAGTTATGGGAATGTTTATTAAAATTAGGCATGCCAGTAGAATTGGTGAGGCTTTTGGTAAATCTACATGCCCACACGTACGCACAGGTTCGCTGGGGTAAGCCAGGCGAGGTGATTGATAGATTTGATGTTTCCAAGGGTGTCAGACAAGGGTGTGTATTGGCCCCTACTTTGTTTTCTTTATTCATTAATGGGGTCCTTAATTACTTTACAAACCACCCTACTGACGCACCATCCCTGGCTGGAATGAAAATTCCTTTGCTTATGTTCGCGGACGACACGCTTTTAATATCCAAAACGAGGCAGGGACTACAGTTAGCCCTGTCTAGGTTTGATCTGTTTTGCCGCGAGCATGAGCTAGAGGTCAATGTGGCCAAGACCAAGTTTATGGTTCTCCGGGGGAAGAACCCAATTACTGCCAGGGTAACAATGGGCGGGGCTACCCTTGAACAGACATCGGTCTTTACTTATCTTGGTGTCACTTTTAGTGATAATCTAAGCTGGAACCCCCAGATAAACCTCCTCACTTTAAAGCACGCCCAACTAGGTGGAGCTCTTCTCAAAGAATACAGATGCTCCCAAACAAAACCCATGTCCCCCCTTATGAAGATCTATGGCTCTAAAATTTTGCCAGCGGTATTGTATGGTGCAGAGCTTTGGGGTTATAGTAACTTGGATCCCCTTAAAGTGGCCCAAAATAAATTCCTAAGGGCAGCTACGGGCCTTCCGCAGTCCACACCCCGTATACCTCTCCTATATGATCTAGGGTGCCAACCGGTAGAGGATGTTGTGCGTTACAGACCACTTCCGTTTTGGCGGCGCCTGTGGACTACGCCGGAACTATCGCTCTATGCTAAAGCCCTGTTAGAAGTTAGAAATCTCCAGGGTTCTTACAGGATAGGCTGGTTGAGTGACCTTAGAACTGCACTGTCTGACATGGGGCTGCGGGAACTCTGGTTTAATCCGGACGCAGTTACTTTCCCCCCGAAAAAGCTGTTGAGAGATCTGTACTGGGGATGGGCCGTCTCCAAAAGACATGCTTCACTGACAGATGGCTCACTGACGGCATCATTTGTGTCGGTGAAGGACGTCTGTCGCCTTGAAGACTACTGGAATGTTATTACTAGGCCTCTGGACCACAAGCTATTCCATCAGCTTAGGGTAGGGACACTACCGCTACGGGGTCTAACGAAGTCTTGGGCCAATAGTGGCAATGGATACTGCCCATTGTGTACAGAGTCGGAAGAAACAGTTGACCACTTTCTCTTAGTCTGCCCTTTGTACCATGCCCCTAGACATAAGTGGTTACGCCTAGTCTGTAGGGCAATGGGTACACGTTCGGTGAAGACAGTTAGCAGAATTTTGAAGACCGACACCTCATTATTGGTGGTAATTGGGGTTGCTAAATTTACTAGTTGGCCCTGGATCCTACGGTTAAGGTTGATAAATTCCGCAATAAATGTTCCTAACCTGCCAGATTGGGTACAGGTTAGACGTACTGGGGAATGTCATATTGCACCTTAAATGTCAGTTTTTATTGTAAATAAAGTCTTGTATATCATGATTTAATGCTATTTTATCTTGTTCTTAATGCATATTAATTTATTGTTTTAACCATAGTACAAAATCATACTCATATCTGCGAATATGCACAGTAGGGTAACAAACCCACTCCAACTGGTTGTTTTTAGGGGTTGGGATTGTTTTATATGGTTGATTTGTGTAGTATGTCTTTTATGATGAAATATCGAAATAAAGAATTTTTTGACTTGACTTGACTTGAGACTATATCTCTCTTGCAAATAATTTGTATTCTATAAGGGACTGCCTTTCCATAAGCTACTTCTGAATGTTCGGTGAAGCTGCAGTGCAATCATTTACATATTAGATCAATGCCCTCCTGCCAAGTGCTAAACCTGCAGCAATTTCTGGCTCATCAGCAAACAGCGCTTTGCATGCTGAGCCATGAAAGCCTTTTTTTTTATAAGGAGAAAAGGAAAACTACAATTCCCAGAGGCATTGTGTGGCTAGCTCAAAAGCATAGACTAACTGAAAGTGTCACACATAACATAAGCCAACTTCGCAGCACTGCAGAAACAAGTCAAGATCATCTCTGAGAAGGAAGCAGACCTGCTGCAGAGTGCAATACATGAAATCATTACTACTTCCCAGACTGAGAGATTATATGCCAGGATCACTTGTAAAATGCTAATATGGGTGGTTAAGGGCATGGGTGTAGCATTCTTTTCTCCCAACATACGTTCTCCCAACATACGTGAGTACTCAATAACAAGTAGCATTACATATAGACTAAACACCCACACACAATAAAAGTACACTCAATACAAATTCTTGCCTCCAAAAATGCACTAATAAAAACACTCTTTATAAAACAAAAACACGTAAAACATGTTTTCACTTCACACCACTCCAATACCAAACCTTTCCACGCATTGTTTATGTCTTTCACTGACAGTAGCTCATCTAAAAACTGTTCTAGTCTGGGTGCCATGCTTTTTTAGGTCAAGCTGCAATTGACCTGTCTTGTCTCTTTTGTGGCGTTTGGCAAACCCACGGATTGCCATGGGTTACTATCTGTGGCATTCAGAAATGCTGGCTCCTTATTGGTGCATTTCTATAAAAGTCCCTCCTTTGTGGGTTTAGCTCTCTTTCAATCAGAGAGCATTTTGCTCAGCCATCACACAGAACAGTGTGTGATAGCCTCTCTTACCTCCTCCCATCTGCGTGTGATGGCCGCTCCTCCTTTTTCAGGCAAAGGGGCAAAACAAGAAATTGCACGGTTGTGGCAGTACTACATACATCTTCTTCTCCTGGGACACGTAAAACATTGGCGCGTGAGCCTTTCGCCTTCATCTCTGTAAGCATAAGCCCACTCCCAACGAAAGGCGCGGCTTGCCAAACTCTATTTTTATAATATTTTATGCTTTTAATAAGCAGCGCGGCACAGGCGGCATGCTGCAATGCTTACTAAAGTGTTACAACAAACAAATGATGGACAGAACACTGCAGCAGTAAATGTAAAATACTAATGTTAGGAATAGGCAGAGTGGGGGCCCAGGGGGCATGGAAACCAGAAAAGAAAACTAAGCCTCGGTAACCAGTAGACAAAGGTATGTAAACATGTAAATGGTCTCTAAAGACCTGCAAAAAACTCGGGCTTGCTGGAGATAAGACTCCAGACACTGCCCAGCCAAGCCCAGAGCAATTCAAGCTGCAGCAGCCCGGGCTGCGACAACAGGGGGTTTTGAAGCCCTTTTAGCCCTATGGGTGTTGTCCGCCTGTTGTAGACTATGTAGAGTTATGTTATGATTTACTGTGTGGGAAATCTCAGGAAAGTTTCCAAGGGGTTTTAAAGAGTGACCTAACACCCCGACATACAGATTTTGTCCCTTCGAAATCTTGATGGCTCCTTCATAGCTCAAAGGACCTTTGCCACCGTATTTGAATGGAGTTGGAACAAGAGTACAAGTCATGCATATATCATCAACTGTCAGTCAATGATTAGAGATTGCTATAGTTTTCAAAACCATTATCTTAAAGGATGTGTATGACTTTCATCATTTTTATTCAGATTAGTTCGGTTTATAGAAATATCAAATAAAACGATTGATTAGTGATGGGCATAAATCAATGCAAAGTGTTCCATAAAGGAGAATTGTCACTAAACTAGCTAAGAGCCTGATGATCTACCCTAGAATAGAACCCTTAAAGAGTTATTTTTCTGGAAAAGAGCAAGTTGTACTTTCCCTAAAGAGACATTCATAAAACTCAGCCGAGTTCCAACAGTTGCAGGAACGACCGTTGAAATATCAGTAAAGGAGGAATGATTGTTGCAGTAGCATTGATCAAGAAAAGATTTGAGTCAGGTACAGAATAGAGCCCTCTTTAGAAATGGATGTCGGTAATAAGGATGAAGTCTCCTCTATGCGATTCTCAAAAGGAATGGTGGGTCGAGTCTCAAAATGAGTCCCAAGTAAGGGTCAATAAGAAGTGAAAGCGTTCTCACCCAAACTAGCTAGGAACACATATTAATATGATATTACACAATATTAAATCAAAGTTTAGAAATTGTTAATAATCTTCCTTAGATGAAAACCGCTTGTTCAATGGTGTCATCAACTTCCGATGCTTCTCCACTCGACTCCCACCGTAAACATTCATGCTGGTGTACTGTAAAACAATGAGGAACGTTCTCATGAGAACCTTCTTACCTAAGCTAAAAGATGCGCTCTATGTTCATTGTAAAATACAAAGCAAGTCAGATATTCTGTACAAAACTAGCAATAATGTTCAGATGAAGCATAGATAAAATATCTAAATCATTACTAATTTGAATAACCACAGCAAAGTCTATTGTTTATTCTACATGAGCTAATGAGGCGTGATGGGGCAAGCGAAACAAGCTTGAAGTCAGCTCATCCTTAACCCCTTCGATGTTGATGACGAGCTCAGCTCGTCATCAGCTACGGCGCTCGTGTGCTGATGATGAGCTGAGCTCGTCATGTAACGCGGCTTTTTGAAACATCCAGCGCACAGCGGGAAAACCGCTAGCGCGCAAGTGGTTAAGCAAGATGCTGGTGCTAGGCAAAATGCTCTAAGTGAACATTTATTAAACTAAGTGCAAAAGTTTGAATAGAAAAGCTTTTGGGCCATCTTAAAGGGGTACATTTGAGAATGATAGCCTAGTACAAAAATAATTCTTAATATTATTTCATATCTATTCAAGCAATGTACATTTTCCTTACGGGTGATTAATTTGTTAATTATTTGTGACATTTATAATGGATTTGAAAATTATTCTTTTACGTTATGAAACACGCTTATTTTTCCTTCGTGTCATTTTCTCTTTGAAAACATTTCTGCAGCAGTTTAAACACATTCTAAGGTGCAACTCTAGCATGTTTGTAAGTCGAAATTTGTTTTAAAAAGTATTTCCCACAACTGTTTATTATTCTTGCGTTTTTAGCGGTTTGATTTGCTGATTTACTGATCTTGTCGTCATCACGGAAACGTGGTTGGATGAAAACAAAGCTCCAGACATTGCAAACGCTCTACCTGCCACATATAAAATTATCAAACAAGATAGGCAGGTCCGGAAGGCAGGGGGTGTTGCGATAATATTTAAAGACCACCTGACATGCCAACCGGTTCAGGTGGTACAACAGGGGGAACATGAAATTCTTCCATTCCAACTAATTGACACTGGCATTATTATACTAGCTGGAGCTGTAATCTATAATCCCCCAGGCTGCCAAGCTGAGCTTGGAGCAAGAGTTCTCACCCAGCTCCTCCCTGTTTGCCTGAAGCACAAGATTTCAACGTTCACTACGAGAAATCTGACAATCCAGTTGCTTCCCAACTACAGAGCGACATGCAGATTCTTGAACTCAGGCAATGGATTATGGGGCCTACTCACATAGCAGAACACACCCTTGACCTACTATTCTCTAACATTGAGACCACACTTATCCAAGAGGTGCGACCATTACTATGGACAGACCACTCGCTTATAGTATTTTCATTGGGACTACCAGCCAAACGAACCAAAATCTGTAAGCCCCAATCAACAATTAATAGAGCCTGGAAACTAGTCACCGAGACATCGTTTCAATCTCACTTGCACCCTCCGAACACCCAGTTTATGACTGACACTCCAGCTAACACAGGTGCAGCCAATCTTGAGATAGAAATTGGGCTGACTCTGGATTTAATTGCTCCCAGACAAAAACCTAAGTGACCGCTAAGATCCCCCACGGAGAAGTGATACACTCCCCAACTAAAGGTATTAAAAAGGAAATGTCAGAATATTGAACATCAATGGAGACTGTGCAAACTGGATACTGACAAATTACGGTATAAGTCCGAACTCAGAACTTATAATCATGCTATAAGGAGTGCAAAGAAGAACTACTATGCACAACGTATTAACGAAAACCGCAATTCAGCAAAGGAGTTATACAATATAGTGAAAGAACTAAGCAAACCAGCTGGCATGTTCCAAACCTTACCCCCCTCAGCAGAAGTATGCGAGAAAATCAGCAACTTCTTTTTGGACAAGATTAGTAAAATCTATTCCACTTTTAGTCCTACTATAAAAAGAGATATAACCAGTCAGAAATTTCAAACCCCACTCTCAGAAGCATCACCAGCATTAAGTGATTTCACCCGCTTCACAGAGGCAGAGGTCGTAAAAACAATGGGTGAAGTAAAGTCAGGATCCCCCCTTGACCCGTGTCCCTACTACATTTTTGCCCAGTTTGCACCGATCCTCTGCCCATACATTACTCAACTTCTTAACCACTCCCTCAAGACCGCCACCTTTCCTGATACCTGGAAACAGGCAATAGTAATTCCTTTGCTGAAAAAAGCAGGGTCAGACGTCCTTAATCTGGAAAACTACCACACAATTTCCCAACTGCCATACCTCTCCAAGGTCTTGGAGAAATTGGTAAACAGACAACTTTCGAACTACCTTGAAACGAATGATGTACTGGACCCATCACAAACTGGCTTCAGGGCCAACAACAGAACAGAGGCTACGCTGCTGGCAATATTGGATAACATCAGAGCATGCACTGACCAGGGAGGAGCCGTAGCACTGATACTTTTATACCTGTCGGCAGCGTTCAACACGGTCTCCCACAACAAGCTTCTGGAAACCCTTCATGAAAAAGGAATTCACTCTAAAGCCCTGAAATGGTTCAGTTCATTCTTAAGTAATCGAACACAAATAGTCCAACTAGGTCAGTTCCAATCCAGATCAAGCGCCATTGGCTGTGGTATTCCACAGGGAGCATCGCTGAGCCCCACCGCATTCAATGCCTACGTATCATCCCTGGCCAAAATATGCAGGAAGTGGGGAATCGGTATCTGCTCCTATGCGGACGACACACAGTTGATGGTAGCCCTGAAGGGAAAGACCTGAGGTTTCAAAAATAAAACTCCACAACTGTCTCTCGGAGATGGTACAGTGGATGCACAAGCACTGTTTGAAACTGAACGCAGGTAAATTGGAGATTCTGCTCTTCGGAGGTGCTAAGCTAATTTGGAACGCCACTTGGTGGCCACAAACACTCGGAGCTGCTCCTATCCCTAAACAATGTGTAAGAAATCTGGGCATTCTTATCGATGATGCTCTTTCCATGAAAGACCATGTGCGGGCCCTTTGTGGTAAGGGTTTCGCGACCCTGAAACTGCTACCCAGGCTCTTCCCCTGGGTTCCTCTGGATTGCAGAAGAACAGTCACACAAGCCCTGCTCATAAGTCAGCTCGATTATGGAAACACCCTATTTGTGGGCATGAATGAGTACCTTTTCATGCGGCTGCAGGTGCTTCAAAATGCCGCAGCCAAGCTGGTTTGCAATAAAAACAGATTAAGCTCTGCATCCACGTGCATGAAAAATCTCCACTGGCTACCCATGCGTCAGAGAGCAGTATTTAAACTGCTCAGTCATGCACACAGAGCCTTGTATTTAAGCGGCCCAAAGATACTCCAGGAGAAAATTGAGGGGCATATTACCAACAACTAGCGATAATTATCGCTATGTTGGCTTAGCGGCAATATTTTTATCACCGAGCTGCGGCGATTTTTATCGCTTAGGAACCTTGCTATTATCAAGGTTTATCTCCTAAGAGATAAAAATCGGCCGAAATGCATGAATATCGCTGGAAAGTCAGCGATATTCATGCATTACCGAGCTAATGCTCTTAGCCATGTTATCCACCTACCATTGGATAACATGGCTAAGAACTGCTCAGGGGCAGGTGTTAGCTTTTGGAGATATTCGCGCTTAGCGCGAATATCTCCAAAAGTTGGTAATAGGAGATAGCGATGTTAGCGACTGTTTCCAGTCGCTAACATCTTGGCACGCCCACTTTGCATGTCATTAGTGATAAATATCACTGACATGCAAAGCGGGGCCCAAGATGGTCGCTATCTCCTACTAGCTGTCGCTAACTGGTGTTAGCGACAGCTAGGTAATAGGGAGATAATTTTATCTCCGCTTTCTTGGCTTTTAAGAGATAAACCCCCTTGATAATATGCCCCTGAGTTTTATGTTCCCACAAGGAGCCTCCGGTCATTACATCAAGCATTACCCAGAACAAAGCGTATCAAAAAGGTGAGGACTGGAGGGCGCTCCTTCTCATATCTGGCAGCTAGGAAATGGAATCCGCTCCCCCTCGACCTACAGCTCACTCCTAGCTACCTGACGTTCCGAAAAAAACTAAAAACTCACCTATTCCCTAAATATTATTAATAACATGCATCCCCTCTCAGCAGCTAGGCCTTGTTTTTGCTACCAGCACCTTGATATCCCTTGGGATGAGTGTTGCGCTTTATAAGTAAATAAATAAAAATAAAATATGTCATTGGCTTCGAATGCTTGTGATATCAGCACTCTGGAATTCTTCTACATGAAGGATTCCAGGCAACTGCTCCATGTAGCAGTTGCTTCGGGACTTTCATGCTGATGGATGCGCTCTAGTGGGCTCCTCATTTTGCAAGAATAAACTTCGGGAAAACACATTCCTTGGTTTCCTGGCATTCCTCAATTTAAATATTGGCGATGAGTTGTTATGATGGGCTCACCACAAGCTCCTACTGCCTTGCTCCATTTTGTTCTATCCAGTGGTGGAGAACCTGTTTTGAACCATGGCGGAGAGTGGTCGGGCAGTTCGTTTGAGGATTCCTGCCTTTTGGCCTTGTATTGGCAGATTCTTGGAGGTCCATTTGGTGTTTGGAGAGTCAGGGCGTGTTGCGGCTCGAGACCATGAATGATCTGAAGTGCTGGCTCGAGGGCTACCACGAGCTGTAGACCCCGCATTATACCCTTCTAGTCTTTCTCCAGCTGACGTGTTGGAAGCTGGGAGCCAATCAGCCTTTGAGGTCAGGCAAGAGTGAGCTTTTCATTGGGTGAGGTTCTATGCCTGATTAGTGTGGTATTACAGTTGGAATAACTTCATCACATACATAAGGGTACCGTGGCATTTTCAATTAAACAGTATTTGTTGAGCATGGCTATTGGCGCCTGAGGGTATCCAGGTGCTAAGATCTTGTTGTGGGAAAACTTAAGATCAAGAAAAAAGACAAGACTCCTCTTGACAAAGCAAGGGCAAGTAAACAGCTGGCCTCAATGTACTGCTTCACAGGCAGCCCCTTAAATAGCAACGTGAACAATGCTTCTTGCCAAAGGTCAAATAATATGTTACTCAGCAGTTACATATTTGTTACAGAAAACATCACGTTACCTGTGTCCCTAAACTTTTAACCCATTTCTTACACATTCTTTATTGCAACTCTAACAATACTTAACAAACAATGTATTTACTTCTTTTGAATGCATGTGTAATGGCGTGTGTGTTTTATCGTTCTGCTCCCAAGACTTATCAGATTCTGCATGCTTTTGGCTAATTCAATCTCCTGCTCTTATTCTCCAAGTCACGTTCCAAATTTACTAGAACAACAGAATACATGCTTGTGTGCTGAGACCAGAGACTCCTACAGGCTTGCAAGCACAAGTGTTCCTTTAACTAAGACCTTGCTGGTCATGCACTTTATTTTCTAGTGAACACTTCACCTCTCTTGCATCAGTATGGGATTTGGGCCTACTCTGCTGTTTCACCACATATAATTTTATATCGCTTTCTACTGCTGTCTGTTATAGCGTAATTTCTTCATGTTTCATTTCCTGTCCAACATTCCCTCCCTCTAGTTGATGTTTCAGCTACTGTCTCTAAACCTGGTTCTGCACTTGGCACTAGATAATATATATTGCCCTGAACATCAACTACCTAAGTTTGTGTCCTAACAGGAAACATCCCTCCTGCCTTTGTACTGATCCTCCCTCAACATGCTAAAATTAATTGAATACCACAATATATCTACAACAATGCTGCAGGAGCTAGAAATAATACTTTCAACAGTCCCAACATCCAGGATGGTAGTAAAGAAAACCACCTGCTAAACCTATTATCTGGAGGACTTCCTTCATCTACCATTTTCTTCTGTAGATTATGCATGGTGTGTATAGCTTCTGACAAACTTCCATTGTCCACATTGTTTGGTAGGACAGAAGTACAGTAAGCAGTTCCTATCTTTGTGCATACCTCGCCCCCATGGCCGTCATAAGGTCACATAAATAACGGTGCTGCACTATCATCATTCTCATGGCACGCAGCTCTTCCTTTATTGAATTAGATCCATCCTTTGTAGTAATTATAGCTTTCATGAGTTTCCAATGAGTTATCTGTAGTCATCAAGTAGTTGCCTTTGCCTGAACAAATGGCAGAATATTTTCAAAGAACAACTGTCAACATTAACAATCTATACTCTTGGGGAACATCGTTCTAAGCAGGAGTGCCTTAATACTCTGCAGTTCCTCTATTTCGATGAAAATGTAACAAAGTCATTGGATGGCCCATGAGGTGTTCATGAAGTATTGGCAGTTTAACTCCCGGTATTTCCAAGACCAGGGGCATGGAGAGTGACCAACAAGCATAGACTACTCCAGTTTGGTGGTAACTGAGCATTTATTAGTTCTCCACATTGTCAATAATAGTTCATGAAGCTTGAGGTGCTCCCTACATGTCGGCGCTACGTATTGTGGCACCGCAGTTGATATTTCTGCCTACATTAAGGGTGCCGTTTTCTCTGAAACATAAGTTACACTAATGACTGTCTGAGAACTTACTGTACTATCTGTCTAATTGTAATGTGCAACATTATCATCACATATACACATACACTTTTCCCCTGAAAAGAAATGAAAATTAAATGAAAAGAGTCTTGTAGTGCGCAACTAAGCCCGAGGGTGTCAAGGCGCCTAACAAAAAGGGTATAAACAAATGAGAAGTATCTACGGGTACGCCTTCACGAACAACCACGTTTTCAATGCTTTTCGAAAAGCGAGGACGGAAGCCTGAGATTTTATGTCGCATGGAAGGGTGTTCCATAACTTAGGGGCAATTGAAGAAAAAGCCCTTCCACCCCATTTACTCTTACGAAAGCGAGGGACCACCAGCAGATTCTTAGTGGAGGAGCGTAAAAGTCTGCTTGAAGCATAAGGTAGCAAGAGGTTCTTGACCCCCCCCCCCCGCACCCTTCCCAGAGAGAGCACTTTGGGTCATGCAAAGCGTCTTAAAAGTGATCCTAGCTTCAATGTGAAGCCAGTGTAGGGCCTTCCTGGCTGCCGTTGATGAAGCCAGTCTAGGAGCGTCAAGAACAAATTTAGCTGCCGCATTTTGAGCGGTCTGAAGGCGTTGGATTAGGCTCTTATTCATGCCGATGTATAGGGCGTTACAATAATCCAGTCGCGATGCGATAAGTGCTACCACCACTTGCTTCCG
Source organism: Lissotriton helveticus (assembly GCF_964261635.1). Taxonomy (NCBI): domain Eukaryota; kingdom Metazoa; phylum Chordata; class Amphibia; order Caudata; family Salamandridae; genus Lissotriton; species Lissotriton helveticus. Next base: position 656,050,197 of record NC_136073.1, on the reverse strand, counting down.
CGCCTGAGGGGACAGATAGTGTTTTATTTTGCCGAGTATTTTAATAATGCCCCAGCAGGTGGCGACAGTTCTGTTAACCTGCAAAGTCATGGAGAGGGCAGGCTCAATCAACACCCCCAGGTTCCGCGCTGATCCCGCAGGAGTGGGACATGACCCCAACGAGGGCGGCCACCATTCAGGAGACCAGATGTTGTTGTTAGAGCCAAACACCAAGATCTCGGTCTTTTCCCCGTTCAACTTTAGAGAATTGTAGATCATCCACTGGGACACTGCGTGCATGCAGTTCCTAAAGTTGACCGGGGACGGGTCACCCGAGTGGTAGAGGGACACCAAGATCTGTGTGTCATCAGCATAGGAGACTACCTCCATCCCAAACGATCTAATTAACCTGGCAAATAGGGTCACGTAGATGTTAAACAGGGTCGGACTTAATGCCGACCCCTGTGGGACCCCACATTGCACAGGTAGGGATGGAGATAGAAACTCTCCCAGCTTGACCCTCTGTACCCTCTGGTCTAGGAAGGAGGCCAGCAGATTCAAAGCCGCCCCTTCCACCCCTATCTCCCTCAGGCGAGATGTTAAAACCGAGGGAGAAAGGGTATCGAAGGCGGCTGTGAGGTCCAAAAGGACCAGAACGGTGGAATGTCCCTGGACTACCTCCATGGGGATGTTATTCAGTACGACTGTGAGGGCTGACTCGGTGCTATGGTGTCTCCTGAAGCCATGTTGGGATTGGTCTAAGAGACCCGAGGAGTCAAGAAATGCCGCCAGATGATAATTCAGATGCGATTCCAGCATCTTTGCCGGCGCAGGAAGCAAAGAAATAGGGTGGTAATTCTTAAACACCTCGGGATCTAGAGTAGGCTTCTTTAGAAGTGGCTTAACCACTGCGCTCTTCCATTGGGATGGAAAGATGCCTTCTCTCATGGCCCTATTCATGATATCAAGCAGAGGGGGAAGAAGGGGGTCTCTGCACTCCTTCAGGACTTTCAAGGGGCAGGGATCTAATGGAGATCCCGACCTCGTCTTATTTAAAAGCAGATCAAGCTCCTGAAGGGACAGCGATGGAAATTCTGACAGATTTTTAAAAGTTTTGGAAGAAATCTCCTCCATAACAGGAGACATGGGAAAGGGTGGAGGCGGGGTATCGGATCTTTGTACTTCAAGATCCTTATATATGTCCGCAATCTAAGCATGAAAGAATCCTGCGATATTATTGCAGAATTCCTGAGAGCTTACTACAGGATCCTGCATCTTTAGTGTACAAAGCGAGTCCACTATTTTAAAGAGGTCCCTGGGAGAGGAGAGAGCCGTTGTCAGGTTAGCAAAGTAGTCTTGCTTAACTCTGATAGTCTCAAGTTTATACTCCTTGAGGAGTTTTTTATGTTTTTCTCTCTCCACAAGGTTCCAACTTGTCCGCCAGAGCCTTCCTTGCTTCCTACACCCTTGTCTCATGAGCCTAAGGGGCTCCGAGAACCAAGGTGAGGAGGGTTTCTTTCTTGCACAGTAGCACGAGGAGAGAGGGGCTAGCACGTCTACTGCAGTACTAATTGCATCCCTGCATCCCTGCATCCTGACTAATATCAGTACCATTCCATAAAGGCGTGACCCTCCCGGAAAATTCAATATCAGAATGCCATTGATCATGGGCATAGACTGATCCAGTAACTCTTAATCCTGGCCTGCGAACACTGTCTGGGGGGTAAAGAATTTTCTAAATAACTATTACACTCAGTGGGCAGGGATGTTACTTCTAAAAATCCCTGTACTTAAGACAATTTGTATCCATTCTGCAGTGTTAGGACAACCTGTTTTCCTAATTTGTGCTATCTAATCCTTAATGCCCTATCTATCGGTAAGGATGTATAAAACATCTGCTAAGGAGTCATGTTTTGTAGCATTAACTAGAAACTACTATCCTAACGTATTGGTTGCATTCAGGCTACAATCCTATACAAATAAAGATGCAAAATGCATTGAGCTGTGCTTAGGGTTAATTATTTAGTTGACTGTAACCTATCTGATACTGTGGCATGAGGAATTAAAGAGCAAGCGAAACATGACTCATTATTGCTTTCAAACTTATATCTGATGTACTGATACCACGTTAGCTAACAACTGAGTATGATTACTATGGGACACCTTGTCATGCATAGACAGTTCTCTTTGCATGGGTGTGCGATGTACCTAGTATGGCTAAAATATACATTACTATAGAAGAGCAATAGTAAAAATGATAGTATCAAGAGACAGTAAAGGAAAAAGAAAACACAAATAAATGACTGTTGTTCTTTTGATCCAAAACATTTTGCAAAGTCAGAGGTGGGGGGGGGATATTTTTACAGTCACAATCTTCTTCCCCCCTCTTGTTCCATTTATATCACTGGTGGTTTTTGCTATGATGCTGGGTTTATTCAGATATCCAATACATGGATTTAAGGCTTCTTGCCATCTACCTTGAGGGCTGTGGGGGGTGGACATCATCGCAGTGAAAGGCCGCCGAACTTTGCGTCCTTTCAGTGTCGGACAATGTTCCTCACAAAAACCTGGTCACCTATGTGCACAACTGGGTGGCCAAACTCATCAGTGGCACACTTCTTCTTCCTTTTGGTTACCTGTTTTTATAAATGTACTGTGCGACTGGTTTATTCAGAGAGATAAGCATGCATTTCATCATTCAAGATTTCAGCTGTAGGTTCTCCCTGTACCTTACTTTTGGTGGCAGGTATTTGCGTATTTATAGGTTTCCCTGTCACTATCTGAACTGACAGATAGTCAGGTGATGATCATAACTAAGTGTATTCATAAGAGATGGGGAGACACTTTCTACAATTTCTAATTGCCACCACTACTGAGGCCTGAGGATCACAGTTACCAGCCTGCTAAGCGGCTACGCCACGCTGCCAATCTCCTGGGGACGCACCTGGAGGTGCATAAGTAGCCCGTAGGGCTCCAGCATCGCGCAAGCCGCTTTTTATAGCAGGAAAGTTCATGGCCAAGTAATAGGACTATGGGGGAAACTGATAGAAATGTTATATCCTGGAACATTGCTGGTCTAACCAACACGTTTTCTGACCCTTTGTGGGTTGCGTTTATAAAACAATTGTGTGATTTGTTTCCAGGAAATGTGGCTGACTGAAAGTAGTTTACCATTGGACGGCTATAAGTTGTTTTCTGTTCCGGCTACCCCCTCATATGTAGGAAGACCCAGAGATGGCCTTGCAATTTATATTTCCTTGGCAGTTGAATGCAAGTTGTTGGTCCTGCCTACAGAGAGCCTGTGTATACAGTCCCTGGTACTCTGTAGGGGGTCCCATACATTGGGTATCATGCATTTTTATAATTCAACATCTTGTACCAAGGGTGTGTGTAATATTTCCTTGTTGGGCTCCTTTGTTAGGCAACATCTTAATGTCGCTTTCCAAAATGTTATGGTTGTTGTGAATTTTAATATTCACACATACGGTGACCCCAGGATATCTAGATTGGCTGATCAGGGATGTCCAGGTGTGAGAGAAATCCATTTTTAACATTCCCTTCAAGGGGAGACATTGAATGGCTTCCATGAATTTGATTTATAGTCCCTCATGTGTTTATCTGACCCTTGAAGCAAGGCCGGTATTCCATCTTTTAAAGGTAGGGGTGATGGTTAATTTATAGATTTTATTTTGGTATCATCACCTCTACTAGAATCATTCACAGGATTCGCTATACAAGCAAGTGTACACAATGACCTTAATCCTCTGTGTGTTCCTCTTTGTGGAACTTTATTGTTGCATAGAGGGGGGATGGGCAGAGTGGGGTTGTGAGACCAATAGATGTGGTAGGTGGCTAAAATGGACCCAGATATCCCCAGACACATTCTATGAGTTAATGTCAGTCTCATGTGCTAACGAGCTAGCCTTGTGCACTACACCGACCAAGGCGCCGGGTGAGATCATTAGTGCTTTTAAAATTATTTCAGATAAAATAAGTGCTTTCTTAAGCACATTGGCTCGGCAACCTGTTATTCAGTCCCCTAGATGGTTTGATTCCCTCTGTTCCCGGGCAGCAAGGAAACTGCGGGAGGCTTAAATGGAGCCCAAGAGACCCTATATGAATGAGATCTTGTCGAAGAGAGCATAAAGCGGAATTGGCAAGACGTAAGTTCGCTTTAAAGGAGGAAGCCTGGAGGGAGTTAATTGAGGCTAGCTGTTGACCCGGCCTCGTGGCGAGGTCCTACCCCTCCCACATGGCGGGCGCTGGATGACATCGGCCCTCCATCGACCCACTGTCGCCCCCCTGAAGCTACCCCTCCACGAACTCTCGGCGAGGGCAGCACCCCTGGCAACCCACGGCCCCCCCCCCTGGGAACCCGGCGAACCCTGCTCGCCCCAACCCAGCAGGTCCAACCACCACCCCGGGCCGCCATTTCAGGCCCGACTCCATCTTGGGCCCATCACGTCCCGAGCACGTGGCCTCAGCCCGACCCCGGCCGCGGCCCCAGCGAAGCCCCGACCTCGAGGCACCAAGATCCGACCAGGTGGTAGAATGGCCACTTGACGGACCCAGGAGGAGGGGAGTTTAGATGCCCCTCCAGCCGTCCCCGGACGCCTGGTATCGATCGCCTCCGGCCTCCCTGGTCGCTGGCTCCAACCCCCCCCTGGGTGTCTGGACACTCTCATCCCGGCCCCTCTGACCCCCAGGCACGAGGGTCCGGACATCAAAGAACTCCAGTCCTATATCTGGGCCAGCCCTGGATTAGGACTCCAGTTGTATCTTGGAGTCGAAGCCCTGCTGACCTCGTCGCGGCTGATCCTGATAAGAACTCTCATACTTGGAACCTGGAACCTCGGAGCCCTGCTGGTGCTGTCGCGGCCCGACATCGCTGAACCATCCTTGGAGCCCTGCTGACGCTGTCGCGGCCCGACCTCGCTGAACCATCCTCGGAGCCCTGCTGACGCTGTCGCGGCCCGACCTCGCTGAACCATCCTCGGAGCCCTGCTGACGCTGTCGCGGCCCGACCTCGCTGAACCATCTCTAGAGCCCTGCTGACGACGTCGCGGCTCCTTGCACCCCCAGCTCGAGGATTGAGAGCTGTGTGCAGGGTATCCTAGTACCAGTTGGTACCAAGCCTGTCCCGCTACCCCCTTCCCCCTGATACCGAGAATTTAAGGATCCCTCGATCCCTCTGTACATATTGCTGAGAGAACTTGCCTTTATTCTTTATATAAAGACTCTTAAGAATCTACTCTCGTGCAGTGTCCCTTTGTAGTGGTGTGATTGCTCGGCTGTTACGATTGTAGGAGAGGAGCCTCACAAGGAGGCCTCTCGACGGCGCTCGGCCTATTCCATAAGGAGAGGTGGGTCTCGGGGTGGTCAGTCAGACATCTTCTGTCTTCCCTGGGACCGCCTTTCTAACATTGGTGGCAGACGACGGGATCCGAGCCGACGCAAATCGTACAGCGAGTAACTCGCCCACTACTAACAGAGACGCACAGCAACCATGAGTACTAAAGAAGCCGGAACGACCGCAGAGTTCCAGAAGGAACTATTGGAGGAGTACACCCATAAAGAACTCAAACAATTTTGCAAAGACTTAGGTATCGCTACCACTGGACTAAGCACAAAAGAGGATTTAAAGAAGCGCTGCAAACATGGGTGGAGGCTGAAGCGACACCACCCGAAACCGAAGGTGACACGGTCCCAGACGTGCCCCAGGAAACCATAACAGCCTCAGCGGAAGAAAGAGCCACCAACATAGACACGGGCCTCTCCCACGAAGACGCCCAAGAGCGAGAGAGAAGCCGGCTCCACGAGTTGGAGCTCGCCCGACTCCGGCTGGACGGAGAACTCCAACTAGCAGAAAAGAAAATCGCCCTTGAGCAACTACGGCTGCAAGGGGACCTGGAGGAGAGACGAAGGCAGAGAGAATTGGAAGAAAAGAAGATCACGTTCGAGCACGAGCGTGGCCTCAAAGAACTGGAGATCAAGGCCAAGAGCGAAGAAGCTGGCGCCGCTGTGAACCGAAGCCCCGCCTCCTGCTGACACGAAGGTCCACATTCCCAAGGATGTCGTTAAAGAATACTATAAAAATGACGACATCCAGCAGTGGTTTAAGGCCTACGAAGTCGCCATGACCGCGCACCGCATACCCCGAAAAGATTGGGGTGCCGGCTTATGGGGGAAATTCGTCAGCGAAGGAAGAGACACCCTGCTGGAACTGGCCGACGACGTGATGTCCTCCTATGATCACATGAAGGACGCCCTGCTCACCCGTTATGGCCTCACCCCTGAGATGTACCGGCAGAGATTCAGAGACTGTAAAAAGATCCCCGGTACTACCTGGGTAGAGTACGTGAACTTTTATAGCAGGGCGCTGGAAGGGTGGATCAAGGGCAGCAAAGTGACCACCTACGAGCAGCTGTTCAACCTCATTGTATGGGAGCACCTCTCCAACAACTGCTTTGTCAAGCTCAGACAGCATCTACTCGACAGCAAACTGACCCAGCCACGGAAACTCGCCGTCGAGGCCGATCGATGGGTGAGCACCTGGGTCCTCCGGGCCCCGATAGAAGAATCAGGACGGAACCCCCAGGGCTCCCCCCGCCATCGAGGCAGCGGAGGAGGCCAGAACCGGAACAGAGACTTCCCCGCTGTGCTGCACCGGAGTCCGCCCCGGGGGTCGCTCCAGAACAACACTTCGCCATCCCTGACCAGAAGAGGGGCCCCCCCAGCACGGCCGGGGCCCCGCCCGAACACTACATGTTACAAGTGCCAGCTGCCAGGTCACTTTGCCAGTGACCCCCACTGCCCAATGAACCAGCGTCCCGGCACCACCGGGCCTCCGACCCGCCAGATCGCTGCCGCAGCCCTGGGAGAAGGAGGGGAAGAAGAAGAAGAGGTCTACAACGAGGACCAGACCGAGTGGGAGCCAGCCGCCATGGCCTTAGTCTGTCTGGGCGAAAGAGACATGATCCCCTGGCCCCACTCCCGAGCAACACCCAAAAATACCGTCAGTGGGTCAACATTAATGGGCGCCTGACCGAAGCACTCCGTGACACTGGAGCCAGTGTGACGGCCGTCCGCTGCCACTTGGTGACTCCCGAACAGATCCTACCAAATGTGCTGTGCCCCGTGCTGGCCGCCGACAATTCCGAGACCCTGTGCCAGATGGCCAGAATCCCCTTCGAGTGGGGGGGGGGTGTCGGGCCTGCTAAAGGTGACCGTCCGGGACGACGCCCCCGTGGACTGCCTCCTCGGAAATGACCTCGGGAGTTCCCCCTGGGCCCAAGTCGAGCGGAGAGAACATCTGGGGATGATGGGACTACCCGAGTGGGTCTGCGCGACCACCCGATCCATGGCAGCCCGGGCCCCGGCACCAACCGAGACCGCCCCGACCGAAGAGCTGTAGTGGCCCGCGCCGCCGCCGCCCGCCGTCGATGAAGAAACCGACCCTGAGTCCGGGCCATCGGAGCCCAACCGCGAAGACGTCGCCGAGCTCGGCGACATCCCTGAACTAGCCCAATGTCGCCAGGAAGGTGGTCCCACCCGGGAACAATTCCGACAGGAACAGAAGGCCTGTCCCTTCCTCGAGGGAACCCGGCAGCAAGCCGCAGCTCAAGCCACCGGGGACACATTGGGGTCCCACTGGGTCTACTGGGACCACGACCTCCTATACAGCGAACAGAAAATTGCCGAACTGGGGGCCAGCCGAGTGTTGGTGGTCCCCCTACGATTCAGAGACTTCCTCCTGAACCTGGCACACGACGTGCCCCTCGCCGGGCACATGGGGCAGGAAAAAACCTACAGCCGCCTGCTGACCCATTTCTACTGGCCAAAAGTGCGCAACGATGTGAACAATCGCTGCAGAACCTGTCCGACCTGTCAAGCCAGCGGAAAGAGCGGGGGAAAAGTCAAGGCCCCGCGCCAACCCTTTCCCGTGGTAACCACCCCCTTCGAGCGAGTGGGGATCGACATTGTGGGGCCCCTGGACCCCCGAACCTCTCAGGGGCACCGCTTCATCCTCGTCCTGGTGGACCATGCCACCCGCTACCCAGAAGCCATCCCCCTACAGACCATAACGGCCCTCGTGGTGGGCCGAGCGCTAATGGGGATCTTCTCTAGAGTGGGATTCCCCCGAGAGGTCGTGAGTGATCGGGGCACAAACTTTATATCAAAATATATGCGGTCCCTGTGGCAACAGTGCGGGGTCACATATAGGTTCACCACCCCGTATCACCCCCAAGGGAATGGACTTGTGGAGCGGTTTAACCGAACACTCAAGGGGATGATCAAGGGCCTGGAAGAGCCCCTACGCCGCAAATGGGACGTCCTGCTGCCCTGCCTCCTGTTTGCCTATCGGGAGGTGCCACAGAAGTCCCTGGGATTCAGCCCCTTTGAACTATTGTACGGACACCCTGTCCGAGGTCCCCTCAGCCTGATCAAAGAAGGCTGTGAGACTACAGTCCGAGATGCTCCGCCTGATGTCTACCGGTACCTCCTGACCCTCCGAAACCAGACTCGGAAGTTCCGGGAACTTGCCGAGGCCAACCTTGAGGCCAGTCAGGAGGAGATGAAACGCTGGTATGACCAGAACGCCTCGTCCATCGAGTTCGAGCCGGGCCAGCAGGTCTGGGTCATGTCCCCGGTCGAACCTTGTGCCCTCCAGGACAAATGGACGGGGCCCTTCAAAGTGGTGGAGCGCAAGAGCCCCGTCACCTATCTGGTGGACATGGAGTCCCCCAGGAACCCCCTCCGGGTTCTGCACGCCAACCGGCTCAAGCCTCACTTTGCCCGCACGGAGCTGAGCCTGCTGCTAGCTACGGATGACGGAGCCGAAGACGACTCCGAGCCCCTGCCCGACCTCCTGAAATGCTCTGAAAAAGACGGCTCCATCGAGGGAGTCACCCTCTCCTCCGCCCTGACCCCCAAACAGCGCCAGGACTGCCAAGAGCTGTTGGGGCAGTTTACGGACCTATTTTCGCTCACTCCCGGGGTCACACAGTGGTGTGTCCACGATGTCGACACCGGGGACAGCCCGGCCGTGCGACACCGGGCCTACCGAGTTCCCGACCGAATTCGGGCCTGCATCCAGTCCGAAGTTGCCAAGATTCTAGCCCTGGGGGTGGTCGAGCCCTCAGACAGTCCCTGGGCCAGTCCAGTTGTCCTGGTCCCTAAAGCCGCCGCCCCCGGCGCCACTCCGGAACTCAGGTTTTGTGTCGACTATCGGGGACTGAATGCCGTCACCAGGACCGACGCCCACCCCATCCCCCGGGCCGATGAACTGATCGATTGCCTGGGGACCGCCAGGTACCTCAGCACCTTCGACCTCACGGCCAGGTATTGGCAGATCGGCCTCACCCCTGGTGCCCAAGAGTGATCTGCCTTCTCGACCCCCGATGGCCACTTCCATTTCAAAGTGATGCCCTTCGGCATGAAAAACGCCCCGGCCACCTTCCAGAGACTGGTAAGTAAGGTGCTGGCGGGCTAGAAGAGTTCAGTGCCGCATATCTGGACGATATTGCGGTGTACAGTCTCCACTGGGCCGAGCACCTGAAGCACCTCTGGGAGGTCCTGACGGCCCTCCGACGGGCCGGACTAACTGTGAAAGCAAGCAAGTGCCAGATAGGCCAAGGGTCTGTGACCTATCTGGGGCACCAAGTGGGGAGCGGCCATGTGGCTCCCCTCCAACCAAAGATTGACGCCATTGTGGCCTGGGAGCCCCCGGTCACCCAGACAGCCGTCCGAGCCTTCCTGGGGCTCACTGGGTATTACCGGCGCTTCGTAAAAAACTATGGAAGCATTGTGGGGCCCCTCACTGAACTGACCTCCAAAAAGCAGCCCCAGAAGGTGCACTGGACCCCCGAGTGTCAGACGGCCTTCGAGACTCTGAAGACTGCCATGTGCACCGCCCCTGAGCTCCAACCCCCCGGCTACAGCCGAGAGTTTGTAGTCCAAACCGACGCCTCGGAGCACGGCATCAGGGCGGTCCTATTGCAAGTTAACCCCGAGGGGGTTGACCATCCTGTGGCCTTCATTAGCCGGCGACAGCTGGCTCGAGAACGAAGGTGGAGCACCATCAAGAGAGAAGCCTTCGCCGTCGTGTGGGCCCTAAAGAAACTCCGGCCCTACCTCTTCGGCACCCACTTCCGGGTCCAGGCCGACCACCGATGGCCTGTCCCGCTTCTTCCGCCTCGGCGAGGAGAACACCCAAGAAGATGGGTGACTCTCCCTGCCTTCAGCTGGAGGGGACGTGTGTGGGACCCAGCCTCGTGGCGTGGTTCTACCCCTCCCACATGGCGGGCCCTGGACGACATCGGCCCTCCATCGACCCACTGTCGCCCCCCTGAAGCTACCCTCCACGAACTCTCGACGAGGGCAGCCCCCTGGCAACCCACGGCTCCCCCCCCGGGAACCCGGCGAACCCTGCTTGCCCCAACCCAGCAGGTCCGACCACCACCCCGGGCCGCCATTTCAGGCCCGACTCCATCTTGGGCCCATCACGTCCCGAGCACGTGGCCTCGGCCCGACCCCGGCCGCAGCCCCAGCGAAGCCCCGACCTCGAGGCACCAAGATCCGACCAGGTGGTAGAGTGGCCACTTGACGGACCCAGGAGGAGGGGAGTTTTGATGGCCCTCCAGCCGTCCTTGGACGCCTGGTATCGATTGCCTCCGGCCTCCCTGGACGCTGGCTCCACCCCCCGCTGGGTGTCTGGACACTCTCAACCCGGCCCCTCGGATCCCCAGGCGCGAGGGTCCGGACATCAAAGAACTCCAGTCCTATATCTGGGCCAGCCCTGGATTAGGACTCCAGTTGTATCTTGGAGTCGAAGCCCTGCTGACCTCGTCGCGGCTGATCCTGATAAGAACTCTCGTACTTGGAACCTGGAACCTCGGAGCCCTGCTGAAGCTGTCGCAGCCCGACATCGCTGAACCATCCTCGGAGCCCTGCTGACGCTGTCGCGGCCCGACCTCGCTGAACCATCCTCGGAGCCCTGCTGACGCTCTCGCGGCCCGACCTCGCTGAACCATCTCTAGAGCCCTGCTGACGACGTCGCGGCTCCTTGCACCCCCCAGCTCGAGGATTGAGAGCTGTGCGCAGGGTATCCTAGTACCAGTTGGTACCAAGACTGTCCCGCTACCCCCTTCCCCCTGATACCGAGAATTTAAGGATCCCTCGATCCCTCTGTACGTATTGCTGCGAGAACTTGCCTTTATTCTTTATATAAAGACTCTTAAGAATCTACTCTCGTGCAGTGTCCCTTTGTAGTGGTGTGATTGCTCGGCTGTTACGATTGTAGGAGAGGAGCCTCGCATGGAGGCCTCTCGACGGCGCTCGGCCTATTCCATAAGGAGAGGTGGGTCTCGGGGTGGTCAGTCAGACATCTTCCGTCTCCCCTGGGACCGCCTTTCTAACACTAGCACGTTGAGGGACAGATTCTGGAGCATAATCAATAGTCCCTTTTTAAATCATGAGGAAGGAAGTGCAGTAGGTGCCCATATTACTGAGGAGTGGGTGCTCCACTTTGAAGCCATGTTTGAGTGCCCCCCTTGAGCTAAACTGTTCTTTTTCCCGGGAGGCTGGTATCCCTGACATGGTGTTTAACTTAGCAGAGGTCAAGGATGGTATTGTCGGATTGTCAAGAAACATAGCCCTGGTACCTGATGGCATCCCATCTGACTTCTTTAAATCAGATCCAACTTTTTGGGCGCCGGTTCCTACGGCAGTTATGAATGCAGCAGCAAAATCCAGCTGTCCTGAGTCTTGGGCTACCTCTACAACAGTGCCCGTTTTTAAATAAGGCAGTCGGGATACTACTCATTGTTATAGACCGATTTCTTTGTTGGATTCGGTGGTTAAGGTTGTGGGTCAAGTACTTTTAGATAGGCTGACCACTTGGACAGAGGAACATGCCATTCTATCGGGCATTCAGTATGGGTTCTGTCCTGGGCGGGCCACTGTGGCCCAGTGTCTCAACCTATCTATGATTCTCAATATATGGTTGCCCGCCCAGGTACGGTTTATCTAGCGTTCGTGGATCTGTCTTCCGTGTACAATCGCATGAATGGGGCCAAACTGTGGCAGACCATGCCGGTTAGTGGGGTAGATGATAAAATCGTCTATTTTTGGGGAAATTTCCATCAAGCAACAAAGGCACAGGTTAGATTCTCGCAATATTAAAGAGTCTCCTGTAATTTCGCCATAAAGAGAGGAGTACGTCAAGGGTGTATTTTGGGTCCCTTTTTGTTAAACTTGTATATCAACGATTTGGATAAAATTCTACAGACTATAAGGGTTGACTATCCGCAGGTAGGTTTACGTGGTCTTCTGGTTTTATTATACGCGGATTATGCAGTCCTTATATCCAGGACCGCCAGTGGGTTAAAAACACTGCTTGACTCCTCTGCCTTTATGACGGCCCGGGATTTATCTATAAATGACTCCAAATCTTTTGTGATGCAGGTGGGCCTTCGCACAAAAAAGATCCTTCAATTTAGGGTAGGCACTGCTCTGGTGCCCCAAACTGATGTCTTCTCGTATTTATGGGTCATATTGGAGGAGCAGATGAAATGGGGCCCACTAAAACAGAGAAAGGGGAGACTTAGTGCAGGCAAATACGGCCATTTTTCATTTTGCTTCTAAAGTAGGCAAGAGACCGATTTTGGCACCTATAAAGATATATCAGGCTAAGTGTGCCACAACAGTCTTTTACAGTAGTGAAATATGGGGACCTGTAGCCACAGAAGACTTACAAGTGGCTGAGAATACATTTTTGAAGCTTCTATTAGGTGTACCCCGTGGAACATCTAACATGGTGGTACATGAAGAACTGAGGGTCCTGGATCTGTGTGACACATTGTCTCTTGTCCACTAACATTTTGGTAAAAGATTTGGCAGAATGAAGGATTTTCATTGACTCAATTGATATTGAAAGAGTGTATGACCCTTGACTATGCCCATCACATACCATGGCTTAGATACATAAAGAGTATCTTTGAAAAACTAGGAAGAGCAGAATTATACACTAACCCAGAATCGGTATCTAAAAAGTATTTGGGGTGGGTAAGGGAGTCCTTTTGCAGTCTAAGGAAATTAGAAAGGGAAGAGCTGGAATTGAAGAAACCTAGGGGCATATTAGCAAGGAGCCTCGTTAAAATTATCGCTGTTTTATCGGCAGGAAACTGCCGATAAAACGGCGACAATGGACTTGCTAATATGCGTTATAGAATTCCTATAGAATCCTATAACGCATATTAACAAGCCCATTATCGCCGTTTTATCAGCAGTTGCCTCCCGATAAAACGGCGATAATTTTAACGAGATTCCGTGCTAATAAGCCCCCTTGTGTTCGAAAAATTGTAACACAGAAAACAACATTATTTACTGAGCCATATCTTCTGGGATCTTTTAGTACTTATGAACGTTTTTGACCAGGTTTCGCCTGGATTTTTTCCACCTCCTGCTGGCTTTACCAAGGGGGAGTGGTAAAAGACAGATTTTAGCATCTTGTGGTTGCGAGGGTCAGTCTCCACAAGATTTGCTTCATTTTTGAATATTCTGTAAGTTTTATGTGATCCCCCAGAAAACTTTTATTGTTCCTATTTTAAGGAGGATGAAATTTAGGCAGGCTTGCCCAGCTCTTATTTATTTACAGTTGTTGCATGAAGATTCTAATGTATTTGTCCTTAATTTTCTTAAATCTGCAGTGAACCTTAGAGCCTACCTTGATTAAACGGTAGTATCTGTGAGGGTCTGTTCTTATTCAAGTCCCCCGGATAAGACACAATTATTAGATAGGATCCCGGAGTCATCTATCCATTGGTTTATATTAAAGGGACCAGGGGGCATATTATCAAGGGGGTTTATCTCCGCTTTTTTGGCTTTAAAAGCCAAGAAAGCAGAGATAAAATTATCTCCCTATTACCTAGCTGTCGATAACACCAGTTAGCGACAGCTAGTAGGAGATAGCGACCATCTTGGGCCGCGCTTTGCATGTCAGTGATATTTATCACTAATGACATGCAAAGTGGGCGTGCCAAGATGTTAGCGACTGGAAACAGTCGCTAACATCGCTATCTTCTATTACCAACTTTTGGAGATATTCGCGCTAAGCGCGAATATCTCCAAAAGCTAACACCTGCCCCTGAGCAGTTCTTAGCCATGTTATTCAATGGTAGGTGGATAACATGGCTAAGAGCATTAGCTCGGTAATGCATGAATATCGCTAACTTTTCAGCGATATTCATGCATTTGGGCCGATTTTTTTCGTTTAGGAGATAAACCTTGATAATAGCAAGGTTCCTAAGCGATAAAAATCGCCGCAGTTCGGCGATAAAAATATTGCCGCTAAGCCAACATAGCGATAATTATCGCTAGTTGTTGGTAATATGCCCCCAAGTATTTTTTATTGTATTTTGCCTATGAATTGTGTGAGATCCCTATGGAGTCTGGTTTACTGTGTGATGAACTGAGTAACCATTTTATGAATTTTTATCATTCATTGTTTTTAAATATTGGAAACTTTTATGGTTTTACATGTGAAAACTGAATAAAGTTATTTTGATTGATTGATTGTATACCTAGGAGAGATTAGTGTTAAGGGTAAACAATACAACCACTTTTTATGCAACATGGCGCATAGCTTGCTGATCTTATTTTTCAGTAGGCCATTTTGGCGCCTAACAATGCCATTGCTCTGGAGATAATAAACAGAAGAGAGTTTATGCTTTATCCCTAACAGTGTCATGTGATGTATGACAATTACAGTAACAAAGTGTGTGCCATTGTAAGATCTTATCCTTTCTGGAATTCCATATCACGGAATCACCTCACAAATCAGAAAGGTAGCAGATAACTTCACAACACAGCGGACGCACTGTCCTACTTCAATCCATTGAGAAAACGGACAAACTACAACTATGAGATTCTGATGATTGTTGCACCTGTATCATGTCCACAAAGTCAATATGTAGAGCCTTTAAAGAACCTTGTGGTTGTGGTATGATGGGAATTTATCACCTTCAATGTGGTATTTTGAGAGAATTGTTGACAAACTGTACAATTATGAAGGTACACGGTAAGCATATCATTTAAGTTGGGAACAAACCTATCTTGTATTTGCATAAACAAATTATCTCTTAACATATGGGCTTGTAAATGCAACTGATCAAGAGCTATCATAAGTAAAGCCTTTGGCATCACTTGTTTACCTGTAGATATGTCTATAAATTGTAATCGTTCCTTGACTTGGAGCACCGTATATTCTCCCATAACTGTTTCTCATGGGGTGAAGCAGCTTCCTGTAATTCTCTGAGATGTAAATATGCTGTCTCAGCAGAATGAGGCATACCAGTATCTGAGGTAGTGTCAGATTCAGACAGTGTATGAAGCTGTCTCTGTTTATGGTATATACACACAAAAGAAGCTACCCTGAATGAGTGTCTGATTCTAAGATAGAAAAAGGCGCACTACGCCTTCTTGTGTGGGGTGTTGGCATATCAAAAAATTGAAAGGACTGTCCTCACACACCACCAGGTGTCATGCTTCATCATCGGCAGTCCTCGCTCTCTAAAACCCGCGTTGGATAGAGAGCGGGCCTTCACCTGGAGACAGGGAGGCACTTCTACAACTATGGGGCCGATTCCGATCTGGGTCTGAAAGCTCTCCAACTGAGCCGGATCCGGAGTGTTTTCCGACCGAGCCGGACTCCTGCAGTCCGACCGAGCATGTACGATGCAGCCGCATGCTGCCAGGATTGGTTCGGTCGGACTCCCATAGAAGTCAATGGGAGCCGGTCGTACGATGCGTACATGGGCTCCCATTGACTGAATGGGTATGTCCCGCACAAGGGCACCCCCTGCAGTGGGTGTGCCTCGGTGCCATCCGCACCGTACATGCCTGTGTTGGGGAAGACCTTTGGGTCTCCCGCTGTGTCCGAGTCGTAAGGCTACGGGATGACGGGGGGTCTGACGCGGACTTCCGAAGGCTGCTTCCAGGATGTTTTGCAAGCCGGAAACTTTGGGTCGATCCGGTTGTCCAACGCGTTCATCGTACTGGCTCTGGCGGAATTCGCCTCCATTGCACGGCACAGTTTGCTTACGGACGAGGCTTACAGAGCGTTTCGGACCCAGAAACGATTCGGTCAGCGATTTTGAGTTTCTTGCATCGTACTTGCTCGCTTGTACAGCTGTACGAGTCGGTTGGAGAACACGCGTATGGCTCATACTTTTTACGTCCGGATCGCGTTCGAGGGCCTTCCGAGTGAGATCGGAATCGACCCCTAAGTGGGAGCCCGTGCAAAGAAGTCAGTGATTTAAAAATTAATGCAAACACCACATATAATTTTATTTATATGGGGTTTGCTTAATATTAAAAGCTAGGGTGGGGACACAGGGGTTAAGTACCCCAACCCTATCAGTGTCGTCAACATGTTTCTGCCAACGCGGCCAGGGGAGTCCATGGCATTCATCAGGATGTGATCTAAGGGCTCTTATCTAGTCACTAAAGACTAAGATAAATCCACCTGGTAGGTTGACCTTTGTCAAACTCTACTGTGAAAACTTGAAATCTGTAAAATAAAGGTTAACAAAGTGTCAAAAAAGGAACATAATACTAGAAAAAGAATCAGACTTATACCATGCAGATAAACATTGTAATGCATGTGCATGTGAACACACGTGTCCCTGCAAAAGTGGTGCACTTAAAAATTAATACTGTGAGCCCAGCTCACAATCTTACCCCAGGTGAGGGGTTTTGTCCCATGGGATGGGGGGAATGAGGGACCCCTGTAGTCACACTCTGTAATCAGAGTAAGGAGAAATGTGTAAGAAAAACAAACAAACAACATTGTGAATTTTTTCTCACGCATTCGTGCTGACCCTGAAAACGAGTTCAATGGGCTGAGAAACTACGGGGCATATTACCAAGCAATAGCGATAATTATCGCTATTGCTTGGTTAGAGAGAAAAATTTACTGCTGCGCTGCGGCGATTTTTATCGCAGATAAACCTTGGTATTACCAAGAATTATCGCAAATGCGATAAAAAACGGCCGCAATGCATGAATATCGCTGAAAAGTCAGCGATACTCATGCATTATCGAGCTAATGCTCTTAGCCATGTTATCCACCTCCCATTGGATAACATGGCTAAGAACTACTCAGGGCAGGTGTTAGCTTTTGGAGATATTCGCGCTTAGCGCGAATATCTCCAAAAGTTGGTAATAGGAGATAGCGATGTTAGCGACTGTTTCCAGTCGCTAACATCTTGGCACGCCCACTTTGCATGTCATTAGTGATAAATATCACTGACATGCAAAGTGGGGCCCAAGATGGTCGCTATCTCCTACTAGTTGTCGCTAACTGGTGTTAGCGACAGCTAGGTAATAGGGAGATAATTTTATCTCCACTTTCTTGGCTTTAAAAGCCAAGAAAGCGGAGATAAACCCCCTTGATAATATGCCCCTACGTTTCCATACATACATCACATTCACCCCTTACTGCCTCAAGGTGCATTCCTCGTAGTGCTCCTACGATCTGTCCTCGCCTCTTCCCCACTGGTAGTAAAATGAGCCTATGCGTTCGCTCTATAAAGGTGCCCAAATTGGTAATTGCTCATTAATTAGGTAGGAATGGACACAGGTTGTAATAATATTTGGTATCAGCCTTATTTATGAAAGCCTTGCGCCACTGATGCGTCACTTTTTCCCATGTTAAAAGTGACGCACCGGCGGCGCAAGGCCTTCATAAATAAGGCCCCAGGGGCCTTATTTATGAAGGCCTTGCGCCACCAGTGCGTCACTTTTTCCCATTTTAAAAGTGACGCACCGGTGACGCAAGGCCTTCATAAATAAGGCCCCAGGTGTCTTAGATTGCGCTTTGAAAGTGCTTGGCGCTTAAATGTGTTAGTCGACGTCCGCTGTCCGAACGGACTGCCTGGTTGCTGCGTCCCAGGCAACCAACTGCAATCAGCTGTTGTACACAGTAGACGCGTGCCAGGCTTCGTTGCATCCGCCGCGATTGAGTCGTGGTAAAGTGCGCATATGCACAATGACCCATGTCTATTTCTTGCAATTCAGCACGTTGGTTGGTACGCGCATGCACAACAGGTTTTTGAACAAAAAAGTTGCGTTTTTTTGTGGGAGAGAAATGAGATAAAATCCTCTTTAAATAGCCTTATTACTGGATAAGTCGAGCCCAGTGAGGGACACTTCATTGAGGCAGTCTAAATACAATGAGTTAAAATCACACCAGGGTCACATTTGAGGGGTAAATAAAGGAGAGGACAGTTTATTCTAAGTATCTTGGGGCTGTTATTGTGGGGGGCTGATGGATGTCAAATGTTTAAAGATAGGAGTGTATGCGAGTGTTCCTATATGTTTTCAGATGCAAAAGGAATAACACCAAATTGACATGTCATTACCTAGAAAAATGCCACTGAGACAGAGACCTGGAATGGGTCATCCTGGAAAAAATGAACCCGGGCGTCCCAAACATACAAAAGAACCTTCATACACGTGAACAATGCTGGGCCTATCACCCCAAATCATGGGAAAGAGGCCCCACGGTGACATACAAGGCTGCATATCGGATAAACCAATCATTCATTAAACACCTTTGCAGCGTTTTCCAACAAACTTCTATACACAGAGGGGATACGTTCTTTCCCCCACATGATAAATGGCAAAGGTTACAACAAAGCACTATGGAAATCTATTACACTGACACATGCATATACATCACTAACTTATAAGATGGAGGGCATTGTTTGACCAAAACATATGGGAACACTCGCATACACTCCTATCTTTAAACATTTGACATCCATCAGCCCCCCACAATAACAGCCCCCGGATATTTAGAATAAACAGTCCTCTCCTTTATTTACCCCTCAAATGTGACCCTGGTGTAATTTTAATAACCAGCGTTTTGTTTTTTCATTGTATTTAGACTGCCTCAATGAAGTGTTCCTCACTGGACTCCCCTTATCCAGTAATGAGGCTATTTAAAGGGGATGTTATCTCCTTTCTTTCCCCAACGCAACTTTTTCGTACAAAAACTGGCCACACGTGCACGTACCGACCAGCATGCTGAATTGCATGAAGTAAACAAGGATCATTGTGCATGTGCGCACTTTACCATGACCCAATCGACCGGGTCATCTATGATGCGATAAAGCCTTGCGCACGCACATTTAAGCGCTGCACACTTTCAAAGCGCATGCTAAGACACCTGATACCAATTATTATCACACCTTGTGTTCATTCCCACCTAATTAATGAGCAATTACCAATTTGGGCACATTTATAAATCGAACGTATAGGCGCATTTCACTACCAGCATGGAAGAGGCGAAGACAGATCATAGGAGCACTACGAGGAATGCACCTTGAGGCAGTAAGGGGTGAATGTGATGTATGTATGGAAAACTTGGGGCCATGTTGTCAAGACAGGGCAATACATTATCGCCGCTTTTATCGGCAGGAAACTGCCGCTAAAGCGGCGATAATGGGCTTGCTAATATGCCCTTGTGAATTCCCATAGCAGCCCAGGTTAACACCAGAACCTGGGCTTCTATGGGAATACACATATTATCAAGCCCATTATCGCTGCTTTTGTGGCAGTTTCCTGCTGATAAAAGCGGCGATTATGTATTGCCCTTTCTTGATAATATGGCCCTTAGTTTCTCAGCCCATTGAACTTGTTTTCAGGGTCAGTACAAATGCATGAGAAATAACTCACAATTTTGTTTGTTTTACTTAAAAATCTCTCCTTACTCTGATTACAGAGTGTGCTACAGGGGTTCCTCACCCCCCTCCTATGGGGCATCCCAACCCCTAACCTGGGGTAAGATTGTGAGCTGGACTCCCAGTATTCGTTTTTATGTGCACCCTGTTTGCAGAGACACGTGTGTTCACATCCACATGCCTTATAATGTTTATCTGCATGGTATAAGTCTGATTTTTTCCCCTGGTATTATATTCCTTTTTTGACTCTTTGTTAACCTTTATTTTACAGGTTTTAAGTTTTCACAGTAGAGTTTGACAAAGGTCAACCTACCAAGTGGATTTACTTTAGTCTTTAGAGACTAGATAGGAGCCCTTATATCACGTCCTGATGAATGTCATGGACACCCCCTGGCCGCATTGGCATAAACATGTTGACAACACTGATGGGGATGGGTACTAAACCCCCGTGTCGCAACCCTAGCTTTTAATACTAAGCAAACCCCATAAAATAAAAAAACATGTGGTGTTTACCTTAATTTTTAAATCACTCACGGGCTCCCACTTAGCTGTAGAAGTGCCTCCCTGTCTCCAGGTGAAGGTCTGCTCTCTATCAAACACGTTTTTTAGAGAGCGAGGACTGCCGATGATGAAGCATGACACCTGGTGGTGTGTGAGGACAGTCCTTTCAATTTTGTGATATGCCCAACACCCCACAGAAGAAGGCGTAGTGCGACTTTTCCACCTTAGAATCAGACACTCTTTCAGGATAGCTTCTATTGTGTGTATCTGTCTTACTTGGAGGCCAGCTCACACTGAATTCCCTGTAGCCTCTGGTTCCCTCCCCTAGTGATTCCTAGGGTTGGTGTGTGTATCTGTATTTGGTATGCCACTGGGTGGTTATACCGTGCACAGAGTCCAGAGGTTCCCCAAAAGTGTACAGGGCTAAATCTAAAACCCAAAGTTCTCTATTAGTGGTAGTGTGGACAAGCAGCCTTAGGCCTAACACAGAGGAGGGTAAGACATTTATTGCACCACATTGACCAATAATTGACTCGGGACTCAAAAAGAAGATCCATACCAATTTTAGAAAAATAAGCTTGGTTTGTATTTTATTTCAAGACCAGGGGGCATATTATCAAGAACAGGCGATAAAATTATCGCCTCTTTATCAGCAGGAAACTGCCGCTAAAGCGGCGATAATGGGCTTGATAATATGCCCTTGTGAATTCCCATAGCAGCCCAGGTTAACACCAGAACCTGGGCTGCTATGGGAATTCACAAGGACATATTATCAAGCCCATTATCGCCGCTTGAGCGGCAGTTTCCTGCAGATAAAGCGGCGATAATTTTATCGCCTGTTCTTGATAATATGGCCCCAAGATCTTTGCAATAAGGTTAGTACATTTTAAAATAGAACTAATTTTCAGTTTCTAAAGTGAACTGTACAATTTCTGAACAGTTCACTGTTATCCTATTTGGAAAACAATATTGCAGTCATCATTAAACATTAAACAATCTGTACCCTTGAGGAACATCATTCCAAGAGGAGTGCTTTAATACTCTGCAAATGATGATGTAACAAAGTCATTGGATGGCTCACAATGTGTTCATAAAGTATTGGCAGATTAACTCCTGGTATGATTCGGGGCATGTAGAGTGACCAACACAGTTAGGTTGTCACCAAGCATACAGCAGTTATCCACATTGCCAATAATAATCCGTGAAGCTTGAGGTGCCCCCCTGCATGTCAGCATTACTTATTGTGGCACTGAAGTTGATATTCCTGCCTATATTAAGGGTGCTGTTTTCTCTGAAACATAAAGAAACAGATGTTACACTCATGACTGCCTGAGGACTTACTGTACTATCTATCTAAGTGTAATTATCTCATATATATGCACACTTTTCCCCTGCATCCTGGCTAAGATCCGTACCATTCCAGAAAGACGTGACCCTACCGGAAAATTCAATAAATGGCAGAAACTAAGATGCACCGCAGCGTACCAAAAACGTTTTTTTAATTTTCTGGCGCAGTAGCTGTAGTGATCAGATTAAAGATATGTAATTTGCAGAGTCCAGTTTAGCTGCCACCAGCAGAAGGAGCTTTACAATTTTTAAGTTCATTAAAGTGTTAACCAAATTCAGAATAGCTATCACTGCCTGACAGCAAGTTCAAACTCCTGAGTGGATTAAATCACTGCAAAGGAGGATTTTTCTTTCTGCAGCAGGAATGGGCAGATCCATAATATATGAATGATGGTTTCCTTTTCTGATCCACCAAGTTGGCACAATATGTCATGGGATTCTGAGCGGCGCCATGCCATAGGATGAGCCTGAAAGTTCCACTCCCCCAGTCTAATTGCAACTAACCCGGCCTTGATCCACAGCAGGTATGTACAGGACATATTGGGGCATATTATCAAGGGGGTTTATCTCCGCTTTTATGGCTTTAAAAGCCAAGAAAGTGGAGATAAAATTATCTCCCTATTACCTAGCTGTCGCTAACACCAGTTAGCGACAGCTAGTAGGAGATAGCGACCATCTTGGGCCCCGCTTTGCATGTCAGTGAAATTTATCACTAATGACATGCAAAGTGGGCGTGCCAAGATGTTAGCGACTGGAAACAGTTGCTAACATCGCTATCTCCTATTACCAACTTTTGGAGATATTCGCGCTAAGCGCGATTATCTCCAAAAGCTAACACCTGCCCCTGAGCAGTTCTTAGCCATGTTATCCAATCGTAGGTGGATAACATGGCTAAGAGCATTAGCTCGGTAATGCATGAATATCGCTGACTTTTCAGCAATATTCATGCATTTCGGACGATTTTTATCGCTTAGGAGATAAACCTTGATAATAGCAAGGTTCCTAAGCGATAAAAATCGCCGCAGCTCGGCGATAAAAATATTGCCGCTAAGCCAACATAGCGATAATTATCGCTAGTTGTTAGTAATATGCCCCATAGTTCTGTTGTTTTGTGGTAAATAAATAAATAATACCTCTATTTTTGACTGGACATAACAATAACAGATAGCTCAATAAATAAGAGTCAAGATTCGAGGTAGTAGGAGTTTGCAGGTTTAATACAGCATAAAGGACAGGAACAGGACAACCTGCACGGGCAAGATCTGGGATGGCTAGCCAACAGGGGGGCCCCGACAGCTGTCGGGCAGGATCTGGAATGAGCGCGCTGACTTTTGACAGCAGTACACAAGTATATATATCAAAACAATTACATTACAGTACATACAATAGGCGGAACAGTGGGTGGGGCCTGTAACAGTCGCGAAAGATAAGGGTGAAAGTAGGTGTAACAGGAGGCGTGAACATAGACATGTGATGTAAACGTAACAGAATATGTCATAAATGGGGCGGAAACATGGAGGGGGCTACCTAAGGAGCCGGGACCTCTAACCTAGTGGTGCGCGCAAACTGACAATGACGTGTGACTAGGGAGAAGCTGGGGGCTATGACTTCTGAGCTAGAAGGAGAGACGAAAGTCTGGAGAGTCAGAGCGACATGTACCTAAACACTATCTAGTATCTGATGTTTAGAGAGCATGTTGATAGAATCCAAAAGTTATCAGGGCAAAGGCTAACAGACACTAAGACTGGTGCATGAATTATTCTACATGTAGTGTGTGTTGAGGAATATTAAATGACCATAAATACAGTATTTCTCTTACATGGAGACGTAAAGGCTAGACGATGACTGAAACTATTGATGCGATTCAGTAGCTTAGGAATGCAGAGAAGGAGAGCTGGACTGATAACTAGAATCATAACATACTCTTGGCAGACTGGCAGGCAGAGCCAGGCCGAGCCGGGCACTGTGAGGCAGGAAGTAAGTGAAGGGTCAGGGATACAGGTGGGGGCTGTATCGCTCCTCGGAGAGGGTTCAGGAGACAGGAGCTGAATCTGAGTCTGGGCCCTTTTGAGGCCTAGAAACGGGGACTTTACAATGAAATAACGTGCACACTGTGAAACGTGGCAACGTAGCTTTACATAGGCCTGATATTCGTTGTATTCACGAAAACTATGAACTGGCATACTAGAGTTGGACACAACTGTAATTGCGTCTTTAATCGATCATAAGGGAACACATATGCATATTATTCATGCACATATAACATAGGATGGGGAACACGTAGGGACACAGAACATGGCGAAATTTACTTTTCCACATTCCCTCCTTGTCACTACGTTTCCATCAGGAAACATCAATATTCATGATACCATCTATCATTTCATACAGTATCATTTGTTCGTCTCGAATTTCCTTGGAACGGGATCTAAGACGGGACTTGGGAATAGGAATACAAGAGGTAGCACAAATGCTGCAAATCGCAGGGCCACATTGTATACAGAGGCAGCAACTGAATATGATCGCTACTGCAATACCTAGAAATGACAATACTTTCCATCCCCAGGCGGAAATAATACTCCAAAACCAACCGGACCATGTCCAGGTGCCTGGATCCTGGTGTAACTGATGGGCAATTTTATGAAGTCTGGTTATAGCTGAATAAACAGACGGCGCGTTATTTGGAATGAAAATGCAGCAACTAGATCCGATGACTCTACATGCTCCTCCTCTATCGGCCAGTATGACGTCAAGAACGAGACGATTTTGGAGCGCGACAAATCTCATAGCAGATTGCTCTTCGGTTAAGTTACCTAGGGCAGAAGCAGTCTCATTAACTACTGCCTCAAGGGTTCTGGTTAATCTACGGATTAACTTACTATTCTGGATAGGTCCTATAAAGAAAAAGAATCCTCTATTGAAATTTGTATACTGTTCTAGAGCAGTTTCAGTTTGGTCGACAATCGGGGACTCGATCTCCCTTCTATGTCTAATGTGTACTAGATGTGTGTTTCTGTGATAATCAGATGGGGCTAGGAAAACTGGTGGCAGTAGGAAGGCAATGTAACAGGTTCCCTCCCAATTGAGGGGCAGACGAACATATGCGGTCTGACCACAAACAAAATAAGAATGACGTGAAGCTTTAAAAATAGATTTCCCACTGTCACTATACTCGACAATAGTAGTACAATCACTATGTCCTACATGTACGGAACCATTATTTCTGACACATAATTCGCCTTTGACTGGTAGTACTGAAATAGCAGGTAAGTCTGGAGTAGGATCAGACTGAACATTCAGGACCATGAAATTCGAAGAATAATTACCCAAATTATAAACTTCATTTTCTAGATCTAACCCTGTTCTGTGGGGAAGACCTTGCTTTTCTGGAAAACATGTACTGTTCAGAAGGGACATATCAGTTGAGGATGACGTTAACATGGACCAGGCTCCACATGAGCCATTATGTGAAAATGGATAAGGAAACAGTGGCAGAACTCCCTTCGGTGTCTGGAAATGGGGGAGTCGACCACACACCCAACAATTAGTGGCATTGCTGGTCTGGTGTGAATAATGTAACATACGGATAAATGAATTGTTGCGCATAGCAAGACGATAGGATAGTTCGTGAGGAGGTAGATCACTAAACGTGTGCTCTACTGTAGCATTAGAAGACTTATTTACATGAGAAATTGGAAAACATAAATGAAATGCATAACTCGTGCAGGTAACCATCAGGCTGAGAAACAATATAAAACTTAGAAAAACGATACATCGGATTGAGTTTTGACTAACTCTCTCACTATGGGGGTCTATTTCATACATGTCAGATACCTGTCTAACCGTTTCACCTAGGGGAGGACTTAGACAATTAAACTGGCTGACTTATTTTACTAGACCGTAACTTCTTTTTATACTCCTGCTGCGGAGTTTCCTCTAACAGGGGAGGCTTGGTATCAATGTCATTTGCGGGACAGTCCTTGAGAATAGTATTTTGGCAGTCTTTAGGTAAAATGCAATCCTTGGCAAAAGTTTTAGGTTTTAGTCCATGAAATTTCTTGACGTGAGACAGATGGACCCACCCCTTACGGCCCTCCAACTTCACGGCCGTACGGGTGGTCAGAAGGACTTGCTTCGGTTCCCTCCAGCGAGGCTCCAGCGGACTTGAACGATCAAAATTCCGGACGAGAACCAAGCTTCCTGGAACGATTTCATGCGGTTTCACCTCGGTATTGTCTGGAAATGCAGCGGCAACCTGTGAACGACAAGAGTGTAGGGCAGACATCAAGGAAGCTAGGTAATCTGTCAGCATATTACTGGAAACATCTGTAATACTTTGGGGTCTAGGTGTACCCCACACGTTCGGGGGGCGGCCGAATACGACCTCATAAGGGGACAGACCTGATCTGGAATGTGCGACCATGCGCATATAGAACAGAGCGACTGGCAGGGCAACTAACCAGTCTACACCTTTCTCTTTACAGATTTTGGCAATACGGATTTTCAAGGTTTGATTATGTCTCTCTACGAGACCGGCTGCTTCTGGATGGCGTACACAATGGAACTTCCACTGGTACCCTAACAACAGGGAAACGTGCTTCATTAATTCAGATGAGAAGGGCTGGCCGTTATCAGAATATACGACCCTTGGGAGTCCATAACGGGGGAAATATTCACGAACCAACTGTTTGGCAGTGGTCGCGGCTGTGTAATCTGGGACTGGATATGCTTCTGTCCACCTGGACAAAGCGCATACAACTACAAGGACATACTTGAAACCTCGACATCTCTCCATCTGAATATAATCCATCTGGAGTACTTCAAAAGGGTGGTCAGGGGGCTGGAATCCACCTTGTTCCACCGGGACACTTTTACCTGGATTGAACTGGCAACATATCATACAAGTACGGACTTTCTGCTTGGCTGCAGCTCGTAAATGCTTGTTAAACCAAATGTTCTGGATACTGTCTAACATGGCTTTTTCTCCTAAATGTGCAGGACTATGTGCGGTATTGATAATGACTTGAACCATTGAGTCGGGGAGAAACCATGTGGCTTTTCCCTTCGTCAACTATCCTTGATCTGTCTGGACCCCTCCTTGTTCGGACCATTTCTTGATTTCATCGGGAGTAGCATGTAACTGGATATCTATGACATCTTGAGTGGGGTCCTTAACTGTCATACAAGTAGTCGGATCTAGAGTGGATGTCGGTGTCTTGTTAACTGGTATGTCTGGTGTCTGTGCTGTAAGCTTGGCTGTTCGATCTGCTAGATCATTACCTTGGGAAATAATGTCAGTGACTTTCGTATGTGCTTTGCACTTCATGATAGCGATAGCTGTCGGTAAATGTATTGCATCTAACAGAGCCTGAATAAGGAGACCATGCTGAATCTTGGTTCCATGAGAAGTCATGAAACCTCTCTCCTGCCAGAGCACTCCAAAGTCGTGTACGACTCCAAAAGCGTAGCGTGAATCTGTATAAATATTAACTTTCAGGTTCTTAGCGTGTATGCAGGCTTGTGTCAGAGCGACTAGCTCTGCTGCCTGAGCAGACAGGGTGTCAATACGGTGTGTTTCAATAACTTCAGTGTCAGTAGTCACTGCATACGCGGCTACTAGTTCTCCTGTACTTGTTCTCATACATGAACCATCCACATAAAGTGTCAGGTCGGGATCTGGTAATGGAATATCTGTCAGGTCTTGTCTTGGTTTAGTCATAGTGTTAACAACTTCCACACAATCATGTGTGACAGGATTTGAAGTAACTGACGGTAACAGTGTAGCAGGATTTAGAACGTTGCAGCGTCTGATTTCTATGTGTGGCTGGAACAGTGTCAGTTCATAACCTGTTAAACGTGCAATTGTCAAGTGCTGGGTCTGTGTTCGGTTTAAAAGAACTTCCACGGAGTGTGGAACTTGTACTGTCAAGGAATGTCCTAATACTATGGAATCACTTTGTCTGATAGCTAGTGCTGTGGCTGCAACTGACTTGAGGCACGCAGGCAGAGCCTGGGCTACTGGATCTAGTGTGCTCGAAAAATAAGCACAGGGCTTATATTGTCCTGCTTGATCTTGTGTAAGAACAGATAATGCTGTACCATCACGTTCTGTGACAAAAAGTGTAAAAGGCTTATTGTAGTTCGGTGTAGCTAGGACAGGAGCTTGGCATAAGGCTTTCTTTAACTCATTGAAACTAAGTGTATGTTCAGATGTCCAAGGGAGAACAGTCGATACGGCTGCCTCCTGTGTCGTTAACTGTATCAGTGGCTTGGCTAGAAATGCATACTGAGGAATCCATTGTCGGCAATAAGAAGTAAGGCCGATAAAAGCACGTACCTCCTTCTGTGTCTTGGGCTGAGGGAGACTCGCTATTAACTGGATACGGTCAGGTGTCAACTGCCTACCCCACTTGGACAGTAAGTGGCCTAAGTAGATCACTTGCTGGACACAGAATTGAAGCTTTGAAGGAGACACCTTGTGCCCCATCTCGGCTAGGAAATACAGGACTGTAAGCGATGCTCGCTCGCAAGCATGTTCAGAACGGGCTGTGATCAGTAGATCATCGACATACTGGAGCAGGGCAGTGTCAGTTGGCATGTGAATGTTGTCTAGTTGTCTCTTAAGTGCTTGACTGTAAATACTAGGACTTTCTGTGAAACCTTGAGGAGCTCGTGTGAATTTATAGCTCCTTCCATTTAAACAAAAACCGAAAAGGTACTGGCAGTCTGGATGAATTGGGACACTGAAAAATGCGTTTTTGAGGTCTATGACTGTGAAAAATGTAGCCTCAGAATCAATGGCTGTCAATAGGGATGAGATATCTGGAACAACTGGATACTGGGGAATGATACATTTATTGAGTTCTCGAAGATCAATCACTAATCGATATACTGGGGGTGCATTTGGATCAGTACGTTTCATGACTGGAATGATAGGAGAATTACATACATTGGAGTCAGTTTCTACAACTACTCCTTGAGCAATGAGCTCGTCAATAATTTTGGATAAGGCTGCTACAGCCTCAGGTGGCAATCTGTACTGTCTGATTCGTGGCAAGACTATACCTTGCTTGAGAGTCACACGATGGGGTGTGATTTGCATGAAGCCAACATCAGTTGGACCTTGCGCCCATAGATGCTGCGGAACATTAGACAATCTCGGATCAAAATCTCGTAAAACATAGTGACCCTTGAAGTCACGTAAAAACAAACGTATCCCCTCTGGGGAACAGCAAATAACTGCACCTAATTCTTTCAGTGTCTTAATGCCTAACAAATTTTCTGGACATGACTTCGTAAGCAGTAGATCAGTAGTTCGGGACAATGGACCTACTTCTAGAGTAACTGGTTTGGAAATCTCGTTAACAATAGGCTTTCCTAAAAATCCAAGGGAAACATTTCTAGAGCCTGAGAGCGGAGCCCCTGGAACCTCGTCGTGACTAATGGTAGTCCTACTTGCCCCTGTATCAATCAGAAACTTTCTGTCTTTCCCTAATACTTGACTATGAACATAGGGACCTTCTTGATCTACAGGAATCTCGATGAGAGGCAAGCCTACCTCCCTCTCTAGGCTGTTTCATGAATACGCTTGATACTCTGGATACTCTGTCTGTGCATACTGGTACATCTGCTGTGTAACATGTTGTGTTGCAGCGATAGGCTGCGGTGCTGGAACTGTCTGTTGTGCATTCTGTGGCTGAGAAGTCTGTGAAACTTGTTCTTGTCTAGGCGGACGTGGTCTTTCTTTAGTTTTACCAGTGGCTATGTTGTGTTTCAGAACTGCACACTCGTTTATAAAATGACCTGGCTGTTTACAATAATTGCATGTCCCTTTAACGGGAGCTGCAGGATGACTGGCTTGATTCGGACCCCTCTTCTGACTGTCTTGAGGAACAGATTGTGCAACTAATACTTTCATTTTCGTGTCTTTCATACGTTTCCTTTCATGATCTTGCTCTTCTCTGATTCTATTCTGATGATACTGGAGCATCTGTAACATTTGGGACGGAGTATTAGCTTGCCAGGTACTTTCGACTTTCAAAACTCGATTCTTAACTTGTGGACTCGAATTCTCGACTAGTTTAGTAACAAAAAGATGAGGGTATGACTCGCTACTCGTCTTGAGACCACTGTTAATTATAAAACATTTCTCAAATCTAGAAT
This sequence comes from Lissotriton helveticus, assembly GCF_964261635.1. Classification (NCBI taxonomy): domain Eukaryota; kingdom Metazoa; phylum Chordata; class Amphibia; order Caudata; family Salamandridae; genus Lissotriton; species Lissotriton helveticus. Next base: position 656,020,465 of record NC_136073.1, on the reverse strand, counting down.
AAAAATCACTAGTATCTTCGTCTTGTTTCTGTTTACAGGCTGAGATTGCATCCCAGTCTTCCTTTTTAGTGGCTAATAATCTAGGTAAAACTTGTATTAATAATTCTGGTAATTCTTTACATTTGTCTCCAAGACCGGTACCTGGTACTCGTATCTTATCTTCAGCTTCTAGAGCTGTCCAATCGATCTTTTTCTCTCCCACCTCCCAATCCTTTTCCTTGAGTTTTTCGTATATGCCCGCAGGCAACAGGACTTTTAACATTTTAATAATATCTGGATACGTGTATTCTCCCATACGGAGCATGTCTTTTAATTCTCGGTGGAACCCTGCTGGATCTTTGTCGTGGTAGGGAATTAATTTCTTCATCTCTAAGAGTTCCATCTTTGTAACTGGGGTGTAAACAAATACTCGTTGCATTTCACCATCTGGTGTCCTAACTGGGTGTACTTCTCGTAACGGATGCTGTCTATCTATGTAAAACGGTTTACTTTCTGGAGGTGAGACATGAACAAAATGCGGATTTAAAAACGTTCTATATTTGTGGCGCTGTTCTAGAATGACACTAATTAAATCGGTACCTAAACCTTTCCATCTATACTGGAGTAACTCGTTCAGGACATCATGTAACGGACCTGGATCGGAATGCTGACCCTCATACAGCGTAATGAGGTGCTGGATCATATACATACCCACCAGTCGCTGCTCGGCTGGTGGCAGTTTCAGAAACATTTGTGCCACTATTTCGTCTGGAAAAGTGGTAGAATCAGTAATCCATCGGACTGCTGATCGGGCTAGTTCTTGTTCATGCATGGTACTTAATTCACTATAACCGATTCGTGATTTCAGAATTTGATCGGTAGCTTGAAATACTTGTTCCAGAGAACCTTGTTCCGGTGCTGGAAGATGAAAGACTTTCTTGTGTTCTAGGCGTAAATGTCGGTCTGGAAATTTAGATTTACCTACATACGCTATTCTGGCGGTATTCTCGTCGTCTACCTCTTCAGTAGAAGAGTCATTTTCTTTCTCGCTTACTTGTGCTTCTTTGCGTTGTTCGTGTAACCTTATTATTTCTTTACGTATTTTCTTGTACATATTCTCAATACTATTGAGTGTCTTGTGCTTACCCTCGGCTATATTATCACTCCATCTTGTCAGAACTTTCATTTCGGTCTGATCTTTAGTCGGGGAATCTTGTTCCCGTATTAAACAATTGATCAGAAACTTTAATAACATGAACTGGATCTCAGCTTTTCTGAGAGACATGACTTCAGCAATACTTTCTGGATCTTGTCCTGTACGAATGAAACGATACATTCTGTCTAGATCTTCTTTCATATTCGGTAGGGTGACCAAATACTCGGACACCTGCCTTATACGTACGGAATATATAACCATACTATCCTCGCCTGGGACTGGATCATAACAGCATTCAGTAAGAAGTCGCCTGATTTCTGCAATGGACTTATATTTAGGCGTACGCTGTAACGCACGTTCATGTAACTCGACTGCTCCTAAACGTCTACTTGGCGGCGGGGTACCAGGAGGACCTCCTCCCGCGGCCCCTATACTGGAATCGTCGACTGATACTCTTCGTGCTGGCAAAGTGACTGATGTGGCGGGAATTTGTACTACGGGCTGGACCGGGGGTACCGTAGCAGGTACTGCAACAGGTGCCCCAGTGACTGGAGGAGCAGGATTTACATTATTTACAGGAGCTGGCAGAACAGGATTTGCATATTCTGGGACTGTGTCGTCCAAATAGGACGAGAGAAAAATATCAGCTGCGGTCTGTTTGTGACGTAGCTTGGTCGGAACTAAGGGTGGCGGAAAATTACTGGATGCCTCCGGGGTTGCTTTTGGCAAGCCCTCGGCAAGAAGAGGATACATACCCTTAATAAGGGCATTCCTCTGTCTGTCTGACTGTTCGGTTTTAACTCGTTCACCTATTTCGATTAATTCCCTTTCTTGGGCTCTTTCTAAGGATTCTCTACTTAATTCTGACTTTCTGATTTCTTTTTCGGTTCTTTTATGAGATTCTTTGCGCCATAACTCGATGGCATCTTTCTGTGACTGTCTGGCTTTCTTTTTCCATAATACTTCTTCTACTCGCATGATGCACTCGGCATCCCATGTACCCGATACGGGCCATCTGTACTTTTCTTCTAACTGTTTGGTGTACTCCACCCATAAATCTAGATATAATATGGCACTTATGCCATGCTTCTGATACATAAAATGACCTGGACTGTCCCTAGGCGGGACAGGAACTGCTTCTTCTAACAGACCTTTTCTAGTTTTTAACTGACGTAGTTTTGAGAGCAGCGGCATGACTGAACTGTAGTCTAGACACAATACAATACACAATGAACACGATAATTACACCACTTTCATACCACGACATTGAAATACATGAATAACATTTAAATTAACAGTTTTGACAAAATACTACCTGGAATACTGAAAACAGAATACATGAATTTCTCGAGAACAGAACGGACTAGAACAGAAACTAGATGCACTGCTAAAACAGTACGCAACTTACCGGTCTCATAAAGAGACACGTCAGGACCCGCATCCACCTAAGTGGACACTTCGTGTTGGATCTGTGTACCCCAAACCCACGGACCAAAGACAATGCAATTGACCCTGTCTAGATACTACCCCAGCAACGGTACTCACCGGGCAGCAAGAACGGAAGGCCTCGGACTGGACTGGACTGGACTGCTACGATGACGGATGGACGAACTTCGGACTTCTGTTACGGGTGGGCCTCCGGATACCTCGGACCTTGGACTCTCGGCTTGGGCTCTGGTCGGGACTCGCCGCGTTCCTCCACCGCCTCGTCTGGATGCTGGACCGCAACCTCCGTCTCCTCCGTGGGCCTGAGGGATACTTGAAGCAGAAATATCTGCCACTGCGCAGGATGGTTCCGTCACGACTGCAGAGGATCAGGGGGCTTGCGTGGCTTCTCCGGCGCGTGGGGAAAGGGCAAGTCCCTATTCGGGCGCCATTATGTGGTAAATAAATAAATAATACCTCTATTTTTGACTGGACATAACAATAACAGATAGCTCAATAAATAAGAGTCAAGATTCGAGGTAGTAGGAGTTTGCAGGTTTAATACAGCATAAAGGACAGGAACAGGACAACCTGCACGGGCAAGATCTGGGATGGCTAGCCAACAGGGGGGCCCCGACAGCTGTCGGGCAGGATCTGGAATGAGCGCGCTGACTTTTGACAGCAGTACACAAGTATATATATCAAAACAATTACATTACAGTACATACAATAGGCGGAACAGTGGGTGGGGCCTGTAACAGTCGCGAAAGATAAGGGTGAAAGTAGGTGTAACAGGAGGCGTGAACATAGACATGTGATGTAAACGTAACAGAATATGTCATAAATGGGGCGGAAACATGGAGGGGGCTACCTAAGGAGCCGGGACCTCTAACCTAGTGGTGCGCGCAAACTGACAATGACGTGTGACTAGGGAGAAGCTGGGGGCTATGACTTCTGAGCTAGAAGGAGAGACGAAAGTCTGGAGAGTCAGAGCGACATGTACCTAAACACTATCTAGTATCTGATGTTTAGAGAACATGTTGATAGAATCCAAAAGTTATCAGGGCAAAGGCTAACAGACACTAAGACTGGTGCATGAATTATTCTACATGTAGTGTGTGTTGAGGAATATTAAATGACCATAAATACAGTATTTCTCTTACATGGAGACGTAAAGGCTAGACGATGACTGAAACTATTGATGCGATTCAGTAGCTTAGGAATGCAGAGAAGGAGAGCTGGACTGATAACTAGAATCATAACATACTCTTGGCAGACTGGCAGGCAGAGCCAGGCCGAGCCGGGCACTGTGAGGCAGGAAGTAAGTGAAGGGTCAGGGATACAGGTGGGGGCTGTATCGCTCCTCGGAGAGGGTTCAGGAGACAGGAGCTGAATCTGAGTCTGGGCCCTTTTGAGGCCTAGAAACGGGGACTTTACAATGAAATAACGTGCACACGTGGCAACGTAGCTTTACATAGGCCTGATATTCGTTGTATTCACGAAAACTATGAACTGGCATACTAGAGTTGGACACAACTGTAATTGCGTCTTTAATCGATCATAAGGGAACACATATGCATATTATTCATGCACATATAACATAGGATGGGGAACACGTAGGGACACAGAACACGGCGAAATTTACTTTTCCACAGTTTGCTGGGGGTATAAGAGTTGACAACTGACTAGTCATGAGAGCTCTTGCTCAGAGTTGCCAAATCCTCTAGCCTTGATAACTTTTTGCGTTGGCAGCTTTGAACGTTTTGTAAACCTGCTGTGAGAGGTGCTTGCCCCAAGCCTCCGTGAGTGAGAATTCCAATAATTTATCATCAAGAAGGCACTTGTAGGATGAGGTTGGTCCTGCAACTCCTAATTTGCACCGTATTAAGCCATGCACAGAGTCTTGCATGACAAGTTTACCAAGCATTTGCAGAGCAATAGGTCTTGCATTTTTCAGAGTTAGAGCTATTTTAATTGGAAATGACAATGCATTTTATCCACAGTGCTCACTAGGTAAGCCTATTTTTCACACATCCGTTTTCCAAGTTCCAGGTACCCCATGTGGATTTCAATGGGACAGAGACATAACAAAACAGAGCAGTGGCTATGGGAGCAAGTCAGCAAAGGCAGCCGGTCAGTTCTACGGGTGATAGCTCATATGTGAGGTAAGAGTTGCTACAGCCCAATGAAGGAAAATGTGGATCTGACAGCCTAGGATGCCACATCAAGTGACAGAATTGAGGCAACAGTGGTGGCATGGTTGTGGCATGAGTTCTTGAAAAGCCATTGTTGGAAAAGGGTTGGTGCCAGTGGGTTACTGGGCTGTCGGGTGAAGGTGAAAGGGCAAGACCAGGGAAGAAGTGACAAGCCTTGGACTAGAGTAATAATAAAGAATGTGGGGCGGATGTGAGAGATACAATTTGATTTGTCTATAGTTATATAGGTATAAGGTATCTTTTGTTAGCATGATGTACCTATATAAATGCTTATCGATCCTGCCTGTTATGGTTCTAAAAGGTTAAGTCTAGTTAAGTAAAAGTTTCCATTTCTCTCGTACTCTACCATATGAGACGAGCCGAAAACCACACAGACACCATCTTTGCTTTGTCCGCGTCAGGCCTGAGCGTGGTCACGTGCTATCCTCCAGTAGTCAGTAGGCCCTGTTAGTTGAGTTATAGAGAACAGCTGAATGGACAGGATTCTTTCTCTATCCTGAAACCCAAGGTTGCATCTGGCTTCAGAGGTGATAAGCGCATTCCTGAAAGCGCCGTCCCTACGCTCCCAGACACCAGGACGACAGGGAGTCACCCCTCCTGACCCCCCCCCAATATTAGCAGAAGCAGAGTTTCGAACTAATCCTGTGTACCATATATGGTCTTTCCTTAGAGCCTTAGAGCCAAGTAGTACTTTTCCATGTACGGTGACTTCACGTGTGGACCTGAAGGTATATATGCAATGTATTGACTGTAAGCTGGCAGACTTCTCTGCGCACCTGATGAGTGGGGATGAGAGAGGCTCCTCTATGGAGTATTTTTGTGTAATAAACGATTGACTTTTTCTTCACTGCCGACCGACTGATTATTTGATAACATAGTATTGGGGCTATTGGTAAGTATAGCCCTTTATGTTATTTTTTATGGTACGTCAGTTGGCGACTCTTGTGGGAATCCGCGTTTGGGGTCGTCCTCCTGTAGCCGGGGATAGAAAGACAAAGAAAGGGGAGCTCTGGTCGAGGAGGTGGACTGACTAAAGATTCCGGCTTCCTCCGCTCTCGCGATCAGAGAGACCCAGCTGCTAGTGACTGTTCGCTGGAGTCCTACGGGCGTAACCCAGGAGCTGACCGTGTTGGTCTTCAGGAGTTGGCAGTGGAGAACACGCAATCATACCTGTGTGCACCAGGTGAGTGTATTGATTTTGGTGTTTTTGGATTACGCTGTTGAGCGGCGTTTTGGAAGCAGTTAACAGTATTGGATTTGGTGGTCGGTGTACCACGGATAACTTTAGAGGTCTGACGGGGTGGCATTGTGGCTGCACGAGCAGATGCTCTACGGACTTGTTTGGTGAATAATAGAGGTTTAGATTGGACACCTTGGTGGGCACTTGGCCGGACTGCTCTTGGAAAAGCCCGCGGTTGTACCCGGGTAGCCTTTAGGACATATCTGAAGTGAAGCTAAGGCAACGGGCTTTTCCAGAATAGTCCTGAGGGTAAACCGGGAAGATCGGGGGATGGTCTGTAGGTCGGTCTGTGGTTAATTCCTGTCTGATGGGCTTTTGGTAGTCCCTGGACTGCCTGATCTTGGTATCTGTTGGTCTGGTGATTTGAATCAATGAGTTCTCCATGAACGAGAGTTGACGGGCTCCGTTCCTTGGTTTTAAAAAGGACATGTCAATTTTGAAATTGTATGTTTTTGTTTGTTTTGTGCTGTGTGTATTCTGTAGTGAAAGGTTAAGAATGTATGAACATGGCCATGTTTGAAAGATTGTTTTCTTGAATGTAACTGAATTGCCAGTGCATAAAGATGTCAAGTTTTAGTAAATTGTGTTTTGGGTGTTGTTGCCGCCGAAAAGGCATGCGTTTGGATGAAAGTCAGCCTGCCCTACCAGAGGTTAGTCCGAGTTTTGATATGTATGTTAAATATGGCATTTCACCTATTTTGTTTAATAATATGTGGCATAAATATACCAAGGATAACGTGGAACTGCAATGGCCTTTAACCGGGTCGTTTGATGAGAAAAAGATACAGTATTTACAGGATCGATTATTTGCAAAACGAAGTCGGCAATCAATGTTGGACTCTTTAAATATGTAGCAGAAAGAAGCAAAGCGCAGGCGCATAAGGGAGGAGAAGCTATGTATAATAAAGGGAGGTTAGACCATCACACAAAAAGCTATAGCATATGATAAAGAACAGACTGAAAAAAGCATTGACTGTACGAATAGGCAATTTAGGTTACAGGTGGATAAGAGCTATGCAGCTCGAACAGAACCTGAGGATGAGATAGAGGATTTATTGGAGGTTCGCCCCCTGCCTCCTTATGCTCCCCAGCGTATATACCCTGCGGTTCCTCTAACTGCAGCCTCGGCCCCAGCTGCCTCGGCACCTGTTGCATCTACTTCCCCCGCCCCTTTGGGAACTCCTTACGCTTCATCATCTTCGGCACCTGAAATGACTACTCTATTAACTGATGCATTGTCATCTCCTGCCATGTCCCCTGTGGTATTGGCTTCCCCAACCCCGGCTTGGCCATCGCTGTCTGCAAGTTCGACCCCTACCGTAGCTGGTTAAACCCCTTCTCATGTCCCGGGAATTCTTAGTGCGTGACGATTGTTTACTCGATCAGCGGTGGGGTACGATGAAAGACGGCTAGTAGTGGATCAGGCATCTCAGTGGATATGAAACCCCATTTATACTATCAAAGATATATGGAGTACTCTTAGAGATTACGAGCCGGTTATGCAGCAGTACGCTTTGGAAAGTATGGCCAACCGTTTGATTTCCCTATGGGAACAGTGTTTCCCGGACGGGAGAGCCCCTCAGGTTTTGTATGACATTCTGGATTGAGCACATAAGTTTGAGTTAGGACAGGAAGATGTGTACAGAAATGTTGAGATTCTAATGAGATATAGAGAACATTTGCATTTGAAATGCCCAAATTGGGATTGTCAGCATCCTATGCAGGAAGTCCATCCTATTTATCATCCTGAGTTACCGGAGTTAAGAGATGCCTATAATCAAGTAACTAGAGCACGTGTGGAGGCACGATTTCAGGAGCAATGGGTTTATACTCCTTGGAAAAGGAGTGAGGTCCTTTCTCTGAAATCAAAACTTCCTGATCCCCGAAAGAATCCCACTGCCTATTACAAAGAGCTCACTGAGGCTGCTTCTTCGGCTGTAATGACTCTGGCTGATATAGAGTTATTTTTCGGTTTATTGGTTCCTGTGGATATGTAGCGCCAGGTGCATGACCAGAATCATGCTGCTGAATTGGGGGGGATCTGGGAGGAATTTAAGGATTGGGATCGGGACCGGAAACCTGGCAATAGACCTAAACCGGAGATTCTGGCATTACCAGGTCGGATCATTGCGTACATGCATACTCTTATCCCGCCCCGAAAAGTAGACTGGGATAAATTAACTGCTTGCCAACATAAGAAGGACGCGAGTGTTTCTGATTTCTTTACTCGGTTCGAGTGGGTGTTTATCGATTTTAGTGAACAAGACTTGTCAGTGGAAGCTGTTATACGGCTGTTTGTTAATCGTTTTGTGACTAATCTGTTCCCCGAAATTTCTGCACGGCTGCAGGCTGCAGAGAGTACTTGGACCACTTCTACCCCTTCTGTCATACTAAGCATGGCTCAGTATTATGAGCACAGGGAAAACGAGAGTAAGGACAAATGAGAAAAGAAAGCAAAGGATCTCAAGACTCGAGTGTTGTTGCAGCAGGTAATCAGGGGATGAGGCAGAGATGGAGGCGGCAGAGGGTTCATCCCGAGGGGGGCGGGAGCGGGGCAAGGCGGAGGTCCAGCTGTTGCTTTGGGAGTGAACCAATGTGCCTATAGTAAACAGGAAGGGCATTGGTGAGCTCAGTGTCCTTTGTCACTAGCCCATAATAGAGCAGTAAGGGGAAGAGGAAGAGGTCGAGGTGAAGTGGATCAGAGTGATATGAGAAGAGAAGAGATAGCACTCTGTGAGTCAGGAAGAAATTGTTTTGATAATCAGAAAGGAAGGCAGTATTATAATGAGGATTGCGTGACCGACGGGACAGATGGGCATGTTTATACATAGGACAGCCACGGACAGAGTGGGGGCCAGGTGTCCGTACCCGTTGATCAGCGAGGGCCTTATGTCAGGGGGCAATTAATGGGGACTTACGAAAGCTTTCTAGTGGACATGGGTGCAATGAATAGTTCTATTGCTCGTTCGCTGGTCCCAGGGGCTGCTCTGTCCAAGCAAAATAACGTTTCAGTAGGATTCTCAGGAATCCCGGTGGTGAGCCCCATCTCTAAACCTATCCCGATTACTATAGGTCAAGTTACAGTGGATTCTCCGTTCTTGCTGACATCACATTGTGGAGAAAATCTACTGGGACTGGATTGGCTAAAAAAATTGCATGCAAAGATTCATTGTTCCCCTGATGGTGTGTATGTGACCATACAATCGCCAGGCAAGCATACTCGACAGTGTTTTGCTAAAAACGAATCTCTCCCTCCAGAGTTCGCTGTTATCCCATGAACGTTGTGGGTGACTGGAGATACCGATGTTGATCTTTTAAAGATTCCGCCTGTGTCTATCACTTTGAAGCCTAATGCTCGCTTACCATGTATTCCTCAGTATAAGATCTCGCCGGCTGGTGAGAAAGCTCCATTAGCTATTATACAGGACTTAATTGACAAAGATGTAGTGGAGGAAACGGTCTCTAATATATGCAATAGCCCCATATTACCGATCTTGAAGAAGACTCCTACTGAAAGTGACCCTGATTATGCTGATACATATCGCTTTGTAATTGATCTGTGGCAGATTAACAAAATAGTGGTACCACAATATCCGGTGGTTTCTGACATCACTACTATCCTTACCATGATTCCCCCGACGGCCAAGTATTTCTCAGTGATTGATTTAAAAAATGCTTTCTTTAGCATTCGAATCCACCCTGATAGCCGTCATATTTTCGGCTTCTCTTTATCTGGGCGCAGTTTTAGATTTTGCCGCGCTCCCCAGGGGTACACTGAGAGTCCTAGTACCTATAGTCAGGCTTTGAAAGCAGTATTCGATTAATTAACTTTGCCCCCAGGGAATGTGCTTCTCCAGTCCGTGGACGATTTGTTGGTGGCCTCAGACACTGAGGAAGGTTGTAAGGAAGCCACGGTTAAATTATTGTCTCATTTGGCAGTTAACGGTAATAAGGTATCTCTCTCCAAATTTCAATATTGTCGACAGGAGGTGACCTACCTTGCTCATCTACTGTCAAAAGAGGGGAGGAGACTAACTCCTGAGCGGGTGGCTGCTATTTCTAACATGTCTGCACCTCGTACTCAGCGTAATGTGTGTGCATTTATTGGCATAACCTCTTACTGTCGCCAATGGATTCCCAATTTTTCTCTTCTTACTAAACCTCTCCTGTATTTAACCACTAAAGATGTGTGTGAACCTCTACCTTGGACCGATGAATGTCAGAAAGCTTTTGATTCTTTAAAATCTGTACTCTGTTCTGCACCTGTCTCAGGAACTCCTGACTACCGAAAGCCTTTTGTGCTTTATGTACACGAGGTGGACGGTTGCTCGCTTTCTGTGTTAACACAAGGATTTGGTGGTAAGCAAAGACCTTGTGCTTATTTTTCGGCGGTGTTGGATAACGTCGCCAGAGCCCTTCCTACCTGTTTAAGGACTACTGCTGTGGTGACGGTGGCCATTCGACAGTCGGAAGGACTCGTTTTGAATACCGACCTCAGAGTGATGGTACCGCACGCTGTGGATGTATTATTGAACAAAACAAAGACCCGGCACCTCACAAGCGCATGTCTTACTGGATATGAATTGACTTTGTTTGCCCCTCATATTACAATAAAAAGGTGTGCCACTCTGAATCCAGCCACGTTACTACCCCTCCCTTTGGATGAGCCAAGCAATGACATACATGATTGTATATTTCGAACTGAAGAAGAGACGAAGGGACGGGTAGACCTCACAGACACTCCTCTATCTGATCCCCAAGGGGAATTGTATGTGGATGGCTCTTGTTTCAAATTACCAGATCGCACAACGACAGCTGCATATGCGATTACCACTCTCCACACTATAGTCGAGGCTTCTTGAGTACCCTACCAGTCAGCACAGACAGCTGAGTTAGTTGCATTGCTGCGAGCTTGTGAGTTGAGCGAAGGATTGAGAGTAAACATTTATACTGATAGCCAATACGCCTTCGGCGTTGCTCATAGTTTTGGCAGGTTGTGGGCGGAGAGGGGTTTCCTCACTTCTCATGGTCAACGGATACAACATGGCCCGCTGATTCTACGATTACTGACTGCTCTGACATTACCCGAGAAAGTGGCTGTAGTCAAATGTAGCGCACACAAGGCAGTGGGAGATGCAGTGGGAGAAGGGAATGGCTTTGCTGACCAAATAGCAAAAAAACCTGCTAGATCTAAAATGTCTCAGATGTATGTGAGCTCTGCCAGATGGGTCGAGGAGACAGAAATGTTTGATAACACTATGGAAAGTGTCAGAGAGATACAGAGGGTAGCTACTCCTGCTGAACTGGCCAGTTGGGAGAAGGAAAGGGGAAGATTAGATGACAATGGTTGTTGGGTTGATTTGAGTGAAAAACAGATATGGTTGCTCCCCAATGCACTAGTCAATGCTGTAGTAACAATGGCCCATGGTACAGCACACATTGGGGCAAAGGGCATTTGTGCATTGTTGAACCCGGTGTGGAATAATCCGAATATTCCCAAGACTGCTGCCCACCTAGTACAGTATTGCATGGTCTGCCTGCGACATAATCCTGGAGGCAGGGAACCTGTTCTTAGTGGAAATTTTGCACCCCCATCTTGGCCATTTGAAGTGCTCCAAATGGATTATATCCAGCTGGAATGCGTGAATAATCTGAAATATGTCCTGGTTGTGGTATGTGCTTTCAGTAAATGGGTAGAAGCCTACCTGACCAAGGAAAACATTGCTCTATCGACTGCCAAGGCTTTGATTGAGGAATATTATCCCCACTATGGATTACCACGGGTGATCTGGACAGATAACGGGGGACACTTTAATGCAGAACTTATCAGACATGTTTGCAATGGGTTACAAATTAAACAAAAATTATATGCTGTCTGACACCCCCAATCAGCAGGGTTGGTAGAAAAGTATAATGGAATCTTGAAATTGAAATTGGCAAAAATTCAAGAGGGCACCGGGCTGAAATGGCCCAATACCCTGCCCTTAGCTCTGATGTCCTTGCGCATTACTCCACACTCCCGATCAGGCTTGTCACCATACGAGGTCATCTTCGGACGACCAGCTAATGTTTGGGGCGTTCCAAGACCTAGAACATTCAGAGAAATTGATTATCCTATGATGACGGATTATTTGTATGCTTTGACTAAAGATCTCCGTTTCATTCATCAACAGGTATCAGCAGTATCGCAGCCCCTGCCGGAGGGTCCCGGACATCGTTTGGAGCCAGGACAGTAGGTCCTCGTTCTAAATTATCATAAAAAACCAGCCTGGACCCTAGGTGGTCGAAGCCCTACCAAATTTATCTGGCAACGCGGACGGCAATGAAGGTCGATGGCAAGCGGTATTTGATTCACGTTTCTCACGTGAAACCCCTCCCTCTCCCGCTTCCTTTTGATCTAAAAAATTAAAACAAGGAAGGAGTTCTGACTCAAGAGAGTGAGCGAGCCCCTCATTTTGTTCCTTTTTCCGATGCCCAGGAGGTTGGAGAAGGGTAAGGAGAAGGAGTGTTGGGCACAAAAGGGGCTTTGTCATCTGCACCAGTAATTGCCCCGGATTCGGTTGCCCCCACAGTTGCACGAGAGGTTCATGATACTCCAATTTCCACGAATGTATCCCCTTCTGTTTTGTTTACTGATCATGAAATACCTGCCCATGATCGATACAACCTGCGGCACAGAAAACGACACGGTACCCCAGGTGAAGATGATAGGAGATAGGGAGAGACTTCAGCAATAGGGTTTGCTCGAATTTATCTGGGGTACTGAGCGAGACACTGGACTGAACACGTTGAGAGCCTGGAACATTGGTTCGCTCTGTTCAGAAAGAAAGACTAAAACGTAGAAAGAAAAGGGGCCCAGGATTGTGGTTTTCTTCCAGAATTGTGTGGAATGTAACTCCGGCATGAGGATTTGACTTGTGATTTTTTTGGATGAACGATAGGAACCTGCCTGTGAGGCTCTAGACGGACACAGGAAATAAGCACCCTCTGGCAGGTTGGACTGCATCGCCCTATTATAGCTTTGGACTTTTAGTTAGTATGTACCCTTTTGGTCGTTTTGAACAGCCCCTTGCACCTCGTTATTTCCCTATATATGTTCCTGTGTTTTCTTCTTGGACCATGCGTGTAAAAGTAGCTTTCGTAGTCACAGTTGCAATTTTATTGATTATATTAATGAGTGTATTTGTGTACTTAGAATTTTGTCATCCTATGCACATCGTATTGGGAACAACTACCCCGCCTCCTGAACACTTCTTTTTTACCCTAGCCCCGCATAAAGAAAGGCATCGTCAGCCTTATGTTAATAATGTATTTGTTGAAATGCTGCACCAGACGCATAATACTACTATACAACAAATTGTTGGGTTTGTGGTCTTCTACCCTCTGTGATGCACAGGCATGATCTATTCATTTCATTAAGTTTATCATATTTGGGAAGTTGTGGGGCCTGGTTTAAGTTGCTATCGATGATGTACATGCGTTATACAGAAGATACTGCTCGTTATTCCGAGAGGGATTACGAGATGATTTTGGCCTATATAGAAGTACATCAAGGTTTTGACCCGCAGGGGAATGATGGGGAGGGGTCATTAGACCCAAATGCCTGTATGAACCAGTATACTGAATATGAAAATGTTACTTGGTGAGAAACAAAATACTTGATTTTGTGGAGTTTAATTTTACCCAGTATTTTCAACAATTTCAAGACAGGAATGTTACTGATGACAAAGCCATCCCAGTCCCCATATTGAATAGTACTTCAGCATTTTGTGTCCAGGGAGCAGGACACATTTCAGTAGGAGACAGTCGGTGTAATTATACTTATCGGCTGCGCAGCTATAGCAGTCCACCATTATTAACACCTCCAAATGTATATTTTGTATGTGGTGAAAATGCTTACGCCAGGCTTCCCCGGGGTTGGAGAGGCCACTGCCATTTGTCTTTTCTGTATCCTCCAGTCTATATAGCCCCCTAACTATCATAAGGATCATCGATTAGATGAGCAGGGTCTGTCAGCAGTACGAAACAAAAGAGAGATCGACACTACTGAAATAGATCAAACTGATACCCCTGAACAGCACTTTGATATCGCAAAGGGAATATTTCCTATCTGGGGCCCCATCATAACTAGCAAAGAAGTGAGGCATCTGTCTAGGGTAGTCAAGAGGGTAATCAATACCACTGCAGGAATATTGACCAACTTAACCGTGGAGCTTCAAGCTACGAGGTTCGTCTCGCTTCAGAACAGGATGGTTTTAGATGTTATTTTGGCAGATCGAGGAGGAGCATGCCGCGTGATAGGCAGTTCCTGCTGTGTATATATCCCTGACTCCGCCCCGTCTGTTCATTTGGCCATCCAAAAGTTACATCGTTTGGCTTCTGAAGTACATGAAGATACTGGTACTTGGTCCTTATCTGGGAGGTTTTGGGGTCTGTTGTCCACTTGGGGATGGAAGAACTTAAGATACTAGCGGGCATAGTAGGTGTCCTCTTTACCTGTTGCCTTTGTATGCATTGGGGGCCTGCTTGCTGTTCTTACCGTGCTGCAAAAATTACTTCCTCTGTAACAAGTTCTCCTCCCACTATAGTTGTGGTTCCCAAACTGTGCGCCACGGCACCCCGGTGCGCCGTAATGAGGAGCCAGGGGCACCACGGCCACAGTGTGGAAATGTGAAGCCTCTTGCACCCGCAGCCAAAATACGTCCCCCTGCAAAAAAACGCTGACATGGTTTGTCCCAAGAGCGCACTGCTGCAATATGTGCGTATGTATACGCATGCGTTGTACATGCATTTTACAATCGTCTGAGGTAGTCTACATTACTGGCATACGCATGCCATACGCTGCTCTGGACGTTTGAGGGGAAGTTACTGCTGTCGTCTTCTGCCACCCGCTGTCTTCTGCAGCCTGCAGTCTTCTGTCGTTGGAACCTCTTCCCACGTAAGATAAGTTAAATGGGCAGTTGGGGTTGATTTGTAATTTGAGCCGTTTTTATAACACACCCATACTCTTTGCTCGTGCGGCCCCAAGTATGTACTTTAGAGATGAACGGCATATTTCACACTGCCCTGATGTTATCATTTTTTGTGTGTTTTGCGTTTATTGGGACCAGGCGTGTCCTAGGACGGTGCTTACGCTTGCTCGGTTCAGTGTTGCCATCTGTCTGTGCGTCTTTGCTGCAGAGAATGTGACGAGGTCTCGTGATATTCATTTTGACTGTTTCATGGTGTTTTAGCTGGCAGTGCGCTTCCCCAGAGATCTTGAGCATTCAAGATTTTCAAATGAAGTTCTCAGGTATTTTCCTCTGTTTCGCTCTTCACTTTCGAGCTGTATTTCATAAGCGTGCTTTTAGCATTAGGCTTTGCTTGGATAAGTTTAATACTAACCACAAACAGGGCGCCTCTATGAACCACTTTTAGGACCAATGCAATATTCATAGAGGGAGGAGGGTGATGAGAAGCAAGTAGGCGCTAAGGCTGGAAAGCAAGAGCTTTAAGAACCACCAAACACTGAACCATCCTTACATGAAGCCCCTCAGAGTTTGGTCAATTCCTAGCAATGAACCGTGTCTTGGACTTTCTGCAGAATAAAACGCTTTCCCTACTGTTGCACTCTCTGGAGTGGGAATAGTAATTTTTACCTCTACGCTATCCAACGCCTTTCCTACTGTTGCACTCTCTGGAGTGGGAATAGTAATTTTTACACTTCCGCTATCCTACGGTAATAATATTGGATATTTTTGTATTATATTATGTTACTATATATATATGTTTTAACAAATATAATTGTAATTTTTTTATAACTTTAATTAATTATTTTATTATTATAAGGTAATTTAAGTGTTTTTTAGTATATTTTAGTAATTATTTTTTAATATTAATTTAATTAAACATTGTTTTTAATAAAGTCGATATTTTTATAAACTATATTTTTGTAAACGATATTTTTTACTCAATATTTTTGTACTTACCTGTTTGTAGATACAAAGTCGATATTCTGTCTGTCGATATTTTTTCGCCAATATTTTTGCGGGTCGATATTATGTCCCTCGATATTATGTCAGTGATCCAGAATTATCGCAGCTAAACCGGCGATAATTGCCTATCGCCACCCTTGGTAATATGCCCCATAGTCCTTTCAAGGGTCTGACTCGATGAGTTGGCGTAATTATATGCCCCTGTAGTCCGCACATCGCAGCCATATTTTCTTAAGCTTTTGGGGACATCCGTGAGCCTGAAACACAGCTATCTCTGCATTCATGATTCATCTATGGCATTTTTCCATCTGCCGATCTTTGGAGGAGACATACTTTTCCACTGCTGGGCGATATCCTTTTTAGCAATAGTGATGGCTAAAAACAACAAGTGCTGTTTGTATCGGTTCCCCCTAATACTATCAGTGCTATGTAGTAATATTAACTTCGGCTCGAGAGGGAGATCCCACAACAGCACCTCGCTCAGGCAATCCACTACCTTCCGCCTAAATGGTTGCAATGCGGTACAGCCCCATACAGTATGCATGAAGGTCCCCTCTTTCATCCCACATCTTAGGGCATATGGGACCCAGAGTGAGGGTAGGAATACAGCTAGTTGGTACTTCCCGAACCCTATAGAGCAACTATGTACTCTGCTACCATCCCAGTCAGCCTATAGACCTCTTTACTAAGGGTCTTAAGCTACTGCCCAGTATAATCTACTAGGGCAATACTCTCTTTTTGCCTGGCTACCATCTCACAAAACCAGGAGCCAGGCATCTAGTAGTGCAACACATACCATTCACTTAGATCCTGATGAAGTGCCAATTGACTCGTTAGGAGTAACAGAGGCACGAAACATGTTGACCCGTGTCACAGAGATAGCCCTCTAGGGTCATTGCTTCCACATAGGGCATCCTTACACTTTTTAATTAGCTGGATCTACCTTGAACATTAAAATAGTTGTGATTAGGACTGAGCTTAACTTATTTTAACATCCACTATCCTTGCACTACCCTTGCCCTCTTACCCGTACACATCTTACGGCTGCTTCACTAAAAGATCTCCGCCAAAGAGCTTTGTTCACGGTGAGCCCGTCGGGCATTGCAGCGCCGGCCCGACGGGGAGCAAAGCCCAATGATGAAGCATGACATCCCTCGGGTGTGTGAGGGCATCACGGAGCAAGACCTGTCTTCCCCTAGGAACTGCATACCCCTTGTAGCACAACCCATCTCCCAGAGGCTGAATCGAGTATAATATATACGGTGCAAGTATTTGAACTGTATCAGTAGGTATTGTGTTAAGATTGCTGCACCTTGGGGGCTAGCCATGGCTTCCGCCCAGTCTTCATCAGTCAAGTCTGGTATGTCCTCCTCCCAAGCTGTTCTGGTCTTATGTAATGTGCCACTTTTTTCCTACCTCAGTTAGCAGCCCCTCTGCCCCGGTCCACCGCGGCTCCTCTGCCGATTGAATGGAGGGCGGCTCACCTACCGCGGCTCCTGGTGCTGGTCTGGTGGTGAGAGCGGGCGCCATATTGGGAGGAGTCAGAGAGCACTGGGACCTGAGGCAGCGGTCCAGTTGCTCGAGGCTCCCTCCCATAAAACGATAGGGAGACGTTCTTTCCCTCGTTGATTCCGGGTTGGTGGCAGCATCCCGGCGCCATTTGAAGAGAGACATTGCACAAGGGCAGACCTCAGAGAATCGCCTTTTTAAATTTATGTACTTGTATGTACCTGTATTATTTTATGTTTAACTAAATTACTGTGGCCAAAGCGGTAATTTTTAAATTGGATTCTCTTAAACCCTGTTGGAGTGTTTATGTAGTTAAACGCACGTAGCGCAGCTGATTACTAGCGCCACTTTTTTCCTACCTCAGTTAGCGGCCCCTCTGCCCCGGTCCACCGCGGCTCCTCTGCCGATTGAGTGGAAGGCGGCTCACCTACCGCGGCTCCTGGTGCCGGTCTGGTGGTGAGAGCGGGTGCCATATTGGGAGGAGTCAGAGAGCACTGGGACCTGAGGCAGCGGTCCAGTTGCTCGAGGCTCTCTCCCATAAAACGATAGGGAGACGTTCTTTCCCTCGTGGATTCCGGGTTGGTGGCAGCATCCCGGCGCCATTTGAAGAGAGACATTGCACAAGGGCAGACCTCAGAGAATCCTGAGGCAGCGGTCCAGTTGCTCGAGGCTCCCTCACATAAAACGTGATGTGTTGGAGGGAGCGCAGCGGACGAGCGCAGCGGGCGCGACGGAGGCGCGACGGAGTTGCGCTAGAGTTAAGCTCATCTGCGCTCGTCCGCGAGCGTCCGGGGCTAGGGGCCAAGGACTCTGTTGGTTCCTATATGTACACATCCGCTGAGTTACAAGCGCTAAGACCTTTTCCTATGATGTGTCCCCCCGTGCCTCTCAACAGGACGAAACGAATATCTCGTCTTGGCATTAGCAACCCCGCCAATCTAACTGTAGATCCCGCCCCTAAGTATGCGGTGCTTACAACTACACCTAGCGCAACATGTAATCTTAGGTGCATTTATTTAAACACCCGCTCTATGACCAGACATCAGACGGAAATATTTCTGCTACTAACTGACACAAAACCGGATATGCTGTTATTGACCGAAACATGGCTCACCCCGGATTCTCTACCGGACATTTTAGCTGCCTTACCAGCAGATTATTACATTCTATCAGCAATACGTCCGGCAGGTAAAACTGGGGGAGGAGTGGCCATCATTGTTAATAAAAAACATCAACTTAGACAATTATCATCTTTATCTCTGCCCAATACAGAAAATATAGTTGCTAAATTAGATACAGCTAATGGAACACTTGTATTGGTGCTACTATATCACCCACCTCAAACAATGGCCACATTCCCTTCCACTCTAGCAGAGCAACTGGCTATGCTGGTTACAAATAACTCTAAATTACTTTTGGTTGGGGATTTGAACTTTTGGTTCGATAACACATTATTAGATCCTCAAGCAGCGGAGATGATGGACCTTCTTAATGACATTAATTTGACACAACATATTAATACTAAGACTCATCAGAAGGGCCATAGTCTTGATCAAATCTGGTCTTTGAACTTACCAGTATACTCTATCGACATAAAACCTTGTAGTTGGTCTGATCACTTTAGCATAAATTTCTCTTTTTGTATAGATAAAACTACTCAATTTAAGCTGCAAATCAGCAAGACCACTTGAAAGTGGACTTCTATGGATATGTCAGCTTTTTAAAACTTTTTAACTACTTCCCTTCCCTTACAGAGTACTAATGTGGAGGTAGCCGACCTCAGGTTTAAAGAATGGCTAACCACTGCCATTAACATTTATGCCCCTCCTACTCGTCTTTGTAGCTCTAGAAGCACGGACGCACACAAATGGTTTACACCTGAGCTCAAAAAATTAAAATTGGAGGTGAGGCAACAAGAGAGAATTTGGCGATCTAATTATTGCCCTCTAGCTAGGGCTGCTTACTGCCTTACTAGGAAAGCATACCAAAAATTTTTACATAATCACAAGACTGCTTACTTTTCCACAAAAATTCTAAATTCTACCAACAAGTCGAAAGAAATTTTCAGGATTGTGAATGAATTATGTAATGACGACAGAACCTCTCCTCCGGTAGTTCCTTCACAAACACTCTGTAATTCCTTGAATGATTTTTTTAGCGAAAAGATATTACTGATTAAACAGAATATATCCAAACTCCCAGTTTGCGCCCCCTTGGATGATATTTTTTTTAATCCATTAACATTACACTCTTTTCCTCCCATTGATTTAAAAGCTTTTTTAGACTTATTGACTAGAGTCAAATCAGGATCTCCTGTGGACGTTTGTCCCCCTCAAATAATGAGGGAAATTGGCCGGGCTATCCCCGACAGCATGATATCATTGCTTAACAATTCCCTTACATCTGGTACAGTCCCCAGTAGTTTCAAGCAGGCCTTATTGATTCCTCTTACTAAAAAATCTGGCATCGACCCTCTCGACCTCACTAATTATCGGCCTATATCCCTTCTGCCCTATCTATCTAAGATTTTGGAGGCTCATGTTACCAACAGCCTCTCAAACTTTGTTGAGGATTCTGGTTATTTACAACCTAACCAGACAGGTTTTCGGCCTGGTCATTCCACTGAGGCAGTAATATTGGCCGTTCAGAACACCTTGAGGTCTAACGCCGACAAAAATTTACATCAAGCTTTGGTGCTTCTTGATCTGTCCGCAGCGTTCGACACGGTTGACTATACCATTCTGGTCAACCGTGTCGAACAGGCCGGCCTTAGAGATTCTGCCTTGACCTGGCTTAAATCTTTCATATCTGAACGCACCCAGTCTGTTCGGCTAGGGTCTTTTACAGCTCCTAAAATTAATTCCTTTTGTGGGGTCCCTCAAGGCTCTTCCTTGTCCCCTTTATTATTTAATTTATATATGCGGCCTCTTTTGTTTTCTCTAAGAGGGCATAAAGTCACTGTATATAATTATGCAGATGACTTGCAGTTAGTCTTTGTATTAAACTCACCTAATGCTGTAGAGAATTTCCAGGCAACCATGACCTTAATTCAGAGCTGGATGTCTTTAAATCACCTCAAATTAAACCCGGGGAAAACTGAACTGATCTTGCCTGGGAAGAGCGAGATTAGTTGGAGCCCACACTTCTGGCCTTCTGATATGGGTCTCCCCCCAAAAAAATCTCAAACATTAAAGAGTTTGGGAGTGACCATCAACGAGGACCTTGCCTTAAAATCTCAGATTGGAACTGTAGTTTTTTCTGGATTTTTTCAATTAAGGAAAATAAGAAAAATTGCACACCTCCTTACTCATTCTGCTTTAATTCAGGTAGTCACCGCCCTAGTTCTTTCCCACATCGATTTCTCAAACAGTCTCTACCTGGGTTTACCGATAGGTCAACTTAGAAGACTGCAATACCTGCAGAATCAAGCTGCCAGACTGATCTGTAAGGTACTTAAATGGGAATCGATTAAATTAGGGCTAGAGAATTTACACTGGCTACCTGTGGCTCAGAGAGCCACATTTAAAGCCGGATGTATTATTTTCAAGGCTTTGCAAGGCAAGGGTCTTCGGTTTATCAGGCAATTGATAGGGAGATACATCCCCTCACGTAGCTTGAGATCAGCTCACAAAGATCTACTTGAGGTACCCCGGTTTAAGAAAAAACGACAGGGAGGTAGCTGTTTTCATTTTCTAGCTGCCTCCTTGTGGAATTCTCTACCTTTGACTCTTAGACAGAGTAAGGACCTTCTTGCCTTTAGAAAGGCATTTAAGACTTTCCTTTTTACACAGGCCTATTTGAAATAGTGACTTTTGCTGGTATCCCTTTTGTTATGTGTTTTACCTCTCTTCAGCGCCAAGAAGCTTTTGGGCGTATGTGCGCTTTATAAATTTTAAATAACATAACATAACATAACATGTGGTATGTTGCGCATTGCCAGGGTTTGATATATCTGGTGGATCTTGTGAGCACCTATGTCACCCATCAGTAGGCGTACTTCTCGGGGATGGAATTCGGGCAAGGTATCGGTCTGTCGCTGTATGGGTGTAAGTGTATATACGGTGCAAGTATTTGAACTGTATCAGTATGTATTGTGTTAAGATTGCTGCACCTTGGGGGCTAGCCAAGGCTTCCGCCCAGTCTTCATCAGTCAAGTCTGGTATGTCCTCCTCCCAAGCTGTTCTGGTCTTATGTAATGTGGTATGGTTGCGCGTTGCCAGGGTTTGATATATCTGGTGGATCTTGTGAGCACCTATGTCACCCATCAGTAGGCGTACTTCTCGGGGAGGTATCGGTCTGTCGCTGTATGGGTGTAAGTGCATGCCAAAGTTGGAGATATTTATAGAACTGCTACTTGTATCCCGAGCTGTTGAAATGACTTTAAAATGGTGCCTCACACTACGTCTCCCAGGGTGGATATTTCCACTATGTCCCAGCAGCGGAATCCCCCAAGTGCGGTTACCAAACGCAACAGTGTACCGTGCCACCGCAAGGTTGTCTGGGTAGGGCGACCGTGCCATCCCATATGTTGGACCGTGGCCCGCCATAGTCGAATGACAGTGCTGCGGCGGGGGTAGAAAATCCAAGTTCTGTGCACTATATAGGAGTTGAATGAGTGGAATATTCCCCATTACCATATAATCCAATGCATATGCTGGGTCCGATGGTGGATTGTACCAGCATTCATTGACCACTTGCAGATGGAAGGCCGTGTAGTAGGCACAAATGTTTGCTGCCGCTATACCACCGCAGTAGGTTGACTATGTTCACATGCTCAGTGCCACTCTTACAGCCCCATCATGCCAGAGAAATGTATTATGTAGGGCATTCACCTGAGTAAACAAAGCCCGCGGTATGGCATATGGGAAATTCTGCAGCCTATAGAGTATTCTGGGTAGGGAATCCATTTTAAAAATTGCAGATCACCTGTATAATGAGAGCGGAAAAGAGGACCAAACCGCTGTCTCGTCTTTAAGGCTTTTAAGGTGGGGATTGAAGTTACAAGCCCATGAAGTCTGTCAGCAGGGCAACATAAAGATGCCTAGGTACTTAAATCCAGTGGTAGCGCGTGACAACTGCTCAGCCCACTTCTCACAGCCCTGGTGTCCACATACCAGGAATAGTACAGCTTAGTGGGGTTCGTTTAACGCCCAGTGGTTTGACCAAAAACACGCATGAGCTGTAGGATGCGGGCCCCGAGAACCACGGGTCTGTCATAAAGAATAGAATGTCTGCATTCTGCATACAGTGCAATGGGATCAGATCGAGATGTATCCCAGTCAAAGCTCCTGAGCACCAGGTCGCTACGTACCCACACCGCCAGAGGTTCTACGGCGAGGATGAACAATAATGGAGATAAGGGGCAGCCCTGCCACGTACCATGATACATTGGGAATGGGGCCGAGCGATGTCCAGCAACTCAAATCGAGGCGGTTAGACCTGTATAGAGGAGACGCAGATAAGTTAGGAAGCGCGGGCCAAAGTTAACAGCTTCTAAGAGTCGAAAAAGGTATGCCCAGCTAAGAGAGTTGAACGCCTTGTCGATGTCTGCGAGCAGTATAGCTGCAGGGCGTCCAAGCTCTGGGGCTCTAGCCATAGCAATATGCACGCGTCAGATGTTATGGCATATGGAGCGATGGGGCATAAACCCAAACTGATCTGAGTAAATCAGATCTAGTATATTTGTCCTTTATTTGATCTGGGTTTTGTTGCTCAGTTCTTTTAATGCTAGATGTTGAAATTCGAATATGATGCTATGCCCCTCTTTATCGCAATGGGCTAGTGATAACTTTAGCAGTTTCCTGAGTTTCAATAGTCCTTAAAATTATAATAATTAAACCAGATAATAGTAATTAAACAGGCTTTGGGGCCTTAAGACAAGTATTCAGTGTGAACCTCACAGAGCGTAGTATCACTCGGTGAGGTGTGGGGTGACATAACCGTTTACACTAAGAAACACAGGGGCATATTTACAAGCCCCTATCACCACCACAACATCACTTTTAGTGATGCTGTGATGGCGTTAGGAACTTGATGTTATTTACAAGGCAGTGTTAAGCCACTTAGGGGCATATTACCAAGCATTAGCAAAAAATATCGCTAAGCTTAGTTAGCGGCTATATTTATATCGCCGTGCTTCGCCTCTTTTTATCGCTTAGGAGCCTTGATATTATCAAGGTTTATCTCCTAAGCGATAAAAATCGGCCGAAATGCATGAATATCGCTGAAAAGTCAGCGATATTCATGCATTACAGAGCAAATGCTCTTAGCCATGTTATCCACCTACCATTGGGTAACATGGCTAAGAACTGCTCTGGGCAGGCGTTAGCTTTTGGAGATAATCGCGCTTAGCGCGAATATCTCCAAAAGTTGGTAATAGGAGATAGCGATGTTAGCGACTGTTTCCAGTCGCTAACATCTTGGCACGCCCACTTTGCATGTCATTAGCGATATATATCGCTGACATGCAAAGTGGGCCCCCAGAAGCTCGCTATCTCCTACTAGCTGTCGCTAACTGGTGTTAGCGACAGCTAGGTAATAGGGCGATTAAATTATCGCCGCTTTAAGCGGCGATAAGGCCCTTGGTAATATACCCCTTAGTGTGGCTTAACGCTGCCTTGTAAATAAGGCCCACTTTCATGCTACACTTAGCGTGAAAGGGGTGGGCAATGTATGCTGTGGTGGGCCTTCTATACAACACCCATTGATTTTGACGCTGCCCCCTATTTATTAGAGCAGTGTAAATAGGAGGCAGCACCAAATCATTTAAATAAAATGCTGTTTTGCAACTTCTATGTGTGCTGAATTAAGCAGCACACTTAGAAGTTACAAAAAAGCATGTAAAGATCGTTTATGAGCAGTAAGGGGGACCTTCCAGCACTTAAACAATCTTCCCCTCAACACAGGTAGCCTTGCACTCTGGTGCAAGAGTGCCTGCGTTGGAGCTAGCCAGCTTAATTTAGCGCTAGTGCAGGGGGAAACACAGGGCTGCACCATATTCTAGTAAATATGGTGCAGCCCAGAGTTTCTTAAGTGACAAAGCATGTTCATGTTGTTAGCCTTCTTGGCTTAACAACGCGCTTCACCACTTTCTTGTAAATATGCCCCACAATCTTATTTTGTGGACAGTCCCCCCATTGTCAGTTGCAGTTTTGAGCACAGCTTCATGTGTTGAGCTCCAGTATGTCTTTATATACATCCAACTACGACAGGAGGTGTTCATCAGTGATTTTTAATTGGAGCTTGTTGATTTTACTAAAGGTGTGGTGATATCCGGTAGTGTAGAGTAAGATTGATAGATCTGCTGACAAAAAAGACATCAGTGAATGAGAACGCTAATGCACTAAAATAACGTTTACAATGAAACAACTAAATGAAACATGATAATGAAAATTCAAGTTTGCTACTTGAAATACAGGTTCTGGAGATTAAGTGCGACATTACCTACCCTGGGCAACTGAGGGAACGATGTACCTGGAGATCAGATTAACTAGAGACGTGGGGGCATAGTAGCAAGGGCAATATTGCCGCTTTAGCTGGACTTTTTCCCGCTAAAGCGGCGATATTTTTATCGCCATATTAGCAAGCTGTCGCTAACAGCAGTTAGCGACAGCTTTTAGGCGATAGCTACAGGTTTGGGGACCGCTTTGCATGTCAGTGATATTTATCGCTAATGACATGCAAAGTGGGCGTACCCAAACTGTTAGCGACTGAAAACAGTCGCTAACACAGCTATCACCCATTAGCAAGGCAGGCGAAGCGATAAACAAAATCAGGCTAAGCGCGATTATCGCTATAAACTAACGCCTGCTAAAAAGTTGACTTACCTGTATAGTCAATGGGGGGTGGATTATCAGATTAAGCTCGCATCGGCTTTAATGCGAGAATATCGCTGGATTTGCAGCGATATTCTCGCATTTCGCCGCTATCGCTGGATATTTTAGCACAATGGAGAAAAACGTTGTTAATACCATGTTTTCTCTGCTAAAATATCCATTGATAAAAAAAAAACGCTAACCACGTTTAGCTATAAATATCGCTATTTCTTGCTATTAGGCCCCCTGGTGATGATGGTTGGTGTAATTTCACAGGAGCTTTTAGGCAAATAGAACAGGACTTAAGGAAGTAGAAGTAGAGCAAATTGATGTTTCAAAAGTAATGTTGTATAAAGGATGTCTAACCATTTTCAGTAAATGAATATGCAGATTGCCAAGAGTGGCCCTGGAAGAAAGTTCCAAAACGCAAGGTTACATTTTGTATTGAAAGATCTTAAAGTGAAAACCCCCAACATATTGCCAATCACGCCGAAAGCAATGGGAACTAAGGGGCATATTATCAAGCACGACGTTAAAATTATCGCCGTTTTAGCAGCAGAAAACTGCCGCTAAAGAGTTGATAATGGGCTTGATAATATGACGTAAAGAAATCCAATAGAAGCCCATGTTTGACACCAGAGCATGGGCTTCTATTGGAATTCTCAAGGGCATATTATCAAGCCCATTATCGCCACTTTAGTGGCAGTTTTCTGCCCACAATCATTTGAGGGCATATTTACTAGGATGGCAATAAATAAATGCAAAGCGCGCTTAGCGCTTGTTTATTTATCGCCGTCTATGGCAGGAATGTATTGCCCTGGTAACGCATTATTAACAACACATTTCTCCAGGGCGATAATATTCCAGGGAAATGGGCCAACATCGCTTGCTTTCCAAAACAGAGATAGCCTTGTTGATACGACCCTGTGGTCGTATCACCGTAATCCACCTCCCATGTTAGCTATGCCTTAGTCAGGAATTAAACAGACGTTAAATTCCTGCGTTAAGGCATAGTTAACAGGATTTAAAATATCGCTACCCCTCGTTGATGATATCACGAAGCTGGGGTACCGATATTTTCCCATGGTGTTTTGTTAGGCACGCCTCCTTTGCATCTCATTAGAGATGCAAAGCGAAGCGTGAACAAAACGGGAGCTGAGTTAAGGAAACACACGCTAGCGTGTCTTTGCAAATAATGCAACATAATTATCGCCGCTTTTCGCCCAAAAACGGACACTAAAGCGACGATAATTATATCTGCAGCCCTTGATGATATGCCCCTTAGTGCCTAGGGGCCTCATTTATGAGGTCCCTTGCACCATCGGAACGTCACTTTTTGTGACGTTCTGTGGTGCAGAAGCCTGCGTGATATTTATCAGGCAGCACAAAGCCACTTTTTTTGGCTTAAATGCTGCCTGCTAAATATCAGTCCCTTTAACGCAGTGTTCTGCGTTAAAGGGCGTGCAATGAGTGTTGCTGGGGGCGTTCCCAACAACATCCATGGCCTTTTGACACTGCCCCAGATTTACGAGAAATTGTAAATCTGAGGCAGTGCCAAAAACTTACTCCTCCCCAGGGAAGGCGTAAGGGAGGCGCAAAGGGGAGAAATATCTTTATTTCTCCTTGTTTTTCCGTTTTCTATGTGAGCTGCATTCTGCAGCACACATAGAAAGAGGAAAATCCTCCTGTGATTATTTTTGTACAGAAAGGTTTACCTTCCTGTACAAAAATAATCATCCCCGCAACGCAGGCACCCTTGCACCATTGTGCAAAGGTGCCTGTGTTGGCGCAGGTAGCCCATTTTGCGCCTGCGCAGGGGAAAACGACAGGAATGCGCCGTATCTTATAGATACAGCGCATTCCAGCCCTTTTCTTTTGTCGTAGGGAAGCGCAGCAGGAAGGCCAGCTGCGTTTCCCTACAGCAAAACATCATAAATGAGGCCCCCTACTCTTTGAGTTTGACTAAGCATGCGCTTCAGAAAGATCACGTACATATATCTATATTTGAAAACAGCCTGAGTCCTTTTTATAAATACTGAGCATTTGTGTGAGCTTTTAAAAAATGAAAAGATTCAGAGAGGGTATAAAAGTCAGAAATGTTATCTGTGTTTTCTTCATTTATTAGTAAATCAGAAAGGCTTCCTTCCCCAAATGACCGGATGATTGTAGGACTGTTTTGGTGAAATAAATCAATCGTTCGTATGGCATTCTTGAAAAAAGCATAGGGCCTCATTTATGAGGCCATGCGTCACTTTTACGCCGCCGGTGCGTCACTTTTTGTGAGGCACCAGCAGCATAAAAAATGTGCCTTGTTGCACCATATTTACAAAGTGACGCATCTACCTAGATGCGTCACTTTGTAAACCCCTGCGCTACATTATATCTACGCCAGGAATAATGTATGCAGGGGGGGCGTTCTGACGCAAGAAAGGGTCATGGAAGTGACGCAGTGAAATCTATACTGCGCCACTTCTAGGACACAAATGCGTCAATTTCTTACGCCTGCCTCACAGCAGGCGTAAGACTGACGCAGGCCCTTTCACATGGGGCTTGCCCCATGTGAAAGGATACATTGCTGTAGTTGCGTCACTTTTGTGACACACTCCAACAATGCGTCACTTTTGCGCCATACAAATACGTCAGAAATACTGACGTATCGGTAACTCCTTGCGCCATGATGCGTCATACTGTTAATATGACGCATCATTGGTGTAGCAAGGAGGACGCAGTGAAAAGTGACGCATCGCTGTTTTCACACAGCGATGCGTCACTTTTCATAAATGAGGCCCATAGTACTTAATATTTACAGCATTCTCAGAGTCAAACATTGTTGCATTAATGCAATCTTCACAAATACACTGCCCATAATTAGAATATGAAAAACATCTAAATGGTGCCTGGCCCCGGACAATAACAAGACTACACATCTTCTTCATGCATTGTTTTGTTTCAATCCCGCCACTGGGCTAAGAAGCAGGCGGTGGTCTGTGACTATTTCAGAAATTTTATAAAAGTGAAAACAAGAAGAGAAAACTGATAATGGTGATACTTCTTGCTCACTAAGGGGCAGATAGATTTACAAGCCCCTTGCGCCACTTTTGCGTCACTTTTAACATGGGAAAAGTGACGCAAAAGTGGCGCAAGGGGCTTGTAAATCTGTCCCTAAATGTTTGTTTCAATCCTTTCCAGTCAGCGGACGGAGCAGCAGATTCTCCCCGCTGTCGTAAGTGCAGAAATATGGAAGTAGGATGCGGGGGAAACGAGCAGGAGGAAAACTGAAGATCTGAGATTTCTCCTTCGCATCATAAAATGTGACTCTTTCTGCTTCATAGTCCAGGAAAACACTTATCACTTTTGGGGGAACCTTTGGCCTGAGATGAGTGCTGGGGGAAGTGAATGCATGGTATTCTTTGCCAGTTAAGATACCCACTGCCCAGCATCCCTTCTCAGGCGAGGGTGCAGCCCTCCCCTTCCTGTTCACAGATTCATCACAAACCCCCATTTCCCACCCCACACTCCCCACCTCCACCTCCCAGTAATGCCTCCCAGAGGTGAGCCTCTCCCGTCCGAGGACACAAGGTGATCTGTTGAATCTGGCAGGAGTATCGGGTAGATCCAGTTCGGAGTCCTCGAGCCATATCGCGCTTCTCCCATTCTCAGACAGGGCAAGGCGCGGATTGGCGGTGTCAGGATCCATTGTTATCTGAGCTAAGGAATAGAAAGCATTACAGACATGGTGAAACATCACATAACACACACATGCACACTCTGCAATAAACGTATAGAAGGGGCAAAGGGGCATATTATCAAGGACCGGTGTTAAAATTATCGCAGTTTTATCGGCAGGAAACTGCCGATAAAACGTCGATAATGGGCTTGATAATACGCCCTTGTTAATTCCCATAGAAGCCCATGTTCTTGCGTTAACATGGGCTTCTATGGGAATTAACAAGGGTGTATTATCAAGCCCATTATTGCCATTTTATCTGCAGTTTCCTGCCAATAAAACGGAGATAATTTTAACACCGGTCCTTGATAATAAGCCCCAAACTTCCTATTAATCAGAGCCGCTTCCAAGGAGCTATATAGCTGTGGTTTTTTAAAAAACATTTTGATCTTTCTGCGCCCAAAGAAAAAATAGTGCATTTATATGAAATGTGAAGTAGCAGAGTGTATATCTAGGACGTCATCCAGTGATCATGTCTACATTATAGAAATAATTTGCACATCGTTTTTAGCATTTTAGTTACCTTCAAGGTTTTTTTTTATTTAGCCACAAAATAAAATTGAACAAGCATTTGCAATGCAATAGGTCTCGCATTATTAAAGTTTGAGCTATTGGCATTGCTAATAATAATGCAACACCAAAAGCTTAAACTCGCATAAATGCAAGACCTATTGCATTGCAAATGCTTGTTTAGGACTTGTGCCCTGAAGCTGCATAAGAGCCCATTCCGCAGTTGCGGAAGTCACAGCTGAGCCGTGATGACGCTGCTGCAGCATGCTCGGTCACTAGCTGTACACATGGTTGGACTGACGCTTAGAGTTTCAGATTACGGCAAGTATCAGAGATGGAGTCCCTGTGATTGGACCCTCAAGAAAAAGACGAATTATTGACAGTACGAGACCCACTGGTGACCTTCTAGTTTACCAGAGCCGTGGGGATTTTAAGAGCTAATCAGCTGCTCTGTGACATTTCTGTGTTCGCGGCATTGCATGCGTCATACGGGACCCTAAATCCAACAGAAGAAAGTTGCAATTAGGGGCTTGTATAGTATTGGATAGGAGTACATCATATTACTATGA
Source organism: Lissotriton helveticus (assembly GCF_964261635.1). NCBI lineage: Eukaryota > Metazoa > Chordata > Amphibia > Caudata > Salamandridae > Lissotriton > Lissotriton helveticus. The sequence continues at coordinate 655,990,346 of NC_136073.1, read as the reverse complement.
TGTAACGGACCCCAAAATTGGAAGGTTAGGTGATATTTGTAAGAAAAGTGACAGTTGTGGCAGACCGGAGGAGAGAGAACAGCCTGTATAACAAGGTTGCTGGAAAAAGGTGTTACTTACAATTTGGAGTCGGATGTCTTCAATGGACACCATAAAGTGGCAACAAGAGCAACCTTGGGGCATATTATCAAGGGGTTTTATCTCCGCTTTTTTGGCTTTAAAAGCCAAGAACGCCGAGATAAAATTATCTCCCTATTACCTAGCTGTCGCTAACACCAGTTAGCGACAGCTAGTAGGAGATAGCGACCATCTTGGTCCCCACTTTGCATGTCAGTGATATTTATCACTAATGACATGCAAAGTGGGCGTGACAAGATGTTAGCGACTGGAAACAGTCGCTAACATTGCTATCTCCTATTACAAACTTTTGGAGATATTCGCGCTAAGCGCGAATATCTCCAAAAGCTAACACCTGCCCCTGAGCAGTTCTTAGCCATGTTATCCAATGGGAGGTGGATAACATGGCTAAGAGCATTAGCTCGATAATGCATGAATATCGCTGACTTTTCAGCGATATTCATGCATTGCGGCCGTTTTTTATCGCATTTGCGATAAACCTTGGTAATACCAAGGTTTATCTGCGGTAAAAATCGCCGCAGCTTAGCGGTAAAATTTTCTCTCTAGCCAAGCAATAGCGATAATTATCGCTATTGCTTGGTAATATGCCCCCTTGTGTTTACCTGCACATTCTTCTGTGAGGTAAAGAATTTCACCAAGTCAGCAAAAGGCTTAGAAATAGGCGATAAGAAGTCTGCCATTGTCTCTTCAGGAAATACTTGCTATAGTTTCTGTAGTGAGCCACACGGCCCCTACAACAATTTGTAGCAGACAACTCCCTGGGCTGGGCACGGACCAGGGAGTATAAATAAAGGTGACGTCAGGGGCACTTGACCTGGCGGCACAGTGGAACTCAGAAGTGTCCTGATTAAGCTGCGACGAATGTGTTAGGCCCCCAGTAATATTAGTGCCCACGTAGACACCCCCATTGAAATTACACTCACCGCTGGTTCCCTGCTGTGACCCAGAAGACTACAGTTTCAACACTTCAAAGACAGACGTACTTTAAAATACGAGTAAAGCGGAATTCAGTTGGAAAAGGGAAACAATAAAAAGGTACATTGATGAAACATCAACATGACTAACATTGTTGTGTTGGTTGTGTGTGGTTGCGTGTGGTTGTGGTTGTGTGTGTGGTTGTGTGGTTGGTTGTGGTTGGTTGTGTGTGTGTGGTGTATGTGTGTGGTTGTGTGTGTGGTTGTGTGTGTGGTTGTGTGTGTGAGTGTGTGTGGTTGTGTGTGTGTCATTGTGTGTGTTTATGTGTGTGCGGTTGTGTGTGTGGTGTGTGTGTATGTGGTTGTGTGTGTGGTTATGTGTGGGGTTGTGTGTGTGGTTGTGTATGTGTGGTTTTGTGTGTGTGTTTGAGTGTGTGTACTTGTGTGTGTGGTTGTGTGTGTTTGTGTATGTGTGGTTGTGGGTGTGGTTGTGTGTGTGTGGTTGTGTGTGGTTGTGTGTGTGGTTGTGTTTGTGATTGTGTGTGGTTGTGTGTGTGCTTGTGTGTGTGTGTGTGGTTGTGTGTGTGGTGTGTGTGTGTGGTTGGGTGTGGTTGTGTGTGTGTGGTTGTGTGTGTGTGGTTGTGTGTGGTTGTGTGTGGTAGTGTGTGTGTGTGGTTGTTTGTGAGGTTGTGTGTATGTGTGTGTGGTTGTGTGTGTGTTTGTGTGTGGTTGTGTGTGGTTGTGTGTGTGTGGTTGTGTCTGTGTGTGGTTGTGTGTGTTGTTGTGTTTGTGGTTGCGTGTGTGTGTGGTTATGTGTGTGGTTGTGTGTGTTTGTGTGTGTGGTGGTGTGTGTGTGTGGTTGTCTGTGTGTGTGGTTGTATGTGTGGTTGTGTTTGTGTGGTTGTGGTTGTGTGTGTGGTTGTGGGTGTGGTTGTGTGTGTGGTGTGTGTGGTTGTGTGGTTGTGTGTGGTTGTGTGTGTGGTTGGGTGGTTGTGTGTGTGGTTTTATGGTTGTGTGACTGTGTGTGTGGTTGTGTATGTGTGTTTGGTTGTGTGTGTGTGTGTGGTTGTGTGTGTGTGGTTGTGTGTGTGCTTGTGTGTGTGTTTGTGTGTGGTAGTGTGTGTGTGTGTGGTTGTGGAAACTAGGCAGACGTCCCATGGTGGAACTATTAAATAGTTGTGTGTGGTTATGTGTATGTGTGGTTGTGTGTGTGTGTGTGCTTGTGGTTGTGTATGTGGTTGTATGTGTGGTTGTGTGTGTGGTTGTGTGTGTGTGGTTGAGTGTGGTTGTGTGTGTGGTTGTTTGTGTTTGGTTGTGTGTGTGGTTGTGTGTGTGTTGTGTTTGTGGTTGTGTGTGTGGTTGTGTGTGTGTTTGTGTGTGTGTCGGTGTGTGGTTATGTGTGGTTGTGTGTGTTTGTGTGTGTGGTTGTGTGTGTGTGTTTGTATGTGTGGTTGTGTGTGTGTGGTTGCATGTGTGGTTGCATGTGTGGTTGCATGTGTGGTTGTGTGTGTGGTTGTGTGGTTGGGTGTGGTTGTGTGTGTGGTTGTGTGGTTGTGTGTGGTTGTGATTGGTTGTGGTTGTGGGTGTGGTTGTGGGTGTGTGGTTGTGTGTATGTCCGTAGTTGTGTGTGTTTGTGGTTGTGTGTGTGGTTGTATGTGTATTGTTGTGTTTGTGGTTATGTGAGTAATTGTGTGGTTGTGTGCGTGGTTTGTGTGTGGTTGTGTGTGTGTGGGAGTGTGGTTGTGTGTGTGGTTGTATGCGTGGTTGTGTGTGTGGTTGTGTGGTTGTGGGTGTGGTTGTGGTTGTGTGTGGTTCTGTGTGTATTTGTGTTTGTGTGTGTGGTTGTGTGTGTGTTGTTGTGGGTATGTGTGGTTGTGTGTAGTTGTGTGTGTGGTTGTGTGTGTGCTGTTGTGTTTGTTATGTGTGTGGTCATGTGTATGTGTGTGATTGCGTGTGCGTGTGTGGTTGTGGTTGTGAGTGTGGTTGTAGTTGTGTGTGTGGCTGGGTGTGATTTTGTGTGTGTGTGGTTGTGTGTATGGTTGTGTGTGGTTGTGTGTGTGTGGTTGTGGGTGTAATTGTGTGTGTGTGGTCGTGGGTGTAATTGTGTGTGTGTGGTTGTGTGTGTGGTTGTGTGGTTGTATGTGTGTGTGGTTGTATGTGAGGTTGTGTGGTTGTATGTGTGGTTGTGTGTGTGGTTGTGTATGTGGTTGTGTGTGTGTGGTTGTGTATGTGTGTGGTTGTGTGTGTGGTTGTGTGTGTGTGTGGCTGTGTGTGTTTGTGTGTGTGGTTGTGTGTGTGGTTGTGTGTGGTTGTGGTTGTGGTAGTGTGTGTGGTTGTGGGTGTGGTTGTGTGGTTGGGTGGTTGTCTGTGTGTTTTGTTGTGTGTGGTTGGGCGTGTGTGTGTGGTTGTGTGTGTGTGTGTGTGGTTGTGGTTGTGTGTGGGGTTGTATGTGTGATTGTGTGTGTTTGGTTTTGTGTTTGGTTGTGTGGTTGGGTGCCATTGTTTGTGTGTGGTTGTGTGTGTGTGTGGTTGTGTGTGATTATGGGTGTGGTTGTGGTGTGTGTTTGGTTGTGTGGTTGGGTATGGTTGTTTTTGTGTGGTTGTGTGTGTGTGGTTATGGTTGTGCGTGTGGTTGTGTTTGTTTTTTTAATTTTTTTTATTGAGAGTTCATATGAGCATAAAAAACAGTACCTATCAGTTTCATTTAAAAGTTAAAAGAAACTATAAAATACATACACAACAAAGTGAAAACATATGCTAAGTGCTAATGCTGGGAGAGGATATTTCTTATAAAGTGCACAGGGCATATTCCTTATAAGGTGCAATGTGCATTGAACAATATAATAGATAAACCCATTAACATTCAAAAACACTCCATAGTTTATCATATTTTTTGATTGCCCCTCACTTTAGTGCATATTTTCTTTCCTTTCCCTGAACTTTTACTATTTTAGCTTTCCAAGCATTAAAAGTCGGAACTTTATCTGTTTTCCACAATTGTAGAATAAGTGACCTTGCTACCAGGGATACCATAAATAATGACTCATCATATGGAGTGGAGTTAAGGGAACAACCTATAACCGAAATTGATTTGTCAATAGAAATTTGGGTATCTATAGTGTTTCTGAGATATTTTTCGATATCTTTCCAAAGTTTCTGTATTCCGGTACATTCCCATATAATATGTTTCCAATTACCCTTTTCTTTGCAACGAAAACACTCATCCTCTACTTGGGGGTATACTTTGTGAAGGAACGAGGGTGTTCTATAAATTAGCCATTTAGAAAAGAATGGCATCCGTTTGAAGTTAGCACCTCGGAATAATGATTTATTAAATGTATTACTTTTGTCCCGTGTGGTTGTGTTTGTGTGTGTGGTTGTGGTTGTGTGTGTGTGGTTGCGTGTGTGGTTGCGTGTGTGGTTGTGTGTGGGGTTGTGTGTGTGGTTGTGTCTGTGTGGTTGTGTGTGGTTGTGTGGTTGGGTGTGTGTTTGTGTGTGTGTATGGTTGTGGGTGTAATTGTGTGTGTGTGTGTGGTTGTGTGGTTGGGTGGTGGTGTGTGTGTGTGTGGTTGTATGCGTGGTTGTGTGTGTGGTTGTGGTTGTATGTGTGGTTGTGTGTGTGGTTATGGTTGTGTGTGTGGTTGTGTGTGTGTGGTTTTGTGTGTGGCTGTGTGTGTTTGTGTGTGTGGATGTGTGTGTGGTTGTATGTGTGGTTGTGGTAGTGTGTGTGGTTGTGTGTGTGGTTGTGTGTGTGATTGTAAGGTTGTGTGTGTGTATGGTTGTGGGTTTGGTTGTGTGTGTGTGTGTGGTTGTGTGTGGTTATGTGTGTGTGTTGTGTGTGGTCATGTGTGTGGTTGTGTGTGTGGTTGTGTGTGTGGTTATGTGTGTGGTTGTGTGTGTGGTTGTGGTTGTGGTTGTGAGTGTGGTTGCGGTTGTGTGTGTGGTTTTGTGTGTGGTTGTGTGAGTGGTTGTGTGTGTGGTTGTGTGTGGGGTTGTGTGTGTGGTTGTGTGTGGTTGTGTGTGTGGTTATGTGGTTGTGTGTGGTTGTGTGTGTGGTTGTGGGTGTGTGGTTGTGTGGTTGGGTGTGGTTGTGGTTGTATGTGTGGTTGGGTGTGTGGTTGTGGTTGTTTGTGTGGTTGTGTGTGTGTGGTTGTGGTTGTGTATGTGTATGTTTGTGGGTGTGGTTATGTGTGTGGTTGTGTGTGGTTGTGCATGTGTGTGTGGTTGTGTGTGTGACAGTAATACTAAAAGCATCTCAAAATAAAGGAACACAAATATCGAGTTTGGAGAAAGAGAAAGCACATTGTAAGTCAAACGGGCGCAGCAAAGCATTGACACAACAACAAAACAAGATATCTTAGCAAAGACTCAGTGCTGATAATGGATACACACAGCCCATCATCTTAAGAATTTGATTGCAACAAATGTGCACTCAAACCTGCCCCTGCCTTGTGAGTTGCACACCATATTTTATGAGTTATAACTGCTGCACCCACCAAAGAGCTTTGAGATCTAAAGCGCAACATAGGTCTAATCGACTAACCAGTCGCCAACATGCTGTGCTTTTAAAGAGAATGTTGGTACTATGTCACTTCCGCCACCTACGGAATTGGAGGTTTGCAAGAACGCGGAAGAAGCGAGGCAGCCGGACCAGTAAAGGAGAGCGCCTTAATTTGAAACAGTAAAAAGGGAGGATACCTCAGAATAGAAGCACGAAATTTGGAAGAACTGAACCTACATAGGCTCGGCAGGAAGCCGTTGATTCAGCACACTGCAGCACCAACTGGGTGTAAAAAGGCGTCCTAACATAAATTCCAGCCCTGAAGAAGACCTTTATAACACGGAGTGCTTGGTCCCACCTATATAAGGTCGAAATGCGTCGGCACTGACTAGATAGTGGTTCGGAGCAAACTAGGATAAGGAGACACTGACCCTCCCCGGGCAGTCCAGTGGAAACTTTCCAGTTCCCCCATAAACAGCCTGTGAAAATAATCCCCGACCCTATACAGGACCCTGAATTTAGGATATCCTGAGGACTCAGTTAGATTTGGTCCCAGGACTTCTTGCTTTTAAGAGTATAGGACAACAAAAGCGTAATTGATAATTGAGTTTGTGCACCCAAAACAAACCTTTTCTGAAATATAATTGTTTAGTGAGACTTGTTAACATATTGTGTATATATATCTCTGTCTCATTTATTTTGAGTGTGTTTAGACATTATATTTAGGTAAATGTCCTACATATGAGTGTCTTTGTATATAAATGTTTTCATGTGTTAATACAGTAAAAGGAGACGTGTAAATATATCTGATGTAAGAAACTCTCAAAAAAGAAAAAAATGATTGAAGTTAATAACAAAAATTAATTGTTGCCTTAAGTCAATAAAAAGGACTTTTGCAGCCAAAATAAATAGTTTGATCATTGGTATCAGAGGTATTCTTGTTTATGAATTTTAAAGAGAACGTGCCAAACGTTTTCAGCTTCCTCATCATGAAAGCGCCAACGAAAGGACTCCCTGAATGGTGCAATGGACATGAAGCAGCCGCTGCGATCAGAATTAAACATTGTGAACGTTGTCCAATTTCACGGTAACATTTTCTTAATGTTCCTTAAGTCACAAAACAGTAATACTAAAAACATCTCATAATAAAGGAACACAAACATAGAGTTTGTGGAAAGAGAAAGCACGTTGAGGCAGCGATGGAAGAGAAATGTAATGTGGGCGTGATATTGCCTGACAGAGATGCACCAAATGGGAGAATCCCGAACGCTTGTAAGCGCGAAGGCGGGGGAGGGGCGGAGGCAGGGAGCAAGCGAGAGGAAAGACAGATGGAGCTGAAGGCTGGCGGTTCGCGCGTACACGCTCCCGTGAACACAAGCTTGTCACCAGCCAGCAGCACTTTGAAAACTCACCTAATAAAGTCTCTCCGAGCAGCGCATGCGCCCTGACTCAGCAAGACCTAAAAAAGGGGGCCTGCCCTGCTTTGTAGCTGCTGTTGAAGTGTGAAGATCTGGGACTCTGCAGGGGGGCCCCAGGGACACTTCACCAGCAGCTAAAATGCAGGGCAGGCCACCGTCCCTTGTGTACTTGAACTCCACTTGGATTATGTAATGGTTTTAATTTACAAAGAGATGCATCCACTTGGAAGTTACCTGGCACTACAGATCCCACACAGCCGCAGTGGAAGGACACGCCCAGTGGGGCGGGATCTGTTTGAACATGTGCACTAAAGAAGGCGTACCTTTGTTACCTCAACCTATGCCTTTGAAGAAGAGAGCCGTAGCTCTCGAAATGCGTCTGTTTGCATTTCTTTAAGGACACCTGTGACACAGAGCCTGCTGGCATGCTGCTGGAAATGAATTAAATGAAGTTTTTGGATCCATTTCGTGTGGTTTCTTCCAAATTGGGTTTCCTGCTTTGATGGATATGTTAACGGTCGTTCCCGGTCGTGGAATGAAACCCACTGCAAAAGCAGATCCAGGCTGATACCTACTCAGGTCAACCACGGAACGAAATGATCTGGGACTCTGCAGGGTAGCCCCAGGGACACTTCATCAGCAGCTACAAAGCAGGGCAGGCCCCGTCCCTTGTGTGCTTGAACTCCACTTGGATTATGAAATGGTTTTAATTTACAAAGAGATGCATCCACTTGAAAGTTACCTGGCACTACAGATCCCACACAGCCGCAGTGGAAAGACACGCCCAGTGGGGCGGGATCTGTTTGAACATGTGCACTATAGAAGGAGTCCTTTTGTTACCTCAACCTATGCCATTGAAGAAGAGAGCCGTAGCTCTCGAAACGCGTCTGGCTTTTGCATTTCTTTAAGGACACCTGTGATGCAGAGCCTGCTGGCAAGCTGCTGGAATTGAATTAAATGAAGTTTTTGGATCCATTTCGTGTGGTTTCTTCCAAATCGGGTTTCCTGCTTTGATGGGTATGTTAACGGCCGTTCCCAGTCGTGGAATGAAACCCACTGCAAAAGCAGATCCAGGCTGATACCTACTCGGGTCAACCACGGAACGAAAAGATCTGGAACTCTGCAGGGGGGCCCCATGGACACTTCACCAGCAGCTACAAAGCAGGGCAGGCCCCCGTCCCTTGTGTACTTGAACTCCACTTGGATTATGTAATGGTTTTAATTTACAAAGAGATGCATCCACTTGGAAGTTACCTGGCACTACAGATCCCACACAGCTGCAGTGGAAGGACACGCCAGTGGGGCGGGATCTGTTTCAACATGTGCACTATAGAAGGCGTCCCTTTGTTACCTCAACCTATGCCATTGAAGAAGAGAGCCGTAGCTCTCGAAACGCGTCTAGCTTTTGCATGTCTTTAAGGACACCTGTGACGCAGAGCCTGCTGGCAAGCTGCTGGAATTGAATTAAATGAAGTTTTTGGATCCATTTCCTGTGGTTTCTTCCAAATTGGGTTTCCTGCTTTGATGGATATATATATATACTGTGACTGTGATCAAGGGCACCCCGCCCGAAACGCGTCAGTTTTCTTTCTCTGTTAAGCGTTGCTTAATAAAACTTTTGCCTGAATATTGGATTCGTGGAGTTGCCTGCTTTCCTGGGGACCCGGGACGGCAGTCTTGCTTCTTCTTGTTTTCGAGATATATATATATATATATATATATATATATATATATATATATATATATATATATATATATATATATATATATATATATATTCACTGAAAAAACCATAGGTTATAGACCATATATAGTTAGGAATTAGCATTTAAAAAACCTTATTTTACTCACACAAAACCATTGAAATTCCATATATAGTTAGTTGCACTAACTATATATCGCACACCCGCAATCCACTGCTGATGATGTCACATATTACATCATTCATGACATGGTCAGTGACATCACTGATGACATCACTGATGACATCTCAAATGACATCACTGATGACATCACTGATGACAACATCCAGTGACTGTATGTTTCTGTAAAGTTAAAATGTGTCTTACATATTGAAGAATGAGTGGAAGTATAAGTGTCTGGACAAAGGATTTAGTAGGTGCATGACTGAATGTATGAGTGAGTGATTAAATGTGTCTCACTGAGTGCATGGGTTAGTGACTAAAGTGTCTTAATTTGTGCATCATTATGTCTGTTGTTCTGTAAACTGCTACATGTGTTGATCAGTAGCTATATGATTAACTATATGGGTTACTGATTGATTGTCCAAGTATTTGTATGGGAGACTGAGTGTGTGTGTGGCTGGCTGGGAGGTGTGTGACTCTGTGCAGATCAATGTGTACTTATATCAATGATTGTATAACAAGGTAAGTATGTGTTAGTATATGTTTGAAAATGTAAGGTGCTCTATGTTTAACTGTATAGACAAGAAAATGGAAGTGTGATTGATTCTTTACAGGACTGACTAGGTGTGTGAGTAACTCCATGGATGAGTGGCAGAGTGTGAGTGTCTGTATAGGTGTATGAGTGCATATGATAGTGTTGTAAAGATGAGTGATTGTATGTATGAATGATTGTATGGGTGAATGAGTGAATGTGTGTGTAGACGTAGGAATCAGTGAGTACATATGTAGTAACTAGTATTGGTGTGTCAATGGTTTCAAAAATTATACTCTGTATTTAACACTGGGTGAAACAGAGGTTATATTAAAATGTGAGGAGATGCATTGTATTGTCACATGAATGATATCATCAGTGATGTGGTCATTGATGTCAAATGAGATGTCATCAGTGATGTCATCAGTGATGTCATTTGAGATGTCATCAGTGATGTCATCAGTGATGTCACTGACCATGTCATGAATGATGTAATATGTGACATCATCAGCAGTGGATTGCGGGTGTGCGATATATAGTTAGTGCAACTAACTATATATGGAATTTCAATGGTTTTGTGTGAGTAAAATAAGGTTTTTTAAATGCTAATTCCTAACTATATATGGTCTATAACCTATGGTTTTTTCAGTGAATTTTCAAGGTTTTGTAAATGCTAATTCCTAACTATATATGGTCTATAACCTATGGTTTTTTCAGTGAATTTCAATGGTTTTTTAATAGCAAATATCATAAGCTGTCGAATGTCAAGTACGTGGTAAGTGAAAACATTTTCGTGTTTATGCACACTGATCTGCTTTGAATGGTGCCCCCCCCCCTCATTTCTATTAGGAGTACTCTCTCTTTGCACATAGTGAAGGGTAGTTAACGCAGGCCTTTGCCCCCGTTGTAATACGTCGTGCCTGCTTCTCTCTCCATTTGATTGATTGTTATCCAAGTATTTACTGTTTTAGAATTGGTTCTCTTTGGTTCATTCTCTATTTACAAACAAACACAGAGTCGCAATACTCTGTTTAGTCTTTGCAGATAACGAAAAATCGTGTAAAAAAAAAAGAAAAGGAATCGAGCAAAATCAGTAGGCCACTAATGGGATCTCTTTTTGACCTCGCTAAAATAGAAACATTAGGAACAACCCCTCATGACAAATACAAAACTAGTGAAATGAACTGAACTCCACACAATGATGGCTGCAAAACAGCTCGGCTCCGCCACCCACCCCACCCAAAATAACGATAAAGAGCGGCTGCCATGATTGGTTGCGGAATGGCCACGACGGAGCTACGAAATGGTGCTGCTCTCATGCTAACCCCAGCTTCAGTCTGAAACATCCAGAAACACTGTAGACTACCAATTCGATCAGTTCCGGTAGCGCCCCAATGTAACCCGGTAGAGAAGAACTAGCCCTCCCCTCTTTGACTAATGGTTCTTGTTGCCTGTCCCTTCTGTTGTCATTTAACAGAACTATTTAGCCTGCTGAAAGGGGTTGTGTTCCGACCGCTGGTTGGTGGAGACATTTTGACTATATTCTGGACCTGCGTTGTCGCGTAATGCGTCATATGACGCGCCGCGTTAGCGCATCCGGAAGTCATCCGGGGCGCGCAGCGCGTAACGTAAGCATAACAAGTCATGTGACTTGTTAATAAAACTTTTCATTGGTTCATTTTACTTTTCTTATTCTAATGATGAAAGGCTTGGTCATATGACCTAAAAATTACGCTTTTTATTACTTCCGAACATTATTTTTTCTTAAATATATGTTATAATGTTCCAGGCTAATGTACTTTCCCGGAAAATTTACAACTGTCCTGCAAGTAAAATATATTCTTTTTTCGAGAAAAAGACCGTTTCTTCGTCCCATGACGGAGCCGTTGAGCAAAAGAGGGTCGACCTGCTGTCTTAGTCGCCGATACGCCTGAATATGAGATTCTTATCGATCACTTTATGTTGCAGGAATAGAAAACACAACAGCCCTTGACCATTTATCTTTACTGCGTTCCTTCGTATTATACCTTTTACCCTTCATGTAATTGGTCTGCTTTATTTCACTTGCCTTTTAATGATTCTAAAACAGTGACTATTATTAAAAACTTTACCAATGTATATACTACTACCATGTTTTCTTTTAAAAACCTTTATTGTGAAAATTTCATTATACAAATACGAGCCTATAACCACGTGGGCCGGCCACGGAGCAAACTGTAATCGTATATGATGAGTAGACATTTACACTGTAGAGGAACGTAACGGGCGGGCCATTAGGTTGCAAGAACTAAGGTGTCTAACAGTTACGGAATCGGTGGACGTACATTTTATAATTAAAATACGACAGGGCCAGTTACAATAAAATTATCTAGATATACATTTGCGGGCAAGTACCATGGGTGACGTTAATTCTAACTTTCAATAGTACAGTAATCAATAACACATCAGAACTTAATATCAATAGGGATGTCGAAATATTCAATCAATTCTCGTCCCCGCCCGCCATGTGCTTCAAAACTGCATACGTATCTCGTGATTTCAAGGTTCTGCAATCAGTACACAACAAGGAGTTACGAGTCCCATTTATTCCGGCGCCATTTTGGGCGAGGACGGGCAGGTCCAGGATATAGTCAAAATGTCTCTACCAACCATCGACTATGATGATGTTCATATGCTGTATTTATTAGAGTAACACTCATCTGTCCACATGAAATTAATTTGCCACAATCTAAACATGTCATTTTAATCTTTCCAAAGTTCTTCTAAATATTTGGGACCGTTTCCCTTGCCTCTGATGCTGTCAGTGCCACTTCTTTGATGAATGTACTAGCAGGTCAGGGGTTCTCCTCCAAATCTCTCTTTTATGCAGCACTATAATTAATTGGTGCCACCTCTCCATATGACGATGCATGGTATAGTTACCATAACTATATTTTTTTTCGGTTCCTCTGGAGAGTTCATCGTGGCAGATGAAGCGTGTAACGTACCGGGCATTTACCTTTTTTTGCATGTACAGGAAAGGAAAAAAAAATCGAGCGTCCGAGTTCTAAGGTGTCCCAGGGCCATTTTAGTGGACCAGGCCCAAATCCAAAGAACAGGCCGCCATTTTGAGAGTCCTGTTGCAGCCGCCTGTCGCTGTAGCATCAAGAGCAGCCGAAACTCAGCTGAATGGCAACTGAAACGGTAAAGGGGCGCCCCACTACAGCAGACGAGCCTCCACCTAGGAAGGCCCGTTCACGCCGCCTCCCCCCCCCCCCTTCGGGCACCCCACGCCGTTATTCGGAGCAGTATTGTAGGATGGCCACACCAGTGCGGCAACTTGCTAGACATCACCTCGGTGGTAACCGAATCTCAACGCCTTGTGGTGTCTTCTATTCAGAAAACATTGTTATGCTGCCTTCGACCTATTCGCCGCAAGTGCGCACGCAACTCAGCTGCATAGCTTGCTAGACACCACCTCGGTGCTAACCGAATCTCAGCGCCTTGTGGTCTCTTCTATTCCAAAAAAATTGTTGCGCTGCCTTTGGCCCCATTCGCACATCGGTCCGCTACTGACGCCATCTCACAGGCTAATGGGGCGCCCCACGCCGAGTTTCAGCATTGTAGGATGACCACACCAGTACAGCAACTTGCTAGACATCACCTCGGTGCCATCCGGATCTCGGCGCCCCACTGCAGATGAAGTGCCTCTCAACTATGAAACCACCACGGTGACATCCGGATCTTGGCGCGTTGTGCTGCCTTCGGCCTATTCGCACATCGGTCCGCTACTGACGCCATCTCACAGGCTAATGGGGCGCCCCACGCCGAGTTTCAGCATTGTAGGATGACCACACCAGTACAGCAACTTGCTAGACATCACCTCGGTGCCATCCGGATCTCGGCGCCCCACTGCAGATGAAGTGCCTCTCAACTATGAAACCACCACGGAGACATCCGGATCTTGGCGCGTTGTGCTGCCTTCGGCCTATTCGCACATCGGTCCGCTACTGACGCCATCTCACAGACTAATGGGGCGCCCCACGCCGAGTTTCAGCATTGTAGGATGACCACACCTGTACAGCAACTTGCTAGACATCACCTCGGTGCCATCCGGATCTCGGCGCCCCACTGCAGATGAAGTGCCTCTCAACTATGAAACCACCACGGTGACATCCGGATCTTGGCGCCTTGTGCTGGTTCCGGCCTATTCACACATCGGTCCGCTACTGACGCCATCTCACAGGCTAATGGGGCGCCCCACGCCGAGTTTCAGCATTGTAGGATGACCACACCAGTACAGCAACTTGCTAGACATCACCTCGGTGCCATCCGGATCTTGGCATCTCAACGCCTAGTGGTATCTTCCATACAGAAAATATTGTTGCGCTGCCTTTGGCCCCATTCGCACATCGGTCCGCAACTGACACCATCTCACAGGCCAACAGGGCGCCCCACGCCGACTTTTACCATTGTAGGATGGCCACACCAGTACAGCAACTTCCTAGACATCACCTCGGTGCCATCCGGATCTTGGCATCTCAGCGCCTTGTGGTGTCAGTCAGAAAATATTGTTGCGCTGCCTTTGGCCCCATTCGCACATCAGTCCGCTACTGACACCATCTCACAGGCCAACAGGGCGCCCCACGCCGACTTTTACCATTGTAGGATGGCCACACCAGTGCCACAACTTGCTAGACACCACCTCGGTGCCATCCGGATCTTGGCATCTCAGCGCCTTGTGGTGTCTTCTATTCCGAAAATATTGTTGCGCTGCCTTTGGCCCCATTCGCACATCGGTCCGCTACTGACGCCATCTCACAGGCCAACGGGGCGCCCCACGCCAACTTTCAACATTGTAGGATGGCCACACCAGTGCGGCAACTTACTAGACACCACCTCGGTGCCATCCGGATCTTGGCGCGTTGTGCTGCCTTCGGCCTATTCGCACATCGGTCCGCTACTGACGCAAACTCACAGGCCAACGGGGCGCCCCACGCCGACTTTCAGCATTGTAGGATGGCCACACCAGTGCTGCAACTTGCTGGACACCACCTCGGTGCCATCCGGATCTTGGCGCGTTGTGTTGCCTTCGGCCTATTCGCACATCGGTCCGCTACTGACGCCGCCTCACGTGCCAACGTATTTTCTCCGCATTTTATACCCTATGCCGCATAACAGGTCATGTGACTTGTTTATAAAACTTTTCATTGGTTCATTTTACTTTTGGTTTCCTAATGATGGAAGGCTTGATCATATGACCTAAAAACAACACTTTTCATTGGATGAAAACTTTTTTTTTTCCCAAACGATGAAAGCCCCACCTTGTTTCTGGATGTTTCAGACTGAAGCTGGCGTCAGCATGAGAGCACCACCATCTCGTAGCTCCGTCGTGGTCATTCCGCGAGCAATCATGGCAGCCGCTCCCCACCAGAAGCCTACAGGAGTCGGGGGCCCCCAAAACTTTTGATGAATCCTCAAGGCGGAGGGGACGCTTTCGAGAATGGGGTCCAAGACCTAGCAGACAAGCGTCCGATTTCCAAGGTGTCCCAGGGCCATTTCAGTGGACCAGGCCCAAAAAGGAAACAGCCTGCCGCCATTTTGAGAGTCCTGTGACAGCCGCCTATCGCTGCACCGCAAGAGTGGGCGCAACTCAGCTGAATTGCGGCTTTTGACACAGTGGACCAAAAACGGACGGAATGGCAACTGAAACGGTAAAGAGGCGCCCCACTACAACAGATGAGACTCCACCTGGAGAGGCCCGTTCACGCCGCCTCCCCCGGGGCGCCCCACGCCGTTATTCGGAGCAGCATTGTAGGATACCAAAACCAGTGCGGCAACTTACTGGACATCACCTTGGTGCCATCGTTCTGCTGCCTTGGAACTATTCGCACAACAGTTTGCTACTGATGCCCACCACCCGCGACGCCCCACGCCAGAAATCTGGACGTTGTGCTGCGTTGGGACTATTCGCACAGCCGACCGCTACTTCGTTGTTTTTCCCTAAAAATGTTTATATGTTATTACTGTTTTTGTTTTCTTGTATATATTTATAAGTTATTAAAGTTTTATAATCTTACTACTTTGTCGGAGTGCTGTATATTTTTAATGTGACACATAATTGTAAAAACTTTGATGTACAAAGAGTCATCCCTGGAATCTTCCGCTTCAGGCTCGGTCCCTTCCCCAATCACAATACAGGATGGTTTTCAGATAATAGGAACGCGTCTGCTGTGACGGATCTCATCGAGTGTGGGCCTTGATCTACTATAACTCCTTTGAAGAGGGGTGATTCTTTACAGCTGGGGCCATAAACTACATCTGCAGGGCTAGCTGATACCCTAGCACCGGCCTGGACAATCGGACACAGAGGAAAAGGAGTGTCAGAGGGTGCGGTAGTGAATAGGGCGAAAGGGAGGTGTCGGGCGGGCACAGGGTGTGATTCTCAGGGAAGAGCAGCGCAGATGGGGGGAGGTTTATTACCCATGCATAAGACAGAGAGCGGGGGTGACCACTGCCTGGGGGAGATGCTTGCGAGGGTGGGGAGCCATGCTAAGGATCGACAGCGTGCACAGAGTGGGTCTGGTCAAGGCATCTAAAATGACTGCCGTGCACGACAAAAGTGTGGCATTTGAAAAAAGACAAGATGGCGCAGACAATGTTTTTCAACACTTCCTGATTTCCTTCGAATCGAACGTTAACAGACGTTGGGGCATATTACCAAAGTTAAGCGATATTTATCCCTAACGATGCTTAGCAACGATTTTTTTACCGCTAAGCATCGTCAGAAATTATCGCAGATAAACCTTGCTATTATCAAGGTTTATCGCAAATACGATAAAAAACGACCGCAATGCATTAATATCGCTGAAAACTCAGCGATATTCATGCATTACCGAGCTAATGCTCTTAGCCATGTTATCCACCTCCCATTGGATAACATGGCTAAGAACTGCTCAGGGCAGGTGCTAGCTTTTGGAGATATTCGCGCTTATCGCGAATATTTCCAAAAGTTGATAATAGGAGATAGCGATGTTAGCGACTGTTTCCAGTCGCTAACATCTTGGCATGCCCACTTTGCATGTCATTAGTGATAAATATTACTCACATGCAAAGTGGGGCCCAAGATGGTCGCTATCTCCTACTAGCCGTCGCTAACTGGTGTTAGCAACAGCTAGGTAATACAGATATAATTTTATCTCCGCGAAGCGGAGCGCTGTTACAGATATATATCTTGTTTTTGAACGTTAATTTCTCAAAATCCACTGAAGCACATATATTGAGACCTAGCAAAGGCACATCGAGCTACCAGTCCCTACAATTTTGCCAAGTTTCGTGCAAATCCATTCAGCCGTTCGATTATTATTATTTTTTTTTTTTGCCCCGCGGGGCCCTTTTAAAACCTCCACATCAAACCTAAGAGGTCAAGGAGGATCTACTATGCCCCCTTATGGTCATTTGCCCCTTCGCTTTGGCCTCCTCTTGTCTCTCGATCCTACCGAGAGACAAGATGGCGGCCGCTACGGACTGTTTGCAATGTTTACAGACGCTGGAGAACCAATCAGCTTCGCAAACCTCCGTTACGCGAAGCGGAGCGCTGTTACAGATATATATCTTTTTTTGAACGTTAATTTCTCAAAATCCACTGGAGCACATATATTGAGACCTAGCAAAGGCACATCGGGCTACCAGTCCCTAATATTTTACCAAGTTTCGTGCAAATCCATTCAGCCGTTCGATTATTATTATTATTATTTTTTTTTGCCCCGCGGGACCCTTTTAAAACCTCCACATCAAACCTAGGGGGTCAGCGAGGATCTACTATGCCCCCTTATGGTCATTTGCCCCTTCGCTTTGGCCTCCTCTTGTCTCTCGATCCTACCGAGAGACAAGATGGCGGCCGCTACGGACTGTTTGGAATGTTCACAGACGCCGGAGAACCAATCAGCTTCGCTTCACAAAGCTCCGTACCGCGAAAAGTCCGCGAACCGGAGCGCTGCCCGGTCCGCTGTTACAGATATATATCTTTTTTTGAACGTTAATTTCTCAAAATCCACTGGAGCACATATATTGAGACCTAGCAAAGGCACATCGGGCTACCAGTCCCTACAATTTTGCCAAGTTTCGTGCAAATCCATTCAGCCGTTCGGGCTAAAAGTGAGGCCAACCGCCCTATGGAAAACTCAATGTTAAAAACACGTTTTGGGACCCCCCTTTTTTCTCGGCCCCCCCTTGACGAACCCCCCCCCAATTTTCAAGGGCTGCTCAGAAACAAAATGTACCATTTTCCTGAAAATTTCAGCCAATTCCGTCCACAAACGCCAAAGTTATTAGACATAGAATTTTCAAAAATCCCATAGAGAAAAAATCCTAACTATATATACCTACTGGCGACCGCCAGTAGGTTATATATATATATATATATATATATATATATATATATATATATATATATATATATATATATATATATATATATATATACATACATACATACATACATATATATATATATATATATATATATATATATATATATATATATATATATATATATATATATATATATATATATATATATATATATATATATATATATATATATATATATATATATATATATATATATGTACTGAAACAACAAAGGTTGCAGAGACCTTATAGTTAGGCTCACATTTCACTAGCGTACAACCAGTAATGTATAAGTTCTAGTTACCTGAGCTAACTATAATTTATGCCCATGGAATGCATGTCTTCTCACCTCACATATTACCTCACTCATAACATAGTTAGTGACGTCACTGATGACATCATCCACAAAACCACTCACACCGCATAGAACTCCTCATAAACCCACTCCTGCACAACCACTCACATACCCATTCACAGACCCATACAGCATTCACACACCCACTCACTAATCCATAGAGCCACTCACACATCCACTCACCCATACAGCAACTCACACAACCTTTAACTCACCCATACTGCCACTCATGCACCCACT
Organism: Lissotriton helveticus; assembly: GCF_964261635.1. Lineage (NCBI taxonomy): Eukaryota > Metazoa > Chordata > Amphibia > Caudata > Salamandridae > Lissotriton > Lissotriton helveticus. Next base: position 655,971,992 of record NC_136073.1, on the reverse strand, counting down.
CACTCACACATCTACTCATACAGACATGTTCACACCCACTCATACACCCATAAAGCCACTCAAACACTGAATCAGTCACCCATACAGCTATCCACACACCTACTTACTCCTCCATACAGTCACTCACAGTCACACACTCACCCATACAGTTACTCACACCCACTCACTTAGTCATATGTATAATAACACATGTACTCACTCACCTATACAGTCAGACACAAGCACACACTTACCCATATAGCCAAACTCACATTTACTCACTCACCCATGCAGTCACTTATACACCCCCACTCACTCACCCATACAACACTGATGCACCCACTCACTCACCCATACAGCTTCTCACTTACCCCATGCTATACCTATATTGCTTCTGACATATCGACTCTCTCACCCATATACCACTGGCGCACCCACTCACTCACTAACACAGCCACACACAATTCACTCACACACCAATTCAAACACACACTCACTCATACAACCACTCGCACACCCATAGAGACACTCAGACACCTACTCACATATGGATACACACATTCCTTCACATAATATGTTACAAATAGTATCACTCGTTAGTCAGCGGCAGCTCTTAAGCTAATGCGGAGGAGCATCACCCTACTGCTTTAAAACAGTGCAAAGGAAAAAATAAAATGATAATAATGAAACGTTATTATCATTTTATTTTTTACTTTTAGTATTGCAGTTGCAGCCTGGTTAGGGCGGGGCAGGGCTGGGCACCCTCGACCCCGAGGGAGGAGGAGTGGTAGCTGCTGCACCTTAAGTGTGCATGACATTTTGGCCGGCTGTCTCAGGCCAGCCAAACAGTCATGCACACTTTGCGTGTTCTCTACCAGCTGTATTGTACAGCCTGGTTGGAGAACATGCCCAGGTTCCCAGTCCCACTCTGAGCGTCGAACCACAGTGGTCAGACCAATCACGATGCTGCTATGAGCAGCATCGCGATTGGCTATGGGAGTCTCGAAGCCCGGGTGCTTCTTGTCCCTGGTTCCTGTTTTGGAGGATAGGCAGTGTCTGGTGATGGCAACCAGCAGGTAAGTTTTCTTTTCTTTTTTTCTTTATTTCCTAACCCCCCACCATTCCCTACTAGCCACAAATGTCATTAGTAGTACACAATGTTTACTAATTTAACATTTTCAGTATCTTATTATATATCTTTAATACTCAGAAACGTTTAGAAAACATTTACAATCACTGGATGATGTTATGAGTGATGTCACTGACCATGTCATGAGTGATGCAATATGTGAGGTCATAAGCGGTGCATTGTGAGGGGTAAGTTACAGTTAGCTCAGGAAATTATAACAGGAGAACTATGGAATGCCCTACCCCACCACCTTTGTATGCTGAACTCAGAGCAGGATTTGAGAAAGGCGCTGAAAACCTGTCTCTTCAAGCAAGGGGAATAGCCGTGCCAGCCTTCAATCTTTTCTGGTTCACTTTTTTAGTGCTGGGACACCTCTTCGGAGGTAGCTGTGCGCTTTATAAATGGTCTTGATTGAGTGAGGAATTTCACTGGTTTTTGTACGAGTGAATTGTGAGCCTAACTATAACAACCCTGTAACATTTGTTTTTTTCAGTGAATTTCAAAGTTTTTTCAAATTCTATTTCCCAACCATAACGTCCCTGTAACCTTTTGTTTCCCCATTGAATTTCAAAGGTTTTTGTTATTTTATTTCCTAACTATAACATCTGTGTAACCTTTGACACATGGGAGGATGATTATGTTTTTGCATTCAGAGAAATGGTGGATAAATCCTAATAACTATGAAAAGCATGCACAAAGCAATGAATGCTCTCTTTAGCAGCCTCCAAATCATGTGTATCCCACAAAAAAGCCATGTGCATCAAAAGTTCGCCAAATCAACTCAGCATTAAAAAAAAGGCACAAGGTCATCTCAAAAAATGTTAAAGCTCTGGCTGGTGGCTCCTGCCCACAAATCAAAAAGATTAAAAGCAGGCACAAAGTTATCTACAAAACAATATTTTTACAATAAGGCTTAATTGCGTAAAGGTATCAAGGACCCCCTGAACAAATTGATACTGTAAGTCCTAGGTCAGGGATTAACAGAGCGAAAAGTAACAACCAAGGCACTTGAAGGACAAATTGATAATGTCACAAATGAGGAAGGAATGTAAGTAGGTCTGAATTCAAATTTTATTACTAATCGGATTAAAAAAGAGATCACAAACACTAGTACAGATCATATATATATAAAAAAAGACTTTAAAAAGGGGAGAAATTAAAAATTCAAAAAATTAACAACAAAAGAAACATTCAAAGCATATTTATGAAATCTTAAACAAATTAATTCTTAGACATAAAATGGAAAAATTATAAAACTGTGGCATTAACAAATAAGTTCTCTACGCGCGTTTCGGCGACCAGCGCCTTCTTCTGGAGTTGCCACGTATATCATAAATAAAGCAACAACGTCACAGGAAAAAGTGACCAAAATGCAGACTCGTTTTTCTGTACGACAATGATCTAATAATAGTTCAAAAAGGTTCTGAAGCCGTGGATAAATGCTTCAAATTTGTTGCCAGGGAATTTGTATTACGTAGTATTTTATGTTCTTTGTTGACGGTTCATATAAATTTGAAGGATCTGTCAGAATCCTGATAAAGTATATTAAATTGCAACACTCGCTCTTCAAAACATTTTAGCGGAATCTCAAAAAGTTAAGAGATGGTTCCCAATTCGTAGTTAGCAGAGGAGCCTTCTTGATAAAAAGATCTCCTACTTGACAGTGCAATGCTGCAACGAGTAATTCTGTCTCAACCGACTGAAATGATTGAAGAGCGAGGCGCGGGTTCTCTGGCTTCTGGGATGTGTAGTCTACAATAAGGCTTAAAACTGCCCAAAAATGCAAAAAAATAAAAATAAAATGTTCCTGCCATGAAGCAGAAATTGTAAAACCAGCACAACACTATCAAATAAAATTCCTAAAGGAAGGTTCTGTCCTACAAATCAGGTTTAAACATGAATGACAGTCATCCTCGATCAACCCTGGATGAAATTTTGGTACAGAAAGGTGATGACTCGGTTCACAAGCAGGGGCTCCTGGCCACTATCGAGAGTAGTGAGGTGGGCAAATGGGTGGTGGGTCACGTATGTGTGATGTTTGTCCTGCAGGTGCCATGGTAATGCACACAAAAAATGCAGCGCTTTAATCTAGCGCACGATCTGTGCACAGCCTCCCCTGAGCAGACCTGATATATTATGCTTAATCTTTCTGTAAAACTTTGGGACATATTATCAAGGACGGCGTTAAGAATATCGCCGGTTTAGTGGCAGAAAATTGCTGCTAAAGCGGCGATAATGGGCTTGATAATATGCCTTGGAGAATTCCAATAGAAGCCCATGTTCACACCAGAACATGGACTTCTATTGGAATTCTCAAGTGGTGCATATTATAGTTGAACTCGCGCTTTGACTGAGGTTGAGTACACGGATGGGTGCAGCACTCTTCGCGCTCCGGGTAGCCTGTCCCACTCACCTGAAGATTTCCTTGCTGTGCATCTGGCTGCAGGGGTGCTTCCGTTCAAGGGTTCTGGGTATGCAGCAGCGGCAGCTGGTTCTACGTAGGCGCTGAGGGCACTGCCTGCTGTCAGGTCAAGGACTCAAGGTCAGATGCAACTTCCGGTTCGAACGAATGTGCACCTAACCAATCCTGCAGCTGCTCTCGGCATGAGAGCAGCTGCAGGATTGGATGGAGCGGGCTAACCCAGCGCACCTTCTTAGACTGGGGATCTGCGCTAATCCCCGGCTGTTGTGTACACATTTGCTGGATAGGGGTAGCAGAAGGGCGCATGTCGGGCTGGCTGTTGCTAGAAAGCCGGCCAATTTGGCATGCACACTCAGCACTTTTCATAAAATTTCTGCTGCCAATCAATCAGCAGAAGTCTCCGCCCTCACTCTCACCAGTGGCACTAATTTGAGCTGGTTTCCTGCCGCGCTCACAGGCATGAACAGGCTTACACGATGGGGAATCAGGATTGTGTCTGTAATTCCTTCACAGTTCGGCACAAGCCTCGGCTGCTTCAGGGCACTATGGCGCACGAGACACGATCACTTGGCAGGCAGACAGTGTGTAGGCACAGTAGTGAGGCGCCCTTCTGGGAGGCTGGGCCCGCAATCATGTGCTATTAGGGTGCCCTGCTAGAGTGCAGTGAGCAATTTGAAATCCGATGCATAGACAGGACCAAGCACACAAATACTTATAGCCAGTGTTGAAATGGAAATTCCATACCAGAGTACCTGGGGGCATATTACCAAGCAGGGCGATAGGCAATTATTGCCGTTTTAGCGGCCGTTTTCGTCCGCTAAGCGGTGATAATTCAATTGCTCTATTAGCAAGCTGTCGCTAACAGTAGTTAGCGACAGCTTTAGGCGATAGCGAGAAGTTTGGGTCCCGCGTTGCATATCAGCGATATTTATCGCTAATGACATGCAAAGTGGGCGTACCCAACCTGTTAGCGACTGAAAGCAGTCGCTAACGTCGCTATCGCCTATTAGCAAGGCAGGCGTAGCGATGGAAATATTCCCGCTATCGCCAAAAACTAACGCCTGCTCTGACCAGTTCTTAGCCATGTTATCCAATGGGAGGTGGATAACATGGCTAAGAGCATTTTGTCGCTAATGCGTGAATATCGCTGTATTCTCAGCGATATTCACGCTATCGCCGAAAAATTCATCGCTTTGGAGATAAACGTTGCTAATAGCACGTTATCTCAGCGATAATTTCCGGCGATGCTTAGCGATAAAAAATTTGTTGCTAAGCCTAGTTAGCAATAAATATCGCTAATCGTTGGTAATATGCCCCCTGCTTGTTTCTGAGAAGTGCCGGTACTCTCCAATTAAAAGTATTACGTCTCTCTTGAGAGGTGCAGGTACTCTCCCTCTCAAAATAAAAAAGTGCCGGTATTCAGTACCGAACAGGACCGGCCCATTTAAAGCACTGCTTGTAGAAAAAAACACCTCTTGTGTGATATTCTTTTTAAAGGTGGGTCCAGTTTGGTGGGCGTCAATCCTGCGACCCTGAAGTTAAACTATTATTCCAATCGGCACCTTGACCATTTTAGCCATCTCCCCTGTTTACACTCTTTGAAGACCCCATGCACCGTCTTACTCACTCGTTGTGCCCTCGAGGACAACAGCGAACCCCTGAGTGCATGGGTGGGCGTGCCAGAGGATGACTCTGCAGCTCACACACTACTTTAGGTGCCTCATCTTCTGCCCCAAACCCAACAGCGGGGCATCACGGCACTGAGAGGCCCTACAGCTCAGCATTAGCTGATCCCTGCTAACAACTATATCAGGCACGGCCCGTGACGGGCGTGCCATCGGGCGGTGACGTGGGGCGGGGGCGAGGCAGGGTGGGGGGTTGTAAAATGCGGGAAACAGAGGATATCAGGTAAGTACAGAATTATTATTTTTTTTTCCAGTACTTACCTGATATCATCTGTTTCCCGCATTTTACAACCCCTCACCCTGCCCCTCCCCCGCCCCACGTCACCGCCCGGTAGCACGCCCGTCACGGGCCGTGCCTGAACTATATCGGCACTGCACAGACTGCGGGGCCACTTGATTAATACTTGTTTCTTCAAGAGACTCGGGGCAAAATCATAAAGATGAATGGCCGTGTCACAGGTATCATAAATTGGAGACTGTGAATGCATGAGACTAGATTTTTGCTTTACCCATAAACACTGTTATTCATGCACCGCCTTCCTCTTTAACGTCAGATGTTGACAGAAGAGAGCACAATTTTTACTAAGTTTACTACTTTTTAGTATTCACAAACTGCTCTTTTGTGGTAATTTAAACTTTTGCTGTAACTTACCCTTTGGAAGCAAGGCTAGCACGACACATGGCCAACCACTGGTGCTGCAACACCCTCCCCTATAAAAATGTAAGTCACTACAAAAATGTAATTTTTGAATGCCCAAAAGTAGTAATCTTACTCAAAGGAGCTAGGGTTATATTTATCAAATATTCATGCAACGCAATGCAGCAAGCCACCTTGTTGCGCTATGTGAAAGGAAGAGGGCAGGAATGCACCGTATTTAACATTATACTGCACATGCCTCCTCTCTGTCTGTGCTGGTGCACAAACTGCTGCCTAGCACCAACGCAGGCATCCTTTTGGTGCAAGGGTGCTTGAGTTGTAAGCACGATTGGTTCTGTACAGAAAGGGACACCTTCCTGCACAAAACAATCCTTTGGTGCTTTTCCTGTTTATATGTGTGCTGCAGAATTCATCACAAGTAGAAAGAGGAAAAACACGGCAAAATAAGCATACTTCCCCTCGTTATGCCTCAACTGAGGTAATGCAGCATTGACATATCCCCAGGTCTACCTGGCAACGAATGGTAAATCTGAGATTGCGCCAAAATCCACAGCCGAGTGATATGTGCTGCCTTGTGTTACCCCACATTTACCAAGCCACGCAGGACGACACAAGGTGGTCTTGCGTAGCTTGGCAAATATCATTCTAGGATTTGCATCACCCTGTTAATGTTAATGTTATGGGTGTCTTATATAGCGCTCGGCTACTCCAAGGAGTGTCCCGGCGCTTTCTAACCCACAACAGACTACAGAGGGCAGGCAAAAAAGGAAAAAAAAGAAAAAGCAGGTTACTGTCCATAAAGCCATGTCTTCAGACCCTTTCTGAAGGCCAGCAGGTTCGAAGTACAGCGGAGTGACAGAGGAAGGGTATTCCATAGCTGGGGAGCCAAGCGTTTAAAGGAGCGTCCCCCCATCCTTGCTTTCCTAACAGTAGGGACAATGGCAAGACCAAGAGATTCCGATCTAAGGGATCTAATAGGTTTGTAGAAAGCAAGACGTTTCTGAATATATTCAGCTTCCACAGCATGGAGTGCCTTATGTGCGAGCGTCAGTGCTTTAAAAACAATCCGCTTGCGAATAGTCAACCAGTGTAGGGAGTGTAAGAGATCCAAGGCTCTCGCTCGGCGAGGTAGGCCAAAAATCGCCCGTGCCGCCAAGTTTTGGACCACCTGGAGTCTTTGAAGTAAATAATCAGGGAGACCCAAATATAAAACATTTGAGTAGTCCAACCTAGAACAAATAAGAGCCTGGACAGTAGTCTTCCTATGAGCTAGCGGGAGCAGGGGAAGAAACTTGCGTAACATTTTGAGGAGGCCATAACAGGTGCCAGTCAGTCCCAGGATCTGGGACTTAAGCGATAGGCCATTGTCAATTTTGACCCCCAAGTTCTTAGCAACCAGAGAGGAAGACGCAGGAGGGAACATGTTTACAGGCCACCAATCCTGCCAGCTCGGGTCAGCCTGACACCCGAAGAAAAGCACCTCTCATTTATCTGGGTTGCACTTGAGGCTGTTTCGCTGGAACCATTCGAAAACAGCCCCAAGACACCCACGGATGCTCTCTCCGTCAAACTCAGCCCCCTTACAACAAGTGAAAAGGAGCTGGGTGTCATCGGCATATGACACGATCTGAGCCCCAAGGGACTCCGCCAGTACCGCCAAAGGGGTCATAAAGATATTAAAGAGAGTCGGGCTCAACACCGAACCCTGCGGGACTCCGACCTCCAAAGGCGGTACTTCGGCTGAGTATGGGGGGGCCTAGACCACCTGCCGGCGACCAGCTAAATAATATCGAAACCAGCTCAACACCGTCCCTCTCAGACCGATCTCATGGAGTCTGCTGAGGAGACCCTCATGAGGGACGGTGTCGAAAGCCGCCGACAGGTCTAACATTACCAACATGGCCCTTCCTCCTGCGTCCAGCACTTCCTTGATGGCCTCATTGACCTCCAGAAGTGCCGTCTCGATACTTAGGTTGGATCAAAAGCCCGACTGGGTGGAGTGCAGCAAGCTATGGGTTTCAAGAAAAGTGGAAAGCACAGTATGTACATGCTTTTCTGCTATTTTTGCGAGAGCAGGCAGGAGGGAAATCGGCCTATAATTGGCATGGAGCTCGGGGTCAAGGCCTGACTTTTTAAGGAGTGGAACAACCATCGCCTGTTTCCAAACCGCAGGGACCACACCACTAGTCAGTGACAGATTAAGAATGGGATTAATCAGCGGGTTCAGAGCCTCCGATACCCTAGCCAGAAATTTAGCAGGGAAAGGGTCAGAGGGTGAGCCAGACTTGAGCTTAGCCAGGAAGTCCTGAGAAACAGAGACAGAGCGAGATGGGAACTCAGAGAGAAAGGGTCCAGATCCAGCTGTCGAATTGAGCTGGTCCCTCGGGATGGTGATAACATTAGGGCCAATGGAAGAAAAAGAGTCTTGAATCAGCTTGATCTTAGCGGTGAAAAAGCTAGCCAACGAAATCACCCATGGCTCAGAAAACTCATGATGCGACGCATTAGCCTTAGGAGTTATAAACTCCTTCACAATAGTGAAGATTTCCCTGCAGGAACTTGAAGCAGTCTCAATTCTTGCAGAAAAATAGTTCTTCTTTTCTGCCAAAATGTCCGCATGATAGACCTTAATATTAGCCCTATAAGCAGCCTTGGCCCCAGGATCGTACTGCTGGCGCCAGAGCCTCTCTGCAACCTTGCAGTTGCGCCGGGACAGCGCAAGATCCTCCGTGAACCATGGAGCAGAGGTCCGCCTGGCAGTTGTCCGGGGAGCAATCGGCGGAGCTAATTCGTCTAGTCGCTCCACTAGCCACTTCTGTAGCAAATCAAGATCCCTCTCTAGATCACCTGAAAAAGGACAGGGATGATCCACACAGGCCTGGGCCAGACTTTCAGGGGTCACCCGATGGTATGCCCGGCTAGTCTGCCTAGGATGACTTGATGTTGCGCAGGGGGATTTACTAATACCCAAAATCTGAAAGCTAATCAGAAAATGGTCTGACCAAAGGACAGGGACGGGACTGGCCATAACCAGTGGAATGGTGGAAAACACCTGATCAAGGGTGTGGCCCCTATTATGAGTCGGAACAGATAGGTGGGGATAAGGCCCAGGGGGGCGGTGACATCATTGATTTTAGTCGTGTCATCGTCCATCACTGCATCCATATGTATGTTAAAATCCCCAAGCACAATACAGTGTTCTGTCTTTAGACAGAGCATCGAAGTTAATACCTGCAGCTCCTCATAAAAGGACCCCCGCTGACCAGGTGGTCTGTAGACCAGGAGCCCAGAAAAGGATTGATAGGGAGATAGAGCTATCGAAAAGGCCAGGGATTCACAGCCGGAAATGGGCTCCATAGGGATAACCACACATGTGGCAGATCTCCGGACCACAATCGCCACCCCTCCACCCCTCCCGATTAGTCTATTGTGTCTAAAGATCGCATAATCAGGAGGGATAGCAGTCGCAATATCAGGATTAGAGGACTCTCCTAGCCACGTTTCAGTAAGCATTAGGCAAACAGGTTTTTCGACAGTTAAAAGCTCGAAGATATCAAGAGCATGCCTGCTCAGAGAGCGAGTATTATGTAAGAGGCATCTATAGTTACCATTGGACTTAGGGCTGGAGGCCCCGAGCGCCGGGAAATTGCCTAGTAGCCATCCGCATCCCGGACACCGGCGTTTGCCTCTGCATCGCCCAGGAAAGACCACATGACACGCATCCATACCTTTCCTAAATGAAAAAAGATCTGAAGCCGAATAAAAAAGCCTAGGTCCAGCCCCTCCCGCCACGCCGTCCGTCTCCGAGACGCTGACAAGCGCAGACGGGCTAGACTCTGGCGCGACTCCGGCGTGACAATGGCGCGTTCGCTGTTCGCGTTCGCTGCGCGAAGAGGTAGCCATCTTCCTTTGTAGTCCCTACGATCGCGCAAGGGCGCTGGGACTTGTAGTTTTTGGACCTGGAGAGCGAGCGGGGGCTAATGACGCGTCTCCTGCCACAGAGCCTAATCGTCTGTGAGCACGGAGAGCACGCGCTGGCAGTGCGGTAGAGTTTAAACAGAAACAAGTTTAAAACGCTAAATTACGCCGCAAATTATAAACAATTTAAACAGTGAGGTTTTTGCATCACCCTTGCACGGAGCAAGGGTGATGCACTACCATAATAATTATTCCCCAAAGTTACTACAAGAGTGCAGTGTGTGAACAGCACTGTGTGGTACATTTTGTAGTACTACAACACCTACCACAAAACCGGGCTCTAAGTAGTTCCTTTCGGTGCCAGGGACAACAAGGCCGCTGATGAAATTAGAACTACAATGGACAATGATGGTCAGGCTATTTTGATACTGTTAGATCTATCAGCGGCTTTCGACACGGTCAACCACTCTACTCTGATCGGCCGTGTCGAGGCCATCGGTATCAAACACAAGGCCAAGGACCTCATAGCTTCCTTCCTGGTCGACCGCAAACAGGCAGTGAAGATGGGTCCATTCACCTCACCAACATTCAAACTCCCTTGCGGTGTCCCTCAGGGCTCCTCGCTAAGTCCGACCCTTTTTAACATTTATGTGTCGGACTTGGCGAGGGTAATAAAAGCGCATAACATCAACCTGACTACATACGCCGACGATACCCAGCTGGTATTATCTATTCACAAAAACGGATCGACGATAGCGGCCAACTTTAAGGACGGTATGCGAGCCATTAGCAGTTGGATGGCCTCCAACTGCTTAAAACTGAACTCTGCTAAGACCGAGGTAATGCTGTTCGGCAAGGTCCAGCCTGCCTGGTCCCCACTGTGGTGGCCGGAAGAGATGGGCACTCCACCTGAACCGGTTGGCAAAGTGAGGAACTTGGGAGTTACATTCGATGATAAACTCCTTTTTCATCACCATGTGAATTCTGTTGTTTCATCGTCATTTAACATCCTGCGAAAAATTAAGAAGCTTTTGCCATATCTCCCCACCACAACAGGCAAAACTCTTATTTCAACTTTGGTGTTTTCTCGCACCGATTACTGTAACGCCCTTTTCCTTAACGCGCAGGAAAAAGTCATTTCCAAATTACAAATGATCCAGAACGCTTCTGCTAGAGTTCTACTTGGCATTCCAAAATTTGCCTCTGTTACAAAACATTTGGCCCAACTACACTGGCTCCCGGTCAGAAGCCGTACCAAGTTTAAGTCCTTGTGTATTGTGTACAAGGCAATACACAATATGGGACCCAAATTTCTTAGAAACTCCTTAAAGCCCCTCCCAACTCGTAGAACGCTTCGTTCCAACACGACCCACATGCTTCAAACCCCCAGAACAAGGAAAGTAAACTGGGGAGACAGACGCTTCAGTGTTGCAGCAGCAAGATTATGGAACTCCCTTCCACTCATCATAAAATCTAGCCCCACATTGCTCACTTTCAGAAAGCAACTTAAGACATGGTTGTTTTCTCAATGAGCCCTCAGTCTTTTAGACTCAGAACTTACTTGTCCTTAAGATACTGGTATTAAACATAGCTCTTAGTGCCGAGACACCCACGTGTAATTGTAGCGCTTTAAAAGTCACATAAATAAATAAAAATAAATAAACGATGGCAATTTTTCTTTTTGAGACCCAAAAATATTTTTGCTCTCAGCCAATATTTGTTTTATGTTTGTAGGAGACCAGCAGTTTCTCTAGCAATAAAGGGGCATATTATCAAGGGGGTTTATCTCCGCTTTTTTGGCTTTAAAAGCCAAGAAAGCGGAGATAAAATTATCTCCCTATTACCAAGCTGTCGCTAACACCAGTTAGCAACACCTAATAGGAGATAGCGACCATCTTGGGCCCCGCTTTGCATGTCAGTGATATTTATCACTAATGACATGCAAAGTGGGCGTGCCAAGATGTTAGCGACTGGAAACAGTCGCTAACATCGCTATCTCCTATTACCAACTTTTGGAGATATTCGCGCTAAGCGCGAATATCTCCAAAAGCTAACACCTGCCCTGAGCAGTTCTTAGCCATGTTATCCAATGGGAGGTGGATAACATGGCTAAGAGCATTTGCTCGATAATGCATGAATATCGCTGACTTTTCAGCGATATTCATGCATTGCGGCCGTTTTTTATCGCATTTGCGATAAACCTTGATAATAGCAAGGTTTATCTGCGATAAAAATCGCCGATTTGCGTCGATAATTTTTGTCTCTAAACAAGTTAGAGACAAAAATTATCTCTATTGGTTGGTAACATGCCCCAAAGTTTTACAAAGAGCACGTCAAAATAAAAGAAAAACTGACAAAGTCACATGACTGGAAGCCAACACCAGACCTATTGGCTTTGCCTTGCCGATGCTTGTATGTTAAGCTGGAATCTCACTATTGCTGAATTCTACGTTTAGTATAATTCTGCTCTGGGTAAAGTAAACACTTCATCTGTGTGCAGCAGCAAGTTTTTGTTTCAATTTTTTTTCCTCCATGGTGAAAATATGTTTCTCTATGGAAAAAACCCTCACCCTACACTGCTTGAAGTTTGACACACTTTCTCCCTTTTTCAGCTTGGAAATTAATGTATTCCTTCCCCTGACAGGAGTACTTCTTTGACCATTTCCAGGGTTGAATGGTGTCAGACATTTGTGAAAGGCCACTAACTCACTAGTTTGTGACCATTCACAAATAGTCTAGGCTAACCATGCATTCAAGCTGCCACTTGCCACCTCTTGCATGTGCTAAATATTTTGCAATCATGGGGTAATATTCTACGGTGCGTGGGGGTCCCTGGATTTACCACGGCAAAGGTCACCTTCTTTCAGTCACTTGCAGTTGTGACCCCAGCGAATTGCGCTTGTAAATCTGATTTACGAGAGCTGTATGTTCCAATTTATAATCCAATGCCTTCATTTGCTACTCCCATCTAGTGATGTCTATAGAAAATGCATCTAGACCTATAACCATGACAGTCATTTCTAGCGCTTACTATCTATGCATCTATGCTTTTCAAAGCAGAAAAATGTCCTCTCGGGTCTTGTCAAAACACTGGGGCAAATTACCAAGGACCTTTTCGCCGCTTTAGCGGGACTTTTTCCCGCTAAAGTGGCGAAAATTTCATCGCCCAATTACCAAGCAGTCGCTAACACCAGTTAGCGACAGCTTGTAGGCGATAGCGAGCATTTTGGGGCCCGCTTTGCATGACAGCGATAATTATCGCTAATGACATGCAAAGTGGGCGTATATCTCCAAAAGCTAACGCCTGCTAATACCAGTTCTTAGCCATGTTATCCAATGGGAGGTGGATAACATGGCTAAGAGCTGTTTCACGCTAATGCGTGAATATCGCTGTATTGTCAGCGATATACACGCATTTCGCCTGATTTGTTTCGCTTTTGAGATAAACCTTGCTAATAGCAAGCTATCTCAGCGATAAAAATCGGTGAAGCGCGGCGATAATAATTTTGCCGCTAACCCTACTTAGCGATAAATATCGCTGTTTGTAGGTAATATGCCCCACTGTTTGCAAAAAAGAAGAGCACATATGCTTTTCGAGTTATAGACTGCTCCTAAACCATACGTTGCGCACCTCCGTCATATTTCTTTAAAATTGGAACCAGCTATTTTTGACTGCTAAAACATATGTACACTTCTGTCTCACAGCAATGACGGCTCCTGCATACCCATAAGTGATTTATATATTGCTGCAGGAAATACCACTGAGAAATCCTGCCCGTTTTATAAAATCCCTCGTTCAGAGTTGAACACATTTATAATTATGAAGTATTACCTGCAAAACTGCGGGCCCATCTCCACTCTGGAAATAAATAGAAAATAAAATGCTAAAACTGCATGCAATAAAAATACAAGAATACATTTCACACTCATTCCATTGCATGAGACAGATATATTGTGTGCAGTTCTGTCGAGAGTTGTTACACGTTAATAGACTTTGCAGAACATTTCCACTGTTGTAAGAGGACCTCGAGTAATTCTGCACCGCTCATTGGGGCTCATTTTACGTCACTTTTGCGGCACCGGTGCGTCACTTTTTGTGACGCACCAGTGGCGTAAAAAAATGCGCCATGTTGCGCCATATTTATGAAGTGACGCATCTACCTAGATGCGTCACTTCGTAAACCCCTGCACTACATTATACCTGCGCCAGGTATAATGTATGCAGGGTGGGCGTAACCTCCCAAGAAAGGGTCGTAGGAGTGGCGCAGTGAAATCTATGAGATTTAGCTGCGCCACTTCTAGAATGCCAATGCATCAAAACCTTACGCCTGCCTCATGGCAGGCGTAAGGATGACGCAGGCCCTTTCACATGGGGCTTGCCCCATGTGAAAGGAACATTGCTGGGGGTGCGTCAGGCTTCTGACACAATTCCAGCAATGCGCCACTTTTTGCGCTGGCAGGAACGTCAGTTTTACTGACATATCTGTCCTTCCTTGCGACATGATGCGTCATATTATAAATATGACGCATCATTGGTGTCGCAAGGAGGGCGCACTGAGAAGTGGCGCATCGCTGCTTTCACGCAGCGATGCTCCACTTCTCATAAATGAGGCCCATTGTGTCTCTAGCTCTTCTAATTGTGTACTGATTCTCAAAAGTGTACTGTTGTTTCGCAGTCAGGCCATAATCTCCTGGCGCAGAATGGGATTAACTCTCAAATTCCAAAGGACATAAGGTAATAACACTCAAGAAGGCGGTAGTCCAGCCAAAGCGACATCTTTAGAAGAATAAAAAGTTTGCTAGCATTTGCGCCAATAATTTTCAATTCTATTAAGGACATGGAGGCGAGGATTATGCTTTCTCTTTCTGTACTACAAATTTTTAGCAGCTAATAAAAACGTTCAACATATATATCAAAACTACATTTCCCATGGTGCATATCAACCAATCATAGTCCCGGAGTCCCTACAAATAGGACCTTTCACGTGACCTATCCTCCTTCTTTGTTTTCAAAGGAGCAATGTCCATAATATCGAAAAACTGCCAACTTGAGCAGTTCTGCACGAAACCAATTCAACCTCAACTGAAGGTCACACCTGAACCAGGACACGAAGTGTCAACATAGATGCACAGCTTGATGAGAGTTAACTTCCCTTTCTGTTCTGCACCTGAAATAGAAAACCCAAGTCGTAATAACCGCAGAACGAATACCCATAAATAAGGGCGGGTAGTCAATTAACTGTACTGATGATTACATATTTGGCAGGATAATCCTCGTATCCGTGTCCTTAATGGAATTGAAAATTCTCAGCGCGAAGGCTAGCAATAGCAAATCTTTTATTCTATTACAGGACCGAAGGCTTCAGATTATGGTAGTTTAATGCATCCCAAGAACAACAGATGCAATATCGCCCACAGGTTTGTAATACATTTGTTTAAACGAGAATCAGAGGAACAGTTAGCGGATTTCATTATATCTTGTACACTTGAACCCAACATGATTGACTTTGGTGCCATAGTGCCTCTCACCGAATGAGCAGCAAATACTTTTGTATCAATACCAGCTTCAGCCATAATACATTTCAGCCATCTGGCAATAGTGGCAGATGCAACAGGCTTTTGTAAAGCAGTTAATACTCTTGTATAGCCCTCCGGATGGGTACTCTCTTCATATGCTTTTAAACATTTAACCACACATAGTTTATCTTTAGATGGAAAAGCATTGTAATCAATAGATCGTGAAAACGTTTTAGTCCTAGCAGAAATAGTAAAGGAAACCACTTCAGGGGAGAATGCTCTACCTGCCAAATCCAGAACTCTCATGTCAGAGACGCGTCGGCAAGCAGATAAAGAAGCATGGCTAACTTTGCAGATAATTGTTTCCTAGATAGCTGAAAATTATCTGGCCATTTTCAAGTAAGTTTAAAACCTTAGAAACATCCTATAATATTGAATACTTAGCCTTAGGCTTGTTATCCACTCGGATCCCTTTGAGTAACTTACAGATCAATGGATGCATCCCAACCAGTCTGCCATCCACCTGAGCGTGTCCTGCCGAAATGGAGGACCAACAATTATTTACAAATCAATATGTCAACCCTTCTGAGGCTTTTTATGAAAGAAAATTGATCACTTGAGGTAACTCTGCCTCCACAGGTTTTTCCAAGCACCAACCCAGCCATCCTCACCATGCCAACGAGTAACGCTTTCTGGTGGAAGGAGCCCAGGCCTGATGGATGAAGCCCAAAGCTGTCTGCAAAATTCCTGGAAATGACCATTGTTGCCAGAAAGCCACCAGGCCATCAGGAAAAGCTGCTTTGCTAGAACTAGAGGATGAAACTCTCCCTGAGAGCCCTGGAGCCTCGTCGGAGACCATGAAGGAGAAGGGGACAATCGCACGCCAACTCCAAAAGCATGGGGAACCAGGGTTGAGTTTTCCATATGGGAGTGACCAAGACCATCTCCGCTTTCTGTCGGGATATTTGGTTCGTGTCTCGGGGAATAAGGACAAATGGAGGGAACGCATAGTACAACGTCTTCGACCAATCCTGTGAAAAGGCGTCCGTGGCTTGTGCTAGAGGGTCTGGCCTCCAACTGAAGAAAATCTCCAGTTGTCGATTGAGTCAGGAGGCAAATAAATATATTGTGCATGGACCACAAATTGAGTGAATCATCAGAAATAAGGAATGGTGAAGCTGCCAGTCGCTGTAATCCTTCAGGTGGCGGGAATTCCAATCTGCCACTGTGTTGGATTGACATGGTAAGTATTCCGCTATTACTGAAATCTGGCGGGATAGGCATTGATGCCAGATGTCCTTGGCTATCTCCATCAACATTGGGGATTTTGTGCCCCCCAGCTTGTTGATGTAACATACCCCGATATATTGTCCTTACTAAGAAGGATGCAACATGATACTGACGTGAGGGAAAGGGTCTGAATCGTAAATGACCCCGCCTGGAGCTCTAGGCAGTTGATGTGAAGAGATAAGTCCTGGAGGGACCACCTGCCCCCTGTAGATACCTTGCCGCAATGGGCTCCCCAAACAGAGCAGCTGGCATCGGATTCTATGACTATCTCCAGAAGCGGCCCTGCTGTACTAGGCATCTACATGGGATTGCCACCACTGAAGTTCCTCTCTTGCCTCCTCGTCAGAAGAACTTGATCCGAGTAGGACAAACCCCACTGAAGGGTAAGTATTTTGAAGTGTTTAAGGGCCCCATAATGCAGGGGACCTGGGAAGACGGCTTGGATTGATGAGGCCGGAGACCCACTAGGGAGGCTATCGCTCTCAGAGACATGACCTGTTTTGATAAAGCCACTTTCAGTTCATTCTTCAAGTCACGATTATTGCAACTGTAACTGTGCCATTTGGGAGTTGATTAAAAACCCAAAAATCTCTATGGACTGGGCTGGCAGTAGAACTGATTTGGAGATCCTGATGACAAACCCCAGACTCTGTAATTGAGATATTGTCATCTGTAGGTGAAGAGTCGCCAGGCAGGATGATGTGTCCATAATGAGAATGTCGTCTAGATAAATTATCAGATGAATGCCCTGCTTTCGGAGATGGGACACTACAGGTTTCATCAACTTGGTGAAACACCAAGGTGCCGAAGAGAGCCCGAAAGGCAGGGCCAGATATTGTAGCCATCTGCCCTTACCCCGGAATTATAGGCAACACCGGTGTGGGGGAAAGATAGGCACTGTCAGGTATGCGTCTTTGAGGTCTAAACAGTCCATCCAGTCCTGTTCCTTTAACAGGTCCATCAACAGATGGATGCCCTCCATCTTGAAGTGCCTGTACCTGACAAACTGGTTGAACTCTTTCAAATTGAGGACTAACCTGTTTCCGCCTCCTCTCTTCTGGACCAGAAAGACGTTGCTGCAGAAACCTCTGGGGCTATTGTCGCAAAAGGCCACCACGTTTTTCTGAAGAAGTTCTCCTATTTCTGAATCTATTAAATCACTGTCTTGTTGGGATAAACGGTATGCAGACAGATTATCTAGTTAAATGTTGACTTACACAAATATTGAGTTGGAAATATCGTGATACAGAAATATCGACAGCAAGAACATGGTGGTCAAGAATATCGATTTTAAGGTAAGAAATATGGGTGGATAGTCTCAAGAACGTATGATAATCATCGCAAAATTAGCTTAACGCAACTTTGCATATCACAGTCTATCACAGGAAAATAACACAGTGTTAACGTTGTATTCACAACCCGGTGGCTTCATGTGATAGTCCCTCCATAACGCGTCAAATGACAGCGATAAAATCAATGTAACGATGCAAAAATGCAAAACACGAACGCAAAAAAGTTGCGATGGGCCCCATTGTGATACAAAAAGCAGCGAAAACCAGCCACAGGCCTACAATTCACACACGTCAAGCAGGAAAAGGCACCATAAAAGCAGAGTAAAAAAACGGTGAGATGACTATGTATGAGCACAACCCCACATCCGTGACGTAGAACAAAGGACCATTGTCCCGCATCAAATAGGCATCCCCTCACAGTCACAATGTACATTGACATGCAGTCTGTATCTGAATTGCGCCAATGAGCAAACATACATGGAACACACTATGAAACCACATCACCCTGCACATTGCAGAGGGACAATCAACACCTCCTGCACACAGACGTGTCATGTCCATGATTAATCAATCATGTAAGCATGGACGAATGTAGGGGCAGTGACTCCCACTTACCTACATGTTTCCCATGTTGTGGGACTTGAGTCACAGGGTGCATCCCTGCATCATGGTTGAACACATCTGATCCCAAAAGGAGCACTGTTGTCACTTGTAGGTCAAAAATGCCAGCCAAAATGGAATGATTTGGGGCAAATGTGAAATTCAGAAGAGTGGGATTCCGCACTAACTGTGACTTACAGAACTGGCAGGTTGAATACGGGACACCCTAAACAGCCGCACTGCCCAGAGGTGACACACCCACCATCCATTAACAAAGTCATAAAATTGTCAGCACTACATGTCGCACTCACATGTGTCTGAGTGATGTGCACGTACAGATGAGTGGCATGCACTCAGGGAAAGTGTCTAGGAATGCATTTAATTGCACATGCTGTGCCTGTGGCTATTTTGTACTGACCCATGATTGCTAAGGATTTTCACAATGTGACTTGCTCATGAGAAGAAATTGTTAATGATGTGTTCCTACAGGTTATTCCTGCTGCGGCTGCAGTGGGGTGTGGTCCATCTGCCTCATCTTCATGATCATCGTCCGGTGCATCTGGCACTTGTATCCATGGGGCATTGCTGCGTACACATATGTTGTGCAACACAAAACATGCAGCGATCATCTGGCACACGATGTCTGGTCTAAACAGGTGCCTTCCACCTGTGACTTCAAGGCACCTGAAACGTGACTTCAACACACCAAATGTGTGTTCCACTATGCCACTGGTGCGTTAATGGGCCAAATTGTACTGCCTCTGGGCCTGTGTTTTCAGGGCTCGGAGGGGTGTCATCATCCAAATGCAGAGTGCATATCCTTGATCACCTGTGACAGTGCAGAGAGACATGAGTCAATAGTTTGTTCTGCATGATGTGTAGGCAGGCTCACTGGTACATTGGTATGTGATATGTGTGACTCCGTGATTCTTGTATGACATGTACTGCATGTAGCAAATGTACGGCATCAATGTGTATCACATGGCCTCACTGCTGCTCCTTCCTCCCCCCGAGCCTATTCACTAGTATGCACAGCACGGTTGCATTACTTACACCCCTACGGCACACCATTGTCATGCCTGTCTGCGCATGTCCACAAGTCTGACAACAACACGGTGATGTTGTGCGCTGAAGGTGGGCGGCCACGTGTGTGTGGGCCTATGATAACGACAGGGCAGACACAGATGTAGAGTTCATGCCTGGCTGGACTCGCTATCCGGTCGAGGGTAGACCATTGGCTTATACCCCGGTATTAGTGACACACACAACAGTTGGCATGTATGATCCCTGACCCCAAGCGGGCTTGCGCTCCCTCATTAACCCCTTCAGCCGAGCCCGCACTAAGGGGGCATGCTACTTAGCAACATTATATATTGCGTGACGGGTGGCACAGACACAGAGACACACGCATTACTTACTTCCTTGGCAAGGCCTAAACTGAACCACGCCCAGATCCACGTGTTGAATAACCACACCCCAATGCTGTACTGCCGTATGCCAGTCCACTCCACCTATGCTCACAGTGGGGTACGACACTGCTACATGTCCCAGGTCCACCCCACTGCCTGCGTTTACATCTTTGCATCCGCTGTACACAGCACAATGTAATGTGGTAGTGCCCGGGGCCCTCATGCATACATACTGACCAGACGGACACACTTAGATGGTTTGTTGAACTGGCTATGGGCATGTGCGCCCGGCACCTTTTATTGCCAGGGTCACATGTCCAGTGAAGCCTGTGCTGGCTGGGTGTGGAGTGGGTGTAAGCAACCCCTCAGGGGTCAGTTGGTGCTTGCAACAACTACAACAGTGATCAGACAATCAGAAGTTCAAAGTACAAACAGCAAGTGTCCATGACTTGAGCTGCACAGAGTTAGTGGCCCTGGATGCAATGTGGCCAGCACAGGCACACCGCCATAGGACGGTGACTTGTGATGCACTGAGATAGGGCCACGAGAGCTGTGCGGGTCCTCGTCGATGTCCAAGGTGATTGTCGCGGAGTGTTTCGGGTGACAGTGGAAGGTGTTCTTCCAGTGCATGATGCAGAGGGCAGTAGCAAACACAAACAGGCATATGGAGGAGTTGAATGCTACAGACACCTTTTTACAACCATGTCAGTATCAGCTACATGATGATGTAGATTATGGGTGTGATATCATGAAACAGCTAAAGGACATGGTTCCGAAAGCTGCAGACAGGCTCAGCTCATGCCAGAGCACCATCTCACATATTTCCAAGCACTCTGCCTCCAGGATTGATGAGGCCTTCCATAGGAGTGACTGATAGGAACATATGTGTCCATTTTAGGTTAGGTATAGGCATACTACACCTAAGTAAGGGGTGGTTACACCGACTTACCCCAGCTGAGTGATCAGCCAGTTGTGTCAAATATGGAGGCCAGGCCAGGGGTGGCACAATACATGCTGCAGCCCCTGGTAGGCCTTGGAAGCACCTATGCCCTGGGTACCTGGGTACACTGTTACAGGGGCCAATAAGGTGAACCAGTTCCAATTTCGTTATGCACCTAAAGTACATGGGTTACAATTTAGAGAGAGAACAGCAGGCTGTGGGTCTGATTAGCAGGCCCACAGCCACATTAAGTCATAAACCAGTGAAGCAAAAAGCAAAAATTTGGGGTGACCATAGGATAGCAGACCCTACTCTCCTACACAACCCCCCCAAACGCAGGGACATTAGACTAACCTTGACCAGTTGTGTCTTCATGTTCTAAGTGGAAGTACCTGGAGAGACCATCTGCATTACCATGGTCAGTCCCTGGGCGGTGCACCACTGTAAAGTCCATCCCCTGTAGGGAAATGGACCACCTGAGCAGTTTGGGGTTTTCACCCTTCATCTGATTAAGCCATAAGAGGGGCTTATGGTCGGTCTGAATTTTGAAGTGAGTGCCAAACAAGTATGGTCTCAACTTCTTCAGGGCCCACACCACAGCAAAGGCCTCCCTCTCAATGGCTGACCAACGTTTCTCTCTGGGGGTCAGCCTTCTGCTAATGAAAGCAATGGGCTGGTCTTGACCATCTACATTAAGTTGTGAAAGCACAGCTCCCACTCCCAACTCAGAAGCATCTGTTTGGACAATAAACTCTCTTGAGTAGTCAGGACTCTTCAGGATAGGTGCAGAGCACATGGCCTTCTTCAGGTCATCAAATGCCTTTTGACAGTATTCTGTCCACTGAACCTTTTTGGGCATCTTCTTGGATGTCAGATCATTAAGAGGAGTCACAATGGACCCATAGTTCTTAACAAACTTCCTGTAGTACCCAGTCAGGCCCAAGAAAGCTCTGACCTGAGTCTGGGTAGTTGGAGGAGTCCAGTCCTTTATGGTCTGAATCTTACTCTCCAGTGGTTGAACTTGGCCTCCACCCACAAGGTGGCCCAAGTACACAACCTTACTCTGCCCTATCTGGCACTTGGTTGCCTTGATAGTGAGGCCTGCCTTTTGCAGAGCCTCTAGCACTTCCTTCAGGTGGACCAGGTGATCCTCCCAGGTGGAGCTAAAGACAGCAATATCATCCAGATATGCTGCACAAACGTCATCCAACCCAGTAAGGACTTGATTCACCAACCTTTGGAAGGTGGAAGGTGCATTTTTCAAACCAAAGGGCATCACCACAAACTGGTAATGCCCACTGGGGGTAGAAAATGCTGTCTTGGCTTTAGACTCCTCAGCTAACCTTATTTGCCAGTAGCCAGCTGTCAAGTCAAATGTGCTCAAATACTTGGCAGAAGCCAATTTGTCTATGAGCTCATCTGCTCTTGGAATTGGGTGTGCATCTGTCCTAGTGACAGCATTGAGTCCTCTGTAGTCCACACAGAACCTCATCTCTCTCTTCCCATCTTTGGTGTGAGGTTTGGGGACCAGAACCACTGGGCTAGCCCAGGGGCTCTCTGAAGGCTCAATGACACCTAACTCCAGCATCTTTTGTACCTCAGCCTTGATACATTCTCTGACATGGTCAGGCTGCCTGTAAATTTTGTTCTTTACAGGAAGACTATCACCAGTGTCCACCACATGGGTACACCAGTTAGTCTGACTGGGTGTCAGGGAGAACATATGTCGAAATGACTGCAAAACCTGTCTACAGTCATGTTGCTGATGTTCAGTGAGGCTGCCATCTAAGGCCACACCATCAACTGAGCCATCCTCAGGGTTCTGAGTCAGCAGGTCTGGGAGAGGGTCACTCTCTTCCTCCTGCCCCTCATCTGTAGCCATGAGCAAGCCCATGTCTGCCCTGTCAACATATGCTTTCAGCCTGTTAACATGGAGCACCCTGTAAGGGCTCCTGGGAGTTCCAAGGTCCACCAAGTAGGTAACCTCTCCCTTTTTCTCCATGATTGTATGGGGTCCAGACCATCTGTCTTGGAGTGCTGCTGGGGCCACTGGCTCCAACACCCATACCTTCTGTCCAGGCTGGTACTCAGTCAGGACAGCCTTTTGGTCATGCCAGGCTTTCTGTAAGGCCTGGCTAGCCTCAAGGTTTTTGGAGGCCTTCTCCATATACTAAGCCATCCTGGAGCGGAGACCAAGTACATAGTCCACTATGTCTTGCTTGGGCTTTTTGAGAGGTAACTCCCATCCTTCCCTCACCAGACATAGGGTCCTCTTACAGGATGTCCAAACAACAATTCAAAGGGGCTGAAGCCAACTCCTTTTTGTGGGACCTCTCTGTAAGCAAACAGAAGGCAGGGCAGAAGGATATCCCATCTTCGCCTGAGCTTCTCAGGTAATCCTTTGATCATGCCCTTTAGGGTCTTGTTGAATCGCTCAACAAGCCCATTGCACTGTGGATGATAGGGAGTGGTGAACTTATAGTTAACACCACACTCCTTCCACATAGCTGTCAAGTAACCTGACATGAAGTTTGCACCTCTATCAGATACTACCTCCTTAGGAAACCCCACTCTGGAGAAAACTCCAAGTAAGGCCCTGGCCACAATAGGAGCTGTTGTGGTCCTAAGTGGAATTGCCTCTGGGTACCTGGTGGCATGGTCCACCACCACCAGGATGAATCTGTGCCCAGATGCTGTAGGGGGATCCATTGGACCAACAATGTCAATCCACACTCTTTCAAAGGGCACCCCCACCACAGGTAGTGGTATTAGGGGGGCCTTTGTGGTACCACCTGCTTTGCCACTTGCTTGGCAGGTTACACAGGAGCGACAAAACTCCTTTGTATCTTCTGACATGTGAGGCCAGTGAAAGTGACAGACAAGTCTGTCCCATGTTTTGTTCTGGCCTAGGTGTCCTGCTAAGGGAATATCGTGTGCCAAGGTAAGAAGGAAGCCCCTAAATTGCAGAGGTATGACTAACCTCCTGGTTGTACCAGGCTTGGGGTCTCTACCCTCTGAATAAAGGAGCCCATCATCCCAATAAACCTTATGGGTACCTTGAGCATTCCCAGCAGCCTCAGCAGCAGCCTGCTGTCTGAGGGGTTCAAGAGAAGGACAGGATAACTGAGCCTGCCCCAAGTCTGCCCTAGAAGGTCCCCCTGTCCCCAGAAACTCAACCTGATCAGGTTCAAGTTCTATAGGGACAGTTCCTTCAGGGGTCTCAGAATCATCTTCCTGTGAAGGCTGATCCTCACTTGTAGGCATTTGGGAAGGCACAGCCTTTGTCCTCCTGTTCCTTGTCTTGGAAGGTACTTGGTCCATTGTTCCAGGATCCAAGACCTGAGGTTCAGAGAGGCACTTTTTGGCCTGTGACCTGGTCACAGCAAGGACATGTGATGATATCCCTAACATCTCTGCATGAGTCCTGTACTCAACTTCTGACCATAGAGAACTCTCCAGGTCATTGCCCAACAAACATTCTACTGGGAGATCAGCACTAACCACAACTCTTTTTAGGCCAGTTACCCCTCCCCAGGAAAAGTTAACAATTGCCACACTATGTGTAGTAGTGATATTGCTGGCATTGGTCACCAGGTAATTATCACCTGGTATGTACTGTCCAGGGTCCACAAAGCTAGGTGTCACCATAGTGACACTGGCACATGTGTCCCTGTATGCTTGAGCCACTTTTTCATTAATTAAAGGTGTCTGTCTGTACTTGCCCAAATTATTGAGACTGACAGTAGGGGAGAAATCAATCTCCCCATCACAGATCAGAACAGCCTGTGTGGGGACTCTGACTAGGTCAGAATCTCCATCAGTTCCCAAGGTGATACCCACTACCCCCTTGGTCTGTGGTCCAACACTGCCAGCTGTACTAGTGGGTGCAGGTGCCTTAGGGGCTGCAGTGTTGGTGGCTCCACCCTTTTTGTGGAGAATCGTGGCTCAGTGGTTAGAGGCGGCAGACCCGGAAGCTGAGATCAGCCGTGGACCAGGGTTCGTTTCCCCGCCTCGGCGGGTCTGGGGCTCAAAAATTCCACGGACTCGACAATTCTCGCTCCGGTGCCTACTCGACTCACGGGGTCACACTCTGCGACTCTGGGCAATAGCTTGCTTAATCTCCACTACGGCCCCTCGCGGCGGGATGCCTGGCTTTCACCTTGTGAATACCCTGCCGGGGTATCTCACAGGGGAATACCAGGACGGGTTCCCTAAGCAAGCGCCTTGAGACCCCTGGGTGATTTGTGCGCTATATAAATCGAAATACATTTACATTTACATTTACATTTTACAATCACTTGTCCAGTGAGTGGTGTTTTTGCAAAAGCTACACCAGGGTTTTCTTTGACCTTCTTTCTTCTTCTTCTTGGAAGTTTGGGACCCACCCTCAGTATTAGTTTGGGGCCCTGTTGAAGACTTCTGGTCTTTAGCTTTCTGCTCCCCACCCTTCTGGTCTGTTTTCTTTTGGTCACCACCCTGGTTCTGGTTCTGGTTCTTTTGCTTAACTCTGGTTCTAACCCATTTGTCTGCCCTCTTTCCCAATTCTTGGGGAGAGGTTAGATCTGAGTCAACCAAATGTTGATGCAACTGCTGGTTCTGACAGTTATTTAAAATCTGTTCTCTCATAAGCAAATTGTACAATCCTTCATAGTCTGTAACCTTACTTCCCAGCAACCAGCCCTCCAGAGCCTTAGTGGCACATTCAACAAATTCAGACCAGTCCTGAGTCTGTGTCTTCTGGGTATCTCTGAACATTAACCTGTACTGTTCAGTGGTTAAGCCTAACCCATCAATCAGAGCACTCTTCAGGACCAGGTAGTTTCTAGACTCCCCATCACTAACTGTGAGGAGTCTGTCTCGGCCTCTACCTTCAAAGGAGAGCCACAAGATTGCTGCCCACTGCTCCTGAGGAACCTGCTGTACTTTGCAAGCTCTCTCAAGTGCAGTCATCCACTTGTGGATATCATCCCCAGCTTTGTAGGGGGGCACAATCTTACTCAGGTTTCTATTGTCATAGGACCTGTCTTTATCCCTAGGGATAGTGCTGCCACCAGTGGGTTCTAACCCACTCTCTCTAGGCTGCCTTGCTCTAGCAAGTTTCTCTTTGGCCAGGGCAACTTCTAATTCTTGTCTCTGGATCCTAAGTTCAGCCTCTCTCATTTTGGCCTCATGTCCCCTTCTCTGAGGGCTAGTCAACTCCCTTCTGGAGTTGCCATGAGAACCTCTAGAAACATGGGAAGTATTGGATTCACCTGAGTGATTCCTCCTCCTCCTATGCTCCTGGTTAAGTCCATTTGGGGGTCTGAATGGGTTGGACCCACCTTCAGTCCCAAATAAGCTTAAGTTAGCCTGGTTAAGCCTGCTGACTAACACCTGGCTAGTCCCATCATCAGAATCACTTTCTTCCACCTCCTCCTCTTCTTCTTCCTCAGGCTGAGTATTCCCAGTGGTCTGGTTTTCCTCATCTATCTGGACGACAGGGGCAGGGGCATCAGAGTTATCATCTTCAGTGGGGGATCCTCCATCTCCAGTCCCTGAGGGGCCTGGTTTGGAGTCCCTTAGAGCTTCAGACTGGTCTAAAAGCTCTCTGAGGTGTCCTGCTGTAGGAGAAGGACCTGTTTTGATTCCTCTCATGGAACACAGTTGCCTCAGTTCCTTAAATGGAAAGGTAGCAAATTTGGATGGTGCCTTTGGAGGGTCACTCTCAACAGAGGTGGTTCCATTGGATCCCTCTGCTCCAGACATTGCTCTAGTGTGGTGGATGTGTTGCAATCTACCTACACTGGTGTTTTCCTACAAAAC
Source organism: Lissotriton helveticus (assembly GCF_964261635.1). NCBI lineage: Eukaryota > Metazoa > Chordata > Amphibia > Caudata > Salamandridae > Lissotriton > Lissotriton helveticus. The sequence goes on along the minus strand of NC_136073.1, from coordinate 655,945,351 downwards.
CTATCTAGTAGTTGTAGTCAGGGTGTGCTACTCCCTATCCTCTACAACAACTAAGTTCAGTAGAACTTAAGTATATCTAGTCTTGTTTTAGTGTACCTATCAGGTACCTGTATGATCTTTCAAATGATATTTTCAAAGATTGTAATGGTAAAACAACAGCAAGCTCAAATCCCAATCCGCTGCTCACCAATGTGAGAAGTTGGCCTGATATATGATGCTCACTAGTTCTAGTGATCACCTTGTATCATGCCAAACAACCCTTATGGTGCAGGTTGTAAAGTCAACCTTATAGACAAGCTATCCTAGGGGTAGCATGGACTAAGCAGTCTTAGGCTAAACTCTGTAAAGGCATGTGAAGCAAGCTGTTTTACCATACACAATCTCTTGAATACCAAATGAAAGGACACCACACAGATATATATTGAAAATATATATAGATTTATTACTACAAATATCCCTGATACTCTTTATGAGCACAGAAGCAAATGCGTTAAAACAAAACACAGTTTAAATACACAAAAGTTGCACAATATGGATGAGCCCTAGGGGCCACCTAATCATATACTAAAATAGTGGTATAAGAACCACTATGGGGAAAGTGAAGAGGCCTAGGGCCTGGGGAATCGCTGGAGCTGTTCGGGACTAGCAGTGAAGAAGTCGGGAAAGGCCCGCGGGACTCGGGAGCAGTGCGGAAAGTGCACGCTTTACCAATGCAATGTCAATGGTGCGTAAAAGTTACAAAGTTAGTTAGAAAGGAACCTTCCGAGTGACCTAGAAAGCTGAAACTTGAGACACAGACACTAGAGGTGTGTACCAGTGTGGGAACACCGGCGGAGCTGAGTTACCTCACCCACAGGAAGCGGGTGCATAGGGTCGAAGTAGTGTCGGGTTTCGTCACGCAGGTCGATGGTGCTTGGAGCTGAAGATGCTGCAGGTGGCTCGATGTGAAGAGTTCCGGTGGATCCAAGGGTGGATCTGAAGAGGTGAAGACCTGAAAGCAGAGGGGACAATGTTCAAAGTCACTAGCCAGTGACTACCGTGGAACCACAGTGGAACCAGGCGATGTCGGGTGCAAACAGGCGTCGAGGTGTAGCTTCTCTCTGCAGCCACGTGGACACGAGGGGTCGAAGACGTCCAGGAGTCGGTCACGAGCTGTCCCACGCAGGCTTCTCGCTGTTGGCGGTGTCGGCGACTTGATAGAAGCAAACAGGCCTTGGCTACTGCAAGCCACGCAGGAATCGAGAAAGGCTTGTTACTCGGACCAGCAAGGTCAGAGCAGGTACTCCTTTTTACAGGAGCAGGGGCAAGTCTGGAGCAACCAGACCCGCAGTGAAAGTTGTAGGTTTCGTCGCCAAGATGGCCACTAGCCGTGTGGCAAGTGGACGGTTAGGCGCGTCGAGTGGCACGATGCAAAAGGGCCCCACGCAGATCGTGGAGATGCTGGGAGGCTGATCTTCAGTGCAAGGGCTGCTCGAGGTTGGGGCTTCTCAAACCCCAAAGCACAGCATCGAGGGTGCCTCTGATGCTGCGCAGTCAGCGTTTCGGGGGTCTTCCAAGATGTCCAGTCCCACGTCTCTCGGTGCCTCCACGGGTCCCTTCTTTGCAGGGACTGTGGATCGGGCTGTGAGAAGTCTGGGAGTCTGGGTCTTGTCAGGCTCTGGGCTCGGGCTCTGGCGGGAGGCGGCGGCAAAGCAGACGTCGAGTTGCTGGTTGGTGCCTGTGTTCACAGGGTGGTCACTCCTTGGCCACAAGGGAGATTCTCTTCCGTCTTCTGTGCATCAGAATGTCGAAGTCCAGTCTTCTTCTGTATTTCAAGTTGATTCAGGATGATCTGAAGTCTCAGGACACAGCTCCCACTCTTATTCGAATCTGGGGGGCCGGATCACCTACTAGGTCCCTCCTCTGGGTGGAACCAGGAAGGGGGGTGGTTACACCCCCTTTCCTTTGTCCAGTTTCGCGCCAGGACTGGGGCTGGAAAGCCCCAGCACCGGTTTGAACTGGCCTATGCACAGGGATACCTTGTGTGCCCCAGGCATGTCTGATTCTTTTCAGCCCTGTCCTACCCAATACACAAAATCCTGTCTGGGGTGGTGCTAGCACCTCCCCAGGCAGGAAACCCTTTGTCCAAGCTGCCCTCACTGGAAGGACTCCCAGCAGCAGGAGGTCAGACTTGTGTCTGTGGTGGCAGCATCCATTTTGAGATGCTAAGGCTCTGTTTAACTTTAACCGGGGTTCAGGCTAGGTACATGTCGTGTCCCTCTAGAAGGGTGGAATGCTACCCCCGTCGCCAGAACTGGCGAGGGGGTAGTATTCCAATTCGTATGACACCTTACTCGACATGTTTTGATAAAACCAAACCTAAGATAGCATTTAACCGCGAGGTTCATAATGCACTTAAGAGTATATGGTATGGCAATATCATGAAACAGCTAAAGGACATGGTTCCGAAAACTGCAGACAGGCTCAGCTCATGCCAGAGCACCATCTCACATATTTCCAAGCACTCTGCCTCCAGGATTGATGAGGCCTTCCATAGGAGTGACTGATAGGAACATTTGTGTCCATTTTAGGTTAGGTATAGGCATACTACACCTAAGTAAGGGGTGGTTACACCGACTTACCCCAGCTGAGTGATCAGCCAGTTGTGTCAAATATAGAGGCCAGGCCAGGGGTGGCACAATACATGCTGCAGCCCCTGGTAGGCCTTGGAAGCACCTATGCCCTGGGTACCTGGGTACACTGTTACAGGGGCCAATAAGGTGAACCAGTTCCAATTTCGTTATGCACCTAAAGTACATGGGTTACAATTTAGAGAGAAAACAGCAGGCTGTGGGTCTGATTAGCAGGCCCACAGCCACATTAAGTCATAAACCAGTGAAGCAAAAAGCAAAAATTTGGGGTGACCATAGGATAGCAGACCCTACTCTCCTACAATGGGTACTCACAAACTTTCTCTCGGGGGCCACATTTACAGTGTGGTTTGTGTCCGAGGGCCGCACCGGTGGGGGCGGGGTCAGTGGGAGAGGGGGCGGGGCTAGAGCAACAAAAAAAACTCTGACCATGAGGTTGATCACAGGTCCCTGCAGCGGACGCCTTCGTCCACTGAGCCACCAGACACGGCATACACACATCTCTCTCTCTCTCTCTCTCTCTCTCTCTCTCTCTCTCTCTCTCTCTCTCTCTCTCTCTCTCTCACTCTCTCTATCACTATCTCTGTCTCCCTCCTTCTCTCTAGCTCTCTCTCCCTCTCTCCCTGTCTCCCTCTGTCTCACTCACTCTGACTGTCTCACTCCCTCTCTCTCCCTCTCTGTCTCACTCACTCCCTCTCCCTCTCTCCCTCCCTCTGTCTCCCTCCCTCTGTCTCCGTCCCTCTCCCTCTCCCTTCCTCTGTCTCCCCCTCCCTTCCTCTGTCCCCCACTGACTCCCTCTCTCTCTCCCTGACTTCCTCTGTCTCCCTCTCTCTGTCTCCCTTCCTCTGTCTCCCCCTCCCTTCCTCTGACTCCCTCTGTCTCCCTCTCTCTGTCTCCCTCTCTCTCTTTGTCTTCCTCCCTTCCTCTGTCTCCCTCTCTCTGCATCCCTCTCTTTGTCTCCCCCTCCCTTCCTCTGTCTCCCCCTCCCTTGCTCTGTCTCTCCCTCCCTTTCTCTGTCTCCCTACCTCTGTCTCCCTCCCTCTGTCTCTCTCCCTCCCTCTGTCTCCCTTCCTCTGTCTCCCTTCCTCTGTCTCCCTCCCTCTGTCTCTGTCCCTCTGTCTCGCTCCCTCTGCCTCCCTCTCTGTTTCCCTCTTTCGCTCTCCCTCTCTGTCTGCCTCTTTCTCTCTCTCCCTCCCTCCCCCTCTCTCTGTCTCCCTCCCTCCGTCTCCCTCTCCCTCCCTCCATCTGTCTGTCTCCCTCTGTCTGTCTCCCTCTGTCTGTCTGTCTCCCTCTGTCTGTCTCCCTCTGTCACCCTCTGCCTCCCTCCCTGTCTGTCTCCCTCTGTCTCCCTCTCCCTCCCTCTTTCTCCCTCTGTCTCCATCTCCCTCTCTCTCTGTCTCCCTCCCTCTGTCTCCATATGCCTGTCTCCCTCCCTCCCTCTGTCTCCATTTGCCTGTCTCCCTCCCTCTGTCTCCATATGCCTGTCTCCCTCCCTCTGTCTCCTTCCCTCTGTCACCCTCCCTCTGTCTCCCTTCTACCTCTGTCTCCCTCCATCTGTCTGTCTCCCTCTTTCTGTCTCCCTATTTCTGTCTCCTTCCCACTGTCTGTCACTCTCTCTCTGTCTCCCTCTCTATCTCCCTCTCCCTCCCTCCTCCCTCTGTCTGTCTCTCTCTGTCTCCCTGTCTGTCTCCCTCCCTCTGTCTGTCTCCCTCTTTCTGGCTGTCTCCCTCTTTCAATCTCCCTCCCACTGTCTGTCACCCTCCCTCTGTCTCACTCACTGTCTCCCTCCCCCTCCCTCCCTCTCCCTCCCACTGTCTGTCTCCCTCCCTCTGTCTGTCTCCCTCTCTGTCTCCCTCTCCCTCCCTTTCCCTCCCTCTCCCTCTGTCTCCCTCCCTTTTCCTCCTTCCCATTGCCCCAGCACATTTATCTGTGAGGGGCTGCCATTTCCAAAAATTCCCTTAAAAGGGAGTGCCAGCATCTTGTTCATTGCGATGCCGGGACTGAGAAACGTTGCCTGTTTTTAAAACAATGTGGTTTCTAAAGACACTGCCCTAAGCACTAGCGCTGCTTGTCTGAAGTATCGCAATACTTTGGCACCTTCAATTGCTTACCTGCATTGGACTGAGTGGTCCCAATACTCCTGCACTGCAGGAATTGCCAGCAATAACATAATTACTCGAACAGAAGCGCACCAGCGCTTCAACATGTGCTGACTGCAGGCAAGTTTGGAATGCGTCAACATAACTCAGAAACCTTTTGGATTTGAACACCAGGCGGTGTTCCTGGATTCTGCACTTGCTGATGCTCTTGCTAAGCACGTGCTATTTGATTACTGTAATTAAGATAGAACTGACCGGCCAATTTAGCTCGATGGTAGTACTAAGTCAATACAAATATAAAGACAATAACACAAGTCTTTGGAGCACAATTGACATGGTAAACAAACAAGGTGCCACGTCTGACAAGATGAAGTTGTCACACACAGTGTGAGAGTAAAGTCATCTGGATATAAGCGCTGTCATTAAAGAAACACTCGCTGACTACATTAGAGACAGCAGGCGAGATACACATAGGTGGTGTATCTACCTAAAGTATCTATGTAAAACTGTTTTCATTAGCTCATATTTAATGGAACAAGCCCCGATGTTTCTGTCTCCTTTCCCTCCCTCCCTCTCCCTGTGTCTTCGTCCCACTACCTCTCTCTGTCATCCTCTTCACCTCACCCTGCGTGTGTCAGCCCAGGCTGAGACAGCCTCCTGGCACACACAGCCCCACCCGAGCACTTCACAGGTCTTTAGAAAGACCATTTGTATGTTAATGAGGCCTTGCTATATTTAACCTCTTCTTAGGCCCCTGCAGCTCCACTCTGACTATCATTGGAATCACCCGGCGGCCGGCCCCCACAGAGTAGCAGAGACTCTTAGACTCACGCTGCAGCAACCAGCAGTGTTTGAAGACACGATTAATTATTTTTTTTAAATACACGGGTACGATGTCTGGAAGGTCAGCGGGCCACCAGGGAAGGCTTGCCGGGCCCGCGCCCCTTACTATGAGTACCCGTGATATAGACCATCCTCCAGGCCATAGACTCAGACGCAACCTGAGGGGCGGGCAAGACAGGTTCGGGGACCAGCGGCCCAGGGTGCAGCAGGCGCACAGGACCTGATGTCATCTTACAATTATGTGCAACAGGGCAAGCCCCTTTGAAATTTAACAAATTCCTGAGCTATTGCAACATTTTTTTCTGCCAGGGGAAGAAAACAACTTGCCACTCCAAGGCCAATGTCTCAGCTCTTGGAGCAGTTTTCACACCTTACTATTATGAATCATGTGATTGATAGCTGATTGAGAGCGAATGTAAATTATCCTCCAGGAGTTTCAAGGAGTGAAAAGGTAACTTTTTAAAATTTATGTTTGCTAAATATTTATTAAAATCCAACCTCACTATTGAAGATTTTAATAAATGGCAACAAGAGTAACAAGGGGGGAGGCTGCCAGACGGAGTCACCTTCCAACAATATCTCCATATCTACCTGGTATGACCATTTTACCGCAGTATACACTGAATCAGGTGATTTGGCTACTGAATCTCCTAGTATTGATCATAGCTGCCACCAGACCTCAGGCTGTTTTCCTTAGCTGAAATCACACTTAGCATAAAATCCATTGTAAGGAACAAAGCTCTGGGGCCTGATGGCATCCCTAGCGATGTCTTTTTAAGTGACATCGCCAATTGGTCAAAATACATCTGGACTTTGTCCAATGGTATTGCTGCAGGGGCTCCAATACCACCCTCATTTAAAAAAAATATCTTTGTTTGCATTTGTTATTTTTAAACAATGGTAAAAAAACCCATTAATAATCATATTGCATGAGGGATAGGGGCATGATAAAGTACATAGTAAACATATATACTTTTACAAAGTCAGCTGTGAATAACGAGTATACAGCAGCATGATTGTGGCTTATGCATTAATTCTTCGCATAGCTGCGTGTGATAATCGCGTTTGAAGGTGGACACATAATATGTGGTCCATACATAATAATGTTGCATTCCGCCAGCTATGTGAGTTGCCCACCCACAAGAAAGTCGTTTGTCTGTTCACCGTGTGACACATATGATACAGTACTATATCATATGTCTCAGTGTAACAACATATTGTAGTACAAATGTGATACAATTTTCACTTTTAACCAAAGAAAGTAAACAAAGGTAGAAAAGAATAGATAACAAAAGAGATATAATTTAGCCTTCGCGGGTGGGTCATAGTAATCTGACGAGGTGTCTGTGTTTTTGCCTATCCATGTCTGTCCAGCTGTCCCCCTGGCTCCTATACCACCCTCATGGAAGGGCGCTGAGGTGATCCCAGTTTTCAAGAAGGGTGATCACTCCCAAGCAACTAACTATAGGCCCATCAGCCTGATCGATGGCACTCAGAAAGTTTTTTCTCAGGCACTTATTTCAAAGATCACTGCGTGGATGGAGGAGAATGATATTCTATCCCCTTCCAGTCAGGGTTCAGAAGGAGGATGAGCACCATTGATCAGGTTTTTCGTTTTAGTTTATTGGCATGGAAAACTGTGAGTATTGAAAAGGGGAGCCTCTACTTTGAATTTATTGATCTGAAGTCAGCTTTTGATCTTATCCCCGGTGCACGCTTTGGTGTGTCCTGCTGGAGCTCGGTCTCCCCCCTAAGATCCTGGCATTGGTTGTCCATCTTCATGAGGACAACTACGCCAGGGTCTGTTGGGGAGACCAGGGCCAGTTGACAGATCCAATCAGTGTGGAAAGGGGGGTCAGACAGGGTTGTGTGTTGGCCCACACTTTATTTTCATTATTTATCAATGGTGTAGTCCGATACCTAGCTGAAGTACCAGCTGACGCCTCTGTGCCAGGGGGTGTCAAAGTAACAGCCTTATTATTTGCGGACAACACATTGGTAGTGTCCAAAACACCCAGTGGTCTGCAACTGCTCTTGAATGGCTTCAAGGTCTTTTGCGATCATAGAGGTGTCGAGGTTAATACCTCGAAAACCAAACTTCTGCTAATGAACCCACATAGAATGTTCAAAGGTAAAATGCTACTAAAAGGGATCCCTTGATAGAGTGGCCACTTTTGATTATTTGGGCATAATCCTGTCTGAGAAAACGGCAAGGAAAGATCATATTATTAAGCGGAATCGACAGCAGAGGCAGACCATTGGGGCACTGATTAAGGAGCACAGAACTTCCAAAACAAAGCCAATAGCTGCCCTTCTTCAGATTTATGACCACAATGTAGCGAGTTCTGCTCTGTATGGGGCTGAACTCTGGGGATTTGAAAACATTGAAAGCCTGTTAACTACAGAGAATAAATTCTAAAGAGCTTTATGTTCACTTCCCCAGAGCACACCACTTCAACCACTATGGCTAGATATGGGTAGACGCTCAATTGCGGATAAAGCTAGGTCCGTCCCGTGCTTTTTTAGCTCCATCTCAAACTAACCCCCAAGTTCTCCCATTATGCTGCAGCACTTGATGAGGTTTGCAAGCTTGACCGCTTCAAAAAGATTGGGTGGTTCAACAAGGTCAGATCACTACTATCAGTGATAGGTCTGGAAAGTTCAATGCAAACTAAAGACGTTGGCCAACTGCCAAGTAAAGAAGTGGTTAAAAACCAATACTGGAGTTGGGTATCACAGTCTTTTGTCACTCAATCACTTGTGGGCCGCCTCATGCTAGAATTCATGGAATTCAAACTACTAAGCACATTCGAAGAGTATATGGTTTTTATTACCATCCCACTGGATAGGAAACTTTATATCCAATTCAAATTTGGATACCTTCCTGTGAACTCCTTTACAGCTGTTTGGAGGCAGCCCCTGGCTATAACACAGCACTGCCCGGGCTGTCCTACAATGATTGAAACAATTAGCCACATTTTCTTTAGTTGCCCTCTGTACAGTCTCCCAAGACATAAGTGACTAGCCCCTGTTTGCAGATTATTGGGAACTTGTTGCCACCTGGAAGCATCCTAAAATCAGATTGTAGGCCTTCTGTGGCATGTGGAGTTGCAAAGTTCCTTGGAAAAATGTGGATTATCAGAAGGTATGCATCCAAGTTGCGATAGTCTGCATTTCATAATTGTATTAAATAATTATTTACAGACTTTGTAACAACTATGCAATGTTTTATCTTTGTAAATTGATCACATTTTGTTGTTCGGTGGAATCCCTTTTAAATGTGGTATATGTTTTAAAAATAATAATAGATTTGATCTTTTTATAATTGTTTTAATATTTTAAACGGTGATGATTTAAAAACTTCTGGCAAAAGACGTATACTCTCTAATGTTTCTCTCATCTATATATATTGTTGGGTAACTGCACTGTAAGCACTCACACTTTTATGGTTGTAATGACTGAATAAAGATTATGAAAGAAAGGTGGCAAGAGTCGTTGAATTAGTTGGTCCTATGTCCAAGATAACAGAATCATTACTTTAATCTATACTCAGTACTTTGCTGCTTCTAGGGTCTGCAGAAACATGGCAGCATTAAATTACATTTTAATATATCCCATGTTTAAATACCATGCACCCTACCTTTTGGACTTAAAGACCTACATAGGGGTGACATTAATATCCCCTTGTCAAAAAAGGTTAATTTGAGAGGTCGGGGTGCAGGTTTAAAGTGCAGCAGTCAGGCTTCACTAGTAGGCCTGAAACAATGCCTTGCTTGTCAAACTAGCTGGTGGCACAAGAAGCACCACAGTCTACGTGTGATCTTTAACTTCCCATGCAATGGGTTTAGGAACTACACCCTATACTATAGCCTTATAGGAGAGTTAAATATGGCAATCAGGGATTAACCAATTGTTACATGTGTTATGGGTGAGATCATATACACTGGACACTGGACAACAGTGCTCCAGTCTGCAGTCTAACAACTAGTAATAAGATTCAGCAAAATATGGGGATGATGCAAAAAAGGGTATTTTCTCAGAGCTGCTAATTCAAAACCTAAACCCCACACATAGGTCTTGAGATTCTTAATGGCCCAAATTCATTCAAGTGCCTCTCTCTCTATTGTAATGTAACTCTACTACACACAATGCATGAGGAATAAAAGCCACATCAATATATCAAGGGAACTCAATATCCTGTTCCAGAGCACTGGTGTAAAACACATGTGTGCTCCACAACCAACCAATTCAATCTTTATTTGGATATAAAATATCCATAAAAGAACACATCAAAAATACCTACAACAATACAGATTATTATAAAAGAAGCAAAACGTAAACACAGTGAATAGATAAGAACTTCCAAATTGCATTAGGGGACTTCAATAGCATACATATGTTAAAAAGGCATGATGTGCAAAACAACAGTGTCAACAATGGCAATAAAACATAGAGAGTTTGTGGCCCTGACAAATAGCAATATTGTGCTAGTAGATACAATCAAGTGTTTAACAAATAGCAGCAGGTTATGGTAAAGTGCAATCAGATGTAAACAGTTTTAGCAGCATAAAATAAAGTGCGATTTAATATAGACTGTTTCTTTAAAAAAAGCATTGACAGACCCTTCCGGTTACTGAGTGAAATTACGGTATGCATAGCGTATAAAAAATGTAAGGACTATATTTAAAGCTGTAGTTTCAGGAGTCAGAGCTGCGATAATTGCCTGTCTACGGGTCCGGATTCCCAGCCTATTCCACTCAGTTTTCAGTTTTCGTCTGCGCTGTGGCATAAGAGCGGGGCAAAGACAAACTACATGCTCCAAAGTTTCAGCCGTCTTGCCACACCCTCTGCACAATAAATCCTCTGACGTTCGACACCAGGAGGGTAAATCTTTTAAAAATTGCCAGTCACCCAATCTAAGAGCCAGAAAGCTAAGTTTTAAATACAAGGGATAAGTGCAGGACAGATAAGAAGAAGGAGAGGCCAGCCCATAAGAATTCATTATTGCCCATCCGTGTCTACGTTTAGCGAAATGAGCTTTATCAGTGATTAGGGACCTCATTCGAATACGTTTCTTAATGCTGATTTTAAAAACTGCCTTGCTGGGGTTGAGATCCCATAGGTCGCCCGCAGACATTTTCTGGACGGAGTCCTTAAAAAATCGGCCGTAAGAGCCACCTGGGTTTTTCTGAGAAATGTCTAACCAAAGTAATGACTCTAATGAACCTGGATCTGCTTGCCTAAGTTTGTGGCACAAATTCAAATACGTGCCAGTGTTTGAAATTTCATAGTTTAGTAAGCCCAATTCTAATCTGATCTTTGTGGCAGAGGCGGTTTTAGGCATGTGGAGGACTTTTTTGTAAATTATGGTCACATGTTTGTTTAAATTGGCGTTTAGTTTTCCCCTAAAAATGTCAATGCCATACGACAGTGTGGGCCCGATTTTTGCTCTCATGACTTCCAATAGTGGTGATAGACTCGGACCAGACAGTTTTTTTGAGAGCTTGGAAAGATTCACCTGAAGGTTCATGGCTTTTACTGAAATTTCACTGCGCTGTTTGGCAAAGGTACCCCTAGAGTCAAAGTTGACCCCTAAATATTTATATGTTTTTCCTATTGTTAGGCTCATATTATTGTATAGCCATCCACCATCGAGGTTACGTTTTCTACCGAAGATAACCACTTGGGTTTTCTTTAGATTAACCTCTAAAGTATTCATGGTGGTATAGCTGTGTAGTTTGTTTAGTAGCCTTTGCAGCCCTACCCGGGTGAGACTAAAAAGGACCAAGTCATCAGGGTATAAAAGGTTACTTATTGACACACCACCCATCTTGGGTGGGTGGCTGTTAAGTCTGCTATAAACAAATTAAAAAGTAATGGGGCCAGCACACATCCCTGTTTGACACCTCTAGTTGTCATGATTTTCCGAGAGAGATGTGTGCCAGTCCCCAACTTCACTTGTATCCATGTGCCTGAGTGCAGTTGGATAATCGCTTCCAGAAGTTTGGCTCGGATCCCCCATTTTTTTTAGCTTTACCCATAGAGCAGCCCTAGGGACCCGGTCGAAGGCGGCTTTAAAATCTACAAAGCAGCAAAAAAACAGCCCTAGATGTAATAAGTGCTTTATCAACAATTATAGACAATGTCAGTAGGTTAGTCATGGTGCCAGAATTTACGGTGAAGCCAGTTTTGTTTCTTGCGATCAATTTATTCTGCTCTGCTCAGGTTCTCAGCTCCTCCAGTAGAATACCTGCGTAATGCTTTGCCTCAATGTCTAAAAGGGCGATTAATCTGTAATTGTTTGGAGACGCATGAGAACCTAACTTGTAAATCGGATGGATTATTGCGCCTCGCCAAGAGTCCGGTATGGTTGAACTTCTTAATGCAAAGTTGAAAAGATTAGTTAAGTATCCCGACCAAAGGCTTATATTTGTTTTGAACAAAATCTGTGGTAGGCTATATGGGCCAGGCGCTCCATCTGATCTTGCTTTTAATAATACTTTGGTGACCATTTCTTGGGTGATCTTCAGATCTTCACCTGGAGATTCTAAAGATTCAGTGGGCTTGCTCCAGCTCTTACTCGGGCTTATTTTCGTCGGGTTGAGAGCACATATGTCTGTAGAAGCTGTTCCCTCTGTGGCCCTAAAGTGGTCAGTCAAAAATGCGGACTAATCGGCTTCTGCAATGTTTGCGCTCCCAAAGGTGGATGAACTAGAATTTTGACGATGGATTAAGGCCCAAAATGTTCTTGGGTTGCGATTTTTGCTCTCCCATAGTAGTTTACACCAGAATTGGCCTAGGTAAAGTCGTTTGTCTTTTTGTTGAGCCTGCCTAAATGTTTTTGGGGCAGTTTTGTACACATTCAAGAGCTCAATGTTCCCTGGGAATTTCTTAAAGGTGCGCAAAGCATTATTTCTAGATTTCTTCAGTACCCTAGTTTGGCTTGAGATTGAAAACTGGGGACTGGAAGAAGCCTTATGGGAATGCTGTTTAGATGGAAAAAGGCTTTTCAAATGGGAACAGAAGATGGACCAGGAAACAGTGGGGGAGGCCGCCAAGTCGGTGCCTCCTCTTGTAAAGGCCAAACATTCCTTCATAACGTTAGTGCAGATGTCTTCGCTCCATCTTAGTCGTTTAAGGTTTTCAGTGTAAGTTCCTATGCATGTTGTTGAGGCAACTTTATGATACACTGGCTTTACATTGAGGGTGACGACTTGTGGGCGATGGTCGCTTTCCGATTGGGGATGAATGCTATAGTTATCCAAGTGTTGGAACAGGGCTGAATTACAGATGGTATAATCAAGATAGGAATGTTTGCGGCCGTTTGTCCAAGACCACTTTGGTGGAATGTCTTTCGTAGATCTACCGTTCATTACAAAAAAGCTGGCACTGTAAAATTGCAACACACAAAGCTCTCCTAGACCACAATATGCTTGGTTTTATTGGTTTGGACTGTGCATCTACTTCTGTTGATATGGATGGAAAAAGCCCTTCAAAGTCAGCAGGGTTTGCCTGAAAGAGGTTAGTGTTGAAGTCTCCAGTGATCATACCGTCTGAATGAGGATGATCCGCAGCCAGGTCACACACGATTTTAATTAAGCGTGTTAAATGCTCCTTTTTCAAACGCGTGCTCGGATTAATGTAAACATTAAGAAGTAAAAGCGATCGCTGTTTGCTCCATGAACTGATTTTAACTCCGAGTAACCAGTCCTCATCAAAATTCAATAGCTCGATCGGGCCTTTTAAATTGTTTGAAACGTAGATCGACAGACCACCTTTGGGGTGGCCATAAATACGGTCTCTAATTGCAAGTTTCGAGTATTCAATAAAGCCTATCACTGGACAATTTTGGGTGGCCCATGTTTCCTGAAGGGCTATTAAATCGTGCCCAAATGTGAAGTTGTGCATCTCCAAGTTGGTCATTTTCTGATGGAGACCACTAATGTTCCATGAACACAGTGTAAAAGACGACTGCGACTGGGGGTTTAAAAGGTTTATAGGAGGTGATAATTGGGGTCTTGATTGGACCAAGTCATTGCAATTTGGGACTGCCGAATGTTTTTCAAATGGTCAGTCTGATATTTTGCGGGACAGGGCGGCCGGAAGCCATCCCCAATCTGGTTTTTTTTCAGGGTTAGGGGCTTTAGTCCATACATTTTCAGTCAGTTGTGTTGTGCCTAAGGCATTTTTTAAGATTGAGTATGGCCTGCTTTTAACTCCAATCCTAGGGCATTGCGCTCTTGTCGGGGTGGCTGGCTGCTTTAGTAGCACTGTGGGATAGCCTGGGGTAAAATAAGGATGGATTTTAATTCCCCATTGCTGAAAGATATCCTTTTGGGCTAAGAATGCTCGTGCTCAAATAACGGATCTAAATGACACCAGGGTTACCTCAGAGGATTGTAGGCCTGTTGGTGGAAGAAATTCAATGAACTCAATTTTGTCCGATGTCAGAGCCTCAAAACCCGGGGCACCGTTCACTAATTTCATTATGTTTGATCTCTTGAGAATATCGTGCCGACCTTTTGATTTATATTCAGGAGCAAGAAGTATTTTGGAGTGCTGTAGGTCACTTTTGGCACTCTGAGTGCTAGGGCTTGGGTTGGGCAGAGTGGATTTATCAATTAGGGAGCCTAAGTCTGATCCCAGATGGATTTGGGGAGGAACTTGTGAACCTTGCCTGGATGTCTGAGTGTGTTTGAGTGGAATTGGTGTGTTATTAAAAATTACTTTTAAGGGATTGGATCCAGTGTTTAATTTTTCAGGGTGAGGTAGACTTGAAGGGGAAGCTGGTTGGGGTTGAGTTATCGTGACTGTCGTCTTCCTTGTGGTTGATTCGCTAGATTTACCCCTTGTTTTTTGAGTGCCAGGCTGTGGCTCTAGTGCCACTATTTCCACGGGTGAAGCATTTTGATCGTGACGACACGCAGAAATCTGTTGACTGGCATTTGAGGCTAAGTCAGCCATGGGGGGGCTTTGACAGAAACTTGTTGACGTTGGTGGTAGTTGTGAGACACTTAAGACTTTTTTATTAGCAGCGGTTGAAAACAGTGGGAATAATTTAGGAAGATCGACTGTTGGATTTAGTCTTAATTTGTTTCTTTGTTTGTGCTGACGTTTACGCTCTCTCTTGCTACAGCCTTGCAAGGGAGCAGGAAGTATTTCGGGGTTGGGTGCTGCAGCAGCAGCTGGTTTAACGGAAGACCCTACCACGTTGTTACCGGTAGTATGAGTTTGCCCACTCGCTGTCTGAGGGCTTAAGGCCTATGATGGAATCAATGCCACTGAGGATAGAGGGCCTTGGTCTTGATGGGGGACTTGGGGGTGGTCAGTCTGTTTCGAGGAAGATTTAAATTCCCCACTCACCAGAGTCCCAATTGCGGGTGAGATCAGGGAGTTAACCGATTCTGAGTTGTGTGTTGGGGTTTTTTGAGGTAACTGGTCGAGACATTCAGTTACTCGGCCTCCCTTCAACAGCTTAACTTCGTTTATGACACTGGTTAAAAAAGCTGGAAGCGAGGAGAGAGAATCAATGATGGGCGAGCAGCAGCAGACTGACTGTACTAATTTTGAGGACGATTGCGCTTCTATTATTAGATTGTTCAGTTTATCCAGCTTATTATCGATCCCTGATGTAAACAGAGCTAAGGTGTTCAATAGATCAACCTGCGTGTCCAATTTGTCGGAATGATAGTTTAAGGCAGTGACTGTCAATTGGAAAGTTTGAAGTAATTGAGGCCAGATACTCGTTGTTGTGGAGTCATCGGGGCGTGGCTCAGATTTTAATCTAGGGTTGGGTGAGTTTTGAGAATTTTTAAGAAAAAAGGACAGGTCCGCTAGCAGTTGATCATTTGGATCGTTTTTTTGTGGGGACTTTGAAAAAACTGTTACTGCTGCTGGAGGTGAGTATGGTCGTTGTTGGAGCTTAGTTGACTGTGAACTCCCCTCAAGGGAACTTGAGCCCTGTAATGAGCAAGGACTAAATATGTCGGAGCTGGGCACTAAGGGGCATATTATCAAGGGGGTTTATCTCCGCTTTTTTGGCTTTAAAAGCCAAGAAAGCGGAGATAAAATTATCTCCCTATTACCAAGCTGTCGCTAACACCAGTTAGTGACAGCTAATAGGAGATAGCGACCATCTTGGGCCCCGCTTTGCATGTCAGTGATATTTATCACTAATGACATGCAAAGTGGGCGTGCCAAGATGTTAGCGACTGGAAACAGTCGCTAACATCGCTATCTCCTATTCCTAACTTTTGGAGATATTCGCGCTAAGCGCGAATATCTCCAAAAGCTAACACCTGCCCTGAGCAGTTCTTCACCATGTTATCCAATGGGAGGTGGATAACATGGCTAAGAGCATTTGCTCGATAATGCATGAATATCGCTGACTTTTCAGCGATATTCATGCATTGCGGCCGTTTTTTATCGCATTTGCGATAAACCTTGCTAATAGCAAAGTTTATCTGCGATAAAAATCGCCGATGTGCGGCGATAATTTTTGTCTCTAAACAAGTTAGAGACAAAAATTATCGCTAGTTGTTGGTAATATGCCCCTAAATCTTTTTGTGTATGAATTTGTGGAGAAATTAAAAGGGAACATTGTGGTAACGTAGTCGAAAAATTCTCTGTTTGCAATGATTGTAGTGCTTGGGGACTAGAGATATAAATGAGACTCGCGGAGGATGGTTGGTTAGGGCGGGCCTCTTGCTTGCAGGTGTCATGGGAGGGAAGAAGCTGACTTGGTGAAGGTTGGTGACTTGGTGAAGGATTTTGAGTGGCCCTCATAAAGCACTCCGAAGCGGTGTTCTGATCATCAACTAATGACCCAAAAATAAAGACATCCGGTGCTAAAACAGGCTTGTTGGTTGATGTTTGAGACGGTTGAAGCAAGTGCACGCTTGGCTCAGTAGGTTGATGAGGGTCACAAAACTTGGTTGACTCTGAGGCTTGAGGGGAGGAAGGGTGCTTGACTCCACCAGGTGCTTTTTTGAAGTAATCCAAAAGAGAGAGGGATTTTGAAGCGTTCGGGGATGGTGCATGAGAGGGATGCATGTTGCTGTTGTGTTGCCATCCGTTGGATAGGGAGTTAGGAGCCTTCAATGTGACCCTAGAGGTCAGTGGATTTGTGAGGTTGACTGGGGCACCCTCCACGTCTGTGGCCAGCCATTTTGATTTCTTTCGTTTTAGTGCGGAAGGTGCTTTTCTTATTTTACCAGATCTCATCACTTCCGTTGTTGTGCGTAGTTATTCGGGGCCTGTGAGTTAAAAAACTAGTTCAAGGGGCCCCTCTGCCGTCCGGTCTCTTGTTTGCCAACCGTACCAAGATGTGGTCCCAAAGGTCAGGGGGGGTCGTGAAGAACCAGCTTGGCCCTGAATCCAGGAGTGCTGAATCTTATCTTATCCTGGGCGGCAAGATCAGTTGGCGATGGCCGTGGCGCGCAGGCACCCCCCCCGCTCTCTTAGTCCCGACACAACCCCTCGCCGTTCACTGCCCGCAACCACCTATCTGCTACTCCTAAGGCTACTCCAAAGGCCTGACACCTAGGCCTGGCTCCTAGGCCCCCTAATCCCAAGTGCAGCATCCACAGCTAGCAGGCCAAGCCAAAACCAGGTGGAGATGCAGTGTAGGGGGGGTACGAGTGAGCCGCCACCGGCCAGTTCCCGTCTGGGCAGTAGGGCCGGTAGTGATGGCAATGGGTAGGTGGGGGCGGGGGGAGCAGAACCAGGGCTGACAGGACCGGGCTAGCGAGCAACCGGGAGCGGCAGGCCGGCAGGAGGGGGGGCGGAGGGGGAGCAGAGCAGAGACTGGAGGCAACTGGGACTGAGGCTGGGGCAGCTGGGAGAGGCGCTGAATAATGGCCCAGGCGGATGGCGTTGCGCCGGGCCGGGCGGCTGGGTGAGAAACCAAGCCAGGTCGGAGACAATTCGGGGACAAGCGGGGGCAGAACAAGGGTCAGGGTTGGCTGGGAACACAATGCGCCGAGTAGAGGGGCGAGGTCTAACTCGATGCCGACTCAATGCCGACTGTTATTGAACCAAGCGCAGCGCAGCACAACTGCACCGGGAATCCGCGGTCCTAAGATCGACTCGGGACTCACCTTGGCTTCCAGGACTATGACAGCCGGACCTTGGCTACTCAATTACCACTCTCTCGGTCGACTTTCTCGTCCTCGGCGTCACCCTGCCTTCGCTGCTTTCACTGCCTCTTCCGCCCTCACCGCCGCCGCCACCTCCGCGGCTTGCAGCCGCCTCCGCTCCACTCCGCTCCGCCCACAGCCCGCGTCCTCGCTACTGCCCGCGTGCACGCTCGCTCAGTAATCCGTCCTCACGTCCGTGGTGCGTGGCCAAACACCAGGCACATTGTCACCAAGTGTGCGCCACAATTTGAGCAGCAAAGTCTAAAAATATCACCTGTTGCTTTTACCAGGAAGTGAAGCTCCAAACATCCATATTGATCTGTTCCGTAGTCTGCTGAACAATACAGTTGATCTTCACTCTCAGTCAACAAACAATGGGCCATATTATCAAGAAAGGGCGATACATTATCGTCTCTTTTATCAGCAGAAAACTGCCGCTAAAGCGGCGATAATGGGCTTGATAATATGCCCATGTGAATTCCCATTGAAGCCCAGGTTAACACCAGAACCTGGGCTTCTATGGGAATTCACAAGGGCATATTATCAAGCTCATTATCGCCGTTTTAGCAGCAGTTTCCTGGCGATAAAAGCGGCGATAATGTATCGCCCTTTCTTGATAATATGGCTCACTGACCCTCCAGTAGGCTCTCAAAAACTAGCAGGCAGAATAACGGGTAATTAAAGTAAAAGAGCCCACAGGAAGCAGCAACAGGGATCAAGGCACCAACTGAAAAGAGTCCATTGCAAATACATTCGGACTTCATAGAGATGACTAGAGGGAAAAACTGGAAAAAGTATCAGGATGCAGGTAGTACAAATTCAGAAAACTGTACAGGGAAATAAACAATATGTAAATACAAATATAACACAATG
This sequence comes from Lissotriton helveticus, assembly GCF_964261635.1. Taxonomy (NCBI): domain Eukaryota; kingdom Metazoa; phylum Chordata; class Amphibia; order Caudata; family Salamandridae; genus Lissotriton; species Lissotriton helveticus. The sequence continues at coordinate 655,926,769 of NC_136073.1, read as the reverse complement.
CTTCTACTCTTAGCAAAATGCCGGATTGCTATATATTGGGCTTAGGTTCCCACCTACCATGACTTTTGTTTCTATGATGCTGTCAGCAGTGATGACGTAGCATAAAGTTTTGTATCTATGGAGCCGATTCGAAATAAGGACATATTTACACAATGGGATTAGATCGATACTAGTTTTATTCACAATAAAAGCATTAACTCTGCTTGGCAAAAATAAATCTTGCCCACTGCTTCTGCACCTCTTGAGACATGGGTAAATGAAGGTCTTTCCAACGGATGAGGAACTAACGACATTTGACATATCTGGTACATTTTGAAGCTTGCTTTCCAGTATTACCTTTGATGCTTCTAAATGTATGGTATCCACTATTATGGTAGCCAACAGCCATAACGTTGACTATTAAGACCTGCCGTATATTTTTGCCTTGTAACATGCATTGTTTACCGTGTTTCATTTTGTAAAATCAAAATAAGGTTATTAAAAATGTTTTGGAAAGCCTATTGTACTTTCTTGACAACATAGACTGCAAGTTAAACAAACTAGATGATTGAAGCAGTCTATGTTGTTAAGCTTCCAGTCTGCAGTGTTCATTTGAGTAAGGTTTTTTTGAAGGACGTCTGTTTGCGCCACCTATTTTGTTGTTCAAAAGTGAAGTGCCTCTACTTTCACCTTTAACAGGGATCTCATAGAATATAGGGGCATATTATCAACAACTAGCGATATTTATTGCTAAATAAGCTTAGCGACATTTTTTTTATCGCCGTGCATCGCCGGATTTTATCGCAGAGATAATGTGCTATTAGCAACGCTTATCTCCAAAGCTATAAAATATCCGGCAATAGAGGCGAAATGCGTGAATATCGCTGGAAATTCCGCGATATTCAGGCATTATCGCCTAATAGGGTCTTAACCTGAATATCCACCTCACATTGGATATACAGGCTAAGAAGTGGTCTGAGCAAGCGTTAGGATTTGGCGATTTTCGCGCTTGGTGCGAACATTTTAATCGCTACGCCTGCGTTGATAATAGGCGATAGCGATGTTAGCAACTGCTTTCAGTCGCTATCAGGTTGGGTACCCCCACTTTGCATGTCATTAGCTATAAATATCGCTGACATGCAAAGCGGGCCCCAAACCGCTCGCTATCACCTAAAAGCTGTCGCTAACTGATGTTAGCGACAGCTTGCTAATAGGGCGATGAAATTATCGCCGCTTCGCAAAAGCGACGATAATTTCATTTCACCTGCCTTGGTAATATGCCCCATAATGTGTGGTACACATCGTCATTTTGATCACAAGCAACCAATTAGGCAGTGCTCAGCGCCAGGACACCTTAGGGTAACAGTCGCGCTCTAATTAAAAAAAAAAATGAATAGTAGTTTCACTAATTATATTGTCTTGAATGTTAATACAATTAAAAGAGACACAATGACCAATACTATACAAGAAGCACTAGAAGAGAAAGTGAAGGATGGTATACTAGGTATTTTGGGGCTCATTTATGAGGCTCTGTTTGCACCGCCGAAACGTCACTTTCTGACTTTCGAGTGGTGCAATGTGCTGCAGGCATATTTACAAGGCCACTTAAAGTCACTCTTTTCATGGGCTTGTAAATATGGGCCCCTTTCATGTAAAACACTGCGTGAAAGGGACGTTGTATGGCTGTTGCAGTAGGTGTTCCCACGCAACACCCTTGGAATCTGAAGCATTTTCAGATTTACGTGAAATCGTAAACCTGGGAATGCGTCAGCATCTAACACCCCTTGGGTAGCATTAGGGAGGCGCACCGAGAAGAAATGTTTTAATTTTCCTCGTTTTTTCTTTATTCCTTATTCTATGTGTGCTGCATTCTTCAGCACACATAGAAAGAGGAAATCACCTGAATTGATTGATTTTGTATAGGAAGGTGTCCCTTCTTACACAAAATCAATCAGCCTCTCAAGGCATGCACCCTTGCATCATGGCACAACTGTGCCGGTGTTGGCACATGCCAGCCCATCGTATGCCAGAGCAGGGGAAAAGGACAAGAATGCACCACATCTCATAGATAAGGCACATTCCGGTCCTTCTGGTGTGACGTAGGGAAGCACAGCAAGATTCCTTGCAGTGCTGCCATGCACCAAAACCTTATAAATGAGGGCCTTCGAGTTTTGTGATACACCTGGAAATGGTGCAGCACCATCTGAAGGGCCAGTGGGAAGTGCACAGGCAGGAACCGCACAAGTGAGTATGGCGAGTGAAGCATGCAAAAGACAACCTGTGCAGGAGTGAGATGAGAAGCTGACACACTAACACCTCATTCTCCCCTTTTGTTGTGATCTTGTTCCCTAACCCACTGATCTGAAACACTGAAGGCCATATTTATGAAAAAGTAACGCAATGCAGCACAGCTAGTCACCAAAATGCTCTGCACTACTGGGGAAGGGGAGGCATTTGCCATATTTATTACAATACAGCACATTCCTGTCTTTTCCCCACCGCTGGCACACCATGGGCTGTCCAGTGCCAATGCAGGTATCCTTGCACCATAGTTCAAGGGGTCCTGCGTTACATAAAGGATTGTTTATTTGCAAGAAGGTGTATCTTCCTGCACAAAAACAATCCCCTGAGGCATATTCCTCTATTTATTTGTGATGCAGAATGCAGCACACATACTAAGAGGAAGTAACGCGGGGAAATGAAGATATTTCTCCTCCTTATGCCTCGCCTGGGAAGTCGTAGCATTTTGGTGCATTCCCAGGTTTACCGGCAATGGTATATCTGAGAATGCCTCAAAATCCATGGGAGGTGCATGGGAGCACCCACCCAATGCCCATAGAATGCCTTCGAAAGGCAGAGTAACTCAACACAGAGATTTGTGCTTCTTTACATTACGCCCGATTTATCAAGCCACGCAGGGCCATGCAAAGTGGTCTTGCGTGGCTTGATAAATTGCATTTGGGTGTTGTGTTGCACATGCACCACGTTGCGTGGTGCAAAAGAGATGCAACCCCCCTTCATAAATATGGCCCTGAATCACAGCAGTTGGGCGCGTAGACTGGCTTTTACCAGGGATAAAAAGTGGCGGGATCTGGCGTAGAATCAATGGCAAACCCAACGGAGGGAGCGACACCTGAAGAACTAGCAGAGATAAGGAAGATCCCCCACTCTTTCATGCTCTGTCTCTCACCCACCTCCACCGCTTCCTTGTCTACTTCCTGCTGCTCTTATCCCCTCTCCCCTGAATCTCTCCCATTGCCTGCCACGCCGCCTAGCCCCTTGTCCCTTGTGCCCTTTAACTAAGCACTCCTTTCCTCCTTGTTGGGGAAAGATCCAATTATTTAACTCTGGAGTCTCAGTGATCCCTCTGAGAGAGTCCACAGCGGCAAGGGTGCCACTCACAGTTGAGGTATGGTATGGCGCCCCTTGCCAAAGCACTCCCTCTCCCCTTTTTGGGGAAGGATCCAGTAGGTAGGCCTTGGAGTCTCAGAGACCCCTCTGAGAGAGTCCACTGCGTAAAGTGAGCCTCTGCAATGGAGTTGGGGGAATGATACCACTTCCCCCGGGATCACAGCTTACTGTACTTTGGACGCAGCTATTACTCGTCTACCAGTTTGTGCCCCCGTCACCCTCCCTCTCTTCTTCAATGCTGTGTCTCTCACCCTCCCCCTGCTTTCCCTCCTTCATTTGCTGTCTACTTCCCCTGCTCCTACCCCCTCTCCTCTGAATCTCTCCCCTTACCTGCTTTTTCCCTTACGCATATGTCCTTATTGTTTATCTCGACCTAACATGTAACTATGTAGCTATGCTCTAATAACTGTGTAACCTTTGCAACAATGTATCCGGCAACTATGGTCTGATACTCATGTAAAGCGATCTGATACCTCCAGGTCTAGCCAACGCTATATAAAACCTTTCTAATAAATAAATAAAAAATAAGGGATATATTGAAATGATGAAACGAAGTATGTAGAATAAAATAGTAGATTTATTTTAAAGATAAGCAGATCAAGCACAGCACATCTAGAAGGATGAAGGTATCCAGTAAACTGTAACATGTGGAACCTGGAACCTAGTATGTAAGATGCAAGTAGGCATCATCACATTCCATGTTCCAGATCAGGGAGAGTAATGTTACAATAATAAACAATATAAAACAGAATGCAATACATCTTATCCCTAAACAAAATCAATTCAAATACTTGCTGGTATTCTCTTAGGTCTAATATTATTTTTAACTCTGGAAGCAATAGATAAATTATTTTGTACTACATTGTGAGGAAATGTCCTTGAGTTCTTATGTACAAGATTTCTATGGTTATCTTCTGAATGAACAATCTGTGAATCATGTATCATATTGTAATCACCACACTTAGCAACTCTACGAACATTCCAAATTCTTCCATCTTGAGTGACAACACTACTTTTGAAGACTTTTACTATTTTGATGGGAGGATACAATTTAGAAAACCCTTTAACTAGAAAACCAGGTTTCTTAATCCTTACCCACTCTCCCACCACAAAATCAGTTGATTTGGCATTCATTTTAGAATCAAAAGAAATTTTCATTTAATGTTGTTTATCTTCAACACGTTTAGCAACATTCTCAAGATTGACTGTAGAATTGCTTTTATTCAATTTTTTTATCCACCAAGGACAAATATGCAAAGGAGGTTCCCTATCTCTAAGAAGTATGAAAGGACTCACCCCATTACTCGAATGGGGCGTAATGCGATATGTTCATAATCTTACAACCTCCAACCAATCTTCACCAGATGAGACAGCACCATGCACACATTCTTTCAGAACACGATTAAAGCGTTCGACCTTGCCATTCTCTCTGGGTTCATATAAGGATGTAGTGAAATGTTTGATATTACAATTCTTAAGGAATTATTCTACATCAGAAGAGATAAGTTGCGTACCATTATCCGTGACAAATGTTTCTGGGACTCCCTCTTGGGCAAAAATCTCTTTTAAGAAAATAATTATCGCTTGAGATGAAGCACTTCCAACAAACTTAACTTCAGGCCACTTAGAATGGTAGTCTACCATAACCAAAGCATAACGAGCGTTAAGGGGAAGATTTTTGAAGGGACTTGAAATATCAAAAGCTACTTTTTGCCAAGCAAAACTTGGCCAAGGTACCGGTTTGAGGGGAGCAGAAGCCACATGTAACATCTTATCACTATTTATGCATTGAGAACATTCTCTTACCATCCTAACAACCATCTTATCAATCCCTGGCCACCAAAAATTTGTCCTAATAAGACGTTTCATGGAAGACATACCTATGTATCCTTGATGAGACAATGACAAGATTTTCTTTTGTAGAGAAACTGGAGGAATAATCTTACCAGCTTTGAATAATAAACCACAGAACTCCTCAATTTCAGAATGTACATGACAAAAAGGAGCTAACTCTACAGAAATATTTCTTTCTTTGGGCCATCCTTCCTTAACATAACCAAAAATCTGCTGGCATACAACATCTTTGCTCAATTCCTCACACCACTCTTCTTATTTATTTATTTATAATTACATTTGTTGAGCGCGCAGCTACCCGGAGGTTTCCCGGCGCTAGAGCAAACTGAACGGTGAAAGGGAGGGAGGATCATAAGATCATAAAATTAGTTGTTAAAAAGCCAAGTTTTTATTCCCTTACGGAATTTCAGAAAGCACAATTCAGTGCGCAGAGATTGAGGAAGAGAATTCCATAAGGATGGGGCCAGCAGGGAAAACGAGCGTCCTCCCATCTTGGCTCTGTTGATGCGCGGAATCTTAAATTTATTCTGCGTCGAAGACCTAAGTGTGCGGGGGGGGATGTATTGCTGCACCAGAGCAGAGAGATAGCAAGGGGCTCTACCAGTCATAATTTTGTGCATGTAGCAGAGTGCTTTGAAGTTAACTCTGCTTTCAATCCGCAACCAGTGCAGATTCCGCATATGGTGCGCGACCGAGGATCGGGCAGGAAGGTGACAGATCAAGCGAACAGCCATATTCTGTACCACCTGGTACTTCTTGATTACCTCTTTGGCAGCACCTAGGAGCAGGATGTTCCCATAGTCCAGGCGTGAGATGACAAGAGCCTGGACTACGGTCCTCAAGGTGTCCGCAGGTAACATCCAGGTGATCTTTCTCAGCCACCTGATGATGGTAGTACAGGTGGCTGAGACTTTCACAGCGTGTTGTTTGAAAGTGAGTTGGTTGTCGAAGATCACACCAAGATTGCGGGCAGACACAGATGGAATGGGAAGAGGACCCATCTCTGGAGGCCAATGGTGTGGGCCCCAGAGAGAGGTGTCTGGGCCAAACAGGAGCAGCTCTGTTTTATCCCCGTTTAATTTTAGTTTGTGCTTCAACATCCAGTCCGATATATGTTTCAGTCCAACTTGAAGAGAGGAAGAGGGGAGGTTTTTATTGGTGGAGAGAGAGTAGATGACTTGAGTGTCATCAGCGTAGGAATAAATTGTGAGGCCAGCTTGTTCCGCCAGGAAAGCAAGCGGCCTCACGTACAGGTTAAAGAAAAGGGGACTAAGAATAGACCCCTGGGGAACACCGTGAGGGGAAGGGAGAGTAGATGAAACAGATGTGGAAGAAAAAACTTGAAATGTGCGCTCAAAAAGAAAATTAGCGATCCAGGCCAGGGCGGTACCACCGACACCAACTGCCTCCAGGGTGGACAATAGGATGGAATGGGAGACGGTGTCAAAAGCGGCACTCAGGTCAAGCAGAATGAGTGCCACCGTCTCACCATTATCCACTTGGCGTCTGATGGTTTCTGACACGCCAAGGAGAGTTGTTTCCGTGGAGAAACCAGCCCTGAACCCGGATTGAGAACCATGGAGAAAATTGGTGGATTCAACAAAGGAAGACAACAAAGAATTAACATGCTTCTCCAAAATCTTGGAAAAGCAAGAAAGCAAAGAAATAGGGCGAAAATTGGAAGGATTATTGGGGTCTGCGTTGGCCTTTTTTAGTAATGGTACCACCATTGCGTGCTTCCATTCGTTTGGGACAATCGCTTCTGTTAGGGAAGCGTTCAGGACGTCCAAAATAATGTGGAGTAGGGCTGGGTCAAGGGAACTCAGAACTTGAGGGGGCAGAGGGTCAAGGGGGGAGCCAGATTTGATGTCCTGAAGATACTTTTTTAGAAGCGCGGGGGAGATAGGATCCCAAGCGTAAAGTGGGGTGGTGATAAGCAAAGAGCAAGGAGTAATAACCGGAGGAGAGTTGCAAGGAGCTTGAGCAGCGTGAGTTGAGGCTCTTGGCTCTTCTTTTAAAGACATAAATTCTTGGGAAATACAATCATTAATTGAAGTAACAACGTCTTCATCTTGTTCAACCACTGAAATGTTATCATCATTACAAGGTAACCTCGAAAGAAAATCAGCCGTGACATTGGTTTTTGCAGGTACATAAACAATTTCAAAATCATATTCTTGAAGACGAGAAGTCAAACGGGCTATACGTGCAGTGGAGTTCCATCCGCCTCCAGGAGATAAAATTCCCACAAGAGGCTTATGATCAGTACGAAGGATGAACCTATTTCCCCACACATAATTCCAAAAATGTTCAACAGCCCAAATGCAAGCTAGGAGTTCTCTTTCTATCACAGAATATCTCCTTTCTGTGGAGGACAATGTTCTGGACGCAAATGAAACACACCATTAGTCTTTTCCTGAATGTTGGCTAAGAACACCTCCCAAACCATATAGACTGGCATCCACAGTTATAATGCATTTTTTATTAATGCAAAATGATTTGAGAGTAGGTCCATTAACAATCTCATCCTTAATTTGTCTAAAGGCAAGATCCTGTCTGTCAGACCAAACAAAGTTCGTAGAGCTTCTAGTTAATTCTCTAAGAGGTTCCATTTTGCTGGCAAAATTGTGAATAAACTTGCTATAATATTCACATAATCCCGCAAAAGACAACAACTTTTCTTTATTGTCTGGAGCAGGAGCCTTCACAATAGCATCAACTAAAGCTTTTTTAGGTACAACATCATCCTCCGAAAGAGTATGACCTAAATATTCTACAGATTTACACATTTTTTTACATTTGCTGGCTTTGAGTGTTAAGCCAAAATTTTCTAACCTGGAACATACCTCTTTAAGATGGATGTGATGCTCAGCATTTTCATTCTTTGAAAAAACAAGAATGTCGTCTTGAAAGCATTTCACATATAACCCTACGTCCTTAAAAATATGGTAGATAGCTCTTTGAAAGACTGAAGCAGCCGATCCAAAAGGCATTCTTTTGAATTGGAATAGGCCATGAGGAGTAATAAAAGCTGTGAATTGTTTAGAATCTTCTGTAAGCTCGATCTGGTGATATGCAGATCTGAGATCTACTGTGGAAAACACACAAGCACCGTCCAACATGCAAACCATCTCATTGATGTTAGGGAGTGGATGACAATCAGTGACCAAATTTGAGTTAAGCGCCCTAAAATCCACACACAATCTTATACTTTTATCTTGTTTAAGTGCTAAAACTATGGGAGAAACCCATTCAGAAGACTCTACTTCCTCAATTATATCATCCTTAACCATGGTGTCTAACATATCTCTGAGTTCATTTCTAATACTAATGGGAACTCCTCTTAATTTTTGTTTAATAGGAATAGTATTGGGTTTCACCTTGATCCTGTGACTGAATCCTTTTAGTTTTCCCAGAGTATCAGCGAAGACTTTCGGAAATTGTTTGGAGAAGTCAGTGGAAACTGATGAATTATTAGAATCAACATCGGACGTTGACACAGTCAGAACAGAGACAGGATATTTCCTCCTAGGATTTAAAGTGATTCCTAGTTTGGCCTGATCACGCCAACCTAGTACATTTACACCTTTGTAAGCAATATACAATTTGATGACAGCTGAACTGTTTTTGAAAGAGATAGTTACACTTTTAAACCCAATGAAGTCAATTTTAGAGCCATCTAAATTGTAAGCAATAATATCAGGTGCACATAAAGTATTGATATCTACTAACTCTCCAAATGATAGTGTGCAATATTCACGGGTAATTATGGTCCATGGGGAACCAGAATCTGCCATCAGTTCTAATACTTTTCCTAAAATATTCACTAAACATTTAGGAGACGGTATTTTGTCAGTCTGTGATATATCAAATGAATCTTGTATGGACACAACAATTCCAGACTCCATCATTTCTGAAACACCTTTTCCTTCATCAGAAACACAAGAAACTTTACCATTGGGAATTTTTGATGAAGGAACAAATGGTCTTTTAGTATCATTAAACGATTTGACCATATTTTTGCACATTTTGGAAAAGTGTCCTGAACGCCCACATTTATTGCACTGTTTGTTAATGGCAGGGAATTGTCGGAATGAATCAATATGATCAGGATTACCACACCTGTAACAATAATACTGTTTGCTCTTACCATCATTTTTGTAAATATAAGAATGTTTTGTTTCCTGAGATTTTACAGTGCTGACTTTACTTTTAGAAGTAGAGGGATTAAAATTAGTGGGCTTATCTAGGGATTTGATCCATTTTAACAGATTGTTCAAGAGCTTTGGCTATACTGATAGCTGTTTCTAAACTCGGATCACCCAAAATCCAGAGTTGTTCTTGAACTTTCTTGCTCTTTACATGCACAATGATCTGGTCTCTGATCATCTCATCAGTCATGAGACCAAAGTTGCAATGTAAGGATAGTGCACGTAGAGTGGTAAGAAAGTCATCGAAACACTCATTATCATCTTGAACTCTAGTATAAAATTTAAATCTATTAAGTGCCACACTTGTAACGGGTTTGAATCTACCCTCAATCCGTAACACTGCTTCATCATACACATTGGCATCACCACTAGATCTAACAGGTGGTAGGGTTCTGAAAACTAACTGTCCTTCTGAACCAAGACAATGCAAAAATATATTCTTATTTCTTTCTGCAGACATCCGTTTCCATCCATTGCTTTAAGGTAAGTAAAAAATTCTTCCTTCCATCTTGTCCACGGAATGGGTGGATCACCCTTGTTTTGTAAAAATTTGGATGGAGGGTCAAATTGCATAGTTAATATTGATCAAAACAAACTATGAGATATAACCAAATGCAAATTAAAATAAGCAATGCAGAATGTGGACTAAAATAGACTCAATAAAGTGTTTCCATGTAAAGTTGAATCCAAATAAATATCCATTAAATACAGGTAGGATAAGTACTTTCCAAAGTTATTGAAGTGAAATGGATGTAAAGTCCATAAAAATCCTCTAGGTGGCAGAGAAGAAACACAGTTCCAGTCAAAGTCTTATTAAAGTCTTAGTTCCAAAAATAAAAATGAAATGAAAATCAGTATTGAAATACTCACACGCTAGACTTGATGTTGTAACAAACACTGCATTAATGCAGACGCTGAAGATGCTCAGATGATTAAAATGCTCGCGCTAAATCGATGATATAGTTCGATGCACAAGGAATCAATGTGCGCGTAAAACCATACCTGAGCAAAGCGCCGATGCAAGTGTATATCTTGTTTCCGTCTCCGGTAACTATAACACAACTAGTTACTATGGAAACAATCAAAATGGCGACTACACGTCTTGCGTGATGACGCTAAAACGTATACTGACGTGTTATGCGCGATGAAACACGCGATGACTCGGCGTAACGTCAAGTAGAACCTTGCCCAAAAATATAAACGGCAATTTGAAGAAATTAGATAAAATTGCAAAAGTCCAGATCAGAACGGCCCAAAATCGCCAGATTCAGATGAACGTTGAAAGCGAAACTGCTTGTAAGATATCCGAGGTAAAAATAGTTTCTTTGAAGATCTTTTCGTGGATTCGATCTAATTTCTGCTTTAGTGCTTGAATGAAACGTGGCAGAAAAGTAGCTTGAGTCCCTCGTCGCCAATATTGAAATGATGAAACGAAGTATGTAGAATAAAATAGTAGATTTATTTTAAAGATAAGCAGATCAAGCACAGCACGTCTAGAAGGATGAAGGTATCCAGTAAACTGTAACATGTGGAACCTGGAACCTAGTATGTAAGATGCAAGTAGGCATCATTACATTCCATGTTCCAGATCAGGGAGAGTAATGTTACAATAATAAACAATATAAAATGGAATGCAACAGGATAGTCTCAGAATGACTGTGGGACAAAGGTTGAGAGATTTCAAAAGAGCACCTCAAGCTGAAGGGTGAGCCCCTTCAACTAATGATAGGGACAGTGATGATTTATATGACCATCCACACACACAACCTGACCACCTTTTATCGTTCAGATAGTATCCTGACCCTGTGCTAGAGCCTGAGTAAACAACCATATCCCTTGGCCACCATCTTACCTTCTACACATTACCTGACAGTTCTCCAAAATATTGAATAGCCATCAGAAATTTCAAGAAGAATTAGAAACTGTTTTTGAACATTATAATCCTAACTGGGCTGATGTTAATCAGTTGCTTTGTGTCAATATGCCTCCAGATTTAACCCCTCCCTTGCTCATGATGAGCTGAGCTCGTCATGAGCCACGGTTGCCGTGTGCTCAACGGCTCCAACGCTCGCACGCTGGGCTAATTCCCCCGCTATGCTGAGCGTTCCAAAGAAACGGGTGTGGCCGTAACGAGCTCAGCTCGTCATGAGCACACGTCCACTGTGGCTCATGACGAGCTGAGCTCGTCACGAGCACCGGGGTGCTGTGCGCGCCCACCCGCCCCCAGCACAGCAGGGGAATTACCCCCGCGGCCAAGGGGTTAAAAGGCTGACTGGAAATTGGCCATAACAACCACCCTGTGAATGTGCTGCTTTAACTACAGCTAGAATTACTTTTCTGAATGATGTGGGGGTGTCTGTCCCATTAAAAGTGACTTGACTAACAATAATAATTTCAAACAAAACAGAGTGGAAGCTCCTGCTGATCTCCTTGATCATTTGACAGGTGTATTTTATCGCTATTCTGGTTATATAAATACTACTGAAATGGCTGAAGAGCTGTGACGTCCACAATTGTTGAAGAGTTCTTTCCCTAATCATAACAGCAACTGAGAACCATATGTATTGACTGTCAAAACAAAAACTCCACAGACCTGGTTCCTCTAGCAATTCATTGTGCTGCAGTACAGCGTCCTGTGTTCACTGTGCCACTGGAACAAGCTACACCCAATCAAGCAGGGCAAAACTGGTCTTGAGTTGCTTGTTTTCCAGTTCAGTGAGATCCTTTCCTGGCAATTCAGGCTGAACTTCTCTGATTGGAGCGGCTATGACCAGATGTGGATCCCAGGCACACAGTATCACAGGAATCAAAATATACCTGGTTAATAGGCCCATAACAAAGTCGAAACCGTTCCTGTGCTGCTTGTGTTCTGGTTCAGAGAGGACCTGGCTTTTTACTTTGGGCTGTTCTGTTCTCATTGGATTAGAGTCAAGAGTGATTTGCATATGGTTGGGTCCAAACTGAGGTGGCATGGTGTGCAAAAATAACAATGCATTGGTTGCGGCCCTTAGTAATTACCAATGGCTGAGATTAATTCAATCATTCTTCCATCACCGTGCCACTGGAATCAAGCTATATCCAACTGAAGGACCCCAGTTGGGGTGAAATCAGTCTTGAGGTGCTTGTTTTCTGGTTAAAGGAGGACCAGTATTGGCAGCTGCTGAGATTAATTAAAGCATTCCATTAATCACTTTACTGTATACTCCAGTGCAGCAGCCTAACAAAGAATTCTCTGAATGTAATTGATGTCTCTGCAAATGCAAATGCAAGCCACCCTTCAAATGATTAGTTGTAGGGACTAGGGAGGTATGGGGAAACAAGGCATACCGGGAAGGCTTGTTTGATAGGGAGCTAGGAGAGTGGAACGAACTCAAGACCATGGAAAGAGAGAGTTTTCTCCATCTGGTGACTATTCATGATTCCACTGTGGCCATCTAGGGTAATGGTACTGAGACTGCGCAAACCTCCTCCAGGGTTCACTTGAACAGCCTAAACAATTTCCCTCCTCCCCCATTGAATACCCAATATTTTAGGAACGCCGAAAGGGAGCCCACTGCTCTGCATAAGCTTTGATTCATGAAGATCAGAAAGGGTCGTGCATGCAAAGTGTTATTAACTAAAAGCCCACTCTGAGGCCTGCTAATCCCAGTTTCCTACTCTTCCTCTCTTGATCAAAATGATTGATGTGCTTAGCATTTCAAAAAACATATGTTCCTTGCCACACTGGTGATCTTGGGATCATTTCCTTAGGTCTGATCACTGACCAACATGTTTTCCTCTAGAGTCTCACCTTTCCCTCAAACCTCCTCAGTGGGAACCTCTTATGCAAAGAGAACTGTGCTGTGTTCTGTTTTTATGTGAACATTTCACCTCTGGTGAAGCCAATCAGTCTGTGAATGCTTCTTTAATTACAATGGGGCCTATTCACAAACTGCATTTGTAGTATGTTTAGTAGTGCTACAATGTTACTTCTAATGTACTGCAAAACGCTATTCACAAGCCTACCTGTAGAGGTCAATACCACCTCTTGTCCTTTCTTTTATGTGCCGAGATCTCTGCCACGATTGTGGAGCTCTCCGCACACACACTACGGGGCATATTAGTAAGAAACTCGTTAAAATTATCGCCATTTTAGCGGCAGGAAACTGCCGCTAAAACAGCGATAATGGGCTTGCTAATATGCGTTATAGAATTCCAATAGAAGCCCCGGTTAAATGTGCAGGATATCTAACCTGGGCTTCTATTGGAATTCTATAATGCATATTAGCAATCCCATTATCGCCATTTTAGCGGCAGTTTCCTGTCTCTAAAACTGCGATAATTTAACGAGGTTCTTGCTAACATGGCCCCAAATGTTTTAGCAGTAAAGGTGAGGGGTTTCGGAAAGAGTTAAGAGAGCCCTTAGTGAGAGCTAAGGAGGGGTGTACAGAGGGCATGTACCTAGCCACAAAAGAGTAAACCCCTTTCTGTTCTTAAACTTGTATTCTAAAGTTAGTGCAGATAAAAATGGCCCAAACAGTCATAAATGTACTCCAGCTCAGTGATGAAGTCCACCCATGATCACTCACAGGTATTGCAACACCCTCCCATAGAAAACAATAGAGGTAGGGACTTGATATAAAATCGCATAGGAAATAAAGTACAAATAAATTAGCTAATTTAAATGTTACAAAACTAAAAATAAAATTATATTAATGTTAAAAAATCTAATATGAATTATAAATATTTGTTTGAAATTATTTAATGGCTTTTTTCGACTTAAAAATTAATGTAACTCAATAAAAAAAATCAAATTAAGTTCTTTGTGTGCATATATGTTAGTAACTTTTAATGCATAAATCAATTTTTTTTACTTTAGGTGGGGTGAATTTAGTTAATAGTACAGTCATTTGTTGTCATGTATTCTACATTTAAAGTACACATATAAAATTCTTCAATTGTACATTTATTATAAGTAAACACTTAATAATTTCCCTATACTTTACCATAGGCAGATATTTGCCCTGATTGCTTAGGTCTCCACCAAGTGGATGGAACATTGAAATACTGTTGTAAAGTCACTACTAGTAGTATTTTTACAGTTGTGTTTGATGTTTTACTGACTTCACCCTTATTTTAGAGTTGGGGAAATATATGTCTACACTTTTGAGTAGTAGAGTCAAATCAAATCAAAAGCTTTATTTGTATCAGGTTAATTGAAACCATCACATACTTTAAATGTATAAAACACAGTGCGGTTCTTTTGGTCATGTGGTTACAATAAAAAAAATATGTGTATGTGCTCATGACGTAGAAGCACTTTGAGAACTGTGTCTTGTATTAATATGGCATTATAAAGTAAAAATGTGTTTATCTTGAGGTGCGTTTTGGCTTTGTCGGGGGGTGCAGTTATTTACAAGTTTCTGCAGTACTGTGTGAGGAAGTAGTAGAGATACTCAAAAGTGCAACAGTAACTTTACGCATGTAGGTTTACCACATATAAAGTTATCTTTGTGAATAGCCCCCACTGTCTGTTGTGTAAGATCCAGCTCTATCCCCTTTGTGGTCTCAAGAGGCTAGCGATGTGGGTTGTATGTTATACACTGAACCAGCAAAAATCTGTTTAAAATAATTTTGCATACCACAATATATGTTGTATCCCAAGGCACAAGCAGAAATCTGCCTGGTATTGCTGCTCTGATAAAACAAAAGCTTTTTGTAACCATTGTACGTATCCTTAACACCCTTAATCTGCCTTCCAAATAGCCTGACAAAGATATTTATCATTCTATGCAAGTTTTTCATGGATTTTATGCTGTTTTTGTTCTTATTTTTCCTGTTGTGCTGAACCCAGCTACAATTTTATAATGCATACTGGCAAAGGCCATATGGTTTATTTGCGTTGTGCCTTTTTCTCTCTTTCTATACATGATGACAGCCTTTTCCTTCTCACCTTCAAATGTTCTGGGTCCAATCCATGTGGATGAGGCTCCCTTAAGGGTACGCAGTGTCACGATCAAAGGGCACCTAAGAAAGATCTGGACTCCCAGGTCTTTCTGAAGACGTCCATGCATGTTCAATACATTCATGATTTATTGGGAGCCTCAGACTTATTAGATACTCCTTGGCTGATTCCCTTCATTTGTTCACTATATTAGCTGATTGAGGCAGCTCTGTATTTGTCCCAAGTTGCTGAAACTTTAATGTCTACTGTGAAAAATCTTTCTCATTTACAAGTGTGTACCTCACGAAATCCAAAGGGTATTTGGATCAAATACAACTATCAGTAGGATCCTGATGAATAATGGTGGGATAAGTGTGGAAGAGTGGTTGGTTCCAAAGTGTAGCTCCCAAATTTAGCTAGACTATATACCATTATGTATCTCACGTTAGCTGAGATGGGATGGTGCATATCATAGGTACCCATTGCTTTACACCACTTTTCCCCTTCAGAGACAGCAATTATGTTAAATAATGATGTATCAAAATTAATTCTGGTGCCCATCTTCTCCCTTAGGGTCCTTTTGTTAATGTGCTGATGCTGTTCTTATGTCTATGTACTGGCATTACCGTGTATGTTTTCTGGATAAATCAAAGCTTACCCATGCGCTCGAGCTCTCCAGTAAAGAGAAGACTCCAAAACGTTATCCCTAGGTTTGAGTTCCCACTCCGGATCGGGAGTGACAAAGGAACTCACTTTGCGGCATATTAGCAAGGAATTGCGATATTTATCGCAAAACGCGATTAGCACGTTTATTGTTATCGCTGCCTATCGCTGCATATGTTGGCGGAGAAACCATGCTATTAGCAACATTTATCTCCATTGTGCTAATATATCCAGCGATAGCGGCGAAATGCCTGAATATCGCTGGAAATCCAGCGATATTCACACATTAATGCCAATGGGGACTTAACCTGACAATCCACCTCCCTTTGAAGAAACAGGTAAGTCATGTTTTTAGCAGGCGTTAGATTCTAGCGATAATTGCGCTTAGCGCGACTTCTTTCATCGCTTCACCTGTGTTGCTGATAGGCGATAGCTGTGTTAGCGACTGCTTTCAGTCGCTAACAGTTTGGGTACATGCACTTTGCATGCACAAGCAATAAATATCGCTGACATGCAAAGCGGGCCCCAAACCGGTCGCTATCGCCTGAAAGCTGTCGCTAACTGCTGTTAGCAACAGCTTGCTGATAGGGCGATAAAAATATTGCCTCTTTAGCGGCAAAAAGTGCAGCTAAAGCAGCGATATTGCCCTTGCTAATAAGCCCCTTTTGTCTTATGCTGTCCAAGAACTATGCAAACCTTTAGGGTTTCAACATTTCCTTTGTGTTTATTGCCGAGTTTTCTGGGAAAGTTGAACAGTACGATGAGAATTCTAAAGAATGTCTAAAATATGTAATGAAACTGGACTTCACTGACCTGACTCCTTACCCTTAGCAATCTTGCCAATTCAAGCCATTCCTAGACAAGGACTAAATAAAATGAATCCGCTGGCCCATGAATTTTCATTTTACCTCTCCAGTGTATACCGTGTTGCTAGATTTGCTCTTGAATGATGAATTGTCTTTAGAATGCTGCAAACAACGTTTTCACTGTCTCAACCGCTTCCATTCTCAGGTCCAAGTTGTACTGCCTACCAGCCCAACAAAAGCCAGCAATGATATTACAGCCTGAGAGTGGGTTCATTTCAAGATTTTCCAGTGAAACTCTTCACTCCAGCCCCAGTGGCAAGGCCTGTACCAGATCCTGCTCATCACCAACAGAGATGTGAAGTTTACATAGACTGCCTGGCTATCTTCAACACCCATAATAGCATAACGGGATAACCCAAAAAAATGTCCATGGACCTGGGTAGGATAGAAGACAGTTGGTCCTAGACTTATTTATATACAGACAACTTGTAAAGGCATTATAGTTCGAAGAACACATTAGATATGCATTTGATTGGCATAATAGTCACAAGTACATTCAAGATTCACAAATATGCGCATCCTTAAAGAAAAATGGCACCCATTATTACTGCAAAAGTGACTGTTTTATTGATATTTTACTGGCACTTCTTGGTAAACAGATCACCATATACAAAAACAAGATGAAAGGTTGCTCCAAAGGGGAGTGAGAAAGAAGAAGTGTGCTCATGTGTAAGACAGATAAGATAAAAAGAAGGGAATCAAAGTCAGGGTACACTAAAAAGTGAATCAATTGCAATCAATATACATCACGAAAAACTGGCTATAATTTACAGTGATGCCAGTTTATCCGGGCTTGCCCACAGGTTATTCTAAATGTCACTTATGATTTTCCAAAAAGCTGCACAGAAAGATATCTGTGGATTGGGCAGGGCAAGGTTGGTACCGGGTACAGGCCCACTTGGGAAAGAGTGTCGACGTTTTGACCCTGGTGCATGGAGGGTAAGTTACATCCTCAGCTCACAGGTCTTCCTTAGGACAGGGGGGAGTGGAGACAACCTAAATGTTTGACTAGTTGAGTACGGCATGGATACCCCAGGCTGCACGTAATCTTGAAGACCAATGTCATTTTTGGGTGATTGACTCTCCCTACATATAGGTTGTCTCCACTCCTCCTGTCCTGGGGAAGACATGTAGGTGTCAGTGGGTATTAACAAGAACAAACAGATACAGTGAGGGTCCCAGGGGAGTTTAAAGACCGAGCACAGTTACAAACCCCTAAGTCCAGATTCTGAAAAACACACAAAGTAACTGTGGGTCTAGATAAGTTAGTAATTGTGAGGGTCTGACCACCAACCTGATCTTAACTAAAGCATAATCCAAATAGTGAGTGATGCTTCTCGGGTGTGAAAGTACCCATCAGATATCTTTCGGTGCCACCCTTGTCATCAGTTGGGACTCCTTACACCAAGGAGGATATTGCTGCATCCAACAACAAAAACAAACGGATGCCCCAGGGTAAACAAGGGTCTATAAGGATAACCTGACAATGATACCTGAAACGCAGTGCGTGTGAAAAAGAGGAAAAGTGATAGTGAATAATATAAAATTGGAGAGTAGAGAGGGAGAACAATTTATTAGATACCTCTCATACTTCCAAGACTAAAAACCAGTGCGGGAACATAGTAAATTTCAACAAATAGCTACTATATAGTTAGAAAAGGTCGACATGTTTCAGCAGTATGAGGACCTGGTGTCCACTGCTTTATTCAGGACCAAAACTTTGCTACTGCATAAGTGCGAAAAAAACAAGAAATCACCAGTGTGTGTAAAAATCCATGAGTGTCACCAGGACGCCTAGGATCTGTAGCCGTCCTCCAATTACCTTAAAAAGTGACGTCCAAATGGAATAGGTTAGCGTGTCAGACAAACACAACAACACATGAACAAAGACACATTGGTATTTGATAGGAAATATCACAATCGATGGCGGGTATGAACAAATGTTTCTTATACCTCCAGTACCCACAAAGGATGTACTAAGCCCAACATCAAGGCTGTCGTCCACTCACCTTCTTGGTAGGACGTAGGTGCTGCGCCTCACCTGGCTACGGCTCAGGTAGGTGGAGCACCGCTCTATTAAAAAATAAAAACAGATGTAAGTCATAGACACATCATATTTATTATTGTCACTTAATCTACATTGTTCATAAAGGGAGTACAGTAAGGTAAAGATGTTCAGAGCACGCAACACTATTTGTGTTACAAGTGTGTTCACCCTACATTACTCTGATAGCAATTAGGCACCAAGTAGCTACCTGGTGTTAACATAAACCCATTGTTCTTTAGTGGGTATCAGTTCTGGTTCTTGACGTCCCAAGTTGTGGTTCTACAATAAGCGGTATTGCTGCTTGAGAATGCAACTTGTTTATGTGTGAATTCTTTAATGGTGCAAAACACATGTATAGCAGATAGCAGCCCCAGATCGTTACTAATCTCAGAGCAGTCATACTCACAGATATGTAACAAACAGAGCAGTTCAGGCTTATCTTTTTGGTAATCAATTAGACATTTCTGAGCGTTACCACATAATCATACAGAACAACGCCATGTCGTTTCCAGGAAATCAGTTAATCACCGAGTAGTCATACTTGCCGATACATAACTAGCAAAGCTAGCGTTAGTTCAGGCTTTTCTTTTAGGTAATTAATTAGGCATTTCTTAGCGTTCCCATGTGTTTGTACAGAAAAACACCATGGCGTTTAAAGGAAATCATTTAAATGCCGCCTGTAGCCAACTGTTTATATCTACAGTCTCTCCTAGGACTTATTATCAATGCCTTTATGCGTCAATAGCGTTCCGCATATATTTAAACAATACAAGCCCCCGCGGAGTTACCATCGAGGCACATATTCCTGTCCTGTTTAAATAGGTCCTCCTTTAACTCTTTGCTGATAGGCGTACTGTCTAAAATGTGGAGATCATTACAACTCACTAACGATAGACAGAGGTACATTGCCGAGTCCCTACCTGCCCGTCGGTACTCCGGGCGTCCCTCTCGGCCGTCTCGGGGAGGTGCCGATTAAAACACTTCCGCATTCCGGGACGCGTGTGAGTGCACAATACCACGTGATCCTCTATGAATGCCGGGAATTGTGGTTTCAGATCCCTGGTTCCCTGGTTGTTTTTCTATCGCGTGTGGTTCATAATGTGTGCATTGCAAGAAACATGCATGTCATATACAGCCTTCCATGCACCCTAGAAATACATGATTAATCAATTGCGATCCGATGTGAAATATCACAGTCGCATATATGAGTAGTACTCTTGTATGAATCAATAAAGTTTGATGCCATTGAATTTTATTACAAACAGTGCTAGCGTAGGTTGGAACATTGCGCTTATTGAAAAATCAAGCATTTACCAGCGTTATTATCCTAAATCAGGGCACTCCTTGGTATTTTAGTTTTTGATATTACTAACGATCAATGCTGGCATGGCTTTATCGTCCTTAGTTTTTAATTCTGGTAGCATGTACATTCTTGAAAACAGGTCCCATTACCTCATTCATTATGTACGCTCTCTTCAAAATAGCTAAGGCAAATTCAATCAAGGCACTCTTTGGAAATAGAGCTTTGAGCATCTGATTTTGTAGCAGACAGGTTTGATGTAAATACAGGCATGACGCTTATTAATGAATTTAGGCACATCTCTGCGTTGTTCTCACTATGGCTTTCTGGGTCATGGCGAACTGTAGTATTTGAGGATAATTTTTTAAAAATGTTAGATTTTATATAAAACCGATGTGTCTTTTCTGCGGTAAACTAATTCCTAGCCTCATTCACTTACATATCCAAACTCCTATGTGTAATATAGTTAGACCCTCATAGTTCTTCTTGCGCACAGCCCATTGTTCTTATAACAGTGACAGGTAGTGTCAGGAATTACTCACACTACATTTACTGGTAATCGGCCAAAAGTCAGAGTATGGCTAATGGCTTTGCAAGATTAACATTATGCTGGTCATCAGTGGCAAAAAGATCAGTAGACCAATTAAAGCAACATACAATGTATATCCTTGTTGAGATCTTCTTTATCTGTGTTCAGTTTGTATACCCATTTCTGTTCTTTTTTTAAAACTTATTTGATGACATTTGTAGTGTGTTCTGGAATGATAGGCTGTTCTATAATTGTCCAGGTAAAGTCTGTGTGGGTATGCCCCACTGCCAAGAAATGGTTGGTGAGGCGGGTAGCCTGTTTTTTTACACCTGATGGTGCTTTTATGTTCCGAAATCCGAACCTTTATCTTCCTGGTGGTCATATCCGCATACTTGAGATGACACGGGCAAGTAATAAGATAAATCAAATTCTGGCTATTGCAGTTCGTAAACCGCCTTTGCTGCCATGGACGGTTGCTTCCAACATCAATACTCGTTGATTTAGGTGTCTGGGGGCAGGCTGCACAGTTATCACAGGGGTGATGCCCCTCGACGGCTGGCATATTCCAAAGAGTCCCAACCGACCGTGCTATTTTCATTTTAGGTCTCGTGTGTACAAGTTTGTCCTTAAGGTTGGGTCCTCTTTTGAATGCAAAGAGTGGCGGAGGAAGGCCGTCAGATCCGGTGTTCAGGATGGTCCAGTGCTTCTTGATTATCTTTTGTATGTCATTCGATTGAGTGCTGTAGGTGTTCACGCACGTGATTCTTTGATTCTTGTCTTTTGGAAAAGAAGGTTCAAGAAGAGCTTCGCGATTATTATTGGCCGCTCTCTTTAGAGACTGGCGTACCAATTGTTTGGGATATTTCCTAGAGCGAAGTGGTTTCTCCTGTGCCCCAGCATGTTCGCGAAACGACTCTCATGTCGAATAGTTCCGTTGGATCCGTAAAAACTGTCCATACGGTAAATTGTCTTTTAGAGCCTTGCGGTGGCAGCTATCATAACATAAAAGAGAGTTACGTGCCATTGGTCTTTTGTATAATTCGGACCGCAGACCTGTGGGAGTAGCAATAACAAGAAGATCTAAAAATGCTAATCGATGATTGTGATGTTCCACAGTAATACGTAGACAGTTGTTTCTGGTATTCAACCACTGATAAAACTGAAACAGTTCATCAGTCGTACCTCGCCACACAACCAAGATATCATCAATGTATCTTTTCCATGTGCGTATAGATGCAAAAAAAGGATTGGTTGGTGTTAAAATGTGGTCTTGTTCGAACTTATGAACATAAAGGTTCGCTAAGCTTGGGGCAAAAACGCTGCCCATGCTGGTCCCCGATATTTGTAGAAGATTGTTTCCTCAAAATGGAAGAAGTTTTCTTTCATGGCCAGGCTTGCCAGATTCATTATCAGATGCACTGGTGTGATTGAATTTAGGTCTCTTTCCAACAGCAGGTCTTCTATTACGGCCATGGTGTCATCCTGGGGTATTGACGTGTATAAGGATTTGACATCAAATGACACGAGTAGGTCAGTATTCATGTCGAAGTCAATTTCAGGAAGAATCTGGAGCACATCTTTGGTATCCTGTAGAAATGTTGTTATTTCTCTCACCATAGGTCGTAAAAAGATATCTACAAAAGTAGATAACGGTTCCAACAGAGAACCGATCACAGATATAATTGGGCGGCCTGGTGGTGGATGTTGGTTCTTATGTACTTTCGGAAGCACATAAAAATAGGGCATGGTAGGGTATGGGGTACGTAAGTACTGTGCTTCGTTTTGAGTCAACCACCCTTCTGAGAGTGCTTCTTCAACGATGTGGCCGATCGTATTAGTGAGTCTCGCAGTCGGATCCTCAGTTAGTGCACGATAGGCTCTGGTGTCTTGCAGTTGTCTCATGCATTCATTGTGGTAAGTGGTGGTGTCAAGCAGGACAATATCCCACGTGGTATTGTGCACTCACACGCGTCCCGGAATGCGGAAGTGTTTTAATCGGCGCTACCTATCCGTTCGGCACCTCATCGAGACGGCCCAGAGGGATGCCCAGAGTACCGACGGGCAGGTAGGGACTCGGCAATGTACCTCTGTCTATTGTTAGTGAGTTGTAACGATCTCAACATTTTAGACAGTACGCCTATCAGCAAAGAGCTAAAGGAAGACGTATTTAAACAGGACAGGAATATGTGCCTCGATGGTAACTCCGCGGGGGCTTGTATTGTTTAAATATATGTGGAACGCTAATGACGCATAAGGGCATTGATAATAAGTCCTAGGAGTGACTGTAGATATAAACAGTTGGCTGCAGGCGGCATTTAAATGATTTCCATCAAACGACATGGCGTTTTTCTGTACAAACGCATGGGAACGCTAAGAAATGCCTAATTAATTACCTAAAAGAAAAGCCTGAACTAACGCTAGCTTTGCTAGTTATGTATCGGCAAGTATGACTACTCGGTGATTAACTGATTTCCTGGAAACAACATGGCGTTGTTCTGTATGAATATGTGGTAACGCTCAGAAATGTCTAATTGATTACCAAAGAGATAAGCCTGAACTACTCTGTTTGTTACATATCTGTGAATATGACTGCTCTGAGATTAGTAACGATCTGGGGCTGCTATCTGCTATACATGTGTTTTGCACCATTAAAGAATTCACACATAAACAAGTTGCATTCTCAAGCAGCAATACCGCTTATTGTAGAACCACAACTTGGGACGTCAAGAACCAGAACTGATACCCACTAAAGAACAATGGGTTTATGTTAATACCAGGTAGCTACTTGGTGCCTAATTGCTATCAGAGTAATGTAGGGTGAACACACTTGTAACACAAATAGTGTTGCGTGCTCTGAACATCTTTACCTTACTGTACTCCCTTTATGAACAATGTAGATTAAGTGACAATAATAAATATGATGTTTATGTAGTCCTCCGAGCACTCAATATATCAATGTCTATGTCGAATATTATCTTCATTCATCAATGATTATCCAAAATTAGAATCCAGAAATGTCTTTAGAAGTTCAATTTATTGAAAAGCGCAGCCAACACGTGTTTCGTCAGTCCGTAAGACAATGACTTCTTCAGGGCATCAATATGAAAATTCTTTGTTGTCGCAATCAATGAAAGTAACACTTGTCCATTCCCATTCAAATATGTAAATTCAACAACCAAGCAATTTCTGGTTATAGTGTTCAAATATCAGCATCTATATCTCAAGTATTCGCTTGGATCCAGGTTTAGTAGTAATAGTTTTTATATGTTATCCTCCGCCACAATGGAGCTCATGTATACCTAATCTACAGTATATCGCGTTTGAGATTCTCCACTCTAGTCCTTATTTTCACCATCAAATTGTTAGTTCATACGTGTACGTATCAAGCCTCATCCTCAGGGTCGCGTAAACGCTAAACGCCACAGAATACGCGACCCTGAGGATGAGGCTTGATACGTACACGTATGAACTAACAATTTGATGGTGAAAATAAGGACTAGAGTGGAGAATCTCAAACGCGATATACTGTAGATTAGGTATACATGAGCTCCATTGTGGCGGAGGATAACATATAAAAACTATTACTACTAAACCTGGATCCAAGCGAATACTTGAGATATAGATGCTGATATTTGAACACTATAACCAGAAATTGCTTGGTTGTTGAATTTACATATTTGAATGGGAATGGACAAGTGTTACTTTCATTGATTGCGACAACAAAGAATTTTCATATTGATGCCCTGAAGAAGTCATTGTCTTACGGACTGACGAAACACGTGTTGGCTGCGCTTTTCAATAAATTGAACTTCTAAAGACATTTCTGGATTCTAATTTTGGATAATCATTGATGAATGAAGATAATATTCGACATAGACATTGATATATTGAGTGCTCGGAGGACTACATAAATATTGGCCTTTGGTTTCTTCAGAGATCGTGGTAACCGGTCTCAATTCTCCTCCTGAGCACCGACAATACGCATGATATTGTAAATTGACTGCTTGCCTATACTCTGCTGTGCGCTCTTGTTGACCGTTACCTATTTTTGTTGTTGTAATAAATATGATGTGTCTATGACTTACATCTGTTTATTTTTTAATAGAGCGGTGCTCTACCTACCTGAGCCGTAGCCAGGTGAGGTGCAACACCTACGTCCTACCAAGAAGGTGAGTGGACGACAGCCTTGATGTTGGGCTTAGTACATCCTTTGTGGGTACTGGAGGCATAAGAAATATTTGTTCATACCCGCCATCGATTGTGATGTTTCCTATCAAATACCAATGTGTCTTTGTTCATGTGTTGTTGTGT
This sequence comes from Lissotriton helveticus, assembly GCF_964261635.1. Taxonomy (NCBI): domain Eukaryota; kingdom Metazoa; phylum Chordata; class Amphibia; order Caudata; family Salamandridae; genus Lissotriton; species Lissotriton helveticus. The sequence continues at coordinate 655,901,675 of NC_136073.1, read as the reverse complement.
TTGTCTGACATGCTAACCTATTCCATTTGGACGTCAATTTTTTAGGTAATTGGAGGACGGCTACAGATCCTAGGCGTCCAGGTGACACTCATGGATTTTACACACACTGGTGATTTTTGGGTTTTTTCAAACTTATGCAGTAGCGAAGTTTTGTTCCTGAAGAAAGCAGTGGACACCAGGTCCTCATACTGCTGAAAAATGTCGACCTTTTCTAACTATATAGCAGCTATTTGTTGAAAACTACTATGTTCCCACACTGGTTTTTAGTCTTGGAAGTGTGAGGGGTATCTAATAAATTGTTCTCCCTCTCTACTCTCCAATTTTATATTATTCACTATCACTTTTCCTCTTTTTCACACGCACTGCTTTTCAGGTATCATTGTCAGGTTACCCTTATAGACCCTTAGTTACACTGGGGCATCCATTTATTTTTGGTGTTGGATGCAGCAATATCCTCCTTGGTGTAAGGAGTCCCAAGTGATGACAAGGGCGGCACCAAAAGATATCTGATGGGTATTTTCACACCCGAGAAGCATCACTCACTATTTCGATTATGCTTTAGTTAAGATCAGGTTGGTGGTCAGACCCTCACAATTACTAACTTATCTAGACCCACAGTTACTTTGTGTGTTTTTCAGTCAGTGGCTATTGCCAGGTCACAGCCCCCGTGTGGTGGGTAATCCGCACCATAGTTGCGACGTAGAGTAAATACTTTTTATTAAGTTGTGGTTACCAACATTATTGAGGAAAATAATTAATCAAGGGTGAGTCAATCACCCAAAAATGATCTTGCTGACTGAAGCACTCCTTTTCTTGTCTGTATGCTGCACAGATGTCATCAGGATGCAGTTCGTCTCCTGCACATGGCTACCCGTGGCACTCTCGTAGTTGGATTTTCCCAGCTACCTGATACCTCTTTTAGTTTGGTGGGGCCTCTTTGCTGCAAGTCTGATTAGTTGGATCATCATGTGTCTTTGCCCAGAGGGGATGGTCAGCAGGCAAGAAGAAATCGACCATGCTGAGATCTCCAAAGACAACACCTTTCTGCAAGTTTAGGAATAGTACAAAGAGAATTTAAACCTCTCTTCATATTGAGTGTGCATCCACGTTCCCACAGATCCAATGGAGGAATGGCCATGATCCCAATCATGTTTGACTAGAGGTAACAATGCGATTAAGTACATGTGCATGGGCATTTCATTTCAGAATGTGATAATATCATTACTTGTGTTACCCTTGCGGATTAGGCAATGCCTCTGTCTGACTAACACATCTTACCTCCAGATGTTCATCTTTACAGCTCAAGACTAATTTGTGATGTCGGCAACAGCAGTATCGTTATGGGACAAAGTGAGTGCAATGTGTCCCTAGCCAAGCACACTAAAGATATTCCTTTCACCATTTTTTCACTAGTTGGGAAATCCTGAGTACAACCCAGAGTACTTTTAGCCTGGCGTATTGCTCCTACTGATCAGGATGAAAACAGAGAGCCCGATTCACAGAACTAACTTAAGACTAAATCCTAAACTTACTACTTTTGGTATTCACAGAATGCACTTACTACTTTTAGTATTCACAGAATGGATTTACGACTACTAACTTTACGTCTGCACTCGGGCCGCAAATTCCGGCCCGGGAGTGGAGCTTCTGGCCTGGAGGCGGAGCTTCCAGCTTGGAGGCGGAGCTTCCGGCCCAGAGGGGGAGCTTCTGGCTCAGAGGTGGGGACTTAGCCATGGCTGAAATCTCCACCTCTGGGCCGGAAGCTCCGCCTCCAGGCCGGAAGCTCCGTCTCTGGCCTGCAAGCTCCACCTCCAAGCCGGAAGCTCCACTCTCGGGCCGGAATTTAAGGCCCAAGTGTAGACTTAAAGTTAGTAGTTGTAAATCCATTCTGTGAATACCAAAAGTAGTAAGTGTATTCTGTGAATACCAAAAGTAGTACGTTTAGGATTTAGTCTTAAGTTAGTTCTCTGAATTGGGCCCAGGGTTTGTGTCTGGCAGCCCAAGGTCTGGTTTGGATCCTGCATCAGTTGAGCCTACCATTAGACATTTCTCATTAAAAATATTGGGGTGAACCCTGTGTCCCTCAGAACCTGGGTAATGGTAATACAATGTACAATAGGTTCTGTAGGATAAACCAATTGCTTAGTAAACAATATTTAATAAAGGATACAGCATAAAAAAATTCAAAAACTTTTGGAACAAAGGCTAATAAACATTTCTTAGACACCAAACGAAACCCACCGAAGATACTGATTCATTTGTTGATATGTAATATTTACTACTTTAGTATATGGCTGTCACATGCATGAATTAAACAACATACAACATGGATAATGTGACCTTCGTGAGTCAAGTGACATGAATTGAAAGGTGGTGCTGTAGAAGAACTATGCAAGACGCACGGATTACAAGCATGTGTACATAATATGAATCAATGTGGGTCTGTCCTTTTACAATTATCTCACATGTACTAGTCACACCCTTAACAATTCATTTTCCTTGATATTGGGGTGAGGAGACTATGGACATGAGCTGAACTAGAAGTGTTGACATTTCGACCCAAAAGTATGTGCAAGTCGGCAAGCGTCACAGCGGGTCCTCTTCAGGACTGATAACAGAAGTGTAGGTAGCAAAATCCACATACAGTCAGACATCCCACAGGGTAAATATGGCTTGAGTAAGAGCTGGAACTACCTCAAACAGCTACAGCTGCTGGTAAATCAATCACAGGTCAACTGTAATTTATGGAAGCCTTAGGTGGTCACTTAATTACTTCACAGATTCAATTTTCATTTGAAGTCACAAATATGTTTTCATTAAAGAATAATTCTTACAGAAGGTTCCACCATCCGTTTGGAATATTTACTCCAGCGAGGCAGTAAATGCCATTATTTATCAGCGAGATGGGAAATTTTATGCTGTATCATTTATTGAAAATTGTTTACGTTGACATTTCTTAACACAACCACCTGCTTTACATAAGATACAGCCCCGTGACATTTCAAAGACTGCCTGAGTCTATGCCATATTTATTCCAAGCTGTGGAATTGGAATGTCTAGCTATGACATATGTCAGGTTGCCAAATTATTAGAGGGACTTATAAAGCTCAATTACCACTGCAATAATGTTAATTTCCACTCAATCAGTGGGTCAATGAAATGTGATGTTGAAATATACAATGGCTCTTGATTTTGTCCTGCTAAGGGAGGTGTTTCCACAATACTAGGTTTAGAATTCTCTATCAGTATTACACATTTTTATGTGGGCATATATGAGCAGATATATAAGATAAGGAAAAGATATACATACAATTGATGATTATATGGATTTTGCAGGGTTGAACCTTTAGTCATGGTTAATAAGAATATTTAAAGATTGTTGAGATTGTTTTAATTTTTCATCACTCTCTTGTTAATGTGAATATAGATCCTTGTCTGAGTTTGTATTGCCTAGAACACTAGTCTCACAAAAGGCAAGGATATTTAGAATTCTACCCACCGACAATGCAAGATGATGATCAAAATGGTTAGATGATTGATTATGAAGCCTTAGAACTCTCGAATGTGATATGGAACACAAAGTGACTAGATTACTGAACATTAAGTTGTCTTTTCACAGATTATTACTTTTCCTTCTGCCAACAAACCTTTAGCGTGTGAGGAGTATGTCTTCCACATTCCTAGCAATACAAACTATCTTTGTCTTTGTCTACCTTTTGCATCTTGCCTATTTATTATTTTTATTGATGTATCCTTGAACCATACAAATATGAACTTCATAACCTTAAGTGTGACATTTTTATGTTTCTGTAAATATTCCTTCAACTATTAGGCTACTGTTCAGCTAAAAAACTGGAATTTGTTTAATAGCACCAAGATCAAATGTGTTTCATAGGTTCCAAGATGCTGACATCTCTGCCCCACCACCTCTCTAGGAAAGAGGACATTTGTTCAGGGGAGCAAGAAAGTGAAGAACATTTCTTCTGCTTTTAAGTTTAGAAATGCTTGCAGTCTTACCTGAATCCATTGGCTGAAAATCTGTCAAAAAATAATTAAATAAAAATTTAAGAGCTTCTGTAGTATTTATGTTAACTAATACTAATATATATCTGTAATTACACAGCAACATTGAAGTCCATTCCTCAACCCCAAAAACATAACTCACTGCAATATTTAACTCTTCGTCAGAAACTAATAGGGATGCTATCGTTTTCCCTTGAACGGTTGGACTCTCCTCTATAGAGGGGAAGATCCCATATCCTTAGTGATCCTGTAATTTTCCCTTGAAAAGTTGGACTCTCCTCTATAGAGTGGAAGATTCCATATCCTTTGTGATCCTATAATTTTCCCTTGAACTGTTGGGCTCTCCTCTATAGAGCGGAAGACCCATATCCTTAGGGATCTTGTAATTTTCCACTACTATCACAGTTACCTTTCCATCTACGTTTTCTAATATATGCAGGACTGCTTTGTTGTGCACAACTTTAGTGGGAAGTTCTTGCAAAAAAATCTATTGTTGGTTATTCATTGTTGAAGTGCCTCAACAACAAAGAACCCAGGGACATAGTATCAACAAATAGCGATATTTATCGCTAAGTAGGGTTAGCGGCAATTTTTTATCGCCGCGCATCACGGGATTTTATCGCAGAGATAACGTGCTATTAGCAACGTTTATCTCAAAAGCGATAAAATTCCCGGCGATAGCGGCAAAATCCGTGAATATCACTGAGAATGCAGCGATATTCACGCATTATCGCTAACAGGGTCTTAGCCCTTATATCCACCTCTCATTGGATATAATGGCTAAGAACTGGTCTGAGCAGGTGTTAGTTTTTAGAGATATTTGCGCTTAGCGCGAATATTTCCATCGCTACGCCTGTGTTGGTAATAGGCGATAGCGATGTTAGCGACTGCTTTCAGTCGCTAACAGGTTGGGTACGCCCACTTTGCATGTCATTAGCGATAAATATCGCTGACATGCAAAGCGGGCCCCAAACCGCTCGCTATCGCCTACAAGCTGTCGCTAACTAATGTTAGCGACAGCTTGCTAATAGGGCGATAGTATTATCGCCGCTTAGCAGCCGAAAACGGGCGCTAAAGCGGCGAAAATTGCCTATCGCCCCTTGATAATATGCCCCCAAACTCTTTCACTGACACGGTTGCACTTTACTGAGACCCTTCCAGTGACCTCCTCTTCTCCTGCTATCTACAGATCCATGTGAACCGGAGCATGACTGGAGGTGCTTCGATGCCTCTATTTGCCCCACCTCCACGGGAACTACCTAGATTCAATCAATGCCATACCCAAAACCGTAGATTGTGTAAAGGTCATCAAGGGGGTGTTTCTACCTCATGTTTCCAAAAGACACTACAGACAGCTCGATCTCTTCTCTCATTTGCTATGATATGACTCCTATGCCTCATGATGGAAAACAACCCCATTTTCATATCTGCTTATCCACAAGCTTACTTACAGCACAGGCTCACTGTTGTTTCCTTTAGATCTCATATGGGAAGGACTGTTGTAGAGCTTAACACATGGTTACCACTTGGTATTTAATTCTCACCTCTGTCTCTGTTGATCACAACAGGTTCCCTGTAATGGGCTAAACAATATCACACTAACCTTTGAATCTCTGCAGGTAATCTGCCAAAGAAACAAAAACATACAAATGAGTCTACAATGGAATGTTTGTATGTGCATACCTTAACATTTGCTCAAATTATTTTTACTTACCTCTTTCTTTAATGAGAGCATCTGCAGAATGAAGTATAAAAAGGAAACATTAACATGAGACTTTTTTAGTTTTGCTTCACTTATACCTCAACTTCTCAGACTGAAAACATTAATGTCACACTGTGAAAAAAAGTCCAAGGTTCCGCAATCAGTTGTACTATCCTGCAACAGCAGAGTCATTGACTTGGCTCAATTGGGGTATATTCAGAGTATATTGGGTATTGCAAGTCCTATGCATGGCTCTTGAGAGCTGTACACCATGCCCTTGGATTTATTGTTTGAGTAACCCTGTGTTTTCCTTTTTTGAGCTCGGCAATCATGCAATCCTACTGAAAGCTCCCCAATGAAATAACAGGAGACATCAAAGATGGGCTGTGATTTCATAGTGGGTACTCAAAGTGCACAACTCTTTTAGGCGGTACCTACTGCCCCTTGGCCAGGGTTACTAGAGACTGGTAGTGTGGCGGCAGAAACATTATAGTAAGGAGACAAGCCCTTTTATTAACTGTGTTCCACTGGGGGAGCAGTCAACACCTTCCAGCCTCCCTTAGGCAGGTCCTTTGCCCCATCATGTCAATCAATCAATCAGGGGCTTGTGAAGCGTGGCAACTAACCCATGAGGGTCTCAAGGCGCTTGGTGGGGTGGGGGGCTACTGGTCCCTCCGGGTGTAGGAACATTTGAAGAGCCAGGTCTTGATGTCCTTCTTGAATTGGGTCAGTGACATGGATTGCCTGAGGTGGAGGGGCAGGGTGTTCCAGGTCTTGGCAGTGAGGTAGGAAAATGAACTTCCACCGGTTCTTTCTTGTGTATCCTGGGGACGGAGGCTAGGGCAAGTTGGGCGTAACAAAGTTGTCTGGCGGGTGTGTGGGAGGCGAGGCGGTGGTTCAGGTATGCTGGTCCTTTGTCATGGAGAGCTTTGTAGGCATGTGTGAGGAGTGTGAAGGTGATCCTCTGGTTGACTTGGAGCCAGTGGAATTGTCATATAAATGCAAACCTTTTTCCCTCTTCCATTCCTCCCCTACCCTTCTCAATCCAAATAACTGACTAACATATCCACCACTCAAATTACTTCCATATTTCACTATATTAATTCAACACTGATCCTTTGTGGGTTCCGGAGTAGCTTGCTACTCGCCAAAAAAGCACTTCAATGCCTCATAAGGGGTAGTAGGCGCTATATAACTGCAATTACAATTACAAAGTTCCTCGAGTAACTAACCTGCGAGTCCTAGAAAGGCTCTGACTCTGAAATGCTCTTCAGGTAGACCACAAAGAACTCTTCTAGCCCTGATAGAACATAGGGCCAAATTATCAAGCAAGGGCGATACATTATCGCCGCTTTTATCGGCAGGAAAGAAGCCCAGGTTAACACCAGAACCTGGGCTTCTATGGGAATTCACAAGGGCATATTATCAAGCCCATTATCGCCGCTTTAGCATCAGTTTCCTGCCGATAAAAGCGCCGATAATGTATCGCCCTTGCTTGATAATATGGCCCATAGTTCGTCAGGAGCTGGTAGGTGGCAGGATCATTTTTCAGTCCATAGGGCATTACCTTAAACTGGAATAACCCCTTTGGAGTAGAAAATGCGGTCTTCTCCTTGGTATTGGGTGCTAAAGCAATATGCCAATAGCCAGATCAAAAGTGCAAGTCTGTTGACCCTTGCTTATGCATCAACACCACTGAACTGGCAGGACTACAAGATCTCTCATTAACTCCCAAGGCCAAAATCTTGACCATTTAAGAATCAATGCCCTACTGTACCTGGTCATATAAATGATGTCTTTCTTTTGACAGGCAGATAATCTATCAATCTTATAAGCACAGACAGGTGTCACCCCTGAATTCAATGAGAAAAGATGGTAAAATCATGCAGGTATCTCCCTACACTCGTTCTATTGCTGAGGAGTAAATCGGGGGCAGGATGTACCACTTCCGTGGACCTATCATTCATGTCAGTATGTCAGGAAGAGATTCCTTCTCTTCTACGGCTTCCTATGCCATCGCCTTGATGTTCATTGAGTAATCTCTCCTGAAATAAGGCTTAATATGGTCACATGGAACACCCTCTTGGGTTTCCTTATGGCACCTGTGTCCACCTAGTTCACATCAGAAACCTAATGCATTGCCTTGAATGGTCTGCACCACAAACCCTCTAAAGGTCTAGGACAATACCTCCTGATCCTCCTTCTACTTAGTTGGCATTGCTTTCTGGTCATAACACACCTTTAATATTGCACCACCAACTCCTATAGGCCAATCACAAAGTCAGCTGTATCCTTCTGAGGTGCCTCAGAGGTTGCTTCTTTGATCAAGGTGAGCGGGTCATGCACTGGGTGCCTACACAGAATATATTTATTTCCCCTCGTTTTGTACTCTATCTATGTGTGCTGCATTCTGCAGCACACATAGTAAGAGGAAAATGCCTCAGAGGATTGTTTTTGTGCAGGAAGGTGTCCCTTCCTACACAAAATCAATTCTGCTTACAACGCAGGCACCCTTGCGCCACGACGCATGGGTCTCTGCGTTGGCGATAAGCAGCACATTGTGTGCCAGGGCAGGGAAAGGACAGAAATGTGCTGTATAATGTTAAATATGGTGCATTCCTGCCCTTTCCCTATCAATCAGCGCAGCAGAAGGGCTTACTGCGCTGCTTGATTTTGTTTTATAAATATGCCCCTGCATTTGCAATATTTTTTCATGTAAAGAGTATGTTGGTGATGGGACAGATGATTAAATTCTGTTGTTATGGGGTTTGAGTTTTCTGAAATACAAGTGAAGAACTCAATTAAACTTCTACTTGCTGAATGCCAGAGTGATGGGAGGGGCAGAGACTGATTTATTGCTTGACTGCCTTAAAGAGTGCTTTACGTCTATTGGTCACTTCATTTGATTGTAGTACTTTGGAACACAGCTGTGGTTGAGATGATGGGGGCAGTGTATATGAAGGGGCATACCCTAAATTGGGTGAGGTTGCCACAGACGTTGGCTAGTCTCCATTTGGCTACCTGTAGTCCTGCAGCATGTATTATGCCACCCCTGGCTGGCCCTCCAAACTGACACCACAGGTCTGTTCACACAGCCTGGGTAAGGTGGTGTAATCACTCCTTACTTAGATATAGTATACCTATATCTATATATACATATAGACACATACACACCTATAAGTCACTCCTATGGCAGACCATAACAATCCTGGAGGCAGAGTGCTTGGTTTTATGTGAGAGGGTGCCCTAGCATGAGCTGAGCCCCTCTGCAGCTTTCCGAACCATCTCCTTATAGCTGTTCTATGATATAGCCAAACCATATACTCTTAAGTGCATTATAATCCTCGCGGTTAATGCTAACTTTGGTTTGGCTTTATCAAAACATGTTGTGTAAGGTGTCAAACACTTTGGAATACTATCCCCCCGCCAGTCCTGGTGGTGGGGGTAGCATTCCACCCTTCTAGAGGGAGAAGACATGTAGTTACTGGTTTACCGGGTTAAAGTTAAACAGAGCCTCAGCATCACAAAATGGATGCTGCTGTCACAGACACGAGCCTGACCTCCTGCTGCTGGATGAAACTCCGGCAGGGGAGGCCTGGACAATAGGTTTTCTGTCCAGGGAGGTGCCAGCACCTCCCCAGATAGGGTTTTGTGTATTGGGGCAGGGAGGGCTGCATCAGCAGATGCTTTTCCAGACATTGCCTGGGGCACACAAGGTGCTCCAGGCATAGCCCGGTTCAAACCAGTTGCTGGGACACTCAGCCCCAGCTCTGGCCCAAAACTGAACAAAGGGAAAGGGGTGTAAGCACACCCTTCTCAGGTCCACCCATAGGAGGGACCTTAAAGATAGTCCAACCCCTAAACTTAGTATAAGTATAGGAACCCTGGGGCATATTATCAAGGGGGGCGATAGGGAATTATCGCCGCTATAGCGGCCGTTTTCGGCCGCTAAGCGGCGATAATTCTATCGCCCTATTAGCAAGCTGTCGCTAACAGCAGTTGCAACAGCTTGTAGGAGATAGCGCGCGGTTTGGGGCCCGCTTTGCATGTCAGCGATATTTATTGCTAATGACATGCAAAGTGGGCGTACCAAACCTGTCAGCGACTGAAAGCAGTCGCTAACATAGCTATCGCCTATTACCAACACAGGCGTAGCGATGGAAATATTCGCACTAAGCGCGAATATCTCCAAAAACTAACACCTGCTCAGACCAGTTCTTAGCAATTATATCCAATGGGAGGTTGGTTTAATGGCTAAGACCCTGTTAGCGATAATGCGTGAATATCGCTTTATTCTCAGCGATATTCACGAATTTTGCCGCTATCGCCGGGAATTTTAACGCTTTTGAGATAAATGTTGCTAATAACACGTTATCTCAGCGATAAAATCCGGTGATGCGCGGCGATAAAAAAATTGCCGCTAAGCCTACTTAGCGATAAATATTGCTATTTGTTGGTAATATGCCCCTAAGTCCCTAGGACTTCAGATAACCCTGGACGAATCCTTGCAATACATATCCTGGACCTTCAACATCCCATTTCGACTGGAAGACGGAAGACATCTCCCTTGTGGTCAAGGAGTGACCACCCTGTTCAAACAGGCACCAACAGCAACTTTGCCGGTTTGCGTTTTCGAGGCTCCCGCCGGATCCCAAAGATTCTGAAACATAGGACATGGACTTCCAGACAATTCTGACTCCGACCCACACCCACAGCAAAGCTGAGACCCGTGGCGGACACGAGAGACGTGGGACCAGAATTCCTGGACATCCTGCATTTTCTCAAGGTATCTTAAAGTTGTACGTTGGGGTGTTTGAAGCCCCAGACCCGAGCACTATTTGCACCGAAGCTTAGGCCTCCACACTCCACAAGTGTCTCGTGGGGCCCGCTCCTGCATTTCAGCTTGATGCATCTTCCCAGTTCCTTGCCTGTTGGCTAGTGAGCCCCCTGAAGAAGCCATTTTGATTCTGACTCACTTTCCTGGTTTCTCCAGGCTTGCTCCAACTTCCCTGCAAAGGAGAAGTTCCTCAGACCTTGTTGGCCTGCACCGAAGCCATTCTCGACATCCTGCGGGGGTTGCATTTGCCAAAGCTTGTTGGGTCCAATCCGGATACTGACACGACAGTCAACTAGAGCCTTTGTGGTACAGTTTGAATCCAGCTCTTGGTTGTCAACACCTCCTGGTCCTCGTGGCTGAAGAGACAAACTTAACTTCTTCACCTGGAATCACCCGACATCGCCTGGTTTCTTCCTGGTTCCTTCCTGGTCACCGGCTAGTGAACCAGACTCTGTCCCTTCTGCTTTCAGGTTCTTCAGATCTTCGATCCACCCTTGGATCCACCCGGACACTTTTCCTCTGTTCGCCTGCAGCACTTCTTTGCAGCTCTCCATTGAAAACGACAACGAAATCAGACACGAAAAGACACCTATGCATTCGGCTTCTCTGGGTGAGGTAACACAAGTACTCGGGTGTTCCTGTGGGTCTTGACTCTCAAAGTGTCCTAGTTTAAAAGGGTTCCATCGTAGTTCATCCGGAAGTGTCCTTAAATTGTATATTTGTAGCTTTTACGTTTCCCATAGAAAGTCAATGGTAACCCGCGTCTGTGTTTAGACACTGCACGCGTCTCCCGTGGGCCTCCTACTTCCTAACCTTTGGTTGTTTAGAGTAGCCCTAGCGATTCCACAGGCCCCAGGCCTGCTTTCTAATTCTCTCATGGTTCTTATACCACTATTTTAGTATATGGTTTGTGAGGCCCCTAGGGCATAACGTATACAGTGTAACTTATCGTATATTAACTCAGTGACTTGTATTGTATTTTTACCTCTGACCTCATAAATAATGCATAGGGGTTGTGTTTAGAATAAATACATATATATATGATATATACCTGGTATGGTGTCCTTTCATTTGGTACTCAAGGGATCCTCTGCAAGACACATTCTGACCTAGGATGCAATCCGAGATTAATACCTACCAAGGACTTTCCTAAAAATAAGGATGCATTTTACTTTGTAGACTATGTTTATATACTTCACATATTCCAAACCATATGATGACTTCGAAAAAGGTAAGGATTATTTTCCCATTCCAGAACACTGATGTGTAGACCATTGACTCTTGAAATATCATATCCGGGGCCTGAGTAACAACAAGATTTATAATCACCAGTCTCTCCGTCGACTTCCTTAACTCTGAGAGGGAATCACTTAGAAACAGTGTAAATGCAAGCACTAAGGGCTACATAAGTTCCTGAACATTTACATTTATGCATCATGTCCATATGACCCCGTTATAGTCCTCACCTGGGCGCCAGCTCAAAATACGTTTGCCGGAGGAGGAGCCAAGCTCGCGTCCGAGATGGCCGCGTTTTAGCTCGGCTCCGATCACTCTCCTGTCTGCAACAAATATCCTGTACTTTATCCTGCCCCGGGAAGTATTCCACGATGTGCAGTGGAACGGCGATAACTCACAGGCACTTACCGTTTGCTCCGGTGTTTCCTGGGTGTCACGGATCCTGAGTTACACCCCTGTCTGCTTCGGGGCCTCCGGAGCGGCCGGGCCTGGCACTCCTTGGCGGCGCCCGGGCTGGACGGGGCGCGGTGGCCGGCCCTTGGTGGTGGTGTGGAGTCGGTCGGAGGGGCCGATGTGCTAATAGACCGATTGCGGCCTCCCGGGCCTGGTCCGGCGGTCCTGTGGCCTGGTGTTGGGGAGCTGACTTCCATGGACGGGGTTGACCGTACATCTGGCTCGTCTCCCCTTTGTTCTCCGGCCCGGCCATTTTAAGTTCCTCCGCCCGGACTCGGAGAACGGTGCCGGCGGCGTGTGGGGTGCCGGCGCATCGCCTTCTTCTGGTGGCTCCCCTTCCTGCCCTGGTGGCACCTCCGCTGGTGGTTGCCGGTATCCTGTTTTGCCCCGCTGATATCCGGGCGGGGGTCGGTGTTTGCAGCGGCCCCGCCGGGCTTCTAAGATGGCGGCCGGCCCCATGATTCTCGGCCTTGCGGGGACCGGCGATGCGAGTCCGCCGCGCGGCACGTTTGCTGAATACTGTAAAGGTGAGCCTACGCTCCGCGACATCCTCGCTGCCCTGCGCTCCTGGGGGGCACCCATGACCGCACCGACCGCTATCCTGGAGGGGGGTCCCTTTGTTGGGCCTGCCGGACCCCCCTCGGTTTGTGCGGCTTCATCTCTGTTGTGTGCTGCTGGAACTTTCCTTGGGGTCGTGGACCTGGAAGCGGCTGATGGTGTGGATGTGCGGGGATCCGCTGCCCGTCTTCGTCCTGTGCCTCCTTCTGTTCCGGAGGTTCCCCTGCTGGATCCCGTCTGCACCGACCTCGATGGGTCTCCTTTTCCTCTTTTGCCTCACATGGCCGTACGAAGATCCTGTGACGGTGCCGCTGGACCGGCTTTCTCCGTATTCTCATCGGAACTTTGCCTGTTTTGCCTGAAGTGGTTACTGTACTTTTTGGATCATCCGGGTCACGATCGCTACAACTTGAGTGTATTTTTGATTCGACTCCCTGTTATTCACCTCCTGTTTTATGTGGTCTGGTTCCTGGTGCGCTGGACGATTACAGTTTGCGAAAAACGAGGACAGGGTTGAGCTGATCTTGCTTCTGTGGATTGTTATTTTGTGGTATGGTTGGGTGATCCGTTCATAATTGTATGATTATGTTTGATACGTCGTTACGTTCCTGGAGCTTATCCGTGTGTTTATTATCTTCCCGTGGGCTCTGAGTATTTTCGGGCGGGGGGGTGGGAGCTGAAGGGGTTTTGATTATGTGGCTCCTCTCCCGCTGTTTTTTCCCTGTTTCCCCTTCTCCCCCCTTTTTAATCTAAGTGATTCTTTCTTTCTTATATTTCTCTATATTTCGGGTTCTAATTAGGGCGACAGGCACGCTGCTGGGGGGTAGGCCATAGCCTTCTGCAGGGGTGCAGGATGGGCTGTGCGGGGTGGCGGGGGGGGTCTGTTTATTGTATCTTTCCCTGTTCCTCTTTTTGGTTCTATGGCTCTTATGTATCCCCTAATTTCGTGGCGCGGTGTCGGCACGTAGCCCCCCGGGGTGTTTGTGCTGGCATGGCCCTTTTGGTATGTCTGCTGTCACGGTTTACTACGCATTCATTTCTCCTGTTGCAACTAGTTCCATGTGCCGAATTAGTATTGGGTGCTTTGTTAGCCGTGGGGGGCGTGCACTGACGCTGCACCCTCACTTTCCCCCTCCCCTTTTTTCATGTCCTCTTCCTCCCCTTTTTTTCCTTTTCCCCACCCCATTTTCTTTTCCTCTCTTGGGTTGTTGTAACGGAGGGCTTTTAGTTTTGTAAACATATTTTTCGCTGTTTTATTATTATGTGCCCTGATAGTGGTGGGTGGGTGTTGAGCAGCGATTGTGATTGTTCTTGATGTGGGACTCACGTTCTGCCTTTGCCAAAATGTATTGTTCTGTTGGTCTTTTCCTGTATTCGAGACTTCGGCTTGCTCACGGCCCGCCACGGCCCTCTGGACTTTACAGATTGACATTATCCTGTGACACCCTTTATTCTATTATAAAATTAACCTACTTTTATCAGGGGCGTAGCCAGAGCTTGTGGCGCCCGGGGCTACCCCTCAGATTGCCGCCCCTGGGGAGAGTGGTGAGGGGGGTGGAGGGGTGCTGGGGAAAAAGGACCGAGAGACACATAGTATCGCCGCTAATAGTTACCTCGATCATGCAAGTTACATGCACATACATGACACGGTCCAAGGCTACACAGTTTAATACAACGGTGACCGGCAGTACAAAGAAGAACACAGACTGCCACCCTGCAGAATTTCAGGAAGGGCCTAAAAACATGGTTATTCAATTAACGTCCCTCATCAGCAGCACCGCCCCTACCCCACAGTGCCTAGAGACCCTCACAGGTGATAAGTAGCGCTATACAAATCCTGTTTGTGTGATTGATTGACACCCGATTTCCACACATCGCTTGTGCGCTATATTAGTTTTATCTGCTTTAATGATATATCTGCAACATTGTGAGTTCAGTGATGAAGCATTGATGGCAGCAACACCACTCTGTAAATTATTCGAGCACCACTGGGTGTTCCCAATCCTTGGTTATTTCTCTTGGTTATTAAATCTCTGAAAATGCTCTGACGTCATCCTGAACATTTCTTTGTAAATATGTATAATTATTATTCGAAATCATTTTTCACATTTTTTTTTGTAAAAAAAAAACTGTAGAGTACTTTGTCGTCTGCGTGTGGTATAAAATTTTAAACAAAGAAATAAAAATGTAGAAATTACCAGCATTCGCAGGGTTCTATACTTTATGGAATGTTCTCCGACACTCCACTGTACAACCGGCGGCCATGTCTACGTTTCTGCAGTTGCAGAGCAATGCCTGCAATGTTCAGCTCATGGTTTGTGCACGTGGAGGGCCTCAGCTGGCACCGGATGTACAGCTAACAGCAGGCAGGGCATAAAGGAAGGAAGAGTTAGTCAAATCTGAACTAGGGAATGGTGGAGTGAAAAAGGTGGGAGTGGCGGCGGCGCACCCCCGCCCCCACCTTCCCGCCAGTCTTCTGCCACGGTTGGGAAGGCTTTGACTGCTTGATATGCCATCTGTCCCTCTTCTCTCTCTGCTGTACTCTCACAGAGGATGAAGAGCCCACTAGTCGCCCTAATGCTACCGATCCTCGACCTCATCCAGCAGCCGGCTTGCTCAGGCCTAGTCCAAGAATACTCCCCCCCTTACCACCATAGCTGCCAAGGTTTCAGAATGCTATGTGTGACATTTTCATAATTTTAGTGTGATTATGAGTGGCATTTCCACAAATATGAGTGGCACTTTAGAGCAAGCAAATCAAGCAATGAAGACAACGGAAACATATAAATATTAGAAATGACACCCATTTAAGCACATCTGCTAATGTTTCAAATTGCCTATGTGTGAAATTTTTATAGATTCAGTGGATGTATGAGAGACATTCAGTGAATAAATGTGTGACATTTAAAGGGATTCTTTCTTGCAACCAAAATTATGCAATGAAGTCCATGGAAACAGACAAAAATCGGAAATCACACTCATTTGTGCAACGAGAAAGTCAAACTCTGCAGCAGGTGCTTTTAAAGCTAATATTTAATTTTTAAATAATCAGCACCCTCCACCCCGACCTCAGCTCCAGGTGCGGCTGAACTACAAGTAAGAAAGAGATCTCTGTCCAACTGGAGCGCGGTAAATTGAACATCCTGCTACAGCCTGGGCCCACTGGACACGTCTCCTCCCCCAACCAAGTGTTTCCACGTGGGGCCTGGCGGTACCCGTGGAACATCTACAGAAAGCAGGTTTGGAACTACTTTAAAGAGCTTTCTGATATAACAAAGAAAGCCTTCTTTAAAAACAATAAATATCTTTAGCTCGAATTTACGCTAAGATGGACTGCTCAAGAAGATATAGTGGCCAACGACGCACAAAAGTTCTAGTAATAGCTGCATCAGAAATGAACTGCATATTGAACAAACTCCAAAGCCTGCTGAGGCCGCACCACCACTCTGCAGCAGCTTGGCCAATGCACGTGGGGCGGCGCGCTCCCAAAAAACAGTTAAACTATGCCACGGGCAGCAGGGCTGGCCCGCCTAGAGATGTGTGAGTGACGTGCCCTGGGTTGCGCATGCGCATCTCCAACGTGGGAGCGCAGCTGTAAAAGGATCTGACACCGGTTGGCGACCTTGCCGTAGGACTTTATTAAAAATATTAGAATGCAGTTTAATTTTCAGGATGATTAGATTACGTTAGGAAACACGCTGTACTAGCTATTTGTTAAGGTTAGCCCATCATACCATGTCGGAACGGATGTCAATCTAATCGTCTGAAAAGTGTGCATTTTAATAATTGTCAGAAATGTTTATTTGATTAAAATTTTTGATTTGTTTTTATATTTTAATAAATACGGCCAGGGGGGGGGCCCCGTACCCCCCCTTGACTTCCAAAGACCCCCATGTGTTGACTGGTTGAATTGGGTAATTCAGTCGGTGTTCAAGGGGGGAGGTGGCCGGCAGTCCAAGACCATGCTAGTAATAGCTGCATCAGAAATGAACTGCATATTGAACAAACTCCAAAGCCTGCTGAGGCCGCACCACCACTCTGCAGCAGCTTGGCCAATGCACGTGGGGCGGCGCGCTCCTAAAAAACAGTTAAACTATGCCACGGGCAGCAGGGCTGGCCCGCCTAGAGATGTGTGTGTCACGAGTCAGTGTCAGCCCTGGCTATTTCAGAGTTATTACATCGGATTTGTAAAAGAAAATATAACAGGCTCACCGGAATCTGAACTACGTCGGTGTTCTGCAGAGATCATGCACACGCCTCACATTTTCATTTGGCTCTGGCTGCGACGGTCTTGCGCACCTCGGCCCGGTGACGTCAGGCGTAGCTGTAGTCAGTGACTGACTGACCCGCCTACCGGTGAGTTTGCTTTCACTTCAAAAGAGGGCGCGCGCGCAGCACTGGTGGTCTATTGCGGCGGCCTTTATAATTTATTTGGGGACACTCCCTGAGTGTCCCCAAATTAATTATAAAGGCCGCCGAAACCGGCCACCAGTGCCGCCTGCACGCCGCCCCCAGAACAGTGCCGCCTGGGGCGGTCCGCCCCCCTCGCCCCCCCCTAGCTACGCGGGTGACTTTTATCCTGTCCGTGATGGCGACTCAATGACTTGTTGCCTTTGCCTTTCATATGAGCTATTTAGAAATCCTGTTGTCTCTCCTGTATTGCCTCGTATGTTTCTTTATTGTGGTGGCCGGCCCGGTGGGTTGTAGGCCCGTATCTGTGCGCGCCTTCTGTACAATAAAGGTTTAAAAAAAAAAAAAATAAGTTTGCCTTTACAAACCATAATGTTTGCAAAAAACACAGTATTCGCAAACCAACATATTTTTTTCACAAAGTATTAAACCAATTTTGCGCGTCAGTAATGTATTTTCAGCCCAAAATAAAATTAACAACCCATATCGAATGGCACTTAGAAAGGAGGGTGAAATGGACGTTCCTTCCTAATTACGATTCAGTATGCTATGCATCAATTTGCAACCTTAATTGCAGTTGCAGACCATTGTTAAGTTACCAAACCTCAATGGAGGTGGCAACTGTTTCACTGAGGGGAAGGAGTCCCATTGGACACCCCTTCCCCTTTGTGAAATGTGTCAGCACCCTTGGGGGAGAAGGCAGCAGTTCAGGGGACCCCTGAGTGCGCCCTCTGTTGTTTTCCCAAATGGGAAACCTTTCTGTTTTTCTTAAAGCAAAACCGGTTCCTTAAGGAATCACGACACTGCTGTCATGCTGATGACAGGAGTGTTGTGATTGGCCTAGGGAAGCCTGTGTACTGCCTGCCTCCGAGAGTCAGGAAGAGAAGCAGAGGAGAGTGGACGGAGGAGAGACGGCGGCCAGGTAGAGGCAAGTGTTTTATATTTATTTTCACCCACACGCCCCGCCACCCCCGTTCCGTACCAGGCCACCACTAGTTGTATACTGTTTCTTGCAGGCCACCATCCCATTTTTTGTAGCAAATCAACGGGTACGCAAATAGCAAACCTGCCAAATGAATATTCTTTTGCAGGTCATTCTGCAACACCACGTGACTGGAGATTTTGCAATGTAGCCGATTAGTTCATAGGTCGCATCCTAAAATTAAAGACTGGTCACAAAAAGTCAGTCCGTAATTTGCGAGAACTTTTTGAGACGTGTCTTAAGTCTGGCAATCGCTCTGAGAAATAGTGATGCAAGGAACTATAGCATCAGAGACAAGGCAAAGTGGTTAAGTAACAGGCACATTTAAGTATCTCAGGGGCCAAATACATAAAAGTGATGAGCAGCTCCCAGAGAAGGAGGGGCTGTGGAACAGAGGGACATGAAAAGAGACATGCCAGTGGTTAGAGAGGGGAATCTGCTACTCAGAAGTAGTATAAGGAATGTCACCACAGAAAAGGCAGTAAATGCAATGAACAATGTCCGTCAGGAATGGTTGGGGCGAATTTACAGGGCTTGAGTCGGAGTACCACGCGGGTGGACGGCATCCCCACACTTATTTTACCGGGTTTTTGCCAGGTGGACGCAGTCCCTCCTGCCCAAAAGCTGGACCGTGCTTTGAGATACTGGGGGGTTGTCGGGAATGCCTTCTACCCTTTAGTGGTGCAGCAGTGCCGGAAGTCTCACCTCTCGAAGCAACGTCGCCTCTCTCTCCTCCAGCCATTCTTCACCAAGGTGAGTCGTATTCCACCTCCTAAGCTGAGTGACGTCACTTCCAGTGACACCACCTAACGTGGAGCGTCCCCCCACTTCTTTTTTTAGGACTTGTGCCCTGGGGCGAAATCAGTAACATTTTTTAAATAATCAAGGAATAGCAAAAAATAACTAATCAGATCTAAGAGGTAAGGCAGAGCAGGGGATTAAGATGTATCTATAGAGATATTACAGCAGACGAGGAGTTAGGCTAACAGTATGTGTCTAGCTGTACCAGTGGCGTAGCTGGGGGGGGGACTGGTCCGCCCCAAGCGTCACTTTTTTTTGGGGGGGGGGGACGGCGGTGAGCTGCAAGCGCAAGGTATGTTTTGTTTTTTCTTTATTTTTCCTCGTCGGCATCACCCTTGTGGTGTAGTGCCAGGGTCAGGTGGCTAAAGTTTAATAAAAACGGGTACGCAGGAACGTACGCCAGTCAGACTACACCTACGAGACCCTAGTGCATCATACCTCCATGTCCTGTGATTATTTAAATGCTTGCGGCCCCTAAAAGTCATCCCCCTTGGTGTCGGTGCTGACCTGTGACCCAGCCATCCACACAACACAACAGTTGGCGACGAGGGTTGTCAAACCCTTGCATCGCATGGAGAGGCGGCCGCGAGCTGCCCCATCTGCTTGCCGCGCTCGTGCCCCTGTGTGCCATGCGCTGCGCACTGGCGCGTAGCGGCTCAGTCGGAGCCCTGGAGGTCCCCTGCGGCAGTGAACACGGCCCGGATTATTGGTGGAGGCCGCTGAGGTGAGCGATCCCCGCGCTGCACCCCACAGTGCTGCCGGCCGTGTTTGGTCTCTCCCACGGCCCTACGCAGCTTCTCGATGCGCGTCCCCACGTGGGCGTGCGAGTGCAGGCCACAGCGGGGCTCCAGCGTAGAGCGCTCCTGGGCTCTGTCAACGCTCAGCAGACCAGAGGATTCGCCCCCCCATCTCCTCCTTCGTCAGCAGCTCTGCAGGGAGGGGGCAAGGAGCGAGGAAGCATTCTCCCAGGACACGTGGAGAACAGGGAGAAGGCCTACTTTCAGGCCCCCATAAAGACTCAGTAGTGTGGGGGCCAGAGTTGCTGGGGAGGACTGCTGCAAGCATCACCACCCCATGAAACACGGTGCAGCAGCCTGGAGTGGGAAAACCGAAAGCACCACTCACCAAGCTCTAGTGACTGGAAGCGCAAGCGCAGGAGACAGGAAAAGTCCCTACAGGCAGTCCACACGCTCATGCAGCCCAGCTCAACTGCGACCAGGAGGGACAGTAGAGACAAAAGGGAGCCTGCAGAAGCACCGCTGACAAGGTCAAAGACGGTGAACATGTCTACAATACCCCCAATAGAGCCTTTCATAGTGGAGGGGTCTCCCTCATCTCTGGCGCCAAAATGGAAGGATTGGGTAGACCGCCTACTCATATTCTTTGAGGCCACTAAGGTCCACAAGGGCCAGAAAAGAGCTATGTTGCTACACCTGGGAGGCAAAGACATCCACAACATCACCAAGACACTGGTAGAAGCAACGCCAAAGAATCACCACACTCTGATAAATGCACTTAATGGACACTTCGAGCCAATGATCAATCAAGACTATGAAAGGTTTATATTCAGGCAAGCTCGCCAACTCCCCGAAGAATCGCTAGACACTTATCACGTAAGAATAAAAAACTCTAGCAGCCACATGTGGGTTCCAAGACGAGACAGAAGAAATTAGGGGACAAGTGTTTCAAGGTTGTGCATTGGCCAAGCTATGTGAACCGATACTGGAAGAGTCCGGGAAGTCCCTCGCCAACATAATTACCCTGGGGCGCACCAAGGAACTGTCTAAGGCCCGTGCAGTGCACATGGAGGCGGCCCTCCAGTCCCTGGTGAAGACAGAACCCGGGAATGCGGAGGTGACCAAGCCCACGATAAGGTGGAACAAGAAGGGATCCGGTACAGCGACCTCAGGGCCGGCTTAAACGTGTGAATACTGCGGAGTGCCACCCCACCAAGCAGCAGAGTGCCCCGCCAAAGGCAAGGGATGCTCGAGATGCGGGCGATTTAATCAGTATGAGAAGGTCTGCAGGTCCAAGCGATATCGCAAGCCCCGACAAGTGGTCATGCGCTACCAGAAGGTGAGGGACCACCAAGCGACATGAATGACGATGAGGATGAAGAGCGGGTAGTACACAAGGTACACCTGATCGGTACTGCTACCCGGAAGGCGCGGCGGTTACCCCAGTGCAATGTTCATGTGGGGTCACAAGATGTCATGGCAGTAGTTGACACCGGTTCCACCATTAACATCATGGCCTCTGCACTCCACCAAACCATGCACCCAGCGCCCATATTGCATCCCTCAGCGATCACCGTCTTTGCTTATGGCCAAGATACACCCCTGAAAATATGAGGTCGTTTCAAGACGTCCATCTCTCATGGTGATCACTCCATCACCACCAATGTGTATGTCACCGAAGATGGGCAAGGCATGTTGCTAGGATGCCGTGAGGTGGAAGATCTAGGGGTGGTGACGTTTGCCTTCGGAGTGCACCAGGAGTCAATCCAGCACCTACTAGCTGAATTCTCGGAGGTCTTTTTTTGGGAATCGGAAAATTCAAAGGCAAAGAGATTCACCTACACATCGACCCAACGGTCCAAGCGGTAGCACTACGGCATCGGCGAATAGCCTTTCACCTGCGACCCCTGGTAGAGGAGGAGCTCAAGAAGCTGGAGGCAGCTGGCATTATTGAGAGAGTGACTGGGCCCACTCCGTGGGTCTCTCCGATTGTCGTTACCCAGAAGCCCAAACAGCCTGGCACGGTGAGGATCTATGTGGACATGCGGCTACCAAATGCCGCCATCAAAAGGGAACACAACATCACCCCAACCATAGACAATCTCATTGGGGAAATGGTCGGGGACTGTTGGTTTTCCCAACTAGACTTGAGGTCAGGATACTACATGAACGTCCCGAAACATCACTACCTTCTCGACTCACGTGGGGCTACGAAGATTATACATGCTTGAGTTTCGGGGTGTCCAGTGCGGCTGAGGTCTTTCAGAACATCATACATGAGTTGATTATGGACATCCCCGGCGTCATCAACATCAGTGACGACATCATGGTCCATGCGAAAAGCATTCCGGAACACAACTCCCGCCTCACTCAAGTGCTCCGTCGATTGCGAGATGCTGGACCCACACTTCACAGGGAAAAATGTGAATTCCTGAAGAAGAAGCTGCAGTTCTTCGGCTACACGTTTTCCACGCAAGGAGTCAACCCAGATCCCGAAAAGGTCCGAGACATCAAAGATGCAGTGGCTCACACCAATGTGACTGAGGTCCGTAGCTTCCTCGGCATGGTGAACTATTGTGGGAGGTTCATTCGAGACCTCACCAACCTTACGCTACCACTGAGAGAGCTTATGAAGGACTCCACCCTGTGGAAGTGGGGCCCCGACCAAGCCAAAGCTTTTAAAGAAATCATTAATGCGCTTTCAGAAGCGACCACGCTTGCCTTCTTAGACCCTGGAAAGATTACCCAAATAGCGGTGGATGCTGGTCCCATGGGCTTAGGGGCAGTACTGCTGCAGAGACGACGCCAGGATGATGACTGGACACCTGTGGCATTTGCAAGCAGGTCCTTCATTGAAACCGAACAGCGATATTCTCAAATTAAGAAAGAAGCCATTGCCATTTATTGGGGGTGACGTAACTTTCACCTATATGTCTATGGCAAGCCGTTTGTGGTAGCGACAGATCACAAACCTCTAGTGGCTCTTTTTTCCGGGACATCCACCAAACCACCTCCTCGGATTGAGAAATGGATGTTGCAGCTACAAAATTACAACTGTAGGCTGGAGTACCAACCAGGGTCCCGGAACCCCGCTGGCTACTTGTCGCGGCACCCCAGAGCAGCCACGGCAAGGGAAATGGAAGATGCGGCAGACACAGAAGAATATGTCCGGTGCGTCACCGCTCGTTCCTGCCCTTTTCCTCTCTCCATGGACGCACTCCGCGAAGCGACAACCCTAGACAATTGCTTGCAAAGGGCCAAGGCGGCTCTACGAAGCGGCAACTGGCACAAGGCCAAAGAATAATGGAAGATCCTGACAGCTAATGCTCAGCACATCATGGACAGCCTGTACCACGTACGAGATAAACTCACTGAGGACACTACGGGGTGCTTAGTGAGAGGACACCATCTGGTGATCCCCACGTCCCTAACGAACAGGGTTGTCCAGCTTGCTTACATTGGGCCCAAAGGCATGGTAAAGACTAAGTCCTGACTTCGAACCAAGGTGTGGTTCCCGCTAATGGACAACTGGTGGAAGCCACTGTACGCTCGTGCCCTTCCTGTCAAGTGACTGGAGAAGCACCTCGCCCCGCTCCACTTATTGCGGATCCCAGGCCAAGGTCTCCATGGTCCTGCGTCAGCCTAGATTTTGGCAGTCTTCCTGACGGCCGTCACACGTTTGTGGCTATCGAGGATCATTCAAAGTACCCGGAGGTCGAAATCATAACAGCCCCGAGTGCTACTGAAGTAATCCCGAAGTTTAAAAAAATTATGGCGGCTCATGGACTCATACAGGAGCTGTGAACAGATAATGAAGTACTGGGTTTTCTGGACCCAGCGGTGCCAGGGGACACACCCAAAGACTTCGGATTCTCCTGTCTCAGACTACAGAAACGCAGAAACTTCTTGGTGACGTCAAAGATCGAATTTATTGGCTGCAACCAGTAACAGGTATCCTAGAAGTACAACACAGTGTATGTTCTCAGGAGACTGCTCAATTTTTACAAAACTAGTCGTCCCTTTTATACCAAATAATATGCTTCAGGCGAACATTCCTTATTTTACATTTGACCATTCACATATTTTCACGACAAAGCAAATGCAGCATCATGATGACAAGCTCATTTTTCAGTTTGTCCAGCCCATAACCAATTATTAGTCAAACCCACCATTCTTCATCAGGTAGATCGAACGGACCCCTAATAAAAATGGGCACCTCCTCATCGTAAACAGGTCATAAAGAAAGAAGCAGAGACAGGTGTGAGTAAGATAAGACATAGCTGTGTGTAATAAAAAGGTTTATGATGTCTTGTGGCTGATCAGTAATCTTGATCAGCTACTGGGAAAGGAACTGGCTTAACAAGTTTGGCTTCAGGCAAGGGGGTCGCTTGCTCAGGTCATTCAGAAGTCAGCTAAAGTGTAGGTGTGCTTGGAGACTCGTCCGGCCACTGTCATCGGCCTATGTGAGGGCAACCAAAAAATGGCTGCCGTATACAAAATGGAACCCGAGGGTTCAGAACGGAATCCCTGATTTCATGGCGATCTCGTCACTCGAACATGACGAAAATACTCGTGCATCTTACACTCGCCATTTTCGGTCTGCTGTTACCAAAATCGTCATGATACGATGACTGAACTGACACAGGTGCAGAATTTCAGTACCACAGACCCTCCTTTTGCCCTTAGATAGGCAATAACCTACACTCACGCTAATCTGAGTCTAGGTCTATATTCATAAAATCATTGAGATGTTGCTGTAGCATCATCCTATTACTTAGCTCGTCTCTCGATACAGGTTTCCTTACACATGATGTAGCACAGAGGCCACATATAGTAGGAGCACATTGTACGCACAGACAGAACAGGAAAAGAATGGCTAAGATCATCCCAATGACCATCAGAATTTTCCATCCCCAGGCGGATAACAGTTCCCAGAGCCACCCCATCAACGACCAATCTCCTTGATCCACATGTATAGATTCGGAGATTTTATGTAGTTTGAAAATGGCCTGGTACACTGTCGAAGCATTATCTGGAATGAAAACACAGCAACTTGGTTGGATCACTTTACACACCCCACCTCGATCTGCAAGTATGACATCTAACACAACTCTGTTTTGGAGAGTCATAAGACGATCCGACTGGAGCTCAGCAGTCAAGTTACTAAGGGCACCGGCAGTTTCAACTACGGTGGACTCAACCACCCTCCTTAATTGCCTTATGTTCCTGCTGTTAACCATAGGTCCCCAAAACGGCAGAGAACCCTTCAAGAAGTCTCCCAATTCTTGTCCTGCAGTGTCTTCCTTACTGAGGACACCTCTAACTACCCTTGTCTTGTGGTAATCTGCCGCAGCTGTGTAGGTGGGAGGCAACAGGAACGAAACAAAACATGTGCCCGAGAAGTCAGGGGGCAACCACGTGTATGCTCTATCATAGCATATGAAATAGGTACCCTTAGCTGCTAGGAACGATGGGGAAGTCTGGGACGCAAAAACATACGTCTCAGTGCAGATACTCTTTCCTTGCAGACATAGATGACCCTGATGGGGTACAATGCAAATCGGGGAGGATCTTTTTGCTCGCTGGTTCTCACTCAGACTTGCTCCATATCCGGTCAAGTTCCATCCAATATACGCTAGTGTCTCATCTTTCGGGATAGCCTCATAGGAACTAGCTCCCTTTATCATGTCGACTATTCCCTTGACTAGAGCACTATTCTTTGGATTATCCTTCGCAGAACGTAGGGGGTGGACTTCACGAGCATAGATGAACATCGTTTTGTATGCCCATACAGAACCATTGTAGCTGAATGGCAGGACCAGATAAGGGATACCTTTATCAGTAGTATGAGGCATAAGACCACACACCCAACAGTTAGTCGTGTTCACTACTATTTGGTGTTGGTGCAGAATCTGAACGAAGGAGTTATTGATAAACTCTAATCTTCTAACGGACTCATGTTCAGGTAAAGGGTGAAAAGAATGTGAGGAAACAGTAGAAAGAGGTATGGGCTGTGTAGTGGGTGCAAACGTCACTTGAAAAGAGAATAAAACATATCCTATTAAAAACATCATTTCGTTAAGCAACATGAAAATGCATAATATCAGAAAACGTTTTCTAGTCATCATTGTACACATTTTGGCTCTAAAATTCATCTCTTTGGCAGGTCTCACTCTCTCCATCTCGAAAAACTCCATCCTCTAACCTTGCTGCTCGCGGAGGTAGGGTGTTCCGTGCTAAGGAATGCGCCTGTCAGTCAAGGGAACTCCCAAGGACCAACCAGAACCGTCAACCTTGTGTCTTCGGCTTGCACTCCAAAGACTTGACGCCGCGACCCTACAGCTGAACCCGGATGGTGGTTCGAAAAACAAAAATCAAAAAAGTTTCTCAGATGAGAGCGCTGCACTTTCAAAAATATCAAAAAAGATTTATTTATTTGTCCATAGTTCTCGGCCTCAGATTATAACGGCTTTTTCCTGGTAATGTCTCATCACGAAACAACAGGTCAGGCTCAGTAGTGTCCAATCGAACTGAAGATGGCACGGCTTCTTGCAGAAGATCGTCGCTTTCGCGCTCAGAATTTGTCCCAATTAAACGTGCATTGCTAAAAGGCAGGAAACGAGGCACAGTTTCAGTTTCAGAATCAGGAATGCCCTCCTGGACCCACTGGTCGTACGGCAGAGGTAAGGGAACCCTCTTGCAGTGTACGCCGTGGATCCAGTTCTTTTTTCCTTGCACCCGCACTGCAGTTCTTGTGGACAAGAGCACCAGGTAGGGGCCGATCCAGCGTGGCTGGTCGTTCTTTGTCCGCTGGAAGTTCTTAATTAGGACCCACGTGCCAGGATCGATGATGTGCCCTGGATTTTCAGAAGCCTGAGGCAAAGTATCGTGAACCTGTTGGTGTAAAACACGCAATTTAGCCGTCAGATCATATAAGTAATCAAGCAGTACAGGGTGTTCAATCTCGCTGTATTTTGTCGGTCTCGGCACTCCCCATATGTTGGCCGGGCGACCAAACACAATTTCATAAGGACTAAGTCCCACTCGTGAATGCACAGTCATTCTTGTCGATAAAAGTGCTAATGGCAAAGCATCAGGCCATTCAAGACCAGAGCTTGCTTGTATCTTGGCCAGTTTCAGTTTTAGCGTGCCATTATAGCACTCTACTAATCCAGCTGATTGGGGGTGATTTGTAGCATGGAACTTCTGCCGGATTCCTAGCCCTTCACATACTCTCTTCATCACTTGACCCACAAATTCACTCCCATTATCACTCCATACCATTCTCGGCAAACCAAATCTGGAGAAGAATTCTTTGACAAGGGCTTTAGCTGTGGACATGGCAGTGTTATCTTTCAGGGGATATGCTTCTACCCATCTCGAAAAGGCACAAACAACAACATGTACTTATTTTAAGTTGTTGCACCTCTCCATGTGGATGAAATCTAGCTGCAAAACCTCGAACGGATACGTTGGAGGGGCAAAATGACCAGCTGGAGTTGGAGTTCACCTACCAGGGTTGTATTACAGACAAACCATGCAATTCTTGACCACATTCTCTGCACACTTAGGAATTCTAGCATTTTGCCATACTGGGGCCAACAACTTACAGATCCCTTTCACACTGATGTGAGCCATTCCATGTGCCATTGTAACTACTGCAAGCACGTATGCATTGGGTAGCAACCATCGCTGATGCTCTGACAATTCAACCCAGCAGCCATTCGAGTCTAATTTACCCGTACTCTCTCTCCACACACTCAATTCGTTCTCCGTAGCCTCAGCTTGAATAGACTTCACACTCTCTATTGTATCTTCACACATTCCAACGTCACCAATTCATCTTACAGGGGCTGCAACATACATTCGACTCATCACATATCTTGCCGTTTCTTTCGCAACTTCATCAGCAAACGCATTACCGCGACCAATATCATCGGTAACCTTCTTATGTGCACTGCATTTCACAATCGCGACTTGCAACGGCAAAGTAAGTGACTCAAGAAGCTCATTCACCAGCTGACCATGCTGTATCTTAGTTCCATGAGATGTGAGGAACCCACGTTCCTTCCACAATGGTCCGAAGCTATGAGCCACACCAAACGCATACTGGCTGTCGGTATATATGGTCACTTTCATTCCTTTTGATAATACACACGCTCTCGTAAGTGCAATCAACTCTGCTGCTTGAGCTGAATTATGTGGGATGCGTGCAGCTTCAACAATCGTATGCAAAGTCGTAACGGCATATGCTGCAGTCGTATCACCATTCGGAAGCTTGAAGCATGAACCATCCACCCATAAGGTACCATCACACTCCACAAGAGGAGTGTCCTTAAGGTCTACTCTCCCTTTCGTTTCTTCATCTGTCCTAAAAAGGCAATCATGCTGTTCAGAAACATCTGTTTCTGCTACAATCGGCAACAACGTGTCTGGATTCAACGTATTGCATCTCTTTATGTGCACATGACTTGCTAAAAGTGTCAGTTCATAACCTGACAATCGGGCACTAGTTAAGTGCTGTGTCTTGGTCCTGTTTAACAACGTATCCACTGCATGTGGAACCATCACGACCAGCGTATTATTCATCACCAAACCAGCAGACTGTCGAATAGAAACAGCTGCTGCCGCCGTGGCTCTCAAGCAACTCGGCAATGCTCTAGCTACCGGATCCAAAGTCGACGAGAAATACGCACACGGACGCTGCTTGTCCCCAAAAGACTGTGTCAACACTTACAACGCACATCCTTCTTTCTCGTGGACATACCGTGTAAACGACTTGCTGTAGTCGGGGGTACCCAACACAGGGGCCGAACACAATGCATCACGCAATTCGGAAAAACTTTTCTGACAATTTTCAGACCACGGAAGGGGATTTGGCGTATCTTTACAGGTCAATGCCACCAAAGGTTTGGCCAGCAGGGAAAAATTTGGTATCCATTGTCTGCAATATGACGTGATACCCAAGAAGCGGTAACTGCAAACACAACAATGATGGACAGAATGTGGATCAATGTCACACATTCACCCCAGTCAAAAGATCTGGGCCCATCGTTTTTCCACTCCACACCACCCAAGGTTAGACAATGGCGATATGCAAATCAGCACTGACCCTGTTGCCCCATGGGAACAGTCCAGTCCGAACTACAAAAGCCATGTCCTTCCCAGAACGGAAACAAGCATCCGAGGACCGGCCCGGTTTCGAGGTAACACCTCTCATCAGCCCGGCTAGCTTGATTCCAGTGGTGTGGAGTGTCTGGGACTCACGTCTGAGCATCCCCAGTACACTTAGAGCGGTAACTGCAAACACAACAATGATGGACAGAATGTGGATCAATGTCACACATTCACCCCAGTCAAAAGATCTGGGCCCAAATCCATCGTTTTTCCACTCCACACCACCCTGGGTTAGACAATGGCGATATGCAAATCAGCGCTGACCCTGTTGCCCCATGGGAACAGTCCAGTCCGAACTACAAAAGCCATGTCCTTCCCAGAACGGAAACAAGCATCCGAGGACCGGCCCGGTTTCGAGGTAACACCTCTCATCAGCCCGGCTAGCTTGATTCCAGTGGTGTGGAGTGTCTGGGACTCACGTCCCAGACACTCCACACCACCCAAGAAACCCAAGATACCCAAGAAAGCTCGTACTTCTCTCTGTGTAATTGGCACACTCAATTTTGCAATTGCCTGAATTCTCTCTGGGGTCAACTTTCTTACCTCCTTCGATAAGAGATGACCTAAGTAGGTCACTTCTTGTCGACAATACTGTAATTTAGAAAGAGACACTTTATGATGCAGATCAGACAAGTGACGTAACAACGACAAGGTGGCTTCTTTACAAATTTCCTCAGTATCTGCAGCGACTAGTAAATCGTCGACGTAATGAATAAGAGCAGCACCATCAGGTAAAACAATCGTATCAAGCTGTGTCTTCAAAGCCTGACTATATATTGATGGGCTCTCACAATAGTCTTGAGGAGCTCTCTTAAACCGGAAGCTTCGACCTCCTAAAGAGAAGCCGAAAATATCTCTACTCTCCTCGGCAATCGGGATGCTGAAGAAGGCATTCTTCAAATCAATCACCGAAAACCAAGTGGCTGAAGCTGGAATCATGGTTAGTAAGGCAGTGATATCAGGAACAACTGGAAACTGTGGCACAACGATTTTATTCACCTCTCTAAGATCAATCACAAACCTGTAAACAGGTGGCTGAGAGGAGTCAGTACGCTTCAGAACAGGCAGAACAGGACTATTGCAAACGTTACCTCTTGTTTCTTCAATTACATCTTTTTCAATCAAGTCATGAATGATCGCTAGCAACGCTCTTTCACCTTCACTAGAGATCTTGTATTGGGGAATGCGTGGCATTTTAACGTTCGCTTTCAACGTCACAACATATGGCGGTATTTCCAAAAGACCCACATCATTAGGACCAGTAGCCCAAATAGAATCAGGAAGAGAAAACAGTTCTGCCGGAAGTTTATCCTTCGACAAATACATTGAGGAGACCACTTTCTTACCCAGTGTAAGCTGTACTCCCGAAGGAGAACAATACAATGTCGCGTACAATCTTTTCAACAGATCCAATCCTAACAAGTTCTCACCACAACCTGTTGTCAGAATAAGGGGTGCTTCGAATTCACAAGGTCCAACAGAAAGGGACATAGGACTAGAAATCGGGTTCCTAACCGGGGCGCCAGAAAAACCTACTGAAACATTCGTCTCGCCAGACAAAGGTGCGCCAGGGAGTCTAGAGTGCATAATAGAACTCTTCGTAGCACCAGTATCCAACAGAAAAGGCTCTGACACACCTGATGTAATTACTTCAACATAAGGTCCACTCTGATCTACTGGAACTGAAACAACTCCCTCTCTTTGTCTGCGGCTGTCCTAACAATCGTCACCTTCCATATTCTCACCTTCTGCATAGTAGTCGTCAACATAGTACTGAGTCGTCCTACCAGATGCGTTATTCTGCTGATCAAAACTATTCATCGAATTTTGAGGAGGAAAGGAACGTGCGTTCTGGGGGAACCCTCCACGTCCTCTACCTCTAGGAGTTTGTGGAACACCTCGACCTCTTGCGCTAGAAACACCATTCATACGCTGTAACAACACAGGGCAGGTACTTTTAAAATAACCCTCTTCTTTGCAATATGCACACTGATTAGGGCCTACAAGAAAACGTTGTTGAGAAGGTTTGAACCTTTGCGAGTTTCTCTGAAACTGCTGAGGTTGCTGATATTCACGCTGACCACCACGAAGCGGATATGCTTGCTGTAAGAGAACCTTCATCTTTAACTCTTTAGTTTTCTTGTCTGCTCTATCCTTCTCATCTTTATCTCTATTTTCGTAGTACTGTGCTGTAGCCAATATCTGTGCTGAAGAGGAAACTGCCCACGAACTCTCTGAATCTTTCAATTTCTTACACAACTCGGGCAACAAATTGTGCACAAACTTGTCAACGAACAACCGTTGTCCACCTTCTGTACTCATGTCTTGACCACTGTGATCGATAAACGTTTCTTCAAACCTGGTGAAGAAATCAGACACAGTTTCCTCTTTCTTCTGCTTGCATGCAGACAATTTATCCCAATTTACACGCATCGCAGGCATTAAAGTCTTCATGTAAGTAACGATCTTACCAGGGAGTTCTGCTACTAAAGGCTCAGGTTTAGTGCCGCCTACTTGTCTGTCATTCGCAGCACTAATATTAGCCATGTGTCGCCTAATTCTTGCGCATGATCCGTGCGACGAACCAAACCCCATAAAGGCTGTGGAACCACATTTCCAAACAACATGTCTATATCAGCTAAATTCATAACACATGAGTCTGCGGTCTGCGATAATTCCTTATAATACCCTGCAGGATTTTTACGGGGGTCAGGTAAGGTCTGTTTAAGAGCCAATTCCTCAGCTCGCTTCCATGGAACATGTACCCAAACACGCTGAAAATGTGCTGGCACAGCTAGGGGGTTATTATTTGCACCAGCAGGTACTTCTTCCTTCCATACCGGAGTAACCTCTCTCACTGGATATTGTCACGCTTTTCTCCTAGCAGAGGGATCAGGTTCAAACAACGACCGAGTGATAGCCTCACTCCTAAATGACAACAATGTTGCAACTGCTCTCTCAACCTCGGAACCCACAATCGTGCCTTTCGCAAATTCGAACCGTACACGACACAACTCAGGTGGATTGGGTTCCAAATCATTATCCTCCAATTCTTCTCAAAGAAAAGCACACATTTTGTCAAAAACATATCTCTGCTTTGGTGCTTCCCATTGACGAAAAACATCCATAACAGACTCTAGCTCATATCTTGTGAGGTCAGTAACCCATTTATGTGCCAAATAATCCAATGTTTCCCGTTCTCTAGAATCAGGCAGTTGACTACGCAACTGTTTACGCGTTGAAACAGGGGTCATACTTGATGCCCCAAAGAAAGGAGATAGAAGACTAGCAACAGTATCAGTCATCCTCTGTCTAACAGAAGGAGAAGTCGACAAAAGAACAGGAGGAAAAACAGGATGAGACAAGGCAGACGCAGAGGCAGTATCGGAAGGAATATCGGAAGAAGTAGTCGATACAGTAGGCAAAGTCGTAGGAAATACAGATGGAGCAGGTAGCAAAGTCGGCGGCCCTTGAGGAGGCTGCGCCGTATCAGTGGGAGCCAACTGAAGAGGAGCTGGCGGTTGTGGAAGAACCTGAGGTAAAACAACCGGAGGTTGCACAACTAAAGGTTGCGGAGGTGCTGTAGCACTCTGCGCATAAGGGGGTGGCGAGCTCAGCAAATGCGACATTAAATGATCTTTCTCAAGTTCCTTTGCTGCATCCTGCTGAAGAGGCGGAAAAACTGGATAGCATTTATCAACTGCCATTTTACGTTGCCTGTGCAACTGCTCACTCGCTTGTTCTTCTACATCATCTTTATACTGCATAGCAGCTTGCATTACCGAGATACCCTTTTCTCTTTTATTCCTTTTTGCTAATTTAATTTCTTTCTGTTTGACTTCCTTTCGCCATAGGTGGAAAGAGTCAAACATTGCCGGCCGGGCTTTCTTCTTAAAAAGTCTAACCTCTAGATTATCTAAGATTTCCGTGTCAAAACTATCATATTGGGGCCATTTGAGGACACCGTCCTTCCTAGTGTATCGGATCCATACTTCATTATATGTGATGGGGCCCACACCATGCTTCACATAGAGTTCATGGGTTGGAGTTCCAATCGGAGGAACCGGACACGAGTCCTCCAATCGGGAATCCCTATTTCGGCCACAACAAAACAAATTTCCAAGTCTGCTAAGACCAGGCATCTTCGCTCACTAGTCTAGCTTCAAACTTCAAAGGATTATCAAATACGATAGTCTCGTGAATACACGAGTCCCTCGGCTTTGGTACTTGCAAGTTCCAAATCAAAGATCCCAAAGGGATACCCAAAAACTAAGGACTGGGAGACGCTCCACTCATACTTAACTGAGGTAACCAGAAGACTCGTCTATCGTTTCGCTCTACAAATCATCAAAGGGTCCAAGACAGGGCGATAGTCAGGGCAGCAGTCCTTCGTAGCCGTCGGGAAGCGGGGAACCTCGCAGCAAAGACTTTCGGACCACGACGACATACAGGGGTCGATGAAGTCGTTGGCCTTCCTCCAGAATTTTCACACGAAGCTCCTCACGAACCTCTGGCTTGGACCGGTACCGCTGAAATCGCCCAACGTTGGGCGCCAAATGAAGTACTGGGTTTTCTGGACCCAGCGGTGCCAGGGGACACACCCAAAGACTTCGGATTCTCCTGTCTCAGACTACAGAAACGCAGAAACTTCTTGATGACGTCAAAGATCGAATTTATTGGCTGCAACCAGTAACAGGTATCCTAGAAGTACAACACAGTGTATGTTCTCAGGAGACTGCTCAATTTTTACAAAACTAGTCGTCCCTTTTATACCAAATAATATGCTTCAGGCGAACATTCCTTATTTTACAGTTGACCATTCACATATTTTCACGACAAAGCAAATGCAGCATCATGATGACAAGCTCATTTTTCAGTTTGTCCAGCCCATAACCAATTATTAGTCAAACCCACCATTCTTCATCAGGTAGATCGAACGGACCCCTAATAAAAATGGGCACCTCCTCATCGTAAACAGGTCATAAAGAAAGAAGCAGAGACAGGTGTGAGTAAGATAAGACATAGCTGTGTGTAATAAAAAGGTTTATGATGTCTTGTGGCTGATCAGTAATCTTGATCAGCTACTGGGAAAGGAACTGGCTTAACAAGTTTGGCTTCAGGCAAGGGGGTCGCTTGCTCAGGTCATTCAGAAGTCAGCTAAAGTGTACGTGTGCTTGGAGACTCGTCCGGCCACTGTCATCGGCCTATGTGAGGGCAACCACAAAATGGCTGCCGTATACAAAATGGAACCCGAGGGTTCAGAACCGAATCCCTGATTTCATGGCGATCTCGTCACTCGAACATGACGAAAATACTCGTGCATCTTACACTCGCCATTTTCAGTCTGCTGTTACCAAAATCGTCATGATACGACAACTGAACTGACACAGGTGCAGAATTTCAGTACCACAATAACGGACCTCCCTTTCAAGGGCAGGAGCTAGCCACTTTTCTCAACACTCTAGGCATCTGACACCGAAGAATCACGCCCCGATTGCCCCAAGCAAATGGGGAGGTACAGATATTTATGTGAACTCTAAATATGGTAATCCGCATTGCTCATGACAAAGGTCAGTCATTAGAGCTCGCGATCTTTACTTTTCTACGAAGCTATCGACAGACTCCCCATACTACCACGGGTGTGGCGCCTGCTCATCTCCTCATGGGGCGAGTGATCACTGACTCAATTCCTCATCACCCCAGTGGCGGCCGGATGCCCCCGATGATGACAGAATCGATACTCGACGTCAGAAGGCTCACGCTCAAGTCAGTTGCCGGTGGAGAGCCAAACCCTCACAGTTCAAAAGAGGGGATTTAGTACTGCTCAGAAATCGCATCTCCAGCAGCAAGGTTCGGTTGCCTTATGAGAAAGATCCCTGGACTGTTATCAATGTTAAAGGAACTCAAATCATTGCAACCCGCAGAAGGGAATCTGTGACCTGAAATGTGTCACACTTCAAGAGGTACCACACGGAGCTGTTGGTTTCAGCGCCGGCCGGGTCTGAAATCGGTTCCAGCGAGGTGGGGTTGGCTAGTGTCAACCCTGATGTAACCATGCAGGCGCTCCCCATAGAGGACTGCGGCGAGCCCAGTGAGCACCACCAGGCTCGGCAAGACGGATCTGTGAGTGAGCCGTCAGAAAGCAGTTGTGCTCACTCCGAGACTGGTCGTGGCGAAACAACATCTGAAGCTGGAGCCGGAGAAACCCAGAGCCGGGGCCAGTCTCAACACCGACTGCTGGAGAATCCAGAACCTTCGTGCCGTTTGAGAGACTACTTAACGTAAGACTGTTCCTAGTTGCCTTTAAGTGCACTGGTTTAGTGTGTACTTACAGTTAGTAATTTAATGTTCATGGCCAGGTGCCGTGGTCTGCTATTGATATTGTTTTGATGTTTGTTGAGGAGGAATGTGGTAAAACGGGTACGCAGGAATGTACGCCAGTCAGGCTAAGCCTACGAGACTCTAGTGCAGCATACCTCCGTGTCCTGTGATTATTTAAATGCTTGAGGTCCCTAAAAGTCATCCACCTTGGTGTCGGTGCTGGCCTGTGACTCAGCCATCCACACAACACAACAGCCCTCCCCTCCCCCGCTCATCGTGGTCTTTTGCTAGCACCCCCTGCTCTTACCGGCACTGGGAGCAAACTAAGCGATCTCTCAGGCATCAAAAGCTCTAGCTACGCCACTGAGTTGTACTCTCCAGGGGCCTCATTTATGAAAAGTGACGCATCGCTGCGTGAAAACAGCGATGTGTCACTTTTCATTGCACCCTCCTTGCGACACCAATGATGCGTCATATTTACAGTATGACGCATCATTGCGCAAGGAGTTACAGATACGTCAGTATTTCTGACGTATCTGTATTGCGCAAAAGTGATGCATTGCTGGAGTGTGTCACAAAAGTGACGCAACTCCAGCAATGTGTCCTTTCACATGGGGCAAGCCCCATTTGAAAGGGCCTGCGTCACTCTTACGCCTGCTGTGAGGCAGGCCTAAGAAATTGACGCATTGGGTCCTAGAGTGGCGCAGTAAAATCTTATAGATTTCACTGCGTCCCTTCTATGACCTTTTCTTGCGTCAGAACACCCCCCTGCATACATTATACCTGACGCAGGTATAATGTAGCGCAGTGGTTTACAAAGTGACGCACCTACCTAGTTGCGTCACTTTGTAAATATGGTGCCACAAGGCACATTTTTTACGCTGCTGGTGCGTCACAAAAAGTGAGGCACCGGCGGCGTAAAAGTGACGCACGACCTCATAAATGAGGCCCCAGCTCTTAATATATATGCGGCTATATTTGCCTGCATTTACGATGCACGCACTGTAGGTGTCATATGCCAAGGGACTCTCACACTGACCTGTGTTATTTATTCACATATCTGTGCTTCACGAAACGTTTTCCCTTACCTCTTTCTTTGATAACGGTGCCTGTAGAATGAAAAAAAGATCACTTGTTACGGGGCTCGCTAATATTTGAACAACTACACCTTAAGGCACAGGCATGCAGACAGCGCAGTACCACATCACAAAATATGGAATATTGCTGAAATTAAGAAGCAGGGATCACTTAAACCGGATTGCGAGTCAATGAATCAACAAAAACAGTGAGGTTTGAATACCGATGCATTTGTAGTTCACAGTTTGCATGCAGTGACAAATTACAACTCTGCAAACCTTAACTAACAATAAAGTTGATAAACAAAAACATTCACTTTCAAACGAGCATGAAGTGCGAGTGTAAGTTGAATGTAAGCATGCAAATAGCCTTCTTTACAATTTTGAAGACATGTTTTTGAGTTACAATATGTACTTTAAACCTGTAAAAAGATGAACTCACATTTTCTCTTGGGAGTACATTTTCTCTGAGGGGCAGGGAATAGGCCCTCTGGAGTGACAAAGGTCTCGGAAATTTGGGAACACACCTTTGGATTCCTACTAGACCATAAAATCTGGGCTTGATTGATTCAGCCATTTGTCTGCATTGTAGTGAATCCTTGGGTGCTCTAGAACACCTAGCGCCGTATTACGGATAGTGCTCCAGGGGCACAATGGGCGTGTGCACCTGCCTTTTGCACCTCTGGGGCACTATGGTATCACAGACTTGATCTCAGATGCTGGTGCAGCCTTTTCTGTAATACTGATAGCGCTGGAGCACATACAGCACCTTTACTATCTTTGGAGGGTGTTCCCTCATTTGCATGGGGGCACGGCCCTATGCAAATGAGGGAATCAATTTGACTCTGTACCTGCGCTGTTTATGAATGCATGAGCTGGGGCAATCATGCCCTTAGGAGGTATATTGGCAGTGTGCCACAAAAAGTGGCGTGCTGTCAGTGCCTCCCGGAGGGCAGCCATCTGGAAAAGGGTGAAAAGGGGTCCCATGGACCCCCCAGACATCCCCCTGCAGACAGGTTCAGTTATTCACTGCACTAGCTTGCAAGGAGATCTCTCTCTCCTTTTCAAAGTACAGGCAAGTTGCCACTAGCACTGTGAAGTACGGAGCAGTTTTGAAGCAGCCCATCCGTATTTCACTGATGGGCATATTTACTAAAAAAGCACACAGCGCAGCAAACCACCTAGTTGGCTGCGTGTTAAGAAAAGGGCACGAATGTGCTGTATCTAACATGATAGGGCACATCCCTATCTTTACCATGAGCTGCCGCACAATATGCTGCCTAGCGCCAACAGAGGCGCTCTTGCACCATGGTGCAAGGGGGCCTGCACTGTAAGCAGGACTGTTTTTGCATAAAAAGTGACACCTTACTGCATAAAAACAATCCTGAGAGGCATTTTACTTTTTCTATGCATACTGCAGAATGCAGCACACATAGAAAGAGCAGGTAACAAGGAGAAATAAAGATGTTTCTCCACATTACGTCTCACCTGAGGAGGCATAGCATTTTGACGCATTCGCATGTCTACTAGTAAAGATAAATCTGGGAATGCGCCAAAATCCATGGGTGGATGCGTGGGAACACACACTCCACCCATGGAACACCTCCCTGGGGCAGGGTAACGCAACGTGGCTATTTGCGCTGCTTTGCGGTATTCTAGATTCATCAAGTCACGCAAGGCCACACAAGGTGGCCTTGCGTGGCTCGCTAAATCTAACCTAAGAATAACGTCGCTCTTGCGTCCCATTGCGTGACACAAGGACATGCAATTCTTTATTAATTAAATATGCCACTGAATGTTTTACCTTAGGGCAGCGTGCGTTCGCGGCTGCCCTGGGGGCAGCACATTCATCATAATAGGGTGAATTGTTCATGTTTGTACCCGGCACACCTGTTTAAAGGTGTGTTTTGGGGATTCTGCTCAGGAACAGAACTATGATTGGGACCCTAGAACATCAGTGGTTAGGGACTGAGGGGCATATTATCAACAGCTAGCGATATTTATCACTAAATGAGCTTAGCAAAATTTTCTATATCGCCGCGAATCGCCGGATTTTATCGCAGAGATACCGTGCTATTAGCAACGTTTATCTCCAATACGATAAAATATCTGGCGATAGCAGCGAAATGCGTGAATATCGCTGGAAATACAGCGATATTCACGCATTATCGCTAATAGGGACTTAACCTGAATATCCTCCTCCCATTGAATATACAGGCTAAAAGTAGTCTGTGCAGGCGTTAGGTTTTGGCGATATTCGCGCTTAGTGCGATTTTTTTTATCGCTACGCCTGTGTTGATAATAGGCAATAGCGATGTTAGCGACTGCTTTCAGTCGCTAACAGGTTGGGTACGACCACTTTGCATGTCATTAGGGATAAATATCGCTAACATGTAAAGCGGGCCCCAAACCGCTCGCTATCGCCTACAAGCTGTCGCTAACTGCTGTTAGCGACAGCTTGCTAATAGGGCGATAAAATTATCGCCACTTTGCGGCCGAAAACGCCCTCTAAAGCGGCGATAATCTAATTTCGCCCGCCTTGATAATATGCCCCTGAGTCACCATACCACCTCAGTACCATGAGCTTGAGTCCGACTAGCTACAGTGTCTCATTTGCCCTCCTACTCTTAACCAGAGGAACAAGTGAATTGACACCCCAAAGCACAACACTCCCGACCCCCTCAGGGATCACTCCCTTTCGCTCACACACTTGTTCTCGTCCACAACAAGATATGAAAGAGACATGAAGGAAGTTTGAAATGTTTATTTAAACTATTGTGCTCTGAAATGCAGTATACGGGTCACAATCAGAAAACAACTACCTAGCAAAAATACCGTAAGCATTGTCAATAAACTGTATATTATGAACATCCCTGTCTTATTATAAAACAGAACAGCCTAACCCACTCCCCTTCTACAGAAGCAAACTGATCATACAGCAAATCTCTGGGTTTAGCAGCGAACCCCATACCTTAGCATACACAAATGTATGTTTTACATCTCAGATAGAGCTGTGATCTTCTCTCAGGATATATGTCTGTGTGTGTGTGTTACCTTGCTGTGCATAACTATATGACAAAATTCACATGTTCATAAACAACAGCTGCATTTCTTTGTTGTGTGAAGGTGCGAGTGCCTGACCAGAAAAAAAAAACAAGGGACATTATTGTACCACCTTGTCTGCTGCTCAGACTAAATCCCAGGAAAGAACAGAACGAGAAAACAACTGTAGGTTCTGTGTGAAAATATAATGTGCCACAAAAGCAAACGTGTTTATGTAGTATCGCGTGCAAAGCTAAAGCGGCCTGTGTCATGCACAGTTAGGCTAACATAGGGAAAACTACAATGGGGATTGTATAGAACACATGACAGATCTACTGAGGTGCAAACAAAGACAGTGTACCCTATCACTAATACAGGCCCTTGTCTTTAACTCCAAACATATGCACTTTTTTA
This sequence comes from Lissotriton helveticus, assembly GCF_964261635.1. Classification (NCBI taxonomy): domain Eukaryota; kingdom Metazoa; phylum Chordata; class Amphibia; order Caudata; family Salamandridae; genus Lissotriton; species Lissotriton helveticus. Next base: position 655,861,906 of record NC_136073.1, on the reverse strand, counting down.
TTGGAAACATATAGAACGACCAATAAATGGCATATTCATCACTAATCTTATTCTCAATCCCATAATTGTCACTCTTCGTTCTTCAGTATTGCACCTAAGCTTACACTTAGCAGATTGGACTGCTTTCTTACTTGATCTGCAACTCACAACAGGCATCAATACTATCCATTCCGCTGTGGAAAAAATTCAGGCAATGTTTTGCATCATGCATAGTGGGCTGGGGTTTGCTACATTAAAAGTGCCAGAAATATTGTAATATAATGCCAATTGTAATACTACCTCATATTGATTACTGTGGACTAGTTTAGACTTGTACCTGGAATTTCAATGTTATAATTTATCATGGGATCTCCTATGTATCTTTGCTCTTCATCACCCCAACCAAGGGGGATATTTACAAAGGAATGGTGAATTATGATATTAAGCAAGCATTGCTAGCGCCATGATCCGCCATTCTGAAAATGCAGGGATGTGCCGTATTCACTAGAATGTAGCGCACCTCTGCGTTTCCCCTAACGCTGGTGCTAAATCTAGCATAGTGAAAGGGTGTCTGCGTTGGGGGGGGAATGATTGTTTATGTGCAGGAAGGTGTCCCTTCCTGCAAATAAACAATCCAGAAAGGCAAATTGTAACTTCTACTTGTGCTGCATTGTGCAGCACACATAGAAGTTGCAAATTGTAATTTTGTTAATGATTGTTTATGTGTAGGAAGGGACAACTTCCCGCACATGAACAATACTTCATGGCGGTTTGCTGTTTCTATGTGTGCTGCACAGTAAAGCACTCATAGAAACAGCAAAAACAAGGATAAATTAAGCATGTTAAGATCAGGTTTTCCCTGGTCTTAATTTTGGAGCTGCCTCCTATTTATGCCACCCTTGTAAATAGGGGGCAGTGTCAAAATCAATGGGTGTTGCGGTGGCACGCCAACCACAACACCCATTGCCAGCCCCTTTACCGCTAAGTGTAGGGTAAAAGGGGGCCTTATTTAGAAGGCTTAATGCCGCCTTGTAAATAAGGCAAAGGATTTATCGCCAGAGTGAAGTCACAAAAAGCGTTGTTCCTGTGGCAATAAGGGTTTGTAAATATGCCCCTAAGTGCATACTTCACTTACTATCCTCTCTATCTCCCTCTCTCTCTTTCCTATGTATTTCTATTCTCAGTCATAGTCACGCTTTGTCACATGCAACACCTTTCTGAATCGGTCCGGTTGAAATTAGACTTGTCATGGTATATTATCTTCTCATATACCTGTGTATCCATCAGAATTTGTACTGTTTTATGTTCTTTCTTCAAAATCTTTAAATAATATGTCTTAAAAAAAAAAAAGAAGTGACACTTTTCCAATGCATAAATGTACACTGTATACATTTGGAACCAGCGACTGTGGGCATTTACCAATAATGTACCGCGAAACAGCCTTAGAACCCCAAAAAAAAGACTCTAAAAACTGAGGGCCTTATTTTTGACAAAATAAGACTGCGCAGTGCTGCGTTACTTTGGAAGCACAGGGATGCATCATATCTACAACGATATGACCGATCCCTTTGCTCTCCCCAGAGCTGGTGCACAATTGGCTGCCATGCGCCGGTGCTGGCACCCTTGCACCATGGTGCATGGGTCTCTGTGTTGGAGGGATGATTGCTTTTGTGCACAAAGGGACACATTCCTGCACAGACACAATCACAAGAGGTGTTTTCCTCTTTCTATGTGTGCTGCAGAATACAGCACGCATAGAAAGTAGAAATAATGAGGATAAATGAAAATGTTTCTCTTTGCGCCTCCCTACGCCTCCCCTGGGGTGGCACAGCATTCTGATGCATTTCCAGGTTTACAATCTCTCATAAATCTAGAAATGAGGCAGAAACCATGGGTGATACCTGGTAACACCGACAGCAACACCCATGGCACGCCCCTTTCACGCAAAGTGATGCGAGTAAGGGGCCGTGTTTACAAGGCTACGAAAAGCCAGGCAAGATGGCATTACGTGGCCTTGTAAATATGGGGCATCACACTGAATACGTCAGTACGTCACAAAAAGTGGTGCACTGGCAGTGCAAGAGGCTTGTAAATATCCCAGTGAGACTATAAGGCAATAAAATCACAGCTCCAGAAACGCTTAAAAATAGCGTGAACCTTTCCCAAGGTCATAACTTTGGCTCCCTAGGAGACGTAGGGGCACTACCAGTAGCAATTGGCACAGGGGGCCTCATTTATGAGTTTTTGTTGTAGTGCAGCGCTGCAGGCCTTCCTGCTGCACTTCCCTACGGCAAAAGAAAAGGGCAGAAATGCACAGTATGCAGGCTCCTTTGCACCATGGTGCAAGGGTGCCTGTGTTCGCAGGGAAACCTTCCTGCTCAAAAACAATCACAAGAGATTTTTTCCTCTTTCTATGCACACATTAAGAAAGGAAAAAGGAAAAACAAGGAGAAATAAAGATTGTACCTCCCTTACGCCTCCCCTGGGGAGGCGTAAGCTTTTGGTGCTGCCTTAATGTTACAATTTCTCATAAATCTGGGGCAGTGTCAAAAATCCCACAGCAACACCCATTGCATGCCCCTTTAATGCAGAAAACTGCGTTTAAGGGAACAATGGGCCATATTACCAACAACTAGGGATAATTATCGCTATGTTGGCTTAGCGGCAATAATTTTATCGCCGTGTTGGGTCGATTTTTATCGCTTAGGAGCCTTTCTATTATCAAGGTTTATCTCCTAAGCAATAAAAATCGGCCGAAATGCATGAATATCGCTGTAAAGTCAGCGATAAGCATGCATTACCGAGCTAATGCTCTTAGCCATGTTATCCACCTCCCATTGGATAACATGGCTAAGAACTGCTCAGGGCAGGTGTTAGCTTTTGGAGATATTCGCACTTAGCGCGAATATCTCCAAAAGTTGTTAATAGGAGATAGCAATGTTAGCAAATGTTTTCAGTCTCTAACATCTTGGCACGCCCACTTTGCATGTCATTAGTGATAAATTTCTCTGACATGCAAAGCGGGGCCCAAGATGGTCGCTATCTCCTACTAGCTGTCGCTAACTGGTGTTAGCGACAGCTAGGTAATAGTGAGATAATTTTATCTCCGCTTTCTTGGCTTTTAAAGCCAAAAAAGAGGAGATAAATCCCTTGATAATATGCCCCAATATTTACAAGGCAGCATTAAGATCCAAAAAAGTGGCTTAGTGCTACCTGGTAAATATGGAGCAGGCTCCTGCGCCATTGGAGCATCACAAAATGTGATGCACCAGTGGCGCAAGGAGCTTATAAATAAGCCTGAAAGTCTCTTTTGCAGGCTGCTGCAGTTCTCACAACCGCCGGAACAGTTTCAGACATGTTGGTGGTGCCCCTGCCCTTCCTGGAACGCCATATAAAATAATATGCTAGTTTTTTTGCTCAACTCAGGGCCTTATGGGGTGAGCCTCTACCAGTTTGCGGTCAGCACCACTGCCTTTAATGTACCACGTCCAACATGCTATTTTTTTATGGGCATCCCTGTCCTTGTTGTGGGCTACCCATGTTTTAAATGAATAATCGGGCGCCCGGCTTCAATCGGGTAACCTAGTGTTCTTTCAGGCTGGGAACTTGCAGGGAGCTCTGTAGCCCCCAGAGTCCTGGCTGCATCCCCACCTGGCACACAAGTATGGAGTGCAGGTGCAGAAGCCGGCTGCTTATTCCTTTGATGCTATGGGGGAGCAGAATGAGGCAGAATACATTCCTGTCTGGGCTCTGGCCTCCTGAGGAGCTTAAAAACAGCGCAACACCACTCACATGTTGCTTCTTGGCCACTGGCTGTCTCAGAGGGAGCTGAAAAGAAAATGCAGAGTGCGATGTCACTCGGGTGTGTTCATGGGGCATTGACCTTCCCCCGGAGTATTACTCATTACAGAGCACTCAAGTCCATGGGGTGGTGGGGGTCCCTGTGGACATGTCGAAACATTAAAATAGGAGGTGACATTCTTTATATTGTTTACGCCATCCTCATACACACGACTCAGTGCTGATTTGCAAGTTTCAAGAAAAGAATATTCCGACTCCAATCTAACCAATCACATTTTGATAAAATTCAGGTTACCATGCTGGGCCTGCCTCTCATAAATATGACCCCTAGTTTCCATAGGAAAAATATTTTTTTTTGCCTTATAACTTTGGTGCTGCTTGACAAATCTTTACGAAATTTTCAAAACGAGTTTTCCTGTCACTTCAGCTGCTGTCTGGAACGTGTCAGGGTGACTCATCAAGCGGGGCCGAGAAAAAGGTGGGGTCCCAAAACGTGCTTTTCTCATGCAATTTCCCATAGGGACTTTACTCAGGACTACAGCCCGAACTGCTGAACAAAATTACACCAAATTTGGCAGAAAGCTAGATCGTGGTCCAGAAGGAGTGCTTTATGTAATTTGGTGTAAATCTGTTCAGTAGTTTTGGATTTATTAAAGAAAAAAGATGTATATATATATATATATATATCGAGAGACGTGGATCCACTGTAGAGCCACTACGGTGAACAACCTTTACAACGAAACTATTACAACGCACTACCATTACAACGCGGTCATTACAACGCAAACCATTACAATGCATTGCGCTGGGGGGAGCTCTAGGATAGGGAATAAGTTTAATTTTCTATCCAACACCTTCCCTAGTGTCCACGGGGACTGGAGTTGGAATAGAAAATTATACTTACCACTATCCAGCACCTCTAAGCGCTATGCGTTGTAAAGGTTTGCGATGTAAAAACCGCGTTGTAAAGGCAGGCGTTGTAATAGCCTGCGTTGTAACGTCATACATCCGGATCTACAGATCCACAGGCCAACAGCAATGCAGAGATTGGCTGGCCACAACCTGAGAGAAAAATTGCAGCTGCCATTTTGTCAATCGGGACACTGTTCTGGGGGGGGGGTGGAATTAAATGTAAATAGGATATAAGGGGTCATGATAGAGGTATCCTGACCCTATGGGACTGAGGTAGGGGTCTGTGATTGACCTTTCCTGAGCAAGAAATTAGGTGCACGAGATAACGCGGATCCACCGTGGCACTCAGGGTGGCCCTCCTTGTGAATCTGCAGAAAATCCAGTTACCAATATAAAAAAATACACCCACTCACTCACACACCCACACCCACTTACGGGCCCATACAACCACTCACTAACCCACTCACACATCCATACAGCCACTCACACACCCACTCAGAGACTGAGAACCCCTCTCACACACACATACAGCAACGCAAACGGGTTGTTATAGTTAGGACCGAAGGGCAAATTTACAGGAATGGTGGCACTGTAACTTGCTTCTCTGTCCTGCGCCAGAGGGAAAGGGCATGAAGGCACTGTATTTATCCAATACGGTGCGTTCCTGTCCTTTCCCCCTGCGCTGGCTCCTTTTTGTGCCTGTGTTGTAGGCATGATTGTTTTTGTGCAGTAAGGGGCATCTTCCTGCACAAAAAAATCTGTAGAGACATTTTCTGCTTTCTATGGGTGCTGCAGGAGGTGGGTCCACATTCAGCCAGCACCACCTCTAAGGTAGGGCAGGTGATGTGGACCCCACTTTTCAGTTTTCTCCATCTTGTTTGAAAAGGAATTAGAAAATTAGCGTCTGGGTTGTGCCCACTCCCAAAAGGAACTGGTTACATAGAGGGTGTAGACACCCTATAGGTAGGTAGCTCAGTGGCTACTACCTGTCTCCCCCTAATGCTCATAAATGTAGTATTAGGTGGCACCCCTGGACCCTGAATTTTAGATTTGAAGGGCCTAAGATGACAACGGACAAAGAGGAGCTTCTGACCCGAGAATGGAGTACCTGCTGCAGAATTTTGGCACAAAACATTGCCTGCTGTCTCAAGGACTCGAATATTGTAGTGTGCTGTCTCATCCTGCTGCTGTCAGGCTTTGTAGAACCCCGGAGCACCTCCAGCCCTTCGCCAATTTCCACAGAACTCCCTTGGAGTAGAGGAACTACTCATCTGCAGTCTACAGGCACCAAACCTACAGAGTCCAGTTTATCGACTTGCTGCTCCCCGGTGACTCTGACACAGCACGCAAGCAAGAAGAGGTACACCAGCTCTGGAGGGTCAGGTCTGACCCCCAACCGAGTGAGAGGACACCAGGACCTACCGGAGCTGTGCCGAAGCAATACACAAAGTACCAGACCCCCTGCAATCGACACTGAGGCAAAGGGTCCAATCAGGATTCCAATCGCCCAGGAAGCAAGCACCCATCGAGGGATGTCGAGACTCCTGAGACCCACTTCATGAGTAGCCCAGCTGTCCGGAAATCATCCCTGCAACCTGCCTGCCCCTGACCTTGAAGTCTGCCTTGAAACTCACAGCCTGGCTGACCTATCTGCTCTGCACCAAGCCCGCCCAGCCTGGATATCGATGAACAAGCTGTGCTCACGTGGTCCTGAGGCCCTTTTGACCCGATCCCTCATTTGGGGTCCCCGGATTTACCTGTAGGTCCTCCTGTTCAGCCTGTTTTTAGGAAGCCCCCTTCTTCGTAGTGCGCCAGCTACCAAAAACCTCAGCACCCTGCTCCAGGTCAAATCCGGGACGCTTCTGACGTTCCGCTGGTATAAAATTGGACCTGGGCCTACTGGTACCCTAAACTCCGACCGAAGGTAAACTGCTAGGGCCTAATTTATGAGGCTGTGCATCACTTTTATGCCCCCGGTGCGTCACTTTTTGTGACGCACCAGTGGTGTAAAAAATGCACCTTGTTGCGCCATATTTACAAAGTGACGCATCTAGGTAGATGCGTCACTTTGTAAACCCCTGCGCCACATTATACCTGCGCCAGGTATAATGTATGCAAGGGGGGCGTATTGACGAAGAAAGGGTCATGGAAGTGACGCAGTGAAATCTATGAGATTTCACTGCGCCACTTCTAGGACTCAAATGCGTCAAAATCTTACGCCTGCCTCACAGCAGGCGTAAGACTGATGCAGGCCCTTTCACATGGGGCTTGCCCCCATCTGAAAGGACACATTGCTGGAGTTGCGTCACTTTTGTGACACACTCCAGCAATGCGTCACTTTTGCGCCTACAGATACTTCAGAAATACTGATGTATCTGTAACTCCGTGCGACATGATGCGTCATACTGTAAATATGATGCATCATTGGTGTCGCAAGGAGGGTGCAATGAAAAGTGAAGCATTGCTGTTTTCACGCAGCGATGCGTCACTTTTCATAAATGAGGCCCCTAGAATTGACTGTATGATTTAACCCCTTCGCTGCTAGGCCTTTTCCCCTCCTGTGCTGAGGCTTTTTTTGGCGTTTTGGAGTAGTGCGCGCTTAGGCCCTTGTAACTTTTTGACTACATAAGGTATCCACGCCAAATTTGCATCCTTTTCTTCCAACATCATGTGGATTTTAAAGGCGCCCAGGGTTTGAGGATTCCTTTGGAGGGGTCCCAGAAATTAATCAAAATATTGTGATTTTTTTGTTTTTTTCAGAAAAATGGGAAAAACGGGCTGCAAATGAAAGCCTCTGGGTTTTTCCCTGAAAATGGTATCACAAAAGGGTTTGTGGGGCTGAAATCTCCATTTTCTCAGCTTTCAGGGAATGACAGTCCTTTGTCAGAGAACCGACATTTTTCACTCAGTTTTGGCATGTTTCTGGGACATAGTCTATTTTTGCTATTTTTAGAGCTTTCCACCTCCTTCCAGTTAATGGTAGAAATGAGTTTGAAAGCAATAATGGATCTTGGAAAGCTTTACATTTTCGAAAGGTAGACAAAATTCTGAATTCAGAAAGGGGTCATTTGTCTAAATCCATGAAGGTTTCGTTATAGAAACTAACAGTTAGATATTGGAATAATTGAAAATTTGTTGAAAAAAACAGCCTTTTGTCTCAACGTTTTCACCTATAACTTTTTCTAATTTTGACAGCTCTTGGAAAGCAATATACCGTTACATCCGTTAGACCTTCCTGGTTGTGGGGATATATAGGACTTGTAGTTTCACCAAGAACCCGACGAACCCAGATTCAAAAACTGAGCAGCAACTTGCATTGGTATTTTTTCATTTACTGGGTATAGTGTACTTTGTCTTGGAAAATGTATACATGGAATAATCTGTATGAAAGACACCTATGTATTTATGAATTGGGTACAAATTATAGAGTTCAGAAACAGTATGTAATTGCACATTTTCAAACTTGGGAATACTCATACTAGCATGAGAATTATTGGTCATTTTTCATAAAGATTTTTTTTTTACACAATGTCTTTCATTCAAAGGGAGAAATGCATGAAAGCTCAATTGGTAATAACAGTTGATTTACAAATCTGAATTACCCCAAGTGTCCCGATAAAAACGGTACCTTACTTGTGTGGGTCGGCCTTTTGCCTGCGACAGGAAACGGCGCAAAATGCAACGTGGTCACACCTAAATTTTGCAGTTACAAATTGACCCTTTTTTGGCAAAGTGCCTACCTGTAGTTTTTGCACCCTAGCTCTGCCGGCACCTAGGGAAACCTAGCAAACCTATACATTTTTGAAAACTAGACACCCAGGGCAATTCTGGATGGGGTGACTCGTCTGCCTACCCCCAGGTTTTGTTACCCAGAATCCCTTGCAAAGCTAAGATTTTGACAAAAAAACACATTTTCCTCACATTTCTGTGGTGGAAAGTTCTGGAATCTGCGTGGATCCACAAATTTCCACCCACCCAGCGTGCCCCCAGGTCTCCCGAAAAAAATGGTACCTCACTTGTGTGGGTCGGCCTTGTGCCTATGACAGGAAACGGCACAAAATGCAACGTGGTTGCACCTCAATTTCCCAGTGAAATCTTAAGCTCTTTGGACAAAGAGACTACCTTTTGTTTTTGAGCCGTAGCTCTGCCAGCACCTAGGGAAACCTAGCAAATCTATACATTTTTGAAAACTAGACACCCAGGGCAATTCCGGATGGGGTGACTCGTCTGCCTACCCCCAGGTTTTGTTACCCAGAATCCCTTGCAAACCTAAAAATTTGACAAAAAAAACACATTTTCCTCACATTTCTGTGGTGGAAAGTTCTGGAATCTGCGTGGATCAACAAACTTCCACCCACCCAGCGTGTCCCCAGGTCTCCCGAAATAAATGGTACCTCACTTGCGTGGGTAGGCATAGTGGCTGCGACATTAAACAGCGCAAAACGCAGCATGGTCGAACCTCAATTTCCCAGTGAAATTTAGCACTTTTCGGACAAAAAGACTACCTTTTGTTTTTGCACCGTAGCTCTGCCAGCACCTAGGGAAACCTAGCAAACCTATACATTTTTGAAAACTAGACACCCTGGGCAACTCAGGATGGGGTGACTCGTCTGCCTACCCCCAGGTTTTGTTACCCAGCATCCCTTGCAAACATAAAAATTTGATTAAAAAATCACATTTTCCTCACATTTCTGTGGTGGAAAGTTCTGGAATCTGCGTGGATCACCGAATTTCCACCCACCCAGCGTGTCCCCAGGTCTCCCGAAATAAATGGTACCTCACTTGCGTGGGTAGGCATAGTGGCTGCGACATGAAACAGCGCAAAACGCAGCATGGTCGCACCTCAATTTCCCAGTGAAATTTAGCACTTTTAGGACAAAAAGACTACCTTTTGTTTTTGCACCGTAGCTCTGCCAGCACCTAGGGAAACCTAGCAAACCTATACATTTTTGAAAACTAGACACCCAGGGTAATTCAGGATGGGGTGACTCGTCTGCCTACCCCCAGGTTTTGTTACCCAGAATCCCTTGCAAACCTAAAAATTTGACAAAAAAAACAAATTTTCCTCACATTTCTGTGGTGGAAAGTTCTGGAATCTGCGTGGATCAACAAATTTCCACCCACCCAGCGTGCCCCCAGGTCTCGCAAAAAAAATGGTACCTCACTTGCGTGGGTAGGCATAGTGGCTGCGACATGAAACAGCGCAAAACGCAGCATGGTCGCACCTCAATTTCCCAGTGAAATTTAGCACTTATCGGACAAAAAGACTACCTTTTGTTTTTGCACCGTAGCTCTGCCAGCACCTAGGGAAACCTAGCAAACCTATACATTTTTGAAAACTAGTCACCCAGGGAAATTCAGGATGGGGTGACTCGTCTGCCTACCCCCAGGTTCTGTTACCCAGAATCCCTTGCAAACCTAAAAATTTGACCAAAAAAACACATTTTCCTCACATTTCTGTGATGGAAAGTTCTGGAATCTGCGTGGATCAACAAATTTCCACCCACCCAGCGTGCCCCCAGGTCTCCCGAAAAAAATGATACCTCACTTGCGTGGGTAGGCATAGTGGCTGCGACATGAAACAGCGCAAAACGCAGCATGGTCGCACCTCAATTTCCCAGTGAAATTTAGCACTTTTCGGACAAAAGACTACCTTTTGTTTTTGCACCGTAGCTCTGCCAGCACCTAGGGAAACCTAGCAAACCTATACATTTTTGAAAACTAGACACCCAGGGCAATTCAGGATGGGGTGACTCGTCTGCCTACCCCCAGGTTTTGTTACCCAGAATCCCTTGCAAACCTAAAAATTTGACAAAAAAACCACATTTTCCTCACATTTCTGTGGTGGAAAGTTCTGGAATCTGAGTGGATCAACAAATTTCCACCCACCCAGCGTGCCCCCAGGTCTCCCAAAACAAATGGTACCTGACTTGCGTGGGTAGGCATAGTGGCTGCGACATGAAACAGCGCAAAACGCAGCATGGTCGCACCTCAATTTCCCAGTGAAATGTAGCACCCTTCGGACAAAAAGACTACCTTTTCTTTTTGCGCCGAAACTCTGCCAGCATCTAGGGAAACCTAGCAAACCTATACATTTTTGAAACCTAGACACCCAGGGGAATACAGGATGGGGTGACTCGTCTGCCTACCCCCAGGTTTTGTTACCCAGAATCCCTTACAAACATAAAAACTTGACAAAAAATACACATTTCCCTCACATTTTTGTGGTGGAAAGTTCTGGAATCAGCGTGGATCCACAAAATTCCACCCACCCAGCGTGCCCCCAGGTCTCCTGAAAAAAATGGTACCTCACTTGCGTGGATAGACATAGTGGCTGCAACAGGAAACGGTTCAAATCGTACGGTGGTGAATTTACATTACCTTATTGCAAAACTACCTTGATTTTGGGGGGGCGGCATCTGAGTTTGTGGCCCGGGGCTCGGTGGTATTCTTTGGAAAGTAGCAAACCCAAACAGTTCTGAAAACTAGACACCCGGGGGAGTCCAGGGAGGTATGGCATGCGTGGGTCCCCCAATGTTTTCTTACCAAGAACTCCTTGCAAACCTTAAAATTAGGTAAAAATAGCACTTTTCCAAACTTTTTGGCGTGGGATCGCCGTGCCGGCAAAAAAGTCCTACCACCCTGCGTTCCCCTTGTTCTCCCGAGTAAAAGGATACCTCACTTGTGTGGGTGCCCCAAAGCAGAACACCCCAAAAATGAATTTTGAAAAAAGTAGTTTTTAGTCATATTTAAGTTTGACAAATTAAGCCCCCCAGCCTGAGTCACATGCCTTTGGCCCACCCACACAAGTGAGGTATCATTTTACTCGGGAGAACAAGGGAAACGCTGGGTGGTAGGACATTTGTTCCGGCAGCGAGATCCCACCCAAAAAAGTACGGAAAAGTGGTTTTTTTGACCAAAATTTCACGTTTGCAGGGGTTTCTGGGTAGGAAAACATTGGGGGACCCACGCATGCCATACCTCCCTGGACTTCCCCGGGTGTCTAGTTTTCAGAACTGTTTGGGTTTGGTAGTTTCCAAAGATGCCCGCCAAGCCCCGGGCCAAAAGCTCAGGTGACCCCCTCAAAAAATAAGATTATTTGGCTAAAGGTAAAGTTTTGGTCGCCACAGTATGAATTGGGCCTTTTCCTAAAGCAGCCACTATGCCTACCCAGGCAAGTGAGGTACCATTTTTATCGGGAGACCTTGGGGAACGCTGGGTGGGTGGTAATTTGTGTGAGCCTAGTGATGCCACGCTTTCCCACACTAAAACTGATTTTTTCCAAGCACAAAATGAGGTTTGCAAGGGATTCTGGGTAAAGGAACGTTGGAGGATCCACGCAAGCCATACCTCCTTGGAAGCCCCCGGGTGTCTACTTTTCAGAAATGTGTGGGTTTGGTAGGTTTCCCTAGATGGCTGTCTCGCACGGGGCCAAAAACCCAGGTAACCCCTCTTGCAAAAGCTGGTGAACTTAACATTTTCACCATTGTTCCTCAAAGACACACACATACAGGTTGGATTTGGCACGAGGGCGAGTGATGGTTCAGTACATAAAATTTTATTAACAAGATATTTCAAAAAAATGAAATGGTCTGTCAATAAATTTTATTTATTTATTTATTTAAAATTTATAATGCGCAACAGCTACCCGCAGTGGGTTTCCCGGCGCAAGGGATAGACTGAAGAAGAAAACTGACATCAGACACAGCTGAATTTGGCAACAAGAGCTACAGGGAATTAGTTTAAAAGAGTAGGGTCTTCAGTTTTTTTCGAAAACAGAGCATGTTGGTCTCGGTCTTCAGGGCAACGGGCAGGGCATTCCAATACTTGGGGCCAAGATGGGAGAAGGATCTTCCACCCATCTTCACTAGCTTAAATCTGGGGATAACATAATCACAATTGGCCGATGATCTCAAAGTACGCTGGGGCCTATAGGGTTGGACTAAACTTTGTAGATACAATGGGGCAGAACCCTGTTTGATTTTAAAAAGATAGCATAAGGCTTTGAATTTAATTCGACTCGAGATCTTGAGCCAATGGAGATCGCGAAGAGCCTGCACAGCCGAAGACCTCCTCGGAATATTACAAAGGAGACGAGCTGATGAATTTTGTACGACCTGTAATTTTTTGACAGTCGCGGCATCTGCGCCAAGATAGAGAACATTACCGTAGTCCAGGCGAGATGTTACTAACGCCTGGACTACGGTTAATAAATGCATAAAAACCGAACCAGTGACTCGCAACTCGTGAGCTGTAAAGCCACGACAAGGCACCAACCGTTTTACAGGCCATTCACGCACCTTTCATACCTGATACAAACCAGACCATTGACAGCATCCGAATGGAAAAGCAACACATTACATCAATCACAATAATGGAAAAGGTACACCCTAATGCAGAAAGAGAAAAAAAACAACTATTACTGCACACCAACCTAATCCGCAAGCACACACACATACTGGTTGGATTTGGCACGAGGGTGAGTGATGATTCAGTACATACAATTGGATACGCAAGTAATTTCATCAAAAATGAAATACACTGCGTATAATTGAAAGTATGATAAACTGAACCACTGACTCACAGCTCGTGAGCTGTAAAGCCACGTCAAGGCACCAACCTCTTTACAGGCCATTCATACACCTTTCGTACGCGTGACACATACAAAACATTCACACCGCCAGCCGCGGACCCATCACATTTCAACACTCACACCAGCAAACAGCGCCATTCAAGGGCCCATCACTTTTACACGCCCACATTTCTGACACTGCAACTACACAAAATGATAGACTGTGTGGAGTGTCACTCAACTAGCAGTGTGTGTAGTGACCAACAGAAAGTAACTACTCACACACCGCCTGCCGAGCGCCAGTCCACCCACACCACCATCCAAGCACCAGACCATGCACACTGCCAGCCAAACACCACTCAGCGCACACCGACAGCCAACTACCACTCCACACACACCACCAGCCAAGCATCACTCCACGCACACCACCAGCCAAGCGCCACTCCACAAACACAACACCAGCCAAGCACCACTCCACACACACCGCCAGCCAAGCACCACTCCACGCACACCACCAGCCAAGCGCCACTCCACAAACACAACACCATCCAAGCACCACTCCACACACGCCGCCAGCCAAGCACCACTCCACACACACCGCCAGCCAAGCACCACGCCACTCACACCGCCAGCCAAGCACCTAACCATGCACTCCGCCAGCCATGCAAACATCCACGCACCCCCCCAGCACAACTCCAATCCATGCACTATGCCAGCCAAGCACCAGACCACGCACACCACCAGCCAAGCGCCATCCACTCACACCACAAGCCAAGCACCTAACCATGCACTCCGCCAGCCAAGCAAAAATCCACTCACCCCCCCAGCACAACTCCAATCCATGCACTATGCCAGCCAAGCACCAGACCACGCACACCACCAGCCAAGCGCCAGTCCACGCACACCAACAATCCAAGCACAATCCTGCACACACCACCATCAAAATTAGAATTTTTTAAAGAAATACCACAAATCAAATGTAGAAACCTACAAATCTGCTAACACAAATTCAAAAAGTAAATGCTTTGCACTAATGCAAACCTAAAAGCAAACTAAAAAATATTACAGAAAACAGACCAGACAGTACACTTACAAGCTCAATGAAACTCCCAAAACTTATTTTGTGTGTGGTACGATTTAAAACAAGCTGGCACACACAATCCAGGATTTGAAGGACAGTCAGGACAGTGCATACGAGACTCCCTCCGCACTTCTCTTCGCCAACAGACTCTACATCTTTTAGTGGGATTGTCTTTTGCAGTTGTGGGAGGAATGTATTCTGGAAAGTGGCGATCTTTCAGGCTAGCCACTTCCTCCACCACTCCAAATCTTGGCACAGTTGCCTGTTCCACTAGTACAAGGCTGCCTATTATAGTCTCCTGAAACTTAACAAAAGGCATCTTTGACTCAGGACAAGATTTCTGGAAAACAACAAAAGCATTAAAGGATGCCAAGTGGAAAAGATGGATAGCCAACTTCTTGTACCAAACGTAAGCCTTTCGAAGAGCAGCATAAGGTTCCAACCTCTGATCTACTCTGTCAACACCACCCATGTGCCTATTATAGTCTAAAATGCACACAGGTTTACGCACTTCAGCAGTCTCACCCCGAACTGGCAGAGCTTCAGTGCTTTCGTCATGGATAGTAGTCAGCATGTAAACATCTCTCCTGTCTGAAAACTTCACAGCTAGAAGCTTCCCACATCGCAATGCAGTAGACTGTCCCCGCACAAGCCTTTTGCAAACAAGTTCTATTGGGAAACCTTTCCGGTTACTGCGCATCGTGCCACATGCAACAGTGCCCACTTTGGCCAACTCCTTGAACAAACGCACACTAGTGTAGAAGTTATCTACATATAAATGGTGGCCTTTGTTTTTTTTTTGTGTTTTTTTTTTAAACCTTTATTTGTACAGAAAGGATATACAGAGCTGGGCCTACAACCGACCTGGCCGGCCACAACATGTTAAAGCAGTCAAAAATTCCAAAATAGTAGTCACAGAATCAGAGTAAAATTGTACATTCAATATAGTCGCTAAAAGAGTGGGGGAAGTATGAGGATCTATACGGCCAGCAATCAGGAGTAATATAGGTTAATTTTATAATATAACGCTAGGGCGTATGGCAGGCTCAGCGAGAACAAAACAATATCCGGATACCCCGCACAAATCATTAACGGCCAAAGGATAAAGGGCAGCAATGTAAAAATGGCAGTACTATACACATCGGTAGAAGGACAGACGTAGGAAACACAAATCAATATGCAATCAATAATAACTTGGCGTACCCACCACCCAATAGCACTTGGATACAGAACAGGGGAGCCGGAATAGCAATATCATTAAAACTAGCCCGCCATACTAACCTGGGGAGAAAAAGAAAAGGGGAGGGGAGGAAGAGGGAAAAGGAAGAAAAGAAGGAAAAAAAACACAGATTAAAAGAAGAGGAATGCCGCGTCGGAACAAGCTCCCCATAGCAAGGAACACACATAGGAACAGGGGAATTGCAACGATGAGGGCATGGGAGTCGCATCGGAAGCAGCAGAACTTTAAGAAGAGGAACAGCGACGTCACATATCCCACCCAATCATACCACGGGAGGCAAAGGATAGACGCGGCACCCCCATAAAGATATACAAAAGGGCCATAGAACTAAAAAAAAAAATAAAACAACAAAAAGGACCCAACCCACCCATCCCACCCAGCACCCCTGCAGAAGGCTACGGCCTACCCTCCAAACAGCGCGCCAGTCGCCCTAAACCAGAACCCGAAATATAGTGGAGATAAGAGAGAAAAGAAGCAGAAGACAAAAAAAGATACGGAAACAAAATAGTAAATAGGAGGGAGGAGCATGAGATCAGAAATAAATACGATCGGCTACAGCCCTCCACCCAACCATACACTACAGTACATGTGTACCAGAACGATATAGACTCGAGCACAATAAAACTTTCAGAGAGGGTTCTCATAACACTATGAATATGGGCAACTCCGCCATGAATTCGTATACCAATAATCTTTCAGGGGCCATGCATCTCACCCCAATCCCTTCTTCACTGCATTTACCACCCACCAAATAACAGCCTGAAGCGTGCAATACGATGCGAGGCAAGCACACAAATGAGAAAGAATACGATACAGATGCTGGTCAGAAAGGTCAATGAAAAAGCAAGTGAATAAAAAGTCAAGTAAGCAATCCAAATATATCAGCAACAGCAACAGGGGCAATAAAAAACAGGAGTGCAGTCTCGTCGTTCGAAAAGGCGGGAATATACTGGCAAAATAGAAACAAGACCTTATCAAGGTAAAAACAAGCAGCAGTCCGCCATCTTTCTCAGGCACCCGGGGATGACCGGGCCCTCGTACAGTGTCTAAGTCTCCAGTTTCCGAACATCGAACAGGAGGTTCTGAAGCCGCCGATGTACAAATCCGTTGGTGGATAGCAGCACCATATTTCGGAGCCATCGAGGGGGGTGAAGCAATGGTATCACCGAGGCAAAAGGGGACCTTGAAGGAGCGTTCACCCAAGATGGCGGTGGATCGGGACAAGTCCTCAGGAGCACCGGGGGCCAAGGCCGCGTGTAAAGATCTCAAGGCAGCAAGAACGTCGCCGATCGTAGGCTCACGTCCACATGGCCATATTTCCGCGCAATCTAGCAACCGGAGATCGCCATCAGGAGGAAATCCACAGCTCCAAACTGCGGCAGCCATTTTGTAAATTCAACCCCTTCTTCACTCTCCGCCACCCCCGGAGCAGTCCACAGATGTAGGCCTTTACAGATGTCTGGGGGGGTCCCGGCAATGACCACCGCGGTGCAGAAAAGAGAGCCCCACCAAGCGGAAGGTCGCCTATGCTCGAGCCGGCGCTCCTCAAAAGTATAGCTCAAGCGCGAGGGTCCAGGGTCGATGGACGGAGCGGCGGCGGGGAAACCCCTTTACACGGTTAGTCCATGGAGCACCGCGCCCCGCACCAGCCTCACGGCCGTCAAGGCAGGCCCGGTTCAGGATCACCGGGGATTTCTCACAGTGGCTCTCTCTCGAGGTGCAGTCTCTCGGCCGGGGCCAACAGTCACCACAACGCCAGGCCGGATCCAATAGGCGAAGCCCCGGTCTCAGCTCCACAAAGGCCCCGGTCTCCGCGAGAGGGCACAACTCCGGATCCACCGCAAGTCGGAGCCTCCGGGTCAAACGGTGAGTGGGAGCGAAGTGTTGTGTTTCTCTTTCTTCGAAAATGTATCGTCTCTGGGCAGGATATGTAGCAGGATATGTGAGTCAGGCCAGAGGGCTGACGGAGCCGAGCTACAAGGCGACCATTTCGCTCGCGAGCTTGGCTCCTCCCCCGGCCTTTGTTAAATAATCGTCTACCTAGTTCCCACATAATTTTCTCAGTCACTCCAAAAGTGGACGGACAAGCAGAAGTGTTAATGCTGGAATCCTTACCGGTGTACACCCTGAAATTATAAACATATCCAGTATCACTGTCACACAGCATATACAGTTTGATGCCATAGCGTGCCCTCTTACTAGGAATGTATTGCCTAAAAACCAAGAGGCCCTTGAACAATACCAAAGACTCGTCCACAGCTATTTCTCTTCCAGGTGCAAAGATCTCAGGAAAACGATCAACAAAGTGATCAAGGACAGGCCGAATCTTAAAAAGACGGTCACAATCAGGGTGATCGCGTGGCAACGCTAAATCATTATCAACAAAATGCATCATGCGAAGAAGAAGCATATATCGATCACGAGTCATAACTGCTGGAAATATAGATGTTGCCATCAAGGGACTAGTGGACCAATAAGAAGACATTGATGGCTTCCTTAGCAAGCCCATCAAAAAAGTTAATCCCAAAAACTTCTTCATCTCTTCAACATATGTGGGAGACCAATGGGTAGCTCTAGAATGGGGCTTAAGGCTGGCACTGTGGTCCCTCAAATACTGCTCTGCATACAAATTAGTTTGCTCCACAATCTCCTGCAAAAACTCATCGTCAAAAAACAACTGAAAAAATAGAATTGGCAAAAAATTGTCAGTATTCACTCTACACCCTGGAACACCAGTGAAGTCTGGCAATTCCGGCTGCACCATGCCAGGGGCAACCCAGACGTCATCAGTAACATCAGAAGAAGAAGCCACCCTAGCCTGCAGGCCAGATGCCTCTTGCTGCACTACATCAACGGGAACACTAGCATCCCCAGATGCCTCTTGCATCACTACACCAACAGGAATACTAGCATCCCCAGATACATTTTGCATCTCTACACCAACAGGAGAACTCACATCCCCAGCTGCCTCTTGCATCTCAACATCAACAGAAGAACTCGCATCCCCAGATGCCACTTGCTGCTCAACAACAACAGAAAGACTAGCAGCACCAGATGCCTCATGCTGCTCTACAACAGGAAGACTAGCAGCACCAGATAACCTTTGGCGCACCACAGCAATGTGAAACCTTTTGGGCACAGCCTTTACCACACTTGCCTCTTCCCGACGAGAAAAAAAGGGAAACCTTGAGGACCTAGGCTGCCGCTCACATGGCTCTTGCCTCTCTACCGGCACATCAATGTCCCTCTCTACCACAGGCACTTCATCAGCACTAGAAGAAGAATCATCATCCGATGATACCATGCGAAGAGAGAACTCACTGCCTGAATCTTCTGCACCTACCTCATGCTCCGAATCGGAGTCAGTGTCTGGACCATGGTCAGAGGAAGACTCAAAAAGCAAACTAACAACCTGCCTAGCAGTCATCCTGCGAGCAGCCATTATCCTTACAAAGCAAGAAGACTACACACACAAGTGAACAACAACCTACACTGTGCAAAGTAAGAAGTAAACAAGGTAGAGTTTTCACACAAAAATCAATACACTCAAAAACAATTCAAATCTAACCAAATATAAGAACACTCACCAGCACCTACTCTGCTGAAACACAGCAAAAAGAAAGGAAATCCCACTGGAAAGAAAAAAAAGTATAGATTAGACAAAGTACACATCAAGCAGCAATACAAAAAAAAAGTTAACAATCAAGAAACACAAAGCCACACAAACAGCAATAACTTCACTTTTCATAAAAACACATTCATCTAGGAAGAGTAGTACAAAAAACATTTACTTACCAAGCACATGCAACTACACAAGCTGCAACACCAGCATTAACTGTACCACAACCTACACCAATACAAGCAGCAAAAGCCTGGATCAAAAACAAAGAAGAAAAAAAAAAATTAATACTACATTTCACAAACAACATAACAAATGAATAAACAACACACAAATTTACCCCCAAAATCACATCCACACAGATGGGCCATCAAAAAGGGCAAAACGGACAAAAGTACGGGTTGATTTGCCCACCGGGGGGGGGGGGGGGCCAGAAAATCTAAATTTAAAATCTGACCCACCTGGAAGCGACCCTTGCCCAATGGGTCACTTCCTACAATCTAAAATAAGATCCCTGCTGCTAGTGGGGGCATTTCCACCGCACAATCGCAATGCTGTGCGCGACCGTGAGGCAGAAATGCCCTGCAAAGAGACATCAGAAGAGAGGAAATTCACTTACCTCTCCCCTGATGCCTCTTTGCAGCCCCAAACCCCCCCAAATATCTCAAAACCAACCTAACACCTCCAGGCGCAGGAAGCAAATGGCTTCCCGACCGCCTGGGAATCCCTGAAGATGTTGGCGCGTGCTGTGCGCGTTGACGTCATCAGGGATTCTGGTGGGGAGGGGGACAACAGAATTACTGTGGTTAACTGTGATGCTGGACAGAGGAACTTGCATCCTTGATTTTCACAAGCGCAATCCAAAAACAATTCCTATGACCAGGAGCTTCTTTCTCCCCATCTGCTCCTCTCATCAGTCTCTGACCATTTATACACATAAGAGGCATGTGAACTCACACAGAAGATCCCCGTTTGGCAACGCCCACCAACTAGCAGAGTGCACCATCTTTCCTAAATTTACCCACTATGATGGACAGCTCACTCAAGGGACCCCTGCGCACATCGGTGCAATGGCATAATAACACACACAAAGGTCACTAGAGACAAAGCAGGTGATCGAGTTGCAGCACAAATTCAGGAAAACATTCATCAGCCCAAAAACATTTGTGACCTTCCCACTATGATGGACAGCTCACACAAGGGACCCCTGCGCACATCTGTGCAATTGCATAGTAACGCACACATGGACACTGGAGACAAAGATGGCGCTCGAGTTGCAGCACAAATTCAGGAAAACAATCCTCAGCCCAAAAACATTTGTGAGCTTCCCACTATGATGGACAGCTCACTCAAGGGACCCCTGCGCACATCGGTGCAATGGCATAATAACACACACAAAGGTCACTAGAGACAACGCAGGTGATCGAGTTGCAGCACAAATTTAGGAAAACATTCATCAGCCCAAAAACATTTGTGGCCTTTCCACTATGATGGACAGCTCACACAAGGGACCCCTGCGCACATCTGTGCAATTGCATAGAAACGCACACATGGTCACTGGAGACAAAGATGGCGATCGAGTTGCAGCACAAATTCAGGAAAAAAATTATCAGCCCAAAAACATTTGTGAGCTTCCCACTATGATGGACAGCTCACTCAAGGGACCCCTTCGCACATCGCTGCGATGGCATAGTAACACACACATGGTCAATGGAGACAAAGCATGTGTTTGAATTGCAGCACAAATAAAAAAAAATAAAAAAATCAGCCCAAAAACAATAGTGAGCTTTGCCTAGGCAGGACAGGTGTGTTTTTTAGCCCCTTCAGATAAACACAAACTAATAGAAATGAAGGACAGAGGCACTTGCATCCTTGATAAATATTAGCACAATAACACTATTTTCAAAATGTCCCCCATAAGCATTTTCTTTTGAAAAAACGACCATTCCTCAACATATGAGGCACACAAACACATCTAAACAATGATCCCCCAAAAAGGGGAGCGACCCTTCCCCAAGGGGCCGCTCCCCGAACAACGAAAGTGGCAAAAAAAAATAAAAAAATTAAAGCTCTAATATTCCAGCTGCACGATCGCACGATCGTGCAGCAGAAATGCTCTAAAGTTGCATCGAGGGAAAGGAAAGGCCTTTCCTTCCCCTCGATGAACGTTTCAAAATATTCCCCCCTGCCCCAGCCGCAAAACAAACCTCTTTCCAATCCGACGCGCAGGAAGCAAATGGCTTCCCTGCGCGTCGGTAAACAAAAGGAACCCCCAGTGACGTCAGCGCGCCTCGCGCGCTGACGTCATTGATGACGCGGGCGGGGAGGGCGGGGGGAGGCAGGGGAAGGTCTTCCCCTGCCATCCCGGCTGAAAAGCAAAAAATCGGGCAGACTCGGGGGGAGCGCTGGCGCTTCCCCCGAGGGTGGGGCTCATGACGAGCTGGGCTCGTCATCAGCGTGCGAGCGCCCTGCTCCATGACGAGCCCAGTTCGTCATCAGCCCCGAAGGGGTTAACATGCATTTTTTAATTTTCTCTCATAGGCCATCATTGTGCGTAGTTGCGCACAACTGAATTATTTTACAAACTAAGGGCCTCATTTATGAGGCCCCTTGCGCCATGGGAACGTCACTTTTTCTGACATTCCATGGCGCAGAAGCCTCCGTCCTGCGTGATATTTATCAGGCAGCACTAAGCCACTTTTTTTGGCTTAATGCTGCCTGATAAATATCAGTCCATTTAACGCAGTGTTCTGCGTCAAAAGGGCGTGCAATGGGTGTTGCTGGGGGCGTTCCCAGCAACATCCATGGTCTTTTGACACTGCCCCAGATTTACGAGAAATCGTAAATATGAGGCAGTGCCAAAAGCTTACGCCTCCCCAGGGGAGGCGTAAGGGGGCGCAACGGGGGGAAATATCTTTATTTCTCCTCGTTTTTCCTTTTGCTATGTGTGCTGCATTCTGCAGCACACGTAGAAAGAGGAAAAGCATCTTGTGATTATTTTTGTACAGAGAGGTTTCCCTTCCTGTACAAAAATAACCATCCCCGCAAGGCAGGCACCCTTGCACCATTGTGCAAAGGTGCCTGCGTTGGTGATCGGCAGCCCATTGTACGCCGGCGCAGTGGAAAAGGACAGGAATGCGCCGTATCTTATAGATACGGCGCATTCCTGCCCTTTTCGTTTGCTGTAGGAAAGCGCAGCAGGAAGGCCTGCTGCGCTTCCCTACCCCAAAACCTCATAAATGAGGCCCTGAGGTCCTAGTCTTGAAAATCAATGTTATTTTTGCAAATTGGTCTTGAATTTATTCTTTTTTAAAAAATATATATTTGTTTATTGGCATTTTAGCAAAAGCAAATATACAGTAATTAGCAAATAGTGCCCAATAGTGCAGTAATAAAATACTTGTGATTGAACAAGTGAACATTAGAACCAAAACAGTGGCATCACAGTTGACAAATACATAAGTAAGAAACGTCATCGTAATCTGGAATCGAGGCATCATTCATTACGAACAGGTATAGGACTGGGTTTCGCAGAATAGGGTAATGGAAGAGTGGCACAATGTATGGACATATAATGGTACTAGGAGGTCAAAACATAATCAGTGAAAGCTCTTCAGTGGTATGCAGTGGAAACTTCTGGATTTTGTGTGGTCTTGTATTGCGAGAGGACAGCCTAGCTAGAAACGGGGTCCAGATGTCCTTGGGTCAAGATGCTTGATACAAGAGTTCCCAATATGTATTTAACTGTTCCTGACTGAATGTGGTATCTAGTATCAAGGTTTTAGTGGCAGGTGGTTGGCGTTTACCCCAGTTTATCGCAATTCGGCATTTAGCCAGGAGTAGAAGCATGGCCAGAAGTTTACAATGCCCAGGTATGACATCCTGAACGTATCCCAGAAGACAAAGTTTGAGAGAAGGGGTCAGGTGGGTTGCCAGGATCTCATTGATTGATTCAAGTATTGCATTCCAAAAGCATTCGATATCAGGGCAGCTCCAAGCCATGTGTAAAAAGGAGGTATCTGGTGATGCACATCTCCAGTAGTTCGCCACCGAGCGCATACCCATAATTTCAAGTTGTAAAGGTGTTGTAAATACAATGCAAGTATTTAAAATGTATGAGGTGAAGCCTGTAATTAGGGGATAACATCTCTAATTGCCTGCAACAGAATTGCCATTGAGCCTCTGTCAGTGGGTTGTCTAGATCGTCGTTCTAACTAGCAAAGGCCTTTGGGTGCATGATCGGGGTAGATCGTGGCATTCTGCTGTAAAGTCTGGTAATAAGCTTATCTGAGGATGAGTTCGTTAGTATTGATTTCAGGGCCAGGAGAGATGGAGGCGGAGCTGGAAATGTGTCACATAATGTACGGCACGCTCCTCTGACAGCGTGATATAGTAATAAACTAGAAAAGTTAATGGTATTGCCAGGTGGAGGTGAAGTGGGGGGCAGAAAGGTGTCGCCAGGATATAAGTCAGCAAATGTATCCCATCCCAAGGTGTGGGCATGGGCAGAGTTGCCTTAATCTTCCAAAACAGGTATTTGCGGATTGTGCGCGAGCGTGATAGAGGGCACGTGTAAGACTGAGTGACCTGCTCGGATACGAAGTTTATCCCAGGCCCATCGCAGCGTGTAAGGTGTATGTATGATAACAGGATGGCGTTTGAAAGGTTGATATAGGGCTACTGTCAGTGGTAGTGGTGTGACGCTTTCGGCCTCTACCGCAACATGTGTACAAGAGAAGTGGTTCTATCGGGGGAGAGACAATTTCTTAGAACATATATATAGATAGTCTGTTTCTTCATACAATATATGGAAACATTCAATGCACAAAAATTATTTGAAAAGGACACAACACCTTTGTTTAGTAGTCAAGAGTTACTTCTTATTTTGCAAGTATTGATACAATTTATGTGGTAGATGTCCAAAAGCAAGGAAATAAAGAATCATACATAAAGTGCATGAATGAATGAATGAATGAATGAATGAATGAATGAATGAATGAATGAAATTATTTATAGAGTCTAAGGGACAGAACAAGCGGCGCCAGGAAGGATTTAACAGGGGTAGGCCAAGGTAAACAAAAAAGTTTTAAGCGCTTTACGAAAGTGTGAAAAGATAGGAATAAAACGCAAAGAAAGAGGGAGGGAGTTCCAGAACCGGGGTGCAAGGACAGAAAATCTAGAACCGCCAGTGCGAGTTTTGCGGAAGCGGGGGACCGTGAGGAGGGCAGAAGAAGATGAGCGGAGAGTGCGGGCAGGGGTGTAGGAGGAAATGAGAGAGTTGATGAACGCCGGAGCCGAGCGATCAAGGGCCCGATAAACAAGGCACCCTAATTTAAACAAGGATCTCTGCGGGATTGGTAACCAGTGAAGGGATTTGAGGACAGGAGTGATGTGAGAAGTTTTGGGTAAGTGGAAGATGAGACGGGCAGCCTGATTTTGGATTGCTTGAAGACGGCGGGTTTCGTAGGCGGGAATGCCCACGAACAAGCTGTTACCATAATCAAGGCGGGAAGTGATGAGGGCAGAAATAATAATTTTAAGAGATTCAAGGGAGAAGAAACGAGAGATTTTTCGGATCAACCGAAGAGAAAGAAAGCAGGAAGATACGACAGCACTGACCTGGCCATGCATGGACAGGTCCTGGCTGACCTTGATGCCCAAGGTTTTGACAGAGGCGACCGGGGTGGGAGGGGGACCGAGGGAGGGGGGCCAAAAAGCAGAGGACCAAGGGCTGGATGAGCCGCCAGTCAGAACAAGCTCAGTCTTATCTGGGTTGAGCTTGAGGTGATTGGCGCTCATCCACCCATAAATGAAGACCATGGTGGAATGAAAAAAGGATAGGGAGTGAGAGGCAGAAGAAAGGTCAAAGACAAGCTGGAGGTCATCTGCGTAATTGAACACCGAGACCCCCAGCTGAAGAAGAGAAGAGATAAGTGGGTGAATATAGAGATTGAAAAGAAGAGGGGAGAGGGAAGAGCCTTGGGGGACCCCACAGGGCACCGGGAGGGGAGGGGCAGAAAAACCGGGGAGGTGAACCGCTTGTGAACGTCCTGTTAGAAAGGACGTAATCCAGGAAAAGGCAGTGCCTCTGATGCCCGCTGCGCTGACACGGTCCAGAAGGATGTTATGATCGACTGTGTCAAACGCAGCGGACAGGTCGAGGAGAACCAAAGCTTGGGGAGAGTTAGTGTCAGCCTTTGCTTTCAGCTCGTCGAGAACGGCGAGCACCACAGATTCGGTCGAGTGACCTGAGCGAAAACCCGCTTGGTGAGAAGCAAGGCGTTAGTTCTGCTCAACATAGGTGGAGAGACAAGAGGTAACATAGGATTCCAGGATTTTAGCAAGGTAGGGAAGGAGAGAAATGGGCCTAAAGTTAGAGGGGAGGGAAGAATCAAGACCAGGTTTTTTAAGAATGGGGGAAACAATAGCAGATGTAAATGAGGAAGGAACCGATCCGGTGGAGAGGGAGGCATTAAGGAGGGAAAGAGGGGCAGCAGGACAAGAAGAGAGGAGAGTTTTAAGAATGCGAGCAGGGGCACAATCAGTAGGGGAACCGGACTTGATTTTTGTGAGCAGGACTAGAAAAGAGTCCAGAGAAAGGGGTGGGAAAAAGGAAAAGGAAGAATTAGACATAGGGGGGACAGAATGAAGTGGGGTAAAAGGAGTGGCAGAGATGTTAGATTTAATTAACGATCTTCTCAATGAAGAAGTCGTTTGAAGAAGTACAGAGGGCCTGAGAAGGGGTGAAGTTAGGGCAGGCACGGTCAGAGGTAGCCAAATTGTTGACCAAGGAGAAGATCTCTTTAGGTTTGTTAGCCGAAAGGGTTACTTGTTCGGAAAAGTACTTGGACTTAGTCGCGAGAATAGCTTTCTTGTACTCTTTAAGAAGAGATTTGTATTTCTCCTTGAGGTCGGGGCAGTAGCTGCGGCGCCAAAGGCGCTCAGAGCGTCTGAGTTCCAATTTGAGGACCTTGAGCTCAGAGTTGAACCAACGGTGAGCCTCGTGTGGGCGAATGGACTTAACTAGCTTGAGAGGGGCTACTAGATCGCAGGCAGACGAAAGCCAGTTTCCAACTGCAACGGCCTGTGAATCAAGGGGAATACCATTGAGGTCAGGGGAAGAAGAAGCAAGAGAGTGAGAGAGGGAAGACAGGTCGGCATGATTCCAGCTGCGTGCAAAGACATTCTTGGGGCAGGGGTGTTTGTGAGGGGAACCAGTGTTAATAGTGAAGGAAATGAGAGAGTGATCGGACCAAGTACAAGGGAGGATGCTGGGGGGAGAAATTATATCCGAGGATGACCAGACTTGGTCCAGGGTGTGTCCAAGATTGTGAGTAGGGGTCATTACCTGAGACTTGAAATTAAGACATAAGAGAGTAGCCGTGAAGTCCTTGGACGCTAGATTCTCCCTGGGATCGCCTGGCCAGTAATTAAAGTCGCCCAGCAGGAGCACAGAGGAGTTGTTGACTACAAGGGTAGCAAGAAGCTCCTGCAGGGAGGCCACAAACGAGGGCATGCTCAGGGGGGGGGCGATAAACAAGGACGACAGTAAGAGGTGCGATAAGATTGGTGGAGCGGGCGACCAGAAAGTCCACCCCAGCTATAGAAGGTTGAGAGAGGAGCTGGAATTGAAGAGTGGATCGGGCAATCATAGCGACCCCCCTCCCGGTCTTGCCGTCGGGGCGGTCAGCCCGGAGGGCATAATAAGAGTCGGGGAGGATGGCCAGAATGTCGGGGAGAGAGGCTTCAGTGAACCAGGTTTCCGTCAAGAACAGAATGTCAGGGGAGTCAGTGGTAAGAAGGTTAAACAATTCCAGGCATGGGTTTTTTTGTGACTAGAAGTGATACGTGACATGTGATATATATAGAGATCAAAGCACATGACATAAATAATATTGAAAAGTATAAATAATCATCAGTCCATATGCGATACATTGGTCACAACAAAATGTATTCTTTTGATTTGCGTGTTGTAACTTTTCACTGACGGATTGATGTAAATAACGTCGACGTTTTGACCCTGAGATGTGGTGCATACTTAATTGCATCCCACGCGGTTGCTTTCCGGCCCAAACCAGGGAGATCATCGAGGATCTCAAGGATTTCAGGAACGCCTGTGATGTTGCAAGGGGAGATTAATAAATAAATATAGAAGTTTAGGCAGCACTATGATTTTAGCTATGGCAATGTGACCAGCTAAAGATATGAGAAGTTTAGACCAGACTGTTATTTTCCCTTCCTACCATGCCATTGTGTGGCAAAGTTCATGTCCCAGAGCTCCTGGATGTCAGTACTGAGCCAAATCCCCAGATATCGAATGTGGCGGATGTCCATTGAATAGGATAATCTGGTTCAAAAGTAGTAAAGTTAGGGGTGAGGGGAAGCAGGGTGGATTTGGTCCAATTAATTTGTATACCACCGAGACCACCAAATTTGGTACGTTCGCGAAGAACCGGGTTCAGATTGTCCAGCGGGTCTCGAAGATAGAAGGTGATATTGTCTGTAAATTGCGATACAATAATGACTCTCATGGGGAAGTCACGACCACGTGTTTCATGGTGTTGCCTGATTCTGGCTGCCAAAGGCTCCATTGCAATGGCGAACAGGATGGGTGACAAAGGGCACCCCTGTCTAGTGTCATGCATGGTGTCGAATGGGGCATATATCGATACAT
Source organism: Lissotriton helveticus (assembly GCF_964261635.1). Classification (NCBI taxonomy): domain Eukaryota; kingdom Metazoa; phylum Chordata; class Amphibia; order Caudata; family Salamandridae; genus Lissotriton; species Lissotriton helveticus. The sequence goes on along the minus strand of NC_136073.1, from coordinate 655,834,028 downwards.
TGGCACGTAGTCAGGGTACCGGTTGTGAATACAGTAGTTTGATCTGTGTGATGATGAGGGAAGACCTAGTCTGGCCAGAATGGTAAAGAGCTAACGGCATTCGAGCGAGTCGAAGGCTTTGGTGGCATCGAGAAAAGATGCTAGCGTTGGTGTGTGGGGGTCCAGGTGATGCAAAAGAGTAAAAAAGGTTTGTAGGTCGTGGGATGTGGAGCGCCCAGGTATGAAGCCGGGTTGATCAGGTCTAGCAATTAAAGGTAATAGGGGCTGTAATCTGTTTGCAAGAAGTTTCGCGTATATTTTACTCTCAATATTGATGAGGGAGAGAGGTCAGTAGGAATCACATTTATTTAGGGGGGTTTACCAGGTTTAAGCAGAGTGGATATGACGGCCTCTCTCGTTGTTGGAGGGAGTACACTATTTTCCAAGGAATCAGAGTACATTTCTGCAAGATGGGGTGCTAGTATGGAAGCGTAAATCTTATAGAACGCGGTTGACAGGCCATCAAGGCCAGGTGCTTTGTTCAAAAGACGACTTTTTATGACCCACACTATGTTTTCCTCTGTAAAGGTTTTGTGTAGGTATTCCCTATGGGCATTCCCGAGCCATAAGAGTTCTAGCGAGTACAAGTATGTAATGAGCTCAGAGTCTATTTGTAGTGTGTAGGAGGTATATAGTGAGGAGGAGAATTTGGTTAGGTGTTCGAGAATTTCTCTGGGACCCCTGATTAGTGTGTTACCTTCACCCAGAAGTTCCGTAATATAGGGGGAACAACGAGAGGGTTTAAGAAGGTTAGCAAGCGTCTTCCCAGGGCGATCCCCTTCACCATATCTCCAGGCAGTGGCATACTTCCTGAAAAATTTGAACTCCCTAGCAGTCTCTTCATTAAATTCTGAAAGTTTTACACGTATAGTAGCTAACAGAGAGGGATCGTTATGGTTAAAATATTGCAGTTCTAGGGCTTTGAGATCGGCCTCTAGTGTGCCCCATATTGCTTTCAAGACTCCTGACTGGTGTGCCCTGCACTTCCCCCTTATAACAGCTTTGAATGCTTCCCATAGTACCGATGGAGAGGAAACAGAGCCTGTGTTTAATGTAAAGTACTCAATAATGTCGCTTCTGATTTCAGCCTGAAAGGCTGTGTCAAGGAGGGCGTGGGGTGTTAATCGCTATGTGAATTCGCGTCTTATAGAAGTAGGGAAGGCACAATTCAACCATCTCCAGAAGCATCCTTGTGTGTTTCAATTGATGGATGCTTCGTTGTTTCAGGAAATATCCCAAGGCTTGTAGTCAATTGAAACACACAAGGATGCTTCAGGAGATGGTTGAATTGTGCCTTCGCAATAACGTATTCATCTTTAATGGCCAGATTTACTCCCAAATGTGCGGATGCGTAATGGGAGTTTCGTTCTCTCCAAGCTACGCCAACCTCACCATGGGTTGGTGGGAAAAACTGGTAGCTTGGAGAGACGAAAATGAAGAGTACACTGCCAAGAAGGAAATCTGGCTACGATTAATAGACGATTTATTCTTCAACTGGAGTGGCAGCCAGAGGGAATTCATCGAATACATGAATGTTCTGAACAACAATGAAATAGGATTACAATTACATATAACATCAGTAACAAAGAAATTCAATTCTTAGATGTGACTGTGTACATTGAGAATGATGAACTGAAAACCAAAATCTATAGAAAACCCACCTCGACTAACAGCATCTTACACGGGACCAGTGTCCATCCTCCACAATTGAAGAGAAGCATCCCAAACGGGGAATTTCTTCGTATGAGACGCAATTGCAAATGGAGAAAACCTTTTTGGAAACTAAAACCCAATTCCAAAAAAGAGAATACAAAGAGAAAGACATCAAACTGGGAGAGGACAGAGCAAGATCTGTCCAAAGAGCCAAAACTTTGGAAGAAAGGAGAAAAAAACGGAAGATGCAACAATCCGCATGGTGCTCACCTACAGTAAGGATAATTATGGAATAATTAACTTCTTACGTAAACATTGGAACATCTTGAAAAAAGATCTGGACATAGGACAGAGAATAGGTGACAAACCTAGCATCTCCTATCGGAAGGCACCCTCCCTAAAGGACTAATTGGTAAATAGCCATCTGACATCATCTAAACCTGAGAAAATGAACTGGACTTGTGCAACAAACTGGATGTGTGCATTGCAATAATTGCAAAGCATGTAAATGTGGAATGCACATGAAATAGGTAAAAGACTTTATGGGAAGATCATTCAAAATCACAGAAAGAATAACCTGTGAATCAACGTATGTGGTCTCTTGTAATTGTGTGCTACTGTGGGCTTTGGTATATTGGTAGTACCATGTGCCCCTTGAAAAAGAGAATACTGGAACATCTACGCGCCATTCAGAATGAAGACACAAACTATGCAATTGTGAAACATCTCAAAACCCATGAAGAAAGAGACAGAAAGGACATTAAATACTTTGGCTTGAAAACAGTATCCTAGAATGAGCGAGGAGGCAACAGAACTCTGAATCTACGTAGACTAGAATCACGTATGATCATAAGGTTAAAAACTAAGATCCCCTTCGGGATGAATGGGGATGAAGAATTGTACAGTCATTTGTAAAATTCCAGAAGGAGGCAACATTTACATGAAAATACTGTAAAATTCCATAAGGGCTACTACAAGGGACAATGAACTCGTAAGAGCACTGAGCTCTTTTTAATTTGATGTAGAAACAAAGGGAGATGTAACAACATAAAGATGCACTAAGCAATAATATGTTGTAAGAAATAAACCCTCAAGAGAGTGAAATTCCATAAATTATAAAAATGTCACTGTTTTATGGTGAACAATAAAGTTTGAATCATGTTGAAAAACTACAAAAGTTAAAATCAAAGTGCCTTGAATGGATAATGGAATCATCTGGCAAATAAATAATGAACAAACAAACTAAAAAAGCTAAGAATTGAATAGAACAGATGAAGTAATCAGCCCCTTTTTCTTTTGAAAGACTTGGTAACATGTAAATGGACTACATATCCCATAATCATAATGCCTCTTAATTGGCAGGGATGGGAGCCATTATAAGAAGGAAAGTAATGATGGACTCACGTACCGTGAGCAAGACCTATTTCAGGTTGAAATGCGTTGGGGGTGGTTAGTGGTGTTTAACTGCACAGAATAAATCCTTGAAATATCATACCCTGTTGGAGTGCGGTGTTTTCCTTGTCGTGAGGAACCTTTGGTGACATTTTTCAAACGCTTGCCCAAACAATCCATAGAGACAAACAGAGCCAAGTTCAGATGTGATTCTAAAATCTGCGTTTATTTTTTAGCACGTCAGCCATGATGCGTTTCAGCCGACACAGCTGCCTTGTTCACAGTTTTGCATCATAATTGTCTATGACTCTTACATATCATGTGCTTTGACTGGCAACGAGGACAGACTTGCTTTCTTAAACGCTTCTTACATTTAATTTGAATTTGTTTAATTCTGTCCTAACAAGTTAAATTATCACTCATGAGTTTTTTTGGAGGCATGGTATTGTTTGACAGGCGAGTGAATGCGTTGCGCTTCTAACCTTTTCCTTAAGGTTAATACATTATAACATTCAGTCGCTGCGCTTTTGATCCAGATATATATACAGATATTACTCAGTGGCGCTCCCCACTGGGTAGTTATAGTTAGGTCAGCTGTTCCATAGGAAAAACCTTTTTTGTTTTGCTAATATCTTTGGCCCCGTTTGACGAATCTCCACAAAGCTTTCCAAAAAGGTGCTACTTTTATTTTTACTATTTTGTGTATGGAACAAGCAAACCTACTGCCCACCATACCTTACGGGAGCAAACCCCTAAAAGGGAGAGATGCCACCAGCTTAGATTACATCACGCCTAGAACATACAGGACAATCTTTATCCTCCCCAAATACACCTCTCCAGCACACATACGGCTGGCTCTTTGCCTCCAGAGGCAAACTCTGGCAAGTAATGGTGTCTATATAGGTTGCTGGAATAAACTCAAGAAGGCCGCACCAAACACCCTGAATTTTCATCTTTGGGAGGAGATACAGAATAGAGACTCCTCGGCTGCCAGAGCACACCTCAATGAGCCATTAGCTATAACTGGGGCAATTGCGCTTTGGGAAACCACTACCAGCCATCAGTGCTTTAAAAAACTGGTTAGTAAAACCATAAAATCCCTCTCTGTACTTGAGGACAAGGCCACTGTAGCCAAAAGAAGCCTCACACAGCTCGTTTTGAGCAACTACAGATCTGCTACCTCCCAGCTATGCCTGCATACTGGGTATAGTAACACTCTTAAAGAGAAATTCCTGAAAAAACCTCTTGGGCCACTACCATTGCTGTTACATTCACTGCCCTGGCAATGGCACTCAGGCCCGACCAGCTGTTGCCTGTGCAGCGGTGGTATAGTAGATTGACCACATTTAATATGTACTTTTCGAGAGCTAATGGACACTAGTAAAGTGCTCTTAAAAGCGTCTTTCAATCAAAAAGCCATCCACACCTAAAGGCCGGCTTGCTTTACCCTAGACAATCCGCAGTTGAACTGCTGTCTAGTGACATTTCTCAGAAATGTGGAAGGAAAGATGATGGCACTTAACAAACTGCAGGGGTTTACCTGTCTTGCATAACTGTTAAATCTCATCCCACACCCAATCACCCCACCGGTCCTACTGGCCTACCCACGAAGGTGATCCCCCACTTTTACTGGCAATGTATTTTCTACTAACAGTCCTCCCCAGTGGCCTTGTACATCTTAACCAACAGTTTGAAAGGATAGAAAGAAAAAGGTGCACTTTGAACAGTCCCTACGGTTTGCAAGCGCAGTGGGCCTTTTGCTTTTTTCACTTGCTTACAACCGCAGTCAATTCTAATTTTGAGACTTTGCACAGTTCTACATCTGATTTCCTCTGTGAATATGCATATTTTAGCCAATGATTTTATCTATTCAAGCGGGAAAGGCAACAACTGAGGATCCATACACTCCACTCTATTCCATTCCACTCTACACCACTCAACTGTATGCTATGCCACTCTACAGTAATCCACTGTACACCACTCTAGTCTAAGCCACTCCACTGTAAGTCACGACACTCTAACCCAGTCCACTGTACACAACCCCACTCTATACCACTCCACTCCACGCAATTCTACTCCATGCTTCTACACTGTGGGCCACTCCACTCAATACCATTCCATCCTACCCCACTCCACTCTATACTACTAAACTCCTTGCTATTCCAAGCCACGCCAGTCCACTCTACGCTACACCAGTCTATGCCTCTCCACTGTATGCCACTAAACTTTACGCTATTACACTCTATATCACTCATCTGTATACCATTTCACTTTGACCTATTCCACTCTGGGCCACTCCACTCAACTCCACTCCCTGTCACTCCACTGTATGCCACGCCACCCTACGCTACTCCACTGTATGCCACTCCACTCTATGCCACAACACTCTATGCTATTACACTCTATGTTACACCACTGCACTCTATGCTATTACACTGTACACCACTACACTCTACCCCACTCCACTCCACACATGACCACTCTACTCTATTCCACTCAACACCACTCCACTGAATGTTATTCCCCTGTATGCCACAACGCTGCATGCCGCTCCAGTTCATGCCATTCGATTCTACGTTATTCCTTTGTATGCCGCTCCAGTCTACATCATTCCACTGTACGCCATTCGACTGTATGCTATTCCACTCTATGCCACTCCTCTCTATACCACTCCACTGTAAGCTATTCCACTATATGCCACTCCACTCTACCACACTTTACTCTATGCGGCTCCACTCTACAACACTGCTCTGTACATTATTCCACTCTACGCCACAACAGCCTACCACACTCCACTGTACAGCAGTTGACTGTACCTCACTCCTCGCTACGCTAATACACTCTACTGCAGAGGTCTTCAAACTTTTTGATGTCGAGACCCCCTTGTTAAACTTTTTTAGGCATAAGGACCCTCTTCTGACAAAAATTTCTAGAACCTTGTACTCTTCATCATCGACAACTATCAACAAAAAGCCCCCAATTCCTACAGCAAATAATTTTTACCGTGGGGAAATAAAGTTAAACAGTGTTTAGTAAACCAAAGGTCAGTGGGCATGGGGGTGTAGTCAAAGGTGTAGCTATAAACAAAGGGCCCAATTTTTGAGAAATTGGCGTATTTATGAAATATGGTGAATTCCTGTCCTTTTCCCTTGTGTTGGGGCACAAATTGCTGCCTAGAACCAACACAGGCAGGATTACTTTTGTACAGGAAGGGGCACGTTCCTTCACAAAAACAATCCAGAGAGGTGTTTTTCTCTTTCTATGTGAGCTGCAGAATGCAGCACACATGGAAAGAGGAAAAAGCTAGGAGAAATTAAAACATCTCTCCTCGTTACACCTCCACTGGGGAGGCATCTGTTTTTAAAGCTCCCCAGCTTTACGTGATTTTGTAAATATGGGGCAGCATCAAAATCTAGGGGTGTTGCATTGGAACCCCACACAAAGCCCCTGGAAGACCTCCTTGATGCAGAGTATTTCAAAGCAGTGACCTGTGCTTCTATGTCTTACTCCATACCTATGAAGCCATGCAAAGTCATGCAGGGTGACTTTGAACTGCCTCATAGGTATGGTTGAGAGGCTTGCGTCACTGGAGGGTCAAAATAAGTGATGCTCTGGCAAGGCAAGCCTCTCATAAATAAGCACCATAATATTCTGGGCCTTACTTATGAAGGCTTGCCACACTTTTACGCCACGATTGCGTCACTTAATGTGCCATGCTGTGCCATATTTACAAAGTGACGCATCTAAGAAGATGTGTCACTTTGTAAAGGCCTGCGCTACATAATACCTGTGTAAGGTATAATAATTGCAGGGTGGACATTCCTCCGCAATAAAGGGACATAGAAGTGAAGCAGTGAATTCTATGAGATTTTACTGGGACACGTCTACGACGCTACCGTGTTAGTATCTTACACCTGGCTCACACCTGGCGTGAGACTGATGCAGGCCCTTTCACATAGGGCATGCCCCATGTGCAAGGACACATTGCTGGAGTTGCATCTGTTTTCAGACACACCCCAGCAATGTGTCACTGTTGCCCCTACAGATATGTTTTAAATACTGATGTATCTGTAATTCCTTACAACATGGTGTGCCGTACACTAAATCCTGCACATCCATTGTCACAAGGAGGGTGCAGTAAAAACTGTTGCTTCGCTATTTTGTCAAAGCGATGCAACAATTTTCCTAAATGAGGCCCTCTGTACGTTTTTGAGGTCTTTTACCATCAGGTATCTACATAAAAAATAATGGGCAGAGTAAATGAAAAATACATTAAAAAGTTGTTACTCAGTGGGAAATGCACTGTAGTACATTATGAAATCTCTATTACTAAATGCACTGCAGAGGTCTGCGTGTAACCAGAGAGCCACAGAATTACATCTTGGTAGGTTCAGTGGAGACGAGTGATGTGTATTATTAGTGCTACAAGGTCACAGCCTGTGACAGAAAGCACTGCAAATATGTAAGTCATTATTTCATTCTTACATTACACACAGTGTCAGATAGAATGCTGTAATAGGTGGAAATAATTTTACGATAAAATGGTGCTTTCAAAGCGTAGACTTTAATAATACCAGAGTGTGTAATACAATTTTTTTCCATAGCTGTCCCTTCAACACCTCTTCAGGGTTACTAAGGGCTGCCTAAATGCAGTTAAAATTAAAAGCAAGCACCTCTCAGCCCAGTTGTTAATGCTTTGCACTTCCACTCACACAAACCAAATCTTTGTTATCACAAAGCTTAGAGTGATTTGATTAATTAAAGCCAGATCTTACTGAATGAATTCTTGTGGCAACTAATTTAATATAGGGGTATATTATCAAGGGGTTTTATCTCCGCTTTTTTGGCTTTAAAAGCCAAGAAAGCGGAGATAAAATTATCTCCCTATTACCAAGCTGTCGCTAACACCAGTTAGCGACAGCTAATAGGAGATAGCGACCATCATGGGCCCCACTTTGCATGTCAGTGATATTTATCACTAATGACATGCAAAGTGGGCGTGCCAAGATGTTAGCGACTGGAAACAGGCGCTAACATCGCTATCTCCTATTACCAACTTTTGGAGATATTCGCGCTAAGCGCGAATATCTCCAAAAGCTAACACCTGCCCTGAGCAGTTCTTAGCCATGTTATCCAATGGGAGGTGGATAACATGGCTAAGAGCATTTGCTCGATAATGCATGAATATCGCTGACTTTTCAGCGATATTCATGCATTGCGGCCGTTTTTTATCGCATTTGCGATAAACCTTGCTAATAGCAAGGTTTATCTGCGATAAAAATCGCCGGTTTGCGGCGATAATGTTTGTCTCTAAACAAGTTAGAGACAAAAACTATCGCTAGTTGTTGGTAATATACCCCATAATCCCTACCATCTACTGTGGCTCGCCGTCTGTCCTTATGCCTAATTGTCAGCAAGGCTTTCTCTTTTAGCCCGGGGGCAGACTCCCAGCGTGCTCCTGTATCGTGTTAGTTGGAAGGCACATGCGGTAGTGGGGCATTCAATCTTCATGTTAGTGTACTGGAAGTCAGGCTCCTGGTATGCTTCTTTGTCCCCTTTCGGGGGATTCAACCTGCCTTTTTAGTCCTGGGGTACGGACTCCTAGTGCACTCTCCTCTACCGTAGCCTTATTCAGCTGTGCTGGAAGGCAGTCTCTTTTGGGCATTTCATGACTCCCCATGATTCTGCGTCTTGTGACGATGACTAGTATCATGGGATTTGCAGCCAGACAAAATGTTACAAATGTCAGACATCTCATTCAGGCCTATTGGCCTGTTTCCCTGTGTCTTTCACCATGTGAAACCCATGTGTTTTCACTTGGCAGCGCCAAGTATTTGACACCTTGTATGCTCACACAATTCCCATCCAATCGATGTGTGTTCACTTGGCAGCTCCTGCGCCAAGTATTGACACCTTTCATCCTCCCCTGCAGGCACACGAGCCATTGTGCCAATACATGATCAGGCTGAGAAGCTCCGGCCATGATTCCAGAGTGAGTACACTTACTTTCATCCATTTTTAGGCGCAACACTAAGTGCCCCTATAGCCTCTCTGATACACAGCATTTATTTAATTGCAGACTGTCATTCCCACTCCTGTCTTGAAAAAGACCCGCCGTGACCACCGATTGAGGCAACATAGGGTCGTAACGTCGACGCTTTTCTTGGGGTCCAGCACAGCCAGGATTCCAACAAGAACAATAGGAAACCTTGGTTAAAAATTACTAGCTCGCCACTGAAACCCTTGTACATATCTGTATATATGATATTGTCTACACTGTATATATCTTTCACCCTTTGAGCACTCAAACACAATTGTCACTAAACTGCACTTTGCCACTTATGCTGACAGTCCAACCTTGTATTGTATTATATCATTGAATGATGCAATTCTGATAAAGCGATACAGTACAAACAATCAGTCGATCTTATGACTTATTTGTTAAGCATTTATTTTGGAAAATAATGTGTATCTGAGAGCATCCGTTCTAGATTGCATTTCATCCCCATCTTCTTTTGGCCTTGTCAGTGATGCTTTTGTAGGCTGCCCTTTTTTCTCTTAATAGCAGCCTGTCCTTGAGTTTAATAGCAGAGATGAGAGCTGACTTGGCCACACGGCAGCTATCGCTATACCAGAGGTGTCGTGATTTTATGTTTTCCTTTTTTTTTTAATGGGATAAACCATATTATCCATAGTAGATATTACAACTTGATGGATATCAAATATTTTAGAGAGGGAGAAAGAGATGCCCTCGGTCAAAATAGTTTGATTCGCGGCCTTAAGGATTAGGATGATGGTTTGATATAGAGACAACAGCTTTTCCTGAGACTGGCAGACTTACCCCCATCGAACTCTCCTCCTGCAATTAGTCATTGTTAATCTGGAGTCAGGTGGAGGTTTTGATTCAGATTCGCTCTTGACACAAGGCGAGATCACCTCTAAAATAAGAGCATTATAGTCACTGTCGTAACGGGGCACAATCTTAAAATCTATCTCCCTATGCCAAGATTTTGTTTCTACCAGAATATTATTTAAGATAGAGGCATGTCCTATCCAATTATAGGTGGGTCCCCGATGTGTCAGATTTTGTATGACCGTTACATGACCTTAATGAATGATTCAATATGAGGGTGTTCATCTGAAGCATCAATGGGGTCCACGCCCTAGTTGTCAAAATATTGCTCTCTGGAATGGCCCAGTGTAAATCTTCATCACTGAGGTTACCTGCATTCACCCATTCAGGGGCTCGAACTGGCAATTAAAATCACCACTGACAATCACCGAGAAATTATCAGAAATGGTGAGCAGAAGGACGGTCCTTCCTGCACATAAACAATCAATTTAAAAAAGGGACGTTTTGCAACTTCTATGTGTGCTGCACTATGGTGCAGTGCAAGGGTGTCTGGGTTGGCGCTAGGAAGCTAAAGTTAGCGACAGCCCAGGGAGAAACTCAGGGCTGCACTGTATCATTGTATATACGGTGCAGCCTACTACACATTTTTTGTCTAGAAATAATAGGAGGCCTAGAATGTCATTTCATTATCTCCACAGTCTTTCTTTGGAATAATTCCCTCTGCAAGTCTAAAGGTGTTTTGCAGTCACAAAATCATCGACTCACACAAATAGATGGCGTGCAACTGCAACACCATTATCAAATGTACCAAAGTCCTTTTAAGTCTTAACGATTTATAAAAGGGCATTTGTAATCTATTCTGAGTCGCAAATGGGAGGGGCACAAAAAGGGAGGTTCCTTCCTATTTGAGGCCTGCAGTGGAGTCTATCAATGGTTTGTGACTGCCAATCAGGATACAGACCATTGATCAAATACTGGCTTCTAGGTTAAGGTGGTATCTCAAGGGGCAGTTGAGCTAATTTTTTCTAAAACCGTTGTATACAGAAAATGTTTATGTACTGTGATTGATAACATAAACGCACTTCTTCCTCAGTTGTGCTAGACACTTTAGTGGCGTTGGACACAAACATATACTCAAGATCACAGCGGTATGCAGTTCCTAGTAAGTACTTAGGGTGTGAGGGGCATTGGTTTCTACAGAGTAATGCTCCCTGCTGACTCTGTGGAACTTAACTGACCTAAGCAGACGAATCATTACCTACCAGGAACTGCATACCACTGTGATCTTGATTAGCTAATCGGAGCATGTATGCTGGACCTTTAAGCGCTCTGAGTCCCTCCCTCTTGGTATATACACTAACATATACTGCCACCTAACAAGATAAAGTTCACTTGGAAACACTAGAGGAACAGATTAGTTCCATCGCTGAGTATTGCCTCTTGCTGGATTTATGGGTAACTCTTTGATATCCTCCATGGAATGCTGGAAGTTTGATGCCTGACAGAAAAGCTCTGTGACACGAGGTGAGAGTGAGATTAAACACAGGAAAGAGCTGCTTAATAGTTTCTCCCGAAGGGAGCTTCACAAATGTAGAGCCAGGGTAAAGGCTCTCCAATTTAAATCTACGAGAGACATTCCCATGTTACACGATGGAAAGGTCCAAGATGTCTGCCATCCTAGCCCTCTTCCAGACTATCCCTTACATCAGTGTGTGGGGTAAAATACCACCCTTACCTCGTGGTGCACTGTAGAGATGAAAGGTAGATCTTGTCTAGGACTGAATAAACAATGTGCCAATGGCACCCCTTAATTAAGAGGTACTGGGTAGGCTTAAACATTTTCCCAAGGGATACTGAACTAGGAGGCAGCAAGTGGTGTAAAATAACTGAGAAAGTGAGGGGCATATTATCAAGCCTGGGCGATAAAATTATCGCTGCTTTATCGGCAGGAAACTGCAGATAAAGCGGCGATAATGGGCTTGATACTATGCTCTATGGAATTCCAATCGAAGCCCATGTTATATGTCTTCACATCTAACATGGGCTTCAATTTTATCGCCCAGGCTTGATAATATGCCCCACTGTTTTTTGAAGTAGTGAACACTATACAGGGAACAACAAAAGAGTCAGAACTTTTGAGGAAAAGGTATTGTATAATGATTTTATGTACTAAAAGGTAAACATTATGAAATTAGGACTTTGTCCCACAGGATGCAGAAACTCAAAATGAATAGCTCAAATGTACTGAAGGTGCAGACATGAGGGTTTTTCTCAATTTAGTAGTAGTAAAGTTAGGACCTAACTTTACTACTACTAAATTAAGAAAAATCCTCATTTTAAGACTTTCGGTATTCACAGAAGGCATTTAGGAGTCCTAAAGTTAGGAGTCCTAACTTTACTACTACTAAATTGAGAAAAATCCTCATTTTAAGACTTTCGGTATTCACAGAAGGCATTTAAGAGTCCTAAAGTTAGGACTCCCAACTTCTGTGAATACCAAAATGAGTAAGTGCCTTCTGTGAATACCAAAATAGTAGTAAGTTTAGGATTTTGTCTTATGTTAGTTCTGTGAATCGGGCCCATTGTATATAAAATAACTAACTCAAAACGAGTTGGGGCACAAATGAATTCTTATATTTCACATGTTTATTCAATACATAAAGGTGTCGTAACTAGGTCTAACAGTTCTGAATGTTCCTTACTGAATATGTTGTCAAACTATAAGCAGGCATATGGATTCTACACAGAAAAAGATTTCACAGTGCTCTCAGCCCCATTTATTTGGTCTCCAGCTTTCTAATTAAGCCATGGGATGAAAGTAATCATCTACAGCAAGAGCTATCTCTCGCTCTGTCCTTGGACTACCACATACCAATGGATGCGCTCAAAGATAGCGTCCACCTGATAAACAACAAGGGGGCATATTACCAAGCAGGGCGATAGGCAATTATCGCCGCTTTAGCACTATCGCTCTATTAGCAAGCTGTCGCTAACAGCAGTTAGCGACAGTTTTAGGCGATAGCGAGCGGTTTGGGTCCCGCTTTGCATGTCAGCGATATTTATCGCTAATGACATGCAAAGTGGGCGTACCCAACCTGTTAGCGACTGAAAGCAGTCGCCAACGTCGCTATCGCCTATTAGCAAGACAGGCGTAGCGATAGAAATATTCCCGCTATCGCCAAAAACTAACGCCTGCTCTGACCAGTTATCCAATGGAGGTGGATAACATGGCTAAGAGCATTTTGTTGCTAATGCGTGAATATCGCTGTATTCTCAGCGATATTCACACTATCGCCAGAAAATGTATCGCTTTGGAGATAAACATTGCTAATAGCACGTTATCTCAGCAATAATCTCCGGTGATGCTTAGCGATAAAAAATGTGTTGCTAAGCCTAGTTAGCGGTAATATGCCCTAAGAAGTTTAACTGGTCACCATGCACAATTATCGACCTGTCGGATGGAGCAAAATGCAAGTGATCAGCCCTTTTGGAAAGAACGAGTGCTGCTCACCCGGCATTGGAGCAATTTACTTCATAATTTGTAGATAGTCTTTTATCCACCGGTTTTAGTTCCAGACATGAACACAACGGAACCCGATTGATAGTAAACAAAAAAGGCAAGGAACTCAAACAGAACTTAAATCAGGCTTTTCCTCTATACCCAAAAAACACAAACGACAACACGGCGAGGACAAGCTTGGCCAAAACCAGGCCAGCGTACAGAAAACACTTGTGGGACTTGAAAAGAGAGGTCACTGCCAAGCTATCTGCCGAACTTCTGTATAACCTTAAGATCAACAGGTTCAATAAGTTCTGGAAATTGGTGAATAATCTAATTGATCTATCTCAAACAAGAGATAGAGTAAGCATTCCAGAAGAGGCTAGGAACCAGTATCTCACAAAACACTTTGGGTTGAGTCTGCTAAAGTCTGCCACCCCACAAGTGATGGCTTTTCCTGACCCCAAAACCATCTTAACAGGCCCTCAACCTCAAGCCCTCTGTTAATTCAGGCTGCAACAATTGAGTGGCATATAACAAAAAACAGAAGACAAGGGGCATCCGGTCCAAACGGCATCCTAACCGCTCTATTCAAAGAAGACAAATCGTATTTGGCAAAGCATTTGGAATCAGTATACAAGTGCCTAATTCTTTTAAACATCATTCCCTCCTCATGGAAAGGCTCCACAATTAACCTGATGTACAAAGGGGGCTCAGAATATGTACCAGTAAATGATCAGCCTATGGCTGTTTTGGATGAGAAATCCAAATAGTTTGCTGGTTGTCTTTTAGAGGAACCAGCAACTTGGGCATATGATGACAACTGAATTCAATACAACCAGACAGGGTTTGTCAAAGGAGCAGGTACAACCTCTAACCTACTGGCCATATCGCTGCTATTTGACCACAACAGAGGATCCAAGCAACTCCTTTACCTTTAATTTATAGACTCCAAGGCCGCTTTTGACAGAGTAGATATAAGAATGCTGTAGAACAAGCTGGCCAGCTGGAACATACCCAACACGTAGATGAGAGCTTTAATCCTTTTCCACACTGACACCTGGGTCAAGATCAAGGTCGGCGACGGCACCAATCAATCAGGGAAGATTCCAACGTGCCAGGGGCTACGGCAGGGGTGTGTGCTAGCTCCCATCTCTTCAAACATTTTCTAGCTGACCTGCCAACCTGTGTAGCGCAAGTCAATTCTCATGCTCCAATGCTGGGTAACACCTTACTACTTGTATGATGTATGCTGACGATCTAGTGCTACTCAGCCAAAACAAAATTGGCTTTAAGACTTATGGAGGCCACAGTCCAATACTCCATCGCTAATGACATGTTCATTAACTTTAAAAAAATCCCAAATAATGGTCCACGGAATGCCACTGCAGAGCCCACACCAGTGGTAGATCAGCAAGGGTAAAATTGAAGAAGTACGAGAATACAAGTACCTGGGCATGCTTGTGGACAGCAAGGGCTCTTTCAAACCACACTTGGAGCTTGCGCATCGGAAATCAGTTGCTCTCACTGCCACCTATAAGCGCATCAAAACAGCTACAGGATCCTCCACCTACCTACCACTACTGACAATTATCCAGGCAAAAGTAATCCCCACCATCACCTAGAACGACAAAATTCTCAATGGGAGAGATGGCGTCCATCTGTACTATGCCATTACTATCCCCTTTTGAGGCCATCTTTTCTGCCAGTATACACTTCTCCTACTCAGCTTCTGTAGGAGAGTAGGGTCTGCTATCCTATGGTCACCCCAATTTTTGCTTTTTGCTTCACTGGTTTTCGACTTAATGTGGCTATGGGCCTGCTAATCAGACCCACAGCCTGCTGTTCTCTCTCTAAATTCACAGACATGCACTTTAGGTACATCACCAATTTGGTACTGGACACCTTGTCAGCCCCTGTACAGTGCACTATAGGTGCCCAGGGCATAGGTGCATCCACGGCCTACCAGGGGCTGCAGCATATCTTTTGCCACCCCTGGCTGGTACTTAAATCGACACAACTGGCTGTTCACACAGCTGGGGCAAGGTGGTGTACCCACCCCTTGCTTAGATATAGTATACCTATGTCTAAACCTATATCTGGACACATATATACCTATCAGTCACTCCTATGGCAGGCCTTAACAATCCTGGAGGCAGAGTGCTTGGTTTTATGTGAGATGGTGCTCTAGCATGAGCTGAGCCTGTCTGCAGCTTTCGGAACCATTTCCTTATAGCTGTTCTAGTGATACTGCCATACCATATACTCTTAAGTGCATTATAATCCTTACGGTTATTGCAACTCCGGTTTGGCTTTATCAAAACATGTCGTGTTTGGTGTCATACAACGTGGAATACTACCCCCTCGCCAGTTCTGACGACGGGGGCAGCATCCCACCCCTCTAGGAGGAGAAGACATGTTACTTACTGCAAACGCGGTTACTCCTAACCAGAGCCCCAGCATCACAAAATGGATGCTGCTGCCACAGACACGAGTCTGGCCTCCTGCTGCTGACCGAAACTCAGCAGAGGAGGCTTGATCAAAGGATCTCCTGTCACAGGGAGGTGTCACACCACCCCAGACAGGAGATAGTGGATTGTAGCAGGGAGGGTTGAAAGAAACTAGACACTGCCTGGGGCGCACAAGGTGTCCCTGGGCAGATTCCAGTCAAACCGGTTCTGGGGCCATCCTGCCACAGTCCTGGCGGCAAACTGGACAAAGGAAAAGGGGCGTAACCACCCCCTTCCCAGGTCCACCCATAGGAGGGACCTAGCAGGTAATCCAGCCCCCAGATTTGGAATATAGGTGGGAAGCAGTGCCAATGCACATCAGATTATCCTGACTGAAACTTATGAAACGAAACTCTGGACCCTTCGACATCCCACTCGACGTGGAAGACTGAAGAATCTCCCTTGTGGTCAAGGAGTGATCACCCTGTGCAAACAGGCACCATCCAGCACCTCGACGTTTGCTTTGTTGCAGTTCCTGCCAGAACTCGAGCAACAGAGATCAACAAGAGCCAGCTTTTCTGCCTTCCAACAGCCCGATCCACATTCTATGCAGAGCTGAGACCCGTGGAGGCGACCTGAAGCGTGGGAGCGGCCATCTTGGAAAAAAAATGAAGCGCTGACCGTTCAGCACCCGAGGCTCCCTCAAAGCTGTGCATTGGAGTTTGAGAAGCTCCAGCCCAGAGCAGCTTTTACACCAAAGCTCACCCCTCCACACTTGACGAGTGCTGCATGGGGCCCTTTTGCATTTTCCTGCTTGACGCGTTGGTCCGGTCGCTTGCCCGTTGGCTAGTGGCCCCAGAACAGACGAACCTAAGAATTTACACAACTGGTCTGGTTGTTCCAAACTAGCCCTCGCTCCCCTGAAAAGGAGCACCCGCTCTGACCTTGCTGGTCCGGGTAGTAAGCGATCTTCGAATCCTGCGTGGGTTGCCTTTGCCAAGGCTTGTTGACTCCGATCCGGAAGCCGACACTGCCGACAGCGAGAGCGTTTGTGGGACAGCTTGTGATCCACTCCAGGAAATCCTCGGTGCCCCAGAGTCCACGTGGCAGCAGAGACAAGCTTCACGACATCGACCTGATTGCGCCCGACATTGCCTGGTTCCTTCCTGGTTCCTTCCTGGTCACTGGCTAGTGACCCAGACTTTGTCCCCTCTGCTTTCAGGTACTCTACAACTTCGATCCACCCTTGGATCGCACCGGACAATTCTCTTCTGGACGCCTGCAGCATCTTCATCTCCAGGCACCCTAGATCTTCGTGACGAAACCCGACACATCTTTGCACCTGTGCACCCGCTTCCTGTGGGTGAGGTAACTCTTGAACGCCGGTGCTCCTGTAGTGGTTTACACCTCTAGTGTCTAAGTCTAAAGTTTTGTCCTTCTAGTCCAGTCGGAAGACTCTTAAAACTGTAACTCGATAACTTTTACGCACCATTGACTTTGCATTGGTGCATGCGTGTGCTTTAGGCACTGCACCCGAATTCCGCGGGCTACTCCCGTCCTAACGGTTGTTAGTCCAGTGTAGTCCCAGCGATTCCCAAGACCCTAGGCCTTAGCACTGATCGATTAGTGATTGTTATACCACTTTTTTGATATATGGTTTGAGTGGCCACCGGCCTCATCCATAAACGTGCAACTTTCATATGTTATATTGTGCTTTTGTTTAAACGCTTGTGCTTCATTGCTCATAAAGAGTAGTGGGGATTATTCTGAGAATAAATACATATATTTTTATAATATATAACTTGTGTGGTGTCCTTTCATTTGATATTACAGTATTGCATATGGTAAAACAGCTAGCTTCACATGCCCTCTTGAGTTAAGCCTTTAAGGCTGCTTAGTCCATGCTACCCCTAGGATAGCTTGTCTATAAGGTTGACTTACAACCATCACCATAAGGGATTGTTTGAACTGATACAAGGTGCCCACAGAACTGTGGACATCATATACCAGCCCAACTTCTCACATTGGTGAGCAGCGGTACGGATTTGAGCTTGCTGTTGTTTTACCTTTGCAATCTTTTTATCAAATTGAAAGATCACATTAAGTACCATAGGTACATACAAACAAAGCTTAGCATATTTAAGTTCTACTGAACTTAGTAGTTGTAGGTAGAAGGGCATAGCACACCCTGACTACAACTCACTAGCAAGGTACAGTAGGAAAACACTTTGGGGGTCATTATGATGGCGGATTTTCCGCATACTCCGGGCCGGCGGAAGCCACCGCCGGCCCGGAGTATGCGGGAAATCCGCCGAGGAGGCCAGAAAGACCCACCGCCAAATCAGGATGGCTGGTGGGTCTCACAATGTGTCCGCCGCTTTTCCGCCGTGGTCGGAAGGCGACCACGGCGGAAAAGCACTAACATGGCTGGCGGTGTCTATCAGACACCGCCAGCCATATTAGGATGTAGGGAAAGTAATGCTTTTCCTCGGCGGCTTTTCCGCTGTGGAAAAGCATACGGACAATCACTTTGGGGGCCCGTTGCGGGCCCCCTGGGTGAAGGTTGCGTGGGGGGTGCACATGGGGGGTACCTATGGTACCCCCCTGCCTTTGCGTGCACGAAGCGGCAAGCACCACGCGGTGCCTGCCGCTTTGTGCATGCAAATGCACAGCTTTCGTTTTTTACATTGCGGCGGGTGCTGCTTCAAGCAGCACCCGCCGCAATGTAAAACATACAGGATGTGACCGCCAGGGTGGCGGTCACATCCTAATTGCCATGGAGGGACCGCCGCTGCCCATGCGGACGGTCCCTCCTACTCAGGGGTGGCGGACGGACGCAAGTCCGTCCGCCATCCTAATCGGCCCCTTAGTGTAGGTAGGTGCATCACTTACACCACACTAGAGTCATGTCTGGCACAGGTGAAGCTACAGGCTCTCTACCTGTGACGGTTGACCCTCCACAGGCAACCTCCAACTATGACAAATTCAGCCACAGAGACTTGAGTGCCTTGTGCACTGCAAGGAAGCTGAGAAAGGGTCACAACCCTACAATTCCTATCATGGTGGCCATCCTAGAAAAGGATGACCTTGAGAAAGCTAGAATAGTTCCATCAGGATCAGGAGATGGAGTGAGCCCCCCAGATACTGAGAACACCTCCCCAGAAGTAGAAAATGAGGAGGCAGACCCTGAATCAAATGGTGAAGAGTCAGATCAGGATCAAGGGGTTAGCCAGGTACCAGTTGGGAGGCTTAGCCGGGCCAACTTGGACCTACATGGAAATGGAGAAGGCCAGCCCCTTCCCAGAGTACATAACAGAGGGGCATATTATCAAGGGGGTTTATCTCCGCTTTTTTGGCTTTAAAAACCAAGAAACCGGAGATAATATGATCTCCCTATTACCTAGCTGTCGCTAACACCAGTTAGCGACAGCTAGTAGGAGATAGCGACCATCTTGGGCCCCACTTTGCATGTCAGTGATATTTATCACTAATGACATGCAAAGTGGGCGTGCCAAGATGTTAGCGACTGGAAACAGTTGCTAACATCGCTATCTCCTATTACCAACTTTTGGAGATATTCGCGCTAAGCATGAATATCTCCAAAAGCTAACACCTGCCCTGAGCAGTTCTTAGCCATGTTAGCCAATGGGAGGTGGATAACATGGCTAAGAGCATTAGCTCGGTAATGCCTGAATATCGCTGACTTTTCAGCGATATTCATGCATTGCGGCCGATTTTTATCGCATTTGCGATAAACCTTGGTAATACCAAGGTTTATCTGCGATAAAAATCGCCGCAGGTAGGCGATACATTTTTGTCTCTAACCAAGCAATAGCGATAATTATCGCTATTGCTTGGTAATATGCCCCAGAGTTCTCCCAGGCAATAGGAGAGAGAGAAGCCCTTCCAGGGATTCTCACATTTCTAGTTCCTCAAGAGAATCACAGAGAGGAATGACTTCCCCTCAAAGAAGAGAGCATTAGGCCAGGATGAGAGCAGTTAATCTCCAAATAGAGAAAGAGGAATTAGCCCTGGCCCAAGCTAGACTAGCTTTTGCAAGAGAGCAGAAGTTAAGTGGGGAGACTCCCACTGGTGGCAGCATTATCCCAAGAGATACAGACAGGTCCTATGATCATAGAAACCTGAGTAAGATTGTGCCCCCCTACAGAGATGGGGATGATATCCACAAATGGATAACTGCTCTGGAGAGGGCCTGCATGGTACAGCAGGTCCCTCAAGATCAGTGGGCAGCAATCTTGTGGCTCTCCTTTTCTGAGAAAGGGAGAGATAAGCTCCTCACAGTTAGACCTGAGGATGCTAAAAACTACTCTGTCTTGAAGAGTGCTCTTATTGAAGGGTTTGGCCTAACCACTGAGCAATACAGGTTGTTGTTCAGAGACACCCAAAAAGCACAGACTCAAGTTCAAGAAGTACTTTATTCGGTTAAAAAGTCAATAACCATAAAAGCAACAGATAAAAGAGATACATTTACAGTGTTGAATAGTACAGCTGGTTGTAAAGGGAGAAGTTTATGTAATACATAGTATATACAGTATTAGATTTCATCTAGACAAATTGATTTCCGATATTTAAAAACCTGTTTAAAAAAACTCAGATAATGAAGCAACAGTAAAAACATTGTCCATTTTTTGCAATTCTAAAAACGCTGGGCGACAGGTTCATCTCTTTTAGGATAGGGACAATAAGTTTCCTACGGGGCAGAGTATAACATTTACAAAAGAATAAAACATGTATATTGGATTGTACAGATAATTCATCTCAAGGGCATACAGGCAATTCATTGGACCATGAGTTCATTTCAGGGAAAGTAAATAATCTAAAAACAATATTAAATCTGAAACGTGTTAAGAGGAATCTATCATAATTAGGCATATGTAGGGTTAGGTATGGCTGTAATTTATCTCTGGTTAAAATTAACTGATGTGAAGAAACAGTCTTTTTCTTAGTTTCTTCAAGCAGTCTTTTTTCTCTCAAACACTCCATACACAGTTTTTTCAATGTTTTTCTAGGAATGTGTACCATAGTAGACGGATCATCGTAATATTGTAAGTGGTCTATTTCCATCAGGAATGTTCTGATGTAATTTAACCATTCAAGTCCATTTACTTTTCCAAGTTTTAGCACATCCTGTAATATGGCACGATTTAAAACACATTCATTTACAGTCCAAACTCTGTGCCACAGAAGAATGGGCTGTATTCTAGTTATGGCTGAAATGTACGGCAACCCCAGCTCAGCATGGCAAATAAAAGTCGCTGTACTTTCTGGTATTGACAGGATATGCCGTAAGAATTTGTTTTCAACTGTTTGGAGTGCTTTTATGTTGGAGTAACCCCAGAGCCCTGCTCCATACAGTGCCACCGATACACACGTTGCATTATAAATAGTTAAAATTTCCCTGATCGGTTTTTTCCCCAATTTTCTTATGAAACTCTTCAGTGCCATCATTGTCTTAGAGAACAGGAGCGTTCTTGCCTTCACCGCACTTGACCAAGAGCCAGTCTCATGGAACAAGATTCCAAGATAAGGGAAGGTAGTTGTTCTTTCTAGAGGGGCGTTAGCCGACCGGCCCTCCCGGCTCTCCTCTTAAGGGGACCACGGACAGCCCTCACCAGTGACCACCGCGCCTTCCTTAGGCCTGGTCACCCCCTCCTGTCCCCGCTGACACGACCACCACTTGAGAGCCCCAGCCACCTGAGAACCGGCCGCCAGAGCGGCCCAGCCACCACAGAGCTGTCCGCTCGCTCCGATTTTCCCGCCGCTGCCTCCCTGCGGCCCCGCCCCCCGCCTCCCATTCGCCGAGACCCAGCCGACCCGCCCTTCCGGCTCCCCTCTTAAGGGTACCACGGACAGCCCTCACCAGTGACCACCGCGCCTTCCTTAGGCCTGGTCACCCCCTCCTGTCCCCTCTGACACCGACCACCACTTGAGAGCCCCAGCCACCTGAGAACCGGCCGCCAGAGCGCCCCAGCCACCACAGAGCCGGCCGCTCGCTCCGATTTTCCCTGCCGCTGCCTCCCTGCGGCCCCGCCGCCCATTCCTCGAGACCCAGCCGACCCGCCCTCCCGGCTCCCCTCTTATGACGCCCACTCCCACGCGCAGCGTTGACGCGCAGCGGGCACGCCGATTGTGCGCCGAAGGCGCACCAAAGGCAAGCCCGTCTGCGCCCGTCCGCGCCTGGACCGCGCCCAGCGCCAGACCCCCTGGCCCCCGAGGATGCCAGCCCACCCGCCGGACCTACGACACAGCCACCCTCAACGCACTCAA
Organism: Lissotriton helveticus; assembly: GCF_964261635.1. Lineage (NCBI taxonomy): Eukaryota > Metazoa > Chordata > Amphibia > Caudata > Salamandridae > Lissotriton > Lissotriton helveticus. The sequence continues at coordinate 655,811,854 of NC_136073.1, read as the reverse complement.
CATCGGCCGAACCCCCGGCTGCTACCGCCCCACCCCGAGACGCATCCACGGACCCTTCACCTGCCACTCCTGCGACTTCTCCTGCACCCGGACCTGCACCGCACCCACCAAGCCGAGCACCAGCAGCAACCACCTCAAGTGCATCCTGCTCAACACCCGCTCCGTCCACAGACATGCCGTGGAGCTCTGGAACCTCCTCGACTCGACATCCCCAGACGTCGCCTTCCTCACGGAGACATGGATGAACGCCTCCTCAGCGCCCGACATCGCCATCGCCATCCCGGACGGATACAAGATCACCCGGAGGGACCGCGTCAACCAGACGGGAGGAGGCATCGCCATCGTCCATAAGAACACCATCCGCATCACGACCAACACCGACGACACCCTCTCAGCCGCTGAACATCTGCACTTCCAGATCCACACCGACCCCAAGACCACCCTCAGAGGCACCCTCATCTACAGACCCCCGGGACCACGCACACAATTCAGCGAAGACATCGCAGACTTCATCAGTCCGCAGGCCCTCCCCTCCGCTGACTACATCCTCCTAGGGGACTTCAACTTCCACCTGGAGAACAACAGCGACCGCAACAACACCACCCTGCTGGACAACCTCGCCAACCTCGGACTCAAGCAGCTGGTGACCACCCCCACCCACTACGCCGGCCACACGCTTGACCCCGTTTTCTCCTCCAGCAAGGACATCTCCTTCAGCCACGCCACCGGACTCCACTGGACAGACCACAGCTGCGTCCACTTCAGCTTCAGAAAGAACACGATCCACCACCACCAGCAACAGGTTCCACGCAGAAGCTGGAACAAGATCACAGCCGACCAGCTCACCGCATCCCTGAGCCAGAACCCCCCCGCCAGCTCAGCGAACCCCAACCAGGCCGCCAACAACCTGACGAGATGGATCAGCAACTGCGCAGACGACCTCGCCCCACTGAGGACCCCTCCTAGCAGACCCGGCAGCAAGAAAGCATCCTGGTTCACCGACGAACTCAAGAGCTCCAAGAAGAACTGCCGAGCCCTCGAGAAAGCCTGGCGCAGAGACCAGACACCAGTCAACATGACCACCCTCAAGCTCGCCACCCGAAAATACCACCAACTGATCCACGCCACCAAGAAAACCGCATTCAAGGACTGTCTGGACAACAACTCCCACAACAGCAAGGAACTCTTCAACATCGTCAAAGAGCTCTCCAACCCCAGCGCCGGAAACAACGACATCACCCCATCGCAAGACCTCTGCAACTCTCTCGCCGCATACTTCCACAGCAAGATCCCAGACATACACAACAGCTTCAGCACACAGCCGACACACCCTACAACCGCAACAACGCCCCCCATCACCACCCTCCGCGCCTGGACCCCGATCAACACCGAGGAGACCATACGCACGATGAACTCCATCCACTCCAGATCTCCAACCGACCCCTGCCCTCACCACGTCTTCAACAAGGCCGACGTCGTCATCGCACCTCATCTCCGGGACACTATCAATACCTCCTTCGACACCGCAACCTTCCCGGAGAGCTGGAAGCATGCCGAACTCAGCGCCCTCCTGAAGAAACCATCAGCCGACCCCACCGACCTCAAAAACTACCGCCCCATCTCGCTCCTCCAGTTTCCTGCCAAAGTCATCGAGAAGACCGTCAACAGACAGCTGGCCGCCTTCCTCGAGACGAATGGATCCCTCGACCCCTCGCAGTCTGGATTCCGGGCCAACCACAGCACCGAGACCGCCCTCATCGCAGCCACTGTCGACATCCGAGCCCTGCTCGACAACGGTGAAACAGCGGCCCTCATCCTCCTGGACCTCTCCGCGGCGTTCGAGACTGTCGGCCACCGCACCCTAGTGCAGCGCCTCAGTAACGTCGGAAACCAAGAGAAGGCCCTGGAATGGATCATCTCCTTCCTCGCTGGAAGGACACAGAGAGTCCGCCTCCCCCCGTTCAGATCAGAAGCCACCGAAGTCATCTGCGGCGTATCACAAGGATCATCACTCAGCCCCACGCTGTTCAACATCTACATGAGCCCCCTTGCGGCCATCGCACGCCAACACAACCTCAACATCATCTCCTATGCCGACGACACCCAGCTGATCCTCTCCCTCACCAACAACCCCGCCACCGCCAGAACCAGCCTACACAAAGGGATGAAAGACGTAGCCGAGTGGATGATGAACAGCCGCCTGAAGCCGAACTCAGATAAGACGGAAGTCCTCATCCTGGGATCGTCACCATGCGCCTGGGGCGACTCCTGGTGGCACCCTGCCCTGGGCAGCGCTCCCAAACCAACGGACCATGCACGCAACCTGGGCTTCATACTGGACTCCTCCCTCTCCATGACCGGACAAGTCAACGCCGTCTCCTCGTCATGTTTCAACATCCTACGCATGCTACGGAAGATCTTCCGATGGATCCCCACCGAAATCAGGAAGACTGTCACCCAGACCCTCGTCACCAGCCGTCTGGACTACGGCAACTCCCTCTACGCCGGAACCACTGCAAAACTCCAGAAAAAACTCCAGCGGATTCAGAACGCCTCAGCACGGCTCATTCTGGACATCCCCCGACACAGCCACATCTCCGCACACCTAAGAAACCTGCACTGGCTTCCCGTCAACAAGAGAATCACGTTCCGACTCCTCACCCACGCACACAAAGCTCTCCATAACCAAGGCCCAAGATACCTCAACGACCGCCTCAACTTCTACACTCCCACCCGCCATCTCCGATCGACCAGCCAAGCCCTCGCCACCGTCCCCCGCATCCGAAGAGCCACAACGGGAGGAAGATCCTTCTCCTACCTGGCCGCCAAGACGTGGAACTCCCTCCCCACCCACCTCCGCCTGACCCAATACCACCTCGCCTTCAGGAAGCAACAAGACCTGGCTGTTCGAGCAATAGCGGACCCCCCCTCCCCAAGCGCCTTGAGACCCTCCGGGTGAGTAGCGCGCTATACAAATGCCTGATTGATTGATTGATTGATATACATCGTTTTCATTTGCTTTTTAATGGGTGTGCCACAATTCATTGAGAAAGTCTTGCTACAGTTTATTTTAAGGTCAAGGCTGAGCATAAACTGGTTAAAAGGTGTTATCAGTTTTTGCAGGGCCATGGGGGTACGGGCCATTAAGACAGCGTCATCTGCATACAAGAGTGCAGGGACAAATCTTTTTCCAATCTGAGGCATATCCCCACACTCTTGCAACAGACGGCTTTCAAGGCCATTTATGTAGATAAGGAATAAAAAGGGGGCCAAAACGCACCCCTGGCGTACACCGCGCCCTATTCCAAAAGGCCTACTACATTCCCCCCCTTTTCCATAACGTACAATAGCAGTGGCTCCTGAATATAACTCCCTTAAAAACTGAATTATCGGCTTTTCTACCCCCAGCCTCAACATCAGGTCCCATAGTTTAGAATGAGACACACAATCGAAAGCCGATGTAAGATCAACAAATGTAAAATACAAACGCTCCCTTTTTATCATAATATATTTCTGCTGGATCATAAATAAATTTAGACCCTGCTCCGTTGTTCCTATACCCTTTTGAAATCTGAATTGTAGGTCGCTTATTACCCCAAACTCCTCTGCCCAGTTTTGTAATTTAGCTAAAATGACTCTACCAAGGATCTTTATTGATGAGTCAAGAAGGGATATTGGCCTATAACAGGCACAATTTTGTCTGTCTCCCTTCTTGTAAATAGGTACAATAATTGATGTAAACCAAGATAGACTCAGTCCCCTTACTAGGGCTGCATTAAAAAGTTGTACAAGCATTGGGCCCCAGATTTCGCTATTGGCCTTGTACAAATCTGCCGGGATCCCATCTGGGCCAGCCGCCTTACTACCCTTTGTGGCTTCCAGACTTGTTAGGACCTCGGGTAAAGTTACCATCAATTTATGTGCCTCCTCTCCTAACTCATCTACCGAGTTTAAACCTGTATCATGGACCTCATCTATGGACATGTAAAAAGTGGAAAAATGCGCAACCCAGTCCTCCTCATTAATCGCGATTTCCAATCGAGCTTTAGTATTTTCATAAGGTAGGGGGGCATTTACCACCCTCCAGAAGGCAGATATATCTTTAGTTTGTGAGGCTGCACATAATTCTTCCCATAACAACCTTTTAATGCATTCCTCCTACCTTTTAGTGCCTGATTATAACTTTTCCTTAGGTTTCTTATCTGAGCAATATCTCGTGGCACCTTCTGTATTGCATGTTTAAGGTCTGTAAGGGCCTTGGTAACCATTGTCAAACCATCTTGTGCCATTCTTGGACCCATTTTTTGACGCTAATTTCAAATTCTCTTTGATAGTGGATGCAATGATATTAAAGTGCTCTATTATGCTTTCAATATCAGAATCTTCGTCCAGACAAGTTTTAAAACTATCGGCACAAGTATTTACCAACTTTTTAAAAAATTCTTCCGGTACCACCTTACTCCACTTGAGAGTATACCCGTTCTGCCTCCCTAGCGCCACGTCTGGTGCAACCTGCGCTAGGGTCAAATCGTTTCGTCGTGCCACAAAAAGGTTCTCAATCTCAAGTATTTGAGGTAAGTAGTCACTCATTGGTGCGTCCAAAATCTTAAAACTACCTATCTTGTGACCATAACCATTTGAGCAGAGGCTAAAGTCAATGGTAGTGGATGCTCCCCTCCCAATAAAAGTTGATACAAAAGGTGTTGGTTGCTGAGTCATTTCATTTACAAAACCCAAGTCATAATCAAACAATAATTCATTCAATAAGTCCCCAGTTTGAGTATGTTTAAAATGTGAGAGGTTAATGTCCTGCTCTAACATTAAACCACAAATGCCTTTTTGTCCTTTTGTGCATAATGGACAATTAAAATCACCCCCCCATAAAATCATTACTTCCTTTTCCTTGCTGTCTTGTTCACATTCTAAATGATTGGCTAACATTTTCAGAATATCCCGAGACATATTACCTGGGATATTATTATAGAAATTTATAATTACAAGATACAGTCCAATTTTGGTATCTATCGCTAATTTATGGTAAAAATCACATTTAGAATAAAAACGTACCTTCTCGTACATTAAACCATTTGAGAGGTATGTGGTTAGACTACCCTTAGGTCTCCCATATGCGCCACCTACTGCTGGGGTACAGAATGCTTTATAGCCATTTACATATATCGGATCTATAGCCCAGGTTTCTTGAAAGGCCATAATGTCCAGGCCATTTGTAACAGTCTCCCAGGAGGGATTGGTAATTTTTGGTTTCAAACCTGCCACATTCCAAAACCTCATGGTACATATGTCTTTATTTAGGTCCATACCACCATTATCTATTTCCCTCCCCTCATTTACAGATTTATTGTTTCTGGGGGTATTAATAAGTGCAATGGTTTGCTTTCCATTATTCCTGGTATCTACTCTATTACATTTTTTATTCTTCTTCCCCAAGGTATTAATCACATTTGTGGTATCATTTTTATTCGGTGTTTTTTTCCACTTTCCTTCCTTGTACTGATATCAAGGGGTGACTGATTTCCACTACTATCCATTGGCTTACTAAGGGTGGATACGGATAAGGGGGACTGTAGGGCCTCATTGTGTTCTGGATGTCAGTCCACAGCCTCCAATTCGCTAAACCGATTGAAGCAGGGGATGGTAAATGGAACATATTGCGGATCCATCCATTCTGCATGTCAGTATCGGTCGGCGTAATGTGATCTCCTCCCCACCCTTCGCTGAATTGAAGTCCAGCCATCGTTTACCCCCTCTCCCCATGTATTTTGAGTTGGATCCCCAAGCATTTCATGACCCCCCCCGAGGATGATTTGAACCCCTCCTCCAGCTCCATCTATTATCCGAGGGCTGAGCTGGCATGTAGAAAAAAGAGAGTGGTCTTGCCACAATTGTGACTCCATTATTTCTCTTTGCCCCCAGACAAATATGATCCACTGTTCTAGGATCTTCAAAGGTTACCACCACACAATCTCCTTGAATTCTCTTTTGGGTTTTTCCCACCCAAGGAACCCTCCGCACCATTAAGACATTACTAGTTATGGTTGGTGGAAGGGGGTGATTGGAATTTAACCAGTGAAACACCTTATTTTTAAGTGTCCAAAATGATTCCGTGGCCTGGGAAGCCAATTCAGGAACCCCAGTTAGGATTACCACGTATGGGCATGCATCTGGTGGTAAATTGATCCCTCTACGTTTTTCAGTCCTATCTTGTAAAAGTTTATCAGGACTGTGGGTGGGGACATTTAAGGTGTCTGGTTTGTTTGTGTTAACCTCAGTAGTTGCAGTAGATTTAACTGAATTTTTACTTGTCACAGGAGGGCAAGGGTTTAGCAGTGGTGTTTTGGGAGCTGGTTTTATAGCTTCAACTAAGGGTTTATTTATTATTTGTGGTTTATTTACAGGCAGGGTTAAGTGGGCTACTTTTTTGGTCTGGGTCGAACGCAGGGCTTCTAAATCCTTATGTAGGACGTTTAGTTGGGTTTCTATTACCAGGAGCTTATTTTCCAGAGGAGTCAACAAGGATTTAATAAGAGTTTTTAGTGCCGATATAAACAGATCTTCCCTTTCTATACTGATGGCTGTACTATTGGGTGTAGTGCTGTTATAAAAAATATCAGCCAGAGTGTCATCTAAGATGGAATCATCAATAGTCAAGGGCATTATCAGAGGGCCAACTACTTCTTTCCCTGTGTCCACTTTGGAAGCTCCCCTCACTTGTTCTTTACTATTATCGGCTCCCAATTTATGCACAGTTGCCGATTTTATCTTCTTGGAGGTGGTAATATTGTTTTTAGTATGCCTATTCTTTGGAATTGCTCCCTCCCTTTTCCCTTGCGACTCAATATTACTACTTTCCGCCTGGGGGTCTATTTGTGTGGTAATCAGGATGTTCCCCGATGGTACCAGGTACTGAGAATCAGAGGTAACAGAATCCCGGAGTGCCGGCTAGGTAGACGTGTTGTTATGGACCTCTACATATGTCTGCAAAGGGGTAATGTTGCTTACTATTTTTTCCGGGCTACGGCCTCCGCAATGTGGCCCATAGATGACCTCTTTGCAAAAACTAGATCCAGGGATACCCTTCTCTCCATTAGCACAATTCCCTGATCTATCAATGTATTTGTACGTACTATAAAGTCATCGAGGGTCCCTTTCAGCTTTGCCCCTCCAGCTGCAGTCTTACTTCTAGTTTCACGAGCCATTGCACAGGAGGGGATTGATCTATAATCGCAATTTTATAGCCAAGCTCAAGTTATCGTAAAGAACAAAATGAGCTAACCTGTATATTATAGATGAATGCTTACAAGTCCAGGGTGAATCAGCAGAGAATTGAACAGTTACAGGCCCAGCCCGGCCTCCTCCGGCCTCTGACGGGCTCAGCCCGGCGACCGCCCGCGCGCGTCCCGCGTGGCGGTACAAGCGACGCCCTTTTCAAGCGCCTCCGGGCGCGTTTAGGGGCGTGGCCAGCTGAGGGCTCCTGGGAGTTGTAGTACCGCGTTCCCCCCGCTCTACGGCTGCGCCTGATGACCTGCGGCGCTTGCGGCGGGGGGAACGGCAACAGGTCAGCAGAACAGCGTGGCGTCCAAACCGAGTCCCGTCCCAAGTAGCAGGAAGGCAGGGGGCTCGTCGAGCGTTGTGCAGGTCAGAGCAAGGTCCGCAGCGTCCGGTGAGTTAAACTACTGGCAACCCACTTGCCAGTACGAGCGACGCCCTTTTCAAGCGCCTCCGGGCGCGTTTAGGGGCTTGGCCAGCTGAGGGCTCCTGGGAGTTGTAGTACCGCGTTCTCCCTGCTCTGCGGCTGCGCCTGATGACCTGCGGCGCTTGCGGCGGGGGGGAACGGCAACAGGGCAGCAGAACAGCGTGGCGTCCAAACCGAGTCCCGTCCCAAGTAGCAGGAAGGCAGGGGGCTCGTCGAGCGTTGTGCAGGTCAGAGCAAGGTCCGCAGCGTCCGGTGAGTTAAACTACTGGCGACTCAAGACTGGACTGATTTTGTTGATTGTGCCACTAAGGCTCTGGAGGGTTGGTTGCAGGGAAGTAAAGTTTCAGATTATACAGGATTGTACAATCTTGTAATGAGAGAGCAGATCCTTAATAACTGTACAAACCAGCTGTTTCATCAACACCTTGTAGACTCTGATCTGACCTCTCCCCAAGAATTGGGAAAGAAGGCAGACAAATGGGTCAGGACAAGGGTTAAGCAGAAACCCCAGAACCAAGAACGTGATCAGAAGAAAGCAGACCAAAAGGGTGGAGATAAGAAAGAAAAAGACCAGAAGTCTTCTACAGGCCCCCAAAATAGTAATAAGGAGGGTGGTTCCCAAAATGGTAACAAGAAAAAGAAGAATGATGGCCCAAAGAAACCTTAGTGCAACTTTTGCAAGTCCACTTCTCATTGGGGAAGTGAATGCACTAAGAGAAACCCAGTTGCTACCACTGCAGTCCCTAAGACACCTGCACCCCCTAGTACAGTTAGCAGTGGTAGTGCACAACCCAAGGGGATAGTAGGGTTAACCCTGGGATCTGAGGTGGAGACTGGCTTAGTCAGGATCCCTACTCAGGCAGTTCTGATCTGTGAGGGGGACATAGCCATGTCCTCTACTATGAGTCCTAGTAACCTGGGCAAGTACAGGCAGACGCCTTTAATTAATGAGAAACTGGCTCAGGCCTACAGGGAAACTTGTGCCAGTGTCACTATGGTGACACCTAACTTTGTGGACCCTGAACAGATGATACTAGGTGAGAACTACCTAGTGACCAATGCTAGCAATGCCACTACTACCCATAGTGTGGCTGTTGTTCATTTCTCCTGGGGAGGGGTAACTGGCCTCAAAAGAGTTGTTGTTAGTGCAGACCTTCCAGTTGACTGTTTGTTGGGAAATGATCTGGAGGAATCATTATGGTCAGAAGTGGAGTACAGGACTCATGCAGAAATGCTAGGGATTTCAGCACACATCCTTGCTGTAACCAGGCCCCAGGCCAAGAAGTGCCTACCTGAACCTGTGGTGGATCTTGAAACAATAGACCAACCACAACCCAAGAGAAGTAGCAAGAGGGTCAAGGCAGAACCTTCCCACTTGCCCCAGGTTGAGGATCAGATCTCACAGGAGGGTGATTCTGTGATCCGAGAGGAGACTGTCTCTGAAGAGCTTGAACCTGATCAGGTTGAGTTTCTGGGGACAGGGGGACCCTCAAGGGCAGACCTGGCGCAGGCTCAGTTGACTTGCCCTTCACTTGAACCCCTCAGACAGCAAGCTGCTGCTGAGCCTGCAGGGAATGCTCAAGGTACCCATAAAGTATATTGGGATGAGGGGCTCCTTTATTCAGAGGCTAGAGACCCCAAGCCTGGTGCAACCAGGAGGTTGGTCATACCTCTGCAATTTAGGGGCTTCCTTCTAACCTTGGCCCATGATATTCCCCTTGCAGGACACTTAGGCCAGAACAAGACTTGGGACAGGCTTGTCCCTCACTTTCACTGGCCTCATATGTCAGAAGATGCCAAGGAGTTTTGTTGCTCCTGTGTCACCTGCCAAGCCAGTGGCAAATCAGGTGGCACCACAAAGGCCCCCCTTATACCTCTACCTGTGGTGGGGGTGCCCTTTGAGAGAGTTGGGATTGACATTGTTGGACCAATGGGTCCCCAAACAGCATCTGGGCACAGATTTATCCTGGTGGTAGTGGATCATGCCACCAGGTACCCAGAGGCAATTCCCCTGAGGACCACAACAGCTCCTGTTGTGGCAAGGGCCCTACTTGGAGTTTTCTCCAGAGTGGGCTTTCCAAAGGAGGTACTTTCAGACAGAGGTACAAACTTTATGTCTGGATACTTAAAGGCAATGTGGAAGGAGTGTGGAGTGAACTGCAAGTTCACCACACCCTATCACCCACAGTGCAATGGGCTTGTGTAGAGATTCAACAAGACCCTCAAGGGAATGATAACAGGATTACCTGAAAAGCTCAGGCGTAGATGGGACATCCTTTCACCCTGCTTACTCTTTGCTTACAGAGAGGTCCCACAGAAGGGGGTTGGCTACAGCCCTTTTGAACTTTTGTTTGGCCACCCTGTGAGGGGTCCATTCTGTCTTGTGAGGGAAGGATGGGAGTTACCTCTCAAAAAGCCTAAACTTGATATTGTGGACTATGTACTTGGTCTCCGCTCCAGGATGGCTGAGTACATGGAGAAAGCATCCAAAAACCTGGAGGCCAGCCAAGAATTACAGAAAGCTTGGCATGACCAAAAGGCTGTTCTGACTGAGTACCAGCCAGGACAGAAGGTGTGGGTGTTGGAGCCAGTGGCCCCAGCAGCTCTCCAGGACAAATGGTCTGGACCCTACCCCATACTTGAAAAGAAGGGAGAGGTCACCTACTTGGTGGACCTTGAAACCCCTAGGAGCCCCCACAGGGTGCTCCATGTAAACAGGTTGAAAGCATTTGTTGACAGGGAAAGCATGGGTTTACTCATGGCTACAGATGGGGATCAGGAGGAAGAAAGTGACCCTCTCCCAGACCTGCTTTCCCAAAACCCTGATGATGGCTCAGTGGATGGAGTAGCCTTGGCAGGCAGCCTCACTGACCAACAACAGATGGACTGCAGACAGGTTTTGCAGGCCCATAGACACATGTTTTCACTTACACACAGTCAGACTAACTGGTGCACCCATGAGGTGGACACTGGTGACAGTCTACCTGTGAAGAATAAGATCTACAGGCAACCTGACCATGTCAGGGATTGTATAAAGGCTGAGGTGCAGAAAATGTTAGAACTTGGAGTGGTTGAGCCATCAGAGAGCCCCTGGGCCAGCCCAGTAGTCCTTGTGCCCAAACCTCATACCAAAGATGGAAAGAGAGAAACGGGATTTTGTGTGGACTATAGAGGTCTCAATGCTGTCACTAGGACAGATGCTCATCCCATTCCAACGGCAGATGAGCTCATTGATAAATTGGCTTCTGCCAAATATCTGAGCACATTTGACTAGGACAGCTGGCTATTGGCAAATCAGGTTAGCTGAGGCGTCTAAGGCCAAAACAGCATTCTCTAACCCCAGTGGACATTACCAGTTTGTGGTGATGCCCTTTGGTTTGAAGAATGCACCTGCCACCTTCCAAAGGTTGGTGAATCAAGTCCTTTCTGGGTTGGATGACTTTTGCGCAGCATATCTAGATGGTATTGCTGTCTTTAGCTCTACCTGGGAGGATCACCTGATCCACCTGAAGAAGGTTCTGGAGGCCCTGCAAAAGGCAGGCCTGACTATCAAGGCTACCAAGTGCCAGATAGGGCAGAGCAAGGTTGTGTACTTGGGCCACCTAGTAGGTGGGGGTCAAGTTCAACCATTGGAGAGCAAGATCCAGGCCATACAGGACTGGGCTCCTCCAACTACCCAGACACAAGTCAGAGCCTTCTTGGGCCTGACTGGGTATTACAGGAAATTTGTAAAGAACTATGGGTCCATTGTGACACCATTGAATGATCTGACATCCAAGAAGATGCCCAAAAAGGTTCATTGTACAGTTAGCTGTCAAAAGGCATTTGATGACCTGAAGAAGGCCATGTGCTCTGCACCAATCCTTAAGAGTCCTGACTAATCCAAACAGTTCATTGTTCAAACAGATGCTTCTGAGTTGGAGGTGAGAGTTGTGCTTTCACAACTTAATGTAGATGGTCAAGACCAGCCCATTGCTTTCATTAGCAGGAGGCTGACTCCCAGAGAGAAACGTTGGTCAGCCATTGAGAGGGAGGCCTTTGCTGTGGTTTGGGCCCTGAAGAAGCTGAGGCCATACTTGTTTGGTACTCACTTCCTAATTCAGACAGACCATAAGCCCCTCTTGTGGCTTAATCAGATGAAGGGTGAAAACCCCAAACTGCTCAGGTGGTCCATTTCCCTACAGGGGATGGACTTTACAATGCAGCACCGCCCAGGGACTGACCATGGTAATGCAGATGGTCTCTCCAGGTACTTCCACTTAGAACATGAAGACTTATCTGGTCAAGGTTAAGTTTAATGTCCCTGCGTTTGGGGGGGGGGGGGGTTGTGTAGGAGAGTAGGGTCTGCTATCCTATGGTCACCCCAATTTTTGCTTTTTGCTTCACTGGTTTTCGACTTAATGTGGCTATGGGCCTGCTAATCAGACCCACAGCCTGCTGTTCTCTCTCTAAATTCACAGACATGTACTTTAGGTACATCACCAATTTGGTACAGGACACCTTGTCAGCCCCTGTACAGTGCACTATCGGTGCCCAGGGCATAGGTGCATCCAAGGCCTACCAGGGGCTGCAGCATATCTTTTGCCACCCCTGGCGGGTACTTAAATCGACACAACTGGCTGTTCACACAGCTGGGGCAAGGTGGTGTACCCACCCCTTGCTTAGATATAGTATACCTATGTCTAAACCTATATCTAGACACATATATACCTATCAGTCACTCCTATGGCAGGCCTTAACAATCCTGGAGGCAGAGTGCTTGGTTTTATGTGAGATGGTGCTCTAGCATGAGCTGAGCGTGTCTGCAGCTTTCGGAACCATTTCCTTATAGCTGTTCTAGTGATACTGCCATACCATATACTCTTAAGTGCATTATAATCCTTACGGTTATTGCAACTCCGGTTTGGCTTTATCAAAACATGTCTTGTTTGGTGTCATACAACGTGGAATACTACCCCCTCACCAGTTCTGACGACGGGGGCAGCATCCCACCCCTCTAGGAGGAGAAGACATGTTACTTACTGCAAATGCGGTTAATCCTAACCAGAGCCCCAGCATCACAAAATGGATGCCACAGACACGAGTCTGGCCTCCTGCTGCTGACTGAAATTCGATTCAAAAAGGGGTGTGGTGATGGACAGAGTATCTGAATTAAGCAGAACACTCCTACCCAGTCAAAAGATCAGGGCTTGATCCATCACCGTTTTTTAGCTCACTGCACCATCCCAGTTCAGAACCTGGCTGCATGCAAATTAGTCTGTCCCTGGCCCAGTGCATCATGGGAACAGGGCAGACCAAACTACCAAGCCAATTCTTTACTGGAAAGGAAACAAGCATCTGGGGACCGGTTTCTGGCATTACAGCCGTCTTCGGCCCGGCTTGCTTGAATCCTGATGGTGCAGTGAGCAAGGGACTCACATCTGAGCATACCCTTCCACACTTGTGGTGGCCAAAACGATTCAAAAAGGGGGGTGGTGATGGACAGAGTATCTGAATTAAGCAGAACACTCCTACCCAGTCAAAAGATCAGGGCTTGATCCATCACCGTTTTTTAGCTCACTGCACCATCCCAGTTCAGAACCTGGCTACATGCAAATTAGTCTGTCCCTGGCCCAGTGCATCATGGGAACAGGGCAGACCAAACTACCAAGCCAATTCTTTACTGGAAAGGAAACAAGCTTCTGGGGACCGGTTTCTGGCATTACAGCCGTCTTCGGCCCGGCTTGCTTGAATCCTGATGGTGCAGTGAGCAAGGGACTCACATCTGAGCATACCCTTCCACACTTGTGGTGGCCAAAACGATTCAAAAAGGGGGGTGGTGATGGACAGAGTATCTGAATTAAGCAGAACACTCCTACCCAGTCAAAAGATCAGGGCTTGATCCATCACCGTTTTTTAGCTCACTGCACCATCCCAGTTCAGAACCTGGCTACATGCAAATTAGTCTGTCCCTGGCCCAGTGCATCATGGGAACAGGGCAGACCAAACTACCAAGCCAATTCTTTACTGGAAAGGAAACAAGCTTCTGGGGACCGGTTTCTGGCATTACAGCCGTTTTCGGCCCAGCTTGCTTGAATCCTGATGGTGCAGTGAGCAAGGGACTCACATCTGAGCATACCCTTCCACACTTGTGGTGGCCAAAACGATTCAAAAAGGGGGGTGGTGATGGACAGAGTATCTGAATTAAGCAGAACACTCCTACCCAGTCAAAAGATCAGGGCTCGATCCATCACCGTTTTTTAGCTCACTGCACCATCCCAGTTCAGAACCTGGCTGCATGCAAATTAGTCTGTCCCTGGCCCAGTGCATCATGGGAACAGGGCAGACCAAACTACCAAGCCAATTCTTTACTGGAAAGGAAACAAGCATCTGGGGACCGGTTTCTGGCATTACAGCCGTCTTCGGCCCGGCTTGCTTGAATCCTGATGGTGCAGTGAGCAAGGGACTCACATCTGAGCATACCCTTCCACACTTGTGGTGGCCAAAACGATTCAAAAAGGGGGGTGGTGATGGACAGAGTATCTGAATTAAGCAGAACACTCCTACCCAGTCAAAAGATCAGGGCTTGATCCATCACCGTTTTTTAGCTCACTGCACCATCCCAGTTCAGAACCTGGCTACATGCAAATTAGTCTGTCCCTGGCCCAGTGCATCATGGGAACAGGGCAGACCAAACTACCAAGCCAATTCTTTACTGGAAACTAAACAAGCTTCTGGGGACCGGTTTCTGGCATTACAGCCGTCTTCGGCCCGGCTTGCTTGAATCCTGATGGTGCAGTGAGCAAGGGACTCACATCTGAGCATACCCTTCCACACTTGTGGTGGCCAAAACGATTCAAAAAGGGGGGTGGTGATGGACAGAGTATCTGAATTAAGCAGAACACTCCTACCCAGTCAAAAGATCAGGGCTTGATCCATCACCGTTTTTTAGCTCACTGCACCATCCCAGTTCAGAACCTGGCTACATGCAAATTAGTCTGTCCCTGGCCCAGTGCATCATGGGAACAGGGCAGACCAAACTACCAAGCCAATTCTTTACTGGAAAGGAAACAAGCTTCTGGGGACCGGTTTCTGGCATTACAGCCGTCTTCGGCCCGGCTTGCTTGAATCCTGATGGTGCAGTGAGCAAGGGACTCACATCTGAGCATACCCTTCCACACTTTTGGTGGCCAAAACGATTCAAAAAGGGGGGTGGTGATGGACAGAGTATCTGAATTAAGCAGAACACTCCTACCCAGTCAAAAGATCAGGGCTTGATCCATCACCGTTTTTTAGCTCACTGCACCATCCCAGTTCAGAACCTGGCTACATGCAAATTAGTCTGTCCCTGGCCCAGTGCATCATGGGAACAGGGCAGACCAAACTACCAAGCCAATTCTTTACTGGAAAGGAAACAAGCTGACTGAAATTCGGCAGAGGAGGCTTGATCAAAGGATCTCGGTGTCACACCACCCCAGACAGGAGATAGTGGATTGTAGCAGGGAGGGTTGAAAGAAACTAGACACTGCCTGGGGCGCACAAGGTGTCCCTGGGCAGATTCCAGTCAAACCGGTTCTGGGGCCATCCTGCCCCAGTCCTGGCAGCAAACTGGACAAAGGAAAAGGGGTGTAACCACCCCCTTCCCAGGTCCCACTCATAGGAGGGACCTAGCAGGTAATCCAGCCCCCAGATTTGGAATATAGGTGGGAGCAGTGCCAATGCACATCAGATTATCCTGACTGAAACTTATGAAACGAAACTCTGGACCCTTCGACATCCCACTCGACGTGGAAGACTGAAGAATCTCCCTTGTGGTCAAGGAGTGACCACCCTGTGCAAACAGGCACCATCCAGCACCTCGATGTTTGCTTTGTTGCAGTTCCTGCCGGATCTCGAGCAACAGTGATCAACAAGAGCCAGCTTTCCTGCCTTCCAACAGCCCGATCCACAGTCAATGCAGAGCTGAGACCCGTGGAGGTGACCTGAAGCGTGGGAGTGGCCATCTTGGAAAAACTACGAAGCGCTGACCGTGCAGCACCCGAGGCTCCCTCGAAGCTGTGCATTAGAGTTTGAGAAGCTCCAGCCTAGATCAGCTTTTGCACTAAAGCTCACTCCTCCACACTCGACGAGTGCTGCGTGGGGCCCTTTTGCATTTTCCTGCTCGACGCATTGGTCCGGTCGCTTGCCCGTTGGTTAGTGGCCCCAGAACTGACGAATCTAGGAATTTACACAGCTGGTCTGGTTGCTCCAGACTGGCCCTCGTTCCCCTGAAGAGGAGCACCCGCTCTGACTTTGCTGGTCCGAGTAGTAAGCGATCTTCGAATCCTGCGTGGGTTGCCTTTGCCAAGGCTTGTTGACTCCGATCCGGAAGCTGACACCGCCGACAGCGAGAGCCTTTGTGGAACAGTTCGTGATCCACTCCAGGACATCCTCGGTGCTCCAGAGTCCACGTGGCAGTGGAGACAAGCTTCATGACATCGACCTGATTGCGCCCGACATTGTCTGGTTCCTTCCTGGTCACTGGCTAGTGACCCAGACTCTGTCCCCTCTGCTTTCAGTTACTCTACAACTTCGATCCACCCTTGGATTGCACCGGACACTTCTCTTCTGGACTCCTGCAGCATCTTCATCTCCAGGCACCCTAGATCTTCTTGACGAAACCCGACACATCTTTGCACCTGTGCACCCGCTTCCTGTGGGTGAGGTAACTCTTGAACGCCGGTGCTCCTGTAGTGGTTTACACCTCTAGTGTCTAAGTCTAAAGTTTTGTCCTTCTAGTCCAGTCGGAAGACTCTTAAAACTGTAACTCGATAACTTTTACGCACCATTGACTTTGCATTGGTGCATGCGTGTGCTTTAGGCACTGCACCCGAATCCCGCGGGCTACTCCCATCCTAACTGTTGTTAGTCCAGTGTAGTCCCAGCGATTCCCAAGGCCCTAGGCCTTACCACTGATCGATTAGTGATTGTTATACCACTTTTTTTATATATGGTTTGAGTGGCCACCGGCCTCATCCATAAACGTGCAACTTTCATATGTTATATTGTGCTTTTGTTTAAACGCTTGTGCTTCATTGCTCATAAAGAGTAGTGGGGATTATTCTGAGAATAAATACATATATTTTTATAATATATAACTTGTGTGGTTTCCTTTCATTTGATATTACAGAATTGCATATGGTAAAACAGCTGGCTTCACATGCCCTCTTGAGTTAAACCTTCAAGGCTGCTTAGTCCATGCTACCCCTAGGATAGCTTGTCTATAAGGTTGACTTACAACCATCACCATAAGGGATTGTTTGGACTGATACAAGGTGCCCACTGAACTGTGGACATCATATACCAGGCCAACTTCTCACAGCTTCGTCTTAAATTTGGCTTAATTATGCAAACTATTGTAAGGGAGGGAGCCTTCATCAAACTCTGTTATGAGCTAAAGGAAGCTAGCAGTGAGATGCTAAATTTCAATCTATGGACTTAAATTAAGGGAAAGACCCACTCCCCTGCTAAAGACTACCTTGTAAGCTCCCTGGCATCACTAGACTTAACTGAGCGATGGGGGACCTTTGCCACCCACTCACAGACTAAGTCTATGGTCAAACTCTGTTATAAGCTAAAGGAAGCTAGCAGTGAGATGCTAAATTTCAATGTATGGACTTAAATTAAGGGAAAGACCCACTCCCCTGCTAAAGACTACCTTGTAAGTTCCCTAGCATCACTAGACTCAACTGAGCAATGGGGGACCTTTGCCACCTACTCACAGACTAAGTCTATGGTCAACAAGTGTGTCAGACCCCGCTCATTGCTTACAGACAAATCAACATTTGCACAGAGATGACACGCCTAGCTCGCATTGGGGTCTTACAATAGGCTAGCGCCTCAGCCATACCTGGCCATGGCCATGAAGGCCCAACCTAAAAAAGTCTTCATGAGGTTTTGATGGGGCTGCCACCCTCACTTCCATATCTACCCCATGGAAGCAAACTAACATGACAGGGCTTTGCCGGCTATGTGGAAAAGCTCAAGAAACTTTGGTCCATCAGATCTGCATTTGTATAAAGCCACCATAAACGATCTAAGAGCAATCCTAAGACCACCCTGGAACCAGAGAGGGCTGCGCCGCTGTATGCCTGCGATTTTAGTCAGTTTTAACGGAACAGATATGCAGCTCAGCTGCAGGCTTACAAAATACCTGATTAGGCTTGAGCTGAAAATTCCAAGGCCCAGAACAAGCACCTTTCACAGCCAGTAAAGCTGTGGCATTGTACAACTAGTAGCAGCTCAGGACAGTAGTCTGGGACAGCAGCAGAGTTCTCTGGAATGGGGTACATCGCCCATTTAAGGCGCCCCATATTTTAGCATCATTTTCTCCTCATCTTTTATCATGTTTTTGTATAGTTCTTATCTCAAGCAGTATTATGCTATTTTTCGGGTGAAGGTTTCTAAAAGCACTCCGAGATAAGGTTTTAACTAACTAAACTTGAAACTGGATGAATTCCAACTGTCTCCAGTTAAACACCAAGAAGACGGAGATTATGGTGGTTGGTAAACAGGTGGCTTTGTGGGGCGACAAATGGTGGCCTTCGGATCTGGGTGTGACTCCCCTCCCAGCGTCAGAGATAAAAAACTTGGGGGTGTGGCTTGATCCTTCTCTTAGCTTCATCTGTCATACCAAGAAGGTGGCGGCTTCTTGCTATGGCATTATTAGAGGACTTAAACCCATCCTCAAATTCTTTGATGCACCCACAAGACAACTGGTGGTCCAGGCATCAGTGCTGTCCAGGCTGGACTACGCCAGCTCACTACTGGCGGGGGTTAACCAGTCAGAACTTTCTCGACTGCAGCGGGTTCAAAACGCTGCGGCCCGACTGGTGACAGGTCTGCCTAGGCGATGCTGGGTGTCCAAAACCCCGCGCTCTCTCCACTGGCTCCCTGTGCAGCAGAGGATTAAATTCAAGGTTCTTTGCCTTGCATTTAAAATCCTCAAGGGTACATCCCCACAAATCCTGGAGAATCTGTTGATTCCTTATGTCCCCTCCCGCACTCTCAGATCTCTAGGCCAGAACTTAGCAGTGGTCCCGCGTTTTAAACTGAGCAGAGTTGGTGGCCGCTCCTTCCGAGTCCTGGCGGCGAGCTGGTGGAATTCTCTTCCTCTGCAAATCCGGGCCATCGACGAGCTCCTTCAGTTTAGACGGGCCATCAAGACCTTTTTATTTGTTTAGCCCCTCTGTGGTGTCTCTTTTTCCCTCTGCTTTCCTTTTAGTGCTGTGTTGTGTTTACCTTTTCAAAGCGCCAGGACGCCCCTTTGCTGGGGCAGCTGTGCGCGGTACAAATAACATAACATAACATAACATAACATAACTACACAGAAATAGGTTACGTTGGTTACTTCCACAGTCCCTAAAAAGGAATATTTCTGTATGTGAAGAACATCTGATGTAGGAAATGGAGGGGTTTATCTAACATATAAATAAAGTGTGCTATTACCTTAGATCTGTCAGTATGTTTAATGACAGGCAGCGACTGAAGCAGTCAATATTTATTTACAGTTTCTGCTATGGTGGAGGAGAATCGCCCCACTACTTTCTCGCAGTGTGAGAAGCTAAAACAAAGAATGGTAATAACTTTTAGTTATTACCATTTTATGTTTCTTTTGAGGGCCAGCGGGCTGGGCTGCTCTGCTTACGGAGCAGGGCAGGGGAGGAGTGGTCTGCCCACTCCTGTGTGCACAATGACTGTTTGGTCAGCCCTCTTGGGCCGCCCAAACCAGTCATGCACACTTTCCCCTTCTCCATGCAGGCAGCATTGCAGCCTGCATGAGGAACATGCCCACCCCTCCTGCCCCTGGCTGAGTGCCGTGTCACGGCGCTCTGACCAATCACATCGCTCTACTGCAGCGTTGTGATTGGCTTAGGGGAGGGAGGCTTGCTGCCTGTTTCCTGTTCCTGTCAAACGCAGGAGAGCAGGAGCAGAGAAGAAGTGTGACCCAGCCGAAAGGTACTTTTTTTTTATTATGACCCCCAAGTGACCCCCTCCCCCGTGACCCCCCTCCATCCCGCGACCACCAGTGCCCGCTGCCCCCACCCGCGAGGCATGTTGGCGCAACTGAAACAGAATGCCTTTCCAGCTAAAAATTCTTAACGTCGACAGTCATTGCTAACCTTGTTAGATGTGTTTAAGTTACACAGAAAACATTATGGGCCTGATTCACAAAGGTAAACTTCCACTTTTGTATAAGTTTCTGTTTGTTTTGGAGTTTATGAACTCCGATTTAATAGAAAGCATACGAGTTCTCCGTCATGACTGTGGTGCCTACGCCGACGTAAACTTACTATTAAATCAGAGTTTGTGAATTCCAAAACAAATGTAAACCTACACAAAAGTGAAAGTTTACTGTGTGAATCAGGCCCTATATGAGCAAAACTTTCTTCACTGTTCCTGAAGGAGGAGGCAGAAGAAAGGTTCCTAGTATTTATTTAAGAGGTTAGGATAGAGTGGGGAAATTAACAAATAAACCCTAAGGTGATGATTTCATTATACAATTAAATAAGCACTGGCAATGCCAATAGGTGTGGCTTTAAAGGAATGCTTTATGGTAATTTGAAGAAGCACTACAAATAGATAGTATGGGAATTGATATATATTTGTGTGGAAGCAAAGAACTGTAGAATAATATTGGTGTAGCTTATAGGGTCAGATGACAGTTTGACTGGCAAGCCAGACCTAAACATTTGTGTAGTTTATTGAGTGCTCCTTCCCTTCTGCGCTGCTGCCAGAAAAAACACCATAAATTATGTAGGGCCATATTATCGAAAAAGGGCGATACATTAGTGCCGCTTTTATCTGCAGGAAACTGCCGATAAAGCGGCGATAATGGGCTTGATAATATGAACTTGTGAATTCCCATAGAAGCCCAGGTTAACACCAGAACCTGTGCTTCTATGGGAATTCTCAAGGGCGTATTATCAAGCCCACTATCGCCGCTTTAGCGGTAGTTTTCTGCCGATAAAAGCGGCGATATGTATCGCCCTTTCTTGATAATATGGCCTGTATTTCTCTAAGACCCTTCAACAGTATTACGTCAGGTGTGTGCCCTGAAAGTTCAAGCTGAAGAAGCAGGATAAACAAAATCATCACAGCGGTGAGGGGGACAATCACTTTATTTGTGGACGCACACAACTTCTGCCCAGTCAAAACATGAACTTCTGGCTCCCAACAAGCCCCACTCTAGTGATACTCACATATTTGTCTGGTGACAGTTGGGCTGTCAAGACAGACCATAAAACATATATAATATATGACTGCATATACCATGCACAATCATAGGATAGACTGTTAAAATCTGATGAAAAGTTCAGGTAGACTAAGCTGTGGATCAGCCAAAAGATTTAAAACATCTCTCCTGCATCTTATACAGAGGACACCATCATAACAATAAAAAATGAGAGGCTAGTGTCTAGAAATATGATTGATGTGGTAGAGGCACAAAGATGACGAAGATACATCAGAAACATAGGGCCTGATTTACGACAAAGTAACGTAGCGCGGTGTCGCAAGCCATTAGGCTGTCACACACTGCGTTACTTTGGAAGCAAAAGGATGCGTCATATCTGCAACGATATGATGGATCCCTTTGCTCTCCTCTGCGTTGGCGTACAATTGGCTGCCATTTGCCAGCACAGGCTCCCTTGCATCATGGTGCAAGATGCCTGCGGTACGGAGTGATTGTTTTTGCAGGAAGGTACACCTTCCTACACAAAAATAATCACAAGAGGTGTTTTCCTCTTTCTATGTGTGTTGAAGAATGCAACATGCATAGAAAGAGGAAAAAATAGGGAGAAATGAAAAGAATTTTCCTCGTTGCACCTCCCTACAGCTCCCCTAGGGAGGCGTAGCATTCGGACACATTTCCAGGTTTACAATTTCTCATAAATTTGGAAATATGGCAAGAGTCCATGGGTCTTGCGTGGGAAGACTCACAGCAACACCCATGGCATGTCCCTTTCATGCAAAGTGATGTGTGATAAGGGGTCATATTTACAAGTCCACGAAAAGCCACACAAGGTGGCTTTACGTGGCCTTGTAAATATGTGGCAGCCATTTGCGCCGCCGATGCGTCACAAAAAAGACGTTCCGGCAGCCAAGGGGCTTGTAAATATGCCCCATAAGTTACTGTCACAGTTTGTAAGTTAAGGTCCTTGATTGCTGATTCTGTTTGGATAAACTGGCACCTAACAGTAAAATATATCAAAATAAAACTTGTCAATTAAGAATGCACTTTTTTCACAAAGTGGCTTATTGGACTTCTGCGTCAAAAGATTATATGACTGCTACCTTCAAGCCTTTTCATATTTATTTATGGCTATATTTGCTTTTGTTGTATTGGATTAAATATTTCTCTATCCTTAGTGTGAACTTTTTAATCAAGTAGATTTGTTTCTTTCAATGTCTGTATTTTTGCTTTTTGTCATCACTGTAACAGCAGTATATCTCGGTACAAGCCAATAAAAAAGAAAGGGCATATACTTACCTAGTTCCTGTTCGAGATCACAGGCTGATCTTCCTGAGGAAAGAAAAAACAGATAATTTCAGACTGCTTATCTGCAGGCGAATTACAGAGAAGGGTTGAGCATGGAAATGAAACTATGGGCAATATGTCTTCCATGAGAGTACAATGACACCTTTCTTTGTCATACCCAAAATTAGCCTACTGCACTTTAAAGGTGGTATTTATCGAGCTGATATATAAGGATACCAGGGGGTCTGTTATTTATCAGGTGCGATAAATAGCACCTATTACAAGTTTGTTTGGAATAACGTGCAGAATTTGGGGCCATATTATCAAGAAAAGGCAATACATTATCGCCGCTTTTATCGGCAGGAGACTATCTCCGCTTTAGTGGCAGTTTCCTGCCGATAAAAGCGGCGATAATGTATCCCCCTTTCTTGATAATATGGCCCTTGGTGTTTAAAGCAATAAAATCTGCATGATATGGTGAATACTGTACACTTTTCCCCTGTTACATTTCGAAAGGTTTGACCTGATGAGATTTAATGAAGGTGTTTAAAGCATCAGATAATTATTGGATGCATTAAATACAACCAAATAGGGGTTTACGCAGGGAGTTGGAAAACAATGACCCACTCGTAATCAGGCCCCTAGGCCTCGATTATAAGTTTGGTGGTAAACCCCAACAACCTTGCACATAGGGTGAATAACGATTACAAGGGGTTCGCTAAATAGCACATGTGTTAGACAACACTGATTATGAGTTTTTACTGTGTGCCATGGAATTGTTATTTAGAACTTGTATCAAATACCAAATGTGTGTTATTTAGAGCATGTACTAAATACAGTACCTGAAAAATAGCACATGCACAAAATGATCAGGAAGTGCCTATTGAATGTTCCTGGAGTGAGGAAATTAGGGGCATATTACCAAGGAATAGCGATATTTATCGCAAAATGCGCTTAGTGCATTTTTTTTTTATCGCTGCCTATCGCTGGATATGTTAGCGGAGAAAACATGCTATTAGCAACGTTTTTCTCCATTGTGCTAAAATACCCAGCGATAGCGGCGAAATACGTGAATATCGCTGAGAATACAGCGATATTCACTTATTAGCGATGAAATGCTCTTAGCCATGTTATCCACCTCCCATTGGATAACATGGCTAAGAACTGGTCTGGGCAGGTGAAAGTATTTGGAGATATTCGCGCTTAGCGCAAATATTTCCATCGCTACGCCTGCCTTGCTAATAGGCGAAAGCGACGTTAGCGACTGCTTTCAGTCGCTAACTGGTTGGGTACGCCCACTTTGCATGTCATTAGCGATAAACATCGCTGACATGCAAAGCAGGCCCCAAACTGCTCGCTATCGCCTAAAAGCTGTCGCTAATATCAGTTAGCGACAGATTGCTAATAGGGCGATAGAATTATGGCCACTTAGCTGCCGAAAACGGCTGCTAAATCGGCGATAATTGCCTATTGTCCCCCTTGGTAATATGCCCCTTAATCCCTAGAGAAAATAAGCCAACCCAACAAAAAAAGGTTGTTAGGACATCCTGAAAACACACCAACAACTCTTTCTGTTTGGGAATGTGCAGGGATTCATTTTGTATGAATAAAGCAGTTTGAAACCAGGCAACCAGAATCCACTGCTATTCTCTTGTATCACTCAGTTATTGTAGGATATTGGGTTATTGGTTGACTGGGGTGTGAGCCTTGATCGAGCACTTACACATTTTTCTCAGGCTGAAGTCACAAGCAAACCCTAAATTAACCTGTACTCAAAACTCGGGTAGCATAGTACAGAGCAGGCAGGCTTAACTCAGAGGCAATGTGTAAAGTGTAACACTTCGAAACGTAACACAGTGAACACAATCCACAATAAGATACCATAAATAGAGAACAATTTAATAACTAAAACAAGACCAAAACAACAAAAATCCAATTAGTGGAGCTGGAGTTATGAATTTTTAAAGATGTTACAGTAAAATAACACAAAAAGCACAAAGTATCAAAAATGGACATCTGATCGTGCGAGACCAGGAGAAATTCACAAGTTCAGGCCGACCGCAGTGGATCGCGGGTCGGATACAGGAACCATGTTAATCCCCCTGAAAAGTTACCTTCTCAGTCCAGCACCAACCGTCCTGTTCACAGTGGAAGGGGCAGCAAGGAGCAAGTAAGCACTGCAGGTGGTCGATGATGTTGCACAAAGAGCACGCTGGGCAACGCAGGTTGTCATCTCTGAAGCACGAGGGGTCAGGTTTAAAGAACTTTGCGTCGCAGGGAGGTGCAAGTGTCAAGAATTTGGCACCACCAGGCCCATTCGTGGCCTCGAACCACCTAAAAACTTCAATTCAGCCTCTCTGAGGCCAAACGCAGGGTATAAGACCTGAGGGGGACAACTTGGGGGTTAGGAACTTGCTCCAGTTGGGTCTGGATTCTGGTTCAGGTGGTCAGGAGCCTGTTATGTCTCTGTGGTTCAGAAGAAAAGGCAAGCAGACTAGCCTTTGAAGTCACTCTGGGAGTCCTGGGTCCAAAAAGGTGTCCCTTCCTGCACATATACAATCACTAAGGGCAATTTGAAATTTCTATGTGTGCTGCATTATGCTGCACATATAGAAGTTGCAACTCGTCATTATTTAATGATTGTTTATGGTCAGGAATGTAACCCTTCCTGCACATGAACAATCACTACCGGCGATTTGCTCTTTCTATGCGAGCTGCACAAATCAGCGGCACTAAACACCCAGAAACTGAGACATTTGTATCTTCAAAGGCTGACATGTGTCGAGAAATTTGTTATAGCCCTGAGCCTGGATTCAATAGTGGTTGATGGTATCCGCTTCGCAGATCCATTTTGGAAAACCACTGAGAGCCACTCACCTCAGCCATGATGTCGTCGACTGTGGGAGTCAGATGACGAGCCCTTCTGATGGCATTATTGGGTAGCCTCATATCCACGCATATTCTCACCTCACTTGGCTGTTTGGGCTTCCGTGCCACAATGAGGGGATACACCCAGGGAGCCAGACCATCAACCCGTTCGATGATGTAAGCCTGCTCTAGTTTACTCAGTTTTTCCTCCACCTTCGGCCTTAGATGAAAAGTCACTCTTTCACTCTTTAGTGCTTGAGGCCCACAGGCTGGATGGAGTGGTCAATATGAAGATGTACCATGTGGTCTTTGAGGCATCCTATGCCCTTAAAGAGAGGTTTGAAATCTGCCACCAACAACTACACGCTCTCCTGATGAATGGCAAAGGCAAATGCCACCAGTTGAAGGGGCTCGGCCGTTTTGCAATTTAGCAGCATCCCAGTCCGCTTCTGAGTGACGTATACTTTGGCTCGCATGGAGTGGTAGTTATTGGTGATACTGATGGTAAATACTCCCGCCAGAGGAAGAGGAGCAGTGGATCCATATGCAGATACCTGGGTCGATGTGTAGTAGAGCTAGTTGCATGGGGAGAGTCTGCAGCATTGAGCGTGCCATGATATTTATTGATGCTCCGGTGTCTATCAGCGCTTGAACCAGGTGTCTGGCGACCAGTACACTGCACTTCGGGTCCAGGTGGGGGAACTTATGAACTGCCCGGTGGATTGGCGTTGAAGACTGCTGGCCGATGTCAGTCAGTGGCTGGGGCCTCCAGGGTGAAAACCGGCATGGCCACATGTCGTGGGGGGGGCTGGCACTCACAGCCCCAGGAGTGGTGCGCGCTGCACCCGATAACTTCTGACACAGAGCTAGGCATCAGGGGGATGACCTCGTGGCACTCGGCCATTGTACCCTGGTAAAGGCAAGTCGGCGACAGGCAGGCAGGGCAGCAGCAGTCTCACCTTCTGTGACGCAGCACACTGTGCTCTCCAGCCGCCTTGTCCCCACTGCAGAAAATGACGGCCTTCAGAAAGGAGGCATGGCTCAGGATCTAAAGACTCGGCCACCGATCGCAGGTGGGAGGGCGTACAGGTACCAGGATTCGACCACCCTCGTCGCCAGTTGTTCCTTTTCTAGCATGGACTGTGGTAGGGTGAAGGTGTTGAAATCGGCATGAGGCCTAATGCACTTTTGGAGTGAAAACAAAAGGGACACACTCATGGGATAGTGGAACGGGATCTGACGACGAGGTCCGGGTCAGGGTCCCCTTTATTGGTACCTGTTACCCGGCCCCTCCCTCTTCTGCCTTTTACCACATCGTCATTCTGAGTGGATGCTTACAGTGGTGCTCCCCTGCTATTTCAGAAAAGGTGGGGCAGCCCATCAAACATACAGAGACCAACAGTGCGTTTTTTACCAACAATTCAACGATTGCCACAAGTTCATTCACATTTTAATATGAACTATATTAATCAGATGGAACAACTTAGTGCGCTAGATAGGGAAAACATGGCAGGAAATAACCAAGACAATGCGCAATACATGCACCGCAGGGCGGAGTTGTTGGCTGAATATACGGAGGAAGCAAATTGTGAAGTGCTCTAACTGGGGAAATACGCAACAGCCCACAGGTACGGTATACAACGTTTACAACGCAATTTTTACAACGCACTACCATTACAACGAAACTTTTACAACGCAAAATCCATTACAACG
Source organism: Lissotriton helveticus (assembly GCF_964261635.1). Taxonomy (NCBI): domain Eukaryota; kingdom Metazoa; phylum Chordata; class Amphibia; order Caudata; family Salamandridae; genus Lissotriton; species Lissotriton helveticus. The sequence goes on along the minus strand of NC_136073.1, from coordinate 655,785,062 downwards.
CATGCATTTACAACGCAGTCATTACAACGCATGGCACTACAACGCACACCACTACAACGCATACCATTACAATGCAGTCATTACAACGCATACCATTACAACGCATAACTTACCATCCAACACTTACCCTACTGTTGCACCCCCTGGAGTTAGAATAGTAATTTTAACCCTTACACTATCCAACACTTACCCTACTGTTGCACCCCCTGGAGTTAGAATAGTAATTTTAACCCCTACACTATCCAACACTTACCCTACTGTTGCACCCCCTGGAGTTAGAATAGTAATTTTAACCCCTACACTATCCAACACTTATCTTATATGCAATGTAGTGAAATGCGTTGTAATGGTATGCGTTGTAAATGTACTATGCGTTGTAGTGGAATGCGTTGTAAAGGTAGTTTTAAAGTATTCGTTGTAATGGTATGCGTTGTAATGGTGTGCGTTGTAATGGATGTTGCAGTGTAAAAAATGCGTTGTAAAGGTAGGAGTTGTAAAAGTATGCATTGTAACGTCATACATCCCACAGGTACGGGGAGGAGGAACGGCTAGGCCGTACCTTGGCACGCTTGTTAAAACCACGCTACACACAGAATTACATAACTAAGCTACGGGAAGCGGAAGGACAGATGGTGGTGGGAGCGACTGCCATTGGGCGGACTCTCCTGCATTATTATACTGACCTACATACTACCAAGTCGGCAGCTAGTAATGATGAGATTAGGAACTATTTGAAAGAGATCGTGATGGTCTGGCTTCCGGATGCACATAGGAAGTTTTTAAGTGAACCATTTTCCTCAGACGAGGTAGAAGAAGCCATTGAAGCCATGGATGGCGCCAAAGCCCCCGGCTTAGACGGCTTTTCTGGACAATTCTACAAAACATATAAATGATTGCTGGCCCCACACCTTTTGGAAGTATACGCCGAGGCAATGGAAGCTGGAGTACTCAAACCCACTTTCAGAGAGGCGGTTTTGGTATTGCTCCCTAAGCCTGGCAAAGATCCCGAACAGTGCAGATCTTATCAACCACTCTCACAACTCAATTTTGACTACAAAATCCTAGCAAAAATGATGGTGACACAATTGTCTCTCTTAATGGAACAGATCATAGCACCTGCGCAAACTGGGTTCATTAGGCACAGATCAACGGCGCTGAACCTCAGGACTTTCTTTTCAGTAGTAGATAGGATAAACCCTACTACGCCTGCGGTGGCAGCTTTTCTAGATGGAGAAAAAGCATTTTACTCTGTAGAGTGGCCCTTTTTACATGCAATACTAGCTAAGGTTGGCATCCCGAAAGGATTTGCAGATTTGGTGAAACTACTATAATCTAGTCCTTCAGCCCGTATTCGATTTAATGACACGATTACAGAGCCGTTTGACATATCGAGAGGCTCTACGCAGGGTTGTCCTCTGTCCCCCTTACTTTTCATTATAGCCATGTACCACTCATACAATACATTCAGGCAAACTATCTACATAGAGGCCTTCAGTTCAAGCATGGCCCTGTGTTGGTGACACTATACACCAACGATGTGGCGCTGTATGTTAGAAAACCAGACGAAAATTCGCTGCCATTGTTAAAGGAAATTGGAAAGGTTGGGGCACTATCCGGACTCTATATCAACTGGAGCAAATCAGAGCTTTTTCCCTTGTCAGAGGTGCAGAGCTGCAAGATTGAAGGATATCCTTTGAAGTGGTGCGAAGCGGAACCTAAGTACCTGGGAATCCACCTACACAGGGATAGAGAGCAAGTGATATGTCTGAACTACAGCCCTGCCCTAGACCACATACAAGAACAAGTGGAGCAATGGATCAGGCTTCCACTATCAATGGCAGGGCGGATAGCTATCATTAAAATGGTGATACTGCCGTGCTTGCTCTATCTATTCACTAACATATCTATCCTATTAACTAATGCGTTCTTTGGGCAGCTCCCTACACACTTAATTAAGCTGGTATGGGGAGGGAAGCAGCCAAACATTAGTCAGGATACGCTAACTCTTTCTTATGACAGAGGGGGTTTTAGGGTGCCAGATATGCAGCTTTACTTTCTGGTGTTGCAGTGTGGATACTCTCACCATTGGTACCACCCTGATGCACCTATACCTTACACCAAACCTGAGAAAGACCTTGCGGACCCTACACCACTGGACGTGGTACTTCCTATTGGGATCCCACAAGACCCAAACGATATAAAACCACTCTCCACTACTTGCTGGGCATTAAAAATGCTACTCCTGAAAATGGGAGGGGAAAGACTTTACTTCTCAGCCCTACCACTCTGAGCAAACCCTTGGCTTCCCCCAACACTGGAAGCGGGGACTTGGCGCACTCTCTCGGCTGAGACTGGAGTCCTTCGGGGACCTGTTCCCAGGGGGGCATGCATTCTCCCGAACGGAGGTTCCGCGTTTCTCGAAAGCTACCTTCATGGATCATGTCACATTGATGCAAATACAGAGTGCACTCAGAGATGCGATAACAACTTACCCTATTGAACCTGAAGGGTTTGGTCCACTTACATTAGTTATTACTGAAATTAGTGGAGAACATATCACTTCTAGGCTTTACAAAGCATGTTTGGCACTCATGCTGCAACATGACACCAAGGTGAGAGAGTCTTGCGCAGAGGATATAGGGCAGCCACTCACGGATAAAGTATGGGAGGGGTGCTGTAAGCACACCAGGCTGATCTCGTGCAATCACAGACACAAACTATTCCACTTTAAGATACTGAGACAGGCATATGTCACACCACAACAGATGGTTAGGATAAAGAACACCAATTTCGCGCATTGCCCCAAGTGTAATTTGCAGGCGCCATCTTTCATACACATGGCTTGGTCGTGTAACGTGATAAACACTTATTGGCAAGCCATATATTGCTTACTGCAACAGATGATAGGGTTGCAATTGACAATTACCCCCTTGATAGCGTTGATGGGTTATGTGGACCTACTGCCCAAAACCGAGCACAGATTTGTGGCCATAGCAATGCTTCTGGCTAAACGTGAAATAGTTATTCGCTGGGGTACCAGACAAAAGCCCACTGTAAAAAGCTGGCTTAAAAGCATGGGATACTGCGACACCATGAGCGAGCTATATGCCGAACTACAACCACCCACATCCTGCCCTAAAGACATATGGGAACCCCTGAGGGAATACCTTAGAACCCAGGGGGAATGGGACACACAATCCAACCGGGAGGGAGAGGAGGAATGTCAAGAGGTACAGTCAATGGTGAAGAATATTCAACTCCCTGATGGGAGGGGGAAACTTTAGGGATCCTGGAGGGCTAGGGCCAGAGATATGTTACAAGGACTACAGAGTAGGGAGATATGAAACATGGGACACCAATAATATATGTCAATAATGGAATCAAAATATGCATCTAATATATTGTATTTTCATACCTGCGTGAAATGTACCGGCATATCAACATACCATAACGATTTGATGTTTTTTGGGGGCTTTTTGTTGGTAAAAGATAAATAAAAAAAAATTGAAAAAAACCTATCAATCAGAAAAATAACCCCTAATCCCCCTCCCCGACTTGCATTTGTGTAGCCATGGCAGAGTTCAATACTTCTCTATCCCCGTATCTTGTTACTCACAAAAGACCTCTCAGTTGGCGGCAATTTGCCCACCAGCAATCCCCCAAAGATATCTCTCAAGTGCGCTCTTGTACCCAGCCAACTAATCCTACAGACTAAGTCAAGCGTTTGTTGGTGATGGGATGGAGGTGGCGTCCCGTCTAAGTAATTTTTCTGCTACTTACAGCTGGTGTACAGTCATAATATCGAGTCTTTTATTTCGACTGGACAGAATATCGAGTAAAAAATATAGAATGGACATAATATCGACTAGACATAATATAGACAACAAAAATATCGACTAGAGAAAATTAATATCGAATAGAATGGACATAATATCGAATCAAAAATATAGAATGGACATAATATCGACTAGACATAATATAGACAACAAAAATATCGAATTTAAGGTAAGTTAATAATAATTTTTATTTTTTGTGTAATATAAGTCTGTAGCGGGTTGTGGGTTTATAGGGGAATAGGGTGGGAAGTAATTTAATTCTAATTAATTAAATATGTTAATTTATTTATTAATATCTATTTAGAATTAATTGTTAATTAATTATTAATTGGTAATTAATTAAAATATAATTGGTAATTAATTATAATTGATTAATTGATAAATATTTTAATTTTAGTAATTTATTTTCTGTAGCGGGTTGTGGGTTTATAGGGGAATAGGGTGGGAAGTAATTTAATTATAATTAATTAAATATGTTAATTTATGTATTGATATTTATTTAGAATTAATTGTTAATTAATTATTAATTGGTAATTAATTAAAATATAATTGGTAATTAATTATAATTGATTAATTGATATATATTTTAATTTTAGTAATTTATTTTCTGTAGCGGGTTGTGGGTTTATAGGGGAATAGGGTGGGAAGTAATTTAATTATAATTAATTAAATATGTTAATTTATTTATTGATATTTATTTAGAATTAATTGTTAATTAATTATTAATTGGTAATTAATTAAAATATAATTGGTAATTAATTATAATTGATTAATTGATAAATATTTTAATTTTAGTAATTTATTTTCTGTAGCGGTTGTGTGTTTATAGGGGAATAGGGTGGGAAGTAATTTAATTATAATTTATTAAATATGTTAATTTATTTATTGATATTTATTTAGAATTAATTGTTAATTAATTATTAATTGGTAATTAATTAAAATATAATTGGTAATTGAAAATAATTTATTAATTTTTAAATTGTAAATTAATTTATTGTTAATAGGTAATTAATTAGTATGAGTAGGCAATTTTTATAATTAAACAATTTTATTTTGTATTTATAAATAAATATTTAATATTTGTATACACTTTTTTAATATTTTAATTATTTTTAATTGGTATTAATATTTATGTTATTTATATATATTTGTGAAGTATTTACTTTCCCTACTATTGCACTCACTGAAGTTGGAATAGTAATTTTAACCCCTACGCTATCCAACACTTTCCCTACTGTTGCACCCACTGGAGTGGGTATGCAACGTTTACAACGCTACTTTTACTATGCACTACCATTACAACAAAACTTTTAAATTGCAAAAACTTTTACAACGCATACATTTACAAAGCATGTTTTTAAAACGCAGATACCGTTACAACGCATACTATTACAATGTAAGTATTAGTAAGTATATAATTATTTTTAAAAGGTTATATGTTTGGGATTTTGGGTAAAGGGGTATTTTTAGGGTTCAGGGTCAGTTTTCAGTTTTTGGGTAAAGGGGTATTTTTAGGGTTCAGGGTCAGTTTTCAGTTTTTGGGTAAAGGGGTATTTTTAGGGTTCAGGGTCAGTTTTCAGTTTTTGGGTAAAGGGGTATTTTTAGGGTTCAGGGTCAGTTTTCAGTTTTTGGGGTAAAGGGGTATTTTTAGGGTTCAGGGTCAGTTTTCTGTTTTTGCGGTAAAGGGGTATTTTTAGGGATCAGGGTCAGTTTTCAGTTTTTAGGTAAAGGGGTATTTTTAGGGTTCAGGGTCAGTTTTCAGTTTTTGGGTAAAGGGGTATTTTTAGGGTTCAGGGTCAGTTTTCAGTTTTTGGGTAAAGGGGTATTTTTAGGGTTCAGGGTCAGTTTTAAGTTTTTGGGTAAAGGGGTATTTTTAGGGTTCAGGGTCAGTTTTCAGTTTTTGGGGTAAAGGGGTATTTTAAGGGTTCAGGGTCAGTTTTCAGTTTTTGGGTAAAGGGGTATTTTTAGGGTTCAGGGTCAGTTTTCAGTTTTTGGGGTAAAGGGGTATTTTTAGGGTTCAGGGTCAGTTTTCAGTTTTTGGGGTAAAGGGGTATTTTTAGGGTTCAGGGTCAGTTTTCAGTTTTTGGGGTAAAGGGGTATTTTTAGGGTTCAGGGTCAGTTTTCAGTTTTTGGGTAAAGGGGTATTTTTAGCGTTCAGGGTCAGTTTTCAGTTTTTGGGGTAAAGGGGTATTTTTAGGGTTCAGGGTCAGTTTTCGGGTAAAGGGGTATTTTTAGTGTTCAGGGTCAGTTTTCAGTTTATGGGTAAAGGGGTATTTTTAGGGTTCAGGGTCAGTTTTGGGTTTTCGGGGTACAGGGGTACTTTGTAAAAATAAAGTAAAATTACATTTAAATTAAATTTATTTAATAAAATTAAATTATATTAAATTATATTATAATATTTTTTATTAATTTATATTCAAAAAATTATTATATACTTACCAATACTTACGTTGTAATGGTATGCGTTGTAAAGGTATATGAGTTGTAAAATCTTGCGTTGTAAATGTATGCGTTGTAAAAGTTTTTGCGTTGTAAAAGTTTTGTTGTAATGGTAGGCGTTGTAAAAGTATGCGTTGTAACGTCATACATCCCTGGAGTGGGAATAGTAATTTTAACCTCTACGCTATCCAGCGCTTTCCCTACTGTTGCACCCACTGGAGTAGGAGTAGTAAATTTGACCTCTACGCTATCCAACACTTTTGCTAATGTTGAACTCACTATAGTTGTAACAATACATTTTAAACATTTTCTAAAATGTTATATATGTTTATTTAATAATATGTTATATATATATATATATATATATATATATATATATATATATATATATATATATGTGTGTAATTTTTGGTGATATAATTTTTTAAATTATATAAATTATTTATTAAAATTACATTTTTTTATTAATTATTTCTAAGTTTATATTAAATATATTTATTACTATATTAGTTTTAACTTAATTTTAAGACATTTAAAAAAATCGATATTTTGACAGTCTATATTTTTGTAAGTCGATATTTTGGAGTCGATATTTTGGTACTTACCTGTTTGAAGATAGGGAGTCGATATTTTGTCAATCGATATTTTTGACTCGATATTTGTGTATCTCGATATTTGTGTCGTCGATATTATGTCAGTGATCCTTACAGCTATGTCATGCCTTTCAGCAACACCGAGCTTCCCTTAAGGCTGTCCCTGAAAACATCCCCTTGAAGCTCAAATATTGACTGGTCCCATTGAAGGGAAAGGCATCTCCAAGATTTATAAATCCCTTATAGTTAATTCTCCGGATCTGTTTACACCACTATGCACACAGTGGGAGGGATGGCTGGGCCTGCTAGAGGGGTAAACAACCTTTACAACGCAACGTTTACATCGCAGAGCCTTTACAACGTAACCATTACAACGCAAACTATTACAACGCATTGCTCTGGGGGGCGCTCTAGGATAGGGAATAGGTTAATTTACTATCCAATAACCTTCCCTAGTGTCCACGGGGACTGGAGTTGGAATAGTAAATTAAACTATTCACTATCCATCACCCCAAAGCACTATGCGTTGTAATGGACTGCGTTGTAATACTTGCGTTGTAAAGGCATGCGATGTAAAAGCATGCGTTGTAATGTCATACATCCTGCTAGAGGACTCTGACTAGAGGGATGTCTGCATGCCACCCAGGAGGTTTGTGATGGTGGCTAAGTTTTGCAATGTTATCTACAATGATCTGGAGGCCTGTAGACCTTTCTCCTGTGGTGCATCACTAGCAGTCTTTAATGGGGTCTGTGATACGGCAAGAGATAAAACTTTAGTGGGGATCAAAACTGTGCTGGCCAAACGAGATGTTGCCAAGAGCTGAAGGGTGATATCTCCCCCCTCACCTGAGACGTGGGAACGGGCGACGGACTGGTGTGCTAAAAATGAGAAAACCTTTTACTTATCAAGGGGCTGCCCCAAGAAACATGGAAAGATATGAGGAAAATGGTTCTCATATCGGGGGCACTGTAATGATGTAATCAGCAACTATTCCATGTTATACTGTATCATGCCTGTTCATGCTCCCCAGTATGGGTTTGGGCATTGCTCTGTAACGTGGTGGCATTTGATTCAAAACTATAAAATTCAGGGGCTTATTTATGAGCCCTTGCTACACTTTTACGCCGTCGGTGCATCACTTTTTGTGATGCACCGGCGGTGTAAAAAATGCACCCCTTCATGCCCTATTTACAAAGTTAGGCAATTAGACAGATGCGTCACTTTGTAAACCCATGTGCCACATCATACTTGCACCAGGTACAATATATGCAGGGTGGGCGTTCCCCGCATAAAAGCCTCGTAGAAGTGGGGCATTGAAATCTATAAGATTTCAGTGCGCCACTTCTAGGACGCCATTGCATCAAAACCATGCACCTGCCTCATGTGAGGTCATGGAACCCTCCATTTCTAAAGAGGTGTTGCAGGCGGTGGCCTCCCAGAGAGGAAACTACTGCTGCACGCAGAGCACTGCTTTAAACCCCACCCTAGGTTGGAAGATTATCTGGGACTTGTACCCCTTTTATCACCAGGCAGGCCTGAACCAACCCACACTGCTCAACAAGCGCAAAGGGAACTCCGCACCAGGCATCGAACCGGGGGCCTCATTTATGAGAAATGACGCATCGCTGCGTGAAAGCAGCGATGCGTCACTTCTCAGTGCGCACTCCTTGCGACATTCCTGATGCGTCATATTTAATGTATGACGCATCATGTCGCAAAGAGTTATAGATACGTCAGTATTTCTGATGTATCTGTAAGCGCAAAAGTGACGCATTGCTGTAGTGTGTCACAAAAGTGACGCAACTCCAGCAATGCGCCCTTTTACATGGGGCAAGCCCCATGTGAAAGGGCCTGCATCAGTCTTACGCCTGCTGTGAAGCAGGCGCAAGATTTTGATGCAACAGCGTCCTAAAAGTGACGCAGTGAAATCTCATAGATTTCACTGCGTCACTTCTACGACCCTTCCTTGCGTTAATACGCCCCCCTTGCATACATTATACCTGGCGCAGGTATAATGTGGCGCAGGGGTTTACAAAGTGACGCATCTACCTAGATGCGTCACTTTGTAAATATGACGCAACAAGGCGCATTTTTTTCGTCACTGGTGCGTCACAAAAAGTGACGCACCGGAGGCGTAAAAGTGATGCACAGCCTCATAAATGAGGCCCCGGGTGTATTTAACAGCCTGAAACAGACCTTGCTTGACCATTCCAGTACATATCAATGGACTCTCCAGGACCTGGCCCTTTGTTGTTACAACCCTAGTCCACCCTTCCCCCGCCAACCCCCTCTCTGGGTCTGGGTTCCCCCTCTGGCTCCGATGTGGAGCCCAAGTCAAGGTCTAGACCACGGGTACTCATAGTACAGTCCGCGGGCCGGTGGCGGCCCGGTAAGCCTTCTGTGGCGGCCCGCGGACCATGAGACATCCTACCCGTGTTTTCAAAGAGTGTCTTCAAACACTCTGCTGTTCTGTGGGGGCCCGCCGATTCAATCGAGCGAGGCCAGAGTGGAGCTGCAGGGGCGCTAAGAGGAGGAGAATGCACATGCAAATGGTCTTTTTAAAGACCTGTGAAGTGCTGTGAAGTGCTCGGGTGGGGGCTGTGTGTCTGTGCGCGCTGGGGAAGCTGGCTGGGGAAGCTGTCTCAGCCCGTGACAGAGACAGAGGGAGAGGGAGGGAAAGGGAGACAGAGAAATGGAGACAGAGAAAGGGAGGAGGGCGACCGAGGGAGATGGAGTGAGGGAAGGGTATCCCAACCACAGAGAGGCCTGCGTCCTAGCTGCATCGCTCTCTCCTCCATAAAACATAACAGAACATGGGACTGATGCAGTCCTCTGCAGTGCAGCCACAGACTCAGAGGCCTACAGCTCAAGACACATTAGAAAAATAAGGATGCCAAATAGAGGTGAATATTTAAAAATAATGCCACACGTACGAGCAAAAAAGTTATTTGCCCCAAAATATAGTGCATCAACGTATTAGTCCTCTTGCTGCAGAAGGCAGGGTTATTCATTTATTTCTACTGTCATCACCAGTCATGCTCACACACAATCCCCACACTTCATATTTTTTTCATATCGCCTGTTAACACAGTTTTCTCTTTTCTTCCTTGCGTTGTTAATAAAAGGTAATCTATTCGTGGACTTCAGAGCGACGGTGTTAGGCCCAGTGACCCGTAGTCCACAGCACGTGTTAGCAGGGAGAGCTTAACTCACTGAGCTACACAGCTAAGCACTGGCAATGTGGACTGCCTTTCGAATTATTCTCTTCATAACTACCCTAGGGAGAATGAAGGAAGGCAGCAGTAAGAGGTAAAATGTAGTCTCAACAACGTGACATAACCGAATCATATAAACAAATCATTATAATGCACAGATAAAGCTATAGAATTAAGTTGGGCAGTCCAGCAATAAAGGACATTAACAGAGGAAACACCAAACCAAGGGGCATATTATCAAGGGATTTATCTCCGCTTTTTTGGCTTTAAAAGCCAAGAAAGCGGAGATAAAATTATCTCCCTATTACCTAGCTGTCGCTAACACCAGTTAGCGACTGCTAGTAGGAGAAAGTGACCATCTTGGGCCCCGCTTTGCATGTCAGAGAAATTTTTCACTAATGACATGCAAAGTAGGCGTGCCAAGATGTTAGCGACTGGAAACAGTCGCTAAAATCGCTATCTCCTATTACCAACTTTTGGAGATCCAAAAGCTAACACCTGCTCTGAGCAGTTCTTAGCCATGTTATCCAATGGGAGGTGGATAACATGGCTAAGAGCATTCGCTCGGTAATGCATGAATATCGCTGACTTTACAGCGATATTCATGCATGGCGGCCGATTTTTATCGTTTCAGAGATAAACCTTGCTAATAGCAAGGTTTATCTGCGATAAAAATCGTCGCAGCATGGCGATAAATTTTTCTCGCTAACCAAGCAATAGCGATAATTATCGCTATTGCTTGGTAATATGCCCCCCAGTGTGTTATTGCTTTAGAAATGCTGCTTTGATCAGAAAAACAAAACAATCACTGATGGTGGTGAGCCTTCAAGATGATATGCTCAAACCTCGCCATTCAATGTCACCAAAGATCAACAGGTGGCTATGTTATGTTCATTTAAGCTGTAGGGCACTTGAATCACCCCAGAAGGGGTATCTCAGTGCCAGAGTGAACATGGACAAGGCAGAGTTAGTATGACCTGTGAAGTGCTCGGGTGGGGGCTGTGTGTCTGTGCGCGCTGGGGAAGCTGGCTGGGGAAGCTGTCTCAGCCTGGTGACACACAGGCAGGGTGAGATGACAGAGGGTGACAGAGGGAGGTAGAGGGACAGAGACAGAGGGAGGGAGGGAAAGGGAGGGAAGACAGAGACAGAGGGAGAGGGAGGGAAAGGGAGACCGAGAAATGGAGACAGAGAAAGGGAGGAGGGCGATCGAGGGAGATGAGAGTGAGGGAGATGGGAGTAAGGGAGATGGAGTGAGGGACATGGAGTGAGGGAAGGGAGTGAGGGAAGGGGAGTGAGGGAGTGAGGGAAGGGGAGTGAGGGAGGGAGGGCAGGAAGGGGAGTGAGGGAAGGGGAGGGAGGGAGTGAGGGAACGGGAGTGAGGGAAGGGAGTGAGGGAAAGGAAGGGAGTGAGGGAATGGGACGGAGTGAGGGAAGGGGAGCGAGTGAGGGAAGGGGAGGGAGTAAGTGAGGGAAGGAGTGAGGGAAGGGGAGTGAGGGAAGGGGAGTGAGGGAGGGAAGGGGAGTGAGGGAAGGGAGTGAAGGAAGGGAGTGAGGGAAGGGGTGAGGGGAGGGAGTGAGGGGAGGGGGTGAGGAAGGGGAGGGAGGGAAGGGGAGTGAGGGAAGGGAAGGGAGTGAGGGGAGGGAGTGAGGGAAGGGGAGCGAGTGGGGGAAGGAGAGGGAGTGAGGGAAGGAATGAGGGAATGGGAGTGAGGGAAGGGGAGTGAGGGAGGGAAGGGAGTGAGGGAAGGGAGTGAGGGAAGGGGGTGAGGAAGGGGAGTGAGGGAAGGGGAGTGAGGGGAGGGGAGTGAGGGAAGGGGAGTGAGGGAAGGGGAGTGAGGGAAGGGGAGTGAGGAAAGGGGAGGGAGGGAAGGGGAGGGAGGGAAGGGGAGTGAGGGAAGGGAGTGAGGGAAGGGGAGGGAGTGAGGGAAGGGAGGGGAGTGAGGGAAGGGGAGTGAGGGAAGGGAGTGGGGAAAGGGGAGGGAGTGAGGGAAGGGGAGTGAGTGATGGAAGGTAGGGAGGGAGGGAAAGGGAGGGAGGGAAAGGGAGGGAGGGAAGGGGAGTGAGGGAGGGAAGGGGAGTGAGGGAGGGAGAGAGGGGAGGGAGTGAGGGTGAGGGGAGGGAGGGAGAGGGAATAGGGGGAAGGGGAGTAAGGGTGAGGGAGGGAAGGGAGAGGAAGGGAGAGGGAGGGAGGGAGAGGGAGGTAGAGGGAGGTAGAGGGAAGGAGAGAGGGAGAGGGAGTGATACTGTCAGAGTGAGTGAGACAGATTGAGACCGGGGAGGGAGAGAGGGAGATAGATGGATGGAGGGAGGGAGGCAGAGAGAGAGAGAGAGAGAGAGATAGAGGGAGGGAGAGGGAGAGAGAGAGAGGTGTTTATGCCGGGTCTTGCAGCTAAGTGGACGAAGGTGTCTGCTGCAGGGACCTGTGTTTAACCTCATGGTCACAGTTTTTTTTGTTGCTCTAGCCCCGCCCCCTCCCCCACTGACCCCGCCCCCACCGGTGCGGCCCTCGGACACAAACCACACTGTAAATTTGGCCCCCGAGAGAAAGTTTGTGAGTACCCATGGTCTAGACCATAGCATCCTTCACCTCTTGATTCGCAAGGCACATCATCGGGTGGCAACCCCCAGGTTTCCTCTCACGTGTTAGACCCGGAGAGTTTGATGCACCCCACACCTCTGAGTGGGCTCCTGTGGGCAAAGTCACAACCTACATCACAGGGCAACTTCGGAAGCCACTGGAAAAAGAGGTCCGCAATCGCAGGCGGGCGCAATGCCCACACCCCTCCCTGAACAAAATGGTTGCTCTCACCCTTGAGCTAGATGAATACATAGCTACCTTCTTTTGAAAGTACATATGTGACCCCAAGAAGGGGACTGATCAGTCCTGGCGTGCTTGCCAGGACAAGTCCATTAATATTTCAGGTCCCTTTTCCCGCATCCTTGATATGGCGGAGGTGCCAGGACCCCACAAGTCTTACCTTCTGCTTGCGGAGTAATGTTGCAGGGAGGACGTGAACAACCTCTACCGTCTCCCACCTTGCCCTAGCAATGGAATATATACTGACTAGGGTGAAGATGGGGGCCGGGGGATGAAATCCTAGAAGTGTGGTGTGGTGTCTTTACTGTGAAGACCTGGTTTGGTACGCCCACCGATGATGAGGGAACCCCTCTAGGAATCACCGTCAGTAGGGATAAACTATATGGGTAAGTAATTCTGCAGTCCTGGGTCACACACATACAATCTACACACAGTCAATGAATGTACTTCAATTGATGATATAATCACCTGGGTGGATACACTGATAGACTGGAACGAGAAGTCAATGTTCTCCTGCCAAATAATAGGAAAGTAACTTAAGTGCTCCTGCGCTAACTTTAACAAAGAGTACTAATTGGCTACGCGCCTCTGCGCTGCCGTAAGTTAAAATGACCCGTGCGCTCCTGCGCATGTATGACCAGTAAGTCTTGTGGCAACGCGCTCCTGTGCTGCAGCAAGTGAAAATGACTCAAGCGCTCCTGTGCGTGTATGACCAATAAGTCTTGTGGCTACACACTCCTGCAAGTGCCGCAAGTGAAAGATATCCAAGCCTTCCTGCGCGTCTGTGAAGAACAAGTTTTGTGGCTACGTGCTCCTGCACATGCTGCAAGTGAGAGTGACTCACGCACTCCTGCGCTGAGTATGAGAGAGGCTTGTGGCTTCACACTCCAGCGCTGGAGCCACTGTAGGATTACCTGGTAGGTTGGACGAAGGGACTGCAGTAAAGACATGGTAGTCCAGCGGAGCGCAGTCAGGGTGATATCCTGTATTCAAAACGATGTCGGGTTGAGCATCGCAGGTTTTTATGTGGTCTCACTCTGTAGTGCAATGCCTGCTGACCTGGATGTCACTTCCTGTGTAGGTAAGCAGGACAGCTGATCGGTCTACTTTGTTTCCTCATTATGGGAAAGCCCCACAAGGCAGCGGACCATGGCTGGGGGATTGTTCGGCGCCGGATCTGGTGGCGGCCCTTCCCGCCAATTATTTGGCACTCCATTTCAACAGGGAGGGAGCAAAGAGAGGAGGGGGTGTGGCCCTTCTTTACCAGGCACGTTTTCGCGCCGATAAGTTCCTTTCTGAAACCCTAGGGGGAGCTGAGGTTATGGGGGTTAAGCTTAGGTGGGGAGCGGTATGTGTGGTGTTTCTGGTGGTATATCGACCGCCTGGGGCGTCGCCAGATTTTCCGACTCTCTTCACAAGATTGGTTCAGGATCTATGTACGAGATACGATAAAATGGTAGTGGTTGGGGACTTCAACTATCACTGGGAAAAAGACCCCAAGGAGGGGCAAGCACTACAGATCGAGGAGGCCATTTCCTCCTTGGGTCTTATTCAACAGGTGAGGGGACCAACTCATGAGAAAGGACATGTACTAGACTTAGTCTGGACTACCATGCCAATTCAGGGTGCTACGCAAATCCTGCCCTGTGCATGGTCTGACCACTTTTTAATAAAGGGCAGACTCATACTGAAGGGTCACTTGTCCAAGCCTGGAGATGGCTGGAAAATGGCTCGGAAATGGAGAAACCTTGATGGGGAGAAAATGGTTTACCTCTTGGAACACTCCCCTTCAGTGAAGGAGAAGGTTGTTAACATTGATCTCCTTTGGGGCCACCTTCAGCACAAAATGGGGAGCGCCATTGATGCGGTGGCGCCCCTTCGTAGGGTGAAGAAGGTGGCGAGAGGGACTGGGGCCCCGTGGTACACTGATTCCCTAAGGGAGATGAAACGTGGGGTGAGGAAAAAAGAACGGGCATGGCGTAAACAATACGACGCCGTAGCCAAAAAAGAGTATATCTCATCCTTGGCCAATTATAAATTGGCCATACAAACCAGGAAGGCTGTGTTCTTCGAGGAAAGAATAGCCGCAGCAAGAAATCCGCAGAAGGAAATCTTTCGGGTCCTGGCAGAGCTCAGGATAAATAAAGAGCATAGTGCTGAGTTCACCCAGGAGGATTGCCAGAGGTTCCAGGACTTCTTTATAAATAAGATCTCCAATATTCTGGGTGAAATTGCTGCGACTACACCCCTCGAATGTCCCCGCCCACCGGCCCCCACTGCTCCGCTAGACATTCCACCATTAGTGGAGTTTCCCCCAATCTCTACACAGGAATTATTTAAAATCATGGACCGTGTTAAATCAGGTTCCCGGGCGGATCTATGCCCTCCTGATGTATTCAAGCTGGCAGTACCAGGAATTGAAGAAGAGGTCCTGCGCTTACTGAACACCTCCCTTCATACAGGACAGGTCCCTTTAGCCTTTAAGGAGGCCCGCCTGATCCCCCTATTAAAGAAGCCTGGATCTGACACGAAGTGTCTGAAAAACTTCCGGCCCATTTCCCAGTTGCCTTTCTTGGCTAAAGTAATTGAGCAGCATGTGTTAACATCACTCTCGGGTCATCTAGAAAGTAACAACCTGCTTGAGACCAATCAGGCAGGGTTCCGTGCTAATCATAGCACGGAACTTGTTATGTTGTCCATCCTGGATGAGCTGAGAACCCGGGCTGATGTAAAAACACCGAGTGCCCTGATATTATTGGATCTCTCCGCGGCTTTTGATACCGTGTGTCATGAACAACTTTTGTCGCGGTTGAGATCCTTTGGTGTCAGGGGTACAGCGCATGCTTGGCTCACATCATTCCTGCAGGGCAGGACGCAAAGAGTACAGCTGGAAGATTTACTTTCCACCTCTGCTCCGATCACCTGTGGGGTTCCACAGGGATCTGCCCTGTCACCCCTGCTCTTTAATGTCTACCTGCAGCCATTAATCGCTCTCCTGAACAAGATGGATTGCCTGGTGTATAATTATGCCGACGACACTCAAATAATCGTCCGGCTGGACGATGGTTTGGGAGCGTCCACCAGGTTGCAGGACATACTAAAAGCTACGGTTAATTGGATGTCTGAGAACCATCTAAAAGTCCACCCAGACAAGACGGAAGTGTTGCCCATTTCCATCTCGGGCAACCCCTGGAGCGAAAAATTTTGGCCTGTGGAGCTGGGTGTGCCACCGAAACCAGCGTCCGTAGCTAAAAGTCTAGGCCTTTACATGGATGATAAACTATCCATGAGCAAACAAGTCACCTCGGTAGTGGCCACCTGCATTGGCCTGCTACGACAATTAAGGAAGATCTCGGCCTTACTTTCTTTCTCTACTTTGAGGCATGTGGTCTCAGCCACAATTCTGGCTAGGCTGGACTACGGGAACTCATTATACATAGGCCTACCCCAGCGGCTGCTGGATAAACTACAGGGGGTTATGAACGATGCAGCTAGGCTGATCTATAAAAAACCTAGATCCGCCCGTTCGTCCCCCCTGATGCAGGAGTTACACTGGGTCCCGATCCGCTAGAGGATTGTCTTTAAAGGAATGTGCATTGTACACAAGGCACTGTATGGCAAAGCTCCAAGCTATGTGAAATCCCGTCTATTCCCCTACAAACCTGGAAGGACTTTGCGCTCGTCTGATGCTACCCTTCTGTCCCAATCCCGTTTTAAATTGACCACGGTGGGGGGTCGTGCTTTTTCTAACACACTCCCAGCCCTGTGGAACAAATTGGCTCCAGAGCTTAGGAAGGAAAGTAATCTATTATCCTTCAGGAGGAAATTAAAAACTGTACTCTTCAAGCAAGCATGGAGCAGTTCCTAGGCGTAGAAATGGGATCAGTGAATGCTATACCTTATCATGTATATCTGGACAAACAGCGCTTAGAGACCCCGGTGGTTATAACGCGCTATATAAGTTAAATAAATAAATAAATAAATAAATGTATACTAACAGTCATATAGGTGACAGACCCTCCAGTTGTTGCTCAGTGACAGAACCATGACAGGAGGACCCCAAGGCGTCCAGAACACTGATTAGCAGTCCCTTGTCTTCCAGGGGATCGCTAATTACGCCATCTCAACGGAGAGGCACTGTTTGCTTCTCCTTAATATCAACCCCAAACTGGGGTATTTCGCCACATCAGAGGCAGACTACATTGCCTAAGGGTGGTTTTTCTGTGACCTCTTTATCCGTGAACTGGGTAAAATTGTGGGAACCTTCAATTCTCCAGACAAAGCTCAGGCGTCCATAAAGTGCATCTTTTCACCCCAGGTTTTCTCTGGGGCTGGCTGAAGCAGGGGGCGTTCTTCCGGCTGTTTTTTTAACCATCTCTTTGTGGTGGACAAATGGGATGGAGGCCAATGGCCTGTAATCAGCCTGAAGGAGTTGAACGAGTGGTTCGTTTAATGCCATTTCAAGATGGAGGGTATTCACCTACTCACGGAACTCCTACAGGCCAATGATTGGAGAGTACGTCTCTACCTAAAGGATGCCTATTCGATCATCCCAATCTTTCCTCCTCACCACCGATTCCTCCAGTTTCAGTGGCGGGGGACACGTATCAATTCACCACACTCCCCTTTGGCCTGTTGTCCATCCAGTGGTGCTTCACGAAAGTAATGCGTCCAGTGGTAGAATTTCTGTGCCCGGGGCATTCATCTAATCATCTTCCTGGATTTCATCCTCTTCCTAGACCAGTGTTCTCAGGCTCTGTCTATGCACCTTCAAACAGCAAACTCTCTCCTGGAGTCACTAAGCTTCATCATCAATCAGGAAATATCAGTCCTTACTCCTTCTTATTCCCTGTTATTCCTGGGTTTTGTGATAGACTCGATCCCTGCCACCCTCAGCCTCCCTTCCTGGAAATTGACCAAGATCAAGCATGAGCTGCGTTGCCTAGCATTGAGACCCTCCTCCTCCCTGAGACAGACTGCACGGGTGGTGAGACTGCTGTCATCATCCATACATGCCATTTTCCCGGGCCCCCTTCATTATCGGGTCCTCCAACGCTTGAAAGTCTTTCACCTCAGGAAGGCCCTCACACATTCCCAAGTTGTTGGCTTATATGGAGGCATGGAGTGGCCAGGCAATTTTCGGTTCTTTGCCAGACCTGTTCATTGAGTCTGATCCAAGCAACACGGGCTAGGGGGCAAGATGTGGGGACTTCTCCATAGGAGAAAGAAAGATCCATGTGCATCAATTTCCCTGAACGCTTGGCAGGGTCGTTCGCAGTCTGATGCTAGACCAAGGACTGGGCGCAATGCTATGTTCTTCTCAAGACAAACAACGAGGCAGCAGTGCACAACATAAACCACCTTGGGGGTACCCCCTCCAGGAACCTCTTGGATCTGGTCTGCAGCTTATCAGACTATTCCCTGGAGAATCACGTCTCAGTGACAACACAACATCTCCCAGGGGTGACCAATCAAGTGGCAGATTGGCACTCCCGTCACCTTCATGACGTGAGCCTCTGGCACTTGCTTCCATGGTGTTTCAGGCCCTTCACACTAGATGAGGCTCATTCTCAGTGGATATCATTGACTCTCAGTATTACGGTTGTCATCCAGACCCAGAAGCAGTGGCCACAGAGGCCTTCCTCCAGGACTGGCAACCTGAACAGGGCTAAACCTATCCTCCATTCGTGATGATCATGCGCCTCTCGCCTCAAGTACAGAGACAGAAGACTGGGATCGTCCTGGTGACACCAACATGGAAATTGCAAGTCTGGTAACAGGTTTTACTGGAACTTTCTTGGGGGCATATTATCAAGGGCTGGCGATAACATTATCGCCGCTTTAGCTTCCGTTTTCAGGGGAAAAACGCTGATAATTTTATCGCTTTATTAACAAGGCCACGCTAGCTCGTGTTTCCTTGCCTTAGCTCCCGGTTTCCTATTGCCTCGCCTCCCATCGCTAATGAGATGCAAGGTAGGCGTGCCCCTTACAACTACATTATAAAATATCGCTAACAGTGCTTCACTGTATTTACAACAAAGCCCCGTCCGGTTTAGCGCTGATTTTTTTCACGCTAACTAGGCCTTAACGCTGGAATTTCTCGTCTGTTAAATTTCAGACTAAGGCATACCTAACATGGGGGTGGATTGTGTGGCTAAGACCACAGGCCCTATCGTCAAGAAAATCGTTGTGTGGCAGATTGGCACTCCCCTCACCTTCATGACGTGAGCCTCTGGCACTTGCTTCCATGGTGTTTCAGGCCCTTCACACTAGATGAGGCTCATTCTCAGTGGATATCATTGCCTCTCAGTATTACGGTTGTCATACAGACCCAGAAGCAGTAGCCACAGAGGCCTTCCACCATGACTGGCAACCTGAATCGTGCTACACCTATCCTCCATTCGTGATGATCATGCGCCTCTCGCCTCAAGTACAGAGACAGGAGATGGAGATCGTCCTGGTGACACCAACTTGGAAATTGCAAGTCTGGTAACAGGTTCTACTGGAACTTTCTTGGGATCATATTAACAAGGGCTGGCGATAACATTATCGCCGCTTTAGCATCCGTTTTCGGGCAAAAAGCGGGGATAATTTTATCGCTTTATAAACAAGGACACGCTAGCGTGTGTTTCCTTGCCTTAGCGCCCGGTTTCCTATTGCCTCGCCTCGCATCGCTAATGAGATGCAAGGTAGGCGTGACCCTCACAAATAATGGTGCTTCACTGTATTTACAACGAAGTCCTGTCCAGTTTAGCGCTGATTTTTTTCACGGTAACTGGGCCTTAACGCTGGAATTTCACGTCTGTTAAATTCCAGACTAAGGTATACCTAACATGGGGGTGGATTGTGTGGCTAAGACCACAGGCCCTATCATCAAGGATATCGTCGTTTTCCATGGAACATCGCTGGAAAACCAGCGATGTTCCATGGAAAACACCGCTATTGCAGGAATAATTATCGCCATTGCGCTATGCGTTGTTAATACAGCACTAGCATGGCGATAAGTTCCAGTGATAGCCGGCGATAAAAAATCTCACGCTAAGCGTGGCCAGCGATAATTATCGCTGCCGCTTGATAATATGCCCCTCGGTATTTTCCAATCCTTCTACCCCTATTTTTGGATCCCTCCCATGTTTCGTAGGGGAATCCCCATCCTCTGACCCATCAGGGTTCTCTGTCGCTTATGGCCTGAAGAATTACAGGGAATGCTGGAAATGTCCTGGGCCTTTCGGACAAGCTTCATCCCTTATCTCGAGAGCATGGGTCAACAGCTCCAGTTGGTGTCCATCCAGTTAGGGAACATTTCCTGGGGTGGGAACTTTTGAGAGGCATCTGCCTGTCCCTTCCCCCGGAACCCAGCTATTCTGCCCTGTGGGATGTAAACAAAGGGGCATATTATCAAGGGGCTTTATCTCCGCTTTTTTGGCTTTAAAAGCCAAGAAAGCGGAGATAAAATTATCTCCCTATTACCAAGCTGTCGCTAACACCAGTTAGCGACAGCTAATAGGAGATAGTGACCATCTTGGGCCCCACTTTGCATGTCAGTGATATTTATCACTAATGACATGCAAAGTGGGCGTGCCAAGATGTTAGCGACTGAAAACAGTCGCTAACATCGCTATCTCCTATTACCAACTTTTGGAGATATTCGCGCTAAGCGCGAATATCTCCAAAAGCTAACACCTGCCCTGAGCAGTTCTTAGCCATGTTAACCAATGGGAGGTGGATAACATGGCTAAGAGCATTTGCTCGATAATGCATGAATATCGCTGACTTTTCAGCGATATTCATGCATTGCGGCCGTTTTTTATCGCATTTGCGATAAACCTTGCTAATAGCAAGGTTTATCTGCGATAAAAATCGCCGATTTGCGGCGATAATGTTTGTCTCTAAACAAGTTAGAGACAAAAATTATCTCTATTGGTTGGTAATATGCCCCCTAGTCCTTAACATGTTCTTGTTCTTGCGATCTAACAAATACCTCTTGCTGAAGGAGCTCGTGACTAAACTAGCCACTCTCCTCTGTTTGCTCTCATGTTAGCAGGTCTCCGATGTAAGAGCACTGGACTTAACAGGTAGAGTTTTTACCATGAATGGGGTTACTTTCTACACTTCCCGACATACAAATGTAATTCTCATTTGGGGGCATATTATCAAGCCTGTGCGCTAAAATTATCGCCGCTTTATCGGCCGAAAACGGCCGATAAAGCGGCGATAATGGGCTTGATAATATGCTCTATGGAATTCCAATCGAAGCCCATGTTAGATGTGAAGACATCTAACATGGGCTTCGATTGGAATTCCATAGAGCATATTACCAAGCCCATTATCGCTGCTTTATCGGCCGTTTTCGGCCGATAAAGCGGCGATAATTTTAGCGCACAGGCTTGATAATATGCCCCTTGGTTACTTATATTTCCTTTCCAGCTTCCCTGAAACTATGTATTGTGAGATGTATAAAGAGCTATGAGACTATGACAGCAAACATTCACCCTCATGCAAGAGGAACAGCTATTAATAGCCCTAAGGAAACCATTCCGGCCAGTCTCTTCTCCTACCATCACTGGATGGGTTTGATGGGCCATGCAAGAAGCTGGCAAAGATACCAAACTCTTTGGGGCTCACTTTGTCAGAGGAGCTATGGCATTGAAGGAGTACTCCATTGGAGCCTGTTTAGATGATATCCTCAACGCACTGGACTGGCGTTCAGACTCTACATTTAAGAGGTTCTATTTCAACCCAGTCCCTAATATGGCTTTGCTGGTTGTGGATAAGCTTTAAACCAGCGTAATCCTCACCTCTGGTCCTGACATAAAAAGAAATACTTCCTAGCTATCGTAACCAAAAGTTTTAATTCTATTAAGGACACGGAGTGAGGATCAACCCTCCCGGTGTTGCATATTCCCTTTCTAAGAACAGGAGAACTACGTATGGATAGGTATGCATTAATCTGTTCATATTAGCCTTGTACAGTTGATTTACCTCGTTTGTAATGATGCTGAATCTGGACATCTATGTTCTGTAAGCATAATCCGCATATGGATTCATACATCTCCATTCCTTCCCACTTGGATCTGGTGCATGGAAACAGGATTAATGATGCCACCATCAGTCTGTAGTCCCAGGAAGAAAGAGGAGGAGGCGACAGCAAAAAGAGACTATGGAGATGCTATGGCTTCAGCTGAATAGACATCCTTAAAGTTTAAACTGTGACTTTTCCCCTCTGTGTCTTTAATAGAATTGAAACTTTCTACTACAAAAGCTAAGACATTTTTCATTCTGCCATGTTTTAAGGAGAGATTGCAAGCACTTTAGCACTGGTTAGCAGTGGTAGAGTGCATATAGTCCTAAAAGCCCCTTCCTGCACTTAAAAAATAAAATAAAAAAATGACAAAAGTTACAAAACGTAATTTAAAGATTGTTTATGTGCAGGTAGAGAGACCTTCCTGCACATAAACAATCTTTCCTCAACCCAGGCACCCTTGCACTATGGGGCAAGGGTGCCTGTGTTGGTGCTAGGCTGTTAGGTTTAGCACCAGCGCAGGGGGAAACGCAGGGCTGCACCATATTGTTGTAAATATAGTGCAGCCCTGCGTTGCTGAAGTGACTAAGTGATGTGTTAAGCCAGGAAGGTTAACACCCCACTCCGTCACTTCCTTGTAAATATGCTCCTATGGGTCATAATTTCAAGTGCATTGCACCACTGGAGCATCACTTTTTCCGATGTTCCGTTGGCGCAATGCCCTGCTCTATATTTACAAAGCAGTGTTGAGCTACTTTGTGTGGCTTTAAAGACGCTTTGTAAATATCGCCCCCTTTCATTCTTGCTGCATAAAAGGGGTGTGCAATGGGTGTTGCTGTGGGTATTACACTGCAAAACCCATTGCTTTTTGTCGCTGCCCCAGATTTACAAGGATCTGTAAATCTGAGGCAGCGCTAAGTACTAACGCCACTGAATAGCAGGCATTAGATTGGAGCAACAAAGAGAAATACATTGGGGCATATTGTCAAGATCAATATTGCCACTTTTGCTGCACTTTTTGCCAAAAAAGCTGCAATATTTTAATCACCCTATTAACAAGCCTGCGCTAAAAGGCGTAGCTGTAGTTTTTTTTCCACTTTGCATATCAGCGATATATATCGCTAATGACATGCAAAGTAGGCGTTCCTGACTAACACGTCATGGAAACACTCGCAGATACAACTTCGCTCTATTATCAACGCGGCCCCATAACCGCGAAGTGATTAAAAAAGCTGAGCTAACCGCGGTTATCGCCGGTAATTAACGTCAGCAATTATTCTGACTTGCCTATCTGTATCATGGGAGGTGGATTGTATGGCTAAGTCCACATCTCAAGTAAGTAAAAAAAGAGGGAGGTCTCCTTAGAAATGTAGGGGTATATTATCAACAACTAGCGATAATTTTTGTCTCTAACTTGTTTAGAGACAAAAAGTATCGCCGCACATCGGCGATTTTTATCGCAGATAAACCTTGCTATTAGCTAGGTTTATCGCAAATGCGATAAAAAACGCCCGCAATGCATGAATATCGCTGAAAAGTCAGCGATATTCATGCATTATCGAGCAAATGCTCTTAGCCATGTTATCCACCTCCCATTGGATAACATGGCTAAGAACTGCTCAGGGCAGGTGTTAGCTTTTGGAGATATTCGTGCTTAGCGCAAATATCTCCAAAAGTTGGTAATAGGAGATAGCGATGTTAGCGACTGTTTCCAGTCGCTAACATCTTGGCACGCCCACTTTGCATATCATTAGTGATAAATATCACTGACATGCAAAGTGGGGCCCATGATGGTCGCTATCTCCTATTAGCTGTCGCTAACTGGTGTTAGCGACAGCTTGGTAATAGGGAGATAATTTTATCTCCGCTTTCTTGGCTTTTAAAGCCAAAAAAGCGGAGATAAAACCCCTTGATAATATACCCCGTAATTCGGGACAAGGAGCATAAGAGTAAAGAACTGAAGAAGTCCCACAACACTCAACTGTTAAGAATCCCTTTTGGTGTATTTCCCCTATAACTCCAAATACCAACGAAATCCAAAGGTGTACAATCATTAAGCAATAGAAACATATGGTATACAAATCAGGAATCCTGAACAATGTGTTTGTTGTATTAAAAACCGGTACAGTTTATTACAAATCAATAAAAACAATGGACGGTAACATAATTATAGTGCCAAATTACAAATACAATTCTGGTTAAAAATTATCATCATTATAAAATACACAATTTTAGAAAATGTATGCAAAAATCACAGTTGTTGGGGATGTCCACATCTCCCTATCAATAAGGATTCCCCTAACGCTGCAGGTTTATCGCTGGATTCCCAGCGATAATCCCGTATTTCGCCGCTATCCCCAGATTTTTAATCGCCTTGGACATATGCGTTGATAATAACATGATATCTCAGCGATTAAATCCAGCGATAGCCGGCGTTGGCCAGAATCACGCAAAGCAGGAAATGCGATATTTATCGCGTTTCCTAGATAATATGCCCCTTTATTTCTTCTTGTTTTTACTCTTTATATGTGTGCTGCAGAGCAAATTGCCTTTGAAGATTGTTACTGCAAGTAGTTCCCAAACTGTGCTGCAGCATCCTTTTGCACCGCCAAAACCTGCCAGGGGTGCCGTGGTCATAAAACTATCAATGCTGAACACCTTATTGTTCAACCATCAAGCTTAGCAGATCGTTTAAGCAAACTGCATTTCTAACTATAGCAACTAGATGACAGTATGAGCACACGCCTAGGTTAAAGAGTTTAAATTTCATGTATTCTGCAACAAAAGGTCAGTAATAATGAAAACTTTAAGAAAAAGATACTGGCCATATGTATCAAGCACAGATGCTTACGCAAACGCCGAAATGTGCAGATTGACTTTTTGCTAATTGATATGTATGAAGCAAATTTGCATGCAAAATAAGGAATCGCAAAATTTGCGATTCCTTATTTTGCGATTGCATTTAAGGAATCGCAAATTTTGAGATTCCTTAAATGCAATGTAAGAAGCACAAAAAAGTACAATTTGGCCCTAAGAATCACAAATTACCACCGACTTCAAGTTGGTGGTAATTTGCGATTTCTTAGAAAAATTCACTTTTTTGCATTTTTACTGCACTACATATGCATCACTTTTTCCGATGTTCCGTTGGCGCAATGCCCTGCTCCATATTTACAAAACAGCGTTGAGCTACTTTGTGTGGCTTTAAAGACGCTTTGTAAATATCGCCCCCTTTCATGCTTGCTGCATAAAAGGGGTGTGTAATGGGTGTTGCTGTGGGTATTACATTGCAAAACCCATAGCTTTTTGTCGCTGCCCCAGATTTACAAGGATCTGTAAATCTGAGGCAGCGCTAAGAACTAACGCCACTGAATAGCAGGCGTTAGATTGGCGCAACAAAGAGAAATATATTGGGGCATATTATCAAGAGCAATATTGCCACTTTTGCTGCACTTTTTGCCAAAAAAGCGGCAATACTTGAATCACCCTATTAACAAGCCTGCACTAAAAGGCGTTAGCTGTAGTTTTTTTTCCACTTTGTATCTCAGCGATATATATCGCTAATGACATGCAAAGTAGCCGTTCCAAACTAACACGTCATGGAAACACTCGCAGATACAACTTCGCTCTATTATCAACGCGGTTCCAGAACCGCGAAGCGATTAAAAAAGCTGAGCTAACCGCGGTTATCGCCGGTAATTAACGTCAGCAATGATTCTGACTTGCCTATCTGTATCATGGGAGGTGGATTGTATGGCTAAGTCCACATCTCCCTATCAATAAGGATTCCCCTAACGCTGCAGGTTTATCTCTGGATTCCCAGCGATAATCACGTATTTCGCCGCTATCGCCAGATTTTTAATCGCCTAGGACATATGCGTTGATAATAACACGATATCTCAGCGATTGAATCCAGCGATAGCCGGCATTGGCCAAAATCGCGCAAAGCAGGAAATGCAATATTTATCGCGTTTCCTAGATAATATGCCCCTTTATTTCTTCTTGTTTTTAACTCTTTATATGTGTGCTGCATTCTGCAGCACCCATAGGAAGAGCAAATTGTCTTTGAAGATTGTTACTGTCAGTAGTGTGGTTCTGAAAATTCTGGACTCGTGTAATAAACTTTGTCGTAGTATGACGATTTTGGTATCAAAAGACCGAAAATGGCTAGTACACTATGCACAAGCATTTTCGTCATATTCGAGTGACGATTTTACCTTGAAATCATCATTTTCGTCCTGAACCCTTGGCTTCCATTTTGTGTACAGCAGCCATTTTGTGAGTTGCCCTCACATAGGCTTATAATACAGCTAAATTCGATTCCAAAGGACACGTACACCTTAATTGACTTGTCTTTGACCTGGGCAAGCTGAAACCATTGCCCCAGGCCGAACCTGCCCGGCCACTTTCTTTCCCAGTGGCCGAGCGAGATAGCATCAAGGCACAACATGCCATAAACCTTTTCATCGCACACACACCCTGCCTAACCTTGCTCACACCTGTCCCTGATTCTTTACATATGTCTTGTTTTATGAGGAGGAGGTGCCCATTTTTATTGGGGGTACACCGATATCTGATGAAAATGTTGGGCCTTGCCGGGTAATTTGTTGTGGGCCGGACAAACTGAAATGTGGGCTTGTCATCATGACTCTGCTTTTTCTTTGTAGTGAAAATATGTGAATGGTCTACTGTAAATCTAAGAATGTTTGCCTGAAGCATAATATTTTGTATAAAAAGAGAAGCCTGGCTTTGTAAGATTGAGCAGTCTCCTGAGAATATACACACCGTGTTGTTGTACTTCTAGGACGCCTGTTACTTGGTTTCAGCCAATAAATTCGATCTTTGACTTCACCTAGAAGACTCTGAGTTTCTGTGTCTGAATCAGGAAAGTACTCGAGGTCTTAGGGTGTACCCTGACACCGCTGGGTTACCGGTTCGGTACCGGTACCGGTTCTGAAAAACCCAGTACCTCAGCTGGCGATACCAACGGTACCGGTCCAAGCCAGAGGTTCGTGAGGAGCTTCGTGTGAAAATTCTGGAGGAAGGCCGCCACTTCATCGACCCCTGCATGTCGACGTGGTCCGAAAGTCTTTGCTGCGAGGTTCCCCGCTTCCCGACGGCTACGAAGGACTGCTGCCCTGGCTATCGCCCTGATTTGGACCCTTGATGTTTGGTAGAGCGAAACGATAGACGAGTCTTCTGGTGACGTCATCGATATCTCAGTTAAGTATAAGTGGAGCGTCTCCCAGTCCTTAGTTGGTTCTTAGTTTGTATCCCTTCGGGATCTTTGATTTGGAACTTGCAAGTACCAAAGCCGAAGGACTCGTGTGTTCACGAGAATATCGTAATCGATAATCCTTTGAAGTTTGAAGCTAGACTAGAGAGCGAAGATGTCTGGTCTTAGCAGACTTGGAAATTTGTTTTGTCTTGGTTGTAATAATAGGGATTCCCGATTGGAGGACTTGTGTCCGGTTCCCCCGATTGGAACTCCAACCTATGAATTGTATGTGAAACATGGAGTAGGCCCCATCACATATAATGAAGTATGGATCTGATACACCAGAAAAGATGGTGTTTTAAAATGGCCCCAATATTGTAGCTTTGACACGGAAATCTTAGATAACCTCGAAGTTAAACTTTTTAAGAAGAAAGCCCGGCCGGCGATGTTTGACTCTTTCCGCCTATGGCGTAAGGTATCCAAACAGAAGGAAATTAAATTAGAGAAGAAAAATAAGAGAGAAAGGGGTATTTCGATAATGCAAGCTGCTATGCAGTTTAAAGATAACGAAGAAGAACAGATGAGTGAGCAGTTGCACAGGCAACGCAAAATGGTAACTGATAAATGTTATCCGGTTTTGCCGCCTCTTCAGCAAGATGCAGCAAAAGATCTTGAAAAAGACCCCATAATGTCGCATTTATTGAGCTCGCCACCCCCTTATGCGCAGAATGCTACGGCACCTCCGCAACCTTTAGCTGCGCAACCTTTGGTTGTATTGCCTCCTGCTCCTCCTCCGCAGCCACCAGCTGTTCTCCAGTTGGCACCTGTTCCTCCGGTGCAGCCTCCTCAAGGGCCACCGGCTTTGACATCTGCTCTGCCTTTACTTCCTACAACTTTGACTACTATATCGACTCCCACTTCTGGTACTCCTCCTGACACTGCCTCTGCATCTGCCTTGCCTCACCCTGCTTTTCCGCTTGTCTTTTCATCGACTTCTCCTTCTGTCCGACAGAGAGTGGCTAGTACTGTTACTAGCCTCCTATATCCTCTCTTTGGTGCAACAAGTGTAACTCCTGACACAGAGCGTAAGCAGTTGCGTAGCCAACTGCCTGATTCTAGGGAGAAGGAAACGTTGAATTATTTGGCACATAGATGGGTGACCGACCCGACAAAATATGACCTAAAATCTATCATGGATGTCTTCCATCAGTGGGAAGAACCGAAACAGAGATACGTTTTTGAGAAAATGTGTACTTTCCTGAGCGAGGATTTAGAGGAAAATGATTTGGAGCCCAATCCACCTGAGTTATGTCATATACGGTTCGAGTTTGGAAAAGGCGCAATTGTGGGTTCAGATGTTAAGAAAGCAGTTGCGACGTTGTCGTTGAGAAATGAAGGTGTTTCTCGGTCATTGTTTGAGTCTGATTCCTCTGTTAAGAAGAAGGTGAGACAGTATCCGATGAGAGAAGTTCCTCCGGTATGGAAGGAAGCAGTGCAGGCTGGTCTGAATAATGTTCCCCCAGCCATACCAGCACATTTTCAGCGTGTGTGGGTACATGTTCCTTGGAAGCGAGCTGAAGTATTGGCCCTTAAGCAGACATTGCCTGATCCTCGTAAAAATCCTGCAGGGTATTACAAAGAATTGTCACAGACTGCAGGCTCTTGCATTATGAATTTAGCCGTTATAGACATGTTGTTTGGGAATGTTGTTCCACAGCCTTTATGGGGAAAGATTCGTCATGCAGATCATGATCAAGAGTTAGGTGACACATGGGCTAATATTACTGCTGCAGATGGCCGACAAGTTGGTGGTGCTAAACCTGAGCCTTTAGTAGCAGATCTCCCTGGTAGGATCATTAATTACATGAAAACATTAATGCCTGCGATGCGTGTGAATTGGGATAAATTGTCTGCGTGTAAGCAGAAGAAAGATGAAACAGTATCAGATTTCTTCACCAGGTTTGAAGAGACGTTTGTCGACCACAGTGGTCAAGATATGAGTACAGAAGGTGGCCAACGGTTGTTCGTCGATAAATTTGTGCATAATTTGTTACCCGAGTTGTGTAAGAAGTTAAAAGATTCAGAGAGTTCTTGGGCAGTTTCCTCTTCAGCACAGATATTGGCTACTGCACAGTTCTATGAAAATAGAGACAAAGATGAGAAAGATAGAAAACGAAAGAGTTGAAAACGAAGGTTCTGTTACAGCAAGCGTATCCGCCACGTGGTGGTCAAAATAGTGGTGCTCAGAGTAACTATCAGAATAACTATCAGCAACCTCAACAGTTTCAGAGGAACTCGCAAAGAGTCGAGTATACTCAACCACATGTCCCTGTAGGTCCTAATCAGTGTGCATATTGTAAAGAGGAGGGTCATTTTAAAAGTAGTTGTCCTGCTTTATTACAGCGCATGAATGGTGTTTCCAGTGCAAGAGGTCGAGGTATTTCACAAGCACCTAGAGGTAGAGGACGTGGAAATTTCCCCCAGAACACGCGTTCCTTTCTGCCTCAGAATTCAATGAATAGTTTTGATCAACAGAATAATGCGTTTGGTAGGACAGCTCAGTACTATGCTGATGATTACTATGCAGAGGATGAGCATATGGGAGGTAATGATTGCTAGGACAGCCATAGACAAAGAGAGAGAGTTGTTTCAGTTCCAGTACATCAGAGTGGACCTTATGTTGAGGTGATTACATCAGGTGTGTAGGAGCCTTTTCTGTTGGATACTGGTGCTACAAAGAGTTCTATTATGCACTCTAAACTCCCTGGTGCACCTTTGTCTGGCGAAACGAATGTATCAGTAGGTTTTTCTGGCGCCCCGGTTAGAAACCCAGTTTCTAGTCCTATGTCTCTTTCTGTTGGACCCTGCGAATTCGAAGCACCCCTTATTCTGACAACAGGTTGTGGTGAAAACTTGTTGGAATTAGATCTGTTAAAAAGATTGTATGCAACGTTATATTGTTCTCCTTCAGGAGTACAACTTACACTGGGTAAGAAAGTGATTTCTTCAATGTATTTGTCAAAGGACAAAATTCCAACAGAATTGTCATCTCTCCCTAATATTCTTTGGGCTACTGGTCCTAATGATGTAGGTCTTTTGGAAATACCGCCATATGTTGTAACATTAAAAGCCAATGTTAAAATGCCACGCATTCCCCAACACAAAATTTCTAGTGAAGGTGAGAAAGCTTTGCTAACGATCATTTATGATCTGATTGAAAAAGATGTGATTGAAGAGACAAGAGGCAACATTTGCAATAGTCCTGTTCTGCCTGTTTTGAAACGAACTGACCCTTCCCAGCCACCTGTTTACAGATTCTTGATTGATCTTAGAGAGGTGAATAAAATAGTTGTGCCACAATTTCCAGTTGTTCCTGACATTACTGCCCTATTGACTATGATTCCAGCTTCTGCCACCTGGTTCTCGGTAATTGACTTGAAGAATGCTTTCTTCAGCATCCCGATTGCTGAGGAGAGTAGGGATATTTTTGGCTTCAGTTTAGGAGGTTGAAGCTTCCGCTTTAAACGCGCTCCCCAGGGCTACTGTGAAAGTCCATCAATATATAGTCAAGCTTTAAAAACACAGCTTGATACGATTGTTTTACCTGATGGCGCTACCCTCATTCAGTATGTTGATGATTTGCTTATTGCTGCAGATACTGAGGAAATCTGTAAAGAAGCCACGTTGTCTTTATTGCGTCATTTGTGTGAGTTGCATCACAAAGTGTCTCTCTCAAAATTGCAATATTGTCGACAAGAAGTGACCTACTTAGGTCATCTCTTATCGAAGGAGGGAAGGAAACTGACCCCAGAAAGAATTCAGGCAATAGCGAAATTGAGTGTGCCAAGGACACAGCGAGAAGTGCGTGCTTTCTTGGGCATTACATCATATTGCAGGCAATGGATACCAAATTTTTCCTTCCTGGCCAAACCTTTGGTGGCATTAACTTGTAAAGATACACCGAATCCCGTCCCATGGTCTGAAGAGTGTCAGAAAAGTTTTTCCGAATTACGCACAACATTATGTTCGGCTCCTGTGTTGGGTACCCCCGACTACAGTAAGCCCTTTACATTGTATGTCCATGAGAAAGAGGGTTGTGCATTGTCAGTGTTGACACAGTTGTTTGGAGACAAGCAGCGTCCATGTGCGTATTTTTCGTCGACTTTGGATCCAGTAGCTAAAGCATTGCCGAGTTGTTTAAGAGCAACAGTGGCAGCAGCTGTTTCTATTTGACAGTCTGCTGGTTTAGTGATGAATAACACGTTAATTGTGATGGTTCCACATGCAGTGGACACGTTGTTAAACAGAACCAAGACACAGCACTTAACCAGTGCTCGATTGTCAGGTTACGAGTTAACAGTGTTAGCGAGTCATGTGCACATAACAGATGCAACACACTTAACCCAGCTACGTTGTTGCCGATTGTAGAGGAATTAGATGCTTCAGAACAGCATGATTGTTTTCTTAGAACAGAAGAAGAAACGAAAGGTAGAATAGACCTCAAAGATACTCCTCTTGCAAAGTGTGAAGGTACCTTATGGGTGGATGGTTCATGCTTCAAGCTTCCGAATGGTGATACGACTGCAGCATATGCTGTCACGACTTTGCATACAATTGTTGAAGCTGCACGTATCCCACATAATTCAGCTCAAGCAGCAGAGTTGATTGCACTCACGAGAGCATGTGTGTTGTCGAAAGGAATGACAGTGACCATCTATACCGACAGCCAGTATGCATTTGGAGTGGCCCATAGTTTTGGACGATTGTGGAAAGAACGTGGGTTCCTGACTTCGCATGGAGCTAAGATTCAGCATGGTCAGTTGGTGAATGAGCTTCTTGAGTCACTGACTTTGCCGTTGCAAGTTGCGATTGTGAAATGTAGCGCACACAAGAAGGTGACTGATGATGTTAAATGCATTTGCTGACGAAATCGCAAAAGAAACTGCAAGGAATGTGATGAGTCGAATGTATGTTGCAGGCCCTGCAAGATAGATTGGTGACGTTGGAATGTGTGAAGACACGATAGAGAGTGTGAAGTCTATTCAAGCTGAAGCTACAGAGAAAGAATTGAGTGTGTGGAGAGAAAGTACGGGTAAAATGGATGCAAATGGTTGTTGGATTGAATTGTCAGAGCATCAGAGATGGTTGCTACCTGATGCGTATGTGCTTGCAGTGGTTACAATGGCTCATGGAATGGCTCATATCAGTGTGAAAGGGATTTGCGAGTTGTTGGCTCCAGTATGGCAAAATGCTGGAATTCCTAAGTGTGCAGAGAATGAGTTCAAGAATTGCATTGTGTGTCTGAAATACAATCCTGGTAGGGGAACCCCAACTCCAGCTGGTCATTTTGCACCTCCTACGTATCCGTTCGAGGTTTTGCAGCTAGATTTCATCCACATGGAGAGGTGCAACAATTTAAAATACGTACTCGTTGTTGTTTGTGCTTTTTCAAGATGGGTGGAAGCCTACCCCCTAAAGGACAATACTGCCTTATCCACAGCTAAAGCCCTTGTGAAAGAGTTCTTCCCCAGATTCGGAATGCCTAGAATGGTCTGGAGTGACAATGGGAGTGAATTTGTGGGTCGTGTGATGAAGAAAGTATGTGAAGGGCTAGGCATCCAGCAGAAATTCCACGCTGCAAATCACCCCCAATCAGCTGGACTAGTAGAATGCTACAATGGCACGTTGAAACTTAAATTGGCCAAAATTCAAGCGAGCTCTGGGCTTAAATGGCCTGACGCTCTCCCTTTAGCACTCCTATCAACCAGAATGACTGTGCATTCGCGAGTGGGACTTAGTCCTTACGAGATAGTTTTTGGCCGCCCGGCCAACATATGGGGAGTGCCAAGGCCCACCAAATTCAGTGAAATTGAACACCCTGTTTTGCTTGACTATTTGTACGAATTGACAGCTAAATTGCGTGTTTTACACCAACAGGTCCACAACACTCTGCCTCAAACCTCTGAAGCTCCAGGTCACCAAATCGATCCTGGATCCTGGTTGCTGGTAAAGAACTTTCAACGAACAAAGAACGACCAGCCCAGGTGGACCGGCCCACACCTCGTCCTTCTTTCAACAAGATCAGCTGTTCGAGTGGAAGGAAAGAAGCACTGGATCCACGGTGTACATTGCAAGAGGGTGCCTTTGCCTCTGCCGTACGACCGGTGGGTCCAGGAGGGTGTCGCCGACTCAGAGACTGAAACTGTGCCTCGTTTTCTGCCTTTCAGTGATGCACGTATAAAAAGAACAATTATTGAGAAAGAAAGTGACAATATTTTGCAACCAGCTGTATCACCGTCAATTCGATTGGACACTACAGAACCTGAACTCCTTTTCCAAGACCAAACAGTACCTGGGAGAAAACGTTATAATTTGAGGCCGAGACCTATGGGCAAATAAAAAAAATCCTTTTTGCTATTTTTGAAAGTGCAGCTCTCCCATCCGAGAAACTTTTTTATTTTTGTTTTTCGAACCACCATCCGGGTTCCGCGGTAGGGTCGCGGTTGCCCAAAGTCTTTGGGGTGCAGCTGAAGACGTTAGGTCGACAGTTCTGGTTGGTGTAAGGGAGTTGCCCTGGACTGACAGAAGCATTCCTTAGCATAGAACACCCAACCATCGCGAGCAGCATATTTAGAGAGGATGGAGTTTTTCGAGAGGGAGAGACCTGTCAAGGAAACAAACTTTAAAAGCAGAATATGTAAAATGATGACCAAGAAAAGCTTTTTGATAATATGCATTTTCATGGTTTTTAGTGCAATGATATTTTTAATAGGATATGTTTTATTCTCCTTTCGAGTGACATTTGCACCCACTACATCGCCCATACCTTCTACTGTTTCCCCACACTCTTTTCAATCCCTTCCTGAACACGAATCAGCTAGGAGATTAGAGTTTATTAATAATTCCTTTGTTCAGCTTTTGCACCAACACCAACTAGTAATGAACACGACTAACTGTTGGGTGTGTGGTCTTATGCCTCACACAACGGATAAAGGTATTCCCTATCTGGTCCCTACCATTCAGCCACAATGGTTCTGTGTGGGCATACAGAACAATGTTTATCCATGCACATGAAGTCTACCCCCTACGTTCTGTAACAGACAATCCTAAGAATAGTGCTCTCGTTAAGAGTATAGTAGACATGATTAAGGAAGATATTTCCTACGAGACTATCCCTAGAGAGGAGACACTAGTATACATAGGATGGAACGTAACCGGATATGGAGCTACTCTGAGTGAGAAACAGCAAGCTAAGAGATCTTCCCCGATTTGGATTGTACCCCATCAGGGTCACCTGTGTCTGCAAGGTACTGGCAAGAATCCCAGAGCTCAGTTAGGGAAGAGTATCTGCACTGAAACATATGTTTTTGCATCTCAGACTTCCCCTTCGTTTTTAGCAGCTAAGGGTACCTATTTCATCTGCCATGATAGAGCCTATATACATGGTTGCCCCCTGACTTTTCGGGCACATGTTTTGTTTCGTTCCTGTTGCCTCCCACCTACACAGCAGTGGCAGACTACCACAAGACAAGGATAGTTAGAGGTGTCTTGAGTAAAGAAGACACTGCAGGACAAGAATTTGGGGACTTAGTAAAGGGTTTTCTGCTGTTCTGGGGACCCATGGTTAACAGCAGGAACATAAGGCAATTGACAAGGGTGGTTGAATCCCCCGTGGTTGAAACTGCCGGTGCCCTTAGTAACTTGACTGCTGAGCTCCAGTCGGACCATCTTATGACCCTTCAGAACAGGGTCGCATTAGATGTCATACTTGCAGACCGAGGTGGGGTATGTAAATTGATCCAATCCAGTTGCTGTGGTTTCATTCCAGATAACGCTCCAACAGTATACCAGGCCATCTCCAAACTGCATAAGATTTCCGAATCTATTCATGTGGATAAAGGAGATTGGTCGTTAATGGGATGGTTCTGGGAACTGATATCTGCCT
The DNA here is from genome assembly GCF_964261635.1 of Lissotriton helveticus. NCBI lineage: Eukaryota > Metazoa > Chordata > Amphibia > Caudata > Salamandridae > Lissotriton > Lissotriton helveticus. The sequence goes on along the minus strand of NC_136073.1, from coordinate 655,749,975 downwards.
GGGGATGGAAAATTCTGATGGTAATTGGGATGGTCTTAGCCATTCTTTTCCTGTTCTGTCTGTGCGTACAGTGTGCTCCTGCACTGTGTGGCCTCTGTGCTACATCATGTGTAAGGAAACCTGTATCAAGAGACGAGCTAAGTACTAGGATGATGTTACAGCAACATCTCAATGACTTTAGGAATATAGACCTGGACTCAGATTAGCATGAGGATAGGTTAATTGCCTATGTAAGGGCAAAAGGAGGGTTTGTGGTCCTGAAAATTCTGGACTCGTGTAATAAACTTTGTCGTAGTATGACGATTTTGGTATCAAAAGACCGAAAATGGCTAGTACACTATGCACAAGCATTTTCGTCATATTCGAGTGACGATTTCACCTTGAAATCATCATTTTCGTCCTGAACCCTTGGCTTCCATTTTGTGTACAGCAGCCATTTTGTGAGTTGCCCTCACATAGGCTTATAATACAGCTAAATTCGATTCCAAAGGACACGTACACCTTAATTGACTTGTCTCTGACCTGGGCAAGCTGAAACCATTGCCCCAGGCCGAACCTGCCCGGCCACTTTCTTTCCCAGTGGCCGAGCGAGATAGCATCAAGGCACAACATGCCATAAACCTTTTCATCGCACACACACCCTGCCTAACCTTGCTCACACCTGTCCCTGATTCTTTACATATGTCTTGTTTTATGAGGAGGAGGTGCCCGTTTTTATTGGGGGTACACCGATATCTGATGAAAATGTTGGGCCTTGCCGGGTAATTTGTTGTGGGCCGGACAAACTGAAATGTGGGCTTGTCATCATGACTCTGCTTTTTCTTTGTAGTGAAAATATGTGAATGGTCTACTGTAAATCTAAGAATGTTTGCCTGAAGCATAATATTTTGTATAAGCCTGGCTTTGTAAGATTGAGCAGTCTCCTGAGAATATACACACCGTGTTGTTGTACTTCTAGGACACCTGTTACTTGGTTGCAGCCAATAAATTCGATCTTTGACTTCACCTAGAAGACTCTGAGGGGTATATTATCAAGGGGGTTTATCTCCGCTTTTTTGGCTTTAAAAGCCAAGAAAGCGGAGATAAAATTATCTCCCTATTACCTAGCTGTCTCTAACACCAGTTAGCGACAGCTAGTAGGAGATAGCGACCATCTTGGGCCCCACTTTGCATGTCAGTGATATTTATCACTAATGACATGCAAAGTGGGCGTGCCAAGATGTTAGCGACTGGAAACAGTCACTAACATCGCTATCTCCTATTACCAACTTTTGGAGATATTCGCGCTAAGCGCGAATATCTCCAAAAGCTAACACCTGCCCTGAGCAGTTCTTCACCATGTTATCCAATGGGAGGTGGATAACATGGCTAAGAGCATTTGCTCGATAATGCATGAATATCGCTGACTTTTCAGCGATATTCATGCATTGCGGCCGTTTTTTATCGCATTTGCGATAAACCTTGCTAATAGCAAGGTTTATCTGCGATAAAAATCGCCGATGTGCGGCGATAGTTTTTGTCTCTAAACAAGTTAGAGACAAAAATTATCGCTAGTTGTTGGTAATATGCCCCTGAGTTTCTGTGTCTGAATCAGAAAAGTACTCGAGGTCTTAGGGTGTACCCTGACACCGCTGGGTGACCGGTTTGGTACCGGTTCTGAAAAACCCAGTACCTCAGTAGTTCCCAAACTGCACTGCAGCATCCTTTTGCGCCGCCAAAACCTGCCAGGGGTGCCGTCTTCATAAAACTATCAATGCTGAACATCTTATTGTTCAACCAACAAGCTTAGCAGATCGTTTAAGCAAACTGCATTTCTAACTATAGCCACTAGATGACAGTATGAGCACATGCCTAGGTTAAAGAGTTTAAATTTCTTGTATTCTGCAACAAAAGGTCAGTAATAATGAAAACTTTAAGAAAAAGATAGTGGGCCATATGTATCAAGCACAAATGTGTTCGCAAACGCCAACATTTACAGATTGAATTTTTGCTAATTGGTATGTATGAAGCAAATTTGCATGCAAAATAAGGAATCGCAAAATTTGCGATTGCTTATTTTGCGATTGCATTTAAAGAATCGCGAATTTTGCGATTCCTTAAATTCAATGTAAGAAGCACAAAAAAAGTGCAATTTGGCCTTAAGAATCACAAATTACCACCGACTTCAAGTTGGTTGTAATTTGCGATTTCTTAGAAAAATGCACTTTTTTGCATTTTTACTGCAATACATATGCATCACTTTTTCCGATGTTCCGTTGGCACAATGCCCTGCTCCATATTTACAAAGCAGCATTGAGCTAGTTTGTGTGGCTTTAAAGATGCTTTGTAAATATCGCCCTCTTTCATGCTTGCTGCATAAAAGGGGTGTGCAATGGGTGTTGCTGTGGGAATTACACTGCAAAACCCATTGCTTTTTGTCGCTGCCCCAGATTTACAAGGATCTGTAAATCTGAGGCAGCGCTAAGTACTAACGCCACTGAATAGCAGGCGTTAGATTGGCGCAACAAAGAGAAATACATTGGGGCATATTATCAAGGGCAATTTTGCCACTTTTGCTGCACTTTTTGCCAAAAAAGCGGCAATATTTGAATCACCCTATTAACAAGCCTGCGCTAAAAGGCGTTAGATGTAGTTTTTTTCCACTTTGCATATCAGCGATATATATCGCTAATGACATGCAAAGTAGCCGTTCCTGACTAACACGTCATGGAAACACTCGCAGATACAACTTCACTCTATTATCAACGCGGCCCCAGAACCGCGACGCAATTAAAAAAGCTGAGCTAACCGCGGTTATCGCCGGTAATTAACGTCAGCAATAATTCTGACTTGCCTATCTGTATCATGGGGGGTGGATTGTATGGCTAAGTCCACATCGCCTTGGACATATGAGTTGATAATAGCACGATATCTCAGCGATTAAATCCAGCGATAGCCGGCGTTGGCCAAAATCGCGCAAAGCATGATATGCGATATTTATCGCGCTTCCTAGATAATATGCCCCTTTATTTCTTCTTGTTTTTACTCTTTATATGTGTGCTGCATTCTGCAGCACACATAGGAAGAGCAAATTGCCTTTGAAGATTGTTACTGTCAGTAGTTCCCAAACTGCGCTGCAGCATCCTTTTGCGCCACCAAAACCTGCCAGGGTTGCCCTGGTCATAAAACTATCAATGCTGATTGTTCAATCATCAAGCTTAGCAGATCGTTTAAGCAAACTGCATTTCTAACTATAGCCACTAGATGACAGTATGAGCACACGCCTAGGTTAAAGAGTTTAAATTTCATGTATTCTGCAACAAAAGGTCAATAATAATGAAAACTTTAAGCAAAAGATAGTGGGCCATATGTATCAAGCACAAATGCGTTCGCAAACGCAGAAATTTGCAGATTGCATTTTTGCTAATTGGTATGTTTGTAGCAAATTTGCGTGCAAAATAAGGAATCGCAAAATTTGCGATTCCTTATTTTGCGATTGCATTTAAGGAATCGCAAATTTTGCGATTCCTTAAATGCAATGTAAGAAGCACAAAAAAGTGCAATTTGGCCTTAAGAATCACAAATTACCACCGACTTCAAGTTGGTGGTAATTTGCGATTTCTTAGAAAAATGCACTTTTTTGCATTTTTCAAAGTGCAATGTGCCAGGGCATGTATGTGCGCCACATGTGCACCCATGCTTATTTCAGGGGTGCAACAGTGTGTCCTTTTGACAACCCTGCACCCTTGAAATTGAATTCTCAATTTGCGATTCGCTAATTGCGAATCGCAAATTGAGAATGTCTTCCCATTCATTCCTATGGGCCTCTAGGCACATAGGAATGAATTGGGAGGTATTCCTTAATTGCGAATCACAAATTGAGATTCGCAATTAAGGAATATGTAGGATTTTCAAATAGCAACTCGCAAAAAATCGCTATTCGAGAATCGCAAATGGAGATGTTGATACATATGGCCCTAAGCGTTTTTTAAGAATGTGATTTATGGCTGTGGAATATACCTATATGTTTTAAGAAAGCGTTGCAGCGAAAATCTCAAACGCCAAAATTGCAAATATGACAAAGCAGTTCAAGGCTGACTTGTTTATCATTTCCTTGTTGTATAGTTCATATCTATTTCACCGTGCAACCTATACAAACTTATTTGTATCTTTGATCATACTTGACACACTATATCCCATGCATTTTTTCAACGTCCACTGATAGCTTGCCCAAAATGCATTAATTTAATCTTAACTGTGTTGTTATATTTCCCGGTTTGGCCCATGTACCAAAGCAGGTAATTTCTTGCATTGGTGTATTTTTTTCAGCGGTGACCCTTTGCACATATATTCGTGCACGACAATGTTGGATTATTTTCTCCGAAACTACACTTGTTTTCACATCTAGCTTCGCACAACATTATCACAATGTGCTAAACATCATGTACAAGGTCTCTTTGCACGCTATGTTTGTTAGACCTGGCATCTTTGGCGTGGTTTTCCCTTATATTTTTGCCTCTACCTCCTGTATTTTTGATGCTGTGCTGGATTTCGCTTTTGCTGGTTTAGATGCTTTGAACACTCTGCCATTGCTGATCAGTGCCAGGGTGTAAGTGCTCCCTATGGAAATTGTTATTATGATTGGATATACATGATTGGCATATTTGTGTCACCATGAAGTCCCTAGTAAAGTGCACTGGGTGTGCCAGGCTGGTGATGACAAATCCTACTAGTGGGCCTGCAGCACTGATTGTGCCACCCACATGAGTAGCCCTAAAATGGTGTCTCAGACCTGCCACCGCAGTGCCTGCATGCAGTCTGTTAACTGCCATGTCCTCCTGGTCAGTGTCCCCACTGACCAGGCCTAATCCTTCCCTTTTTGTGCACATTAGTCACCCCTATGGAAGGCCCAAGGGATGTATGACATTACAACGCATGCTTTTACATCGCATGCTTTTACAACGCAAGTTTTACAACGCATACCATTACAACGCATAGTGCTTTGGGGCGCTAGATAGTGAATAGTTTAATTTACTATTCCAACTTCAGTCCCCATGGATAGTAGGGAAGGTGTTGGATAGTAAATTAAATCTATTCCCTATGCTAGAGCGCCCCCCAGCGCAATGCATTGTAATGGTTTGCGTTGTAAATACCGCGTTCTAAAAGCACTACGTTGTAAAAGTTGCGTTGTAAGTGTTGTTCACCAGGCCCGAGGTACCCCCCTGGGCAGGGTGCAGTGTATGTGAAAGGTAGAGCATGTACTGGTGCAGGTGACATGCTCTGGTAGTGAATGACAGCCATTTTCGTTTTTCACTATTGTAAGGCTATCTTGCTCCATAGATTAACATGGGGGATGCTGGCTACAGTGGCTACCAGCATTTCTTCTCATAGGAAAAAGATAGGACATAAGAGTCTAGTATCCCTGAACTCAGAATTTAATAACACATCTTTTAGGAAAATTGTTTTTTTAAATCCTGTGTTTGAGAACAGCACTTTTAGAAAGTTGCTATTCTCTTGTCTGACCCTTCTGTGTGCCTTGGCCTGTTTGTGTATTGACTGTCTGGTTTGAGAGTGACAGGGGCTGAGGATTCCCCAGGAGGCTGGCTGAGTCAGCCCTAGGCTGAATGACTGCATTTGCAACTTGAGTGGTGGGAGGAGATAGCACCTGGGCCTGAATAGGGCTGTGCCTGCCTTCCACAATGCTGGCTCCACCTCCTGCTGGGCGGCTGATGACCCTGCCCCTCACTCTGAAAGGAAAGGAGAAGCCAGGAAAACAAAGTGCTCAAGAAACACCCAGAACTGGTTCAGACCGTGCTCAGGGCCCACTTGCACAAAGAGAACAAAGACTTTTAGGGGTATAAGTACAGGACCCCTGACAACAGAAAATTAGATCATCCTGGAATCAAGAAGGAACCTCTGCCAAGGAGAAGGCTAAAACTGAAGAAGGAAGATTGTCCAGCTGTTGCTCTGCTGGATTGCCCTGCTGTTGCTTTGCTGACAAGGAGAGGGGAAGGACTTTGCTTTGTGCTGTGTCCCCTTGCTTGAAGGAATCTCCAAGAGCCTGAGAAGAGCTGGCTCCCTGTTTTGAAGTCCCAGGAACAAAAGAACTTCACCCCCAGCTTCCCCTAAGCTCTACTGAGAGAGTTCTGTCCTTCCTGGAATGCTTGGCCCATGTGTGGTGCCTCTGGAAGTTGTACCTGTGTTGGGAATCTGGAAACTAAGCTTGAGAGACTTTGCTAAAGAAAAGTTATCGCATCGCTCGCTGCGGAGCGCATCCCCGACAGTGTGAGAAGATTTCTGCCGTTACGAAGGTCGAGATCGACGCAGCGCCTGTTGCCGCTGTCAGAGCCGTCGCATCCTTCGTTTGCGGGACGCACCCGATCGGTGCGGGAAGTCTAACATCGCTGCGAGTGTCGTCGCAGAGCCTGTCGTCGCTGGGTGAGATCGCCGCACCACCTGCTTGCGGACCGCATCACGTCGCTGCGAGAGTCATCGCCGAAGACAACGCATCGAGGAGCTGCGAGAGAGAAGATCACCGCTGGTCCGCGCTTCCTCTCCCCGGAGATCGTCGCACCTCGAAAGATCGTCGCATCGTGCCTTTGCGAGAACAAACTTCCTAGGGAACCTACGCACCGGAATCCATACAAGTGGCCTTCCTCCCCATACCGACCGGATTAGTCCCAACACGCCCGCTGCTGCAGCGGGGCTGTCGCAAACGCCTCCCCAGGGTCTCAGGAGCAACGCATCGCTTGTTTCCCATCGCACCAGCTTCTGCTTTTGGAACTTTGTCGCAACTAAAGGTACTGTGAGCTAAACGTGACGCAACTGTGAACTTTTCACGTAACTGTGGATTATTTTTATCGCAACCTAAAGAATTTTATCGCAACCTAAAGAATTTTATTGCACCCTGAAGAATTTTTATCGCAACCTTAAGAACTCTTTTGAAACCATATTCTTGAAATGTGTATGTTGGATTTTTGTCGTTTTGGTCTTGTGTAGTTTAGATTACATACCTTTATTTTTCTAAACTGTTGTGGAGTCAGTTTGTGGTGTTTTCACTGTGTTACTGTGAGTGTTGGTACAAATACTTTACACATTGCCTCTGGTTAGCCTAGACTGCTCGTGCCAAGCTACCTAGAGGGTGAGCAGAGGTTATCTCAGAGGGTTTCCTCCTTACCCTGACTAGAAGCAAGGGTCCCTATTTGGACAGTGGTACCTACCCCTGCCAACTAGAGACCCCCATTTCTAACAATGTTCAAATGTCATCTCTATCTTTATCAACAGGACGACAAGGATATCTACATATCCATAACATCATTAATCTATATGCACATCACAAGGCTGCTTTCTATTATAAAAGATGAGCAGCCTGATAGATTGTGAGAGGAGGCACTTCATGTGTCACCGAGGGTCCCTGCATGCTTAGACTTCACCATGCAGCGGCCTGACATCTCATGAGGGGTGTCCAGTTTGTGACCAAGAAGAGGTCCTTCATTCTCTCCCATCAGGTAATGGGGTTGGATTGTACCCCAGGAGAATTCTTGGCTCAACACCTAAACACACTCTAGGTGTACCCAGAGTAGGGTTTGCATAGCAGGAGTACGCTCGATTACTGCCTTGCTTTATATGCCTGCATATACACACTGTTTGAGCACCAGGGTAGAACTATATCTAATATTTACGCTTTTAGTGCTCTTAATCACTTTTATCTGCTTCTGTCTGTTAATTATTGCAGCCCAAGTATTTTACATGAGAATAACGTTGGTTCAATAAATATTTTGAAAATGTCCCAATGAGTTTTCCTTGTATACTCCTCTGAGATTAAGTAAGCACGAGTGACTGAGCGAAAAGTTCTGTACTGTTTCCATGATCCCTGAGGGGTCAGAGTTATCATGTTCAGTGGTTACCATTCACTCCCTGGTAAGGTTGGGGGGGAGGGTGTCTTCTGGTGGCACTGTGAGCTAGCTGGTCTATAGGCCAACATATCCTGTGTGGGTGTCCGGAATCAGTCTTGGCACCAAGCCCCTAGTTTATGTTGTCAAAACAATGCTCAGATCCTACGGATTAGTAGGAACTACACAACAGTGTGTGTGTTTTATAACATACTGGTAGGCAGTGGTAATGTATCAGAGGCAGGAATATTTATTAAATTCAGTGCTCACCCTTGAAATGTATGATGATCCGTAGGTCACAAATTTGAATCCAAATGTGGCCGAATTAGATTTCCATTCTTCCAAAGTCAGTAAATTGAGTGCTTCAGAGTCTTCGGTCACAAAAAAAATCATCTGGTCTCCTGTGTCTTAATGAGGACCCTATAGGCTTTGTAACATTCACCTATTTACAAAGGATGGTTGCGGAAAAATGTGCCGCCTCAATTAGCATTGTAATGGGAAGCAGTGACCAAAGAGCAATTGGTAAAGGGAGCCGCGGGTCACTGGTTTATGTGCAGTAATGTGTCCCTCCCTTCAACACAGTGCAAGGGTGCCTGTGTTGCACAGAATGATCCGTGCAGCGCTGGCCCCCTTGCACCATCGTGCAAGGGTGTCTGTGTTGGCGCTAGGCAGCTTTTTTGAGCTTCAGTGCAAGGGAGAACACAGGGGTGCACTGTATTCATGTAAACATGGCACACCCCTGCATTTTTTAAATCATGCAGTGCTGCTAAATTGCGTGCGGTGCCATGCTGCACCATTTCCCAGTACATTTCTCCCTATAACCATCTAATGTGCTACCAAAAACAAACAAAAACATACCTATAGCTGGAGATAATGGACAAAATCTATACTGAATAACCATATCTGCATGATGTAGAAAACAGTAAAAGCAGATTCCAAACCTTGAAATTCTAGGTACTTAAGTGAGTTGCCGACCACAAGCACTGAAGCATGGCAACTGGTAGTAGTTCTCCAACTCAACTCTACCTCAAGCTGTGGGAAGAACAAATTATGACCATCCTTAACAGGTATGAAGTGAAGGAAATAAGGTCTTGATCAGAGGAATTCAAGGTAAGAGACATGAGAGTTGTAATTGGACATGCTGCTGTCAGAAAGTTGAAATGGGGAGGTTGAACATGCACTGGCTGGTTGTTTGGTGCTAGTAAGGTTGTAGCGTGCCACGGAGGTATCACTCTCTGATCTTTGGAGTGTTTGGATAATAACTAAATGCTATGCGTTCTCTACAATTAGTGAACATGCCTCTGGGTGCAGCTGCGATTGATCACAGCCGCGCCCAGAGGGACATTCCCTAATTGTAGAGAACACATGGCATTTAGCTGCCAGAAAGTTGCCTTGGTTGATAATCATCATGACCGCAAAGACTGACTAATGTAATTTGTTACATATAGTCACATTGATCCAAGTATGTGATGTCATAAGGGTTAACAACTCTCTGATAATGCTGCGGGCATATATTGAGATTTGACTACAACTATTATAATGCATTGTAATATTGATGATGAAGGGTTGATTTGTCTGCCCACTGCCATTACAGTCGTTGTAGGACAGTAGGGTCTGCTTCCTATGGTCACCCCCACTGTTTGCCCTGATTCACTGGTTTTTCGACTCTAGTGTGGCTGTGGGCCTACTAATCAGACCCACAGCCCAGCTGTTCTCTCTCTAAATTCATACCATGTACTTTAGGTACATATCCAATTGGGTATTGGGTCACCTTTGTGAGCCCCTGTATAGTGTACCTTAGGTACCCAGGGCATAGGTGCATCCAAGGCCTACCAGGGGCTGCAGCATGTATTATGCCACCCCTGGCTGGCCATCCAAACTGACACCACAAGCTGATCACTCAGCTTGGGCAAGGTTGTGTAATCACCCCTTACTTAGATATAGTATTCCTATATCTACCCTTATATATAGACACATATATACCTATAAGTCACTCCTATGGCAGGCCTAACAATCCTGGAGGCACAGTGCTTGGTTTTATGTGAGATGGTGCTCTAGCATGAGCTGAGCCTGTCTGCAGCTTTCGGAACCATGACTTTATAGCTGTTCTATGATATAGTCATACCATATACTCTTAAGTGCATTATAATCCTCGCGGTTATTGCTAACTTTGGTTTGGCTTTATCAAAACATATCGTGTAAGGTGTCATACACTTTGGAATACTACCCCCCCCCCGCCAGTTCTGGCGGCAGGGGTAGCATTCCACCCTTCTAGAAGGAGAAGACCTGTCAGTTCTACTTTACCGGGTTAAAGTTAAACAGAGCCTCAGCACCACAAAATGGATGCTGCTGCCACAGACACGAGTCTGACCTCCTGCTGCTGGATGAAACTCCGGCAGGGGAGGCCTGGACAATAGGTTTCCTGCCTTGGGAGATGCTAGCACCTCCCCAGACAGACTTTAGTGTATTGGGGCAGGGTGGGTTGAAAGAAATGAGACACTGCCTGTGGCACACAAGGTGCTCCACGCATAGCCCGGTTCAAACCAGTTGCTGGGGCACTCCAGCCCCAGCTCTGGCGCGAAACTGGACAAAGGGAAAGGGATGTAACCACCCCCTTCCCAGGTTCCACCCACAGGAGGGACCTAGCAGGTAATCCAGCCCCTTAATTTGGTATAAAGATAGGAGCTGAGTCTAGAGACTTTACATTTATCCTGGAAAGAAACTCTGAAACAAATTCTTGGACCTTCGACGTTCCATTTCGACTGGAAGACTGAAGACATCTCCCTTGTGGTCAAGGAGTGACCACCCTGTGCAAACAGGCACCACCAGTAACTTGCTGGTTTGCTTTGTCGACGCTCCAGCTGGATCCCGAAGACTTAGCGATGCAGCCTCTAGACTTCCAGACTTCTCTGACTCCGACCCACATCCACAGCAAAGTTGAGACCCGTGGCGGACACGAGAGACATGGGACCGGACATCCTGCAGTACCTGCTTTTTGCTAACTGTGCAGCTTCTGAGGTGTCCTCGAAGTTGTGCATTGGGGATTGAGAATCCCCAACCCCGAGCAGTAAGTACACTAAAGCTCAGCCCTCCAAACTCCACGAATGACGCGTGGGGCCTGCGCCTGCATTTCTCCTCGACGAGTCTTTGCGGTTGCTAACCCGTTGGCTAGTGGCCCTGCTGAAGACATCCTTTTGAAACAACACTGCTTGCCTCGTTGCTCTGGATTTGCTCCTGCTTTCATGTAAAGGGGAAGCTCCCCAGATCTTGCTGGTCTGAACAGAAGCCGATCTTCCCTTTCTGCATGGGTTGCCTTTGCCAAGGCTTGTTGGGTCCAATCCGGATTCCGACACCGCCAACAGTGAGATCCTTCGTGGGACAATCCATATCTAGCTCCTGGTCATCGTTGACGCCTCCTGGTCCACGTGGCTGCAGAGACAAGCTTCAAACCCTTACCTGATTGCATCTCGACATCGCCTGGTTCCTTCCTGGTTCCTTCCCGGTCACTGGCTAGTGACCCAGAGTATGTCCCCTCTGCTTTCAGGTTCTTCACTACTCCAATCCTTGGGGGCACAGCAGTTATAGTTATAGTTCGAGCTCTATGGAGGGAGCGCTCAGCAGGTCAGTCCAGAAGGCTAGCGCTGGAGGCAACCAGAGCGCTTAGCCAGCAGTGCAGGCAGGGTAGGACAGCAAAGGGGATTAGGCAGGGCAGCGCAGGCTCAGATGAAGACAGAGGGGCACAGAGGTGGCACAGCCCAGTACCTGGTTGATCCCCAGTAGTCCTGGTTAGCACTGGTGGGTATCTTCTTGGCGCTTGGTGGGTCTGGCGCCCTTTGTAGATAGTTTCTTGAGGGGGGTGTTGAGTTGGTGACTGGAAGCAGATGGGTCCTTGTAGGTCACTGCAGGTGGTCCCTGGGTTCCCCTCCCGCCGCGCCAGATCAGTGGGCTTGTTCAGTGTTCCTCACACAGCTTGGAAGTCAGCACCTCAGCCCTGTCACTCCCAGTGGTATATGTTCCTGACTAGGCCCTACCGCCTAAGTCTCCTGCGTGGGTTCCCCCAGGTCAGTGATTCCCCAACTGACTAAAAAGTTTCCCTCCTTTCTTTATATATGCCCAGGTCAGGTGACCACACTCTAAGGCGGCAAAGGCAGACCCCTCCCCTATTCTGGAAGGTTCCAGGAGCTTCCCTACTTTAGCTATGGGCAGGCAAGGCAGGCTGGTGTTGCAACAAAGTTTAAGGGTCCCAGCCTGCACCTGGAAACTAGGGTGCTATTAAAAAGACCACGCTGCCGTAGCAGGGGCCTGTGGCAGCCATATTGGAAGAAGAGAGCACCTGCACCTTAGCATTGATTAGCAATGGGAAGGCGCTCGGAGACCTAAGGCCAACAAAAAAAAAGGTGGGAGAAATGAGGCAATGGCGAAAAAAAACAGGGAAAGACCACCCTAGGGCTGACAGGTCTAACACTGTCCATCAATTGTTCTTTTTGCATTCGTCACCCCGAGTGGGACGGGTTTGCTCAGACATGAGTCCCGTGCTCTCCATGCCACTAGAGTCAAGCTATCCTGGCTGATGAGGGCTGAACGCCTGAAACTGGTCCTAGGATGCTTGTTTCCAGTCCAGGGAGGACCTGCCTGGCAGTTCGGGCTGGACTGTTCCCATTGGGTCCAGGGTCAAGACTGATTTGCATATGGCTGGGTCCAAGATGGAATGGCGAGCAACAAAATGATGGATTTAGGTCCAGATCTCTGTACTGGGGTGAATGTATGACATTGTTCTGCAGTCTGTCCATCAATTGTTCTTTTTGCGGTAAAACCCTGGTCTGCCTGCAGAGAGACTCAAATGCCAAAATAGGTGTGCCGGAATGATGCCCGGCAGTGCAAGATAAAACACATTCTAGTGAGAGGATCCATTGTATGGATGAAAAGTTAAAATCTGTAGAGGTGTTCTGGGTGATATCGGGCTGCTGCCTTATAAGATTCTTTGCACTGAATTCAGACGGGTTACGGTGGGAACTCTTTTGGGAGTCCAGGAGCAATCAGGGGTTACTAGGTTCAACTTGTGACAATGAGAGCCTTTTACCTCTAGTGTCCTGGGGCCTACTTTACTGTTGCACATAAAATGGTCGCTAAGTTAAGTACACCCCTTTTTCATGTGACCCACATGTGGAAAATGACTAAAATTAGGTATATAAGCGGCGTTCATTTATGTTCACCACAGCCACTGTTGAAAGTAAAGTGAAAATCGTGAAACAGTGGCCAAGTCATCTTGTCCCTTTTAGGCCCCATCATGCACGTAAGTGGCAGCCATTTTGTGTGTCGTGGCCTCTCTGCCCACTGCCAATAGCCTGCGCGTCTCTCCCCCTCACTCCCCGGCCTCGCAAGCATTCCCCCGCGTCCCGACAGCCCCGGTCTCTCCTGCTTGGGCCATAAACACACCTCTAACGCGACCCTGTCTCCGAGCCACATCTCGTGCTGAACCCCCTCGCTCTTTCATCTCATTCAAAGAACAGGCCCTTTTGATAACCTCTTCCTCCCTGCCCGATTGTCCGGCCTGATCCCAGGCCATCACCTAGCCCAACAGATGCAGTTTATTGCCCCCTACAGTAGGACCTCGCCTCACATCAAAGGAGCGGGGATTAATCAATGCTTTCGCACCCCGAAGATCCGACTGATCACACACATCCCCATTCCCAGCGGAATGTCCAGCTGCGCGATAACCACCACATGCTGAGATCGGGGTGGGAACTCTACTGTAGATGTGTGTGGGAACGGGCCTGGACCGGGGATTCCGAGGATGTCTTTTCTGTCCTTCAAAGAAACATTACGGATGCAGTGTATGTAATAAAGCCATAAACCTGTGTATAAAAGGCCAGGCCTCAGAGATGCGGTTAGAGCACCTCGAGAAGATACTCTGTTGTCTGATTTGACGTGTTCTGCTCCGTCGGAATAAACTCCTGTTTCCTGCCTTCCAGCCTCCAGCGCCTGCCTCTTTGTTTGGTAATCTCGAATGGTATGAGAGGCGGCTAACGCCGGGCAAATACTGAAGGGTTCTTGGTCGAATTCGGCCCTACCTTTTCACACACAGACAAGATAGAGAGAGCTATCCAGGGCTTACTCTTGGAGGTGGTGTGAGCAGAGACTCAGAAATCAATCAAGTACAAAGTTATTGTCAATAACTAAAAGTCTGGCTAGTGCTTTTACGTGCAAAAAGAAAAAAGCACAAAGCTACATACGTACATGAAAGGCAAATTGAGAAAGTAATGTATATAGTTAGAGTTCACTGCTTTTAGGCGTTAGGCTCCTCCCAGAACTCATATATGTAATAACATCATAAAGACACAATTTGTGTGAAATATAATAAACTGCCCCGGGGGTTGGAAGGCTGCAATCTCCTGACAATTCTCTTGGACTATAGGTAACCCCTAATATGGACATGGAATGAATATCTAAAAATTAAACTCGAAGTTGTCGTAGTGCCTATTGCCCTCCCTGCACTATTTCAATTGAGCATTGTACCTTTAAGAGGTCCAATGCATGTTTTGCCGCTATCCTTGGCCCGAGGGGGGGATGTGCCAGTTCTGAGGGCGTGCATCTATGCATGAGCCCTGGGGAGAGGAGGTGTTGACTCTGACGACACCACCAAATTCTTTTGTCCCTGCTGCTGTGAGCAGGCATTTGCCTCCAAGACTAGGAATGTGGGGCTGAGCAGACAAACGTAGGGGAAAACAACACCCACTTCGGCTGGGAATGGGGGGAAACCTATTTCATGGATCCTCCTTGGGCTCGAACACAAGCACAGGACCCGCACATATGGAAGGGCCCTCCCTGGCTTATTCGGACTGCTTCACAAATCGGTTCTGGACGCTCTTTTGGATGGCGTCCTTCGTTCCGTGAGGACTACATTTTGTTCTTTGCTGCAATGTGCAGGCGCTCGGTTTTTATCTCAGATATCCTCGCAAGTTTGTCCTTTTATCCTTCACCGGCCTGTGATCGGTGTCCAGTCGTGGCGCTCAGAGTATTGCCATCCATCCCTAGACGGACCTCGTGTCTTTATTTATGTGCTCCATTTTCATCTTCCGTTCACCTATATATCCATGAGAGGCCATTAGTGTGATCTTATTTCCATTTCAGAATTTACCTTTTTTATATCAACTTATCACTGACTTTCTACTTCATCTACCAATTGTGCAATAGACGGTCACATGATGAAGGCTGACAAGCCGAAACGCACGTAGTGTTCCCCATCTACCGCTTTGCCTCCATCGTCTTTCTTGTCTAATGCTGTTATTGTTTGTCATGTTTTTTATGAATTTTTATGTTGCTGTTGTATTTATAATTGATTACTCTCACAAAATCTAACAGCATGAAATCTAACAAAGAATTATAAAACAAAAATATTGACTTAAAATTAAATAATTTTTCTATCAATTTGGTGATTATTCTTTTCTATGTGGGCTCCTTCCATTACTTTGTAAGTTATCAGTTTAGTCTTTTTATTGTTATTTGTTTATTTAGCTATAGACCTTTTTCAAATTGATTCCTCCTTGGGCTCGAACACAAGCACAGGACCCACACATATGGAAGGGCCCTCCCTGGATCACACTGGTGATATTGCTATGTTGCTGACAACATAGATGAAGACTGCGTTAGAAAACAAATGCAATTGCGTTCCTTCATAACACCAAGTCAACAAAAGGAAAAATGTGGCCTTGAGGATAAACCCCAGAGCATGGTTGTAATTCTTCTCCCAGGCTGTCCAGGGCATTTTTTGGTCTGGTCTATCCTCCATAGTAACAGGAGACCTCATAGGCCTCAATCCATAGTTCTCTCTGGACCAGTCAGGAGAGAGGGTCCATGTGGCCACAAACAAGCATATGGTATAACTTTTTACTAGAGACTTATAAGTAAATGTAATATGCCAATTAGGTGTAAGCCAATTTCACCATGTATTAGGGAGTGAGCACAAGCACTTTAGCGTTGGTTAGCAGTGGTAAAGTGCACAGAGTCCTAAGGCCAACAAAAGCAACTTCGTCAAAAGTAGGAGGGGTGAAGGCAAACAGTTTGGTGGAAGACCACCCTACGGCTGACAGGTCTAACACTTACTATGGGTGTTTTGCGGCAATTCATTGTGCCCTTTGAAATAATATGCCCTAAGAATGAAGGCATTCCAGACATGAAGTAAGCATGAGCCAAAAACACAGGAACATGTTCAAGAAATAAGGTTGTCAGAATCCGTTGAATTCTTTTAATATTAGGCTTTTTTGTGACTTGTCACTTTTGTTTTCATAGTAGTTCATAATACCCTAAGGATTTGTTTATTTATCTCCTAAACCTTGATGTTAACATAAAATTAGAGGTATAGGGACGGATGTAGGTAATCTGATTTTACCGATTCTAAAATACCGAATTTTACCGAATCGGTATTTTCGAATCGGTAAATGACATGTAGATAAAAATTCGGTAAAAAATACCGATTCGGTAAAATTCGGTATTGGACAATCGGAAAATACCGAATCGGTATTTACCGAATCTGTATTTACCAAATCGGTATTCCCTATGTATTCCTATGGGCATTCTGGCTCATAGGAATGCATGGGGAATACCGATTCGGTAAATACCGAATCGGTAAATACCGAATCGGTAAATACCGATTCGGAAAGCTAACAAAAGTGAAACTTAAGTAGGCAGCCAATCAGGTGCTACCACCCTCCCCCTCCCTCCCAGGAAGTGGCTACACAGGCAGCTGCTACTAATTAGAAGCCACTTTAAAGGCAGTTGGAGCTGAGCCGAGTCACTGAGCAGCAGAAAGGGTTTGGTGCACTTTTAAAAGTGTAAAATGGCAAGCAGCAAGGAAAAAGAGCAGCCTGAGAGGAGGAGGAAACTCAAATTCAGCAGCATGGAGTTGCAGGTCCTTGTTGAGGAGGTGGTGAAGGTGTTTCAGGACAGGGCCGTGGACGGAGCAGGGGCAGAAGGAGAGGCCATCCCCAGGTTCATTGGGAAGACGAACCATCCTTTCCCTACACCCGAAGCAGGAAGGGCCATCTGCAGTAACAACAACAACAAGCAGGACCCAGCACAGAGGGGAGAGTCTCATAGTGAATATTAGCTCCTGGACCCTCAGTGACCCTGTGGAACAAGTTTTTAATAGAGGACCTGGGTTTGTACCCACCAACATGGGTGATCCCTTTCAGTCTGTGCAGGACTTCCTACAAAACTACTCAGAAATATTTTATAATTGGCTAATACTGCAGTTTCCACTACGGTCCTACAGCTACCCTGTGTGTGGACTGGTCCACGTACCGTGGCACACTTCCTTTGAGAAGCAGCCACTTCCTGTTCTAGTAAAAACGATTCCATTGGCTGATACTGCAGTTTCCACTCTGGTCCTACAGCTATAGAGAATCCTCATTGGCCCATGTAACACATATTAACTTCCTCTCTGTTCCAGGCAAGTGAAAACGATTCCATTGGCTGATAATGCAGTTTCCTTTTCCTGTTTTAGTTAAAACTATTCCATTGGCTGATACTGCAGTTTCCACTCTGGTCCTACAGCTATGGAGCATTCTCATTGGCCCATGTAACACTTATTAACACTTATTAACTTCCTCCCTGTTCCAGTCAAGTAAAAACAATTTCATTGGCTGACAACACAGTTTCCACTCTGGTCCTACAGCTACGGAGCATCCTCATTGGCCCATGTAACATATATTAACTTCCTCCCTGATCCAGTCGGTACCTCCCCCTCGGCTCAGGATCAGTCCAGGGGTACCGACGGACAGGTGAGGAAGCGATGCCAGCTAAGCTCATGCAGCTCTCTAAAGCGAAGCGGTTTCCTACTTCATACTTAGGAGAGCGCTTATTTTCCAGCTTTACACAGCGAAGCGTTTCTCTATTTTCATTCTTAGGAGAGCGCTCTGGATATCAGCATACAGGCTGTTGGATTACAATTACAAAGCGGAGTTTGATGAGCTCCTTATGTATTATTGTTACTAAATGAACTAGGTTCGCTATCAGCCAGCCTTGAACACCCTTTTTCACTGCTCTTACATTGATATAGTGTTAGAATCAGAGATCTGTTACTAACTGTGTCTCACTCTCACGGCAGCCCTTGTAGTTGCTGTCTGTCATGTACTCAGAAACAATGCCTAGGTTTTTAGCACTTTGTGCCAGTGAATCATTAGTATGGATGTGATCTAACCAGACACCCACTATTTTATTTCACGAATTAGAGCGGGGCCTCCAACCCTGAGCAGTGGCCAGGATGAGGTGAGGCTTTCTGCCAAGCATTTTTGGGTGAGTAAAAATAAATAAAAAAACATATCTCTATCGTTTTGGAGAATGACCTATTGGCATAAAGAAACATATGGCGCAAAAATAATAGAAATGTGTGTCTGTGTTCTACCTATTTGTTGTCCCTTGTTGTGTATCTTCCTGTTTAGGAAAGAATCCTAAATACTTTATGAAACAGACATCCCCCGTCTGGAAAATCCAATGTACGGTAGGATGTTTGGTATCATTTATTTGTGTTAATTTTTGCTTTTTTCACTAAGCTTAGGTTAAGCTTAATTGCAGTAGTGTTTAAGAGGTCCTGACGAAAGCCCGGTAGGCTTAACTTTCCTACAATGGCTGAAACATGTTGACCAAATACCATCCTTAATAGACAGTTATTGTGTCAAACTGTCTCACACTCATTTTAATTTTGACACCATGATTTTCCCTAATAAAGTTTTCCTTAAATCATGGTAGCCAATTTTACATCTCACTTTTTGATTCTGTTTGCACACATTTTTTCTCACTGCAATTTAACATCCCACACCATTCCAAACTGATTTAACTTTTGGTATGATCCATCACTGGTGGTTCCTTGGGTTTGGAGAAGCACATAATTCCAACAGGTGTGTGGCTCCCTAACCGGACCATCTTTGGTTCTATCCCAGATGATGAAGCTCTGCTATATGGGTGGGCAGATGGGATTCATTTCCTTTTTGTTGTACACACTTTACAGGTAGACACAGAGTCCGTCACATTTTTTCGTTTCCCCCATAAATTGTACAGACCATTGACAGTCCTTTTGTGTTGTTATACTGTGAATAAGGGGTTTGTCTGTCCTTTGGTCTTTAAATAATTTTCCCCTTAGACCCTCCACCAACCTTGTTTTTGACGGTGGTGAAGGTGCACCACAAACTCTTTGGCAGGCAGTCCCTCACTGTGGCAGAATCTGCCAAAAGAAAAATCTGGCTTGAAATTTTGGACAAAGTTAATGCAGTTGGGGTGACCACCAGAGACACAAAGGACCTTAAAAAATGCTTTTATGACTTCAGGAGCCAAACCAAAAAGAAATTGGCTGAACATCACAAGCAGGCATCAAAAACTGGCGGAGGCAAGAACCCAGCACCCCCCCTCACTGACCTGGAGGAGATGGTGGCCTCAACCATTGAACCAGACAGCGTCTGTGGACTGGGAGAAGTGGACAGCTCAGCCAGAGCTGCAAGCAAAAAAGGTAAGACAAATGCACAGCATGCGCCCCCATATCATCATCCTTACCTGTACCCTTTGTGGCCAAGTGAACCCCAGTCCAGTACTGCTAGCACTATACAGGGCCAATGCATGATGCAATATGTAGTCAGGAAATGTTATAGCATGTCATACAGCACAACAACCAACTAGTGAAGGAAATGACAGCATAGAGAATATAGCCAATGTGATACATATTTAATGGTAGTGACTGTGAGACAGTAGCGCTTAGCTAATGTACGCTCATATGTCCACAGGTGAAACGTCTCGCAGGCGGTCGCAGGAGACTGAAGGCACACCACCTGAGAGGGAGGACAGTCAGGAAGCAGGCCCAACTACCCACACCGTACCACATGACACAGGTGCATCATGTAGCCACCCTCCTGCACCAGAATCAGAAATGCCTGAACATTTCCTGGCGTCCCCTGGCAGATCTCAATCCCCTCTGCTGCTGTCATCCCCAGAAATGGCAGCATCACAGCAAGATCCACACCTACATCACAACCAAGCAGGAGGCAGGTTGTGGCCCCACTCCTAGAAATGGAGTCAGCAGGAGCTGACATTGAGGGGGACGATACACACAACTTGCCTGCAGATGTCAGCTCTGGTACAGCGCACACCAGTGCAGGGGTGGCCCATAGCGGTGCAAGACGCCGCAGCAGATGCAACAGTTGAGGGTCCGAGTGTGTTCCGTGGTCTTGAGGGGAGCATGGTGAGAATACAGAGGATGCAGGGAAGAGCCATCCAGTCATGCCAACGACAAATGAGTTCCTTGAACAGCAACATTGGGGAAATAGGAAAGGGCATCAGTGAGCTGGTACAAGTCTAGGGGCATGGGCAGGATGACCAGTGCTCTTGAGGCGCTGTTGAATGCCCAAACGAGTATACTACAGGGGTTACCCAATTAACCCATAGGCCTCTGGGTATGCAATACTACGAAAAGAGAAGACAAAGCCTCCGGAATAGTTAAACACCAATCCTACAACAAAAATTAAACATAAACAACTTTCAAAATCCATCTGTTCTCCATTCATCTGCTTCTTCACTAGCAAAGTCCCGGAACCAACGTCCACAGTAGTATCCTACCTGCATAAAAGATCCTTTTGTATTAAAGCAGAAGGTCCCTTCGCTACGCCACACTCCACAGAGAAGGAATCTAAAGGCAATTACCTGTTTTAAACGTAGCCCGCGTTCAACCCAAAGATAGAAAGTAACGACGGACTACAGGGCACAGAGGAATCCAGATCTCGCGATAGATACATCGGGATCGAGTGTAAAGCTAGAAGAGAGACTACAATAGAGTCTTCTTCGATATAGATGTAACTCTATTGTACTTTAAACTGAATAACGGCGAAAAGGCTAATTAGTAAAATAAAAAAAATTTAAAAAATACGGAGGTTAATGAAAAACTAATATATTTAAGGAAAATAAATGCAAAATAGTACCTTATAACCCTGTGTGATGCCAACTCCTCTCACAATCTAAACATAAGTTACAAAGTCAAACCCAATATTAGATCAAATATAGGAAGTATCAGTACAGACTAATAATAAATCTTCAACCTCTATACATGTATATGTGTAGCAGCCTATACATATTACTCACAGAAATATTCCATAGTTTATTCCAATAATGCCAAAAGCTCATCTCTGTCTTTAAGAGCAGTTCTTGCTGTTTGATACTTTTCAATTAATCTTGCCTCCAAACGGTTGAGTTTATTTTCAGTCTCCCTTCTGTTTGTATTTACAACTGTACATAACACTGACCATTCCATATCTGTTTCCGAGTGGTTATTTCTTTGATAATGCAGTACAAGCGGAGCCCCGGGTGTATTGCATCTCACTCTAGACATATGCTGTAAAATACGTTTTTTAACAGGTTGGACTGTTTGCCCTATGTAAAACTTCTCACATGGGCATTTTATACAGTATATGGTGGACTTTTACAGTTAGAAAACGATCTTTGGTGATGGGTTTTACTATTGATCTCGATTACCTTGGAATCTTTAGTAGAGCCACATGCCAGACAATTATGACATCTATAGTGTCCAATCACTGGGGGCAGTTTCAACAGGTCACGGGTATCTTTAGAAGGAGACAATTCATTGGTGGTAGATTTAACCAATTGGTTCTGAATATTTTTTCCTTTTTTAAAGGCAAAAAGCGGTTTCGGGATATCCAACTTTTCAATTAGTTTCCAATTATTTAGAATCAACTTTTTTACCTTATTCGCTCTTGGATCGTATGTTAATACGCATGTAAGAGGGGTATTAATTTCATCCTTTATTTTTGGTACCAACAATGTCTCACGTGGAGTATACCACGCCCTTTTTAAAGCCACCTTCACCAATTTTTTAGGGTATCCTCTTGATATAAGTTTTTCTTTTAACTTTTCAGCATGGTAGAAATAGTCCTCTTTGGAACTACAGTTCCTCCTAACCCGGAGGAACTGGCTATAGGGAAGATTTTCTTTTAAAGACCGGGGTGACTGCTGGTAAAGTGTAAGAATGTATTCTTGTCAGTCGGTTTAGTATATAAACTAACAGCTAAATGACCCCCCTCATGTTGAACATACACGTCTAAAAAGTTGATTTTATTTTGGTCACTAGACACAGTGAAGTTGAACTCCAAAGTCGGTGAGTTCAGCCAATTATGAAAATCTGATAACTGAGTTTGGTCTCCCTTCCAAATTAAAAAGATATCGTCTATATAGCGACACCAAAACTCCACATGATGTTTAAATGGGTTGGTGTCGCTATATATCCACTTGTCTTCAAATTGGGACATGACTACATTTGCTATCTCAGGCGAGAAGCAACAGCCCATGGCTACTCCTGAAATCTCTAAATACAAATTTTCTTTAAACCTAAAGAAATTATTTTTTAGGCACAATTTCGCTAGACTGGTTATAAATTCAGTAGGCACTTGGTGCGGGCGATCTCTCAAATTCAACACTACATTCATAACCTCCAGGGCTTCGTCCTGCGGAATATTTGTATAAATAGATTCGATACCGAAGGTGGCAAGCAGTTGTTCATGAGGATTAAAGTTCAATCCCTCCACCTTCGATATCAAATCCATGGTATCTCTAACATAGGCCGGAATGTTCCTGGCCAATGGGAGTAAAAATACATCAACATACTTAGATAGAGGCTTTAGCAAGGAACCACATGCTGCAACAATGGGTCTCCCGGGCGGGTCAGACAATGATTTATGTACTTTTGGAAGTACGTAAATATTGGGCATCTTATTATTAGATTCATTGTTAAGGAAATCAAATTCATTTTTACAAAGCCAATCACCTTCAAGCCCTTCTTGAGTGATTTCCAGAATCTGTTGTTTAAGTCTAGGAGATGGATTTTTCTCCAATGGTCTATAATGTGATTGGTTAGATAGTTGGTTCATAATTTCTTGATCATATTTCGAAGTTTCCCATAAAACAATTCCCCCGCATTTATCGGCCGGTTTCACGGTCACTTCCGGATTGGAAGAAAGATTTTTTAGTGCTATCAGCTCTAGTTTACTACAGTTGTTATTGTAGTAGGCTTTTCTAGTCTGTATATCATCAAGTTCTCGTAATACTTGGTTTTCAAACATTAGGATTTCTAGTGGAAGTAAGACGCTATCAGATAAAAATTTGGATTTATTCTTTAACCCACTGATATTTTTCTGTTCAATACTTTCACGTTCTAGGAAGTATGCTTTAAGTCTACATTTTTGTTGTAGGATTGATCGGATGAATTGATATGGCTACCTTACCCTAGAACTGGGGCACTCATGAGTAGAAGGTAAGCTTGATGCTTACGATAGTTTGATCTCTTATTGAGCTTATATTTCCAAGGATTTAGTACATGTTGGTCCCTTTGCCTTTTTCTTTTAGTTGCACTGATTAAAGCTGCTTGGTAGAGAATTGCGTTTCTGACCATCATACATGGAAACAAAATGTATGTAAATTTTTCTTGTAACTTCATGGTTATTCATTTGAGATTTAGTTTATGGCATTGAGGGGTGCACATATGTATATGTATATATAAGTCACGGGTGTTTGCTTAGGATCCCAGTGTAGAGGATCGGTATTTATATAGTTTTTAGTTATCTTGATTTGAGCACATTATGTAAGGGTTTGTTGATACATAAAATAAATGACTTCGATGTCATTTCCTCGAGATGAGTCATTTGATGATGTTAACTGTTTTTCAGGTTTTGTGTGCATGGAAACTTAGAATGTTATCTCCGATGATATATAAAAATGTAAATTTAGTTATTTGCTTGTTTTAGGTATGGATTGTTTTTTGCCCTCTTAGTCCTGATTAGGCCTGAATTGACAAGAGGCTGAAACGCGTCGACACAGCTTGTTGAAGACACCAATACAAACATAAAATATTTTTGATCAAGATAGAAAATAAGAATTTATAAGGAGTGCTAGAGACAGGGAGGTTAAAAACTGTTAACCTTATACACTCCTTTCTTGTATTGTTTTGTTTTGGCGATCAGAATGTGTGAGAAGTTGGCCTGATATATGATGTTTCCAATTCTGGAACCACCCTGTATCAGTCCAAACAATCCCTTATGGTGTCTGGTTGTAAGTCAACCTTATTAGACAAGCTATCCTAGGGGTAGCATGGACTAAGCAGCCTAAAGGCTTAACTTAAGAGGTCGTGTTAAGCGAGCTGTTTTACCACATACAATCCTGTAATATCAAATGAAAGGACACCACACAAGTATATATTATAAAAATATATGTATTTATTACTAAAAACAATCCCCAGTATTCTTTATGAATAAAGGGGCACAAGCGTTAAATCAAAAGCACAGTATAACATACAAAGTTGCACAATTTTGGATGAGGCCAAGGGGCCACTCAAACCATATACTAAAAAAAATGGTATAAGAGGGACCATTCGATAAGTGGTTAGGCCTAGGGCCTAGGGAATCGCTGGGAGCAGTCAGGACAAGCAATGCTGAAGTCGGGAAAAGCCCGCGGGATTCGGGTGCAGTGCAGAAAGTGCATGCATGCATCAATGTTAACCAATGGTGCGTAAAAGTTACAAAGTTAAAGTTTAAGGACACTTCCGCTGAACCTAGAGGAACAAAACTTAAGACACAGACCCTAGAGGTGTGTACCAGTGTGGGAACACCGGTGTTGCAATGTTACCTCACCCACAGGAAGCGGGTGCACAGGGTCGAAGTTGAGTCGGGTTTCGTCACGCAGGTTCTTGGTGCTTGGAGCTGAAAGGGCTGCAGGCGAGGTGAAGAAGAAGTGTCCGGTGGAGTCCAAGGGTGGACTCGAGTCGAAAAGTACCTGAAAGCAGAGGGGACAGAGTCTGGGTCACTCAGCAGTGACCAGGGTGGAACCAGGATGGAACCAGGCAATGTCGGGCGCAATCAGGTGGTTGTCGAGGAGCTTCTCTCCACTGTCACGTGGGCTCTGGGGCATCTACGAAGTCCAGGAGCAGGTCATGATCTGTCCCACGCAGGCTCTCGCCGTCGGCGCTGTCGGCTTCAAGATTGGAGCAAACAACACTTGGCAAAAGCAATCCACGCGGAACTGGAAGATTGCTTCTCACTCGGACCAGGAGGGTCAGAGTGGGGGCTCCTTTTCAGGGGAGCTGGTGCAAATCTGGAGCAACCAGAATCACAAGTCGAATTTCAAGTTTCATCGGCACAGGGGCCACAAGCCAGCTGGCAAGGGACTGGCCAACGCGTTGAGCCAAACGAAGCAGAAGGGCCCCACGCAGCACTCGTCGATTGTGGAGGGCTGAACTTCGGTGCAAGAGTGGCTCAGGGTTGGGGCTTCTCAAACCCCGTTGTACAGCTTCGAGGGTCACTCGTGAGCTGCACGGTCAGCGTCTCGTGGTCTTTCCAAGATGGCGTGCCCCACGCTTCCGGTCGCCTCCACGGGTCTCAGCTCTGCAGGGACTGTGGATCGGGCTGTTAGAAGGCAGGCAAGCTTAATCTCGTTGATCTCTGTCGCTCGAGTTCTGGCGGGAACTGCAACAAAGCAGACGTCGAGGGATGGATGGTGCCTGTTTGCACAGGGTGGTCACTCCATGACCACAAGGGAGATTCTTCAGTCTTCTACGTTGAGTAGGATGTCGAAGGGTCCAGAGTTTCATTTCTTATGTTTCATCAGGATAATCTGAAGTGCATTGGCACTGCTCCCACTCTTATTCGAATCTAGGGGGCTGGATTACCTGCTAGGTCCCCTCCTATGGGTGGGACCCAGGAAGTGGGTGGATACACCCCCTTCCTTTGATCCTGGCCGCGCTGGGATGGGGGCTGGAGTGCCCCAGAACCGGTTTGGCCGGATTATGCAAGGGGCAGCCTTGTGCTCCCCAGGCAGTGTCTGGTTTCTCTCAAACCTCCCTGCTACAATCCACTATCTCCTGTCTGGGGGGTTGTAACACCGCCCTGCGACAGGAAACCCTTTGTCCAGGCCCCTTGGGCTGAGTTTCGGTCAGCTTCAGGGGGTCAGACTCGTGTCCGTGGCAGAAGCATCCATTTTGTGGATCTGAGGCCCTTTTAGAAATTAACCGCATTTAAGTAAAGTAACATGTCTTACCCCTCTAGAGGGGTGGAATGCTATCCCCATCGCCAGAACTGGCGAGGGGATAGTATTCCAAATCGTATGACACCTTACACGACATGTTTTGATAAAGCCAAACCAGAGTTGCTATATAACCGCGAGGATTATAATGCACTTAAGAGTATATGGTGTGGCATTATCCTGAAACAGCTTAGGGATTTGTTCCCGACGGCTGCAGACAGGCTCAGCTCATGCTAGAGCTCCATCTCACATTAAACCACGCACTCTGCCTCCAGGATTGATGAGGCCTTCCATAGGAGTGGCTCACAGGTTTATATGTGTCCAGATATAGGTTTAGATATAGGTATACTATATCTAAGCAAGGGGTGGTTACACCACCTTGCCCCAGCTGAGTGATCAGCCAGTTGTGTCAATTTAAGAACCAGCCAGGGGTGGCAAAAGATATGCTGCAGCCCCTGGTAGGCCTTGGTGGCACCTATGCCCTGGGCACCTATAGTGCATGGTACAGGGGCTGACAAGGAGTCCATTTCCAATTGTGGTATGTACCTATAGCACATGTATCAATAATTTAGAGAGAGAACAGCAGGCTGGGGGTCTGATTAGCAGGCCCACAGCCTCAGTTGTCTAAAACCAGTGAAGCAAAAAGCAAAAATTTGGGGTGACCATAGGATAGCGGACCCTACTCTCCTACACAACCCCCCCCCCCCCAAATGCAGGGACATTAAACTAACCTTGACCAGATAAGTCTTCATGTTCTAAGTGGAAGTACCTGGAGAGACCATCTGCATTACCATGGTCTGTCCCTGGGCGGTGCTCCACTGTAAAGTCCATCCCCTGTAGGGAAATGGACCACCTGAGCAGTTTGGGATTTTCACCCTTCATCTGATTGAGCCACAAGAGGGGCTTATGGTCTGTCTGAACTAGGAAGTGAGGTCCAAACAAGTAGGACCTCAACTTCTTCAGGGCCCAAACCACAGCAAAGGCCTCCCTCGCAATGGCTGACCAACGTTTCTCCCTGGGGGTCAGCCTTCTGCTAATGAAAGCAATGGGCTGGTCTTGACCATCTTGATTAAGTTGTGAGAGCACAGCTCCCACCCCCAACTCAGAAGCATCTGTCTGTACAATGAACTGTTTGGAGTAGTCAGGACTCTTCAGGATAGGTGCAGAGCACATGGCCTTCTTCAGGTCATCAAATGCCTTCTGACAGCTAACTGTCCACTGAACCTTTTTTGGCATCTTCTTGGATGTCAAGTCATTTAATGGTGTCACAATGGACCCATAGTTTCCCACAAACTTTCTGTAATACCCAGTCAGGCCCAAGAAGGCTCTGACTTGTGTCTGGGTAACTGGAGGAGCCCAGTCCTGTATGGTCTGGATTTTGCTCTCCAGTGGTTGAACCTGACCTTCACCTACTAGGTGGCCCAGGTACACAACCTTACTCTGCCCTATCTGGCACTTTGTAGCCTTGATAGTCAGGCCTGCCTTTTGCAGGGCCTCCAGAACCTTCTTCAGGTGGATCAGGTGATCCTCCCAGGTGGAGCTAAAGACAGCAATATCATCTAGATATGCTGCACAAAAGTCATCCAACCCAGCAAGGACTTGATTCA
Organism: Lissotriton helveticus; assembly: GCF_964261635.1. Lineage (NCBI taxonomy): Eukaryota > Metazoa > Chordata > Amphibia > Caudata > Salamandridae > Lissotriton > Lissotriton helveticus. The sequence goes on along the minus strand of NC_136073.1, from coordinate 655,722,437 downwards.
CCAACCTTTGGAAGGTGGCAGGCGCATTCTTCAAACCAAAGGGCATCACCACAAACTGATAATGTCCACTGGGGGTAGAGAATGCTGTCTTGGCTTTTGACTCCTCAGCTAGTCTGATTTGCCAGTAGCCAGCTGTCAAATCAAATGTGCTCAGAAACTTGGCAGAAGCCAATCTGTCAATGAGCTCATCTGCTCTTGGAATGGGATGTGCATCTGTCCTAGTGACAGCATTGAGACCTCTGTAGTCCACACAAAACCTCATTTCTCTCTTTCCATCTTGGGTATGAGGTTTTGGCACAAGGACTACTGGGCTGGCCCATGGGCTCTCTGATGGCTCAATCACTCCAAGCTCCAACAGCTTTTGCACCTCAGCCTTGATACAATCCCTGACATGGTCAGGTTGCCTGTAGATCTTATTCTTGACAGGCAGACTGTCACCAGTGTCCACCTCATGGGTGCACCAGTTTGTCTGGCTGGGTGTGAGTGAAAACAAGTGTCTGTGGGCTTGCAAAACTTGTCTGCAGTCCATCTGCTGCTGGTCAGTGAGGCTGCCTGCCAAGGCTACTCCATCAACTGAACCATCATCAGGGTTCTGAAAAAGCAGGTCTGGGAGAGGGTCACTCTCTTCCTCCTGTTCCCCATCTGTGGCCATGAGCAAGCTCATGTCCTCCCTGTCCACAAATGCTTTCAAACGATTCACTTGGAGCACCCTGTGGGGGCTCCTAGGGGTTCCAAAGTCAACCAAGTAGGTGAGTTCTCCCTTTTTCTCAATGATAGGGTAGGGTCCAGTCCATTTGTCCTGGAGTGCTGCTGGGGCCACTGGCTCCACCACCCACACCTTCTGCCCTGGCTGGAACACAACCAGAACAGCCTTTTGGTCATGCCAAGCTTTCTGTAATTCTTGGCTGTCCTCCAGGTTTTTGGATGCTCTTTCCATATACTCAGCCATCCTGGAGCGGAGACCAAGTACATAGTCCACTACATCTAGCTTAGGCTTTTTGAGAGGTAACTCCCATCCTTCCTTCACCAAACATAGTGGACCCCTCACAGGGTGGCCAAACAAAAGTTCAAAAGGGCTGTAGCCAACCCCCTTCTGTGGGACCTCTCTGTAAGCAAAGAGCAAGCAGGGTAAAAGAATGTCCCATTTCCGCCTAAGCTTCTCTGGTAATCCTTTTATCATTCCCTTGAGGGTCTTGTTGAATCTCTCCACAAGCCCATTGCACTGTGGGTGATAGGGTGTGGTAAACTTGTAGTTTACTCCACATTCCTTCCACATTGCTTTCAAATAACTAGACATGAAGTTAGTACCTCTGTCTGATAATACCTCCTTTGGGAAGCCCACTCTTGAGAAAACTGCAATTAGGGCTTTTGCCACCACAGGGGCTGTGGTGGTCCTCAGGGGAATAGCTTCTGGATACCTGGTGGCATGATCCACTACCACCAGTATAAATCTGTTCCCAGATGCTGTTTGAGGATCCATGGGACCCACAATATCTATTCCAACTCTTTCAAAGGGTACCCCCACCACAGGTAGTGGTATGAGGGGGGCCTTTGTTGTGCCACCTGACTTACCACTGGCTTGGCAAGTGACACAGGAGCGACAAAACTCCTTGACATTTTCTGACATATGAGGCCAGTGAAAGTGTGAAACAAGCCTGTCCCACGTTTTGTTCTGGCCTAAGTGTCCTGCAAGGGGAATATCATGGGCCAAGGTAAGAAGGAAGCCCCTAAACTTCTGAGGTATGACCAACCTCCTGGCTGTACCAGGCTTGGGGTCTCTAGCCTCTGAGTAAAGGAGTCCATCATCCCAATACACAGTATGGGTACTTTGGGCATCCCCAGCAGCCTCAGCAGCAGCTTGCTGTCCGAGGGGTTCAAGTGAAGGGCAATCTAATAAAGCCTGCCTCAGGTCTGCCCTTGAGGGTCCCCCTGTCCCCAGAAACTCAACCTGGTCAGGTTCAAGTTCCTCAGAGACAGTCTCCTCTTGAACTGCAGAATCAGTTTCCTGTGAAACCTGATCCTCAACCTGGGGCAAGGTGGAAGGCTCAGCCTTTCCTCTCTTGCTCCTTCTCTTGGGTTGTGGATGGTCTATTGTTTCAAGATCCACCACTGGTTCAAGAAGGCACTTCTTAGCCTGAGACCTTGTCACTGCAAGGACATGAGCTGAAATCCCTAGCATTTCTGCATGAGTCCTGTACTCCACTTCTGACCAAACTGAGCTTTCAAGATCATTGCCTAACAGACAGTCTACTGGAAGGTCTGCACTCACAACAACTTTCTTTAGGCCATTTACCCCTCCCCAGGAGAAGTTCACAACTGCCACACTATGGGAAGTAGTGAAGTTGCTTGCATTGGTCACTAGGTAACTTTCACCTAGTACAATCTGTTCAGGGTCCACAAAGTCAGGTGTCACCATTGTGACACTGGCACATGTGTCCCTGTAGGCCTGAGCCAGTTTCTCATTGATTAAAGGCGTCTGCCTATATTTGCCCAGGTTACTGGGACTCACTGTAGTGGACAAAGCTAAGTCCACATCATATAGGAGAACTGCCTGAGTAGGGATTCTGACTAGGCCAGATCCTACTTCAGTACCCAGGGTTAACCCTACTACACCCTTTGGCTGTGTTCCACCACTGCTTACTGAACTAGGGGGTGCAGGTGCTTTAGGAGCTGCAGTGGTGGGGACTGGATTTGTCTTGGTGCATTCACTGCCCCAGTGTGAAACTGATTTGCAGGTATTACACCAAGGTTTCTTTGGGCCATTCTTCTTCTTCTTCTTGTTTCCATTTTGGGAACCACCCTCCTTATTACTATTTTGGGGGCCTGAAGACTTCTGGTCCTTTTCTTTATCTTTCTGATTTCCACAATTCTGGTCTGTTTTCTTCTGGTCACCACCTTGGTTCTGGGGTTTCTGCTTAATCCTTGTTCTGACCCATTTGTCTCCCTTCTTTCCCAATTCTTGGGGAGAGGTCAGATCAGAGTCAATAAGGTATTGATGCAACAGCTGGTTTGTACAGTTATTAAGGATCTGTTCTCTCATGATAAGATTGTACAATCCTGTATAGTCTGAAACTTTACTTCCCTGCAACCAACCCTCCAGAGCCTTAGTGGCACAATCTACAAAATCAGTCCAGTCTTGAGTCTGTGCTTTTTGGGTGTCTCTGAACAACAACCTGTATTGCTCAGTGGTTAGGCCAAACCCTTCAATAAGAGCACTCTTCAAGACAGAGTCGTTTTTGGCATCCTCAGGTCTAACTGTGAGGAGCCTGTCCCTCCCTTTCTCTGAAAAGGAGTACCATAAAATTGCAGCCCACTGATCCTGAGGAACCTGCTGTACCATGCAGGCTCTCTCAAGAGCAGTCATCCATTTGTGGATGTCATCCCCTTCCTTGTAGGGGGCCACAATTTTTGTCAGGTTTCTATTATCATAGCTCCTGTCTTTTTCTCTAGGAATATTGCTGCCACCAGTGACATCTAAGCCACACAATTTCTGCTCTCTTGCCAAGGCAAGTCTAGCTTGAGCCAGGGCTACCTCCTCCCTCTCTATTTGGAGTTTGACAGCTCTCATCCTGGCCTTATGCTCTATCTTTTGTGAGGCAGTCATACCTCTCTGAGATTCTCTTGAGGCACTAGAAATATGAGAGTCCCCTGATGGAGATCTCACTCTTCTGTTGCCTGGGAGAATGCTCTGGTGGGATCTGGGGAGGTGCTGGCCCTCTCCATTTCCCAGTAGGTTTAAGTTGGCCTGGTTAAGCCTGGCAACTACAACCTGGTTAACCCCTTGATCCTGATCTTCAGGGTCATCTACCTCTGAGTCCTCCTCCTCTTCTTCCTCCTCCGGGGTGGTCTCAGTGGCTGTGGGGTCCACTCCCTCTCCTGATTCTAAGGGAACTGCATTTGCCTTTTCCAAGTCATCCTGTTCTAGAATGGCTATCAATGAAGGACTGGTGGGACATCTGCCCCTTTTTAACCCTCTTGAGATGCACAAGGCAACCAAGTCTTTGTGGGTTAGTTTGTCATAGCTGGAAGTTGCCTGGGTAAGGTCAACTGTCACAGGAACAGACCCTGAGGCTTTTCCTGTGTCAGACATGACTCTAGTGTGGTGTAAGTGATGCACCTACCTACACTAAGTGTTTCCCTACTGTACCTTGCTAGTGAGTTGTAGTCAGGGTGTGCTAATCCCTTTAATCTACAACTACTAAGTTCAGTAGAACTTAAATATGCTAAGCTTTTGATTTATATGTACCTAGAGGTACTTGATGTGATCTTTCAATTTGATAAAAAGATTGCAATGGTAAAACAAACAGCAAGTTCAAATCCGCACCGCTGCTAACCAATGTGAGAAGTTGGCCTGATATATGATGTTTCCAATTCTGGAACCACCCTGTATCAGTCCAAACAATCCCTTATGGTGTCTGGTTGTAAGTCAACCTTATTAGACAAGCTATCCTAGGGGTAGCATGGACTAAGCAGCCTTAAGGCTTAACTTAAGAGGTCGTGTTAAGCGAGCTGTTTTACCACATACAATCCTGTAATATCAAATGAAAGGACACCACACAAGTATATATTATAAAAATATATGTATTTATTACTAAAAACAATCCCCAGTATTCTTTATGAATAAAGGGTCACAAGCGTTAAATCAAAAGCACAGTATAACATACAAAGTTGCACAATTTTGGATGAGGCCAAGGGGCCACTCAAACCATATACTAAAAAAAAAATGGTATAAGAGGGACCATTCGATCAGTGGTTAGGCCTAGGGCCTAGGGAATCGCTGGGAGCAGTCAGGACAAGCAATGCTGAAGTCGGGAAAAGCCAGCGGGATTCGGGTGCAGTGCAGAAAGTGCACGCATGCATCAATGTTAACCAATGGTGCGTAAAAGTTACAAAGTTAAAGTTTAAGGACACTTCCGCTGAACCTAGAGGAACAAAACTTAAGACACAGACCCTAGAGGTGTGTACCAGTGTGGGAACACCGGCGTTGCAATGTTACCTCACCCACAGGAAGCGGGTGCACAGGGTTGAAGTTGAGTCGGGTTTCGTCACGCAGGTTCTTGGTGCTTGGACCTGAAAGGGCTGCAGGCGAGGTGAAGGAGAAGTGTCCGGTGGAGTCCAAGGGTGGACTCGAGTCGAAAAGTACCTGAAAGCAGAGGGGACAGAGTCTGGGTCACTCAGCAGTGACCAGGGTGGAACCAGGATGGAACCAGGCAATGTCGGGCGCAATCAGGTGGTTGTTGAGGAGCTTCCCTCCGCTGTCACGTGGGCTCTGGGGCATCTACGAAGTCCAGAAGCAGGTCACGATCTGTCCCACGCAGGCTCTCGCCGTCGGCGCTGTCGGCTTCAAGATTGGAGCAAACAACACTTGGCAAAAGCAATCCACGCGGAACTGGAAGATTGCTTCTCACTCGGACCAGGAGGGTCAGAGTGGGGGCTCCTTTTCAGGGGAGCTGGTGCAAATCTGGAGCAACCAGAATCACAAGTCGAATTTCAAGTTTCGTCGGCACAGGGGCCACAAGCCAGCTGGCAAGGGACTGGCCAACGCGTTGAGCCAAACGAAGCAGAAGGGCCCCACGCAGCACTCGTCGAGTGTGGAGGGCTGAACTTCGGTGCAAGAGTGGCTCAGGGTTGGGGCTTCTCAAACCCCGTTGTACAGCTCCGAGGGTCACTCGTGGTCTGCCCGGTCAGCGTCTCGTGGTCTTTCCAAGATGGCGTGCCCCACGCTTCCGGTCGCCTCCACAGGTCTCAGCTCTGCAGGGACTGTGGATCGGTCTGTTACAAGGCAGGCAAGCTTGATCTCGTCGATCTCTGTCGCTCGAGTTCCGGCGGGAACTGCAACAAAGCAGACGTCGAGGGCTGGATGGTGCCTGTTTGCACAGGGTGGTCACTCTTTGACCACAAGGGAGATTCTTCAGTCTTCTACGTTGAGTAGGATATCGAAGGGTCCAGAGTTTTGTTTCTTATGTTTCATCAGGATAATCTGAAGTGCATTGGCACTGCTCCCACTCTTATTCGAATCTAGGGGGTTGGATTACCTGCTAGGTCCCCTCCTATGGGTGGGACCCAGGAAGTGGGTGGATACACCCCCTTCCTTTGATCCTGGCCGCGCTGGGACGGGGGCTGGAGTGCCCCAGAACCGGTTTGGCCGGATTATGCAAGGGGCAGCCTTGTGCTCCCCAGGCAGTGTCTGGTTTCTTTCAAACCTCCCTGCTACAATCCACTATCTCCTGTCTGGGGGGTTGTAACACCGCCCTGCGACAGGAAACCCTTTGTCCAGGCCCCTTGGGCTGAGTTTCGGTCAGCTTCAGGGGGTCAGACTCGTGTCTGTGGCAGAAGCATCCATTTTGTGGATCTGAGGCCCTTTTAGAAATTAACCGCATTTAAGTAAAGTAACATGTCTTACCCCTCTAGAGGGGTGGAATGCTATCCCCGTCGCCAGAACTGGCGAGGGGATAGTATTCCAAATCGTATGACACCTTACACGACATGTTTTGATAAAGCCAAACCAGAGTTGCTATATAACCGCGAGGATTATAATGCACTTAAGAGTATATGGTATGGCATTATCCTGAAACAGCTTAGGGATTTGTTCCCGACGGCTGCAGACAGGATCAGCTCATGCTAGAGCTCCATCTCACATTAAACCACGCACTCTGCCTCCAGGATTGATGAGGCCTTCCATAGGAGTGGCTCACAGGTTTATATGTGTCCAGATATAGGTTTAGATATAGGTATACTATATCTAAGCAAGGGGTGGTTACACCACCTTGCCCCAGCTGAGTGATCAGCCAGTTGTGTCAATTTAAGAACCAGCCAGGGGTGGCAAAAGATATGCTGCAGCCCCTGGTAGGCCTTGGTGGCACCTATGCCCTGGGCACCTATAGTGCATGGTACAGGGGCTGACAAGGAGTCCATTTCCAATTGTGGTATGTACCTATAGCACATGTATCAATAATTTAGAGAGAGAACAGCAGGCTGGGGGTCTGATTAGCAGGCCCACAGCCTCAGTTGTCTAAAACCAGTGAAGCAAAAAGCAAAAATTTGGGGTGACCATAGGATAGCAGACCCTACTCTCCTACAGAATGTAAGGAATGTTTTTGATTAATTGTGGACAAACATCCTTTTTTTAAATAAGTTGGGCAAAAGAACCTTTAGTTTGGTTCTAAGTAAATTGTGTATATGTATAAATGTACAAATTTTGTTGGTCTTGTGTATATATGTAAACACTGTGTATATATATATATATTTTTGTTAACTGTGAGATACTAGTACTTATGGAGAAATATGGTTTACATTAAAAGAATTAGTTAAACCATATATATGAGCCTTATTTGTTTTGGCTGCTCAGTATGAGAAACTCTATTGTTTAAAATTGTTCCCAATTTAGTTATGGTGAAAATGATTAAACCTAAGAATGGATAATTAAAGGTATCCATTTTGATAATTAGTTAGGTGTTTAACTATTCCGTAGGCTTTGTCTTCTCTTTTCGTAGTGTTGAATGCCCAAACTGCACATACAGATGCTCTGGATGTGCCTGTAAGTGAGGTGAGCACTAGCAGGAGCAGCATAGGAAGCACCCTTGTCCCTGAAACAAGGAGGAGCAGGCGCCACGCTGAGGCCACAGGCCAGCAAGACAGTGAGCAGGGTGAGCAACCTACAGGTGTTCCAGGGAAGCGAGGAAGGAAATGACTTTTAAAGTTCATGGTGAGGTGAACCAGGACTGACATAATTGCAGTTAAATACTTTTTGTTGCACAGTTGTGCTTTAATAAGCTACCTCGTTACCAAATTAAACTACATTTGGTGCATACTCCACCTGTCTGTGTCTCTTTACTTACTTAAAAGTAGTTGCGTGTGATCTCATCCCGTCTGTCTCTGCCATCAGTTGGTGTTGCAACTCCAGATGCGTGTGGTTCAGGCACTGCTTCCTCATCATCATGGTCCTCATAATCTGAGAGTTCCACTGCTGTGCCCTTCTTGACCGCAAGGTTGTGCAGCATTGCAAAGGCTGCAATCATCTTGCAGCAAGTGATTGGTGTGTACTGGCGGGCACCTCCACTCTTATGGAGGCAGCAAAACCTGCTCTTCCACATGCCAAAGGTGCGCTCCACAATGTTTCGGGTTGTTTTGTGTGCCCTGTTGTATCTCCTCTGGCTTGGTGTTGTAGGGTTGAGGTAGGGAGTGAGGATCAAGGCCCGGAGGGCATATGCACTGTCCCCTATTAGTAAGAGAAAAATAAATAATCACATGCACACACACACACATCCACCTGTAATACGTATCAAGGGAGTTTCACACAGTGTGTTACCTAGCAAGTATCCTTCGCCAAATTCCCCCGCTGTCAGTCGTGCGTAGATCCCACTGTTTTGGAAGATGTATGAGTCGTGGGTACTCCCGGGGAATTTGGTTACTAGGTCAGTGATCATGTACTTGGAATCACAGATCCCCTGTACATTTATGGTGTGGGTGGACTTCCGGTTCCGATAAATGTACTCAGTGGCAGCCGGTGGGCATATTGGTATGTGGGTACCATCAACACAGCCAATTATGTTTGGGAAATGCACTATCTGATAAAAGTCTGTCTTTGTCCTTAGCAGTTCAGCATGCGTTGCAGGGAGGCTGATGTACAAATGCATTCTCTGCAACATGGCACCTGCACATGGGGTGGGATGGCGTGTGCCCTTGTGGTTGGATGTTGCAATAGTGGGTGAAGGTCCCTGATTAGATTCAGGATGGTTTGGGGAGCCAGTCTGTACCTTTGTAGGATCTCTGGCTCAGTTAGCTGGAATAGAGTGATCCTCTGCCTATATACCTGCTCCTCCCTCATCCAGACCTTCTCTCCTTCTGCCTGTAGCCGTAGCCGCCTCACAATGACATAGAATGCCGCCATTCTGGTGAAAATGTTGCATTTTGGGGCCTTTTTTATAAACTGCACCTGTTTACCACCTGATTTGAATCCATGGTAAATACCGACTCTTAAATACCGAATTTCATGCAAATTCGGTATTTCTGAGGTTACCTACATCTCAAATACTCATTTTTACCATTTCCTATTTTCCGATTCCGTAAATTTACCGAATCGGTAATGTTTCCGAATCGGTAAATTTACCGATTCGGTATATTTTCCAATTCGGTAAATTTACCGATTCGGAAACTTTACAGATTCGGTATTTTTTCCGATTCGGTATATTTTCCGATTCGGTAACTTTACCGAGTCGGTAACTTTACCGATTCGGTAAATTTACCGATTCGGATGTTTTTGGGTCCCCTACATCCCAATGCACAATACCGGTCGGTAACGGCCGAAATTCGGTAAATTCGGCCGTTACCGACCGGTATTGGCCTACCTACATCTGGCCCATAGTTGCTATGCTGTTCTTTAAATGTCATAACAGACTTTTTTTCCAGGAATGCGATTTTATTTTTTGTGATATTGCAAAGAAGCTCTTATGCTGCATTATTGTCTTGGGGATTTAGATGCACATTTGTTTTTGCATATTTGGGGGTCCTGCTGTATAATTGACAGCTCTGCGGAACATTTATTTTCACACAACTGGTTGCTGAAATGGTAAATGAATAATTGCATAGTTGGCAAAGGTAATGCTTCACTATACATATAATCTCTCTTAAATGTATCCACCCCCTCCCATTGGTATTGATCTCTCCACTACCCCATGTGTCACAGGCTCATGCCATGTGTAAAACTTGAGACACTTATGACATTTTAGCCAGTATGACTTTGCTTTCTGGAACTTATAGTTTCATATTTCTCTTATTATACGACTGAAAACCTCCTGACATTGCTGATTTCATAAACCTAGGTGCAGGGCGGACTGGCTATAGCGGGCACCGGTCATTTCCCCGTTGGGCCGCTAGGGCGGGCTGATTTTGGGCACCTGAGGGCCATTTTTGTTACAGGGCCGTTTTTGCAGCATAGCTGCACAATCAGCACCTGTAACAAAATCGGCCGAAAACCGGTCCTGGCAAACTACTCGACTGCTCCCAGAGGGGCTGGCCGAGCTCTTTGCCAGGGCCAGTTTTGGTTCTCAGTCCGGCCTTGCCTAGGTGGGGCCAGTGCGAGCTACGGGTGTCGGGACCCATTTGTAAAATGAGAGGAAACCCTGTATTCTAACTCAGAACACAAAGAACTCACACTCCAGGATCGCGTTATTCAGTTTAGATATATTATTTTAAATGGCAACACGTTTCGACCTTGGCAGTCTTTTTCAAAAGTTAATTTACATGTGAAACCAAACTCCTTATAAACTACACAAAACATAAAAGACAGACAATCCAAATTGGCTGCTTCCATGAACAGTGAAAACAGACTGCATAGTTTCTGTAAATTCAATACAATTTATGTGACTTATCTACATGATTGAACAATTATTCAGTTATATACTTAATATACAATTCTTGCATGCTTCACAGAAGGTGTAAGGACTGGCGCAGGCCCTTTTATATGGGATTCGCCCATGTGCAATGACACATTGCTGGAGTTGCCTTAGTTTTGCGGCACACTCCAGCAATGTGTCATTAATGCGCACCAGACACGTCAGGATTCATGATGTATCTGGCCAATCCTTGCGAAATGGAGCACTGCACTATAAATACAGCGCATCCTATGTGTCATAGGTCGCAATGAAAAGTGCTGCTTTGTGTTTTCAAACAGCGATGCAACACTTTTTATAAATGAGGCCCAAAGTATTTGCCACTTTTGGTGTTTCAACAGCCAAAGCAATCCTAGAACTTTGTGGTGCACAATAGAGTTAGAACCTCGGTGGTCTCATGGTGAACATTTCACACCAAAACTGTGTTAACTGGTTTACATTTGGGAAAAGTGACTTGAAAGAAAAGAGCTACAGAAAAACAACTGCAAAGCTACATAGGTGCAATATTTACATACGTGGCATTGCCCAAGCTAAGGAGACGTAAAAAAATGCTTATTATGCAATAAACTCACTAACCTGTCACAGTCACCTTCAGTCTGTCTGAGGTTTTCAGTGGAATAGAGTTGGACGTGAAAGTGCAGAAGTACTCTCCTGCGTCGGTAAGCGTGATGTTGCGTATCGTCAGAGCTACTCTTCCACTGGCAATGTCCTTCCGGGTCATCCTGGTCCTGCCCCTGAACAGCCACGTCTGCTTCTCCTCATACTCAGTGCCATTGCGATAGAAGTGCACAATAGAGTCCTCATCCGCTCCCTGGGTCCATGTCACCTGCATGTCTTCAGCACTGATCGGGGGGAACAGGAAACATGCCAAGGTGATGTCCTGACCGACCGAGGCACACATTAGGCTGTTGGGTGCAATGGCATCACTGGTCCCTGTATAGTAATCATGACAGAGGGGCGGGGTTAGCAAATAAAACATAATACACCGCTTCAGTGTGCACGACGCACAATAACCAGCGCATATACAAAATAACAGAGATGGATTCCCTTGTATTTCACACCACTGTGGAGATCTGGCCCTGCACTCAGCAAAGAAAGAACACCGTCCACAAACAAGCATTGGTAAACACCAATCGGTCTGCGTTGGCTGACAGCCTTTTGTTTTTTTCAATGCTTGTTTTATTGTGCAATTGTTTTTTTATTTTTTATAAAACATTGTTGTATAAGCTTCTAAGCCCTCAGCAATATTCAGTTCAATTCAAAATATCTTTATTTCGGCCAATCTGGCCAGAAAAGTACGTTAAAAAATGCAACACATTTCATACAATTTTGTTAAATAGAATGAAATAAGGTGCTGGACAGCACAATATTAAAAGGCCTCAATAAAACATTAAAAACTACTCATTTCATATAATATTAAAGGATAAAAATTGCTTAAAAGTTTAAAAAGATCCAATTAGGCCAGACTAGATTTAGTACAGTTGAACGAACACACCACACAGAGAATAAATATCGGGAAACTGAATACACAATAGGGAGGCTGGTATCATATTTTAATATCCTGTATGCCTCCCCACCGTGAGTTTTCCCGAGATTCCGGCAGACCTGTTGCAGTCATCAGGGCCTGATCTTCTTATTTGCCGGACAAACAAACAGTACATGTTGGTCCGATTCGGAGATGCTCTCCCATACCGGACACCCCTTAGACTGTGCACCTCCCCAGTTATTTGTAAAGGCACGGAGTGGTAGTACCCCATGCCTAAATTGCAAGTAACGTTTTTTGGCTAGGGGTGGCTGAATAACGTCAAGAACAGGTTCTAACCTGTATTGGTCCTTGACTTCTAAAAAATCTACAGTCAGTATACAAGTGGTGGAATTCCCTTTAATCTGGTTTATCTAAAATTCTCTAAAATGAAAGAGCCTTCCTGGGAATTGTCGGGGAGGCTGCTTCAGCATTGGTCCATAGATCACCCATCCTAAGAGCAACTAATGTGTTTTTGATATAGGCTAACCATGGGATTCATCTCATCCTTAAAAGCTACTAGTTCTGGTGTGCACCATAAACGTCTCCAATAAAGAAGGGGCCTGAGGGCAACTTCCTCAGCAATTGGACCGACCCTAAGGTCCATACGGAGTGGCGTCAGTGGTGTACTTTACGGGAGGCCTAAGATTTGTCTAAAAAATAAATTTTCATTCTTAGAGAGGGAATCAGGTGATTGATGGCCCCAGATTTCTCACCCATATAGGGCCGCCCCCCCTTGCTTCTATCTTATAAATTTCCATAACCGGACTGACCATTTTATGGGTATTTTTCTTGAACATCTTAGCCAGTCCTACTGATGTTTGGGCTAATCTTAAATTAGCCTTCCTAATGTGTGCGTGCCACTGCATTTTGTCAGTCCTAGATAATCAAAAACGGTAACTTTTTCCAGTGGTTTCCCATCTAAGCAGGGATTAGGACGTGTGGAGTCGCCTGCGTTCAAAACCATGTATTTGGTCTTTAAAGAGTTTATCTCCAAGCCCCTGCTTTTACAAAATGACTGGAAAATATCTAGGACACGCTGAATTCCCTTTGGGGATTTGGATAGAAGCAAAGTGTCATCGGCAAACATCAGGGCCGGGACCCTGCGTTTCGCCAACCTGGGGGCATCTTCATCCCTCCCGCCAATCAAGTCATCCACAAGACCGTTAATAAATAGACAGAAGAGGTTTGGGGCCAAAACACACCCCTGCCTTAACCCCTCTGTCTATAACTATAGGATCTGTGAGCTCACCATTTTTCCCATATCTAACTTGTGCATCGTTAGATTCGTGGAGCCGCTTCATCTAATGACAGAGGTATGGAGGGACCCCCATACTTAATAAAATGGACCATAATTTATCCCTGGGGGCCAGGTTGAATGCTGATTTTAGGTCCACATATATCAGATAAAGGCTGCCGCCCTCCAGAAGCACTGTGTTCAAATAGAGGATTTGCAGCCTTAAACTGTGATCTATTGTGGACATCCTTGCTCTAAAGCCGGCCTGATAAGGACTAAGTATGGAATGCCCCTCCATCCACCTCTCTAATCGATCCAAAAGTACTTGAGCATATATTTTTTGCGAGACATCTATGAGACTAATTGGACGATAATTGGCGGGGAGAAGTGGAGAGCCCTTCTTGTAAATCGGAATAATCTCTGCCCCCCAACCAGGTCATTGGAATTGGCATTCCTTGAAGAATAGTATGGGGCCCAAATAATAGGTTTGTTCCTAAAAACATTGCCTGGAATCTCATCTAAGCCTGGCGCTTTGGGGGGAGCCACTCTGTTCAATGTGGCCATTATCTCTTTTAAAGCGATTGCTGGGGCATTGGGGGAAGACTGCTGAAAGCAGGTTGGTATGCCCATAGCTTGGCCTACTTCTTCCTCTCTCCTTGCATGTAGCGATTTGAAGTGGGATCTTCAGATTTCTGCCCCAAGATTTGGCTCTGTTGCCGATTTGCCCTCTTTGCAACCGGTGTTTACTAGATTCCAAAAGGTTCGCATGTACCTTGAACATGAAGCCGCCCTCATGCTTTCCCATTTGTCACAATCCCACTGTTTTATTGGAGCATTGATGATATTTCTATAAGCTATTCACGTATTTTTTAGCATTAATTTGTCCTTTGCTTTGATTGCTAGGATCAGTGATTGCTTAGCACTTGGGACAGTCGCCATTGTACCAGGAGTGGCCAATAGACACCTTTTGTATAGATTTTACAACAGGAAAAAAGATGTTTGCCAGGTCACACACTAGGGGGCATATTATCAAGGGGGTTTATCTCCGCTTTTTTGGCTTTAAAAGCCCAAAAAGCGGAGATAAAATTATCTCCCTATTACCTAGCTGTCGCTAACACCAGTTAGCGACAGCTAGTAGGAGATAGCGACCATCTTGGGCCCCACTTTGCATGTCAGTGATATTTATCACTAATGACATGCAAAGTGGGCGTGCCAAGATGTTAGCGACTGGAAACAGTCGCTAACATCGCTATCTCCTATTACCAACTTTTGGAGATATTCGCGCTAAGCGCGAATATCTCCAAAAGCTAACACCTGCCCTGAGCAGTTCTTAGCCATGTTATCCAATGGGAGGTGGATGACATGGCTAAGAGCATTAGCTCGGTAATGCATGAATATCGCTGACTTTTCAGCGATATTCATGCATTGCGGCCGATTTTTATCGCATTTGCGATAAACCTTTGTAATACCAAGGTTTATTTGCGATAAAAATCGCCGCAGCTCAGCAGTAAAATATTGTCTCTAACCAAGCAATAGCGATAATTATCGCTATTGCTTGGTAATATGCCCCTAGGTCTTTATGGATTCTCCCAATTTCTGCTATAACTGTACTAGGGACTGTTGCATAACTAAATTGATTGGCAACCTCAAGGTATGGAGTGACAATTTTGTAAAGGGAGGCCAACTTATCCTGGGAGTTACAAATGGCCCCCCATTTCACTCGCAACCTACAACCAGTCAGGGTTAACCTGGGCCCATTTATTTGATGATTACCTACTTGGACACCCTTAGAGCAAGGTGATATCTGCTCTAAAACCAGGGCATTGTGGTCGCTATCATGTCTGGGTATAACCTTAAAATCGATCACCCAACACCAAGATTTAGTATCCATCAAGATGTAATCTAAAATGGAAGAACTTCAGAGTCTATTATTAGTGTGTTGTGCTGGGGAATCAGATTTAGTTCGACCATTACAAGCCCTAAAAGAATGGGTCAATGTGAGAGTGTTCATTTGAAGCACCAAGGGGGTCCAGGCTCGGGTCGGTCGGGCATTAAATTCTGGGATTGACCAGTGCTGGTCTTCCTCATCAATGTTGCCCCCAATTAAGTCCTTCAGTGGCTCATACTGGCAATTAAAATCGCCGTCGAGTTCCACCAGGATGCCTTAAGGGACGGTGTGTAGGAAGCTTGGCAAATGCTCAAGAGTTGATGACTCCTGGCCATAAGTGACCGGATGGGAGTAAACATTGATTAAGGCTATTCTAGTCTTGTTGGGGAAGCTCAGAATGACACAGAGTATGTCACGTGAGGATGTGTCAATCTGTTTTGCAGTGCATCCCAAGTGTACAGCAACCCAGACACAAAGCCCTCCTGCGGGTCTTCCCCTTACCCCACTCATGGCTGCCAAACAAAAAGTCGCGTAACCCAGTCTATGGGTGTCCTCTCTGGCCCAGGTCTCCTGGAACATGCAGATGTCTTGTGCATCAATAAGGGATGTTTGGAAATTAAGCCAGCAATGTTCCAGGATAAAACATGGAACTTGGGCTTGTTATCAGTGTTAATAGTTGTAAGAGCTGGAATCAGCTGCTGGTGGCCCATGGAGGTTTGTGCTATCAATGGAGGTGTACCTGATGCAATGTGATTTAGGGGGCCTCTCCATTTCCTCGCTAAAGGTAGCTTCTACTCCCTCAGCCCTCCTTGCTATCTGTTCTATTTCCCTTGGTTCTGGATTTAATTGCTGTGTTGATTCTAGTCAGTCAACGGAATCCAAGGGTGCATATCTATTTGCAAGTGGAAGGTTAAAAGGTGGTTGATTCATATGCTCTTGCCTCCCGGTGTAATTTTGCTCATATTGGCATCTGGGCCCTTCTCCACCGACTGTCCATGAATTATTGACTGGAGCCAGTCTTGGGGGGTAAAAGTACCCCAGTGGAAGGGGCCTAATGTCCCCTTCGTACCTGTGATGGGTTTGCATTAGGAGTGTCCTGACAACCTGTGTGTTTCTAAAATTGATCACAATTGTATCACCATCTAAATCTTTTGCTCTTTGGCTCACCAACTTCACCCTGCGCGTGAATAAAATCTCACTCGCATTTTTATAGGAAAATTGAAGTTGTTTAGACAGCCAAAAAAGACATTTATTTTTTAGCTCATAATGCGATTCCCTTTGTCCCTTATTGAGTGTGGTACATTTGTTAGAATTATAACATATGGTGTAGAGTCGGGGGGGAGGTTGATGCATGGTAAGTCTGAACTTCCCTCTGCGGATACATTTCGCAGGGATGTATGACGTTATAACACATACTATTACAACGCATGTTTTTACAACGCAACTTTTACAACGCGGGATCAATTACAACGAATACCATTACAACGCATTTTTTTACAACGCATATACCTTTACAACGCATACCATTACAACGTAAGTATAGGTAAGTATATAATTTAAAAAAAAATTTAAGTTAATAAATTTAATATATTTTTATTTTATTTAATTTCAATTTAATTTAATTTTTTTAATTTAAGTTAATTTTTAAAAATACCCCTTTACCCAAAAACCCAAACCTAGCCCTGAACCCTAAAAATACCCCTTTACCCAAAAACCCAAACCTAGCTCTGAACCCTAAAAATACCCCTTTACCCAAAAACCCATACCTAACCCTGAACCCTAAAAATACCCCTTTACCCAAAAACCCATACCTAGCCCTGAACCCTAAAAATACCCCTTTACCCAAAAACCCAAACCTAGCCCTGAACCCTAAAAATACCCCTTTACCCAAAAACCCAAACCTAGCTCTGAACCCTAAAAATACCACTTTACCCAAAAACCCAAACCTAGCTCTGAACCCTAAAAATACCCCTTTACCCAAAAACCCATACCTAGCCCTGAACCCTAAAAATACCCCTTTACCCAAAAACCCAAACCTAGCCCTGAACCCTAAAAATACCCTTTTACCCAAAAACCCATACCTAGCCCTGAACCCTAAAAATACCCCTTTACCCAAAAACCCAAACCTAGCCCTGAACCCTAAAAATACCCTTTTACCCAAAAACCCATACCTAGCCCTGAACCCTAAAAATACCCCTTTACCCAAAAACCCATACCTAGCCCTGAACCCTAAAAATACCCCTTTACCCAAAAACCCATACCTAGCCCTGAACCCTAAAAATACCCCTTTACCCAAAAACCCAAACCTAGCCCTGAACCCTAAAAATACCCCTTTACCCAAAAACCCATACCTAGCCCTGAACCCTAAAAATACCCCTTTACCCAAAAACCCAAACCTAGCCCTGAACCCTAAAAATACCCCTTTACCCAAAAACCCATACCTAGCCCTGAACCCTAAAAATACCCCTTTACCCAAAAACCCATACCTAGCCCTAAACCCTAAAAATACCCCTTTACCCAAAAACCCTACTTACCTATACTTACGTTGTAATGGTATGCGTTGTAAAGGTATATGCGTTGTAAAAAAATGCGTTGTAACGGTATTCGTTGTAATGGATCATGCGTTGTAAAAATTGCGTTGTAAAAACATGCGTTATAAAAGTTGCGTTGTAACGGGTGCATACCATTTCGCAGATCTTGCCCCTCTCTAGTTCTGCACTTTGAACCCAAGTTTTGCATATTTGTTCCCACTTGGGAATCTTCTGATGGGGATCTTTGCTGTCTACCAGTCTCTCACCTCCGACTTGGTTCCTGGCTTTCCTGGCTAGTGATGCTAATTGTTTGTTTATTTGATGTATTTAAGTGAGACACTACTTCTTCCCTAATGCTCTGGGCTTGTGGAGTCAAATTACAGGTGGTTACTAGAGCATGGCCATTTCTTAGATGGGCTTGGTGGGCTAGGGGCTTAGTTTGTTGGTGGGGGTCTTTCTCCCTGGGGCCTGCCTTACTAATTAAGTCATCTAGGAAGGATGCAAGATTATCGACCTTGGTGGTCAGAGTGGACAACTCCACCTTGATTATAATTCTTATTTCCAAGTGCAGGTCCCTGACCAAATTTGACACCCACTGTGGTTTTTCTGTGCCTTCATTCACATGCCCCCCCCAGCCCTACATTTCTCGGTACCCCATCATCTGCCAGATCCATAGCCCCCATCTTCCGAGTTTTCCCAGCTTTTGCAGCAGTTTTAACACTCCCTCTTTTTCGAGAGTCCGGAGAGGTATCCCCAGCGAGCAAGTCCAGGGATTGCACGTCATGTACTATTGCACGTGTTCTAACTTGGGGCCTTGGGGGGTCTGGATTGATGACTGGCAGAACAGATTGCAATTCAGTGTTAAAGGTGGGTAGGGCTAAATCTGGTGTTATTCATAAGCGTCTTTCAGTCAGTTCTATCTCATTTGAAACCACCCCTATGGCCCTCTGAAGCATCTTGTCAATCGAGGCAGGCTGGTGGCTTGTTGGTGATTGTGCGGATACTGCCGCTTTTTTCCCTGAGCAGATACGCCTCCCCATTTTAGTTGGCCAGCGGGGGCTCCTTGTGGATCAGTTTGTATAGTCAATTTGGTGAGGGGACAAGAATTCAGTCATAATATAATATATTTTGCTTTAAGGGTTTTCACAAGAGGTGAGATAAAAACAGATTGTAAATCTCTATGCCATTGAGTAGACTTTTCTAGCAATATGTGGATCAATTGCACGATGAGGACACCCACCTTATAGAGCAGTTCCTACACGAGTCCAGAAACGGCAAGGTGATCTTACTACAAGACCAAAGGGAATGACCTAGCCCGGTCTCCTTCGGGCTCTGACAGGCGCAGATGGGCCCACCCTTGGCCCGGGCTGCGTTGGTCTGGCATGGCTTTTGAAACTCCGCCTGCCGCAGTGTCAGCATCACCCAGCGCCCGATTGACAGGGTCCGCTGGGGGATGTAGTTAGGTCGTTGGCTGTTCCCCTCACAGCTTGTTGGGAAGATGCTGTATGTTGGCCGTTCCCCTCACGGCTTCGTGGCACAGTGAGTGGTGTTGGCTGTTCCCCTCACGGCACCGGAAAACAAAGGTTAGCATGTCCCATGCTGCGTTGGTCCGGTGCGGCTTTTAAAGCTCTGCCTGTCTCAGTGTCAGCGTCACCCAGCGCCCAATGGACAGGGGCTGCTGGGGGATGTAGTTCGGTCATTGGCCGTTCCCCTCATGACTTGTTGGGAAGATGCTGTATGTCCACCGTTCCCCTCACGGCTTCGTGGCACAGTGCTTGGTGTTGGCCGTTCCCCTCACTGCACCTGAAAACAAAGGTTAGCGCGTCCCGCACTGCGTTGGTTGGGCCCGGCTTTTGTAGCTCCGCCTGTCACTGTGTCAGTGTCACCCAGCGCCCGATGGACAGGGGCCGCTGGGGGAAGTAGTTCGGTCGTTGGCCGTTCACCTTGCGGCTTGTTGGGAAGATGCTGTATGTCGGCTGTTCCCCTCATGGCTTCGTGGCAGAGTGCTTGGTGTTGGCAGTTCCCCTCACGGCACCGGAAAACAAAGGTTAGCGCGCTCCCAATATTAAAAAACACTGGGAAAAAGTCAACAAAACTTTTTTGTCTCAAAAAGCACACATTGCCAGAGACGTTTCTGTACCGAAATAACCTACTTTGTGAGCGGTTATACTCCTTGTGAAAGAGCTGAAGGCCATCACTCACATCAGAGTTAGCCAAAGGTTGAAGTGCCGATTCACCTTCCCATGCTGTGTGCTGTCGTTGACGGAAGAAAAATATGAATGACACAACAGCAGCCTAATAGATGAAGTGCGTTGGCTGAAAACCGCTTTAGGTAGATATATAATTTTATTTAAATCAAAAGGTCTCTGCCTCCCAAAAGACTCCCATTGCCTCTGGTTTGATGTGTTCTTGTTGTGGGCACTAAGCTCAGCCACACCAGTGTGGTATCATTTTTGACGGGACAAGCAGGGTACGCTGTGTATTTGTGTGGTTGTCTGCAGATTCAGAAGAATCCGCCACGGAAGTACATTGGAGATTCCTATTTTTAGACAAGGTTTGAGGTTTGAAGGGCATTGTGGGTAAGAAAACGTTGTGGGATCCATGCACTTTTAACCACTTTGACGTGGCTGGAATTCCCCCACGGTGCGGAAGAATTCCACGGGTTCACGGAACGGACGACCCCCGGCAGTCCTCCGCACATGCCCACCATGACTTCGGACGGCCAGGGGCTGTCCAACGCATTGAAGAGGTTACAGTCGAGCCTGCAGGCAGCCCATAAGTGCTGTTGCTTGAGGCAATCTGTTGTGCTTTAAAAAAACAGATCTAAAAAGGGGCTTTCAGCCCCCCGATTACTTACCATTGGTTGGCTTCTTATTCACTCATTTCCTTAATCATCATTGGTCTGAACATGCAGTTCCTCTTTGTGAGTGCTCCTTAAGCATGGACCATGCACAAATTGATGGGTTTATCGGGGGTCCTTCCGCTGTTCGCAATCGGAACTGTCTGAGGTAACTTTTTTTTTTTAGTCCTTCTCCCGTTCTCAATTCTCTTGAGTTGTTACCTTATTCTGTTGTTGCTTATCCCCCCTCCACCATCTTTGCTTGTTTTAAAGCTGGACAGGAGGAACAGTAGTAAGCGCCCTCCTTTAGTGCGCCCTTGCGGCATGCGATCCACTGAAGAGATTGGAGTTGGCACATCTCGCTGACTGAACAGTTTTAGAACAGAGCTGTCTTGAGAAGCTTTCTAAATTGAAGATGGTCAGAACATTGTCTCGGATGGCTGGGGAGCTAATTCCAGTAACGGGGAGCAAGGTAGAAAAAGCTTTCGCACTCAACCTTGATTTCCTGACCGGGGGGACCAGGAGAAGAGATTTGGTTCCAGAGCGAAGAGTCCTGGAAGGGACATACAGCCTGATTCATGTACAGGCCGTTTTGCGTGGCCCTAATAGCGAATCATAGCGATTCGCTATTGAGGACACGCAAAACGGCATTCATGTAGGAATTGCTAATTAAATAGCGATTCCTACATGTTCTTTATTTGCGAGTAGCAATTTGCTACTCGCAAAAACTCCCCATTCATTCCTATGGGCCAAGAGGCCCATAGGAATGAATGGGGAGTATCCCTTATTTGCGAGTAGCAATTTGCTACTCGCAAATAAGATAGCGATTTTAAGGGTGCCAGGGGTGTCCAAAGGACACCCTGTAGCACCCCTAAAATGCACATTTGAACAGGTGTTGCGCACACACATGTCCAAAGGACATGTGTGTGTGCAACATGCAACTTAGAAAAATGCTTTTAAAAGCATTTTTCTGAGTTTTTGCTATTTACCGACAGGTCTGACCTCTCGGTAAATAGCGGCCCCAAAAGTGCAAAATCGCTATTTTTCATTGTGTCATGAATAGCATTTGAGGAATCTCTAATAGAGATTCCTTAAATGCTATTCCTCGCATATTTGCGACTTCTTAAATAGCGATTTTTGCATTTGGGATCATGAATACCAAATGCAAAAATCGCACTCGCAAAGGGCCAGATTCTCAGAATCTGGCCCTTTTGCGAGCGCTATTGGCTACATGAATCAGGCTGATAGTGATTGAATTTCTCAGTGAGATAAGAGGGGCCATTGTTATACAAGGCCTTGTGAATGGTGCAGCAAGTTTATGCACCGGAATCCAATTAAGCTGTTGGAGGAGAGGAAGGGAAGCAGTTTTAGGGGGGCATTCAAGACAAGGCGCGCCGCAGTGTTCTGAACCGCTTACAGTCTGCATAACGAGAACTCATTGGCTGAGACCAGGAAAGCATTGCAGTAGTCTAAGTGGCTTAATACCAATGTTTGAATAAGGATTTTGTAT
Source organism: Lissotriton helveticus (assembly GCF_964261635.1). Classification (NCBI taxonomy): domain Eukaryota; kingdom Metazoa; phylum Chordata; class Amphibia; order Caudata; family Salamandridae; genus Lissotriton; species Lissotriton helveticus. Next base: position 655,700,519 of record NC_136073.1, on the reverse strand, counting down.
GTGTCTTCTGGGAGGAAGTCTCCAAGTGAGATTGTGTTGTCAGAGCTTATAGGAGTGCCTAAGGTAGCCACATGCTAACACTAATTGCTTTCAGCCAACATAGATAATGACTAATGTCCTTCCCAACAAAATGGGATTAATTTAGATTTTTCAAAATTTCGGAGGAGCTCTGCAGCCAGGGAAAGCTGCGGGACCAAATGGTCTTCCACCGGAGCTGTTTAAGTGCTTGTTAGATAAGATGGCCCGCACCTCCTTTCAATGATTCAAGAAGCGGACCAAGCTGGGGTTTTACCGACAGATCAGCTCTTGGCACTGATCTCAGTGATACCCAAAGAGGGAAAAACCATGAAGAGCTGTGGGTCATACAGACCAATATCACTTCTGAATTTCGAGATTAAGGTCCTGGCGAAGGTGCTCGCCTTGTGCCTGAGAACCGTGATCCACTCTGTAGTACACCCAGAAAAATCAGGCTTTATGCCACACAGGGGTACCGGGCTCAACTTGCGTACATTGTTTTGAGTTCTACATGTCACTGAGCTGGACCTCAGCTCTCCTGTCCCTGGATGCCAGGATGGCTTTTGACAGTGTAGAATGGAACTACTTGTGGGTGGTCATGGCGCGTATGGGGCTAGGTCCAAAGTTTATTGGCTGGATAAAGTTATTATACAAGCAACCACTTGCGAGAGCAAGAGTCAGTGCCACGGTATACTGCAAGTTCACCCTGAAGAAGGGGACAAGACAAGGGTGCCTCCTTTCTCCGATTCTGTTCGCCCTGGCGCCAGAGCCTTTGACTGTGTGGGTCATTCCAGTGGGCGAAGAGTTGGAGGAGCGCATCTCCCTATATGCTGATGACATTCTGTTATATGTCAGGCCCCCCAGGCAATCCATTGACAGAATTCTGCAAATCTTAAATATATTCGGGGATTACTCAGGCTACTGTATTAACTCGGGTAAGTCCCTGTTGTATCCATTGGCGGGGAGACCTCCTAAATTGACATCAAGGTGTGCTGTCTCACTGGAATTGGATGGGTTTAAATACTTAGGGATCAATATAACCAGGGACCATCAGAGGCTTTATGAAAGGAACCTAATACCCCAAATGGATAGATTTAAGAGAGACACCCAGCATTGGAGGTCGTTGCCTTTAACACTAATGAGCCATGCTGCCCTATTCAAAATGAAAAATACACAAAAAGAACAATTGATGGACAGAATGCAGAACAATGTTATACATTTACCCCAGTACTAAGATCTGGACCTAAATCCATTGTTTTTTTGTTCACCATGCCATTCCAGTTTGGACCCAGCCATATGCAAATTAGTCTTGACCCTGCACAAAATGGGAACAGTCCAGCCCGAACTGCCTGGCCAGGTTCTTTTACAGCTATTCAAAATGATGGCACTCCCCCACCTACTCTACGTCTTGCAAAATGCTCCATATACGATTCCTACACCGTTCTTCCGAGCGATTGAGGCCGTGTTGCGCTCCCTTCTTTGGAACAGAGGAGCAGCATGTATAGCCTTGCATAAATTACAGAGAGGTATTTATGACGGGGGACTGGCAGTCCCTGACGTGAGATTGTATTATTGGTCTACCCAATTGGTTACAGTGAATGATTGGGCGTTTCAGGACAGGACGGAACCAGCCTGTAGAGTTGATAGAGCACATATGGGAGCAACGGGCTACACACAACTAATCTACGATCGGAGGGTGAGTCAGGAGCTGTCGGAACATACACAGACAGTACTTAAATCCGGGAAGGCTGAAACGAAATACTTGGGTTGGGGAGGCAGATTGATAGCAATGACCCCCCTGTGGGCCAGTGTCCAACTTGACAAAGTGGGTAGGCTGAAGGGCCTTGGTAAGCGGGAACTTCTGGATCTTGAAAAACTTGGGGATGTCTGGAGGACCCAGGCATTTGTGAAGTTTGAGACCCTTCAACAAGAGTATGAGCTGGGTCCCGGGGAATGGTTGCGATATCGGCAGCTTGGCCATGCACTCTGGGGCAACATTTGTGAGTGTGAAAACCTGCCCGAGGCCTCCCCACTGGAGGATAGACTCCTGACAGACCCCTTGAAGGGGAAGGCAATAGCAGTAATATATAAAAAGTTGTTAAATACTACACCAGATACTCTGCGACCATTGAGGGCCATGTGGGAGGGAGAAATTGATCTGATAGAGGATGAAGATTGGATAGAGGCACTACAGGGGCCGAGGGGGGTGGCGATCAGCTCCCATTTCCGCCTAATCCAGATTAAGGTTTTCCACCTCATATATTGCTCCAGGAGACTACTGCATCGCTCCAGGAGACTACTGCATCACTTGGGGAGGGTGGGTTTGTCACAGGGGGTGTTGCCAGGAGGGAACATTTTACCATCTTATATGGGAATGCCCAGAGACACAGACATATTGGGGTAAAGTTAGAAGAATTATGGTACAGGTGACGGGAGTGGAGGTACCCTTGGAGCTGAAATGGTTTCTGTTGGTGGTACCGGGGGGAGAAGCATGGCCCAGATATACTGGGATTTGTCAGGCATTGGCAGGGGTGGTGGAAAAAGCAATATAGTCACGTGTTAGGGAGCCTGAGCTTTACCAGAGGTTGGAGATTGGAAGAATGTGGTAGATTGGTGTTGGTTGGCAGAACGTACGATCTACCAAAGCAGAGTCTGCGTGAAGAAATGGGAAAAGATTTGGGGGCACTGGCAAATGTACTGAGGACTGTGAACGGAGTAATAGGCACACTATGTAGATCACTTAGTAGTGATGTTGTATGCTCTCTGAATGTAAAATAGATAACTGTAAATACACTGGTCAAATTATATGTTAGACAATGGTATCACTGATGTACTGCTGTTGTGATGTTTGCAATAAAAATATAGGGCCATATTATCAAGAAAGGGCAATACGGGGGGAGGAGCTTCGCGCGTATCCAAGATGAACGCGTGAGCACAGGGCTCCCGAGACCCTTTCCGCCTTCCGCATCTATCCTGTAAATAATCCTGATTTGTACGACGGGTACTTATCGCTGATGCCCTGCTGATGCACACACTTTTTCCGAAAATTGAATTGGCCGCCGGGAACCGGACTTACTGCACTTTGAACTTTGCGGCCTCTACCGAAGACCATCCGGGGGCTTGAGTCCCCGAGGTACCCAGGTGGCAATTGAACAACAACGGCTGGTGCGACACGTCTGCTGCCCCTGTGGTGCTTTCGGTTTCGCTCTTGGTCATTGTAGACGGCGACTTGCTGCCGATTGGCGCGTCTGCCCTGATTCTGCTGCCAACCCTAGGATCCCTTTGGATCCTTGCCCTCTCGCCTCTGCAGGCTTGCCACGACGGTAATCATTCTGACCAGATCCCAAAGGTTCCGTCAGAGCTCGTCGCCCATCATGGCGGGCAGGGCGGATGTTGAGAAGCGTACCACCAGAGGCCCATCCCGAGGAGGGGTTGCCCAATCCCAGACTATAGATCGCTTTACTCGCCCAAAGGGATCCCCAGGCGGAGCGAGTAAGGTCCTCGAGGAAACTGGTGATGGTGCTCCTGAAACTGAGGAGCCAACTTTGAAGGATGTTATGGGCGCCATTGCAAGTGTTCGGACTACTATGGGTCAGCAGTATGAAACCCTGGCAGCTAAGATAGACACGGTGGCGATCGAAGTCAATCTCATCAGGGCGGACTTGGGGAAAACCAATGAGCGGGTCAAGTCCCTTGATATCAAGACTGCGAGCCTGACCACGGATGTCTCGGATCTCCAGGCCGAAGTCCGCAATCTCCGAACGTCCAGAGACCTGTTTGCCCGTCGACTGGATGATTTCGAGAGCCGGGCCAGACGCAACAACGTTCACATCGTGGGTGTTCCGGAGAACTCTGCGGACTTGTCTACAGACGTCCTGGTGGAAGACCTTGTCTTGAACCACTTGGCACCGAAGGGTCTCAGTAAACTTTTCACGGTGGAGCGGGCTCATAGAGTCCCTGGTGGGAAGCCTAAGCCGGGAGCCACTCCAAAGCCCATAATAGCCAGGATTTTTAATTTCCGGGACAGGGACGCTATCCCGCAAGCCTCACGTACCAATGGTCCCACCAAGTTTGAGAACGTGTCGATCAGTTTTTACCCGGACTTTACACAGGCGGTGCAGAAACAACGTATGGGCTTTACGGGGGTGAAAAGGCGACTCAGGGACATGGGACTGAAATACGCCATGCTTTTCCCGGCCCGCCTGAGGATTGAACATGGAGAATGTGCGTTCTTTTTTGACTGCCCCGAGGTGGCCAGTGACTGGTTAAACACTTTGTCGACGCGCCATACCAGCCCGGAGAGTTCGAGGGGCGCCGAAGGCGGCTTGGAAGAACAGGAGTAGTCAGTCTACGCCGGCGAGCCTGACTTTATGGCAGTGGCTCTGTGACTGTTATGTTTATACCGTATGGATAGCCGGGGGTGGGGGGATTCGGGACTCTTCCTCCTCTGGGGACTCTTCTCTCTTCTTGTAGGTTAGTTTAATGGGGCGACAGGCACACTGCAAGTTGGGGTGGCTTTTTGGTCTACCGCAGGGGTGCAGGGTGGGGGGTGTGTGTTTTGAGGGTTCTTTGGGGGTGGTGGGGGGGTCTTTTCTTTCTTGTTTGTATCGAGGCTGCGCTTTGTTCCATATTGGCTGCTATGTGCCTGTTTCGTGACGGGGGGGGGCAGAATGTTCACTTCTGGGATGGGGGTAGGGGGCTGAGGGTACTGAGCTGGAACGTCAACGATCTTGGTGATAGGATAAAACGGGGGATAGTACTGCAATATTTGAAGCGATGCTTCCCGGATATGGTTTTACTCCAAGAGACACATTTAGTTGGAAATACATGCCATGCACTGAATAGACGGGGTTACCGGTTGGTGGCCCATTCCGGATTTACCACTGGGTCGAGGGGGGTGGGCATCCTGGTCAGGAACTCTCTCCCCCTGGAGATAGATGGCACAGTGCTGGATGATAGAGGCCGCTATGCGGCTATTACGGGTAGGTGGGAGGGGAAGATGATCTCCATATTGTCTGTGTATGTTCCGCCTGGTCTACAGTCCACCACATTCACTGATTTGGGTAGGGTGGTTCTGGGGTTTCCTGACGGCTTGTTGGTAGTGGGTGGCGATTTTAATTCAGTTGTTAATGGGGAGGAAGATCGTAGCCCCCTAGACTCCTTCCCACATCGCAGCTATGGCTGGGGAAATTTTTGGACACGTTGTGTCTGCCGGATTGTTGGAGGCAACTGCACCTGGACAGCTCCAGTACACCTTTTACTCGGGAGCTCATGGGAGTCTCTCGAGACTCGATTATATCCTCGTACCGGCGGGGCAGATGGTCTCTGTAAGGGAAATCAGGCCTTTAGCTAGGGGGATCTCCGACCACTCCCCACTCTGGCTCACTATTGATGTACAGCTGGGGTCCGGGGGTCGGATTACCCCGAATCAACCCATGGCACTTTCATAACCCCAAAATTAGATCGGAGGTGGTTAAGTGTATGGACTTCTATTTTGCTGAGAATGAGGGGTCGGTGTCCTCCCCTGTCTCCTTGTGGGAGGCTTATAAAACTGTGATTCGTGGTCAGACTCTGTCCTTGATTGCTAGCGAGAGGAGGCGCAAAAATGAGGAAGTGGTGGGCTTGGAAAATGAAATTACTGGGTTGGAGGAATAGTTGGAGTCTGGGGCTACGCCTGAGAGACTGCACTTTTTGGCTCTTAAACAGTCTGAATATAGGGCTCTGGTGACTGACGCGGCCAAGGCAATGAATCGTGAGCAACAGGGGCGTTTGTATGATGTGGGTGACAAAGCGGGAAAGTTGATTGCTTGGCTAGACAAACGAGATAGATTGAATCGGGTGGTGCCTGTTGTTGAGAAAGTGGATGGAACGCGAGTGGTGGACCCGGTTGAGATAGTCGAGGTTTTTGCCCAGCATTTTCGGAACGTTTACGCGCCAGTCTCGGGTAGACCGGAGGAAGACTCGCACTTGTTGCTTCGGGATGTCGCGTTGCCTAGCCTGTCAGAATCGGACAGGGAGCTTATGGAGGCTGAATTTTCCACCGATGAAGTTGCGCTCGCTATCCGCTCACTTCGCTCGGGGAAGGCCTCTGGTCCGAACGGTATACCAGTTGAACTGTACAAGCTCTGCCCTGACAAAATGACGCCGTATCTTTGTCGGATGTTCTCGGCATCGCGAGACCTTGGGTCCCTTCCCCGGGATCAGAGACAGGCGTCCATTGTGGTCATCCATAAAGATGGCAAACCCCGCGAACACTGTATCGGCCGATATCGCTTTTGAATGGGGAACCCAAGATCCTGGCAAAGCTCTTGGCAAACCGGCTGATTACGGTGATCAGTGACTTGATACACCCGGACCAGTCTGGTTTTATCCCCCATCGGAACACCGCGCTCAATCTTCGCCGTCTTCATGGTGTCTTGGCGAAGGCGGGGTCTCTTAATGAGCCCGCCATCTTGGTTTCTCTTGATGCCTCGATGGCCTTCGACACGGTGGAATGGCCATATCTGTGGGCTGCTCTTGCTAAGTTTGGCTTTGGCCCTAAGTTCATTGAGTGGGTCAGGCTCCTGTATGAGCAACCGCTGGCTCAGGTGGTGGTCAACGGCAGGGCCTCGGAACCCTTTGTTCTCGGACGCGGCACGAGGCAGGCGTGCCCTTTGTCGCCGCTCCTGTTTGCGCTTGCCCTCGAACCCCTTGCTGCGTGGCTCCGCTGGGAGCCCTCGCTCAAGGGCATTCGATAGTCCACTGACTTCGAGGCTCGTATATCACTATATGCCGACGACATTTTGTTGTACCTGACCTCTCCCCGTAAGTCGCTGGGAGTACTCTTCGACATCTTGAGTTCCTTCGGGAGGAACTCCGGTTTGGTTATCAATTGGGCCAAGTCCTGTATCTACCCACTCACTGGAGAATCACCTTCTCTGCGCCGCGTTTGCCTGATCCCCGTTTCTAGAGGTGGCTTTAAATACTTAGGGATTTACATCTCATTGGACCCCGCGGTACGATATGAGCGGAATCTATTACCTCCGCTTGCCCGGCTTAGGTCGGATGTTGCGGCGTGGTGTGGCTTGCCTCTGTCCCCCTTGGGAAGAGCGGCCCTGTTCAAGATGATGTCTCTTCCCCGCTTCCTGTACGCCGTCCAAAACACACTTGATCTGGTGCCGGCTAGCTATTTTTGTGAAATTGAGGGCCTCCAGAGGAGACTGGTGTGGGACGGGCGGCCCCGCATTGCATTGGCAAAGTTGACTTTGCCCTGGTACGACGGTGGTATAGCGTTGCCTGATATTAAAAGATGCTACTGGGCATCTCAATTGAGCGCTGTTAATCATGCCATGTACGGTCCTGTTCCGAATCCCGCATTCGAGATGGATAGGTGGCAACTGCCCGGGGGCGACTATAATAGAGCGCTCTACTCTAGAGCCGCCAGGAAGAACCTGACGGGTCCCACTGGAGTGGCGGTGCGAGTGTGGGGTAGTGCAACTACGGCTACGGGGTGGACGGATAGACTGACTAGAGCGACCCCCCTATATGCTGCGGAGAGACTGGGTGGCCTATGGACGTCAAGGGCATTCGATAGATGGGACCTTATTGGCATCAGCAAAGTGGGCGACTTCTGGGCCAAAAATAGAGTTAAGACTTTTGATGAACTGAAGCGGGAGTATAAATTGAGTGATAAAGAATATTTCCGATATCTCCAGGTACGTCACGCACTTGAATCGGTTTTCCCAACTGGATCTACGATCCCGGAGTCTTCTCCCCTGGAGGACAGAGTGCTGGACGGGCACGTCCCCGACAGTACTATCTCTCTTATCTATAAAAAACTCATCAATGACCGTTCGGACCTCCTTATACAGCTTCGGGGTGCGTGGACTGGCGATGGCCTGGAATTGGACGATGAAGACTGGCAGGCTGCGATATCCTCTCCTAAAGAGGTCGCGATTCCGGCGCGTCTCCGAATGGTACAGCTGAAGATTCTGCACCGAGTCTATGTCACGGGTCAACGATTGATGCATATGGGTTATTCTGCGGATGGGCTGTGTAGACGTGGCTGTGGTATGCTTGCTACCTTCCTCCACATTATATGGGAATGTCCGGAGGTAGTGGTTTTTTGGACTCGAGTGCATGCGGTGATGGGTGAGGTGACGGGCGTTGGGTTATTGCCTGAGGCCAGATGCTGTTTGTTGAACGTCTGGGAGCCGAATGACTGCACTGTTGCTCAGACTCAATGGGTCACGCTGGGCAACATGGTTGCGAAAAGGGACATTGCTCAATTGTGGGGATCTCAGAGGGCGCCATCAGTCCTCACCTGGAAAGAAAACATGGACTGGTGCATGTTTAGAGAAAAAATCGTGTATGTTTCCCGTGGTAGGCCCAAGAAATGGGGCAGGATATGGGGTCAATGGAATTCATACCGAGGAGAGATATGCGCTCCCCCCCCTACTGCAGCTCTCGACACTCCTCAATCTCCTTGACTGTGCGTTTCAGTTTCCCAGTTTCCCGTTGTGTGTGATGTGTTGCTTGCTCTCTGCCCCCCCCTTCTACCAGGGTCTCTCCTTCTTCATGGCCCTGATTATTGTTCGCCATCTCCCTCTGCCGTATGAGACAGTCATTACATTGCAAGGTACCGCCTCGACTCTTTTTATGTTTTCGTTTTTGTTGTTTATCTTGTATAAAATGTGAAACCTTTTATTTATCCTCTTATTGCCACGAGCTCTAGATAACATCGTACTTTTTCGCTGCCGGGCCTTCGGGTTGTCGGCTGATGAGCAGTGTGTTATTGTGCTACTGTTAATGCGTATAACTGGCTGGCCCTGGTGGTTGTAGGCCTGTAACTGTATTCCTTTTCTTACAAATAAAGGTTTTTTATAAAAAAAAGAAAAAAAAGAAAAAAAAGAAAGGGCAATGCATTATCGCCGCTTTTATCGGCAGGAAACTGCCGCTAAAGCGGCGATAATGGGCTTGATAATATTCCCTAGTGAATTCCCATAGAAGCCCAGGTTCTGGTTTTAACCTGGGCTTCTATGGGAATTCACAAGGGCATATTATCAAGCCCATTATCGGCGCTTTAGCGGCAGTTTCCTGACGATAAAAGCAGCGATAATGTATCGCGCTTTCTTGATAATATGGCCCATATTTTTTTTAAAGTCTTCATGTATATGATGTATTAATCTATGTGTAATCTACACGTCACAAGATCTGTCCCTGTTGGGTCGAGTCAAGCACCAACATTCCGAGATTGATGGCATAAATCCTCATAAATTTAGATATGAAAACCACCTCTTGCGAACAGAGCCTCAAAATATCAATGCCACAGTTTTAGAACTTGCAAGCTGATTGGACTGACAGTGCGTCACTTTTATTGACGCACTGGCAGCGGGCTACTCCATATTTGCAAGGCCATGTAAAGTTACCCAGCCGTATGTTGCTCTTTCATGCATAACTCTGCTTGAAAGGGGCGTTCCATGGGTGTTGCTGTGGGATCACTGACTAAATTTCGACGGACACAATATCGACTACCCAAAATATCGAGGCCAAAATATCGACGGACAAAATATCGAATCCCTATCTACAAACAGGTAAGTACCAAAATATCGAGTCCAAAATATCGTTTATATATATATACATTGTAAAAGTATCGAATTTGTTAAAAATAATGTAAAATAATAAAATTATTAAAAATAAATAGCTAAAATATGCCTAAAAATACTTAAATTACCTTAAAATTAATAAATAATTAATTTAACTTATAAACAAAAAAATATAACCATATCTGTTAAAACATATATATATATATATATAGACATAATATTAATAAAAAATACCCAATATTATTACCGTAGGATAGCGTAGGGGTAAAAATTACTTTTCCCACTCCTGGAAGTGCAACAGTAGGGAAAGCGTTGGATAGCGCAGGGGTAAAAATTACTATTCCTACTCCAGAGAGTGCAATTGAAGCCTGCCTTTTGGGGCTAACACCCAAGTGGCTTCCTGCCTTCAGTCCCTCTTTGTTCTCCTCACTGAGAGTCATTAACATATCTTTCCAGGAGGGCAGAAGGATGTCTCATGGAGCAGGCTCCATGTGTGCCTGGGAAGGCACAGGAGTTTTGAAGGCAACAAAGTGGCAGGGTTGCTAAAGCTGAACACTGCAACAAGTTACATTAATTTTGACTTGAGCTACAAATCCGGCTTAATGTAATTAGTTATTTGATACCTTGGAGTGCCCCCTTTGGTCACACCGTTCAGGAGTTAGCAGACATTTCACATTAGTTTTACAGGTTTTAATGTCAGGGTCAATTTTCCCTCTAATGATTCTTCCTTGTGTGCGGTAACAGAATGTTTGCGTGCACACATTTCTAGCTTGTGTGCGCAACCGAATGATGAGATGTGCAACTAGGAAAATCGACTATCTACCACTGGAAGGTCTGGCTTATATATAAAAGTGCCTCCTTAGTCATTGATGAGTTTAGGTACAAAATAAGTTATCATACATGCATTCTGTTACTCATGCATCTATTCATCACTGAGTAACTCTTATATTCACTCATTTACACAACCACAATAAAGTGCAAGAACAAACTCAGCAACAGGAAATTAAAAAAATAAAAACAGAAAAGCGAAAATGTAATATTGCCTAAAAATGACAGACACATGCTCACAGTAACAAAATTAAACAAAGCAGCAGGTGGCCGTCCTGCAATGGTACTGTACATAGTGTATTGTTTTATAGTTGCATCACATTGCCACGTTTAGAACCAACATGTTGACCATTTTGCAACATCAAAAGCAATGAAACCCATGGTGGTCAGGTGGTTTAGATGCAATGGCTGTACATGCTGCAGTACACTGCACTGAGCGGCAAGCAAGCCCCAAGTTAGAACTGTCCCTGGAGGTGTAGCAGGCTTTAATCATGAAAATAAAGAGGAGAGGGAGAGAAATGAAAGAGCCATATAACTAGAACATGGAAAGCCTTGGCATGTAAGTGCACACATTTTCAAATGGCTATGCACATGTGGCCAGACATATGTCACTCACAGGGCAAGAGAGTCAATGATTGAAGTGGTTTATATACCTTTGGAATATATAGCAGTGGTATATATGTTTTCTATTACAAGATCCTGGCATACATTTAAGCCTGTCAAACCTTCCCGAAGAGATTCTAGAAAGAATTGTTGCAGTTTTAAATTGTGTACCTCTAAGGTTTGTCCAAAAGGTAATAAACATAAAGTCTTTCGTAAAAATGAATCTGTGAGATTTCATGTAACAAATTACTTCTTCTGGCTTTAACAGGGTGCAATAACAATTTACCCTTAAAAGCCTATTGGCTTTCACAGGTGCGTTTCATAATAAATAAATCAGGCCTTTAAACTATGCCGAAATTTTCATAAGAGCTAGAACTACAGCGGGGAAAACATGGCGGCCGCCGGCTAGGGCAGGTCGCGTCTCTCCAGCGGAGCTCCCGTACCCCGGTGGAAAACGTAGCGGAAATTCGGCAGAACTTGAATCTTTTACCGCTTTGACTTTCCTGGGTGTGCTTTCGGTCTCTCTCCTCTTCCCGTCCGCTTGAGCCTCTTAGGCTATTGAACGCGGCACACGGTGTTGTACGGCGGCGCCCACCCTGGACTGTCTTGCCGCTTATGCCGCTTGATTCTTTTGGGCGTCCTTTGGTCCTTTGGTCCCTTTCGGACGTAGCTCACAGTGTTGTGCGGCGGCATCCACAGCAGCACCCACCTCAAACTCAGCCTTGGGCTTAGCAGGTCAGCAGGTCGGCAGGTCGGTGTGAGGAGTGAACGCCTGCCCGGCAGATGTGCGGCTTCGGGGTCCTACCTCCCACCTCTCTTCCGCGGTGGGCCGAGGCAGCCGTGGAGCTGCGACGGAGCCGCAGGGCGGCGGCTCGTGGAAACCTCGGAGGCAGCGGCAGCTTTCATTTAGCCCAGAAGGTCTCAGTTGCGTTGAAGGGAGGCTACCTTGATCCACCAAAGGTAACGCGACCGGGGATTGTGCCCCCTCGCGCAGACAAACCAAAGTCATGGACACGTCGCCTTAAACTTAAACCTGAGGTAAGGTCTGCAACGGAGGAAGGAGCAGAACGTGCAGTGGACATCAGCTGTGATCGCGATCCTGACCATCTTTTAAGTAAGGTGACCGGGCGTGGGGGTGCCAAAGGTATTACTGAGGGCGGGCTCGGCGAATCAAGGGTTATAGACACTGCAGACACTGCAGACACCGTTATAGACACTGTTATTGATCATGGGTCAGGTTTTAGCGCAGTGAACGAAGTAGAAGGTATTACTAAGGAGGGTACTCCAGGGGCGTCCATTTTTGTTTTTACCGGTAAACACACTGCTATTATTCCCCGGGTTTCTGACCCTAAGCTTGGGGCCAAAAAAAACCTCAGAAATACTTACAGTAGCGCTGTGCGACTTACCCCCTCGCTTAGGACATTCTTCAAGGTACTGCCACAGGTCCTAGAAGTCACGTGTAGAGCGGGGGAGAATAGCCCTCAAGATAAAGGGATGAGTGGCCTAGATAATACCCAAGGGACCGCGTCCCCAATTCTGGCGGTCTCGGAATCTGCTGATAATATTTCAGAGGAGCTAGGGTCTCTAAATTTACTTGCCAGTGGGAATAACGATGAGCCAGTACCCTCAGATTGTGAAACTCGGAAAGGGATATCTCTGGAGATACTCCTACATGAGATCAAGAGTGGATTTGCTGAATCTAAACGCAACCAGCACGAGATCAAAGCAGCGTTCGACGCCCTTGACAAGAGAGTAGACCTGCTTGCCGAGAGGACAGATACTCTAGAAAGTACCTTTGGCGAATTAAAAGCTAAATTGGAATTCGCAGAGGAAAAGATACAATGTCTAAGACGCGACGGAGACGTAACAAAGGAAAGAGTGGAGTCTTTGGAAAACTTCTCACGGAGAAACAATATTAGACTCCTGAAGGTCCCGGAAGGAAAGGAGGGGGGAGAAATGAAAAAATTAATTGCCTCCTTGCTCAAAGAGACCCTGAATTTGGAGGAATCTGTTGAAGAGTTGGAGAGGGATATTCAGCGAGCCCACAGAGACCCATTTCGCCTAAACTCGGGGAGATCAAAACCCAGAAAGATTCTAGTGAACTTTCTAACCTACTCCACCAAGGAGAAAATATTAAACTTGGCGCTTAAAGCTACATCTTTAAAAGCCCCAGATTTCTCATTTGTTGTTAGGTCCGATCTGTCTAAAACAACCCTCGACAGACAGTGGGAGTTAGGCCAGAGAATGGAGAAATTCAGGGGTCTGGGGGCCACTGTTCAGATGAGGTTTCCCGCCTTCCTGAGGGTCATGTATAATAATAAAATGCATAACATCTGTTCCCCTCTGGAGGCAGACGAACTCCTAGCCTCTATTAGAGATCATGAGCAGGGAGCCCGATAGTGACTAAGAGACTAAGAGATTAAGAGATCATGAGATTAAGCCCCCTATAACATCCTTCCCCTTAGTACTTTATAGTACCTTATAGTTGCTGCTTGTTCGTGTCGACGACAGTATCATCGTTTTAGATTAGTGAACTCAATCTTGACAACTCCATTTGATAACTCCATTTGACAGCTTGTATAGTAGGAGCATAACCCAAAAAAAAGTAAAAAAAAGTAAAATAAAAAAAAAAAATCACGGGTGGGTGTTTAAAAAAAAAAAAAGAATGGAGTGACTGTCATAAAGTTAAAAAAAAAAATAGAGAAGATCAAAAAAAAAAAAGCAATGATACGGGTCGGGAATAAGGGGGGGGGGACTCATAGGTGAAGCTTTAAGAATGGGAAGAATTCTCCGAGGTGTATTTACTTCTACTTTCACCACTTTTTGCATTTCTTCGTACAGGATATTTTTCCTCTGAGACTCCTCCAAAAGTATTAACCTTGGCTCTGTCGGATTACACCTTTCATATTAACAACACGTAACAGGGCCGGGCTCCTCAGAGAGACAAATCTGGCATCACCGGCCAGGTCAAGTAAGGGAGGGTTTTCCAGGGTGGGGGGGGGGGGGGGGGGGGTAGGGGTTAAAATCGCAAAAAATCTTCATTTGTCAGACATCGTTCTAAATTTACAATCCTCACTAAACGCAATTCAGTCTCATTTAATCTGCTTTGGGAGTAGTGTACTCTTTATCGATCTGATGAGTTGGTGGAGGGGGGACGACATTAGATGCTGGGGATAAAATGTTTGTCCTGGAATGTCAATGGCATGCGTGTAAGGGGGAGGAGGCATAGAATTTTACAGTATTTGAGGGACTCCCCAGCGCAGGTCATTGTCATCCAGGAAACACATCTTCTTCAGCAAGAAGTGAAGGATATGTTGAGGAATGTTAGATGGGTTGATAGTTTTATATGTACTAACCACAGTGCTAATATTCGGGGCATCCTTATCATTTTTAAAAGGCAAGTCAGAGCGCAGATTATAGATCATGAAGAAGATCTCAGCGGTAGGTGGCTATATGCTAAAGTAAGTTTAGAGGGCAGACCGTACAACTTGGTGGGTTACTATGGCCCTAATCAGGACGACCCCTCATACCTGCATAAAATCCAGAGCCACCTATTAATAACTCATGATCCAATAATTTGGATGGGAGATTTTAATTTAGTACTAAATCCTAAATTGGACAAATCCCCCAACTCTAGGGCATTAACTTATGAGAAATCCAGGCAAACGCTTAGGGTGATCATGTCAACGCTTGGATTAGCAGACCCGTGGAGGGAGAGAGCGGGTAACGCACTTGGTATATCTTATCATAACTTCAAATATAACCATAAGTCTAGAATAGATTATGCCCTATTCAGCTATTCATTAAGAGATCCCCTGGAGGAGCTAGTTTACTTGCCATCACATCTATCAGATCATTCGGCCATCTTTTTTCTTTAAAATCAGGTCAGCTAATCCCACACACGTCTTGGTCATTTGACCGTACTATTCTTTTAGAGGAAGAGGAAACTGACCTCCTTATTCAAGAAACTAAGTTTTTTATGAACATTAACATAAACTCAGCTCAGTTGGATATTGTGTGGGAGGCTTATAAAGCAAATTTACGAGGTCATATCGAGGGAAAGTGTACAGGGCAATGATCACCAACATAGAACAGGAAATTGCTCTCTTTGATCAACGTATCGGTTCTGGAACTGGTACTAATGAAGATAAGAAACAACGGAAGGAATTAAAGGGGAAGCTAGAAAATATCCTCCAAGAGAGGGTCGCAAAGAGATGGGCAGCAAGCAAACTTTCAAACTTTGAATACGGAGAATCCTCGGGCAAAGTCCTAGCCAGGAAAATCAAATCGGACCCGGCCAAAAAACACATCAAACTTATTAGTGTAGAGGGGGAGACTAATGAAAGAACTTCCACCACAGACATCGGGGAAGCTTTTCTTGACTTTTTTCAACAAATATATAAGGAGGAGATCTCGGATGACCCGGTGACTAGGCTCAGATGGTTAGAGAAGATAATTCACCCCACTCTCACCCCAGAACAAAGTGAGCAGCTTGACAGACCAATCTCGGAGATAGAGGTGAGCAAAGCTATCAAAAAGGTGAAGCGGGGTAAGGCGGCTGGCCCTGACGGTCTCCCCGGTGAGTTACTTCGGGTTTTGGCACCCGAAATTGTTTCAGTACTTACTAGACTCTTTAATGATATCTTAGTAAAGGGAGCCACCCCACCTAAATCATGGGGGGAGGCAACAATGGTCTTGATTCCAAAACCCGGGAAAGATCCGGCCAAATGTGGCTCTTATAGGCCAATTTCACTTTTGAATAGCGATTATAAGCTCTTTGCGGCGGTGTTGGCGACTCGGCTGGGACGCGAAGTTAGCTCAATTATCCACACTGACCAGAAGGGCTTCATTCGAGGTAGACAGCTCTCAGACCTCACTTATGATTTAATCGGGACAGTAGACATCGCCTGAACTTTCTCCCTTCCCTTGGCCATTATGACCCTCGACGCAACAAAAGCGTTCGATAGAGTAAACTGGTCATATTTAGCTGAAGTCATGAGGAAATTCGCAATTGGGCCTAATTTCTGTAGGGCTATAGGTCTTTTGTATGCTAATCCCAGTGCGAGTATTTTGATGAACGGTACATGTACTCAGCCCTTTCAGATTAGTAGGGGAACGAGACAGGGTTGCCCCCTATCCCCCTTACTTTTTAATATCTATATTGAACCACTTGCACAATCTCTTAGGGATGATCCAAGAATCTCCTCATTTGAATATGGAGGTTGGGAAAAAAGGGTAGGGCTCTACGCCGACGACATAGTAATTTACACTAGTGACCCAGCAACTGCCTTTCCCATAGTGGTCGAAATGGCCAAAGAATTTGGACATATATCGGGTTATGATATTAACGCTGAGAAGACTGAGCTCATGACGTGGAACATTATTAATCCAAGCGTTGTGGTGACACCCTCAATTCGTTACCTCGGAGTTAAAATCACGCAAGATACAGACACCCTGGCTAAGGCTAACCTAGATCTGGTCTTCCAAGAATGTAGGGCCCTATTGAAATCCTGGGCGGGTCTTCGACTGTCAATTTTTGGGAAAGTTAATATAGTGAAAATGTCTATCCTCCCGAAACTGACTTTTATTTTTAATTCCATCCCTCTGGCTTTTGATTCTAAGCAACTTCATAAATGTCAGCAGGAAATTAATTCCTTTATTTGGGGCAATAAGGCTACAAGGTTGGCCTGGAAAAAATTAAGGAGGAGGAGGGAAAAAGGAGGGCTTGCTCTGCCAGACTTACAGTACTATGCGTGGGCATTCCAGCTTTCCCACACAAGAATGCTCTTGAAGTCATCAGATAATTCTTCAAATGGGAGATTGTTTAAGGCAATGCTGGTGGGGGCAAACCTTCGGTTAGACGGGTTTCTATTTAAGTTCGGGGACCGAAAGTTTTTTAAAAAGGTGAGGCTTAAGACTCTTTTAACAATATTGAAGTCCTGGGTGCAAATTAAACTTAGAGCGGGGCTGGCATATTTCTCCAACTATGCTCAGATATGGGACTCTCCTGGGCTCCCACTGGGCCCGATTCACAGAACTAACTTAAGACAAAATCCTAAACTTACTACTATTGGTATTCACAGAAGTTAGGATTTTGACTTAAGTTTGTCTTAAGACAGACTTAAGACAGACTTAAGATAAATTCCTAACTTAAGTCTGTTTTAAGTCTGTCTTAAGACAAACTTAAGACAAAATCCTAACTTCTGTGAATACCAAAAGTAGTAAGTTTAGGATTTGTCTTAAGTTAGTTCTGTGAATCGGGCCCAATGTGTTTGCAAGACTGCCTGGCAGCCCCCCTAATTGAAGCTGGGCTCTCAAGATGGGGTGAACTGGTATTTGGAGGCCTCTTGATAGAGTGGGAGGAGCTTAAGGAGAAAGTAGGGCCAACCTTGTCAAGATTTAAGTACATCCAAATCAGCAGTTGGGCCAGAGAACTAACTAGGAAAAATTCTAAAATTGGGAGACCCAGCCCCCTAGAACAGCACTTAGTCGAAAAACAGACAGGAGGTAAGGAGGTTGCTTTTTGGTATTGGTCCATCTTGGAGGAGATAGATGGAGACTTCAACCTCCCAACGGAGCTATGGGGAAGTGAAATCGTGTTATTGGACGAGGACTTGTGGATAAAATCCTTTTCTCTTTTGTATAGACTTGTCCAACCCGCCTGGCTGAGACGAAACCACTTGTTCACTTTACACCGGGCATACCTCTCCCCTTTACGTCTATCTAAATATCAGGAAGGGAAATGCTGTAACAAATGTCAACTTCCAGCAGCCTCAGATATCCACATGTTTTGGGAATGCCCCCACATAATCGCTTATTGGAAAGAGGTTAAAGTCACCCTGGATTCAATTCTCAAGACCAACATTCCTCTTACGCTATCATTAGTCATATTTGGCTTTGATCAGAACATCATCGGGGTTGCGCGGTCTTTTTATTCTATGCTATCCTTCTGGCAAGACGGCTGATATGTATACACTGGGTAGATAGCATTCCTCCCGCACACTCCGCCTGGCTAATGTCTCTCTATGAAACATCCAAGATAGATTCGGCTAGATCCTGCAGTACCCAGTGCCTCACCTTTTGGAAACTCTTGATAGACTGGAAGTGAACCTTTTTTTCGGCTCGTTGGGGTTTCCCCCCCCCCTCCTCCCACCCCCCCCCAAAGGTCCGATGATTATGCCCATCTACTCCATGGCTCAGTCTAGTGGTTTGCCCCGACTCCGACATCGATTTACTGGCCTAACAGGCATGAAGTTGCCTAGAGGAGTATCAACAAGGTGCAACATATCTCCCGCCAATCCGTAATAAGTTCTGCCCAGTTGGCGAAGCGGCTCAATTATCAGGGCCTTGCTCCCGAAGGCAGTGAGGTGGTTGGTGTTTTTTTTAAAATTTTTATTGCATCTATGGAACGAGTGTCGGGCAGATGAGGATTTAAAAATAAATAAATAAATAAATAAATAAATCAGGCCCTTAAACTATGCCGAAATTTTCATAAGAGATAGATCAGACCTATGGCATATGAAATAACTTTCCCAATAGAACCAATCAGATCCATAGCATTTGTCATTGGCTCATCACTGTAATAGAGACAGGCTAACTGTACCTTGCATACACTTTACTACGAGCCAACCATCAGTAAAATTGCAAATATATACAAAATTAAAGTTGTCAAGAACATTTAAACCCCTTCCCTAAGAAGGCCTAACAAGGATTATTTAGTGCAAATCTTCTATGCCCACAGTTTATTTGAGTAAGTCACGAATACCAAAACCCTTGCCTACTACAGTAGTCTGTTAAATTTCATGTAAGTACTGTAACAATCCCCAGTATAAGCCTATTGGCTTTAAAACATGCTTTTCACAATATTCAAGCTAGGAATACTGCCTTTGTCATATCTTTTTTATAATAAACAGATCAGATGTATGGCATCAGACATAACGTTTCCCAGTAAACGAATCGGGTCTATAGTCATTTCCATTGGCTTCACACCATAACCGGTACATTGTGCAAAAGCTCATAACCAGTGTGCATAAAGTTATAGAATTACAAATGTGATTAAAATGTCTGATTCTCTCACACAGTAGTCAATTTAATTAGAAATCAGAAAGACCATTACAAAGGGTTCTGGTACTTGGAGTTTTCCTAAGCATTTGCAGACTACAAGCAGGGCCACTGGAATTATGCGATTTTTACGGTTGTAGCATTTTCTGAATATTTATGGATTTACCACATTTGCCACATAATCCATCATCTGCTGCATAATCTGCAGAATTTAGCAAAAAAAATTGTTTCTAGTGCAAACAGATAATAAGTTACTATAAATTCGACGACACATGTTGTCACACAGCAGAGGGACCTTTGCAAAGGTGGACTGGTCCTCTTCTGTTGTTTATTGCTGTATTTGGGTGTTGAAGTGGTACTTATAAGGTGATCCCTTTTTCAACACAGTGTTGACCTGTGTAAAAATGCCAAAATATGAAGCAATACTATCACTAAATGTGCTGCATTGTACAGCATAATTTGCCTTTTATTGCAGCATAATTTAGTCAATCCTGACACATAATTTGGTCTTCCTTGACCACAATTCCAGTGGACCTGACTATTAGAAAATAGTAACATGGTACTCCTCTCAGTAACCTATCTGTTAGTTTGGATAGAAGGCCATGAAAACAGAATTACCTAAGCAATAGGATTGATTATTTTTTGAACTATGAAAATCTGCAGCAGTGAAAATCAGAGGAGTTTTTAATTGCACATTAACTGAGGAGCTACCAGATGGTACTTTTCAGACTTGGTACCTGGCGCCACTGCACCCGCTGCACAATTTCTATCCATATCACTCTTTAAAACAGAAGTTTGAGCAAAGAAAATGCACAGTCCTGTTCAGCTAGTGAGGTTTAAAACTATAAGCGTCCAAAACCGATGGGTCTGTTATGAAGAGTTAGCCTCTGGAATTTTACTGTTGGCTGACACCTGAAAGGTGAATGTATGCCCCAACTTGCGGAGTATGTTAATATCTGCGAACTGGCACAATTCCCAATGTATGCTTCAGATTGGACTCTTGGGCTGCACTGAAGGCTCTGTGACTGTTCTCCTGCTGCTTCTGGACTGCCCGTCATTGCAGGTGTTGAAACTTCTCTATCAGCATTTTTAAAGACCAAAACAAGTCTTTAAAAATGCATTTAGCAGCACAGCTAAATCACTACGGCCGCATTTCAAAGGCTTGAATTAAGCCCTTTAAAAGTGCAGAGGCATCCTTTGTGGTGCGCGGTGTTTTAAGGTCTCTGCGCGGAGAGAAATGGGAGTGTGCACACGCGCTCAGGCGCGCAGCTTAGAGGGAACTATGGTCAGGACATGTACGTTACAACTACAAGGACATGTACGTTACATGTCCTGCCTGAGTCACATGGTGCATCCTTTAGGGCTAAGTAGACCTGCAAGAGGGGTGACTCACACACATGTACAGTGGAAGTCCCGTTGCCATTGCTTTTAATGGCAAAGTCAGGCTAGCAGTGCCGGGTTGCTCGCCCAGTCTGCAGTTGCGGATTAGGGGCCTCAAGTTACTAGAGGGACCTCCAGGGAGGCACAACCAGTGCTGCAAGCCCTGCTGTACCCCTCTAACTTACATTCCCTGGGTACCAGGGTACCATTTTCTAGGGACATTCAGGTTAGTTAGCAATTTCCAACTGGGCACAGCAAATTCCACATACAATCTAGGGTCATGGCACTGGCACTGAGGTCAGGTTAGCAGGCCTCAGTGCAGTCGAAAAATCAGTAGCATCAGTCGAAAAACCTGCGGTGACGATACAAAAAGAGGCATTTCCTTACCCATATAAAGTATTCTACTGAATAGCTCCCCAGCTTCACCCATCACCCTGCTGACTCTGGACAGGAAGTTTCAGAAGTTTATAACATGGATCCGATAAAGAGCAGATGTCTTCCCCCTACTGGGGTATTGGGACAGGGCAGTTTTGCTCTGAGGAAAACCAGACTCTTGAAGGGAAAGTATAATTTAGTCTATATTACATCCACTCTTCATGCTTGGAGGCCAAATAATATATATTTAACTTTTCTATTTTTTGTGATTCATTCTGGTCTTAGATTGGATCATGTCTGTGGAAATGAACTCAGGGTTGATGTTTTTATGAGTTAATAAAATTGCATGGCTTAAAATTCCAAATTGAAATGTTTGAAACACTGCTTCCACTTACAGTGTTTTGTTGCCTTTCTGAAGGTCTGTGTTGCACTTTAATAAGCAAACATTTGCCCTTGTTAAACATTCATTTTAACTCGCAGTGACCTATGATTTTGTAAGAAGACAAATGCCGTTTGATAAGGCACTGTTTGAATGATATGTAGAAATTTCAAATAAGGACCCCATTCTCTAGCCTGTACGTCTGCCCCAAGATTTAACAATAACAGGGCACAAACAGTTGGGAGGAGCTGGTGTGGAGTTAAATGGGATTTCAAGTGGGACCCTGACGTTCTCTGAAAAATGGGGAATTACCCGGGGAATTAGTAACTCTGACTCCAGTACCCCTGGTAATTACTAACTTTCCCTGCTTTTTCAGCTGAATGTTCCACTGGAGTAACAGTGGATCTGGTAATTCCGGTAAGGCCAGCATCACCACTTACCAGCCTCATTGAATTGAAGATACATTGTAATGGTGCCCTAAATTGGCTGCTGTGGATGTAGCTTACCAAGTCTGCTGGGCCTTTCAGCCTCTGTCTACTTGGGATTCATGAGAAAGAGTTCCACATGTCTCTTTCCTGTACTGAGAAGTTAAAGTTTGGGTGGTAAAAAACTGGTAAGAACAAATTGTGGTACTTTGAGCATGACAGATCGTTCTTTTTTGTTAAAACAGCCTTTTTGTCTAAATCTATATTTTAACAATAATAATAAATCTCTAGCCTGTATATCTACCACCAGAGTTACAAATAACGGCAGTTGGGAAGAGGTGTGCTGTCTGCCAGCTTCAAGTTGTAGTTGTAATCATGCCTCACACTGCTCACAAGCCAAGACTTGTAGTATAAAGGTGCTGGGTCCTACCTGCAATGGATCTCAGGAGGCTGACAGAAAGTAGAGCAAGTCCTGGAAGGCCTTGAAGTGGCTTCATTCTGTGCAAACACAGGAAAGTCATCAGATAACCAAACATCATGGTGATAATAATTAGTACTATTATTACTGTTATTGTTACTATTACTACCTTCAAACATGCAGTTGAAGGGATATGATCCAAAAACTGAAAAACACTGTAATTGGCATTCTACGTTGAGGTCGGACTCTCAACTCTCCCCAGTCCTCGGCTTTTGTTCTCACTTGATGTCACTGAACACCTCGTAAATTGCATCAGTTGTGAGATATGACAGACATCACATGGGCCTCATTTATGAAAAGTGACGCATCGCTGCATGAAAACAGCGATGCGTCACTTTTCACTGCGCCTTCCTTGCACCACCAATGATGCGTCATATTTACAGTATGACGCATCATTGCGCAAGGAGTTACAGATACGTCAGTATTTCTGACGTATCTGTATGGCGCAAAAGCGGCGCATTGCTGGAGTGTGTCACAAAAGTGACGCAACTCCAGCAATGTGTCCTTTCACATGGGGCAAGCCCCATGTGAAAGGGCCTGCGTCAGTCTTACGCCTGCTGTGAGGCAGGCGTAAGAAATTGACGCATTTGTATCCTAGAAGTGGCGCAGTGAAATCACATAGATTTCACTGCGTCACTTCTACGACCCTTTCTTGCGTTAATACGCCCCCCTTGCATACATTATACCTGGCGCAGGTATAATGTGCCACAGGGGTTTACAAAGTGACGAATCTACCTAGATGCGTCACTTTGTAAATATGGCGGAACAAGGCACATTTTTTACGCCACTGGTGCGTCACAAAAAGTGACGCACCCGCGGCTTAAAAGTGACGCATGGCCTCATAAATGAGGCCCCACATATCTATTGACATTAATGAAGCAGTGCAGTTGAAAGAATGAAATACTAATTTTAGCAACGTGATGTCAGTGCGAAGAATACACAGGAAAGAAAGACTGTTGCAGTTTTAGTTGCAGTTGTAAGGCTGCAGTAGTGCTGTCAACATACATGTGTTCGTCAAGGATACATATTGAAACAAATTTGTATTTCCAACTTAGTGTATGTGGAAAAGAGCCATCATTTGCATCTTCTTTGGTTTCAACACTTGTGTCATTGGTTGATGTGGTGTCAGATGCCACAAAGGATATCATCGATGATGTTGGAGAACGAGGTATATAGCCTTGCGGTAGCGCGAGACCGGTCAGTGTCAGTCTCTCTAGCCAACTTTGCATTGTTCAATGCAATTTACATTTAATTTGTGTTCCATGCTCGGGAGATGGAACTGCGTCTGCATGTCTCCTTGCAACACTAGTCAGTTGCAGGAGAGACTTGTGGACGTTGGATGCTCCCTGTCGTGGGTGTGAAAGAGCCTCAATAAATCTTCATGAAAATCCTGACTCCGGTGTGCACTTCAACTTACTACAGATGTAATTTCTGATGCTATTTGAGTCGGTGTCTATAGAGCATGGGTCTCCAACTTTTTCTGTAATGAGAGCCACTTCTGATCAGTGAATGTCATTGTGAGATACTGAAGGCCAGGTAATTCGCGCAGAGTTACCAGACACCCACACACCCAGCTTCATTGACTTTAATGCTAATATCCATGGAGCCCGGACCCATGGTTTGAACAAAATACTGTGACTAGGGGTACTATGATAGGGCTACCATGTGCGTCAGTGAGTGCATGGTCTGTGGGGATGTATGAACATTTGTGTTTTTGTGGTACAGGGCATACTTTTTGCCATGTGTTCCACGCTGACATATAAACACAAACATTCAACCATTTTTTTAACCCCTTTAGTGCTGCCGTCGGCCAACGGTCGTCGCGAGCACTACCTTGCCAGTGCTGCGCACGTCCGTTGGCCGACGCGGCCGCACCCGTTCTTCGAACGTTCAGCACTGGCGCAGAACGTTCGAAGCAACAAACGGGTTAAGTGCAGAAAAATTTTCTTCTTAATAGCTCACAATAAGCAACTTTTTTTTCTGCATTTGATGGAACATTTTTCAGCACTTAAATTTCTCCCATTTAAAGATAAATGCTGTATTTTTCAGTTATAAATATGGCAGTGTGTTTACCAGCCACCGGTAGCAAGATGCCTGCTGTGTCTCGATGCAACACTTTGAATGGAAGGAAATTCAACTGAAGAGTTCACTTTAGGCTTATATGCATTACTTAAAACTCATTATTTTAATTTTCTCCCATGTCAAAGTGCCTTTACAAAATGTAGTCATATTACTCCCAGTGGCCTGTAGACATGGAGCCATATTTAGAACAGGGAACCACAGTCATTTGTTTAAATGTTAGGAATTTAAAGTGAAGAAATATGCCACATAAAACAATAGGATTTATTTAGCTTGATTTGAAGTAGAGACAATTATTAAGACAATGTTTAGTAGAAACATTTTCCTCCACTTTAAATTTCTCCCATTTAAACGCAAATTACTGTATTTTCCAGTTATAAATAAGGAACTGTGGGTGATATTTACAAGCCCATTTTGCCACAGGAAACTTTTAGTGTTGTTCCTGTGGCGATAGGGGATTCGCCTTATTCACAAGGGGGCGTTAAGAAACTTAACATGGCTTATCATTGTCTTGTGAATAAGGCACCCTTAAACGCTATACTTAGCGTGAAAGGGGCAGGCAATGGGTGTTGCGGTGGGCGTTCCAACAAAACAGCCATTGATTTGGACACTGACCCATATTTAAAAGGGTGGCGTAAATATGGGGCAGCGCCACAATTAAGACCAGGGAAAACTTGTGCGGCACACATAGAAACAGCAAAAGGCCACTGATTGTTTATGTGCTGAAAGGTGTTCCTTCCTGCACGTAAACATTCACTGTAAAAAATAGATGAGTTGCAACTTATGTGTGTTCTGCACAAAGCAGCACACTTAGAAGTTACAAATCGCCATTTCAGATTGTTTATGTGCAGGAATGGACACCTTCCTGCACATAAATAATTCTTCCCCTCAATGCAGGCACACGGGTACTATAGTGCAAGGGTGCCTGCATTGGCGCTAGGCAGCTGCAATTAGCACCAATGTAGGGTGAAATGCAGGGCTGCACCGTATTGTTATAAATACTGTGCAGCCCAGCGTTTCAGTAGTGGTGAAGCGTGGCGTTAATCCAACAAGGCTAACGCCTCGTTCCACCGCTTCACTAGTAAATATACCCTTGTCTACCAGCCACTGGAAGCAAGATGCCTTCTGTTTATAAGTGCAAAACTTTGAAAAGGGAGAAAATTACAAGGAAGAGTTAACATAATCAATAAGTTAACTCCTAATTTAAATTGTCTCTCATTTAAAAGCATTCAGCACTATCATTTTGTTCTAATGATCCAATATTGAGTTGAGAACTACTTTTATTTAAGAGTTAAATAACTCTGTGCTTCAGTTCTGAACCTCTGGGACCCACCGAGGTCATTAATCTGAGTGAAGCACTGCTTGTTATCAGGCTCTGCTATCTGCAGCCTGATAATATTGTAAAATACAGACAGCCTTTCCTGAACTTTAAAAGTAAAACACAACACCTATTTATTGCAGTTCTTAGTTAAAAATTAACTCAAGGCTGGGAGCTACTCTAAAAGTTCAATTACACTCACCAGCACATATAGTCAGAGACATCAACTTCCAGATTTACTAAAAAGTTAGGCAACACAGCAAGGCAAATTGTTGCGCTGCGTTACACAAAGACAACTGTAATGCACCATATACACTAAGATATGAAGTGAGAAAAGAAAGATCCCTTTGGGTCAAATTCTTGACAGGGGGGAACCTGTCTGCAAGTAACATTCACCCAATGCACTCTATCATTCATCACTATCCACGCCTTTTAAGATTGAACCATATGTAATAGGGAAAACACATAACATTTTATGTTGGAAAAAAATATCACAAAAATTTATTGTTACACAATTATTCAATAAAAACCCTGGAATAGCCCATCAGTCAATACATTTGAAATTACAAAAATTCATAAAAGGCACAATACAATTAAAATATTTATCACAATATGCTTGAAAATATAAAAAGAGTGACAGAAACAAGGGCTAGGCTGGAGAATTCAGGGGCATATTACCAAGGGGGGGCAATAGACAATTATCGCCGATTTAACGGCCGTTTTCGGCAGCTAAGCGGCGATAATTCTATCGCCCCATTAACAAGCTGTCGCTAACTGATGTTAGCGACAGCTTATAGGCGAGAGCGAGCGGTTTGGGGCCCGCTTTGCATGTCAGCGATGTTTATCGCTAATGACATGCAAAGTGGGCATACCCAACCCGTTAGCGACTGAAAGCAGTCGATAACGTCGCTATCGCCTATTAACAAGGCAGGCATAGCGTTGGAAATATTCGCGCTAATCGCGAATATCTCCAAAAACTAACGCCTGCTCAGACCAGTTCTTAGCCATGTTATCCAGTGGGAGGTGGATAACATGGCTAGGAACATTTTGTCGCTAATGCATGAATATCGCTGTATTCTCAGCGATATTCACACTATCGCCGGAAAAAGTATTGCTTTGGAGATAAACCTTGCTAACAGCAAGTTATTTCAGCGATAATTTCCGGCGGTGCTTAGCGATAAAAAATTTGTTGCTAAGCCTAGTTAGCGATAAATATTGCTATCGTTGGTAATATGCCCCTCAGTCTTAGCAATTTACACATCCGTTGTCCTGTCATATTATGGGCATGGAGATAAGCGTTCTATAATTGCCTTTTTTTGCACCAATGCCCAATGAGCGGATTGTGTGTCAAGAAGTGGCGTTGACGCGTTTCGATGGAGAAAGCCTTATAAATTCATCTTTATCAAGACTTTAGTATAAGCACTCTGTACCTTGTTAAACAATTTTTCATGCAGACACCTATAATAAAATACAGGCATTATTCCCATATAATATCAAATCATCTATAAACAAAACCATAAAAGCATTTACATAGCCAGAAAAAATTCCAATAAGTATGATGGACATTCTTTTCTCTAAAGCATTAACCAGGAGAACTATATATAATGAGTTACATATGAAGCTTCCATCATATTCTCTTCCAAACATTTCCTTAAGGTAGATCTATAACAATAGGAGTAATTGAAAAATATCCATACATTAACTCTAGCATTTCCATGACAGAAACAGTGAAACATTATTGAAACTCTGGCTCCTAATAAACTTCCCTTTAGATATGGCACAGTCTTAAAACACTCTATCGCCAAATTCCATCAACATAACACTCATTGCTCATCTTTATCTATCGTCTACTTCCACCTGTTCGACATTCAGTAGATTCGCACCCTTGAATATTATACCAGGTCTCACCTGTTTAACTAGAGGGGACTCCCTTAGTTGTGGTCTTTCACACATTTTATCATAGGAAATATCAATATTCTAATCATCAACCTTTCAACTAGAGCTCTCACCGTCATTGAAACTGAGGTTCTGGAGAAGGGTTTTAGTTTTACATCTGCAGTTGACCCCAACAAGTTTGATTTTGACAGAGACCTAAAATCCTTTTTTAGGAAAATTAGACTGAAGGATTTTTTTGAGGGTAGAGAGAACTGACCCAGCACCAATATTACAGGCCTTCGGGCCAAATCAGTCTTTACACCCACAATAGGACAAGTTAGCAGTAACGTAGCTACATTTAAAAAAACAGTGGAGATAGAAATTAAAAAACTATTCAAACGTCCACACAAAATCAATCATAACCTTTCGATTGAACATAAAAAAGCCCTAAGAGCACTTAAAGAGGACACTAAGATTATAATCAAGCCCGCCGATAAAGGTGGATGGGTGGTCATTTTTGATCAGACAGATTATGACAAAAAAATTATGAGTCTACTTAACGTTAGAGAACACTACAAACTAGTGTCCCATACAAAGAACATAGAACTAAAAAAGGATGTGCATGAAATATTAGATAGTGCTAAACTAGAGGAGTGGATTAGTGATGAGGAATATACATTTTTGTACTACTTGGATCCCATCACGCCGGCAAGCTATGGATTGCCCAAAATCCACAAAAACATAAAACAACCTCCCATGCGCCCAATAGTTAGCAGCATAGGCTCAATCCTAGAACCCCTCAGCAAATGCGTTGATTACTTTCTGAAACCCATTGTGGCCAAAAATAAATAAATAAATCCTACCTTAGAGATTCAGCACATGCTATACCTACATTTGAGGGTGTAAGCTTCAATAGGGTGACCCAATTTTTTATTACCCTTGATATTGAAACATTGTAAACTAATATTCCTCAGGATGACACGATTAGCACAATTAAAACCATGCTTCAACTAGAGGACCTAGGAGGAGGGAATCTAGAATTCATCATCTGCTGTGTCAGGTTAGTGTTAAAAAACAATTTTTTTCTCTATAACAAGGACCTATACCACCAAGTGAAGGGGACCAGTATGGGCACAACTTGCGCCCCAAGTCTGGCCTGCCTATACGTCAGCAACTTTGAACAGATGCACATATTTAACGAACTGGCACCGTTCTTTGAGAACATTAGTCACTGGCACCGCTTCATAGATAGGGAAAAACAACAGGAGTAAACCCGTAGACCAGATTGAGATCTGGGTGTACATAAGTATGAGGCAACAATATCTCAATGGGATTCAATTAGAAAGCAGATATATTTGCATGTACAATACATTACAATAAACCTGAACAAGGAAAGAGAGACTCACAATTTTTGATTTTCAAAAAGTGCATATTGCATCATATATTTACAGGCAAAAGAAATCAGGGGAAATACAGTAAAACAGCACTTGTGGCAAGTAATGCGGTGGTAACCCAAGGGGGCTTTGTGCACTACGTGATAGTGAAACAAACGGTGACGGCGCAAGTGACAAAGCTGAAAAAACAGCGAATCTTCATGGAAGCTTCATATGTAACTCATTATATATAGTTCTCCTGGTTAATGCTTTAGAGAAAAGAATGTCCATCATACTTATTGGAATTTTTTCTGGCTATGTAAATGCTTTTATGGTTTTGTTTATAGATGATTTGATATTATATGGTAATAATGCCTGTATTTTATTATAGGTGTCTGCATGAAAAATTGTTTAACAAGGTACAGAGTGCTTATACCCAAGTCTTGATAAATATGGATTTATAAGGCTTACTCCATCGAAACGCGTCGACGCCACTTCTTGCCACACAATCCGCTCATTAGGTATTGGTGCAAAAAAGCCAATTATAGAAGGCTTATCTCCATGCCCATAATATGACAGGACACCGGATGTGTAAATTGCTAAGACTTGGGGGCATATTACCAAGGGTGGCGATAGGCAATTATCGCCGGTTTAGCGGCCGTTTTTGGCCGCTAAGCGGCGATAATTCTATCGCTCTATTAGCAAGCTGTCGCTAACTAGTGACAGCTTTTAGGCGATAGCGAGCGGTTTGGAGCCCGCTTTGCATGTCAGCGATATTTATCGCTAAGGACATGCAAAGTGGGCGTACCCAACCTGTTAGCGACTGAAAGCAGTCGCTAACGTCGCTATCGCCTATTAGCAAGGCAGGCGTAGCGATGGAAATATTCCCGCTATCGCCAAAAACCAACGCCAGCTCAGACCAGTTCTTAGCCATGTTATCCAATGGGAGGTGGATAATATGGCTAAGAGCATTTTGTCGCTAATGCGTGAATATCGCTGTATTCTCAGCGATATTCACGCATTTCGCCGTTATCGCTGGATATTTTAGCACATTGGAGAAAAACGTTGCTAATAGCTTGTTTTCTCCGCGAACAAAATCGTCGCTAAGCCTATTTAGCGATAATTATCGCTACTTGTTGGTAATATGCCCCTGAGTTCTCCAGCCTAGCCCTTGTTTTTGTCACTCTTTTTATATTTTCATGCATATTGTGATAAATATTTTAATTGAATTGTGCCTTTTATGAATTTTTGTGATATCAAATGTATTGACTTACAGGCTATTCCCGGGTTTTTATTGTAAGAATACATTTTTGTGATATATTTTTCCAACATAAAATGTTATGTGTTTTCCCTCTTACATATGGTTCAATCTTAAAAGGTGTGGATAGTGATGAATGATAGTTAGAGTGCATTGGGTGAATGTTACTTGCAGACAGCCCCCCCCCTGTCAAGAATTTGACCCAAAAGGATCTTTCTTTTCTCACTTTGTAAGTGCCCTGTTCCGTTTGGTTGTAAGGGGCCCCTCTCTTTCTAAACACTAAGATATGACACATACCTACTCTCTCCCTGTG
Source organism: Lissotriton helveticus (assembly GCF_964261635.1). Taxonomy (NCBI): domain Eukaryota; kingdom Metazoa; phylum Chordata; class Amphibia; order Caudata; family Salamandridae; genus Lissotriton; species Lissotriton helveticus. The sequence continues at coordinate 655,670,175 of NC_136073.1, read as the reverse complement.
CTGGTGCACTAAATTCTGCCTAGCAACAACGCAGACACTCTTGTGCCATGGTGTCCCTGTTACAAGCAGGATCATTTTTGTGTAGGAAGGTAAATTTTCCTGCACAAAAACAATAATCAGAGGCATTTTCCTCTTCCTCTGTGTGCTGTAGAATGCAATTAGTGCTGGTGCATGAGAATCAAGGGGCATATTATCAAGGATCGGTGTTAAAATTATCGCCGTTTTATCGGCAGGAAACTGCCGATAAAACGGCTATAATGGGCTTGATAATACGCCCTTGTTAATTCCCATAGTAGCCCATGTTTTGGTGTTAACATGGGCTACTATGGGAATTAACAAGGGCGTATTATCAAGCCCATGATGGCTGTTTTATCGGCAGTTTCCTGCCGATAAAACAGCGATAATTTTAACACCGGTCCTTGATAATATGCCCCCAAGTTATCAGGCAGCCATTCCATCCTCCTGAATGTTTGGGAGGCCATGATAGCTGTCAGGTGCACCATTCCTCCTCCTTCATTGTCACAAATAGCATTGGATGAAAACCTTGGCAGCTGAGAGGTGCCATGTCTTCCAGCCAGCTATGCAACATGGGGGAAGGGTGGTCCTCCGACACATTGCTCTCTGAACCATGACAAGGGACATGGATCTGACAGGGCAATGAGGGCCGATGCCATATTCGTTGCACTCCCCGGCCTTGCAGCAAAGCCGGGAAGTGTTTACAAGGCCTCTCCCTCCCTGATCCAGAGCTGTCTACAGTGAGGTAAGTGAGTAACCCAGATTTTTTAAAATCTTTTAAAGGGCATTCTAGTCACAGATGTTTAGGAGCATATGTACAAGCCCCTATCGCCACCACAACGTCACCTATAGTTATGTTGTGGTGGCAATAGGTGCTGCGCCTTATGTTCAAGGCAGCGTTCAGCCACTTGATGTGGCTTAAGACTTCCTTGTACATAAGGCCCTCTTTGACACTATGGTAAACGTGAAAGGGGTGGGTGGTGGGTGTTGCGGTGGACATTTCACCTCAACACTCATTCATTTTGATGCTGCCCCCTATGTGCAAGGGTGGTGTACATAGGAGGCAGCGCCAAAATTAAGACCAAGTAGAAACTGGTCTTAAGATGGCGAAACAAGGAGAAATGCATTATTTCTCCTCATTTTTGCTTTTTCTGCCTTGTGTGCCACACATGGAAAAAGCAAAATACCATTGTTTGTTTATGTACAGGAAGGTGATCCTTCCTGCACATACACAAACTTTTAAAAAAAATGCAATTTTGTCACTTTCAGGTGTGCTGCGTGAAGCAGCACTCATGAAAGTGACAGAATGGCATATCTATGATTGTTTATGTGCAGGAAGGGACACCTTCCTACACATAAAAAATCCTCCCCTGAACGCAGACACCCTTGCACTCTGGTGCAAGGGTTCCTGCGTTGGCGTTAAGTTGCTAAACTTAGCGCCATCACAGGGGGAAACGCAAGACTGCATCTCATTCTTGTAAATATGGTGCATCCGTTCGTTTCAGAAGTGGAGGATAGAGGTGCTAAGCCAGGAAGGCTAACACCTCTGATGGAGCAGGGTTTTGAGAAAATAAAACCTGCTCAAATTAACTCCCCAGTAACATTTACTAACAGTGTGCTGTGATAATAGTGTGCACCAACACGAACAGCATTGGGAAATGCTTTGCGAATGCGTGCATTAATACTAAGACTAATACATGAAAGACCAGGCCGCATTTTCATTCTGTTTCTAAAATGAATAAAATAATGATGATTTTGCACATTAATCCTCTTGTTAGGAAAATATAACATTGGGTTAGTGCAACGGTTGGAGGTAAACAAAGAGAAGTACATTTTCGTGAATACTAATGTCTGTGTTTTCATTCATTTTAGAAGAAAGAACCGGCCTATATATCTGCATGAATGTTAAGAGTTAATCGAACAAATATGAAATAAATGCTGAAAATCGAGCTCTGACAGAGAGACGAGAGAAGCGGCGGCGTGTCTGCCAAGTAACAGAAAGACAGCAATGGGAATGAAAGGAAGTGTATAAACTTCTTCCGTCGAAAGCGGCAGTGCTGAATAATGAAATGTAGAAAAATTGTAACATGTTGCCTTCTCGAGGAAATTTGTGGATAGTGTAATGGGAGAGTGTATTAAACAAAGAACACTAAGAAAACATGATTATGACTATGGTGGTGTGATAGAACACCTCCCGAATCAACCAATGAGAGACTGAATTTTGGTAAATGTTTCAACTACTGTGAGTTGGACATGTAGGTTTAGGGTATAATTGAAGTGCCCCATGGGGGAGGGGTACAGGCTTTTCTCGAGAGTAGAAGGAGATAGCTGCTGTCCATCGGTTTTGCTGATTGAGGCCTATCTGTTTCCTGTTCCCGTATCCAGTATCCTGAAGCAATTTTTGTTCCTTGAATCTGTGTCAGGGGACACCTTACTATCTCCGTGGCCAGGGGGTGGTATTTCCTCTATTTCCTTAGGTTAGTATTAGCTAAATGAATGGTATTTTGAATAATAATTTTGCCAATGTATTTGTCTCTGAAACATTTGTCTCTCCGCCTATCCACTCCTTCATGTGCATTTGTTCATTTTTGATATGAGTTTGACTCTGTTTGCATTGATATATGTTATATTGCTTGCCTTGTGATCCTGTACGTGTTTGAGCTTTTATTTTTACATTATTTGGTGATAAACATTATTAACCTTACAAAGAGTTTGTGGTTATTTAGTGAGATAGTTAGATAGATAGATAGTAATATTATTACCATCAACTTCTCAACTTCAGGTCCATCAACCAGAGGAAAGAAGTTTGACATGCAGGCTCAGCTAGTCAAAAATTCAAATTCAAAAGAGACTTTATTTCGGTTTGATTCAACCATAAAAGTACACATTTCATACTGTACATACATATACAATCATAAAAATATTTACAAAACGGCTTCCCTTGTCATCATTGGTTACACTGAACTGGAATTCATTTAAGTGTTTATATTCATTGATCCAGACAAATTCTCAATCTGAGTGACAGGTTTAAAAATTCAATAATTTGAAGGACACTATCACTGTGCAACAGTTGCAAATATAAAAAGGCTGGACGAATCTGATTAAAGTTAAGTTTTTTTAAAAGAGCAATCAGATAACGTTTTCGAGGATAATCATAAAATTTACATAAAAACATAAAATGCATCATATCCTGTGGAGACTTTCCGTCGCAGCCACAAGATACAGGGAGTTTGCTAAAAACATCTTTTTTTGCTCTTATAAGCAGATGATGAAACAAATTCAATCTGAATCTTGTTAAAAGGAACTTTTCATGGGTACTAAATGTGCCGAGTAAGAAAGGCTCCATTGTCAAACAGGTTTTAACCATAATATATTTCCTTACAGTTGTTTTCTGAAACTCCGCACCCTCCCTCAAGGCCTTCCGCCATAGAAGGAAAGACTGCTTAATTTCTTCCTCATCCCCTTTTACAATTTTTGTCGGGTGTTCAAACAAATCAGGATGTCCCAACTCACAGAAGCTGGTTTTTAAGTACTTCAGCCATGGAGTGCCTTATGCCTTATCATGAAAAATAAAGTCATTTACAATCAAGTGTGTCAATGGGATGTCTTGGCTCAGCCATAATTTCAACCAGCATGTCAATGGGCGTAAGGAGAGAGTATCGCTCAAATACTCTACTCCCAACTCCTCATGTACCGCAAAGTTGGAAGTGGCGGTCGGGACACACAGAAGGTGTTTGAGAAATATATTTTCAGCAATCTGTAATTGTTCACAGGCCAGATAGCCCCAGAGTTCGCTACCATAAACTGCAGTTGCTACTGATTTTGCATCATATAATTTTGTCATTGCAAGAGTTGTTTTTTTTCCTAATTTTGAAGCAAAGTTAAAAATAGAAGCATTGACCCTAACCACATCACATCTTTTCTTTGCAAGTTGAGGGCCCCATGACAGTTTGGAGTCAAAAAGAACTCCTAGGTAAGAAAATGTATTAGAGAATGGAATTACTACATTATCTAGTTTGAATGTATAGTGTCTTTTTGGGCGATTACCAACTTGCATAATGAAGGATTTGGAGTTATTAACCAGCAGATCTCTTTCTTCCATAAACTGTTTAAAAGCATTAAGTAGCGATTGGAGGCCTTTTTCAGTTCTGGATATTAGAACCGCATCGTCTGCGTATAGAAGGACGGGGATGCTCCTTCTCCCCACCCGAGGGCAGTCAGCTTTTACATCCTGCAGAACGCTATCTAGCTCGTTTATATAAAAATTAAAAAGAAAAGGGGCTAATATACAGCCTTGACGCACTCCCTTTCCAGTTCTAAAACTCTCTGTTACACACAGTTCTTGCGAATACCTAATATTTGCGCCTGTGTTGCTATGTAGGTCAACAAGAAAATTTACAATCCCACTGTCTACACCCTTCCCCCTCATGGACCTCCACAGCCTTCCCCTGTTCACACAGTCAAAGGCTGAGGAAAGGTCCATGAAGGCTAGGTGGACTGTACCTTTTTGGGCAATGGTGTATTTGCTCAGTATGGAGTATAGGTTTATACATTGAGTTATGGTAGACTGACCACTGCAGAAGCTGTATTGTGAAATAGACATGATGTTGTTGTCCGTTACCCAATCCAACAGTCTCTGCAGTACGATTCTACCCACTATTTTAGCCTTTGAATTTATTAGGGAGATGGGCCTATAACAGAGTGGACTATCCCTGTCCCCCTTTTTAAAGATCGGGACTATGGTAGAGACCCCCCATGAAAGTGGACACCCTATTATAGCGGCTGCATTAATAACAGCCTCAACAATCGGTGCCCAAAAATTGGGGTCAGATTTAAAAAGGTCAGGGGGTATCCCATCTGGACCTGGCGCTTTACCGGCTGTCAGCCCCTCTATCACTACCATTACCTCTCCTCTACTTACTCTGAATGGAGCTACCCCATTATGGGAGACTGTGTTCACGGTTTTGTCTGCCGGGCCACCATACAATCGCTTGAAATGTACTACCCACTCCCCCTCAGTTATAACGCTTTCAAGTCCCTCTCCTGGGTCTTGTACCAGAAAGGGTTTCTTGATTACAGCCCAGAACCTGGCACTATTTTTCAATATTTGGGGATCCAAGATCTCACCCCACGCCTCATTCCTCAGAGATTCTTTGCGATTGGCAGTGGCTAATTTAAATTCTTTGCGACAGCCTTTGACCAATTCTTTATTACAGGGGTTGGTTGCCAAAGCCGATCTTAGATTACGTGCTGCTTTGGAGCATTCTTGATTAAACCAGCGCGGACCATTATTCATAGACTTCTTTACTCGGTCTGTCATTAGGGTGGAAACTTTGTCTGTTAAGTTTTGAAAAGCAGACAAGATTTGTATAGGATCCGAGTCATCCTGAGTGCAACTACTAATCTCTTCACTACAGGTGTCTTTAATGTTTTTATATATCAGATCCGGTGAGCACATGGCCCATTTTAGGCGGCGTCTTCCATCCGTTGCCCTTACACTGCCCATGGTCTGACTGCAACTTGTATTAACTACCCAAGGACCTCTGAGATGGATAGTTAAAGGATTGTGCTCACTGAATTCATTATTTTCAATCGCAAAGCAATCCACAAAAACCTGCATAGGGAGGGTAAGTAATATATAATCTATAAATGTCCCTTTCCCATGCCCTTTGAAAGTTGGAGTATGAAAGCGTTTCCTGGGATCACACAGTGCCATTGTTAGAGTAAGATCATGGTCATTTATTAGATCATTAAAAAGATCCCCCTCCAGTGTATGTTCTAAATGGAGACCCTCAAGTCTATCACAATGGATTTCCTGAAGATTTCTCATTAGAGGGTCCCCACAGGGGTGAACATTGAAATCACCCATGATCATTAGGTTATGTGAGCAATCCTTCATTGTTGATCTGACATAGTCATTCAACATTTTTAGGTTATTCATTGCCGTGCACATATTAGTCGCATTATAAAAATTAATCATACCAGCCATACAGTTATCTCTAGCTAAAACCAAGCCTAGAATACCATAATTACTTGAGGTCCTTCTTTGTATAGTGCATGTCATAGCTACAGAAATAAACGTGACAAGCCCCCCTTTTGGTCTACCCCTGCCTATCGCAGTCGCGGGTACATAGAAAGCCTTGTATCCTTCAATAAAAAGGTCACACTTTACTGACCAAGTCTCTTGTAAACATATAATCTGAAAACATTTGATATACTTAATCCAGTTCTCATCTTGTAGTTTAGTGGCCAGCCCAGCAACATTCCAACTAATAACATTATGTTTTTGTGTAGCAGACTGGCTTGCCTCTATAGGCTGATCTGCTGGAGCATATGCAGTACTTTGACCCTCCTGCTCCACTAGTCAGTCACAAGCATCCAGGCCTGAGAATACTTCAAATCTGTTCTGTGTGGCCACATTACTCCCTCTCCATCCATGATTAATGCCATTATTATTGTGGACCGGTATCTGCCATCCATTCCCCCCATGGCTAGCAGTATTACACATATATGGTCCTGCCGATGTGGGAGAACGTGTTTGGGTCATTAGCCTAGAGCCTCGAGGTTCTTTTGGTGTACTTGGCCCAGGCGCATAAAAATACCCTAATGGACGCACACAGACACTGTTTGGACTATACATTAGTGCAGATGCACACAATAACACTGTGGCAACATGTTGTGGATGTTTAAAATTAATTACCACACAATCCCCCGATGTTGATTTGCAAGAGGGGCCAACCCAATTGACCCTTTCTGTTGAAATGATTTGGTCATAGAAGTGGGTTGGAAAACCACAATTTTTGTTAAGCCAGGCTACTATTCTATTTTTCAGTGAGTCCTGAGACTCCCGGTGTGGCAAAGCAGGGTGTTCTTCAAAACATGCAACATTTGTCAATACTACCACATAGGGTACACAGTCAGGCGGGAGATTAGCATTTCTAAGTTTCTTCCTATAAATTGGCGCTGGTCTATTAGACAATGGTTTTGGCGCTTGATTTTTTGCTTGGGTTGCTGGAGGCGGATTATCAACAACCCTGGTTTCTGACAAGCCTGGGGCACATCGCTTCTGTGCGCTCTCTGCCCTATCAGCCTTTCCCTTCGTGGCTTTATTAGAGGTAGTGCTAATGTTAATTTTTTGGACAGTTGCTTTTATAGCAGGGGCAGGAGCCAAGTGTGCCTCCATCAATCCTCCCAGCCTTTCTACCTCTGAGGCTACTACATCCAATCTAGTTAGCAGTGGAGTCCTTAACTCTGTAATTTTCTCCTCCATCTTACTTAGTAATGTGCTGATTAAGTTTTCAAAGTGGTTAGAATTTAAACTTAACCCTCCCTCACTATTTCCATCACCATCGCTAACACTTATGACTGGAATACCAGCATTTGTAGCGTTAGGACGGGAAGTGTCCGCTCTCTTTTTTGTATTTTTCCCCCCACGTTTCGCCAGATTCTTCCTGCACTTCCTTATGGGTCTTAGTGTTCGGTGGGCTGAGTCTGATTCTTCGCTGGAGGAGTTTTGCGGACCTGAATGCACCTCAGCATGTACCTGTGCTTGAACCACAGACCTATATGCCCCATCATTGCCAGAGTTAGGGTTCCCTTCTGTAATTCCCTCTGACCCTTCTGCCACCTGGGTGGGCATAATTTCAGATGGTACAGGAAGATTACTACAACGTCCCAAAGAAGCCCTCCGCTCGTTATTGATTTGATTAACTTTTTTAACCAAAAAATTATCCATAGTGTTCAAACCAGTAACTGGCGTGTCTTTAGTAAGTCTGGGCATTATGATATAAATTATAGTCTTACACAGTTAACCAACAATTTAGCAATGCAGCCAATCATTAAAACATATACCATTAAGACAAGTATTAAACTTGGTTTTAAAGTCTCACATGAATAATGAAGGTCTAACAGCCTTCAAAGTTAAGCCAGGGTCTATGGCCCGTCCCGTCCTCCTCTGGCCTCTGATGGCCACAGACGGCCCGCCCTCTGCCCGGGCTCAGCCCGGCTAGTCCCGCGTGCGTCCCGCGGGGCGGGAGGCTCACGGTGCTCTTATGGCGCCTCCGGGCGCAGGGAGAAGTGTCACGCCCTCTCCGGGGCTGCTGGGAGCGGTAGTCCGCTAGCGCTTGGCGGTGGACAAACAAACAGGTGAGTTCGCCTGGAGCCGTTTCCCTCACGGCGGCGTCAGGCTCTGGAAATGCCCCCCAGGAGCGCTCGGCGCTCGGTGCTCTTATGGCACCTCCGGGCGCAGGGAGAAGTGTCACGCCCTCTCTGGGGCTGCTGGGAGTGGTAGTCCACTAGCGCTTGCCGGTGGACAAACAAACAGGAGCCATTTCCCTCACGGCGGCTTCAGGCTCTGGAAATGCCCCCTCAGTTAGTCAGGTAGGGGCAGATTTACAAGAAAGTGACGCATCTGTAGAGATGCGTCACTTTCCCTGTGCCACCATGCAAAGCCCTTGCGTCACCATGGATGCATCGTATTTACAATACGGCACACCATGGTGCAAGGATTGACATGCCTCAGATATTCTGACACATCTGTTGACCCAAAAGTGACGTACTGCTGGAGTTGCTCATGAAAGTGATGCAACTCCAGCAATGCGTCACAACAGAGAAGTGAGTCCCATTTAAAAAGCCTTGCGTCATTCCTCACGCCTAGTCTAAGCAGACGTAGGGATTTTGACGCAGCGAAGGCGTAGAGTGGCGCACTGAAATGTAAATTTCACTGCATCAGTTCTACATGGCTTTTTGCGTGGGAACGCCCACCTTGCAAACATTATACCTGACGCAGATATAATGTGCCGTAGGGCTTTACAACGTGACACATCTCCCTAGGTGCGTCATGTTGTAAATGGGCCGCAACTTTTAAGCCACCGCTGCATCTCAAAAGTGACGCAACAGCGGCGCAAAAGTGATGCAACGGCGGCGCAAAAGTGAAGCAAGGGGCTTGTAAATCTGCCCTGTAGAGTATTAGATATGAGCCTATATAATGAACAGCTAATTTTCATTTAGTGTTCATTTAGTCTCGATAACTGAAGTTACAGCGTTAATCAGTGGGTGATGTGGGGTAAGTGTGTATGGGCCCGTGTTGTGTTGTGTGTGTCATTGATCTCTGTTTTGCGCTGGATCACCTCTCTACTCCAATTCCTTGTACAAATCCCCCTTTGTGTCTTACTGGCCCTCGGACCAAGCAGGGGACCAAATGCAACTTTACCCCACCAGAGCCTCTTTTCTATTTACTTTTGTTGTGTTATGAGTAAGATTGCTAACTCTCAAGAAAATCAAATATAGTTCAATGCTCCTAACCCCGGGCTGTTGAAATGTGAAATGGCTGACAGGAGAAGAAAAACCTATCACCCAATCAGATTACATTTTTTTTTCTAATTTTGGATTGTGGAAAAGTTCTCAAAATATCTTAGTAATAGTCTTTTTCTCAATAGCTCAAACCTTTGTTACAGATTACAGACCACACATTAATGTTTAGCTGACAGAGCCCTTTATTCTTGCCATATTTGGTTTAAATGTGTCCAGTAGTTTTTGTTTTTTAATTGAACACAAATTACTACAGGACTTTCAATGTTAAGTGCACATTTTGGAACACACCTAAATACTTCCCCCTCTTCCTTTCACCCATTTATACAACTATTTCCAATATTGATCCTGGCTAGATGAACACTTATTTGGACAAATGTACAGGGCATTATTTATGAGGCCTTGCATTACTTTTACATCGCCAGTGCGTCACTTTTTGTGATGCACCGGCGGCATAAAAAATGTGCCACTTTGCACCCTATTTACAAAGTGACGCATCTAGGCAGATGCATCACTTTGCAAATAGGGTGCCAAATTATACCTGTGCCAGGTACACTGTATGCAGGCTGGGCGTTCCCCCACACAAAGGCTTGTAGAAGTTGCGCATTGAAATCTATGAGATTTCAATGTGCCACTTCTAGGATGCCAGGCGTATGTCTGACACAGGCCCTGTCACATGGGGCTTGCCCATGTGAAAGGACACATTGCTGAAGTTTCTTCTCTTTTCAGACACACCCCAGCAATGCATCACTTTTGCACCTACAGGTACTTCAGAAATACTGATGTATCTGTAATTCCTTGTGATGTGATGCGTTGTACAGTAAACATGCCGCATCCATCATGTCACAAGGATGGAGCAGTGAAAACTGTCTCATTGCTTTTTTCACTCAGCGACGCAACAGTTATCATAAATTAGCCCCAGAATTTATTTCAGATAGATATTTTGGAGGAAATGTGGTCCCAACCATACCTATACTGTAGCTATCGCTCTCTCTTCAATGTTGTTCTTTTTTTTTTAGTGCTGAAGCATGGGTCTGAAAGCAGCTTACAATAAGACATTTATGGGCATATTTACTAGCCCCTATAGCCACCACAATGCCACTTTTAGTGACATGATGGCGAAAGGAACTTTGCCTATTCACAAGGCAGTGTTAAGCCACTTAACGTGGCTTAAAGCTGTCTTGTAATTAAGGCCCCCTTTCACACTGTATTTAGCGTGAAAGGGGCTGGCAATGGGTGTTGTGTTGGGCGTTCCACTGCAACACCCATTGATTTTGATGCTGTCTCCTATTTACCAGGGAAGCGTAAATGTCCACTTTCTAAAAGAGTCATTTCTTAAACTAGAAATATAAAATCCAACTACACCAGTAATCAGGATTTATCACTACCATTCTAAACATACCAAACATGCTAATGCCAATCCTTTCAGATCAGGATTTACCACTTAAAACATATAAGGGAATTCCCAATGCTAGCCTATGAGAGGAGTATGCTCTCAGCAGTGAGAAACAAAATAGGCTGTATGTCACAACCAGAACATGCCCCACATTAAGTCACATGTCCTACCTCTTGCTCACACAGCACCCTGCCCATAGGGCTACATAGGGCCTACCTTAGGGGTGACCTATATGTAATAAAAGGGGAGTTTAAGGTTTAGTAGTTTTGAAATGCCAAATTAAAGTAGCGGCAAACTGTGCACAAGGGTCCTGCAGTGGGCAGGCCTGAGACAGGTTTGAAAGGTTTTGTCTGTGAGTGGCACTAGCAGTGCTGCAGGCACACTGGTCGCATTTAATTTACAGGCCCTGTGTATATGTTATACCACTTTATAAGGGATTTACAGGTAAATTAAATATACCAAAAAGGTGTAAACCAATCATGCCTTGTTTTGACTGGGTTCAAACTGGAATAGCATGGGGAGCAAAACAATGATGGATTTAGGCCTAGATCCCTGCACAGGATGTATGACTTTGTTCTGCATTCTGTCCATCAATTGTTGTTTTTGCATTTGTCAAACCCAGTGGAACTGGTATGCCCAGACGTGGGTCCCCCGCTCTTCATGCCACTGGAGTCAAGCTATCCTGGCTGATGAGGGCTGAAACCCTGAAACCGGTTCTAGGATCTTGTTTCCAGTCCAGGGAGGACCTCGCCTGGCAGTTCGGGCTGGACTGTTCCCATTTGGCGCAGGGTCAAGATTGATTTGCATATGGCTGGGTTCAAACTGGAATGGCATGGGGAGAAAAAATTGATGGATTTACGGCCAGATCTCTGTACTGGGGTGAATGTATGACATTTTTCTGCTTTCTGTCTATCAATTGTTTTTGTTTAGTGGGGAGAGCACATGCAGTTTAGCACTGGTTAGCAGTGGTAAAGTGCCCAGATTCCGAAGGCCAACAAAAAGAAGGTAAAAAAAAATAGGTGGAGGAAGGTAAAATATTTGGGGATAACCCTGCAAAAAGAGCCAGGTGCAACAAACCCCCTTTCAGCCTAAAGCCAAGGTAGACATATCAATACCTTGATGGGTTTAGGGGAATAGAAAATGGACCTTTGTCCTGCTGCAGGGGCACTTGCCAGTTCTACACCTCTCTGAACCCATTTGGATCCCTTTGTCTATATTCTTTGGACCCACTACGCTGTGCCATGGGAAATCCTTCTCCAAACCTTCTAAACCCATCTGTGAAGGGCCTGGCTTTAAGTTGTTCACAGATACATCACAATAGGCAGACAGACCACCATGGCTAACCAAGTGGTGTGGCCCATTTCACCTCTTTGGTCTTACATCTCTCCCCAACCCAAGGCAAACTCTGTCCACAAGGACAGCACCCAACAGAGGCCACTGACATCGGTCAGTGTCCAGAGCCAGGCCCCAGACTCTCCATGGGTCTCTGTCCTCTGTGGTTTCTCAGATTGGGGGGTAGCCCTAGGTGCAGCACATACTTTCTCATCTCCATCTCCCACCTGAAAATAGGGTGGTATTCTGAAACTGGTAATCCAGCCCATGGTTTGTACCCTTAGGCTGGACAGGAGTCAGGGGCGAGTTCTTCCTCGCCCTGCCCATCCTTCTGGGGTTCCGTACTGTAAATCTGGGAGTGGTACCCCAACAAGGTAAAACTGTAGGGACACATGTGGCAGCTGCTCATCCCCCAGGTCATGGGTGATACCTTGACGCGGGTTCTCAAACCTAGTGCCTGTACCCTTAGGCTGAACAGTAGTTAGAGGATAGTCCTTCTTCCCCCTCAAACTCCTCCATCTAGGTTTCTGCACCTTCCACTGTGGAGTAGTACTGCCAGACACCAGAACTGGTTGGACACGGGTATCAGTCACCCCCCTCCCTCAAGTTCTCCTGGCACTAAGGGGTCCCCCTCATTGGATGGTCTCCTGGTAAAGACACGATTCCCCTCCTGGTGCCCCCTTGGGGTACTATCCAGGAGCTGGTACTGGGCAGAACTCACGCTGGGACTTTGCCCACCACACCTCTCCATCGAACCTGAGAAGTGACATGGGACCCTTTACCCACCCCACTACACTGGGAACTGTCTGTAATACTATGAACCTCCCTGTCCTTGGTTAGGGGAACCTGCGCCACTCCCTTTAGGATTATTCTCAAATGCCTTTCCAGACTCTCTGGTACTCACCCAGAGATCTGCATCCTTTTCAAGTTCCGCTGGGATCAGAGAGCTTACACTCCAACATGTATTGGGGTAGCTCTAGAAAACAACAATGGAACATGTGCTCTCTGACAATCAGATTGTACAGCCCTTCAAAATTGTTAACTGTGCTACCCTTCACCCATCCATACTGTGCTTTGCAAAATCCTCCACAAATTCCTCCCAAGACTGGTGAGACTTCTTCCTGCTGCCCCTGAACTGCAACCTTTACTCTTCAGGGGTAAAACCATAATTCCTTTCAGGGCTTCCTTCATGGGGGTGTACCTCTGCTTGTCACTCCCATCTAGGGCCAGTAGGGCATCCCGTCCATCCTCAGGAATATAACTTCCCAGACCAGTTCTTCAATTCTCCGCAGGGATTCTGCACACTGTAAGAGCTCTCATCTTACACCTGCAACCACTGATGTACGTCACCCCCCTCCTTGAAGCTTGTCACCAAGTCTGTGGGTATGTGGGTGTTATTTTTTGCACTAGACTCAATATTGCTGCAATCACTGGACTCTACCTGCAGTGCTGGCAAGTTCAGAACTCTCAAACTACGCTCATGGACCAATTTCCTTTCCTCAAGAGCACGTTTTTCTCTCGCGAAGGGCCTTTCAGCCCTTGTCATCCTCTCCTCAGCTAAGGATCTTACAGCCTCTGCCCTTCTATCATCCACAGCCAGTTGGACCAGCTTTAACCTCAGGTCCCTCTCAGCCTCTTTATCCTTGAACTCCTCAGGATACAGGGTGTGATAGCAATTGGGGAGGAGCGTCGGCCCACTGCTTGGCGCAGGTCAGCAAACGAAAAGTAAAACGATGTTCTAGCATCGATTTATTTTTCGTTTGACGGCTCTGAGCCAGCTTGGGCAGGGAGGGGCGTGGCATAGGAGGGGGAGGAAGAGTGCTTGTGTGCTCTCTAAGTAGGCATATGTGATTGACCGGCCATATCAGGCCGACCAAAGCACACATGCACACTTAAATTTCTCGCACAAAGTAGCCCTGCACCTTTCAAATAATACCAACACAAGTATTCATCTCAATGTCAGATTTTGTTTAAAGCTTTTAGCAATATTCTTATTATAGGCAATTCACAAATATTCAGTTGATTTCCCAAGAGAAGTCAATGAAGGCTCTTCAGGTTTAAAATTTGTGCTTTATTCAAACTTCTTCATAAAAGGAATAGCCAACGCGTTTCGTCCGTTACAGGACTTCTTCAGGGTTATAAGAATACAAAAATACACAAAAATGCTATTTACAATAGCGAAGACACACATTAAAAACATGTTTAAAAACGCAGATTTTTTATAACAATGTCTGTCCACAATCCTTTTTATACAATGCGCTCATTTCGGGGAAAACATTCTTGCCAAGCAGTTTTATGAAAACACAATAGTTAGAGTCGAACACTGGACCATGAATATTTTTAAAAAAATCTAGGGGCATATTACCAATGATTAGCGATATTTATCGCTAACTAGGCTTAGCAACAAATTTTTTATCGCTAAGCATCGCCGGAAATTATCGCTGAGATAACGTGCTATTAGCAACGTTTATCTCCAAAGCGATACATTTTCCGGCAATAGCGTGAATATCGCTGAGAATACAGCGATATTCACGCATTTGCGACAAAATGCTTTTAGCCATGTTATCCACCTCCCATTGGATAACATGGCTAAGAACTGGTCAGAGCAGGCGTTAGTTTTTGGCGATAGCGGGAATATTTCCATCGCTACGCCTGCCTTGCTAATAGGCGATAGCGACGTTAGTGACTGCTTTCAGTCGCTAACAGGTTGGGTACACCCACTTTGCATGTCATTAGCGATAAATATCTCTGACATGCAAAGCGGGACCCAAACCGCTCGCTATCGCCTAAAGCTATCGCTAACTGCTGTTAGCGACAGCTAGCTAATAGAGCGCTAAAGCGGCGATAATTGCCTATCGCCCTGCTTGGTAATATGCCCCCTAAACAGTTATTTAAGAGTGCATATAAAGAAAAAGATAATAGCAAATATTAACACTGTAACATTGGATACAACTAATCTTTATATACAATAGCAAAGCCCCTTTCATTTCCAAATGAAGTTATCTCTCTATATAAAAGAAGATACCTTTAATTTTTTTTGGTAGTCCTAATTCAAAAATCTGTACACAATGAATTAAAAGCTAGTCAATCTGTAAATAGAATGATATCCATAATTACACACCGATGAGAACTATTATTTACAAAAAACAGCAAAAAGCAAAGGCATTGTTTATAAGCCCTATGTTTCTAGTTCCCTGTATGACACTATCTTCAGCAAGATAACAACCTACATGTATTATATGGCCGTTTCAAAACATTACTACATTATACTTCAGCTCATCTTTTTTATTATTCTACGTCATACCTTTAATTCAAACAACATTTCTTAGTATTGAGGCATTAACACTTACTACAAAAAACCCCTATGTACTCCAGCAGCGGTCTAGGTTCAAAAGTTGTTTCACAATACCATTGGAGAGTGTATCCTAAATAAATTAGATAAGTGTAGCATGTATCAAAATGTAAAACATCTAAAGTTTCTAATATATGTTATTCTAAAGTGTTAACAGAAGCCATTGGGATAAGTGAAAATATATCCATCTTCTACCACTATCGTTAGTTTACATAGTCCTCCGTTGACTGTTAGACTAACAACATGTATTACAGGGCAGTAATTTATTTCGGAAGTCATCAATTTGATGTTAGTGTGAAGCATGGCAGTGAAGCGTCATTCATAAAGAACAACATCTCATAGTATGGTAAAGAGTTTCAAGGCGGACATCTTTTACAAGGCACTTTTTCTTGTGCCACACTATATTAAAGATGGCACCCGCGATGAATCGTGTTATACGCCATTGAGAGTATGAGAAAGTAAGCTGAACTTAACCATTTAAAGATGGTGCTCACTATACGCCATCAAAGATTGTGTGAAAGTAAGCTGAATTCAACCATTTAAAAATGGCGCCCGTTATGAACTGACTAATACGTCATCGGTAATGCGAAATGCAAGTTTAATGGCCAACTAATTTGAAATAATTGATGTTCTAACCAATTAACAAACCCTTTATAAACGAGCTGTTTCTACCGGGTTATCCAAACCAGATGACAGCATGTAAGACAGACTGCATACTTTTGCGGTGAGTATAGGATATGGCGTGCATAGGATAATGCGTTTTAGTCTGTAACTTGGCTGGCTTTATAACCGTAATAATTAGTACTCGAGAATTATGATGGGGACTGTTTAGACATACTTACGAATTTGTTCACTGGGGGAGACATGCCACCTGAAAAGATGTCCGCCGTATTTTTGGCTAGTGTACGATATCGAGTTTCGGTTTGTGAAATTGCTGCCTTCAGAGTATGCTGTATTTGAGGGACATCACAGAAGGAGTCAGCCTAGACCCTTACCTATTGACATCTATTAAAATCAAATAGATTTTAGTGTAATTAGATAAAATCACCCATATAAAAGATGTCCGCCATCAGTCTAAATTTATACCTTTGGCATTGGCCATATTTACATAGATGTTAGCGTAACACAGGACAATTTGCTCTCGTAAAAGATATTCGCCGTTGGCTTAGACCTACTTTCCTGGTACTGACCTAATTGACATAGGCTATAGTGTGGCACATGAAAAAGTGCCTTGTAAAAGATGCCCCCCTTAAAACTCTTTACCATACTATGAGGTGTTGTTCTTTATGAATGACGCTTCACTGCCATGCTTCAAGCTAACATCAAATTGATGAATTCTGAATTACTGCCCTGTAATACATGTTGTTAATTTAACAGTCGACGGAGGACTAGGTAAACTGACGATAGTGGTAGAAGATGGATATCTTTTCACTTATCCCAATGGCTTCTGTTGACACTTTAGAATAACATATATTAGAAACTTTAGATGTTTTACATTTTGATACATGCTACACTTATCTAATTTATTTAGGATACACTCTCCATTGGTATTGTGAAACAACTTTTGAACCTAGACCGCTGCTGGAGTACATAGGGGCTTTTTGTAGTAAGTGTTAATGCCTCAATACTAAGAAATGTTGTTTGAATTAAAGGTATGACGAAGAATAATAATTAAGATGAGCTGAAGTATAATGTAGTAATGTTTTGAAACGGCCATATAATACATATAGGTTGTTATCTTGCTGAAGATAGTGTCATACAGGGACCTAAAAAACATAGGGGTTATAAACGATGCCTTTGCTGTTTGCTGTGTATTGTACATGATAGTTCTCATCGGTGTGTAATTATGGATATCATTCTATTTACAGATTGACTGGCTTTTAATTCATTGTGTACAGATTTTTGAATTACGACTCCCAAAAGGAAATTAAAGGTATTTTCTTTTATATAGAGAGATAACTTCATTTGGACAGAAAAGATGCTCTGCTATTGTATAAAAAGATTAGTTGTCTCCAATGTTACAGTGTTGATATTTGCTATTATCTTTTTCTTTATATGCACTCTTAAATAACTGTTTAGATTATTAAAAAAATATTCATGGTCCAATGATCTACTCTAACTATTGCGTTTGCATAAAACTGCTTGGCAAGAATGTTTTCCCAGAAATGAGCGCATTGTATAAAAAGGATTGTGGACAGACATTGTTATAAAAAATCTGGGTTTTTAAACATGTTTTTAAATGTGTGTCTACACTATTGTAAATAGCATTTATATATTTTTTGTATTCTTATAGCCCTGAAGAAGTCCGGTAACGGACGAAACACGTTGGCTATTCCTTTTATAAAGAATTTTGAATGAAGAACACATTTTCAACATGAAGCACCTTCATTGACTTCTCTTGGGAAAACAACTGAATATTTGTGAATTGCCTATAATAAGAATATTGCTAAAAGTACAAAATCTGACTTTGAGATGAACACTTGTATTGGTATTATTTGAAGGGTGCAGGGCTACTTTGTGCATGTGCGCTGACTCTCTGAAACCGAGCTGTGAGGGGAACGGCCAACGCCAGCACCTACCCGGTAACTGAAGGAGACCCTGTCCTTTTCCCGTGGTACCGCCGCCGTGTGGGGAACGGCCAGTGCCCATCTGCGCCCGCAGCCCCCGTGCCTACAACTCCCAGGGGGCTGCGCGAGGTGCTCTTTGCACGCGTCAGAGAAGAGCGCCGGAGGACTTCAAAGCCGGCCAGGCCCTCCCGCAGCGTGGGACACGCTGACTCTCTGAAACCGAGCTGTGAGGGGAACGGCCAATGCCAGCACCTACCTGCTCACTCAAGGAGACCCTGTCCTTTTCCCGTGGTACGGCTGCCGTGAGGGGAACAGCCAGTGCCCTTCTGCACCCGCAGCCCCCGTGCCTACAACTCCCAGGGCGCTGCGTGAGGCACTCTTTGCATGCATCAGAGAAGGGCGCTGGAGGACTTCAAAGCCGGCCCGGCCCTCCCGCAGCGTGGGACACGCTGACTCTCTGAAACAGAGCCGTGAGGGGAACGGCCAATGCCAGCACCTACCTGCTCACTCAAGGAGACCCTGTCCTTTTCCCGTGGTACCGCCGCTGTGAGGGGAACGGCAGTGCCCTTCTCCGCCCGCAGCCCCCGTGCCTACAACTCCCAGGGGGTTGCTCGAGGCGCTCTTTGCACGCATCAGAGGAGGGCGCCGGAGGCCTTCAAAGCCGGCCCAGCCCTCCCGCAGCGCGGGACGTGCGCTCAGGGCCAAGGACGGGCCCGCCTGTGCCCGTCAGAGCCTGGAAGAGGCTGGGCTGGGCCAGAAATCTAACATCTATATATTGGGTCCCGAAACTAAGATACTGTTGACTATGCGTCCAGTCTACTAAATAACTGGTTCTGTTACCTCTTTGTTCAAGACTGGTATTCTGAGTATTTTCCACTGACTTTGCACAGAGTACTCGAAGGAACTGTTTGCGCACAGGATCTTTTTTATTTAGATAGTGTTTCTTTGTATTGTCTTGTTTTATTGATATATATGCAATTTGTATAGCCTATTGAGTCTGATAGTGGGTGTACTGTTTTTTAAATACTCGCCCTGCACAAATCTAATCAATATTTCGAGGGAGACTTCAATTCTGCATAATGGGGAAACGGGCATGTGTAGAAAATAAATAGATGCCAGCACCACCCAAATCAATGTCCAGCAAACCTACTTCTATAGACAGAATGTTGGAAAAAGCTCTGGGAGCAGTAGCCACTGAAATTGAGAGGAATGAGAGACGTCTGTCCCTGACTCCAAATCTAGACATTGCATCCCCTGATCCTAGCCCCTTCCAACACTCAGGGGCCTCAGTGATCGAGCTCTCTAGTGATCAACCTCAGCTTACCGAACCAACTAGTCCAGAACGACCTAGGGCTATCACGTCAAAACATCAGGGAAGAAAATGTAAATCTAAATCAAATCCCAAGGTGAAAGTTACAACAAGAAGGAAGAAAACGATAGGTAGAACGCCCGACAATGAAATCTCTGGGGGGGGGGGGGCCTAGACGAGAGTGTAGAACCCACTAGTGATCAGACATTGTGGGTTACAAAGTTGGTGGTCGATCTTCAGATCCAACTGAGGGAAATTGTCAAGGATGAACTAAGACCCCTCCAAGACAGAATTACGGGGCTGGTTACTATTTTTAACGACTGGGTTAGAACAAGGGGGGGGCAATCAATAACACCCAGCCCTCTACTCGTAACATATTGGCTAACCAGCATACAGTCAGCACAGAGCAAGCCCTGCTTTCAAAATCCAATGGGGAAAGTTTAGCACTGGAGGCAAATAGAGGTAGTGGGGTGAGTTTAACTCGGGGTAACGCCAATCCAGCAACTCTCATGTCAATATCGAGGGAAAAAACAAAATCAAATAATAAGCAGGCGGGGGGCGACGTGTCATCAAACATAGATGATACCAACTACCTTGCCCCCCCCAGTTATAAACTTACCAACTGCATCAACCCCATATGTCCTCATCCTTGCAGGTACTCCTGAACTTAAAAGGGGCCATTTCGAATGACATCAAGAGTTAAAAAACAAATGTGTCCATTGACTTGTAAAGCATACCCCCTTTAGTTATGAGCATGTGGACGAGATTCTATCGACAGGCAGGGTGGGTTGGATTGGCAGACGGCACAGGGACATACATGGCGACTGCATAGTTATCAATCTTAGAAATCCACAGGTGATCCAAAGAGTTTTAGCTAGAGAGGATGGGAGGGACACGGGTGGAATTTTATTACTCCCCTTAGGTTATTTCGGCCCCCCCCCCACTTGGCCCCCTCATGTTTTACGGCACCAAGAGTTGCAATGGAGACCTGTTTATTCTAATGGTACGTTGCCTCGCCCATTCCAACATTGGCAAAAGCAACCCAGTTTTAACATTCCTACTGGAAACAGGTTCAGTTCCCTTGAAGGAGTATATTGACTAAAAAAGAAATCCTCCAAAACTAAGGCACAAATCTCTATCCCACAATCAGAAAGTCAGTCACATGTTGTCGCTACGGTGACTGGTCACCCAGTGGGGGGGGGGTTCATCCGGTGGGAGCATGATCGGCTCCCCTGGTTGCACCCACCCATGTGGTGACTCGCCGCCGATCGATAATCCCAGGGATTGCCCACATGGAGGCTCAAACTCTGGGGATGCTAGTGGATCACCAAAAATTTCTCAGTTCTTACCCATTTTGGCCCACCAGAAACAGAATCCCACTACCTGTCAGAAAACTAGTATGGAACATTGCTGGTCTGAAGAATAAGATAGATGACCCGGAGTGGGATTCATTTACCAGCCAATTTGAGAACTGCATGTTCCAGGAAACATGGGCAAGAGCGGAGGTTTTTAAGCCGGGTTTTGCTATTTTTAACATACCCGCATCAATTGGGGGCAAAGGGAGACCGTCTGGTGGCCTCAGCACATGGGTAGGAGTCCATTTAGGCTGTAAGGCTAACCAGATCGACACAGGTTCTAACGACATTCTGTTTGTCATACTCCAATTTCCATCTAAGATTTCTGTAGCTCTTATCAAAGTATATTCTAGACCCATGGTCTTGGGCAAAGAATCAGTCACATTGGAAGCATTAACTGTATTTTTAGGCACCATTGCTGCTAATCACATGGTGATACTAGGAGGGGACTTTAATTGTCATTTCGAGCCCCTGGAGGGAATTCTCCCAGATAGCCTCTCCGACGAGGACAAATTTTGGGCAATCCCGGAGACGAGATGCCCTCCGGTTAGAAAATGGTCCCCCCCTGGCGATCCAGATGTATTGTCTTGTTCTTAAGCACTCGTTAAGAGCTTGCAATGGTAGAACACCGTCTGATACTTCCAATAGGTTTACCTTCTATAGAAAAGACCATGGTTCTCTATTAGATTACATTATAATTGATTCAAAATCCTGGGACAGGCTGATTGATTTTAAAATTGTCCCACGGTTGGACAGCGACCACTATGCACTTGTACTGGAACTCAAACCACTTAATCTTGGGAAAGCTCTCCCCCCGGTTGAATCTAGCGACTTAAAATTGTCTCTCTCCAGTTGCAGGAGAAGAGTGAGATGGACTCATTTTTGCCACTCCCAAGACAAATTGACCACCTTGTACAGAAGATGTAATCCCTGTTCTTTTGGCGGCATCAAATTCAATAGCCGTAAACGGAGATGGTCCTGATATAGAAAAGGTGGCAAAAAATCACACCAAGGGGCATATTATCAAGGGGGCGACAGGCAATTTTCGCCGCTTTAGCGGCCGTTTTCAGCTGCTAAGCGGTGATAATACTATTGCCCTATTAGTAAGCTGTCGCTAACAGCAGTTAGCCACAGCTTGTAGGCGATAGCGAGCGGTTTGGGGTCCGTTTTGCATGTCCGCGATATTTATCGCTAATGACATGCAAAGTGGGCGTACCCAACCTGTTAGCGACTGAAAGCAGTCGCTAACATCGCTATCGCCTATTAACAACACAAGCGTAGCAATGGAAATATTCGTGCTAAGCGCGAACATCTCCAAAAACTAACACCTACTCATACCAGTTCTTAGCCATTATACCCAATGGGAGGTGGATATAATGGCTAAGACCCTGTTAGTGCCAATGCATGAATATTGCTGTATTCTCAGTGATATTCATGGATTTTGCCGCTATCGCCGGGAATTGTATCGCTTTTGAGATAAACGTTGCTAATAGCACATTATCTCAGCGATAAAATCCCGTGATGCGCGGCGATAAAAAATTGCCGCTAACCCTACTTAGCGATAAATATTGCTATTTGTTGGTAAGATGCCCCCAAATTAGGAGAAGTCGCATTGACTTTCTTCTATCCTGAAAAAAAATAATAATAAATCACCCAGGCAGGAAGCCCCATTCATGGTTTAATGACCGGTGCCGCATGGCTAAAAGAATGCTAGTAGCATCAAACAAGGCTAAGGGTCGCCTGAAAATTAAAACAGCAAGGAAGGCATACAAGGTGGCTATCTATGGAGCCAAAAAGGAGTGGGAACTGGAGAGGTGGGATGCATTGCGAATTGCTCTTGGGGACAGGGATATGAGGACCTTCTGGGGCATTGTCAATTTTGATAGTTCTGGACCCAAGACATCGGTGGACCCGAACTTGGATGAAGAGGTCTGGCGGGAACACTTTGAATCCCTCTACTCCAAGGAAGCCACGCTGCCTGGTGCGCCACCAGCAGGATGTCATTCGGGGATAGACTCTCCCCTACACCCTGATTCCATTGATTATCCCTATGACAGTAGCTCCAGTATTAATATAAGCTTAAATGAAATTAAGGGAGCCCTAGCAAAAATTGCCCCAGGCAAAGCTCCAGGCCTGGATAAGATCCCTGGGGACCTTTTCAGCAGCGAGCCAGCTGTCTGGGCCCCGTACCTCTGGGTTTTATTCAATGCTATATTGCAGGGTATTAGGATCCCATCCAGCTGGCTTGGTGCGGAAATAATCCCAATCTTCAAATAAGGCTCACAACTCTTGCCAACCAATTACAGGCCGATCAGCCTGATTGATATTTCTCAAAAAATCTTTGCACGCATTCTGCTGCTCAGGCTACAGAATTGGATGGAAGAACAGAAGATTCTGTCCCCTTTACAGGCAGGATTCAGGGAAAAACTATCTACCCTGAATCAAGTACTCAGATTACAGCTGTTGTACTGGAAAACCGTGTGTCTGGAGGATGGCAGTCTCTTCCTAGTATTTGTGGACCTGAGGTCAGCGTTCGATCTGGTTCCAAGGGGAATACTGTGGACAGTCCTCCATGAGTTGGGGGTTCCTGAATATTTAACCCATCTCATTAAACGGCTTCATGAGGACAATTTCGCGCAAATCAGGTTTGGCAAGGATGGTGAGCTAACTGCTCCCATCCCGATTAAGCGCGATGTCCGCCAGGGATGTGTCCTTGCCCCCACTCTTTTTAGTTTATATATTAACGGCCTAGTAGATTCTTTCCTGGTTGAAAAAGACCTAGATGCACCTAAGTTAGCCTCCAGACTGATCCCGGTAATGACGTTTGCCGATGATACGTTACTAGTTTCCAAATCACCCATGGGGTTACAGAGGATTCTTAATAAATTTGAAGTTTTTTGCAGAGAAAGAGGGTTAGAAATTAACCTGCAGAAAACCAAATTTATGGCGTTTAATAGTTCCAAGAGCACACGTCCCAATCCCCTACTATATGGCAAACCTCTTGAAAGAGTTTCCTCTTTTATTTATCTGGGGATTACCATTACAGATAAAATGGATTGGGAGGCACACATTAACACCTTGCCTGCTAAGGCAATTCCCGCTGGGTGCTGAAAGTCCTAAAAGCTTATTGTTCATGACAAGGTCAGCTCGTCATAAGCACAGGTCCAGTTAACTGCATGACGAGCTGACCTTGTCATTAGCACAGAAGGGGTTAAAAAATCATCCCTAAAACTCGCACAATCATCAGGTGGGATTTTGAAGGTCTTATGTAAGTCCACCCTGAAACCAATTAGCTCAGCTATAGAAATCTACAAGGTGCAAACCCGGGGAGGGGTATTATACGGTGCTGAATTATGGGGCCATTCTGGTCCCGAGAACTTACCACAGGTAGAGAACAGCTTTCTAAGACATCTGTTGAATCTCCCACAGAGCAACCCGTTAACTCCTCTCCGATTAGACTTGGGGCTTATGGCAATATCAGAAGTACTGAATCTTAAACCCTTAGGGGCAGATTTATGAGGCACTTGCGCCACGTATACTCCGCTGTTGCGTCACGCAAGGCGGCGTAAACGTGGCGCATCCCTACGAACGATTTACAACGTGACGCATCTAGGCAGATGCGTCACGTTGTAAAGCCCTGCGCCGCTTGTGGGCGTTCCGGCGCAGGGTGGGCGTTCCGGGGCAGGTGCGCCTCGTAAAAGTGGCTGAGTGAAATCTATAAGATTTCACTCAGTCACTTTCTGGCCAATGCTGCGTCAAAAGCCTGCGCCTGCTTGAAGCAGGCGTAGGTCTTGAAGCAGCATTGTTGAGATGGGGCACCCCCGAGCCTTGCTGGAGCTGCGTCGCGCTTGCGACGCAACTCCAGCAATGCGTCACCTTTACGGCACAGATGCGTCACGCATCTGTGCCGTTTTTGCCCCATGGTGCGCCGCATTATAAATGCGGCGCACCATGGGTGGTGGAGCTGTGGCGCACTGTGGCGCACATTAACTGGCGCATCCCTGGGGATGCGCCAGTTAACATAAATCTGCCCCTTAATGTATTGGCGCTGTTTGTGGGTAACCCCAGAACTTTCATCTTATAGAGAAGAACTTGTAGAGGTAATGAATCTGCGGGTGGCTGCTAATTTGCCGTGGCTAGCTTACATCAAACACACGTTTATCAGCATGGGGCTACGGGAATTCTGGGCTGACCCTGATCTTGCCTGCTCCTCATTATCTAATTAGCTTAATAGCTGCCCACGAATAGGCAAGTTAACCTCAGCATTCCTAGAGATAAAAGACAGGTTCTCATTTGAGCCGGCCCTAGATGTCATTAAACCAGCTGCAGCTAGAAAACTTTACCTTCAGTATAGATATGGGGTGTTGCCACTTCGCTGTTTCACTCACAAATGGAAGGGTCCCCAAGCTTCGAATTGTCCGGCTTGTGACTACCCTGATGAGACAGCACTCCACGTGTTCTTCAGCTGCCCTGGCTACTACAAAGTAAGAAAACGTTGACTGGCGCAGATTTGTAGGAACCTTGGAACTAGATACTGTATGGAGGCGTACAAAATTCTCAAGCACGACACAAGTATCCCTATTGTTTTCTCAGTTGCAGGTTTTTTTATTTTCCATTGGTGCACTCGTAGGCTTTTTTTAAAATCTCCTCAACAGGCGATAGAAGCCCCCGCAATAGAAACTTAACTATTCCACTTTTTGATAAGTTGGGTAGTTTACTTTCCCATGGTTATCCACTGGTAGCTTTAAATTCCTAGTTCCGTTATTCCGTTCTGACAAAAATGTGTCTACACATTGTTTGAGGGAACTGTGAACCAATTAGTCTATTTCCTCAATTCTTGTAAAAACTCTTTGAGTAGAAGTGACCTCTAGCAGGGACAAAATTCAGTGTGAGGACCGTGCCGACACTTGTAATATAAGATTGTGGTCATCTTTTTATGAACTTTTTCAGAATTGACTTATTTATTTATTTATTACTTGCGCTATGCACTTTCCATAGATGAATTCTTGTTCATAGCTTAGTACAACCCTCTGTGATATGATCAGTTGTCCCCCATTTCAAGGCATAGAACACTCTAATTGGCCTGTGAATTTTTGTATGTCTATTGTATGGTATTAATGTATATATTGATATCTACTCAATCCTCATTCTTATAATAATGTGTAAATGCATTATGAGGGTATTTTACTATCTTATTTTTATTTTTTCGTCTTTTTCTTGTTCTTAAAATGTATTTGTATTTATTTTGACTGTACTTTTGAGGTCATATTGACCGAAATAAAGTTTTATTGATGATGATGCATGTCATTCTTGAGAATTCCTTCTTCTCATTTATGGGACATTGGGGATTGTGTTCCAGGCTACTTGCACCTTCACTGTATCGAGAATCACTTTTGGGACTTTAGGACTGGTACAGGCATCAAAGCTTTGATCCTCATTTTTGTTGTTGCACTTAAGTTTCTCCAGCAAGGACGCATTCAGCAGCCGGACTGGAGAAACCCCACAGACTACATGACCTCAGTGGAGCATCTTTCTGGCGCACTCAGGCCAATCCCTGTGCCAGGGGCTGCTGGAACCCAGGAATAAAAGAGGCTGTAAACGCTACACGACGATGGAGGCGGCCAGAGGCTAAAGGTATGTTTTTTTAACATTATTAGTAACATGTGCCCCTGCGCACTCCCCCACCTCCCCCCATGTTCTGGATTCTGCAGCACACATAGAAAGAGGAAAAAGCCTCTTTTGATGCAGGAAGGTGTCCCTCACAGTACCTTAGCTACAAGACACAGAGCTGTCCGGGTGCACTCTGCACCACAGATGTAGCCTCTTGGGTGTACTCAGAAGAGTGTATCTGCAGAATGCAGCACATATAGAAAGATCAAAAACTGAGGAGAAATTAATATTTCTCCTTGTATTGCCATTCTAAAACCAGGTATTCCCTGGCATTAGTTTTTTGACACTGTCTCAACCTTGTAAATCTGGGGCAACCTCAAAAAGCAATGGGTGTTGCCATGGAATGCGCACAGCTACACCCATTACATGCTCCTTTGCCGCAGAGGACTGTGGCAGAAGGGTCATATTTACAAGGTGAAGTTAAGCCACATTAAGGGGCATACTATCAAGGACTTTATCTCCGCTTTTTTGGCTTTAAAAGCCAAAGAAGCGGAGATAAAAATATCGCCCTATCAACAAAAGGGTGCTAGCATGCAAAATCGCATGTTAGCACCCTTTTCCACTACGCTTCCCTTTGCATCTCTAATGAGATGCAAAGTGGGCGTTCCAGAGCAAAATAATAGGAGAAATGTCGCTAAGCAACATTTTCTCCTATTATCAAGCTTCACGCTAACCCTGTTAGAGACAAAAAAAGCAGCGCGAACCACGGTTAACGCTGCTTTTTTGTTACGTCTGCTAATTTTCAGGCTTATTCAAAAGCAGGGGGGGGTAGAGGAGAAAACATCTAGGTTCGCCCTCCACAGCAAAGTATAAGTCAAAAAACAATCCGAAATATCAGATTAAAAAAACCTAGCTCTCAAGAAGAGTCACTTTCAGCATTGGATGTGGCTCATACAAAGGAAAAAGAAAAAGGGGAGGAATATCCTTTTTCTTTAGTCCCCTCACTCACCGGAGTTTCCTCACGGTGACATGCTTCATCATAGGGGCTTCCCAACCCGCTGCGGGTTGAGGCGTGCTACGACTTGCGACACTACGTAGGAGCACTTTTTTTAATTGAGGACTGTTAGACCTGTCTGACTTTTTGGCGAAGTCCCTCCTAATTTTTATTTATTTTGTCCCCTTTTTGCCCCTCATACCCTTATTAATTTTTGTGTCTACTGGATTTTTATAGGTGTTGGCCAGGGGGATAGGTGTTCCCTCTCCCCCTCATAGTTTTTTACCTCAGGTTCAGAGGCCTGTTCTGACAGGAAAGTTGGCACCACCTAAAATGGTGGCCACCAACTGCCCCAACTGTCACCAACAGAACCTGGCTATAGACCAACATAGGGCATTCTAGAACCTTCTGGTCCATTCTGGACCACTGAAGGGCAGCCTATATAAGGCGGAATGCGGGGCAGCCATTTTGTCTACCTGTGAGAGTCAGCTGGAGGACAGGCTATCCTGGCAGGTGGGAGGAGACTAGTGTAAGGGTTGAACTCCTGGACTGGGAAGCAGCCTAATAATTCCACTTCTCTATTCCTCCTGTGGGTTCCTTGTCCTGTCCCCGCTGGGAAAGTTGAGGGAGACCCTGGGCGCCTGACTGACCCCTAACTTCAAAATAGTAGGGTGTAGGTAGGGTAAGGAGACTGCAGCGCAGTGGAGCGCAGTCCTCTGCCCAGCAGTGGAAACAAGAAGATAACTGTTGTCCTGGGTGGCGCTGGGCACCTCTTACCTGGGACAGAACTGGCAAGGAGCTGACCCTGTGTTAATGGACCAGTGGTTGGAGCCTGGTGGAGGATTCCCTTGAGCCTGGGCAACCTTGTGAGGCCAGCGCCGAGAACGGGACCCCGGGGGCACCTGTCGCGCTGTGGGTCAGTGTCCAGTGAATCCTGAGATAAGTAAGAGCGCAGTGCTCCTTCCCGGCGCCAGCGCGCTAATCCCCCAGTGAAATTGCAGGACTGTGGTGAGAGAGAGGGCCGAGCATTGAGCAGGCCCGGAGCGGAGTCGCTTTTCCCCCGCGCATGCGCAGTGGAGGCCGGGGGTGTGGAAATCGACGTCGTCACCTTTTGCTGAGGAGGCGGCTTCGGCGAGTGTTTGTAAGTGACCTGCGCGCCGAGGGACAGATCCGGTTGTGAGGAGGCGGCTTCGGCGAGTGTTTGTAAGTGACCTGCGCGCCGAGGGACAGATCCGGTTGTGAGGAGCAGCCTGGCAAGCGGCTGACGCGCTGTGTGCAGCGCTCCGGTTCTGTTCTCTCCAGAGGCGGAGAGATCGAGGCTGTGTGAGGAGCAGTCCCAAGGTACAGGGGGTGGGCGGAAGATCCGTCTGCCGGCCCCCCTTTTCAAGTAAGCAGGGAGGAGTGTGGGATAGCGTGGGAGAGCTGGTCAGGCCTCCTACGCGTTCAGCTTCTTCCTTCCACTGACCCTAATTAAGCACAAGAGGAGGAGAGCCTGAAAACAAAAGCCTTATTAAATAAAATACTGGCTGACTCAAGAAGCCGATTACCAGTGGGGGTTCCAGGAGCATAAAGTCGCTATAACACCCTGGGCTCTTGATCACTTATGACAGTTTGCCCCCTCCCCCCTTCTGCTACTGGAGTTGAGTTCTTGGGTAATCCTTGCTATGAAAAGTTGGTATATTTGAACCCTCAGAGTTTATGCAGTAAGAAGAAGGAGGGAACTCTGGTGCTGGGGGAGACGCCTATAGTACATTGCATAATACCCATACACAGTGTTTCTGGAGTCTAAGCTAGTGCACTGTTGAGGCTTAACTTACATTAATAGACCTGAGAGTGTTAATATTGACTAAATGACAAATGTATTGTAATGTTAAATCTATCTGGAGAATTGCCTAGCCGGTTAGAAGTGCTTGCTATTACTAAGTTAACTCGAAATGTATTAAGTGACAATCTGCCAATAATTTAAAAAGCGTAATTGTTGACCCTGAAAGTGATTTAAACTGCTTTGAATTATTTACATGTGAGCTACTGAAATTTGACCACAGAGAGAATATTATTTTTACATAAAGCAGCACGTATTTTCATATAATTTTGGTGTAGTGTTTTTCTTTTTGAGTGCTATTGCGTGAAGTTACCTTTGGGTGGTCTGCAACCTTTACACTGTGCCTCTAGATGTTAGTCTTGCCCTAGGCCAGGCTACCTAATTCCAACATATTGGTGCCTAGCGGTGGGATTGCGGACTTGGTTGCAGCTACTTACTAGTAATTTGACGTAATACACCTAACCTACACCAGGAGTTTTCTCCTTGCGGCCCTCCCAATTAGTCCTTTTGTTTTTTCTAAATTTATTCCTGGTGGTGGGTGGAGTTGGTTTTAGGTTACCCTTACCCCTCTGAAATTTCTGGTGTGTGTCCAGGTTTGCCAGACTCACAATGGAGTTTGCAGTGGAAAACCTGGAGGTCTATTCCGTGCCCCAATTGAGAATGTTCTGCCAACAAATGGGGGTCTTTTTCAAACAGGGTGCCAGGAAGGGGGAGCTCCAGACTAGCCTTAGGGCCTGGGTGGAGGCACACCAAGAGACAAAGGAGGAGGATGAAGAGGTTGACCAGGACATGCTGGGGGAGGTAGAAGAGTTATTCCGCGATAAGGGGGAAAACTTACTCACCAAACCAATGTCCTATTCCAGTAAGGGCAGTAGCATCTCTGGGAGAAGCCTAACAGAAGCCGAGCTCACCGATAGGAGAGAGAACAGACAGCTAAAGTGGGAGTTGGCTAAGTTGGAGCAGGAGAAAGAGGAGAGGAGGATGGTCCACGAGTTTAGACTGAAGGAACTGGAGCTCCAAAGTCTGCAACGGGGGTCCTCTCCTGTTAGGAATGGTGGCAGCGAACCAAAAGAGTCAGCCAGGGAGACCAAACCCTATATCCCAAAGGACCTGATAGCGAGTTTCAGTCAGGGGGATGATGTAGCTAAGTGGCTGGCCGCTTATGAGGTTTCTTTGAAGGTTCATGGAGTGCAGGAGAAGCACTGGGGGGGTAGTTTGTACAAGTACATGCCTCCTGCTGGTCGGGACACCTTGCTGGCCCTGGATCCAGAGGAACAGACAAACTACCCCACCATGAAGTTGGCGTTATTGAGGAAGTTTGGGCTCACCCCAGAGAGGTACCGACAGAAGTTTAGGGGGAGTCACAAGATGGGCACTCAGAACTGGGTGGACTTCCTTGATTATGCCAGAAAGGCCTTAGAGGGTTGGGTCAAGGGCAGTGAGGTAAAGGATTATGAGGGGCTGTACAATCTATTTTTGAAAGAACACCTCCTCGAGAAATGTTTTCCCGAGCTGCGCCAACACCTGGTAGACAGCAAGCTGACCAATCCCCGGAAGCTTGCAGAGGAGGCGGACATCTGGACAAGTACTCGGGTGTCCTCCAAGGGGACTGGAGGGGAATCTCAAAAAGCCGGACAGGGCGCCCCCCAGAAGAAGGAAGGGGGGGAGAAAAAGAAAGAGTTCTCTAAAGGTCCCCAAAATAACTTCCAAGGGAAGGGAGCAGGTTTCACCCCTAGGGCAAACCCGCCCCGGAACCCTTATCCTGGCCAAAGCCAGCAGCCCAGGGTTCCCCACTGTTTTGAATGCGGTGGCGTTGGACATTATAAGGGAGATGTCAGATGCCCAAAGAGACCACCCCCTCCCACCGGAGGAAAGTCACCGGGAGTAGCTAGTGTAGCGCTCGGGGAGGAGTTGCCCTTAGATAAGGGGGGTGAGTGGGCGGGTGTCACCTTAGTGTCCCTGGGAGAGCGGGAGATGGTGCCAAAGATCCAGGTGCCCCCAAATACTACAAAGTATGGGCAATGGGTTACCATCAATGGCCAGAGAGGGGAGGCTCTGAGGGATACAGGAGCCAGCATGAC
This sequence comes from Lissotriton helveticus, assembly GCF_964261635.1. Lineage (NCBI taxonomy): Eukaryota > Metazoa > Chordata > Amphibia > Caudata > Salamandridae > Lissotriton > Lissotriton helveticus. The sequence goes on along the minus strand of NC_136073.1, from coordinate 655,639,033 downwards.
TATGGTGAGAAGTCAGCTGGTGTCCCCAGAGCAGGTTGTTCCTAATGTACTCCACCCCGCCGCGATGGCTGACGGCAGAATGGGCCACTATCCAGTGGCTGAGGTTCCCTTTGAGTGGGAGGGGGTTGCAGGTTCACTTCGAGTTGCCGTAAGCCCTGCCGTGCCAGTCGATTGTCTGTTGGGGAATGACATGGAACACAACACTTGGAGAGAGGTGGAATACCGGACGCATTCTGCGATGCTGGGTACACCTAACTGGGCCTGTGTCAGCACAAGGTCTGCGACTGCCCGGAGAGGGAGTTCGCCTGGGTTGGAGCCTGGAACAATGGCCCAACCCGCTGCTAAAAAGGGTCAGAAACGGAGACAGGGACAGCCTGCTCCTGCTTCCACGCCCCATGTGACAGATCGGCCACCTGCAATGGTAGGCCAGGAGTCCGTGGAGGGGGAAGTAGACTCTCTGGAGGATTTGCCCATCCCTGCTGAATGGCATGTGGAGGGAGGCCCTACCAGAGAGGAATTCTGTAGGGGGCAGAGGGAGTGCCCTACCCTTGAGGGACTGAGGCGTCAGGCTGAAGCCCAGGCAGCAGGTGATGCTACGGGACACCACCATATTTACTGGGAGGATGGCCTCCTCTACAGTGAACCTAAGGTTCCTCTACCTGGCTCATCAAGGGCCTTGGTGGTCCCGCAGCAATACCGAGCCTTTCTGCTGGAATTGGCTCATGCGATACCACTGGCAGGACACTTAGGCCAGGACAAGACCTTTGCACGGCTTGTTCTCCACTTTTACTGGCCTCAGATGAAAGCGGCGTCCAACACATACTGTAGGACATGTGTATCCTGCCAGGCCAGTGGGAAGACAGGGGTGAAGCTAAAGGCTCCCCTGGAACCACTTCCTGTCGTTAGCACCCCCTTTGAAAGGGTGGGCATCGACATTGTAGGGCCATTGGATCCACCAACAACAGCTGGTCACAGGTTCATCCTGGTTCTGGTGGATCATGCCACACGGTACCCAGAGGCCATCCCTCTGAGGACTGTTACTGCACCTGTGGTGGCTAGGGCCCTGATGGGAATCTTTACTAGGGTAGGATTCCCAAAGGAGGTTGTGTCTGACAGGGGGACTAACTTCCTGTCTGCTTACATGCGGACTATGTGGAAGGAGTGTGGGGTGACCTACCGGTTCACCACTCCTTATCACCCCCAGTCCAATGGACTGGTTGAGAGGTTCAATAAGACCCTGAAGGGCATGATAAGAAGTCTGCCAGAGAGTTTACGGAGGAAGTGGGACATCCTCCTACCTTGCTTACTGTTCTCCTACAGAGAGGTGCCACAGAAAGGAGTGGGCTTCAGCCCATTTGAATTGTTGTATGGGCATCCAGTGCGTGGGCCTCTCAGCCTGGTGAAGGAAGGATGGGAGAAGTCTCCCAGAAAACCTCCCCAGGATGTGGTGAGCTACATGTTGGCCTTCAGAAGCCAGATGGCCAAGTTGTGGAAGCAGGCTGCTGACAACTTGGAGGCCAGTCAGGCAGTCATGAAGGAATGGTACGATCAGAATGCTCACCCGGTGGAGTTGGAGCCTGGCCAGAAAGTCTGGGTGATGGAACCTGGAGAGCTAAGTGCCCTTCAGGATCGTTGGACAGGCCCCTTTGAGGTGTTGGAGAAAAAGGGTAAGGCCACTTACTTGGTGGATCTTAAGACCCCGAGGCAGCCCCTACGGGTGCTGCATGCCAATCGCCTCAAACCCCACCATGAGAGGCCAGAGGTCATCCTGATGTTGGTGACTGATGGTGCTGAGGAAGCAGAAAGCGAGCCTCTCCCAGACCTCTTTTCATGTCAAGAGAAGGATGGGTCGGTGGAGGGAGTGATTCTCTCCCCGTCTCTCACTCCTGAGCAACGAGAGGACTGCCGACAGGTATTGGGGCAGTACTCTTCACTGTTTTCCCTTGTCCCAGGCAGAACCCACCTGTGTACCCATGATGTGGACACAGGAGACAGCCCCCCAGTGAAATCCAAGACCTATAGGCTGTCGGACAAGGTGAAGGCTAGCATCCATGGCGAAGTTGCCAAGATGTTGGAGCTAGGGGTGATAGAACCGTCCAGCAGCCCTTGGTCCAGTCCGGTGGTGCTAGTCCCAAAAGCTGCCCCACCGGGCACCACACCAGAACTGAGGTTCTGTGTGGATTACCGAGGACTGAACTCAGTTACCAAAACTGATGCTCATCCCATCCCCAGGGCGGATGAGTTAATTGACCGGCTAGGAGCTGCCCAATACCTCAGTACCTTTGACCTCACTTCAGGGTACTGGCAGATCTCCTTGACAGATGGAGCAAGGGAAAGGTCAGCCTTTTCCACGCCCGAGGGACACTTCCAGTTCTGCGTGATGCCCTTTGGTCTCAAGAACGCTCCTGCCACATTTCAGCGACTGGTGAACCAGGTCCTCTCTGGAATGGAGGGATTCTCGGCTGCTTACCTGGATGACATTGCTGTCTTCAGTAGCAGTTGGGAGGACCACTTGCAACATTTGCAAGCAGTTCTCCAGGCGCTGAAACAAGCTGGATTGACCATCAAAGCCAGCAAATGCCAGATTGGGCAGGGGTCGGTTGTGTACCTTGGACACTTGGTGGGTAGGGGGTCAGTGCAGCCCCTGCAGGCAAAAATTGAGGCAATCATGGCCTGGGAACCCCCCAAGACACAAACTGAGGTCCGGGCTTTTCTGGGCCTCACAGGTTACTACCGTCGCTTTGTGAAGGGGTATGGCACTATTGTAGCGCCCCTCACAGAGCTCACCTCTAGGAAACAACCTCGACGGGTAGTATGGACAAAGGCTTGTCAGCAAGCCTTTGAAAAGTTGAAGCAGGCAATGTGCGAAGCACCGGTCCTGAAGGCTCCCGATTTCTCCAAGGAGTTCATTGTTCAAACAGATGCATCCGAACATGGCATTGGGGCAGTGTTATCGCAACTAAATGAAGAGGGCCTGGATCAACCTATAGTCTTCTTATCCAGGAGACTGCTTCCCCGGGAACAGAAGTGGAGTGCCATTGAGAGGGAAGCTTTTGCGGTGGTGTGGGCTCTGAAGAAGCTGCGGCCATACCTCTTTGGCTCGCACTTCCTGGTTCAGACTGACCACCGCCCCCTTCGTTGGCTGATGCAAATGAAGGGGGAAAATCCCAAGCTGTTGAGGTGGTCCATCTCCCTACAGGGAATGGACTTCCGGGTGGAACATCGGCCTGGAGTGGACCACGCCAATGCAGACGGTCTCTCCAGGTATTTCCGCCTTAGTGATGAGGACTCCCAAGGGGTTGGGTAGTTCTCCCCACTTTCAGCTGGGGGGGACGCGTGTTAGACCTGTCTGACTTTTTGGCGAAGTCCCTCCTAATTTTTATTTATTTTGTCCCCTTTTTGCCCCTCATACCCTTATTAATTTTTGTGTCTACTGGATTTTTATAGGTGTTGGCCAGGGGGATAGGTGTTCCCTCTCCCCCTCATAGTTTTTTACCTCAGGTTCAGAGGCCTGTTCTGACAGGAAAGTTGGCACCACCTAAAATGGTGGCCACCAACTGCCCCAACTGTCACCAACAGAACCTGGCTATAGACCAACATAGGGCATTCTAGAACCTTCTGGTCCATTCTGGACCACTGAAGGGCAGCCTATATAAGGCGGAATGCGGGGCAGCCATTTTGTCTACCTGTGAGAGTCAGCTGGAGGACAGGCTATCCTGGCAGGTGGGAGGAGACTAGTGTAAGGGTTGAACTCCTGGACTGGGAAGCAGCCTAATAATTCCACTTCTCTATTCCTCCTGTGGGTTCCTTGTCCTGTCCCCGCTGGGAAAGTTGAGGGAGACCCTGGGCGCCTGACTGACCCCTAACTTCAAAATAGTAGGGTGTAGGTAGGGTAAGGAGACTGCAGCGCAGTGGAGCGCAGTCCTCTGCCCAGCAGTGGAAACAAGAAGATAACTGTTGTCCTGGGTGGCGCTGGGCACCTCTTACCTGGGACAGAACTGGCAAGGAGCTGACCCTGTGTTAATGGACCAGTGGTTGGAGCCTGGTGGAGGATTCCCTTGAGCCTGGGCAACCTTGTGAGGCCAGCGCCGAGAACGGGACCCCGGGGGCACCTGTCGCGCTGTGGGTCAGTGTCCAGTGAATCCTGAGATAAGTAAGAGCGCAGTGCTCCTTCCCGGCGCCAGCGCGCTAATCCCCCAGTGAAATTGCAGGACTGTGGTGAGAGAGAGGGCCGAGCATTGAGCAGGCCCGGAGCGGAGTCGCTTTTCCCCCGCGCATGCGCAGTGGAGGCCGGGGGTGTGGAAATCGACGTCGTCACCTTTTGCTGAGGAGGCGGCTTCGGCGAGTGTTTGTAAGTGACCTGCGCGCCGAGGGACAGATCCGGTTGTGAGGAGGCGGCTTCGGCGAGTGTTTGTAAGTGACCTGCGCGCCGAGGGACAGATCCGGTTGTGAGGAGCAGCCTGGCAAGCGGCTGACGCGCTGTGTGCAGCGCTCCGGTTCTGTTCTCTCCAGAGGCGGAGAGATCGAGGCTGTGTGAGGAGCAGTCCCAAGGTACAGGGGGTGGGCGGAAGATCCGTCTGCCGGCCCCCCTTTTCAAGTAAGCAGGGAGGAGTGTGGGATAGCGTGGGAGAGCTGGTCAGGCCTCCTACGCGTTCAGCTTCTTCCTTCCACTGACCCTAATTAAGCACAAGAGGAGGAGAGCCTGAAAACAAAAGCCTTATTAAATAAAATACTGGCTGACTCAAGAAGCCGATTACCAGTGGGGGTTCCAGGAGCATAAAGTCGCTATAACACCCTGGGCTCTTGATCACTTATGACAGTTTGCCCCCTCCCCCCTTCTGCTACTGGAGTTGAGTTCTTGGGTAATCCTTGCTATGAAAAGTTGGTATATTTGAACCCTCAGAGTTTATGCAGTAAGAAGAAGGAGGGAACTCTGGTGCTGGGGGAGACGCCTATAGTACATTGCATAATACCCATACACAGTGTTTCTGGAGTCTAAGCTAGTGCACTGTTGAGGCTTAACTTACATTAATAGACCTGAGAGTGTTAATATTGACTAAATGACAAATGTATTGTAATGTTAAATCTATCTGGAGAATTGCCTAGCCGGTTAGAAGTGCTTGCTATTACTAAGTTAACTCGAAATGTATTAAGTGACAATCTGCCAATAATTTAAAAAGCGTAATTGTTGACCCTGAAAGTGATTTAAACTGCTTTGAATTATTTACATGTGAGCTACTGAAATTTGACCACAGAGAGAATATTATTTTTACATAAAGCAGCACGTATTTTCATATAATTTTGGTGTAGTGTTTTTCTTTTTGAGTGCTATTGCGTGAAGTTACCTTTGGGTGGTCTGCAACCTTTACACTGTGCCTCTAGATGTTAGTCTTGCCCTAGGCCAGGCTACCTAATTCCAACAAGGACTATGTGTGGTGTCATGTGAAAAGGGAAGTGGGTGGAGTGGTGTTAATTAAAAATATCCTACTAGTGGGCGGGAAAGACTTTATTCGTGCTCCTAGTAGATATATTAAAAGTGGGTGGTTCTCTAGCTAAGTTGGTCCGATTATGAGATCAGGACCCTAGTAGAAAGCCAACTAGTTTCGAGCTGTACCCCTCAGCTCTTCTTCAGGACGTCACAGGGTCCAGCCCTGTGAGTACCACTCCAAAAAAGTGAATCATATGCCTACCAATGAGCATGTGCTAATATTTATACATACAACTCTTCTGCGATTCAGTGGCGTATCTGTAGGAAAAAGAACAGTGTTAACGGGATATAACTAAGCATGGGCTTAAAATCCGTTCCGCTCGCGGATTTTTCGGATTTTCGGTAAATCCGCAATCCGCGAACTCTCGCGGATGTAGCGAAAATACGCAGATCCGCGCGCTGCGGATTTTTTGCTTGTGTTCGCACTGCTCGCGGTCCGCGGCGCGGGCAGCATCAATCTCGCACTCGCGAAATTTCAAAAATTACAATTGGGGAGGGGTGAAGGAAGTGACCCAGTCTCCAACTTCCTGTTCCTGTCCAGCAAGCTCCTCCCATTGCTTAGTCCATTTCCTGGCCACTTTGAATTCGATCTTGACTGGGAAGGATTACTTTTTGTGGATGCTGCTGGAGATTTGGCTTTGAGGCCTTTTGGATTACTTTTGGATTCGAAATTTGATTTCACAAGTAAGTTGATAAGTTGATGTTGTTTGTTTGTGGTGATTTTTGTGTGTGTTTTTCGACTTTTTGGGGTGGGGTTGGGGGCTGGCTATGTTGGTGGGAGGCCATTTTGAGGCATGGTCCTGCAGGTCCTGGCCATGTGGATGATTTGTGCCCTAGGCCCACCCAGTCTGCTCTGATTTCTTTCATTATGCCCAGGGGGCCTAGAACTCCCGTGGATTACCCGAAAATCGGATTTTTAAAATAATTTTTTGCCTGTGTTCGCACTGCTCGCGTCCCGCGCAGCAACAATCTCGCACTCGCAAAATTGTAAAAATTACAATTCTGCACATGAGTTGAAAACTACCAGGCTTAGTTATGGGTGCATGCATGATACAACTGTTTTGTTGAATTTTAACATGATTCTGGCCAGGGCATGGATGGCATTGGATTGTGGTGATTTTTGTGTGTTTTACGACTTTTTGGGGTGGTGTTGGGGGCTTGCTATGTGGGTGGGGGCCATTTTATTGCCTGGTCCCGTGTGGGTGGGGGTCTAGGGGCCATTTTTAAGCCAGTTTGTGTGCTTTGTGCCATAGGCCTGCACCCAGTGTGCTGTGATTTTATCATGCCCAGGGGGCCCAGATTCGGTCTGTTCGCGGATTTTGCTGGTTTTTCGCCACGTTCGCGTCGTGAAGCAACAATCTCGCACTCGCGAAATTGGAAAAATTGCAATTCTGCACCAGAAAACCACCAGCAGGCAGCATAAACCTTCTGAAACTTGATGGATGGCATTGGATTGTGGTGATTTGATTGGTGTTGTTTTTTTAAACTTTTTGGAGTAGGGGTTGGGTAGGGGTTGGGGGCTGGCTATGTTGGTGGGGGCCATTTTGAGGCATGGTCCTGGCCATGTGGATGGGGGTCAAGCGGCCATTTTGAAGGCAGGCAGTGAGCTTTGTGCCATAGGCCTGCACCCATTTTGCCTTGCTTTCACCCATCGTGCCCAGGGGGAGTCAGTGGTACATGAAACTATAACCCTCTCTGTGTGTGCTCTCTTGGATCAATGTTAAATTCCTGTTTCCCAAAAATTTAGCAATTTTTAATTTTGAAATTTCCATATTGTGTGGTGTGCACGTGTGTATTCATAAATGCCTACTTGCAAACTATTTATTGAAGCGCTACATATGCAACATATATTTACTGATGTTCCTCTGTCTTCGTTTGCTTTTAGGTGCACAAAGTCAATAACTCCGCATCATCGTTGAGCATCAGTGCCAGGAAGAAGTCCTGCTGCGGCCTGCTGTTCCGACATCTGAAGAAGAGGGCTCCAAAAAGAGGTGCCCGTAGCTCCTCTTGCAAGAAAAATGTCTCTACTAAGGAGAAGAAGAAGCAAGTGGCACCACTTACCAAGGAGACTGGTGGCTCGACCACTAAATTTTTGTGGAAAAAACAAAGGCCCATCATGAGTGCTGCACAGGTAGCCTGTTTAGTGGTTCAATCACCAACGACCAGTGATGTTGGCTCATCGCAAGAAAGTAGCAGCACACCATCAACACAAGTTGTAACTCATCTCACAAGTACTATTCAACAACCAAAGCCGCAACAACAACTGCATGGGCTACTAGTACAAGCACAAGTACATGCGCAAGGAGCTGTCCGAGAAGGAGCTGTCCGAGAAGGAGCTGTCCGAGAAGGAGCTGTCCGAGAAGGAGCTGTCCGAGAAGGAGCTGTCCGAGAAGGAGCTGGCCGAGAAGAAGAAGGCCGAGAAGGATAAGGCCGAGAAGGAGAAGGCCGAGAAGGAGAGGGCCGAGAAGGAGAAGGCCGAGAAGGAGAGGGCCGAGAAGGAGAGGTCCATGGAGAGTTGCAAGTAGGGGTCAGTGAAGAGGCCCATGTAGCGGCGCATGGAGCGGTGCAAGTGCCCACAATGGTTGTTCTTCCAGAAGTAGGGGCACAGGAGGAAATTGACTTTGGAGCCGGGGTATCATGTCAGGAAGACGAAGGCACTCCTCCTGATGATTCATTTTCTCCCAGCTCCCCACCAAGGAAAAGATCAAGGAGTGTGTGTAGAAGTTCCTCTTCAAGCCCCGCTCCATCAGATGATCTGGATCTAGATTGGCAACCATCTCCGACGTCTGAGAGGGAGGCACACCATGAGCTGCGAAAGGTATCAAATGTTAAAAGGAAGGGCCCCGGAAAGCTCATACTTATGGATCCGAACGTCGGACTTGATGAAGTGGTGCATTCTGATGTTGTTGAACAGGATGACAGCAATGACCTAGTCATCACACACGTCATTCCAGCCACACCGGCCATGCAGCAGACAGACATTTATACCCTATCCCGACGTCATGCTGAGCGTGACCCTGGCGACGTGGCACTGGTAGCACCACCAACGCAGTCAAGTAGTACAACAAGTTCAACAAAACCTACAGCTCCCATATTTTCTCCCCAGAGGGGGACTCCATCCAGCTCGACTCCCTCAAGTAGGGTTGCTGCAATAATTGCACAACCCAGTAGATGTCTGCAAGGCTCATCCACCACTGCTTCATCTGGCATTGGCAGTATCATCTCGTGCGGCAAAACCAGAAGTTTCCAGTCCCCAGTTTGGAACTTTTTTAGTGTCCATGCAAAGTATGATAACATAGCCGTTTGTTGCATTTGTAAGACTAGAGTTAGCCGTGGTAAGACTGGTACCAACTATGGAACCGGAGGCCAGATAGGTCATCTTCAAAGAAGGCATGCTGTCGAATGGTTTGCGCACCTAGCAAACATCAAGGGAAAGCAATCCCAAAGGGCAAGTGGCCAAAATATACCCATACTAGGTGTTTCATCTGAAGATGACGGGGAGGTAGAAGAAGCGTCAGACATTTGTCCGGTTGCACCCAGTACCCCTGGCAGCACCACACCCTCCGGAACACATAGGAGGCTCACTGAGAGTCTGGGAGACACACCAATGCGGAAAATGTCAACACTGATCAGAAGTGGGTCGAAGAAGGCATCAGCATCATCCAGTAAATTTGTCCAGCGCACCATTACAAACATGTTCTCCTCAGATGCGCAATTTCAACGCAACCACCCAATTGTACGCCTGTATAACACTAAGCTGGCTAAAATGCTAGCGGTGGACCTTCTCCCTTTTTCGTTTGTCGAAAATGTGGGTTTTCTTGAACTCGTGGCAACACTGGCCCCTAAATGGAAGGTTCCTAGCCGGTTCTATTTTGCCAGGGTTGCTGTTCCAGCACTACATAAAGAGGTGCTTGAGTTGGTTGGGGCAGCTTTGCAGAAGAGTGCTGTTCACACTATACACCTGACAACAGACATGTGGACCAGTTGCCAAGCCCTTGATTACATGTGCATCACTGCACACTGGGTCTCTTTTTCAGGGGTTGCAAAACAGATAAATGCAGGTGGTGACTTGGTCGAGATTTTTAAGGGTGCTCGTAAACATGCAACATTAGCCATGTTTGGCATGGAGAAAACTCATACTGCAGCCAACATTTTGGATGACTTTAACAAAAAGGTGTCGCAATGGCTGCCCCCAAGAAATTGCAAGGTTGGTTATGTTTCTACTGATAATGGCAGCAATGCAGTTAAGGCCATGGAGAACGGTTACTATTTCAGAGTGCCGTGTTTGGCGCACTGTATGAACCTTGTCGTGCAAAAGTTCTTGAAAAAAGAACTTGCAGTCGACAAAATACTGATCATCTGCAGAAGAATATGCACACATTTCAACCATTCTTTTAAGGCCCGGAAGGAGCTGAGGCGCCAGCAAAATGTACGTAGAATGCCAGTGAAAGCACTTATCCAGGAGGTGGCAACACTTTGGAACTCAACCTTCTACATGCTTGAGCGTCTGCATGAGCTGTTTCCAGTAGTCAATGAGTATTTCTACAACCTGGGTGGTGATACGACAGAAATGATGCTAGCGGTGGAGCAATGGCAGCTAGTTAAAAGCCTGACAGACATGCTTCGTCCTTTTGAGGTCTTCACGCGTGAAGTCAGCAGGGAGGACTGTTCTTTGAGCAAAGCTATCCCATTGTTGCTGAAGCTCGAGCACCAAGTCAAGGTCGTGTCTTCAGAATTAAAGGATGCTGGAAAGAATGAAGCATATGAGTTGGCGCAGAGATTATTACAACGCCTAGTTAGCAATAAACGGCTTGTAAATATCAAGAAACACCAGCACTACATTTGTGCTACTATTCTGGATCCACGTTACAAAAAGCCATTGTTTGGCAAAGTAATAATTCCTTTTGAAACATCAGATGTTACAGAGTACAAAGGTTGGCTAGCTCAGTCAGCCATTCGTTTTGAAAGAGAGCGAAAGGAAACTGTAGGAGAAGACAGTACTACTAGTGAATCAGCAGGCCATCAGGCGTCCCAAAAAAACACTTCTGCATCTGTGCCTGTGGTAGAAGTGAGTGATTTTTCCTCTGAGCCGTTAACCACACCAGCAACCGTATCATCTGCACCAGGCCCAGGTGATATGTCTGAAGCGGATTGGCTAAGTGAGCTAGGGTTTCCTTGTCCCAGAAAGGACACAGAAGTGCAAAGTACAGGAATCCGGGAGAACATTGTTTCAATGGTGCAGGCCTATCTGGATGACTCAACAGCGGTCAATATTACTGAGGACCCATTGGCGTATTGGCATGGGAAAAGAAACATATGGCGAGAGCTCACCAACCTGGCTATCAATTACTTGTCTTGCCCACTCGCAAGCGTTTCTTCAGAACGTGTTTTTAGTTCTGCTAGTGGCATTGTGACTTGCAAAAGGTCCCGCCTCTTGCCCGCAAATGTGGAGCGGCTCACCATGATAAAGATGAACCAGCACTTCATACCACCAGATTACAAAGTACGAGAATGCACGCAGGAAGAAGAGGACACCGACCTACCTGAGGGAAGTTTTCCTCAGTTACCAGAAGTACTACCGACTCAATTTGCAGAGTTTGAGGATGAGCTCTGCTTCCCTGACAGCGAGTTCTGAAAATGAGTCAATGATTCATTAACTTTATTGTTCGTCCTTATTCACTTTTATTCCTGTGTGTCTGTCTTTCTTTCTTTAGCAAGTGCTTCATCACATTCACAACAAAACTGTAATCACCCAATCAAACAACAAGCCCATTAGTAGAATTGTCTTGATTTTGATGCCGCAGCATTCCTCAGGTTCACAACAGTTACTTGACAAGAACTCAGTCCTGGTCGTCTATCCTCCTCCTCCAGACTCACCCTATCCATTTCCCGTAATGCTGATGCCTGGATTCTGCACAATGAAGAAACTTACGTTGGCGAGTCCCCTAAAGAGGGACTGGAAGTAGTGAGTCCTCATTTAAATACATTTTGCTAAGTGTGACTTTTTTCCCCGATTTGCTTTTTGGCTGTTTGGGGGGTGTCAAACTTGTTTGCGCTTGGGTTTACGGGTCTTGGCTGGGCCATTGCTGGCAAGGTCTATTAAGGGATGAAATTGGTTAGGCATTTACTTTGGAAAACATTTGGTCATTTATACGTGAACGTTTAGGCGTTATTATTGCTCGCTTGCCTGTCTTAGGGGTGCTGTCTGTGGGGCTTCTAGGTTTTTGGGGTCTGTGAGCACCGCCGCTATATTTATAATGTTGATTGCTTTTGTTTTGCAGAAAATCCACGCCGGGAAACTTCAGTTGGGGCCCTGCTACAGAACGCTTTAGGACAATGTGAATTCCAGGTGGAGCCAGCCCTCAAACACAAATTACAGGTAAGATAAGCGTTTGGATGGGAGGTAGTATAATGGAGTATTAGGAGAGGCGAGAGAGTGACAGTGGTACTAGTAGTAAAGTCCTAGGACTCTTGAATTAACAAACTCTGTGAAAGGCATTTACTTTGGAAAACATTTGGCCAATTACACGTGAACCAACACGATGACAGTGTTCAGTAAAACGAAATTACTGCTAAACCACCACCCACCAGGCTCAAAAGTAGTAAAAAACAGGTATGCTCAGATAAAGTTTGAAAAAGTGCATTTTTATATCCCTAACAAAATAAACTCCCGCAAGACCCTCCCTAACCCCAACAAATAAATAGTCCTTCAAAAGTCCCCAAAAACCCCAACTCCCAATTCCCACCCCCCAAAAGTCTCTAAAAAAGGGGCAAGGGACACTCTAGGGATGCATGGTGTTGACTTTGGCCTCCAGGGCATCATGCCTTAGGGCCAGGGCATTGTACTGCTCCCGGAGGGTGGCGTGATCTAAGCGGAGGCCCTCCAACAAATTTTGATATTCTTTCAATTTCCGGACCTCCGCCTCCAGGTCTGACACTCTGTGGATTGCACGGCGCAAGCGAGCCTTTAGAGTGCTGTGAGGGGCAGCCTTTGCTGCTCGGCGGTGGCGTCTGCCAGCACGGCTCCGTTTCGCCGGAGCACTGCGCTGACCGGCAGAACGTGGGGTCACGGAGGAGGATGCAGATGTCCCATTCGATGTACTGGACTGCGTGTCCTCCAGTTCCACCAGCCGCCGATATTGGGCAACAGTAGCATCCAGCCTCCGTTGCCGGGCCAGTACAGCTAGCATACTCCTTGTTGGTTTTGATGTTTTAGTATGACCAACTATATGAAGAAAGAAAGACATAATCTGTAACCAATGCAAAGAATATGATTAACACAAAATGATTCAGCAGGAAGTTGTGTCACAGTACAACTAGCAACCAGCCAGCGCAGTACAAAACTATTCAGGCCAGTATCATGGGCGTCCGCAGGGAGGGGCAAGGGGGGGCGCTTGCCCCCCCCTGGATCGCAGGTCCATCCAGTGCTGGCCCAGTGACAAATTACAATATGGTAATTACAGCAGGCTGGGACCGACAGACAGATAGAGGCAGAGACAGGGACAGAGAGAGAGGAAGACAGAAGGAGAGAGAGAGAGGGATGGAGCCAGAGGGTGACAGAGGGAGGGTGAGGGAGGGAGACAGAGAGAGAGAGACAGCGAGGTAGAGGGAGACAGAAAGAGGGAGACAGAGAGAAAGAGAGAGAAGGAAACAGAGAGCGGGAGGGAGATAGAGAGAGAGGGAGGGAGACAGAGAGAGAGAGAGACAGAGAGAGAGAGAGAAAGAAAGATGTGTGTAATGTGTATGCCAGGTCTGGTGGCTCAGTGGACGAAGGCATCCGCTGCAGGGGCATGAGTTCAACTTCATGGTCATAGTTTTTTTTGTTGCTCTAGATCCACCCCCCTCCCCTATGGGGTTCTTTGTTTATTTAAGCTCTATGTCGTGTTATATTTAAAAAATATATATTTAATACTTGTGCTCAATCATGTCAGGAGTAGGACGGTAAGATGGTGATGATGTTGCACCCCCCCCTGGAAACATTTCATAGTATTTTTGTAGTTCATCCAGTGACCGTCTACTCTCTGTAGATACACATCATATGCTATCTAAGAGTCAGATAGTACCATGATCCAGCTTACCTGTACCCGCCACCACCACTGTCTGCTTCCTCACAGTCTGTTCTTGGGCCATTTGCGCCGCATCCTCCCCAGAATCGTCCTCGGACTCGGAGTCGATCACCACCACCACATCCGAGCTGGCCCCGCCACCAGATGTTCCACCTACAAAGTAGATTTAAGAATGTTAGATTACACCACTCACTAGTATTTGGTCTAGGAATGAAGAAATGTGAAAACAACAGAAAAAGTAATTGACTGTCTACTCTAGTCTAAAGTAAAAATGTCCCTCCTTCCAGGGAAGGCTGTTGTCTTGCTGCACTTTTTTGTCACAATTGATGAATGCTTGCTTAATTTTAACACACACCATTTTTCTCTGAACAGACAGAAGCTGGACTTCTAAGGACAAGAGCAACATCAACTTCAAACCAGGTGAAAGCTCGGCTCGACCACAAGAAATGTGTTCCATTACTCATCAACTCAGCACCAAGCACTTTTCCATTTCCAGCTAACTTTATCTTAATATATGTGTTTACTTTTACTTTTAATAAAGCTTTTAAACTTGAATAGACTCTGTGGTTTTTGGTCCTCCAGACTAGAGTGACTGAGCGAAAAGTTTTGCAATTTTTGCAAGGATGAGTCCGTGCCGGTGACACTACCAGGTTTATACAGTGTGCCAAACACGCCACTCTGAAATATTATTACTCTGGTCTTTGGTGTCCATAGTTCGGTTTGTGGAGAATTGTCCCTGCAACAGTAGTATTATGGATTTTGCTCCTATCTAAACACTATTTCGAAAAAATTAAATTAGGAACGCTTGGACAACAATAGGTCCTCTATATTTAAATGAAAACTTACTGGGGCCAGCAAAGGAGCACTCGCCGCCCTGGCCTGCATCCTCCTCCTTTGGAGCCACAGCATCCTCCTTTTGCGTCCGCTTGCCCCTGACGTACAACATAAAAGAAAGAACAGAAAACATTGATGATTGCTGCTTGTCGATGTCCTTGTCAACCAAATCAAACATTTAGAAAGAACAAGAACCAACTATTTCAGCCAAAAAGAGGGCTACAAAGGAAGGACTGCACCTGAGCCTCTACTCTAGGGGCAGATTTACAAGCCCCTTGCAGCTCTTTTGCTCCGTTCTTGCGTCACTTTTGTGACGCAGCGCCACAACAAGAGAGGCGCCATGGTGTGGCGTATATTAACAACGTGACGCATATGGGAGATGCATCCCATTCTAAAGCCCTGCGCCATAAGGGAGCGTTCCAGCGCAAGGGAGGGCGTTCTTGCGCAGGAATGCATGCTAAAAGTGGCTATGGGGAATATATAAAATTTCAATCAGTCATTTAGGACAATGATGCGTCACTGAAACCCTGCGCCTGCATGAAGCAGATGTACGGCTTGACGCAGCATTGCTGGAGCTGCGCCATCGTTGCAACGCAACTCCATCAATGAGACGCCTTTACGGCACCAATGCGTAACGCTTCGGTGACGTTTAGGGACCATGGTGTGCCGCATTGTAAATACGGCGCACCATGGGTGGTGCTGGCATGCCGCACACTTTGCAAGGATGCGCAGGTAATTGCTAATCTGACACTTAGGGGCATACTTACGAGTTCTGGGCTGCACACCTCCAGAGGTGCACCAGAACAAATGCGTAACGCAAAACTAACCTTGCGTCACGGCAGATGCGCCGCAATTACAATGCGGCAAACCCTGGCACAAGGGTAGGCAGATGCGTGACGCATCTCGTGACGAAAGAGGGGCGCATCTCTAGAGTCGCGTCGCAGGCGCGATGCAACTCTAGCAATGCTCAGGGCTGCCCAATACTCAACATACCGCATCAGTCCTTACGCCTGCTTCAAGCAAGCAGGCATAAAGAATTGACGTAGCAGCGTCGCGGAAGTGCCTGCGTTAAATCTTGTAGATTTCACGCAGGCACTTTTGCGAGGCGCACAGCTGCCTGACCGCCATCTCCCCCCCCCCCTGCGTGGGAACGCACCCACTGTGGCGCAGGCCCAGGCCTTAACGTGGCGCATCTCCCTAGATGCATCACGTTGTACATGACTCGCAGGGATGCGCCACGTTTACGTCGCTGTGCGTCAGGTAAGGCAGCGTAAACGTGGCGCAAGGGGCTTGTAAATCTGCCCCTTTGTGTCTAGCATTACGCAGTTCTGTAAAGTACACTCATACATTACTCAGCCCAATTAAATGAACACAAAATAGAAAACAAATAAGCAGTGGCACCGCCACAGAGAAGGAGAGCAGTGCACCTGAAATGCACAGAAGATTTTGAAATATTAATTTACCTCTCCTATCAATGTAATCGGCAGCATTATTGCTCTTTGTAAAAAAGTTAAAACAAACATTTGCAATATAACACACAGAGCAGGAGAAAAAACAGAGTAGTGAGTGATGAAAAAATTGCTACTACTACTCACCAAGCCCGGGGACCTCCACTCCCAGCAGGTCGAGCAGGTCGCGCTCCCGGTCCAGGATATCGGTCCAGCGGTGGGTCACCTGGTTGTAGGTGCGCTGGACCCCCGAGATGTGAAACAGGGCCCGGCACACCTGCTCCCACCGCTTCCGTCGCTCCTGGCGGTTGGTGTAGCCACCAGCGATCCTGCCGCCTGCCGCGATGGTCTTGGGGAGGCGGCGCTGTACATAGAAAACGAGTGCGCCCACCTCCTCAGGGCTGAAGATCTCCCTGGGCACCACCATTTCCGCCCTCAAACGGCCACACGGGAACCGGGCACGAGCTGCGGGGCCCGTCTTGGGCAGCTTCACAGCTGGCTTCACCATGGTCTGGGCAGGTGTTAGCAAGCAACAAGGAGACAAAATGAAAAAGAATAAGACTAGGGAAGAAGAAAATAAAAGTTTAAAAAAGTAGTTGAAAAGTAAACAAAAGTAGCCTGAAACACAAAAATATAGACCTAGAAAACTAGAGGGATAGAAAAAAAGTTAAATAGATCAAAAAAATATGAAAACAAGCAAAGTATGGCAGAGATATAGAGAGGATAGAAACACCATGCCCAGACACATAGGAATGAATAAAAAACAAGATGGCGTCCCGATCACGTGCGCGTAAGTAAGTTTGCACGCGATTTCTCTCGCGAACTCATGCGAACTTGCATTCGCAATGCGCTCATTCCGCGAGATTACACATAGCGGGCGGAAACGGAAATACGTCACGTAAACAAAATGGTGGCTCCCATACTCAACCTTGGGGTAACTCGCACGAGTTCGCGGCTTCCACGGTCGATTTCGCACGACGCCGCGCCTCGCGAATAGCGTGAAATTACCGAAAAACGAGTTTTGCAAAAGCAAAACCAACGAGCAGGTGCAAAGGTTCGAGCTCATCATTTGTAACCATTTCCCTGTAGTGCTTCCTGAAGGGGCCCTCCAGAATCCGGTTGCCTACTTGCAACTATTGTGTGACCCTGCTTTGACAGTCACAGAATAGTTAGAAGTATGCCATTGCATCCTGTTAAAAAAAATTTACATTGCAACAAAAAGGAAAGGGAGCAGACAAGCAGGTGCCAGCCTTCTTTAATGTCAGTTGGGGCAGGGCAGGTGTTGTTGTTTGCAAAACTTAAAGCACTTACCAGGTGTGCTTTGCCACAATAATGTACACTCACTGGTCAACCAGAGGGTGCTGTGATGACACCGAGGGTGGCATGGGTGTGCCAGCCAGAGGGTGGCATGGGTGAACCAGAGTGCCAGTGTTGACAGAGGATGGCAGTGCTTTGCTTTTCCCCAATAATGTACACTGGTGAACCAGAGGGTGCTGTGATGACACAGAGGGTGACATGGGTGAGCCAGAAGGTGGCATGGGTGAACAAAGAGAGTGCCAGTGGTGACAGAGGGTGGCAGTGATGAAGAAAGCCTTGCAAACAGGCTGGGCACGTAGAAACAAGTTCGCAAAACTGGCGACCCGACAAGTAAGTTCGCAATTTGCGAAATTGTACAAAACCCTCGTGAACTTGCAGAAACCCGTGCGAACACACATCCCCAAAAAAATCCGCAAAATCAGCGAGAATTCGCGGATTTTGCGGATTTTCGCAATCCGCAAATTCGCAAATCCGCAAATTCGTGGATTGCAAATCCGCAAAATCCGCCCATGCTTAGATATAACACAGACTCAGATAACTCCGACACAGGTTCGGACAACTCAAATAGCGGTGGTAATTACACCCGCAACAAAACCAGATGCCCTAGAGGAGGACGTTTCAGGAACAGAGGTGGATATAACCCCAACTGGCCAGGATATTATGGACCGACATCTTATGGGGCCCCCCCACCCCCTGCCTCATTTTTTCTACGGACCCCTTGTATTTCAACAACAATACCCGCACCAACCCAATAATTTCTGGGACACAGCGCAAGCACAAGCACAACAGACACAGTCTTTTTTAGCAAGAGGCAGAGGACCACAGAGGGGCAAAACATGAAGAGAACAAGAAGTCCAGTGGGCTCAATCGCTGGAAACATCCAGGAGCCACACCAGGAGCATGGGCCCAGTCGATCAGCCGACAACAAGCAAACCACCAGCCTAGTGGTTAATCTTTCTGATTTCCAGATTACTGACATACAAAGAAAAGTTCTGGAGAAGGGGTTGGTCTTTGTTCCCACCCCTAACATGGACAAATTCCTCCTAGCTCGTGAGTTAAACAAGTTTATAAGAAAAATTAAGTTGCAAGTCTTCTTCAAAGACAAACCTATAACCAACCTGCCTACAAATGACACGGGTTTACACAAAAAGTCAACCTTTACCCCACCAAGTACAAACCTTCCGGTGGAGGTCCTAGCGTTTGAAAAAGCGGTAATGAAAGACATTGGGGAAATAGATCCTAGAACTAGCAAAGTCTTCCACAACCTCAGTAGAATTGAAAGTGAAGCACTAAAGAACCTTGCAACAATCAAGGAGGTAACAGTAAAACCAGCGGACAAAGGTGGTGCCATAGTGTTACAAAACACAACTACCTACAGGGAAGTGTGCTTAAATCTCCTGGCTGACCCAAGAAACTTCGTTAAAATCTCCGAAGACCCTACCAACCGTCTTAGAAAAGAGATGACATACCTAGTAGAGGAGTCGACTGCTAACAATTGGCTAACAAAGAAAGAAGCAGATTTTCTGGAAAACAAAAACCCAATCCCTCCCTACTTCTACACAATACCAAAAATTCATAAATCCATAACCCATCCTCCGGGCAGACCTATAGTATCAGGCATAGGATCAATACTCGAGCCCCTATCAAAGTTTGCCGATGCCTTTCTAAGACCACTGATCCAAACCACCGATACCTATCTACAGGATACCAAATCAGTTCTCACATTACTCCAAGACTTACCATTTGACCCCACAAAAAATATCCTTATAGGATTGGATGTGGAGAGTCTGTACACAAGTCTACCTCATACCGAGACATTACAGATTTTGGAGGACGTTCTGTTTGAACAAACATGGAGATACCAGACACCACGGCACGTCATCCTTGAGTGCTGCCGCCTCGCCCTCACGGAAAACTTTCCGTTTTGAGGAAACCCTATTCCGTCAGACCCATGGTACCAGCATGGGAAGCACTTTCGCGCCGAGCCTGGCGGGTTTGTATGTTCACCAACTGGAAAAACAAAAGATCCTGAATGACAACAACCCACATAGACAACATGTGAGTTTGTGGAAAAGGTACATCGACGATGTCCTACTTATTTGGGAAGGCACAGAGACGGAGGCACTAGAATTTCTAGTATGGCTTAACCAGCAGGATCCTTTCCGTAAATTCACACATACTATGAGCAGGTCACACTTAGTGTTCTTAGATTTGAACATCATCGCAACTGGCGATTCCCTAAGTACCACAACCCATTTTAAACCCACTGCAAGGAATTGCCTCTTAATCTTCGACAGTTTCCACCCGAGACAACTAAAAGAGAACCTACCATTCGGACAGCTCGAAACTAGTTGGCTTTCTACAAGGGTCCTGATCTCATAATCGGACCAGCTCACCTAGAGAACCACCCCACTTTTAATATATCTACTAGGAGCGCGAATAAAGTCTTTCCCGCCCACTAGTAGGATATTTTTAATTCACACCACTCCACCCACTTCCCTTTTCACATGACACCACACATAGTCCTCAATTAAAAAAAGTGTTCCTACGTAGTGGCGCAAGTCGTAGCACGCCTCAACCCGCAGCGGGTTGGGAAGCCCCTATGATGAAGCATGTCACCGTGAGGAAACTCCGGTGAGTGAGGGGACTAAAGAAAAAGGATATTTCTCCCCTTTTTCTTTTTCCTTTGTGTGAGCCACATCCAATGCTGAAAGTGACTCTTCTTGAGAGCTAGGTTTTTTTGATCTGATATTTCGGATTGTTTTTTGACTTATAATTTTCAGGCTTAGCCATGTAATTTAATGGAAGGTGGATTCCATGGCTAAGTCCACCATGGGCTATCAACAAGGATATCCCTATCCTTGTAGTTTTATTGCTGCATTACCAGTGACAACCTCCGAAAATGCCGCTATCGCTGGATTTTTTATCGCCTAGGCGGTTAGCGTTGTTAATAACGCGATAACCAGGCGATATTATCCAGCGATATCAGCCGTTAACAAAATTAGCGCTAAGCGCCCTTAGCGTTAATTTTCCCTGTTCCTTGTTAATATGCCCCTAAGTGGCTTAGCATCGCCTACTAAATATGGGAAATGGAGCTATGCCATTAGAGCATCAATAACGTGACATTCTAGTGGCGATAGGGGCTTGTACATATGCCTCAAGGATTCTTGCACAGTGGTGTTGGTACTCCTGATTCACCAAATTGTTTTGATGAAGCAAAGCTTCGCATATTTTGCGACTTGCCGAATTCATGAACCTCGTTTATGTGTAACAAGGTAATAATTTGTACGTCTTACTAACGTTCATTTTAAGTTTTCATGAAGCTTGCCTATGTGTTCCTAAAACGAATAATTCGAGTCTCTTAATATGGCCGCTGCATTGAAATAAGTATCTGCGCATGCGTCAGTCACACTCACGTGTCCTGATGTGTTCGCGGGTTTGGAGGGAAATAGTCGCGCATGCGTAATGCATAGCTTTGCCAATACGTGGTACTGCTCGTACCACTGCTCTTGTGTACGTATACATGTAGCTAACATTTAGACTGCATAAGTATATTTTATAGTGATAAGTTGAAAGTACAAACCCTGTGGTGTGTTTTCATAATGTTATTTCTATGTATTAATTTGTTCTCGCTTACTTTTCATGTACCGCGGGAAATGGGGGTCTGGCTGAGCCAAATGCCATCTTGGAGGGCCTTTCTGCGCATGCTCCTCTGTCTGGGGAACTGACAACCTTGGCTGGTGGAACTTGGCCAGCTGGCAGGGATGGGCAAGATGCTCCTGAGAACTGACCTGCAAACCCAGCAGAACGGAGTCATGTGTCCCTATTCAGCAACAATGTAAAATTATCATTGTATTTCCCTGCAGTTTCTCATGGGAACCCCAATCTTGCTAGGCGGTACCCAGAGATGTAAATTAGGCATCCAAATAAAATGTTTTGATTGGTGTGTTACCCAAATCCTACCTTAGGACCAATCCAAATCGAGGGATTCTGACACTTTGCAACATTGGGGGGTGGTACACCGTCCCTAAACTGTATATCTACCCTGGGTTCACCTAGGGAATTGTCCGACTTGTCTGGTTTAGCTGACCTGTCACTGACCCATCGTACTCAATAGGTGACTGAAGACACAGAGCGCTGCGGAGCACTCTGTCCGAAATTGACCATAGACTAAGGTTCTACTGAACCTTAAAGTGCTGGCGAAGCACTTTGCTGGGAGTTCGCTGACCCAATCGGGGTCTTGATCGATAGCTGCAGAGAGGGTGGAGCGCAGGCGTTGCTTCCAAACTGCGGGTGCGGTCCTGTCCTGAGCGGTCCTGTCCTGAGGGTTTGCTGTCTTGTCCTGAGGTCCTGTCCTGATTCCTAATCTGAGGGTATCCTGTCCTGTCCTGGGTGTCCATTCTGCACCTGCTGTCCTTTGAAGGGTATCCTTCCTTGAGGGTTTCCTGTTCTTAACTGACCCGTGGCCAGGGTTTGGCTTCCACACCAGTCTAGGTAAATACTGCTCTAAAGTTCTTTAAACTTGCACCTTTCTATTTTCCTGTCTTTTGCTTCAATAAAGAGACACCTTGCACATGTTGATTTTTCCATGCTTTTGCCGCAACTATTGAAACGTAAAATCATTTGCATATTTTCATAACGTGTTCCCATGTTACCCTACCTTTTAGAAATCATATTTTGCATTGCAGTTTGTCATTTTCTGATATGGTCTAGAACGGCCTTACTTAAACTGTCTAAAGGATTTTTGCCTTAAATATATAGCGTTTCCTGTTTGCATCTCATATTAGTATTTCCATGATTACCCTGACTTTATTTCTCTATAGTTATGTACTTTTCGTTATCCTGATTATTGATTGCCTTATTCTTGTAAACTTGATGCTCAACGAAAACGAACTTTAGATAAAGCTTTTACAACTTCCAGTTGTCCGTGGTCATTTTACAACAGTATTGAATGTCATTTGAATTTGTATTTTGCTGCCTTTCCTTTTACAGCTAGCTCCCTGATGCGTTGTGGTCATAGGTACCCGTGTCGGTAGATGGTAAGTCGGGTACACTGAGTAATAACAGTAGGGAATTCACACAAATTGGTAGCAGCCCGTGGAGTCACCCTGTCAATGAATAGTGTGAATTGAAAGTATATGGGCCCGAAGCCGGAAACGGCAAAATTATTGGCTGGGTGACCTCGCGCGCTCTATCAGTTTTTCCGGTAGCGCAGAGGATGGTTAGGGACTAGTTGAAGGCTAGGCAGGATTAGTTAGGCTAGCTAAGTCGGTAGCTGCTAGTACATTAATGCTGCTATAAGAGCAGCTGTTCAGAGAGAGCTGATCATTCTCTTGTAGATACGCTGTTTTTGAATTCATGAATTATTTTATCATTGTTATTCTTGTTCTTATATTATTATATGTACTAATCCATGCATTTGTAAACCGTCTCGTTTTATGTTGTCCGAACTCCCCGGGGAATTGAAAGGGCAAGTGGTGAATAGAATCCATTGCCCTGAGGTCGCAGGCTCAAGGAAAGTTAGGTGCAGGTTAGGATAACCGAGAAGCACTAACTAGGGTTTTTTCTGAATACGTGTGTGAATAAATGTCAGTAACGAGGTTCATTGGCAAAATTCCCATAGTGGCGTAACCTAGTAAGGGTCACATCGGAAGAGTAGCAGGTTCATCGGAGCTTGAGTGAAAGCAGAGGGGTCCGCTGGGAACCCTTAGACTCGGATATATCCCGGAGAAGTGGATGAGTTTAGGGGAATAACAGGTTCACCGATGCTAGAGTGAAGGGTAGGCGGAAGAGATCTACCCGCAGCGCGTGAAAAGTAAATGGAAGTAGTTTACTTGCAGTAAAACAACGCTATCCTGTCTAGACACTTGAGCACTGTGGCGAATGTGTATTCGTTGTTAAATAACCAAGCACTAAGCACTTTAGAAAGAAAGAAAGTTTCCATTACCTTGTGAAGGGAGGGAGTCAGCCGCGAAGCGTTTCTGACGTCACTCCGTGCCGCGCTGGGATTGGTAGAAGCAGCGGGCGGGTAGTGGGGCTGGAATTGTAAAGGAGGGGTGAAGCGCCAGAGCGTGAGGACAGTCTCACGAAGGGGCCGCGCACCCATTGGTCGAAACTATTTGAACGCGTGCACCTCATTGGTCGCACGGAATTGCAAGACGCGTTCTGATTGGAGGTGACTTTGTAAACAGAGTTAAGCGTAGAAATCGTATGTGGCACTCGTATTGTCCAGAGACTAGACCCGATCCAAGAAACCAGGGGTTTGAGAGAGATCAGTGGAAAGCCAATAGATACGATATTATGTACGGAACTAAGAGAAAAATGTCTCTTGTAAATAGGGTAAAGAATTATTTCAAAACGGACAAACCGATTAAGTCCAGAGAGGGCGTTATTGTCCCGCCACCGAATACTCCCGCCTCGTTCATGATGTTTGACCGGGGGTACAACACCTGTGTGTGGTTGGAAAATTGGGTAAAGTACACAAAAGATGACGGAATATTGGCTTTTCCGTTAGACGGTACTTTCAATGGCAGGATTGGAGTTCTGGACTTTTTGGTTCCGTCCAGAGGTGTCAGGGATAACACCCGAAGACCCCGGAGTTCTACCTGTCTCGGTGCACAAATAAACAGAAACACGGGCTTCTCGATGGTGGCGTCAAAGACCAAAGGTTTATTACTGCAGGGACACAGAAGTCACAGAAACTACACATGGGCAGTGTCTAGGAGCCTGTTCGAATTGTACAACGAGGGTTGCTCCTTATATATTGAATATTGGGCTTCAGGCAAAATTCTTTACATGTTAGCACGTTCCAAAACCTTTGTATCTTAAACAATAAATATTTGGCGTTGCACAGGAATCGTCAGCAATATCTGATGTCAAAACATTACGAACGAGGGGTTCCCACTATTCCATCATAATCCCATGTCAACTTTTCATTCAAGACCCGGACCGCCTCATTGTAAATTTCGTTACCTCCCCCTAATAAAGGCCCAGAAGGAAAGGAGCGGAGCCAGGTGCAGAAGATAGAAACGTAGGATAAGAGATGTTTGTGGGTCGTAAATGGGCAAGGCTACCAGATTCGGCTGCCTAATCATGATCAGGCCAACGAACACGAGAACCAGTATAGCAGGACTGGCCTCAGGCAGTGGAGGCAACTTCTGTCGAGTCATGCGGCCATGGCGTGTTCTGTTCTAAGGTGCACGTGTCGCTAGCAAGGTGAATCTCCGGCTAAAGCCTACGTGTCCTTAGGTGCTAGAGGTCACTGCGTGTCCATTGTCTACGTGAGGGCAAGAAACACAAAATGGCTTCCGTGATCTAAGATGGATGCCATGGGTAGATCAGAAATGTGTTCATAACAGGAGTGCTCTTGCTCGTAGCATAGCGAAAACACCAGGATATGCTAAATGGATCATTTGCGGTTCACTGATACCAAAATTATGTATTTACGACAATGTTGAAAACACGGGTTCAAATTGTCACGGAACCTCAGACCCTCCTTTTGCCCTTACGTAGGCAATTACTCTATGTCCGAGTCTATCTCTATGCTCATCAGGTCAGTGACATGTTGTTGCATCATCATTCTTTCTCGCGCCTTTTCTCCAAACGCAGGTGGTTTTTTGAAACATGTTGCAGCACAAAGACTACACAAAGCGGGACCACACTGGATAATCAGGCAGCATGAGAACAGAAATACTAGGATGACACCAATGACCATCAGAACCTTCCATCCCCACGCTGATACCAGAGTCCAAAACCACTCCATGAAGGACCAGTTTCCCTTGTCTACGTGTATAGAGTCGGAAATCTTGTGTAGCTTAGAGATCGCTTCATAGACGGTTGGAGCATTATTGGGAATAAAAACACAGCAGCTCGATTGGATCATTCTGCATACCCCACCTCGATCTGCAAGTATTACGTCTAGAACCATACGGTTCTGCAACGTCATGAGACGATCCGCCTGAAGCTCAGCTGTCAAGTTACTAAGGGCACCAGCAGTTTCTGTAATAGTAGATTCAACTACCCGTGTTAGCTGACGTATATTTCTACTATTGGCCATAGGCCCCCAAAACGGAAGGAAACCTTTGAAGAAGTCTCCAGCTTCCTGACCAGCGGTATCTTCCTTGCTGAAGACACCTCTTGCTACTCTGGTCTTGTGATAATCTGAGGAAGCAGTGTATGTCGGAGGCAACAATCGAGCAATATAACACGAACCTGAGAAGTCAGCAGGCAGCCATGTATACGCTCTGTCTTGACAGATGAAGTAAGTACCCCTAGCAGTAAGGAAGGCAGGGGAAGAGTTAGACGGAAACACGTAAGTCTCAACGCACTCACTCCTCCCTAGCTGAGCTCTCGGATTTCTCCCATTTCCTTGCAAACAGACCTGACCTCGGTGAGGCACGACCCAGACTGGAGTGGAGCTTTTACGCTTGCTTTCTCCCAAACTAAGGCGATACTCTGTAGAGTTCCAACTCAAATATACCCGTAATTCATCTCTAGGGTAAGATAGAGTATTATTGACGTCTTTAATCATGTCAATAATTCCCTGGACTAAAGCTTTGTTGGCTGAGTTGTATTTAGTGGAACGTGGTGGACGCGGAGGATAGGTCTCAAGGGCATAGGCAAAAATGGTCTGAAAGGCCTGAAATGATCCATTATAGCTAAAAGGCAAGACTAGATAGGGAATGCCTTTATCCATAGTGTGGGGTATCAAGCCACACACCCAGCAGTCTGTAGTATTAACTACCAGTTGGTGTTGATGCAAGAGCTGTACAAATGTATTGTTAATAAATTCTGAGCGTCGAGCTTGTTCGTGTTCAGGAAACGAGTGAAAAGAATGCATAAAAGAAACAGTAGAAGTAGCAGGATCAAGGGGAGGTACTGTAGTTACCGGCATAAAAATCAAATGCACACCAAAGACGATTCCACCCACTAACGTTATTAAAACAATTAAAAACGTAACTGCACATTGCATTAGAAAGCATTTGCTGTGAAGTATTCTGTACAGTCTATTTCTGCGAACATAAATTACATTCTGTCGTTGCAGCTCAGGAAGCTCCATCTTCTACAATCCGCTCGCGACCACTGATGATGTGTACGTAGATGAAAATGCCTCTATCAGCCCTGGGAGTTCCCAGAACTAACAGAAAGATCGACCTTGTGTCTGACCCCCGCAGATTCAACTAGGCACACAGCCACGACCCTACGGCTACCCAGACGGCAAGGCAATTTTTAAAACAACAAAACAATAGCAAACTTCCTGGCTGGAGGCAATGCATCAAAAAATTCAAATGTGAAAGTAGGCAGTTTCCTGCTTTATTTGTCCATATTGCGAGATCGTAAATTGTATCTCAGTTTTGCAGGAGCTGTCTGATCTGGAAACAATGTATTTTCAGCCGACGTTGCAATGTTCACGTTCGCAGATGGCAAATGTTCTTTTGATGCAGATGGCAAATGTTCAGGGTTCAAAAGAGCAGTTTCAGGAGGAGAGCCAGAGTTTGATGTATCTGTGATCAGTTCTGCATCGCTGAAAGGGATGAAACTGGGTATTTGTTCTGCTTCAGAGGCACCGATTCCTTTCTTCACCCAGTTGTCGTAAGGAAGTGGCAGGGGCACACGTTTGACGTGTGTCGTGTGTATCCAATTCTTCCGTCCGGCCACACGAATAGCAGTTCTCGTTGTCAATAACACCTGGAAGGGGCCAATGAATCTGGGCTGAAGATTTTTCGTTCTTGCAAAATTTCTAATGACGACTTGATCCCCAGGTTTCAGCTGATGACCTGGACTCTCCGGTGGCTTTGGCAATGCATCGAAAACCTGTTGGTGAATAAGGCTCAATTTAGCAGTCAAGTCGAAAAGGTAATCAATTAACATTGGATATTCCAGCTGTCTAAATTCTTTTGGCCTAGGCACCCCCCAAACATTGGCGGGACGACCAAAAAGTATTTCGTATGGACTAAGCCCTACTCTAGAATGTATAGTTGCTCTCGTTGATAACAAAGCCAAGGGTAGTGCATCTGGCCAGGACAAACCTGTGGATGCCTGTATTTTAGCGAGTTTCAGCTTGAGGGTGCCATTGTAACCCTCAACTAAACCAGCAGACTGGGGATGGTTCGCACTGTGGAACTTTTGTTTAATCCCTAAACCGGCACACACACTCTGCATAACTTTCCCTACGAACTCACTTCCGTTATCTGACCATACAATCCGTGGCATGCCATACCTAGGGAAGTATTCCTTGAGAAGAATTTTGGCAGTGGACAAAGCAGTATTGTCCTTCAGTGGATATGCTTTGATCCATCTGGAGAAAGCACAAACTACCACTAGGACGTACTTTAGATTGTTGCAACGATCCATGTGAATGAAGTCTAACTGAATCACTTCAAAGGGGCAAGAAGGAGGAGCGAAGTGACCTGCAGGTGTGTGGATTCCCTTGCCGGGATTATGCATCAGGCATACCATACAATTTCTCACCACTCTCTCTGCACACTTACTAATCCCATCATTCTTCCAGACTGAAGCCAACATCTTACAAATCCCTTTAGAACTGATATGCGCTGCTCCATGTGCCATCGTTACTACTGCAAGCACATACGCATCAGGCAACATCCAACGCTGCTGTTCCGACAAGTCAATCCAACACCCATTCGAGTCCAATTTACCCGTGCTCTCTTTCCATGCAAGCTTTTCCTCCTCAGTCGCCTCTTTCTGAATTTCTTTCACGCTTTCCACTGTGTCCTCACACATTCCAGACTCAGAAATCCATCTTGCAGACGTTGCAAGTGCAACATACATTCTACTCATCATATTTCTAGCTGTCTGTTTAGCAGTCTCGTCAGCAAAAGCATTCCCACGACCAACATCATCCGTGATTGCTTTATGAGCGCTGCACTTCACAACCGCAACTTCAGTCGGCAAGGTTAGAGATTCCAACAAGTCATTAACTAGCTGACCATGTTGGATCTTAGTCCCATGGGACGTAATGAAACCTCTCTCTTTCCACAAACGGCCAAAACTATGGGCCACGCCGAACGCGTACTGACTATCTGTGAACACATTCACTCTCTTTTCCTTAGCTAAAACACACGCTCTCGTTAGCGCAATTAATTCCGCAGCTTGGGCAGAATTCTGACTCACTCTTGCAGTCTCCACAATCGTACTCAAAGTCGTTACTGCATAGGCAGCAGTTACATCACCATTCTCCAATTTAAAACAAGACCCATCAACATACAACGTGCCATCCGGATCTGACAACGGAGTGTCTTTAAGATCAATTCGTCCTTTTGTCTCTTCCTCGGTTCTAAAGCAACAGTCATGTGGTTCGGAATCACTCGACTCTTGACTAGTCGGCAACAATGTTGCTGGATTCAATACATTGCATCTTTTGATCTGAATATGACTCGCTAGCAGTGTCAGCTCATAGCCAGATAATCTAGCACTGGTAAGGTGTTGTGTCTTAGTTCGGTTCATGAGTGTGTCCACAGCATGAGGAACCATAACCACTAGCATGTTGTTCATGACCAAACCAGCAGATTGTCGAATGGAAGCCGCAGCTGCCGCTGTAGCTCTCAAACAACTAGGCAACGCTCTAGCTACCGGATCTAATATTGATGAAAAATACGCACAAGGGCGTTGTTTATCACCAAATTTCTGTGTCAGAACACTCAACGCGCAACCTTCTCTCTCGTGAACATAGAGCGTAAATGGCTTACTGTAGTCAGGAGTACCCAACACAGGAGCTGAACACAGTGCATTTCGTAACTCAGAAAAACTCTCCTGACATTCAGCAGACCATGGCACTGGACTCGGAACATTTTTCCCAGTCAAAGCTACCAACGGTTTTGCCAAAAGAGAAAAATTTGGGATCCACTGCCTACAGTATGAGGTAATACCTAAAAAGGCACGTACTTCTCTCTGTGTGCTAGGAACATTCATCTGTGTAATTGCTTTTATTCTCTCTGGGGTCAACTTCCTTCCCTCCTTTGACAAGAGATGACCTAGGTAGGTCACTTCTTGGCAACAATATTGCATTTTCGAAGGTGACACCCTGTGATTCAAATTAGACAAATGATGCAATAACGAAATTGTAGCTGTTTTGCAAGTTTCCTTGTCATCGGCAGCTACTAGCAGATCATCTACATACTGCACTAAAGCAGAACCAGGAGGAAGTACCAAGGAATCTAACTGACTTTTTAATGCCTGACTGTAAATGGACGGACTCTCACAATACCTTTGTGGAGCACGTTTAAACCTGAAGCTTCGACCTCCTAAAGAGAAGCCGAAAATATCCCTGCTTTCCTCGGCTATCGGAATGCTGAAAAAGGCATTCTTCAAGTCGATAACTGAAAACCATGTGGCTGTAGCAGGAATCAACGTTAACAATGCAGTTATGTCTGGGACTACAGGGAACTGTGGAATCACAATCTTGTTAACCTCCCTAAGATCTATGACAAACCTATATACTGGAGGCTTTGAAGGATCTGTACGTTTCAGAATTGGCAAGACAGGACTGTTACAGACATTCCCTCTAGTTTCTTCTACTACACCTTTCTCGATCAAATCTTGCACAATTAATAAAAGTGCGCGTTCACCTTCACTAGAGATTCTGTATTGTGGAATTCGTGGAAATTTTACATTCGCTTTCAAAGTAACTACATATGGTGGGATTTCTAAAAGACCTACATCATTAGGACCAGTCGCCCAAAGAGTATCAGGGAGAGAACGCAGCTCTGGTGGGAGCGCATCCATCGACAAGTACATTGGAGAGGTGATTCTTTTACCCAACGTAAGCTGTACTCCTTCCGGAGAACAGTACAATGTCGCATATAGGCGTTTTAACAAGTCTAAACCAAGCAGATTTTCATTACAACCTGTCGTCAAAATCAAGGGAGCTTTCAATTGACGGGGTCGACAGAAATAGACAAAGGGCCAGATACGGGGTTGTAAACAGGGGCGCCTGAAAAACCTACTGAAACATTTGTTAAGCCAGACAAAGGTGCGCCAGGGAGTTTCTCATGTATGATAGAACTTTTTGCTGCACCAGTATCCAACAGAAACGGTTCGACTACACCTGATGCTGCTACTGTGACATAAGGCCCACTCTGATCTACTGGAACTGATACTACTCCCTCTCTTTGTCCTTGGCTGTCCTAGTACTCTTTTTGCTGAAACCCTTCATCAGTTTCACAATAGTCTTCAACATGATACTGCTGAGATCTATTTTGCTGAGCAGACTGACTATTTCGCTGATCAAAATGGTTAGAAGGGCGATCGTTCGTTTGTGGAGGCATAGCACCTCGTCCTCGACCCCTAGAATTTTGCATATAACCACCACGACCTCTCTGAGCTGCCGCAGCATTATTCTGCGCTAAGACTGGACACTCACTCTTATAATGGCCTTCCTTCTTACAGTATGCACACTGGTTCCACTGGTATTGCGGTCTCTGGGAACCATAATCTGTCCTTTGATATGAACCTTGCTGCGTGTTAGTCTGATTCGTGCGAGACGGATATGCTTGCTGTAAAAGGACTTTAGTTTTTAAATCTTTTGTCTTCTTCTCTGATTTTTCCTTCTCCTCTTTATCCCTATTTTCATAGTACTGGGCAGTCGCAAGTATTTGCGCAGTCGTAGAGACAGCCCACGCACTCTCGGAATCTTTCAATTTATTACTAAGTTCGGGCAACAAATTGTGTACAAATTTATCAACGAATAGTCTCTGTCCTCCTTCTGTGCTCATATCCTGACCACTATGATCCACAAAAGTCTCTTCGAACCTTGTGAAAAAGTCGGAAACACTTTCGTCCTTCTTTTGCCTGCATGCGGACAACTTGTCCCAGTTAACGCGCAATGCCGGCATCAGAGTCTTCATTAATTCAATTATTCTACCGGGTAAATTAGCAATTAGAGGTTCGGGTTTGGAACCACCTATTTGCTGACCATCCGCTGCAATTATAGCTGCCCAATCACCACCTAGGGCAACTGGATGATTCTCTTTACGAATTTTAGCCCAAATTGGTTGCGGAAATACATTCCCAAATAACATGTCAATGTCCGCTAGATTCAGCACACAAGCCTCAACTGTCTGTGCTAACTCCTTGTAATATCCGGCTGGATTTTTACGCGGATCAGCCAAGGCCTGCTTTACTGCTAATACTTCAGCTCGCTTCCACGGAATGTGTATCCACACTCTCTGGAATTGGGCCGGAGCGGCAACAATACCATTCGGTACATCAGCTTGCACAGCTTCGCGCCAAATTGGAGGAACCTCCCTCATTGGATATTGGCGATTCTGCTTCGTACTACGTTTTTCTAACTCCCTCGGTGAACGAAGGGATGGGTCATTCCTATAACTTAAAATCAGTTCCATCGCATCTTTTATATTTTGACCAATTATCATACCTGCAGCAAACTCTTTCTGAACATTAATTAATTCTTCTAGATTTGATTCAGAGTCATCCTCTTCCAATTCCTTACGTAAAAGGAAGCACATTTCATCGAACACATATCGTTGTGTCGGTTCTTTCCATTGCATAAATGTATCTAATACATCTCTAGTACTATA
Organism: Lissotriton helveticus; assembly: GCF_964261635.1. Lineage (NCBI taxonomy): Eukaryota > Metazoa > Chordata > Amphibia > Caudata > Salamandridae > Lissotriton > Lissotriton helveticus. The sequence continues at coordinate 655,607,322 of NC_136073.1, read as the reverse complement.
TCTTCCACTTTTTAAAATCCATCTAAGAGCTGTGGAATCTAATATTCCTTGTTCTTCAGTACTGGGAAGCTGACTACGTCTCTGCACAAAATCAGAGGTAGGAGTCTTAATCAGAGTTTTATAGAAGGGAGATAGAATATTAGAGACAGAATCAGTGATTCTCCGACGAACAGAAAGCGGAGTCATAACACTAGCAGACGCAGAGAATAAAGTAGCAGTTGGGACAGATAGAACAGGATCAGTAGGAGTAGCGGGCAAAGTAGCCTGTGAACTAGCAGGTGTAAGCGATACAGGTATAGGTAAAGAAGCCGGCAACCCTGGAAGAGGGGGTGCCGAAGAAACATTAATATTGACCACAGGAGGTACAGGAGCTTGATTCAGGGGAGCAGGAGCACCAGGTTGCCCAGCAACCGGTAATTGAACATTCGGTAAAGGTGGAGCCGTAGCACCCTGTGCATACGGTGGGGGTGACCGTAACAAGTAAGACAACAGAGGATCGTTTTCAGGGTCCTCTACTATCTTAGCTGTACTTGATGGCAAAGCAGGATAGCACTTGTCTATCGCTAAATTACGCTCTCTGTTGGCCACCTCCATTGCTTTCTCAGACTCGTTGAGTTGCAGCTGCTTAGCAGACTGTTCTAAAGTCAACTCTTGCTCTTTCTGTTCTTTCTTCAACTTTTTAATTTCTCTCTGTTTAGATTCTTTTCGCCAATAACGAAGAGAATCAAACATTGCCGGCCGGGCTTTCTTCTTGAACAATTTCGTTTCTAAATTATCAAGAACTTGGGGTTCAAAACTACCATGCAGTGGCCAACTAAGGACACCGTCTTTCTGCGTATATCGGACCCATACCTCATTATAAGATATAGGACCCACTCCAAACTTACAATACAGATCATAAAGAGGAGTCCCAATCGGAGGAACCAGACATGAGTCCTCCAACCGGGAATCACTGTTGCAACCAAAGCACGACAACATACAATTTTTCCGACTTACCATTTTATAACCCGGAACACAGAACAAACAAACACACGAACAAAGGTGCGCACTCGGACCAAGAACTTAGGCCTACCAAAGCGAACAAATGTATCGATACCCAAACTAAACCAAATGATTATCGTGACTAGAACAACCAGTGATAATCTTACGAAACCAAACCAAACCAAGAACTGAAAAGGGATTTAATCCTAACAGGAACAACCCTTACGAAGTAACCAACTAGCAACCACTTGATACTTAACTGAGGCACTGAAGACGTCACCAAGGAGAAACCCGTCTCGTCTCGCCGTACTAAGGACTGCACCTCGGGTCCAAGACAGGGCGACGGTCAAGGCAACGGACCACTGCAGCCGTCTGAACGGGAACCCTCGTGGAAGAGAACGTCGGGCCACTTTTGCGATATGCCGGGATCGATGAAGTGGGGCGCCTCCCTCAGGAATCTTCACACGAAGCTTCTCGAACTCTTCAGGCTTTTGGACCAGTACCGAATGACGTCGCCCCACGTTGGGCGCCAATTGGAGTTCTGGACTTTTTGGTTCCGTCCAGAGGTGTCAGGGATAACACCCGAAGACCCCGGAGTTCTACCTGTCTCGGTGCACAAATAAACAGAAACACGGGCTTCTTGATGGTGGCGTCAAAGACCAAAGGTTTATTACTGCAGGGACACAGAAGTCACAGAAACTACACATGGGCAGTGTCTAGGAGCCTGTTCGAATTGTACAACGAGGGTTGCTCCTTATATATTGAATATTGGGCTTCAGGCAAAATTCTTTACATGTTAGCACGTTCCAAAACCTTTGTATCTTAAACAATAAATATTTGGCGTTGCACAGGAATCGTCAGCAATATCTGATGTCAAAACATTACGAACGAGGGGTTCCCACTATTCCATCATAATCCCATGTCAACTTTTCATTCAAGACCCGGACCGCCTCATTGTAAATTTCGTTACCTCCCCCTAATAAAGGCCCAGAAGGAAAGGAGCGGAGCCAGGTGCAGAAGATAGAAACGTAGGATAAGAGATGTTTGTGGGTCGTAAATGGGCAAGGCTACCAGATTCGGCTGCCTAATCATGATCAGGCCAACGAACACGAGAACCAGTATAGCAGGACTGGCCTCAGGCAGTGGAGGCAACTTCTGTCGAGTCATGCGGCCATGGCGTGTTCTGTTCTAAGGTGCACGTGTCGCTAGCAAGGTGAATCTCCGGCTAAAGCCTACGTGTCCTTAGGTGCTAGAGGTCACTGCGTGTCCATTGTCTACGTGAGGGCAAGAAACACAAAATGGCTTCCGTGATCTAAGATGGATGCCATGGGTAGATCAGAAATGTGTTCATAACAGGAGTGCTCTTGCTCGTAGCATAGCGAAAACACCAGGATATGCTAAATGGATCATTTGCGGTTCACTGATACCAAAATTATGTATTTACGACAATGTTGAAAACACGGGTTCAAATTGTCACGGAACCTCAGGATTTTATTTAATTTAAGAACCCGAATGAATGAATTGCATCCCAGACCAAGACCAAGACTAACGCAGTATGAGGCATTAGAGGAATGGGAGATTGAGGCTTTTGAAAGAGAGAAACCCCGGTTGGACAAAGGTCTGACCAAGTGGTACCCAAGGCTGAAACAAGAGACCAGGGATAAAAGGATGAAACAGTGGAGACAGAGCATGATTGTTGAGGGTCTGTTTCCCATGATGCCAGCGGGTAACCCTTCTGCGGGAGAGAAAAAGACAGAAAAGAGTAAGCACTGGGGAGCGCTTGGGGAGTCAGACGATGAATTATTAGATGACATTTTTACGCGAAGCCCGCCCCCTTATAACGAGGGAGCCCGACCTTCCAGTGTAGGAGAGAATCCCCAGCGTCCATCTATTAAGGAGGAGGACAGATCCCTAATTAGGGGGGGAGGTGGCCAGGTATTGCCCTATTTTGAAAATCCCGGACCCGCGGAGGTACGAAATATATATCCTAGTATGCCCGTGAGCCCGGAGGAAAAATATTCCCGTGAAAGAGCCTTCTTCCCCAGACCTCTTTATGAAAACGAAGAAAAGCCATTAAGATCAGGAATGCCCTTTTTGCAGCCTCCATATGGGGAGGAGCGCAGGTCATTTGGCACAGGAACTTTGTTCCCAAAACCAAATTATGGCGGGGGACCGAGTGAAACGCACCCTACTGCCCCGAGTTTTACCCCTCACCTGACCCCACAGATAATACCTGACCAAACCTTAGGAAGAGTACTAGATGAAAGGGAGCAAGAGGCCATAGCTAGACAGAGGACAGAAATAATTCAGAAGATCTCCCAGTTAAATGCCAGTCCTGAGGCTCTGACTATTCCGGTAACAATCGTGGTTCCGTTGTATGGGAATAATCAAGGAGGTCCAAACCCTCCAGTTATGAATCCTATCATGGCCCCGCCGAGGCAGGAGCCCCTACTGATAGACGATCAGTCCAGTGAGTGCGAGTCCGAAGTTGTGTTTTTGGACCTGCCAAATAAACAGAGTGGAAAGGGAGTGCAGAAGAGGCGTAATCCTTTCAATACGAAAGAAATTAAATTAGAATCAACGTCAGGTACTAGGAGTGTTTCCTTGGTAACTCCGGAAGAAATTGAAAATTGGAGTCGTGAATTAGAAAAACAGACTCTGCAAACGAAACCTTTAGACCTCTACAAGCTGAGGGTAGAAATAGAGGAATTAATGGCAGGAAATGTGGGATTAGACAGATTAAATACTTACTCTGAAGAAGAGTTGCTGTTTATGTGTAAAAGCCTTACCAGAAGTACCAGAGTGCTCCACGAGAAGCTGACAGACACCGCAGCTAGTATGGGGGTAGATATTTCAAGATCCAAGCCCTTACAAAAACCTTACAGAGCTGAATTCTCAGACAAGGATATAGAGAATTTGAATATGTCAGGGAAAAAGTTGCAGATTAAAGAGTTGCTTGCAATTTTGCAAAAATGGGGAGATGTGGAAAAATGGAGAAGCAGGTGGGCACGAAAGAAAGATGAGGCTCGATCCAGACAAGCGACCCCTGAGTTCCCCTTGAGGGAAGTAGACAAGCCCGAAACATTATGCCCCATGCGTGAAGTACCAGGTGGGAGGTATGTGCACGTTCCATGGTCCAGACAGGATATTGTGTCCTTTACTAACGATTTCCCGAAACTGCGCGAAAAGCCAGTTGACTGGTACCGGCAAGTGGAAAGGTTCGTAAAGGTGCAAAAATGCCTGTGGAAAGACCTGGATGGATTTTTCGACATTGTGGTCCCGGTAGATCTATGGACCGAGTGTAAAATTGCCATAGGCTGGCCTAGTGAGGAGTACCCGAGGGACTCTAGCACAGGGGAGCCGTCGATTGAAGTGATGAAAAAATACGAACAAGTAATGCTGCATTTGAAAAATAAGGTGCCAGCAAAGGAAACTGATTGGACCAGGATAGATAGAACAACGCAGGAGAGAGACGAGACAGTGCACTCCTTTTATGAAAGGCTGTTGCAGGTGTTTAAAACTTACAGTGGTATAGATAACATCGAGATGAAGGATATGACGCATTTCATTTACAGGTTTGTAAACGGTTTAAGGCCTGAAATTTGTCAATGGATAAAAGATAACAAAATTTGTTGGCACTCCAAAAAGATAGACGAGGTCCTGCGGTACGCAAAGTACTGCGAGGACGAGATGGCAGAAAAGAAAAAGGCTCTCAAGGAAAAGGTCATGTGGGCTCAAGTGAAGCTCGCAGAACAGCAGGAAAAACAGTTGAGTAACATGGTCAAAAACACTCAGAACCAAAGTCCTGGGGGTGGGGGAGGAGGTAAGCCCCGGCCCAAAATGAGTAGGGAGGAGGCTATGAAGAAATTTCCCTGTCACCAGTGCGGAGAAATTGGACACTGGCGTAACGAGTGTCCTTATTTGCCTGATGATAACCCCAAAACACCTGATTTAACTCCACAGACGCAGAAAGAAAGACCAAGAAAGACTCAACCACAGGTAAAAACGGTTCAGGTGCCCCGAGCTCCTAAGCAAGTACATAAGGGAAAAGGCTCAGAGGGTGATGAGATAGAAGTCTGGGAAAGCAATGAGAACAGAAATGCAGCAACTTCGCAGTATTTACTAAACGATACCTTCCTTTGTGATGACCAGTACTGACGGGGCCTGAGAGGGGAGGACGAGGAGTGCGTACTTGGTGCTTCCTTGCCGGTAGACCAGTCCGGACCATACATTGAAGGAAAGGTTGACGGAAACGATGTCACATTTCTGTTGGACACTGGTGCTACCCGTTCTACTGTAAGAACAGTGGACGTTCCAAACCTACCCCTCTCGGGAGAAGCCATCCAAGTAGTGGGTGTATCTAATCAATTGATTAGTATTCCTGTTACCAAGCCCATGGAGATCTCAATTGGAAACTTTAAGGAAATGCATAGATTTGTAGTTTGTGACACCAGTCCAGTAAACTTACTGGGACGTGATTTGCTGTGCAAAATGAACTGTACCATCTTTTGCACACCAAAGGGTGTTGAAATTCAGACCCCAGATGAAGATGGCATTTATAAGTTAATGCTAATAAGACCGGACTCAGAAATTAAACGAATGACTATGCAGGATTTACCCAAAGAACTCCAAGAAGCGGTGAAGCCAGAGGTATGGGACTTTACTGGGAAAGACGTAGGGTTAATGAAAAATGTGGACCCCATACACATAGCAATAAAGGACAATGCAGTATACCCCAATACCAAACCCTACAGAATGAATGCAGAGGTGAGAGCTGGTGTTACCCTGGAAATACAGAAATTGCTAGAAGGAAACATCATACAGGAAGTAATGAGTAGCCCATGTAACTCACCGATTATGGGCATCAAGAAGCCTAGTGGCAAGTACAGAGTAGTGCAGGACCTACGAAAAGTCAACAAAATAGTGGTCCCCTGCTGCCCTATTGTCCCGAACCCAGCAGTGATTCTGTATCAGATTCCCTGGGATGCTGAGTGGTTCACTGTGATAGACCTGTGTCATGCATTCTTTTCCATTCCCTTGCATCCAGATAGCAAATTTCTTTTCTCATTTGCCTTCAATGGTCACGTGTATGTCTGGAACCGGGTCCCTCAAGGGTACACAGAGAGCCCCTCTATCTTTAATCAGATCTTGAAAAAATGTTTGGAAACTTTGGTCTTACCTGGGAACTCTGTCCTAGTGCAATACATAGACGACCTCTTGGTGGCGTCTAAAAGTCATAGGGATTGCGTGATTGACACCATTGCCCTACTGAATCACCTGAGTGATAAGGGACATAAAGTGGCCCCTGAAAAATTACAGTTCTGTACAAAATCGGTGAAATATCTGGGGCACCAGATAGAGAAAGGTGTCAGGAAAGTGACATCCGAAAGGGTGAGAATAATTCAAAAGATGCAGTTACCTCGTACTCAGAAAGAGATTAGAATGTTCCTGGGAGTGATAGGATACTGCAGGCAGTGGATTCTGGGATTTGCAGTCCTGGCTAGGCCCTTGATAAAACTGCACAAAAAAATCAAAAGGAGGAAGCGTAGAGGTTGAGACAGAATCACCCTCCTTGATAAAACTGACCAAGAGAGGAACTCCAGATATTGTAGAATGGGATGATGAAAGCTTAACAGCCTTCACCAAACTGCGAGATTGTCTGTGTACTGCTCCTGCATTGGGAATGCCAGACTATTCCAAGGAATTTGCCCTATTCTGTGACACTCGCGATAATTGCGCGTTGTCAGTCCTGACACAAAATCATGGCACAACGAGAAGGCCTGTAGCATATTTCTCTGCTACCCTGGATCCAGTGGCTGCTGGATTACCAGGTTGTCTGAAAGCAGTAGCTGCTACCTGCGCAAGTTTAGAGCAGAGTGAGTCCATTGTCATGGGACATCCTGTAACCGTGTATGTTCCACATGGAGTGGTAATTTTATTGACCAGAACAAAAACTCAGTATCTCACCCCTAGTCGGCTGACTAAATACGAGAGGATTCTTGTGGGTGCTGCAAATGTAAACATTGTTAGATGCAGTGTTTTGAACCCTGCCACTTTACTCCCCGACCCAATGGATATGGGAGGTGGGGTGGACGATGAGCATGATTGCATTGATTTAACAGAATTCAACACCAAGCCACGCCCAGACATAAAAGAAACACCATTGCCAGTGCATGATAAAGAATTATTTGTAGATGGTTCATGTCTAAGGCATGAACAAGGAGGCCTGAGTGCTGCCTATGCGGTAGTCACCTTAGACAAAATTGAAGAGGCAGGTTATCTATATAACATAAAGTCTGCACAAGTAGCCGAATTGATCGCTATGATAAAAGCTTGCCAAATTGGAAAAAACATACGCATAACAGTGTATACTGACAGTCAGTACTGTTATGGGGTTGTGCATGACTTTGGCCAATTATGGCTACAGAGGGAGTTCCTGACTTCATCAGGTACCCCTATTCGAAACGGAAAAGTTGTTCAGGACCTTTTAGAGGCAATCCAGTTACCAAAGGAACTGGCAGTGGTAAAATGTGTTGCTCATAAGAAGGGCATTGACACTGTATCACTGGGAAATGATTTTGCTGATCGAGTGGCCCAATGGTGCGCCAGAGATCGGTATATCATAAATCCGAAGCGAGGGGGGGCCGGAACCAGCTGCCAACTTCAAGTGTTTGAAGAAGTGCCTACATGGGATGAAGTGAAAGAGTGGCAGCAGGCGGCACCTTGGCAAGAAAGAGAGAAGTGGAAGGAAGATGGGTGTCGACCAAGACGTGTGGATGGTGTCATTTTGGGCCCAACTGGTATGCCTGTGTTACCTAGACACTTACTTAGCACAATGGCGAGATTGATACATGAAGGATCACACATTGGTAGGGACGCCATGATTCTAGTGTTCCAACAGACTTGGTACAGTAAAAAGTTCAGGAAAGTAGCAGAGTCCCTCTGCCAGAGGTGCCTGTCATGTCAAAAGATGAACCCAGGAAAGAAAACTGTGGTTGAACTGGGAAAAATTGGGAGGTCAGGGGGTCCCTTTGTAAGAATACAGGTTGATTTCATCACCATGCCCCAGTGTGAAGGGAAGCGATATGTCCTTGTCATGGTCTGTTTATTTTCAAAATGGGTGGAGGCTTTCCCTACTCCCCAAAATGATGCAATAACAGTAGCTAAGTGTTTATTAAAAGAACTGATACCTAGGTTCGGGGTTCCAGTCACTATTGAATCAGATAGAGGCCGACATTTTCAGAATGAGGTGATCGACGAACTCTGTAAGGCCTTTGGAATCTCACAGAAGCTTCACTGTGCATACCGTCCAGAGGCTTCTGGAATAGTGGAACAAGTAAATGGAACTATCAAAAACAGACTAGCAAAACTGTGTGATGCATCTGGCATGACCTGGGTAAAAGCCCTGCCCCTGGTCCTGATGGGACTCAGAAGTGTTCCTGACCGCAAGACAGGCCTAAGTCCCCATGAAATCATTATGGGAAGAGTGATGAGACAAGCATGGGTGCCAGGAAGCAAACTGTTGAGTATTACTGATGATTTGGTACTTGAATACTGCAAGAGATTGGGTGACCAAGTGCGTTCTATCTCTCGCCAGATCGGAGAAGACGCCATCCTCAATCCAACGACTCCTCTCCACAAACTGGTCCCTGGAGACTGGGTCAAGATAAAGAAGCATACTCGGAAGAGCTGCCTGGAGCCCAGGTGGGGAGAGAAACATCAGGTGATCCTGGTAACTACCACAGCAGTAAAGTGTGCAGGGGTTCCACGATGGATACACGCCAGCCACACCAAGAAGGTATTACCAGACAAAGAGCCTGAAGAAGAAGGGCGTCCAGCAGAGGACACTGCAGGAGCCAGACCGGAAGTAGCTGACGACGTACAGCCCAGTACCAGTCGAGCTGCAGAATCAGCAGACGTTGGCCCAAGAATAGTTGATAACGAACTACCAAGAGCCCAGCCTGCTGAAGGGGTCCAAGAAGCTGAGCCAGAAGTAGCTGAAGACGAGCTGCCTAGCATATGGCCAGAGGAGTGGATTCCATTGATTGATCTCACTGAAGACCCCATTCGAACAAGTGAGAGACTTTGGGAAGGTAGAGAGTGGACTAGAGAGGAAAAGAAAGGCACAGGCGAAGAACCTCAGAATCTTGAGATTCACATCAAAACTGAGGAAGGAGAAGGTCAGACAGGGACAGAGCACGTGATTGATACAGAACAAGTGAATGATACGGAGCCAGTGCCCGATACTGAACAAGTGAAGGATACAGAGCAAGTGTTTGATACTCCTCCACTGACTCCTGATATCGAGAAGGGACAGACTAGACATAGCGTAATAGTTCGAGCGGAAGAAAATCAAGAGATCGAAGTGCTTGAACAGGATCAGGTAGGATTAGAAGAACGTGTTCAGGAAACAGAATCAGAGACATTTGAAAGGCAAACACAAAATTCACCTGAACAAGGCCAGATTTGTACCCAGGCAGAAGAAATAGATGATAGCCCTGGAATTAGTCAGATAGAAGAAGAAGAAACTGAAGCAGAATTGCCACAAGCTAATGAAAATAAAAGGGCAAGAGAAGAAAACGAAGTCCAAGTGCCAACTAAAAGACTTAAGAAAAGAAAGCACATTGAGCCTGGATTTGTCAAGAAATTGAGGCTAAGGATAAAAACGGTAGAAGAAAAACGTGCAGAAGAAAGGAGAAGTGCTCGCATAGCCAAGCAACAAGAAGGTATCTCCAACAGAAGGAGTGATCGAATAAAGAGACAAAACAAAAAGTACAAGTCTCCTGAATGGACGCTCGTTTTGGAAGAACTTGAAGATCTTGATATAACTGACGTAAGCGATGGAGAGCCCGTCCCTGAGTACTCTGACGAAGAAGAAGACGAACCACCGTGAATTTGCACAAAGTAAGATACTCGTGTAAAGTCACAAAGAGGGGTCGAGAAACTTCTTCTGAAGCCGAAATGTCTGATTCAAGCGTGAATGGTAGACCTAGTCGCAGCTGTTGCAAAACATGCTGCAAGGTATGTGTCTGTAGTATAGTTGTCCTGATATTAGTTTGGATAGGACTAACCATTTTTATTCCCTTTGCTGTAAGCAAAGATACTAATATTGTCCCTACTGAGATTGTAAATACTGACAGTGAAGAACTGACAACACAGAGTGTAGCAAGACATGAGAGAGCACTGAGACAACAAAACAAGACTTAGAAGCATCAGATGAGGGAGGACTACATTTTCATGGAGTTAAGAACAGGACACACTTAAATGTTTTCGCAAATTTGTTAATACACTATGTAGAGACTATGGAAATTGAAGATTGCTATGTCTGCATGAAGCTACCTACCTCTGTGGCTGAAGGCGTGACATACCATCACTTGCCGTTGACATATGGAATCTCCTGTAGCATTTTAGCTAGTTTATTTTACAAAAGAGGACCGTTACAGTACTATTACTCTAACAATGACGTGATCTTTTCTGAACTTCCTATACGTGGGAACTTGAATCCTGTACATACCAAAAGTGACGTTACTCGCTATATGGGCGAATACTTTCTGACTATAGGTAATATCGACATAGGTGACGCACACAGAGATAACTTGACTTGTTCTTTGCGTGAGCAGGAAAAGATGTTCCTGAACATGGCAGAGAAAAGGAGAATTAAAATACAAAAGAAGGCAAATGACGAAAGTCAGAAAAGGCCAAGGTGGGCAGAGAACATGGAAGGCACCTCAACTGGTGGGGCGGGTCCTGCTCTGTTGCTGGATTTTGAAAAGAAAGGCAAGCTATGTCTTCACCGCGAGAAGACTAGCTATTATAATAACATTTTCATTGGTTCCAGTGAATGCGAACATAATTACAAGGTAATTGGAGGTTGGGGTTTCAAAAATGGGTCAGAGCCTGTGTTTCCTGGAATTTATTATATTTGTGGGGACAAGGCTTATTTCAAAGTGCCGGATCACTGGTATGGAAGCTGCTATTTTGGCATTGTCTTCCCGAAAATATACCATGTGAATGGAGTTGCTGGAAGCAGTGAAAATACTAATGGCTTAGTGCGTAGTAAAAGAGAAAGTATAGGTGAAATTATGGGTAGTATTTTCAGTGCACTGATACCTGGAGTGGGAGTGGTTCTGAACACTCACAGAATTTGCAAATTGTCCACCATAGTGGATGTGTTGTCTACTGACACAGCTCATGGATTTCTGCTGGTCAATACCGAAATGGTTGCGATTAGATCAATGGTTTTGCAGAACAGACTTGCTCTTGACACCTTATTAGCGAAAGAGGGCGAAGTCTGCCGGATGTTGAAGGCGCAACATTGTTGCACTTATATTCCGGATAAAAGTGTACAGCTCAAAAGATATGTGAAAAACATTACTAATTTGGCAAAGGAACTCAAACCACTCGAGGTTGATAGTGCCTGGAAGAGACTGGTAGATGGTCTCTCAAATGTAGGTCATTGGCTTGCTAGCGTAGGTAAAAGCTTATTGTTCAAGGTACTGATGCCAATTGGAATTATAGGTCTCATCCTATTCTTCATATTTGTCTGTTGCAAATGTCGTAAGCACACCAGAAAGCATGAAGTGAATGCAAGAGGGATGAAACGAAGTGTGGATGAGCTTGAATTAGAAGAGATGAATAATCAGATCTATAAAAAGGTGAAGAATTCTCACCCTACCAAAACTGAAAGAGAGAAGCTGGAGCGATTGCTGAAAGAGATAGAGTTGTATAAAGTGTGAAAAAAAGTTGGCATCTGGTTCCATTTATTATGTGATGATAGTAAATATCATCAAAGAGGGGATTGATGAAGCAAAGCTTCGCATATTTTGCGACTTGCCGAATTCATGAACCTCGTTTATGTGTAACAAGGTAATAATTTGTACGTCTTACTAACGTTCATTTTAAGTTTTCATGAAGCTTGCCTATGTGTTCCTAAAACGAATAATTCGAGTCTCTTAATATGGCCGCTGCATTGAAATAAGTATCTGCGCATGCGTCAGTCACACTCACGTGTCCTGATGTGTTCGCGGGTTTGGAGGGAAATAGTTGCGCATGCGTAATGCATAGCTTTGCCAATACGTGGTACTGCTCGTACCACTGCTCTTGTGTACGTATACATGTAGCTAACATTTAGACTGCATAAGTATATTTTATAGTGATAAGTTGAAAGTACAAACCCTGTGGTGTGTTTTCATAATGTTATTTCTATGTATTAATTTGTTCTCGCTTACTTTTCATGTACAGCGGGAAATGGGGGTCTGGCTGAGCCAAATGCCATCTTGGAGGGCCTTTCTGCGCATGCTCCTCTGTCTGGGGAACTGACAACCTTGGCTGGTGGAACTTGGCCAGCTGGCAGGGATGGGCAAGATGCTCCTGAGAACTGACCTGCAAACCCAGCAGAACGGAGTCATGTGTCCCTATTCAGCAACAATGTAAAATTATCATTGTATTTCCCTGCAGTTTCTCATGGGAACCCCAATCTTGCTAGGCGGTACCCAGAGATGTAAATTAGGCATCCAAATAGAATGTTTTGATTGGTGTGTTACCCAAATCCTACCTTAGGACCAATCCAAATCGAGGGATTCTGACACTTTGCAACATTGGGGGGTGGTACACCGTCCCTAAACTGTATATCTACTCTGGGTTCACCTAGGGAATTGTCCGACTTGTCTGGTTTAGCTGACCTGTCACTGACCCATCGTACTCAATAGGTGACTGAAGACACAGAGCGCTGCGGAGCACTCTGTCCGAAATTGACCATAGACTAAGGTTCTACTGAACCTTAAAGTGCTGGCGAAGCACTTTGCTGGGAGTTCGCTGACCCAATCGGGGTCTTGATCGATAGCTGCAGAGAGGGTGGAGCGCAGGCGTTGCTTCCAAACTGCGGGTGCGGTCCTGTCCTGAGCGGTCCTGTCCTGAGGGTTTGCTGTCTTGTCCTGAGGTCCTGTCCTGATTCCTAATCTGAGGGTATCCTGTCCTGTCCTGGGTGTCCATTCTGCACCTGCTGTCCTTTGAAGGGTATCCTTCCTTGAGGGTTTCCTGTTCTTAACTGACCCGTGGCCAGGGTTTGGTTTCCACACCAGTCTAGGTAAATACTGCTCTAAAGTTCTTTAAACTTGCACCTTTCTATTTTCCTGTCTTTTGCTTCAATAAAGAGACACCTTGCACATGTTGATTTTTCCATGCTTTTGCCGCAACTATTGAAACGTAAAATCCTTTGCATATTTTCATAACGTGTTCCCATGTTACCCTACCTTTTAGAAATCATATTTTGCATTGCAGTTTGTCATTTTCTGATATGGTCTAGAACGGCCTTACTTAAACTGTCTAAAGGATTTTTGCCTTAAATATATAGCGTTTCCTGTTTGCATCTCATATTAGTATTTCCATGATTACCCTGACTTTATTTCTCTATAGTTATGTACTTTTCGTTATCCTGATTATTGATTGCCTTATTCTTGTAAACTTGATGCTCAACGAAAACGAACTTTAGATAAAGCTTTTACAACTTCCAGTTGTCCGTGGTCATTTTACAACAGTATTGAATGTCATTTGAATTTGTATTTTGCTGCCTTTCCTTTTACAGCTAGCTCCCTGATCCGTTGTGGTCATAGGTACCCGTGTCGGTAGATGGTAAGTCGGGTACACTGAGTAATAACAGTAGGGAATTCACACAAATTGGTAGCAGCCCGTGGAGTCACCCTGTCAATGAATAGTGTGAATTGAAAGTATATGGGCCCGAAGCCGGAAACGGCGAAATTATTGGCTGGGTGACCTCGCGCGCTCTATCAGTTTCATAATAGTCAAATCATATCCTTTGTACCCTTAATAGCCATTATGTGATAGAGGTGGGTGAGCCACTAAAGGCTTGGGCCAAAAGCCTAGCTATGGCTCACCTCGAGGTTCTCTTGGACCCTTGAGCTCAAAACAAACTGATCCTTCATGTAGCTTCTCTCTGCCATCCATGCTCTATCCTCATGCACCAAGAATTAAAGAGAAAGCATTAACTTATGACGTAAAATGAGAACGAGCTGGAGATAATCTGTAATAATCTGTATTTAATTCTGTTCTGTGATTAATTCTGACTATACAGACTGTACTTAGAATGTTAATATGTCATGATGTTCTGTATTCCCTTATGGAATGTGGGAACTTGTGGTGGTTTTGACAGTTACTCCTGACCAGACAGTTCCACCTTCTGTTGCTGTTCATCTCTTGAGAGTAAATAAACATTGACTAAAAGTATGTAGTCTGAGGAACATACTACATTTTTTATGGCGACGATCCTCGAGAGATATTGAAGGACCCACAAGGAACCCCGTAGTGGACGCAGAAATCGGAAGGAAACCAGCAACAGAAGAGAAAAAAAAGAAAGCTGTCGCTTATAAGAAGTCTGCACAGAGATAAGTGATCGAATGAGCGAAGCAACGCTGACATTGCGGCTGTATGTGAAAGGCAGAAAAAGCGGAAAAAGTAAAGATTAATGTGCGATTGACGAAGCGTGATTGGCAACACGGCAAGGCGTGGTTGGCAACGCCAGCAGAAGCGCAGATTGACGCATTGTACGAAGTGTGTTGGTCATTTTAACGTGGTTGACAGAGAGCAATGCGTAGGTGATTGGCAACACGAACAGAGGCGCAGATTGACGCATTGCACGGAGTGTGTCGGCCATTTTAACGTTGTTGGCAGAGCGCAATGCATAGGTGATTGGAAACGCATGCCTGAACACATACTGATGCAGAGTCGGACATTTTAAATGGTTGGCAGAACGCAAGGAAGACCATACACAGAGAACGAATTGTGTCGGCCATTTTAACGTGGTTGGCAAGATCTCATGCGTGATATTTATTTCGAGCATCGGGTCAAATCCAGTTACGAATGGTTGGCAGAACAATGATGTAATGTGGAAACGTAGTGGATGCCAATATTAAAATAAGATATAAAGAGTGTATGAAGAAAACGCTAACGCTGCAGTTAAATTACTATAACAGTCAGGAACGGTGCAGCTTATATAAATAAACCAGCAGTTTTAAATATTGATAAACTATATTTTCACATATGTTGAAGAATAGAAAGTGCTGGGAAATAGTCTTAGGTGGATGAAAAGTGGAAGAACATCCATTTTAGTGTGTTAAAAATCTACAGTCAAGAATATTTTGTGTACAATAAAATATTTAATTTTTAATTTTATTGAAATAACTAGCAGCCCGTCCCGACGTTGTCCGGGAGCAATCAGGCTTCTGGGCCCCAGCCCGCCCCGACGTTGTCTCAGGCTTCAGGGCCCCCGCCCGCCCTGACGTTGTCCGTGGGTCCCCCGGAGTGCACCCGCCACTTTCAGGGCCCCAATGAGCCGCACGCGGGCCGCTTCACCTACCTCAGCCTCCGCTCCTCCCCGCATGTCCGCCGCTCCTCGCCGCTTCTCACCGCTCCTCACCGCCTGTCCGCCGCTCCTCCCCGCGCTCATGTCCGCCGCTCCTCCTCGCGCTCCTGTACGCCGCTCCTCCCCGTGCTCCTGATGTCAGCACGCACGTCGCGTCCGGCGTTACTTCCAAGGGACTACTTTTTTTTAAATCGTAAATATTTTAAAGAACGTATATTTTATTTTTTTATATAGCCTATGTCCATCTGCAGACCCTGACAATTACAACGATGTATCGGGTGTTTGGATTGGCGCTGTGGTTCCTGAGTTTACCCGCCTCAAAGGTTCAAAGTTCTCTCTTTATAATAGTAGTATAGATATTTATAATATAACTTACAGTTGTACAGAGTTAAAATGCAATCTGTTTCTGCACCACCTCTATTTTTGGAAACACCAAGAAATCCACCAATAGCATGGAGAAAATGGTTAGATGCTTTTGAAACTTACCTGGGAGCGATAGGTGCATCTAGGTACCGTGCAGAAAGAAAAAAATATTTACTTCTACACTCATTAGGATTTGAGGGGAGGGAGATTTATAAGCATCCACCTCCTTTAGTAAGGGATAATGGAGAAGAAGATATTGATGAGTATATGGAGACTAAAGGAAGCTGGAATCGTGGTTCGACATAAAGCCTAGTATTGTGGTAATTAGGCATACGTTTTTCAAAAGAGAGCAAATGCCCGGTGAGGATGTTGAAACATATGTTTCAACACTTAGATAATTAATTGCAGAGTGCGAATTTGAGACGTTCAGAGAACAGTTGATTAGAGACCAGTACATTTGCAAATGTACATACAAGTCTATTCAACAAAAGTGACTTACTTTCGGAAATCCTACTTTGGAGGAAACTATTCGTACGGCTAAGAGCATTGAATTGTCTAAAAAGGAAGAAAAAGAACTTGAAAAAAAGAGTGAGGAGGCAGTCAATGTGGTCAGAGCTAAAGAGACTAAGATAATAACTGGTATACAACGTTATGAAAGAAATAATTTTTTCAAGCAAAGTGACATCTGCTACAGATGTGGAAATTTGTCGCACAATAAGGGGAACAAATTCTGCCCTGCAAGGAATTCAAAATGTCGGAATTGTGGAAGATATGGACATTTTGCAAAAATGTTTCAAACCAATAGACAATCAAATCCAGGATTCCAGAATAAAAATCAAAGTCAAGGGAATACAAGTGGGGTGGGAAATGTTTCTGATATTGTTGGCAAAGAGTGTGATAATATCAAAAGTATTCAGGATGATCTTAAAGAAATGGTAATGGTGGTACATGATAAAATTATTACAGGGGATTCATCTGAATGCATTGATCCTTATGTTGAAATTGGTGTGGGTAGAAAAACTCTTATGCTGCTTGTTGATTCAGGGGCAAGGATAACTATGATTACCCATGAGTTATTTGAAGAAACATGGCCTGAAAGAACGTTGGAACCACCAGATAGAGCTCCTGTTTCTTTTGAGGGGCGTGAAATAGATTTGGCTGGTTATTTTGAGGATGTTCTACAATTCAAGGGAAGGAAAATACTTGGAAAAATGTATGTAGCTATAAAGGGTTTGAACATATTGGGATGGTTTCATCAGGGTTTGTTCCAGATGGTTCTGAGACCAGGTACAAAAGAGCAAGTGAGTGTGGTGGATTCTTCCGACTACACGGAAAAATTGAGTCTTGCTTTTCCTGTAGTTTTTGGAGAGGGTCTTGGAATGATCAAAGATTTTACCCATGAAATAAGAGTGAAAGATGGAGCTATTCCAATTAAGCACGAGGTGAGAAGTGTACCATTTAGTGTAAGAGACGGTTTAGAAAAAGAATTGAATGAGTTATGCATGAAGGGCATCATTGAGCCAATTGAGTCATCCTTGTGGCTATCTCCCCTTGTGGTAGCACAAAAAAGGAATGGAGATTTGCGTGTTTGTGTGGATTTACGCAGTCTGAACAAAAATATCTGGGTTGACTCGCACCCCTTGCCCAAGATCACGGAATTGTTGTCACTTACAAGAGGGGCAAGGTGGTTTACCAAGTTGGATTTGGCGTCAGCATACCATCAGGTAGTATTAAATCCATCTTCTAGACATTTGACTGCATTTATCTCTCCTTTCGGTAGCTATCAATATTGCAGAATGCCGTTCGGGCTTTCATCGGCGGCAGCAGTCTTTCAGAGATTGATGAGTCAAATGTTTAAAGATACCCCTGGTGTTATTGTTTTCCAAGATGATGTTTTGATTTTTGGAGAAACAAGAGTTGATCATGACAAATCGTTAAATCAAGTTTTGTAAATTATGCAGGAGGAAGGAGTTGTACTCAAAAGTGAGAAGTGTGTATTTCTCAAGGAAAAGATGGAGTTTCTTGGTCATGTAGTTTCACATGATGGTGTTGAACCTCGGCCGGGGTTGGTCAAGGCTATTGTTGATGCTAGTCCACCCACTGATAAGTCTGGTTTGAAGTCATTTATTGGACTAAGTGAATTTTATTCTAGATTTATTAAGGATTATGCTTCAATGGTTCAACCTTTGACTAACATGTTGACGAAAAGTGTCCCGTTCAAGTGGGATAAAGTTTGTCAGGAAATTTTTGAATGGATAAAGTTGCAATTGGCAAGTGACAGAATTCTGAAGCCTTTTGACCCCAACAAAAAAATGCACTATAACTGTGGATGCAAGTGGTTTTGGACTTGGTGCAGTTCTTACTCAGGAGAATGGACATTCAGATAATACTATAGGTTATGCTTCTAGGGTTTTGAGAGGTCCAGAGAAGAATTTTTCAGTTATTGAAAAAGAATTGCTAGCCTGTTGGTGGGAAATCAGGAAGTTCAATCCGTTTATCTGGGGAAGTCATTTTGTGCTTAGGACCGATTATAGTCCATTAGTATCTATTTTATCTGGTGAAAAGATCAAAGAGCACACACCCAGAATTGCTAGGTTGTCATCGAAATTGTTGCAATACAATTTTGAAGTTGTTTATTTACCAGGCATAAGGAATGTACGGGCAGATTACCTGTCACGATTTCCAGTTGCAGTAAATAGCACAGAGTTTGAAACAGAAGATGATCAAGATGATTGTTTTGTTGCTGCTTTGGATGTTGAAGGTATGTGTGCTGTAAGTGAAATTGAGTGGAAAAGAGAGTTGATGAAGGATGAAGTTCTTGTTCTAGTCATGAATTTTCTTAAAAAAGGTTGGCCAAATGTAAAAAATTTATCATATCAGTTTCAAACTTATGTGAAAATTTCAGAAGAATTGACAGTAGAAGATGGTATTCTTCTACGTGGTGCAAGGCTTATACCTCCTGAAAGTTTAAGAACACGTCTGCTAAATGGTGCGCATGAGGGACATTTAGGAAAGACCTTCACAAAACGTAAGCTGAGAGATGTGTTCTGGTGGCCACATATGGATGTTTGTGTTGATGAACTTGTTGATGAATGTGTTATTTGTAAGTCATCTGACAAGAGTCATAAAGTGAGAACACCACCTATGGAACCAGTTGATTTTCCAGGAAGACCGTGGGAGAAAATTGGTATTGACTTATTAGGACCATTCAATATTCTACCATCGGCATCACGTTTTGCTGTAGTAGCTATTGATTACTATTCAAAATGGCCAGAAGTTCGATTTATCAATGAACCTACTACAGCAAATGTGATTAATTTTTTGAAGGATATTTTCCTAAGAGAAGGTTTTCCTACTTCCATTATGTCTGATAATGGTGTACAGTTTGTCAGTGCTGATTTCCAACATTTTTTGAGACAAAGTGGTGTTATACATCAGAAGAGTTCATTTTATCATCCACAAGCAAACGGGCTCGTGGAGAGGATGAATAGAGTCTTAAACAAATGTGTGCAATGGGCTATAGCTAGTAAGTGTGTTGTGGAAAATGCAGTACGTTCTATGCTCTGGTTTTATCGCACCACTGCACATTTGTCAACTAGAGTATCTCCTTTCGAGCTTTTAAAAGGAAGGAAACCATCCACCAAAATATGTCCAGGTTGGATGTCAAAATGGGTAAAAATGAATGTTATGGATGACATAGACAGTTATGCTAGAGGTAATGTTAGCAGAGCCCAAGCAAAACAAAAGGAATATTTTGATGAAAGGAAAAAATTTCTTCCGCACAGTATTT
Source organism: Lissotriton helveticus (assembly GCF_964261635.1). Classification (NCBI taxonomy): domain Eukaryota; kingdom Metazoa; phylum Chordata; class Amphibia; order Caudata; family Salamandridae; genus Lissotriton; species Lissotriton helveticus. The sequence continues at coordinate 655,587,811 of NC_136073.1, read as the reverse complement.
GTGGCGGAGACGTTGTGCGGATAAAAAGTCCAGTTCACATAATTAAAGGGCGGAGAAAATTTTCTGAAACTCTCATTGTTGATAAAGTTTGTGGAAATGCGGTGAGTTAACAATAAGAATTGGTGGAACATTTGTAGAGTTGTTAAGGAGAAAAATCAAAATGTTGATTGTAATGCTTCTTTTGCAAACTCCAATTGTAATACTGGTAATGATTCCATGAAGTAAATTGATAAAAGGAATGACAATGACACTGTACCTAATCTTCGCAGGAGTTTGAGGATATGCAAAGTTCCTTTAAGATTTAGATGAGTTTCTTATGTATAATTATTCTAGTCTGTTCTAGGTTATGTCCTTATTGCAATAATGATTTTTCTTTATTTTCTTCTACTATTGTTTTTCTTTGTTTTTACTATGCTCTCATATTTTTATTGGTTTTTTTTTAATTTTGGGAAAGAGGGGATAATGTAATAATCTGTGTTTAATTCTGTTCTGGGATTAATTCTGACTATACAGGCGCCTGTACTTAGAATTTTAATATGTCGTGATGTTCTGTATTCCCTTATGGAATGTGGGAACTTGTGGTGGTTTTGACAGTTATTCCTGACCAGACAGTTGCACCTTCTCTTGCTGTTCATCTCTTGAGAGTAAATAAACATTGACTAAAAGTATGTAGTCTGAGGAAATTACTACATAATCCTTAGTTGCTGAATTGAACACTGTGAAAATAGAAAACCTGTGATCAATCCATGCCTACCCTCTTGACCACATTGTGTGATCCTAGGCAATTGCTTGAATTGACTTTGCCTCCTTTTTCTCGGTTTACCCATCCGTTTAAGAGTACCTTGAAATACATATACTCCGGATGTGTGCTTAACAAATCTTTCTCTTGTGTTTGATATAATACTGTCCATGTATTACAAGAACCCGTCCACCCAGAGGATACACATGACAACTGACCTGCCTTTTAGTTCACTATTGGCATTGTTGTCAGGGAGGGGGAAGAAATAGATGATTATATAAACATGTTTGAAATCAATCACTTTTAAAAATACTTCCCAGTTCACTGATAAAATCCGATGTACTAAGGTGAAATGGTTCTGTATGTTAATGCAATACAGTTTTTGAATTTTTAAGAGATTTTATCATATTTTTACGTTTATTGCATGATGTCTTTAAAAATAATGGTGTCTCAAATAGTAAGTGGTTCAGGACACCTTGTTTCCTTTTACTTCAGTTAGCCTTTAAATAAATCTGTGTAGATTATTTAACATCTTTCTGAACGTTAGTGCTCAGTTAAATAAACAGTAGCCCTGTGCTGCTCTTCACCAGAGACGACATCTGAAAGTCAGAAGGGCCACATGTGGCCCGAGCCTTACTTTGAGTATCACTGGTCTAGTGAATGAGAAAGAGGAAAAATGCATTTGTAAATAGAGGCATACAGGAGGGAGAGGAAAGTAGCTTAGAGATAGATGAGAAAATAGAATATCTAAGGAATTTATCTAGAAAGATTTTGAAAAGATGACATTTTAATTCTTGGCAGAATTGTAGACAATCCTTGGTGGATCTTAGGCCAACAGTTGGTGATTGTCAGATAGAAGGGGTGTATCAGAGAAAGATTTTTGGGCGGCGACACAAGATTTGCATAGTTTGAATAACATTGGATTGCAGTCTTAGGTTGCCAATAATTCTTATGTTCTTTTCTTAACACCATGGGGCAGATTTATCAATATTTACATGCAACACAGCAAGACACCTCGATGTGTGAAAGGGAGAGGGCAAGAATATGCCATATTTAACATTATATGGTGCATTCCAGGCCTCTTCTTGCACTGGCACACTTTCGGCTGCCTAGTGCTAATGCAGGCACTCTTGCACCATGGTCCAAGGGTGCCTCCTTTGCAGGCAGGATTGTTTTTGAGCCAAAAGGGACACCTGCCTGCACAAAAACAATCCTCTGAGGCTTTTTCCTCTTTGTATGTGTGCTGCAGAATGCAGCACACATAGAAAGAGGAAAAAACAAAGGGGAAATACGATGTTTCTCCTTGTTATGCCTCCCTTGAGAAGATGTAGCATTTTGATGCTCTCCCTGGTCTTCCACTCATGGTAAATTTGGGAATGTGCCAGCATCCATGGGTGGATGCATGGGAACACCCACGCTCCACCCATGGAATGCATCCTTGGAGCAGAGCAACACAAGGCAGCAACCTGTGCTGCCATGCATTATTCCAGATTTACAAATCACCACAAAGTAGCACAAGGTGGCTTCACGTGGCTGTGTGAATGTGACTTTAGTTTTGCATTACACTTGTGTTACCTTGCATGATGCGATGGCATTGCAACACTTTGATAAATGTGGCCCTCAATGTTTAGTGCATTTCTCAGTGAGCATTGGTAATATATGGCCTTAAATTTGATGCATGCCAGTATAAATGTTATCCTGTCTTTAAAGAGATGTTTTAGGACTGGCTATATGTGCTTTGACTTTCTGGTTCCAGAGATCTTACTAGCTGTTGCCTGAAGAACAGCGGGGCATATTACCAACAAATAGCGATATTTATCGCTAAGTAGGGTTAGCGGCAATATTTTTATCGCCGCGCATCACCGGTTTTTATCGCTGAGATAACTTGCTATTAGCAAGGTTTATCTCAAAAGTGATAAAAATCATGCAAAATGCGTGAATATCGCTGAGAATACAGCGATATTCACGCATTAGCAATGAAATGCTCTTAGCCATGTTATCCACCTCCCATTGGATAACATGGCTAAGAACTGGTCTGAGCAGGTGTTGGTTTTTGGCGATAGCGGGAATATTTCCATCTCTACGCCTGCCTTACTAATAGGCAATAGCGACGTTAGCGACTGCTTTCAGTCGCTAACAGGTCGGGTACGACCACTTTGCATGTCATTAGCGATAAAAATCGCTGACATGCAAAGCGGGCCCCAAACAGCTCGCTATCGCCTAAAAGCTGTTGCTAACATCAGTTAGCGACAGCTTGCTAATAGAGCGATAGAATTATCTCTGCTAAACGGGCGATAATTGCCTATCGCCACCCTTGGTAATATGCCCCGGCATGCCTTAAGGATGACCAGGGGATGCCTGCAAGAATGGGTTGCGACAGTCCAGCATTGCTAAGGGTTGCGGCAAGAACTGCTGTGTAAAAGTCCTTGAGAAGCAAAAGCAGTTTCAGCTTTTTCATGCATAGGAGGATAATCCTGCGAATGTAACCGTATGAACTACTTAAAAATTCATTTATAGAGACGTGTCAGTCATTACCCATGTGGAAGTTATTTCACTTTCTTGTACCACTACAGGGGTAAAACTGTTGATTGGGGGATCCGAAAACAAGTCTGCATTGAATTTGGAGGATGTCATTTAATGAGATTCACTTCCATTATTTCTTGGTTTTGCTCTACGAAGGTACTTAGGGCCTCATTTATGAGACAAGGCGCACCGCTGCGTGAAAGCAGCGATGCACCACTTCTCAGTGCACCCTCCTTACGACACCAATGATGTGTCATATTTACAATAAGACGCATCATGTTGCAAGGAAGGACAGATACGTCAGTATAACTGACGTATCTGTCAGTGCAAAAAGTGGAGCATTGCTGGAGTTGTGTCGGAAGCCTGACGCAATTCCAGCAATGTTCCTTTCACATGGGGCAAGCCCCATGTGAAAGGGCCTGCGTCACCCTTATGCCTGCTATGAGGCAGGCATAAGGTTTTGATGCATTGGCATCCTAGAAGTGGCACAGCAAAATACCATAGATTTCGCTGCGCCACTCCTAAGACCCTTTCTTGCGGGGATACGCCCACCCTGAATACATTATACCTGGTGCAGGTATAATGTAACGCGTGGGTTTACGAAGTGACGCATCTACCTAGATGAGTCACTTTATAAATATGGCGCAACATGGCGCATGTTTTACGCCACTTGTGCCTCACAAAAAGTGATGCACCAGTGATGCAGGGGCTCACAAATGAGCCCCTTAATATCTATTTACGTAGGTTGGCTAGACAATTTTCATGGTGTGTATTTTTCTAGTGATGTCATTTTAGTTAGGTATCCCCCACATAGTGATCAACCATCACAGCTGCATCCTCCAATAAGATTCTTAGGGCCTCATTTATGAAGTTTTGGCACTTTGCAGCGCGACAAGGAATCTTGCTGCTGTGCCCTACGTCAAAACAAAAGGGCATGAGTGCGCCATATCTATGAGATACTTTGCAAAAAACAAGGGAACCCAAGTAACCTAAGAGGGATCTGAAGTACAATTAATTATACATGAACAATGGTCCCCTAAATACATGAATGGTAGTAATCGACATAGTAATATAATAAAGACTGTGTTATAGAAATCCCAATAGGAATATAAGTATTTTTATTTACATCACGAATGACAAGGAGACATAGGAAGTGGTACAGTAATCAAGAAAAACAATTCAAAGAACTTGGGCATAGTTATGTGCGGCCCTAATGCAATCAACAGTAAGGCCACAAGCATATGGAGAACACCATTGCCAATGGACAGTAGTTAGATAAACAATACAGTATCAAGGAGCTAAGGTCAACAGCGTTTTGATCCCTAACACAATAATGAGATCATCAAGGGACTAGAGAACTAATGCCTGAGAATGATGCCTGCTGAAAGGAAAAGGGAGAAAAAAGTGGGAAAGGGAGGGAAAGAAACAGGAAATTATACATAACGAATACAGACCGCAATGCTTCAGATTCCATGGGTGTTGTGTGGGAACACCCACAGCAACACCCATGGAACGCCCCTTTCACGCACCACTGGAATGTAAAAAAACTGACGTTCCGGAGGTGCAAAAGTTCTGCAAGAGGCCTCATAAATGAGGCCCTTACTGGTTTTGTGTATAAGCTGAATAACATTATGTAAAGTGCCATTATAATTGCCATCACAAAAATGTTGTACTGAGCCGTACTAAAGCCTATGGCATCCCTGCCGCTGCAACACAACTGAACATACAGTGCAGTGCTGGCGGTTACACAATATAGCTCCAACCTCCATTTAGTCATTGAGACGGAGCTATCAAAGGACAGATTTAAACTGTCATAAATGTTGCTGCCCCTTTCCTGTCTGTTGACATCTCTGGAATTAACTTTGCTACCCCCTGTCTCATGGACAAAGAAGAGAAAGTAAACAGGGCTCTCAGAGCTATTTCCTCTCTGTAGTTTCCATTCTATGTCCTGCTGAACTCCTCTGCAGCAGCTAGGAGACTGACGAGGAGCTACAGTGGAACAAAGGGCCATTTACCCTGGGCCCTACACTGGACAGCTTCAGGAGCACATAATGCAATATGGTCTGCCTCAGACCTGTGTTTCCTGAGTGGTGAGCTGCTCGCGGTCTCTGGTTTAGGAGACACTTGAGGACACTTCTACAAAGGCTGGTCATATAGTCAGGAGTTTGCTATCTAACTTTGCATTTCATATCAATAACTCATGTGTGCGAGCCTAAATGTTGTATATAGTTCTATTTCAAACGTTTTTGACTTGTGCGATTTAGTAATGTGGTGTTTCTTTGAAAAGACATGCTCTATTGATTTATGAATGTCTTTGTTGAAATATCAAAAATAAGCGAACTAAAGCTTGAAAACTTTGGAATTAATGGTCTAAGGTTTATCACAACTCTAATCAAAATAACCCCCCCAGACATCTTGTTTGCTTATTTCAATATTGAGGTGGTCCAGTCTGGGGAGTTAAGGACCCAGGCTGTGCTTGATCACACTAGTAGTAGAGCGGACGCAGGTCCGGAAGGCTACTTCTATCACTGTTTCCTAACTATATACATTCAGTGTACACCAGGTGTACTAGGGCAGTTGTTATGTCAGAAAAGGAAACACTATCCGTTAGCGAGGATCATATTCAAAAACGTATTTCTGACCCCACCCTGTTTGCCTCGGTTTCACTAAGCAATACTGCTAAACAAAAGAATGCGTCAGACAAACTTATTAGAATACAAAAGAAACATATTCGAACAGAGCTTCACTGGCACTTTTTAGTAGAACATCTAAAAGCGGGTACCATTCCCTGGGGCCTTCGGGTCAAGAATGTCTCGGTTTTCTTCATAGAGGACCCACAGTACAAAAAAGGCTTCAGCTACATCAATACGAAGTGCAGCCGGGACTTGATGGTCCACTCTGTGGAAACTGCGCACAAGATTTGTAAAAAGGAAGCAGAAGAAATAGAGGAGCTGCTGCAGGCTGTAAAAGAGAACCAGACAGCAGCAGAGGCAAAAGCTCCTATTGAAAAAAGTAAAAAAAGATATTGCTGTGTTTAAGGACCACACCATCAATTTAAAGGTTAACAAATTTGAGAAGGATAAAAAATCCTTCAACATTGAGACTGTATATCCGTATCTGAAGGAGGCCTTCTACAGTAAACCAGACTCCATAAGGTTCCTATCAGAATACCAGGGGAGATCTAAGCGGAAATTGTAGACCTTTTCGGATATGTCATCTTCCGAGTCAACAGGTGACTGATCCAGGAGAGGGATCATCCGGTCGTAAGCAACAGAAGTAACTTTTTTTAGGGGATGGCCAACAGAAGCCCCCAGGGAGATACAAACCCCAGCCCTGGGAAATTAGAACACGGAGACAGTAGTACAAATCATGAGGAAATCTGCGATCATCAACCTTTCGGACATGATACTTTCAAAGGAACAGACAGAAGTCTTGGAATTGGGGATTTCCTTTGTTCCTGGGGTCAACATCGATTTCACAAAGGTCAAGATGGAAATTCTAGAACTGTTCCGCAAGATTCGGCTAAAGGCATTTTTTATGAATAAAGAAGAGCAGATGCGCCCAAAGGCCTCTGGATTGCGCAACAAATCTTTATTCTGCCCACCAGCAAATAGCATACAAAAGAACATCTTGGCATTCGAACACGCTCTGCTGTCTTTGCTAGATGTGTTGGAAAGGAAGAAAGTTCATGTCACAAGAAATATCTCGCAAGAACACAAGAACGCTATAGCTGCACTAAAGGAGCAACAAATAGCAGTTATAAAACCAGCGGATAAGGGTGGGGCGGTGGTTCTCTGTTTTCAGGAAGCATATTTAGCGGAAGGAAAAAAAACATGTACAGAATCTCCTATGGTACCGGAGGATTCCACAGGACCCTACAAATGAGATCTCACAAGAAATTGCGAATGCATTCACTGAAGGTACGGAGCACCACATATTAGGACCAAGAGAGGCGGAAGATCTAACAACAAAAATGCCAGGGTGCCCATATTTTACTTTCTCCCGAAGGTATACAGGGACGCAACTAATCCACCGGGCCGCCCAATTGTTTCTGGGTGTGATTCCATTTTGGAACTTCTGTCCAAGTACGTAATCGTAGTCTTAAAACCATTCTTGCAGGAAGTTCCATCTTACCTACGCGATACCATGGATTTTATTAACAAGATCAAAGGTTTTTCTTTTGATCTGGATAGCATCCTATTAGTCACAATGGATGTGTCATCATTATACACACAGATTTCCCAACAAGATGGCCTTGATGCAATGGAAGTATTCCTGGAAGCAAGACCCAGACTCCATCGGGTGCCGACGGAATTAATTCTTAAATTGGCATCTATCTCACTGAGGAGGAACTTCTTTAGATTTGACAATGAAGTCAAAGGCATAGTCATGGGCTGTCCTTTTGCGCCTGAGCTGGCAATCCTGTATATTGTGAAATATGAAGATCAATTTGTGTATCACAACAATCCATACAGTGCACACTTAAAACAGTGGTACAGGTATATTGATGATATTTGATGCCTTTGGTAGGGGCCCAAAAACATCTTAAAAGAGTTCCACACATGACTTAATGACCGCAGCCCAGATATTAAATTCAGCCTTGAATACAGCAAACACAGTCTTTCATTTTTGGTTGTGAGTGTGAAAACTTCACCCAGTGGTTTGATTACCACATTACATACAAAATCCATGAACAAAAATAATGCCCTACACTACAGTAGCTACCATCCCAGAAAGCTTAAGAACAATTTTCCATTTGGGCAATTTTAACGCGTAAGACATAACTGTTCGAGAGGGAAGACTATGAGTTACATGCAGGAGCACTCGTCAACAAACTCTTTGAAAGGGGATATCCCAAGAAACTGTTAAAACATTCTCTCAAAAGGGCATGGTTCACCCCAGGGAACATTTGTTAACTATGAAAAGCAGACCACCGACTGACCGCATTGTCTGTGTTTCCACGTTTGGGCCCTACACACAACCTGTGAAGAAAATTATACATAATAACTGGCATTTGATTGAAGGAACCATTCCCAACAGCGGGCCACCACTCTTCGCTACAGGAGTATTGGTCAACAAGTTGCGAACACAGCAGGCCAACAGAGAAACCCAGTGACGCTTTGCACTATGTTAAATCTTCCACCAGTGCAAGGGCATCATAAATGTGGAACATGTTCAGTTTGTAATGCAACCACAGAAGCATGCACCTTCACTGACGGCCAAAGACACTGGCAGCACACTGAATTTACAAATTGCAAATCCAAAAATGTGGTCTACGCTGTGATATGTCAGTGTAAAAAGATATATATTGGAAAAACATCCCAAGAAGTGTGAAATCGTACTGTGCAACATCGTTCACAATTGAAAAATAAGATCCTCACTGCCCCAATGGTTGAACATTTTACAACTCTAAACCACAGATTTGATGATTTTACATGGACTGTATTATCATTGATAATTAAGAACAACCAAAGAGGCGGCGATCTGGAAGTATTACTGGCACAGAGGGAGGCATTCTTAATTATGAAATTCAACACCGCACTGCACGGCCTCAACGAGTTGCCTGAAGTAAAAAAACTCTAAAAGGCAACAGTCTGACCAAACATGGACTTCACGTCCCACAATGCCCGGAGGCGCCTGACCTCTCAGTTCCCCGTCCAGGTTGTATTAAAGGAACCAGTTTTGCAATGGCCTCATTGCTGCCGGTTTGGAAGCAGAGTAGCATGTTGGATTGATATTTCCCGCAGTATAGAGAAAGCATTACAGGCAAGTGACACTCTGCCACTGAGGGAGGAATAATTGCACACATTCATTCAGAATCTTACCGAAATGATGCTTCCCTTTCATAGGAAACAGATACGATTTGGGAGAAGCTGCTGTTTAAAAGCGTCCGCATCAATTTTGGCTTTTTTCAATTTTAAGGTAACAGTGCAGCTGAGTTAGTTTTGAATTGTTACGCAGCACCATGCGCGTACTGAATTATTTTCTCACAGTCATTCCATTCATTGTTTGCATTGTTTAACGTCAAAATCCTTTTGTTCCAAAGATGCCATACCAGCCTGTGTCATAAACTCCAAATCAGACCTTTTCGCTAATATCTTCATTACTCTTTCTAAATCTTTAGGGCCAGTTTTAATATTTGTTAACACAACGTAGCAAGACACCTTGCTGCACTGCATGAAAGGGATAGGACAAGAATGAGCCAAATGTAGTATGATATGGCACATTCCTGCTCTCTCTTTACCCTGGAGCACAATACACTGCCTAGCGCCAACGCAGGCCCTCTTGCACCATGATGCAAAGGTGCCTGCATTGCAAGCAGGATTCTTTTTGTGCAGTAAGGGACATCTTCCTGTGCTCAAATAATCCTTGTAGGCTTTTTCTTCTTTCTATGCCGAAAACAGCACATGTAGAAAGAGGAAAAACAAGGACAAATAAAGATATTTCTCCATGATGAGCCTCCTCCGGGAAGGCGTAGCATTTTGACACATTCCCACATATACCACTCATGGCAAATCTGTGAATGCACCAAACCCATGGGTGGATGCGTGGAAACAGCCATGATCCACTCCTGGAACTTCTCCCTGGGGCAGAGCAATGCAAGGCAGTGACTTGTACTGCCTTGCGTTATTTCAGATTTACCCAGCACTGCAGGGCCACGCAATGTGGCTTTGCGAGGCTTGGTAAACCTCATCTAGGTTTTTCATCACCCTTGCATTACCTTGTGTGGTGAAGGGTGACAGAAAACTTTGGTGTATGCCCCTCATTGTCTAGAGAACAGTCACACCTGTTGAAGAGTATTCACTGGACACTGGCCTTTTCAACAATTTACCCTTTCCTGGCAGCATCATCAGAGTTCACTGATCTCATCCCAATGAATTTGCTGAAGATGTTTGTCTCCTTTGGGTTTGTAGCGGTGGAACTGTCACTTGTTTCGAGGCCCTTTGGGGGCCATATATTATTCTACGGATGCATCTTTTTGTGGTTTGCAAGACCAAACTCAACATTTTCCACTAGTTGCTGCCTTGCGTTACTGTGCCCTAGGGAGCCATTACATGGGTAGACAATGGGTGTCCCCACGCATCTACCCAGGCATTTTGGTGCTTTCCCAGATTTACCAAGACAAGTAAATCTGGGGAGGGGTCAAAATTGTACACCTTCTTGATAGAGGCACGATGAGGAGAAATATTGGGGCATATTACCAAGTTTAAGCGATAATTATCGCTTAACACGGTTAGCGGCAATATTATTATCGCCGAGCTCCACCGATTTTTATCGCAGATAAACCTTGCTATTATCAAGGTTTATCTCAAAAGTGTTAAAAATCGGCCATAATGCATGAATATCGCTGAAAAGTCAGCGATATTCATGCATTACCGAGCTAATGCTCTTAGCCATGTTATCCACGCACCATTGGATAACATGGCTAAGAACTGCTCTGGGCAGGCGTTAGCTTTTGGAGATATTTGCGCTTAGCGCGAATATTTCCAAAAGTACGCCTTTGTAGGTAATAGAAGATAGCGATGTTAGCGACTGTTTACAGTCGCTAACATCTTGGCAAGCCCACTTTGCATGTCATTAGTGATAACTATCGCTGACATGCAAAGTGGGCCCCAAGATGATCGCTATCTCCTACTAGCTGTCGCTAACTGGTGTTAGCGACAGCTAGGTAATAGGGCGATAAAATTATCGCCGCTTTAGCGGGAAAAATTCCAACTAAAGCGGCGATAAGGCCCTTGGTAATATGCCCCATTGTTATTACTCCTCATTGTTTCCCCTTAAGTCTGTTGCATTCTCCAGCATACTTAGAAAGACAAAAATGCCTCTAAGGAATGTGGGCCATATTATCAAGAAAGGGCGCTACATTATCGCTGCTTTTATCGGCAGGAAACTGCCGCTAAAGCTGCGATAATGGCCATGACAATATGCCCTTGTGAATTCCCATAGAAGCCCAGGTTAACACCAGAAACTGGGCTTCTATGGGAATTCACAAGGGGATATTATCAGTCCCATAATCGCCGCTTTAGCGACAGTTTCCTGCCGATAAAAGCGGCGATAATGTAGCGCCCTTTCTTGACAATATGGCCCTGTTTTCGTGCAGGAAGGTGTCCCTGCACATAAGTAATCCTGCCTGCAACGCATGCACCCTTGCACAATGGTGCTTGGGTGCATGGGTCAGTGCTAGGCAGCACATAGTGTGCCAGGACAGTGTGAGAGCAGGAATGCGCCATATCTTGGTAAATATAGGGCATTTCTTCCCACTCCATTTGGCGCAGTGCAGCAAGTTTTCTTGTTCTGTTGCCCTGCGTCAAATAATCAGAAATCTGGCCTTAAAGCTCTAACATTTTCAAAATGAATGTTCTGGTTGTTTCCTTACCTGCTCAGTTAGATAGCCAGGCTGTCGCTGCTATGTCTCCCTGGTCTTGTTCCAGTACCGCACTGTGCAAGAGCCTGGATTTTAAAAGGTCTTTGAGTTGGTTACCCAATGGTAGCTGCAGGGAGATCAAAGACCTGTATCCCTGCCAGAGTCATACATGTTCCTGCTAGTGTCCAGCTCAAACAAACTGAATCAAATATGGCCCGAGCCCTGAACATTAAACACACATTTCTGCCAACTGGCTGTAAATCTCAGATGTCTGAGGCCAAGAGACAGATAAACAGCTTCAAAGTCCATGATATTCTTGAAACCGGAAGCACAAAAAGACAGAATATGTGAATGTCTTCCAGGCGCTTTATGCATAGAAAGGGCACATTTAATTTAAAATGTGGTACCGTCAGTCGGTAATTAAAAGTTTACAATGTCTTTATTACCTATTGCTACATATGAGTTTGAATTAAATTCAAAATGAATGTCCTCCAATTGCTCCCTTATGAAAACGTTTTGTAAAAAGGTATTCTGACTTTTGCGTACTTGTAATATGTAGAATATTAGCACAGCGACATAGTAAAGGAACAGCCTGTCAGTGTCACCCGCACTCATGGCCTGTCCGTCTCTACATCAGTAGAAACGAGCATTCAGTAATCTTCTTTCCCGAGAAGTGCCATCTTCCTTGAAGAATAGGGCGCCAAAGTTTGGAATAAATTAACAACAAACCCTTTCTTCTGAAATAGGGTTACAGCGTTACGAGGACACAACTATTTCTGTCCTTGACTTTACTTTAATAAATGATCGATGTGATATGTGCAAGTCCAAAAGGTTTTCTTAAATTAAACCTTCAAGTCCCAGAGTGCACTGGCATGGTGAAGAAAAATTTAGGATTGGGCGTGATATATCGACCTTGTAACAGGAAATCTAATGTAACCTATCGTGAAAGTCCTTTTGCAATTTTCCAAGCCAGCAGGATGCTTCTGGAAAACCACGTCCAGTAACAGGAAAGATGGCGGTATATTTACAAGCTCCTATCGCCACCACAACGTCACTTTTAGTGACACTGTGGTGGCGATAGAGGTTTGCCTTATTTACAAGGCACCGTTAAACCACTTGCAGTGACTTTACGCTCCCTTGAAAATAAGGCACCCTTTCACGCTGTACTTAGTGTGAAAGGGGAGGGCAATAGGTATTGTGGCGGGCATTCCACCACAACGCCCATTGATTTTGGCTTTGCCCCCTAATTACAAAGGCAGCATAAATAGGAGGAACCGCCAAACTAAAGACCAGGTAAAGCTGGTCTTAAGTTGGCGAAACGAGGAGAAATGCATTATTTCTCCTCGTTTTTGCTTTTTACTCCAGCAATGTATTTTGAGGCCTATACCTACTGTACTGTGTCACTTCTTATGCCTAATTAAAGCATGCATAAGGTTTTGAAGCAGTGGTGTCCTAAAAGTGGCGCAGTGAAATCTTGTAGATTTCACTGCGTCACTTTTACGAGGCCTTCCTGCATGAGAATGCCCACCCTGCATACATTATACCTGACACAGGTATAATGTGTTGCAGGGCTTTACAACGTGACACTTCTTCCTAGATGCGTCACGTTGTAAATTGGCTGCATTGTTTGTGCCTCTGTTGCGTCAAAAAAGTGACTCAATGGCAGCGCAAGAAGGCGCAAGGAGCTTGTAAATCTGCCAAAAAAGGCAATTTTGTGACTTGTATGCATGCTGCATTAAGCAGCACACATAGGTAAGACAAAATGGCATTTGGAGATTGTTTATGTACAGAAAGGGTGACCTTCCTGTACATAAACAATCTTTACCCTGCATGCAGACCCCCCCCTTGCACTATGGTGCAAGGGTGCCTGCTTTGGCGCTACACTGCTAAGTGTATTATAAAACAACACGAGCACCCAAGTAAGGTCGACCAGGGACCTTGGGAATCAATTATTTTAAACAACAACGGTCCCTAGAGAAGTTTGAGATAGGAAACCAAAGGAATGAATAGAGACTCAATCGGTGCTATATTAGGTGGACATGTCCAGCCGGACAGAGGTCTAGTATTTACTTATAAACAGGTAAACAGTGGTTAAACATTAATACATAAAGTGGGACACAAGCCTGTGTCCTATTTAACCGATAAAGTACAAGACAAAACAACACAACCGGGGGCTCAGGCAAAGCTTGTAGTTTGTTACATAGTAACAATAAACATTTTCAGAGAACAAATCATGGAAAACACCTTTACAATATTCAAATTAAGAATTTTGGACGTATAAGGTGTTTTAAAGTGTCGATGGCATTTCGATCCATTGGGGTAATGTGCGGATCATCATCAGGACATGGATTATTATGCCTGTTCAGTAGAGCCTTAATAAACCGGTGTATCCGGAAGACTTAATCGGTATTTCCGAAGGAGGGAATTGGGGACAGCGTCGAGGGCGGCTTCGGCACTGAGTCTGAGATAGTCTCTTCAAGACTTTGTTGTGACAGCAAACATTTCTTTGGCTACAGAGGCCTGCTTACTTCCATCAGCATGGAAATAATTCACAGGATTCCTCATCAAATACACAAGTATTTAATGGGACAGATTTATGTAACAACACTCTGTGTTCCATTGGAAGAGTTTTCCTGACAAACTTGCTGAAGCTTCATCATGTCAGACAGCCCTCTATGACACATACTAACGTTGTCAATGCATTTTCTGTGACATGCTCTTTGAACAACTAATTGTCGATGTCAACTGGAACTGCTATTAGAAAGAACAATTACCAACAAGCACATCAGTGCTGGTTGTCAACTTGTTCCAGGTCTGTTCATAGACATCGTCATTACTCAAATGTACCCTCTTAAGTGTGCACTGTGGGATGGACCTACAATGGTTTGTATTGATGGGCTCTTAATTCAGTTGCTCACTATATACCATATTCACCAGGAAAATAATTCCATGCAAAGGGAACATAATTAACTTGTTGTAACAGTGGACATGCAACATGTCCACAAACTGACCTGTACACATTACACTATCTCAAGAAGCCAGGATCATTGTGAGTTTTTGATCAGATCACACACAAAACATCACATATTTTTCTGAGCATTGTACCTAAATGATATATTAAATTGAATATGTCGTGAGTACACACAGGCACAGCATATGTCAAATCACTGTTTTGTGGTGACACAGTTGATGCCATAAGGGCAAACATCAAATGGTTATGGTAATAAATTCTAGTTACTTAACAATAAAATTGTATGTGAGTTTTTGTCACTAGTTCATGTCAGAATGGCACAACACTTTGCAATGATAATTGACAACAGATGTGACACGTTCAGTGGAACAAACTTATCATCATATACAACAGTCTACAATTGAAATTGCCTGCTGCATATCTGGAACCCTAGCACAATCATATCACGTCATATAGATGTTTGTGATGCTGCCCGGTTGGCTCTATGACATGGCTAAGACGTCACCCACATCATGGACTCTGTGCTTGCACATAGAGAGGGTGTTGGTAATCATATGAGGCATTGCAACATCAACTCCAGAAGGGCAATGCTGTCCTCCAGCATCACATGATGCTGAGGTGCATAACTCTTGACTTGATGCAGCATCATCACACCAGAGGTGAGGTTCATGTGATGCACATCCAGACTGTGCACTACAACATACAGGGCCTGTCGCATTACTTGCATATTTCAACACATACAATCCAAAGCTAGGGGTGACACACTCACCTGTGGCGTGTGGGTCCATGAATGCATCCACATCTCCTTGTGTGATCAAGGGTCTGATCTTGTGAAGTATACCAATATCAAAGTATGTAGGGGTGGCACAGTATATCATGACAAGCATTCTTTTATTGCCAAATGTCAATATCCATGATGGGTGCATATATCTTGTGCTCAAT
Organism: Lissotriton helveticus; assembly: GCF_964261635.1. Classification (NCBI taxonomy): domain Eukaryota; kingdom Metazoa; phylum Chordata; class Amphibia; order Caudata; family Salamandridae; genus Lissotriton; species Lissotriton helveticus. The sequence goes on along the minus strand of NC_136073.1, from coordinate 655,572,271 downwards.
GTAATTGGTGTCTTGTGCATTCATCCTCTGATGTGATACAATGTTGGTCATGTACTTACCACATTGCCTCCCGACGAAGAGTCCAAGGTGGTCCAATAGGTCCCTGTCACGGCCCACAGTCCTGCCATTGGTGCTTCACTGCTGGACAGTCCTGTCCAGGCCAAACATGTTGAGCATCATCTTTTGGATGTGCTCCCATCTCACTTCCTAGATTTTAAGATTGTATCCCTATAGGATACGTCCGCCAGCCTCTACAATCTTGGGCAGGTAACATTTAACAAGCCAGAGGAAGGACCCCAAGGCCCCCTCCGACATCCTGCCCTTCCTACCCTGACCCAACATCCCAAATACAATCTTGCCCGCAGGCAAGCCAAAAAGAAAAAAAACAATTAACCCCTATTAACTACGGAAATATACAAAGATACCCCTGAGACGTAAACCCAACAAAACAATCAGAAATTAGCAAAAAACATGTATGGACAGAGACACAGGAAACAACAAGGACAGTATGGACAGTACACTACACACAAAACTCTCTCCAAACCACCAACACCAGCAGACACCGTCCAACACCTCCACAACTTACAAAAGACACTAACAGTGTGGTTGAAAGAGAAAGTGAAAGTGCACAGTACTCCTCCATGGAACAGGATGCACACTGACATCTTTCCTGTAAGTTTGAGACCCGTTTTTATGGTTTGCGACAAAATTGCACATGCCTAGGGCTAAGCGGGAAGATTTAATGTGTATACATGTATTTTGCGAGTATTTTCCGTGCCGAATATGAAAAAAATTACCACAAACATGGACTTGCGTTGATTTTTTTTAGTGCTTATCAATACTTGATCAGTATATGTACTATTTGGACTAACAACACAATATGTATTTGTGATGTGACCTGTGTGTTGTACTTTTCCTAGTCTATCTGTACTGTATGGGTATGAGTTGTCCTGAGCAATTAGGAAGCACTAGTTACTCACATTGATGTCTGTTAATGACTGGTCATGTGTGTGCATAAACACATGCCACAGTGTCATACATTAGGGTTAGCATTGTGTCAGGGCTCACCTCAGGACTTGCACAGGAACAGAGATGCTCGATTTCCAACTCCCCCTGAAAGACAAGCCAGGAACCCGAATACTATTATCACACCGGGAACCTAGAGTACCCTCCAGGGGGAAGGGGAAAAATGGATAAAATAATAAACAAGAAGAGACTGGTCCAGGTGGTGTTCTCTCGGTCTTTTCTAGAAACTTCTGTCTGACCTGCAGACCTCTCTTTTTCCTTCGAGAACCTATAACAGAAAACACATGACCTTTTACTCCTATCCTCACCTATTCTGTCTCTATCCTTGTTTTCATTCTACTTTACCTACCCTTAGTGTTCCAGAACTAGCTTCTCTTCTATTACTGAAAATCTGTTCTTCTTCTCAGTCTTTTATGCGTGACTCTGTTAGATACTGTACCTATGAAACAACACATGGAAGTATTACGTCAGTTAACACTCTATTACTTCTCTAACTTTCTCTTTCTATTATATTGTGAATACCTACTCACTTCTCCTACTGAATTCACTATCTTGTAAATATCCTTTACTCCTTGTGTCTCTTAATATTCTACTATCTTGTTACTGTGTCTTCTCACTGTGTCTACAATGATTGTCTTTTCCTTTTCCCTTTTAGGTATCAATAGAACTTGGAATTATTTAATGCGGTAAGTATCAGTCTTTTCTTTTAATATGCAATTCTAAACACTTAGCTTGTAATATCACTTAGCTCTGTGTCAGCTTTCTCTGGTACTGCTTGACTGCAGCCTTCTCTTCCGAATATGCTTCTCTCTCTCTCTTGTCCAGAACTTGTATGACCTGAAATTCCTCTGCAAACTCAACTCTTCTCTTCAAAGACTGCAAGAATTTCTTTTGACAAAATGTCCTACATCCGACGGAGGTGCGGACAAAAAAACGGGCGAACCCGACGCTCTAACTAAGTTTAATCTTAACTCCTCACAACGGAACTCTGACACTCTGGTGCGCACTGCTCGGTATCCTCGGTGAAGTGCGCAGCGTTTCCTACGCGCGCGCCTCTTGTCACTGAAAAACACCTGAGCCTTTTCAAAGAGGAGCAACAACTAGACCGCGACCTCGTTTCCGAGATCGGCGGTCATCTTACTATTCCGGGAACGTAGAAGTTCAGCCCAAGTGCTGCTCTTGTCCATTTATTCCCTTTCTTGCCACAGTTTCCAGGTAACCAATTTCCCATCACTGTTTGTGCACCTTGGAAGGTTCTGACACATTGGTGGTATGTGTCACTACATGTGAGCCTCTTACAACACACATTGCAGTGATGTCTGTGCCAGTTAGATGGCCTTGCTACACAAATGTACTTGACCAACAGGCAGTCACTACTTTTCTATGATGTTTGCAAAGCAGCATGCACTGCAGAGCTATGACTGCACATTCACATTAAGTATATGAATAGCTGGAGGCACAGAGGGGCACATTGATGACAGTCTGTGCTAAAGCACTCATGGCTCCATTTTCAAAAGGTATGTCTATGCATTTCATGCTGTGCTATTTATTACATGGTCCATGACTGGTGTACAATGACCATATCCATTGTCAACATTACAAAAAATACTAAACAAGGCGTTACATGGTGTAAGTATGTTCCTGTGCAAGCCGCATCATAAGATACATCTAGCAATTCAGCAATGAGCAAATATTAGCTGGTATGGAACATTATGTTATGGCTGGACAGATACCATTGTAAGTACATTTTGGTATTGTGTCTTCCCATATCATTAATACCCTATGGGCCTCAAGATCTTACAGGAACCGCTTAGATAATGCATAGTTAAATGTGTGTGACAGATAGCATAATGGCGCAGAAACCGCAAAATTATGCATAGCTCCACAGACCCTACACAGCCATGTACAAGCAAGTTGAAGACCCAGATTGACATGTGAGCATGTCATTGTTATTTTGGAATAGCAAAGCTGCACTGTGCATGTCACAATCCTTGCAACAGCAAAACTAATGATGCTTGTGAGCACAATTAGTCTGCATGGCCTGGAGATCATGCTGTGCCTTTGTATGAGACCCAGAGGGCATATTATCAACAACTAGCGATATTTATCGCTAAATAGGCTTAGCGAGATTTTTTTATTGCCGCGCATCGACGGATTTTATCACAGAGATAACGTGCTATTAGCAACGTTTATCTCCAAAGCAATAAAATATCCAGCGATAGCGGCGAAATGCGTGAATATTGCTGGAAATTCAGTGATATTCAGGCATTATCGCTAATAGGGACTTAACCTGAATATCCACCTCCCATTGGATATACAGGCTAAGTAGTGGTCTGAGCAGGCGTTAGGATTTGGCGATATTCACACTTAGCGCGAATATTTTAATCGCTACGCCTGCGTTGATAATAGGCGATAGCGATGTTAGCAACTGCTTTCAGTCGCTAACAGGTTGGGTACGCCCACTTTGCATGTCATTAGCGATAAATATCGCTGACATGCAAAGCGGGCCCCAAACCGCACGCTATCACCTAAAATCTGTCGCTAACTGATGTTAGCGACAGCTTGCTAATAGGGTGTCAGGGTCTATATACTTATTGCTGTCTGAACCACACAGGAGCAGAATGATGCTAGATCCCAATACCCTTCTCAGAACCAACCCTGCTAGGCCTTTTGGTATTCCATTGCAGGTAAATTCTAATGGGGGGAAAGGGGTTGGGACAGAGAAGAGACTGCTCCAATATTCTGCCTGTTCAGCTGCATTGTCTTCTTCTTCTTACAGGACTGCAACAGTAACATGTAAAAAACCTGTATTTACTATGCCTTTTAACTTACTGTTTTTTCTATTGTGTATAAATAACTTATCTTACCAGAATGTTTACTGAAGCTTACTTCTCTTCTACTTCTCATGTATTGTTTGCTAGGTTGTATGAGAAGTTTTCACTCAAATCTCTTTTCTTTCGTTCTCAGGTACAATCTGCACTTGAACCTGCTATTCCTTAAAGTAAGAAAGATAAGGTAAGTAATTATTTCTGTATTCCTAATTTACGTAATATTTTGGTTTCTCTTTCTTTCTATTAACTCACTGTTAAGAGACTGGAGTGGGCCTTGAACTGGGGTTTCTGGAGAGGATGACTGTTTTTTCTGTCTTTTATTAGTTCTTAAACAATGCTTCAGAACTTTGGTTAAATGTTAAAAGGAATCAGCAAAAGCACAATTTATTTGTACTGGGTTTTAATGTTTGCCGAAGAGTTAATTTATTCTGGCCATAGAACATTAATGGAGTACTTTAACTGGGCCTTCACTTATCTATCTTTAAATTTAACACATGGCAAGAGAAAGAAATATGCTGGGCTTTTGACCCTGACTTCACCTTTTAATTAATTCTCTGAAGAGTGAACAAGTTGGGGCTTTTGCCCCTGACTTCACCTTTTAATTAATTCTCTGAAGAGAGAACAAGTTTCAGGCAAAGAAGAGACTGTGTGTTGCAAGGTCACACCTGGGTCTGACAGATTCTGGAACAGCTGAATAAGACAGCTTGATTTAAAAAAGCTTTTTATTTAATCTTCTCAGTTAAGGAAAGCTTTTACTGAAAGGTTGTTCCAGTTTTCAAAGGAAGGAAAATATATTTCTGACTTCATTTTGAAATTCATCTCTGACACAATAACCTTTTCTCAAAGAATGTTTTATATTAGCTACAAGTTTAACACTAACCTGATTAGCGAGGGAATGTAGTTCCAACGAACCCCGATTTTATCGCAACTACCCTATCTGACTTTCACGACGCTGGGAAGCAGGTGCTCTTCCAAATATTTCTTCAGTGAAGTGCACAGTGGAATGTTGAAGCACACTTCACCAGGTGTTCTGAAGCCTAAAAGACTAGACTGCTAACAGGGGTATGCTGTTGCAGTACGTGCATGTTGACAGCCATCTTGGAGTTCTATCGGTGCCAACAAGCACTCCAGCTTGAGGGATGAACTGACTTTTGATAACTTAGTAGGGGGGAGATGGTAGTCAGCATTGCGTTAAAAGAAGGAAACCTCCCGTGAGTCCTGACATAGGGCGATGAAATTATCACCGCTTTGCGGCCAAAAACGGCCACAAAAGTGGCGATAATTTCATTTCGCCTGCCTTGGTAATATGCCCCTAGGTGTCTAGACACAGATACTGCTGCCTTACAGCAGATTGACATGGATGACAATGCCTGCGTTGTGCGTGATATGGTGGATCCCAGTTTCTTGCCATTTTTATGTGAGCAATGAATATTGCCTGATGGCAAGGCTTGTTATGGTATTGTTTTTTTTTTTTTTTAGTTCAGAATAATTTTATTGAATTTTCGAAAAAAAGTAACATAGATAGACAATACAAAAATACATGAATTTGCAATAAGATCTAAATAATTAAGTAATACAAATTCTTAACAAATTACAATAAATCAAGCAATTATAACAAAATATTAGTCAATCAAGGGGAAAACAAAATCACGGTCATGAGAAGGGAAAGGGGGGAGAGGGAGGGTACCTAATATATCATCTTATAAGAAACATAGAGTGACTATTAACATATAAATATTGAGTATGCAAATATTGTGAAGATAAAGCAGAATAATAGTAAATATTATGTTAAGAAGAGGCTCCACAAGGATTGAGGTGAGAAGGAGTTTATTATCAACCGGATTCTTCTGTGCCAACCACTAGAGTGAGCTCACCAACATTCTAAAGCGAGCTTCACTCCAACATTCTATGGTGGGAGAACCCAACCAGTGGGGAAGGTGGGGACAGGGTGCAGGGGGAGTGTACCAAGTTACAACACACCTCCCTATGTAACGGTAGTAAGATGATTGAAAGATGCAGGCGGGCATAGGTAAGGGAAAGGAAAAAAGGGGAGAAAGACAAGAGCAAAATATAGTCAGGTTACCTTGAAAAGGAGGCAAACAATAAAATGCATTCAGGAAGAACAAGTACGAATGTTACATAATGAAACCTACTAGCATGGATGCATCTAGGAGAAAACAGCAGTACATACATCTGATATAAAAATATAGACTTTACATACTGTAGTCAGATTGCCACGCCGGACACCTAAGTTGACGTGCAACTCTTCCCTTAGTGGGATCACTGACACATCTCCAGAGTCATCGTTGCTGGGAAATTCAGAAACATGACCATTAGTGCAACGAGCCAATCTAACCATGCTCCACAAATTACCATCTTCTAACAGAACAGAGTTATTGCGTATCTTTCTGATTCTAAAGGGTCTTGAGAAAACAGAAGACTTGGACTTTAAGAGAGTGGGTTTTTTGACTACCACCCAATCCCCCACCTTCCACTCTCTGTCAGTTGTGCCCCATTTTGTGTCATAACTGACTTGATTTTCTTTCACTTTCTCTGAAACAGTGTCCCTGTCTACCCACACAGGGGACCCTCCATTCAACCAGTTGGGAGTAAGTTTTGAACCTGGGTTTCTTCCTTTAAGAGAAGTAAACGGGGAGACTCAAGACACAGAGTTAGGAGTGATGTGATATGACCACAACATTTTCCTTAAGCTGTCTACAACTGATTCTTTGGTGGACATGGCAAGTTGAATAGATTCCGTAGGCATTCTGTTAGCCCTTTCCACTAATCCATTGGATTTGGGGGAATACAGTGGAGATTTTGTGTGAATAATAGCTAAACTGTTAAGGAAGTCCCTCATCTCGTCAAAAGTGAATTGCACCCCATTGTCTGTTATCAATTCCTTCGAAAAGGTATCTTTTAGAAATTCGATGAGATAGACTGTAGATATGGAAGGAACAAACTTAGTCGTTATCCAATGAGAATGATAATCAATCAAAACGAACATGAATCTTTGAGATTGACTTAATAAGTTCAAAGGACCAATAATGTCCATCCCCAGTTTTTCCCACGGTTTTGTGGGAACAGTGACAGGAATGAGAGGAGCCTTTCAAACATTCTTTGATTTATTGCTGGCGGCACATTCAAAACATTCTTTTACACGCTCTTCAATCAGTGTGTCCATTTTAGGAAACCAATAGCTTTGCTGAATTTTGCTTTTGGTTAAGCTTCGTCCAGGGTGACCTTCATGTCCAATTTGTATGATACGATCTCTCATACCAGTCGGGGGAATTATTTTGTTACCTCTCCATACCAAGTCTTCAATTATGGACAACTCATCTTTCACGCTCCAAAATTCCTGAAGATCCTCTGGCAAATCATTTCTTTCCTCTGGCCAGCCATTCAAAATCATTTCTTTCAATTTGCACATTACATCATCTTCCTGAAGAGATTTCTCCCACTCGTGTTTCATAATGGCTGAGATGTCAATTGCCAGGATGATTTCCTCCTCTTTGTTTCCTTCTGGTTCTTTTTCTAAAAGCGGCATACGCGAAAGGCAATCCGCCACAGAATTTTTTGATCCTGGGACATGCACAATGGAATAGTTGAACCCTTGCAGTCCTAAAACCCACTTGGAGATGCGTGGAGTAGTATTTTCTAAAAGTTTGGTAGCAAATAACGGAATTAATGGTGTGTGATCCGTTCTCAAGCAGAACGGAATTCCCCACAGAAAGTACTTGAAATGGTGAATGGCCCAGTAACATGCAAGTGCTTCTTTTTCAATCATGGAGTAATTAACTTCAGCTGACTTCAAGGTTCTTGAAGCGAAGGCTATCACTCTTTCTTCGCCGTTTACTACTTGAGTCAATGAGGCACCCAGGCCTTTATTACTTGCATCAGTAGAGAGTGTGGTTTTAGCATTTGAATCAAAAGTGTGCAAAATTGGAGCTTCAGAAATTGCTTCCTTGATGTGTTGGAATGTTTGTTGATGTTCTGAACTCCATTCGAATTTGGTTCCCTGTTTGAGTAGTTCTCTGAGAGGTTGTACTTGATCTGCAAAGTTCTTCACAAATTTCGACATATACTCAACCAGGCCCAAAAAGGATTTAAGTTCATCTTTATTTGAGGGAGCAGGTGCGAGTTTAACAGCGTCTACCAGGCTGGCCTTGGGTTTGATGCCTTCACTGGAAATCGTGTGCCCCAGATACACCACTGACTCCGCCCCAATCTTGCATTTGTCTTTCTGAGTCGTGACCCCAGCTTTGCTTAGTTTTGACAATACTTCCTCCAAGATATTGTTGTGCTCACTTTCAGATGCTCCATAGAGTAAGATATCGTCTTGGAAGCAGACTACTTTATCAAGACCATGCAGGATGTTTTGCATAATACGCTGAAAGACAGCGGCCGCAGATGCGAGCCCAAAAGGTAATCTTGAGAATTGATAAGCACCGAAAGGGGTTATGAAAGATGTGAGGTGCTTAGATTCCGGATGGAGGACGACCTGGTGGTAAGCCGAGGACAGATCTAAAACTGAGAAATACTTAGCACCTTGAATGGCCATCAACATCTCGTTAATGTTGGGGAGAGGGTGTTTATCCACCCAGATGTTAGCATTCAAATCCCTGAGGTCAACACAGAGGCGGATCCCCTTTCCCCCACCCTTAGTTGCTACAACAATGGGGGCCAACCACTCAGAGCTTTCAATACGCTCTATTATCCTGTTTTCTTCCAGTCTGTTCAATTCATTTTGTAGGGGTTCTCTTAATAGCAAAGGAATAGACCTGGCTTTGTGTACGACAGGCTTTGCGTTTGACTTTAGTTTGATTTTGTGGAGGAACCCTTTAAGCTGCCCCAAATTATCTGTAAACACCTCTGGAAATTTTTCACACACTTCCTTTCCAACTGTAGGCCTGTCAATAAGTAATACAGGTTCAGGGGCATTGGGGTCTAATTTGATACCCAGGTCTTTTTGGTGCTTCCACCCTAACAAATTAGATTCCTTTTCTGTGATATACACTTTTCCCAATGTTGATCTATCTTTAAAGTCAATCTGCATTAACAACATAACAACCAGAGGAATGGGATTGTAATTGTATCCCCCTGGTTTTATATCAGGAGGCAAAAGATTATAATTTTTATGGCCTGAATTTTGTTTGAAAGAAGCTTCATTTATCAGTGTGTAAGGTGAATATGAATTTGCAAAAACCTCATAAGCAAAACTGTCCAGAAGTATTTTACATTCAGGATAACAATTTACATTCTGTTCTCCAATGTTCAACACTTGGAAAACAATGTCCCCTTGCAATGGTTGTTCAAAATCTTGGATCACCAGGTGAGTAGTACTTTTCTTTTCATGGCATACTCTCGAAAAATGACCCCTTTTTTTGCAATTACTGCAAGTAACCCTTCTTGCTGGACATTTTACATCATTAGCCAAATGGTTTGGGTTACCACATCTATAGCATTTGGGCTTGTTAACCTGCACGCTATGTTTATTCACCTCAGGTTGGGTAGTTTTGTATTTATTACCTTTTTGAACTACCTTGTTCACACAATTATCACTAACCTGTTTCACCTCATGGGCTTCCTTCATTTCATTCATACAGTAGCTTGCGTGCTCTATGCTAATAGCAATATCAACAGCTCTTTGTAAATCAGGAGCTTCTGCTAAAAGTCTCCCCTGAATTTTCTTTTCACATGTGCACCTGACTAATTGGTCTCTGATTAATGACTCTGTTAGTAATCCAAAATCACATATGGCTGCCAAACCCCTCAAAACAGCAATGTAATTCTTAACTTTTTCATTTTTCCCTTGAACCCGCAAGAAAAATTTATGACGCTCAAGGACCATATTAATTCTGTCCCCGAATTGCTCCGCCAATTTTTTAACCGTAGCCTCGTACACATCAGGTTGAGCTACACCATCTCTCCCCACATTGATGTTAGCCCCTTCCTCAGCTATCTCAGGCAAATCCTCAAACACATCCCTTCCATATTTACCCAAATTATGAAGTAGAATGTGTTGCTTCCTTAATGATGAAAATCTATTTCCACCAATAGCAATCAAGTATGACTCAAACAAATGAAACCATTTTTTCCATGAAATAAGGGGATCGCCAGCCTCATCCAAAAAAGGCGGTGGCTGGGACATGTTAAAAGCTGTCATTTTGAGAAAAGAAGGGAAAAGCAAGAAGAGAAGAATACAAGGTAGAGGAAACTGAAGAAAGGGTAGAAGAGAACAGTGAGAGGAGAAGAGACAAGGAGAGAAACAGGGACAGCACTCACAGTTTCATTAGAATTATGTATATCAACAAATTTCCGATGCTGAAATCAATTGTCAAAAAGAACACGATAATACAATTCTGAAATACATGAAGAGTTCAAAGCTGTGCCAATCAGCGAAGAAAACGCTTGATGGCTCCTGAGGAGAAATTTCTTGAAACAAAATTTTCAACAACAGTGGAAACCTTAGAATGCCCAATTAAACAGTTTGAACAATGAAGGTTCAGTTTCGCTGGAAAACTAAAGGAAGAGTAGATGCATACTCTTAGGGTTAACAATCAACCCCCAAAACGCTGTAGTCAGTCTCTGTGTGAGTATCCCAAAAGACAGAAAAAGTAAATTGAATATCTCTCTCGAAGTAACAGTTAACTGACGTGGAGAGTGAATTACTAGAGAAGCGAGATGCTAAGGAGCATACAAGACTCGTTGGAAGAGTCAGTCACACAATCCACGATAGCAATTGAAAACGTTCCCAAAAGAAGTCTTGCCCCAGGTTTAGAAGCAGACCGCAACTTCACTGATAAAATTATCGGGAAGCCACCGTCATGTAATACTTCCCTCAACGTCCGGGTTGGCCCGACCACACGGCAGTCGGGTGAGGAGAATTAATATAAGAAGCTTCCTATCTCATCCGTGCCTGGCAACTGTCCGTTCCACACAGAGCCTTCATGCCATGAACTGCGCAGGCAGAGACAACACCACAGTCGTAAACAAAATGACGGGAAGGCGGACCTCACTCCTACCTCATCACGTTATTCTCCACGGCGGTCTGTCAGATGAACCTGACGAGCGGAGAGCGTGAAGGGCGGAGCAGTTCTCCAACGTCGATTACTCTCCCAGCAACCAGGCGGAGCTGAAGGAGGCGTCCCGTCACCAAGGAACTCCGTCAAAACATCACTCTTCTTCCTGCTTTTGAAAACGGGACTGCTCGTAGGCAGTTTACATCCGGAAAGACGACAGGAACGCTTCAATGTATATCGCTTCCCTCGTACGTCGCATACAGTTAATTACAACCATAGGCAAGATAGAAGAAGATTGAACGCCGCATACAGTTAATGACAACCATAGGCAAAATAGAAGAAGATTGCCGGTTACGTCCGATATTTTCTTGAAATCACAGCTTCAATAATGATTTCATCTTCATGACTTTCGTAGTTGACAAGGATAACAGGGGGAAGAAACCAACCGTCCCCAGCACGGTGTTCGTCGCCAAATTGTTAAGAAGAGGCTCCACAAGGATTGAGGTGAGAAGGAGTTTATTATCAACCGGATTCTTCTGTGCCAACCACTAGAGTGAGCTCACCAACATTCTAAAGCGAGCTTCACTCCAACATTCTAAGGTGGGAGAACCCAACCAGTGGGGAAGGTGGGGACAGGGTGCAGGGGGAGCGTACCAAGTTACAACACATTATTATTATAACAATAAATATGAATCTATAGGTGACCAGAAGGAATAAGAAAGCAAATTATGATTAATTACATGTAATGATAATTGAGCACCTCTTCTTGTAAAGATAATCCACGACCACCAAGCATGGACAGAAAGAGAAGAAGCGTCTTTCCAACAAAAAGTGATTGATTTTAAAGCAGCTGAAATTAAGAAATTAAACAACTTTGCTTCAGAGTCAATAAGAGGATGTATAAGTAAAACTGATTTACTGATTAACAATTTATAAGAAAGAACATTTTGAATAGGCAATATTTTCAATATAACGTCCCAAACTTCAGACCAAAATTTTAAAATTATAGAGCAATCAAATAACATGTGACGTAAGGATCCAGGATGTAATTTACAGTGCCAACAAATATCTAACAGAAGTAATTTAGCACAATGCAAACGCAGTGGTGTCCATAAGGAATTAAACAAAATATATGCATTTGTCTGATAAAGAGATACTGGTAACCAACCAGAAATGCTATTGAGCCAAATAACTTTCCAAGAGTCATCAGATATAGAAATGGAAAGTTCAGTGTTCCAAAACGTTGAAATCATATTATTATTGAAACCAATGGAAACAGCAAATTTCTTATATAGAATAGAAACAGCATTTGAATATTTAGAGACAGCATGAAGATAAATTAGCAAATCAGTTGCAATTGTAGAAGGAATACCATTTGGAAGAAAATTGGTATTTAACCAAATCAGTATTAGGTAACTTGAAATTCGATTTTAATGTGTCAAAAGGAATAAAAGCATCAACACAAAATATATCTTTAAGATAGAATATGCCTGACTTAATTCATGAATTCCAGAATTTCACTTTCTATTCAATTTGATAATAGCACTATGCCATAATGATATATCTAAGGTAGAACCTAAGGGAGAAGCAAAGTTAGAATCTAAATCATTAAATATTAATTTTTAAGATTTAATTATGGACGAGTGGTGTACAACAGTAGATTTATGAGACATTGTAAGCAAGGAGGGTGGTGGAAAAGGAGCAACAAGCAATTTTTCTATATCAAACCAAAATAGGAGGTTTAACTACAGGGGAGGCAGTAAACCATAAGGAACTTTGGGACATATTACCAAGCAATAGCGATAATTATCGCTATTGCTTGGTTAGAGACAAAAATTTACCACTGAGCTGCGGCGATTTTTATCGCAGATAAACCTTGGTATTACCAAGGTTTATCGCAAATGCGATAAAAAACGGCCGCAATGCATGAATATCGCTGAAAAGTCAGCGATATTCATGCATTACAGAGCTAATGCTCTTAGCCATGTTATCCACCTCCCATTGGCTAACATGGCTAAGAACTGCTCAGGGCAGGTGTTAGCTTTTGGAGATATTCGCGCTTAGCGCGAATATCTCCAAAAGTTGGTAATAGGAGATAGCGATGTTAGCGACTGTTTCCAGTCGCTAACATCTTGGCACGCCCACTTTGCATGTCATTAGTGATAAATATCACTGACATGCAAAGTGGGGCCCAAGATGGTCGCTAACTCCTACTAGCTATCGCTAACTGGTGTTAGCGACAGCTAGGTAATAGGGAGATAATTTTAGCTCCGCTTTCTTGGCTTTTAGAGCCAAAAAACAGAGATAAACCCCCTTGATAATATGCCCCAAAGTTTCAATATGAATGCTTTGTGATAAAGGAAAAAGTCAGGAAGGCCAAATCCAGCATGACATTTAGGCATTTTTAATTTTTTGTAAGCAATTCGAGGAGGCTTGTCGTTCCAGAGAAATTTGGATAACAATTTATCAATATCTTTGTAGAAGTTTAGTGGAAATTGAGTGGGGATCATAGCAAGGGAGTAAAAAGTTTTAGGAGCAATGTTCATTTTTATAGATTCCATTCTCCCCCACCAAGTGAGATGAAGGGAAGACCATCTGGAAGTTTTATTTTTGACATAATCAAATATAAAATCACTATTTAATTTTAACGTGGATGGTAAGGATGATGAAAATAAAATACCCAAATGTTTCAGTTTGTTTTTTTGCCAAATAATATCTGTCACAGGTAACATATCAGAGGTACAAAGAATATTTAAAGAGAAAAATTCAGGGGCATATTACCAAGCAATAGCGATAATTATCGCTATTGCTTGGTTAGAGACAATAATTTACCGCTGAGCTGCGCCGATTTTTATCGCAGATAAACCTTGGTATTACCAAGGTTTATCGCAAATGCAATAAAAACGTCCGCAATGCATGAATATCGCTGAAAAGTCCGCGATATTCATGCATTACCGAGCTAATGCTCTTTGCCATGTTATCCACCTCCCTTTGGATAACATGGCTAAGAACTGCCCAGGGCAGGTGTTAGCTTTTGGAGATATTCGCGCTTAGCGCGAATATCTCCAAAAGTTGGTAATAGGAGATAGCGATGTTAGCGACTGTTTCCAGTCGCTAACATCTTGGCACGCCCACTTTGCATGTCATTAGTGATAAATATCACTGACATGCAAAGTGGGGCCCAAGATGATCGCTATCTCCTACTAGCTGTCGCTAACTGGTGTTAGCGACAGCTAGGTAATAGGGAGATAATTTTATCTCCGCTTTCTTGGCTTTTAAAGCCAAAAAAGCAGAGATAAACCCCCTTGATAATATGCCCCTCAGTTTTACTAACATTAAGTTTGTAACCCGAGACTACAGAATATTTGGTAATGATGTCTAATAAAGACGGGACAGAGGAAATTGGATTACTAATAAACAATAACGCATCGTCTGCATAGGCTAAGGTTTTAATAGTAACATTTTTAATTGTAATACCTTGAATATCTCCACAATTACGTATATAATTAAGGAAAGGTTCAATTCCCAACAAAAATAAAAGTGGAGAAAGGGGACAACCCTGTCGTGTTCCTCTAAAAAGGGAAAATTTGGTCAAAATTTGGCCATTGATAAATAAGCGAGCAGTGGGAGCAAAATATAAGGCAGATATCATACAAATAAAAGAGGGACCAAAATTAAATGATAGTAAAGGTTGAAATAAAAACTTGCCAGTGGATTTTGTCAAAGGCTTTTTCTGCATCTAAAGCCATTACCCCTGCGGGAACAGAAAGGGTTGGACTCTGTTCAATAACATGGAGTAGCATTCTTGTGTTATTAGCGGAGTATCTATATTTCATGAATCCTGATTGATCGGGGTGAATAATAGAGTGAAGAATAGGAGCTAATCTAGAGGCAAGGATTTTGGCATATAATTTACAGTCTTGATTTATTAAGGATATAGGATGATAATTAGAAACCAGGGTAGGGTCTTTATCAGGCTTGGGGAGAACAATAATTAAAGCATCAGCAAAAGAGCCTGAAATGGTTCCAGGAGAGCCAAAATATGAAAAAAGTTGAAATAAATAAGGCAAAAGATGAGTTTGGAATTCTTTATAAAATTCAGCAGGGATACCATCAGGGCCTGGAGATTTATTTTTCTGAAGTGATATAATGGCTTCCAAAATTTCTTCATTGGTGATGGGCGATTCTAATCTAAGTCTATCGGAAGGAGAAATTTGGGGTAAATCACAAGTGTTTAAAAAGGTATCAATGAAAGAATCATCACAAGTATCTGGTTTGTTGTATACATTTGAATAAAAATCTAGAAATTCTTTAACAATATCATTGTGGGACAACGCAATCTTGCCTTGAGGGCTACGAATAGAGGTAATCTGCGATTTATCCCTTTTAATGCATAAGTAATTAGCAAGAAGTTTCCCAGACCTATTAGAATTAAAACGGAATCTAGCATTTGATTTCGCAAGTTGAACTCCAGCTCTTTTACTGAGTATAGAATTAAATTCATATCTAAGTTTTTGTAATTTAATTTTATATTGGGGATTATTGGATGTAATAAATAATCGCTCATCCTGTGCTATTTGTTTCTCAAGGTTTTTAATATTAGTGTTAAACAGTTTATTCTCATGAGCCATAATAGAGATTGTGGTACCCCTAATATAAGCTTTAAATGCATCCCATCTATTAACTATAGTAGTAGAATTTTCTGGATTGAACAAAAAACAGTCCTGAATAGCTTGTAATAATTTAGGATTATTATGTTCATTGAGAGCAATACCAGAATTCATGCGCCATCTGGTTTGTTTAGTAAAAGTGGATGAGATATTTAGAATAAAAGAAATTAAAGCGGGATCTGAGATATCTATAGTACCAATGACTGGAGTGGTTGCAGCTTGAATAAGAGATGGGGAAATTAAAAAAGAATCCATTCTGGAATGGGAATTATGGGGTTTGGAGAAAAAGATATAACATTTTTCAGTAGGGTAGTGTAGGCGACAAATATCCGCTAATTTGGTAGTTTGAATAAAAGATTTAAAGGCATGAAGCACCTTAGGGGGACGAAATCTAGTTGTAGATATTCTATCCAACAGGGGATCCACAATAACATTAAAATCACCTCCAACTATCAGTGGAACTTTACCCAGTTTTAAAACTTCAGTAGTGATATTAGGCCAAAAAGCGGAATCATCTGCCGTGGGGCCATAAACATTAAGCAAAAATAACGTAGAGTCATGAATTTTAATTTTAGCTATTATATACCTGCCCTTAGAATCTGACATTTTATTTAAAACTTGACAATGTAATTTTTTTGCAAAGAAAATGGCAACCCCATTTTTCTTTCCATTAGCAGGAGAAGAAATAATAGTGTCAACCCACTTTTTATTCATAAATGTAATATCTTATCATCAATATGAGTCTCTTGAACAAAACAGATATCAGCTTTACAACTACCTAAGTAATCCAAAATGTTTGTACGTTTGACTGGGTGTCGCAAACCTTTAACATTAAGAGAGACAACTTTAATATTGTGAACATTAGCCATTTTGAGTAGGAAAGGAAAGAAAAACGGTACTGATACAAGAAGAGATGAAGAGAAGCATAATTGAAATATAGATTAAAATATTAACTCTATAGTTAAGAATAGAACAGGAGGAAAAGAAAATAGGGAGAAAGGAACAAACAAGATACATAAATAGAAACATAGAAATGCACACACGTTCTACAAGCATGGCCAGAACCGTTGAAGCCCGCAAATAGAGGATTATTCAAATATGTGTCATTCAATTTCTGAATAGAAGGAATCAAGCGTTAGGGTCATGAGTATCCATTGATGGTGGTGCTGATCAAGAAATTGCCTCAAATCTTCAGGACGTTGAAAGGATTTGGAGAAGTTGTCTTTCCAAATGCGCATCGTAGAAGGATCAAATAGTCCATATTTGAAACCGAGGCTTCTGAGTTGAGGACGACAAGCAGAGAACTCTTTACGTAAAGCAACCGTTTCTTTAGCAAAGTCTTGGTGAATAAAAATGTTGTTACCATTCACCATTAGTGAGGGGATTTCTCTAACAGCTTTCCTTATTAGGACAAGATGGTGATGACGCAGTACTTTGAATATCATTTGCCTAGGTTTAGAATGCCGAGGATTACGATGAGAAGGGATTCTGTGAGCTTTATCCACTTCAAATTTTTCTGGAAACTTGATATTCAAATGACCAGGAAGTAGAGATTCCAGATATAATCGACAATTAGAACCCTCAACTTCTTCAGGCAAATTAAAAATGTGAAGGTTGTACTGCCTATTTCTATTTTCCATATCCAAAAGGTGACTATGCATAGGAAGTATTTTAGCCACTAAAGGAGTAAAAGCGTCCACTTTACTTTTATTATCTTGAATTTTGATGGAGTTATCAGAAATTTTCATTGATAAGGAAGCCATATCTTTGCGCACACTTTTAACTTCTGAAGCAATAGTGTCAGTACTAATACGTAATGCCTGAACTTCTTCTAAAATTAATGAGAGAGAAGGTTCGGATGACCTCACCACCTTGGACTTGAATGGAGGAGGAGAGACTTGCTGTCTTCTTTTATTGTTAACTGGAGTTTTAGTCTCCATTTTCACAATTAGATGCAAATAAAACCACAAATGTGGAATATAACAGTCAAATGTAATAAAAATGAGGTGAAGAGTGAAAAGAGCAGTGAACAACTCTGTAAAACTACTGGTGCAGCAGCTATGTTGGACTGTGGGCGTGGCTAGGCCCAAGCCAGGCACTTTCCTAAGGACACACTCCACCCCCTGAGCACTCAGAGCAGGGAATACCTTTAGGAGATGCTGGGAGCAGGAACCAGGAGGCAAGAAAGGAGGCTTCCGCTTTACAAAACTGCTCAAAAATCTCCACAGAGGAGAAAATCCACTTCAGGAGGTAAGCGCTGCCATTTGCGCTGACTTTCTGACACAAAATTAGTCGTTACAGGAAAAAACGGGCCCGTAAATTCACGGTCTCCGACAATGGCGGCCATCTTGTTTGGCGCGCTCGCGCATCCCCCGTTATGGTATTGTTTTAACATCGCTGACATGAGAAGTATGCATGGTGCAACTTGTTGTGTTGATCATTGAAGGTACTACTGTTAATGTACAACGGTAAGGGTGCATTGCAGGACCTACACCAAGAGGACACTGGTGTAAAAGACTCCAATCTCTTTGAATGGCCTCCCAATGTCATTAAGCATCAGTAGGTTGCGCTGTCAGTCATTGTCGAGGATGAGGCCTATCTGCTCTACAAGGCTTGTGATGCATGGAAATGTGAGTAGGCAAATAAGAGTGTCCACTTACGTCCCCTGTAGCAGTAGTTTAAAATGCATAGTTTGCATACCATTCTGTACCCTGGATTGTATGATCTGGACTCACCAAAGATTATGCTGGTTGAGTCAATGACTCAAATAGGATGTTGTGGCCTGCCGTAGTATTGGATTTTTGGAAATGGTTGGGTGTGAAGCAGAGGAGGCCCAGGGGTTGTATCTGCACATTATCAGGAAAAAGACTGGTTGTACCTAACAGTTTTCCATTGACAATATGGGACATGTGATCTGCTGGCCTCTGTTGCCATTCATGAGGCAAACATGTGGTGCTGCATATCATCAACACATGTTAGGGAGCACTTTGATGTATCTTTGATTTCCATGGATGCTATTTGGACATATCGTTCTGTCAGGCATACACCTGAATGTGGAGAAGTGTCTTGGTGTCCACACTGTACTGTTACATGAACCATAAATGATAGCTGGCCAACTTGCAGAACATTGTTTCATGATGAGAATTTGTACATTGCTTGAGAGATTAAACATTGTGTGACATTCCATAGCTGTGGAGTGAGAAAAACAATTTCTCACAAGGATGTGCGCTCTCTTTAACTTGAAACTGTAGAGTTTCTGAACAGTTCAAAATGCAGATATGTCCAAATAAATGCTTCTACATCCGGAAGACTTAAATGCTTTCAATGTTTATTCCAAATGTTTTCATTCACATTATGGAGTGATGCATTTCCAAAATTATTCAAGCGTCATCAATTTCAAATACCCAATGCATTTCGGGTCGTGAAGCGAGGACCCTTCATCAGGGGTCTATAAAGAAAGGAAATACAGGACCAGGGTAAGTACATTAAGTGTGTTACGGAAGATGCACGTCACTAACTTAAAACCCGTGCTGCATGCCTGAATTAAAGTTGGAAAAAAAGGCTCGAACCCCATGCGGAGTCAACCATACGTTGGCGGAAACAAAAAGAATTACAGTATTGTGCAAATAAGCAATGTGGATTGGAAAAAATGAATGAAGTGGAAAACCCGACGCCAGTCAGGCACCGCGTGAAAAGTGCATTATGAAAATCATATTGAAAATCAAACCGCCACCAGCGTGTAGCCGCTAGAAAGGATACACAGAATACAAAGACTTACATTAAAGTCGGACGGCAAGCGTCTCAAACGTGCGCTCGGCTCAACCGAAGTCGAGGAAACCCGGAAATGTGCAGAGTCAAGAAAGTTTGGCGTGTGACGTGGTGTCACGTGATCGGGAGTAGCAAAAAACAAAAACACAAAGAAAGGACTAGGGGATAACAAGTGCATCACAGAGATAAACAGAAAAACATGTAGTAGCGACAGTGAATGGAGAATGACATGAAATATGAACTTCCGATACATTAAGAGTTACTAAACAAAAGTAGGACGATGCAAATATACTAATATGTAGGTCAACAAACAATAAAGTTCAAAAAACATGTAAGATTAGCAAGAAAATACGCTTCAGAGTGAACGTACTACCAAGGTGGGGTTTACAGAGTAGACCAAAAAAGGCAAAGCTGTACATTACAGAAAACAAGAATATTCCACCCTATCATTAATTCCAAAAGGTTGTAAGGCATTCAATTTTTTGATCCAAAAGTACTCAGCCTGTAGTCTTTGTTTGACAGGATCAATGTCTCTACGTTGTGTGAGAACCTCAAGGATGGTGCATCGCAATTGGGCAATTTTATGGCCGGCTTCTTTCCAGTGATTGGCCACTGTAGATTTGGTGTTCAACAATCTAATGTTGCTCTTATGTTCAGTTATGCGTACTTTAAGTTTACGCTCAGTTTGTCCCACATACACTTTGCCACATGGGCATTTGATAGCGTAAACGATGTTGACAGTGTCGCATGTGCTCGAGTGTTGTAATTGAATAGGATATCCTTTTGTTGGGTGATTGAAAATATTACCAACAATAACATTTCCACAGTGAACACAATTGTGGCATTTGGCCATACCTCTATGGTTGCATTTGTCTTTTCTGGGTGTGTTCAAAATTTCTTTGAGATTCCTCGATCTCTGAAATGCAAAAGTGATTTTCTCATTGTACAAATCTTTCAGATCAGGTTCCACGTTTGGACGACGTGCGTCGGATGTGGCGCCTACCTAAGATTCATTGAGTACTCAGTAAACACGAATTCCATAGTGTGTGCACCGGGATACTACAATTTTACATTGTGTGACATTAACATGTCTTCTTAGAAGCATGCTTGTCTACGTGTTCAACTGTGCCTGCAGATGTGTGGCTATTTAGATTGTTGTAGTTGTGCTGAAGAGCAAACGTACACACATCATACCATTGACATGTGTGAATGTGTAGTCATAATCCAGATCTAGGTGGTGCACCTTCTGGGGCTATGATGAATCATTTCATGACCGTATGACCCAAAACAATATCCATTTCTGTTGTCATATGTTGCATGTTGTTGGGACATTAGTGCTGTATTGATTATTTTTCCTGAAGCACTTCACTCATGTCTATGTATGTTCTCTGTTTTGGGTGTTTGAACACACAGCTATAGTTATTGGATGAGGATGTAGCCCATTCTACCCCTTCATTGCCACCAGGCAAGCCTGTTGTGGTGCATGTGACATAGACAATTCATTGACTTTGCCTTGGCAGGTACATGGTCCTACCTACACATTGTTATGTGCCGCTGTCTTGCCATTTGTCCCATGTCTGGCATTTGTGTCATCGTTTGTGTATATGTGACTATAGCATTGTCAGATCATTGCTGTACTGTAGAGTTATAAATGCACAGTGAATAATGCATGTCATGTGACTATTGATCATTACAATAGCACATGTGTCAGCTTTTGGGTTATTCACAATTTCAGTTGAGGCATTCACAGAACTGTATTGACACACCAGTTATTGTTTCGCTACTATCATCTGTTTTTTCATCCTCCACACCCAGAAGTGGATGCAGTACAGATCTGCAATGTATATTTGATACTGTTGTCACACCCTTATTCCTGTGCCTTTGAATTTACAGATATGTTTGATTACACATATTATGATGGTTTCTAGCTATGTGGGCACATCTGCAATGACGCATCAGACATACAGTGTGTGTTGTACTACACTCTTGTAGGGACCATACACATTAATTTGCTCATATGCCCAATACGTTGTTCCAACCCCAATCTTCTTTTGATTGATGTTCTGTCCACTGCTAAATGTGAATGGCTGTGTGGCACAGTTGTTTGGTTACCTTTCACATAACATATATATGAACTTCTGAAGATATATCCCAAACATACAACTCTTTTGTGTAGTGATATTGTAGTTTACGAAGTAACATTAGTTGTTTTTTTAAACAAAAATCCATGTGATGGGATATTTGTTTATTGTGATTATGTAAAAATAATTCTGATGATTTGATCCCTTCTTGCTGTTCCAGCAGCAGAAGCTGTGGTGTGTCTGGATTATCCTGCTCCTCCTGGTCTTCATCCAATGGTGTGTGTGTACACAATATTGTGCAGAATGCACCATGCCATTATGATCTTGCAAACAAGTTCAGGGCTGTACAGGAGTCTGCCCCTGCTATATGTAGGCATGGAACCTGAATTTGAGAACTCTGAAGGTCCGTTCAACAATGGCCCTTGTGCGTCCCAGATTAACTGGGCCTGTGTGTGGGTCACTTTGATGGGCGTCATCGTCCAAGGCGAGAGTGTCCATTAGTATTTGTACCTGCTGTGTTTGCAGAGTGTCTTTTTAGATTTGTGTTCATTGTGCAACTTTGTACATTCTGGTTTGTGGTGTGGAGGTTCAGACAATTAACCTGCATCACTGAAATTAACTTGCCTATTCTTGACGGCCTACACATTAGCATGTTGTCATTGTCCGGGTCCTGTGTATTACCTCCATGTTGTGACTGTCAGGGTGTAGGGGTCACTAAAAAAGAGATTATAGTTTCTTTACATGTCTGCTGCACAAACTGAACATCTCCTGAGCACATATTTTATAGCGTGCACCATTGGCACATGTGCCTGATTAAGCATCCAACTTGACTCCTTGTTGATTACTATGTTGGAACATCATCTAGATACCTCATTGGGAGTGATTGAGCTGAGGGTAGCTGAGAGCGAAAATCCTTGTCTGCTAAACGTTGAACTCATTGTGGGCTCTTTATATCCACCTTGCCTCCAAGGTGGGTCAGTGTCTAAGTGACAGTGGCACTGCTACCTGGTGCACTTGACTTACTGGGACACGTCAAGACAACATACATATGCATTGATGTCCTTGTGCATGAGTTGATTTTGACTCTCCATGTGTTCATGTTGGGGTAATACTCATCAATATTTCCATGTGTGAGTCTGTTTCCAATCGACACGCATTATAATTTCTGATTTTATGCATCAGATTGCTACACCTCACCTCAGGTAGTGCTGCATGTAGGGAGCACCAGCTGCCCACAAATTACACCAGAAAACTGCTGCTAGCTGCAGTTAGCGTCAACTTGTAAATAGGGCGATAAAAAAAGGTTCCATAACATAAAAAAATGTACGCTACGTTGGTGTTAACTCCTTGTACATATACCCCTTTGCTCAAAATTGTGGTCCCTAGTGACCTGTGGTCTGCATGTAAGATAGGCACAGAATGGTCCGCAAAGGAACCAGATAGGGACCAGTGACTCATGGCTCATCACTGATGGTAATGAAGAAATGTGGTCGGTTAATCACATGATTACAATCTAAAATAGCCCCACAGGATATTGATTGGGTCAAAATTGACCGAACGACCCAGGAGCCCAAAGAAACTATTCTTGAGTACAATGAAAGGGTGTTACATGCTTTCAAGCAATACAGTGGATTAGACAACCTTGACCCCAAAGACATGGGACAATTCGTGTTCATAACAGGTTTGAGGCCCAAGATTAGTCTCATGATACAACAACATTTGATTTGCTGGTAGAGTATTGTAGTGAAGAGGTTGACTCGAAATACAAGAGACTGAAAGAGAAACTGATGTTAGTAAAAAATTTGGAATGTTCAAAAGGGACGACAGGCACAGGCAACTGCAAGAAATACTTCCCATACACAGGGAGCTCACCTTGCCGTAGTTCAGATGCAGACTAATGAGGACTGCCAGGACAAGGAAGAGGTATGGGGTTCCCATAGATTCAAAGCCAGGAATAGATGTGGCAATGCTGAAGAAGGGGGAACATCCTTTTCTACGCGGATTTTACTCCGCAGTACTTTTAGAACGCATCCTTTACAACGCAAGTCGTAACCACGACTTGCGCTGGAGGGCGCTAGAGGATAAAGAATAGTAAATTTACTATTCCAACACCTTCCCTAGTATCCACGGGGACTGGTGTTGGAATAGTAAATTATATTATTTACTATCCGCGCCCCAACACAAGTCGTGGTTACGACTTGCGTTGTAAAAGCCGCGTTGTAAAAGCACGCGTTGTGACGGTACACGTCGTACCATCATACATCCCTGAAGAAGTCCACAATGTGCCATTTTTGTAATATGGTGGGGTATTGGAAGCATGAATGTCATCTCAACCCTGCAAACTAAGACCAAACTGGAGGATTTAGTCAGGGACAGAATAATGTGGCACAGATATAGACTGTGATGAGGCCAAGATTGCAGAATACGGGGGGAGCACAGGGTCACGTAATGCAAGTACCACAACCTCCCATGATATCACAGGGAAATCGAGACTACAAGCAAATGCCTTTGATGGAATCCTTTGATGAATTTGGGTTAGAACTGTCCTTATGATGGTGTCTGAGGGGGAAGAAGTCTGTACATTTGGCGCCGGCTTAGAGGTAGACCAGAAAGGACCCTACGTCGATGTAGCTGTTGATGGGCATGCAATATGATTCTTGATTGACACTGGGGCTACCCACTCTCCTGTGAGAACAGCAGAAGCCCCAAACCTACCCCACCCTGGAAAATTGATCCAAGTTGTAGGAGTTGTGAACAAGCGAATGTCAAATGCCCTAACTGAGGTGATACCGGTGAATATTGGGTCCTTTGAGGACAGTCACCAGTTTGTGGTGTATGACTCAAGTCCTTTGTGTTTGTTGGGCCGCGACTTGTTGTGTAAGCTGAATTGCGCTATACATCGTACACCGAAGGGAAATGAACTGTAAAGAAGTTATGAGAATATTGTTTTCAAATTGGCAAACCAGAATCTATATGTCATCATATTTCCTCTGCTGACAGTGGAGGATATGCCTTTGGACCTTAGGGACACTGTCTCATCGGTGGTGTGGGACTTCACAGGTCTCATCAAAGGATTGGTACCAGTCTGCATACAGGTTAAGCCAAATGCGGAATTACCGAGACCCCCACAGTATAACTTGACACCTAAAACTATGGCGAGTATCACACCTGTGATTAAATCCATGTTCGAACATGGCATTCTGAAGGAGATCCTGGGAAGTCTATGCAATTCCCCTATTATGGCTTACAGAAGCCTAGCTCTGAATACCGCATTGTCCAAGATCTCCAAAACATTAATAACATTGAGGTTCTTGTTGTTCTGTGGTACTAAGCTCATCTGTGATATTGTTCCAAATTCCATGTGAAGCCAAGTGGTTCATGGTTATTAATCTCTGCCAGGCCTTCTTTGCGATCCACCTATACTTGCGGATCTTCTGTCTTGGTATGTTCCCTCCCGCTCTCTGAGATCTGGAGGCCAAGCTCTCGCCGTGATCCCTCGATACAGGCTGTGTCGGGTTGGCGGCCGATCCTTCCGGGTCAGGGCAGCCGAGCTTTGGAACTCCCTCCCTGTGGAACTGCGGCTATTAGATGACCTCTTAGCTTTTCGCAAAGCTCTGAAAACTTTTTTCTTTTAAATCCCCTCCTGTTTTTATGTGTTGTGTTTTTGGTAATGGCTGCACATTTCCTGCCATGCGCCAGGACGCCCCTTAGCTGGGGCAGCTGTGCGCAATACAAATGTGCGTAACATAACATAACATTACATGAGGAGAGCCACTTTGCTCTCTGGTTGGAAATTATGTCTTAACATGGGGTTTTATCCCTCAAGGGTGTACTGAAAGCCTATCTCTCCTTAACCAGATTTTGAAAAGGAACCTTAAGTCCCTAGTCTTACCAAGCAATTCAGTTTTGTTCAATATATTGATGATCGTTTGATTGTTTTGAATACAGAAGAAGCTTGCAAAGATGATACCATCACATTGTTGAACCATTTGGCAGAAAATGGACATAAAGTGTCCCCAGCAAACTTCAATATTGTCTGCACAAAGTACAGTACTTGGGACACCAAATTGAGAAAGACTAGAGGAAAGTGTCACTGGAGTGAGTGTCGGCGATCATGCAAATGAATCCGCCAGGCACTCAGAAAGAGCTCAGAATGTTTCTGGGACTGGTGGGCTACTGTCAACAGTGGATCTCAAATTTCTTTCCGATGGCTAAGCCCTTGCAGACATTGACACACAAAGAGTTGACAGATCTCGTGCCGTGGGATAATGACTGTTTGTTTGCCTTCCTGGAGCTGAGAGATAGCCTGTGATACACTCCACCTTTAGTAATGCGTGATTAGGAAAAAAGTTGTGTGCTCTCTGTACTCACCCAGGGGCATATTATCAAGAACGCGGTTGAAATTATCGCCGCTTTAGCGGCAGGAAACTGCCGCTAAAGCAGCGATAATGAGCTTCATAATATGCCCTTGTGAATTCCCATAGAAGTCAATCAATCAATCAATCAATCAATACATTTATAGAGCGCACTACTCACCCGTAGGGTCTCAAGGCGCTAGGAGGGGGGGGTGCCTTTACTGCTCGAACAGCCAGGTCTTGAGCTTCTTCCTGAAGGAGAGGTGGTCTTGGGTCAGGCGCAGGTCGATCGGGAGGGAGTTCCAGGTCTTGGCGGCCAGGTAGGAGAAGGACCTTCCTCCTGTTGTCGCTCTTCGGATGCGGGGGACGGCGGCGAGGGCGTGGCTGGTTGATCTGAGGTGGCGCTTGGGAGCGTAGAAGTGGATTCGGTTGTTGAGGTAGCTCGGCCTTGGTCGTGTAGGGCTTTGTGTGCGTGGGTGAGGAGGCGGAAGGTGATTCTTTTGTTGACGGGGAGCCAGTGCAGGTCTCTCAGGTGTCCGGAGATGTGGCTGTTTCGTGGGATGTCGAGGATGAGTCTGGCTGAGGCGTTCTGGATCCGCTGGAGTCTCTTCTGGAGCTTGGCGGTGGTTCCGGCGTAGAGGGCGTTGCCGTAGTCCAGTCGGCTGGTGACGAGGGCCTGGGTGACAGTCTTCCTGGTCTCGGTGGGGATCCACCAGAAGATCTTCCGTAGCATGCGCAGGATGTTGAAGCACGACGAGGAGACGGCGTTGACTTGTCTGGTCATGGAGAGGGAGGAGTCCAGGATGAAGCCCAGGTTGCGTGCGTGGTCCGTTGGTTTGGGTGCGGTGCCCAGGGCGGGGGGCCACCAGGAGTCGTCCCAGGCGGAGGGCGAGGAGCCCAGGATGAGGACCTCCGTCTTGTCTGAGTTCAGTTTCAGGCAGCTGGTCGTCATCCACTCGGCTACATCTCTCATCTCTTCGTGCAGGTTGGCTCTGGCGGCGGCGGGGTCGTTGGTCAGGGAGAGGATCAGTTGGGTGTCGTCGGCGTAGGAGATTATGTTGAGGTTGTGTTGGCGTGCGATGGCCGCGAGGGGGCTCATGTAGACGTTGAAGAGGGTGGGACTCAACGAGGATCCTTGAGGGACGCCGCAGATGACTTCGGTGGCCTCTGACTTGTACGGTGGTAGGCGGACTCTCTGTGTTCTTCCGTAGAGGAAGGAGGTGATCCATTCCAGTGCCTTCTCCTGGATTCCGATGTTGCCAAGGCGCTGCACTAGGGTGCGGTGGCAGACAGTGTCGAATGCCGCGGAGAGGTCCAGGAGGATGAGGGCCGCTGTTTCTCCGTTGTCCATCAGGGTTCGGATGTCATCGGTGGCAGCGATGAGGGCGGTCTCGGTGCTGTGGTTGGCTCGGAAGCCAGACTGTGTGGGGTCGAGGGATCCATTCGTCTCGAGGAAGGCGGCCAGCTGTTTGTTGACGGTCTTTTCGATGACTTTGGCTGGGAACGGGAGGAGCGAGATGGGACGGTAATTCTTGAGTTCGGTGGGGTCTGCTGTAGGTTTCTTGAGTAGTGCGCTGAGTTCGGCGTGCTTCCAGCTCTCAGGGAAGGTGGCGGTGTCGAAGGAGGTGTTGATAATGTCCCGCAGGTGGGGTGCGATGACAACGTCGGCCTTATTGAAGACGTGGTGAGGGCAGGGGTCGGTTGGAGATCCGGAGTGGATGGAGTTCATCGTGCGGATGGTGTCTTCGGTGCTGATCGGAGTCCAGGCGCGGAGGGTGGTGGTGGGTGGCGTTGCTGCGGTTCTGGCGTGCGTTGGTTGGATGTTGAAGCTGTTGTGTATGTCCGCGATCTTGTTGTGGAAGTAGGAGGCGAGGGAGTTGCAGAGGTCTTGCGAAGGGGTGATGTCGTTGTTTCCGGTGTTGGGGTTGGAGAGCTCTTTCACGATGTTGAAGAGTTCCTTGCAGTTGTGTGCGTTGTTGTCCAGTCGGTCCTTGTATGCAGTTTTCTTGGTGGCGCGGATCAGTTGGTGGTGTTTCCGGGTGGCGAGCTTGAGGGTGGACATGTTGTTCATTGTTGGTTCCCTTCTCCATACTTTCTCGAGGGCTCGGCAGTTCTTCTTGGAGCTCTTGAGTTCGTCGGTGAACCATGGGGTTTTTCTGCTGCCGGGTCTGCTGGGCGGGGTCCTCAGAGGGGCGAGTTCGTCCGCGCAGTTGCTGATCCACTTCGTGAGGTTGTCGGCGGCCTGGCTGGGGTTCGTTGAGCCGGCAGGAGGGTGCTGGCTCAGGGAGGCGGTGAGCTGGTCGGCTGTGATCTTGTTCCAGCTTCTTCGGGCAACCTGTTGCTGGTGGTGGTGGATCGTCGTTCTTTTGAAGGTGAAGTGGACACAGCTGTGGTCCGTCCAGTGGAGTCCTGTTGCGTGGCTGAAGGCGATGTCTTTGCTGGATGAGAAGACGGCGTCGAGTGTGTGTCCGGCGAGGTGGGTGGGGGTGGACACCAGCTGTTTGAGTCCGAGGTTGGCGAGGTTGTCGAGCAGGGTGATGGTGTTACGGTCGCTGTTGTTCTCCAGGTGGAAGTTGAGGTCCCCCAGGAGGATGTAGTCGGCGGACGGGAGGGCGTGCGGGCTGATGAAGTCGGCGATGTCCTCGCTGAATCGTGTGCGTGGTCCCGGGGGTCGGTAGATCAGGGTGCCTCTGAGGGTGGTCTTCGGGTCGGTGTGGATCTGGAAGTGCAGGTGTTCGGGGTGGTTAGGGTGTCGTCGGTGTTGGTCGTGATGCGGATGGTGTTCCTGTGGATGATGGCGATGCCTCCTCCCGTCTGGTTGGCGGTGCGGTCCCTCCGGGTGATCTTGTAACCCTCCGGGATGGCGATGGCGATGTCGGGCGCAGAGGAGGCGTTCATCCAGGTCTCCGTGAGGAAGGCGATGTCAGGGGCTGTGGTGTCGAGGAGGTTCCAGAGTTCGATGGCGTGTCTGTGGACGGAGCGGGTGTTGAGCAGGATGCACTGGAGGTGGTTGCTGCTGGTGTTCGGCTTGGCGGGTGCTGGTGCAGGGTAGGTCCGGATGCAGGTGAACTTGCAGGCGTGGCAGCTGAAGGGTCCGTGGGTGTGCTTCGGGGTGGCTCGGTGATATCCCGGGATGCCGCCGGTGTTGAGTGCGATGAGTTCGGTGACGTTGTAGGTTCGTCGGGTCGGCTTCCGTCGGTGGGGGCCAGGGGTCCTGGCCCTGGGCGCGGTCCAGGCGCGGACGGGCGCAGACGGGCTTACCTTTGGCGCGCCTTCGGCACACAATCGGCGCGCCCGCTGCGCGTTCGCACGGTCGCCATATATGGCGAAGTGCGCGGGGGGGGCGGAGCAGCTGGGAGGCGGGAGCGGGGAGGGTACACAAAGCAAAGGGGCGGGGCTAGCGGTGAAGGCGGGAAGCGGGGAGCGGGGAGGGTTGAGATGGGGACGAGAAAAACGAAGGCGAAGCAGGCACAAATGGGGAAGGAAAGAAAACAAATCAACAGCAAATAGCAAACAGCTCAATACAAAACAAACAGATCACTATGGCAACAGCAGGCAGGGACACAGGCCGGGAAGCTGGCAGAGACCACGCCGCTCGATGTCAGGGGGCGTGGTCACGCGGCGGAGCCGGGGCAGTGAGGCAGAAGGCGGGGATCACACGCAGCAGCTGGTGGCCGTGCGGCGCGGGGGTGTCCTAGAACTAGGTCACACTCACCTGCGCCGCACGGTCGCCATATATGGCCAAGTGCGCGGGGGGGGGCGGAGCAGCTGGGAGGCGGGAGCGGGGAGGGTACACAAAGCAAAGGGGCGGGGCTAGCGGTGAAGGCGGGAAGCGGGGAGCGGGGAGCGGGGAGGGTTGAGACGGGGACGAGAAAAACGAAGGCGAAGCAGGCACAAATGGGGAAGGAAAGAAAACAAATCAACAGCAAATAGCAAACAGCTCAATACAAAACAAACAGATCACTATGGCAACAGCAGGCAGGGACACAGGCCGGGAAGCTGGCAGAGACCACGCCGCTCGATGTTAGGGGGCGTGGTCACGCGGCGGAGCCGGGGCAGTGAGGCAGAAGGCGGGGATCACACGCAGCAGCTGGTGGCCGTGCGGCGCGGGGGTGTCCTAGAACTAGGTCACACTCACCTGCGCCGCACGGTCGCCATATATGGCCAAGTCCTGGTTCTGGTGTGAATTCTAGGGGAATACACAAGGTCATATTATCAAGACCATTATCGCCGCTTTAAAGCGGCGATAATTTTAAGGCAGTTCTTGATAATATGCCCCCCAGTTTCATGGAAGTGCCCATAGACCAGTGGCCTATTTCTCTGCTACATTAGATCCTGAAACCTCAGTTTTGCCAGGATGTCTCAAATATGTTGCTGCAACTGGTGTCAGTTTAGAAAGGTGTGAGAGCATTGTGAGGAGTCAACCAATGACAGTGTATGTTCCCCACTCAATGGAAGTCCTACTGACAAGAACAAAAATGCAGCACTTGATAAGATATGAGCAAGTAATCTTCACTGCCGACAATGTCACTCTGAAGCGCTGTTCTGTATTAAACCCTGTTACCTTGTTACCTGTTCCAAACTCAGAGGGGGAAGAAAGTGAAGACTCTGACTGTCTCGATGTCACTGAAATGTGTACCAAACCACGTCCTGACATTGTTGATGAGCCACTGTCTGACCCTGATTATGTCCTGTTTGTCGATGACTCATGCTTAAGGGACAGTGAAGGAAATCTGAGAGCAGCCTTTGATATCTCCACTGTTTCTGGAGTAGTGGAAGCCGCTTGGTTAAAAGGAGTATACTCAGCCCAGGCCAAGGCGACTGCTCATTTGAAACATCAGAGAACCAAGGCTAACAGGGTTATACATCTACTCAAGCAACTAAACCATCATCTGATCAGCCCGACTGCCGGCCCAATACTGAAAATTCTGAAAGTGAAACTGCTACCAGCAATCAGCTATGGCCACCAGGCTTTCCCCGGGTAACAGCATGCCTGCCTAAACTCAGTGCAATCTAAAGCTTATAAAACAGTGCTTCAAATTCCAAGGGCAGCAAGGAATACAAGGCTAAGGCTGGAGCTAGGAGTGGCGAGGCCGGTCATGATGTGCCAGGGTGACATCATAAAACTCTATCTCAGGATTTTAGGGGCCTCAGCTAACACCTTAAAACACCAATTAAGATCAATCTTCGAAGAGCCATACACGCCCTGGCACTCCGCCCTTGGTAAAGTGATCGAAACACTGAACATAGTGAAAGAAAGCATATTGAGGCCGGAGATCCCTCTAAACACATGGAAAAAACTGATAAACAAACAAGTGTCCGAAATTTCATTCAATCTGGACTGTAAATCCCTCCGTTCAAGCCCACTCTTAGACCCGCTGTATAGATCTTACACAGCAGGCAAAGCCCAGACTTACCTAAGTGACGCTATCACACCATCAGCCTGAAGCAAACGTCTGTTCATGAGATTAATCACCTCAGGAATCATGGATTTTAACCCTGCATGGGCTCGGAGAGGGGTAGCCATACATTTTAGACTCAGCCCAAAAAAGAGGGAATCGTGCTTGCACCTTCTATGCTGTTGCCCCAATCTTATCAAGGAACGAAGGCGGCCACTGCGTCTGATTTGCATCATCAATGGAACAAAATCCTGTAGAGAAGTGCCAGCCATGTGTTTTTCCAAGCCTAGCACAATGACCCTAGCCAGACTGGCGAAATGTATCCACTACATCAGGACTGCCATAAAATCGGCAAATGAACGAAATAAAACTCTGGAGAAGTACATTACAAAACCAGAGCAAGGGTGTTGAGGTGGCCTTGACCGTGTATTGATGCTTGTCTGCACTTCCAGCATCCCCTGCAGGAAAGCGCCGTTCATTGTTAATGGATCAGAGGCCAATGGGAATGAATCATAGCTCTCTAATGCTACCAATAGAACAACACGGGATCCCGGACTGCCACCAAAGCCACACCTCCATAAACACAAACTCTGGGGAAAATTGACTTTGGAGGAATTGGGGAGGGGAGGCAAAGTATTATTTTTTTAATCAAAATATGTTTTAAACTTCTGTCATAAACAACCTTTTTTAATTATCTGTTTTAGCCGTGACATGCTGAGCACTTTTACTGTAAAGATTTTACTTAATTGTACAGTTAATACAACTTACTCCTCCTATACTCAGCCAAGTGGCTAAACTCATTGCCCTGACCGATGCATGTTGTGTTTCTAAGAATCTCCGGGTGACAATATATACTGAAAGCTGGTATGGGTTAAGTTTGGTTCATGATTTTGATCAATTATGGTCTCAATGGGAATTTATGACTTCATCTGGGTCCCCAATGAGAATTGGGAGGATTATGAGACAATTGCTAGAAGCACTAAGGTTACCAAGGTAAATCTTAGTAGTGAAGTGCCCTATGCACTGTAAGGAAACAGATTATGTCACTGTCAGAAATTGTGTGTAGATAAAGTTGCATGTTACTGTGCTTCGAATGTTTTACTTTCAATGGAGCATACAGAAACGAGGACACTGAGGTGATCGATCTCGGCACGATGTTGGCTACAGCCAATACTTGGGATGAGACTAGGTGTCTGTAGGAAGAATTTTCTGATGAGGAACAGTCAGGCGAGGTCAGAGCAGGTTGTGTGGAGAGAGAGGATGATTTCTGGGTGTCAACTGATGAGAGAGCAACTCAACCGTTTACTGTACCCGATGGCAAGGCAGATTCGTGGTGCAGCACATATAGGAAGAGATGTAATGGAGAGGGTGTTTAGGCAGACATGGTTCAATCCAAGGTATCGAGTGGTTGCAGAAGCATTTTGCCATCAACGAGTAACATGTCACTTAATGAATGTATTGAAAATGACTCTTGTTACATTGAGCCACATTGGAAGGTCAGGAGGGCCTTTTACATAGAATGTAGCTGGATTTTGTCAAGATGCCTATGTGCAATCGATTGAGGTACATTATGATTGTGGTATGCATATTCTCCTGTTGGGCCAAAGGCTATCCAACTAGGAGGTGTGACAGTCTCACAGTGGCTAAGCTGCTGTTGAGGGAGCTCATTCCGAGTTCCGGATTTCCAACTACATTGAAATCAGACCGAGGGACTCATTTTAATAATGAGGTCCTGAAATTGCTGTGTGCAGCTTTGTGGGTGAACAGAGACTACATTGCAGTTACAGGCCAGAAGTTTCAGGAATTGTTGAACAGGTCAACAGCACTCTGAAGTCGAGATTGGCAAAGGTGTGTGCTTCAATATCTCTGAAATGGCTTGATGCCTTGCCTCTTATGCTGATGAATCTACGCAGTATTCCCAATAGAACGAACTGGCTTGTCTCCTCACGAGGTTCTCATGTGGAGAGCGATGAGATTGTCTGCCGTGCCTGCCAATATGCTTGTGAATATATATGATTATTTGGTTCTCGACTACTGTGAAGGATTGGCTAATGTGGTTTGTTCTGTGTCTCATCAGATTGAAGCAGCAACTGTACCACCAACACGAGAGCTCTGTCACGACCTGACTCCCGGCACCTGGGTGCTCATAAAAAGGCATGTGACAAAGAGTGTCCTTGAGCCCGGCTGGCATGAACCATACCAAGTGATACTGGTGACTGCAACTACTGTGAAGTGTGGCAGAGTAAGGAATTGGGTTCATGCTATCTGTGTAACTAACGCATCAATGGTGACAGATTCCTGCCACGTAGCAGAAGGTCTTAAGTAAATATTGTAAATATTGGCTAAACATCCATTGGGGAGTTTAATGGTTACACACAGGATATCTTTGGTTACTGTTTCGGTCCCTATCACTATGCACCCCACATGTGACCCTATCCATATAATTAGGCCCCTAAGGTCTTCCCTGCCAATGGGACCTGGCATTAACACAATATGTGGCAAAACCGGGGCAGTTGATTTCCTGACTTTGCCATGTTTCTTGGAA
This sequence comes from Lissotriton helveticus, assembly GCF_964261635.1. Taxonomy (NCBI): domain Eukaryota; kingdom Metazoa; phylum Chordata; class Amphibia; order Caudata; family Salamandridae; genus Lissotriton; species Lissotriton helveticus. The sequence goes on along the minus strand of NC_136073.1, from coordinate 655,538,574 downwards.
AAGACAAAAATCAAAAGTGTTAAAATATGATCCCTAAACAAGATTCCCCAGCTTAGGGCCCACAGCTCTCCGGTCCTCCTGGCTCAATCCCAGTGACTCCCACCTGGCAGGGTTCACAATACAACAGCCTCTGGTCCCGGTGAAATTCCAGGTAACTTTCAGCCCCAGTCAGTCTCAAAGGAGGAATCAGATGTCTGTTTCACTTCTATTGCCAGATACTGCTGTGCTCACGTTTTAGCCTCCTGCTCCAGCTGCAATGGTAAACAAATTTAAAGCCACAGCCGCAGCCTCAGAGCGCTCACCATTCCTGCCACTGGCGACTTTCCATTCCAGAACAGTCCAGTCCCTCCAAACTGCTGTTTGCTTCTTCTATGTACCACTCCTCTGGCAACTGGCTGTACAAAGAATCTCCAAATATGCAGCAATGCTGCATTGACAACGCTGCCAAAGCCGCTACCAACACCCTCTGACAAAACACTGTATTTCACCCACCGTGCAGAGCCGCCATGACCAGATGCTATATAAAGTCAAAGACATTCTGCAGCTGTATAGCTAAGCTAAACTGGAACACAATTAACGTTTGCAGCTTTTGTAAACACCAGCAAGAAAGATCCAAAAGCAACTCCGTTCCTCCCTCTAACCTCTAAAGCAGGAAGGCTGCCAGCACATACAAGCTCCCCAGCTTGCTCTTAACAGTCACATGGAAACCCTGGCCGTTTGTACCCTAATAATAGGTCTCACGCACTTGTTACTTGACAGCCCGTTATTTGGGACTGGAATTAAATTTCCCGAAATACTCCGTCCACAGACGTCTTCTGTTCGTATTCACGGGAGAGAAGAGAACCACAGCTTGGGGGAATCCTTTTACAGTGTTAGTTCTTGAAGATTTTCAACCAATCTTAATACAGTAATCACACAATTGGCGTATCCTAGTGTGGCGTACTCTGATGTCACTCTCGCGCCTCATAACGGCTCACCCTCCTTCACAATTTCTCCTTGCCACAATACTCGTTTTCTTAAACAACAATTGTCTTCTCCTCTAAAAGAACCAATAGAATTTAGTCACTCAAAGAACACACAAGTGCAATGAAACATTAACCAGTGGGGAATCACCTGAATCAGTATTGCTTTCCTTCTGTGCAAATAGGTCCACCACATTATTCACAATTGTCCTATTCACACAAAGCTCAATATCTCAATTGGGGCCATTGACGACGTCACATGACAAACTCCACAAAATACAGCAGAAAAATTCAACACAGCGTCTTCTGCACCTTACTATATATCCATGGATTTTAGGTCACATCTGTAAAAATGTTGCTAAAAGTATGTCATATGTGCTTTGTCTCCTCCAATAAAATCTAGCACTCTCCAAAGGCACATCTCCACCTCCTCCAGCTGACTACACGTCATCCATCAGGCGTTGTTCTCACAGCACCTTTGGTTCTTATTTAAAATGACTTTACCACCTAACCTTCCATTAAAGAAACATTAATGTTTACTAAACACATTACATTAGCTGCAAGAGAACTAATTAATTTAAGCAGGAATTATTAAAACATAATATGGTAATACATTTTGAAATGCATGTGCTTTCCTGTTCTCTAAGGCAAGTAAGTGAATGGAGCTCTGTTTTTGAAACATTTTACCAGCAACTAATACGATAAGGTTACATTCTGTAGAGTATGCCAAGCATCTCTATTTCTCATGAGGGGCACATTCCTCTTTTAGCTGACAGGTCAAGTTGGATCTCTCTGAACAAGCTAAACCATTAGCCATTTTCTACACTTTGAAATGCTGAGTTAATTCAATACAAACTATATGCTACTACTGCACACATGTTTAAACATTTTGTAAGTTAAAGACACATTCTATAGTGAGAACAAAATCTAAACTAGTCACATAAAGGTCAAACTATAAATTGATTGTGCAAGGGAAAAGCTTCCGGTTAAAGCCTACGAATGTCAAAGCCTCATGCTTTCCTTTTCAAGACCAAATGTCCGTGTGTCACATTTTGAAATGCATTTTATCTTTAAACTCTAAGGCAGATTTGTCATTAGTAGTGCTTTGCTCTATAGGAAATGTTCACTCTCTCTCACCACTACGATCGGCAGCCATTGTAGGGATGGTCAACAGAACCCCATCTCAACAATTGCTTTTAAATAAAGCAATCATATTTTTAGGTCGAGCCTAGCGGCAGAGCACTTCCTTTACACACTCTGCGAGACTGCTGTAGTAGAGTATGGGAGAGAAGCTGTGTCCATTCTTCTCCCATATTTCTCATTGGCTTTTGTCATTGTCTTTCATAAATGCGGCCTTCTGATTCGTTAATAGGCTTGTTAGTCCCTACTTAGTATGGCCTTGTCTTCATTTGTACCCTCCCATGGCGACTGGTTCGTTTACTTCAGTTGCTACCTGTTCTTTAGTCTGTAAGCACTAATTACTTTATTGAGTTTCTCTTACTGCAGGCCGGACATGCGCTGTTTCCACTGAAATCGCTTGTGTTTTTTTTAGCAGAGTAGCTGCCCCGTAACACGGGCACCTGCTTTCAAACACTTTAATCTGGAATTATCTTGTGTCTGTTTCAACCCCCCAAGTAAAATGGATTTAGAAATGATTAGCCAATTAAGTCATGTGAATTCCAGGTAGCACATAATCCTGTGCTAATGGGCGGAAGCTGACATGAGCACGTCTGTGTTACATGTCATCTGTATTAAAGCCACCTGACGGGCTGTTTTTAAAAGCCTGTTTTATTAACAACAACACCACCACTGATATCACCACCATCAATACCACCACCACTTATACCACCACCACCAATACCACCACCTCCACCAACACCATCGCCAATACCACCACCAATACCACCACCAATACAACTGGACCACCACCACCACCGCCACCAATACCACCACCAATACCAGTACCACAAAAACCACTACCATTCAACACCACTACCACCAATACCACCATCAATGCCAATACACCAGCACCAATACCACCATCAGTATCAATACCAACACCACCACAAACACCAATACCACTACAACCATGTATAACGCCACCACCAATACCACCACCAATACTACCACCACCACCACCAATACCACCACCAATACTCCCACCACCAATACCACCAACACCCCCAATATCACCACTAATACCACCACCAATACCACTACCACCACCAATACCATGGCCACCACCAATACCACCAACAATATCACCAACACCAACAACACCAATACCACCACCAATACCACCACCAATACCACCACCACCAATACCATCACCAATACCTCCACCACCAATACCACCACCACCACCAATACCAATAGCAATACCACCACCACCACCAATACCACAACCACCGATACTACCACTTATACCACCACTTATACCACCACCAATATCACCACCACCACCAATACCACCACCAGCAACACTACCAATACCACCACCAGCAACACTACCAATACCACTACCATCACCACCAACACCACCACCACCAAAACCACCACCACCAGTACAACTACCAATACCACCACCAATACCAATACCACTTCACCAATACCAACACTACCAGTACCACCACCAATCCCACACAGATACCAATACCATCACCACCAATACCACCACCACCACCACAAATACCACCACAATACCACCACCACCAATACCATTGCCACCAATACCACCACCACCGGTACCACCATCACCAAGACCACCACCAATACTACCACCACCAATATCACCCCCCACCATCAATATCACCACCAATACCACCATCAAAACCACCATCACCACCAATAACACCACCACCACCAATTCCACCACCATCAATACCACCACCAGTACCAGTATCAATACAACCACCAATACCACCTACAATACCACCACCACCAATACCATCACCACCAACACCACCACCAATACCACCACCACCAATACCAATACCACCACCACCTATACCACCACCAATATCACCACCAATACCACCACCATCAATACCACCACCTCCTCCACCTCCAATAAAACCACCAATACCACCTACAATACTACCACCACCAATACCACCACCACCAACACCACCACCAAAACCACCACCGCCATCAATACCACTACCAATACCACCACCAATACCACCACCACAAATACCACCACCATCAATACCACTACCACCAGTAATACCACCAGCAAGATCACCACCAATACCAATACCACCATCACCAAAACCACCGATACCACCACTAATACGACCACCACCAATACCACCACTAATACCTCCACCACCACCACCAATACCACCATCTCCACCACCATCAATACAACCACCAATACCACCATCAAAACCATCATCACCACCAATAACACCACCACCACCACCACCACCAATACCACCAATACTACCAATACCACCACCAACACCAATATCACCACCAATACCACCACCAATACCACCACCTCCTCCACCACCAATACAACCACCAATACCACCACCACCAATACCACCACCACCACCACCACCAATACTACCACCAATACCACCACCACCACTAGTACCACCACCAATACAATAACACCACCACCAATACCAACACCACCACCACTAATGCCGCCACCACCACCAATACCACCCCTGCTAATACCAACACCACTAAAAAATATACCACCACAACCACCAATACCACCACCAATACCAATACCACCATCACCAATAACACCACCACCAATACCACCATCAATTCCACCACCATCAATACCACCAATACCACCAATACCGCCACCAACACCAATACCACTGCCACCGCCAATACCGGCACCAGCAATACCATCACCACCACCAATACCAGCACCTCCAATTCCACCACCACCACCAACACCACCAGCACAAATACCACCACCACCAATACTACGAACACAGATACCACCACTAATGCAACCATCAATACCACCACCTACACCACCACCAATACAAGCACCAATACCATGATCAAAACCACCATCACCACTAATACCACCACCACCACCACTACCACCACCACCAATACCACCACCATCAATTTCACCACCACTAATACTAACACCACCACCACCAATACCACAACCACCACCACCACCAACAATATCACCAACACCACCAACATCAATACCACCACCTCCTCCACCTCCAATACAATTACCAATACCACCAAAACCACCAGCTACACCACCACCAATACCACCACCACCAATACCACTAACAATACCACCACCAATACCACCAATACTACCACCACAAATACCACCACCACCACCAATACCACCACCAAGATCACCACTAATACCAATACCACCATCACCAATACCACCACCAATACCACCACTAATACGACCACCACCACCAATACCACCACTAATACCACCACCACCAATACTACCACCACCATCAATACCACTACCACCAGTAATACCACCAGCAAGATCACCACCAATACCAATACCACCATCACCAAAACCACCGATACCACCACTAATACGACCACCACCAATACCACCACTAATACCTCCACCACCACCACCAATACCACCATCTCCACCACCATCAATACAACCACCAATACCACCATCAAAACCATCATCACCACCAATAACACCACCACCACCACCACCACCAATACCACCACCACCAATACTACCAATACCACCACCAACACCAATATCACCACCAATACCACCACCAATACCACCACCTCCTCCACCACCAATACAACCACCAATACCACCACCACCAATACCACCACCACCACCACCACCACCAATACTACCACCAATACCACCACCACCACTAGTACCACCACCAATACAATAACACCACCACCAATACCAACACCACCACCACTAATGCCGCCACCACCACCAATACCACCCCTGCTAATACCAACACCACTAAAAAATATACCACCACAACCACCAATACCACCACCAATACCAATACCACCATCACCAATAACACCACCACCAATACCACCATCAATTCCACCACCATCAATACCACCAATACCACCAATACCGCCACCAACACCAATACCACTGCCACCGCCAATACCGGCACCAGCAATACCATCACCACCACCAATACCAGCACCTCCAATTCCACCACCACCACCAACACCACCAGCACAAATACCACCACCACCAATACTACGAACACAGATACCACCACTAATGCAACCATCAATACCACCACCTACACCACCACCAATACAAGCACCAATACCATGATCAAAACCACCATCACCACTAATACCACCACCACCACCACTACCACCACCACCAATACCACCACCATCAATTTCACCACCACTAATACTAACACCACCACCACCAATACCACAACCACCACCACCACCAACAATATCACCAACACCACCAACATCAATACCACCACCTCCTCCACCTCCAATACAATTACCAATACCACCTACAATACCACCAAAACCACCAGCTACACCACCACCAATACCACCACCACCAATACCACTAACAATACCACCACCAATACCACCAATACTACCACCACAAATACCACCACCACCACCAATACCACCACCAAGATCACCACTAATACCAATACCACCATCACCAATACCACCACCAATACCACCACTAATACGACCACCACCACCAATACCACCACTAATACCACCACCACCAATACTACCACCACCATCAATACCACTACCACCAGTAATACCACCAGCAAGATCACCACCAATACCAATACCACCATCACCAAAACCACCGATACCACCACTAATACGACCACCACCAATACCACCACTAATACCTCCACCACCACCACCAATACCACCATCTCCACCACCATCAATACAACCACCAATACCACCATCAAAACCATCATCACCACCAATAACACCACCACCACCACCACCACCAATACCACCACCACCAATACTACCAATACCACCACCAACACCAATATCACCACCAATACCACCACCAATACCACCACCTCCTCCACCACCAATACAACCACCAATACCACCACCACCAATACCACCACCACCACCACCACCACCAATACTACCACCAATACCACCACCACCACTAGTACCACCACCAATACAATAACACCACCACCAATACCAACACCACCACCACTAATGCCGCCACCACCACCAATACCACCCCTGCTAATACCAACACCACTAAAAAATATACCACCACAACCACCAATACCACCACCAATACCACCATCACCAATAACACCACCACCAATACCACCATCAATTCCACCACCATCAATACCACCAATACCACCAATACCGCCACCAACACCAATACCACTGCCACCACCAATACCGGCACCAGCAATACCATCACCACCACCAATACCAGCACCTCCAATTCCACCACCACCACCAACACCACCAGCACAAATACCACCACCACCAATACTACGAACACAGATACCACCACTAATGCAACCATCAATACCACCACCTACACCACCACCAATACAAGCACCAATACCATGATCAAAACCACCATCACCACTAATACCACCACCACCACCACTACCACCACCACCAATACCACCACCATCAATTTCACCACCACTAATACTAACACCACCACCACCAATACCACAACCACCACCACCACCAACACCACCAACAATATCACCAACACCACCAACATCAATACCACCACCTCCTCCACCTCCAATACAATTACCAATACCACCTACAATACCACCAAAACCACCAGCTACACCACCACCAATACCACCACCACCAATACCACTAACAATACCACCACCAATACCACCAATACTACCACCACAAATACCACCACCACTACCAATACCACCACCAAGATCACCACTAATACCAATACCACCATCACCAATACCACCACCAATACCACCACTAATACGACCACCACCACCAATACCACCACTAATACCACCACCACCAATACTACCACCACCCCCACCACCAATACCAATACCACCACCACCAATACCACCACCACCAATTCCACCACCACCATCAATGCCACTACAAATACCACCACCACCACCATCAATACCACCATCTCCACCACCACCAATACAACCACCAATACCACCATCAAAACCACCCTCACCACCAATAACACCACCCTCACCACCAATACCACCACCACCAATACTACCAATACCACCACCAACACCAATATCACCACCTATACCAATACCACCACCAATATCAATACCACCACTACCAATACCACCACCACCACCAATACCACCTCAGCTAATACCACCAATAGCAACACCACTAAAACCAACACCACCACCACCAATACTACCACAACCACCAATACCACCACCACCACTAGTACAACCACTAATACACCACCACCAATCCAATAACACTACCACCATTGCAGATTTAAGCAGTGCGTTCGATATGGTGGACCACGCCTTTCTATGGAGAACCCTGCTAGAGCTTGGTGCCCCTGAGGGTATAATCTTTTTTTTAGCCCGACTCTATGAAAAATTGCAAAGTAGTGTATGATTTGGCCCAAGAGGAGAGTGCACCCATAGATTTAGTGTTAAAAGGGGCATCAGACAAGGTTGTGTCCTAGCCCCCCTCCTTTTCACTTTGTTTGTTAATGAAATAGATGTGGTTTTAAAAACTGTCAATTCTGATGCTCCCCAGGTTAAAGGGACTGCGGTGCCGGTATTGCTGTATGTGGACGATGCCGTGTTACTGTCTAGGACCCCCATTGGTCTCCAACGGTTGATGGATAGATTCTCTGTTTTTATCAAGGACAGGAAACTGCTCATCAATAAAAAGAAAACTCATACCATGACCTGTGGGTTGAGCCGTAAGAAATCTCATGCCTTTTTTATAGATGGTCAGAAAGTGTTACATGTAGACAGATTCTGTTACCTAGGAATCACCTTTGACAAAGATAGTTCATGGTCTCACACACTTACTAATGTCCGCGCCAAGATGGCTAAAAGCGCTCATGGGATATTTAGATTTGCGGCCAAGATTGGCGATAGGCGTACCAGGGATATGATGCAGACCTATCAAGCCAGATGTGTATCAATTGCCATATATGGGGCAGGGGTGTGGGGGTGCTATTCTGATAGCCGCTTGCAAACAGAGCAAAACTGTTTTTTAAAAAAGCTATTATGTTTACCCACTTCTGCCCTAACTGAGTTAATGCATCGAGAATTGGGGATTAACTACCTGTCAGATTTGACGTCTCTAAGGCCCCTAATGATCTGGCGATCCATCTGGCAAAAAGGAGGAGACATCCTTCAATAGATCTGTATAGAGGATTGTCTTACATTTGACAACTATCATAAGATTCCCTGGCTGAAATACATCATTCACAGTTTTCAGGAAATTTTTCATTTAAATATACTGGTTAACCCGCACGCTGCCGCTTATATATCTAGATGCGAGCTGATGTCAACATTTCTACTGTATAGAGCTAGGATGCGGGCGACTAGCACAGGACTATTGTCCTCGACAATGTTCTATAATAAACATACTGTTAACGAAGGTTTCCAATTATATCTAACTCAGGTGACCCATCTCTTTCTTGGATTTCTATTCACCAGGCTTAGATTTGGGCTGGTACATCACCTGCTGGCTCTTCCCAGCCTTAATAAACACCCGGTCGGACCTTGCCCCTGTGATGGTTTATCAAAGCAGAGCACAATGCACTTTCTTTTGATATGCAATCTTTACATGAACTTACGCATCGTTTATTTAAAACCGATGCTTATTAAATATGGAGTTCGTTCTGTAAATGATGCAATGAAAATGATTTTTAACATGCAGTATTCAGATGTTTTTTTTTTTTTACGGCCACCTTTCTTTGTAAGTCCATCAATGCAAGGAAAAGTATGTTTTTTTAATTGTTATGTTTATTTTGTATACCTCTGCAACTGTGATTTTATGTGCTTTTATGGTCATTTTTTATGCACCGATAAAGCTTTATGAATTGAATTGAACACTTCCAACAATACCACCACCAATACCAATACCACCATTACCAATAACACCACCTCTGATATCACCACTACTACTAATACAACCACCACCACCACCAATATCATCATCAATACCACCACCACCAATACCTCCAAAACCACCACCAATACCACCACCAATACCGCCACCACCACCAATACCACCACCACCGGCAATACCACCACCACCACCAATACCACCACCACCAATACTACCAACACCAATACCACTATCAATACCACCACCTACACCACCACCAATACAAGCACCAATAGCACGATCAAAACCACCATCACCACCTATAACACCACCACCACCAATACCACCACCATCAATACCACCACCAACATCACCACCAATACCACCACCATCAGAACCACCACCTCCTCCACCACCAATACAACCATCAATACCACCTACAATACCACCACCACTACCACCACCACCAACACCGTCACCAATACCACCACCACCAATACCACCAACACCACCATCAATATCACCACCACCAATACCATCACCACGACTAGTATCACCACCAATCCAATAAGACCACCACCAATACCACCTACATTACCATCACCAATACCACCACCACCAACACCACCACCAATAAAACCACCACCAATACCACCACCGCCTCCTCCAATACAACAACCAATACCACCTCTACAAATACCACCACCACCAATAACACCACCAATACTACCAACACCAATACCACCATCAATACCACCACCTACACCACCACCAATACACCCACCAATACCACCATCAAAACCACCATTACTACCAATACCACCACCACCAATACCACCACCATCAATACAACCACCACCACCAATTTCACCACCAATCCCACCACCTCGTCCACCACCAATACAATGACCATTACCACCTACTATACCACCACCAACACTACCACCACCACCACCACCAATACCACCACCACCAATACCACCAATATCATCACCACCACTAGTACCACCACCAATCCACCACCAATCCAATAAGACCACCACCAATACCACTGCCACTACCACCACCACCAATAACACCACCCCAATACCACCACCACCAATACCACCAACACCAATTTCACCACCAATACATGACCATCAATACCACCACCTCCTCCACCTCCAATACAACCACCAATACCCCCTACAATACCACCACCAATACCAAGACCACCTACACCACAACCAATACCAATACCACCAACACCAAAACCACCATCACCACCAATACCACTACCAATACCACCACCACCAATACTACCACTACTAATACCACCTCCAATACCAACACCACTAGTACGACCACCAATACCACCACCATAAATTCCACCACTGATTCCATCAATACCACCACCACCAATACCACCACCACAACCAATACCACCATCACCAATACAACCACCACCAGTACCACCACGACTACCACCACTATTACCACCACCACCACCACCAATACCACCACTAATACCACCACCACCACCACAAATACCAATACCACCACCACCAATACCACCCCACCACCACCACCATTTCCAGCACCACCAATACCATCACCACCAATACCACCACCAATACTACCAATATCACCACCAATCCCACCATCACCCCCAATAACACCACCACCACCAATCCCACCACCAATCCCACCACCTAGTCCACCACCAATACAATGACCAATACCACCAACAACACTACCACCACCCCTACCACCACCACCAATACCACCACCAATACCACCACCATCAATACCACCAATACCATCACCACCACTAGTACCACCACCAATCCATACCAATCTAATAAGACCACCACCAATACCACCAACACCACCAGCAATACCACCACCACCAATATCAATACCAATACCACCACCATCAATACCACCACCTCCTCCACCTCCAATACAACCACCAATACTACCTACAATACCACCACCACTACCAATACCAACACCAGCAACACCACCGCCAATACCACAACCACAAAAACCACCATCACCACCAATACCACCACCACCAATACCACCACCAATACCAACATCACTAGTACTACCACCAATACCACCACTGATTCCACCAATACCACCCCACCAATACTACCACCACAACCAATACCACCACCACCTATACCACCACCACCACCAATACCACCAATACCACCACCACCAATACTAATACCACCATCACCAATACCACCATCAGAAATATCACTACCACCACCACCAATTCCACCACTACCAATACCACCACCAATACTACCAACACCAATACCACCACAACCACCATCAATACCACCTCCTCCACCACCACCGATACCACCATCAAAACCACCAATAACAACAAAGGGCACCACCAATACCACCACAAACACCAATATCACCATCAATACCACTACCTCCTCCACCACCAATACAACCACCAATACCACCTACAATACCACCACCACCAGTACCACCAATACCACCACCAATACCACCACCTCCAATACCACCCCCCCCAAAACAACCACCACCAATACCACCACTACCACTAGAGCCACCATCGATACACCCTCTCCAATCCAATAACTCCACCACCAATACCACCGCCAATACCAATACCACCCCCAATACCTTCACCACCAATACCACCACCACCACCAACACCACCACCGCCAATACCACCAATACCACCAATACCAACCCCAGCAAAACCAATACCACTGCAACCAATACCACCACAACCACCAATACCACCACCAATACAGCCATAACCAATACCACCACCACCGATACCACCACCACTACTAATACCACCACCACCACCAATATCACCACCACCAATACCACCACTAAGACCACCACCAATACCACCACCACCAATACCACCACCAATACCAACACCACTAGTACCACCACCAATACCACTACCATCAATACCAGCAGTGATTCCACCAATACCACCACCACAACCAATAACACCACCACCAATACTACCACCACCAATATCACCCCCACCACCATCAATACCACCACCAATACAACCACCAATACCACCATCACCAATACCACCACCAATACCACCACTAATACAACCACCACCACCAATACCACCACTAATACCACCACCACCAATACTACCACCACCCCCACCACCAATACCAATACCACCACCACCAATACCACTACCACCAATTCCACCACCACCATCAATACCACTACAAATACCACCACCATCAATACCACCATCTCCACCACCACCAATACACCCACCAATACCACCATCAAAACCACCCTCACCACCAATAACACCACCACCACCACCAATACCACCACCACCAATACTACCAATACCACCACCAACACCAATATCACCACCTATACCAATACCACCACCAATATCAATACCACCACTACCAATACCACCACCACCACCAATACCACCTCAGCTAATACCACCAATAGCAACACCACTAAAACCAACACCACCACCAATACTACCACAACCACCAATACCACCACCACCACTAGTACAACCACTAATACACCACCGCCAATCCAATAACACTACCACCATTGCAGATTTAAGCAGTGCGTTCGATATGGTGGACCACGCCTTTCTATGGAGAACCCTGCTAGAGCTTGGTGCCCCTGAGGGTATAATCTTTTTTTTAGCCCAACTCCATGAAAAATTGCAAAGTAGTGTATGATTTGGCCCAAGAGGAGAGTGCACCCATAGATTTAGTGTTAAAAGGGGCATCAGACAAGGTTGTGTCCTAGCCCCCCTCCTTTTCACTTTGTTTGTTAATGAAATAGATCTGGTTTTAAAAACTGTCAATTCAGATGCTCCCCAGGTTAAAGGGACTGCAGTGCCGGTATTGCTGTATGTGGACGATGCCGTGTTACTGTCTAGGACCCCCATTGGTCTCCAAAGGTTGATGGATAGATTCTCTGTTTTTATCAAGGACAGGAAACTGCTCATCAATAAAAAGAAAACTCATACCATGACCTGTGGGTTGAGCCGTAAGAAATCTCATGCCTTTTTTATAGATGGTCAGAAAGTGTTACATGTAGACAGATTCTGTTACCTAGGAATCACCTTTGACAAAGATAGTTCATGGTCTCACAAACTTACTAATGTCCGCGCCAAGATGGCTAAAAGCGCTCATGGGATATTTAGATTTGCGGCCAAGATTGGCGATAGGCGTACCAGGGATATGATGCAGACCTATCAAGCCAGATGTGTATCAATTGCCATATATGGGGCAGGGGTGTGGGGGTGCTATTCTGATAGCCGCTTGCAAACAGAGCAAAACTGTTTTCTTAAAAAGCTATTATGTTTACCCACTTCTGCCCTAACTGAGTTAATGCATCGAGAATTGGGGATTAAATACCTGTCAGATTTGACGTCTCTAAGGCCCCTAATGATCTGGCGATCCATCTGGCAAAAAGGAGGAGACATCCTTCAATAGATCTGTATAGAGGATTGTCTTACATTTGACAACTATCATAAGATTCCCTGGCTGAAATACATCATTCAAAGTTTTCAGGAAATTTTTCATTTAAATATACTGGTTAACTCGCACGCTGCCGCTTATATATCTAGAAGCGAGCTGATGTCAACATTTCTACTGTATAGAGCTAGGATGCGGGCGACTAGCACAGGACTATTGTCCTCGACAATGTTCTATAATAAACATACTGTTAACGAAGGTTTCCAATTATATCTAACTCAGGTGACCCATCCCTTTCTTGGATTTCTATCCACCAGGCTTAGATTTGGGCTGGTACATCACCTGCTGGCTCTTCCCAGCCTTAATAAACACCCGGTCGGACCTTGCCCCTGTGATGGTTTATCAAAGCAGAGCACAATGCACTTTCTTTTGATATGCAATCTTTACATGAACGTACGCGTCGTTTATTTAAAACCGATGCTTATTAAATATGGAGTTCGTTCTGTAAATGATGCAATGAAAAGCTTTATGAATTGAATTGAACACTACCACCAATACCACCACCAATACCAATACCACCATTACCAATAACACCACCACTGATATCACCACTACTACTAATACAACCACCACCACCACCAATATCATCATCAATACCACCACCACCAATACCACCAAAACCACCACCAATACCACCACCAATACCGCCACCACCACCAATACCAATACCACCACCGGCAATACCACCACCACCACCAATACCACCACCACCAATACTACCAACACCAATAACACCACCAATACCACTATCAATACCACCACCTACACCACCACCAATACAAGCACCAATAGCATGATCAAAACCACCATCACCATCTATAACACCACCACCACCAATACCACCACCATCAATACCACCACCAACATCACCACCAATACCACCATCATCAGAACCACCACCTCCTCCACCACCAATACAACCATCAATACCACCTACAATACCACCACCACTACCACCACCACCAACACCGTCACCAATACCACCACCACCAATACCACCAACACCACCATCAATATCACCACCACCAATACCATCACCACGACTAGTATCACCACCAATCCAATAAGACCACCACCAATACCACCTACATTACCATCACCAATACCACCACCACCAACACCACCACCAATAAAACCACCACCAATACCACCACCACCTCCTCCAATACAACAACCAATACCACCTCCACAAATACCACCATCACCAATAACACCACCAATACTACCAACATCAATACCACCATCAATACCACCACCTACACCACCACCAATACACCCACCAATATCACCATCAAAACCACCATTACTACCAATAACACCACCACCACCAATACCACCACCATCAATACAACCACCACCACCAATTTCACCACCAATCCCACCACCTCGTCCACCACCAATACAATGACCATTACCACCTACTATACCACCACCAACACTACCACCACCACCACCACCAATACCACCACCACCAATACCACCAATATCATCACCACCACTAGTACCACCACCAATCCAATAAGACCACCACCAATACCACTGCCACTACCACCACCACCAATAACACCACCCCAATACCACCACCACCAATACCACCAACACCAATTTCACCACCAATACATGACCATCAATACCACCACCTCCTCCACCTCCAATACAACCACCAATACCCCCTACAATACCACCACCAATACCAAGACCACCTACACCACAACCAATACCAATACCACCAACACCAAAACCACCATCACCACCAATACCACTACCAATACCATCACCACCAATACTACCACTACTAATACCGCCTCCAATACCAACACCACTAGTACGACCACCAATACCACCACCATCAATTCCACCACTGATTCCATCAATACCACCACCACCAATACCACCACCACAACCAATACCACCACCACCAATACAACCACCACCAGTACCACCACGACTACCACCACTAATACCACCACCACCACCACCAATACCACCACTAATACCACCACCACAAATACCAATACCACCACCACCAATACCAGCCCACCACCACCACCATTTCCAGCACCACCAATACCATCACCACCAATACCACCACCAATACTACCAATATCACCACCAATACCACCATCCCCCCCAATAACACCACCACCACCAATCCCACCACCTAGTCCACCACCAATACAATGACCAATACCACCAACAATACTACCACCACCCCTACCACCACCACCAATACCACCACCAATACCACCACCATCAATACCACCAATACCATCACCACCACTAGTACCACCACCAATCCATACCAATCCAATAAGACCACCACCAATACCACCAACACCACCAGCAATACCACCACCACCAATATCACCACCAATACCACCACCATCAATACCACCACCTCCTCCACCTCCAATACAACCACCAATACCACCTACAATACCACCACCACTACCAATACCAACACCAGCAATACCACCGCCAATACCACAACCACAAAAACCACCATCACCACCAATACCACCACCACCAATACCAACATCACTAGTACTACCACCAATACCACCACTGATTCCACCAATACCACCCCACCAATACTACCACCACAACCAATACCACCACCACCTATACCACCACCAGTACCACCACTAATACCACCACCACCACCAATACCACCACCACCAATACTAATACCACCATCACCAATACCACCATCAGAAATATCACTACCACCACCACCAATTCCACCACTACCAATACCACCACCAATACTACCAACACCAATACCACCACAACCACCATCAATACCACCTCCTCCACCACCACCGATACCACCATCAAAACCACCATAACAACAACAGCACCACCAATACCACCACCAACACCAATATCACCATCAATACCACTACCTCCTCCACCACCAATACAACCACCAATACCACCTACAATACCACCACCACCAGTACCACCAATACCACCACCCCCAAAAGCACCACCACCAATACCACCACTACCACTAGAGCCACCATCGATACACCCTCTCCAATCCAATAACTCCACCACCAATACCACCGCCAATACCAATACCACCCCCAATACCTTCACCACCAATACCACCACCACCACAAACACCACTACCGCCAATACCACCAATACCACCAATACCAACCCCAGCAAAACCAATACCACTGCAACCAATACCACCACAACCACCAATACCACCATAACCAATACCACCACCACCGATACCACCACCACTACTAATACCACCACCACCACCAATATCACCACCACCAATACCACCACTAAGACCACCACCAATACCACCACCAATACCAACACCAATAGTACCACCACCAATACCACTACCATCAATACCAGCAGTGATTCCACCAATACCACCACCACAACCAATACCACCACCACCAATACTACCACCACCAATATCACCCCCACCACCATCAATACCACCACCAATACAACCACCAATACAACCATCAAAACCACCATCACCACCAATACCACCACCACCAATACCACCTCCATCAATACCACCACCACCAATACAACCACCTATACCACCTACAATACCACCACCAGCAATACCACTACCACCACCACCACCACCAATACCACCACCATCCCAATACCACCACCACTAATACCGCCACCACCAATACCACCACCAACACCAATATCACCACCAATACCGTCAATACCACCACCTCCTCCACCTCGAATACAACCACCAGCACCACCTACAATGCAACCACCACTATTACCAACACCACCAACATCACCACCACCAATACCACCACCACCACCAATACCACCACCAATACCACCACCAATACCACCAATACCACCACCACCACTACCAATACTACCACCAATACCAACACCACTAGTACCACCACCAATACCGCCACCACCAATACCACCAACGATACCACCAATACCACAACAAATACCACCTCCACCTCCGGTACCACCACCACCAAGATCACCACCAATACCAATACCACCATCACCAATACCACCACCAATACCACCACTAATACAACCATCACCACCAATACCACCACTAATACCACCACCACCAATACCACCACCACCAATATCACCACCACCAATACCACCACCACCAATTCCACCACCAACGCAAATACCACCACCACCATCAAGACCACCATCTCCACCACCACCATTACAACCACTAATACCACAATCAAAACCACCATCACCACCAATAACACCACCACCAATTCTACCAATACCAACACCAATATCACCACCAATACCACCACCAATATCACCACCTCCTCCACCACCAATACATCCACCAATACATCCACCAATACCACCACCACCACCAATACCACCACCACCAACACCACCACAATACCACCACAATACACCACCATCATTCCAATAACACCACCACCAATACCACCAACACCACCAATACCACCCCTGCTTACAACGCCAATACCAACACCACTAAAACCAATACCACCACCATCACCAATACCACCACAACCACCAATACCACAACCAAGACCACCACCACCAATACCACCACCACCACTAGTACCACCACCAATGCGCCACTACCAATCCAATAACACCCCCACCAAAACCATCATAAATACCAAAACCACCATCACCAATACCACCACCACCACCGATACCACCACCACTACTAATACCACCACCACCACCACCAATACAACCACCAATACCAACATCAATACCACCACCACCAATACCACCAAAACCACCACCAATACCACCACCAATACTGCCACCACCACCAATATCGCCGGCACTGCCAATACCACCACTGCCAATACCACCACCACCAATACCACCATTAATACCACCACCTACACCACCACCAATACAAGCAACAATACCACAATTTATCACCACCTATAACACCGCCACCAATACCACCACCATCAATTCCACCACCGACACCAATATCACCACCATCAGTACAACCACCTCCTCCACCAACAATACAATCATAAATACCACCTACAATATCACCACCACCAATACCACCACCACCAATACCACCACCACCAACACCACCACCACCAATACCATCACCACCACTAGAAAAACCAGCAATCCACCACCAATCCAATAAGACCACCACCAATACCACCTACAATACCACCACCACCCACACCACCACCAATAACACCACCCCCAATACCAACACCAACACAATATACCACCAATACCACCACCATCAATACCACCATCTCCTCCACCTCCACCTCCAATACAACAACCAATACCCCCTACAATACCACCAATATCTATATCTATATATATATATATATATATATATATATATATATATATATATATATATTCACTGAAAAAACCATAGGTTATACACCATATATAGTTAGGAATTAGCATTTAAAAAACCTTATTTTACTCACACAAAACCATTGAAATTCCATATATAGTTAGTTGTACTAACTATATATCGCGCACCCGCAATCCACTGCTGATGATGTCACATATTACATCATTCATGACATGGTCAGTGACATCACTGATGACATCACTGATGACATCTCAAATGACATCACTGATGACATCATCCAGTGATTATGTGTTTCTGTAAAGTTTAAATATGTTTTACTTATTGAAGAATGAGTGGATGTATAAGTGTCTGAATGAAGGTTTTAGTAGGTGCGTGATTGACTGTATGAGTGAGTGATTAAATGCGTCTTACTGAATGCACGGGTTAGTGACTAAACTGTCTGAAAGTGTGCATCAGTATGTCTGTTGTTGTGCAAGCTGCTGCATGTGTTGATCAGTAGCTATATGATTAACTATATGGGTCATTAATTGGTTGCCCAAGTAATTGTATGGGAGACTGAGAGTGTTTATGGGTGGCTGGGAGGTGTATGACTCTCTGCATAGATGTGTGAGCAGTTGATTCACTAGGTGTATGGGTTCAAAAGTGCATGTGGAAACATCTGTATGGGCGGTTGACTGTGTGCATGAGTGCATTGGTGAGTGAATGGATATCTCAGTGCTACATGTCAAAGTAAGTACATATGTAAAACACAGTACATGTGAGAGTTGACATATATAAATAACTGTGCATAAGAGCCAGTGAATGTGTGAGTGGCTGTATGGATCATTGTGAACTTGTATCCAGGATTGTATAAGTGAGTAAATATGTGTTAGTATATGTTTCAATAAGTAAGGTGTGTATAACTGTATAGTTGAGGAAATGGAGGTGTGATTGATTCTTTGCATGACTGACTAGGTGTGTGAGTAACTCCATGGATGAGTGACAGTCTGTGAGTGTCTGTTTTCACTGAGTGTATATAAGGTTATATTAGAGTCTGAAGAGGTTCATCGTATTATCACATGAATGATGTCATCAGTGATGTGATCAGTAATGTCAAATGAGATGTCATCAGTGATGTCATCAGTGATGTCATTTGAGATGTCATCAGTGATGTTATTTGAGATGTCATCAGTGATGTCATCAGTGATGTCATTTGAGATGTCATCAGTGATGTCATCAGTGATGTCATTTGAGATGTCATCAGTGATGTCATCAGTGATGTCACTGACCATGTCATGAATGATGTAATATGTGACATCATCAGCAGTGGATTGCGGGTGCGCGATATATAGTTAGTACAACTAACTATATATGGAATTTCAATGGTTTTGTGTGAGTAAAATAAGGTTTTTTAAATGCTAATTCCTAACTATATATGGTGTATAACCTATGTTTTTTTCAGTGAATTTTCAAGGTTTTGTAAATGCTAATTCCTAACTATATATGGTCTATAACCTATGGTTTTTTCAGTGAATTTCATTGGTTTTTTAAAAGCTAATATCTACAGCTGTAAAATGTATTCTTCTTTAAATCCAAAAATATATTTTATATGTTTATTAATAATTTTTTTTTTAATATTTTTTTTGTTTCGCTCCCGGTCCGCTAACCGGGAAGCTTCCCGTTAGCTCAATTCGATTCCGCGATCCGGTCCGCGAACCGGTAACAAATCAACATAGTGACGGTATCGCGTTGCCGCGTAATGCGTCTTATGACGTACTGCGTTAGCGCACCCGGAAGTGCCCCGGGGCGCGGACCGAGGCGCGAAACGCAACTCCCCGGAAGCGATCCCCGGCGCGAAAGCGCGACGTATCGCGTTGCCGCGAAATGCGTCTTGTGACGTATCGCGTTAGCGCACCCGGAAGTGTCCCGGGGCGCGGACCGGGGCGCGAAGGGGAGCGACCCGGAAGCTAACCGGGGAGCGTTCCGCAGCGCGTAACATGAGCGTGAGAGGTCATGTGACTTGTTAATAAAACTTTTCATTGGTTCATTTCACTTTTAGTTTCATAATTATGGAAGGCTAGGTCATGTGACCTAAAAATAACACTTTTCATTGGTTAAGAAGTATTGTTTTTTCCAAATGATGAAAACCACTCCTTCTTTCCTCACTCTGACTTTCATTATTGTGAGAGGAAGACCTATTTTGCTTCTTGGAAGACCTATTTTGATTGTATGAAAATGGCTTCACTGATTGCTTCAGCTGGTGCACCCCCACCACCACCTCCACCTCCTCATGGGAAGAGAGGACCACCTCCCCAGGTGGTTACCAACACTGAGGAGGAAGATGAAGAGATGGATGAGGAGGGAGAACAACCACAATTCCTGGAAGAGTTGCCCCGGGTTTCAAGAAAGAAACCCAGTTTCATCTGGCAGTTTTTTTCCATCCCTCGTGGCCAAAAAAAGGTCAATGCCAGGTACGCAACATGCCTCATATGCAAGGAACAATTGTCCAGAGGGACGGACAAAAAATACAGCTATGGTAATCATACCATGCATAGGCACATGACGAGGAAACATCCCCTAAATTACAGCCGGGCGGAATTAAGGGATATGATGGACAATCCTCGACCAACTCCTGTGGCGAGACCAACAACATCGGTTTCTTTATCACCAGAGGAGGCACGGGAAACTGTGCCAAATATCCAACCAAATTTTGGGAATATGATACATTTATGTATGCGCTGTCGTGCATTATTAGCTTGTGGCAACATGAGCATCAATGCACTGAACCTGGCGTATGAACACCATGATTGCCCTAACCGCCCCCAGTAATTTTTTTTTGCTCCTGTTGAGCCCTTTTCAACGCCTGTTTTTTGTTGTTTCCCCCCCCACAAAAAAAACAAAAAAAATTATAAAATCGTTCAAAAAATACAAAAAAAACAAAAAATGTTCAAAAAATAAAAAAAAATATAAAACAACAAAAATATAAAAAAAAAAGTTCTTTTCAGAACTACCTTCCCTTTCCAAAAAAATTGCTACAATGTTTAGCACTCTGGCAAGCTCTATTTCTTTTGGTTCGCTCCCGGGTTAGCTTCCCGGTACGCGGACCGGGAGCTAACCCAAAAAAAAATTTTTTTTTAAAAAAAAGTGTAAGTATAAGGAAAGTAAACAGAGAGTGATGTTTCAAGAAAGACAGCTATAGGGAGTAAAGAAGAGATACTGTTTAATAGATCTATTTACCAAAGAACAGACAGAAGAGGGTATAATTGTGAAAAACAAAATAGATAACGAAGTGAAAGAAAAACAAGCATTGGCATAGCCAATAGGTATCGACTTTGGGACCTTCTAAGTATTTAGTTATGCAGCATAATATCCTTGGTGCAGCAACATCAACTGTTGAATGGCTAAACACGTATAAGGTCCCAAAGGCGAGACCTATTGTCTATGCCAATGCTTGTTTCTTAAGTAGAATTGCAATACGTCTGGCTCTTCCATGTGAAAAGATCTTATCTTGTGCTCTAAAGATTGCTAAAGTCTCGACAGAGAACAGGCTAGGCTGTAAGTAGGGTAAATTGCGCTTGGTGATCTGTTTGAGGGAGCGTCTGCTTTGCCTGGTGTCTTTGGAGAGCAATTTTGATTGTTATACTGGACAATATAGCCCTAATGTAAATAACATAGGGGCATATTATCAACATAGGCAATAAAAGTTTTGCAGCTTTTATCGGCAGAAATGTGTCGCTAAAGCTGCTTTTGCGGCAGAAAACTGCCGCTAAAGCCGCTTTTGCACCAGTTTTCTGCCAATAAAAAGAGCAATAATTTTATTGGCTGCATTCATAATATGCCCCTTAGTGTGCTTCAACTACACAGAGAAAGCATTATGAACAAATAGTGATACAGTGATCAGTCAAAGACACTAAGAGTAATAGAGACGGAGTGAGTGAACAAGAGTGAGGAACTATGAGAAGAAAGGGACTGAGAAAAAGAGTGGAAGGAGTTGAGTAAGTAGGTAATAGAGAAAGGAATGAGGGAAGTAGCAAAGGCAGGAAACTGAGGATTAAAGAAATGAAGCAGTGGAACTAATAGTAGTTCAATGTGATAGAAATGTAACGAAAAGAGTACAAAATATTTACCTTATAATTGTCGTTAAATTACTCATTTTTTATTTTTATACTTTCAATCTGTGAAAGAGAGAACAAACATTTGAAAAATATAAAAACATGTATTAAAAAATTACAAAAGACAAGGGCAAAGATTGAAGGACAAACAGTTTTTCAATAACTTTGACACTTACAGAAGCTACACAGTCCTAAAGATATACATTTTAAACTAACACTATCTTGATGCAGATGAAGTGAGGCCTATCTTAAAACATGGTGCATCTTTTGCATTGCTGTTGTCTCAGAAAAGTGTCGCAAGACACTAAAATTTAAAATAATTGCTTCAGGATGTCAATAAGATGTCTACTATCCAGAGTTTTGTTTCAGGTGAGGCCTACTCAGGGTTGCAAATGAAATTTCGAGTTGTTGAAGAGAATAGAGGACATAATACATGTGAAGGTCTACCAATGAAGTGAGTCATGTCCACTGCAATCTTCAACAAAGTCCAAACCTCCTATGTTTCCCTGGACAGACCTAAACTTCATCTGCACAATGTGATTCGTAATGATAGGAAACACAGGTGATGTAATTGAAATACATGCAATTTATTTTGCTCATTTCACAATCACATCACTTGTGTTTCCTTTGCTTAGGTATCTCATTGTGCAGATGTAGTCTAGCATATGAAAGAATACGCAGAAGTGCAGCACTGCATGCAACAACTTTGACACTTACAGAAGCCTCACCTTCTCCATGCCTCCTACACAGTTCTACATATACATCATAAATGCAAACAGTACAGAATTAATTATACATGTTAAATGGTTTATTTTTGCTGTTCTCAGAATGTATCAAAATTCACTAAAAACAGTGACTTGAAGGTATTCATCATGTAACAGCGGGGAAAAAAAAACACAATCAAAATGATTGTGTTTAAAAAACCCATACAACATCAGAAATCAAAAATCAGAACTCCTTAAAGTTAACTTACTTTCCATGACGTCCAAGGATGTCCTATGAATAGCTTACACTCTTTTGTGCTGTTATTACTTTCAGCCCGCCACTTTCTGAAAGAAAATCTCCATCGTTTTTAAAAACATGTTACATACAATAAATGACTTCTTGCTCTCTACCACAAGATTCCACAAGGCCAAATCTTGTCAGAGCCATGTATAACTCTTGGATTTCTTGTTAGCCAATCCCATCATTTGGCATTTCCGCAACTTTCAGAATTAAAATGTTGAAGATCATTTTCACAATCCTGGAATAGTAATATCTTCCCCTTCTTGCTCAGTCATGTTCTACATTTCCTATGACACTGATACTGCTTAATATGAAGCAGACTTACACTACCTCTATGACTACAACAATTATTTAATTCTCTACATCACTTTTAATCACAAAGCAATGTAAAACAGTAGACAGCATTGCAGACTTACATTCCCTCTACTCCATGTTTTGATTGGCTGCTTCAATTAGCTTATAAAAAGAAACAGTTTTTCTGAACTCATTCAAAGTGCATATATATCTCCATGATGTCCAGTCCTATGATTAGAAGTTATGTCTCTGAACTACACTTATCCTCAAGGCCAAATTATGTAGGAGCCATTAGAACTTCTTGAAATTCCACAGAGCACATCCCGAGATTATTTCCCTAAAATTTTGGTTTTAAAAACACCAGGTAAGAGTTTTTAAGGTCATACGGCAATTTTTTTTGAAAATTAAAACAGAATCATTGCAGAATGACCAGCCATTTCTAGACTTTAAATAAGCTGTGTAATGTCCTGATGATATTGAAGGGCCGTCATGATATATAATTGCTGTAGTTACAAAAGTCCTTCCTGATATTGACAACTGCGAAGCTACAAAATTTTTTATTAAAGTTGTCAATTTTGTTCCATCAGGCCTACATCGTTGGAACATTAAAATGACGTACTGGCCATATGTTCGTATAAATAATGTGGACATCATTTCAGATTTACATTGGCTACACTCCATGTTGTGATTAGCAGCTTTTACTAGCTTATTAAAGGAGACTGATTTACTGTCTGGCAAAGTTAAATATATAAATCTTTCTGAGTCTACACTAGTAGTACTTGATATCATACAGTTCTCGCAGTCATGCTGCCATTGATAAGAAAGCCCAAACAGCTGATCTACATCTACACCTTCAGCATGTAATACATCAAGCATATACATTAAAAACTCCTGACAATCTTGCTGAATATTTTGAGAGAATTGTGTTTGGCCTGAACATCTGTCTAACAGATTTCGAATTTCAGACACACTTTCTATGTTTCTTCTATCAGTGGTACATTTCTCTAACACAGAATTTAACAAACTGCAAAATCTTTGATCAGAATTGACCACAATCTCTTCTTTTACATTTTTTAGAGAAAACAAAACATTAACCACTACATTAGCATAGCAGTTGACACCAGAACTGTTTTCAAACTGAAAACCAACAACATCTTCAACAGAATCCTTTTTGTTTCTGCTTGTAATTTTAGGTTCATTCACTTTTTGTCTTTTTGCTATAACCTCCCCAGTATTGTTCTCATTTCTTCGTTTCCGGCCTACCAGACGTTTCTCAAACAAAGGAAATGAATCCATAAGCTTCTTATCTTGTTAGACATCAACCGCCATATGTATCATATAACTATTTTGCATTTCCAAAAAAGCAAATTTTAAGGAATAAATAGCAATTCTTTACCATTCCTAATTTGCAATGAGCAAATTGCTAATTGCTATTTTACCCATTCATTTCCATGGGCTAGGAGGCTCATATGAAAGAAGGTGCAATTTGCGATTAACAATTTGCTCATCACAAATTAGGAATTTATTCCAAAGGTGCAGGGGTGTCTCAAGAACACCCTGCTGCAACCCTAAAAAAGAAATTTGGGGGCATATGGCGCACATAAATTTTAACAACATTCCTTTACCTCAACAACGATTTTCAAATCATAACTTCAAAACACTACACATGGGAAAATTACTTAAATTGTCCTTAAGACACATAAAAGCGTTTTTTGATTGGCTTTCCTGCATGGTAGGGTAACTTTTAACATGGCTATGTAACATATTTACAAGCAATTTGCGCCACAGAGAAAGGTCTTACACTAAAATGAGAAAAATAACATCAGGGACAGTCAATTGCCTTATAAAGAAGCATACACCATTATGTCCTTGTCATGAATTTAAAAACAATTCCTTTTCCCCAAAAACGATTTTCAAATCATAATTTCTAAACACTGCACATGGGAAAATGACTTAAAATGTCATTAAAACACATGAAAGCATTTTTTGATTGGCTTTCCAGCATGGTTGGGTCACTTTTAACATGGCTATGTAACACAAACATTCAAAATCAAAATTTTCCATACACATGTGAGAGCATATTTACAAGCAATTTGCGCCACATAAATCATAATTTTCTCCTTAAAGCACACTATTCTCTATCTAAATTAAAGAAATATTTTCTCACCTTAGCAAATACTTTGAGTTTGAAAACAGTCTAAGAAACACACCAATTTGTCTTCAGCAGAGCAAAAGGTATGCACTCCAGAGTCTGCAGCTATCAAAAGCACAGAAATGCTGTAATTCTTCACACATATTTCTCATGTCACCCAATCAAAACTCTTCCCTCACTTTTTTTCAAATGAAAACCCTTCCCCCTCTGCCCTTTCTGCCTATTTTCCATAGCAACCACCTCTTGGAAAAACTCTGGTGTTTGCAAGTTCACACAACAATGTTGCAATTGAACTCTGAACTCTCAGTGCACCTGCATATCCAGTGCATTCTTTCATTTAATGATTTTTTATTGACCACTCAAAATACATCTTTCAAAGAACACATCTGTGCACCCTAACTTTCTGTTTTCATCAATCAAAATCCACCAATCACTGTTACTGCTTCATGAACACAGAAACTCCACAGTTTTTTTTTCATTTTACACTCTCATTTTTTCAACTGCCATTTCATTGCCACACTTCATCTGACTGCAGGAGAACCTTCTCTCACCATGTTTTCTGTCTGGATTGTTGGTCATAGTTATATTCACTGGGCTCAAAGGTACGTTGAAAGCAGGAATTTACCTAACCTCAATTTACAAGATGTGGAAATTAAGTGGTTTGGCCACAGAGGATTAAAATGTCACCAATTGATACCATTGGTGAAAACCTTTATGCATTTGCCAAAACCTGACCTGTTAATTGTGCACTGTGGAGGTAATGACTTGGGCACTTTGACTGGTGTAGGTCTGGAAATGCTTTTAAAGGACACCTTTGAGCAATTAATGGCACTTTTTCCTCAGACTGCCTTGGTATATTCAAATATATGCCAAAGACAGAAATGGAGGTGGTCAAACCAATTTTGTCCACAAATTGAGAAGTCGAGGAAGCATGTAAACAAATCTGTTTCAGCTTACATGAGAGACCATGGAATGGGCTCCCTGTACAACAATAACTTGCGTTACTACATGCAAGATATCTACAGAGGAGATGGAGTTCACTTCTCAGATGAGGGCAACAGAGTTTTCACTCTGAATTTAAGAATGTGCATTGGTACCTACTTATAAGTACCTAAATGTACCATAAACCCAAAAGCTCTTCTCAGAGCTACCCTACATCTAATCACTCACAATTATTATTTTACTCTAACTTTTTTCACTAATTTTCAACAAAGTACGCTCCCTGGGGCGCTACCCGGTACGCGTACCGGGAGCTAACCTCGCGAAATTTTTTTAAAAAAATGTTTTTTTTTCGCACATATAAACATCCTCAGCCACCCTCAGAAAACCTAGGGGGTCAAGATAACTCTACCGTGCCCCCTTCTACCCATTCCGAACATTATTTGCCCTCCATCTTGTATCTTAATTCGACCGAAACACAAAATGGTGGACTCCCGGAACGCTTAAGGTCCGCGAACCGAGGCGCTCAACGGTTCGCGTACCGGGTCGCTCCCTGGGAAGATAAAGGAAATAAAAAATAATCAAAAAATCCAACAATCAATTAACATACAGCATTTGAAAAGACTATCATTCATTTTTCATTGTAGTACGCTCCCCAGAACGCTTCCCGGTTCGCGGACCGGGCGCTAACCACGAAAAAAAACAAAAAAAAAAAATATTTTTTTTTTGCCCCGCGGGGCCCCTTTAAAACCTCCACATTAAACCTAGGGGGTCAGCGAGGATCTACTATGCCCCCTTATAGTTATTTCCCCCTTTGTTTTGGCCTCCTCTTGTCTCTCGATCCTACCGAGAGACAAGATGGCGGCCGCTCCGGACTGTTTAGAATGTTGACAGACACCGGAGAGCCAATCAGCTTCGCTACGCGAAGTTCCGGTACGCTTAAGGTCCGCGAACCGGGGCGCTGCCCGGTCCGCGCTTACAGATATATATCTTTTTTTGAACGTTAATTTCTCAAAATCCACTGCAGCACATATATTGAGACCTACAAAAGGCACATCGGGCTACCAGTCCCTACAATTTAGCCAAGTTTCGTGCAAATCCATTCAGCCGTTCGGGCTAAAAGTGAGGCTAACCGCCCTATGGAAAACTCAATGTTAAAAACACGTTTTGGGACCCCCCTTTTTTCTCGGCTCCCCCTGGACGAACCCCCCCCAAATTTTCAGGGGCTCCTCAGAAACAAAATGTTCCATTTTCCAGAAAATTTCAGCCAATTCCATCCACAAACGCCAAAGTTATTAGACATAGAATTTTCAAAAATCCCATAGGGAAAAAATCCTAACTATATATACCTACTGGCGACCGCCAGTAGGTAATATATATATATATATATATATATATATATATATATATATATATATATATATATATATATATATATATAGACACATATTAACCTATACGTCACTCCTATGGCAGGCCGTGACAATCCTGGAGGCAGAGTGCTTGGTTTTGTGTGGGAGGGTGCCCTAGCATGAGCTGAGCCCCTCTGCAGCTTTCGGGACCATCTCCTTATAGCTGTCCTATGATATAGCCATACCATATACTCTTAAGTGCATTATAATCCTCGCGGTTAATGCTAACTTTGGTTTGGCTTTATCAAAACATGTTGTATAAGGTATCAAACACTTTGGAATACTACCCCCCGTCCAGTTCTGGCGGTGGGGGTAGCATTCCACCCTTCTAGAGGGAGAAGACATGTAGTTATTGGTTTACCCGGTTAAAGTTAAACAGAGGCTCAGCATCACAAAATGGATGCTGCTGCCACAGACATGAGTCTGCCCTACTGCTGATGGATGAAACTCCGGCAGGGGAGGCCTGGACAATAGGTTTCCTGTCCAGGGAGGTGCTGGCACCTCCCCAGACAGGCTCTTAGTGTATTGGGGTAGGGATGGCTGCATTCAGTGAATGCTTTCCAGACACTGCCTGGGTCACACAAGGTGCATTTTCCAGTTCAAACTGGTTGCTGGGGCACTCAGCCCTAGCTCTGGTGTGAAACTGGACAAAGGGGAAGGGGTTTAACCACCCCCTCCCCAGGTCGACCCATAGGAGGGTCCTTAGAGTTAGTCCAACCCCTAAACTTACTATAAGTATAGAACCCCAGTCCCTAGGACTTTAGATTACCCTGGACAAAACTCTGCAACATATATCCTGGACCGTCGACATTCCATTTCAACTGGAAGATGGAAGAAATCTCCCTTGTGGTCAAGGAGTGACCACCTTGTTCAAACAGGCACCAACAGCATCTTTGCCGGTCTGCATTTTTGAGGCTCCTGCCGGATCCCGAAGAATCTGCAACACAGGACATGGACTTCCAGATATCTCTGACCCTGACCTTCGTTCCCAGCAAAGCTGAGACCCGTGGCGGACACGAGAGACGTGGGGCCAGAACTCCTGAACATCCTGCATTTTGCTACCTGCATCGACTTCCTGAGGTATCCCAAAGTTGTACATAGTGGTGCTTGAAGCCCCAACCCGAGCACCCTTTTGCACCAAAGCTCAGAGGCCCACACTCCACGAGTGTCCCGTGGGCCCACTTTGTGCATTTCAGCCTTATGCGTCTTTGCAGTTCTTAGTCTGTTGGCTAGTAAGCCCCCAAGAAGACCAACCTTTGATTTAACTTGCTTTCCTGGTTGCGTCAGGCTTGCTCCAACTTCCCTGCAAAGGAGAAATCCCTCAAATCTTGCTGGTCTGCTCCGATGCCAAATTCGACATGCTGCATGGGTTGTGTTTGCCAAGTCTTGTTGGGTCTGATCCGGATACCAACACCGCAATCAACTAGATCCTTTATGGGACAGTTCGAATCCAGCTCCTGGTTGACGCCTCCTGGACCTCGTGGCTGAAGAGCCAAACTTCACCTTTTCACCTGAAATCACCCAACATCTGGTGGCATCTTCCTATCGCATCTTCACATCTCCGATCCACCCTTGGATCCACCCGGGCACTCTTCCTCTGGTCGCCTGAAGCACTACTTCGCAGCGCTCCATTGGAATCGACGACAAAACCCGACACGAAAAGACACCTATGCACCCGGCTTCCCTGGGTGAGGTAACATGAGTACTCCGGTGCTCCCATGGGTATTGACTCTTCAAGTGTCCTAGTCTAAAAGGGTTCTGTCGTAGTTCACCTCCTTGTACCCTTAATCTTTAAAATTGTAACTTGTTTGTTTACCATAGAAAGTCAATGGTAACTCGCGGCTGTGTTTAGACACTGCACGTGTCTCCCGTGGGCCTTCTACATCCTAACATTTGGTTGTTCTGAGTAGCCCCAGCAATTCCACAGGCCCCAGGCCTACTTTCTAACCCTCTGACCTCATAAAGAGTGCAGAGGGGTTGTGTTTAGAATAAATACATATATTTAATATATACCTTGTGTGATGTGCTTTCATTTGGTACTCAAGAGATTATAAATGGTAAAACAACTTGCTTAACTCGTCTCCAAGTCTTAGCCTTAAGGCTGCTCTCCACAGCTGCCACTAGGATAGCTTTCTATAAGGTTGACTTTATAACCTACCATCAATAAGGGTCGATTAGACTGGTGCAAGGTACCCGATAGAATAGTGGACATCATATACTAGGCTCACTTTTCACAACCACCACCAATACCACCAACACCACCAATACCATCAACACCACTACCAACACCAATCCAGTAAGGCCACCACCAATACCACCACCACCAATAACACCACCCCCAATACCACCACCACCAGTACCACCACCAACACTAGTATCACCAATACCACCAGCATCAATACCACCACCTCCTCCACCTCCAATACAACCACCAAAACCACCTACAATACCACATCACCAATACCAACACCACCAACACCACCACCACCAAAACCACCACCACCACCAATACCACTACCAATACCAACACCACCAATACCACCACCATCAATACCACCACTGATTCCACCAATACCACCACCACCAATACCACCACCACAGCCAATACCACCACCACCAATACCACCACCACCAGTACCACCAAGACCACCACCAATACCACTACCAATACCACCACCACCACCACCAATACCACCGCCACCAATACCAACACTACTAGTACCACCACCATTACCACCACCATCAATACCACCACTGATTCCACCAATACCACCAATACCACCACCACAGCCAATACCACCACCACCACCAGTACCACCAAGACCACCACCAATACCAACACTAATAGGACCACCACCACCAATACCACCACTAATACCACCACCATCAATGCCACCCCACCACCAATACCAATACCACCACCAGCAATACCACCACCACCAATACCACCACCACCAATTCCTCCACCACCAATACCACCAACAATACGACCAACACCAATACCACCACCTCCACCATTCCCAATACCACCATCAAAACCATCACCACCAATAACACCACCGCCAATACCACCACCAACAATATCACCACCAATACCACCACCTCGTCCACCACCAATACAATGACCAATACCACCTACAATACCACCACCACTATCACCACCACCACCAACAACACCAACAATACCACCACCAATACCACCAATACCACCAATACCATCACCATCACTAGTACCACCACCAATCCAATAAGACCACCAGCAATACCACCACCACAAACACCACCAATACCACCACCACCAATAACACCACTCCCAATACCACAACCACCAATACCATCACCAACACCAATATCACCACCAATACCTCAACCATCAATGCCACCACCTCCTCTACCTCCAGTACAACCACCAATACCACCTACAATACCACCACCACCAATACCAACACCACCAACACCACCACCAATACCACCACCACCAAAACCACCACCACCACCAATACCAACACCACCACCAATACCACCACCACCAATTTCAACACCACTAGTACCACTACCAATACCACAACCATCAATACCACCACTGATTTCACCAAGAACACCACCACCAATACCACAACCACCAATACCACCACCACCAATACCACCACCATCAGTATCACCAAGACCACCACCACTAATACCACCACACCAATACTAATACCACCACCACCAATACCACCACCAATACCTCCATCAAAACCACCATCACCAGCAATAACACCACCAATACCACCATCAATACCACCTCCTCCTTCACCGCCAATACAACCACCAATACCACCTACACTACTACCACCACCAGTACCACCAATACACCACCAATACCACCACCAATACCACCACCACCAATACCACCACCACCACTGGTACCACCACCAATACACCATCACCAACCCAATAACACCAACACCAATACAACCGCCAATACCACCACCAATACCAATACCTTCACCACCAATACCACCACTACCACCAATACCACCACTGCCAATACCACCAATACCAACACCAGCAAAACCAATACCACCACCACCAATACCACCACAACCACCAATACCACCATCACCAATACCACCACCACTACTAATGCCACCACCACCACCAATATCATTACCACCAATACCACCAAAACAACCACTACCACTACTACCCCCACCAATACCACCACCACCAATACCGCCACCACCACCAATACCACCACCACCGCCAATACCACCAATACCGCCACCACTGCTACCAACATTAATACCACCATCAATACCACCACCTCCACCACCACCAATACAACCACCAATACCACCATCAAACCCACCATCACCAGCAATAACACCACCACCAATACAACCACCACCAATACCACCACCAACACCAATATCACCACCAATACACCACCACCAATACCACCATCAATACCACCACCCCAAATACCACCAAAACCACCATAACCTATACCACGACTACCACCACCAATACTGCCAGCACCACTAATAGCACCACCACCACCACCAATACCACCACCACCACCACAAAAACCACCAATACCACCACCACCAATACCAAAACCACCTCCACCACTACCAAAACCACCTCAGTGCCTCTTGCTCACTAATAATAGCAGGGACACGGTACGAGGACAGTGATGCAGCAGAGACCATCCCTCCCTCCCTCCCTCCATGCCTGCCATAAAGCACAGCCCACCCCGCACCAGGAGGTGAAGCCAGGGCACTACTACAGCTGGAGTTTTTTTTATTAGGCCAAATATAGCAATGACATTACGCAATGCCACACTGCACACTCAAATCACAGAGAGGACAGGAAATAGTCCCCTCTCCCACTCTACCTCCTGAGCCACGACAGTGTAATCACACAGCGAAAGGTGTTGGAGCGCTTTGTTAGTGTTTATACCTTGGTTCTTATGTAACTCTCACTTCACACTTTGTGCCTGTGTAATTTACAATTCTTACACATCTTCTTCACTGCACTATTTATCACCACTTTGAAGACATTGCAAGCCAGTCTCTCCCTTTCATATTTACAATCTAACAAGCGGTCGAAAAGGCCCTTTATTGCAATGTAATTGGTCTCGCATTTGCGAGAGTTTACGCGATTAGTATTGTAAATGACAATGCCTTTTATTCATGTTTTAAAGCCCAAAACATAAATAAAAGGCATTGTCATTTACAATGCCAATAGCTCAAACTCGTGTGAATGTGAGACCTATTGCTTTGCAAATGCTTGTTTTATAGTGCAGACTGTTTTCCTTAAAGGAAAATGGGATGGCCTAGATTTACAAACATTTTGCATTCTTTTCGCCACAAAAGTGACGCAAATCAGTGCAAAATGTTTTTTTATTTGACTTTCCAGTGCAAAACTTGTTTTGTGCTAGGAAGGTGCCTAAAAGTAATGCAAATCAGCACAAAGCACTACTTTGTGTTACTCACCATCAAGGGGGCATTACCCGGGTGGTACATGGGCTTTCTCATACAACCACAGATGCTTTTTAACATGAAACCCTATCTACTAACAATAGTAGACATGGTATTGTGCCAAAAAATAATGCCACTTTGAAGCAGGTGTTATAAAGGAGAAATGCTTTCATTTCTCCTTACACTTCCCACTTTGCTCGTGTGCTGTATTTGTACAACACACACCCAATGTGGAAAACGTTTTAAGGTTAGTCTAAGCATGGTATTTTGGACTGGTAGGGTTCCCTTACAGTGCAAAACCTAAGTTCGACCCACCCACACACTTATATTATGGCGCAAAGGTGTGTGGCGCTCAGCAGCAGGATTATATGCTGGTGCTAGGAAGAGGGGAGGAAAGTGCCATATCTCCCTCTCACGTAACATAATGGAGTAATTTCGGGTGCCCTGTTGCATTGTGTGAGAATTTTGTAAATCTGGGCAGCTGTTTAAAAAAAAAATGTAACAAACAATATCTAAGAGCAGGCAGTGCTCCATAAGACAACTGCTTACTCTTTAAAAAATGTATTCGTCAACATTCACACCCGTTCCTGTTCTTTAGTGGGTTATCACTGCCTGTGTGTAGTCAGTAATATATTAATGTATTTGGTTTTCAGCTGCAAATCGGAAACATGTTACAGAATCGCAATTTGCATTTGCTACATATAAACAGGCACATGCATCATTGTTGGCTTGTGCAAATCTTTAATTGCGATTTTTAAGGAATC
Source organism: Lissotriton helveticus (assembly GCF_964261635.1). Classification (NCBI taxonomy): domain Eukaryota; kingdom Metazoa; phylum Chordata; class Amphibia; order Caudata; family Salamandridae; genus Lissotriton; species Lissotriton helveticus. The sequence continues at coordinate 655,502,551 of NC_136073.1, read as the reverse complement.
GCAATTTAAGGAATCGCAAAACCCTATGCATGTAGAAATCGCTTAAAAAATAGCGATTTCTAAACATTCCTTAATTGCGACTCACAATTTGCGAATCGCAATTAGGGAATACCTCCCGATTCATTCCTATGGGCCCTGAGGCCCATAGGAATGAATTGAAAGACATTCTCAATTTGCGATTCTCTAATTGAGATTCGCAATTTCAAGGGTGCCAGGGTGTCAAAACGATACCCTGTTGCACCCCTGAAATTGATCTGTGCACATATGTTACACACACACATGCCCTATTGCGCAACATGAAACTTTGATAAATGCACAAAAGTGCATTTTTCAAAGTTTTTGCAAATTACTATGAAGTTCAACTTCATGGTAATTTGCTACTCCTATTAGCGAAATCGTAATTTTTTTTACTTTGATGCATTGCATTTAAGGAATCTCAATTTGGAATTCCTTAAATGCAATTGCAATTTAAGGAATCTCAATTTAGAGATTCCTTAAATTGCGATTTTTGCATTTGGGATGATGCATCCCAAATGCAAACATACCGGTCGCAAAGCGGCAGATTCTGAGAATGTGCCCGTTTTCGAACGATTTTTAGCTTGATGCATGTGGAGAAGTGTGGCTCAATGGTTAGAGCGGCAGACCTTGATGCAGAACGCTGGTCAGGGACCAGGGTTCGATTCCCGCCTCGGCGGGATCGGGCTTAAATTCCTCTGACCGGATATTCTCGCCTCAGTGCCGAATCTAAGCATGGGCCCCACGCTGCAACTCTGGGCAATAGCTTGCTTAGTCTCCACAACGGCCCCCGATGCACAAGGGATGCCTGGTTTCACCATGGGATGCCCAGGAGTGGACACCTCACAAGGAAAAGCCAGGAGGGGTTCCCTTGTGGTAGGAGTACAAGCGCCGGGATGCCTCCGGGTTACTGTTCGCGCTATACAAATACAACACATTTACATTTACATTTACATGTGGCTGTACCGCCCTTTTGTATTCGCCCTTTGCGGACGCAAAAAGCTTTTGTATATCCATCCCTGGAAATGTTTGTTTATTTCATAATGGGCACATCCCTCCCCATCAATAATATGTGGAAGTGAAGTACTGCAGTTGACTGGCATTTACTCTAACTTTCCTTTGTCTGTAAGAAAGTTGCAGCAAGCCATGTTGTGCCTATTAGATGTATGAGGGACGTTTGCACTGCTTCTTCCTGCACTATTCTATGCATGAGGAAGTCTTGGTCACTGAAGGGTGAGGATGAACTCACATGTTTGTGAGAGGTTGTACCGGTGTACCAGGAGTGGGAGCTGGTATCTTGGAGATGGCTGCATGCAGAGGATGAAGGGAATCCAATCACAGGCCATGTAAGTTGAGGAATGCATATTTTTCGGGAAATTGGTCACTTATAAATAAAAGAAGCTAAGGTTGCTCTATGTGACAGCTGGTGATCTCTGCATATGATGGAGCGTGAACTGCCCAAAAGTGCCGCAAGTGAACAACACCCACACCCCCATCTACAGAAGTTTGGAGATCGTTCCCACACAAGCAATTCCGAAAAATATGGCCAAACAGTGGATTTAACAGCATAATTGCCACATAAATTTACTAAAAGGCCAGAATTTCAGAGAGGCCACTTGTGAAGTATTTGAATATTTCCCTATAAATTCTCTAGTGGTGATATCGGAAGTTCACAAATTACAATTTTGCCGGGCCTATCAATTCTGATGCCACCTTGCTTGAGCTTTTTTTACATTGACACTTTTATGTTTCTTTTGTTTTTCAACCCTGTCTCTTCCAAGGAGATTTTCATACAGCTGTTATGACTGAGAATCTCCATCAATGGGAGGGGTTTTAAATTGTACGGCAGTTTAATGTAATGGTTTTGCCTGGCAGATCAACCAACCTGCACATCTATACATGTGCGCGAAAGAAAGCACAGATGAGACTTCAGCGGAAGCTAAACAATCATAGTCGACTCTCACAATATTGAAGTAGTATTGATTTAGTTACATCTTAAATAGTCGACTTTAAACCACATCATCTTCTTCTTAAGGTGTACTTGGTTTGATCGCAGATTGGTCCCTCACCAAGGGACTGACTTTCCTTCCCAGTCCAGCAGACATCTATTGTCTTTTTCAGTGAGACTGCAGAGAACATTCAAAATTCCCTTTACTTTGTCTTGTTCGGTCAAGGGGGCCTGGAAAATGACACGAAGGGGCAGATTTACGTTGCCTGACGCATCTCTGCAAATCGGCAGAGATGCGCCAGGAAAGATACGGCACGCAAGTTCATCCTTGCGCCACCCATGATGCGCCGCATCATGGCGCAGGAATGAACAGATGCGTCTCGCATCTTGGGTGTAAAGTGTGCGCAGTGCTGAAGTTGTGTTGCATGCAGCACGCAACTCCAGAACTATTCCAACTTGCCCTATCTTTAACGTGGTGCGTCAAGCCTTATGCCTGCTTCAAGCAGACGCAGGGTTTTGACGCATCAGCGTTGGGAAAGTGACTCAGTGAAATCTCGTAGATTTCACTGAGTCACTTTTCAGGGACGTTCCTGCGACGGAACGCCCCCCCCTGTGTGGACACGCCCACATGAAACCTGACGCAGGTTTCTTGTGGCGCAGGGCCTTACACCGTGACGCATCTCCATAGATGCGTCACGTTGTAAATGCCTCGTAGGGATGCGCCACGTTTACGCCGCCTTGCGTGACGCAACAGTGGCGTAAACGTGGCGCAAGGGGCTTGTAAATCTGCCCCACAATGTGTATTCTGATGTTAACAATTCTATTATAATGTTTAGTTGAACCTTTTGCACAAAAAAGTTTTAAACCTTAGAAACGTCTACAGTTTCTTGAATTCTGATATTGGAAATGACTTTTGACCAGGAAACCGCTATCTTAAATGTGTGATGTAGTAAACTATATTTTCTTCCATCACAAACCTCACACATATTAAGTAGTTACATCATAAGTAATTTCTCCAACAGTGACATCATAGCAAACTGCAGTGATATAACCACATCTCCATACCATGTAATACCATGAACCCTTCTTTTCTTGTGATGACAGGACAGTGGCCTCTCTCTCTTGTTCATAATCCATACATCGAGTCGTGCAGAAAAGTAATTTGGAGCCCTAATACAAGCAAGGTAAATGCTGCACAAGTCCATAGCTCAGATTTTCTCATCCACTTCTTTAATTAGTGGATTCCTAATTTTACGATTGGTAGTGGTCATGTTTTTCTTTGTTCTCGTTTACAGCATTTCTTTTTGGGGGGGGTGAATTTTTATTTTTTATGCAAGGAACAAAAAGGTTACAGAGAAAACACATGAGACCCCGCAATTAATAAGTACAGAACCATGTAGGCACAATCGTTTGATCAAAACCATTACATTGTGATATAACATATGAACACAAGAGAGAGTGGCAAAAAGAACAAAAGAAAGAAACAATGAAGAAAAAGAAGAACACTACAAAAAATAACGGCAGTTATCAGACATTACATTGATATGAGATGAGCGAAAAGGAATAAACAAATCCAATTCCAATTTCAAAAAGCTTTATTCGACAGCATGTCATAAAAGCAAATTATACATCCTATCACAAGCATTATAAATACTAAATAGCAATAAAAGATTAGAATGTTAAAAAGTTATTAAATCTTTATAGCTGTCATTTAGGAATTAAAAAACACATTTTTTTAAGAGGATATATTAAAACAGCTAAACATGTACATCAAACAAGATCAATCATATGTTTTTAGGTGTCTTGGAGTTCATTAGCTAACTTCTATAGAGTTTAAAGTGCGAGTGCGTATAATCCAAGCCCACCTTAGAAATTTAGCAACAGCAATCGCTATACAAGGTGAGCAGTTTGTCTCCAGTATCCTTAGAGCCTCAATATATCTCCGGGTGCCCAAATTAATACACGTTGGTTTTAGCCACTTACGACGAGGGCTTGTGTAAAGGGGACATACAAACAACATATGGGCTATGTTCTCAGTCAAATCTTTATAGTTATGGCATTTGTCATCCCGGACTGCTGACCACTTATAGCTGAAAGCTTTTACAGGTAGGGTTCCACTTCTGAACTGGAAATACAGCTTTCGGTCAAACGGACCCTCTATGTTATCCCAATAAGCCTCGCAGAGTGGGCGAGGTTTAAAATCAAGGAACCGTCCTGTTAGGTTAGTGTTTACACAGGTACTATGGGCGGACATCCAAATCATTTCCCAATACTTTTTTTTCAGAATTATTTTTGATAGGAACCTTGAGACGTCTGCATCTTCCCATAGGTGGTCAAGCTCCAACTTTGTTAATAGGCCCCTTATCTCTTTAAGCCATTGGATAGAATGAAAATGATCTGCCCTAATGATATCCTTTAGTGCAAGGGCGTAGTGAACTAGTTCTGGAGAGGTCCAGATGCGCCTCCAATATAATAGAGGCCGTAACCGTGCTATATCCTCAATTTTTTTCCTGCCAAGATCATATAAAAGAGGAATGGTAGGAGTACTTTGGGGGACCCCGACTAAACAGCGTAGAAATGTATTCTCCGCCATTGTTAGTTGGTTCAGATAGTTAAATCCCCAAAGTTCTGAGCCATACAGAGAGGCACTTATGACCTTCGTGTTGTAGATCTCTAGGGCAGGTGTAATTGGCTTGGTAAAGGAAGCTCTGTGCTTTGTGGCTAAGGCACCCGCAAGCTGGTGAAATTTTAAAACAGCCATGTCAATATGACTTTTCCAGCCCATGTTACTCTGGAGAGATATTCCCAAATACGTAAATGCCTCTACCTGCTCTAGTGGAGTTCCATTAAAATTAATTGTGCCTTTGAAGGTTTTCTGCTGATTCAGGCACATGAACTTGTTTTTTGGGGTGTTTATCTCAAGTCCACGCAGTTGACACAATTCTCGGAACGCATTCACAGCCTTCTGGAGCCCACTCGGGGTCCGGGAAACAATCAACGTGTCGTCCGCAAACATGAGAACAGGCACGTGAGCCCCAGCCAAAATGTGAGCATCAGTGGGGGAACGGTTAAGATGGTCCACTATGCCGTTGATGTATAATGAAAACAGCGTGGGTGCCAGTACACAGCCCTGCCGAACACCACGCTCGACAGGAAATGAGTTGGTCACCTCACCCTGTATCCCCCATCTGATTCTGGCGTAGTTGCTCTCATGCAGGCGGACGAGAAGGGTCAATAGCTCCGGAGATATCTCTGAATCAGCGAGAACCCTCCAAAGTTTGGAACGGGGACTAAATCGAAAGCCGATTTCAGGTCTACAAAGACCGCATAAAGTGTCCCCTTAGTTAAGGCCACGTTCCTCCAATAAAGTGCTATAAAGTAAAAGACCTGGTCAATTGAACTAGTACATGGCTGAAAGCCAGCTTGATATGGGGACAAAATGTTGTGTTCTTCTATCCATGTTTGCAATTTGTTTTGCACTAAACGACCCAGGAGTTTTTGGGCTGAGTCTATAAGACTGATGGGTCTGTAGTTACTGGGTAGAGATTTGTCACCATTTTTAGAGACCGGAAATATTTCAGCGCCTTTCCATGAGGGTGGGATTGGCGCACCCCTAGCCACAGAGTTAGCTAAACACTCAAAGTACTGGCACCAAGATGATCTATCACTTAAAAACACGTCAGCGGGGATACCATTCATGCCTGGGGCTCTTCCCCCGGCCACGCAGTCTAGCGCTACACTAACATCTTTAGTTGTAAAAAGCTGACTTTGATAAAAAATAGTTGGGGGTAGAGGACAGTCTTCTTCAGTTCGATTACGAGTGTATTGTGGTCTGAAGAAACCTACCCATTGTTGTTTGGCAACATTGTTTTGGGGGGCTTCGGCTACACCTCCTCTATCCCATTTCACAATGGCCCAAAATTGTTTTGAATCCTTAGCTCCACAAGCTGATTTCGAATCATGCCATTGTTCCTCATCCCACTGTTTTTTTGCTACCTTCTGGGCTAGCCTGTAGGTCTCCCTTGCTTTTCTCACTCCTGTGGGATTCCTACACCTGATTTCTGCACTCAGGTTTTGACGGGCTAATTTACAAGCATTGTTATACCACCCCTCCTTGGGTTGTTTTTTATTTCCCTTATCTGGTTTTATGATTTTCCTAAAAATTAATTGGAGTTTTGCGAAAAAGTGGATGTGTGCCTCAAACATTATTTGGGGAAAGTCTAACTTTTTAAAGTGAGTATTTAAATTAGCCACTTCTTCGACAACCATGTTTTTAAGGACCTCTAATTTCTCAGGATTCTCAATAAAACTACCCCATTTAATGTGACGCATGTTATTGGAGGCAACGATATCCAGGGTGACCTTCCCACTTCCCGGTTTCGGTTCTCTAGTCCCCTTCTGTACTTGATAATCCATACAAAGTGGGTTCTGATCACTTTCCATCCTAGTTCTAACAGTCATATCTATCAGACTGTGCCACCCTCTTATGTCCACCAGGATGTAATCTATGCGACTAGAATGCCTACTATTATCGAATGTATTGTCTCCCATGCGATTGGACGGAGTGCGTCCATTTGCTGCTCTAAGCCCTCTCACTAAGCATAAGGCCTTAAGCTGTATAGCTATGGCTGACCATCTTTTTACGGCAGTTAATTCAAGCTGGGGAACACCCCATTTACTGTCCTCCTCAGCAGCGAGAAACTGATCCTCTTGCCCAAGAGTTTCAAAAGTAGTGTTAAAATCTCCACCTACTATAGTAGACAACTGTATTGGGAGGGCTTCAAGCTGCTGATCAAGAGCAGCGATTACCTCAGATGTTTGTCCCCCGGCTGTCCCCCTTGCATAAATATTGTAAATAGCCACCCCTTTACCATTTGCCCATGTGATTTTAACTGACAGGATGTCATTCGATGGGGAACTAATTTGTTGCACCTTGCAGCATAAGGCTTGGCGGACCCAAATTATCAAACCTCCAGCAGGTCGACCTTTAGATTTCTTGGTGGCAGGAGCGTGAAAATTAAGGAACCCCAGGCGATAGACTGGAACCATTGACCAGGATTCCTGAAAAAGGATGATGTCATACTGGTCAACAAAACTACACCATTCTGGGGATATTATCTTATTGTCGATTCCAGCAAGGTTCCATGAAAGAAAAGCCAACCCTGCCTCACCTTGTAAGATGCAAGATGGATCCTGCGAGATTTTAGCTACTGGGGTCGCGCCCTCAATCACTGGTTGATATTCTATGTTAGTGGGCATGAGGCAGTACATCTCTGGAGTAAGCCCGTCTAATTCAGGGCAGACATATTCCCCAGATGGATCCGAGCAATTTAGTTGTCCGAGATTCCTACTCTCTATGGGCTGCCCTGTGGGGTGGGATCTCTCCAGTGGGATTGTTCGAGGTATAGGGGCCTTGATAGTTTGTGCCCCGCTCTAATCCTTAGAACCATACTTTCTGCCAGTCTCTGTTGCTACCTTATCTACAGATCTGTCAGCCCTCAGGAGTCAATCACATTCATTCCGATCGGACAAAACCCCAAACCGATTTTCCAAACTGATGCCTCCATCCCTATTTTGGGCACCCCTCACCAGTGTACTTAACACAGGGGCCCATTTCGGCCAAGGTCTACTGAAATTCGCTACCCTCCATCTCCTACTATAGAAAAAGTTGAGAGTTAGTGGGATCATATCAGAATCCCTGCGTTGTGGGGGGAATACATTTGCCAGTATGTTTGGAAGTACTTCGGGTCTCGAAAAGTTCAAGGCTATACAGTCGCCCTTGAACTTTTTCGGGTAGTCCAAAGGCCATGCTACCCTTCTAGCCATAATGATTTCCCCTGCTAACTGCTGTTTACCCCAGGGAGATATCTTCATGTTTTTCGTCAACCAATGCAGCGTTTTATCGATCAGAGAGGTTGTTGACTCTACCTGTCCAGGTGTCAAAAGAGGGGCATTTGCCAGGACTAAAACTAGAGAAGAAGCTTCCGCCACAAATTGGTATATGTCGCGCTCTTGGCGCGGTTCTTTAGATGTTATTGGGGGAGCCTCTATAACTACAGTTTGGCAATCCTCACCTACTGAGAGCTGGGTGGGCGGGGGTTGCTGTACAATATTCTCACTACCACCCACCCCTCTTCCAGGGTGAACTTCCTGGGTTTCACACCTATTTGATACCAAAGTTGATAAGCTACCTACTTCCTCCAATGTCTTATTGAGGAGTCCTCCTAGTCTATTGACCTCTGCCGTAAGCTGATCGATTTTAGCCACAAGGGGTTTGACGATACCCTTGATCTTTAAATCGATCATACTTACTAATTTTTTTAATTGTTCATCCTCCAGTTTCACAGTGTCACCCTTCACCGTGATGACCTCATCATTATCTGGGATTTTGGGTGGAGAAACTAATCTTCTTCTAGCAGAACGTGTCCGCCCACGTTTGGTCTGTACTTTCCTGCACACTCTGACTGCTCTAGGCACAGGGGTCGGTGGATTCTGTACCGTCGTATCCAAGGACAATTCTAAATCAACTGTGGGAGCAGTGTTAAGCTCGGGCATGTCACTGGCAGAGAAATCAGGATTAACGATATCACTGATATCATCCCGTGCCAGTAATGCTGGTGAAGGTTGCACAGTGGGAGGTGTGAGGGATGTATGGGAACAACTTAACCCTAGTGACTGCCGTCTCTCACTGTTAATTTTACTCACTACCTTCACTAGGTAATTATCCAAGGTGTTTGGCACCAGGGGACCCTTTTGTTTAGACATACCCGAGGATGATAGTTGGAAGGTACAATCAAACAGCTTTACCAAATTACACAGAATAGAACAAGACACCTAAAATGAACACTAGTAATGGATTTAAATATGTTATAGTCTCACTGTATGTGGGTCACGGAAGTCCACCGTCAACAAGAATCAGGGTCCCTGGCCCAGCCCAGTCACGTCCTGTCCTGGACTGTCACAGACTGTCTGCCCTTTGTCCGGGCTTCGTCCGGCGCCGTTCTTTTCTGCGCCTTCCGGGCGCGTCACCAGGTGGAAGAGGGCGGAGTCAGGGCACAAAAGGTTGTGGGGGCTGTAGTCCCCCCGCTCGGCGCCCGCGTGGTGCTCCTGTCGCGCCGGCGGGGGGGACCAACAGCCGGTGTTCAAGCAGGCGCTGGTAGCGCTATGACCGGTATTGACCCCAATTTCACAGATTCTGCTGCCCAAGGTAGGTTTTGCTCAGTGGAAAAATCAGTAACCATACATTCATTATATCCATTCAGTAATAGGATTCCAAATTTTAAGCCCTATTCTCCTCTTACGAATACCCTTTGTTTTATATATTGCAATCTCCAAGTTGTATACAGATCGCTTTACCACTCCAACCTGGAGCTCGTCCTAGATCAGCTGGCACCGCGGAAACTAAAAAACCAAGAAGCATCCCCTCCAGATCTTGGTTCTCCACTGACATTAACGAAGAAAGAAGACACCTAAGATCCCTGGAGGTCCAACCCCACCTCTCCCAACCGGGACCAACTCAAGGCAGCCCGCAAAATCTACTATAACCATATCAAGAACAAAAAGTCGTCCTTCTTCTGTTCGGCTCTAGACAATGCTAAAAACCGCCCCAAAGAACTCTTTAACATCATCAGGAACCACACCTCCATTCCTGTGACAGACAACATGGTGGCGTCCAAATCCCAATGTGACGACTTTGCCAGCTTCTTCAATGAAACAATTGCCAAAATTGATTGATCATTCTGCGCTATGCCCTCCTCCCACCCCTCTGCAACTTCCCACTTCAGGCCAGCAACCACAACCACTCGCTGGTCCTCCTTCCAGCCTATCCAGGTTGAACTGATAAGCAATCTCATAGCCACCGCCAAACCCTCATCCCACTCCCTGACCAGCTTCCCCCGAGATTGACCAAAGACCTGAAGCTCACTCTAGCCCCTATCTGGGCCAAGATCATCAACAGCTCTCTGAGCGAGGGCTCCATCCCTGACTGCCTTAAAGTAGGTCAAATCACGCCACTACTAAAAAAAAACTGGCCTTGACCTCCAGGATATGAACAACCTCAGACCAGTTTCGAACCTTCCACTCTTATCTAAAATTCATCCACAGACTGAACTGCACACTTACTGAAGTTCAACTCTGGCTCTCATCCAATCACCTCATACTCAATGAAGAAAAAACAGAAGTGCTCCTCATCTTAAACAAAGATGAAAACCCCCAAATTCTAGAATGGCTCAAAGCCTTAAACGCCCTGAATGTTCCTCTTGTTCCATCGAACTCTATAAAATCCCTAGGGATCACCCTTGACCCCAAACTGGACATGAAAGAACACATCTCAAAAACTGCCAAAAGGAGGAGGAGCTACGCGCGGATCCAAGATGGACGCGTGAGCAGAGGGCTCCCGAGACCCCTTCCGCCACCCTCATCTATCCTGGAACAAATCCTGATTTGGACGACGGGTATTTTTTGCTGATGCCCTGCTGATATGAAACGCTTTTTCCAAAACTCGATTTGGCCACCGGGAGCCGGACTTGCTGCTCCTCATAATTTGAGGCCTATGGCAGAGGCCATCCGGGGGCTTGAGTTCCCGAGGTGCCCAGGTGGCAAATGAACAACAACGGCTGGAGAGCTGCATCCGCTGCCCCTGTGGTACTTTCGGTTTCGATTTTGGTCATTGTTGACGCCAACTCGCTGCTGATTGATACTGCTGCCCTGGGCTAGCCGTCAATTCCACTCTGGTTGTCGTTCCTCGACCTCTCGACACAACAGGCTTGTCATAGAGGGCATCATTTTGACCAGATTCCAGAGGTCCTGTTGGAGCTCGTCGCCCACCATGACGGGCAGGACAGACTCTGAGAGGCGCAACACCCGAGGCCCGAATCGTGGAGGGGCTGTTCAGGCACAGACTATAGATCGCTTTACCCGCCCGAAGGGATCCCCGGGTGGACCGAGCAGGGCCCTAGGGGAGTCTGGTGACGATGCTCCTGCGACTGAAGAGCCGACTCTAAAGGATGTCATGGGCGCCATTGCCAGTATCCAGACTGCGATGGGTCGGCAATATGAAACTCTGGCCGCTAAGCTGGACACGGTGGCAATCGAGGTCAACCTTATCAGGACGGACTTGGGGAAAACCAATGAACGGGTTAAATCCCTGGACATCAAGACAGCGAGCCTGATTACGGATGTCTCGGATCTTCAGACCGAGGTCCGCGATCTTCGCATGGCCAGAGACTCGTTCACCCGTCGGCTGGATGATTTCGAGAGCCGGGCCAGACGCAACAACGTCCGCATCGTAGGTGTTCCGGAGAACTCTACAGACTCGCCTACGGACCTTTTGGTGGAGGATCTTATTCGGAACCACTGGGCACCAAAGGGCCTTAGTAATCTTTTTGCGGTGGAGCGTGCTCACAGAATTCCAGGTGGGAAGCCCAAGCTTGGTGCCGCTCCGCGGACTATAATAGCCAGGATTTTTAATTTCCGAGAAAGAGACGCTATCCTGCAGGCCTCCCGTACTAATGGTCCCACTAAGTTTGAAAACGTGTCAATCAGTTTCTATCCGGACTTCACGCAGGCGGTGCAGAAGCAACGTATGGGCTTTACGGGGGTGAAGAGACGTCTCAGGGACATGGGACTGAAATACGCCATGCTTTTTCCGGCTCGCCTGAGGATTGAACATAATGAACGTGCATTTTTCTTTGATCGCCCCGAGGTGGCCAGTGACTGGCTGGACACCCTGCCGACGCAACACACCAGCCCGGAGAGCTAGAGGGGCGCAGAGGGCGGCTTGGACGAACAGGAGTAGTGAGTCTGTGCCGACGAGCCAATTTGTTGGACGCTTTGCAGTGGCTCTGTGATTGCGATGTTTCTACGTTGTAGATACCCGGGGGTGGAGGGATTCGGGACTCTTCCTCCTCAGGGGACGTTTTTCTCTCTCTTCTTGTAGGTTAGTTTAATGGGGCGACAGGCACACTGCAAGTTGGGGTGGCTTTTTGGTCTACCGCAGGTGTGCAGGGTGGGGGGTTGTGTGTTGAGGGTTCCTTGGGGGTGGTGGGGGGTCTTTTCTTGTTTGCTTGTTACGAGGCTACGATTTGGTCGCTATTTTATAATTTGGGCCTGTTTTGTGTCGGGGAGGACTGTTTGTTCCTGTCTGGGACGGGGGTAGGGGGATGAGGGTACTGAGCTGGAACGTTAATGGTCTCGGGGATAGGATAAAACGGGGGATAGTTTTGCAATACTTGAAGCGACAATCCTCGGATATCGTTTTACTACAGGGAGACGCATCTTGTAGGAAATACGTGCCATGCTTTGAATAGACGAGGCTACCGCTTGGTGGCCCACTCTGGATTCACCACTGGGTCGAGGGGGGCGGGTATCCTGGTTAGAAACTCCATTCCCCTCGAAGTGGATGATAAGGTGCTAGATGATAGGGGCCGCTATGCCGCTGTTGTGGGTCGCTGGGAGGGGAAGATGATCTCCATTTTGTTTGTGTATGTTCCCCCTGGTCTTCAGTCCACCACGTTTTCTGATTTGGGCGGGGTAGTCCTGGGACTCCCCGATGGCTTGCTGGTAGTGGGTGGTGACTTTAATTCGGTCGTCAGTGGAGAGGAGGATCGTAGCCCCCGTAGAACCCTCCCCGCATCGCAGTTATGGCTGGGGAATTTCTTGGACACACTGGGATTAGCGGATTGTTGGAGACAACTCCATCCTGGACAGCTCCAATACACCTTTTATTCAGGGGCTCATGGCAGTCTCTCGAGACTCGACTACATCCTTATACCAGCGGCACAGATGGTCTCAGTGAGGGAAATTAGACATTTGGCTAGGGGGATTTTGGACCACTCCCCACTCTGGCTCACTATTGACGTGCGGCTGGAGTCCGGGGGTCGGATCGCTCCTATTAATCTGTGGCATCTTCATAACCCCAACATTGGTACGGAAGTGGTTAAATGTATGGATTACTATTTTTCTGAGAATGAAGGGTCAGTATCCTCCCCTGTTTCTTTATGGGAGGCATATAAAACTGTGATCCGGGGTCAGACTCTCTCTTTGATTGCCAGCGAAAGGAGGCGCAGAACTATGGAAGTGGTATGTCTGGAAAATGATATCTCTGAGTTGGAGGGGCGGATGGAGTCTGGAACTACGCCTGGTAGCTTGCACTCCCTGGCGCTTAAACAGTCTGAATACAGAGCTCTGGTGACTGATGCGGCTAAGGCGATGAATCGTGAGCAGCAGGGGCGCCTATATGATGTGGGTGACAAGGCGGGGAAATTGATTGCTTGGCTTGACAGAAGGGATAGATTGAACCGGGTGGTGCCCGTGATTGAACGAGTGGATGGTGTGCGAGTGGTGGACCCTGTCGAGATAGTAGAGGTCTTTGCCCAGCACTTTCGGAAGGTTTACGCGTCGGTCTCAGACAGACCCGAGGAGGACTCGCACCTGCTGCTCCGAGATATAACGTTGCCTAGTCTGTCGGACTCGGACAGGGAGCTTATGGAGGCGGATTTCTCTACCGATGAAGTAGCGCTCGCTATCCGTGCGCTTTGCTCGGGAAAGGCTTCGGGCCCGAACGGTATGCCAGTCGAGCTGTATAAGCTGTGCCCTGACAAAATGGCGCCATACCTTCGTCGGATGTTCTTGGCGTTGCGAGATCTCGGGCTTCTTCCCCGGGATCAGAGACTGGCATCCATTGTGGTCATCCATAAGGATGGAAAGCCTCTGGAACAATGTTCGTCATATCGGCCGATCTCGCTTTTGAATGTGGAGCCTAAGGTTCTCGCTAAGATCTTGGCGAGCCGAATGGTTACGGTGATTGGCGATTTGGTGCACCCTGATCAGTCCGGGTTTATCCCCCACCGTAATACCGCACTCAATCTTCGACGCCTTCATGCTGCCTTGGCGAGGGCGGGGTCTCTTGAGGAACCGGCCATCTTGGTCTCCCTTGACGCCTCGATGGCCTTTGACGCGGTGGAATGGCCTTATTTGTGAGCTGCCCTTGCCAAGTTTGGTTTTGGTCCTAAGTTTATCGGGTGGGTTAGGCTTTTATATGAGCAACCGCTGGCACAGGTGGTGGTTAATGGAAGGGCCTCTGACCCTTTTGTCCTCGGGCGTGGCACGCGGCAGGGCTGCCCTCTGTCGCCTCTTCTCTTTGCGCTCGCTCTTGAACACCTTGCCGCGTGGCTCCGCTGGGAGCCCTCGTTCAGGGGCATACGGTGGTCCCCTACCTTCGAGGATCGGGTGTCGCTTTACGCCGATATACTGTTATACCTTACTTCTCCCCGTAAGTCATTGGGTGTTCTGTTTGGCGTCCTGAGCTCTTTCGGGAAGAACTCTGGTTTGGTTATCAACTGGGCTAAATCCTGTATTTACCCGCTTGCAGGTGGACAACCGTCTTTGCCCCGTTTTTGCCCTATACCTGTCTCCAGTGTTGGTTTCAAGTAGTTGGGGATCTATATTTCTATGGACCCCAGGGTACGATTTGAGCGGAATCTACTGCCTCCGCTTGCCTGACTTCGGTCGGATGTAGTGGCATGGTGTGGATTGCCTCTGTCTCCTTTAGGGAGAGCGGCCCTGTTTAAAATGATGTCTCTTCCCCGATTCCTATACGCCATCCAGAACACGCTCGATCTGGTTCCGGACGGCTATTTCCGTGAAATCGAGGGCCTTCAGAGGAAATTGGTTTGGGGTGGACGGCCGGGTATAGCGTTGGCGAAATTGACTTTGCCCTGGTATGACGGTGGTATAGCTTTGCCGGATGTCAGGCGCTATTATTGGGTGTCACAGTTGAGTGCTATTAACCATGCCATGTATGGTCCTGTTCCTAATCCCGCCTATGATATGGATAGGTGGCAACTACCGGGGGGCGATTATAATAGAGCGCTATACTCCAGGACCGCCAGGAGGAGTCTGACGGGCCCCACTGCGGTGGCGATACGTGTATGGGATAGTGCAACATCGGCCAAGGGCTGGACGGATAAACTGACTAGGGTGACTCCCCTGTATGCAGCTGAGAGACTGGGTGGTCTGTGGTCCTCGAAGGGATTCGATAGATGGGACCTTATCGGTATTAGCAAAGTGGGTGATCTTTGGGCCGTTGACAGAGTCAAAACTTTTGATGAACTAAAACGGGAATATAAGCTGAGTGATAGGGAATATTTCCGATATCTTCAGGTCCGCCATGCACTTGCTTCGGTCTTCCCTGCTGGTACTTCGATCCCTGAGTCTTCTCCCCTGGAAGATAGAGTGCTGGATGGACATGTCCCTGACAGCACTATCTCCCTCATATATAAAAAACGTATTAATGCCCGTTCGGACCTTCTTGTACAGCTACGAGAGGCATGGACTGGTGACGGTCTGGAATTAGACGATGAAGACTGGCAGGCTGCAATATCCTCCCCAAAAGAAGTCGCTATTCCGGCGCGTCTCCGACTGGTGCAGCTCAAGATACTACATCGTATCTATGTCACGGGTCCACGATTGATCCATATGGGTTATTCTGTGGATGGGTTATGTCGGCGTGGATGTGGTTTGCTTGCTACCTTCCTCCACATTATATGGGAATGCCCGGCGGTCGTGGTTTTTTGGAATGGAGTGCATGCGGTGATGGGAGAAGTGACGGGTGTCGGGTTACTCCCCGAGGCCAGACGCTGGTTGCTGAATGTTTGGGAACCAAATGACTGTACCATTGCTCAGACTCAATGGGTCACGCTGGGCAACATGATTGCAAAGAGAGATATCGCTAAACTCTGGGGGTCTCATAGGGCACCATTGGTCTCGACCTGGGAGGAGAACATGGATTGGTGCATGTTTAGAGAAAAAATTGTGTACATCTCCCGAGGTAGGCCCAAGAAGTGGGGGAGGATTTGGGGTCAGTGGAATTCGTACCATGGAGAGATTTGTGACTCTCCCTTTGCTGAGCCCCCAGACCTTCCGAGATCTCCTTGACTGTACGTTCCAGTGTTTTGATTTTCTGTTCTTTGTGAAGTGCTATTCACTCTTGGTCCCCGCTCCCTGCCTCTACGATTGTTTGATGCTTGCTTTTCGTTTGTCTCCCCCCTACCGTACATTGCAGACCTAATATTGATAATTTTGCCTCGATTCTTTTTCTTATGTTTTTTCTTGTTGCTTGTATATAATAAAACATATAAAACATTTATTTATCCTCATCTGCCAAAGGCTCCGAACCACACCATACTGTTACACTGCCGGACCCTCGGGTTGTCGGCTGATGAGCTGTGTATTGATCTGTTCTTGCTATTTCATATGATTGACTGGCCTTGGTGGTTGTAGATCTGTATCTGTATTCTTTTTCCAAAATAAAGGTTTTAAAAAAAAAAAAAAAAAAATTTGCCAAAAGTGCTTTCCTGAACCTGAAACTTCTCTACAAATTGAAACCCTTCCTCCCCACGAAAGACCAGAAACAGGCCACGCAGGATCTGGTACTCTCCAGAATTGACTACGGCATTGCTACTCTGACTGGAACAGCCACATCGCACCTGGGACCTCTGACCTCTACCCTAAACGCCGCAGCAAGAGTGGTCACGGGAACTAAGAAATATGAGCACATCTCCCCAGCTCCTAAGGATCTGAAGTGGCTCCCTATTGACCAACGAGCCAGCTTCCGTACAGCCTGCCTCACACACAAAGCCCTGCATACAGGCAAACCTGAATACCTGGCCAACAATCTCAAAAGGGCCGGTCAGTCTAGAAACCTCAGAAGCTCCAACACGCTCCTACTCATTCCTCTGAAATCCCAGAAACACAAAAAATCTAGCAAATCCTTTGCGGGTAATGCTCCCAAGATTTGGAACTCCATCCCCCCACACATCAGAATGACCGCATCCTTCCCGAAATTCAAGATGTTACTCAAAGTCCTCTTCCTCGAGCGTTCTGGATCATACTAGAACTCCACTTTTGACTTTGAAGGACCATTATCTCTGCGACCCCAGAGCTGGTTGACTTGCTTATGACTCTCCGCCCTGTTTTGCGCTCTGGCTGCTATTGTACAGACTTTACTCGCCCATGTGCCCCTTGCCATGTTTTCTGTCCTCAATGTCTGTCAGATGCCTCTGTACTTGTTGTGAAGCGCTCTGATACCCTCGGGTCCAGCTAGCGCTATACAATACTTTAATAAATAAATAATTAAATAAATAAATAAAAGATAATAGCTGGGCCCTCCACAGATGAAATATGGGAGGATCGGGAGATATCCACTTTTTGGAGATACAATCCCGTAGTACTGCCATACAAATGAAAAGAAAAGAGGCCCTATCCTTAGAAGTAATGAAAACTGTGGAGTCTGTACCAAACAGCACCAACTCAGCATTAATACATATGGGAGAGCCCAATATTTCAGTCAGAAAAATTTGAACCGAGCTGAGAAGGAGTGCAAGTTTAGGACATGAAAAAAACATATGTAATGCATCAGTCGCATAACATCCGCATCTACTACAACTGGCACCCGGACCAGTACTCAATTTGGAGACTTTCCTAGGAGAATAGTACAGGTCATATAAAACCATATAATGTTGGGCCAACATCTTACCTGAGGTCAGAACCTCCTTAGCAAGAGAGATAGAGGAGTAAAGGTCAATAGTGGCAACATTTAGTTTAGTTCTCCATTTCTCCTGACATTGATCCAGGTCCTCTGGAAGTAACAAAATAAAACTAGAATAAAAAAAAACAATGGGTAACCCTTTTCCCATCCATTCTAACAGCGGAATTTGCTTGAACCACGTTTTGTATTGTCCCAGCTGAACATAGTAACTGCGGATTTGAAGAAATTAAAAAAAATAATTTGTATGTACACCATATTTACGTTGTAGGTCTAAAAAGGGCAATGGCTGCAAGTCCTGAAACATATCGCCCAAGTTGCTTATACCCAGCCGATGCCATTTCCTAGTTGTTGCATCTCGGAAGATATTTGGAAAGATTCCCGCAGCCTCAAACGGGGTGTAACGGTTTATTTGAGGAAGCCCTATATATTGCCTTTTTGCCTCCACACTGAAAAAGCCGCAGTCAATACCTTAAACTTGGTCTTTTTATAGTAGCTAGGTTCCAGTATTTTCAGCAGGCAGCCGTTAGCCTTCTCCCCCATAAAGAATTCATAGACTGAAAGATTATGGCACTGTAATATCTTGCATTTTTTACCGATGACTAAAGGAGCAATGAATTGCAAAACAGATGCCCAATAGTAAAATACAAAATACGGGATACCCCAACCACCCCTTGGTCTGGGAAGGACCATTTTTTTAAAATCCCTTCTGCTTCGTTTGTACACCCACAAAAATCTTGAGGAGATGTTTTCACGTTTTTTAAGACAGGATAAAGGAAATTCTAATGGTACAGATCTAAATAAATAAAGAAATGTAAGGAGAACCACCATTTTTAAAACATTTGCTCTGCCATATAGAGACAAATGAAGATGGTTAAGGTGTTCCAAAGTAGAGTTAACTCGGTCTAAGTCTCATTTACAGCATTTTGCAGCACATATAGAAAGAGGAAAAAAGCCTCCTGTGAATGTTTTGTGCAGGAAGATTGCTCTTCCTGCACAAAAATAATCATCCCCACAACCCAGGCACCCTTGCACCATGGTGCAAAGGTGCCTGCGATGGCACACAGCAACCCATTGTACAACGGCGCAGGGGAAAAGGAGAGGAATGTGCCATATCTGATAGATACAGAGCATTCCTACCCTTTTCTTTTGCCATAGGACAGCAAAGCAGGAAGGCCCATGGTGCTGGTGATGGAGCGTGGGTTACCAGCTTGGATTATTCTAAAACACCATACTCATCTGGGCCCATAAACATACCTACAATAAGCTGCTAACCTATACGCTGCCAATCAGGAAAATAATTTTCTTTTACCTTAGGATGACTTATATCTGTACACCATGGGTACTCACAAACTTTCTCTCGGGGGCCAAATTTACAGTGTGGTTTGTGTCCGAGGGCCACACCGGTGGGGACGGGGTCAGTGGGGGAGGGGGCGGGGCTAGAGCAACAAAAAAACACTGTGACCACGAGGTTGATCACAGGTCCCTGCAGCGGACGCCTTCGTCCACTGAGCCACCAGATTCGGCATACACACATCTCTCTCTCTCTCTCTCTCTGTCTCCTTCCCTCTCCCTCCCTCTCTCTCCCTCCCTCTCTCTCCCTCTCTCCCTCTGTCTCACTCACTCTGACTCTCTCACTCCCTCTCGCCATCTCTCCCGCTGTCTCACTCACTCTGTCTCACTCCCTCTCTTCCTCTGTCTCATTCACTCTGACTGTCTCACTCTCTCTCCTCTCTGTCTCCCTCTCTCACTCTGTTTCCTTCTCTCTCTCTGTGTCCCTCTCTCTCACTCTATTTCCCTCTCCCTCACTCTATTGCCCTCTCCTCACTCTATTTCCCTCTCCCTCACTCTTTTTCCCTCTCCCTCCTTCCCTCTGTCTCCCTCATTCCCTCTGTATCCCTCTCCCTCCTTCCCTGTGTCTCCCTCTCTCTCCTTCCCTCTGTCTCCCTCTCTCTCCTTCCCTCTCCCTCCTTCCCTCTGTCTCCCTCCTTCCCTCTGTCTCCCTCTCTCTCCTTCCCTCTCCCTCCTTTCCTCTGTCTCCCTCTCTCTCCTTCCCTCTCGTTCCTTCCCTCTGTCTCCCTCTCTCTCCTTCCCTCTCCCTCCTTCCCTCTGTATCCCTCTCTCTCCTTCCCTCTCCCTCACTCCGAGGTCTCCCTCTCTCTCCTTCCCTCTCCCTCACTCTGAGGTCTCCCTCACTCTGAGGTCTCCCTCACTCTGAGGTCTCCCTCACTCTGTCTCCCTCACTCTGTCTTCCTCTCCCCCCTCCCCCTCCCTCCCTCTCTGTATCCCTCTCCCCATCCCCCTCCCTCCCTCTCTGTCTCCCTCTCCTCTCCTCCCTCGGTCTCCCTCTCCCTCCCTTTACCTCCCTCCCTTTCCCTCCCTCTCTGTCTCTCTCCCCCCTCCCTCGGTCTCCCTCTCCCTCCCTTTCCCTCCCTCCCTTGCTCTCCCTCCCTTTCCCTCCCTCCCTTTCCCTCCCCCTTGCTCTCCCTCCCTTGCTCTCCCTCCCTTTCCCTCCCTCCCTTTCCCTCCTCCCTCCCTTGCTCTCCCTTCCTTTCCCTCCCTCCCTCCCTTGCTCTCCCTCCCTTTCCCTTCCTCCCTCCCTTTCCCTCCCTCCCTTGCTCTCCCTCCCTTTACCTCCCTTCCTTGCTCGCCCTCCCTCTCCCTCCCTCCCTTGCTCTCCCTCCCTCTCCCTCCCTCTCCCTCCCTTTCCCTCACAATGTCTCCCTACTTCAATCTGCCTCCCTTTCCCTCCCTCCCTCGCTCTCTCTCCCTCTCCCTCCCTTTCCCTCCCTCGCTCTCCCTCCCTCCCTCGCCCTCCCTCCCTTTCCCTCCCTCCCTCACTCTCCCTCCCTCCTTCTCGCTCTCCCTCCCTGTCTCCCTCTCCCTCCCTTTCCCTCCCTCTGTCTCCCTCCCTCTGTCTGCCTCCCTTTCCCTCCCTCTCCCTTTCCCTCCCTCGCTTTCCCTTCCTCCCTCACTTTCCCTCCCTCGCTCTCCCTCCCTCTCCCTCCCTCCCTCTGTCTCCCTCCCTCTACCTCCCTCGGTCACCTCACCCTGCCTGTATGTGCCGGGGCTGAGACAGCTTCTAGGGGGACACACACACAGCTGCACCCGAGTACTTCACAGGTCTTTCAAAGACCATTGGCATGTTAATGAGGTTTTGTTCACCTCGTAGCGCCCCTGCAGCCCCACTCTGACGGAAATCGCCCGGCCCCCACAGAGCAGCACGGTCAATTTCAATTAAGCTTTATTCGATTTTAAGTTGCAAAATCATAAAAGCGTACATTCATTTATTTATTTACATTAAAAGAGTTATACATTTAAAATACAATGTTACACTTTGACAACCCACATACTTTCGAGGAAATCTCTCCGCACATTTCATTTTATATGGTCTCTATCAAAAATTAAAAAGGGATGGGACATGTAGATATACATCTTCAAATTTAAAATATTTACAGTTTCTTAATATATTTATATACAATCTTTAAAAGACTTTCCGCTTATAAAAGAATAGATGCGGCCTCGAGGAGATATTTCTTCACTGGGGTTATTGCAACTTTTGATGCTTAATAGAAACACTTTATGACATAAATCAAATATAAGACTTTAAAATTAAAAGATAGAACAAAGAGTATAGAGTAATAGGGAGCAACAGTCTATTACATGGGAGAAAAACAGTGAACCACAAATAGATGAGTATATTATAGATTTTAGTTTTGTTTAATCACTCTAAATTGGTTCTATGATGGACTATACACTTCAAGAAGCTAGCAATTGTAATAATCAGCCTTTCTCCCTCCAGAAGCTGTAAGAAGAGAAATGCAGGGCGACATCTTCTAAAACCCATTAATTTTAACAGTGGTATAAGCCATTTCTTTCTAATGTCTCTGTAAAACTTACAAAAAAGGATGGTATGTATGGTAGACTGGGTGGAGATGTCGTCACAAGGACAGGGGGGGAAGATCTTTTGCCCAATTGTTTCTTATTGGAAAGACAACCAGTCGATGAATTTTTTTTCGCCTGAACCTTACCAAAAGAAAACGTTCATAGGTGGTGGTATTATAGGTTAGGTAGGGCTGAATGTCAAATGTAGTTTGGATAGCCAAACTGTGGCTAACCGATGGTTTCATAACCTCGCTCATAAGACGCAGTTCTTCGAGGTGATTAAGACATTTTGCCTGGAAAACTTTCCTTGGTACCTCACAAACTATGTCCGATAAAAACCTTTTCACATATGACAGCCTACATGACCCCAAACATTTGCCCCGTACAATGCCACCAAAAGACATTTGGCTTTGTAGATCTTAGCAAGTTCCAAGGGGGGTCTCTTCCCCAGTTTCCCTGAGAAATTGACAAGAGCTGTAGTGGTTCTTATAAAAAGAAGTTTCCTTGTTTCAATTGCCGGTTTCCAAGAAAGTTTATTGTCAATCATTATTCCTAGGTAGGGGTATTTATGTGCGACACTAATTTTTCCTGATTTAAATAAATATTCCTCGTTTTACCTTTGTAACCGGACCCTGCCTTCATGACAAATGTTTTCCCAATGTTGATATTTAGGTCCAAACCTGCCATGAAAGCGGAATATCTATTCAATGCTTTTTGGAGTTCAAGGGGGGTACGGGCTAGTATCACCGCGTCGTCCGCGTAGAGCAACGCGGGGATCGGGCGATTGTTTACTATAGGAAGGCCCTGGCACCCCTTAATCATCTCCCTCTCCAATCCATTGGTATAGAGTGTGAAGAGAAAGGGGGCCAGGACGCAACCTTGCCTGACTCATTTCTCCACTGCGAACGACGTGGTTAACTCTCCCCCAAGCCCAAACCTCACCCTTGCAGTCGCATTTGAATATAATTCCCTCAGGAAAGTTACCAGGTTCGATTGTACCCCCATCTCTAGAAGGACCGACCATAATTTAGCGTGGGACACACAGTCGAACGCGGCTGTTAAGTCCACGTAGACCATATAGAGGGCTCCTCCTTTGATGTTTACGTACTTGTCTATCAGCAGTGACAAGTTTAGGGCTTGATCAATGGTCCCTAGTCCCTCGCAGAACCCATATTGAAGGTCTGATATAATCCTACCATCGTCCTCCCAGTCCTGTAGACGCTCAAGGATTACACGGCCCACCACTTTACCAAGGGAGTCTAACAGGTACATTCGCCGATAACAAGTTACAGACCCCCGGTCCCCTTTTTTAAAGATAGGGACCAATATAGATTTAGTCCATGACTCCATAAGGCCTGTCGCACAGGATGCGTTCAAAAGCAGCACAGTCTCTCCGGCTCCGGTTGCAAAAAATTCAAACTCGGGTACGATGTCTGCAAGGTCCGCGGGCCGCCAGGAAAGGCTTGCCGGGCCGCCAGCGGCCCGCAGGCCGTACTATGAGTACCCCTGCTGTACACCATATCTTACCAATTCCTTGTCACTTTGATTCGCAATTCACTCAGGTCGATGAGATCAGGCAGTTAGAATAATAGGCATACACCCATTTTATTTTAATTTCTTAAATGACCACAGACTCAGGAGAGTTTTAAAACCTTTATCTATGCAATAATTTTGCGAGTCAAAATACTAATACATGTAAACACCGGCTTCAAGAGGAAATTAATTAAAGCAAAAATATAAAGACTTAGCGAATCTCATGACATTGGTACCTGGGAAGGATAGAGAAGGAGAAAGGTTCAAGGACATACCACCCAGAATGGGAAACAACCTTTACAACATAACTTTTACAACGCACTACCATTCCAATGAAACTTTTACAACGCAACATCTATTACATAGCATGCAATTACAATGCAACCATTACAACGCATGACACTACAACGCATACCATTACAACGCATGTCATTACAACACAGTCATTACAATGCATACCATTACAACGCATACCATTACCATCCAACACTTACCCTACTGTTGCACCCCCTGGAGTTAGAATAGTAATTTTTACCCCTACACTATCCAATACTTACCATACATGCAATGTAATGTTATGCGTTGTAATGGTATGCATTGTAATGGTAGTATGCGTTGTAATGGAATGCGTTGTAAAGGTCGTTTTTTAAAATTCGTTGTAATGGCATGCGTTGTAATGGAATGCGTTGTAATGGATGTTGCATTGTAAAAAATGCGTTGTAAAGGTGTGCGTTGTAAAAGTATGCATTGTAACGTCATACAACCCAGAGAATCATATTTACCTAGAATGGTGCAAGGACCAACCCCTGGCCAAGGGCTGGAAAGAAAGGGCTCCCGACTAATCAGGAGTCGAAGGATCAGGACAGGTGCAGGTCAGGACAGGTAACCTCCTCTAAGTTTAACGCCAGCGTTACACCCCTCTCTGGTGCTACTCTCGTTCCCTTCTACATGGATTGATTCTTCTTCAGCAAACAACGATTCTTCTCCCAGAGTGCTCGACTAGCCCTCCGGCCTCCGTGGCATCCACCTCCTTCAGCTTCAGCATTGGGTCAGTGACGGGTCTGTGACAAGTTGGACAATCTAACTGACTAAACCTACCTTAGTTATACCATTTTCGGGGTATGTACAACCCCCCAATGTTTCAAATTTCGTGTATTCCCTTCATTCAATTGGTCAGTGGGAGGGGGAGAGGTCATCACACCATCCTAGTATGAAGTCATTTTCTTTGGTTTAATTGATCTATGTTCCCGCCCTTAATTTACTTTCCCATGCTTTATTCCTCCCAGCAACATTCATTTTACATCATGCACAATGTATATTATTTTGTTCGCATCTTCATCCCCTCTCCGGGTCAAGAGGTAAAGTTCTCAGGCGCATCATTGGTAAGATGAGAATTGGCAGCTTTTCAATGCCATGACTTCAAGGCTGTAGGCTGTCCGCGTGTCCAACACAAGAATGGGGTCGTTTTTAGACTTTTAACCAATTTCTTTTTTTTATTTTCAGGATTTTTAGTCTATTACTCTATGGGTAATTTCTTTCACTTTTCAGAAGAAAAAAAAAGATGAAGAAGGTCTTGGGTTGACTTCGAGGTGGGCCGTCTACTTCTCAGTCTTGGCCTCTGAGTTCCTCTTGCTGCTTTCTGGACTTCTTCGCCCTCCCCGTAAGGCTCCACAGAAGGATAGAGAGTAAAATAAAAGGGACCGGGATTAATTACACTGTCCTTCCTATGGCTACTTGTGTGCTACCATCACCAGGCATAGTGTAGGGAGGGGGAATTAAAGAAAAACGGGGAAAAGGGCTGGGTGTGCAGAAAGGGATGCTGACAAAATCAGTGACTTTTACTTCCCCTTATCGCCCCACCACCCCCAGCAGAATGCACCCCTCAAAGGTACTTGCCTTGGGCCACGACCCGTCAACAGGGCCGTGGCGTCCGGACCCAGGGCGTCCTCTCCCTTCCTTGGGCCGCCGGGTATGTGCACCTTATATGCTCTCGTGGGGTTTCTCTCCGTGCTCCGCACCCCAAGCAGCTCGCCTCCGACGCTCAGCTCCTACGGCGGCTGGTCTTCGGTTCTCTGCTCCTCCAGCAGCTCGCCTCCGACGCTCGGCTCCTCCGGTAGCTCGTCTCTGACGCTCGGCTCCTCCGGCAGTTGGTCTTCGGCCCTCGGCCCCTCTGGTAGCTGGTCTTCTCCTCCTCGATACCTGGGCTCCTCCTCTCCCGCCACTCTCCAACTCACTGTCTCCAGACTATGCCGCCCTTCCTTCATTGTTCCTGTAGTTTTATCGTCCTTCCTCTGTCTCCATGATCCCACGTCATCTCGCAGAGCTAGACCGCTGGTGGCTTCCGGTCTGTTTTGGGAGTCCTCGCCCGTTGTAGTGCACTTCCAGCTGGCAGCTTCCTCGTCCTTCTTACAGATCTCCCCCCATAGGAATGGACGATGGGGCCATTCAGAGGACGGGTACCGGGATAAATAGTCTGCACTGACTTGCTTCACACCACGCACATGTAAGGTCTGAAATGAGAACCGTTCCAAGGCGAGGAACCACCTTAGGATGCGAGCATTGGTGTCTTTGTTTTTAGCAAGCCCGGTTAAGGGTGTGTGGTCAGTAAGGACAAAGAATTGCCTACCCAACAGGTAATATTGCAGGGATTCTATGGCCCATTTGATCGCTAGACATTCCTTCTCGACTGTTGAGTAGTGTGCTTCCCTCGGGAGTATCTTTCTGCTGATGTATAATAGGGGCTTGAGCTCATCAGAATGGTCAGGTTGGAACAATACGGCCCCTAACCCATGGCCTGATGCGTCTGTCTGGAGCACAAAAGTAAGCTGGAAATCAGGCCACCTTAGTACTGGAGCGCTACACATAGCGAGTTTTAGGGTCTGGAAACTATTCTCTTGGACTGCAGACCATGTACGTATGTGGGTGGGACTGGCCTTGGATAGGATATCAGTAAAGGGGCTAGCTATGGCAGAACAATGGATATAAACCGCCTATAGTACCCTGTAAAGCCCAAAAAGGACCATAGCTCCTTCTTTGTGGTTGGCCTGGGGATGGACTGTATGGCCTCTACCTTGTTTATTTGCGGCTTCAGGTGTCCCTCATGAATGGTGTAACCCAAATACTGTATTTCGTTTGTGCCTAACAGCGATTTCTTTGGGTTGATGGTAATACCAGCGCCCTGTATTTCCGTAAAGATGGCTTTCAGGTGTTCCAAGTGTTCCTCCGATGTTTGACTAAAAACCACGATATCATCAAGATAAGCGGCTGTGTATTCTTGATGGGGTTTTAGGAGGTGATCCAATAACCTCTGACAGGTTGCTGGTGCCCCATGCAACCCAAAAGGATGCACTCAGAATTGATACAGGCCTGAAGGTGTTGCAAACGCTGTCTTTTCCTTGGAATTGGGGGATAACGGGATCTGCCAATACCCTTTAGTTAATTCAAGGGTTGACATGTACCGTGCCTTTCCCAGGCGCTCTACCATCTCATCTATTCTAGGCATTGGATAAGTGTTGAATTTAGTGATGGCATTTACTTTTCTGAAATCAATGCAGAAGCGTAAGCTGCCATCCGGTTTTGGCACTAGTACCACTGGAGAGCACCAGTTGCTTTGGGAGGGTTCTATAATTCCTGCTTGTAGCATTTTGGACACTTCTTTCTCTACAGCCTCTCGGCGCACCTCTGGGATCCGATAGGGTTTCTGTTTCACAACTTTTGGGACCAGGGATGTTATCTCATGTTGGACCAGGGATATTAACCCAGGACGGGCAGAGAATCGACCGGGAAAAGTTGTTAGCGAGGCCTCAATCTGGGTTTTTTGGGTAACTGTCAACACCTCTCCGGTAGGCACAGGTTGGTCAGGGGGTTTCTGAACTGGTGAGAGAGGGATGTCTATTGGTGGGGAGGAACAGGCTAATAAGGCTGTGCCTTTCAACCCTGGGGACAGTGGGGCGTCTTCCCATTTTTTTAATAGGTTTACATGGTATATTTGTTTACCTGCAGCACGATGGGGTAGAAGCACGCTGTAGGTGACTGGTGTTACCCTTTTCTCTATGATGTATGGTCCCTGCCATTTCATCAATAGCTTATCCTCTGTGGAGGGGCGCAATATAAGGACCCTATCCCCAGTTTGGAACTCCCTGAGTTTACTGTTACGGTCGTAGTACCTCTTCTGTATGTCTTGTGCTTCCTGCATATTATCATGTACCATTCCCCACAATTTTGTCAGGGAGGTTTTAAGATCAGTGGCATATCGCAACAGGGGCTTCCCTTCCGCATCTTACTGTTCCCACTGTTCAACCGCCATGTCTAACAGGGTTCTCGGCTTCCTTCCAATCAGTAATTAGAAGGGAGAAAACCCCCGTAGACCTCTGTTCATGTACCCGTAGGGCGAAAAGAACCGGGGGCAGCTTTTTGTCCCAGTCCCTCGCGGTCTCTGAGACGGCCTTACGAAGTAGGCTTTTGATTGTTTTGTTATATCGTTCAACAGGACCGTCCGTCTGTGGGTGATAGACTGATGTTCGGATTCTATGAATCCCAAGAATGTTACAGACTTGACCCATCATTCGAGAGACGAAAGGGGTACCCTGGTCTGTTAATATTTCTGAGGGGAAGCCTACTCTGGAGAACAGGGTGATCATTGCTTGGGCCACTGCTGTAGTGGTCATGCTTGACAACAGGAAGGCCTCTGGATACCGGCTAGCGTAATCAATTATGACCAATATATAGCGGTGTCCTCTGGCTGAGGGTGTCAGGGGTCCTACGAGGTCCATCCCAACCCTTTTGAAAGGAATGTCAATAATGGGTAGGGATTGTAGTGGGGCTTTTTGGACGCCCCCGGGACTCGTTTATTTGCATCTCACACAGGCCACGCAATGCTTGGCGACGTCTTTATATACACCAGGCCAGTAAAATCATTCTAGCAGGTATTTGAGGGTATTTTCCTTCCCACAATGTCCACCCCCTATTTTATTATGAGCTAATAGAAGGACATGCTCCCGAAAAAGGGATGGCACAACAAGCTGGGTTTTAACCTGGGAGTCTTTTTTTACTGCTCATTATAACGACCCCTTCTTCATAATAAAATATGGTCCTACCTGCTCTGGTGGCTGCACGTGGACCTGTTCCCAGGCATGTACGAGAGACTCATCTTCTCGTTGGGCAGTTCTGAAGCTGCACTGCCCTGTTCTGTCGGTGTCTGAAAGGGAAAAAGGAAGAGTGGTATGAGGTACCTGAGAATGGAGGAAGTTTTTTTTTCCATTCGTCTTTCTCGCCTACTTTTCTTGGTTCTGGGGCCTGATTGCTCTATCTCCGTAGTAAAAAACAGGGCTTCCTGAAGCCATGTCTGCATGGCTCTCCTTTTTCCCTCCAGATAAGTCTTGAACTTAGGGTGGTCAGTCTCTATAATCACGGCCTCTGGTAGGGAAGGAATTGCACCCACCTTCTTCAGGTGGGGGTCGTTATCTACTTCCAGTAGTACCTCTGCTACGGATAGGACTTAGTATCCCCGTGTACACATGTTACCCTTACTTGTTCCGTGCCCTGTAGCGGGTGAATCCCGAGAAGGGACGTGTCTACTACTGCAACATGGCACCCGGTGTCAAGCAAAGACTGCCTCTTTTTCCCATTCAGGAACATCTCTCTTTTATATCGCTGGGGGCCTTCCTTGGTTGAGAATATCCTACCCCGGGAATATTCTACCTCCATGGGTTCCACAGGAGGGTGTTTAAGGGGACATTGTCTGGCTTTGTGGCCCCACTCTGCGCAGTTAAAACATTGTGGAACCTGCCCACTAGTACTAGAGGGGGTCATGGTTGGTTTAGGGGCAGGGCGAGACGATATCATTGGTTTTGGGTCGGGTTTTACAGGGAACCTGGGATTCGAATAAGAAGGCATTTGTGAGGGTTGAAGGGAGAACTGGGGCAGTGTGTTGCCTGCTTTGAAATCCGGGGACCTATGCAAGGCACATGCAATGTCTACTGCTGAGGAGGAATTTAGATTTGGGTGTTGCTTCACCCATGAACGTGTAGAGTGTGGCAATGCATCTAAAAACTGCTCCAGATAAACTTTTTCAACCACTTCTCCCATAGTGGATATATGGGGAGTTAGCCATCTATTGCCCATATCCCATATTCTGTAATTCAAAGCACGAGAATTGTCCCCAGCAGACCACTTTTCCTTCCTAAATTTTATTCGGTAATGCTCCTGGTCGAATCCTACTCTTTCCAGAATTGCCTTTTTCAAGTCATCATAAGCGGTGGTTCCAGTCGGGTTGGCAGCTTGGTACGCCGCTTGTAGTTCTGATAGAAGCGGGGCGATGTATTGGCCCCACCTCTCTCGAGGCCAGGCCGCTGTGGAAGCTACCCGTTCAAAAAAAAATTTAAAAAATAGCCAGGGTCTTCCCCTTCCTGATATTTGTGTAATACGGTTCCAGGGACATTCGGGTGTACTCGGGCATTGACTATCGCATCCGTGAGCCCTACAATAGCTGTGTCCTGGACCTGTTGATTGGTCGAACTTATGGTGGCCTGATCTTTCGGAGGGCCCTGCAAGACTTCCCTTTCTAGTCGTGCCTCCTGTAGTTGTTATTCAAGAACTAACTGCAAATGCCATTGCCCTTCGGCCAACTGCGTGACCATATCGTTCAGAGGTATGGGCTGTCTCATGGTTAGACACGTGGATAAGGATTGATCCAACTTTTGACACCACTTTTGTAGGTTGTCCGAGTGTCCAACACAAGAATGGGGTCGTTTTTAGACTTTTAACCAATTCCTTTTTTTTATTTTCAGGATTTTTAGTCTATTACTCTATGGCTAATTTCTTTCACTTTTCAGAAAAAATATAAAAACAACAAAAGATGAAGAAGGTCTTGGGTTGACTTCAAGGTGGGCCATCTACTTCTTAGTCTTGGCCTCTGAGCTCGTCTTGCTGCTTTCCAGACTTCTTCGCCCTCCCGTAAGGCTCCACAGATGGGTAGAGAGTAAAAGAAAGAGACCTGGATTAATTACACTGTCCTTCCTATGGCTACTTGTGTGCTACCATCACCAGGCGTAGTGTAGGGAGGGAGAATTAAAGAAAAACGGTGAAAAGGGCTGGGTGTGCAGAAAGGGATGCTGACAAAATCAGTGACTTTTACTTCACCTTATCGCCCCACCACCCCCACCAGAATGCACCCCTCAAAGGTACTGGCCTTGGGCCACGACCCGTCAACAGGGCCGTGGCGTCCGGACCCAGGGCGTCCTCCCCTTCCTTGGGCCGCCGGATATGTGCCCCTTGTATGCTCTTGTGGGGTTTCTCTCCGTGCTCTGCTCCCCCAGCAGCTCGCCTCCGACGCTCGGCTCCTCCGGAGGCTGGTCTTCCGTCCTCGGCTCCTCCAGCAGCTCGCCTCCGACGCTCGGCTCCTCCGTAGCTCGTCTCCGACGCTCGGCTCCTCCGGCAGCTGGTCTTCGGTCCTCGGCCCCTCCGTTAGCTGGTCTTCTCCTCCTCGATACCTGGGCTCCTCGTCTCCCGCCACTCTCCAACTCACTGTCTTCAGACTATACCGTCCTTCCTTCGTTGTTCCTGTAGTTTTATCGTCCTTCCTCTGTCTCCATGATCCCACGTCATCTCGCAGAGCTAGACCGCTGGTGGCTTCCGGTCTGTTTTGTGAGTCCTCGCCCGTTGTAGTGCACTTCCAGCTGGCGGCTTCCTCGTCCTTCTTACAGATCTCCCCCCATAGGAATGGACGATGGGGCCATTCAGAGGACGGGTACCGGGATAAATAGTCTGCACTGACTTGCTTCACACCACGCACATGTAAGGTCTGAAATGAGAAACGTTCCAAGGCGAGGAACCACCTTAGGATGCGAGCATTGGTGTCTTTGTTTTTAGCAAGCCCGGTTAAGGGTGCGTGGTCAGTAAGGACAAAGAATTGCCTATCCAACAGGTAATATTGCAGGGATTCTATGGCCCATTTGATCGCTAGACATTCCTTCTCGACTGTTGAGTAGTGTGCTTCCCTCTGGAGTATCTTTCTGCTGATGTATAATAGGGGCTTGAGCTCATCAGAATGGTCAGGTTGGAACAATACGCCCCCTAACCCATGGCCTGATGCGTCTGTCTGGAGCACAAAAGTAAGCTGGAAATCAGGCCACCTTAGTACTTGAGCGCTACACATAGCGAGTTTTAGGGTCTGGAAACTATTCTCTTGGACTGCAGACCATGTACGTATGTGGGTGGGACTGGCCTTGGATAGGAGATCAGTAAGGGGGCTAGCGATGGCAGAACAATGGATATAAACCGCCTATAGTACCCTGTAAAGCCCAAAAAGGAGCGTAGCTCGTTCTTTGTGGTTGGCCTGGGGATGGACTGTATGGCCTTTACCTTGTTTATTTGCGGCTTCAGGTGTCCCTCATCAATGGTGTAACCCAAATCATCTCGCAGAGCTAGACCGCTGGTGGCTTCCGGTCTGTTTTGGGAGTCCCCGCTCGTTGTAGTGTACTTCCGGCTGGCGGCTTCCTCGTCCTTCTTACAATGGCTTTCAGAGTTTGAGTGCACACGTGCATTAAAATCCAAGATGGAGATTCAGACACCCTTCAGGCCCAAATATGAACTAATAAAAAGTAAAAGAAGCACACATTAGAATACAGAAATAAATGAATGCACTGTATACCACTTATTCCTACTCTAATCCCATTATTTTATTAGAACTATGGCATTAATAGTTAAGCAAGACATGCAAGATTTAGTTTGAGCAAAAGCATATGCATTAGCATTTGAGGTTCGAAGCGGCCATTTTAGGTACTACTGCGCAGTTGCAGAAAATTCCCACCAAAACCAAGAGACGTCATACTACGTAGATGCAGTAGACGTATGCGCAGAAGAGTTCCCGCATTCTCGGCAGCCATTTTAAGACACTAGGGTTACTGGTTATTAAAAGCACATAGATAAGCTTCCCCTAGTTCAGTGGTTCCCAATCTGTGCGCCGCGGCACCTGGTGCGCCATCAAAACTAGCCAGGGGCGCCATGAACACAGTTTGGGAACCACTGTCAAGACCTTTCACCTCTTCTTCGGAACGGAATGCTCTGGTACCAAAGCTGCGAGATAATGATTTTGAGAGAAACATCAGAACAACCCAATAAATAACTTTACATTCACTGCCAAAAGGCACACCACGGGCTGCAAAGCGTTATTGCTACAAGGGAAAAAACAGCTGGAGCTGCGCATAGAACAGCAGATGATGTGCCCTGACCCTGCCACCTTCATCTCTGCGTCAGAACAGAGCAGGCAGGAATATTTGGAAACCATCTGTTCATCTTTCTGCATTCTTTTTCTCTCTCCATGAACGACTGCCTGAGACGGGCATCTTGCAGCAAAAAAAGTCTTTTGATGCAGACTTTCTCCACCCCCTAATTCTTTTAACAACTGCTTGGTTGCAACAATCGTTTTGAACCAATATTTGCACTATCTAGTCCCAAAAGGTATGTTGTTTTTTTCCTTCACAGTGCAGCTTTTGTCTTTGGGTATCCTCATGCTTGAACTTTACCAGTTAAAGACAAATATTTAATATGATTAAATAACAGAGAGTTTTGGTTAATTGCCTGGTACCCATGAACAGTCAGGGTTGTACACGGTCTATTATTGAGCCACCTGTTTGGGCATTCATCACAATACATTGCCTGCACTGGCCTGTTAGGTTAACTTTATTTTGAATGCACTGTGACTAAACCAAAAAAAGTATTTTATTAAACAACTGTTATATATTGTTTTAGTTGCATCTTTGATTATAATACCTTCATCAGCTAATTCACCAGGAAAAATGAAAGTCAGGGCATACATCCCCCCAATGGTCAATAGGTCAAGGGAGCCGTGAGTCGGAAAAGTTTGGGAACGACTGCCCTAGATGACTAATATGTCATGTAATAAATTTATTACTAAATACAAACATGTTGGTTGATTTTTTGCATGTTATTTGAGAGGTGTGAGTTCAAGCAAGTTTCTCACGTATGAAACCTTGCTCCATCAGTCCACTCTTTGATGGCATTCTTTGCCATCACTACTTCCTTACATCAGATGCCAACTTTAGCAATTTCTCATTTCTATTTCATCTATTACTTTGGAATTTCCCTTTCCCTTTTTCTTTTGAAAACGTTTTATTCTTTTGTAAATATCTCCTTTTATCTCTTCAAGCTGAATTTCATCATATTTTCTTTTCTTTCCTTTTTCATTCACTTCATGCCATTTTCATTTTATGCAGCATTTGTACCAAACCATTATTATCAAAGGTAATACTGTTATTCCCATTATTGGCATCAGTATTTGACCTATAATACTTTTCCCTACATTAGAAAACCAACTACCTAATGAAGAAATACTATTGGTAAATGTCTTCCATACACTTTCAACTTCCAGTGGTTTTAATTCTTCATCCAAGTTTGTGATATTTTTAACATATCTCCCAATTTCAACACTTTTGTCAGGTATGTACATGCAACAATGTTGCGCCTTCAACATTTTACAGACTCCGCCCTCTTTTGCCAATAATATATCAAGAACAAGTCGATTTTGCAAAACCATAGATCTCACAGCAACTAATTCGGTATTGATCAATAGGAATCCTCCAGCAGTGTCAGTTGATAAGCGATCAAGCACCGTGGATAACTTACAGATTCTTTATATGTTCAGTATTACTCCCACTGAAGGTATGAATGCACTGAATATATCTCTTACAATTTCCGAAAAACTTGGGGGCATTTTAGCAAGAACCTCGTTAAAATTATCGTTGTTTTAGCGGCAGGAAACTGCTGCTAAAACTGCGATTATGGGCTTGCTAATATGCGTTATAGAATTCCAATATAAGCCCAGGTTAGTTGTACAGGAAGTTCCTGCTAATATGCCCCTAGCTCCATTATTTTCTTCATTGCTTCTAGTGATTCTTTTTACATGGTACACCTTTGGGAATAATATTCCAAAATAGTAACTCCCATACCAATGATCAGGCAGCTTAAAGTAAGCTTTGTTTCTACAAACATAATAAACTCCAGGAAATACTGGATCAGTTCCCCCTTTTAGTCCCCAACCCCCAAATATCAGGAAATTGTGTTCACATTCACTGGAACCAATTGTAGTGTAGTTCCTATATTCCCAATAGGCTCCACGCATTGGAATAATACATCCTATAGATTTGACGAAAGAATTATGTCGACTAGGTCTCTATCGAATATACCAAACTTAATTGTGTGTGTGCCAGCTAACACAAAGGTCACTAGAAACTTTCTTGAATACACAAGAAGGGATTAGTTTCTGTCACTTGCATAAACATGACAACTTTGTTTCACAAGAATAAGAAATATATCTCTCAGAGTAGATAAGTATTTCACTCAGTCACTCGTGAATGCTTCGCTTCTACAGAGTTGCAGAGAAATAGTGAGACAGGCGTTTTCAATAAAAAGGGTTTATTGAACAGTCTCCTTTCTCATGCAATAGAGGTGAACTTCTACAATCATTATGCAGACTGCAAAGTATAATGTGTACAGTGTAAACAGTAATATGAAATAATACTGTAATAGCATTGTATGGTTTCAAAGCCATATAAAAATAAATACATACATAACAGACTAAAATACTCAACTGGTGCTTCTAAAAATACACCTACCCCAATGTACCTAACCTAAGTCTAGTACCAGGGAAGAAGTAAGTATTGTGTAGCATAGATTTAGTTGTTTTTGCCAGGAATCTACCAAAGGTTTCTCTAGATTCTAATCAGCTCCATACCTTGGGTAGAATGAAGGAGGTCTGGTATCTCTGTCTCGGGACTCGATTTCTCAACACCCCGCAAGGGGAGCTTGGAAACACTGGAGCTGGAGTCTCAGCAGGAGAAGGGCAGCCTCTTAATCAGTGCGTCAGCTGGAGAGTCAGCTTCCTTCAGCACTTGCTGTAGCGAGCTGCGTCGGGCAAGTAGATAGTCGAACTGCTCCGAACCACCGTAGTTTGCCATAGCAAGTGAAGGCATATTTATACCTTGAAGGTGTTTAGGAATGCCATAGCTTGACGTAAAGTCGGGCATATGAACGTCAGGAAAGAACCCCTAGGGAATAGTTGTTCTTTGTAAAGTAACTGAGGGCCATATTGTCAAGAAAAGGTGATACATTATCGCCGCTTTTATCGGCTGGAAACTGCTGCTAATGCGTCGATCAAGGGCTTGATAACATGCCCTTGTGAATTCCCATGGAAGCCCAGGTTAACACCAGAACATGGGCTTCTATGGGAATTCACAAGGGCATATTATCAGGCCCATTATCGCCGCTTTAGCTGCAGTTTCCTGCCGATAAAAGTGGCGATTATGTATCGCCCTTTCTTTATATTATGGCCCTGAGTTCTTGGACAAATCAATATTCAAGCAAGGGGAAGTCCCTGACTGCTTAAGCTGGTTTTCCAAGAAGTCATTGTGACGTTTGGTACGGGTAGAAGTAGCCATGCCTGTATTTGGGTAGCATGGGCTAAGCCTAAATAAGGGTTTGATTTCTATGCCTATATAAGGGCAATGTGAATTGTACCTATATAAGGGCATGAATCGGGAAAATTCACTCGGAGCTTAAAACGCCACACAACACCCACTCCACTTTCTTATGTACGACATTACTAAGTTCTAAACACATTAAAACATATCTAAACATAATGTGTTAAAACCCACCCAAAATACATAAAAATGCATTGGTACTGGTTGTACACGAAAAGCATATGTGCTGTACGCAGTAAAAGCAATGTTTCATTCAAAGCATATAGATGACATTTGAAAATGCTATCCGAATGAATCACACAAATACATTTATGAAATGTCTCTTAATTACAGAAGAAAAAGTCGAGACCGTTCCATGGCAGATTATATAAATCGTTTGATTGTGGACAAGGTCAAATATTGTCTCTTGGAAGTTTTTCAAAGAACTCTAGTTCTCTATGAATCGTTCTACTTTAAGCAGATTACTCTGTGCCCAAAAAAATGAAAAAAAAAACAAATATGGAAAAGCAAAAGCTTGATCATAGAAAAAATAGAGTTCCAAAGTTAGAAACCTTGTTTTGAAAAAATTAAGTTCGAATTCAGAGTCACTCAGAACACTGTGTGCATAATTAAAAGTCAGTGTAATTGGTTGGAGAAAACATCGACTCTTCTAAGTCTTTAAAGAACTTGTCTACCATTGTAGGTGAAGTTGGATAACCTCCTTAAGAAGATTAATTGCACATGGATGTGAAGCATCGCCGTCAGCGTTGGTCGCATTAGCAACGTTCGAATTGGAAGGTACCCGTGTGCCGCTTTCCTCACGTATCTCACCGTCAGCATTTTGCATCTGTGAGATCTCAATGAATGTCATCATCAGAATTGGTAGCCGCTGGGGACAACACAGTGCATGAGCCGTCTCTGGTCCAAGCAAAGTATCAACATCCATTGGCATGGCTGATGGGAGTGTGAGACAGATGTATAACACGCATTCCTCTCCACACAGCAGGCATCGTAGAACAGGTAAGATGCAATCTTGCAAGATTGGTCTGAATTACATAAACCATGTAGTATTCAGTTCTCCTAAACAAGTTAATCCCAAAATTTGGACTATGCACTCACATTGCCAGAAGAGTGTTCTCCATGGTGAATGGGGTATCGTTGGTGATTTGGCTTGCCATATCGGAGCAGAAGGAGCAAAAATAATATCCCTGCTGCGAGTCCCAAAACGAGAGGCAATCCGCCAAACACAGAGTGCAGGAAGTTTGGAAATATTCCTAGGACTGCTTCAAAGGGTGTTAACAGTCCCGTAAAAATCGTCTTAAATACATGTACAATACCACTCGTATCAGACATGTTTAAGATACGACCTAACATTTCAGACAAATGTATGGGGCAGTTTGTAGTTAATAGGGTGTGTATTTCTGCAGAAGTCCTTGCGACTTGCAGATCATACCTCTCTTTGGCCGAGGTCAATGGTACAGTTTTTTGTAAAAGAATGGCTTTCATTCTGCTTAAAGTATCAATTTGTATAGAAGAGATGTTCAGTGAAGGCCAATGTGGCGACTCCCGGTCTGTCTTGGTTTTTGGAAACAATACTTGCATACAGCAAGTGACCCTGGCTGACACAGTTACGAGATAGGCTAAATCTGGCATCATGCCACAGCAGCTGTGATCATTCAACATAATGTAACTTCCATTAGAAAGTTGCCTAAAAATTGGATCAATCACTGCAGCTGGTGAACCTTGCAGGTGGCAGGATAAATTGTTAGAGGAACCATCGCAGGCCCCGTGTAAGTTTATGCCCTGACATAGGAGAGAACCGCTTAGTGCGTTTTTACAATTTTTACCACTAAGAAACTCTTCTTTCCCCCCACTCCAACATCTGTGTGTGTAAGGTAATTCCCAGGATGTCTTGATGTATTCTTTACCCAACCTTTCATATAGGCCTGCTGGTATACATTTTAAGCAATACTGAAAATGGAAAATTGTAGCAGGCAGAGTGATTGTACCGTGTATTATCCATTCAATGGCTGTTTTTTCAGCTACTGTAAATGGCAATCTTTCCAGTTTTTCAATGCTCAGCACCATATAGTCTGCACCCCTCTGTGCCAATTTGATCTGTTTATCAGTGAGATTGAATTCTAAAAACAGTGACATAGTGTTGATTAAACGCCAAGGCACATAGCCTGAACAAAGGTTTTGTAACGTGCAGCCTAATAGCATTATAGAACGCAATTCGAATGACCATGTTGTAACATGACCAAGTCCTGTTCCATTATGTCTATGGCAGAGGATACTATGCTGTCCAAAGAATATATCCTGGATGACAGAGTCGTTAACACATTGTCAACTACAGAGAGAGATTTCTCTAAATTAATACGATCAATTTCTCGTATTTGTACTGCATTCTCTGCTTGCGTAATCTTCCATGCTTCATTATAAGCAGCATAGATACTGGCGTATATAAAACGTTTATGACATGGTGTTGTAGGTCCTTGTAAGAATTCCCTCAGATCAGCGCCATCTTTAAGTAAAGATAAGTGTTGTTTTACTTCCTTTAGTGTAGACTTGCATAGCCATTCAAGGCACAGTTTCTCTACACTGTATGTTGTTACTATTCCTGGATGCTGTCTCTGAACATATCTTGGATCTGGCCTAGTAAATGTGAACCCTTGTGCCTTATTCAGGAATCTATCTTAACAGTTGTTTGTGTCTGTGAGACAGATTAACTATTTTTTTAAATCTGGATCCGTTCTGTTATGAAGCAAAATGGTATGTACATCAACCACCCCTTCAGAATTTGTTACTGCTATCAGGTGTAGGTGTAGGTATGGACGGTTTGTTTAATTCCTTGATCTTGGTTAACCCAAGACAAGATGTCTGTTGGACAGTGTCATTCAAAACCATTATTTGCTCTCGGATGATGCAGGCTCTAAATAAAGCTGCTAAGCCCTGCAATTGTCAATCTTTTGTGCCCCAGACAGTTTTTGTCTCAAAGTTGTCTTTCCAAAAGTCGAAACCTAACGAAGACAGCTGAGCATAAAAGGCCGCAGAATAAATTTGCTTGGTATTAGTCAACATAGTTTTCATTCCTGTCCTAACATTTTTAAAGTAAAATGATTCTGGATTTGAAACATTAAACCTGAAAAATATGATATGTAAATTTGCCATAAAATGTTTTTGAGCTACCCTTTGGTGGCGTAGGACAATGTTCCCATTGGTTATAAGTAAATACATTTCTAGGATTTGCAGATCTATGCAGGAAATGATGACCATAGTAATTATAACAATACATTTGTTCATAATCTGATGAACCATCTAAATATTCATGATTAGTACATTTTGCAGCCATTTCTAAGTCTGACATCATATTATTAACAGTCTTTGAAGTCCCAATCATCAGAACAGGCACTAGATGAAATAAAGCCATTTTAGGAAATCTTGAACTGGTGTGGAATCTTCAACAGCTCAGCTGGACCAAGAATGTCATATTCAGTTCTGTCCCAAGCTATACCACCAGGTATAGGAAAGGCTGTGATGTTCAATGATGACAAGTCTCTTTGTTCATGATGAGATGATTTGTGTGGTTTGAGGAGTAAGTTGATGTTCTTACTTGCTGTGTCCTCTTTAACATATCTTCCATTTATCAGCATTCCCAAAATAAATACAAGAGTCAACCAAAGTAGAAGAAAAAGTACACCCAACACAATCCATAGTTCAATCCATGGTGAAACCAGATAAGTCTTTTCCAGTTGCTGAAAAAGTTCTGTTGCTTGTTCTTTCAAGGTTATTTTAGCTGGCGCCGTTTCAGGTTTGCTGGGATCCTCGGAAAAGGTATCAAAGTTAATGAAATAGCCAGAGGCAGTTCTGTCAATTGTAGGGATTACTTCAGGAATCGTTAGAATTGCTGGAACCATTTGATCAGTTGTTACATTTGTATAGTCAGATGCTATTTCATTGTAGACAGGCGTTTCTTGACAAACTGTTATTTGGGTCTCAAGAGGTATATGTTCCATGGCTTTGTTGCATAGTCCTTCTTGTCGCACTACAGATTCTTCAAAGGTGATGAGTCTCTCAGTTTGAGCCTCTTGAATTGTAGCCAGGTTCGGGCGTCTGCTACATCTCTGGAGTCCACTTGGCCTACTACTTATGATCAGCCACATGATGTGGTTTGACCAGATTGATGGACACGAACCTGTTCTCTTTTTTACCAACAAGGGGCGGAAGTAATACTGTTCTTGATCTATGGATGGATAGGGCAGGGACTGGTTGTCTGTGAGAAGGCCCAAATTCCTTCTGGTCCGGGATCTTTTCTCTGACTAGATCCCCAAGCTTTGGAATCCAGACAGGTCTTGCTGGGATGGTCGGTTTCTCTTCAGTGGTTGTTGGCTTCGGGAACACATTACTTTGGCTTTTTCTTATTTCATTTAAGTCCTGCAAAACAGCCAAATGATCAGTGATATCAAAGGGTTTTTGTTCTACCACTGAAGTGTGACAATCAAGATCTGAGATAATC
Source organism: Lissotriton helveticus (assembly GCF_964261635.1). NCBI lineage: Eukaryota > Metazoa > Chordata > Amphibia > Caudata > Salamandridae > Lissotriton > Lissotriton helveticus. The sequence continues at coordinate 655,462,634 of NC_136073.1, read as the reverse complement.
ATTCTTGTTCCAAAAAGGGATTTCATATGGAGTGATTCCCCCTAGAGAACTTCGTGGCAGATTATTAAGACTACGTTGGACACTTATTAGATGTTTCACCCACCCATCACCCGAGCCTAATACCCTAGCTGTTATAGATTGCTTTATGTCCCGGTTTTTTATCTCCACTACCGAATTTCCCTCAGGATGGAATGGACTAGAGTACCGCAATGCAACGCCCAATTTGGCCATGGCCTCTTTGTAAGCTTGAGAGCTAAACGCAGGACCCTGGTCAGAATGTTGCATGCCGACTGCGTATGTGCCGACAAAGACTGGCAAATCTTTTATAACAGTTCGAGCGTCAGCCGAGCGCTGAGGCCACATCCAAATAAATCTTGTCTTAATATTTGTGGGACCACATTTGTCCATAGGGACGTCTGCGTGTAGAAAGTCTAATGCTGTTTAAATATGGTGTCTGTACTGGGCTGGCTACACTGTAGTTAGGTATCTGGTGGTGTTCTCTGCTGCTATCTCTGTTGCAGTCATGGCAATTAATTGCAAATGTGTGAATGTGACTATTCATCTCTGGCCACCAGTACGTTTCCTTTCATTCTAGTATAGACTTAGAGATCCCCTGATGTATCAGACCCTCTCCCAAATGTGCTTCGTGTATCAAAGCTACTCTATGTTTGCTGTTTGGAATCACTCTATCCCCCACTCCAGGAATTCAAGCAAAAGGAATGGAGTTTGCGTCAATTATGTATGAGTATTTGAGTGGATAGTTTTGAGGTATCGCTGCACCGCTGCCTTTGCTTGTCGCATTGACAGCTAGAATTATTTCAGCGACGGAAGCCATTTGCACAGCTGCCTTCGCGGCTTCATCAGCCAATGAATTCCCTGCAACGTGAACGCCATCACGTTGATGACTCAGTGAATGTATCACATGAACCTTTTGCAGTTCTTGTCGTAACTGAACTACTTGTTCCCAAAGCAATTTATGCTTGATTGTGCCACCTTTTGCATCTTTGAAGCCATTTTCAATCCAGTTCTGCAAGTATTCATTGTAGGATTGAACGCAATAATATGAATCGCACACTATGAGTGTGGGGAAATCTCGATCAGTATTTTCAAGCTCCATTTTGAATGCTTGTAGTTCAGCTCGCTGAGCTGTACAATCTCCTAGAGATTGAGGGGCATATTACCAACCAATAGAGATAATTTTTGTCTCTAACTTATTTAGAGACAAAAATTATCGCCGCAAATCAGCAAGAGAATTAACCCATTGTATCCATCTTGGATGTAAAGCTTTAGCATTCGGAATGCTCGCTTTTGTCACTGCCTCTAAGGCAGGTACAGGTGTAACGACCATAATGCGCTTACCCTGTGCGAGGGCTCTCCCTTTTTCTACTGCAGTTTGAACCACTGTCAGAATTTTCACTGTTGAAGTAAATTTAATTTCTGCTTGTGTGTAAAATGTGAATTGTAAGCTATTGGTACTTTTTCTCCTTCATCAAAGGTTAAGTACATGAATCCGTATTGTGCTGGAATGATTCGGATCATTAAGTTGCGTACCTTAACGCGTGTCTGAAACTGTTTTGTTGTTAACATGTCTGTTTGGACTGAACGCAAAATTTCTGAATGTTTTTGTGTCCAATTAACAGTTTTAAAATCAGTTTTTAAAAAAAATATTTTTAATTTTAAAGGAAGGACAAACTTTACAGTTCAATGCATATAATCCCAACGCATCACATACAGTTATTTTCGCATGAATACTAAATTCAATCAAAGGTATACGTTGCATATCTTGTGCTCCATTTCCAACTCTTTTCAGTTCCATCTCTACTATCGGTGACACACAAATCGCTCCTTTGCACTGATTCCATTTGGACCATTTCCTGTCCCATTTCTTCGGGCACCCTCTTACTATAAACACTTCTTTCTCTGCTATGATGCATTTATCCATTTCCCTATTCCATAGTGCTACTTCATGTGGCTTCACTCCTCCCCATACCCTGGCGATTTCTCGCTTGAATAGCGTGAATCCCAACGTTACAAATTGTTGTTTCATTTCTGTCAAGTCCGTCGCCTTCCAGATGTTGAGTAAGCCTAATCGTTGAGTCAGGGTAATATCTTTTCCCAAGGCAGATTGTATATGTGTTGCAATTCTACCCCATCAGCTGTTTATCGCTGGGCAATCCCACACCATGTGGTAGTAGGTGGCTGGTTGCCCGCAGCCCTTGAAGCAATTATCATCAGTCCTAGTCCCTATCCTTGCTATTACGATTCCAGTCATATATGAGCGGTGGAAAACACGAAGTTGGACCAGGCGGTACCTAAGTGTAATGGCAGCCTCTCATGGAGACATCAAAGCCTGCCTCCAGTCCTCCCCTTCGATGGCACCCAGATCGCCCTCCCATTTTTCCTTGAGCTGTTCGAAAGAATCTGGCATATTATTGCTAAGCTTCTTATAGGTGAGGAAGACTGCTTTGGTGTGTAGTTGTCCATCTAATAAATGATCCTCTAAAGGAGAGGATTCCGGTATGTCTACACAGCTGGGAAATGCCTTCATCAAAGCATGCCTGATTTGCAAATATCGAAAAACTTCAGTGGGTGCCAGTTGGTAAGTCTTTTGTAACTCCTCAATTCGAAGGATCTTACCCTTCTTAATCATGTCTCCTACCGTCGAAATACCAATCACGACCCATTTGTCAAATCCCAGATGATGGCAGAGCATACCCGGCCTTTGTGAATGCCACAGCGGTGTCATTTTGGTTAGACCATCTGCCCAACCCAACCGGGAGTTAGCCAATTTCCATATTTGCAGTGCATGTTTTGTGGGACCTACGAACTGCTTTCGTCGTGAACTAGTGTAGAGCGCCCCGAGGCAGCCAGCCCTATCCATCTGATATCTATCTAGGGCACATGGCGGGTCATCTGGTGGGCGTATCTCCATCTATTCACCGTCACCACTTGCGAGGCCCAGTAATACAGACGTATGTCAGGCAATGCAATACCTCCATCGTACCATCCCTTCATTAATTTTTGAAGCGCTATCCTCGGGGCCTTACCATCTCATAGCAGTGTACGTACCTCTCCTTCCACCGCGGTAAAATAAGCATCTGGAACTCTATGTGGGCAATTTTGTAAAACATATAAGAACTGTGGAAGCGCCAGCTTTTTTAAGAGGGTAGCGTGGCCAATCAGCGACAGTGGGAGGGATCTCCAATGCTGGACATCCGCGTGCCAACACCGGTGCTAGTTTGCGTCCATAAAAAAGGGCTGGATCAGGCGTAACAAAGATCCCCAGGTACCTAAAGCCATCCTCTACCACCCTCAGGGTACAATCTCTGGGAAGGCGTGGGGTTTGTCCATGCAAGACTTACAATACTGACTTGCTCCAGTTAATAGCATAGCAGGAATATTTTCCGAAGTTGGTAAAGATGTCAAGGATCACAAGAATAGACCGGTAAGAATTTGTCAGGTATAGCACTATATCATCTGCATAGAGGGATATTCTGTCTTCATAGTCACGTGACCACTTTAGGCCCCTGGTCATGACATCTCTCCGTACCCACGCCGCCAAGGGTTCCAACATCAGAGCAAACAACAGTGGCGACAGAAGGAAGCCCTGTCTGGTGCCTCTATGTACGGAAAACCGTCTAGATGTATAGTTATTCACTCTTACTTGTCACGATATGTCTGTATATAATAATCTCATCCACCGCCTGAACTTAGGGCCCAATCCTATTCTCTCCAGGACCTCAAACATATATGACCATTCAATCGAGTCAAACGCCATGGACGCGTCAAGGGAGAGTATGACCGCATCTTCTTCTAAATATTGTTGTCAAGCATCACATTATTAAGTCGGCGAATATTAAGAGCCGTATTTCATCCAGGCATGAAGCCCGATTGGTCCAGGTGCACTAAAGAAGATATAACCGCGCCCAGTCGCGTAGCAAGCACCTTGGCCAGAATCTTTGCTTCCAGATTAATTAATGAAATCAGTCTATAGGAACGGCAATCCTCCACCGGCTTACTAGCCTTGTGGATAACTACGATGCTCGCCAGTCTCTGATCGGGGGGTAGAATGCCTTTTTCCCAACTTGGTTGAAATATGCCCTTCAAATGTGGGACTAACTGGGAGGCCATCGCCTTAAGAAATTCTATCGGAGTACCATTCGGCCCCATTGCCTTACCCGATTTTATTTGGCCTATGGCTTTTCAGATTTCCTCATCTGTGCGGTCTGCCTCCAAAGATTCCCTGTCTTCGTCTGATAGAGCCGGAACATCGTATTCCGCTAATAGTTGACGTGACTCTTCTGCAGTGTCTATGGCAGAGGGTGAATACACCCCTTCAAAATAGTCTGCAAATGCCTCTTTTTTTTTCTGGGCATGAGACAACCCCTTTCGTAGGAGTTTGTAATCTGGGGACCCACCTGGAGCATTGCTCCTTCTTCTCCAGCCAAGCCAACGTTTTCCCTGCTCTATCGCCCAGTTCATATAGCCTGTGGTGGGTAGCAGTCTGCTTGGCTAGCATGTGTTCGCTGCTTTTAATTTATATTCTTCCTCTTGAGCGTTGCGTCATGTAGAGTCTCATCCGTTGGCTGGGTTGCATAGTCTGCCTCAAGCTGTTGAAGTGCTTCCTCAAGCTGCATCAATATTTCCTGCCGTTTTGCAACGTATTGCATTTTCAATGGGAGGGCATATCCCTTCAAGACCACTTTGTACGCCTCCCAGATCGTTTGCGCCAATTCAACGGATCCCACATTTTCCTCCAGAAAGTATCCAGTTTGTACACTTAGCTCCTCTCTGATGTCAGGGATTTTAAGCAGCCGTGGGTTCATGACTATAGTGTGGCTTTGTTGTCGAGCACCATGTGTGAAGTCTATTCCTACTGGGGAGTGATCTGAGAGGCCTCGAGGATATGTCTTTGGCCGTCTGAAATTACTCACCGAGGCTGCGTAGGTTAAAAAATAGTCTATCCGGGAGAGACTGCCATGAACACTGGAGAGGTATGTAAAGTCTATAGGGACACTATGCAATTCCCGCCATACATCTGAAAGCCCTAACGCCATCGTGAAGTCTGCCATAAGCTCGTTTGACCTCAGCCCTTGTTGTCTGGGTTGCCTGTCTGTCAAGTCGTTCATTGTCATGTTATAGTCTCCCCCATTATTAGGATCCCATCTGGGAGATCAGTTAGCACCCGGCCTAACTCTGCCAGTGCATCCTTACCTAATGCCGGTGGCAAATAAACTCAGACTATATTTACGGCTTTCCCTTCCCACTGAGCCTCGACCACTGCAAAACGTCCCGCAGTGTCAGTCCGTGATTTAAAAATTGTCAAAGGGACATTCCTCTTAACTGGGATACACGTACCTCTGGAGACAGTAGTATAATCAGCATGGACAAGGAATTTATAACCCCATCTGTTCAGAGCTTTACTTTTATTACCAACTAGGTGAGTCTCCTGCAAGAGCACTAGGTCTGGAGATTGTTGCTTTAGATATTGTTGAACTTTTAATTTTGTCTCCCAGCCCATTAACATTCCAAGTAAGGACAGAGAGCACTGATTCTCAATCAGCCATTGTCAAACAATAAGGTGAACACCTGTGTGTAGGTCGGAAACAAGGGCAGTCTTTCCCTAGGCAATCTATAAATAGTGGGAGTAGCACTAGTCATCAGTACGTTATTCAAAAAGGGACTATAAAAAATCAGCCAATATACCTCATTACATGCAATACAGAGTCTATCCTTCAAATTCATGTCAAAAGAACATTCACAATAAACAATAGTTCGGCAATCAAAACGAACACCCCTCCAACCCCTTGTCTCCCCCCCAAACTCCCTTACCTCCCCCCACCCTGCTCCCCTGCCTGTGGATTTAAAACTACCCACCCCCAAACATGGCAGAGTGCCTCTCTCCCCACGAACATGCTAGAAACGCTGAGGGAACTGGCCCCCCATCCACGTACATATATTATTTTCAGTAATAACCACAGCCGTTAATGCAGTATGCAAGATTAAGCAATATCATGGCATATCTGTACAGTCAACCGATAAATCACATCATATATCCCGGGCATATGAAAAACACAGTATATCCATAAAGCAGTAGAGTCGCAAGCCCACCTCCCCCATACACCCACTACTTGCGCATGTGTGCAATATCAGGTCCCACAGCAGTACACAAAGCTGCATTATTCCTGTCCATCCAATCTACTCTGCTCCATTGTAGCTTCCGTTGCCGTCGCTTCTAGTCGAGTATCATTCTTCATCCCAGTTCTGTCAAGGCGATTTCGGTTCCGGCCTCCCACGGTATTCCAGCCTTCCATCCAGTCCAAGACTGCATCTGGTAAGTCAAAGAACCATGATTTACCATCCGATTCTACTCTCAGTTTCGCTAGGAAAAACATTGTATATTTGACTTCCCAGTCTCTCAGTTCCTTTTTCACCGCTTGGAAACTTCTCCTCTGTGCCTGAACCTTGGCCATGAAGTCAGGAAAGAAAGTCACTTCATAGTTGCCTATTTTCAGTGGGGGGCTGGTCCTAGATGTTTGCAATATTATGTCCCTGTCACGATAGTTAAACACTCTGGGGATCAGAGGCCTTGGGGGCGCGCCAGGCCTAGGCCGTCCGCCCGGAACCCTTGGGGCCCTTTAAATAGAAAAATAACTGGACAGCTTTTTAGGTTTCAGGTGTTTCTTGATTAAGTCCTCTACATATAGATCCGCAGCTGGCCCTTCTGTTAGTTCCGGAACACCTAGGATACGTATGTTGTTGCGGCGGGCCCTTCCTTCATAATCATCCAGTAGATTCGACATTCTGTCCTGCTTTGTTCCCATTTCCAACATCTGACGTTGTAGTTCCGAGGTGTCTTCCTGTAATGCATTTGTCACCACTTTCAGCTCTTTCACCTTCTCATCCATTTTTCTGAAGTCAGCTCTGAGTAGCGAAACTTCTACTGTGACTGAATTTACCGAGGTGCGCATTTTACCTATTGCCGCCATAACATCATGGAGAGTTGGCTCTGGTCCAGACGCCGGCATCGCTCCTGATCCTTCTTTATCTGATCTCGGCAAGTCACCCTTTTCTCCTCCCTTAGTCCAGGCGAATTTCGCCAATTGTCTCTGGGTGCTAGTTTTCGACCCCCTGCCTCCCGCCTCCATTATCAGGGATTCTCTAGAAGTTTCACAGGTGGACGGATAGCTCGGTCAACTGTAACCCCTTCCGGCAAGGACTGCGACCAATCTGTGTTTGATCTAGTCTCTTGTCCTACCACCCCAGCGTTGGTATAACTGCAGTCTCTTTTGGCCTCCTTGCGATCTTGAGGCGCGGTACCCCCGATTGTCAAATAGGCAGTGGGTCCAATCGTCGCAAAGCCCAATACATTCCAGTAGCGTTATCCACCCCTGGCCACTGGGGAATTTGCTCTAGAGGGCCAGTTAACCTCCCAGTCCAGTGTTACATCTGTTTACCAAAGGCCGTATCCTGGTCCCTGATCAGGCCTCTAGGGCCCTCTGCCACGTTTATAAATACAAAAGGCTATTGGGTCCCACAGCAGCACAGGCGGGCAGCAAGGGCTCAAAATATCTTCAGGGGGACCCCAAAACAAAGGATAGAAGATCCAGGGCAAATAGCGGCACGGCCCTGTCTGACCATATGAGGGAACAGAGGAATCAGGTAGGCCTCCATGGGACTTGCTTATTTTTGAAAAACAAGGGAACCCAGCGGGTAGCTATGGACCATGGGTAGCAGTTACATTTAAAGAGACAACGGTCCTAAGCATATAACAGATAATCAACCAATGTAATATAGACCACAATAGGCTCTATATATTTCTTTTCCTTGTCCAGCCGGACAGGAAATTTTATTAGTTAGATAAATAAGAATCTTAGTTTCAATATAAGTACACAACAACAAATCATTGCAGTAAAGCACACTCCTGTGCCGTACCGTGGGAAACAAGAAAGAAAGATAAGGTGATAGGAAAGGGTGTTTCAGGCAAAGGGAAGAGCAGACAGGACACTGTTTTGAGTCAAACATTCTAACAGTATATCCTGAAGTGGTCCATACAATACAGGTATAAATTGAATTCACTGTATGCCCACTCAGAGGAGTCGACGTTTCGATCCCGTGCTCTAATTACCAAGGGATCATCATCAGGACTTAATTAAATGTTTGCCTGGTTTAATCATTGAGGTTGGCCTTTAGAATAAAAAAGACAACGGGGGATGGGAAGTACCGCACGGCGAGAATCAGCCAGCGAGTTTCAGTGCACGCGAGTTTCAGTGCACGTGGTACATAGTGGGTTTGACTTGGGCTCAAATTGGAGCATTCAAGGCGTATCAATTGGGGTAGATAATCAGACGTTCACTCCGTCGTGACGATCAGGGTTGCTGGGACCGATGATCGATGTCCTTAAGGATCCTTGTGTTCGAAGGGGGAGACCAACCCTTTACGTTGTTCGTGCGATAAAGTTAGGCAATTCTGGGTTACGGCGTGGCTCGCTGGCCAGTGCCGGATGGCGGTCACGGAGATTCAGTGATCCGCTGGTCTGGACAATGCCACGAACATCAATGGTTCAACCGTGAACCTTTATCGCACGAACAATGTAAAGGGTTGGTCTCCCCCTTCGAACACAAGGATCCTTAAGGACATCGATCATCGGTCCCAGCAACCCTGATCGTCACGTTTCAATCACCCCTTGGTATTCAAGTTTATCTAATATCTCAGTGACTTGTTTTTTAGCTTCATGCTTAACTGGATACTGCCTTTGTGCAGTCGGTTGATTTTTTTAACTGGAGTTTATGGTGAGGAGGATCCTCATCCCATCCTACATGCTTTTTATATAATGCAGGGGCCTGGGCTATTGCCCATTTCCTGGGATAGGTATATTTTAAATGAATTGGAATGTGGTTGGAGAAGGCTGGCATAATGATGTTTTTAGAACTGAACTGGACCGAAATTTCGCTCCAAGGCTAAATTTCACAGCAGTTGCGGGGTATCATCACCCAGATACTTTAAATGTCATCCAAAATTCAGCAAATTTACTCCATGTACTCCAACATTCTTTTTCAAGTTCTTCTCTTTATTTCTCTTGTCACAAGTGTAACTCTTATGTACTCGACCGTTTCTATGACTGCAGATATGCCCATCCAGACCTTTTTCCACAGTAAGATAAATACATAAAACATCCATAGCAGTTAAAACAACTAACCCAATGCATTTCGGGCACTGTTTGGCCCTTCCTCAGGGGTTCACTGTAAATATTAAAAACATTAACATTAGATCTATGATTTTAAATCGATGTATACATTGTGTGCTCACATCAATTCGATAACTTATCCTCGCTAACTTTTGTTCTCCCCAAAGCGACGTTGTTCCCTCTAAATGTGGTGAAGTTAGCGCAAAATTGCGTTTAGAAAAAGCCTCTTTTCACCAACTTTAGCCTCCCTTAGATTGACTACATATACACACTCGTACCCCCACTGTATGTCGATAATCACCCAAATTACTTCCCTCATTTAAATAAACCTCACCCACCAACATTCTTACGTACCTCCTTTCTGCCACTAAATATTCTCTTTCCATGCGTGTTCTTATCCTTCCCAAACAAAGCACTAACTGCTCACCTTCGCCGTTACCCTTTTTGTTTTCCATGATCGTGAGTCCTCCCTTCTATTCTACCTATCACAATCAGCGCTCTTCGCCGATATTCCCTGTGCTTACTACCAAGCCCAGAATGCATTACTTTCAACTAAACCTCCCACCAACATTATACGCTAATGAATTACCGACAGTGACCCTAACACATTTATACCCTCCAAGACTTTCCCAAACATTTATTAAATACCCCGCCCTCCCTCAGATGTTTGCTAAACGTCAATTTGCGAGATGTTACAATTCTATTAATATAACCAAACAACACAATGTCTCGAATCCTGATATTAATTGCATGTCAACTTTATGATCATGTCACACAATCCATTTAGTAAGAATCCTCCGTCATGTTTTTGAACCAAGCTCTCAAGTGTCCATTAGTAGGATGAAGTGAGTTTTTCACACAAGTGACTGATCTTCTTTTATACGTTTGTCTGTTTCTCTCCAGTCGGGTGCAACTTGTGAAGGGCAGTAGGAACAATACATTTATAGAGTTAACAAGTGCACACCTGTTCTTCCATTTTTTCATACTTTTATCCAGCATTTAACTTTGTTCGCGTGCAGCTCAGCCACGTGATATGCCCAATTACCACGAACTCGTAAACAGAACTGAACTGGACTGAAATTTCGCTCCAAGGCTGAACGCACAGCAGTTGCGGGGTATCATCACCCAGATACTTTAAATGTCATCCAAAATTCAGCAAATTTACTCCATGTACTCCAAAATTCTTTTTCAAGTTCTTCTCTTTATTTCTCTTGTCACAAGTGTAACTCTTATGTAATCGACCGTTTCTATTACTGCAGATATGCCCATCCAGGCCTTTTTCCACAGTAAGATGAATACATAAAACATCCATAGCAGTTAAAACGATTAACCCAATGCATTTCGGGCGCTGTTTGGCCCTTCCTCAGGGGTTCACTGCAAATATTAAAAACATTAACATTAGATCTATGATTTTAAATCGATGTATACATTGTGTGCTCACATCAATTCGATAACTTCTCCTCACTAACTTTTGTTCTTCCCAAAGCGACGTTGTTCCCTCTAAATGCAGTGATGTTAGCGCAAAATGCGTTTAGAAAAAGCCTCTTTTCACCAACTTTAGCCTCCCTTAGATTGACTACATGTACACACTCATACCCCCACTGTATCTCGATAATCACCCAAATTACTTCCCTCATTCTAAGGGAGGCTAAAGTTGGTGAAAAGAGGCTTTTTCTAAACGCATTTTGGAGTACATGGAGTAAATTTGCTGAATTTTGGATGACATTTAAAGTATCTGGGTGATGATACCCCGCAACTGCTGTGCGTTCAGCCTTGGAGCGAAATTTCAGTCCAGTTCAGTTCTGTTTACGAGTTCGTGGTAATTGGGCATATCACGTGGCTGAGCTGCACGCGAACAAAGTTAAATGCTGGATAAAAGTATGAAAAAATGGAAGAACAGGTGTGCACTTGTTAACTCTATAAATGTATTGTTCCTACTGCCCTTCACAAGTTGCACCCGACTGGAGAGAAACAGACAAACGTATAAAAGAAGATCAGTCACTTGTGTGAAAAACTCACTTCATCCTACTAATGGACACTTGAGAGCTTGGTTCAAAAATATGACAGACGATTCTTACTAAATGGATTGTGTGACATGATTATAAAGTTGACATGCAATGAATATCAGGATTGGAGACATTGTGTCGTTTGGTTATATTAATAGAATTGTAACATCTCGCAAATTGACGTTTATCAAACATCTGAGGGAGGGCGGGGTATTTAATAAATGTTTGGGAAAGTCTTGGAGGGTATAAATGTGTTAGGGTCACTGTCGGTAATTCATTAGCGTATAATGTTGGTGGGAGTTTTAGTTGAAAGTAATGCATTCTTTGCTTGGTAGTAAGCACAGGGAATATCGGCGAAGAGCGCTGATTGTGATAGGTAGAATAGAAGGGAGGAGTCACGATCATGGAAAACAAAAAGGGTAACGGCGAAGGTGAGCAGTAAGGGGCAGATTTATGTTAACTGGCGCATCCCCAGGGATGCGCCAGTTAAAGTGCGCCACAGTGCGCCACAGCTCCGCCACCCATGGTGCGCCGCATTTATAATGCGGCGCACCATGGGGCAAAAACGGCACAGATGCGTGACGCATCTGTGCCGTAAAGGTGACGCATTGCTGGAGTTGCGTCGCAAGCGCGACGCAGCTCCAGCAAGGCTCGGGGGTGCCCCATCTTAACAATGCTGCGTCAAGACCTACGCCTGCTTCAAGCAGGCGCAGGCTTTTGACGCAGCATTGGCCTGAAAGTGACTGAGTGAAATCTTATAGATTTCACTCAGCCACTTTTGCGAGGCGCACCTGCCCCGGAACGCCCACCCTGCGCCGGAACGCCCACAAGCGGCGCAGGGCTTTACAACGTGACGCATCTGCCTAAATGCGTCACGTTGTAAATCGTTCGTAGGGATGCGCCACGTTTACGCCGCCTTGCGTGACGCAACAGCGGCGTAAACGTGGCGCAAGTGCCTCATAAATCTGCCCCTTAGTGCTTTGTTTGGGAAGGATAAGAACACGCATAGAAAGAGATTATTTAGTGGCAGAAAGGAGGTACGTAAGTATGTTGATGGGTGAGGTTTATTTAAATGAGGGAAGTAATTTGGGTGATTATCGAGATACAGTGGGGTACGAGTGTGTATATGTAGTCAATCTAAGGGAGGCTAAAGTTGGTGAAAAGAGGCTTTTTCTAAACGCATTTTGCGCTAACATCACCGCATTTAGAGGGAACAACGTTGCTTTGGGGAGAACAAACGTTAGCGAGGATAAGTTTTCAAATTGATGTGAGCACACAATGTATACATCGATTTAAAATCCTAGATCTAATGTTAATGTTTTTAATATTTGCAGTGAACCCCTGAGGAAGGGCCAAACAGCGCCCGAAATGCATTGGGTTAATCGTTTTAACTGCTATGGATGTTTTATGTATTCATCTTACTGTGGAAAAAGGCCTGAATGGGCATATCTGCAGTAATAAAAACGGTCGATTACATAAGAGTTACACTTGTAACAAGAGAAATAAAGAGAAGAACTTGAAAAAGAATTTTGGAGTACATGGAGTAAATTTGCTGAATTTTGGATGACATTTAAAGTATCTGGGTGATGATACCCCGCAACTGCTGTGCGTTCAGCCTTGGAGCGAAATTTCGGTCCAGTTCAGTTCTGTTTACGAGTTCATGGTAATTGGGCATATCACGTGGCTGAGCTGCACTCGAACAAAGTTAAATGCTGGATAAAAGTATTGAAAAATGGAAGAACAGGTGTGCACTTGTTAACTCTATAAATATAATGATGTTTTTGCCATGTGGGCACTCCCTAACAAAACCAGGGGGCCAGTCTTGTTCAGCTAAAAGAATGTCATAACCCTGAGAGAGCTTCTCCCAAAAGAGTGCTCTTATTTTTCTAGTTGTGTCCCCCTCCATCTAGAGTGTTACTTCATATAACTTATGTGGGACACTAACCCTGTCATCTGCAGTTTCAACTTGGATGTACTCTTTCAAGTCCACTGTCTCCAGATGATCCTTCAAGTTCTTGCGAGCTATGGTGACTTCTGCTGCGCTGCCCAACATCGTTTGAGCCCAATTCCCGTTCTTGAGTTGTGACCTCAAGATCCTCGGCATGTCGGATCTTTAGACCTGATACCTTCTTTTTGGTGAATTGAGTTTTCTTAATTTTTAGAACGTGTTGATCGTCTTTGGACTTCACGCGTTCTTCCTTGTGTTCTGACCGTCCTCTTTTTTTAGATTTCTGTGATGAAGTCTGAAAGGTACGAGAGGAATGAGTATCAGTATCTTGATATCTATCAGGTTTTCTCAAAGTATCTCTATTCCTGAGATTATACCTCCTTTCAGAGGGCTCCTTTTGAGGAGACCTACCTCGGGACTGAGAACGCTTCTCTTTAGAAGTTTGTTTATTGTTCTCCCACTTCTTTTTAGGAGCAGTAGGAGTGTTTTTAAGAAAGACCTTTTCAGGACTTTCAGTCAGTTGGGGTTTCACTGGTTTACCACCCAAACTGTCTCTAACTTGTTCTTCACAGGATTTTTCAATTATTCTGGCTAGTTTTTGAGGTTGCTCAGTTACATCAATTTCTCTTCGCTTTTGACAGATCGCCACGGATGCTGCTTCACTTTTAATATGAGCTAATATTATTGTTGAGACCTGTTTGAAACCTTTCAGTAATTTCATACCTAAATTTAAAGCAGGCTCTGCCCCCTATTCATTTTGAATCTGTTTCAGGACGTCTGGTATTACCGCTATAGACGGAACACCATTGTTTTGGTGTAGATTGCAGCAAAGACTGTACCCCAAGTATCTCAGTCCTCGAGGTTGGTGCGATCCCCATAGGTAAACAGATTGTTAGAATTCTGTGTTTCTCATGAGGGGTAGTATCAGGAAATACCGCCTCGATTTGAGTAATTTTTTGAGCTATCCAGAATGGAACTTGTTCCGGTTTTGCGGGAAATTTACCAATCACTGATTGTATAGTCTGTTTTGTAATTTTATTTGTGTTACCCTGGTAAGGGGTGTGTTGTGGAATCCTTATTGCCGTTTGGACAGTAAAAGTCCGCATGACATATTGAACCAATTGTCGGTAAATTTTGGATGTATGACGTTACAACGCATACTTTTACATCGCATGCCTTTACAACGCGGTTTTTACATCGCATACCTTTACAACGCATAGCGCTTTGGGGTGCTGGATAGTGAATATTTTAATTTACTATTCCAACTCCAGTCCCCGTGGACACTAGGGAAGGTGTTGGATAGTAAATTAAATTTATTCCCTATCCTAGAGCGCCCCCCAGCGCAATGCGTTGTAATGGTTTGCGATGTAAAAGTTGCGTCGTAAAGGCACTGCGTGGTAAAAGTTGCGTTGTAAAGGATGTTTCCCGTAAATTTTGATCAGCTCTTTGAGTTGAACTCTTTCCCCGCCTCTTGGGCATTTAAACCTGTGTGACTTCTACCGCGCCGCGGGACGCGCTGCATGAGGAGAAGACCGAACATTTAAAACTTTGCCCATTGCTTTTTTATTTACCTCTGGTTTCCCGTTTTTCTTGACTGCTTTGCTGGCTGTGAGGGGAGTGGAACACTGCTGGGAACTGTCGGGCTCCTGAGGACAATCTCTCTCTCCCTCGCGGACCGTGCGCTGCCCAGGACTACACATCCCAGCGGGCAGCACGGTCTCGCGAGAGGCGAGTGACTCTTCCCCCGCCTCTTGGGCATTTAAATCTGTGTGACTTCTACCGCGCCGGGGAACGCGCGGGCATGCCCGGGCGAAGCAGGCGGGCCCGTCCTTGGCCGTCATCGGCAGGAAGAGGCTGGGCTGAGACAGGTTATTTGGCTGTGTGAGTGTCTAAGCCTTGCTTATATTACAATATATTGGGAAAAAAATAAATCTGACAGTTTTGTATCTGGTCAAATTGAAATAATAAGTACAGCATAGTAAATACTATGGGAAAAAGAAAATTGATAAGTCCCAGAGGGACTAAAACTATCAGTAACACCCAACAGACTTTTCTGAACTATTTAACTGGAGCAGTGGATGCCATAGATAAACAAATATTGACTGTAGAAGAGTCAGTTTTGGGATCCTCCTCTGGGGTAAGCCAGGAGTCTTTAAATCACAAAGAGCCCATATTGTCGACTTCGGGGGAAAGAGTATGTGTTACTGTAAATGGCTGTATTCAACCAATAACTGATGACTTATTACATATCAGTAACGAGTCTCTAACACAACCACCCCCGAAAAAGCACAAAAAAACAAACGAAGGATCAGGGGGACCACAATCATCTAAGCAAGACAATGAAGTAGCAGGGGTCCATGTGTCAAGCCACCGATCTGAGAAAGTAAATGTCCCCTCAAAGACTACGAAAGGTTATCAACCGAAAAAACAACCAAAGCAAAAGTCTAGAATATCTGGTAAAAAATCTGTCACTCTGTCTGAATCACAATCTGAATTACATAACCTTACCTCCCTAGTGGAAAGACTGGACCTATATATAAGGGTTAGGCTAGATCAGCTTTCATCCAGAATGACCAATGTAGAAAACCTTTTAAATAACAAAATTAAAATAGCTGATCCGGCACCAATACCAACGTCCACCCTAAATAACAAAACTTTAGATAATAACGAAGGAACCTCGTCTGCCACAGTTAGAGAGGGTAGAAAAGCTAAGACCCTAATCTCTACCATAGCTTTTGTTTCTGTAGCAGAACAGACATATAAAAAAGTAAAGGAGATGCGGTCACATAATCAAGTGAAAAGAAATTTGGATAATGAGACTAACGTATCTCACCCCTTACAACCGACATTGTTACATACCCAAGGTTCCCCCTCTGTACATTTGAATCTTCCACCAGAGGCCACTCCTTATGTTATCATATTGAGTAATGTTCAATCCTCGAGTGAGGAAACATGGGCCTCTCTAAAAAACAAGTCATTATATTGGCTAACAAACAGGGTTGGAATGCGTAATCAAATATTCCAGGACCTAAAAATTATAAGAAGGGTCCAAAGGGTGGGAGAGCGGGTAAAAGTTCTGACAGGTGACTGTATAGTCATGACATTCGGATCGCCGGGTTTGGTGGATCAAATCCTGAGGATAGGGATGACCTACACACCCAATATTGCAGACATTGGTATATTACCACGGAGCTTTTTTTATCCTCCCAAAAAAATGACTTACCCCCCTGATAATTTTTTCAACCCATTTGCTATCTACCATGGATCAGCACTACCTGTTCCGATTTGTAACAGATATAACGTACTCTCTGGGTTAGATGATAATGAGTGACTAGATCCCACATCACTAGAACCAGCGATAACAAATCGTTCAAAAGAACTAGGCAAACTAAATTTACCTGGGAGAAATGCTTCTCTCGAAGGCCCTGAAGCCATAGACTCCGCTTCAAGTAGAGCTGATAAGGAACCCCCTGTAAGAGATATAATTGCCCCTAGAGCTAGTGTAGGGCATCACTGTCAGGGAAAAAGTAATTTACCAGCAGGAGAAGCCTAAATTTAGACATCATTTTTTGGAATGTGGCTGGTGTATCAAATACATTTTCAAATGACATCTGGATAAATTTAATTAGAGATTATAGTATTATATGTTTACAAGACACATGGCTCCGAACCCCCCTCCATCTGGTAGGATATAAAACTTTCTTCTCAAAGGCAATACAATCAACCTCGGGAAGGGCAAAAGGGGGCCTAATAATGTATATCTCTAATGTTCTGAGAGTAGAAAAAATTGAGGCCTTGAAGTAAGATACTAATTATCAGGCTATTTTAATATCCATAAACAGAGCGTCCATTTATCTAGTTATACATTTTTATAATAATCTAACTCTTGTTGAGTTAATTCAAGTTTTAAATGAGGTTTCCTTTTTATTGCAAGATTTATGTTCAAAATATATGGATTATTATTTTGTATTAATTTGGGGCGGGGATTTTAATCTGTCAATATGTAAAAAGAGTATTACACAAGACTGTGGAATAGAGGATGAGGCAGGAAATTCCCTAACACATTTTGCACACACAGGAGCTGGTATACGAATGAATGAGGTGCAGGCTAACTTTGACATGGATTTTGCTAATGAATTAACTAACCACCAGTTCCGTTTGCTCCAACTTATATTGGGAGGGGGTTCGCTAGTACGATTGATTTTATATTTGTTTCACTCTTCGCCGCACCATATATACAAAAATTTGAAACAATTCTTAGTGCAGTGAGTGACCACTTTCCGAACATCTTGTCACTATATGTCCCTACTTTACGGAAGGACTTAGTTCATCGGAATTTTTTAGACCAACAATTGCTGAATATAGGAAGATCTAATGGGTTCACCTTGAAGTGGGAAAAGGTAAATCAAGAGCTAGTGACTACTAATGTGGTTAAAAAATGGTTTTCTTCTCTTAAAATTTGTCTTGAATCCAATTCTTCACCAGAACAAATACTAACCAGTTATGGTATAATCACAAATAATATTGCGGAGGAACTCTGCCGCAAAAATAATGGAAAAGTTACCGGTAAAAAGGGTTGGTTTAGTACTGAATGTACAAAGGCGTACTCCAAATTAAAAATTTCACTGAACAAAATTCCCTGGGACAGAGAGGAAGTAACTAAACTACGGAAAGCTTATAACCAAGTTATAAAGAAACGTAAGATGGAGATTAAAACATAGCTATGAAAACAACTACAAGAAAGTTGCTCCATGAAAAATAGTACTGTATTCTGGAGTACAGTCAGATCTCCTTTTCTTTCCGAAGCGAGTAATTCCCCAAGTCTGGAGGTGGCTATTGATGCAACCACCTGGGTGGAACACTTCTCTAAAATTTTTAGCTCAGACGAAGAAGTGTCCCCAGAGCAAATAGAGGGTGCATCAACCATATCCCACTTGACTGGCACAAGTTTCCCCATAGATCTAAATTTAACCCATGTAGAGATAATAGAATCTTTAAAGAAATCAAAATCTGGCAAAGCACCGGGACCCGACGGGGTCCCTGTGGATTTTTTTAAACACAACTTAGACTTATGGTCCCCAGTTCTAATGAAGGTACTAACTGCAGCATGCGAGGTCGGCTTGGTGGACTCCTGGTCTACCTCAATTCTGGTCCCAATATTTAAGAAGGGCGACCGTAGTAGTCCAACTTGCTACTGGCCAATATCCCTTCTGGATTCTTTAGGTAAGGTCGCTGGGCACATACTATTAGAACGACTCCAGGACTGGGTATCAGATCACAAGTTAATCTCAGATATACAATACGGGTTTCGCGAGGGACTGGGCACCGTGGACCAGGCCCTAAATCTCTCATTGTTAATAGGGAAATATGTCCTAGCTAAGAGAATCCCCCTGCACATGGTTTACGTAGATTTGACTGCGGCGTTTGACTGCGTCAGCCATACTAAGTTATGGGCAATCATTTTAGCCATGGGGGTAGACCCGGTGCTGGTCAACTTCCTTAAAGAACTTTACTCCGGGGCATCGGCAAGGGTGAGATATGGAACAGGGGGGGAACTTACTGAGACCTTCAAAATAGAGAAGGGGGTCAGACAAGGTTGCGTTCTGGCCCCCCTTCCTATTTACATTATATACTAACGGATTGGAGGCAGCAATGTTGGGGGGGGTGTCAGGATCTTCCTACAATCTGCCGTCGGCCTATTCCAGCTCTTTTATATGCCGACGACGCAGTCATTTTAGCAAGGACTCCCCTCCAACTTCAGAAATCACTGAATAATTACTGTGCTTTTATGAATTCTTTAAATCTTAAAGTAAACATTAAAAAAACGTACGCAATGCATATGGGCCCTAGACCAAAGAAAATTAAACCCATGTTTGTCAATGATACAATATTGGAATGTACAACTTCCTATCCTTACTTAGGAATCTTGATAGACGATAAATTGAAATGGACGCCAGCCATTAATGCAAGGTAGCTCACGTTCTTGAGAGCTGCTGCTGCACTGGTAAGGTTTGCCCAGAAACTAGGGAAGAGACCACATCAAGAGATGCTTAAGATCTTCGAGGCTAAGTGCATTAGTACTGCTAGTTACGGCTCAGAATTATGGGGCTTTGCGGATACTGACGCACTGCAGAGGGTTGAGAACTCTTTTCTTCGATATCTTTTAGCACTACCGCAGAGCTCTTCAACCTATGCCTGTCATTTAGAACTGGGCATGGATTATCTTTCGGATTATCTAAAAACCCAACTGATCATGCTATGGCGTAGGATTCGGACTACGGCCCAGTGCGAGCTAACACAATGTTTACTGAAAGACTGCATGCACCTTGATAATATGCATAATATCAAATGGCTAACCTATGTTAAATCCTTTTTGTTTGATTTAGGTCTTCACAAATATTTTCACGATCCAGCGACCATTTGTGAGATCCCTAAAAAAGAGCTAAAGAAAATATGTCTTTCCCATCTAGGACAACTGAGATTAGCTTGTGAATCAGGGAAAAGCACAGTACAGAATTCAGTAGCCATCCAAACCACTTTTTCCATCCAACCATATTTGATGTACAATTTAAACCAATATGACATTTTTTTATTAACTAGGTTTAGATTCAACATGTTCTTCCGGTTAATTACTTTCCCATACAAGAACGATTGGTTGAGGGAACTTTCAATATGCCCGTGCGATAATAGCTCGCCACAATCCTCAATTCATACCATTCTATTCTGCAAATTTTATGAAATTCCACGCAGACGATGGATTATTCCATTTATAAAATCCATGGGCCTGCATACCTGCCGCCCTGCGTTTTTAACATTGCAATATCTGGACAACGAGATACAAGCCAAATCGGTGGCATGTTTTCTGAAATATTGTGTAAATCACAGACCGAACCTTTAAAATCTAATGTCATGTATTTGTAAAAATGTTTCCTCTAAAAAACTGTATCCGCAATATATATGATGAATTAATTTGTAAATTTGGAAATGAAATGTTGGAAAATATTTGTCGCAACTCGGATTGTATCAATATTAATTCTTTGCTAAATAATTTTTTATGAACTTTTATGGTGTTTCGAAAAAGTATGGAAACCGAATAAAGATACTTTTGATTTGATTTGAGTTGAACTAATAGTTTCTCATCTGACATTTCTTCAATGGCAGGATGTGGTGTATAGCTGGCTAATACCGGCCATGTTGCTCCTGGTCTACCTAGTGGACCGAGACTGGTTTAAGTGATTTATATGTTTTAGGGCGCCTTTAAACCAGAGCGCATGCTCTTGGTATGTTAATGGAAGTGTAATATCCTCGAAAGGAATGTATTCCTCTGGTGGTTCATCTTCTTTGTAGAAGTAAAACACTTTTGTTCCTGGATTTGCTTCAGGGAAGACTATCCATGAATAGAATACCTCTGTCTGATGATATTCGTGTGCCTCTATCACAAGAACTACCCTACTACCTTTTGCTGATAGGCCTTTTCGTATAAGTTTTATAGTGATGGCTTTCCTTAGATTTTCTGGAATGCTTATAGCATCCTCGTCGGTCTCTTGGAAACCTGTAAAGTTTAAAACTTGTACGGCTGCATCTGCTGCCGCTCCACCGGTTAGGGTGTTGTCGCCGTTAATCAACATTGTTTAATGAAAGTTGCAGAGCAAGTTTCAAGGAAACAAAGTAAGGTGCACAATATTTTGGAACACTATATCCTTCAACGTTGAACAAACCAAAAACTAATACATAGGATTTTTGTCCTACTCAGTTATGGCGGATATTATCCCTTTACCCACTCCAGACATCTATTGGAGTATTACGGAAAAAGGGGTCTCTGAGAAAAGCACGACTGAGTTACTTTAGTATCTAGCGTTAAATTAGTGCCTTACTAAACGTTGGGTGCCATGTAGTGTAGTTCCTATATTCCTAATAGGCTCTGCGCATTGAAATAATATATCCTATAGATTTGACGTAGGACTTATGTCGACTAGGTCTCTATCGAATATTCTAAACTTGATTGTGTGTGTGCCAGCTAACTCAGAGGTCCCTAGAAACTTTTTCGAATACACAAGAAGGGATTCGTTTCTGACAACCGCATAAACATGACAACTTTGTTTCCCAAGAATAAGAAATATATCTCTCAGAGTCGGGGAAACAATAGATAAGTATTTCACTCAGTCAATCGTGCATGCTTCGGGGCAGATTTATGAGGCCCTTGCGCCTCATTGCGCCGCAATTGCGTCACTTAATGTGACGCAACGGCGGCGCAAACAATGCGCCCTATTTACAACGTTTTCAAAAAGGGGGTGGTGATGGACAAAGTGTCTGAATTAAGCAGAACACTCCTACCCAGTCAAAAGATCAGGGCTTGATCCATCACCGTTTTTTAGCTCACTGCACCATCCCAGTTCAGAACCTGGCTACATGCAAATTAGTCTGTCCCTGGCCCAGTGCATCATGGGGACAGGGCAGACCAAACTACCAAGCCAATTCTTTACTGGAAAGGAAACAAGCTTCCGGGGACCGGTTTCTGGCATTACAGCCGTCTTCGGCCCAGCTTGCTTGAATCCTGATGGTGCAGTGAACAAGGGACTCACATCTGAGCATACCCTTCCACACTTGTGGTGGCCAAAACGATTCAAAAAGGGGGTGGTGATGGACAAAGTGTCTGAATTAAGCAGAACACTCCTACCCAGTCAAAAGATCAGGGCTTGATCCATCACCGTTTTTTAGCTCACTGCACCATCCCAGTTCAGAACCTTGCTACATGCAAATTAGTCAGTCCATGGCCCAGTGCATCATGGGAACAGGGCAAACCATATTTTTCAGGCGCACCGCTGGTGGCAGCAACGGCTGTCACTGCAGGCCAGATCTTCCGCGGCCCTGGTCACCCACTCCTCTCCCAGCCGCACCGTGTCAGTGTTTGGCTGCTATCTGCCCGGTCAGTCCACACCCCATAATAGCGGGAGGCGACCTCGTCCCCCACCATACTCCCAGCAGGATTTGTGCCACTCGGTCCGGTGTCGTTTTCGGTGCTGCCGGCTGCCCCGCAGTCAGCGCCGAGCTAATGTCTTCGCCACGTACAGAGACCGAGGGACATATTACCAAGCAATAGCGATAAATATCGCTATGGCTTGGTTAGAGAAAAATTTTTACCGCTGAGCTGCGGCGCTTTTTATCGCAGATAAACCTTGGTATTACCAAGGTTTATTGCAAATGCGATAAAAAATGGCCGCAATGCATGAATATCGCTGAAAAGTCAGCGATATTCATGCATTACCGAGCTAATGCTCTTAGCCATGTTATCCACCTCCCATTGGATAACATGGCTAAGAACTGCTCAGGGCAGGTGTTAGCTTTTGGAGATAGCGATGTTAGCGACTGTTTCCAGTCGCTAACATCTTGGCACGCCCACTTTGCATGTCATTAGTGATAAATATCACTGACATGCAAAGTGGGGCCCAAGATGGTCGCTATCTCCTACTAGCTGTCGCTAACTGGTGTTAGCGACAGCTAGGTAATAGGGAGATAATTTTATCTCCTCTTTCTTGGCTTTTAAAGCCAAAAAAGCGGAGATAAACCCCCTTGATAATATGCCCAACAGTTCCTCCGGCCAGCCAGGCAGCCAGCCCTTCACTCGAGGTCGATGCTTCACGGCCTCGTCACACGTCGGTTCGCGCCCTGCTCCGCTCCTCAATCCGGCGGCTGTCACGCTCCGCGGTGAGCTTGATGCTGCCCATTGGTCCACAGTCAGCCCCAGCTGGTTTTTAGTACCCCACCGTCGTTGGGTCCCAGGATCATTCAGGATTTTGTGTCGGCTTAACGGAGCTCGAGACTCAAGCGTCCATCTTGGTCTCGAGCAAGCTCTGCCCCCCCCCACTTGATGATATTTTTTGATTACTTCATTTGACGAGCTTCTGTTTTTACATTTCTTGGGTACTCATCATTAGGCCAATCTACAGAAATGTTGCATTCTGTCTATAAGTCAGCTGGAACAACTATGGCAAATAAACCATCCAAACCTTAGCAATACTGTTAAAACTTTCACAAACCTCTCAACTTGCCTGTACCATTCAACTGGTTTTTCTCTAAGCTTTGGGAAATCGTTTGTAAATGATAGAATATCCTGTCGGGACCAAGGCACATGTACATACCTTCCTCCTGAAACTTCTCTCATTGGACACAATTTTTCAACCCTTTCTGCTTCTTTCATTAAATACTCCGATGTCATTTGATTTGCCTGTGCTTCTTCCTTTTCTTTGTACATCTAACTTTCAATCTAAGTCTCCCCATTTTTGAAACAATGTCAATAACTCTTTTATCCGCAATTTTCTCCCTGACACATTCATGTTCTATAAATCTTTGTCAGAGAATTCTGCTCTATATGGTTTCTGCAATACTTTAGGTTTACCGATGTCAATTCCCCTTTCTGAAGTCAAATTAATTGGTTTTGCGTGAAATAGTTTCGTATTTCGAGTAATGCTTCTACAGATGAACAGCAACTCTTCTTCACTGAAAGTCTTTAATCTTTCTACCC
Organism: Lissotriton helveticus; assembly: GCF_964261635.1. Taxonomy (NCBI): domain Eukaryota; kingdom Metazoa; phylum Chordata; class Amphibia; order Caudata; family Salamandridae; genus Lissotriton; species Lissotriton helveticus. The sequence goes on along the minus strand of NC_136073.1, from coordinate 655,438,971 downwards.
CCACATTTCCAGCTACCATTTCTTCTAATTCTACTCGTAATTTGAGTATATCCAATACCTTTGGCTGTGTTTATTTCAAATGACCACCTTTCTATTTCTCCTGGAGTTACTACTGTTGCGATTCTCGTACCTGTAGATGTTTCAATCTGAATCTCTTTCGAACACCCGGGTGTGACTTTTCTGAATGAGTTATTTATGGGCTCTCTTATAGGTAAATTCATTAGGGAAATTACTGACTTACACTAACTTGCTTGGTCATCAACTATTACAGTTTCTTTTCTTGGTTGTATGATATGTGTAGTCAAAACAGGTGTTTTAGGACAATTTTGCTTGTCCCCATATAAGGGAACCACGGGACCTATAGTCACTGGTATCGTTAATGCATCATGATTTACATTAAGCTGTGTTATTTTCTGAATTAATTCACTTCTGTTTTTCTCTATTGCTTTTCTTTCTTTTGTTTGTAGTACCCTTTCCATAGTAGTCTCATGTACAACCTGCAGGACTAGAGGTGTTTTTTAAAACGAGGCACTAGGATTAACTCGGTTTAATTCTTCCTGGCATGATGGAGGATTTTTCATTAATAAATGTTCAAAATAATCATCTTCAGAATCTCCACTATTTGTCATTAAAAGTTTTGTCTTCTCTGTACATTAACTTCCTTTCACTTCTTCTGCGACTAGTACAGGATATAATCCTTCCACCTCCATAGCCTGTCTCCATTGCTTCATCTGTTTATCTTGAGTCTCTCGAGGAAATCTGGGATAAAATGTACTTAAGTTCCTGTCACATCGGGGTCTGTCTCACTCAAAAGCCTTAGTCTCACATTCTTCTAGAGCTTCATACTGAGTCAATCTTGGCCTTGGGTCTAATTCATTCAAGTGAGTTCGCAAATTGTGTAAAATTCTCCCATTAAATGTTCTGTGCTCAGGAAATGCTAAGACTCCATCACCTTTTGTGTATTCTTTCCAATTTTCTAACCATACACAAGTGTGGTAGCTGCTTTCTATCATCATGTATGATGCGGGCGCTTTTGGGGGAGGTATAATAAGTCATTCTATAGTTTTAATGGGTTTATCCTTTTTAAAATAATTCTTAATTTTCTGCATAAATGACATTTGTCTTTTTTCTCCGTACATGATGTTTGGTCTTCCTCTAATGTCCTGCACGTTGGCAAAACCTATGAATCTTCTATCTGGATGGGACCCTGTTATAGTTGGATCAGGATTCCACATGTGATCACCACTGTCTATTAACACTGGAAATTCTGTTTTCACAACTTAATCAATTGTTTACTTCACTTAAAAGCTTTCCAATACCCACATGTCTCTTATTTTAATGACCAATCAACATTAGGTTTACAAACCCACTTCAAACAATGCTTGCGTGGCTTTCCAGTGACATGAACTTCTCTCTCTTCACTTACCCCTCCTTTACAATATTACCTCAGCTACACACCCGCTGTTTCAACCAATCCCATCGCGGCTCCCAGTGACATCAGTGCAACACCCGGGAATGACCCCTCCTTTGCAAGGTAATACAAGTCAAGTCAAGAAATACTTTATTCGGTTCAATATTCAAAAACCATAAAAGTACAAGACATGCATAAAAAATGGTCCAAAGATCACAATACCACATTAAAAAGAATGACATTCTACAGTTAAAAAAGAGATATGCCACAGTTAAATTATTGCAGAATAAAAAACTTGATGCAGGTTACAATAGGCATGGTTATGGTGGAAATTCTATGTCCAGTTAATCTTCTTTCCCAATCTCACTGCAATAGTTAAAAATTTGGCCACATTGTAGATTTCCCAGATGCTTGTTAACAGTTGGAGATACAATAAAGCGGGGTTTACCTGTCTAAAACCTCTCCCCTTTAATAGGGGTATAATGAATTTTCTCCTGATATCGTTAAAGTGGGCACAAAAAAATAGGTAATGGGCAGTATCCATGATTGAATGACCATCACAGTTACATAAATTCAGATCCACATCCCTGGTCCAGCCAGAGCGGCCAGTAATTAACAGGTGAATTTTATTCAGTCGGAACTTGGTAAGAAAATACCTGTGATTTGGGTTATTGACGATCTTCAGATAAAGTTCTGGTGCGTGATCTGAAGAGACAATCAATTGGTGGGACCGAACAGAGGGCTTTGTCAGCTCCCTGCTTTCTCTGTCCATCCCACTATGCTGCAAAAAACTATTCTTTGCCCATTTCATGTCGGCTTTCACGAGGGTGGATGATTTATGGAACATATCAGGTCGTCCCAGCTTTACACATATCTGTTCAACATATTTCAGCCAGGGAATCTTGTACCAATGATCTAGTTTTAAGCAATCCTTCAAGATTTCATGGTTAACTTCCAGCTCTAAATTGAGCCAGACTGATATCCATTTTAAGAGTGGGGCCATAGAGACTCGATCCTCCAAGAAATCCACCCCGCATTCCTGATGTACAATGAAGCTGGCAGTGGATCTTGGTAAGGAGAGTATTGATTTTAAGAAGTTATCTTCAATCACTTGAAGGAATTTCATGGGCCTAAAGCCCCACAAATCTGCACCATACATGGCGATAGCAATACATTTGGCAGCATACACTTTTAAAACTGCCTCTATGGGCTTCACCCCAAGTTTGCGGGAGAAACCCAGTACCGCCGATATGGATCGTGCCAAAACCTTTTTTTTCTCCAACATTTGGGGGTGCCAGGTAGAACGGTCATCAAACACAACCCCCAAATAAGGGAATCTTGAAACTCTTGATAACTTGTGGTTGTTACAGTGCAGGGTCATGACATTCTTTTTGGCCTTTGCATTGTGTCCTACCACCATAACATGAGATTTGCCAAAATTGATGCTCAGATCCAGTTTTTTCATAAAAGTATAAAAAGAGTTCAACAGACTTTGTAGACCCACTGTGGTTCTAGCTATAAGAGCAGCATCGTCCGCATACAATAATGCTGGCAGTAGGTATTTCCCTGCCCTGGGTATATCCTTACAAGCTGTGCTCAATATTCCACCCAAATCGTTGATATATAGTGTAAAAAGCAGGGGAGCAAGAATGCAGCCCTGCCTAACACCATTGGTGATGCTAATTTTCCCTGTACAATTCCCTTTTCTGTCATAGCGGACCGTGGCAGTAAGTTCCCTATGAAGGTCAGCTAGGAAATACACAACATTTGGGTCAATTCCAATACTAAGGAGCTGTCCCCACAACTTGGATCTGTTAACTCGGTCGAATGCCGAGGACAGATCCATAAATGCGATATACAGGGATCCCTGCTTTGCTTGTGTATATTTCCCTATTATCAATTGTAAGTTTAGACTTTGGTCAATGGTGCTGCGCCCCTTTCAAAAAGTCAATTTCTTTCAATTTTAATTACACATTTCATTAATTAACATAAAAAAATTCGCTACTGTGCCTGATTTACTAATTTCAAAGAAAAGTCAATTTCTTTAACTGCGAGTAAAACTTTTCTGTCTACCCTTCACACAGTATGAGTAAAAAGAACTCTTCCGCTTACTCTTCACCCAAGCATCAAATAATCTGCTACTCCTTCATTATTACCCTTTCTATGTGATATAAACCAAAGTTTCAACAGTGAACTCCTTTGCTATCAATCACTCTCACTTTTACACAAGAATATAATCCCTAACAGGTGCTTTAAGTCTTACCTAACTTTCCACACCTTTCGTCATCAAGGCAAGTAACCTCACTGCAGTGTGGCTTCTATTTACCACTCGCTATTCAATATCAGGAAAATAATTTTCTTTTACCTTATGATGACTTAAACCTGTAGACCATATCTTCCCAATTCCTTGTCACTTTAATTCGCAATTTACCCAGGTCGATGTGATCAGGCAGATAGGATAATAAGCATAAAACAATTTTATTTTAATTTCTTTAATGACTCCAGACTCTGGAGAATTTTAAAACCTTTATCTATGCAAAATTTTGTGAGTCAAAATACTAATACATGTAAACACCAGCTTCAAGAGGAAATTAATTAAAGCAAAAATATAAAGACTTAGCAAATCTCATGACATTGGTACCTGGGAAGGGTAGAGAAGGAGAACTGTACAAGGACATACCACACAGAATTATATTTACCTAAAATGGTGCAAGGACCAACCCCTGGCCAAGGGCTTGAAAGAAAGGGCTCCCAACTAATCAGGAGTCGAAGGATCAGGACAGGTAACCTCCTCTAAGTAATGCCAGCGTTACACCCCTCTCTGGTGCTACTCTTGTTCCCTTCTACATGGATCGATTCTTCTTCAGCAAACAACGATTCTTCTCCCAGAGTGCTTGACTAGCCCTCCGGCCTCCGTGGCATCCACCTCCTTCAGCTTTAGCGTTGGGTCAGTGACAGGTCTGTGACAAGTCGGACAATCTAACTGACTAAACCTGCCTTATTTATACCATTTTCAGGGTATGTACCACCCCCCAATGTTTCACATTCTGTGTATTCCCTTCATTTGATTGGTCAGTGGGAGGGGATAGGTCATCACACCATCCTAGTATGAAGTCATTTCCCTTGGTTTAATTGATCTATGTTCCCGTACTTAATTTACTTTCCCATGCTTTATTCCTCCCAGCAACATTAATTTGACTTCATGTACAATGTATATTATTTTGTTCGCATCTTCATCCCCTCTCCGGGTCAAGAGGTAAAGTTCTCAGGCGCATCACTGGTAAGATGAGAATTGGCAGCTTTTCAATGCCACGACTTCAAGGCTTTCAGAGTTTGAGTGTGCACGTGCACTAAAATCCAACATGCAGATTCAGACACCCTTCAGGCCCAAATAAGAACTAATAATAAAGTAAAAGAAGCACACATTAGAATACGTAAATAAATGAATGCATTGTATACCACTTATTCCTACTTTAATCCCATTTTTTTTTACAACTATGGCATTAATAGCTAAGCAAGACATGCAAGAATTAGTTTGAGCAAAAACATATGCATTACCATGTGAGGTTCGAAGTGGCCATTTTAAGTACTACTGCGCAGCTGCAGAGATGCAGTAGACGCATGCGCAGAAGAGTTCCCGCGTTTTCGGCAGCTATTTTAAGACACTCTGGTTACTGGTTAGTAAAAGCATTTAGGTAAGCTTTCCCTAGATGACTAATATGTAGTGTAATGCATTTATTAGTAAATACAAACATGTCGGTTAATGAATTACATGTTATTCGAGAGGTATGAGTACAAGAAAGTTTCTCGCGTATGAAACCTTGCTCCATCACTGGCCTATGGCAAAACCTCATGAATGAGGTCCCTTGTTGTTTTGACCAGTGGTGCATTTCGGATAGCCAAATCTCTTATATGCTCCATTTTTGCAGACCCAGGGCCTCATTCATGAAAAGTAATGCAGCGCTGCAGGAAAACAGCGATGCAACTCTTTTTATAATTGCATGCTTGCAACACCATGGATGTGCTGTATTTACTTTACGGCGCTCCATGTCACAAGGATTTACAGTTACGTCAGTAATTCTGATGTATCTGTAGGCGCAAAAATGGTGCATTGCTTGAGTGTGTCTAAAAACAGATAGAACCCCAGCAATGTGTCATTCCACATGGGGCAAGCCCCATATGAAAAGCACTGCGTCACCTCTTAGGCTTGCTTCTATGTTGCTTTCCTAGGTAGGTACGCCCACCCTGAATACATTATACCTGTGGCAGGTATAATATAGCGCAGGGGTATACAAAGTGATGCATCTACCTAGATGCGTCACTTTTTAAAATATGGCGCAGCGGGTGAATTGTTTACGCTGCTGCAGTGTCACAAAAGGTGACGCAACGGCTGCATAAGAGCCTCATAAATAAGGCCCATAAAATATATTAGGGGCTGCATATCAAGCCATTAAAACCTGAAACCCAGGGTATCTATTTCAACAGATGAGAAAAATTGTACATCACCCTCCAGATCACTTCTTATTAGAGCCCTAAGCCCTTATTTATCAATGTTTTGCATCTCCCTTGCACCACGCAAGGCAATGCAAAACCTAGAATGAGATTTACCAAGCCATGCAACACCTCCTTGCTGGACTCTATGGGGCAGATTTACAAACCCCTTGCATCACTTTTGCGCCGTCGTTGCGTCACTTTTGTGATGCAGCGGCAGCGTAAAAGTTGCGGCCCATTTACAACGTGACGCATCTAGGGTGATGCGTCCCGTTGTAAAGCCCTGCATGACATTATACCTGCATCAGGTGTAATGTATGCAGGGTGGGCGTTCCCATGCTGGAAAGCCTGGTAAAAGCGACGCAGTGAATTCTAGAAGATTTCACTGCATGACGTTTAGGATACCACTGCGACAAAACCTTACGCCTGCTTGAAGCAGGCGTAAGGAGTGACTCAGTGCATTGGGAATAGGCCGCAACATGCATTGCTGGAGTTGCGTTGTGCTTGCGACAGGACTCTAAAAATGCGTGACTTTTCCGTCAACAGATGCGTCAGAATTTCTGACTCATCTGTCAATCCTTGCGCCATTCTGTGCCTCAATGTAAATATGGCGCATCCATGGTGACGCAAGGGTTTGCATGGTGGGGCAGGGAAAGTGACGAATCTCTACAGATGCGTCACTTTTTTGTAAATCTGTCCCCATGTGGTTTGGTAAATCCGGATTAACGCAAGGCAGCACAAGTCGGTGCCCAGCGTTACTCTGCTCTATTCAGGCGTTCCATGGCTGAAGCGTGGGTGTTCCTACGCATCCAGCCATGGACTTTGGAGCATTTCCAGATTTACCAAGACTGGTAAACCAGGGCATGTGCCAAAATACTATGCCTAACCAGGGGCGGTGCAATTAGCAGAAATATCTTTATTTCTGCTTGTTGTTTCCTCTTTATAAGTGTGCATTCTTCAGCAAACTTAGAGGAAAAAGCCACTGAGAGTTGTTTTTTGAGCAGGAAGATGTCCCTTCCTGCACAAAAACAGTACTGCCTACAACACAGGCAACCCTGCACCACTGCGCATAGGTGGCTGCATTGGCACAAGGCAGCATATTGTGCGTCATGCAAGGAGAGGATGGGAAAAAGCAATATAATGTTAAATAAGGTGCATTCCTGCTCTCTCCATTTCACACAGCGCAGCAAGGTGTCTTGCTGTGTGGCGTGAAACCTGGATAAATGGACCACTTAATGATTTTAGGGCCATATTATCAAGGAAGCTGCGGTAGTTAATCGCCGCTTTACCGGCAGGAAACTGCCGATAGAGCGGCGATAATGGCCTTGATAATATGCGATTCGAATTTCAATCGATGCCCAGGTTAGATGTGTGAACATCTAACCTGGGCTTCGATTGAAATTCGAATCGCATATTATCAAGGCCATTATCGCCGCTCTATCGGCAGTTTCCTGCCGGTAAAGCGGCGATAAACTACCGCAGCTTCCTTGATAATATGGCCCTTAGGGGCATATTACCAAGCAATAGCGATATTTATCGCTATTGCTTGGTTAGAGACAAAATGTTACCGCTGTGCTGCGGCGATTTTTATCTCAGATAAACCTCGGTATTACCAAGGTTTATCGCAAATGCGATAAAAAACGTCCGCAATGCATGAATATCGCTGAAAAGTCAGCGATATTCATGCATTACCGAGCTAATGCTCTTAGCCATGTTATCCACCTCCCATTGAATAACATGGCTAAGAACTGCTCAGGGCAGGTATTAGCTTTTGGAGATATTTGCGCTTAGCGCGAATATCTCCAAAAGGTGGTAATAGGAGATAGCGATGTTAGCGACTGTTTCCAGTCGCTAACATCTTGGCACGCCCACTTTGCATGTCATTAGTGATAAATATCACTGACATGCAAAGTGGGGCCCCAGATGGTTGCTATCTCCTACTAGCTGTCGCTAACTGGTGTTAGCGACAGCTAGGTAATAGGGAGATAATTTTATCTCCGCTTTCTTGGCTTTTAAAGCCAAAAAAGCGGAGATAAACCCCCTTGATAATATGCCCCTCAGTTCGTTCCAAGAATGGATGAACTTTAAAGTACATTAGACTATTATGAGTGGTGAGAAAAGAAACAGAATTATAGCTATTTTGACAAAAGGGGTTGAGGGTTTAGTACAGAGAATTTCTTCCGAAAATGATAATGCTAATGATGAAATTAAGTGCTCTGGGCCATCACACTACATCACAAATGCACAGAATGTAAAATTAGTTTTACAGGGTAATGCCAACAATTTTTGTCACTCCATAAATGGTTTTAGAGTTGTATATTTTGTGGCAATTGATTCAGTGTGCACTAAGGAAATGAGATTGCTCAAAAGGACATCAATGAAGCAGATGGACCGCCTCCCTTCAAGCCCTCAATTATTTCATAGGGAAAATTAGGGCCGCGTTTTAGCCTCGTGGGTGGTCAGTCAGCTCTTCAGGGCAGCAAGCACTACTGCTTCCATTCCCCTAGGCCAGAGCACGAATGCTAGATTTAGAAACACCCGTTCGCTGTAGGTCCATTGAAGGCACTGATCCTAGGCAGACCGAGCATTTGTACTTGAAGAACAATCCAGCAATGGCTTAACGTGTAGGAAGTTTCTTCCTGTGTGTGAAGGTCATTGTTATATCTCCCTAGTCAAGACTGCCGTGCCTTTCATGGGGGCCCTGGGTAGAATAAACGACTCATGGCCTCTACACCCTTTTAAGGGTCGGGCGACCGCCACTCTGTCCTTAGACTCTGGGGCATATTACCAAGGGCCTTATCGCCGCTTTAGCGGGAATTTTTCCAGCTAAAGCGGCGATAATTTAATCGCCCTTTTACCTAGCTGTCGCTAACACCAGTTAGCGACAGCTAATAGGCGATAGCGGGCATTTAGTGGCCCACTTTGCATGTCAGCGATAATTATCGCTAATAACATGCAAAGTGGGCGTGCCAAGATGTTAGCGACTGGAAACAGTCGCTAACATCGCTATCCCCTATTACCAACTTTTGGAAATAATCGAGCTAAGCGCGATTATCTCCAAAAGCTAACGCCTGCCCAGAGCAGTTCTTAGCCATGTTATCCAATGGTAGGTGGATAACATGGCTAAGAGCATTTGCTCGGTAATGCATGAATATCGCGGACTTTTCAGCGATATTCATGCATTTCGGCCGATTTTTATCGCTTAGGAGATAAACCTTGATAATATCAAGGCTCCTAAGCGATAAAAATCGCCGAAGCTCGTCGATATTATTTTGGCCGCTAACCAAGCTTAGCGATAATTATCGCTATAGCTTGGTAATATGCCCCTCTATTTTTTACATTAGTCTTTACAATGGTACAGTACATCCCTGCATTGTCACTAGCTCTGACACTAAACTCAGCAGCCTAATGCCAACAGAGGCACCCTTGCACCATAGTACAAGGGTGCCTGCATTGCAGGAATGATTGCTTATGTGCAGGAAGGTGTCCCTTCCTGCACATAAGCAGTCCCTCATGGTGATTTGTAACACCTATGTGTGCTGCTTTCTGCAGCACACATAGAAGTTGCATTGTGTATTTGAGAAAGGGACACCTCCCTGCACATAAACAATAAATCATGGTGATTTGCTGTTTCTATGTGTGCTGCCCAATGCAGCACACACAGAAACAGTAAAAACGAGGAGAAATTAAAGTTTCTCCCTGTTTCACCAGATTAAGACCAGGCTTTACCTGGCCTTATTTTTGGCACTGCCCATATTTACGCTGCACTTGTAATTTGGAGGCAGTATCAAAATCAATGGGTGTTGCGGTGGAACGCCCACCACAACACCCATTGCCCTCCCCTTTCACGCTAAGTGTATTGTGAAAAGGGGCCGAATTTACAAGGGAGCGTTAAGTCACGTTAAGTGGCTTAACACCGCCTTGTCAATAAGGCGAAGGGATTATCACCACAGTAACGTCACAAAAGTGAAATTGGTCTGATTTGTCCAAATTCTATAATGTTGCAATAATGCATGCTGCTGCATAGCTTTCACAAGGCCCATTAAAGCAATCCAATGTCTCAATTTCTATAGTGTTGCACTTATGACCATTTTGACAGATTTGTGTTTACATTTCCTGGAGTTAGCTACAACATAATTCACACTGCAAGTGCACTGCTGGCAATAGCCTTCTCACTAAGATTGAAACATGTGGCAAAGAGTATGAAGCACAATTACTTTAAAGAAAAACTAGCAATCAATTTGGAGAAATGTCTGAACAAAAGTGCCTCATAAAAAACAATGCAATGTTACATGTGACATTGAAGATTATTTCAAGGTAAATGTGTGAGGCTTGTCAATTTTAAAATACATTGAACTGTTAAAATTGTTGATTAAGCTAAAAGTATTATAATTTGACAGAGGACTTGCGCGTTCTTCCTAATGATTACTTCCCAAAATATTGATACAAATGGTGCATTTTAAGCTCACTGCCAGAGAAAGTAGTAAAAAATGCATAGGATTTAAAGGCAATTTTATAGGGGGGGTGGATAATTTAGATTTTTCACAGCTTGCTGGGCTGAAAATCTGGATTTTATTAAAGACACGAAGGCTAACATTATACAAATCTCCTTTATTGCCATAACTCAGCAGCAACAACTGAAGAATACAGAACTTCAATGAATATTCCAACATGCTATAAAGTCCCCCCACAAGCAGCCATCTTCATTCATTGTTAAACTTCCAATAATATAAAACAACGAGAAGAGGTCAAACTTCACTTGAGGAACCATCTTCCAACTTGAGATCCGGAGAGAAAAGGATTCTTATTCCGAAAGAAAAAAGAATAGATTCCCGTAATATCTCAAATACCATCATAAACTTCAGGGTGGGTTACATTGAAAAAAAGTGGAGGGATATTAGCCTCCATGGGGCATATTTACAAGTTCTGGGGCATCTCTGCAAATCAGCAGGGATGCGCCAGAACTGATGCGTCATGCAATTCCCTCCTTGCGCCACCACAGATGCGCCGCATTGTAAATGCGGCGCATCATGGTGCAAGGAAGGGCAGATGCGTGACGCATCTTGTGGCGTACGGGCGGCGCATTGCTGTAGTCCGGTCCAGGGAAGACATGGCTTGGCAGTTCGGGCTGCACTGTTCCCATGAGGCACAGGGTCAGACTGATTTGCATATAGCCATGTCTGAACTGGGGTGGCTGAGTGAACTAAAGAATGGTGATGGATTAAACCCAGATCTGTTGACTGGGGGTGAGTGCTTGATTTGTTCAAACGCTCCGTCCATCATCCCCTTTTGTATCGCTTTGTTCGCCCTAAGTGTGGCAGGGTATACTCAGACGTGAGTCCCTTGTTCACTTGGCCACTGGATTCAAGATAGCCTGGCTGATGAGGATTATGAATCCGAAACCGGTCCCAGGATGCTTGTTTCCGGTCCAGGGAAGACATGGCTTGGCAGTTCGGGCTGCACTGTTCCCATGAGGCACAGGGTCAGACTTATTTGCATATAGCCATGTCTGAACTGGGGTGGCTGAGTGAACTAAAGAATGGTGATGGATTAAACCCAGATCTGTTGACTGGGGGTGAGTGCTTGATTTGTTCAAACGCTCCGTCCATCATCCCCTCTTGTATCGCTTTGTTCGCCCTAAGTGTGGCAGGGTATACTCAGACGTGAGTCCCTTGTTCACTTGGCCACTGGATTCAAGATAGCCTGGCTGATGAGGATTATGAATCCGAAACCGGTCCCAGGATGCTTGTTTCCGGTCCAGGGAAGACATGGCTTGGCAGTTCGGGCTGCACTGTTCCCATGAGGCACAGGGTCAGACTGATTTGCATATAGCCATGTCTGAACTGGGGTGGCTGAGTGAACTAAAGACTGGTGATGGATTAAAACCCAGATCTGTTGACTGGGGGTGAGTGCTTGATTTGTTCAAACGCTCCGTCCATCATCCCCTTTTGTATCGCTTTGTTCGCCCTAAGTGTGGCAGGGTATACTCAGACGTGAGTCCCTTGTTCACTTGGCCACTGGATTCAAGATAGCCTGGCTGATGAGGATTATGAATCCGAAACCGGTCCCAGGATGCTTGTTTCCGGTCCAGGGAAGACATGGCTTGGCAGTTCGGGCTGCACTGTTCCCATGAGGCACAGGGTCAGACTGATTTGCATATAGTCATGTCTGAACTGGGGTGGCTGAGTGAACTAAAGAATGGTGATGGATTAAACCCAGATCTGTTGACTGGGGGTGAGTGCTTGATTTGTTCAAACGCTCCGTCCATCATCCCCTTTTGTATCGCTTTGTTCGCCCTAAGTGTGGCAGGGTATACTCAGACGTGAGTCCCTTGTTCACTTGGCCACTGGATTCAAGATAGCCTGGCTGATGAGGATTATGAATCCGAAACCGGTCCCAGGATGCTTGTTTCCGGTCCAGGGAAGACATGGCTTGGCAGTTCGGGCTGCACTGTTCCCATGAGGCACAGGGTCAGACTGATTTGCATATAGCCATGTCTGAACTGGGGTGGCTGAGTGAACTAAAGAATGGTGATGGATTAAACCCAGATCTGTTGACTGGGGTGAGTGATTGATTTGTTCAAACGCTCCGTCCATCATCCCCTTTTGTATCGCATTGTAAATGCGGCGCATCATGGTGCAAGGAAGGGCAGATGCGTGACGCATCTTGTGGTGTACGGGCGGCGCATTGCTGGAGTCACGTAGCAAGCGCGACGCAACTCCTGCAATGCACAGGGTCCACCCATACATAACGTGTTGCGTCACTCCTTAAGCCCTGCTTCAAGCAGGCGTAAGGATTTGACGCAGCAGAGTCGTAAAACTGACTGCATCAGTTTTACGGGACTTTCCTACGAGGGAATGCCCACCCTGCGACAGAACGCTCACATGAAACCTGACGCAGGTGTCATGTGGCGCAGGGGCTTTACAACGTGATGCATCTGCCTAGATGCATCACGTTGTAAATAGGTCGCAACATGGCGCATTGTTTACGCCGCCGTTGCGTCACAAAAGTGACGCAACGGCGGCGTAAAAGTGTCGCAAGGGGCTCGTAAATCTGCCCCCTAGTTTTTAATAAAATCCAGATTTTCTGCCCAGCAGGCTGTGAAAAATCTAATTTTCATGGCATGACTCGGAGGCCAACATTATGCAAATTTAAAGTGCATTAAGAACATTATCAATCACATTAGAGATTGGTCTGAAAGAACAACTCTTGAACATACTATTGTTCGACCAGTCTGCTGCCCTAAGGATTTCTTGCAGCCCCCCTCCAAGAATAAAGACTTTAGAAGCCAATGCACCTCTGAGAGAGTGTGCTCCAAAAATAGAGACATCATCACCGGTTTCATAAATCACTTCCCTCACCCATCTTGCCAAAGTTGGTGAAGAAACTCCCTTATGAGGAGATCTGTGAGACATTAGTAATTGACTCGCATTCATTCTGAGACTTTTAGTTATTTTTTTGTACCTCTTTCAGGCATTTAACCACACAGAGTCTCTCATTCTGAGGAAAGAAGGGGTAAAGATTCTGAACAATACTAGACATAATAAAACAGTAGGTTTATATACAATGCGTTTTAAGGAAAGAGCTGACTTCTCGCCCCAGGAGGTTAGGATTCATATTACATCTCTAACATCCCATAGATCCGTATATTTAGTGGTTGAAGAATGTAATACTCTCATACTGCTCATTATCTTTTTAGTTAGTAAACTCTGGCCCAGAGAAACACCATTTACTAAAGAGTGATCTGCAGATATAGCAGATCTATAAACATTAACGGTTCTGTAAGACAGACCTGATGTAAACAGTTCTGAAAGATAGTTCACGCAATGCACTAGATCAGTTGAAACTGGATCAAAACCTCATTGAAAACACCAGCAAACCCATTTGTTCCATGCCAATTGATATGCCTTCCTTGTTCTAGATGCCGTTTTTTTTTAAAAACATATTGTATTGCCAGTTATCATACAGCAATATTACAATGCTCAGCACTCTCAATCGCTAACCGCTACTTCATTTATACCCCAACATATTCAAGTGATTACCTCCCTCCCTCCCCTAATTGGTGTGGGCGTGTTTACACAAGAGGATGCGTCATGTTATGTGTAGCTGGCAGCGATGTTTACATAACCTACCAGGACTTCCAGTTGTTGTCTGCACTTCCTAGTGCTCTTGCTCTCCGCATCTGTCTGTGGGATTGACAGGGCCTACACTAATGCTTCCCATGCTCTTGCGTGCCTCCAGATTCTTTTCTTGACCGGATCGCTGCACCTGTCCTCATCCGAGCTACACTCTCGCACTTCGCCCATTTGCTAAATTCCTCTCTCCGATGTGTATAGGACGGTCCTTCCTTTGAC